>NC_140484.1:34550760-37415760 GCF_964271855.1 Acomys minous | reverse complement strand
TCCCAATGCCAACTTGAGTGGTGACCTCAGGACTACTGCGACCTCTTCTTCATTTGGCGACTGTGAAATGGCATGGACCTGTAACACCTCTGCCCACACAACTTCAGTTCCGTATATTTTTCGTAGGAAGGTTGGGACAAAAAGCAATGCTTTACTTTCTAGTGCTTGTATCTTTGATTGGCCACGAGGGATATTGATGTGGAAATCAAAATTTGTCTTCAAAGTGACATCAAAATCAATCAAGGAAACAAATCAATCCTCTGCTGATTTCCCATATCTTTTTTTTTTCTTTTTTTTGTCAAAGTAGGCTGCAGATGAGCTTACATATGAATACCTCATGTGAAGGAAATAGCACTAGTTGCCTGTTTGTTCCTTTTCTGGAGATAAAAGAGTGAATGCACACATCAGAATCTGGGTGGTACATGCCTTGTGATTCTAGCACTTGGGGAGGCAGAGGCAGGAGGATTGCTATGAGTTTGAGGCCTGCCTGGTCTACAAAGTGAGTCTAAGACAGCCAGGGCTCTTACACAGAGAAACCCTGTCTCAAAAAAAAAAAAAAATAACAGAAACCTCAGAATCTTCATAAATGGGAAGATATTCAGTTAAGATGTGTGTTCCAGTAACTGACATGTACAAAGCTGTAGGATGAGAAAGTGAGGAATAATCCCAGAGCATGATGTGGTCCTTGTAAGTAGTGAGACTTTGGGTTGGGGAGGATGAAGAATTCCAGACAGAAGGAAGACTCTGCATCTAAATATAGACTCTGAAAGGGGTAGCTGTCAGGAAGCCAGGAAGGGCCAGGGTAAGTAAGACTTGGGAGTAAGAATCACATAATTAAAACACAGAAGCAAGAGTTCCAGAATGCAAATAATCTTATTTTTCCATCTAAGGAATCTGCATATCCAGTAACCCAACCATACAGACAAGCGCTTGAGGACACATATGTGTATATGCATTTCCAAGGATGGTTTAACTTCTAGACACTTTTGTTTTAAACAAATGCACTCAGGTTGATCATAGACCAGCTACACTTTCATCACAGTTGATTAATATGGCAACAATAACAGATTTTCATATAATCTGATATATTTTGATTTTCTACTTTAAAATAGAATTACTCTGTTTCTGGGGCTATGATAAAATTTGAGAAAGCGGGGATCTGTTTCTCATTTTGAAGGACAGTTTATTTGATCAACCTAGCTTATGCTAAAGACTGGACATTTAATGGGGTTACAGGAAAGAAGTGGGCTTCATTGTGCATCAGATAAGTGGAGCAAGAGTCAGCCTTGGTGTTTCTATACAAAATAACACAGAAGAGCCTGCCACTGTGTGTCTGAGATGGGCAGTTGAACACCCTGCTGGCTAAGCAAAGGGAGTTGTGATTCTTACACACAGAGCACAAAGTGAGTGGATGATTTGGGCAGAATACCGAGACCTCTGCAGTAGCTAGAGTTAAGAGCACTTTTAGAAACAACGGTGTTGAGGGACTGGCTTACCTTTATCCTCAATTTCTAGACAGGAAAACCTGGTACTAGTGACTGACTTTCAAACATATCTTTAGCCACAGATTGAATTAAAAACCAGTCCTCGGAACTGTGTCTGTTCAAGGCTTGGAGAAGCTCAGGGTGCCTTTCCTTCTTGAATTAATATAATAGGTGCTTTTCTCACAAGGACATAGGTACATAGTAATAAAAAAAATGCAACCCAGTTACAGGAGGTCAGAAACAGTACTTATTATGCTATTGTGCCTTCTTGTTTGATCCTTACCTCAACTTTAAGAAATAGTTATTATTTATCTCTATTTTACAGAAGAAAAAAGGCCAAAGTGATGCTATGAGGAATAATTAGCTGTTGGCCATAGGGTGAATGACCAGCAATGCGGGCATGCTGGCTCCCAGGCCATGGTGAGTGTAGCCGGGTCTGGGAAGCAGTGATGTGAGATCTGCCTGGGGAGCTGTAAGTGCATAAGAGACCCACAAACTCTCTCCTTGATCCTTGGCTGCTTTTAGCTTCCAGGAGCCTAAGAGATCCCCCATGCTTTATAATTCACTAACTGGTACATTATTCTCAAGAATTCAATATGAAAATATCAGCTATCATCCAGTAAAGTGAATATAAGAAAAAAATAGAAATGTGCTTGCATACTTTACTTATATGATACACACCAATATAGACCGCACATTGTCGGCCAATGCATAGTAACTCTAAGAAGCACTGCTATTGGTTTTATATTAGTTTCAGCCCAAAACATCCACTTTTCTGGGTCAATTGGAAGAGATTTTTGTGTTTGATGATGCCTGGTATTAGCACGTGGGTAGGGAGTGAGCACTGCTGTCTGACTTTTAAGGGGGATTTGGGTATTTCTCACTGTGATTTAAAATGTGCACAGTTTTAACCTGCCTCTTCTAGAAATCTGTTTGCAGTCACATTTGCACTGTGTCCACAGGAAAGTTAAAGGACTTTAATGCATTGGAACCAAACTCTCTTTATCTACTGTGATACAGTACGTAGGTGGATACTGCTTAGCTCCTTTGTAACTGTGGGATGCACCTGTCCTTCCATCTCTCCCTTTTGAAGTGAAAGGAGATGGATATGGAGAGAGAAAGGTATCATAGGAGAATGTGAAGAGCATATTTCCTTCTGTGTGGTGAAATGTATGTGCCTGCATATGATTATATGTTTTTGGAGACTGTCTGAAGGAGTAACATTAGGAGTTGCTGGCTTTGCGTAATAGGAAAAGAGATTTTAAATTTTGACTAATATTCTTCTGTATTGTTTAAATTTTACAAAAACTATTATTTTTAGGTGTAAAAGTCAACTTTGGGATTAAAAATGAATCACTTGATTTTGTTTACAGTTTTATCCTTAGATAATGGTTTTGAGATTGGTTTGTCCAGGCTTGCCGCTCCAGTTTCTACAAAGCCTCCATAGAGTGAGAGGTACAGAGTTTATATACCTGGTTAAAAAAAAAAGAGCTGTGGTCCTCCTTTCAACCAGGCCTCATTGTCTACCTGCCCACAGTTCAAAGGGACAAGAAACAACACATGGGGTTCAGAAGGCTAAGAGTATGATGGAGACTTCTGGCAGTCAGCTTCAGAGATGCAGTTCACTTTATTGCTTTGGGTGTGAGGCTTGTAAGGTTTCTTAGGGTTACAGGAAGGAAGGGCTGATTGGTCATAACACAGTAAGTAATTATCATACAAACAGGAAGAGCTGATTGGTCATAACTTAGTACCTAATTAACATATGGGCAGGAAAGGCTGATGGGTCATAACAAAGCACCTAATTACCATATGGGCAGGGAGAAGGCTGATTGGTCATACCAAAGTATCTAATTACTGTATTAGCAGAGTGAAGGCTGATTGGTCATAGCAAAGTACCTAATTACCATATGGGCAGGAGGAAGGAGCAGGACTCCTGTCCTGAGTCATGTAGCACTTGTAGGAGGCTTTATTCAGGGTCGTTCTTTAAGCAGATCAGGCATCTGTGCCTAGAGACACTCTCAAGGTAAGGTCAAGCATAAAAGAGGAAGAACCGATGAGAAAGGGAGTCCTCCATTTTTTGCCAAGCTCAAAGAGCTATCTGGACATGCTGAACTGTGACCTTAATAGAAAGGTCTTCCAACAGAGAGCTGTGACAGCACATCCTTCCTTGAGATCTTCCATCTGTGAGCTTTTGCTTAGGATGCTGTGCATTCAGGAGGATGCCATGAAATAACCCATGGGCTTTGTTTTTTGGGTTTTGTTTTTTGTTTTTTGTTTTTTGATTTTTGTTTTTGGTACCATGACTAAGAATTTCTTAAAGGAAAGAGAAACCTTTAATCTACATGTAAACTACGTAGAAGCA
Source organism: Acomys minous (assembly GCF_964271855.1). NCBI lineage: Eukaryota > Metazoa > Chordata > Mammalia > Rodentia > Muridae > Acomys > Acomys minous. The sequence continues at coordinate 37,411,914 of NC_140484.1, read as the reverse complement.
AAATTTTAATGGTACATCTCTTTTCTAATATGGGTTAAGCAACGAGAGGCTAATTGGATGTAAGCTGAAGTAAAATTTAACTTCATCTGATTTACAAAAGCGATGAGCCAAGCATAGTAGCACTGTTACAGATACCCAAAGGCATACAGAGATGTGAGTAATTATAAATTAGACTCTGTTAATTAGACCTGGCCTAGAGTTATACATGCTCATGGGATAAAGTTTATGCTTTAAATGAAACTATTCACAGGAAGAATTTTTAACTGACAGTGGAAAATATGCTTGTGAGCTCCTCTTTAAAACTGCATGGCTTTCTCAGACTCGCTAGTAGATGAGTACACAATGAGAGCGATCTTTCCTAGCTCATCTTCATGTGCATGGTATCAATCAGACACCAATATAGGTAAGAAATATCTATTCTCACATAGCCCTTCTTAAAATTACCCATTAATAACTCCTAATATATCTGTAATAACATCTACACACCCTGTTTCCAGTGTTTCTAATTAGGAGAATCATACTTTGCTAAAATCCTAACATCTTATCTCTAGCCTCACTCTTAGCTCACTTCATATTTCCAAGATTCACTTTAGCATTTTCTTCAACAGAAGAGACTCTGCTTTAGACATTAATCATAAGCTAAATACCTTGGGGACAGAACACTAAGATAAATATAGAATTTCCTATGTTTATGAGAGCAGAATGAGCCTGAGATGAAAAAGATTTGGTGGCTTTTACAGTGTGCCTACTTTCACTTGTATATTTTAATTTGCAAATAGTTTATGTTAGTTTCTTAATCTCAAAAATGCTTCATATTATACTAAATTACCTGAAAACTAAAACACTTAACTATCACGTTGAGTAGGGGCTAGGGAAATGGCTCAGTGGTTAAGAATGCTCAGTTTGCAAGCATGGGGATCTGGGTTTGAATTCCTTCCTCCCACATAAAAGGTGGGCATGGCCATATATACCTGTAACTCAAGTGTGGTGCGGTGGAACTGGTGAATCCCATGCTGGCCTAGCAGCCTGCCACAAATGGTGTACTGTATGTTCAATAAGAGATCTTGTGTCAGGGGGAAGAGATGGAAAGTGATAGATCAGGACACCTGATATCCTCCCCATTGGTGTGTGCACACAGGTACACACACGTGCATACCACATTCACACAAAAGGTAAATAAATAAATAAATAAATAAATAAATAAATAATTTAAAAACTGGTCTCCTCACATGTTAAAGTGTGTTGAAGTATGAGATGTGTTTAGGTCATAAACACACCTTCCTCCCCAAAGTGAGATAATGTGATCTTATTTGAAAATAGCCATGGTCCATGTGTTCAGCTAAGATTAAGTTTCCCTCACGGAGAGCAGGCTTCTGGTCTCATAGGATGGACAATGACAGTCCTGTAGAGATGGAGGAGACACACAGCTGGAGTGCCATGTACTGCAAGCCAAGGAGTAACAGAATGGACCACAGACAAGCAAAGATGTGAGGAGGCAAGAAGGGTCCCCACATGTCCCATGGGGAGGCTAGCTCTGCTCTCAACTTCATTTTGGACTCTCATCTTCCAGATTAGGAGACCAAGTATTTCTCACACCCAGCTCATGGTCACACAGGACAGTGCTAGGAAGCTAGCATTGTGAATATGAGAGCATGCTGTTTTAAGTGCACAGCCCCACTCTCTGCCAGTTGCTCTTGATATTTGGAGACATTCAGCAACCTAAAGGGTCATTAGCATGCTGTTATAAACCCATTTCCTGAGGTTTTTTTTTTAAGTATGTAGGCTAGTATGCAGTAGCTGTGTTTATATAGCAAAGTCACACATAAAATACGTAGCCTGGAGCGTGATACAAAAGAGCAGATGCATAATAACATGAAGTCTCCCCTGTCACCTCTATGAATGGAACAAATCAGCAGTTGCTACAGGGGCTGCCTTGTGTCATTTGACATTATTAGACTCTGAGTAGGAAAAGCTGAACCTGTGTTACAAACTATGCTTATTCTTGTCCTCAACTATACAGACCAAGAAGAAACATAGGGGCTGCCAACTTCCAAAGAAAGCTCCCTTGGCCTATGTTTCTAGTTTGATTCATTTGGGCTTTCACCCCTCTCTGAATAAGAACAGCATTTAGAGGTTTGTAGATTTCTGCAACTTAATACGTTGACTTTAGAATACGGGCTGATTATTCTTTCCAATTGTGGGAGTAGATGGCTCTTTTACATACTCTAGTTTTATATACAGAGGTTCTCTGAGTTGACTCTTTTTTTCCCCCTAATGTCTCCTGTTTTCATTTCACGCATCAGTTGCAAACAGAATTTCCATTAGAGTTCCTGACTTCCCCCAGACAATTGAGCTCCCCTCAAGTATTCCCTTCTGATCACGTAAGAGTCTGATCTCTGACAGGTAGGAAGCTTCTCTGAGCATTCAGTTGGCTTCCCCATCCACGTGCTTTCCTACTCTCAAATCTTGGGTTACCCATTTCTCTGATGGTGTATGAGTATTTATAAACTATTTCTTACTTTTCTTTTAAATAATTAAACATGCTTCCTCCTCAATTGCAAATGAGTCTAGATGCAAATTCTTTAGGGTCTCCTGGATCCCAGTGGGTGACCATACAAAAGCTATTCTCAGACTCTCCCTGAGAGCAGGTTTTAATGGACCAGAGATGGGGTGAAGGTCAGGAGAGGGAATGTGACAGTAGGACAGAAAAATGAGAACTGACCCTGCTCTGAGATTCTTGCCTTGTCCGTAGTGTGGCGCAAAGCTGGTTCTGAGTGGAAAGTTCATAGCAAGAAGATCACCTTTGTTCTCTATGCAGAATTAGAACCCGCCCCAAGAATGTCACTGTAGAAAATAGCTGTACAGCAAACCATGCACCATTCTGTTTCTCAGGGCCTTGAGAATATTGAAGATGATTGGGAAGGTGAGCAGAGAGAAGACAAAACCAAGTCACTATCATGATAGTGTGGCTTGTGTATAGACAGTGGTCACATTGCTACTCATTTATTTTAGAGAAACAAGTTAACTCTTCTGGCCATTAGTCTAGACCAGAGGCAGAAACCCCACTGCACTCCTTGATGAATATACCACTGCTTACACTTTGATCCGTGTCCATGTGGCAGCATGTCCTAATGGCTCTACCTCCTTGTGAGAGGTCTTCTTGGCTTCGCTGCCACCTGCACACTGATGACATCTGGACGTGGGTTTCCACCAGCTGTGTCTGGAAATTTATGTGTCAAGAGTTGATTGCCTGTCTGTACTGAAGCCAGACAGATGGTAGGACTAGACATATTGTGATGACGGTAGGAGAGATGAGGTAGAAAAGCTGCCGAGCTGTTGGTAGCTATTATCCAGAAGTATCCTAAGTGAATTGCTGTGGTGTTTTAGTAGGTATCTATATGAGACTGACATGTGCTAATTACGTTTCCTTCTCTAGGCTGTAGTCTGCATTCTCATAAAGATTTCTGCAGTGCACCTATAGTTTAAACTGGGCTAGCTATACATGCCCAAGGATGGAGGAGAGTAAGAAAATCATGTGACCCTTACTATTCATGTCATTGGTGCGTTCATTGTTCCTAGATATACTAAGATATTCCAAATTGTGTATTTGAAAGTGAAAAAGTCAAATTAAACTATCTTTAATACAAACAGAAGGATTAGCATGAAATTAATAAACAAAGCCTGGAAAAGAATACACTGGCATGTAACCCTAACACAGTGAATATTTAAGGCAAGCGTGCTTGCCTAGGACTGTTGTCATGGTGGTTTTCAGGAGAAGGAGCCAATAATTATAATAAGGCAGGAAATTAAAGCACAGAAGAGAAAAAGTATTTTCAAAAGGGCTGGATAGCTAGAGGGAGATATGCCTCTGGCATCTCAACTAAGGACAGCTTCCAAGAAAAATATCTGGTTTAAGAGAGATTTCCTTCTTGTTTTTCAACTCTCAGTATCCTTAGAGAACCCAGCGTGGGGTGGACAGGTGGAAGCAGAGATGTCGGCCGCAGCCTCTACATCAGGAAGTCATCCTTAGAGGCAAACTCCTAGATTAATACAACTTCAAAATATCCTTTCCTTTGTTTTCCGCCAAACTTTATGACACTAGGTGAGGATGCCCCCGAGGCACCCTGTCTACTGAGTTCACCTTTCAAACACAGGTTCCGTGACCTTGAGCTAACAATGTCCCCATTACTCCCCAAGTATATCTGCCACCTTTTACTCTTAAATTATGACCTTAAATTGAACATGCCCAGAAATTTGCATACCTCTAAGATACTTTCCTACATGTGTATATTTAGGCTCCCCTAATAAGGGAATTGTTTGGGAAATAACGTAGATATTCTCCTTGCCTGTTGCAATTATTACATATCTCTCTACTCTGCCATATCTTGATCATGTTTGTTTTGGCTTCCCAGTCACCAAAATCCGCACCTGTTAAGTAAGGTTACAGTGAGGAGCAGATGCTGTGGCCCTGGCCATGGAATTTATTGTCCACGGCAGTGGACTAGGGCTCTGCACCACAGATGTTTAAGTCTTACCTATGTTTTGGCTATGAAAAAGTTTATTAAACCCATTTGCGTTTGTTCCAGCCCTCTCATACGTCCTGCCTTGTCTGACATGTTCTGATGACTACCCAATTACTAACTGACTTCTTTATACCATGTGGGAGATGAGATTAATTAAATCAGGCTATTAGCTGATGTGCTTTAAAAATCTTCAATAAATGTTTTCACTAGCATCATTAAGCTATTATGCTACTTTATGGTTTATGCTGGAGTTAATGAAGTGAAATTAAGAACTGCCAAATAAGCAGTATTTTAGGTCAAATTGGCTCCTTTACGGATTTTTAATAGATATACATGAGTTAAAACCATTTTCCTCTGTGGTGCCTGCCTATGTTACTTAGTGCAGAGGGGGTAATAAAATGTGGCAGTATGACACTAAGGAAGGAAGGCGGGAACTTCCTGTTGGATTGCTTAATCTAGAGTGAGCCCAAATTTGAATTCTCCACTTATATACCTGTCTTCCTTCTGTCTGTAGTTTGCGGCTACTGGCCTGTTGGTTTTCTGTCTAGGGTGTGTGTGTGTGTGTGTGTGTGTGTGTGTGTGTGTGTGTGTGTGTGTGTGTGTGTGGTCTGTTCCTATTTCCTGTGTGTTACACCTATGTCTATTCTGTGTTTGAGCCTATTGTATGAGGGGTGTGTGTCTTTGCTCCGTATTTATTGAACAGCAGAGAACATACTGTGTGTTATGGGGACAGACCAATAGATTCCTTAGAGAAATCTTTAACAGAGTTTTGTAAGTGAAGAAGTTATTTTTCAGACCCCAACTGACCCAGAGTAACACTCAAAACAGCCAACAGCATTATTAGTCCATAGCCACATGCCGTTTCCAATGTTTGTGGGGCACTTGTTTAGGGTTGATTTTAATCTGTTGGCCGCTATCAACAAATGGTCGTCATAACACGAACACATACATACATTATTCTGGGTCAAGGCACAGAAGAGTACATAATTTAATTAAAGTTACAATACATTTAACTTAGATTGTTATGCTGGTTTCATGACCAACCAAAGGCCCAGTAAGGCTGGTTATCTTGTTCTATTAAAGCACTGGTTCTTAACCTTTCTAATGCTGCAACCCTTTATAACAGCTCCTAATGTTGTGGTGACCTCCAACCATAAAATTATTTTTCACTGCTACTTCATAACTGGAATTTTGCTATGCTTATTAATTGTTATGTATATATAGTTGGAGACAGAGGTTTATCAAAGACGTCAAGACCCAAAAGTTGAGAACCATTTTCTGAAAGGAAGCTTAAGCCTATACAGGTTAACTCATCACAACCTCAGATGATCTCAAGGCACATTAGCTTGGCTACACTGTCTGTAAAAAGTTTGTTCTCTTTGAAGGAAAAAGATATTTTCAGAAAAATATATTAACAGATCTGTCTGCCATGTTAAATGGAATAAGATGAAGTTACTTCAGTTGGTCATATAGACAACGGTTTCAAGTCATCATGTTTTTTTCAGAGGCGTAAACCCTAGAAGGCCTTACTTTTCTCTCACACTACTGTTTGAGAAAGGAAAATCAAAGTATGGGCTCTCTCTCTCTCTCTCTCTCTCTCTCTCACGCACACACAATCATACACATGCACACATTCATGTACACACAGAGATACACACACACACACAGACATACACACATAGACACCGACATGCACACATACACAGAAGCACAGAACACTCTAATAATATTCTATTTTATATGCATGTGTGCATATTAAATATTAAATACTAGCTTAATGGAAAATAAGTTAAACGTCTATGTGATGGACAAAAGCGTTTAGGACAGGATTGATATGGAAGCCTTGGTGTCCATCCTCTGGTGTGTTTACTAATACATTAGTAAGTAGTGCATAAAGAGTCTCAGGTGACCCAATCCTTCATTGATAGAGTGGTTATGGAATAGTCATTTTAATGAACACACCAGCTGGTTTTGTGCTGGTAGTCCAGGGAACACTGAGAGGATAACCTTATTCTGATTGAAATGACTGTCACCTGGTCACATGTCCAGGAAAGTGTGGTCCCGTTTCAGCTCGCTTCAGTCTAACAGCTCCATGTGAGCAAGTGATAATAGCAACTATGAGACATGTGAAAAATGGCTTCTCTGTTGCTGAAGAACATTGATAAACTGATACCATTTTTGTAAGTTCCCAGGAACCCTCACTTATAGAGCAGTGATAATTGGACCTCAAAGGGAACATTGTCAGTTAGTGATTGCAAAATGCCTCACATGCACTTTATGGTACCTAGGGTGCTGGAGCAATCGCTTTTCAGTTAGGAGCATGCACTGCTCTTGCCAAGGACTGAAACTGGTGCTCAGCATCCAGAGCAGAGGATCACACCCACCTGGAAGTTCAGTTCCTGTGGATTATTTTGTGGCTTCTGAGAGAGCAAGCACTGGCCTGCTCATATGTATACTAGACATGCATGCACTAAAAATTAGTCATAGTAGCAAATGCCTTTAATCTCAGTTCTTGGAGAGGAGGTAGAGCTCTGTCAATTCAAGGCCTGCCTGGTCTACACAGTGTGTTTCAGGCCAGCCATGGCTATCTTTGTCTTAAAAGAGCTGGGACTTCTGCCACGAAATTTCCTATTTGATGCATTTTCTTCATAGACTGAGTTGACACAAAGGCTTAAAGAACTAAGTCCTCTCCTAACCAAAAGAAAGTAAACAACTTCCCACTTTATTACAATTATTTAAATTAAATATTTTGAGGATTAAAAACCACCACCAATCAAAATGTAAAATTATGGAGCCCGGTCCCAAAGGTTACCATCTACACAGCTCCACTCTGCCTTAGTCTCAGGGGGCTTTTGTGGAAGAAGAACTAGTGAAAGCCAGAGAGAATGTCAGGGTGTTTTTTTTCTAAGACTTTGTCTCCTAGTAATGAGCTACCCCCATGAAGTCTCACTAACACAACAGCCTAAACAGCAATTAAGGTGGAAAAGCATGGATCTGAGAGAGAGCAAGAAGGGTTTGGAGGGGGGAAAATGGAAGGGGGAAATGATGTAATTATAATAATTTCAAAAATAAAAGGAATTAAAAACACATAGGGAGATAGCTCAATGGTTAAACTCACTGACTACTCTTCCAGAGGACCTGGGTTTAATCCTAGCACCCACATGGAAGCTCACAATTATTTCTAACTCCAGTTCCAAGAGGACCCAACACCCTCTACATGCAGGCAAAATGTCCATATGTATGAACTAAAAATAAATCTCAAAAAAATCTTTTAAAAAAAAACATAGATGCTTTTTTGTATAGGACTCGTTGCAGGGAGTGATGGTGATTTGACGGCAGTTTCCACACAGCTTAAAAGAGAACCTGGGATGTCTGGATGGTGAGCGATGAGGATAATACCTTTTTTCTCAGGAACAACACAGATTTTTCTCACTTTATAAAGTGGAAGCATTAAAAAAAACTGCATTAACTTTGATGGAAACAAGATCTTCTTATTTGGATCCCCAAATAAGGGCAGTCCTGTCAACCCTTAATTAAGTCATCAAGAAGATAATGAACATTCTAGAACTTTCATGATCTCTTTGTTCCTGCAACTTAGGTCTTACAGCACTGAGCCAACCTTAAGTAATAGTATTTGTATTCTATGACTGCAACAGCTAAAGTGGAAGAAGTTGGAGGGAGGGCAGGGACCTTGTTTTGAAAACCCATTAGGCTTTTTCTTAAGTGTAATGATGTCCTGATTGGAATATTTGTCTAGGCTCGGAACATCTCCAACCTCAGTTTCTACAGGCCTGACACCTTGATGTAGTCTTTTCTTGAATACTGATATTTCTTATAATGGTTTATGCTGTCTCAGAGCTACTTCCTACAGAATCAGTAACAGCCATGTGCATTCTGCCTGCTTGTCCTGATATCCAATAAGACATTCCTAGAAATTAATTTGGCCTTAGAGTACCCTGTAATAGGCTCTCCAAAAAAAAAAAAAAGCCATTACACTAACATTTCTTTCAAGTATATAGCTTCACAAAGCATAGCCATCTTTCTTCAAATGGGGTCAGGTTATGACCTACACCCTATGAAATTATACATAAGTTACATTCCTTTTCAGATGAACTGAATTTGGAATACATTGGGGAGGGCATCTCTCTCTAAGAAAGATATATGAATTCTCCCCCTTTCATTGTGTAATGTAAAATCTATTATATTCTGATGAGAGGGGGACCATTTCCAAAATGGCAGTTTGGCTAAACTGTCTCCTACAGTGATGAGCACAGAGTCCCCGGCACACTAAGGCCATGTGGCAGATTGCGCTACTGTTGTCAAGAGAGCTGCCAAAATTACTTCTGATTTTAGGAGACAGATTTGATTAGAGAAGTCTCATTGTGATTTAAAAATTTTGTTTCATGGACTATTTATAGAAAATATTTCTCTAATGGAAAATTTCCCCCAAAGAACTCTAATACACTCTTTGACTCATATGGAATTAAACTGCTTCTAGGCCCCTGCCAATCCTGAAGCCCCTGGCAAAGTCAGCATCATGCCTTTTCAGAAAAACAAAACAAAACAAAACAGGACAAAACAAAACAACAACAACAACAAAATTCCATGCAGGCCCCATTGCTGGGTGTCTGGCCTTGTGGCAATTCTGTTTTGTACTTTCATTCTGCTCTGTAGGTTTTAATTTTCAGCAGCCGGTTTGTTCAGAGTCATGTTAGTTATCCCAGTTCAACAGCAAATAGTCAATCATCCATTTGCGCACGACATGCAATTGTATTTGGTGCCCACTAAAGCAAAGCACAGAGAACAGCAGAAGGGTCGGGGGGGGGGGGGGGGAGGGGGAAGGAGGGGAGCGGCGGGGTTGTGTGGGTGCTCGCCCTCAGAGGAGGTAAGGATGCTGCAACATCAGCGGAGGGTGGCTGCTGCAGAGCTCTTTCCGGATCTTGAATGGCTTTCAGATTTCCCTGGCTCCTTTAGCAGTCAGTGAAGTCTAATTCCGTCAGACCAGGGCTGATCTTGAGCCGAGTATTTCATGTGCTGGGCCCCATGCTGCTATCTTTACTGGTTCGACTACTTGTGACTACTGGCATCCCTTCTGCCACTTCAATTCTTCAAAAGCACCAGAAAGGTCTGGAATATAAAGACCAAGAAAAGTCAGGGTTCAGTGTCTTCTAAATTTTTTTAAAAATCAGTTTACTCTGATCCCTTAAGTTTTAATTAAGACACTGAAAAGCCAGGGTTCAGTATCTTCTGAAATCTTTTGTTAAATTGAGTTTACTCTGATCCCTGAAATTTTGACTAAGACATTGTATGTAAACTTTAAAATGTTAAAAACTTCAAATAAAAGTTAATTTGAAGGGGCTCATGATTGTGAAATGGATGTTTCTGTGGAATATCTGTACCTTTTATTGGCTTGGAAAAATATTCTTGGAAATGGAACAAATCTTAAACAATGGCTGGTTTTCTCTTTAAGTGAGTCACATCCTGACAGGAATCACCCTCAGCGATCATTGTTGGAATTGCAATCTTTTAATTTCCAGTACCATAACTAAGGAAAACATACCCTTACCTCTCTCCATGGTGGACACTGTATCACGTCTTCACAGTAATGCTTTGCAAATGTCCTATTCCCATCACTGATTTGTTGACAAAGTGTTTGATATGGACAATTTTAAAATCTGTTTAGATGGAAGTTTCACTAGATAACAATAAAAGATGACGAGTTTGAACATGAAAATTAAATAATTTCATATCTCATGGGAGGAGAGTGATTGTAGTTTGCTTTTATTTCATGTTTCACTTAAACATTGACGGGTAGATGATCTATTCTATTTGGAAGGTTTGGTATTAAACTGCTATGAGAGGTATCTTTCTACTTTTACACTTCCTGAAACAAAGCATAGTGCTATACTCTGCTTCCTTCTATTAAATAAGTTGTGAAGCACAAATTTGCATATGAATGTCTCCGCAAAGCATAGATTGTCAATATAAATAAAAGAATGTACTGTAAAGTCAACTTAGCTATTGCTGTGATGCTCACCATGGCAAAGGATTGTAGGTTTATTAGAGTCTGTGTGCCAGACAACTGTGTGATACAAATATATCTAGAAGAAACTAAAGTTCCAGCCTTATCAAGCTGAAGAATGTACTTGCCTCAAGCTTACAGTTGTATCTCAGCTCAACATATGAAACATCTTCTCTCAGCAAGGGTTGGTTCATGGGAACTTACCTTTTGCTCTTCTCTTTCTTCCTTTCCTCTCTCCTTTCATACTTTCCTTCTTCCCTTTCTCTCCCCATTTACTTTGGTTCTTCTTTTTTGTGCCTTAGAAATATTTCCTGTTATATAAAAATAGTCTCCTCATAGCCTGACAAGGGTAAGATAAGCAGAAACAAACATCTGATAGAAGTCTGTGTAGGCTAACTCTGTGTGACATTGCCAGGGACTATGATCTTGTCCTGAGTACTATGGTTCTAAAGCTAAGAAAACAGAAGATAGCTATCTAAACAACAATACTAATAACAAAACAAGGAAAATTTAGGACCTGACCGGGAATATTTTATGATATTTAGAATATTAGCTAGGTCTTCTTGAGTTGAATATTAAAACGTAGAACAAACTGGTTTGACCCAATGCGTGAATGCTGTAAGGCCCTGTCATGGGAAAGCTTAGGTATTCATTGCATTCAAGAACTGTTTTCCATGTCATGGCATAAAATCAGCAATTGCCCTGCAAGATTTCCGGTGTTTCTTCTCCGGTGCTTGTGTTTTTCAATGCCACATCTATATATTATACCACTGGGTGATTTCTAGATCCATGTTGAAAACCAATCCACTTTTTTCATCTCTGACTGTGCCTTTGGTGGAGGCACAGCTGATGACCAGCAGCAGACACACCAGACCCTGTCAAAAGTCATTACATTCCTTTGGGGAATCTCCCCTCAGGCCTCTGTTGCCTGCTGTACATCACTTCAGCATTGCTACTTTCAGCCTGGCCCATCACATGTTACCCTGCTTTTACCTCCTGTCTCTGTACCATAAGTGTTTCTTCATTTTCAGATTTACAGTTCTCCTATCTGCTAGCTAACCCTGTAGTCTCCTCCATGCACTCTGGAATACATGGGACTACATGGACTCAGATTCTTTTTCTCTTTGCTCTTCAGCTGCTACACTTGATAGAAAACAAAAGCAAAGCATAGAATTAGACAAGACTATCACACGCCCACACACATTCAATTTGGTCATTGAAGAAGCATCATCTATGCTCCCTTCCTGCGATCTTAAGCTCACGTCTGCAGAGGCCACTGGGACTTGTTTTTTCTTCTCTCTGTGTCTTGTCTTCTCTCATCCCCATAGGTATTGCAAGATGGATGCAGTCTGGAATGAAGCTTTCTGTAATTTTGGTTATGTAGCTCTGTTTATTATTTCTTCCCTTCCAGTCCTCCCTAGTCCTCCTGCCCCCAGGGAATTCTGTCCACTCCCCAGCTCAACCAATTACTCTTAAGCAAGATTAGCTCCCACTCTCTGAAAACAGAACAATCAACTATTTGAGTGCTCAATCTCTCTCTCTCTCTCTCTCTCTCTCTCTCTCTCTCTCTCTCTCTCTCTCTCTCTCTCTCTCCTTTAGTGAATAGCTCTGTCCCTTCTGCTGCTGCACCACAAGCATTTGTGGATCCCAGCTGAGATCTGAATCTTCACATCAGCTTCTCCTTAGGTTCTTAGACTCTGGCTTCAAGGCACTGGAATGGGCAACTTCTCTTCTGCTTTTCCTCCCCTTGCGTGCTGCCTGTCTCTTACCCTGACCCTTAGATTCTGAATATAAATGTTCTAAACTTGTCCTGTTGGTGTTCACTCTTGCTTCCTTGCTTAGCATTCCTCAAGTCTACCCAGTAAATGCATTTCATGGTTCCCCAAAACAAGTCTTCCCACAACCTTCACTCCAAAATTGAGTCTCCATTTTCAGATGCTTACTAGATGTTTTAACCTAATTTTCCTGTGATTTCTTGCATTCTAGTTTGTCTAAAATTTAATCAGTTACCTCTCTTCCAAATTTTTCCCTCTGACATACCTTCTCAGAGTGCTTCATTATTTGCAGATTTATTTTCACTTGGGGGAGTAACAACATAAGCACCAATAAAGACAAGCCCTTTTGATTTGACACAGATATAATCCAGTACAGTGGCAGTGATCAATCAAGATTTTGAGGAACTTTTCTTCTCAGAAAATTCACTGTACTGCAGATGATTGTCTTTGTGATTTGGTTTATCTCTTATTACAATGAATATAGAATGATTTTATTTTTAGCAACTTATAAGGCAAAGCAATGCCCAGGCCATGTCAATTATTTGCTAATCAAAATTCTTTGTCTTTCTATAAGTAAAAGCTCACAAGTGAGAAGTTAATTCTGGAAATAAATTTCCTAGGTAGTAAATCTGAAAACAAATTAAGAGTTGACTAAAGCAATCTTATGGCCATTTCAACACCATTCTTGTCTTAAATGAATATACCTCACCCCAGAATCAAAATGTTGAATGGTCTTGATATGGTGACCCCCAAAGCTCCTTTGCTGGTATGTAAGGGCCAGATCCTCCTCATGGTCTTCAGGAGGCTCCTCAGAAGAAGCACTGGTGTCCCCATAAATACACTCCCTCAGACCTTTCTACTACCAAATACAAGACCAGCACTGGAACTATATTTCAAGGAACAGCTAGAATTCATTTGTACCACACATAAGCCTTATACAGTAGTTCTGTCATCTTTCCATTCATGCATAGAGTATGTCACTTTTCTTCTTTCTTTCTGCTGTCCTTCTAATTCTCTCAAGGAAAAAAAAACATATCTACGACCTCTCCAGAAATCTCCAGATTGGGACGATTCTTTGTCTATCAGCTCACTAAGTATGTGAGATTTAGAGAGCAAGAGGAACAAACAGTCAAGAAGAAAGACTATGAAGCCCAGTAGGAGGCTGGCTGCAGGGAACAGAGGGGAAAATCAAACAAATATTTACAGAATATGGAGGGAGACATAAAGCCATTTTTCCAATTAGACTACAAATATTCATGAAAATCTCCCTTGCTCACCAGTGCAGTTCAGGGTAAGTAAATTCTGGGATATGCAACGAATCATCTTTACTAATGGTGCGCATATATTTTGCTTACTCGGTGGTGGTGTCGTAGTTCAAATGGCATAAAAAAAGTTAATGATACAATTGTTTTTCACATTTTCTTTTATTGGAAATAGATTCTTCTCTCATACAATACATCCCAACCACAGTTTTTCCTCCCTCCACTTCTGCCAGATACCTCTCACATCCTCTCTCCCCCAGATCCACTCCCCCTCCACCTCCCATCAGAAAAGATCAGGCCTCCAAGAGACAAGAACCAAATATGACAAAACAAAGTACAAGAGAAAGCAAAACTCCTCATGCTGAAGGTAGACAAGGGTGAAGAAAAGAATCTCAAGAGCAGGCAAAAGAGTCAGAGACACACCCACTCCCACATTTATGAGGCCCAAAGAAACACCAAGATAACAGCCACAACATATAGGACATAGAGGATGTGGTGCAGACCCAGGCAGGCCTGATTCTTGCCACTTCAGTCTCTGTGAGCCCCTATGTAACCTGCTTAGTGGAGTTAGTGGGCCAGGTTTTCCTGGTGTCTTTGATCCCCTTTAACTCCTGCAATCTTTCCACACCCTCTTTTGTGGGATTCCTAAAACTCCAAGGGCAAGGATCAAATAGAGACCTACAGTTTAGATTCTCTACAAAATATCTGGCTATGAGCCTCTGCATCCACTCCCATTGGCTGCCTGAGGAAGCCCTGAATACTGGACAGGGCACCAATCTATGAGTATAACAGAATATCACTAGGAGTCATTTCATTGGGCTTTTATTGTTGTTTGTTTGTTTGTTTTGTTTTGTTTCTTTAGACCAGTCATGTTTGGTTCTCTAGGTCCCTGGGCAATCCAGTCTCCAGTTCCTGGCCACCCAAGCAGTGCTGGTTTTGGGCTCCCACTCCTGAAGTAGGCTCAAGTTAAATCAGACATTGGCCACTCCCACAAGCTCTGCATCACCATTGCCCCAGTTCATCTTCCAGACATAACAGACTGTTGATTAAAGGTTTTGTGGCTGGCTTGACGTCACATTAGTCTTTTGGTAGCCTAGAACATAGAGATGAAATCAACAGCTTGAACTCTCCACAGTCAATGATCTGTGTGGATGTTGTCCTCAGTAATAGGATCCCACTGTCAGCTTATGGAGAGCAACCTTCTGTCTTAGTTATTTAGAGATCTCCATGGACTCCCTCTGTCAACAACTCAACCAAATACAACCAAGTCAAGCCACTGGAAGGCTTGCCTGGTACAAGAGACGTCCAGTTGTGACTCTGGATCCTCCATTACTAGGAGTCTTCACCCTCATAGATTCCAGGAAGTTTCCACTGCACTAGGTTTCCACACTATCCTCCAAGGTCTCCCCACTTCCAGCCATTTCTTTCTGTGCTCTGTCTCTCTCCATCCTATCTCCCCTACCACCTGATCACTCCCTCTCCTGTCCCCACCTGCCCACAGTCCACTTATAAAATACGTTCTATTTCCTCTTGCTAGGGATGTCCATGCACTTCCTTCAGACCCCTTCTACTTATTTAACCATAGCTTGGTTATGATTTGCTTAATGGCTAATGTGACTCTATAAGTGAATATAATCGATGTTTGTCCTTGTGGGTCTGATTTATGTCAGATATATTTTTTTATTGCCTGCAAATTTCCTGATGTTATTTCTTTTAACAGCTGAGTGAAATTTCATTGTGTAAATGTACCACATTTTCTTTATTCATTCTGTTGAGGGACGTTAAGAGTTTCAGACTCTTATGACTAAAGCTGCAACCAACATGGCTGTGCAAGTTTCCTTGTGGTAGAATGGAGTGTCCTTTGCGTGTATGCCCAACAGGGGTATAGCTGGGTCTTGAGATAGATGAATTCCTAACTTTCTATAGAATGGGATTTCTATAGTGACTGTACATGCTTGCGCTCCCATCAGAAAAAAAAAAGAGTGTTTCCCTTGCTCTGCATCCTCACTAGCATGAACTATCACTTGTGCTATTGATCTTAGCCATTGTGAGAGGTATAAGATGAAGTCTCAAAGTAATTTTGATTTTCATTTCCCTGATGACTAAGGATGACAAACATTTCCTTAAGTGTTTCTCAGCCATTTGAGTTTCATCTATTTAGATTTCTCATATATATATATATATATATATATATGTGTGTGTGTGTGTGTGTGTGTGTGTGTGTGTGTGTGTGTGTGTGTGTGTGTGCTTTGATATCTAGTCTCTTGAGTTCTTTATATATTTTGGATGAGTTGATAAAAGTCTTTTCCCATTTTGTAAGATGCCAGGTTGTCTGATTGATAATGTCCTTTGCCTCAAAGATGGTTTTCAGTTTCATGAGGTCCTATTTATTAATTGTTGATCTTAGTGCCTGTGTCATCATTGTTCTGTTCAGAAATTCATCTCCTCTGCCATTATATTCAAGACCATTCCCTACTTTTTCTTCTATCAAGTTTAGTGTATCTGGCTTTATGTTGAGTTCTTTGATCTGCTTGGACTTGAGTTTGCACAGAGTGAAAGATATCGATCTATTTGAATTCTTCAACATGCAGAAATCCAGTTTGGCCAGCATCATTTGTTGAAGAGGCTGTCTTTTTTTTTCCCAGTGTATATTTCTGGCTGCTTTATCAAAACTCAGGTGTCTGTAAATGTGTAGATTTATGTCTGGGTCTTAAATTTGATTCCATTGATCAATGTGCCTGTTTTTATGCAAATACTATGCCATTTTTCTTATGATACCTCTGTTGTACAACTTGAAATCAGGGCCTGTGATACCTCCAGCAGGTCTTTTATTGTACAGGATTGTTTTAGCTACCTCATGTTTTTATTTTTCCATATAGTTGATAATTTCAAGCTCTGTAAATTGCTTTTAGTAGGATGGCCATTTTTCCTATGTTAATCCTACTGGTCCATGAGCATGGGAGATACTTCACTTCAATTGTTTTCTTTAAAGGAATAAAATGTTTATCATGCAAAACTTTCACTTGCTTGGTTAGAATTATCTCAAGATACTTCATATTATTTGAGACTATTGTGAAAAGGGTTGTTTCCCTGATTTCTTTCTCAATCCATTTGTCATGTGTCTATAGGAGGGCTACTGAATGTTTTGAGTTAATCTTGAATCCAGCCATGTCACTTAAAGTGTCTATCAACTGTAAGAGTTCCCTGGTGGAATTTTTAGGGTCACTTAAGCGTATTATCATATCATCTGGAAATAAGGATACTTTGACTCCTTCCTTTCCAATTTTTACCCCCTTGATATCATTCATTTGTCTTATTGCTCTAGCTAAAACTTCAAATATTATATTGAGTAGATATGAAGACAGTGGAAAACCTTGTCTTATTCCCAATTTTAATGGAATTGCTTTGAGTTTCTCTCCATTTAATTTTGTCTTTGATATATGCTTGCTATAAGTTGCCTTTTTTATGTTTAGGTATGTCTCTTGTATTTTTAGTCTCTTTAGGACTTTTTATCATGAAGGTGTTGGATTCTGTCAAAGGCTATTCAGCATCTAATGAGATGATCATGTGGTTTTTTTCTTTCAGATTGTTTACATGGTAGATAACACTTACTGATTTCTGAATATTGAACCATCCCTGCATCTCTGGGATGAAGCCTACTTGATCATGGCAGATGACAGTTGAGTCTTCATGTGATTTGGGTATCAGGGTAACTGTGACCTCATAAAAGCAATTGAGTAATGTTCCTATTTGCTATTTTGTGGAATAATTTGAGGAGTAATGACATCAACTCTTTATTAAAAGTCTAGTAGAAATCTGTGCTACAACCATATGGCCCTGGGTTTTGTTTGCTTGTTTGTGTTTTCCTGGGTTTATTTAAGGGATTTATTTCCTCTTTAAGGACCTCTATACTTTTCATATGACTGGTTTTAAGATCTTTTTCTTAGGCTTCAGCCATGCTGGAATAATCATGGCCTGCCATGGTAGGATAGCTGGACTCTAGTGGAGACATACTGTCTGGCTGTTATTGACTGTGTTTTATTTTATTTTTATTTATTTATTTATTTATTTATTTATTTATTGCTGCTGTCTGGGCATCTGGGTTTGGGTGATTGTAGGTCTAGGTACTGATTCCTGGGTTTGTCTTTGTTGGGTGGGTGTTTTGTTCATTGGTTTCTGTTTCCTCTCTAGAGTAGCTGTGTGTTGCCTGTTTTCCTGGCCTGTTCAGCTGGTGTGTTCACAGAGAATGCCTGCTGGTGCTGGAGGCTAGGATGCAGTGATGAATGAGGGGAGGGAGTTCAGGAGGGGCTTTTCCATGGGATTCATAGAAGATGAGGTCAACAAGAAGGAGGCAATTTGTTGCACCTCTAGGGAGGAGACTATGAGGGATTGGGTCTGGAGGAACAGAGAGAGTGGAGAAGGTCCTTGGGCAGTCTACCTGGTTTTCATATTTGCTAAATGTGTCTCCATGGCACAGGATAGATGGTCAAGGAAGTGTGAACGCTGTAGTGCCAGATATAAGGCAATGAAAGTGTTATGGTGAAGAAAGAACAGATGGGGAAATAAACAGATGGGCCAAATTGACAAATGAGTAAGCTAGACCAGTGTGTACCGAGAAAGAAGACAGAGAAACCCTCCTGCCTCTTGCTTCCTGTTGATGTTCAGTTTTTCTACTTCATGCTGTTTGCTTGTAGCTATTTACTTTGCCAGTTACTAGATGACTGTGCTGGCTAGTTTTTTAAAACAAAATCCTCGGGAGGAGGGAATATCAGCTGAGAAGACGTCTCTCTCAGAATGGCCTGTGGGATCCTTTCTTGATGGAGATTGATGTGGGAAGACCTAGCTCACTATGGAGAGTATCAGCCCTGGGAAGGTCCTACATTGTCTAAGAAAGCAAGCTGCATAAGCCATGGAGAACCAGTAAGCCACATTCCTCCATGGCTTCTGCCTCACTTCCTCCCTCCAGGTTCCTGCCTTGAGCCCTGCCTTGACTTCCTTCAGTGATGGACTATGATGTGAAAATGTAAGCAAAATAAACCCTTTCCTCCCAAGGAGCTTTCTAGTTATGATGCTTCATTACAGCAATAGAAACTCTAACAAGGCAATGCCTTTGCCCTTAGTCATTGCTTTTCCTGTGTTCCACTCTGTTCCAGAGCATTCCAGTGGGAAGACTGCTGAGGTACTCTGTTGGAAAGTTCTTGGTGCACATCATCCTCAGTAAACTCTGTGGCAGCAAGAGAGCCCTCTTTGTTCCTCTAAAGCTTCACAGGTCAAGATGGTGACCTGATGTTTATCTATGAATGTTCCTTACACCTGCCCATGATGATGGCACTATAAGGGCATTGACCGAGCTTATTTGCAAACCCTTCTGTCCGAATGAAGATCTGTTTTATTCCCTCCTTCTCTCTCCAAAGGAACACCGGCTTAATTCTATTGACACTGCTAAGACTCTGCAGACAATGCTTCCTCCAACAAGATCTACTGTGCTACCTACTTAATTAGATGCTTGAAGCAGCCACATTCCAGAGCTCCACAGGCTTTTCTTTACTTCCAGGCATCTCTGGGGTTTATTTGGGTCAGCTTGGGCACCAACCCTTCTTCCAGAAACCTCCAGTATTATCCTAGAGCCACAGTACTATCCTCTACTCTATCTTCGATTTCCTACACTTCCCCCTAACATATCTCAAATATTTTTTACACAAAAGGATTATGACTTAATTCCTGGCCCACAATATGTTCACAAATGATTGTTTTTTTAATTAGCAAAAAGGAAAGGGAGCTTAATAGAACTTTGTAAACTTCACATCTGAATGATGGGATTTCTGGAGACTTAAGCTAATGAAGTATTGCCTCTTATGCTAGTCACATGATCAGCAGCACAGGCTTCCATCTCAGTTATGATCTACCTGTGCAAAAATGGTTCAGGTTTCTAACTCAGGAGTCTTGTCTCATAAGCTCCCCTGTTCTCTGATCTTTGGTCACTGCATCCTACCCACTAAACAATACCACCTTATCCCTCTGACTCACTAACAACATAGCAGCAAGACAAAGTAATGCTTAGGAAACCCTCTCTCAGACAACTCTTCCCCACTTGTTCCTGGAACTCAGGAAGTGAGCAGTAAAGGCTGCTTTTGGATTTCTGTATCTCTGTGTAACTTTCTTCTTTCCCCTCATTTCCAAAATGAAATTCATAGATTTATAACACTAACAAAGAATCAAATGTGATTGTGTTACTGTAAAATAGAATGTTTTGGGTTTTTTTGTAGGCAGTTTTGTAGGCTTTCCCAGTGACCATCTCACTGTGCATCAACCTTTGGCCTGTACATCATGTGTCTGCTGCAGGTCAATATCATTCATGCTCAAAGCTCGGCCCAACTCCCCTTCACAGGATGGACTGTCCAATCCCCTTCATATGTAGATTAGATAGAGGGAGGGAAGCTCTTTCTGACCCTTGGTGAAACTGAAATTGTGAGAATTTCTTTTGACATACAAGTGTGTAATTTGGAAAGCTTACTGCTTATAAGAGTTTGGATAGCAGGCTAGCGAGAAGAGACTTGATACCCTATGAGCATATACCGGGGGAGGAGGTCTCCCTCAGTCACAGTCATAGGGGAGGGGAGTAAGGGGGAAATGGGAGGGAGGGAGGAATGGGAGGATACAAGGGATGGGATAACAATTTAGATGTAATATGAATAAATTAATAAAATATATTATAAAAAAGAGTTTGGATATAGATGGTTTCTGATGTGAAAAAGCACACACTTTACAATGTGCAAAAATTAGTCAGGAATTAATAGTGCAGACACACACACACACACACACACACACACACACGGTATAAACATGCACATGCACATATAAGTCTTTGCTCCCCAGCAGACAACAGATGTTGCCATCTCTGTAGGCTCCCTAGTCTTGCCTCATCCAAGCTACCATTTGTCTCTTCTCACTCACTTTATTCTCTTATTGCAGAAAAACACTTGCATATGCATGACTTTGTTGATTATGAGATCATGAAAGGTAGCAAGAGAGGGAAACTTATTTCAAACAAAATCTAGAAAGAAGTTATTGCAGTATATGCTTATATATGAAATACATATGGATATAAATATAATACACACATATAAATATATAAATATATATACATGTATATTGAGAGGGGGGTGGTTCTGGGTTTTACCCAAGTATATTTTACTCATTTGTTACTTTCTTATTCTTTATAGGCACTTTTTTGTCATCCATGTAGTAGATAAAGAATAATGCTTTAAAATTATACAGACTTCTCAGAAAAAAAGAATTATTGCTATCAGCATTGAATAATCCTTAGAGAAAGAAGGCTAGGGGTAAGAAAAAAAGAAAGTCAGCAAGCTGGATGTATAGCACACCAGTTATCTTAGCACTTGTGGGACAAAGACACTGTAGAGGAATTTTAATTCAGAACATGACTTCTCTGACAAGGGATCACATCCAAAGACCTAGGTTTATGTGATCAGGCTGGAAGACCATCAAGCCTGGTAGTGGTGGCACACACCTTTAATCCCAGGAGACAGAGGCAAGCAGATCTCTGAATTCAAGGCCAGCCTGGTATAGAGCAAGTTTCAGGTAAAGAAAAGCTTAGGTCCGGGTATGGTGGTACATGCCTTTAATCCCAAACAGTGAACATAAAGTTAGTTTGTAGAAAGAAGCTGACATGTTTGAAAGTGATGTCTAATTGAGTAGCAGAAAAAGTGATTTGAATGAATCAGAGAAAGATTTGACAGAATAGGATATGCCCAACTCTCAGGAGAACAGATAGGAAAGGGAAGCTACTTAAAGGTTCCACACAGAGAATGAGAGGGAAGGGATGCAGTTTTTCAGAGAGAGGTTGAAGAGAAAACAAGCCAGACACAGATGAAGACAGATTGAGCCAGAGAATGAGAGGAGCTGAAAGATTCGAATATATTGCCTAAGTTAGTACGAGGCAAAGCTGGGCAATTCCATCAGAAGCTGAGAGAAGTGAGTTTGATTCAGTTGAACCAGCCAGCTGGGGCCCAGAAAGAAGCAGAAAGAGTGAGCTTATTCAGCAGTAAGTCTCAGAGGCAGAAAAGGTTTTAAGCCTAGATAAGATTGTGTAGGGGCCAAACCCTTTCAGGACTGGTCTAGTTAGCAGGCAGAGGCAGTAAGCCTCCAAGATGACAATTACTTCAGGCAAATAAAAGTTACTTTTACAAGGTAGGAGGACCATTAACTAATCAGATTGAGCTACATAGGAAGGCTGTATATCAGTGACAGAGGTAGGGAGTAAGGAGGGGAGTGGCGAAGAAAAGTGAGGAAAAACAAAAAGGAGAAGAGAGAAACAAAGGAGGAACAAACAGAGGGTACCCACTGCTGCTGGTGTGAATAATTTGTGCATTCCCTCATCTCTATTCAGTTTGCATTCTTGCCTTACTTTCTTGTCTTTTCCACCCAAGGGTAGTGTGGTGGCTGGATTCAGAGAGACCAGGTACTACAGGATCTCTCCTGATATACTCTTTGATGCTAAGAAGTAAAAAAAGAATAAAAACCAGGCAATAAAGACAGACAATGTGCATGTTATATTTCCAAACTCACAAATGCCCAGTGACTAAAAAAAAAAATACAACAGGGCCACTAAATAGCACATGGCATGGTGAGGGGCAGTAGCTCCTAATTTAGTCTGCTTTTCTCATTAGTAGCATTTTTAAAAAGTAATATATAATATGTGTGGATATTTTCTGACTGTACGTGTTGTCTGTGTGCCACATGTGTGACTCAGCCCTGGCCAGAAGAGGGCGCTGGATACTTAGAAGTGGGGTGACAAATGGTTGTGAGCTGCCTTGTGGGTGCTGGGAATCAAACCTGTATCCTTTCAAAAAACAAAAGCACAAAAGTTCTCTTAAACACTGAGCCATCTCTCTACCCTCCCACCCCACTAATATTATTTTTGGTAGACGGCCTTTGCATTGTCTGTGAGAGGAAGATAACAGTTCTTTCTCTATGTGAGGTGTGTCGCAATACATTTCATTTGTGCTTTAGCGAAAATGGTCCTTTAACTATATACTTCCTATAATTGAATCCCAGTTAAAATATAAAGTTTATAGTCCTCTCCCACTACATTCTGTTTTCCATTTATGCTTTCTGAGTCTGCAGTTTGCCTTCTTTAGGATGCAAATAGAAAGCCCTGTGTGCCGTGTGTATGTGTGTGTGTGTGTGTGTGTGTGTGTGTGTGTGTGTGTGTGTGTATGTGTGTGTGTGTATGTGTGTGTGTGTTTGTATGTTTTGTTTATAAGATGCCATTGTTTCTTCCATAAAATAGGATAAATCTAGTACAGCTTTACAGGAAAAACATTTTTTAAAAAAGAAGATGAAAAGCTCTGAGAACGTAGCTCAATGGTGTGATGCTTGCCTGGCATGTTTGAATACCTAGATCCAATACCTACCCACCACCCTGCCTGCAAAAAGCGGCAATCTATTCACAGAAGGGATGGAGTCATTGGAAAGGGATGGAGTCATGGAGTGTTTGCAATCACTGTCAACAGCTTCTGGTTCTCTGCATCATGGAGGCTACTGATTAGGTTTTAAGGTAAAACCTACATGGACTAGAAGAGCGGTATGTCTAGGACTGTGTTATCAACATATGGAAGAGTGGTGTTTCTAACGGCCCAAAATGAACCCTCCATGGAAAAAAACGGCAGTGACTGGTATTTGTTTTGTGGATGAAGTGATATTAATATCTGTAAATTGTTCCTATTACTGTCACATAATACCTAGTAGAATCAACTTAGGGGAGGAAAGATTTGTTTGAGCTCAGGGTTTAGAGGGTCTCAGTCTATCATAGCATGGAAGGCATGGCAGCCGAGAAGGCTCTATCCATCCACGCTATCAGTATGGTCTTGTTCTGCAGTTCCTATGCCTTAATTAGGAAGCAGAGGGGATCAGAAGCCATGCCAGACTGGAACTTTCAAATGTTTGCCCCATTGTAACCTACTTCTGTAAGCCAAGCCACTTGTTTGAAATGTCTTATTCCCCAAATAGGACCACTAGGTTTGACCAAGTGTTGAAGTGTGTGAACCTATGGGGCACTTGTAGTCAAACCACATAGAAGTATTATTCTTATCAGTCACTCAACAAAGTGAATAATCCATTTAAAAATGAAGTATAGCCCTAAACAGATAATGCTCAACAGAGGAATCCCAAATGACTGAGCATATAATTTTGGAAAGCCAGAGGAAATATTTTAAATAAAAGTATCTTCATACCCACTGGTCTTAAGAAAAGTCATATGAGGAGAACAAAATAAATAAATGATTAGTTCAAATGGTCATTTAAATGATAATATATGATGTATTTTGCCTTCTTCCAAATTTGACAACTTGACCATCAAGATTTTGATTTTGGAGACCAACTCCATTGATTCTTTCTCTGTGTACAGTATGATGGGTTTTGGAACAAGCTGAAATGTGTGACACCACAATTATAGAATGAAGAAAAGAATAAGAAAATTGGTTGACATAGGCACTTACAAGTATTCATGGGGTAAGTCTTCACTTACCAGGAGATTGGGATAGATGTGAGGACATCGTATTGAGACTCTAGGTAAGAAAAATATAGGAGATGGGGGAAGAGAAGGACCCAGAGGGCCCTAGAAACCTACAAGAAAAACATCATGTTAGGTGGATCAGGGCCCAGGGGGATCTGTTCAAACTATTGTACTAATCAAGGACAATACAATGGTAAACATTTGAACCCCTACTCTGATCTGCCCAATGGATAGGACATTCTCCACAGTTATGTGGAGAGCAAGAACTGACTTTGACATGAACTCTGGTGCTCTATATTTGACCACCTCCCCTTGGTGGGGAGGCCTGGTGGCACTCAAAGAAACAATAAGCAGGATACCAAGATGAGACTTGATAGCCTATGACCATATAGTGGGGGAGGAGGTCCCTCTCGGACATAGACCGAGGGGAAGAGATAGCGGGAGGGAGGGAGGAATGGGAGGATACAAGTGATGGCATAATAATTGAGTTGTAATCTGAATAAATTAAAATTAAGTAAAAAACAAGTATTCGTGGCCTATTAAAACTGGCCCATCTGATACACATCTGTGTAACCATTTAAATGGTTAAAAAGAAAAAAAAAATTACACTCAGAGAACTGGCTGGTGAACTAGCTTTTGGGAAACTGACTTTAAGTGTAGTGACTGGCCAGGAAACTCCTAAAGTGATGAAAATCTTTTAGGATCCTGGTCCTGAAGCTGCCTGGACCTCTGCCTTCCTGCTTGTTCAGGTCTGCTCAGTGTTGGGAGCTGTCATGAATCCCTTCGTCTTTAAAATTGTAAATGGTTCTAAGTACAATTTCTCTATCTCCCTCCTTCTTTCTCTTCCTTCTTTCTCTATTCTTCTAGTCTCTATTTTCCCCCTGTCTTCTCTGTGTCCTCCTCACAGTGTGCTTCTCCTGCTTCATCACAGCCCTGAGTCTTCCCACATTAAGTCCATCACTGCTCCTGAGTGTTCCCTGGCCTCAACTCCCATCACTCTATCATGTACACTGTGGTCCCCAATGAGCATCCAGTGCATGTTTCTAATGTCATGTTAGGGGAATAAATTTGTTTTTTACATGTCTCCTCCTTTTACTTGCCTTTTAGCATAAATATAGGATTCTTGTAAATGCCCCCATCCACTTCTCCCTTTATTCTTTTACTTGTTGACCTGTGTCAATGACTCCAACAATCATGTTTTGTACATGAAGCATTCAGATGAAGGCCCCCAGTCCTCAGCATGTGCTCTGTGAGGTGTGAGTGAAGCAGCCCCTCCCATGGGATGCGTGCTTTGCTCCCTAGCCCATCATATTGCTTCCTCTTTTTGTTTCTGTAACATATTATACACACATATATCTGCACCTTAGTGCCCAAAATACCCTTCTAGAACAATCTGTTTCCTTTTCAGTGCTGACAGTCAAGTCTAAATCCTATTCACCATCTTCTGAGAACCAAACCCCATAACACCATAGCTTATCAAAGGATGATTGGTGAATAATAGTTAATGTGCAAGTGAACAAATGAAATATATGAAGATTAAAGTTCTAGGAAATTTTCTCAATTAAAACTTCAAATAAACTCTTAAGACAACCCCTTATTTCGTTTCAATTTTTCGGTTTTCTGCATTCTTGCTAATTACATATTTCATCTAATGCTATGTGAATGATATATGCCCACTTTTAGATAAGAAAATAATACAACACAGAGGACAGAAATTGTTCTGTGTGGCTCTATTTTCCAAGCAGCTGTCTAATGCCATGTCCCAGTGGTTTTTGTGAATGTCAGTTACTATTGTACAGTAGACATGGGACATGAAATCACAAATGTGATATTTTATTAGAACTAATCTTTTTCTAATCTTCCATTCATTGACTTTCTTTTTATTTAAATGACATAAAAAGATCCTCTGTCACGTTCAGAAACTCAATAATGAGAATAGAGTAAACTTAGGTTTGACTGATGCTTACACAAGATTTTAAACGACTGAGAATCTTTTCTTGGAATAATCTGTCTTTAGCACCTTCCTCAAGTCTAAGCCTTTTCCTGAAATAACTTGTCTCTAGAGTTTCTGTTACTACAGGTTCTTCCAATTCACCTCTTCCTTCACATGGTGACAGATGCTCAGCAGGTTCTATTTCTTGAGTTTGTATTAAAACTGTTCTTTTCTAGTCATACCACATTTAGAAAGGTTTCGACCCATAAAGACTATAATAGATGCTGAGGGCATCTTTAGGAACTTGAGCAGAAGGTCAAGTTAGTGCTTCCTCGTCTCTTTGGGATTTTGGATTCTCTGAGACTGTCAAACTTCCCTCTTAACAAAATGCACACATGCACTTGCCAATGCTGACTGAACCCTTAGTGTGTCCTAGGTCCATAAAAGACATCCCCGAGCCCTTAAGACCATGGAATTTAATTCTTGAGCTAGGTTTGGATGTCATCTAGTGAAAGGTGTTGTGTTAGGACTTTGACAGCTAACCGAAGGCAAGTGAGAGATGGAGAAAGGAGGGCATGGGTCCATGAAAGCTACCAAGATTTCATATCAAGAAACATGATCTATGAAAAATAATGGGAAAATATTTACAAGATAATGACCTATGTAAAATATTTTCCTTGACAGAGAAGTGTGATGTAGTTTTGCAAATATTCTGAAGAGATTATTGAGATTCAGAGTCATTTCTGAGAACAGTGACATGGCACTAAGAAACCACTTTTGATCAGGCTGTTTATTTACACTGACTATTGAGGAGTGAAATCCCTTCTATACACTGTATAAAGTTTGGTGTCTAAACTTACATTTTAAACTGATTAAATCTTATGGGTTACATTAGTAGGCCTAAAACATGTTGGGGCATTATGCTGCATTACACAAACAAAAAAAGTCACTTAACAGGCAATAGCTTCATAGTTAGCTTGAGAAAGACTCATTCATTCTTGATATACTGAGGTCCAATTGTGATGGAAATGAAGAAAGAGAATTTGATAGCGAAATCTGCCAGGGTGTGAAAAGATGATGAATTTGAGCAGGCTTTAAATACAGGCTGGATTTAAAGTATGTTAGTTAGGATGGTTACTGCTGTGCTGAACTACCATGACCAAAGATATTTGTGAAGGAAAGGGTTTATTTGACTTTCACATTCATACCACTGATATCATCAAAGGAAGTGAAGACAGAAAATCAAATAGGGAAGAAACCTAAAGGTAGAAGCTGATATTGAGGCCATGGAGGGTGGTACTTACAAGCTTGCTCCTCATGGCTTGCTCAGCCTGCTTTATTACAGAACCCAGAATCAACAGCCAAGGGGTAGCACCAGTCACAATGGGCTGAACCCTCCCACATCAATGACTAATGGAGAAAATGCCCCACAGCCCAGTCTTACAGGCTCATGTCCTTAACTGAAGCTCCCTCCTCTCTAGTGACTCTAGTTTGTGTCAAGTTGACATAAAACTAGCCAGCACAGCAGGTATGGACACCATTTTAGATAATGTACCTAGCCATCAAAACCACATAGTGGACTGTGATTGTAAATCTGCAGTAGAACATTTGCCAAATATATGTGAGTCCTCAGGTTTGATTCCCAGTGCTGAGAAAAAAAAAAGGAAAGAAAGAAATAGCAACAACAACAACAACAACAACAAAGCAAAGATAAATAACATTCTTGGGTTAAGGTAAAGATAGCCTGATGTGGCACAAAGAGTTTTATATGGCATAGCTTATTCTGTCAACATTCAGGAGGTACTTGTCACTTCATATGTGCAAGGAAAAAGAAAAATTATAAACAGTACCATGAGGGCAAAAAACTATCCAGATATCTTGTGGAATAATGCTCCCAGAAACTAATTAAAAGCCAGAGTATGTTTGCTGTGTCCAGGAATGATGCCCACATTAGCATCAATGGCCAACTGTGTGGGAGAACAGTAAGAAGATACAGGGAAGAACAACGAGCGGCAGGAACGAGGATGGCAATGACAGACTTTGTTGCTTCCTCGGTGAGCACCTCCTCCAAACTCTCCCTGGCTCCATGCTTTGCTGCCACATAGAACATGTGCAGTCCGTGTTCTGTGCAGCTTTCCCTGCAAAGGCGGAGGTGATTCATTTACATATATACCAACAGATGGTCTCTATAATATTTCAAAATTTTATTCAGCCTCATAAATCTCTTGGACGGAGATGACTTTAATAAGCTTCAAAAAGTAAGGAAGCAGTCTTTCAAATTGCTAAATGTTCCCTGTTGAATCATACCTATGTTGCATTATACAGAGCAGGTGTGAGTTGTGCTTTACGGAGAATAATTTTTACCCCAAATATATTCAAAGGAAATGTGTTAGATGGAAAGGAAGCATATAGAGAATAAGTTTTCTCATAGATTAAATAATATGTTTATAAGTTTTATATATAACATAAAACATAGATGTGTGTACTATCTATACAAAACAATGCTAACCTTTGCATTTCCTCTTCTAATTAACACATGTAGGATAGCTGTGGGTTTCCCTATACTTTTTTGTGTACTAGGAATCTATAGAAAAATATGTTTGTATATTCTGAGTATATTAGTGTCTTTCTATGTCCAGTACTTTCACTATACTTTCTCTCATCCTTGAGATACCTCTGTATTGGTTGCATGAGAGTGCATGTACAAACACACACACACAAATCCATGCACTATATATATATATGTATATATATTCATATACATATATACATACAAAGTATTGACTCACAGTTGTAGAGGCAAAGAGGTCTTTTAACGTGCTATCATTAAGTTAGAGACTGGGACATTCCAGTCTGCTACTGAGGCTTGGCAAAGATGAACGAGTGTTTTGGTCATGACCAGAGCAGTTAGCTCATGCAGTTAGGCAGCACACCAGTTTCCCTTTCTCTCCCTTTTTGTTCCATCCCACCCCTAAGTGATCTGAGTGATGCCTGCCCACATCACAGAGGGTCATCCACATCAGTGAGTCCACACAATCAGCTGCTGCACGCATCTTAACAGCCATACTCACAAATTGTTTTAACCGCTTGCCTGGGCTTTGCTTAACAAGCTACCACTACAGGCTCTATGAAGGAGAGTTCTATTCTAATTTTTCAGAAGAGTCTCAGACTTCTACTCTCAGCCTATGGAGGTTGGACAATTCTGTTCAAGTGATGTTGTTTATTCTATGGATAACTAACACCAGTTATGTGACCTTGACACAACTGAATTGTCTGACTTTCTTACATACTCTAAGAACATGTAATTAGAGTTCAGTAGAAGGAACACGTGGTTAGCAGATTGATGAGTACTAGGTGCTTGGTTCGGTGGATGGAATATCCTATACTAATTTAGGTGGTATGGAATTAAAAGCCCAGATTTATATCCTAGCCTTGCCCCTTTCAAATGACATAACTTTGGTGAGATTAGTTTTAGTTTGACACCATTCGTACTGGTCTATAAAACGAGGATAGTTGCATCGGCATTGCAGAGAAAGTTAAATAAGGGTGTATCTTGGGCTGCATCAGACTTCAGCTTTTGTCAGCTGAATATTTTTTTACATTCAAAAATCATTTCTGTATCTTGAATTAATAGTCAGAGATATGTCACGACTTTAAGACTGCATGCAATATCTCACTGTTTGATGTTATAATTAGGTTTTCAATAAGAAATGCACATTACCGAGCTTGCGTGGTAAGTTGTACTAACCTCATTTCACCCAGGCAAGTGTTCTGTGGTGTCAAATACAGACATTTTTGACAATCTGTCCTCTTAGCTTTTGCATAATTTAATTATTTCAGTTCCAGCAGTCTGTCTGTGTGCTCTTCAGCTTGAGGCTTCTCTTCCTAAATTACTTGTTTCCTCCTACCTACCAAAGAATAATAATAACATACCGTTTCCTCAATGGCTTGTTGTTATGGTTACTTAGCATTGTTTGCATTCAAATAGTCATGAAAACTGTAACCTTTATCTCCTTGGAATGTGCAGAAGCAGCATTAAATTAGTAAAGCACTGTGGCCAGTAGTGTGCCAGAGAATGACTGAACTTTAATCAGTGCTTTAGGTGTCTACACGTGTGCATATAGAATACAAAGCTCTGATTGAGGACCTGGTTGTTATTATCTTTACAGTTAACCACATTAGTTACAGTTTCATTCATTTAGTCTCATCCCACTCTTGTGAGAGAGATGAGAGTGGGGAAAACAATGCTAAGTGTTTATTTAGGTGGCTACAGGATGAAAGGTGTTAGAAATGATTAGCCTTTCAAATGAAGGGCTATAGCCTTTAGAATTTTACAAATAAAATCATACTTTTCGAGGTGTTTAGACAGCAGTATAGACACATTTGTGGTAATTTGCTTCTCCTTCTTTGTAAGCTGTGAGACTTTGGTATTTATTTAGTAAAAACATTCCTTGCCTTCAGAACTGTAACATTTGTTAGCTCAGGGAAACCAAAATGTTCCCTCAGCGTTGTGTAGGTGTCTTGCTTTTTGGTTGATAATCCACTGTTATTCATTTCCTTCCAATGTTTGGGAAATAAATGTAGAATTTTTAAAACTCAGGGTGTGTCCATGTAGAGAATTACAGTCAGGCAAGGCCTCACTCACTCATGCCTGCAGGGTGAAGGCAGAAGTGAAACATTTAAATATCTGATAATGCATTTCATGGCCATGTTTCTGGGTTTGGATATTCCTAGACCTACTCCCACAGAAGCTGCCCTGATCAGGCTGAAGGCTGAAGACATTTTCAACTTGTCCTCATAAGGGTGCCCATTCTTGAGTTCTCAAGCTTTTATTTTCTAAACTACTTTAAAAACACAATGGTACTAAACATTATTATAGTAAAATTTGAAAGCTTTTGAGAGGATAAACATTGTTCTGCTTTATAGTAAATATAAGTCTGCAACTCTCTTAAAAGTCCTGAAGAATACTTACAGTAAGTTTTTCAAAGTACAATTGTGAAGAACTGAGAATCCAAAAACACTTTTATCTGTTTGATAAAATGTGTTTGATAAAATCACTATGTGGAGTTTTATTTGCTGCAATTTAGCAGCAGTCAGTTCTTACTTAAAAGATTAAAACTTAAGTCTGAAGGGCCGGGGAGATGGTCAGTCACCAGAATACACCCAATGTCCACCTCTCTCTGTCTCTCTGTCTCTGTCTCTGTCTCTGTCTCTGTCTCTGTCTCTGTCTCTGTCTCTCTCTCTCTGTCTCTGTCTCTCTCTCTCTCTCCGTCTCTCTCTCTCTCTCTCTCTCTCTCTCTCTCTCTCTCACACACACACACACACACACACACAAGCACACAGACACACACACAGTAGAAGAGACAGAGACAGACAGACAGACAGAAGGAGGGAAGGAGAAGGAGGGAGGGAACAAAACATTAGATTTATTTTTCTGTAGATCAAAGGCTGGCTTTTCACTTAGCTACTCATAACTGGCTGGTAATTACAGATCAGATGTCAGGTGACTGATTCAGTGATGAGCCTATGTATCTAAGTTACCACTGATAGTTTCCTAGCTTTTATGTAAAAGGGTGAAGGTCTATAGAGCTAACTGCACGTGGTTATGGCTAATGAGTTAGCAGTCAATGGAACGAAGCCTTGACTCCAGAACTCACCCTCAACCACCATGCTTTTCTCAAACTCATATAATAGGACTATGGGATGCTCAGCCAATATAGGCTCTGCCAGTGGAATCAGAAGAACAGAATCATTCAGAGTGGTATCCCTCAACATTTGCTGGACATCAGCCTTCCCTGGGGAAGTTCCACCAAAGCAACAGGATTCTGAAATGCTTACTTTCTAAAATGCTCTGAAATTGGTACAGACCTGCTTTTAGAGCAAACTCTGTCTGGTAGGGATGGATCCTCATGGGATAGACACTGGGCATTTCCCCTACTTGAATTTTTAATATACTGGGTCTGGGAAATCATTATGACAAACCATTTATATACATTAAACTGTCAAGTAACAGTCTAGCCCAAGCTTTGCTTGGCCTCGAACTCATTTCACCTCACTTTAAGTGCTTTAAGTGTTGACCAATGTTGTCCTCCTTCCAGGCAGGTTTTTGTTCTGACAGTTCTGCGAACAGCTGGCCTTGCCCTTCTGTTATTTGGATAAATGAATTTGGTCCACAAAAAAATCCATTTGTAGTGATAGGAAGTAGGACAGTCAGAGGTAATTAAGATATTTCTTAAGAGGAGTCCTTGGCCTTTGTCTACCTATTCAGAATGGCAGATTAAGAAAAAGATATTGGAGCCTGGAACAAACTCTTAGAATAATAACAAGGACATCTTGTTTCTAGAGTAACAAGGTTCTGTTTAGTGGGGAACATGGGAGGTTTCTTCAGTTAAATTCTGCTGAAAGAGGTGGCCAGTTGGGTTTTATTCCATAGATACGTGGTTTGATCTGCTGCCAGATAAAGTTTGCTAGCCTGCAAAGCAGCAAGAGCCAAGTTGTCTTTAAGTGGGGAAATGTTGCAGATCAATTAATCTGGCCCCTTCATTTCAAATGGAAGGAGGCTGAGCCCGAAAGGGGAACTGAGTCTAGGCTTTTGACTCAAACTGGGATTTTCAGTACAGTTCTGTTTTGCCTCCTGGCCTGTGGATGGCTCTAGTGTTTGTTCTAGAAGTGTCTTTACATTCTCTTTACAAATCCCTACTTTAAATAAAATTAGTGGGTATAGATGTTATAAGTGGAAAATGTCACAAGGTCATTGATTTAAAGTGCAAGTGGTTAGTTGAAGGAATGGTTCAAGACTAAAGTCTTTCTGCATAAATCCAAATGCAATTATTTTATTTGGTTACCTCTGGGATCCTAAACTACTTTTTCATGGTATGACATTAGAACTTTGCCATGGCAACTCCTTAAAACTTCACTCTCACAGGATAGGAGGAAAAAAATCATTCTTCTGATGTTTTAACAGGAGCCTAGCTTTGGGGTGGTTATAGACATTTCGAATTGCAAAACACGTAAAAATTTTCAAGGAAATGCCTTAAATTAGGTTATCTCTAGCCAAGTCATCTTGCTATGTTACAGGGGAAAATGAAGGTCCAACCACACATATTGGCTCACATATTGTGGATACAGAATTCAATCCCCTACTGGAAATTAGTTTTAAAGCACAGATTCCCAAGGAAATCACTCTGTGGCCAGGATTCAGGCACCTAGATCAAGAGAAAGGGTTTCCATGACTCTGCTGTGGCTCAGCTGCAGAATTCTTCAGAGATAGAGGCTAGGGGGTAGTAAGCAGGAGTGTGTTCAAGCCATCAACATTAAGGACATATGGACATGTACAAAAGCATTTAAATGTTGTCCTTAAATTAATGTAGTACATACTGGCAGAAAGAGTAATGAAGATAAAGCATTCCATGTGTCAAACACTGTTCCTTGGGCATTGCCAAGATGCTTTTGTGGCATTGCTTTCCATGGACTCAGTGGGACTGTGTGCTTACCGCAGTGCGCCGGCAATGCCAGCATGTGCAGTGTTATGAAGTAAGTGAACTTGCATGTGGAGGCTCCGTGGGCTGTATCATTCACAGCTGTTGGCTCCTGGGGCTCGTTTTTAGTTCTTTAAGCTGAGCGTTATGTTGACCTTATTTATCAGCTCACCAGCCATCTTGCCCAGTTAAGACGTTTGGCCAAGTAACCCCACAGTGTTTTTTCCTTCTGTCAAGCTCAATGCTGAATATGGAGAGGGTCCTGTTTCAACGTAAAGATGAACACACAGTCACTCTAGGTTACTCTAACCATTGCACTGAAGGGAAGCATTGATACAGGCAGGCTAATGACTTTTCATTGCCCCTGATGGTTCAACCTTCTTGGCCAGTGACACAGCCAGCCCCACTGTGGTAAGTAATATGAGGACAAACTGTGTTTACTTGTCTCCTGCTGGATCTCTTCTCGGTATGTCAGTGTTTTGAAGTATTAACATCTGAAATTCATAAATAAAGATAAAATTCTCACATATTTATGTCATTTTCACAGAACGTTAATGATCCCATTAAATGAAATATAGAGCTTTTAAACCCAAACTGTATTCCCATTCCTATTTCTTTGGGTTGGGTGCATTTTAGTGACTGATTTATTTGCAGGTAATAATTCTGCAGAAGCTTTTCAGGTCATTGGATCTTAAGAGGCGATATTCTGTGCCCTTATTGAGGACCCATGTCATATAACTTCCATAGAGAATTTGTTTTTTAGCAGTGGACTTGATTTGAAAAATATGTCTAGTTACTAAGTAGTAAATCTCAGGTTTGTTCCACTTACAGTTTATTTCAGAGCGAGTTGGATGGAGGTGATAAAATCCTAGCCAACAAGAAATTCACAGCTTTCTATGTGACAAAGGACATGTACCTCTGTTTATTTATGTCACGTTTCTAGGTTTCTACAGCCCTCATTATCCTGAAATCATCTACGACAAAGATTTATGAAAAACAAGCTGCAGTTCCTCTGTGTATTCGGAGAAGGAAGACAGGTGCACCATGCGCTTTCTGTACCATGCGTTTCTCACTTGTTGATGGGCAACAGTGAAGAATCACAGATACTTCCGATAAGCTTAGCTCAGCAAAAGCCTTTCCCAAAATAGAAACACTAAATATTTATTCTCCTTTCACTTGGAGCTCAGTCTGTATTCATACTCACAGAATCCCCTTACTCTTCTCTGTGACTTCATAATATACCTTCATTAGGATTTATAGAAAGTAGTTAACATCCTGTAGATGCCCAAGCATGTTTTCTATATTTCTGTGTCAGAACAGTAATACAAAGTATAGCACCATGAACGACTTATGGTAAGCACACAGTATATTAAATTTCTGGTAGCAAAATTGCTAAGTCCTTAGATCAATACATTATTTTATTGTTAGTAACGATGCCCAAATTGCCATTCTTAGCACTTGTATCAATTTATTCTTCCACTAAAAGTATAAGAAGACACAAAACTATTCACATGTGTTACACCAAACTTTTAGCTCTTTACCCATGTGTTAGTTGGGCTTTTGTGGCAACTTGGCATCAGATGAGCATGTAGGCAAACCTGTGGGAACATTTGCTTGCTTGACGATTGATGTAGAAGAACTCAGCCCATTGTGGGTACTATCATCCCTGGGCCGGTGGTCGTGGGAGGTATCACAAAGGTAGTTGACTGTGAACCTGCAGACCAAGGCAATAATCAGTGTTCTTTCATGACCTCTGCTTTGGTTCCTGCCCTGACTTCCCTTCATGGTGGAAGAGTAAAGAAACCCTTTCTTCTCCAATTTGGTTTTGGTTAGAATGTTCTATCACAGCAACAGAAAGTAAACTAAGATAGGAATTGGAAGCAGGTGTGAAATGATGCTATGACATGTCTGTCCGTGTTATTTTGAGAACTTTGGAAGGACTTTAGAATTTGGGATAGAAAAGGCATTGAGTGCTTAGAGTTTGTGGCAACCCGAAGAAATGGATGTGGAAAGCAGTGCAGATGGTTGCGGCAAGGCTTGTAGTTTTGGAGAGATATTTAAGAGTTTTTCAATGATTCTGTGAAACCAAAACTATTGAATGGTATTTTGCATTACAGTTGTGTGGTTTCTGGTCACCTGGGGCTGAGCAATTGACTGTGAGTGACAAGAGACCAGAACCACTAGTATGGAACCTTTGCTTTCCTGGGACAGTTGAGGTAGTTGTCTAGGTCTGGGAGATCCGGAGCAGTGATTAAGAACAGACCAGTACTACTGAGATGAAATCTTCTGGGAAGTTTTCCCTCAGCATCAATCACAGAACTGTGGTCCAAAAGTGGGGCAAAACTGAATCTTGAGCTGGTAGCCCAATTTGGTAATGGGTAAGAATCTCTCATTAGGTTGGTGGTGGATTTGGCAGCATGAGAGCTGTAGGATTTGTAGGGGTCATAGAATGACCCTGAGGCTTGGTGCTATACCACGAGAGGCCATTGGAGATGTTTTAGCCTTGGTTGCAGTAGAAATTCAAAGATTAAAGAGGTCATAGAAGAAGTTGAGCACCATGTAGCAGGGTCTAAGTCCTTAAAGAGAGCCCAGGAGAGGATGTTAGTGAAAGTCCAGCCCAGTTGCTGTAGAAGACCTCAACAGTTTGGAGATGCCAGAGACAGCCTGAGCCTTGGAGACCTAGAGAAGTACAAATGCCCAAGTCCTCTGGAGCCCAGAAAATTGTGACTGAATCCCACACATCTGAGACTGAGTTTTTTACTGTTTAAAGTGTGTACTTACACATGTGAGAGGGAGCGTGGACTACCATGGGAGGAAAAATGTGCTACTGTGAGAGGTAATATGCGCTAACATAAAAGGGTGTGTGCTAATGTGAAAGGGAGTGTGTGATATGCACTACTGTAAGAGGAACGCGTAGAGCTGTGAGAACAATGAGAGGATTGTGTGCTGCTGTGTGAGGAGCCTGTGCTACCGGCAAGTGTGCTGGCTAGACTTCTTACCATAGACTTTAGGTTCCTCAGGGAGGTGCTGCTGGATTTGTATATTATTTTTGTCAAGAGAGAGAAAGGGTGGCCATTTCTAGAACCCTAGAAAATGAGATGGTGGACAAAAGGTGCAACATGCTTAGGCCCCCTTGTGTGGCCTTTGCACCCAACTGCTTCTTACAGCAGTGTGAGGTGGGAGCCGTGCACCCGCCACTGTCTGAAGGCAGCGTTTCCTGTGTGCCATCTTCAGCTGACAAATTATTTCTTCAGCCTGTTTTGTGATTACAGCACTTCAAATCGGCTGAGTTCCAAAGTGCTATCATAACCTGATTTCTGTTCTGACTGGAGATTGGTTGAAAAGGACCTCTCTGTACCCAGCCTGGAGCCCTTGAGAGATCAGGCCCATCTGCACATGAGAGAACCTCAGGAACCTCCTCAGCTGAGCTCTGTGAGGAAGAGTGGCTTAGTTTGGTTTCCATGAACATTTTCTTAGCATGTTCTTATTTTAATACTGTGATGGAGGAGGGGAAGTGGGAAATATTTAGTGGCTAGAATATGTATTTTTTCATAAAGTTTAAAAAATACATACTTACCTAGATTGTAGTTCAGACGTATTTTATACAGTAAACATAAAGAATTTCTGTTTCAAAGATGCCAAGGTCTATTTTTAACATGCAGCTATTTTAAAGCAGGATCAAATTAACTCATTCTTTTCCGGACTCTATAAAACCTCATAGTATTTTCTAAGCTTTCCCATCTTCAAAGATACAGCTCAAGGTATGTTGTATATTTTCACTCTTTTTCTTAAGTTCAACATTTGCTAAGTATTGTTAACTGGAGAAACTCAGGTGAATAAAAAGTCTCCTCTACACCCCAACAATTGAAACCCAGACGTTTCAGAGATTAGGAAGTTTCTGAAACCTATGGGGAGTTTTGTGATGTATTCTGCCATTATGGACTTTGGAGCTGAATAAATATCCAACTTTATTTTTCATAAGGCAGTAGCCTGCTTGTGTGCAC
Source organism: Acomys minous (assembly GCF_964271855.1). Classification (NCBI taxonomy): domain Eukaryota; kingdom Metazoa; phylum Chordata; class Mammalia; order Rodentia; family Muridae; genus Acomys; species Acomys minous. The sequence goes on along the minus strand of NC_140484.1, from coordinate 37,374,380 downwards.
AACCAGAAGGCTACGCCTCTAGTATATTCCTCTCTCTGCCTTTTTTTCTTCCAATGGATTCTTACTCAATACAAGAATGAACCAACTTACCACTCTTATTTTATATACATCTGTGAAGTGTTTCTAACCTGGGAGTTTTAGACATCAAATAGCCCCAGGCCTTATTAACTACGTGCCTTTAGATAAGCTATTAACAGGATCTATAAAGCAAGAATGATGTGCACGATCCTCTGCTTCTCTAAGTGAGGTCATGTGAGAAACAAACTTAGAAAGGTTCCTGGAAGAGGATAGCGTAGTAATTATGTGCATATGCTCATTATTTTCATAATTATTACTTATAATAAATTGAAAGGCAGGGAATAAGTTTGCACAATTTTCCTATGTGGCTATTGGAGGCAGTGATTTGCATGAGATAGTGTTTGAACAAATATTTGTTCAATGAGCACAAAATAATAAATTATAAAAGGCTACCAGCCGTTAAGATCTTCAGGAAAGAGCACACTTTTTCTTTCAAGGTGCTGAGCATATAAATATTGTTGTTACCACAGAGTCTCTGCAATTAGTCAGGCTTCCAATTTCCTGGTGCTTTGCAAAATAATTGGGAAAACCCATGTATACCATTGATTTTTTTTAAAGTTTGCTTTAGAGGAAATAGTAGAAAGTGGATCTTCTGCAAGTAAACAGCAGGATCAAGCAAGAGGGCAGCAGAGCCCTTAGCTCTCTTGCTGATTCTTGCTGGCAGAGGACTAATCTCTACAGGTAAGAAAGGGAATGGATCCTTCCTTTATCCTGACTGACAGAGTTGGGTTGGTAGATAACTTTGAAGGAACAACTTGGCATGGCCGTACATCCCATAATTTTAAAGAATATGTACACGGGGCATGGGATGGACTGAGACGGGGACAGCATGTTCTTCCACAAATAATTGACCAGGGTCTCTCAGATCAGTTCCTGCATTGGTTTGCTTCATTTCCATGTTATAGCTAGCAATAACCCACAGAGCATGTAGAAGCCAGCTTGTTGAGGGTGGCTTGCTAGATACCTAGCACATCCTACTGCCCTCAGAGCAGAACAGTTCTTTCCAGAAGCGTGAAGCTATGTGTGGCTACTTTGTAACTCAAGGTCCATGTTGGGAAACATTTGAACTCTCAGAGGAACCCACTGCATGGCCACAGATGGTGTAATGGAAAGAAAGAAAATTTAGTTTTTGGACAATCGTGGCAGAAAATATTAATATTAGAATAACATGCTCATGGGCTAGTGGCAAACAGATGGGAACAAATTGCTTCTTGAAGAGTCAACTTCTAATTTTTCTCCTGTGGTGCATTATTTACTGTGAGGAATACAGGAACGGTTGCAAAAAAAATGCATATGGCCCCAAATTTGGGGCCTCTGCCCAGACATCGAGAGACAACACAGGATGTTCCATTGTTCTCCTCACCTGCAAGCCTGTGAAAGCTGAGTTTCTTCCATGATAACATTGTGTAGATGCATTTAAAATAAAAGGCATCCATGGAGGAGCCTAGAAGATAAAACATAGCTTTCTAATATTTCCTCTCTTCCACAAATACATAACAAAATAGTTTTTTGTTATTTTATTTTGTCTGCGAGGAATTGGCAGGATAGCAAATATATGCCTGAAAAGGTATTATATACACAAGTTATGTTCATAAACAAATTACTATGCTGTTTTAAAAAAAAGCATTTGAAATTCTATCATAAATAAAAGTGGAATACCACATGAGAAAAAGAGACATTGCAAATGTTTGCATTGTCCCATCTTGGAACACAGCTTTTCTTTCCTCCAGAGTCCAGTTATCCCAGCAGCGCAAACCAAAGCAAAACTGCAGAGTGGTTAATTAGAGCTTCAGAGTTTCTTAGTGAAAGCAATGCAGTGTCATGGTATTTACTGCTCTCTAAGAGCTTTCTAGAACCCAGCTTCAAAGCCTCCCACTTAAAGAAAGTTATGCTTCTTACTGGAAAAAGGCAAGGCAAGCAGCAGCCCTTGGTGGAAAGCCCATATTAATGCTTTTCTATTCTTCTTTGGCCCCAGACAGTTGCTAGTATCTGTGGTCTAAAGGGAGCTCTTCTCTTAGACTTCCTGACAGAGTTCCATTTGCTGTCTGAAGCACTGTGTATTTTCTTTTACTTTCACATTCTCTTTGACCTTACTATAGAGAAGGGGGCACTTTGACACTGCTTTTTCTTCATTATAATTACATCAATAAACAATTTTTCTTATTTTTCTAAAAATAGTACTCAAAACACTTCATAATTTATGATCTTATGTCAAGTTTTTTGTACTATTATCCAACAGATATTTATGGAAACATAATTTTATCTTATTATATCTGTTCATACGATTTACATATTTCTGATGGCACAAGTGTTTGTAGCTCAAAAATATAAACCAGGGTTACCATGGATACATGCATACAGAATTTCACTTCATCAAATTATTTTTTTAAAACTTACTATCTATTTTTGGGATGTCGTACAGAAGTGTAGTTTAAGCAAAACACTTATAGTGTTCATTTTTACTCCTACTAGGATTATTAAGCATAGTGCAACTAATTTTTATTTTCATGTTTTCTTTTCTTCATTACTTTTTTATTTTTGCCAAAGGGCACAGTTTAAACTTTATGTCAAAATGACTGATCAGCAGTCTGGGCTGACTTTTGCTAGTCCTCCTTCCTGCAGATATGTCAAATGAGGTTTATATATAACCTGAGAATAATGCTCATTATAATGTCTTAAAGTTAGAGCAATCCACGAGGGACTCATAGGAAGCTCATTGGCCCAATCGAAGAATAAAGTAAAATCTTAGCTCCCCCTAAGGAAAAAAAAATTCAAGATTGATAGTATTCTGCCTATTTTAAGAGCAGTGCACCCATTATTAGCAATGAACTAGAAGCAAAGGGTTACTGATCTCTAAGAAGCAAAGAGCAGAGAAGGAAGTGGGTGGGTTACAGAGCCAGACCCAAGTCAGGATGTACATGAGCAGAGTTGGATGAAAGGAATTGGAAAGAGATGGGGGCATGTCAAGATTTAGTAAGACAAAACTACAGTGATGGAATGGGTCTCCTTAAAATAACTTTCGGAAAGAGCATGGTGTTATGGAGTGTACAATATCAAAGGTGGATAACGCAGAAGCTTAGTATTGCAAACCTTGAGTGATTTGGAACTCTCATTCCTGTTTCTTTTATTAATTAGTTTGGCAATAAAGTAGGGACTATATGACATGGGAACTCAGTTTTTAAAAATGTATCACAGGAAAGAAAAAAAATGAATTTGAAGTGTGTAGACATATATATGTATATGTGCATATGTGTTTAGACATATAGAGTAAGGGAGAAGAATGCTGTGCCATACAGAACTTCACAGAACTTGAGCATCTAATAGCATGCCTTTTGGGGCTGCTATGTGTAAATGAATTTTTCAACATCATGGTTCACCAAGTTTTTGCTGTTATGAATTTGATAGTAACATTAAAATGTCAGCAGCAGCTACTCTACTATTTTAGATGTCTAAATAGTTTAAGAGTCACAGACAAGGATAGATATTTGGCATAAACACCTAGTAACTTTTGCATGCTGTTTCTTTAGAGAAATAAAAGCCAGCTTTTATTTGAGTTTCTCCAAGAGAACCACAAGCTTATCCAACAGCATCAATCAAACACATGTAGGAGGACCGTAGGCTAGAGCAAAAAAGAACTTAGAGTTCGGTAGGAGATCACTGGTGTCAGTATAATACGGGAATGCTGTCACAGAGCTCACACATCAGGGCAGACTGCCCAGAGGATGTGCCACCTGAGCTAATCTGGGGCATGGCATATAACTGCCACATGGATCAGGGGCAGAGTGAAATACTAGTGGAAGCGTCAGAGAACCGCCCATATCTTCAGGCCGTTTCAGTACACCTGTGTCAGTTTATAACTCCTCCCATCTTCACCTGTCCTTCAGAACATCCTCTAGCCTTTGAACACAATGTGGCAGGCTGCAAATGCAGGTGAACTGGAGATACTGCCACCCCTCCCCCGCATCCTGTCCCAGCAGCTTACAACCAATCACTGATTAGCAAGGGCACTGAAACTTCCCCCTGCCTGGCACTGAGAAGATAACTCCAGGGAGCAATCCTGTCTGAAAGCATTCCATCACTAAGAGCCCCCAGGCCGTCATGGTGGCACAGTCATAACACATTCCTTTGCCTCTTTCTCTTTTCTGGTCTCAAGCCATCACTTTCCTTCTGCTTTTCCTGAAACAACCACCAAGTGCTGCTGATGTGCAAACCCTTGCCTTAAGCTTTGTCTGAGGAGAATAAAACTTAAGAAAGAGAAACCGGCCATCCTGCACAGGAGGGTTGGGGCTGCTGTCTAGCAAAAACTATTTGCTTGAGCAGTAGACCATCAGGAATCCAGAAAGTTTGAAGCCTACTCCGTAGAAATGAATGGAGGCGGTAGAAAAAGAGCTCTGCTTCCGTTACTACAAGGCTATGCCCTTGATTATATTCAACATTTCCCAAATTTTAGCATAACATGAAGGTTAAAATTGAAACACTACCATTTGACAAAACCCAGTTTAATTTGTAAAGACATTCAGATATTCCTCTGCATATACTATAGACCAAGTTTCAGAAACAGTCAAAGCATATCAAGTACAGAAATATGATACTGAAGATGGTCATGCGGAAGAAGCAAGTTCATTTCCTAAGAAAGTAAAAGCTGATGTCGAAGTGACTGAGATCTTGTAACCAAGGAACTAACAGAAGCACAGGCATGAGTGAACGTTGCATCAGGAAAAGTTAGTTTTGTTAAATGCAAGGTTTTTTTCCTATGCCTGCCCTAGCTCCCAAATAAATGACTGAATATGAAAACTGAGTGTTATATTTATATTCATAAAAACTTCAGGCACTACAGCAGGGCTGATACTCAGCTACTCTAACACTAATCTGGTCTCCTTTCTGTCACATGACCCATAAGCAACCATCTTAGTCTCACCATGGCTGTTCTTTCTTCATCCTTGTCCCAATGGCGACTCTGCCTCTCTCTGGTCCCCACCTGAGACCACTCCCTTGAGCTCAGAGGCCCAGCCTTATCCTCTCTCTGCCCAGCTCTTGGCTCTTAAACTCTTTTTTATGTATACATCCCAGACCTTTAAATTTTATTTTTTTCATATACATTTATTTTATTACACATGCGTAAAACAAACTACATACAGCAGAGAGAACCATGTGACAACCATGAGTTCTATAAATATTACATTCATAGTGAGTTGGCTATTTGTATTTGTCAAACTTGAATTAAACATCTTTCCGGTCTTGTTGAGTCTAAATTTCTGAATGAAATTCAATATCTATCCTATCTCGTCTCTATTAGCTTAACTCCTTTATCTTGATCTAAAAAGATTTTATCCCCTAACCAACTAAACTTGACTGTAGAACTAAACTATCTGGTCTTCAACACCCCTCAGAGACTTAGCCAATCGGAAGGTGATGAAGAACAGTGTTTCCAACATACCAAGACAGGGGATGCTTCATCATAATGACAATGTCAAGGACTGCAACCAGATCTCTGGGTTCAGAAATCAGCATTTGAATACACAGTGCACAAAAGCATCCCCCAATAGAGTTTAATCTGTCTATGAAATATAATAAAATGTATTATAAGTAGCAGTAATTCTATTTTTTCAGGAACTCTGAGATCTGCGTTCAATGGTGTCTTATTTTATGTTAGATTTAGACATTCTAGTCTGGTTCATATAATGACACTAGCTCAGGATATTCCTGTTTGAAAGGCCCCTTTAGCCTAATAAATTATACATTAAAATATGAAAATCAGAACTAAGAGTCTTCTAAGATATTCTACTTTGAAACTATCAATAAAAGGACAGACTCAAGAGTCAGCGGACAAAAGAGTCATGTTCATCCTGAGGTTAAATACTAAAATTCTGGCTTCTTGCAATCATCTTGAGTTAGGTTTTGTTCATTACTACCAAAGTTCAGCTTTCATATGCATTCAGTATTTTTTTACTCTCATTATATGTTCATACTGTTTTTAATCTCTATAAGGACAGCAGCTCCTCAGCCAGCTACATATGGTCTATACAGATAAAGCTGAGCACCTTGGTAACTGTTATAAAGTATTAGTTTAAAAATGTATTTTATTTATTTATGTGCATGTAGCTGTCTGTGTATGAGTACATTTACACATATGTGTATAATTATAGAGGCCAGAAGAGTACATGTGATCCTGAGCTGCAGTTATGGGCATATGGAGGTTCTTGGCTTGTTGCACGGGTAGTGGGATCCCAACTTTGGTGCTCCTGATCATACAGCAAGAGCTCTTGGCTGTCGAGCAATTTTTACAGTTCTTGAATTCAGTTTTAACGCCTTGATCTAGCTAACTAAATTATTGGCGTTATCAGATTAAGAATCAAAAACTGAAGAATGTGACAACAGTCTAGCTCACTCAGTTTGTTGAAGAATTTTTAATTTTATATCTGGTTTGGTGATCTGAATTTTGAATGCTCATAGGAATAAAAAAAAAACGATACACACAATCTTTTTTTTTCCTATTTTTAACATGAATGAACACATGGCAAATAAACTAGATGTCAAGATCATCTAGGGGCCACTTTTGAACATAGAGACTGATTTGATTTGATTATGATAACATCCGGTCTAAATAACCTCTTCAGGAAACTTCAATGTTCCCTCAGGCACAACCAACTGCTTTATTCTTTCTTCTAAAACCATTGCCTTCTCACATTTATACTACTGATCCTTTCACTGTAGCACATGTATGCTGCATCTGTTAATACAGACATCTTCTGGAAGATCTGTGAGTAAACTGTTTGGATCTAGACTCATGGTCTTTCCGTTGCATCTGTAATGCCTGGCACAATTGGTGTTCTGTATTTATAGCAGAGGGAGAAGGATGAGAGGAAAAGAGGAAGAAAAGAGATGTCAGGAATCACATTGAGGGAAGGAAAGTGGTAAGAAATGATAGGGTTGGAACCACTTAGGAGGACGAGGAAGGCAAGGAGATAAGGTTTTCCAACTCTGATGACATTTCCTTTAGGTTAAAAAAAAAAGTGTTGCCTGTAGGGACTAAAACACCCCATGCATGGAGTCTGGGTCCAAATGCCTCTCTGCCACTTCCTGGTGGTACAAATTCGAGGCTAATGCTCCAGTCTCACCCACAATTCATTTCCTAGAGTTGCTTTTGTTGATGAGTTTCACTACTGGTAAGAGAAAATAGACTGTGGCTTAAATGAACTATTTGGTGATTGAGATAGTTAAGAAACTGTGTCCAAATGACTGTCGTTTGCTTCACGATGCACATATGGTGCCACCAGGCTGAGGGGGTTCTATCTGGCTCCTGGCTCCCCATCCTAGTATTGAGACACTTGCTACAGCATTAACGCCACGTCCTGAGCTAACATAGTTTCACAGGTAGAGCAAGAATTGAAAGGCAATTGGGGCATAGCAAGGTCCACAAGGACTTTTTTTTTTTATTTTAAAGACTCTCCCACACTACCATCATATTTTTCTACTTATTGACTAGAACTATCTACAAGGAAGCCATGGAAACCAACATCTTCTTTTCCTAACCTCTCTGTCAACAGAAATAACAAAATAATGTTGAGTAGGCAGTTGAATAGTCAGCCTAAGTGTATGCCACTGTTGGGCAGGGGATATTACTGCTGGTATCATGCTTGGCACAGCAAAAGTATTTAATTGCTACTTTTATGATTCATTGCTTTAGGCTACAGTAAAGAAAAGGATTCTAATATAAGTTAATATTTCCTATGGGATAGCAGACCAGTTCTTTCCAACTAACATATGTTCACAAATGATTTATAATTTCATTCGTTATTATATTGCTAGTCCTGTCAGTGTTTCTGTTATCTCCACCCCAACTGTTGTTTTGCACAAATTTCCAAATATTAAAGGTGCTTGTCCCTGTTTGGGGGACTGAAAAAATATTACAGCAGTTTTACTAAAATATTAATTAAAATGATTGATGATTTATTTCAATTCCTTTTTATAGCCTCAAGAGTTGAGGCTGGATTCTTCCTCAGAGCTTCGTAAATTATGAAATTTTCATTGCACAAAACCTCTTGAGATAATAGACCTTGCAACTCACCCATTTCAATGCACCTCTAGCTAACAGGAAATTTCATCTTCTAATATATTCTTTTCATCAATTTAATCTTCAAGGACACTACATACTTCCATTATAGCATGAATTACGGTGAGAAAGGAGAACAAACAGAGAAGATAAAGTAGTATGTGTGCAAGGAATCAAGTAAGATCATCAAAGAAGTAGGAAAGAATAAAAATTAATAAAAGTGAAAAAGACTCTTCTGGAAAACAGAAAAGAATAAAGTGAAAACCCAACCAAGTCCATTATCCTATAAAATTACAGGGCGTCTGTTGTTGTTTGCTTCCAGTCAAAATTTATTACAAAGCAATACTTATTGAGACCATGGGGACATGGGCATAAAGCCAAGATAAACAGAACATCAAATACAGAAATCTGCAATCACCGTGACGGTGATTTTCTTTTCAAAGGATGCAATGGCAGTTCTAGAAATGAAAGACGTCTCAGCAGTGTGGAAACCACTAGATTTAAAAAATGTATATTTTTAAATGTATCATTTCTGTATAACTGTATCATCTCTCCTCTCCCTGTTCTTCCTCCTACCCTCCCGTGTGTCTCACTTCCCCTCCCTCCCGAATTTATGGACCCCTATGCTTTAATCATTATTGTAACATATACATGTATGTAAATCAGTATATAAACACAACCTGCTGAGACCATTCAGTGTTGCCCACATGTGTATGTTTCTAGGGTTGACCTCCTGCTGTTAGATAGCCAACCAATTCAGGAATCATCTAGGGTGGGGCCTCATGGTGAGATCTTCACTTTTTTACACTGGGGTGTTCTCTGTTGTTGAGAATGATCAGGTCTTGTTTAGGCAGCCATGTTGTTGAGACATCAGGAAGGTAGCTTCCCTGTCGTAGTTAGAAGCCACGATCTCACTACAGACTTCCAGTCCTCCAGCTCTTACAACTTTTCTGTCCAAGTTTTTATTTTTAGATGAGGTTTAAACACTTTGTGTATTCTTGTTTCATTTTTTAAATTAAATGTTTCTATTTTTTTACATATACATTTATATTATTACACATATATACAATAAACTACCTATAGCAAGAAGAACCATGACACAATCAGGAATTATATAAATGTTACATTCTTAGTGTTTTGGCTATTTTTATTTGACAGCCTTGAAGAAAACATCTTTCCTATCTTGATATGTCTCAAATTCTGAATGTAAATCAATATCTATCATATCTTCTCATTATCAACTTAAAACATCTACCTAGACCTAAAAACATCTTACCCCTAAATAATTAAGTTTAATTGTAGAACTAAACTATCTGGTCTTCAACCCCATCAAACTTGAAAAGAAATAAAATTGATTACCTGAGTATACCAGGAATGCAGGTTAGTAGCTTTCCAAATGAGAAGATGACAGAGACAGTTTGCTACCTGAATAGTCACTCTATAACATTGGAGCATTATCTTCAGCCTTCTGGCCCAATATATCTGACAGACTTATTTGTGAATCAGGAACTATTGAGGGCTTGTTTACCCTGTCTTGGCAGAGTTTGGCCTTCGGCTCTGCCTGCATCCAAGTTTGCCACTTTTTAGGCAGATTTCTGTCTGTGGTAGAAATGAGAACATTTTGCCCAGTGGTTGGTTTGCTACAATTGAAGCCATCTCCATAAGGAGGTTCTTTGATCCTCCTCATCCTTTTTGAGGTAGGCTGGGTGTTGCCTGGAGTTAGCCTGTCTCATTGTCAGTGACTCTTTAAAATAATAAAAACATTTTAAAATGCCGTATTCTGTATTTCTCTTAGGTTTTTCTCTTTTTCTTTATCTTACATTCTTAGGTTTGGAGATAGGGGTTGAAAAGAAAGAAGGAGGGATATAGAAATATAGGGAAGATAGAACAGAAAGTAGAGTAGTGAATCTACTCAACTTAATGCCTCAATTGTCACTCACAAGGTTATTTTTAATTCACTGGTATAGAATTTTGTGTATGGATGCAAAATAAGTTTAATTTTGGATACAGTGGTATAGAATTCAAATGTAAGATTATTCTTCACACACATTATATATATCTACTCTAATATGAGGTATTGTACCCATATAACTCAGTACAAAGTTTACTTCCAATACTTTGAAAGTGCCATTGCAGGCTATTTAGAATAAATAAGATACACAAGTTAATTGTTAGTTGATCAAATCATGGTCATATCAATTACTAGTCGATTTTTATCACAAGAATAAACATCTTAAGTATAACAGATAGATATGATTCTATAGAAAGATAAGGTAAAATAGTTAGATAAGGTCTTCAAAAACCTCAGAGACCTCTTTTTAAATGTGCCTGGTTATGCTTGTTGTATAAGCCAGCAAAACTTGCAGTGTCAATAGCCTTGAGGCATAAAAATAAATTCTTTTCATGTTTGTAAGTAGAAAACCAAATATTAACTTAAAAATGTATTTATATATGAGAGCCATCAGAAATTTATTTGAAATGTATGGCATCAATATTCTGGCCTGCACAGGACCAATTAGAGACAAACACACAAACACGCACACAAAGAAAAATCAACTCCCCAAGGAGGCTTGATATAATTTCTGCTTTAACTGCTGAGTGCAGTGTTGGGAAAGCAGACTAAATTCATACCTACCATTCACGGAATATGATTTGTGTTTATTTTAAAGCACTTACCTTAACATGTAAGCCGTGTACAATGAAGCTTACCAGTTTGAAGCATATAACTCAATTATTGGAGGCTAGAAGAGGTGGCTCAGTGTTTAATAGCACTGACTTCCTCAGAGGACCTGTGCTCTCTCCCCAGCACCCACGTGGCGTCTCACAACTGGATTTAGTTGAAGTTCGAGGATCTATACAATGTCCTGTGCTGGCCTCTGCAGGCACTAGACACTCATGCGGTGCATAGACACCTGTACAGGCAAATACTCATATACATACGCATGGATAAAAAAACCCTAAACTCAATTATTGGACCTACTATGTTAAATTAACCAACCACCACTCAAAGTTTTGTTTTTAAAAAGGAAGAATTGGATTTATTCCCTATTAGATACTCATATACAGAATCAAACAGTCCCCAGAAGGACAGGATTTTTATCTAGTAGCCCAAAGCAAATTAGTGTCTTTATATTCTGTATATTTCTGTGTATTCTGAATTCAGGCAACAGCAGCCAATGGTCACCTCTACTTGGGAGTGGCAAAGTGCCAACCTTTCTCCTGAAATGTCCAGGAGGAGGTATAAACCTAGGCAGGGGTGGCAGAGGTGGCAGGGGTGGGGTAGGGTGGAGTAGAGGGAGTCCAGGAGGCCTTTGATGTGCATCAGGTGTGCATGCCTGAGAGAGGAGCTATGCCTGGGCTTCATTATTTTCCTGACTTATAATACTTTCTCTCTGCATAGTACTGTTTTCTATTTTTAAGTTGTAAAAGTTCCTTTAACATATATTTAAGACTTTTTAAACAGGATAAAAAATTAGTTCCTAAGAACACTGAAAATATGTCACCTAAGCCTAAAGCTTCCCTTTGGACGTTTTGCAGAATTTTCAGTCATTTCTATGCAGGTCCTTTAGTGGCATATCAAAACGAGAAGCTGGTGAGAGTTCAATTTCAAAGTCGTGTGTGGGATTTGGAAAATTAAAGGGAAACAAGAGAATGGCTACCTTGTACCCAAAGAAACAGATTGTGACCATTGTAATTGCTTAGCTGGTTTTTCAGAGTCAAGGCTGACATAATTGCTAAATGTATTGTCTATAATCCCTCTAATGGGTCCTCAAAACTCTATTATCAGAATTCATTTCTCCATTTTACTGCTGTACACAGGTGAGCTTGTCTGGAATATTTATTTAAGGCCTTAAGTTAATCTGTTCACTTGATCCTTATTAGACCACCAGACTTTGATTTGATCTTCTCTCTACAGAGAAACTCTACCAAAAGGAAAAGCTTTTGCTCATAAAAGGTCAGGAAGTATCCATGTTTAACCCTGATTTGTCTGAAATAGTATCCTTTTCTTCTTTGTCTCTTTTGTGTGAAATTCAATCTTTGTGTAAAAATTAACTTTAAGGAAAAGCCATATCACAGAATTAACCCTTCGACATGAGGTAGTTCACTCTGCATGAGACAGACCCCACCCCTCTCTGGGGAAATGCTACCCTCAGTCCATAGGTCACAGAAATGCTTTTCAGTGAACAATGAAGATCTCATGTGTATATTTCTCAGGTGATAAGGTTTGTTTTCCTCCTTGTAGTCCTGCCAGTTGCAATTTGTTTCTAAAAGCATTTCATTTTCCTTGTTTTCTTTGGGTGGAATTCAGGGTCTTGGTGTTGCTATGCAAGAGCTCTGTTCATTAGCTATACCCAGCTCACTAAGGTCATTTTCCATCACATTCCTGGTTACATTTAATTCCAGTACTTAAAAACCTCAATAGAAATCACATCCTCAATTCTGACCCACTTTATTTGGTCTCCAATTCAGGCAGCACGATCACTCAATTCTGTCTACACTTTGCCATACAGAATTGCCCTTTGGATTTAACATGTTTCTGGGTCCTATTACTTCACTGGTTTTCCTAGGCCTGTTCTAGGATCTCCCAATCCTATGTCTAAATTTGCTGTATTTTCCAGCATCTTGAAATGGCTTAGCTATCTCACATATCCTAGCTGTTCCTCCTGTGCTCCCAGGTCTCAGCATATCTCTATACTAGATCAAAGAATACACCTGAGAGAAGCAATATGTTCCCTGGTCCAAATGGTGTCTTAGCAAACTCCACCTGTCAGCGAGATACAGTCAAGCACAGTTGTACTCAACCTTCATGATGCTGTGACCCTTTCTTACAGTTCCTCAGGTTCTGGTGACCCCCCCTCCCCAAATCATACACTTATTCTTGTTGCTACTTCATAACTGTGATTTTCCTATGGTTATGAATTATAATGCAAACATTTTGGGCATAGAGGGTTGCCAAAGGGATCACGACCCGTATGTTGAGAACCACCGGCCTAGGGTCCTCTGAGAGGAAAGTCTCAACTGAGGAACTGCCCAGGTCAGAGTGGCCTATGGGCACTTCTGTAGGGGGACTCTCTTGATTATTAGTTGATTTGTGAGGGACTAGCTAACACACTGTGTTTGGTACCATCCCCAGGCAAGTGGTCCTGGAATGTATAAAAAAGCTAGTTGAGCAAGAGCCTGTGAGTGAGCCAGCAAGCAGCGCTAGTGCATGGTTTCTGTTCCAAACCCCTGCTTGAGTTCACCACCACACCATCCCTCAGTGATGGGCTGTCACCTACAAACCCTCTCTTTCCCTAAATTGACTTTATTCAGCATGTTTTAGCATGATAAGATTAAAAATAGAAAAACAAAAAAAGTAGTTGAATTTCTATAGGTATAGTACAATACTACCAGTCTGTGTTCACAACATTAAACATGTTAGAATTCCTTATTGGGAGATTAAGGTGTGGAGCTGGGAAGAGTTCATTGGGAAGAAAATAGTAAAAATATCAACACTGGGGATCTGGGTTCTCATCACATGGCGTTGTTAGCCATGGCTACTTTCTCAGGTAGGTGAGTAGGTCATGCATCATGATTTACTACAACAGATGGAGAGTTCTGGAAAGACTGGCCGCTCTAAGCAACAAAGTACAAGTGGAGCCTAGCCATCTTGTTTCCCACATATTGCTCAGCCCCTCTCCACTGTAAGATTTAAGGCATTAAACCTTGAGTCACCAGCTCTCCTGTCTAGAGAACTGACTGTCTTCTCCAGGTTTTGATTTTGCACGATGTGTGACTTTCCTGTCCCCTCGATTAGATTACTTTGATGTCTCATCCTTACGATCACTGTGTATTAATCTCTTTGTAGTATCAGCTTCTGGCTTGATGCTGGGCACATAGCAAACACCGTGAACTTAGCTGCATTAACACATTTATCTATCAGGAATAGTCAATGCAAGACGTAATCACATTTAAATGATATCCTCATAAATTTGATAAAATAGTAAATATGTGGTCATGCTATAAGGTTGGCAAATAAAGTCATATATGTTAATATACACTTCTGTTGTTCCTCAACTGATTTTGTTTGTACTGATGAATAGCATTGGTAATATGATTAGTGTGCTCTACTGAGAGAATAAATGAGATCATAATTTGCTGTTGTTTCCCTTTTGCCTGAAACTGTGCATATGCTCAGGTATATTTGGTCCAGATGTCTCACAGTATAAACTCTCATAGAAATACAGCCTTCTCTTCTTCTGCCTGTGATTTGGCAGGGTTCTGAGTGAAGTAGCATCTCAGGGCTATCTTGTTCCACCGATTCTGTACTAAGTATCTGACAATAGTCACTTTGTTTTGTTTTGTTTTGTTTTTTAAGTAATGCTAAAAATACTTTATTTGTGGCAAATTTGAAATGGATAGAAACAACTATGGAATTGGTCATAAATGTTAGAAAAAATGATACTACATTTGTTAAGAACTCAACAAACCAACACCACACTTAGTTTTATGACATTATCCCAAATCCCTGAGGAGCAGACTGAAACAGCCCCACGTCTACCCTGCTCATCATTGTGATAGTCTCAAGAATTCAGTTGCTTTGGTTTTCATAGTGGTCTATCCTATGCAATTACATCTCTGTGGCTTCTGCTTCTCACTCTCCCCTGTCTCCACCCATAAAATTGAAAGTACCATGTGGACGAATTTATATAAAATAAAGGGAATTATAAAGCTCAAGGGCAACCAAGAATATGCGACTATTTTATGGGCAAGGTACCAGTAGAAAATGTCATTTACAGGAATTTCTATGCTTTAGGATCCAAATCAATTTTAGTTCCAAGTGAATGCTTAAAGAAGTACTAATATAATTCAAGTATGTTGAAAATTATCATAATTGATGATCCAGAATTTTTGGATTCGGGTAGTTTGGGTTTTTTTCCCCTTATACGGTTGTGTTTGTAAGAATCACTCTTGAGTTCTTTATCTGTTGGCCTTTAGTCTATTTTTTCTGTTGGGAGGGGTGAGTGAGCTCTCAAACTGGATCTATTCCCATCTGGTTTTGTGCCATGCTGACAGCTCTAGAGACTAGCTTCTCTTTTTTCTGGCTTCCCATCCAGAGGACTCGGTGTTGGCACTGGTCCTCAAAGTCTTGAGTGGCTGAGATTCTGCAACTCAGAAATTTAAGTCATATATATTAGCAACAGCATGTCACTCACTCATTTTTACCAGTCAATTTTGTGTAGTGATCACTGCCACACAGAATGATAATGGATTGGATCCATCTAGCCTGAGATGAAACTGTGGATTCTTTCATTTATAGAAATAGTGCTTGTGAATGAGGAAAAGGCTTCTAATAACATCTGGCAATATGAAGCAGTGCATGTTTTTAGGGTAGATCATGGGTTATATCATTGAACAGAAAATCTTTGTACTCAGAATCATAATTGTAAAAAAATTTACAATTGTTTTGATGAGCCTGTGATAAAGAAGAAAATTATGGGCTGTGGTTTGGTCAAGTAAACGTAAAAAAAATCTTACTAATATTTGAAAGCGTATGAAAGTGATGAAAAAGAACACATACAGTTATTCAAGCTTTTATCTAAATTTGAGTTGGAATGACAGTTCTTCAAAGGATATAGGCCAAGTATGTAAATGTTGAAATTTGCTGTCAATATAAAATTTGAGAGATGAATAGAAAACCATTAGCAACTCACATAACAATGGATGATATTCTTAATATAAAAATGGCATTCAAGAATTAATGATAAAAATTAAACTCTACTAGAAAAAAATCATTTGGTAGAATTCCAAATGACCATAGGAAAAATTGACCCTTGTAAGTTACAGACTAGAAATACATTTTTTTTCTGTTATCAACTTGGCCAGTAATAAAATTAATTAAGTTCCCACTTTTTATCAATAATTGAAAAATAAGTAATCCTTACTTGTTGCCGAAGGACTTGTGAAATGGTACTTAATTGGATGTTAGTGTGGCAATATCTATCAACTACACCAACCAAGGACAATACAAGCAATAAACATTGAGCCCCTACTCTGATCTAGCCAATGGGCAGGACATTCTCCATAGTTGTATGGAGAGCAAAGACTGACACTGACATGAACCTTGGTGCCCCATATTTGACCACTTCCCCTTGGTGGAGAGGCCTGGTGGCACTCAGAGAAAGAATAAGCAGGCTACCAAGATGAGACCTGATAGCCTATGACCATGAAGTGGGGAAGGAGGTCCCCCTCAGTCATAGACCTAGGGGAGGGGAATAGGGTGAAAGCAGCAGGGAGGGAAGAGCGTCAGGATACCAGTGATGGGATAATAATTTAGATGTAATCTGAATAAGTTAATTTTTTAAAAGTCTAGAAAAAATTTACAATTTATAAATAAGTCATTCCTCGCCTTAAATTGTCTTTAAAATAAAATCAAAGATGTACACACAGATGTACGATTGCTCCTCTATTACAGAAGTATTTGTAACATCAAAATGGAAGCAAGCTGATTATCTTCTACTGAGGAACATGACTCATTCAATTGTAGTCATTTAATATGTTTTGGAATATTCAAATGTTTATATATTAGTGATACAATCATAGTAAGCTGTGCATAAATCATGATATCTAAAATGCTTGATTAAATATCCAAAACCACATCAGGAATTGCAAGTTTTGTTTGTCAGCTTTTAATATCACAAATACCTAAGATAAGCAATTTACAATGAGAAATGCTTTGCTGTGGCTTTTACAGGTTAGTGGGCTTTACTTCTTGACTGGTTTACACTGTTTGCTTTGGCAGAATATTATGGTAGGGGTTCGTGGCAGAGCAAACACACTTGCCATGGTAACTGTCCCCAAAGAGAGAGGCGAGAGCTGGATTCTTGGTTTTCTTTTCAAGCTATGCCTTCAGTCACTTAGTGCCAATCTCTGAACAGTCCCATCAGTTCTCAATAAAGGCACTAGAATGAATAGCCTTCAAAACATGGACTTCCTAAGATATTACATATGTCAACCGTAGCATAGATGATTAAATTTCTTTTAATTTTTCAACAATAAAAATGCTTATTATAATTAAGAGGGAAAATATTTTCTCTAGCATATTACATACAAAAATTCATCATCTTTGAGTGTATAGTTTGCTGAGTTCTAGCAAAGTTAGAAGCTGAGTATCTCCCAGTGACTTGAAAGCAGAATTTTTCCACTACTCCAGAAGGTTCTTCATGACCTTTTATTTTCAGATCTTTTCCTTCAACAATTGCTGGAAATCACCAACCATGATTCTTTTTCTGTCACTCTTGGTTAGTCTTTTCCAGAATCTAATTATTTTGAGATTTATCCATGCTATTAGGTAAACCATTACTTTTTCTGAAGATTATATTTTGAAAATAAGACTCAGTATGTGGTTTGCTTTAAGAACTAACTAACTTTGTCTTGAAGAGGTCACAGAGTCCAGTGAAAGGAGCAAGAGGTGCTGAGGCTAGGGATGCTGGTGTAAGTCAAGCCATGTTCAATGTGCCTGCTTGCTCCTCTATAAGACAAAGTTAGTAATTATACCATTATTACCAACATATCGGCATATTTGTGGGTAAGAAATATTATATGATTGTGAGGAATTAATATTAAATGCTGATGATGATTAATTGTGAATCTGGTTGCTACTGCTGATGTGTAGGTGGCTATGCCTACACTTGAATAGAGATTTGCATCTGTGTGTAAAGTCCAGGCTCTCCCTCATGAAGAGCTTTTCTCTAGTTAGGCTTTTACTGAGCTGTCTTCACAGGGGATGTCTGACACTCTTACGCAATGAGGAGTGGTACCTGGGTCCTTTCACAGGAGTTATGTCACATCATTGCTGCTTATGGCTATAGTTCCCTGTTGTTCGCTTTGCTTCTCTTTACCAAGTACCTCTGTGCTTAGAGCTTGCTCTGTAGTTGAAGTAAGAGCCTGTAGGTTTTTCTTTTCATTAATTTTTAGTAGCAGTTCTTAGACTTTTAAGAACTTCAGGGTTGAGACTGAGAGAAAGCGAAAGAGCCCGAAGAAAATTTCAGTCTGTTAATAAATACCATGCATTATGAGATTCTTCTAAATGACCTAGAAGAGATGGTTATAAAAAATATGCCTAGTACACTTATTCTTTTTCATTTATTTATTTAATCATTTTACAGCCTGATTTCAGTCCCTTCCCTCCTCTCCTCCCAGTTCCACCCTCATGTCCCCTCCTCCCACGCCCCCCTCCCCTTCTTCTCAGAGAAGGGGAGGCTGCCCGCAAGGGTTACTCACCCACTCTGACATATCAAGTCACAGCAGGACTAAGCACACTCTCTACCCCTGAGGCCTACCAAGCCAGCCCAGCTAGGGAAAGGGGATCCAAAGACAGGCAACAGAGTCAAAGACAGCTGGTTCTCCCATTTATAGGGATGCACAAGCTGCACATTAACTATATATCTGTAGGAGGTCTAGGTCCATTTATTCTTTTGTGTGTGTGTGTGTGTGTGTGTGTGTGTGTGTGTGTGTGTGTGTGTATGTATGTGTGTGTGTGGCTTCCACTTTGGTTTTGAGAAGCCACAGTTCAATTCCAATGATTCAACAACTAAATGCTGAGCTGTTGTGTGACGGGTTCTTTTAAGAATTTTTTTTTTAATTTGATACGTGTTTAATGAATTAAAAGTGTTACTTTTTTCTGACTGTGATTTTTTTCTTTTTTTTCTTTTTTTTTCTCCTTTATTAATTTATTCTTGTTACTTCTCAATGGTTATCCCATCCCTTGTATCCTCCCATTCTTCCCTCCCTCCCATTTTCCCCTTATTCCCCTCCCCTATGACTGTTCCTGAGGGGGATTACCTCCCCCTGTATATGTTCATAGGGTATCAAGTCTCTTATTGGTAACCTGCTGTCCTTCCTCTGAGTGCCACCAGGTCTCCCCCTTGTGGATAAATGGATTGAGCTAGAAATGATCATAATGAGTGAGTTAACCCAGAAGCAGAAAGACTCAAATGGTATATACTCACTTATATCTGCATATTAGGCCAAGGGGCATGTCCTACGAAAGCCTTCACTTACCAGGAAACTGAGACAGAGGGGAGGACATTCTAGTGGGACTCTAGATGAGAGAATCGTGGGAGAAAGGCAAAGTAGAAGGATCCAGAGGGTCCTAGAAGCCTACAAGTAGAACATTATGATAGGCAGATTTGGGCCCAGGGGTCCCGCTCAAACTAAGGCACCAGCCAAGGACAATACAGGCGGTAAACCTTAAACCCCTACCCAGATCTAGCCAAAGGACAGAACACTCTCCACAGTAGAGTGGAAAGTGGGATATTACTTTCTCACATACTCCGGTGCCTCACCTTTGGTCCGTTTATTCTTGCTTGTTCATTCTGTAGCCAAGAGACATTTGACTGACTTCACACAATGTTCCAGAAACTCTGCTGTGCCCTAGTATACAGTGGTAGGCTGTCCTCTAGAAATTACATGAAAATAGGAGGTGGGGATGAAAAAGAAGTAAACCAACCATTTAAAGAGTTACATGCTCTAAAAAGTAGAAAAGTATTTAAAGAGAGAGATGCAGTAGGTACTAAGGAACTTCTAAGGATGTGCTGGAAGGACTCTTAAAGATTCTACTCGAGCTGGGCTTCCAGCCTTGTGAAGGAGCCACACTTGGGGAAGAACTAGAGGGAGGAACACACCGGCAGAACAAAGAATGCACAAAACAGTCTTGTGTCAAGAAACTCAGAAGCTATTGAAGTATGATGGATGGTGATAATGGTCCACTGTTAAGGCTGAAAAGATGAGCAGAGTCAATGAGTCACAATCCTGAAAACCAAGGTGGGGAGTAGATCATCTCTCAGCCCTATAGAAGGGACCTGAGAGGAGACAAGGTCATGTCACTCATGACGGTGACTTGACTTGATGTTTTAAACACTTCTATAGTTTTATAAAATGAAATTTATCCTTCTTTCATTTGATCTGTAGCTGTCCACGTGTTTGCATATGATTTAATTAAGGGACAAGAAAAAGCATTCGTATTATCTAACCTTGCCTACTTATTATTTTGCATTTATTTTTTTTTAATTTCTTATGTAAGCACTGATATATTTATATCAATTCTACCCAGCCTGTCCCTCCCCCAACTCTTCCAGTGTCTTTCCCTGACTGCCACTCAAATTCAAGATTTCATCCATCGACATATCTATCAATAGAGATAGATATAGATTGCTAGATATTAATTATATGGAGAGATAGATATTAATTATATATATGTATGATAAACTATTTTTTCTCTGAGTAAGATTTATTTTTCCTCTCTCAGTGGCCATTGACTCACTGTAGCTCATAATCTAGGGTTAGGACCTTGTATAACGCCCCGAGTCTATGGTATATGTTACCTGGTGATATCATTATTCAGATGATGTTTAAGCAACTGTATTGTTGAGATGGCATGGATACAACTTCCTTGTCATGTTTTGAACACAGTGTCAGGCAGTGGGCATCCGGCTCCACTGGCTCTTGTAATCTTTTTTTTGTGTGTGTATGCCAGTGATTTTTTTCCTCCTTTATTAACTTATTCTTGTTACATCTCAATGGTTATCCCATCCCTTGTATCCTCCCATTCTTCCCTCCCTCCCATTTTCCCCTTATTTCCTTCCCCTCTGACTGTTCCTGAGGGGGATTACCTCCCCCTCTATATGATCATAGGGTATCAAGTCTCTTCTTGGTAACCTGCTGTCCTTCCTCTGAGTGCCACCAGGTCTCCCCCTCCAGGGGACATGGTCAAAGATGAGGCACCAGAGTATGTGAGAAAGTAATATCCCACTCTCCACTCTATCTGTCTCCTTCACTATTATTTTCCACGAATCTTTTTTTAATTTACTATAATTTATTCAGATTACATCCCAGTTGTTGTCCCCTTGCGTGTATCTTCCCAGTCCCTCCCTCCCTCCCTCCCTCTCTCCCTCCCTCTTCTGCCCTATTCTCCTCTCCTAGACCTCTGACAGAATCTCAATGTAAGGTTTTCGTTTCTATCTACTATTTACCAAAACAACCATTGCACAAGTTTCTTCTCACCCCTCCTCCTGCCTTGGGAACGTTATATTTCTTTTTCTATTAATAGTGCCTCATATAAAAATCAAGTAACCTTGAATAATTATCAAAACTTGGTTTAAATGATTACATAGGCATCATTGATTTGAATTGGCTGGGATAGCCATTCAGTTTTGGCCCAAATGCATCATTGTATGGCTGAAACCACCTGTGGCTGTTATAAGTTGCTGGAGTGGCATGCTGCAGTAGATATCTGGAACTATTTCAGTTGCCTTAAAAGTAGGTTTTCAAAAAAATATGTCATCAAACCTCACACAACATATAAAACCATGGCTCCGAAGGCTTGCATGATACACTTGTGTACACATTCAACTTTTAGGTAAGTGTTGTTTTCCTCATCTAGAAAATACAAGTGGAAATAAATAGATGGTGGTAAGAATGAAACAAATTTATATGTGTTAAAAAAAAAAACTGAACCTGCCAAAAAACAAAACAAAACAAAAAAACCTGAAGGAACATTATTTTCCACTCCATAAGTTCCCTGTGGGAAGGGAGCTGTTAAATAAATACTGGGCATGCCGGATGAATATGGACAGTCTTTGTCTCACAGTAGAGGTCCACCTACTAGAAGTACAACTTAGGAGGTAGAGTAGGACCCCATGGGGCAAACAAAAGCCAGAGCCACTGGATGACTTGTGGCCTGCCTGAGCTGTCCAGCCTCCGGTGTTAAAGTGGATCCTCCAGAATCACTTTGCCTTGGTTCAGGTTAAACATCTCAAATGCTGCTTTCTTCATGGAAAGTCAGAAGAACTTTACTTCATCCTCTTCCTTTAAACTTGCCATCAGTATCTTATAATATGTACAAATATAGATGATAGAATCAGATGGACCTAGACTTAAGTCTACCTTGCATCACAAGATGTCCTGAAGGAATATTGAGGAGAGATTGTTCTTTTGTTCATAATATTGAGATAATGCTGCAAATGTCCTGAGTGTGTTAAGAGGCATATATTGTGCCCTTGGTACCTTGTGCTCTTTGTGGTTACTACTTAACAAGTTGCCAATCGTTTCGGCATTATCTTAATCATCCCTATCTGTTTTAAAGATTAGGACTTATAGAATTGTATTAATTGTCAGATAACTTAACAGGGTTTCAAACCTAGTTCACCCTGGCATCAAAATTCATGCAGTTTGCATTGATTTTTAAGCCCCTTCACAAGGTAAAAAGATAAAGAGTCAAAAATACAACTCTGGTCAACCAATTAAAATCATCTAATTCCTGAGCTACTATGAATATAACTCATAGTTGTTGAAAATAGCAGACTAAACACAGTGACACATCTCCTGGAAGGGTGACAAAATAAATAGGTACAATAAGTACAGTTTTCATTAGCTTTCATCATGACGTTCCTCCCAGATCACAGTATGGCTCTGCTTCCCAGGTGAGCAGACCTTATGTTCTGATGTGGGGCTGGTCAGCAGCATCAGAGACTCAAGATGCACAAGACGCAATGTGTGGCTGCAAAGGCCTCTCACTGGTGGAGAGCCAGAGGACATTTGCGGGGATATATGGAAGGTCCAAGCTTGAACATGTGCATGTTTGACTATCCTCTGGCCAGCACCTTTCATAAGCTGCACTGTTAGCAATGACGTTCTCAGATCCTCTTGAACTGATACAATTTCTTTCAGAATGAACTGGAGATTAACTGGTTATGTCTCCCTATCCCACAAGTATTAAATCATGGGGTCATTAACAACTTGGTAGAGTTGATGAATTTTATAACAAATTTGTCTAGGGCTGGAGAGATGGCTCAGCGGTTAAGAGCACTGACTGCTCTTCCAGAGGTCATGAGTTCAATTCCCAGCAACCACGTGGTGGCTCACAACCATCTATAATGTGATCTGATGCCCTCCTCTGGCCTGCAGGTGTACATGCAGGCAGAGCTTTGTATACATAATAATAAATAAATCTTTGAAAAAAAAAAACAAAGTTGTCTATGGTATACACAGAGGTGTAACTATTTGTACTCAGTTGTGTTACACATATCTAAGCTTAGAGTAGAGAGAAAAGCTGCAGTAGCAAGTAGCATCATCACAGATATCAGGAAATTGTGGCTATAAAGTAGTTTAAAATGAACATCTCAAATTCTTATTCTTTTAACAAGGCTCCATGGACTCATTAAAATTTTAGACTCATTGCAAAAAAAAAAAAGAAAAAAAAAGAAAAAAAAAGAAAAAAGAAATCATCTCCATTATGAATGGAGGTAATAGGATTTCAAAGCTAAATGTGGATGTAGTTTAGCTTCTGGTCTTTGAAATTTGCTGTACACTTTATGTGTGCAAGTGCAACTTTTTAAGCAATATTTTATTAGTTATTGGAGAATTTCAGACAAGACATTTTGGTCTTACTTACCCCCCTCCTTTAGCTCTTCACAGATCAACTCCCTTTCCCTACCCACTCAATTTTCTGTCTTCTGCTTTTTATAAAAAGCACATTCAGAACAATTTGTGCTGCCCAAATATGCTTGGTTGTGTGGCCCTCTAGCAGAGCATGGCCAACTTATGGGGGTCTTACTGTTAGAGAAGGCAGATGCATCTTCTCCCAGCAGCTTCCAGTTGCCCACAGCTCCTTCGCTAGGATGGGATGTCATGCCCAGCTCTCCCCTCCCTGCTGGGGTTTGGTCTGGCTTGGGTTTGCACAGGCCTTGTGCATGCCGTCACAGCTGCTGTGAGTTCCTATGTGTGGATGCCTCGCCAAGTCCAAAGGACACTGCTTTCTTTTAGGCAGCCACTGCCCCAGGCTCTTATACACCTTCCCACGTTCTTCTCTTCTACAATGACCCCTAAAATTTGAGGGGAGGGGCCGGTCATGGTATATATGTTCCATTTAGCATGTGTGCTTTCTATGTTTAGCGAAGTACGAGCTGTTTACATATTTTTCAAAGTAACGCATTTTATATGTTCGTTTTATATTTTCTTCATAGATGTGTGATTGCCTTTAGCTTACAGAGAGGGAAGTGTCAGGAAAGTCAGGTGTGTGTGGTATCCTCTGTTTTCTGAAGTGGCTCCTCCTACACGAGTAACAAAAAGAGAGGGGTGAAGATGTTTTACATTTTATTTGTTTAAAAATATTTTCCTTTGATTCTACTTTAGCATGCGTGGTAACACTTGTGCCTCTGCCCCATTTATGAGGTAATCATGATTTCCTCCTTTAATGCTACTGTGTATCCTTGGAGCAACAGCAATGGGCTGAATAACACCTGTCACTTCAGCTAGAATAATCACAAATACTTTTGAGCCTGGGTAGCAGATAAGGTCCTCTTCTCTGACCTCTGCATCTATGAATAACTAGTTAAATGATATTCTTTTAATGTGGATTAGCATTAAACCCCCAGTTTGCAGAGAACATCAAAATGCCATAAAAATTAAGTGTCATTCCCAAATCATCTTATAAATGGTAAAGCTGGGTTCTAAGTCCAGGACATTGGATCCCTGGTCCTGGGTCCTTGCCATTGGGATGAACTATCATCAGAGCCATTGAACAAGGTAACTCATACTATTAATATTAATAATAGTTGCAGTCACATGCACCTTTCACTATTAGTGTCGTGATAATTGCTTCTATTTTTTACCGAAATATGGACATTATAGTGGACTTTGTTTCTACACAGAGAAACTAAGGCTTCAATAGCAGATGCAACTGGTCTGCTAGGTAAATAGCTGCATCTGCTAGGTTCAGGTCCGTGTAGTGAATAAAAGGAAGAAGAACTGAGTCTAATGTCAACACTATCTGATAAAGATACACAAAAGGATGCTTTTCTTCTACCAGCGTGAGCTTCTCATTAGCCCAATACAACCTACATTCCTTCAAGCCAGGTCTAAATGTTTTAAAAGATGATTTTATAATTATCAATTCAAGTTTATTCTCTTTTTCTCTCCTTCTCTCCTTCTCTCTCTCTCCCTCCCTCCCTCCCTCCCTTCAACTCTCTCTTCCCCTCCTTCCCTCCCTCATTTTCTGTATGTATAGAATGTCAATTTTCTGTGTATGTGGGCACTATTATTTAAAGTCAACATTGCATAGGCTTACTGGTGAAAATTTCAGAAGAGGCTAAATTGAACACGAAATTTTTCAAAGCTCCCTAAAATACCTCTGTGGAAAGTATTTCAAAGGCTTAAGAGGAATAAAACATTGCTATATCTTAAGTACCCCAGTGACACAGTAATGAACGCATCTCTGAAGAGGCTGCATTCTCATAGCCCTGAAGAGGATGTCTACTGCATGCCATGGTGAGAAGAGAGATTGTCCGCTGTGGAAACATGGAGGGCTACATAGGTCTGTTTGAGTGCAGTCCAGAATAGCACTGGGGAAACTGGTCTTGCACATTCCACCACAGCCTTAAGAACTTCTGCCAGTTGAAGCTGCCCAACCATGCAATAATCTGCCTCAAAGCCTCACTCAGTCCATGTCACATGAGACATTTATGTGGAGGGTGGGGAGCAGGCATGAAAAACAACCCAGTGTTGGAGGAATAGTAGAGTAGTATAAAATTATCTCATTGAGATACTTTTTTTTTAATATATGAAACAAATGCTGCTTAGGCTAGTTTTAAAAATGAGTAATTTATTTTAATATAGTTTAGTATATTTCAGAATCCATTATCCATAAAAGAATTCCAAAGGGGGGAATTATTTAATCTATTTGAAGAACAACATATTTGGAAATAATTAATAACAGTGTTATTGATCAGTAGGGTCTATAATGAGATTTTACATTTTAAAATATACTGTAAAAACATCAGAGAAGTCCTAAAATGTTTATAGCTCTGAGTACAGTTTAAAAAGAAATGAATCACTTAAAAGAAAATATGTTTTTCAGACAAAAATGTTAATTACCACAATGTTCTCAACACAAATGATCTTTTTGACAAAACTATTGAGCTAGAAGAATACAAGAAAGCTATGAACTGAGCCCTGGAGAAGAGGCCCAGCAGTTAACACTGCTTCCTGCTCTTCTAGAGGACCAGTTAAATTTCTAGCATCCACATTAGGCAGCTCATAATCTCCAGCTCGAGGGGTTCCAAAGTCTCTGTCTCTCTGTCTCTCTTACACACACACACACACACACACACACGGAATACACTCACATTCATAGAAATAAACATTCACCTTTAAAAAGAAAAAGAGACAGCTCTTGGTTGAGGCCAGTCATAAATAAGGAGAATGTTAAGACCATTACAGAATTTTGAAGTGGAGGCAGATACATACAGAGACAACATAGTTTGGTTGTGGATACTTCTCCCGAATGCTGGAATATCATCAGCCCTGTTGAGACCATACTCAAAAGTAAGCTCCTGAAATACACATCCAATTAAATGCTCAATTGTTCAAAGATTTCAATGGTATAATAACAAAAAATTACAAAATTATTTTGGAATATTTTGTGTTTGAATGTATATCTTCTTTTTTTTTTTATTGCTATGAAGATAAACCATGGCCAAGGCAACATGTAGGAAAAGAGTTTATTGTCTTTCAACTGCCTGTTAAGCACTGCCTGCAACACACAAATGCTTTCCTAATCCAAAGTTCCAAAGTCTACTCGTTCTTCCAAAATCAGCATGATCAGGCCAGTCACTTCTTGGTACCAACAACTTCTCTCTTAGTTACTTTTCTCTAACTGAAAAGAAACACCATGCCTAAGGCTACTACAATACAGGCTTCTTATAGGGTACTTCTTGGGGGCTTACAGTTTCAGGTTAGTTAGAGTTCATGAATAGCATGGCAGGCAGGTATGGCACTGGAGCAGTAGCTGAAAGCTTACATCTTGTCCACAAGCATATGGCATAGAGAGAGGAGCAGGGGAGAGAGAGGAAGAGGCGGGGGCGGGGGGGGGCGGGAGAGTCAGAGACAGAGACAACAAAAAGTGAGAATGGCATTGGCTTTTGAAACCTCAAAGTCCACCCCCAATGATACACTTCTTCCATTAATCTCCTAATCATTCCTGAGCAGTTCAACTAAACGGGGATCAATATTCAAACATGTGAGCCTATGGAGATCATTCTCCTTCCAACCACCACAGCATATGTGCTGGTTAGTTTTTGTCACCTTAACGCAAACTGGGGTACCTGGAAAGAGGAAACCTCAGGTTAAGAGTTGCCTCCATTACTCTGGCCTGTGGGCATGTCTGGAAGACATTGTCTTGATTAATGATGCCCAGCTCAACTGTACGCAGTGCTAACCTGAACAGATCATTCTGGATTGTGTAAGAAAGCAGGTTGTGCAAGCCATGGAGAGCAAGCCAATGAGCAGAGTTCCTCTGTGGTCTCTGCTTCAGGTCCTGCCTCCAGGTTACTGCCTTGACTTCCTGCCTTGCCTTACCTGAGTGAAGTACTATAACCTATTCACCAAATAAACTCTTTCCTTCCCAAGTTGCTTTTGCTCATGAGGTGTTTATCACAGTAATAGACATCAAAGTTCGTATAAGCACTTGGGGAGGAGGGTTTGGGTCTTCTGATCTACCTGTTCATTGTGCGTGTCCTAGTGTCCTTAAGTTTTCAACTTAGTCCCTCTATATCGGAGGGATATGATGAAGACTGATATTTGGTACAATGTTCTATCAGACTGTCTTGACTTTCCTGACAAGGGAGCATGGTGTTGAAGGATAAAATATAAACCACCTGTAGTTACAACAGTATCTGCACAGAGCCTAAGCTAAAAGATGGCCAATGGGAAGAGGGCTTGCATACTATAAAAGAGAATGAAAATATGTTGGAAGACACACTTTAGAATGTGAACATTTAACTCACCTGATTTGCTACTTTCAGGAATAATAAAAGGTTATATGATCATTTAGATTTGTAAACACACACAGTCATATCATTTAAAATGAGCATTTTGGATGTGTCGGACTTTATCTGCCTTGACCAAGCTACAGCTTCTCTTTCTCCTCTTAGGTTCCTCTCTTATGGCATGAAAGAACGCATTCTATGTGGGAAACAAAATAGAAAACATTTCTTCTAAATCAGAAGGGGGGATCCTGAAACCCCCTCTTTAGATATTTGGCAGCAAATAATCCTGGCACAAATTGCTCCAGTGATGGGAGGATGCCTCCTCAAGCCACTCATCCTTTTGATCTTCTTCTTTGCTGTGTAGCCTCTAAATCTACTCCCAGAAGGTTTTGTGCTCATCCCTCTAATTACCATTAGAGAGAATGTGACACCTCCCACTTCCTCATTTCACACAACCCCTAACTATGTTTCTGACCAAAGTTAGTCTTAAAAATTAAAGGAGCTAAGAGGA
Organism: Acomys minous; assembly: GCF_964271855.1. NCBI lineage: Eukaryota > Metazoa > Chordata > Mammalia > Rodentia > Muridae > Acomys > Acomys minous. The sequence continues at coordinate 37,345,933 of NC_140484.1, read as the reverse complement.
TCAAAGCCTGTGGTTTCAGAAGGATGCTCTCATTTTCATGGTGTTCTTGACACTTTGGAACAGCAAGGGGCTGTGACGTTCTTGCCTTCTGACCGAGCTGGTTTCCCCCAACCGCAAAGACACCACTTGAGGGTCTTTAGTAGCCAAGAGGCGCTGGCTTCTGGTAGCCTCACATAAGGCAATAGTTGGCAATCTGTTGGCTGTCATTCTGTAAGAAAAGTCCGAAGAAAGCCCCACTGCCTTTGCAGTCTTCTTTACTTCATTTGTTAAACCTCACAATTCATAGACAGCATCCAGGTTTAATTTGTCTCGCTTGGCCTCATCACCTGGTACTGCAAAACATATACAGAGAGTATCTGTAATGCGAAGGTCAGCGGATTCCCAGTATGGAGGAGGGGCATGCTACCTAGAAGATGAATCCTGGTGGGAGGGGCCTAGGAAAAGCCCAACACTGTATTCTAAGTGCCTCACTACTAGTAGTTCATTGGCATCACAAGAACCCTGGATTTGTAGTTGTGTGATTATCTCCATCTCAGAGATAGAAGACTCCAATCTACATAGAAGATAAGAAGATTTCATTTTGTGGACTCTGAAACCTGATTTTAGGATTTAGGAGGTTAGACAAACCCCACTGACATGCCACATGTGAGGGACATACTGAGCTCTTACTCCATTTTGTTTTCAACTCTTACATCACATTATAGGGCCAGGAAATGGAGGCAAAGGTTTTAGTGTCATTGCCTCGCTTTATGAAAGAAACAGAAAAGAAAGCTTATCTTTACAGCTCACTAAATGACTCTAATCCTGGCCCCAGTTTTGCTCTCTGTGCTATACATGATTAATTTCTCTGGACTTCACTTGCTTATTCTGTGTAATAGGTAGGAAGATGATAGTAGCATCTGCCTGGGGGTGATGCCATTAGTGAGAATTTACATGATGTAAAGTGTCCAACAGCATGCCCGGCATGGTTAACACTTTAAAATGTCCTTCTCCCCATTGTGGAAGTAGGATGGTGACAGAAAATGAGCCTTGTGTGATTTCTGTTAAATGGATACTGCTTTAATAGGAATTAATGTGATGCATGAATTTTTATGTTCTAGTCAGTCTGCATCTCTGACTCTGGAGCACTTTAGGAAATGGTGCAGTGACTCAGGTGCCAGGTATTTGTTACATTCTTTGTTCCTGATGCTAAAAGGCAGCCTTGTCTCACATCTGTTCTAACCCTCCCTGGATTGCCTCCCAGAACCCAGGGTAGTCATGGGAGGGGGAGGGGGAGGGGAAAGAGGAGGGGGGTTATTACCCATTTCTTCTGGTTAATTAAAAATGGAAAATCTCTACAGACACTGGGAAGGAAATAGGTGGAAACTTGAAGTACCCTAGAAGCATGTAAGGGTGAGGGTGTGGGGATTCTCTAGAGAAGAGTCTGTGATCAGTACTAACCACTGAAGTTTGGTGCCTGGGGAGAGTGGGTAGACCAGGTAAGGGGCATGACATGACCAACCTGCTCAGCCCTCCTGAGCTTCCCTTCTCTATGTGAAATTGGCCAATTTCTGCCTTTAAATGGAAAAGTTCTTTTATTCTCTTTCACCGTGGCAGCTTTTAAAATTCCATACTCCAATGCAGCTATACTTTGTTAAAACTGCCTCCAAGAATTATTGTGAGGAGGGGAAATACTCACTTGAGGAAACCATCTTTTGTGGGCAGTAAAGCTACACAGCACTTTAAGGGTTAAACTTTGTTTCAGAGAAGGTCTGTCTTTCGGGGATATCCCCAATTTAGAAACTACTATTGCTAAAAAGGTAAGTCACAAATGCATTCTTTTGCAAAGCTTTGTATGCCATGAATAACTCGCTGTCCCGTGTGTGTGTGTGTGTGTGTGTGTGTGTGTGTGTGTGTGTGTGTGTGTGTGTGCCCCTGACTATCATCTATCATTTATCCATAGCGCGCTTGTATCAGGGTGAAGACTGTCAATCACAGTTAATAAAAGACCTCAGAACACAGCAGGGATCTCCTTGTACTATAGATCCATTTTACGATAGCTCTCAATTTATTATGTCACACAAATCAAAAAGGAAGCATTTATTTTATCATCCAGAGGCATCCCTTCTCCCTCCCGGTGTCCTCGCCCCTCCCCCTGCGCCAGTTTCCAGCCCCTCAAAGATGCTTTGTGCAAGAAAGTACAAGTTCTCCTTCTGGCTTCATTTTTGTTGCTTTTCGCTCTTTTCCTGGCTCCCACCCACCCCACCCCTCAAAATAAGGAGAAAAAAAAAACCAAGAGAGCAAAACAAATGGCCCTGGTTCCCCCCCAACGCCTGACCTGCGTTTGCTGGGAGAGCAGGAGAGGGAGCGCGCGTTCTGGAGCAGGCTCCTCTGACTCCGACCACAGGCTGTTTTGTGCAGGCTGTCCCTCTCCTTCGAAATCAAGCATCCCCTCCCCGAAGCAGCAGGCAGTGTGCCTCCATTCGGCCACATTTGGTATGCATGAGCACGGCTGCAGGGAGAGGGGAGGTGGCTTTCTTAAGAAGGTTCAGGGGCTCAGGGAACGCCACTTGACTAGACTCCCAAGTTCCAGGAAGCCTCTGCCCTGATGGAATTTGCAGGTGTGGAGATGACCATGGGCTGCCAGGGCCGTGGGGGACCGTTTATTTTCTAGGCACTGCCCAGCTTTGCAGTTTCTTGTCTTCCCGGTGGAATTTGGAAGGGGTCATGAATCAGACTGATGCTTCTCGACCCCTAAATTGGACCATCCGGAAGCTATGCCACGCAGCCTTTCTCCCATCTGTCAGACTTCTCAAGGTACTGTAACTTGCTGCTTTGAATGGTTCTCACTCTGCTTTTCAGGTCTATACGCCCAACTTCGCACTTGGACTGGGACGCCAGTTCTGAGGCGGGCATGAGAATGCATGCAGCTCTGCCTGTGTTACCCATGGCTGGAGAGAGTTCCCCACACCCCTACCCCATCCCCACCCCCCACCCAGCCTGCCGAATGGCCTGAGCCACACTAGGGAATTAGATGCTGTCAAAGGGATTAAGGCTACCTGTGTGCACCCCCCACCTTTCTTAACCGCTTAGCCCGCCAAACAATTAATTCTCTTATTTGGAAGGAAGAGAATAATCGCGGGCTGGAAATCTCTTCCTCTCCTGCATTTGGCTCCAGAGCTCATTTCCTTTCCCTGGGGAAGCCCTTGGACCCACTTTCCCTTAAATGGAACCTGAGAGAACAAAGGATTCTCCTCCTGATTTTAAAAGCTCCCTGGCTAGGTGGTCAGCCAGGTAGAGACAAAGGGAGGAACGAACCTTATCCCTAGTGACTTTTCAAAGGCATGAGAATGTCTGTCTCTTGGTGTCTGGACTGGAGTGTGAGAAAGTATTGTTTCCCATACATTGAAGGAAGCCGCCTCCAGCTCTGAGTTACACAAAAGATTCCCACCACACCTGAGCTGCAGTTGCTAGCTGTGTCCACCGATGCTCATGTTTCTGGAAGCCAATGTATTAAAGAAACTGGGGAAAGTCCTCACAACTCCTTGGGAATCCACCTTGATTACCTGCCTGACAGGGAAGGACCAAAGTGTGGAGGTGTGGAAAAGAAGCATTGATTAGAAAAGAAAGCGTGCTAACCCCTTGGGGTGAGGTGCGGTGGGGTGGGGGGGATGCATAGCCGGGTGTTTCATTAAAGTTTGCCAGGTAAGGCAAGTCCTTATTCCTCTTTTTCCTATTATGTGTGATCTTTTGATTTAATTACTAGTGATCATAGAGGGAATTAGCTACAGTAGAGAAATGATGGATTATCCCTGAATAAAACACTCTGATTTTTTTTTTTGAGGTAGTATTCTCGTTAGCTGTGATGTGGAGAGACAATTCCAAATAGCTAAACGGTGCCTCGTTACCAAATAGGACCCCACTGTCTGTGTTTCCCTGGCCTTGTCAAATACAAACTGGTATTAACTTTTACAAAGTGTGCCCCCAAGTGCCCTTCAAACCTCATCCTGTGGTTGTCATGGCAATGACTTGCATCCCAAGGAGCATTTGGAAGGGCGAGCATTTGGGGGACTAGGGAGTGGGAGAGATTTCTACACTTATGCATGCTTTTGCTCTATTGGAGCAACATGTGTAATAGGGCATGAAAAAGAATGGGGCCAGAAAATTAACAAATGAACACGAATTTCCCTGCAGATTTAGTAGTCAATCAAGACTAAGGAAAAATGTTTTGGCAAATTAGCTATGGCTTAGAAAGTGAAGTTCTGTGACGGTGCATGCAATAGGAACTGCCTTTTCAGTTAACGCCACTCACTGGCTTGAGCCCAAAGTGTTGCTTTTTAACTCGTCTTAACAGATATACATATATATTATTAATGAATACTTGATGTATTATTAATTAGTGCTCATTTTTAAAATAGAAACTGTTACTATTATACTCTTCACGAAGCCAGAAGTTTGTTCTTGAGATAGATCACTTATTTTTAGAAGGCCTCTGTTATCTTTTAAAAGTGAACACACACACACACACACACACACACACACACACACACACACACCCCTTAAGCCAGAGACCAACGCTTGCATTTTCATCCAACTGCACCCTTCCATTTATTCCATTTATTAATGTGGTGCTTGATAACACTTCGTCTAATAAAGGGCATTAGTGGGCCTCCTTTCGCTGATTGCAGTATCTGAAAGAGGGGGTGCATTTTATTAGAGAACTTTCTCTCTAGATGACATCTGTGTGCTCGAGAGTGTAGCAGCCCCATGAGACTTCAGATCGTAAGCACATTTCAAAATCTTACAAGGAAAATAAAGTGGTGTCAAATCCTTTCAGTAGTATTAGGCAGAAGTACCAACTTCTTTTGGAAGGCAGCTGCGCTCACCACTGGACCACCCAGCTGCTTTGGGAGATGAGGAAATGTATCCCCATGTGAACACAATGGTGTGTGTTTCCTCCTCTGGGTTATCATTGCCTCATTTTTGTTCTGCTTAGTACCTATGCATTCTTCTACTGCTTTTATCTTCTGAGTAAAAACTGGAAGCTCACGAGTGATAATTGGCATCTTTGCTGAACATTAAATATTCATTAATGTTTTATTTCCTTTCAGTTCATTGCTCACTTTCCACTTTGTCATCTTTTTTGCCTTAGGCCACACTCTCCCCACCCTACCACTACCATTTTAATTTGACGGATGGGATCTCTGGACATCCAGAGTTATTGAAATCCTTAGCTAAAAAAGCCAATTCATCCATTCAACAAGTAATGTTTGTTCCTCTTTCAACTGTCCTGATATGTTTTGCCCTCTCTGATGCCCTGTGACTTGAAATGCAGTGCGGGGTGTGAAGGCCTGATTAGATTTAGCTAAATGCAGATCACTCACCAATTCTGACAGTCTAGGTTCAAGCTGACTTCCCTTCTCATCTTCTCCTTGAAAATGTATAGAGTGTTTTTATTTACTTATTTTTTGCTAACATATATATAATTTTAATAGATATTAAATTTTCCATGTTCTGCTAGAAGTGGGTTGCTAAGGAATCAAAGGGAAAAGACATCCTTGACACATGAATTAAACCCAGCAAGTGTTGGAATGGACTTATTATTCCTTCTGAAAACATTTCATTTGTTGTTTTGTCCACCCCAAAGCAAATTTTGAGCATGCCAACTGACTCTCACTCTGATTTGGAGCGTCATTTGGAAATAACACTTGGAAATGAATGTCTGGACAGGCACTGGGTGATGATAGCCAAAAGACAGAGCCTGCTTTGAAATGGAGGCCTTTCACATGGGACACTCTCCAGACGACTTCTCTCTGCTGTAGTTTGCTTCATTCTTCTGTGGCTCAAGACCTCATCCTACCATCAATCACACACACACACACACACACACACACACACACACACACACACCCCTCATACACTCACACACACACATACACACACACACACACACACACACACCTCATACACTCATACACACACACACACACACACACACACACACACACAAGTGAATTTGGTTTCAGTGACAGAATGTTCTTAGCATATTTCATATTCATTATCAGGTCTGTCTCTGCCATTGTTTTATTTAGGATATTTTATTTTGGTAACTTGAGTTTAAAGATTATTTTTAGGGCAACGAGTTTTCTTAGAAGTGAAGTCTTGGCAGGCTTTTCGAAGGGAAAGGCTTCTGGATAATGGGTTGCATTGGAGCAAAGGGAAAAGCTATGTAACATGCTTTGAATAAAGACAGGTTATGACAATTCATTAATGAAGAGCATATGATCAGTGTAACTCTAAAGACTTTGGACACTTTCTATTGAGCAATGGTATGATTTGAGTGAGAAATGTCAAAAATAGAATACAAGAAAGGATCAGGGTTAGCAATTTTTGCTGCTATTCCAGCGGGCCAGAGTTTGGTTGTTAGTGTTCTTGTTGGGAGGTTTTATAACTTCCTCTAACTCTAGATCCAGAGGATCTGACACCTTCTTTTGGTCTCTATGAGAACCCATATTTAGAAAACACACACACACACACACACACACACACACACACACACACACACACACACACACACTGAGAGAGAGAGAGGGAGAGAGAGAGAGAGGGAGGGAGGGAGAGAGAGAGAGAGAGAGAGAGAGAGAGAGAGAGAGAGAGAGAGAGAGAGAGAGAGAGAGAGAGACATGCGCCGGGGGATCATTTGGCTTTTGAGACATGGTCACTATAGATAGCCCTAGCTGTCCTAGAACTGTCCTAGAAGCTATCCTGTGTCAACTAAGCTGGCTTCAAATTCACAGAGATGCATATACCTTAGTCTCCCTCCTGAGTGCTGTGATGAAAGGCATGCACCATCACACCTGGTTTAAATCCTTTAGACATACATAATACATTGCATTTGGCAAAGGTGGGTTTCACTGTGTTTAATTTCCATTGTCTTTCTTCTTTTTTTTTCATTTTCACTTCATAATTTTTTTTACATTTGAATCAACTATGCCCAAACATTCTTATACAATGATGTAAGATTTGATATCTTTACAAAAATAAAGCAACTTCTGCCCTCCATTTTGAGGAGAGGATGCATAAGGTTCTGCACTAGGTCAGAACCAGTTCTGCTTCTGACTAGGTTGTATCTAGAATTGTGGAAGTTTGTGATGCACTGGAAAAGTCCTAAGCAACTGCTAGAGATCTAAAAATTCAGTTCTTCCCAACAACACACCCTGAATAGTTGCCTGGTAGAGACAATTGCTCAAGAGAAATCTGAGGACGTCCATTGTCTTTCTAACCAGTTCTGTGACCTTGAGGCTACATAGTCTCTCTGTAACATGGAGTTCTTTCTAAATTGAAGGGATTGAATCTTGAAGAGATCCCATGGTGACTCCCTATTGTGAGGCCTGCATGCTCCCTGGGAATGGAAGAACACACTATACCTGGGCTGAAAAGATTGGCTAGTCTAATAGAAAAAAAAATGAAATAATAAATAGCGAGATTTAAAGCACAGAGGATCTTGTCTACTGAAAAATGCATTTGACCATTATCCCAAAACAGGTGGGTTAATGTTCTCAGTGATGTGATGCCCATATTCAGTCAGTGCTGTACACTTCCTCTGCCTCTAGGGTCTAGTCTTGGTGAGATGTGGTTAAGAGGAAGATGAATGGTGAGATTAGGGACCTGGAGAATTTCTAAGAAGCTTGGTAAGACCAAAGTAATAAAAGTAAATTAAATAGGGGCTTGTTATATTGCATCTCAAATAATCTTTGATTTCCCATCTTTGGATGGAAGTCCCAGGACTTCCCAAGAAAGAAGTACAGAGCTGCTTTGTGGTCCTCTTGGGAAGATAGAAAGATGTGTCACCTGCTGACTCTAATTAGTCAGAGACAGAAGTCATCAACATGCTTCTCTGTGTCACTCATTTCATTGACTACAGGTCCTGTGGAAAGCCCAGTAGCAGAAAACTTTGAAGTAAATGATACACAATTCTAGTAGGGTCACCTCTGTGTTACTAGTCTTTAACGAAATGTTAACAATCTTGTTAAACTATGTATCATTTCCCCAATTAATGCCTCCTCCTTGCAGTTCAGTCTTTGGGACTTCATCTAACAGTTGTTTTATTTTTCTTTCCTTCCTGACTTTTACATATTAAAATTAGTGGAAGTTATTTGGGTAGCTGAAGGAAATTACTTGGTAGAGCAGTGATTTGGATACGAGATCAGGGATGAAGTTTTATTTTTTTGTTTGTTTGTTTTTGTTTTTTTCCAGACAGGGTTTCTCTGTGTAGCCTTGGCTGTCCTGGACTCACTTTGTAGACCAGGCTGGCCTCGAACTCACAGCCATCTGCCTGCCTCTGCCTCCCGAGTGCTGGGATTAAAGGCGTGCGCCACCACACCCGGCGAGGGATGAAGTTTTAAACTCTGTATTTCTTTATCAAGTTATGCCATGATCATCACACTGTTCCTGAAGCAAAGCAAAGAGAGATTTGCTGTTTATTGTATAGTTGATGGTGATGTTTCCAGAAAAACAAACAAAAACAAAAAAACCACAACTGCTCCTTAGTGCTCTCACGTTCTCAACAATTTTGTGGAGATTCGTTTCAATGTTTACTTTTATTTGTGTGCTTTTGAGATGTCTGACTCTGAGACTGACCTCAAACCCAGGCCAATCCTACTGTAACTTTCTACATGTTAGGATTGCTGGCATGAGCCACCACACCCAACCTTCAATTTGTATTTTAAGTGGATGATTTCCAAAGCTCTTCCAATACCATATAAGATTCAGAATGTTCTATGAATGGTAGAATAAGAGCAAATCCCAGATTGTTGCTCAGTGAGGACAGGCCACAACTGAACCATTGTATTGAGCAGCAGCTAACTTCAAACCGGCAATGAAACACATCCCTGTTCATTCTATCCATGCCTTATAAAATTATGATGAGAGGGCTCAGGGATAAAGAACAACTATTTTTAAGAAAATAAGGTATTCTGTTAAACAGGATTTTAATGCTTCACATAAAGAAAACTTTGCCTTTTCATCCCATAGAATATCAGCCTCCAAATCCTTTAAGAAGCAAGTAAGAAAGAAGTGATAAAAAGGGGGAAATGTGGCCAGGCTGAAAACTCTGAGGACTGTCTGATAGATTTCAGAGGGTGGCCTCCACTTCTGCTGCACCCTATACCATGTCACTTGGTTTTTTCTGAAATGTTACCAGACAGCCTGAGGGGGAATTTCTGAGGCCAGAAGAAACCTTCTTGTTGCTCTGGAAAATTCTGTCTCCTCCAAAGAATGAAAATGTGTGGTAATCGGGATGAAGGAGGAAATGGTTGGGATGTCCAAGTCCAGGGCCACCTCACTCAGGGAAGCTCAGGGTCACAGCACTGCTCCTGCCAACTCTGTCTTTGCCTTTTGTGGTGACTTCCTGACTCTGCAGTGTGGCTTCCAGACATACCCTCTCCTGGCTGTTAGTGTAACCTCAGTTGGCTCCAGAACTCTAGACACAACTCTAGATGACATCCTTTCTTTTCATGAACTGACACAAATAAGTCTTTTAATCCTAATAGTCTATAATGTGTATTAAATAATCAGAAAAATTAATCAATTGCAAAAGATACATGGAGCCTTAAGGCTAGCCCTCATCTGATGAACCACTGAAGAGAGCAGGCTTTCCAGCATCCCAGTTAGTAATTCAGTAAGGAGGCAAAGTTCCAGATTATGGTGGGCCCAGTAATCTGCATTTTAACCAGCTCTCCCAATGAGCCTGCTGCCCGCAGCTCTTATAAGAACAGGCCCCACGTTGAGGAAAGCAGAGCAGGAAGGAAGCTTATTTCAATGGCCTAGCTTTGGCTGGCATCTGAGCTGAACAGATTTTGTGTTAGTCAACAGTGGAAGCAAAGGGTTTCAAGTAAACAGTTCACAGGTTTTCAAAATGTAATCATGAAAGATCATGTACGGAGAGAAATAAATTGAGTTCAGCTGCCCTTCTCTGGGTTGTAGAGAATGTAGCATTAGAATCTGAAGAGATGTGTGGCCTCATTCCTTTAATTTTCTGCTTATTTATATGATCATTTCTCTGTCTTTTTCTTTTGAGTGGCTAACTTATGTGATAAAAGTTCATATTGATAAGGTTATGAGCAGAGCTCCCAAAGACAGTCTTTGTAATTAAGATTCTGTTATATTCCCACTGGATTTGAGGATTGTGGTGGACATATTACATGCCCTTTAGGTAGAAATGCTATTTGATGGCACCCCAGAAGGGCAGCCTTAACTGATGCCCACAATGCATATGGTACCAGCATCCTACCACATCTATACCACAGTCACCAAAGCAGCCAGTGATTCCAGACAGCACAGACTTTCAGTGCTTCTGTTTGAAAAAGCATATCATATTCAGATTTAAAATTAAATTTAGATAGGGGATTTTTAAGTGAGGCTTGTATTAAATATTGTACCATGAGAGAATAGAGCTAAGCAAAACTGTCTGGCCATTCAAAAAGGAATTTTACATTTCTTTAACACATAAAGTTTGTATTTAAGCGCATTTGGGAATTCTGCTCCACCTGTTGGCTCTGCTCTACTTCATTTTCTGACACATATACCTAGGAATTCTATTTTGGGGACAGTATTGGTCTATTGTGTTTCTTTTCCTATAAGTAAAGATTTTTTTTTGTCAAGATTTTATGCAAATGTAAGCACGTTATCGATAACTAGATGCTGGGTGGGTTAAGGCAGTAAGAAAGGAAAGAAGGGGAAGAGGAGGAAGTCAGGGAAGACAAGAGGAAGCAGGGAAGGAGGGGAGACAGGAAGAAAGAGGAAGCGGCGATTCCCCCAACACAATGAGCTCTTCAAGGGTATTTCTCACTGAGGCCCAAGACTGCCTGTCACAGACCCAGTACTGAATAGTCTACCCAGGTTATGATGCTGGAAAGCCCTGGACAATCTGCATCTCACCAGCAATTGTATACGTAATAAACCGTGAAACTCTTCCCTTTTAAACTGTAACATGTCAGCGAAGAGACACTGGCTCACTAAATTATGCCTCTGGCAGGACTGCACCTTGGTATCTGATTTTATCATTAAAAGCTGAGTGCTTACCATCTTTCTCTACGTCTATGTAGGCTCATCCTTCATCCACACCTTGTAATTTCTTGTGCTCACAGAGCACTGAAGGGCTATTATTATGGTTGTTTCTTTAGGGATCACGCAGGAAACCTAATTTACATGCCGGAGAGGTATAACCCATTAGGAGTATCCTGGGTTAGAAGAGTTGACAGTTCCTCATTCTTCATTTAAGATACTATGCTCTTTGGCGGTGGCTGCGGGGGAGGTGGGGGTGGGGTTCGCGGTCGAGGCAGGAGGGGGGCGCGGCGAGGGGCGGCGGGGCGCGTGGGGGTGGGGGAGAAACCTTAATGAAAGAACCCTAGGTCTGACCTCTGCCTATTCCTAGCTCTTGCTGAACTACACAAGCTCCTCCCCAAGTCTTCTTTTTTTGGGGGGTCCCTTCTGCTTCCTAGAGGCGCTCATTCACCAGATCACCCCAACTAGAAAGCCTAGGTCGATGCCTTTTCGCGTTACCTTGTTTTATCCTTACATAATCCGACAATTAGTCCTGCCAGATTTTCTTCGTCTCCGTTCCACCCCCTTCTGTCTATTCCTAGTTCCCAAATTTGGCCTCTCTGTTTCTTGGGCCCAAAATACTATAACTGTCTCCAGTCTTGTCCACCTGAAATCATTCCTTTCCACAATCCCCCAGAATGGTCCATTTAAAGGCAAGCCAACTGAGGCTGGGCTGTGCTATGCCTAAGTGTCCTTCCATGCATTTCTACGAAATGCAATCTGAACTTCTTGACCCAGTAAACAAGATCTCACTTGATCTGACCTCTGCTACTTCTCTGACTTCATATGCTACTCTAGGTGTAGAATTCTTTGTAGTTGGTCTTTTTGCACGTGTGCTGGCCGTAACTGGAAAGTCTGACCCACACCTCCTTCTCCTCCTCGACAACTTTTGCCCATTCTTAAATGCTCAACTCGGGTAAATAGGATGTGTTCAGAAAACAAACAAACAAACAAACAAAAATCACTGTTCCCTTTCCCCATCCAACCTCGATACTGAAGCTCTCCTCCAAGTCAGAAATCCTATTTCATTCAGTTTTGTATTGGGTGGATTTAGTAGAGCCCGGGACATAGTAGGTGTGAGATGAGCTGTGCTTGAGTAGGTAACACTTGAAGGAAATGAAGTCACGTGCTGGATTCAGGCATAGGATGCTGCTACTTAGAAGATGAAATGGCATTGCAGTACCTTGGTATTTTTGGACAAATAAAAACTACTCTGAGCTTGTGGTTGTTTACTTTATGTGTTGTCTACACTAGAAGATTAAATAATTGAATGAGTAACCACTTCAGTACTTGAACCAGTCCAGTAACTCATAAAAGCAGTGCAAAATGACTGTGAACTCATAAGACACTAAGGAGTTCGGGCCAGGTGCCTGTCTTAATAATATTTACTGAAAGAAAAGTGAGAAATGAAAATTACCTCATGTATTGATTGTGTTAGAGTGAATGCAGACCTTCATTAGTGAGCTAATAGAATTTTATTTCCTTTAATAATGTTCTTGGCTGGGTTATGCTGCGAACTAAAGAAAGTAATGTTAGAAGGAAAATAGTGTTATTCCTGTTGTGACCTTTCCTGAGTCACCTTTAATTGAGTGTTTGGCAAATATCTAGAGATAATGACATAGGCAACTGTCCTATTGAAATATTTGGATATTTAAATGTACATGTGGTTTGGGGTTTGCTTTTTTGATTACTTTGGGCTATTTTACTACATTAGTTATTATATATCAATGTCAAGTAGAAATCTTAGTTTATCGGGTTCCAATAAAGAAAAAAAAATAAATGAAAATGACTACTTTATGGAAGAAATTAAAATTCTTAGCAAATAAGCCCACTGTTGTTGGCTAAAGTCAATAGGACATGTGGCTAGATAAAGGGTATGCAACTATCTGTGGGATTATTTCTGTCTGCCTTCCTTGCTGGATGAAAATGTTTAAAGAGTGAGCTGTCAGATAGCAAGTGTTTGCTCTGCAGTGGCTTGAAGGATGGCTGGACCATATAGGATTGGCAGTTAAAGTAGCTGAGGCACTGAATGCTCTGAGTGCTTCCTTTCGACCTCAGTAAGTGGTGATGTCCTGAGCTTTCAGACCTCAGTAAGACTTGCAGCAATGCCTTTGGTTTGCATGCATGGCACACAAAGCAGAGTCTTCACCGTGCCAATCAAAATGGTCTCCACACATTGATAAAGTTTGCAGTGAAACAACATCCCAAGTTAACAATAGCTTTCTAAAAGTTCTTTCTTTTCTTTTCTTTTTTTTTTTTTTCAAGCTGGGCTTTTTTTTTCTTCTCCTTTATTAATTTATTCTTGTTACATCTCAGTGGTTATGCCATCTCTTGTATCCTCCCATTTTTCCCTCCCTCCCATTTTCCCCTTATTCCCCTCCCCTATGACTGTTCCTGAGGGGGATTACCTCCCCCTGTATATGCTCATAGGGTATCAAGTCTCTTCTCGGTAACCTGCTGTCCTTCCTCTGAGTGCCACCAGGTCTCCCCCTCCAGGGGACATGGTCAAAGGTGAGGCACCAGAGTATGTGAGAAAGTAATATCCCACTCTCCACTCTACTGTGGAGAGTGTTCTGTCCATTGTCTAGATCTGGGTAGGGGTTTAAGGTTTACCGCCTGTATTGTCCTTGACTGGTGCCTTAGTTTGAGTGGGACCCCTGGGCCCAAATCTGCCTATCATAATGTTCTACTTGTAGGCTTCTAGGACCCTCTGGATCCTTCTACTTTGCCATTCTCCCATGATTCTCTCATCTAGAGTCCCACTAGAATGTCCTCCCCTCTGTCTCAGTTTCCTGGTAAGTGAAGGCTTTCATGGGACATGCCCCTTGGGCTAGTATGCAGATATAAGTGAGTATATACCATTTGAGTCTTTCTGCTTCTGGGTTAACTCACTCATTATGATCCTTTCTAGCTCAATCCATTTATCCACAAATTTCGGGAATTCCTTGTTTTTAATAGCTGAATAGTATTCCATAGTGTATATGTACCACAGTTTCTTTATCCATTCTTCTATTGAGGAACACTTAGGCTGTTTCCATGTTCTGGCTATTATGAATAAGGCAGCTATGAACATGGTTGAGCAAATTTTCTTGCTGTGTGCTGGAGCATCTTCTGGGTATATTCCAAGGAGTGGAATAGCTGGGTCTTGAGGAAGCCCTATTCCCATTTTTCTGAGATAGCACCAGATAGATTTCCAAAGTGGTTGTACTAGTTTGCATTCCCACCAGCAATGAAGGAGTGTTCCTCTCTCCCCACATCCTCGCCAGCATGTGGTGTCGCTTGAAGTTTTGATCTTAGCCATTCTGATGGGTGTAAGATGGAATCTCAGAGTTGTTTTGATTTGCATTTCCCTGATGATTAAGGAGGTTGAGCATTTCTTTAAGTGTTTCTCAGCCATTTGATATTCCTCTGTTGAGAATTCTCTGTTTAGTTCCATGCCCCATTTCTCAATTGGGTTATTTGGTTTGGTGGTGTTTAATTTCTTGAGTTCTTTATATATTTTGGATATTAGACCTTTGTCAGATGTAGCATTGGTGAAGATCTTTTCCCAGTCTGTAGGCTGTCATTTTGTTCTCTTGACAGCATCTCCTGCCTTACAGAAGCTTCTCAGCCTCATGAGGTCCCATTTATTAATTGTTGACATTAATGCCTGGGCTGTTGGTGTTCTGTTCAGGAAGTTGTCTCCTGTGCCAATATGTTCCAGGCTCTTTCCCATTTTTTCTTCTAAGTGACTTAGTGTCTCTGGTTTTATGTTGAGGTCTTTAATCCACTTGGATTTGAGTTTTGTACAAGGTGACAAATATGAAGACAGCTTTTTTTTTTTTAGATTCTCAAGAGTTAATTCCCAGAGTTGAGAAGGGGTGCTCTAACTTTGATGTGCTTTCCTGTTTTGTAAAAGTCCAAAGTTCAGCTTACATTGGGGAGAATTACCTGGTCAAGTATTATTCACTAGATATAGATAGACTAAAATTATTTCCTCATCTTATTGTCAATCACTTCTTGTAAAATAAATAAATAAATAAATAAATAAATAAATAAATGTGACCAATTTCTATGAAGAAAAACATTCCATAGTGTTACTTTGCAAATTAAAAGCAGAAAATTTGATTGCTGTATCAAGTAAAATATTTAAATTGTATCATGCTTTATTCTATAATAACATCTACTTAGATGTATTAAAGAAAACGCAATACAAATTTCATCTCAGTGAATGTATGAAGACGTTCTACTCCAATTTGAAATGTTTTTCGGCATGGCATCAGCTCATGTGAGCAAGGATGTGAGATTAATTAGGAAGTTACATAAAAGACTATCTAATTTAATTTAAAGATTGCTCTAACTAGAGTTAAGTTTTGGTCATTAACTTCAGCTTGATCAAATGGACAGTAAACCACACTAAACTGCATTAGAGCAGTCAATTAAAACTCGAGTTGAGTTATCAAGAACAATTTTATCTTTGATATTCCCATTTTCTCATATGTAAGGAGAGAGGTTCGGGTTAGAGCAAGGCCAATGGATTTTTTTTTTTTATGTAAAAAATCCAGATGCTAAATGTGTTAGGCTTTGTGGGTCAGATGGTCTGTGTTGCAACTGCTCTCTAGGCAATCCACCCTGTATTGTAATAAGCAAACTCTATTTATTATAATGTGGCCCAGTATCAGCCAGAATATAGAACACAGGAAATGAGTGGCATTGTGGCCCAGTAAAGCACTCAGAGCACAGAAATTTAAATTTCATATAATTTCAAATGTCATCCAATATTACTGTTATTCTCATTATTTATAACAATTCCAAATATAAAAATGAAGTATTTTTAGCTTACTAGTGGTAGATAAAAGGTAAGTGGGACAAAGTCTGAAGGATGCAGTTTGTCATCCATGACATAAGGTCACTTCCTGCTCTAACATTTTTTTAATTGGGTATTTCTTTTTTATTTATTTTTTATATAATATATTTTGGTCATGTTTTACCTCGTAGATCCTCTTGCCTTCCTATCCAACCTCATGTTCTCTCTTTCAAAATAAATTAAAACATAACACCACCAACAAAAACAAGACAGAAAATGACAAAATGAAACAAAAAAGCTCCCACTCCTCCCACACACAGACTTGAGGTTTGTTTTGTGTTGGCGAGCTACTGGCCATGGGGCTTGCCCTGGAGTGTGGGTTTATACTCAGTGGCACTCTCAGAGAGAAACCTGATTGTCCCTTTCCCAAGAGCTATCGGTTGCAAATGGCTGCCGGGCTAGGGATGGGACTCTGTGTCTACTTCCCCTTTATACAGGGGCTCATGACTGCACTAGGTGCAGACAGTGACTGTAAGGCCTGGATCTATACAGAAGCAGAGTCAGAAAGATGGTAGAAGGAAAGATGACTCCAAAGAAAGAGTGTCTTCCACACACAGCGGGACTGGTGCACCTATGAACTCACAGAGGCTGTGACAGCACACCCAAGGCTGGCACAGGGTCAAGGTAAGCAAAATCCTCCTCTAATATGCTATAACTACAAAAGAATGGTAGGAGTGCCGTAACGTGCCTCCGTTCTTAAGGATGCAGAGATGAATCCGTTTGTTCACTCTCATGGTTTATGCTGCTTAGGATCAGTAAGTTGGTGGACCAGCTCTCTCATGATGAACAAAATACTTGTGCTTTTCTGTAAAATATATACTCTCCGTTCTTCCATAGATGTCATTATTCAGAGATTATATTGAAATGTCCAAGGACTGGAAGTAAAATATTAACACTACAACATTTGAAAAGTCTTTTTCAGCTTGCAGGGTATTTTTGCTTTATAGAAAATGAAATGTACTTCACAGCATATCGGGCATGGCCTTGTGAACAAGTATAGTAGGTACTGTCACTTGGCTTGTTAGGCGAAAATGAGTTGGATAAGTTATGTCTCAGGTCAGAGGGCTTTTCTGATTCCCTGTGCCCTTCTATATCTTACTTTTAACCACCTTGGCTCTCTTCCTTAGTCTAAGATCTCACTTGCATACCAGAGTTCTCTCGTGAACCTGTAATGGAAACAGAGAGATGACTTGGAGACCTTTAAAGGCATGTTCCCAAAAATGATAGTGGGCAAGACACAAAAATTTCGAGTCTTCCTTTGGTATAAATTAAAATGATGGATTGAATAATTAGGAAATGAATGCATTCATTTACTATAGACATAATCAGTATTCAGTAAATATAAATCATTTTCCTTTCAACCTAAAAAATAGAAATAGTACAATTCAAGATGAACAAAATGGAAGATGTCCTCTGGGTAATCTGTGCTCACAGAATCCACATTGTTTGTGCAGCTGGTTTTTACTTTTCGCCTTCATGCATTGTGTCAGTGTCCCCCAGAGAAATGTAAAAATAGGTTGAACACATTTATGAACATGCATGTCTACATGTATGTGTGTGTGTCCGCAAGAGCACATGAGCAAGATCACGAAGGACACCTTATTTTCAAGTGTTGCTCTCTGACGGTTGGCTCTGCAGAAAGATTCTTCCTTGCTTGGCAGAGGTTGGCCCCTTTTGCCATCTGGCCCTCAAACTCCACATTATTGAGTGCACTCTGTCTTAACCAAAGCCTCATGATTTCAATGTTAACCACAACTAAAAGCACTCCCATAGAAACATCTGGAATATTTGACCAAATCCAGGCTGACACATATTAGCCATCATATAAGCCATTGTTAAATACTCATGCCAAGTGTAAATGAAAACCTTCTTCCATCATCAAGTTTCAGCATACCCAATAGCTGGAATGAAAGTGTAGCCTAACCCCTGATGTCCATCACCTTGTTTCTTGTGAAAAATCCCATTTCCGATTTTCTTTTTTTTTTTTTTTTTTTTTTTTTTGGTTTTTCGAGACAGGGTTTCGCTGTGTAGCCTTGCCTGTCCTGGACTCAGTTTTGTGGACTAGCCTCAAACTCACAGCAATTCTCCTGCCCCTGCCTCTGGGTGCTGGGATTAAAGGTGTGGGCCACCATACCTGGCTTCCATTTCTGATTTTCATGGTACATCTCTGTACTTGTCTTTGGAGCCTAACATTTTCTTTTCCTCTGCAAGGCACTAACATTTGCTGGGACACTGCATTTTACGTGATCTTAGAGATTCATTCCTTTTATGTGCTGGGATCATCTCACTGGGATCAGTATTTCCAGCCAGCTAAAATTCACCATCCTAAATTTGTATTCTGGAAAAACTAAAGAGCACAACAACACATTGTTTATAAGTCACGTGATAGTAGCAGAATACAAATATGATTTTGTGACATTTTAATTAATACAGAATTACCATGCAAGAAGTTGTTTAGTATATAATAGATTATTAATATTTTAATCAGAATTGACCTGCTTTTACTGACATTGTTCTGAAGACTCAAAGTTTATACAAGCTTAATATTCAATATGCATATTGTTTTTGTTTTCATGCATTAAGTAACTCACACATCAACACAAAAATATACAGAACTGGTTTTGCCCCCCACTTGTTTTTGTATTCTTTCTACACTGTTTATTCTACAATAATCTCCTGCATTGTGTCAGAAATTGTGCTTGTATTAGAAGTTCTAAGATGAAAAGCACTAATCCTTTGATCAAAAAGAGCTAATGATGGCAACAGGGAGGCAGAGAAGGACATTGAGGACAGTATATTTTTGTACTGGGGAGTTCAGATGCAGACACCAAACACAGCCAAGAAAGGTAGGCAGACTTTTTTTTAGGGAAAGAAACACCTGGTGAAAATGACAGAGGTGGGGAGATGAGGTAGAACGGACCCTGTGGGTAAATAGAGTTCCGTGGAATGTAGAAAGACTGGAAGTACTGTCCAGGTCAGTGCGCCCCACAGGAAGGGAGTTTCAGAAGGGGAGCAGACATGGAAAGGGTGAGGGAATGCGCCGCAGGAAGGGAGCCCCAGGAAGCTGCGGGTGTGGGGTGTGCATTAGCTGGGCTGTACAGCTCGTACTCACTAAGCAGACTGCCTAGTTTAGGCTGCTCAGTTGAAGTGCAATGCTGCCACCTCCTCACCCTCTGCCTCGATGCTTTGTAGATAGCGCCACTTCCCCCAGCTGTGCCAATGCAGGGGCGAACCCAAATTCATTAGTCATTTAATGTGGGACTGCGCAACACCAGCAGGGTGCTCTTGAGAGGCTTTTCACTGTGGGAGGGAGGCTTTGCTGTTCTTTCTTTCTTTTTTTTTTCCTTTCCCCTCTTTTTTTTTTTTTTTAATAATTTTTATTTCTGTGCCCCTGGCAAACTCATTTTCCATATCCAAACAACTTTGCCAAACTGCTTCATGAAGAAGTATCTCATTGTATTTTATGCATTCTAAAATGCCTTGTCCAAGATGATAATGGCCTTCAGAGAATTATAGTAAACAAGTGTTGTGGCAAGAATATCTTCCTTTTGCTCTGGAAATCTCTAAAATGTAAGGCAAGGCGGGGGAAATGGGCATGCTTAGTTTTGGTCACCAAGAAAGAAGGGAGGTGTGCTCTCACATGAGTCTCTCCTCAACAAGCAGATCTACTGCATACCTTGGGGTTCTTGAGTTCTGAACTGATTCTCTAGGGTAGACAACCTCCACTAGCCCATGAATGCCTCCAGCAGGTAACCTAGTCAAGGTGACATTGAAACGTCATGAAGAAAGCTTTCCTGACACAAAACACAACTTACATTGAGCATTATTTATGAATATTTGCCGTAGCCTCAATAACTTTCATAGCTACAGTCATTGCGTGACCACTCTTGCCAAAGCACATTAATTTGCAGTTGGTGCCCTTCCCAGTTAAGACTGCCTCCACCACCAACACTGAGGGCCCAGGCACGCCTCTGAGACTACTAACACTCTTGTGTGTGAGGGAGGGGTATGCACCTAGATGTGTATATGTTTTAAGCACTGTGTGTTGCTTTGTACTGACACCTTAAATTACTTTTGGCTCATAGTATCTGCCATCGCTTAGTGGCTCAGCCAGGAGTAGCCACTGATACACGGATATTCAAGGGACGCGGTACCTCTATCTGACCTGGTCACCAGAAGACATCATTCTTCTCCTTTAAACATACCATGGCTCAGGATCCAAGAAGTGGGGCCCAGCCCTGTAACACAGAGATCAATGATAGTACACAGAAGACCTAATCCCAAGTCAGTCCCAGGCTCTGCCTTACTTTCCCAGGACACTGAGCAGTGCAGCCCTAAACCTACCCCTTTCCTCCTGTCTTCTTCCTCCTGACCTCCAGGCTCTGCTTTGATTTTTGTTTTTCAAGTGGCCATGCGTCTCCTAGGGACCTCCTCTAGAATCTGAGAGTCTAGTGAACTGTTTTCCTGAGCCCCTTCTGTGATTGTCCCAGGGCCTTGTCATCACATGGATCTGTGATCCGTGGCACTCTCTGTGCCTGATTTGTCAAAGTTACTTTGTCTTTGGTTTTGTGTTAAGTCAAATCAAACCACATGTGTTTTTGCGTCTGGCTTCTTCCAGTCAATATGATGATATTTCTGATATTCATTTTGTTTTGTTTATCATTCTAAGTGGTATGAGTATGCCATAGCTGATCTCTCATTTTTCTATAAATGGGCATTTGGGTTATTTCTCTTTGTGGGTCCCATAATGGAAATTGCTGTGAGCATACTTGTGGACATATGCGCTCATTTGTCTTGGTGTCCCTCTTGGGATGTTATTGTGACTATAGGATATAAATGTTTGACATTAGTACAAACAAATGAAGAGTTCCTCCATAATAATATTATTTTACATTCATGTAATGTGATTGCTCTATACTCATATACATATGGATGCATATATCTGTTCTATGCAGTCACATCTCTCAGTGATTATGATTTGCAATTTGGTAGTGAATAATCCAGTGAGCTTTGCATACTAATTTTTAAAAGTAGCAACAGCTAAAAAACTTTATGTATTTGTCTGAGTGAAGGAGAAGAAAATGAACATTTACTGAATTATTGTGACTAAACACCAAGACACAAAATAAATATATACGTCTGATTTAATATCCATAACAAAGTTTTGTCAAGTCAGTTTTCAGATGAGGAATGTAAGACTGAGAACGGTTATAATGATGTGGGGAAAATAAGAACATTAATTACTTGGTGCTGTGACCAGGAGAGAGGCAGGAAGACACGTGAGGTCTTGAGAATAGCAGCTGGCACATGAGAAAGTAGGCATATGTTTTTGTTGTACAGAAATAGCACTATGAATTATAAATAAAAGGGTATTAGTTGCTTCTCTTAAGGAAAGCATGAATTTCACACCAAGAAATGTTACAAAATGTTGCCTGTTCCCGAGTGAAGAGGGTGAGCTTAACTATAAAGAGTAACCCAATGAGTCTGATTGTTCTTAACGGAAAAGACATTCATGAGGATGGGGGGTTCTTGGTGGAAAGAAGTCCCATTCTAGAAAGAGAGAGTTATGTTTAATCCTAGTCTACTTGACAGAGGTAGACCCACCTAGGAAACAGGCATCCCTGCTGGGGCACTTTTAGGATGATTTAAATGAGACGAAAAGAATCATCCTAAATGTAGGTGACACCACTCCATGGGCCAGTGTCTTGGATGGACCATAAACAAATAAGCCCAGGGACTGCCAACATTCATGTATACTTCCTGAATGTGGGCACAGTGTGACCGGCTGAGGTCCCCACTGTGACAGACTGCACTGTCAAAAGGGAGGAGATCCAAAAAGAAACCCTTCTTGGAGTTACTTTCACCAGGCATTTTGTCACAGCGGTGAGAAAAATAGTACAGAAAATTAGTGCCAAATAGTGCCTGAGCCGTTTCTGTGATAAATGTGAGCACCTGGGTCTCCGGCCTTTGGAGTTGGTTTGTGGGAAGAACGTAGAAGAGCTTGGGATGGGGGCTAGAGAAGTTTGGGAAATCTCAAAGGGGAACTTAGTGGACGGTCTAGAAAAGAACTTCAAAGATCAGAATATCACCAGAAATGTGGGCATGGGAGGCGTGGCTCAGGTCTTCAGAGGAGACCCTGAGAACTCAGTTGGGCCCTGTAATAGTTGCTCTTCTTATGCCGCTCTGGAAGAGACTCTGGCTGTGGTCTGTGTGTGTCCTGAGAAACGCGAGTGGGGCTTAATGTAAAAGCGATGGATTCACTGACACAGCGTAGCACTGGGATGGCAGCGGCGTGGCTGCTGCTTCCTGCTGTTACCCGGGTCTGCAGTGGGAGAGTTAAGTATAGCAGATGATGCCAGAAGGTTGGAAAACTGTAAACTGTGAACGTAGTGTCAGCAAGGTTAATACTTGAGAGCAAGCCGGGTGCCGACCAACCACGTGGAATTGTCAAAGAGAGACCTTATGCTTTCCTCTGAGGCAGTAGAGAGATGCACTGAAGGCAAGGCTCTCCTAATGGAAGGTTCCTCCAAGACTTGTATTGTGTTTGCTGGCCTGTTTAAGGGAGAGAGCCTCATTACGTGGCCTTGACTGGCCTGGAACTCATGTAGACCAGGCTGGCCTCCACAGAAATTCACCTCCCTCTGCCTCTCTAGGCCTGGGATGAAAAACTTGCATTACCATACACCCCTGCCCCCCATACCCTCCACCCTCACCCCCCTCCTGCTTAAAGGCTCAAACTTTTGCAAATGCAAATTCATTTGAAAACAGACTCCAAATTTAGAACATCACCACAGGAATTCCCTGTTTAAGATTACATTTCTAGGAAAGTGTTTTTTTCAGGGTCAAGCTAGGAGGCACAGGGTGGTCCTTGCGACTGTGAGCGGAGGAATCCAGGAAACATCTTGGGACACTGTTATCTCTGTGGGCGTGAAAGGCGCAGCATGCTCCAGCCACCATGACTTTCCTGCCAAGATCTGTAAACCAAAAGAGAGCATTTCTTCTTCCATTGCTTACTTTGCTTTCCCAGGGTATCATGTCACAACAACAGGAAAAATTAACTAATAGAGAAAGCATAGTCTGTTGTTAATGGCCAGAGTCGTCCCTAACATTGACTTTATCAGGTCTGTCCTGTACAGGACATGCTATGCTGTATACCGGAAATCAACACCAGTAAAGCCACTGTGCTTGGCTTCATCTTTGGGAGCACACTGTCTCTCCTCATCCTCATTACATCTACTTCCTTAAGCTGTTATCGTCAGACCATGGTCTGAAGACTTACTGTGTCCTTTTTTTCCCTCTGTATTTGTTTCAGATCACACTGTACTTAGAAGGAGCGGGGGGGGGGGGGGGAGCAGGCCTTTGTTTTAAAGCCTATTATAAGTGAATTACAAATATCACCAATCACTATGTCAGTATTTGATCATTGTTTTCTCAGCACTGACTTCTGAAGTCTTAGAGCTTATTTGTCAGGCTTCCTAAGTAGCTAGCTTTGTTCTGGCCTTGGGCATGCTGAAAGCCTGATTTTCATAGGATGCTGAGCTAATGGGAGACAAGACACATGACTTTTTTCTACAGTCCTAGTTCGTCTTTTTTCATTTTTAAGTGTTCACTTTATGAAAGACTATTATAAAAACACTGTTATTATAACAAAATATTAGGGGAGTCTACTTTGGTTACAATCAGGAGTCAGTAGAGAAAATAAAAGTATTCTTTGAGAAGATTCATCTGGAATTCAGAGGTCAGTGTTTAAAAGTGACCACAGTTGTCACCCATTTTTTTTCACTTTCCTCTTATGCCAAAAGGGAATTTGGTGTAATGTTTTTACACTCTGATTAAACTTTTCTAACTGTGACTATAATTTCTGTTAAATATAAATGCTGGAAGGAAAAAGTTTGTGATGCCATCCTCATATTCTGTGAAGGATTGTTTTCAGGGCAGTTGAAATGGGAACATGGGTGACTCTAAAGTCACTTTTAGAAAAGCGAGCTCACATCCACTACTGACCCTTTCCACACACACTCTCTAAGTCAGCCCTGGGTTACTCAGAATACCTGGTGCACGGTAAGTGCTCTGTGAATAGCTGCCATTCCGCACTGGCTCTAGACTCACTACAAGAAAAGAAGCCTGTATTTCATCAGGAAAGATGCTGGTATTTTTCCTTAATATTTCAAGCCACAGGTTGTAGAATCCACAGATGAGGGATTGCAGACATGAGACGTCAGTTGCATTGGTTTATCAGGCAAGAGCAACATACCCCAGCTTCAAAACTAGAATCTTATTTGTTCAACACTTCTGAGCATCTTCTATGTTCCAAGACCCATGCTACCCATTAGTAAAGTGAAGATGAAACATGTAATAATCTCTAATGACTAGGAATTGAGCTGTAATGGCAGAAATAACAGAAGCAATTCATCATAACGCTTCTATTTAAAAAAAATAGGAAAACATAACAAGATACCAGATTTTATAAGACAACTGTGTGTAAAACAACCAATTTTCCTTGAGAAAAACTAAACAACCTTTTTTTTTAATTATTATTTTTCTTCATTACATTTATTTAATCACTTTACAACCTGATCACAGCCCCCACCCTCCTCTCTTCCCTTTCCTACCCTTGTACCTCCTTAGAGAAGGGAAGTACCCTCCCAACCCCCCCCATCCCCCCCCATCAAGTCACAGGAGGACTAAAGACATCCTCTCCCGCTGAGGCCAGACCTTTTTATGCTTCACTTTGTTTTTCAAAGCAGTTTGACTCTGCAGACCAGTCTGTCCTCAAACTCAGTCTTCTGATTCCCCAGTTCTGGGTTTACAGACATGTTCTATCATATAGAATCTGCTGTTCTTTCTACATTTGTAGACATGTAAGGCCCTGCTTTCCACAGTCTAAGTTAGCACTAAACCAAGACACACCCCAGCCTTGATTTGTACAAATCCCAAAAGATGAGGGGTTGGGGAGAACCCATTCTAGCCAGAGAAAGAAGCTTTGTACAATGGTATTGTGGTGTGAATGGGCAGCACACTGGGTGGCTTCCAGATGTTCCTGCAGCCAAGGGAGTACAGGATGGGAAAACAAGTATTGTGGCAGGAGCTGGGAGGGAGCAAGGCTTTGTGTGCATTCCTCAGTAGTTTAGGTTTTGCCTTTTTTCAAGCATTCTAGAATGTTCTTTGGGAAAACGGGTTCAGCAAATTTTTTGTGGAGAGCATTTATATGGCACAGCCTGGACTAGGCATGGGTATACAGTGATAAAGGAGCTCCCACCCCAGCTTTCAGAATCTCAAGGGAGTTAGACATGCAGAGAAACAATGGTAACCAGAGGGCACATGACTCCCTCCCTTGCTTAACTCAGGGGAGCTAGAAGCATAAAAGATGGCTTTGTTTGCTTTCTCAAGAAAAGAATCCATTTTCTACCACAAGAAAAATAATTATGGTGCTAACCAAAATTTAATGTATCTATAATGTCATTGCTGTTGGGTGAAAGATTGAGATATATTTGAAAAGACAAATTCATGCTTGCTCTCCACTTCCACAGATTGGTGCCCAGAGCACAGACATGGACCCCTAAAAGAGAAACTGGATTACAGTTTGCATTTAATTGCTTCTTCTGAGAGAAAGTTGTTGGCTGTCTCAGGCCTTTACCAGTTTTATTATCAATAATACAAGAGATGAGGCTTAAATGCAGCCTCCACACTGGGGAAATGCTGTCACAGGAGCCAATGACCTAAATTGTCTTTAAACATCAAGCTTTCTAAAGTGAAGAGGACACATTTGCCCTTTGAATATTAAACTAGTCCTGAAACTAGGTCAAAAGGCCTACAAAGAGCCCTTTGACTATGTTTTCTTCCTTGAGGAAAGTGGTGCTAGGGGTGTTAGTTACCTTCAAGAAATCAGTACTAATTCCTGAGCTGTTTTGGGAGACTCATCCTCCACAATGTAACCACATGCCAAGTGTAGGTTCCTTGACTGAGCATGAACCTCATTCCTTGAGAATTACTTACTCCACCCAACCACATTCTGTGCTTTGTTCTTATATCTCTGTCTTCCTCCATACATACGAATGAAGTTCAGCTCTATCTCTAGTCCTTATAATCTTTATAATTACTTTTGATGATTTTTCATGTTTCCTATGTCAGCATCTTTATAGAGAGGAAATGAATGATGACCAGGACAAGATGAGAAATTTGCATGGTGACTGTTTTAGGAAGAATGTGGTGGCCCATGAGGATAAAATGAAAAGCACCTAGTAAGACATCTGAAGAGCAAGGATCATGTCTTATTTACAGTCTATTCCATTACATATACACTAGAGGCACTAGATGCCTCATCAATTGAAACAACAGGAAAAAGAGGCAGTGAATGTGTTGTTTCAAGAGAATGAGCAAAAGAAAACTTAGCAGATGAGCTGTAGGTAGATGCATGGCCAGAAGAGAGGAGCATTTAGGTTTTACACACATGACAAGCAAGCAGGCAAAGGGAAATTTAAAATTGATGTAAAATTGGTAAGAAGAAAGAATGAGTTCTACAACATGCTAGGATACAAATGTAACTTAGGCTCAACCGAAGATCTATGGGATGACTCTAAATTCACTTGCATGTGCTCAGGGTCAAATAGCAATAGCTAACATTCAGTGATATTTGTTGTGCCAAAGATTTTCACACGGTGGGCAGACAGTAAGTATTTGTTGAATATGTTCTTGGGTAAAGGATGATAGTTTGTCTTCAAAGACAAAAAGACCAGGTAATATTACAAAGATTTGGATGAGGAAGAAAAGGAAATTCAAAATGTTATTAATCAGGCAAAATAAGATAATTGCAGTTGACATTGAAGAAGTGATTGCTTTGTACCAATTGTATATTATACATTTATATTATTTTAGTTCATCCATACTCTAAATTTACAAGAAAGTACAGGGTAGAGTATTCTTCTTGTTGATTGTTAGGATAATAAGACCAAGTAGAGCTCTTGGTTAATGAGACTCAGAGCACTGTATAACCCATCTGGCTTTTGGCCTTGAGAGACTAAAACTTCCTGACAGTGAAGGAATGAGGCTGAGCTTTTTAGAATCCTTTACTTCCTACTGTCTAGAGGTGTTTGACTTTCTGTTATTTATACATCTGTTGGTATATGGATTATGCACACATACATCCATGACATTTGCCCAACAAGAAGATGTAAAAACAATACAGGTACCAAGCACACATTTACATCCATCCCCTTCCTCTAAGGCAAGATGTTCCTGGGAATCCTGGATGACTTACAAAGCTTTCCCAACAGCATGATCCCGCCATTGCCACATGTCTCTGCTCCTAAGTCATCTGTGGTATTTGGCAGCGTGGTAAATCCACGGCACTGTGTCCTTTGGATGAGATGAAGCTGAAAATATTTTATCTGTTGAAAAATTCCACCTCAAAATCACTGATTGGTAGTTTTGTCACCCATGGTTCCCTTCTGGGGTACTCTTAATGGCTTCTTAGAACTTCCATTCCTTCTGTTTTTGGGTCCTAATATTCAAGGACTCAAAAGCTGAATGACTGGAATGTGGTTTACCCTTTTCCTGCAGGGAATACGTTTGGTTCTAGGAGAAAGTCAGTGGTAGCAACAAGTTCTCAATGGTTCATTCCAAGGTCAGAGAAGTTCAGAAGAATGCGTAAATAAAACATATGTGTATATGCTTTAAAATTGTGTTGTATTAATGATAAATAAACACTACATAAACATTTGGCTAATTTGTACTATATATACACATGTGTGTTTATTTACATTTAGGGTTGGCAAGCTTTATGTGTGATATGACAAAGAACCTAGTGTTAATAATAAATATACTTTAGAGTTATGAACAATGTCTTCTCATGCATTTTCTGTCTTTTCTTCCATTTTTAAATTTCAAAAACCATGCAATGATTTTGTTTGTTTGTTTTATAAAAAGAAACAAATGTTTTAAAGCATGTCTCTACTCCAGTTTCTCTCACAGCAAACCATGAAATCACAACACACCTGCCAAAATCAGGAAGGACACAGGAAACTGCAAGTGTTTCCTGGGCTATGGCCAAATAGGTCACAGGATCCGAGTCTTCCCTCACCTTCTTCTCTGAAGAAATAGCTATTCTAGGGCAGAATAGTGTGAGGGACCATGAAATGACTGCTGTGCTGTGAGCTGGGCTCCAGGCAGAATCTGGTCACTGAATTCTCAATTTGTATTTCTCTTGAAATGCTGAATAGTCTCCCTCTTCTCAGAAACTGCAGAAATATAAATCCAGTGGACTCCCGCAGATCTGCAAGTTAATGGTCATTTATAGAGGAGGCTTTTTCTGTAGAAATGACTGCAGCACCCCTAGATAAAGAAACCCCTAGTGCCATGCAAAGTTCATGGATCACTTTTACCACTTTATTTGAGTGTATGTGGGCATATGTCCACATATATGTCCATATGCATGACATGGGTTCTCCAACAGTCTGTGAGAGAACCTATTCTCTCTCTAGCAGAGGATAGCATTCACGAGCAGTATAGGATAGGCTTGTCCCCTCTTCCTGGGGCTCCAGGAGCATGCTTTCTTTCTTTACTTTTATAATCCCTTTATTGTAATGGACTCACCAATAAAAATATTGCACAGCTAGATAAATGTAGCCACTCACACAAACACTTGCTCAGTCCCGGGCGCTATGCATCTCAATGAACTTCTATACAATTAGCAGGCCATTCTGACCTCATGGAGCTTGGATTAGGGTCTTACATTAATTTTTTTGGATTTATCACACACACACACACACACACACACACACACACACACACACGGAGACACATGGAGACACATAGGGAATAGCAACTGTTATAAGGCTGAAACTAGAGAAAACGGTTGGCGTTCTGTCCACTTTTACCTACATCCAGTGGCTTTCAGTGAAAAATGTGAGTGCTGACATGATTACCATCTCCCTTCAGATCTGAGAAAATTGTTTCAGGAGTTAGAGAGACAAGTAGGGGAAAATCAGCCAAAAATGGGTGCAAGTCGGTGCTGTTTTCATTCTGCACAGAAGCAGCATATACAACTCCTTTTAAACTTACATTTCTTCCTGATCACTAGCATATATTTAGGTGAGGGCAAATAAACTTAAATTTGAAACATTAACTTCACTCAAATTTAAATTCAGTCCTCTAGAAGCAAGAGAGCCAATCTCAAAACATTATCCCACTTGAGTAAATACTCATCTTTAACTCTTAACTGGAGAAACCCTTATTATTTTTTTTTCAGAAAACAAAAGATAATATACTTCATGTTGTAAAATCATTGATCTCTTTGATCACAAAGAGGAAAATGTAATGCCACGAGAAATTACCCTGCTTAAAATCTCCAGTATCGACACTGGATCTCTGCTAGCTTTTCTGGGAGAGCAGCAGAAAAGGCCTTCTCTGGGGGCCGTAAGAAGACAATACACTGACATGAAAAATTCTCAAATTCTCCTACCTGGGAGGAGGAAAGTGTGTTCTTCTGCTACATAGGATAGCATTGAAGATTGCATGCAAAGCGCTCAAGGCCTTAGAAAGAAGAATCTCTCTGTTCCCTCACCTTGCTCTCAAACTCAATGTTTTGTTGTTTGTTTATTGAAAAAAAAATAATGTGGACAATAGTTTCATATCTTACCTATGACAATAGAGTTAGTAAAACCCCTCCCCATTCACCTAAGTGACTCCTTTGTTGGTGAAAACAAAAGGGCTTTTGTTCACACACGTTCTAATTGCCAAATGTAATCAGAAACTCAGAAGTCTAGAAGCAAAGGAATCAGTGTTGTGCCTTTTGAGTCTTAATCTAGGCAAAAGGCCAGCACTTTCTCAGGGCTTGGATTACAGTCCATTTGGTAGATAGTCATCTGTGTGGATGATACGACGGTCCTTATCCTGAATAGAGAGGGGTTGTTTTGGATGGGGCACAACAGGTGGACTTAAGATCCTGCTGGGGCCTGGAGTCCTTTTCTTTTTCTTTGCTGAGGCCATGGTGTAGATCATCAAGCTAAGAGCAGTGAGATCAATGCTTACTTACTGACTTGACTGGAGTTTTCCCTTATGATTATGCAATTTGATTTTTGGTACGTGTTTATACAGCCATCGACTGTGCCACAGAATGGTCACTCTGTACCAAGGACTGTGCTGAACACTTCTCAGGGGTTAGTAGATTCTCTCATCAGCCCCATTAAGATCATCCTTTCTAAAGCCCACAGGAAAGCTAAGCTTGATTAGCTGTATGTGTCATTGCTGGTGGATTGTAGACCCCGCGTTTGGTCTTCTTGGTGCCCTATCCCCTGTTTCCTTCCACTATGGTCCTCTTGCTGAGCTCTTACATCTCGGGGCGTTATGCAGATTCTGTGAAACGGAGCACAGCATGTGAAAGGGCACAGAAAAATAGTCAATATAATAAAAGAATTTTCAGAAGAAGAAGAATCAATGTTTTTAGTTCTAAATATGTAAGAAATAGTCTCTGTAAGTGAAAGAACTGTGTCTAATACATTGTGTCCCATCCTTAGTGCCTAGCACGGTGTGCTACAAATGGAACTGACCAAAAATAATTAAGCAAGCAAATGTCTACAGTTATTGTAAACATAAGCATCCTATAATGTTTAATGAAAAGTATGCACTATAATAATAATAATTATTATTATTATCAAGGAGTAAAGGGTATTAATTTCTTCAATTCAAACAGATGCTGTAGTGGTCATAAATATTCAGCAAACTAGAATCACACTTGTAAGACATTAAATACCTAACTTGTCTTTATTATCCTTGAGTCAGGAGTAAAATTCTAAGATACCAGTCTATCATCAGGTACTGATTTTTCAAATCGAGTATGCTTTGTTATTCATAATTTATTAAGAAGGAAAGTTAGAAAAGTTGTACTTGAGAAATTAAAATTTTCGGTCTTGTTGCTTTTAGGAAAACACAATTGTGAGAGATCACATTTAAATGCCAAATAGCTAGTGCTGTTTCACTTTCTATAGTTTAGAAAAGGTGTCTTGATTGCTCCCTGTGCAGCAGCCAGCTCTATAGGACACCACTCACACGCTGCAGTTAACCTATGTAAATGAAGTCTAGAGGGTGGGTTTCCCCTGCAGTATAACATGTCCCATTCTTTTCTTATGTAGACTATTAAGCCCAAAGGAACAGATTGCTATTTGAGAACAAAATTAATGTATCAAGAGATTTTTTTCATTATGAAGTGTACATTTGTTTTGTTTTAGCATTTATTGAGTAACAAGAAGTCTGTAAATGAGTGGAGCATGATCCTACACATCTATGCACTAGTCATCAGAAGGAAGAACATTAAGCTGATGTTGCTGTATCTTCATCTACAGACAGATGTGACTGACAATCAAATGATACAGACACATAGATGCTATACAGATAAAAATGTACATAAATGAACATCTTCCCTTAGCTGAAATCCAAGGTTATTCTGCTATTTTAAATTTGAGGCATCCGTACAAAATTCTTCATCACTCTTACACACTCTTGCCTTTCACAGTAGATTGGACTTTCTGTTTCCATGGCCTTTGAGTATCATAATACACTTGAAGACTGGCCTTTTCTGCTCATGTATCCTGACAGTCTTTAGCAATCCATGTTGCTGGGAATCATCAAAAAAGACAGCACATTCAATTTCAACCAAATTAAAGCACACAAGAAGTTTATTGGTTCCTATAGCTAGAAGCCAGGAGCTGCCTGACTTCAGGTAGACAGTGTTTCATTGGCTCCTTGTTATTATTCTTCCTCTGCTCCTATCGATTCTCAGTCAGGATCTTCTCCTGCTGTTGAGGATGCCAGCGACAACCCCAGATCTATAGAACCATATGTTAAATTCTTTGGTCACAAGTCTATGACAAATCCTTATCAATATAGCTCATATAGAAACGGCTCCAATGGGCTGGGGTTAGCATTATGTACTCCAGCCTTTTGGTAGGGTTTCCAGCTAAGTAGTGGAGAGTGAAGATTGAGAGTCGGATGGCTCCTCAGATGCCCTGAGTTCAGTTACCAAAAGTGTGAGAGGAATATTGAGCATAGAAACAACAGAAAGAATACCACACAGACTAAGATGAGAAACTCTCCTTACCTACCCAGAATCCACCACAACTTTTTTAGTGAAAATTGCCAGCAGTTCCAAGAATGAGTTATTCTATCTATACGAGAATGTCAAGCATTATGTTTTCAAGTTTTGATACTTTAAGTTGTTTATTGAATAAAAAAATAAATGTAAAAGTACAAAATAAAAACATTCATAGAGGTAGAAATACTTCTTGGTTATGGTAGTAGTTGTACAGGGGTATCCATTTGTCAAAAATCCATACAATTGAATACACTGCAAGGTTACATGTTACTATATGTAATCTTTGCCTCAATAAAATGGGACAATGAAGAATGAAAAAAAAAAAAGATAGGATGGGCATCTCCTACAGAGGGATACGCCCACCCATATCAATTAGCAATCATGAAAATGCCCCCACAGACATGCCCATAGGCTGAGCTGATGAAGGAAATTGCCCAATTGAAGTTCCCTTTTGGCAGATGTGTCAAGTTGACAATTAAGATTAGCCACCACACAGCACTACTCCAAAGCGCAAGGTGACTTTGAAAGCCATTAGCCACACTTGACACTGAGGCATGGAAAAGTTCAACACATTGTCTAAGAGCATACTGTGAATGAATACTTAGGCTTGAACACAAACTTAAGTCTGAGGGGCAAGTTTGAGAGTCAATGAGTAGGCTCCTCCATTAAAAGACATAGCTCAAAACAAGAAAAGGAGCGATCCTACTGCTTATATATAGATCAAGGCAAATAGGAAAAGTAGGGTACCTGTCTTAGGGAAGCCCTTGATAAAATGAAGGTGCAGGGTGAGCAATAGTCAGGATGGTTCTGGATCTGGAACTTAGATGAGAAGAACCTCATCAAATAATAGAGGCATAAAGACATTACCTACGTGTGAGAAATTGCTTGTAGAAAGGGGATTAAGTTGATGACAGCCTACAGTTAAGCAAAATCTTCCTAGCCATTGTCTCTATCTGCAATTGCTTCTGCCCAGGGGACTTTTCTATTCCCTCTTCAACCTGCCCCTCAAACATGAAATGCAGCTTCCTTCGTCATTCCTTCCTTGATTCCCCTCATCATGATGTCAAGCTAAGCATGTCCTTCTAGCAACTCCCAGATCACTGACTCCAAAAAAATCTTGTGGCTCCTGCACTGGGCTAACCTTTATTAAAGTAGAACTCTTGCCTCTCATAATAGCCCACAGCCCTAGGAGTAACTTGCAAAGTCAGAGATGCCTGAAGAGTCTCCAAAGAGGAATACTGCATGAGTGTTTCAGCTCTGGAAATGACTTTACTTACACCCACATAGTAATTATGCTACCTTCAGGTGGGTAAGAGTGAGGAACCTTCATTATGCCTTTTAGACTATGCTACTTCTGCTTAGAACTTCCAGCCTACTGCTTGGGTCACACAGGCACTTTTTCACTATATAAAGTTAAGTGAGGTCACTTGAATCTAGAGCGAGAGCAAGAAGTGTTTGTTATTAGAAAGTATTTTGGTAACTAAACAGCTACATTTGAGTTTGTATAATAAGCCATATTAAATTACTGCCCATAGATTACACTGCTCCTTGATGATTTTTTATATCAGCCTTTAGGAATATGGTATACAGGGTTTGAAGATACATTGAGCTGATTCATGCTGTTGTTTATGTCTCTGTACTGTTCTCACTTCATAGAATGAAGTTCCTCCTCAGCCATCTGGAGAAGTTCCACTCATAATGAGTTTGAATTTCTA
Source organism: Acomys minous (assembly GCF_964271855.1). Lineage (NCBI taxonomy): Eukaryota > Metazoa > Chordata > Mammalia > Rodentia > Muridae > Acomys > Acomys minous. Next base: position 37,312,203 of record NC_140484.1, on the reverse strand, counting down.
CCATCTTCAAATCTGTGTTCTCTTTTCAGGTATAATTAAGTGCTCTGTCCTCTGTGCAGCTGGGTACTGAAACATTCCTCTTTCCCAGAGCTTACCTCAAGTGCCTTTCCTTCCACAGTTGGCTCTGGAGTTGCCATAACCTGACATGTATGGCTGCTGCTTATTATGCACAAGAGCTCATTGAAGTACAAAGGGTTTGTCTTCGTTGTATTTCTGGTACCCAGAGCAGCATCAAACATAATGGACACAATAGAACCCATCTAAAATACCAGTGGCAGCACAAGAGATAAGGCAGATGGACTATTATAAGTGCAGTCTTTCTGTCAACATGGAAAGTCAAAGAACATCATGGCCATATCCTTCAAAACTTCTGAAATATTTGCATCTCTAATACTTGTTTGCTTTGGATTTGTACAGATTGCAATTCTTACACTACAATTTATTATAAGTGTTTTCTTAGTCTTTATACCCAGTACAATTGGCCTCAATGTGCAATAGCCTATGTTTAAAATGTACTTTGCCCATTGAAAGAAGGAAATGAGCACACTAGCATGCACTGGCTCACTGGTGAGTGCTCGTCACCTCCCTCCTTCCTCCTTCCTTCCCTCCCTTGCTCCCTGAAAGCATATTAAGCCAAGTGCATTTTATATTACTAAAGAACACACCTAGTCAAGCAGTGAGGTGCAAATACACTGAGGGACCACCAGGCAATCTTACTGCTGTGTTCTACAAAGACACCTCTAGAATGCAAGTCTTGGAACAGTTATAAATGGAAATAACTTTGTTTTTCCTTTTCTTTAATAAAAGGCACACTAAGAAGTGCACACTGTCAATATTGTAAATGAAGAACAGTGAAGGAGGAGGAAGGCAAACATTCATTTCCATTTCCGGTGGGATACAAAAGCCTTTTCCTAGGAACCAGCACCTGCGTTATACTGTGAAGTGTACAGCATTAGGGATAAGCAGTGTGAGGAGGAAAGAGAAGAAAATATCTGAGGTGAAATTATAACTTGGGCTCAGGGATAGAAGAAGCAAGCTTTGTTGGCCTGGGTAGGGGTACGTGAATAGTCATGGGCTATAAGGTAAGTCTCTGTGTCAGCTTTCTGTGACTAACAAATTGCTAGAGAGAATTTTAAAGAAGGAACTTCATGTGGACTCACAGTTAAGGGGTGTTTCAGGCCATATTTGGTTGGTTTGTTGCTCTTGGGACTGTGACGAGGTAGTGACCCATGGAGGTTAGAAGCAAAGAGAGAAAGACCCATGATATACAATCACCTCTAAAGAAACAAACACCTCTAGTGACCTACACGCCCCCACACATACACCAAGTTACACATTTCAGTGGTTCCTCCTGTCTACCTCTCAATTGTGCCCAGCAGAAGAATGAGCATTGAGCCTTTCCAGGCTTTCCAAACATAGCAGTGGCAGGAAGATTTGCATACCAAGTTCCTAGCGAAGGGTGAGGAGGATCTGGTTTTAATTTCTTAGACACTGGAGATGTGAAAAACATTGAGATTAAGGCAAAGGAAAGATAGGCCTAGTGTTCAAATGTTTTTAAGGTCAGGGAATTTAGTCAACAGAGACAGAGATGAGTAACAAGAAGCAGGAAGTTTGGTAATGTTGTAAGGATTGATTGCTCTCAATCCTTCTTCTCCCAGCTTCTCAACTATAGGCAAGTGTGGACTGCCTCACATATACATCAGGAAGTGTCCATTGTCAGGGCCCTGAAGGGAAAAAAATCGGTACCACCCTCACATACATTATCTCGGTCAGGTTCTGTGTAGAGTGTTGTAAGCATCCCATTTAAAGATATTCATTGTATTCCCCATCTCCTCACCACTGTATAGTGAGTGCTGGGCTCAAAGGTTTCCTAGGTAGAGTCAACACTTACTTTTGGTTTTAGATAGAAGGGGCAAACCGATTTATATTGATGTGCGATCCTTCAGTAAGGTAGAACAGAGACCCAGAGAGTTAGAGAAACGACTTAATAGCTAGGAGTATGGTTCAATGGTAGAACGCTTGCTTAGCATGCACAAAGCCCTGGGCTTGATCTCCGGATCCACAGTACTGGAAGAGGAAAGGAAAAGGAGGAGGAGGAGGAGAAGGAGGAGGAGGAGGAGAGGAAGGGGAAGAGGAGAAGGAGTCTTTACTGCTCTTCAGCCTGCATTAGACACCTAAGTAGGCTATGCAAATTATCTAAAGGTCTATAGCCCTTTTGGGTAAGTTCTCATCTGATTACAGGATAGAATGGTCTTAGCTGATTGGTGAAGGCACATCTAACTCTGAGCAGAAGGTTTGTGTCGTTGGTCCTTTAACATGATGCATTCTGTCCCGTATTTCAAAGGTTGCTGAGAAGTGGAGAAAAACAATTTAGAATCAGTTCCTTTCTTGTAAAACCAAGAAGTTGGTGTCATTTGCGTATTCCTGATCCAGGTCCTGTTATTAGTCTTTCTAAAGTTAGGAGCAGTCACAGATTCTTGGCACAGGTTTTATTTTATAGGTATATAACACGGTAAAATTAATGTGCCTTAAGCCAGGAGTGGTGGCACATGCTTTTAATGCCAGCACTTAGCAGGTAGAAGGAAGCTGATCTCTATGAGTTCAAGGCCAACCTAGTCTGCATAGTTAGTTTCAGCATAACCAGGGCTATGTAGAGAAACCATGTCTCTATCAAAACAAACATACAAAGAAAAAAATTGCATACATTAGACATGACCACCAGACCAATAATGTTTGTGTTGTCAGTCATCCTGTTTCTCAGGTTGCCAAGAGAATCAAAGGACCAATTGGGAGTACTTAGCACAGCACTGTTACACTGTTGGCCTAGCATCAAGGACTAGTAGCCCTTCCTCTCTCTCAAGAAGGACTCTGTAGGATCCTTGATTGTCACATAGAGAATTTCAGTGCTTAGATAATTCTACATCACTTCAATATGTTGTCCCAGTCACTTTATAGATTTTAAATTTTTACCACTTCTTAGGTGGAAGAATTAGTTAAAATTATGTGTTTTATTTCACAATATATATATGCATTTGTATATGCATATGTATTTACCAAGACAAAAGCAGTAGGACTCATATGCTGCCCTGGTTTAGGTTACATGCCCTTCAGTGTTTAGGACTGCTAGTCACAACAAGCAGTGCATAAGGAAGTAGTCACTAAGGGCTGGAGAGATGGCTCAGGGGCTAAAAAAAAAATCTATTAACATTCTCACAGAGGATTCTAGCTCAGTTCCCAGCACCTACACTGGCGGCTCACAAGTGCCGGTACCTCCAGCTCCAGTAAACCTGATATCCATTTCTGACCTCCATAGGTTCCTGTACTCAAGTAAACACACACACACACACACACACACACACACACACACACACACACACACACACACACGAGAGAGAGCAAAACAACAACAAGAACAACAAAAGGAGTGGCTCTTATAATAAGAACTTCATTCCTCTGTCCACCATATTTTTTTGCCCACCTAGACAATCCCAGTGTGTTGTCAGGCTACTAGAGTTTCCAGTTGCAGAATGAGGAACCCTTAAGGTTGACACACCAGACAAACCCAGAGAGACAGCCAGAGGCAGCAGATGGGAGAGGCTTTGAATCAGTCAGTCAGACCTGGGTTCAAACTCCCCATTTACACCTAGAATGTTGGCCAGCTGGCCTGCCCTTCCGCCCACAGTCCCGAATGCTAAATTTCTCCACCGTACTGTGGTAAGCTGTCTGTGAGACGATGGACACAGCCACCTGAGGCAGTTCCTAATGCACACAATACAGGTAATGAACAGTAATTAGCAAACTGACTTGCAGGTTACACTTTATGAATCACTGCCACCTCACGGGATCACTCAATACTTCTATCCTGTATTTTCCATTTGATTCACTCGGGATTCAGATACGTATCTTCCTAAGTGCTGGCTGTGTTCTGTGAAGTGAATTGCCTGTCATATAGTCTTGTATAAATGAGAACTGTTCCTTAGCACCACACAAGGTTGAAATCTCTGTAGCAAATGACCATGCCTTCCAACTTGTTATCTGTTCTGTTTTGCCTGTTTGACTCTTGCATTCTATTCCCGAATCTCTTACAATACAAGTGCAATTTTATGGCCTTTTGTATTTCCATTATCGCTTTTGCTTCAACCACCAAGAGGCACTCTTCCTAAAAAGGCCAATGTCCTTGGATATATTATTAACCTTTTGATTTATTTTCTTTGACAAAGATGACTTTAACCACAGCAACATTCTGTTCTCTCTTTCTTGATTTGACAGGAGATCAGGCCACATGAGATCATTTAATCCCCTAACAATAGGATCACAGAGCATTAGAGCTTGAAGGCTTTCATAAGATATCCAGTTCCTGCTTTACAGGCCAGGCTACTTCTTCCCTACACACAAGAGCTGGTAGAAACTAGAGCTGTGTCTTCTCCAAGTTCTCACTCACTAGGGTAACAGATATGAGTTTAATAGCATCAAACACAGATTCCTTTTATTCACCTAAGACAAAATTATAACACATCTTCACGCTATCTGATGTGCATCCTCTTTTACCCTTCACAGTCACATGCATTATGTGAGAAGAAAGTCCAGGCCAGTGATGTCATACAGCCCTGTTAAGAAAATAACATTCCATGAGTGCCAGGGAAATAGGGATTGTTACACTGGCTCCCTTGATTTTCTTTTCAATGCCCATCATTTGTCTATCTATGCATATAGTCTTAGGAATTAAAAGAATACAAAATGAAGTGTAAATAAAACAAATTGTTATCAATGCTGATAATCCATCCAATATATTTCTATATTACTTAAGACTTTGGTGAGAGGCAGTTAGCAGTATGTGACTTAACTAAATTGGTGTTTTTTAAGAACTTGCCCTGTTATGTAGAAACACAAACAGAAAAGCACACCTTTTCAGAACTATTTCTCATATAATTTTTCAAACACCAGTTGAAATGGTTAAGTCCTTGCAGGGAAAGAAGACTGTGGTAGGAAAAATTAAAACATGGGGGAGTAGGCAGATGTGGCTTTTATCTTACTTGGAATCACCTTAAGTCCTAAGTCTAATGAGTCTGCATAGCTAAGGAAGGAAGCAGATGTAGGACAGATGTTTGCACACTCTCATTAGAACAACCCAGTGCTGGATCGAGTGACAGAGATCGGAAAAAGCAAAGGTAATCACTTCAGAAGTAGCACTGTAAGCATGCACCTAAATGTTGCCATGTGTGCATGCATTTGTGGTGATATCGGGTGACCTTGGCACTGTCATCTGTATAGTGTGCTGGAGCTAAGCTCCTCCTTGCCTTGATAGAAAATACTACCAGTGTAAGCTTTTCAGTGAAGGGCTCTTGCTTGGACACCTTAAAAATGTTGTCTCCATTATCCTAAATCTCAAAACTTCCTTTTCCTTAACCATTACACCTAATATTATGTATTTTTCTGGGCATAATCCTAAGCATTTAATCTTCAGTGACTCATACTAATCCAGTTTCCAAAGACTAAACACTAAGATAGAGGTCCACTTAACCATTGTCACCCAATGAGTGAAGAGGCAGGGACAGGATCCAGGGAATCTATGAAGAAAGCGCCTCTCTCTAGGTACTTCCACAGAATCCCTCATGAAGGACTATTAACTGTCCTTCAGAGCCTTCCAGAAAGCTTATTAATGTGTTGTGGCTAAATTTCCGCTCTATCCCCTTGAAAGCAGAGTGCATACATTCAATAATGATTTGCTTAGCCTCCTGTATTGAGAGCTGAATTGGGTGAGGTTGTCGCTGGACTTGACTAGGCCTGTCCTGGGAGGGCAGTTGTACCCTTAGTAAGCCTCACGTTTCCATTCCCTGCCTCCATTTCTCTGGGTCAGGAGCATAGTTCATTCTGGAATGCAGATTCTGAGGGAATTCCTGTGCTTACTGTATACATGCATAACCAGCTATATAATTTTCCAGGTCCAGTACAACATAAAAATTCACGATCCCCTTTTAAGAAAGAAGGAAAAAGTGTTTTACTTTCCTTTACATACTCTTTCTCTTGAGCACCCAGATTCTTTAAAACTTTCTAATATTGTGCTTACTCCAGCATGGGGATGCTCCTTCGATAAAGAGGGAGTCTGGATAAGGGCAGGTGCTAGGAGAGGTTGACTAGGGCAGAAAAAGTATCTATCCCAAGAAGATAATAGGAGATGGGGCCGGCCACTGTGCCTGGGTTCATGTCCTTCATTACATAACTGTCCTACTGGACACCATTTACAGAATATGCATCCAAAATAAAAGTGCTAAGAGTGTGTCAGGACAGCGCCTTAGATGATCATACTTCAAGAGAAGACCTTCCCTTGTGGGGGTGGGGTCTAGGTAGCTGCACTCTGTGGCACACTCAGGAAGCTGGTTTTTTTGCTTATGATTCTTTGGTTTGGCCAAGGCTTTGAAGAGCTGCTAGGAAGCATAGCTGTGGCTTCTCCCAAGTTCCCATCACTACAATGATAGCTTTCTTTGACATTATTTTTGAGTCATTCTTATGACAAGATAGGGAACCCGAGCCCACACAGTGTCTTCCTTCCTGTGCTTAGGAGCTCAGCAATGGTGAGCAGAGACCACCAGGGGCAACCTGTGGAGTCTAGAAAGTTGTCCTAGGATGTTCCAGACTTCGCAGTCACCCCAAACCCTGAAGGATTCATGCCACTTTACAGTGGGTTCACTGACGAACGTTGTTGACTCCTCAGCAAGCCGGAGTGAGAGCAGATGGAAGCCACTTGCATAACCAGGCTCTGCATTCCATTGGGAAGACTCACATTCATTTTTAATAGAGAACTATTTGCTTTCAGCTTATCTCCAAAAGGGTACAGTTCTGGCTGGGGAAGCTGAACGGTCCTTTAGAAATGCCCCCTTCTCACCGAAGCTCTTTACCAAACAGAGAACAGAGCTTCCAGGAGGGTATTGACTTACTGGAGGTCATACCCTCCAGAGATACCATCCTCACGTGGCCTGGTTTTTATTACACAGCACCCTCTCCTTTGGAGTCTGGCTCAAGTTCCTGGGAACAGAACCTGACCAGAGGGAACAGTGAGAAATGGCGCCGTTACCCTCTTCCCTTTACCCATTGCCACAGTTTGCCTGTGCTCTCAGACCAAACAGCAGTCTGTTCTCTCCACAGTGAGTATTTTCTCCTTTCCTCATCCTGTGAACTGCTCTGGAGGTTTGCCACGCTCCAGTCACCACTTTTGATTGATTTAGTGGCACGTTTCTTTGTCTTTTCTCTTGACTTGAGCAAGCAGATACTGAGGCCTCCATGGTGGCTTTCCACCTCTGCCTCCTTGGGAATTAAAAGCAGGTCGAAGGCACACAGTTTAGGTCCACCAGGAAGAGTGATTCTCCATCTTCCCTGCTGGCTGTGAGTCCCTTGGGAGAGATTCTGATCCTGAATCCATGCTCTGAGGGAAAGCAGGCCGTAAAATTCCCCAGGGTGGAAGAGCAAAAATGAAAAAGGATGATGTTGTGGCACCTTTTTACTTTGTGAGAGGTTAGGTATTTATTCTGGATTTCTTCTGTATCCTATTATGCTTTAAATTGAAATGACACTGGCAAGGAACTCAGCTGAAATTCTAGGTTCATTCTCTAAGTAATAGATTTCCCTATTAGGTATTCCCTATAGGAACAATGTCAAAGTGTTAAAAGAAACAAGATAATTAGCAGAAAGTATTTTTGATGACCCTCTTGGTTTTGCAGATGCTTATTTAATAAAATTTTATGCTACATCAATATGAATGGGTGTAAGGCTAAACATTTTAAAACTCTTTTGATCTATTGGTTTCTAAAGTTATTTTAACACCTATTGAAGATGTAACACAGAACATGGCAAGATTTTCTAAGACACAAAAAGCATTCCAGACTTGATACCCTATGAACATATACAGGGGGAGGGAATCCCCCTCAGGAACAGTCATAGGGGAGGGGAATAAGGGGAAAATGGGAGGGAGGGAAGAATGGGAGGATACAAGGGATGGGATAACCATTGAGATGTAACAAGAATAAATTAATAAAGGAGGAAAAAAAAGCATTCCATGACCAAGATTATAACATTGCATCACCAACAATCAGTTTTAAATTCTACTTCTTAAGAGGTAATGTCTATTGTAAACTGCCTTTCTTACTAGAATGTTGACAATGTAGATTCCATTCTGGGTGTAGTTGTAGCTGAATGTGACAAAATACAGGTGGCAAGGTCTTTAAGATGCAGCAGCATTGGGGAGAAGATGATGTTTCTACTACCTTTTCATCCCTCAGAAATCATGCTTGATTGACGTGAGTTCAGGACAAAGTGTATGTTAAGCTTTCTCTGGATTAGCAACAAGGTGAACCCTAAACATGGGCTAAGGCATTTGGAGTGGAGAGCACCTCTCCCCACCCAAGCATCACCATGAATTGTTCCTAAGATATTACATAAAGGTATATTGCCCATGTGAAAACTGCACCTGTTAAAGGAGACAGCAGCAGTATGGCAAAAGCAAGCATAAAGAGCCCATCTAATTGAGTAGGCTACAAACACCTACATTTAGAGATGCCAAGATGGAGGGTGATGGAGGAAAGCCTTTATAGGTGCTGTGGGCTCTTTCTCCCAAGAGGCCTCAGGAGTCAGTCTCTCTCTAGTATTTTTTGCATGTTTGTCTTTTCAACATTTCATGTTGTGTTGAGTGTGTTTGTGTTTCATTAAAAAAATAGATAAGAGGGAGAGATTTTCCTAAGGTGAAAAGGGAAGAGTTAAAGAATAAAAGAAAGTTTGAGTTCAAATAGAGTGTGAATTTCTCTGTGCGGTAAAGGTGACCTGAAATGGCCTGGAGGGTTACGTGAGGAATGTGGCCAAGTGATGATACTTATGGTCAGACTGACTGAGGAACCTGAGTTTGCCCAGTCCCATGGCTAGTCTTTCGAAGGGCCTGTGCCTTGTGGTGTAGAACCTGGAAACTCAAATGACAAGGCTCTAACCCAAGAGATTTAGCTTGAGATGTTGGGGGTAGAACCTAGAAATTGATGCACCCTCTTTAAATAATGCAGCAACCACTAGGGATTTACTCGCTAGAATTCCTAGTGAGGCTGCCTTCTCTTAAGGATGTGCAAGTATGATTCTCTAGCACCCACAACCTTTTCTTCTTTGGAACATGAGAATTCTGTGAATAGGAACAAATAACTATCTTAGGAAAGGTTCTCCCTAGAGACTGGTATATTCACATTCAAGTCCAAGTAGCAAATGCTGATAGAATAGTAGCCTTTGCCTCAGGTGCAGAAAACAAAACAAAACAAAACAAAACAGTGCACACTATGTAGACAATAACTGAATGAACTACCCACATAGACCTCACCTGTTCAGATAGTAACTACGATAGAGTGACGTGCAGACTATTGAATTGTGTGGTTCAGAGTCTTCATTGCCACCAGCCTCACAGCAGGAGCAATCTCAGAAGGTCTTTACTGTCATCTGGAAGCCTCAGTGTAATAGGATCAAATGTATTCTTTACACAGATGAAAGATGGTCCAGCAGTGAAAGTTTAAATTAGAATAATTTACATGACTGAAGCATATTCTTTTCTTTATATTAGTGTCTTTCCAACTTCTTAAATTTCTATCTAGGGAAATAAAATCAAAATAATCCTAAGGGCTGCTGTGCTGTGAAAGTCAGTATTTCTTTTTCAGCTTGATCTTCCACAATATTTTTCTGGATTTTTTTATTAAATAATATTTAACTCTTCTATTGTAGAATGCATGCCATATTTCACCCCGAAGTTTGAAAAGTGAGGCTCTCAGCTGCATTATTATGCAACAGAAGAAATGAAATTTTCTAACCAAATTGGTTTATTGTTCCCTGATAATATGTGGAGTGAAAAGGGGGAAGATATTACAGCTTCCTTTGAAATCTTAGTGGAGAAAATATCAGTGGGCATGTTGGAAGACAAGCTGTAGCCGAAGCTACATTTCTGGCCAGGAAAATTAAAGCAATTAGATAGTGTGTCAAGAGCTAATCACAGAAGGGACTTGTGTCCCTTCTCAAGCTCAGAACTTGGAAATTATTGAATGGCTAAGAAGGACGCAGTACGTTTCTCTTTGAATATCAGCCCTAGGTCATTTGCTGTGTAGGAAGAACCATGCCACATATTCTATTTTCTATATTTGCCTCAACTGCCAAGTTCAGCAGTAAAGTTTGGCTCAAAGGCAGAATCGTGCATTAAGCCTGCATTTTTGACTAAGCCCCACCTTCATTCATATCCTTATTGCTTAGCTCCCCATTTTAGCTTTTTTTTTTTTTTTATAGTAATAGATACTTTTCTTCAAGTTTCTGGGCAGGATACTGTATAGGAGTTCGGTTTTCAACGACCGCCTTGAGTTCTTTCAGACAGGGTAATTTCACAGGCTCTCAGCTGCCAGGGACCACATCCTGACTTGACCACTCAGGTTCTGCATGCTCCAAGCCAACAGCTGAATACACTAGCTGCTCCATTTCCACCACTACAGTGGCACCTGACTCTTAAAGTGATCGCAGGATTGAAGTTGTCCATATAGATGAAGTCCTTGAGAATGTGTCTAGCGCAGACTAAGCACTCAGTAGGTGTTAACTACTGAAGAGATGGGCAGATGGAGGAATTTACTCAGAAGGAAGTGCAAATAGGTGAATATATGACAACATACATTATAGAAATAATAGCAGGATTCCTTTACTCTTTCAACAGTTGTCATGACTACGCTGTATAAGCAAAGGGTAAGTCCTGATACTGGCTACCTATAGAAAACAGCAAAGTGTAAAAGTTGCCTTCAATGAAAGTGTTTCAAACAGATCTAAAACATTCATGTTTTGCAATATAAAGTGAGATAGGCATTCACTTCATCCCAAAATAGAATTTTCTTATGGGCACCACACCTTCTAATCTAATTACAACCCAAATATACGATCAAGTACCCAGTACCAACTGAGTCTAATCCTCTTGCCCACTCCAGTACCAACTGAGTCTAATCCTCTTGCCCACTGCCTCTTAACTCTTCTTTTCTACTTAATAGTCACTATGTTGTTAGTGCTCTCTTCACAAGGCAAAGATGGGTGATAGCCACACCTGACAATAGTTAATTCATTTCCCTTTGTGTGAACGAGGGTCTGTTCTAAATGTTCTTAATGTCATCATCTTCGTGTCATGGGCAGACTGTGAACCTTACTACTTTCCTATCCCAAGGTTTACATTGTGACTCTCCAGACACCTTATATGTGTGTGCTGAGTTTGGTGTCTGTGAGGAAGGAACCAAGTGTCTTCCTGTTCTGAGTCTCTAATGACTGTTACAGAGTCTGTGAGGAAAGAGGAAAGTACAATGCACTAGTTTCATCTTGCTCAACAAGGAATCTCTAAAGTGTGTGTGGAGTCTGGGTTGAAATCTTATAAATTTCAGATGCTATACTGTTTTGTGGTTATTATGGCGAGGCTGCTTTCATTTTGTCACTGCAGACACATGGCTTTAGCTTTCTAATGGCCTTTGGTTCTCTATTCTTGGGACTCTTTCCGCTCTTGCTCACCACAGCTATTCTCCCAGAAGACTCTCTTCCATAAAGCTGTCTTTATTAGTTAAGACTGAAAGTACGCATTTGTAATGAAAACATCTCAAAGCACGGTTGCTCAAACAACAGAGGTTGATTTCTTTCACCAGTAGCATTCTAGAACTTGCAGGGTTTTTTTTTCCTGTCTAAAAAACAAAATTTCTCCTTGGATGTCTAAGACAAACAGATGACTCAGAAGTAGTACCTTACAGTCACTCACCTCTTATTGGCCCAACTACCTCATAGATCAGAGACAACCAGTAGTTTCTAACTCACTTTTAAAAGCTAATGATACCCTAAGTTTCCTAACACTTTCTGATATCAAAGATGATCGGATTCCATCAGCCTCTATAGAGAGCGGAAAAACTCACTCACTAAATATATTTATGCCTCTAGAAAGTTATTCACATGGGGTGACATCACTTCTGGAACAGAAAATAAGCATTTGGATCAAAAGTTAAGGTCTTGGCATATACAGCAGTCTTCATGTTATAAGCCTAGGAGTTGAGGAAGAGAAGTCTCTAGAGCTCCTCCCAAGACTGAGAGTATCTGTTTCAGTCTAGTAAAAAGGAAGTGACTGATGCTTCTATTATAAAAGCAATCAAGAGCTGGGAACATAGCTGTTAGTAGAGTACTTACTAACATGCATGGAACCCTGGGTTCAATTGCCAGGACTATATAAACCTTACATGGTGGTGCAAAGCAGCATTGAGATGGTGGGGACGGGAGAATCAGGATGTGAAGGCCTGTTTTGGCTATAGTGTAGGCTCAAAGTCAACTTGGATTGCATGAGACCTTATTTCAAAAAAAGAAAAACAGAAAAGAAAAAAAAACACGCTATCATTGTGCTGAAAAGAGAGTATCAACAGTTGAATACCTTTTCCTATCCTATTTCTACGTATCATAAATTAAAAGTAAAAAAATAGATGCATTATTATTTGCATCCATATGCAATGACTCTAAATATTATATAACTCCGAGTTCCACATTCTGTCCTTCCAAAATACTTTCCTATGATCTGGTTGTTTTGATTTTTTTTTTAAATGCATCTGATAAAAAAAAATCTAGCCCAAGAGAATTTCAGAAACAAAGCTTACAAAAATTGCAATGGGTTTATTCCATAAGCCAGGTCAAAGCTAAAAGCAAGGTGAGGTTAAGACACGTTTCTCTGCTTCCCAAAAGTCCGTTCTGTTTCAATCAGCTCAGAGAGTCGCCTAGCTGACTGTGTTGTAACACCATGCATCATTCATGACCGGATGGAGCTGCAAAGCCCCCAACAATCGATGCAGAAACCCCACTGCAAAAATACGGTTCCCAGCGGGCTGCAGCCTTCTCCAATTTCGTTTTCTGCTGATGTAAGACATTTCCTCCTCCCATTTCAGAAACAAATTACTGATACATTTTGATAATAACACTTCATCCAGATAGCTCCCCCCGGATTTGCAAGCTGATTTGAGTGATAAGAGTGTTGGCAACTGTTGGAGTGAAATATAATAATTTCATGGTCAGCACTCATTAAATTCCATACTAAGCAGAAGGACGAGCGCTTCGCAAGTGAAATTATTAGATGGCCACCGTTAAATACGCTTTCCTTGCTCCAAGTAGATTGGTACTAGGAAAAAGGCCTAAAGCTGTCTTGGAGTTTTGATTTAATTTTATCAGGCAAGTCCTACTTATTTCTATCTTTGCAAAGAGGCCCCTGTGTGTGTGTTTGTATATGTCCCCATTTCCTTACTTTTCTCATATGAAAGGTCATATGTAAAGTAAATATATGCTGATGAGTTCTTTGTTTTGCTCAGGCCTCAGAGCTATTTTTGTAGGAGTATATATAAGCAGCCTTCTCAAAGTTTTATAGGATTGGATATTTTCTGTTGTGTGTTCATAGTAGAGTTTTTCCAACACAGTGAGCATTCTTTAATGCTGAACTACCACACCACCCCAGAACAGGCATTACTAGTCCAAATTTCCAAAGAAAACCAAACCTCTGAGATGATTGTAGCATTTTCCTGGTAATGTCTATCTTCCATGTCCTATTGTGTTAAGTCATACTACAGCATCAGGATAAAGATGATGGTAAGCTCTTAAGTGTTGGGTTGTTTTAATAAAATATCTTTTCCTATATGAATACATTTCTCTATGATGGAAACTCCATACTCAAGAAACAAGAAAATATTTTGATTCCATTGAAAATGTAGATTTCTGGCTCAAGACTCATAAATTCTTATCAGTATGTTTGGGAACAAGTTCCAAAAAAGTTACGATTACCAGCCACCCAACTGAAACCTGGCCACCTGCAGTGGGTGGAACAGAAAAATCCTGTTTTGAGTTTACACCCGTATGTTTTAGGGACAATGATGTTGGGGCCATACTCTAAGACGGACAGCTATAGATCAACTACATATCACATGTATAGGCATCATGATGGGTGGTCAGTAGCATTGCTGATCTCGTTGCCAGCTAGTTCAGTGTGGCACTCTGGGCCAGGCTTGCTTTCCAGGGCTATTTGCACCCTGGCTTTGCACAGACTGCCTCAGACTCCAGTGGATGCAGCAAAGCATGAGACTGAGCATCTCTTGTTCCTTTGGGATTGAGAAAGAGTACAATTATCTGTAGCAAATTAGCATATAAATAAGTGCTGTTAGACTCCCTATTCTGAGTACATCAAGAGTTGAAAGTATGTGAAAGAAATCTAATTAGGAAGTTCAATAAGATGGAAAACAGGGAAATCTTCCATGAGGAAGATTTGTTTCCTGAACACCCCCTTCACCCTTCTGTTGTTTCTACAATGGTCAGGTCAGAAATCATTAACGTGGGACCATCTCCATGGAATCAAATAGCCCAGAAGGTCTGATACTGAAGAGCCACCAGGGACATATGATATAGGGGATTATAAACTTGAGGCCCTTTAGAAGGATTCCAAGGGTCAGAAACTGCTGTGCCAGAAGAATTTCTTATCTCAAATGATTAGGAACCATCAACAAAGCACCGGGCCCTCATTTTACTGATGACGTGAGCTAAGCAATGACCCAGTGATGCACTCAGGTCACACATGATTAAAGACAGAGATTGAGTCCAAATAAGGAGATCTGAATATCTGGTCCTACCCTTGATAGAACTGTGAAAATAAAGTTATACTAAGGTCACCTTGGAAGAGCCCTTGGCAATAAGGAGTCCATTGCATGATCTGAAGGCTTGATGGAAGTGTAGAATGTGTGCTTAATTCATGGTGGCACTGGTCTATAAGTTTTACATATATTTACACACACACTTTACTGGAAGTATTTTTATATTTTTAAAATAATTATTGAAAAAATTCTACAAGTTTACGAACTCAAACTATTTAAGAATCCTTCACTTCTACCATCATCTTACTGCCAGGGGTCAGAATTCTGAAGTCCTCTTGTCTGTCTTTCAAGTGCTTTTATTGCAAGTGGGATGTCAGGAGCTCAAAGAACCACCTTCACGTTCTTTCATAGGTTGAAAAACAGTATTGACATATAAGGAAACAGGTCCCCTCCAAACGTTTATGTATAGAACTTGAAAATGATGTGGATTCTGAGTGAATGGGTGATGTTGTTGACTGTGGTATTGAAAGATAGAAAAGAAAAGATATTTTCGTGAGAATAAGTGAAAAGAGAAACAGGTGCATGAAAGGCATGCCCAGGCATGCTTTTGAGAGAGACCATATGTGGAAGGTGGTCTGTGGAAAAGGCTTTATCAGCTCTTGTATCGGCATCTTAGTTTTGTTTTGTTTTTAAATGTAATTTCGTATTTATCCACCTTTGGTGCTACAGTGTTTTTTCATGTGGGCCTTGATATGGCAAAACTCCTAACTGGTTATTGGAAAGAGGCATAAATATAACACTACTGTCCATGTAAGTCTGGAAAAGGCCCCATTGTTTTAAGCTGCCACACAATGATAGTAGCATGGCGGTAAGATGCTCAGCTCCATCTGCCACGACCCCATAACAAAATGTTTCAGGGTCTATTGTCTATGCCTGGGAAAAGCTGTGTCACAGAGTTTGTTTCAACTTCAAGTCTGCAGTTAACAGACAGCTTCTTCGAAAGCCAGTGCAGGGTCCTTGTCTAAGATATTATCTCTTGGTAGGAAAATGAGATCACCCTTCAATTCCTTAAGAAACTTGGCATTTCTCATGTGTCAAATTCTGTCACGGAAATTTCTCAGTATTTGAATAATAAAGATCTCGAAGTATTATTTAGATAACACTGTCACCAGATCATAATGTATTCCACTTCAGTCAAGTTTTCAGACTGAATTCTGTAACTGTAAGGTGTTGACGGTTATTTTCGCTAACTTTAAACATGGATATATGAACAACTCTGAGTCTGTGATGACTTTCTGTACTGGTTATACACAGAACTGATTATTTGGGAAGCACCAGCATGTCCATTCCTTGTGAGTTCCAGCATTCCGTGCTGTTTTGCCTTCCGTGTTTACATTTGTTGAATTGTTGATTCTGCTTTCTTACTCTTCTATTTTTCTTGAGAATGTCTGTCTGCATACACACACACACACACACACACACACACACACACACACACACACGTGTGTCCCTCTGCTCCTATCATGGACTTTGGGCAACTGGCAAGTAATATGCACTACTTGGGCTCTGCTAAGATGCCAGTATGTTAAGTACATAAAAATTACAAGCTTCAGGACACAAGATGTGATCCACACTTTGATTACTTTCTTTGATCACTTGTATTCTAGGATGGCTCTAGATAAGACAGGTGATTGTATACATGGGTTTACATAAGTAGCGTTTTGCTCTGGGCTTGATAGACATAGTCAATGTTTTCTTAATTAATTCACTCACCTTAACAATATGCCTTTAAAAGACTTGGAACACATTAGCATCCTAGTATTCAGAACGTAGGATGACTTGCTGAGTCACAAAAGTCTAGAATTGGGATTGAGTGTATCTGATGGTTAGTAGCCAATCAGTAACAGCACAGAGAGTGTTCTAGGTCTAATTCCATCCTCGGTTCATTCATTCACTCATTAAGGTGATTTTTAAAGAGAAGCAAGTTTGTGTTTGTATGCATAATGATCTAAATATGGAAAGGAAACTGCTGTACAGCTTTTCGTAATGCCTAAAGAACTTTATATGGATTAGAGGCCTTCCCCTCCAATTTAGCGTGAAAAGTCATCTTTACCTCACAATCCTACTTGAAGATGTTTTCTTTATCCATTAGCCTTGAGATTATTCACTGTTACCTCTTCAATTATACTCAATGCAATAATGTAGTCCATTAGTGGTATAGAGCTTTGAACAATTTTCACTTATGAGTTATCAAGAAGTCTCTGGTATTTCTGATACAAGCCCTGACACCATACTCGCTGGAACAATGCTACAAATATCAGGACATTTTAACTTTTCTCCCTGTGACCTCTTTCTGCCTGAGAAAATTTTGTGTGACTGAGGTATATAAGTACATAAAAATAAGCATATAACTATTTCTATACAACAACTATACAAAGAAAATTTGCATAGTGATGCAATAGATGTGCTGATTTACTTTTATGGAAATAATCAAATCATTTTATCATGACTGAATATTTGCATCTTCAGCATTTTTCAGAGTTGATTGGTGTTTTGATTTTGTAATCACTGTTGCTGAAAATATGCTTTCTGTAAATAAAGGACCCTTCTGTCACAGACCTAGGGGATGGGAATAGGGTGAAAGAGGGAGGGAGGCAGGAACGGGAGGAGACAAGCAAGGAGATAAAAATTGGGATGTACTTTGAATAAGTTAATAAAAAAAGAAAAAGGGTACAACCTGGTAGAAGTATATTTCAAAAATTGTTGGAAATATGTTTTAACCTCTAATCAAATTTATTAATTCATCATCAAGTCAAATAGCAATTTTTATGTTTTCATTAGCATATAATTATACATAAAAATGAATAACATTGTCATACATATATGTACACAGTGCATTTTGATTACAACCCCATTAAATATTAAACTCTCAAATAACTTTAAAAATAAAAAATTTTAACACAGCTTAATGCAAATATATACTAATTTATACTATAGAATGAAGACAGGAACATATTAAAAAGACTCTCTTGATTTCTGTAAGAGTAGACAGTGTTACATGTGAATAAAAAAAAATAAAATTCATAGTATACAATTGTTTTTCATCCAAGCCTGAGTTTTTTAGAGAGAATTCCTTGGTACTACTTAGTGTGATGAGATGCACAGGGTTAGGTATGCATGTTGTGTTGTCCAAAAACAAGGACACCTTGAGCCATATAACACTGGTGAATGCTGCCAGAAATATCTCAGATTCATTATCCATTTCTTATTTAATTAATTTTTGGTCATTGCATATTCAGAAACACTTAATGCTGCCACATTTTTGTGACACCTTCCCTAATTTAATCATACAACCCAATGTGAGGTCATGATCCCCAACTCAAGAAGCTGTGTATGTTCAATGATGGCTAGACATTCCCTTCTGGTTTGTGTAGCTTAAGTTCCTCCTAGCATGCCTACATCTCCATTCCACCTTCTGAATAAGTACAGTGTGCTGTGACCTACCACGGGCACTTGAAACACAATCCAGTCTTCAGGCATTGGAAAGCTAAGAGAATACCAGCAAAGCAATAATGACTCTAAGTGCTTCAGTACAATTATGATGAGGATTACAAACTGGAGGCTTGATACATTTTAAGAATGCAGACTCTAGGACTATCTAGGAAACCCAGTGATTGTTTCCAGTAATGCCTGGCAGTTCTCCTGTGTTACGTATCAGATATGCCTCTGTCTGCTGTTTCATGTCTCTGGTACAATTTAATATCATTTCATTAGGCATGCACTGTTGCTCTTTACACCCAGGTCCTTTCCAGAACTCTTTTAGTAGCTCTCAGCTTCTTCCACACCTTCGTTCTGGTAGTTGTCTCTGGAAATGTCACCTTGAAAACAAAGGATTCCTACTCCACATCATTCATTCCCACACTCTGGCCATAAGCTTTAGACTGCATCCTGTGATGCTCTGCACCTGCCTGCCGAGCTTCCCTTGCATTACCTCTGTGTCTATGGGCTCCCCTAAGCTGTCGTCATCAAGACATGCCTTCCAGAATGTGTATTTATGCTTATTGTCAACTCCATCAGAAATATCCCATTTCTGAGCATCAAACCCCTCCAGTACAGAACCTCTTCTACAGCTTTCATAATCCATAAAGTTTCTTTTGTGGTCTTATAATAGTAATTTTTATCTGTTGGTTAACATTTAGCCTTATCCTTTCAGTATTCATCTAGATAGGATTATGCCTGACTACAAAATGCTACTTCAGATGACAAGCAACTTAGGAAGCAGTGCCATGTAAATATTTGTAAAAGTTTTCCTTGTGCTTTGTAAAGGTGAAGACATTTTGTTGATATTTATTGGCGAGTGCTCCTGTAGGGACAGTGTGCCAGGCTCCTTAAGGATGTCAGATATCTTAGCTTTGTGATTTCTCCCAAGTCATGATAGGGGGATGAGTTTTGAGTTTGTGATATAGGTTTAGATCTTTGATCTTGGAATGAACGTAGCTGGATTCCACAGAAAGGAAACGGTTGCTACTTCAGAAATCAAAAGTGTTTTCTATGCCAGTGTCTCATCTCATCAATGTTCTATGGCCTCTAATTCTTTCCTGTGAATGAATGAGTAAAACAGTTGAATTTGCATCTACCCAAAGAAACAAAAGTTATTCAGTAAATGAAGTCAGTGACTCTAAGCATTGGTCTACCAGCTGTAGTGAAATCTGCTATATTTTGTGAAATGTGTCTTGGGGTAGTTTTCTAGTATGATTCTGCTGGTAATTTTGCAATCAACAGAATAAAATGAAAGGGCAAGGCTTGTTTCTCTTGTTCTTCTGTAATAAATTATATCCATTAAAAAAGGACATTATACCATAGGATTGGAGAACTTAATATAAAGACATAACATTGAAATGCCCTGAAGTACACCTTTATTGTACTCATTGGTGCATCCTGCATTCTAATAAGGGCAGATAGGTTAGAGCTATAGAGAGCCATGACATGAGCTTACTGATCTCCCAAAGGTAACATGGCATGTTCCTGGAAAATCTAGGTCAACGGCACTGGGGATTGCAGGTGGCTGCTGAATATTTATTAAGAGGCATCATTGGAAGTTGGTGAATGTCTTTAAATTTTTATTACCCAGCTGTGGATCACTGAAGGTATTTCCAGATCCTACAGTAATAAAGCACATGCAAAGGCTCAATTTCCCAGGTGCAGAGGGCTAGTTGCACCTTGCCTCTAAGCCCATCTATGATCAAGCAGAAAGCTTGAATTTCATGGTCTCTATGGGCTTCTAGGTCAGAAGATTCATGCTTCCTGTGCCAAGAGTCTCTAAGACCCATCTCACAAAATTGTCTTTTTGTGAGTAGCTGGTGCATATAGTCATGATCATGGCTAAGATTCGTCAGAGGGAAAGGATACAAAGTAAAATGGGCAAAGAAAAAAATAGGACATTTTCCTTGAGTGTCTACTATCAGAAGCCTCCAAGAGTTTTGTACACGAAGTTCCCCAGGGTGTCTTTCCTCCCTCCACAGATGACAGCTTTTGGGAAGTATTCCAGGGACTATCTCAAAGGCTCCCTGCCCGGGGATTTTTATAGTGGAGTGCTCATGTGGCCACCCTCTACCTGGTGCCTTAAAATTGTAGATTCTTAAAAAAACAGGCACGTGTTCTACACACACCATCTCATTTCACAGTTCAGGAACCTGCACACACTCTAACTTATTCTGGGAATGGTGGGGACCGACAAGTGTCTTGGTTTTCCAGTACCAGCCATGTGCCAGCCTTGCAAATGACAACTTTTCTGAAGTTAACAATCTTAGGCTTACTATGTATACCCTTTCATACACAACCCAAGATCCAAGTATGATTTGATCTGCAAACTTACGGTTGAACTGTCTAAGCCTCCGAGTTATCTTCATCTCTTATTCATTCACTTGAAAAGATTACACATTCTCCATGGACCTGCAGGAAGTGGCCTTGATCTCCCTGTTCAACTGCATCTCATGCCCCTGCCCCATAAGGCAGCCACACTAGCTGTTGATTGCTTCTTCTAGGATTCCAGGTCTTATGGCCTCAGAGCCATGTTGTGCCTTGTCCCTGCTAAATACCACTCATCTTTCATCCACAGCCACTTCCTGAGAGATGCTTTTTCTGAACTAGAAGAGATAAGGATTAGCATAATAAGCTAGGGTACTCTATTCTTTTCCTCTGGCTTGCTGATAATTCATCTTTGAATACTTATGAATACTTATTTCAACTTAGTATTTGTTTTCATAGCTGGGGAATAAGTTTCTTGGTGAGGTAGGGACCATGCCCATCCGTAGCTATCTGTCACTATAGATACGAAGATAATGATCGCAAGGGTCTGCAGTCAACCAGTATTTGTTTAAGAGAAGAATATTTAACTTATACTTTGATTTTTTTTTTTTTGACAAATAAAGCTTTGCCGGTCAAAAGCATTTTCTGTGTTAGACTGAAGATTGAAAAAGAAAGAAATAACTGGCATAACTATGCTAAGGATCAAATGCCTGAACTGGTGGATCATGCTTGAATTATGAATTTTACTGTTATAGGAGAGTAGATCTTTGTTGCATAGGCTTGCTCTCCATCATAAGAACTACGGAAGATCCAAAGAGTCAGACAGTTCCTGCCTTGATGTCTAGCCCTATGCCTTCATGAATTATGTTGTGCCAAGCATCAAACTTTCATGAGCTTTCTTGTTCCTTTTTATATGTGAGGATACAAAAGCCCATCTCAGGGACTGGAAGGATAAAGTAGAGTAATCAAATACGCAGAATGCTGACCATGATGTCCAGCACATCAGCATACCCAGTGAATGAGAGATGCCACTGTTTTATCTCTACCAAGTTCAGGAAAAACTTCAAGGCCACACTTTTTTCTTTTTCTTTTTTTTTTTTATTAGTTAAACTTTTTTTTATTTTTTAGATATAAATTTATGTTATTACATGTATATACAATAAACTATCTATAGTAAGAAGAACCACAACACAATCAGGAATTACATTCTTAATGTTTTGGCTATTTGTATTTGAAAGCCTTGAAGAAAACATCTTTCCTATCTTGGTGCATCTAAATTTCTGAATGTAGATCAATCTCCATCATATCTTGTCATTATCAACTTAAAACATCTATCTAGACCTAAAAGCATCTTAACTCCTAAACAACTAAGCTACCTGGTCTTCAACTCCATCAGAGACTTGAGAAAGAATAAATTTGATTACCTGAGTATGCCTGGAGTGCAGGTTAGTAGCTTTCCAAATGGGAAGATGGCAGAGACAGTTTTCTTCCTGAATAGTCACCCAAAACTTTCTACTATGTTGGAGCATCTTCTTCAGCCTTCTGGCCCAATATATCTGACATACATATTTGTGAGGCAAGAACTATTGAGGACTTGCTTACCTTGTCTTGGCAGAGTTTGGCCTTTGACTCTGCCTTCATCCAAGCTTGCACTTTTTTAGGCAGACTTCTGTCTGTGGTAGAAATGAGGACATTTTGCCCAGTGGCTCATTTGCCACATTTGAAGCCACCTCCATTTTTTCTCATTCAATCAAATAGTCTTTAGTCTAACTTCATAGTACAGTTTTAACTGCAAGCCGAACCTACGTTTGATGTTTTAAGTGGAAGTGACTCAGTGCTCATGATTAGCTCTCTCTTAGTTTGCAAAGGTCCCTGATCTGTCCAATGTAACTTCCACCTTTATAGAGCACTAGGCTACTTTCTTGGGCAACAAAAATAAGTTTGATTCGTTCACATTTAAACCTTTAAATGAAGGAAGACAGCTATGAAGTCACACTTAGTTAGACTTCTCTCTATTCGTTCTAGATAAATATTGTCACCAGCTAATTGTCACATCTGCTACAGCCTAGGGATGCCCCTGGTTCTCAGCCTCCCTGCAATCATGGCTGCCTTCCTGCATGCATACTGCATTTGCACAGTGTATATTTGTGCAGTATGTGTATGTACATGTGTTCATAAAGAAATGCATGGGATTGGTTCTAATGAGGACTGGTATATCCATAACTTACAGGTTAGGTAGTCAGGCAGTAGATGCAGTTGAGGGAGCATTTTTTTTCCTCCCAAGCAACCTCAGTTTTTGCTTTTGGGATCTTCACTTGATCAGGTGAGACATACACTATAGAGGATAAGCTTTAAGGTCAATTGATTGTTAGAGTGATTAAAATCTACAAAATATCATCACAACAATGGCAAATTTTCTGTGTCAACTTAGCATTATCAGCTACATGCAATAGCCTTGAACTACTGTGGTCAAAACTAAATGTAAAACATTTGCTCCAGGAACAGTCCAGCACTGGGAAGCATAGCTCCTTTGTTCCAGAAGTTAATTTATTATGAAGGTAGCCTGAGGTTTTTATTAACTGTCTAGAAACATCCAGACCACATAGACTTGTTTGATTGTGCAAATAAGTCTCCTGGGACGTGCTAGAGAAACTCTGGGGGAGAATGCCTGGAAATAAGGGCAACCCCAACATGGAGGAAGAGACTTTATCAGGAACCAGAAAAGGGAAGCTAAGAAGGAAATCCTTGTGCTTTCCCTGTCTGTGAGAGCATTGAACATAGCTTTCCCCTGTGCCCTCCAGCCTTTTTCTTGACTAGTGTCCAGCTGCCACTCACAACCTATAGCACAGATTTGATCATAATAACTAGTAAAGAGGAAAGCCAGGGTGTGAACAGTTGACATTTATAGGCTGGACACAGAATCAAAGCACAGATGCCATGCAACCGGTGAGAACTGAGCACATGCCTGATTCGGGCCTGGTATGCTGAGGTGCCTGTCCCTGATTGGCTGAACATGACACTTGTAATTGGCTGAAACTGGGCTCTCTGTTTTACTCCTATGCTAGGTTTCTATTTGTTTACATGTTAAGTTGCACTGCAGTTTACTACACAGGTGTTTTAAGTATGAAAAGAAGCTCTGGCCAAATTATGTCTCCTACGGATTATCTACAGCTATCGAATTTTGAAAACTGTATAAGAGAAATGTAATTATTGCCCCAGTCCAAAAGACAAGCAGAAAAAAGATAATTTTTTTTAAACTGCCACAGGCTTCCCCAGGTGGATCAGCTGTGTCCTGCTCTCCATTTCTAAAATCTGTCCACTGTGCCTGTCAAATGGCTGACCTCTCCAGGCACTTCAGTCACTTGATTATTCCATGTGTCCAGCTCTCCTCATCCGTGCAGCTGTGTCAGCTCTGCCAGTAGTTTGATTTCCTAATTCCATTAATATCAAGAAGGTTTGAATAGCTGAAGACTCGGCAGCAAAAAACAAGAGAATGGAGTGTGCCATCTCCAAAATAGGCAAAGCCTGCCACATCATCTAGATGGTGAGTGAGTGCCAGGTAGCCGCACAACTGGCTTATCCATGTATCTAGCATCATCTGGGACAACATCAAGGTTTACTGTGTTATGTGACATTCTGTTCCTGAAGTGGTACCACCTCTGACTAGGGTGTTTCAGAGTACACTGTCCAGGCCATCAGGGACACAAGATAATGTGAGCTATTTCTTGAATGACCATTTCTATGTTAGATAGGTATGGTTATTTATTATAATGGTTGTTAGTGTAATATTGGGTACAGTATGTTTATTTTAATGTTGTATATTTAATACTCAAGTTTTTATAGTCAAAACCTGGGTCCTGACAGTCCCAACATGGTAGGCTCAGCCACATATTTTCAACTGGTGAGTTATAAGGCACAGGTTAATAGTGGAAGGTAGAAAAAAAAGGAGATTTATTCAATGTAGTCACATTGGGGTGAACAAAGAAGTCTAGTGACCCACCAAGTCCATCTTCAGGGTCTTGGCATGAGGTTTAGACTTGGAGTGTAAGAGGTATGACTTACTCAGTGGTCCTGTTCACAATGTGGTCCTCCACCAACCCATCATTGTCTCTGCTCCAGTCTATCCTGCAAGGGGGTTGGACAAGTTGCCAGAACTGTATAACTTTCCTCTTATATATAATAATATAAGTATCTTTTCTGGCTGACAACAGGCTGCAGCCTCTTCCTTCTGCCAGCATGATATTTCCATGTAAATTCCAACTCCTTCAGGACCTTTGTTTCAATAGTATGATAGCTGCAAGAGAGTCAGTGTCTCTTCTCAGAACACCTTTGCTCCTGTCAGGATACTTGCATATTTAAAGTACAATTGTTATACCAAATGTACAATTGCATAGTATTTAAAATGATACAAATGTGAAGTTTTGAGTTGAGTAAAAAGAAATAGTAAGTAAATAGTAGCACAAATAGTATATAGAGTAGGGTAAAGGTAGAAACAGTAACATGAATTTGACTAAAATTTAGAAGCACATGACCACTAGAAAAATGCTAGTTTCTAAATCAGATTAGTTAAAGTGTCAGCCCCACTGGGGTATTTTAAGATAACACATGTCTTAGCTTAGGACAGGCAGGTTTGAACATAGAGCTGATAATCTAAAATGCCAGGCATATTTAGGACACTTCCCACATAGAAATTATTGCTTTTAATGCTCAAAGAGCATGGATGGAACATGTGTTAAGAAAGAACAAAGGATAGAAATCTATAAGACATAAGGACAGAACATTGTACTTTAGTCCACAAGAGTGTGTCAGTGCAATCCAATGGGTGTCTAGCTAGCCCTGCTTAGAGCTAGCTCTTAAATACCTGAGACCACTTTTACCTCCAGAATCAGTGTGAAAAATTGTGCCTCAATTTCCTCTTGTAGGCATACCAGCTGTGTTAGATTAGGGCCTACCCTGATGACTTACTTTGAGATTTGTTTGTTTCTGTGCAACCTTGCGTCCAAATAGAATCCTCAATAGTCTGAATGTTGAACATTCCATAAGGATCTATGAGGTTTTTAATTGTACTCTCCAGTAGATTGTGGTCAACCAGGGGAGACCTTTTATAAAAGCAGACTCAACAATTCAGGAAGTGCCTTGAGTGTGTCAGTTAACGATGTAGAGAAGGAGTAGACTCATCTGGAAGATACAGCACCGGAACAGATACTGGAAACTGTGTCTACAGTCTTGCGGACAAATTACTTATGTTGTCCAAAGACATTATAAAATTGAAAATGACTCTGCAGATTGCATCTCAATATGAAGAGAACATCTGTGCCCTGACACTAACCTGGTGGCCTAAGGCTTTGACTTTTACTCTTCTGTCAGCTTAGTGCACACAGACATACCTCAGCGGTCAAGCCAAACACATAGATGGCTCCATACATGCTATGTTGATTAGCTTGCTAACAATGCCATAAGAAAGTACCACAGATAGGTAGCCTAAACTACAGATTCATTTTCTCACTATTACGGAAGCCAGAATTCTGTGATCAAGATTTCAGTAGCCTTGGTTTCTTCCGAGACCTCTTTTCATAGCTTGTAAATAGTTCTTTTCTTCTTCTGTCCTTCTAAAGTCTTCCCTCTGTGCCAGTATGTGCCTCAATTTCCTCTTGTAGACGTACCAGCTGTGTTAGATTAGGGCCTACCCTGATGACTTACTTTGAGGTTTGTTTGTTTCTGTGCAACCTTGCGTCCAAATAGAATCCTCAATAGTCTGAATGTTGAACATTCCATAAGGATCTATGAGGTTTTTAATTGTACTCTCCAGTAGACTATTTGAAAGTACCCTGGACTTTTAGGGCATGGGCATTTGTGGAAGAAACTCAGGTCACTAGGGATGTGCCCTGAACTGTGGGACACTAGCCCCTTCTTCTACCCTTTAGTCTCCTATCCGTGAGCTGAGCAGCTTATTCCACCATGCTGTCTGTCTGTCACTATTATCTGACACACTTATCAGACGCACAAGGAATGAGACTACCTGATCATAGACTAGAAACTCCAAGACTGGAAAAGAAATACGTTTTTTTTTCTTAGAGTCTGATTATCTCAAGTACTGGATCCCTGTGAGAAACTTCTGGCTGTTAATGATTACATTCTGTGGTGTTGCCACTGGCGCTTCCATAGATGAATTTTCCTGTCTGTCACTCAACACATAACAAAAGTGAATTAGCCAGGAATGACTGACAGTTACTGTGAACAGTCATCACCTTCATCCCATTCTATATCTGTGTGCTGTATCTTCCGGATTAGAGTAAAATAGTCAACATTATTAGAAAGTCTAAAATTAGTAGAATTTGATTTCCTTTGAGTACTATAAAATGATTAAACTAGAGACAGCACACTGTGGCTTGTGTTTAATCCTACAGTCATCAATGCTTTGTAGGAAAGTATGTTATTCTTCCATATTATTAGTCCAATTTCTTCTTTCAATTATGGTAGTTTAATGCTCCTTTTATAATTTTTTTTATTTTTGAATTTAAAATAGAATTACATCATCTCTTCCTCTTTTCACCCCTTAATCTTTCCCATCTCTGCCCCCCACTCTTCTCTCTTGACTTCATGGCGTTTCTTTATTTCTTTTTAAATATATTTTTTATTTTTTATTATTCAAAAGAATTTTAAATTTAAATATATTTTGGTCATATTCTTCCTGTCCCCCAAATCCTTGTTGCTACACACACACACACACACACACACACACACACACACACACACACATACACACACACACACACACACCTGGCTTCTCCAGGTCAGGTAGTATATTGAAATGATTTTAACTTCTTAAGACCACTTATTTTTACAGTAAGTAATAAATCCTTTCTTGTATTGGAAACTGTCTCTTTTAAATCCCCTAAAAGCTGGAATGCCGTAGATGTACTTTTAGAAAGGTAGTGGGGAGTAAGGTTGACTACAGCAGACAGATGAGGATAAGAAGGCATGTAAGTTGGTGTGGCCAGTACAACCTCCCACGGTCTTCTGAGGGCCAGTGTGGCCTGGCTTCAACCTTGCATTTCCTCAGCAGGTAGATGCAATACGTGATCCAGAAGACCAGGAAAATGTGGGATTCTGAACATCTACTTCAACCTTGAGAGATAACATTTTGTTTTGTTTTGTTTTTGGTATTCTCCTCATAGAATGGCTTTGAAAAAGAGGTATATTAATTTGCTGTATTTGAAACTACATATGGTAGTTTCATATGGTATCCCGAGATGAGATCCACTTGGGACAGCTGTAGAAGTGTTTTGTTGCTGTGCTTTGTGTGGTAATATAAGATTTTGCTGAGAATATTTAGCATGTGATGATGATTTTAGCTGATATGAAAAGTAACTTCTTGTCAAGGATCTTCATTCATCCACTTGTGTGAAACCCATATTTTCTGTTGGAAGTGGAATGCGCTTTGCCTCCATGTTGAAGACAGTTACCATTGGTGCCTTGGCCACTGCTGCACACCCCTCAGTATGTTCTGTGGTTTGAGTTCTGCTAATGAATAGAGAGAAGTAAGTTGTTGGGACTTTTGTTGTGAAAGCTATTATGTATTTTCTGATTTTAGTGGCTAAAACAAGGATGACTAAACCTGAGACACTCAAGCCACTACTTCCGTTTCCTCCACCAGCAATGGAGGAGTGTTACCCTTGCTCCACATCCTTGACAGCACGTGTTATCACTTGAGTTTTTTATCTTGACCATTTTTGGCTGCCATTTTGTTCTATTGACATTGTCCTTCACCTTACAGAAGGTGGTCCCATTTATTAATAATGGCTGGCCTGTTGGTGTTCTGTTCAGGAACCTGTCTCCTGTGGCAACGCATTAAGGTTATCCCCCGCTTTCTCTTCTTTCAGACTTAGTGTATCCAGTTTTATATTGAGGGGTCTTTACTCCACTTAGACTTAAGCTTTGTGTAGGGTAATAGATATGGATCTATTTGCATTCTTCAACATCCAGTTAGTCCAGCACCATTTGTTGAAGATGCCATCTTTTTTCCATTGTATAATTTTGGCTTCTTTGTCAAAAATCAAGTTTCCTTAGGTGTGTGGGTTTACTTCTGATCAATTGATCAGCCTGTCTGTTTTTATGTCAATACCATTTGATGTTTATTGCTATTGTTGTGTTGCATGCTTGAAATTATGGATGGCAATACCTCCAGAAGTTCTTTTATTGTACAGGATTGTTTTAGCTATCCTGAGTTTTTTGTTTTTCCCTATAAAGGTGAATATTGTTCTTTCCAGGTCTGTAAAGAATTGTGTTAGAGGCTGGAGAGATAGCTTAGAGATTAAGAGCACTGCCTGCTCTTCCAAAGGTCCCAAATTCAATTCCCAACAACCACATGGTGGCTCACAAACATCTATAATGAAATCTGGTGCCCTCTTCTGATGTTCAGGTGTACATACAACCAGAAAACCATATACATAATAATAAATAAATAAAACTTTTTAAAAAATCAATCATGATTCAAAGAAATTTTTCCAGAAAATAGAAACAGAAGGAACACTGCCAAATTCAGTTTATGAGGCCATAGTCACCTTGATACCTAAACCACACAAAGACTCAACCAAGAAAGAGAATTTTAGACCAGTTCTCCTTATGAATATTGATGTAAAAATACTCAACAAAATATTCTCACACCAAATCCAAGAACACATCAAAAACATCATCCACCATGATCAAGTAGGTTCACCCCAGGGAGACAAGGATGGTTCAACATATGGAAATTCATCAATGTAATCCACAATATAAACAAACTGAAAGGAAAGAAAACACATTAGATTCTGAAAAAGCCTTTGACAAAATGCAACACCCTATTATGATGAAAAAATCTGGAGTCATCAGGGATACAAGGCATATACATAAACAAAATAAAAGTCAACATCAAATTAAAGGGAGAGAAACTTCAAGCAGTCCCAATAGGGACAATACAATTCATAAAGTTAATTTGTCAGTGTTTCTTCTGTTTCTATTTTGTGGGAAAATTTAAGGAATATTAGTATCAGCTCTTTGTTGAAAGTTTGGTAGAATTCTGGCCCTTAAGTTTTTTTGGTTGGGGGATTTTTAATAATTGCTTCTGTTTCCTTAGGGGTTATAGACCTATTTCAACACTTTACCTGGTATTGATTTAACTTGTTATGTGGTATCTATCAAGAAAATCATTTTGTTTAGATTTTCCAATTTTGTGGACTACAAGTTTTTGAAGTAAGAAGCAATGATTCTTTGGATTTCCATGGTGTCTTTTCATTTCTGATTTTGTTAGGCATGCTACTCTTTACTATCAACTTGGTCAATTTCTTGGCATACTTTCTCAACACAATAACTTAGAATGCTTCTTTTAGCTAAAGAGAATTTGTTCCCAAACCAAAGCCTACCATCTACTCTTTGTGTTTATTAAGATGAAACCATTCCATGGATTTTATTCTGTCCAGTATGTTCTAGAAGTCAATCCGGCTTCAGTACATATCTACTCTGGGGCAGATATGGGTCTACACAAAACAATCTTACCTTTGCTTCATTTATCTTAGTCAGCTTTATCCCTGCACTACATCTTTATTTTACCTGAATCTGAAAAGACACCGGGATGGGAATATTTCATCCGACATTTTGCTAACTGTATAACCTTGGCAAGCTTCTTTAATTTGCTTAAGTGTCAGGTTCCCCTGGGCTCAATATTGTATGCAGTGGCCTCCTTAATATGGCTTGACATTGTTCCCTATACCTTACTCTTCTGAAGAGATACGGAATCAAATGCCAAGATAACACCACAGTGCATGTAATTTTTTTCCCTGCCCTTCCTAACCTTCTTTTCCCCCTTGGACTTGATTATCCCAATATGAGGAATATATTTGATGAAGCTATTTAGATGCAGTAGAGACATAGGTTTCAATTTATGCTACATTTGTATACTAATTGGTATAAAATTAATTAATAATTTCCTTCACATCTCCCACATGCATCTAAAATAAACAGCACAACTGTATTCTGTAGTAATCCATGGTGACAGAAAAGAGAACCACTGACAGGAAATATTGTCCTGAATAGTCAGGGCATATTTTGTGCTTGGGTGGTTTTTGTTTGTTTGTTTGTTTTGTTTTGTTTTAGACAGGGTTTTTCTATATAGCCCATGACCTAAACCTTCTGTCCTGCTTCAGCTCCCCACCCCCACCCCCAGTGCTGAAATTGTTGGTGTACGTTATTCTACTCAGTTTCTTTAGGAATATGAAATAAGACAACACAGTAAGTACTCTTCATCTTCATCTCTTATACAGCATAGCCTGGAATAGGAGAGTCCTTTGTTTAGGTGAAGCAGCAGAAGAGCAGAATCCTTGTGCCTATGCATCAGCTCCATCTCTAGCTACATGGTATCTTTGGATGCAGGCTCAAGCCCTCTGTGAACTTCAGCTTCCTTCTCTTTAAAATGGAGGAGAATTGTTTTTAGCCTCATGACAATTAGATAAGAAATGGGTTTTAATGAATTTTATAATGGAGCTGGTGAACTGCTAAGCACTTAAACACATTCTTGAGTACTGAAATAAATGCTCAAAAACAAGGTTGTATACATTTAAACCACTGAAGACAAAGAGTCCATGATCATCAGTGTCAACAGATTTTTAACAGGATAATTTTTGTTCAGAGAAAATCTTATTATGGAAAGAGAATAGTAAAATATATTTTTAATTAATATTATCAATTTTGATTAAAATAGAATTATATTACTTTCACCCTCCCTTTCCTCCTTCCAGCTCATTTCCTCCCAGTTACCCAACCTTGAATCTTTTCATGCCCTCTACCTTCAAGTTGATAGCCTCTTACTAATTACATGTGTGTGTGTGTATACATACATGCATAAAATGATACAACGTACAGAGTCTATTTTTATTGTTGGTGCGTATATGAATTCAAGGCTGACCACCTGTATGGGACACCCATCCAATAAGGGTCTCATCCCTGGGAGTGGCTAATTCTCTTTCTCCCAGCAGTCATTAGTTGTCTATAGATTTTTTCCCAGGAGAGGGACCACACAAGTTTCCTCACTTCCACATTAACATGTCCACTAATATTGTGATTGTTTTGGTCTTGTTTATGCAGCCATTCTTATGTGTGACTGTTCCTCAGCAGACTTCTTTGTATTTTGGCTCTTACAATCTTTCTGTCCCTCTTCTTAGATACACCCTGATGTTCCTCAAGTCACAGTTGCAGGAGCTGTATTGTATATGTATCTATTGGGTTGTGCTCTCTACAATCTGTTCATTTCTGCATCGTGTTCAGTTGTGGTTTTCTGTGATGAACTTCATTTCCTGTAGAAAGGCATCTTCAATGAGGAGGGGCCAGCTAAACTTATCTGTGGGTAGAAGGATAATATTTAGAATATAGTAAGTAATTATGCTGGTCTAGCAAAGTGGCTGTAGTGGATTAGTTGCTGAGGTTTGTGACCTTGCTAGCCCCAGTAGGCTGGCTAGGATTCTAGTACCAGGCATGGTGGCTCTCCTGTTGAATGGTCTTCCAGTCCAATTAGACAGATGTTAATTCTCACCAATATGTGAATGTCACTTATTGCTCCATTATGCATATCTTGCCATGCTGGTGATTGTCGGGGCTTCATAGGTGTCAAAACTGTGTAGGACTGTATAATTGCTTTCCTTCCTTGGCAGCTTGCACAGTATTTTATGGTACCATGGATGATAGACCACAGGAAAGCACTTTTATGTCAGCTCAGATATACTGTGGATATGCTCAGGTACACATTTAGAAAGTAATACTTCTTGGCAATAGGTGGTATATTAAGACACATTTTCATGTGGTAAACTATATGCATCAAATAAGATACAGGTTTCTTACTAGATGGTTATGCAATGATGATTATTTGTTCAGTGTATATACTTGGTTCTATACTTTGTCCCCTCACTCTAACCCCCTTTACTGCTATTTCCTTCACTGGCATGGCAAAAACTTTAGGATTAGTAGGAGGATCACTTTCATTCCTAGGAGCAGCATCATACCCCGTCTTTTAGTGAGATAATTGGACTTCTTCAGTTTTAATTTAATTCAGTTTTAATAGCTGAGGCCTACATGAGTCTCAAGAAAAAAATATTCATGCACAGGCTTATTAGTTAAGCACTTCCTGTGCCTCAAGCATGATGCCTTGCTCTACACCAGTAAAATAATAGAGAAAACTCATAGTTGCCATTTAGCATTCCCTGTGTGTATTTCCTCCTGTATGCAGGATACAAATGGATGCGCCTTACTGAACACAATTGGCAAAGCTTTGGGGCACAGTCTGTGTTCCAGGCCCAGTTGTTATTTAAGATGATTTCACAATAACATGATAGGAATTCATTACTATCAGAAACATGTGTGTGAGTATATGTGCACATACTTGTTCAAGTAGGAGAGAGAGACAGAGTGTGTGTGTGTAGAAGCAACACTTAGAATAAGCAATACTCTCTAGACTACAATTGAAATATGCAGTCTACTTAGAGTCGAGGTGTTGTTTCATGGATCTGGGGGGTGATTATCTGAGTTGAAATAGAACAGTTTTCCCAGCCTCACACAACTGGAAAGTGGAGGGAATTAGATTTTAATCTAGGCCTCTGAATTTCTGATAAGCTACATTCTTCTTTGTTATAACACATCAGTTCTTCTACTATCAAAGGTTTTCAGTTCTTACACCAGCACACCCCATTTGTGATAGCCAAATGGGTAGAAATAAACAAGTGTGATTCAGTGATCCAATGACCTTCTACTTGACCATTTCTTCACTTTCTCCTCCAGGCCTATGCCTTCTCAATGGCATGGGCTCCTTGAGCTCATCCCCCCACCTACAACACACACACACACACACACACACACACACACACACACACACACACACACACTTCTTGTAATAAAAAGAGGTTACTTTAGCCTAGTGTAATGTATCATTACTGGAGAGTCTCTTCATGGGTGTGAGTACTATCAGAGAGCAGTGCTAACACAGTATGTTCCAGAGAGCACACATATTGTCAATTATGTTAGCATATACTATGTATTGGCAAATGTATGCATCCGCATCATACATAATGGAGACCTTTTCCGACGTCCTGAAAGATTCAATTCTCCGAGTAGGACTGTAAGAGTTTTGATGGATGCCGCCATTGCTGGGTGAAAGACAGATTGTGCAATGGAGGAGAATCAAGACATGCCACAATAGCCTTGCCTGGCAGCCTGCGTGGTCCTAATGATGCTGAGCATCCGTGAGAGGAGGCTACTCATCATTCCTGACACTCTTGAGCAAGGATGGTGTGGAAAATGATCGCGCAGTGAAGATGTGCTAGAGAAGGCCAGTGGCCTCAGGCTGCTCAGCTACAGGGCTCCTTTTCCTCACTCCTCTGAAATTGGGAGATCTCTGCTAACACGCCTTTATGAGACAGCACTGAAGGTTTTGACTTAGCAGGGGATGAGTAATTTCCATGTGCTTTCATCTCGTAATGGCTAAGGAAGACAAGAACGCAGCCTCTACATTAGGAATAACTGGTTTCCACTCAGAGTAATGTAATACCTCACTGAAATCCATCTTGGCATTCCTCTTGCCTCAGCATCAAGGTGAGGTTTTGCTTTTCTGAAGCACTCTCAAAAATTGGGCCCTGTTTTCTGTTCCCTGCAGTTTCAAGGCACGAATATGATTGTCCGCAATTTTGACTTTCCTCCCGAGGGTATGTCTCAAATTCTAATGTACACAGTAAGCAAAATAATTCAAATCACCGGGAGAAATGGAGCGAGCAAGACAAATGTCTACCCCTGACCAGTGTGATAAAGTACCTAGAGAGGAAACAGAAGCTGTAGAGATCCTCAGATACTGAGTGCTTTGATGTAAAGTGATGCAGGTAATTGAATATCTAAGCCTGTAAAAAGCTGAAAATAAAGCGGTAGCCATCCTTTCAGTTCACAAACACACTGAACATTCATTCTGAGGAGGACACCAGTCTAGCCTGGGTCTGGGATCGAATGATGAAATGCATCCTGCTAAACAAAAGGTGACAATGACATGCGATATGAAATGTCAATACCGAATTTGAGTCACTGTATGACTAGAGAAGAAAACATGGACCCATTCACTCAACAAATGGTGATAAAATACCTACTGTGTGCCAGGTGACCTATGAAACACTGGTGTTTCAGTGAGATGGTGTTGAGAGAGCTAAAGATTGTATTTAACATGCATTTGGTTTTCCTGAGAGAACAATCTGTTTATGCTTGTATCTTGAAAACAGCTACTTTCTAGGACAATTGTATGTGAATCAGCTCATAGTTTTTTTTTATTAACATTTATCAGTGGTACAACATAATCATTCATTGAGATGTGTCATATAGGTATGCTAAGAGGTCATGTATATTCAACACTTAAAATCAATATGGCATTGTTTGTTTGCTTGTTCTTAGTTCTTGCTAAAGGTTGGATTTTAGCACTGATTAAAAAGATTGACTTTTTGCAGCTGTCTTATTCTAACATGTTTACAAAAATAACAAATATGGCTATCTGCTTCATTCACCTAGAAAATAGCGTACATTGCCAAGGCTTGCCAGCCTAATTTAATCCATAAGATTTCCATACCCACATAAAAGCAACCTACTGACCAAATTCCTTCCACTTCTATTGGTGATATGCTCAAATTGTTAATGATGGGTCCTGACTCTAGAACATTCAATAAAACAATGTGTAAGAATTTTAGAAGAAAAAATAGTTTTGTTCTTGTTGATTAATTCAGGCCAGAAGTTTTGAGTGTTAAAAAAGAAAAGTACAAACACAAGGATAATATTCAAAATGGGAAATCCGCAACTAATTATTTAGAGTGTTTACACCTGTACACAATCAAAACCCAATGATCCCTGCTCTCACATGGTGATTTCATTTCCAAGTTGGCAAGAAAGATGGTCACATATGGCAGCCTTTCTCTGATTAGCTGTCCATTTACTGGGACACGGGGCAGTAAATAATGCTCTTTGTTTTCGTTTGATAGACTTTCCCAACTTTTTCCACCACAGAACCCCTGATTGTATGAGCTAGTGGTATTTGTTTTCTTGGTTTTATGGGGTTGTTGTTGTTGTTATTGTTGTTGTTGTTGTTGTTGTTGTTTTGGAAATAAGATGACACAGAAATAAGATGAACTCAGATGTACATTCTTCTCTCAGTACTTTGAACTCAACAATTAAAATCAAAGCAAAAGTATTTCAAGTTTCTATCTAAGAAATACTACTTCAAGAGTCTGTTCAGGAAAACTCTGGTATTTTTTTCTTGAAGTCAGAAATCTCCTGTGTATATCATTTATGTTCTATTTGTCCCTCCCCTAGCTTCTCACTGAGTGCTTCTTTTATGTGATCCACCAGCCATCTCATGAACATGCTACAGGCAGATGTTTATTCAACCCACAAATATTTATTAAGCACCCATAATAAAGAAGATTCTATCCTGGGTACTCACATGGGCCTGGGAACGGTGCTACAAACCTTTTATCCCAGTGCTTAGAAGGCAGATGTAAACAAGCTAGGAATAGCCTTTGTGATCCACTTTCTAAATGTTGGGAAATGGAAGGCTTAATTAAAGTCCTGTGTGGCACAGTCTGAATTGCTGGACCAATTGGGATTGGAATCTTTCTTTGTAACTGTCCTGGGAGCTGTCCTGTTCTGGTGAGGAGCAGCAATGGAAGCACTTGATGCTGGAACATGAAGGATGAAGGATGTTAGTGTGCAGCATGCTGAGAAGAATGAATCCTGTCAGGTCGATGTAGCATCAGTGTCTGGTTCTTTTGTTCTGAAAACATATTTTCTCACAAGCATCATACAGTCCTAAAATTATAAAAATATGAGGTGTGCGTGATGCACAGAACAATTAAGGCTGACTCGCTGCTCTTTGTATGAGCAAAAGAAAGATACCTGTAAATCTTCATTCATGCCATATGAAAAAATGGCATCTAATAATAAATCATATGAACTCTGTAACCAACAAGAAGCATTGTCTATGCATAGGCATTCATGTCTCAGCCAGTCTCAGAGTAGTGGGATTAGTAATATAAGCTACATGTTTGTTCTACAGTTTGAATTCTTCACATCCCGATTGTAACCCCTCTCTCATCGCCTCCCGATCCCTCTTCCCTTCCTCATCCCATCTCCCCACCCTAGTCCTCAGAAAGGTGTGCCCTCCTCCCCTAACGTATGACCTCAGCCTTTCCAGTCTCATCTGAACTACCTGTATCCTCTTCCTCTGTGGCCTGGCAAGGCCACCCTGCTAGGGAGAAGTGAGCATCATTAGGGGGCCATAGTCCATGTCAGAAGTAGTCCCTACTCCCCATATTGTGGAACCCACAAGAGGATGTGCTGCCTATCTGCTACACCTGAGCAGAAGGTCTAGGTGCACATCATACATTGTCCTTGGTTGGCGTATCAGCCTCTGTGTTGTAATGTGGTTATCCTGTATTATGTGGCTAATATCCTCTTATGAGTAAGTATATACCATGCCTGTCTTTCTGGATCTGGGTTACCTCACTCAGGATGATCATTTCTAGTTCCATCCATTTGCCTGCAAATTTCAAGATTTCCTTGTTTTTAA
Organism: Acomys minous; assembly: GCF_964271855.1. Lineage (NCBI taxonomy): Eukaryota > Metazoa > Chordata > Mammalia > Rodentia > Muridae > Acomys > Acomys minous. The sequence goes on along the minus strand of NC_140484.1, from coordinate 37,275,159 downwards.
TAGCCGAGTAGTATTCCATTGTGTGAATGTACCACAGTTTCTTTATCCATTCTTCAATTCAGGGATATCTAGGTTGTTTCCAGATTCTTACTACTATGAATAAAGCTGCTATGAACATAGTTGAGCAAATGTCCTTGTTGTATGGTGGAGCATCTTTTGGGTACATGCCTAGGAGGGTTTTGGCTGGGTCTTGAGGTAGAATTATTCCCAATTTCCTGAAAAAGCACCAGCTTAATTTCCAAATGGTTGTACAAGTTTGCACTCCCACCAGCAAGGGAGGAGTGTTCCCTTTCTTCACATCCTCACCAGCATGTGCTGTCACTTGAATTTTTGATCTTAGCCATTCTGATAGGTGTCAGATGGAAAAATTGATGGAATCTCAGAGTCATTTTGGTTTGCATTTCCCTGATGACTAGGGATGTTGAGCATTTCTCTAAGTGTTTCTCAGCTGCCCAATATTCCTCTATTCAGAATTCTGTTTAGTTCTGAACCCCATTTCTGAATTGCGTTACTTGGTTTGGTGGTATTTAATTTATTGAGTTCTTTATATTTTGGATATTAGCCCTTGGTCCGATGTAGAGTTGGTGAATATCTTTTCCCAGTCTGTAGACTGTCATTTTGTTCTGTTAACAGTGTCATTTGCTTTACAGAAGCTTTTCAGTTTCATGACATTGATTTTAGAGCCTGAGCTGTTGGTATTTAGTTCAAGAATTTGTCTCCTGTTCAATAAGCTCAATGTTCTTCCTCACTTTTTCTTCTTAGAGATTTAGTGTGTATGTTTTATGTTGAAGTCTTTAACCATTTTCCCCAATTTTATTTGGGCACCTACAAAGGTATTATTCATCCCAAATCAACTGGAAGAACCTCAAGAGAATGATGCCCTATTTCCATTAAGTGGAGTTGGGTAGGGTTTTGGCTGCTTTCTTGGCCTATAGATGTTTATTTTCATTTGGTGTTGGTTATAAGTAATTATTGGTCTTATTCGGAGAGAAAACAGGTTGGACCCAGGGATGTCTCTCTTTTCCCTTATCTTTCTTTCTTAGGTTTGGAGCTAGAGGTTGAAAAGAAATAAGGGGAATATAAAAATATATAGGACAAAAAGTAGATTATTGAATCTACTCCTCAACTTAAGACCTTAATTGTTACTCACAAGGTTATTTTTAATTCATTGGTATAGAATTTTGTATGTTGATGCAAAATAGGTTTAATTTTGATACATTGGTATAGAATTAAAATTTAAGATTATTCTTCACACAGTATATATATGTATATATTTATACTCTCATATAATGTATTGTACACATACAACTCAAGTAGAATACAAAGTTTACTTCCAATACTTTGAAAGTATTATTGCAGGCTGCTTAGGATAATTAAGTAATACAAGTTAATTTTTAGTTGATCAATTCATGGTTATATCAATTACTAGTCTATTTTTATCACAAAATATACATCCTAGGTATAACAGATAGATATGATTCTATAGATAGGTAAGGTAAAATAGCTAGATAAGGTCTTCAAAAACCTCAGAGACCTATAAAATATGGCATTTAAAGATATTTTTATTATTTTAAGGATTCTTTAACAATAAGATAGGTTAACTCCTGGCAACATCCAGCCTACCTCAAAGAGGATGATGAACATCAGTGTACGTCCTTGTGGAGATGGCTTCAAGTGTGGCAAACAAGCCACTGGGCAAAATCTCCTCATTTCTACCACTGACAGAATTCTGCCTAAAAACTGGCAAGCTTGGATGCAAGCAGAGTCAATGGCCAAACTCTGCCAAGACGAGGTAAGCAAGTCCTCATTTGTTCCTGCCTCACAAATAGTTTTTTTGTTTTTTAGATCTATATCTATCTTGATAGTCAGTTCATTTTTAATTTTTCTTAATGTATTTATGTAATGTATTTGTAAAACTTTTCAAACATATTAGTCTTTTAAAAGGCTCTTGTCCAGAGATAGAGTGAGGGAGAGAGAAGGAGAGGGAGGGAGGGGGAGAGACAGAGAGAGAGAGAGAGAGAGAGAGAGAGAGAGAGAGAGAGAGAGAGAGAGAGAGAGAGAGAGCGCAAGCCTTTTTTGGCAGTGCCTCCTGTCTTGGCTAAAGTATAGCAGGAATCAATGTCAGCTAACCTCAAAGAGGCAGATTGGGCTCACAAAGAAGATGCTATTAAATGAGAAACTATTAGATGAAGTTTTCTTCTTCCCTCCTCCATTTATTTATTTATTTATTTATTTATTTATTTATGTAATCACTTTACATCCAGATCCTAGCCCCCTCCTTCCTCTCCTCTCAGTTCCCCCTTCACTCCCTTTTCCCAATTCCCCCTGTCCTTCCTTAGAAAGAAGTGGAGGCACCCAGTTGGTTGCAATCCACCCTGGTCACTGCAGGACTAAACACACCCTCTCACACTAGGAAGTGACAAGGCAGCCCAACTTGGGGAAAGTGACCCAGTGGTAGGTGGCAGATTCAGAGACATCCCCTACTCATATTGTTAAGGGACCCAAGCTGCACATTTGCTACAGGGCGTCTAAGTTTTGTCCATGCAAGCTCTTTGGTTAGAGGTTCAGTCTCTGTGAACCACAATGGAGCAACAGGTTAGATTACTCTGTAAGTCTTCTTGTGGTGTCCTTGATGCCTCCATTTACTTTGGATATCTATTATATTTCCTGTTCCAAGTGAGATTCAAGTATCTTCCCATTGGCTCTCCTTAGCTTCTTTGGGTCTGTGGATTGTAGTATAGTTATTCTGTACTATATGGCTAGTACTTGCTTATAAGTGTATACATACCAAGTGTGTCTTTCTGGGTCTGGTTACCTCACTCAGGATGATCTTTTCTAGTTCTATCTATTTGCCTTCAAATTTCATGGTGTCCTTGTTTTCAATAGCAGAATAGTATTCCATTGTATAAATCTACTACATTTTCTTTATCCATTCTTCAGTTCAGGGGCATCTTGGTTGTTTCAGTTTCTGGCTATTAAGAATGAGGATAATATGCACATAGTTGAGTAAGTGTCCTTGTGGTAAGACAGAGTGTCTTTTGGGTATATTCCCAGGAGTGATATAGTTGGTCTTGAGGTTGAACTATTCCCAGTTTTCTGAGAAAGTGCCAGATTGATTTCCACAGTGGTTGTACAAATGTGCACCTCCTCCAGCAATGAAGGCATGTTCCTCCTTCTGCATCCTCACCAGCATGAGCTGTCACTTGAGATTTTGTACTTAGCCATTCTGACGAGTGTAAGATTCAGAGTCATTTTGATTTGCATTTCCCTAATGACTAAAGACATTGAACATTTCTTGCTGCTTCTTGGACATTTAAGATTCCTCTGTTGAAAATTCTCTCTTTAGCTCTGTACTTCATTTTTAATTGGGTTATTTGATTTGTTTGTTTAATTTATTGAGTTCTTTATATATTTTGGATATTAGTCCTCTATCAGATGTGAGCTGATAAAGATCTTTTCCTAATTGGTAGGCTGTTGTTTTGTTCTGTTGACAGTGTCCTCTGCCTTACAGAAGCTATTCAGTTTCAAGAAGTCCCACTTATTAATTGTTGATCTTAGAACCTGAGCTATTGGTGTTCTGTTCAGGAAGTTGTCTCCTGTGCCAATGATTTCAGGGCTCTGCTGCACTTTTTCTAATAGATTTAGTGTATCTGGTTTTATTTTGAGTTCTTTGATCCATCTGGTCTTGAGTTTTTTTTTGCAGGGTCATAGATATGAATCTATTTGCATTTTTCTACATGTAGGCATCCAGTTAGGCCAGTCCCATTTGTTGAAGATGATATATTTTTTCCATGTATGGTTTGGCTTCTTTGTCAAAAATCAAGTCTTCCTATGTGTGTTGGACTATTTCTGGGTCTTCTGTTTAATTCCATTGATCAACCAGTCTGACTCTATACCAATACCATGAAGTTTTTATTACTGTTTCCCTTAGTACAGATTGAGATCAGGGCTACTGAAAGAAGTAGTAGGTACTAAGAACTTGTAGAATCTTCCTAATAATACAACAAAACACTAGAACAATACAGTCAGAAGATTAGCTGAGAAGCAATCATTAAAAAATCTAAATTGATCTGGGTAAGGGTTTAAGGTTTACCGCCTGTATTGTCCTTGGCTGGTGCCATAGTTTGAGCGGGACCCCTGTGCCCAAATCTGCCTATCATAATGTTCTATTTGTAGGCTTCTAGGATGCTCTGGATCCTTCTACTTTGCCATTCTCTCATGATTCTCTCATCTAGAGTCCCACTAGAATGTCCTCCCCTCTGTCTCAGTTTCCTGGTAAGTGAAGGCTTTCGTGGGACATGCCCCTTGGGCTAATATGTAGATATAAGTGAGTATATACCATTTGAGTCTTTCCAATGGACAGAACACTCTCCACAGTAGAGTGAAGAGTGGGATATTACTTTCTCACATACTCTGGTGCCTCACCTTTGACCATGTCCCCTGGAGGGGGAGACCTGGTGGCACTCAGAGGAAGGACAGCAGGTTACCAAGAAGAGACTTGATACCCTATGAGCATATACAGGGGGAGGTAATCCCCCTCAGGAATAGTCATAGGGAAGGGGAATAAGGGGAAAATGGGAGGGAGGGAAGAATGGGAGGATACAAGGGATGGGATAACCATTGAGATGTAACAAGAATAAATTAATAAAGGAGAAAAAAAAGAAATCAAAAATAAATAAATAAAATCTAAATTGAAAGATGATTAGATGTTGAGCCTAATGCAAAGCTGGTAGAAATAAAAAAAGAATATCAATGGACAGAAACTTAGTTGTGAAGGGAATAAATCAGTCAAGACGAGCCTGAGCCTTTGGGATTTCTTGTCTGAGAGGCCAGTGAGATATACAGGAGAAGCTGCTTTGAGTGTGGTGAGGACTTGGTGTTTGCGTTTTTCTATTCTTTATAAGAGTCCATGGAATGTAGAGGTGGCATTTCCATGCAAACGTGGAGATTAATAATGAGCTTGGTTTAGAACAGCCTGTGACTCAAATTCTGAGGGCTGGGGACCAAAAAGTGGGCTCAGAAGTTATGAACACCTGCTGTTCTTCCAGAGGACCTGGGATTGATTCTCAGTATCCATACGACAGTTTACAACCATCAATAATTCCAGGCTCAGGAGATGTTATTTCCTCTTCTAACCTCTTTGAGTACCACCCACACATATGGTGTTGATAATGCATGCAGGCAAAAAAAATATTTTAAGCAGGGATTGGGGTTGTAGAAAAATACCTGATGTTATTGGGAGAGAGTATAAAGGGAAAAAAACGATGAGATTTAATGGTGGACAACTCCAGATAATGAGGAGAAGAAAAGGCATCAATGAGTGAGCTAGGGAGGTATTGTAATATGGCAGCCGAGGATTGCCGTATTATAAAACCACTGGGAAGGACAAGGACTCTCAAGGAGGGAAATGATAGGCTTTGGGGGAGACCACCGTATACCAGGTTTGGATCTTTGAGAAAGTGGCTCGAGGAGGGGTAGCAGTGCCCAAGCTGTGATGCCACTCAGGCACCAAGAGAGCCACCTAGTTCTTTCCTCTTGCCCCACATTTCTGATTTTGTAGATCTGTATATAGTAAAGCAAGAAAATATGCACGTCTAACAGATCCTTTGCTGACTTTAGAACTGAGAGACCATAGACAACAACTAAAAACAAAATATATCTAAAGGGTTGTAAGATTGTAAGCGATGCTAGAGTGCTCAACTGCCCAGCACACTTATGGAGCAAGTAGAGGTAGGTTCAAAATCATTGCCTATGCAGAGAAGATGGGAGAAGGTCAATGTTTTGAAGATTTAACTTTCCTTCCCATAAACCCAGTGTATCTTGTAAACTGAACATTTGTAAACTAAAGATATGCATACACCTCTTCTACTTGCTCTGGAAGCCAAGACCTCTTAGGTGTAACCTTAAATGATAGCAGCTTTTCAGAGCTCCTCTCTGTCCTGTTCTTGCCAGAATCCCCTAATTTTACCTTATACCCAACCATCCCCCAACATCAGAGTTAGACTGAAGCATTGTTTGATGCTGCCTATGAGAAGTCTTGGGGGAGAGTAATCCAGCCTTCATTAAATCCAGAGAAGTCAGCCACTTGTGCCTTCCTTGGTTTATGTGTTTAAGTGTTCAGTATCTGTTTTGCAAAGATACTGAAGTTTCTGGCCTTCTCACAGAATGCAAAGGACCTGGCAGACAGTGTGCACTTACTGTCATCCAAATGCAGTCATGCCCCTTGGGTAATCTGAGGAAATAAAAATGAATGTGACTCTCACAGCTTAGAAAAGTCATTTCCTAGTCTGTGTAGTGGCTTTCTTCATGACACTATGACTTTATTACCTATAATTTAACACAGCGTGGTGCTTCCTGATGAACTGTTTTATAGCCCTTCCATTTTTTCCCCCCAACTGCCAGGTATGTAGTGCTTATTTAAATTAAGTGTTTCCTTTCTTGTTCAAAACCTTTAGGGATTCTGCTCTTGCCTGGGTGAAAACGAGAATGAAGAGTTCCACAAATGTAATCAAAGCCTGTCAGGAGGCCGAAGCTCCTGCTCTTTAGAGGTCTGCCTAAGGACAGCCAAAGGTCATTTAGTTTACACATAAAACGTAAGAAAACTAGAGGGGTAGAAATCAGGAGCTGCAAAGGGAAGAAAAGAGATGGTGTAGGCAGCCCTTCCCAGTTATCATGGGGCAGATCTTAAACAACCTACTATGTGCTTAACGTGGGAAAGAAAATTGAATAAAAGACAAAGCCTATCCTACACATAAATACCATCTGAGTGTTATTTGGATGGCATGACATTGCATTGTTTCAAACAGGCTGCTGAGCAGTATGCTACGTGGAGAGTGTGCCTGCCACACACAAGCACTGAAGAACGGGGCCTGGGCTGCAGGGCAAAGGTGGCAATAATTGATGGACTTCATTAAATATTCATATCTCAAGTTCATTGGACTGTTGCCCCCTCACATGGTTTTCAAATAGCAACTTTCACATTTTTAATGTACATATTTTAGAACTTAGGTAAGAAAAGGACACAGCTAGACAGCTAACCTTTTTATTCTCAGCTTGAGGAGCTCTAAAAGTAGGATTCATAAATTTCTCACAGAGAAAATGAAAATATCAGATTTTGCATGTGTTTATGCATATGTGCACGTTATAATATAAAATAATGTGTCATATGAAAGTTGATGTTCAGTATATTTAAAAGTCTCATGGAATCCAGGCTGTCCTCAAATTTACTCTCTAGCCAAATGTGACCCTGGGCTTTGGATCTCCTCCTCAATACCCTGATGGCCAGGATTACAGACACGGGCTGCCACACCCAGGTGTGCACAGTACTGAGGGTGGGAACTGAGGCTTTGTGCTGGTAGGCAAGCATTCTGCCTTCTGAGCTGCATCCCAGTTCCACCTCTTCTAGTATTAGTCTTTTCACCTATCTAGTTTAGACCAAGAGAAACACAAATATGATGGTATGGCTGTTGACCTCATGAACCCACAGAAGCGATGGTTAACTGCACATCCCTGAACAAGATCCAGCCAGTTAAAATTCCCAGAGGTGGTGGTGGAGGGGGCAGAGGAGCAGGCAGGTTCCGGAGGACTCATCTCTAATGGAGGAACTGTAGGCTTTATCTGCAAATTTCATAATTCCAGTATTCTTAATGGCTGAATAATATTCCACTGTGTAAATGTACACTTTCATTGTCCATTCTTCGGCGGATGTGTGTTCATTTCCTTGGCGTCTTGAATAGACCGGATTTCAATCCAGCAGTAGTGAATAATTATTCCCCCTTTTCTATCATCTTTGGCAGCATCTTGCTGTCATTTGTTTTTTTTTTTTTTTCTTGGCTATGCTGATTTGGATAAGATGAAGTCTCAAGGTAGCCTTAATTTGCATTTCCCTGATGGCTAAGGATGTTGAACATTATGAGAAAAATGTTTCTCAGCCATTTGGGTTTCATATTTTCTTTCTCTTTAGTTCCATGCCCCATTTTTTAAATGGGGTTGTTTTGTTATTTATTTATTTATTTTTAAAGTTTTGTATATTCTAGATATTAACCCTCTGTCAGATGTAGAGCTGGAAAATATTTTCCCACTATGTTGGCTTTCCCTTTACTTGAATGATTATTTCTTTTGTTATATGAAAGCAGTTTAATTTGATGCAGTCCCATCTGTCAGTTGTTGGCCTTAGTGACTGGGCTGTTAGAGTCCTGTATATAAAGTCTTTTTTGTACCTGCACATTCAAATGTCTTCCCTAGCTTCTCCTCTACCAGATTCAGGGTATCAGCTCTTATATTGATGTCCTTGATCCATTTGCATTTGAATTTTGTGAACAGTGAGACACAGATCTACTTCCATTCTTCTACATGCAGTTGTCAAGAGTAACTAGCACCAATATTGAAGATGCTGCCTTTTATCCTGTGTGTATTTGGGAGAGAGGTGCTCTTTGCCAAAAAGCAGATGTCAATAAGTGTGTGAACTTATGTTCAGTTCCTGAATTCTATTCCATTTTAGTGTCTGTCAATGTTATGCCAGTACCATGTTGTTTTTATTAGGGTAGCTCTGTAGTATAGCTTAAAATCAGATATGGTGATGCCTCAACCAGTTCTCGTATCATTTGGGATTGTTTTAGCTATCCTTGTTTTGTGTGTGTGTGTGTGTTTCCATACAAAGTTTAAATTTTTTCCAGTTCTGTGAAGAATTGTGTTGTTGTAATTTTGATGGAAATTGCTTAGAATCTGTAGCTAGCTTTTTGGTAGAATGGCCATTTTAACAATATTAATCCTTCTAGTCCATGAGCACTGGAGATCTTTCTATCTTCTAGTGTCGCCTTCAATTAATACTTCAGTGTCTTTAAATTTATTGTTTTACAAGTCTTTCACTTCCTTGATTATTTTCATTCTAATGTTTTTGAGGTTATTGAGAATGGAATTGTCTACCTGATTTCTTTCTGAGTATATCAGCCAGTTGTGTGTGGTAAAGTTACTGATTTTTGTAGCAGAGTTTTGTAGCTACTTTGCTTAATGCATTTATCAGACATAGGAGTTTTCTGGAATACATAATAATCATATCATCTAATAATAAGCACAGTCTAACTTATTTCCTAACAACAACCCTTTAATGTTCTAAAATTTTCATATTGCTTTCACTAAGACCTCAAACATTATATTGGATAGGAGTAAAGAGAGTAGGCTTGCTTGTCTTGTTCCTTATCTTACCGAATATGATTCAAGTTTCCCCTCCATTTAGTATGATGTTGGTTGTAGGCTTGTTGTAAATTGCCTTTATTGTATTGAGATGTGCTCCCCACCCCCTTATCTCTCAATCTCTCCAGAACATTTATCATTAAGGAATGTTGAAATTTCTCAAACATATTTTCTGCATCTACAGAGATAATCATGTCCTTTTGTTTATATTCATGGTAGAATATGTACTATGTTGAGCTAACCCTGCAAGTCTGATGAAACCAGTGTGATCATGGTGGATAATTACCTCTTGATGTGTTTCTGGGTCTACTTTGGGAGTGTTTTATCAAGAGTTTCTGTATCTGTGTTAGTCAGAAATAATAGTGTATAAATTTGTTGCACCTTTGGTTTTAGTATTATGGTAATACTATACTGGCTTTATAAAAATAATTTGCAACTTTGCCTTCATTTTTATTTCATAAAATATGTTGAATCATATTGCTGTTATTTCTTCTTTGAATGTCTGGTTGAGTTCTTCACCTTCAATCTGACCATCAGCTTCTTTTAAGATATTTTTAAAAAGTAGTGTTGCCACCATGTGATTGCTAGGTTTTGACTTTGCATTCTTTGTGAGAGTAGAAAGAGTTCTTAAATGTTGAACCATCTCTTCAGCCCCTACTTGGGAGATTTTAAATTACTGCTTCTTTCTCCTTCTGTTTTTGCAGTCTTCAGTCAAGCATCCAAATTCTTTGAGTTCCTTGAGCATATTGATAAATGCTATTTTGAAGTCTTTGTCTTGTGTACCAACTATGTTGCTTTTCTCATGGAATATTACCAGGGAGGTGCTGCTTTCTGGAGGAGGAGAAATATTGTCTTGCTTGTTCATGTTTTTTGTGTTTGGAGGTGGTTTTTAGGCATCCCACCCCTAGCTGTTGTTCAGTCATTTGTGGTGTTACTTAGCATGCATATCTCTTCTTGGCTCCATTGGGTAGGAGTTTGGATCTTTGATTACTGTCACTTCAGCTTGTCAGTGTGTGGACCAAACTGAACGATGCCCTGTTTTTAATCTTAAGGCCACTCTGGGGTTCTAGGTGGGAATTCTTGTAGTCCAGGATGAGTACAGTGGGCATGTTTGCTGGTAGGCAGGTTAGTACATCTGGAGATCTCTAAGAAGGGGTTTTGAGTCTTACAGTGGTGGTAGTGGATGGATTAGCTGATATTTAGGAGGGCGAGTAGATTGACTGGCTCTAGAAATGGCTACCTAGAGTTCCAGTTCATACTATGAGTATGGATTCTATGTAGTGTCAGGTCAGTGTGGTAAGCGGGGTGGCTACGAGGCATGTAGGTGGTAACAGGGGTCAGGCTCTAGGGGTTTTATAATTAGGGTTCTGGTTAGGTTCCAACTCACTGGAGCCTGTCAGTGGGTGGGGTGACTGACCATTGGGCATGGCAACAGACCAGCTCTGGGAGTTCCTGTCTAAGGTGTTCATCCAGACCATGGGCTCAGACTTCATGTGGCCTCATATCCATATAGTGAGTGAGGTGGCTGCTAAGCAGGGGACTGGTTCTGGGGTTTATAAGTAGAATTCTGGGTTAGGATACATATTCTGAAGGCCAGAAATGGGTGTGGAGACTGTGCAGTAAATGCTTTAAGCCACTGACCCATTATCTCCAGCCCCCTACATAACATTTTATTATTGCCATTATAATCAAATTATCAAAGCATTATAATTTCAGGCATATGTTATAAAATATGAAATATCTATGAATTAAAAAATTATAGCATCTACTGAACATGTCTGATGCCACAGACACAAAGAAAACTACTACTACTGTTAGTGCTATGACTAATGTTAATAAATAAATACTTCCTGTTTTTCTCTGTGTCTCTATTTGATCCAGAGCCTCCCAGGGAGGCATTACCCCTAGTTGCAGAAGATGAAATCAGACCCTGAGGAATGAAGCACTTTTCATCTTGATTCCAATGACTTTGAGAACTCTGCCTATGCCTGCTGAGAATTGGAATCTGTCTGTGTTTATCTTCATTGGCAAGCATACTTTGGGATGATCTGACCACATCTCTGACCTAAGGGGCTAATTAGCCTCTTTTTATTTATTTTTATTTTTTATTTTTGTGGCTACATGTGACTTCAAGTCAATATGTTCTCTTGAAAACTCTCTATGTACATTTTTAACATACTTGGCAGCATCTAGGTAGAGAGCATATACTATGAATTTCTTCTTTTTCTGTATCCACTGGTGTGCTTGAAACATTGACTTTGCAAATGTCCTACACATTTTTATGCATTCCCTCATTACCTCTAAGTGCTTCTTGTTCCAACCACTTCACGAGGCTTGTTCCCTGTGTTCTGTGTAAAACTCTAAGGTGGTTTTGAATCTTGATCCTCCTGTACAGGAGGAAACCAAATCCTAGACTAAAATATTTGCTCCAGAAAGAATCACCAGGACATTCCAGGTCAGGTCAGGCTTAAAGTCCAAGCTTTATCTAATTTCAGAGTCCTCAACCCATATCCCCTCTGAGCTATGGCTTTCATGGGAGTTCATGGAAGAGTGAGTGGGTGAGGACACTGGCACACATGGTCAGAGAGATGGGTTCTCAGTGTGGACATGTGATAATTTTTTTCTAATTTTCTAAAGCATCAACACAATTTTTTTCTGGCTTATTTGTTTAAAGTTCAAAAGGTATAAAAAAATAAAGTAGTTTATTGATGAAGAATTCAGAGCTGGGGTCTAGAGTCTTGACCTTAAAGACAAAGTCAAATCCTAATACTGCTGTTTTCTGGTAGTCGGTTCTGCCAACACTTCCTTGAAAGCCTTATTTGTCTTAGAACTGATGGAGCAGCCGCCTACTCTGTCACTATCTTAGTTACTTTTCTGTTGCTGTGAAGAGACACCATGACCAAGGCAATGTAGGAAATAAAGCTTTCCTACACTTTCAGAGGACTAGTCCACAATCATTACGGTTGGAAGCATGGCAGCAAGTGGGCCGGCATGGTACTAGAGTAGTATCTGAGAGCACACCACAGACACACAGCAGAAAGAGAGAGGAAGAGAGAGAGAACCTGGCCTGGTGTGGGCTTTCAAACCCTAAAAGCCCATTCCCAGTGCACACTTCTTTCAACAAGACAATGCCTCTTATCCTTCCTAAAACCTCCACCTGCTGGAACTAAAAACTTCAATTATATGAGCCTATGGGGGCTATCCTTGTTCAAACTATTATATCAGATGTTGCTTCCTTCCCTGGAATTGTTACTTACCACTTTCCGTGGTGGGCCATCTCCTACTCACCTTTCAGGTCTTGGGGTAAAATTGACTTCTTTGGACATGTTTCTCGCCCCTCTGTGTCCATCTTCCCTTTTCGACTGTGAGTCCACAGGTCCAAGGATGCATCAAAATTTTGTTTCCTAACACTATGTTTCCACGTGATGCCCAGGAAGTGCTTGTTAAAGTACGGGAATAACAGAAGGGAACCAGGAGATTTATTGTAAGGAAGGAAAGAGGGAAAGGTGGAAAAAATGTTTTCAGCTAGATCACTCAATAAACAAGCAGGGATGGGGAATCACCAGACCTCAGACCAGTAGAAATGCATGCGAGTTCTAGCTTTAGAATCTTCTCCTATCTTTTGTCACCAATAGAGTGTTTCCCTTCCCTGGATCCCTATTTCCCAGCCAGTATAATAAAGGTTTGAACTTGCAGCAAGATGCATCCCAGATCTCTTCCCACTGCCTCATTCTCCAGATCTGTAATTGTTAGCAGTAAGTGTCCTCAAAAGCCTAATACGCTCTTCACTGCGGGTCTCCCAACACCCTAAAGTACAAAACAACCTGTGGACTTGAACAATGCAAATCTGTTTGAAAACACTTTACACTCTGTCACTTGAGCTTTTTATCTCCCTAAGCTGTCTAAGACTTGAAAATTCAGTAGGATCATTAAAATCAACTCTTAGTCCTTTGTTCCTTTGTAATCAATAAACATTTTGACTGAAGAAAAGGGTAAAAAGCTTTAGCAGTGAAAATGAATAGGCTGTGCCTCTTGCTTGCATGCATTCAGTGCCATTTTCCATAGGACTGACGTTGTTTTCCTGTCCCCCTACCCCCACCTTGATTATCATTCTCTTGTGGCACCTGTGCTTTATAGAACTGAGAGTGGATGGGACAAAAGGCAGAGAGTGGCTTTCATCTTCCAGACTGTGGGCTCTTGAACATTACTGATTGGATTTGGTGTGACATTTTCTGATGAGAGGCTTTGTGTCTGTCTCTGACATCACACCCATGCTCTGCAGGATGTCACCCAAGAGATGAAGCTGACCACACTGTCAACTGTGCTGCATGAGGGCTGATATAAACCAAATGTCCTCCATTTTGAAAGAACTGAGTAGATAGGTGATAGATAGGTTGACCACAGACTCCTCTGTGCATGTGATGTGTATAAGGTTGCACGCGCGCGTACACACACACACACACACACTTTTATAAGTTTGCCCCCTGGATGCGGAGGCCTGGTGGCACTCAGAGGAAGAATAGCAGGCTATCAAGAAGAGAGTTGATGTCCTATGAGCATATACAGGGGGAGGAGGTCCCCCTCAGTCACAGTCATATGGGAGGTGAGTAGGGGGAAATTGGGAGGGAGGAATGGGAGGATACAAGGGATGGGATAACTATTGAGATGTAATATAAATGAATTAATAAAAAAAGACAGGAAAACAAGTTTTCCTAATCCAAAAATTACATGCATACACATCAAATTTACATACACTTGTGTAAACCCATTGAATTTGAGGCACATCATAGACTCTACCCAGTTTTTTTTAAATCCAAGGTATTGGACTTGTGTGAAATATTAAAAAATCCCATGTGCAATATTTCTAGCCACCAAACTCACTCTCAGATATCAGTGGTAATGTCTCTTAGGTTATAGTGAAGTAGCCTTGCAGTCAGGCAAATGTCAAAACTCTCCCATGTCACCAGTTAGAAAGAGTGATAGGACAACATGACCAATGCTGGGTGATCAGTAAGTAGCCTAAGAAAATAGCTGGAGACTTTACCACAACACAACATGTTCTCCATAAGAACACATTTGTATGTTTGCGTGCTATTATCTTGGACATTTTTTGTTGCCATTTTTATTGGTAGTGCACTATTTGAGTGTGACTGCTACACTTCATTTCTCTGTTTACCTTAGCCATGGCTTCCTGTGATCCTAAGTGCTTAAGAAATACTCTACTCACATTGCAGAGGGTTGTCTCAAATACTAAATAATTTTTAAAACCACATGTTCGTGTTGTCTAAGAGGTATGTGTTTGTCTCATACTTAAACACACATATCTTGGTTCTTCGACGCCCCCTGAGCTACCCCTTGAACTGCACAGGATCTGGAGGGGTTATCCAAATCCCCATGCTGCCATCTTGCACAGCTTTGACTTGAAAGTTTCATCCTGATGTTGGAAAGCTACTTTTCTTCATACTGACACAATGTAGCCTTCGTTAAAAACTTCTCTCGATGTGGGCCCAATGCCAAGGACTTACACAAAATAAACCATAATAAGACATTCATCTAGATCTTGGGAAATAGTGTGACAGCCAACAGGTTAAGAACTCTCTTCTCTTTTAATCTTTTAGATAATCCCCCAGTAAATTAGTCAATAAACTCTGGAACTTGTGGGAAAATCTGAAGACCATGTCAATAATATATCCACTCTTAAGTGGTATTTGCGGGCGTTGAGGCAGTATGGTCTTTCTAGACACATCTCAAGGTTGCAGAGACAGCAGGACTTTCTCAAAAATATTGGGGAAGTGTAATTTACAGGCAGTGTGACTTGGTAGTCCATGCTCATGCATCCTAATTAGGTAAAACAGGCCCTGAAATTGCCTTCTGTCATCTGGGAAAGAATACTTCGGGATTATGGTTCTGCTACAGAAGACGGTATTGTATTTAGCTGACTCTTCGAATCAACTGAGGGCTAAGAAATTTATGTCCATATTTGTGAAAATTCAATGGAGCAAAGGGGGAATTATTTACAGCTAAGAAAACAGGTATTTCAGAACTTCATCCTGAAACTTCCCATTTCCAAGTCATTGGAATCAAAGTTGGATTGGTTAAAAATAATTGTTCTATATCTGACAAATATGGGGTGGGGGCGGAATTACCATGTCACAAACCAACACCAAACCACAAGCCTCAAAATCTGGGAATGTAACACTAAGCTGAGTTTATGCTGGTGCGTAACATGTAATGTGTTCAGTTGAAATGCTTTTGTACAGCAACCTCTGCATCTCTCTCTTTAATAAAGTTTGGTTTATACTTATAAAGCGGAAACTCAGCAATGATAGTAAATGTCATATTTTTGAGATGCTCTATTTATAGCAAACACACAAAAGAATTGTATGTGGAAAATAAATTTTTAGATTTTATGCTTTTTAAATTTTTAATTATATTTGTCTGTGTGGGAATGCGAACTAGTAGGTGACTGTATGTGCCCATGGATTCCAGAAGAAGGTGTCTTATAAACTAGAGAAAGTGGTGCAGGTGGTCTTGAGATGGCTGATGTGGACCATGGGGACTTAGCTCTGGTTTTCTGGACTACTAAGCCATTCTCCAGCCTCTGCAAGAGAAATGTTTAAATTATGTGTTTATATAATAGTTGAATCGCCACATTTGTGACTCCTTGTGTTTGTTCATGAGATATGCTGAGTCTGTAAAAGTACTTTGTGGGTTTGGGAGTTTTTACCAGAAGTCTTGTTTGGGGAGGAATGCAAAGATTTGGGTTATTTTGTCATTTCTTTAACTGTTTCTGTTGCCATAACAGAATGCCTGAGGCTGGGTAACTTAGGAGAAAAGAAATGTACTTCGTTTACAGTTCATGCAGCTGAAAGTGCTAGGGCAAAGTGGCAGGACCTAAGAGAGTGTGGTGGCATGGTCCAGGGTGGAGGAGCGAGTGATTGGATGCAGAGAGAGATGGCATGGTCCAGGGTGGAGGGGCGAGTGATTGGATGCAGAGAGAGATGGCATGGTCCAGTGTGGAGGAGCGAGTGATTGGATGCAGAGAGAGATGGCATGGTCCAGGGTGGAGGGGCGAGTGATTGGATGCAGAGAGAGATGGCATGGTCCAGTGTGGAAGGGTGAGTGATGGGAGGCAGAGAGGGCAGGCAATGGATGTAGCCTGGCCTTACAGCTGCCTTTCTATGGTAATGAATCCAGCCTATAACTCCATTGACTGCCCTTAAGACGGTGCCACATGGCAATCAGATTTCAACATAGGTTTCTAAGGACACTGATGTATTCAAATCATAGCAACATGGTTTTTTTTTTTGAGTCTTTGTTTTTATGAAAAAAATCTAAGCACTGTAAGTTACTGGATCCTTGATGGATGCAGATAGCTGAATGGTTGTCAACAGGGTTTTAGTAATCAGCAACAAATGGATGGACTTAAGAAAGAAAACTTCTATAATAAACCTGACTGACTTGAGCAAAGAGACAGGCCTACTGAAGGGTGGAATTACCAACACCTAGGATTAGTTCACTGTTGGGGCCTGCCACTGTGAAAATAATAAATTAAGCTTACTGAAACAGTATTGAGAGAATTTTCATAGTAAAATCTTTTAGCTCAATTGTAGTTTTCATTGACAGTGAGGTAATGCACGGCTTAGGGCTTGCCCTCCTGCACACATGCACATGTTATATGATGTGCAGGAAAATACTGTATCAACCAAAATCTCTCCCAAAAATGCAATCAGTAAAAGCTCAGATTTGTATGAATTCTACAATATAAATACTCAGCCAGAGCTCACTGCAAACTACCAAGTTGTAGTTCCTGCATGTGTGATTGGTAAAAATGAGCACAATCAGCTCTCACGCTGTCACACTTAGGTGAGGCAGCTCTACTAACCTGTGCACATCCCACTCTCTTATACCTTTGACTCTGAACATTTCACAAGTTGGAGCCTATGACAATACACACAGTGACTCCAAATCTCAACTGGTATGAATGAGGTACTCATCTTTCTTGGTCCTTTGTTCCATTCAGTTCACTCACGAGAGGTGTTATGAATGCCTCTTCTTGGACATGCCTCAATTTGTAGAAACATGCTTGATTGGAAATTTGAGCACTCACCAATACTCACACAGAAATTCTAGCTGCTTTGATCTTTACTCTTCCAAGAAAAGCTGAAGCATGGGCATCATGACAATTAGAAATGACACCTCTAGGATTCGGACTTATAATTTAGTAAAAGTATTTATCCCCCAGGGTCTTCTCTCAGCAGACATGCTTCTTAAAACAGGTCTCATTGTTTCATTTTCCAATAGGTTTTTTTTTTGCTGTGTGTATGTATATGAGTGGGACATATATATGGTCTGTCTGATGTGTACATGTAGATGTGGTGCATGTATATCCATGCACATACATGCAAAAGGTACTCCTGATCACTTCATGCCTCATTCCTTTAATGCAGCATCTCTTATTGAAATAGAAACCCACCATTTTGACTAGTCTAGCTGGCTAGCAAGCTCTCAAGATCCATATATCTCTGTCTCTACCCCTAACCCAATGCCAGGGTACAGGTATGTGCAGCCATCCCTGATTTTTTTCTGTTGGTGCTAGAGGTTTGATCTCAAGTCTCCATGCTTGTACAGAAAGTTCCCTTACCCATTAAGCCATCTCCATGATGGACTTGTAACTGTCTATTTACTATGTCCCAAGCCATTGAAGGGAACGATCTCCATCTAATGGGGAGATGATTTATCAATACTAGATGGATGCCAAGAGTTGGAAGGAAATAGGATCTCATTGTTTGACTCTTCTTGTAATCAATAATTGGCTCTAAGTTAAAGGAAAATGTATTCATCAAAGTAAATGGAAATACTATGACTAGTTAAATGAAATATGGTAAATAATATAGTATAATTCAAGAAGGAAGACAACATTTGATTTAAGTATATAATGTTCACCTGACAACAAAGACAGTTCCTTTTTCCAAATTCTGGATTTGGAGTTCATGAATATTTCATTTCCAGCATGCATTACCATATACTAGACAAATAACACAATGAAGATCAATAAAATGACTTCTGAAATTGTCTTCTTCTAAACACATATATTTAAATCTATCCAGTTAAGTACTTCCTGTAGCCAACCAAAACCGGAGCTGTACATTTGATTTTGATGGAATCTTGTAATGCAAAATTAATGACGACATAACTTAGAATTCTTTTCTGATAAGTGAAATCCTTTCTATCTCAAAATCTGGTGGCAAAAAAAAAAATCTAAAATTAATAGTAAGGCTTACCAATGAGAACTCTAAAACAGATTTAAGAAGTGTGTGTGTGTGTGTGTGTGTGTGTGTGTGTGTGTACCATGTATGTGTAGGTGTCCACAGAAGTGAGAAGAGGTCAGGTTTCCTGGAACTGGACGTACGGGTGGTTTGGAGCTGCTCAGCATTGGTGCTGGGAACTGAATCCAGGTCGTCTGGAGGAATACAAACTCTTCTGCTACCTGAGTCAAGGCAGATTTGTAAATGAACTTAATGATGAAGGATGTATGCTGTCATAGTAAATAAATAAATGTGTACATTTTCAGTATTGGTACTAACCAGACATGAGAAGTCACATTTTCATCGTGTAGGGCACAGTGGTCTGGAGCATGCACATGTCTATAGCCTCCCTGAGACAATGTCATCTCATTCTGTCTATTGAAATGGCTGTGTTCTCATCTTGCCCTGTGCTTCTGCTTTCTTGCCTCTTCTTTCTCTTACCCTGTCTGTTTGCTTCACTTCTGCAATATCCAGACTGCTTTCAACAGCATACTGAACTTAATGATGAATTTACGATCTAAATGTGACGTTATATTTGTAAATACATAGATGGCAGGCCCCTGTATGTTCACTCTAGGGCAATAAGGATAAAAGTGCTAACTTTCAATGTTAGTCAAATTATAGTTTAGGAAATATATTTCATAAAAGAGTCACTGGGGTAATACATTGATGATGGAACAAGTCCATAGTCTCTAGCCTGGACTCTAAAACTGAGAAATTTGCATATGCAAAAAGCATAACAATCTCCCATGATCTCTGAAAATTCAAATTCAATAGCACTTACAGAATATGAATTAGCATAGAATCTTTAATATTACTAACATATTATGCATAACAAGCACAACCAATAACAATATAATGCTTTCCCCAGTATCTGATTTATGCCAGATTCCTAACTTTCTTAAATACTGTGTGACAATTACTAGATTAGATATTTCATCTGTGTTGGATTCATTCTTTAGAGCAACATGATGAAGACATTACTGATATTCTGCAAAGTTACACATATGTAGCTAGAAAAGTTTAAAAGAAATAAATGCTCACAGGAATATTCAAACTCAAACCAAATCAAATAAAATTCTGTTCTCTTGTTACTGAAGTCCAGTTTTCAATTCTGATAGTTGAGGTCATATATGACTTCCTCATCTTTCTCGCAACTCATATTTTTTTGGCATTGTGTGTGTGTGTGTGTGTGTGTGTGTGTGTGTGTGTGTGTGTGTATTAAAGAATAATGTTTTCTTATATAAAATGATAATTATGATGCTATTTATTTGGGGATAAATTTTCTGACATTTAATATTTGTACCATATTAGTTCCATAGTGCAAAGCACTGAAGAACAGTAGGAGTCAAAGATGTAATCTAGAAAAGGCTAAAATACGCAGAGATGATCAAATAAATCCCCAAATATCATGAGTTCAGTCATACAACATTTGAATCAGATAATTGCACTGGTGTCCAATAAACACCCTGTCCCTATGAGATTTCTTTTCAAATTTTAACATACTAAGTGCAATAAGTTGAGGTGAAAAGCTCTAGAAGAAATAATTCTAAGCCCAACTTTTGCAAGCCAGGTAAAATTGCCAATTAACATTGACTGCATGCTCTGTGTTGAATCATGAGCATGTTATTACAAATCAATGTAATTACTCATTACGTCCACTGGGAGTTACTACACTGAATTCCAAAGTAAATAATTTTGTCCATACCAAACTATGTCATATGTCCTTAAAATGTCACTCAGCCTGATTAGTTCAGAAATCTGACTGATTCCTTATTTTAGTGATCTTTGCGTTTCACTCAAATTTAGGATTCTGTCACAAATGGAAGAGGTATAACTTCTCCCTACCAAGGAGTATGCTGATGCAGCTAATGGTAAAACAATTGCAAAATAGCTTAAGAATAATTTAAACAATTTCCTTAACTATAAAAATGAAATATCTTTACTAATAAACCTTAGAAAAATGCAAGTAAGTTAAATACATGCTGAGGTAACTAAAATGGATATGTTTAATATGGGTTTGTTTATGCTGAAGAGCCTATGTTTTGCTTATAAATATGTAAGCCATAGAAAAAAGAATATTTTTCCCTCTTGTCTCCATAGAAATCCCTAATATGGTGTTTTATTTGTTCATAACCCTGGAGTAGCTACTATAGCTAAAGGGTCAGTATATAATTTGGTGCATGCCTCAAATGGTAGGCCTCCAATTCATTTTTATACTAAATGTCATTTTCTTAATTCTAGCTATCTGCCTGAAAACTATTTATCATCACCATCTGTGATATAGGCATTTGAATCCATTTATGTATAAAGATCTGAAATGACCTAATAAGGTCTCTTACTGATGATCTTCATGACACATCACCATAAACCATGACTCATAACGGCTGTATATTGCCTAAAGATGTTCTGAATATTACCTGTGTTGAAATATCTATTGTCTTTTGCTTTGTTCATAAGCTGAGATCATTTAACTTAATTCTTATATTTTCTCTTTATTCCATTGTCACAGAGAACTTGAACAAAGAATGAATAATTAGCGACCTTTCATTGAGGATAGATTTCCTAATTTCGAATTTATTGTAACTTTATATTTTAGCCATATTTCAAAGCACAGATTTTACTCTATACTGAATGTGTGTGTATGCATGTACATGTGTGTGTCATTATAAGTTTGTTTATATAGAGAATACTCTAGATAATTCTTCTTATGTTTATCTATTTTGGTATGTATTGGTATATGTTTTATTCTTCTTAAATATAAATATTTTGTACATAGAAACATGAATATATAAAGAAAATATGCATTTTTCATAAATATGTATCTATGATTTAATAGTTTCTTGAAATATTAATAATTAGTTATTGTTGTGTCAAGTTGACACAACATAGAATCACCCAAGAAGAAAGTCTCAATGATTATTTGTCTAGCTTTGATTGGCCTAGGAGCATGTCCATAAGATACTTTCATAGTTTGTTAACTGAAGTGAGAAACACCCAATCTGAATATGGGTAGCTTATTCCATGAGCTAGGCCCTGGACAGAAGGAGAAGGAGAGAGCTGTCAGATACCAGCATGCACACATTAATATTTCATTGTTCTCTGTCTTGTCTATGAGTGTAATATGACTAGCCAAGTTCCTACTGTCTTAACATCCCCAACATGATGGACTGTCACTTGGATTTGTCAGCCAAATAAACATCTTCTTCCTCCAAGTTTCTTTCATCAGGCTGTGTAGCCACAGCAACAGGAAACAATACAATGATTACATATGTAGGCAATATATCAAAAGTGTTAGTGATATCTGTGACTTTATCCCTGATATGTGCATATCACTTTTATAGTTGTTACAGATATCATAAGCTACCATTTACATTAATCTTTATTTTGAAATTATGACAATTACTAGACATATGCTACAAATGTAATGTGCTGATTAAGGCCTTAGATATTTTCTTTTTACTTCCACTTCTGTATTTCACCGTAATTGATTTTCTTTGCAAATGGATGTAGTTTATTTTTATGCATGTAATCAGATTTTATTTTGAGCATAAAAGCATCATCCATCAATTTATTTTAGTGCCCCAAAGATTAGAATAATGCACCGGTATATAATGATCATAGTTATAAATATCAAAATCTTTGTAGTAATAGAGCTAAACAAGCATGAGAGCCAGTTCAGTGCTTAGATGATTTTATTTGGTACATTATTTAAAACTGAATAATTTAACTGCCCTTGAGTTCAACCTCTTTTTCTTTTGTATATAGATAATAAATGTATTTATCACTCAGAAATAACTACATATTATTTGATATATTCTTCTGATATTTTTCTTCTAAGGCACACAAAATGGGATGGTAGCACGCATAGCATAGCAGAGATTTTTAAGTCAACTACTTAATTGAAAATATGCCAAAGTGATCTTATCACTTAAATATGTCTTATACATTATCTTAATCATTACCTAGCGTTCATTTGATAGATGAGCCACACAGAGCAATCTTTGTTGATACTTTGGAAATAATCTGTTCAATATTTTCTGTACTGAGCTTTAAAATGCTGACCACAGAACTCGGAAAAATGGATTAAAAAATTTGCTTCGAAACAAACAAAGGGGTTAAAAATAGATGGAGATGAGTGAAGAGAGATGACCCTAAATAATGTACAAGGAGAAGTACCTAACGTCTCTCTATATGATGCTACTTTCCTCTAGGGAGTGAGTTGTCAAGTTAGTCTAAATTATTTTGAATATATCTCGCAAGACACGGCAGGTGTACTTCATACGGTAAATAACGATTTTTCAAAAGCAGTTCTGAAAATAAGCCCTTTGAGACTCCAAAGTTCATTGGTGGCTATTCCCTAATGTACAGGGCTTTAAAGCAAGAAAACCTCCCTCTTTACACCCAGCGAGAAAAGAGTAAAAATCTAGTTCTGATTGCATACTCACTCACTGTATAGCTATACAAAGGTGTGTTTCTGGTTCTGTCCTGTACTTTAAAAAAAAAAAAGACAAATAGGAGGAAGTTCGGTGAGCAGTTACCATAGTGATCTGAGTAAAGAGTCACACTTGATTTAAAATGATGAAACCTAAATGAATCACAGGTCTTTATGATTCTGAAGAGCCTACATATGATGGAAAAGGGTTCTGTTAATCAAGTTGTATGTATTAGTTATTTTTTGTTGCCATGGTAACACACCATGACCCAAATAACTTGTAGAAGAATAAGTTTCTTTTGACTTGTTGTCGCAAAAGGTTAAGGGTCCATAATGTCAGGGACAGCGTGGCAGCACATGGCAACAGACAGCAGGCAGCAGGTATGCAAGCCTCCTCTGGAAGCTGAGAGCTCACATCTCAACCATATGCTCAGAGTGGTGAAAGGGAACCGGAGGTAGGGTAGAGCCTAAAGCTCTCAATGAAGGTCACCTCCAGGGATATGCTTCCAAAGTCACACCCCCCAAACCTCCTCAAATAGCTGCTCCAACTGGGGGGACCAACTCTTCAAATACAGGATCCAATGGGGGCATTCACATTCAAACCACTACATTAGGAAATATTTCTCTTCTCTTAAGAACTGGTTTGCAAAATCTTAGTCATGAACACAGGTTATCTCTGAAAGTTATCTTCAGAGGTGGGTATTTGTCTACATTAACAGAAAAGTGGGGTAAAGCAGTTTAGTGCTTGGGTGGCAGCCTGGTGAGGCAGCTTTACTGGGGAAAGAGAAAATGGTAAGCTAGGTGTCTAAACTCCTAAAGATACCTGCGGGGAGGGCCACCACTGCCTGTAACAGCATTACTTTAGTGGCATTCACAGAAGCCACAGGATGAAGCCAGTTCTAATGTTTGTACCATAAACATAGGCTTTTGGCATCGCATATTATGTATGCTGTGCTTGTAGCAATGGCTGCCAGTTGGTCAATGTAATCAATCCTTGTCCTTATTAATAACAAAGCTCGCTAACCCAGCCAAAATGTGATATTTTTCCCCCCTAGGAGAAATCATATTACCCATGCTTCATTAGAAAATTAATCTTGTATGTCTCATCCTCGTAAATTTAAGAATGTTTATTTCCTTTTTATGAATTGTATACTTGTTTTTGCCAAGAAAGCTCAGGCGTCCCTATAGGTATATTCTCTCAGCTGTCATTAGCGGGCTGCAGGGCTGCTCCCACGCAGCTCTGACAAGCAGAGCAAGCCCATCTCTAGGGAGGCTAGAGCCTCCAACATCAGTGTAGACCAATGGTCTGTAAGTCTTCCTAAGCCAAAACTGCAAAACGAAAGTTAGTGTGTTGGGCCAGAAAATGGTTAGTACCCGAATGAGTGTCATATTGACTGGTCTTCTCAGAAGGAGTAAGGGGTCCTTGGTGCTGAGAGAGTAAAGAAACTGAAACGACCGATATCTTTTGCTAACTTCAGAAAACAAGATGTTGACGCTCACAGCCAGAAAATGAGGACAGAATCTAGTGAAAGTGATGAACTTGTCTCCACTCATGTGCCAGGTGGGCAGGCAGCCACCAAACAGTGTTTGCTCTTGGAAGCCTGTATGCCTGCAACGGGCTTGAGACATCAGGGATACACAGTTCTTTCGGGCACGGTGGAATGAAATCTGACAATTAAGCACCGAAAGGCAACAGATGCTAAGAAAAGCATAGCACTGCTTATATTGTCACGCATGACAAATGTCTGGCTATGAGCTAACGGAGTTAGCTAACAATGACTGAATGCCAGGAGCCATTCTAAGAGTGATTTACCATAAAGGAAGAAACCTAAGGACACGAAAGTTTCAACCTGCTGATGACGGATGTTGAGTCCCAGGAAGTTGGTTTCAGAATTTACACTTGTAACAGTTATAATTTCCCGTATATTGAGGAGTTATGATATGGTCTGTTTAGGAGACACCAGTTCATGGCTTCTCAGTGTTTTCATCCCTGCTAATGCAGAAGCTTGTGTCTCTCTTGAGGATGCCCCCTGTTCATCTTGCCAAGCACACCCACTACTTTCCAGATCCCATTGAGTCTACTGTTGTTGTTTTTTTTTTCTAGAACCTGATAATAGCTCAGTTCTTGGTATTCGGCAGTTCTGTCCTAATATGTTTGGATATGAAATCTTCCTTTGACTATATGAGGAACTTTTGTGTCTAATTCATCAATTAAGACTCTATTTTGAGCCAAATGTAAATTCACATTCAGTGGCAAGAAATAGTAAAGATGTATGTAGTGTGCCTGAACTGGTGTCCCCCAGATTTTACCACTTTGGAAAACCACAGCATAGCCAAGAGCAAGTTACTGTCACTGTAGAATAGTGAAACTTCTCTGGTTTAAGCTGCGCTTATGGGGTGGCTTGGTTCTATACAGTGTTGTATGTGTGTTTGAGTTTCTACATGACATCTATTTGCTGGAAGGCTCATCACCTTCAGAATCCCTTGCGTTCCCCTTTACAGCCAAGGCATCTCTTTTCTTCGTGCCTCCTCCTCTGTCCCTAACCTTGGACAATTTATAAAGTTCTTTGCCATTTCTGAAAGGCTTTCCTTTCAAAATGTTAAATAGAAATGAAGTAATACAGAACACAACTTTTCAGGTTAGCTCTTATACATTAACATTGTTCCCTGGGAATAAGTCCAGGGGAGACTTCAAAGTTACTGCATGTACCAAAAACCCATTTTTTATTGTCCTTTTTATTGTTGAGTAGTATTCCACAGTTGGCTTGACAATTCACAGACTGAAGAACTCTTGAGTTGTTTCCACTTTGGCCCAAGTAGAACCAATGTTGCTTTGTACATTCACACACAAGTTTTATGAAAATATAAGATTCTATTTATCTAGGAAAGCAGGCCAGACATGCATTGGCTAGGTTACATGTCAGTTGATGTTTAATTCTGTGAGAGACTGCTAAGTGATTTCTCAGAATGGATGTCATCAACACACCTAGGTTTCTCTTCCCGTCTTCACTGGCATTCTGATTTGACTTTAGACAGCTTTCTGTGATTCTACTTGGATTTTTATTTTTTATTTTTATTTATTTATATCTATTTATTTTTGTGTATAACACTGCTGAGCACCGTTTGATGGCTTACTCATCATCTCTTTTTCCTCTGTGTCTTATGATTTTTACCACTGAGGCTGAGTATTCTTTATGTTGTTTAAGTAATAGTTCTTCGAGAGACAAGTGGCTCAGACATATTTTCACTGTCTATGGCTTGCTTTCCATATTGTTAGAATTTCTCAGCAAGAAATGTGTCATTTTAACAAGTGTCAAATGCTCATTTTGTTTCCAGTTTATGCATCATTTTTTGTTGTTGTTGTTGTTGTTGTTATTGTTACAAAGACCAGAAATTCTTTCCTTAGCCCCAAATGACAGCAATTTTTGTGATAAAGCTATCATAGTTTCATGTTTTACGTTAAAGGCTGTGATCTGTCACATGAATATTTTGCATGTAGGGTAAGACAAGGGCTGACAGTCACTTATTTATTTGTTTTGCTTATAAATGGATATTCTGTCATCATCGTGGCCCTACATTTAAAAGCTATCATCATCCCTCTGATGGCTTTCATTTATATCTTCAGAAAAAAAATCTCTAGCACCCAAGTGTGGTAATGCCTGGGTTCAACCTCGGTACTCGAAGGATTGAAGGTGGAAGACTGTGAGTCTCAGGCTAACCTAGGCTATGGAGTGAGACCCCGTCTCAAGAAAACAAGGAGCGGTCATAATATGTGGTTCTGTGCTGTGAGTGTGGACCTCCATATTCCCTTGAATAATGTGCTTGCACAGTGAGACCTGACAGCTGGTAGGGAGGACTCTTCTCACTGTCCTTCTTGTTCAACAGTTTTACCTTAGCTGCTTTTGAACCTATGTGTTTTTCTGACCTCTGGGTTTTTAACGTGGCTCAGTGGGTAAGATGCTTCTTGTGAAAGCACAAGGACCTGGGTTCATATCCCTCGCATAGTAAGTATGGTGTGGCAGTGCATGTTTGTATTCCCAGCCCTGGGGTACAGACACAGGAAGATTCTGGGTGCTTCCAGCCTAGCCAGGCTAGATAATAGGTGAGCTCCAGGTTCAGTGAGAAGCCCTGCCTCAGACACTGAGGTGGACAGTGATAGAGGAAGACACTTGTTATCTTCGTCTGACTTCTGCCTATATGCACATGGGCACATGCACCTGCACACATCACGTGTGAAAAGAGAAAAGGAAAGAGACGTCCTCTACCACTCAGCACCATCACCCCATCACTGACACTGTACTGTTGGTGCTACTCTGTTTCCCTTGCTGCCTCTTTGTCTCTAAATTATATGTATAGATCCCTATATCTTTGTTCGCTGAGTTTTAGGATACACATTTACTTTCTATGAAATATAAGGTTTTGAGCTATTTTTTTCATTAATTTATTTACTTTAGACCTCAATTGGAGCTTGCACTCTGTCCTCTCTTCCCGGTCACTCCCTCTCACCTCATCTTGCCCTATGCTCCCTCCCTTTCCTCTCAGGGAAGAAGAGAGCTCCCATGGCTATCAACCTGCCTTGGCATATCAAGTTGGAGTAGGACTGGGCACATTTATAGACCTCTCTCTCTTTAGGTTAGGGAAACTGTTCTGTGATTTTGTTGAAAATATTTTCTGGGCCTTTGAGCTGGGAATCTTCCTTCTTTTATTCCTGTTACCATTAGCTTTGGTCTTTTCATAGTGTGTCAAATTTCCTAGATGTTTTATCTTAGAAACTCTTTAGCTTTAACATTTTCTTTGACCAATGTATCAATTTCTTTTGTGGTATCTTCTATGCCTGTGATTTTCTCTTCTATCTCTTGTATTCTTTTGATGATGCTTGTGTCTGGAGTTTCTGTTTTCTTAGCAAGGTTTTCCATCTCCAGGATTCCCTCAGTTTGAGTTTTCTTTAGTAACTATATTTCCATTTTCAGGTCTTACGCATTTTTATTCATTGCCTTCACCTATTTGATTGTATTTTCCCTTATTTCTTTAAGGCGCTTAATTTTTTTCTTTGAAGGCCTTGATCATCTTTGTAAGATTGGATTTAAGGTCATTCTCTGCGCATTAGCTGTGTTAGACTATCCAGGGCTTGCTCTAGTAAGAGAGCTGAATTCTGGTGGTGCCATATTGCCCTGGCTCTTGTTGGTCGTGTTCTTATGGCAACTGTTTGTCCCTGGTGTTGCCAGGACTCCAGTAATTCAGGCAGAGTTGTGAGCCAGAAAATGGAGCACAGAAGAGTAGGTGCCATTTACCACTGTTGGTAGTGCTTCAGGGGGAACAGAGGGTAGGAGTTTGGGAGGTAGGGTCTCACTTGGTGGTCTCTGATGCCAGCAGGCCTCTGAGAATTCAGGCAGAGCTGTGGGCTGAGAATTAGAGTATACAAGGGTCAGGGCAGAGTTCAACTGCCCTGGGCTTTCCTGGAGGGGATCCAGCAGGCAGGAAATTGGGGGAGAGGGATCTCACCTGGTAGTCCCTGATAACTGCAAGCCTCTGGGAGTGATGGTAGAGATGTAATATTGGCAAAAGGGACATGGTAGCGCTTACCACTTCAGGGATTGCCCAGGGGGACCCAGCAGGCAGGGAAATGGGCAGTAGGGGGTCTCATCTGGCCATCCAACATGGTAGTAGGCTTTCAAGGATGCAGGAAGAGCTGTTGGCCATGGATTAGTCAGGTTTGATTGTATCAACCTTTTTTTTTTTTTTTTTTTTTTACTTTCCATTATTGTTCAACCACTGGGTATTTAATCAGTAAAATAATAGTCTCCACTAATCCATTGTATACCATTTCTTTAGACTTTCTCCATGGTCCAAATTTAAAACATGTTGGCATTTTATTTATTTATTTATTTATTTATTTTTTACACATACATTTATATTATTCCACATATATGCAATAAACTACCTGTAGCAAGAAGAACCATGACACAATCAGGAATTATATAAATGTTATATTCTTAGTGTTTTGGCTATTTTTATTTCACAGCCTAGAGGAAAACATCTTTCCTATCTACGTGCATTTAAAATTCTGAATGTAGATGAAACTCTATCACATCTTGTCATTATCAACTTAAAACATCTATCTAGACCTAAAAACATCTTAACCTCTAAACTACTAAGCTTCATTGTAAGACTAAACTACCTGGTCTTCAGCCCCATCAGAGACTTGAGAAGAAATAAACTTGATTATCTGAGTATTCCTGGAGTGCAGATTAGTAGCTTTCCAAATGAGAAGATGACAGAGAGAGTTTTCTACCTGGATAGTCACCCAAAACTCTCTATTATGTTGGAGCATCTTCCTCAGCCTTCTGGCCCAATATATCTGACATACATATTTATGAGGCAGGAACTGTTGAGGATTTGCTTACCCTGTCTTGGCAGAGTTTGGCCATTGACTCTGCCTGCATCCAAGCTTGATCTTTTTTAGGCAGACTTCTGTCTATGGTAGAAATAAGGACATTTTCCCCAATAGCTTGTTTGCCCCATTTGAAGCCATCTCCATAAGTAGGTTTATTGATACTCATCATTCTCTTTAAGGTAGGCTAGGTGTTGCCAGGAGTTAACCTGTCTAATTGTCAGTGAACCATTAAAATAATAAAAACATTTTTAAATGTCATATTCTGCATGTCTCTGAGGTTTTTGAAGACTTTATCTAACTATCCTACCTTATCTTTCTATAGAATCATATCTATCTGTTGCACCTAAGACATATTCTTGTAATAAAAATATACTAGTGATTGACATGACCATGATTTGATCAGCTAACAATTAACTTGTATAACTTATTTATCATAAACAGCCTGCAATAGCATGTTGGCATTTTTTAATTCTCTTGTACTTGGAAAGAATATATGTTCAACATAGGATGGGAACGGATTTCCAGACTTATCAGTTGTATCAATATTGTTACTTATTTTCTATAGCCTTGCTGATATTTTTCCCATTTATTTTATCATTTGTTGAGAAAAAAGTATTCGACTTTCTGCTCTTATATCTATTATTATATGTGTCCTTTACTGGATTCGCCAATATTCACATTGTGAATTTTAAGCTCCTGTAATTAAGTATGATACACGCACATAGGTTGTCTTATTCACTCTGACCTTTCATCATTAGTCATTTTTATCTATAGTTGTTAAACCTTTTTGTTTGATATCAGCATGTCTTTCTCTGTCTTATGTTTTCATGACGTATATTCTCCTTCTTTTATTTCAACATTGTTATATCTTTATATTGGTCGTGTATTTCTTATAATTTTAGCTTTGACTCAATTTGATAGTTTTTTGTTTTCAATAACTCAGTAGGGAAATCTATACTTTTTTTCCATTTATATTTTAGGGTTTTTAGAAGGTGTACTTATTTTGTGTATATGAGTGTTTTGCCTGTGTGCATGTCTGTGCACCATGTGCATATCTTGTGCCTATAGAATCCAAAAGTCCCTGGCACTGGAGTTCATAAGGCTGTGAGCTAACATGTCGGTGCTGGGAATAGAACTTGGGTCCTCTACAGGGAAGCAGTGCTCTTAACCACTGGGCATCTCTCCGTCACTAACCCACATATGTTTTGTGTAAATACTTGTACATTTGGTTATATGTTTTATAATAGTACATATTTTGTGTTTATCCACTATCCCATTTTATTCTTATTGTTAATCTTCTTGTTGTTCTTTTAAGACATCATCTTACTCTTCGTCTCCACGTGAGCTGGAACTCAGCATGTAGCTCAGGCTAACCTCAAATTCATGGTCTCCCTCCTGTCTCCCCCTTCTAAGTGCTGGTATTTTAAGGATAAAGTATCTGCCATCATGTCTGCTTAGTACTTTATCTGAGCAGTTGGTTTTTTTTCCCCTTTCCTTTTTTTTATCTTCTGTTATAAGCAGTTTAACCAAGGAGATAAAATAACCTAGGAAAGCCAAAATAGAAAGGGTAAAGTCACACAACCTTATATGCCCTGTGAATGTGAAATTATTGGTGTGAGCAGAGGACACAATACAGCCCAGAAGGCACAGTGTCTCTTCAGATAGTTGAATGTGAACCTTGTAATTATAACCTAATTCCGTAATATAAATACAAGGACCAAAATCAGAAAGTAAGTGTGGCATGTCTGTAGAAAAGTGGGAGTGCTTGCATATCATGGGTGTAATCACTAAAAGGTATAGTCACTGTGGAGAAATAATGCAAGTTCCTTGCAGTGAGAATTTTTATATATCTTATACAGCCCACTAATCCTACTTCAAAAGAAGGGAAAAGAAACAAAAAAGCTGTTTGTACACTTTTGTCCGTTGTTAAATTATTCACAATAGACCCCAAAAGTGGCTGTCCAGCAGAACAAACATGAAAAATGTATACATGTACAATGGGATATTATGCAATCTTTAAAGAATGGAAATGCTGACCCATGCATTTCTGAAGACACCCTGAGTGAAAGAAGCGTACACAGACAGGTAGCTGCTGGGTGGTTCCACTGATAGAGGCACTCAGTGTAATTAAATCCACAGACACTAAGAGTACAACAGTGGCGGTGTCAGGCATTGGCAATGGGGATGAGGGCAGGAACAAGGGGACTTCTTGTTGCATATGTTCATTGTTTTGTTTTTTTTTTTTGGAAAAGATAAAGATTGTTTGAGAGAAGGATATTGATTAATGATGGCTGCACAACAGTGGCTTCAAGCCACACAATGCACACTTGAAGATATATGTGTGTACGTACACACATGCACACACAGACGCCTACTGAAATCCGTAACATGGCCATTGTGGAAATAACATCAGAATCTCCTGAACTTCCCCATAATTAACTATTGTCAAGCTAGAGGAAACTCCATCTAAGAAACCGCCTGACACAACTGACACCTGCTTTCAGTGAAATGTGGACATTCGTTCAACACGAAAATCTATCCACAGCCTTTCAAGAATGAAATTAAATGTGCTTGGATCATTGATTTTTCTTTCTGCTTAGTTTAATTTTACAGAAAAAGCTTTGTATTATCAATTGAAAATACCAAACCCGTGTGAGAGGCTTCAATGGCAGAGTTCAAAGTTTTGTAATGAAGAAGGCACTCTTTAAATGGCATCAACACCAGACACTTCTTTCCTGAGTTTCCATAGCAGTTTACAGCTATTATTTAAATGTTCATGCCACCTGTGTGTATAGCACAGCTCAGGGCAACAGCTGATTCCCACCTGGTATGAGCCCTCTCTTGCCCCAGATTCCATGACAAGAAACATCTGCAATTATCTCAAGCCCTGGCTAATATGTGATGATGATATTCATCTTTTATTATCCAAGACTCCACAACAGGCTTACCTACAGCTGACAGAGGTAAGGATGCCTCTCCTAAGTACCTGGCAAAGTAAAGGGAAGATCTTCAGTTCCTGGAGTTTCATGAGCAGTTGTCAGAGCAACCAGACTAAGAGCACTGACTGACTAGGGTTGTGTGCCATGTGAGTCTTCCCACATTTCCAATAGCATTGCACCTATAGATCAACTTTAAAGGAGAACTAGTCTTAAAAATGTTCTTCTTAAACCCCCAAAGGTATGTGGGAAAACTGATAAAGAAAAAAGAATGAGAAATATTCATTTTCAGGGGTTCTATATTAGTTTTGTGTTTTCAGTTAGCCAACCAAAGCTTTCTTAATAAAAATAGACTAAGCAAAAAGCACTCAGTGGGCCAGAGTGGTTTAATTTAAACCATTAATTATTTTCAACAGGTTTTTATTAGGAAGAGAAAGTGGGAGACATAGTAATCATAACAAATAGACCAGTATATATAAAATAATAGGGCTGGATTGAGGCAAATCATGTAATTCATATAAACAAACATAAGTGGATAAGTCTAATTTACAAGAGACTGAACAATTTCAAGATCAGCTCATGATGCAAAACCCAAATCAATGCTGCATGTGTAAAATCCACCTACAAGTGGGTTTTGAAAGCTACAAGTTAAAAAACGGATGTAGGCATGATGACACAGGTCTTTAAAGTCTCAGCACTCAGGAGTATGTGACAACAAGACTCTGTGTTTACTTGCCCCCCCCCCCCCACCTCAGCTGGTTGGTCCGTTTTAAGTTTTAGGAAGTCAGGATCATTACAGCGTTATTAATCAAAGTAGAGTTTGGGTCCTAAAGAAATCCCTAAGACAGAAAACTCAGGCAAATGAAAGAAGACAGAAAGTAATGGCCATCAATGCAGGTGTCCATGCAGTAACATTCAGAGCAGTAGAACAAAAGAGAGAGAGAGAATGCATGTTCTTAAAAAAAAAAACGTAGTACATAGAAAAAATATTACTAAAGATAATAGAAGGGAGATAGTGCATTGAATGCATAGAGAAGTTATAAATCCATAGAATAAAAACTGACAATAGGGAACTATCCTAAAATATAGAAAATTAACAATCACTTAGAGTTCTTTGTCCTATTTTGTACAAGTAAATTGGAAAATCTAACTGAAATAAGCAATTCCTAAGTAAAGACAATTCAGTAAATTTGGCCTTAAGAGATAGAAAACTTAAGCAGAGCAATTTGCATAAAGCATATTTGGTTGTCAAAGCACAAAGTAAGTTCTAACCAAATGTCATCACCCCAAATACACTTAGATTGTTTCATTATCTGCAGGAAAAAATCCAAAATACTCTCCTAAAGCAAATATGACAACAACCTAAGCATTATAAAAATGCTGCAGAAAGGAAGGGACAGTCTGATCTCACATGAGAAACACATTTACAAGTCATAGATAAAATACAGTAGACCTTAAGAACATATAGGATGAAGGAAAAGCTACTTTAAAAGTTCAAGGATGGTATAATAATATTAAACCACCTGTAAATTTGCCATAGTAATTTATCTAAGGAGAAAAACCATATTATCTCCATTTAATAAAATTAGATACTTGTAGGTGATTTAACAGGAAATAGGAATTAATGAGTCTTTTCTCAACATGGTTCCTCTTCCCACTTATATGCACCTTTCTCTAATTCAGCAAAAAGGAAAGAGAAGTGAAAGATGAACATAGATGGTGTGAGGAAATAAAAAGACCGAAGACTTTGTCACTGTCCTATATTGCTGCTGGGAAATCCCATGGAAGGCAATTATCTGTGCCTAATTAAACTTTATAATCATTTACATGTCAACCCATTATTCTGAATTCTATAAACTTACCCTGAAAACGAATCTTAGCAAGTACAAAATATTATAGACACAAAATTACTTACTATGGGCCAGGAATGATGGCATGTACCTTTAATCCCAGCACCTTGGGAGCAGAGGCAGGTAGATCTCTGTGAGTTCAAAACCAGCCTGTTTGATATAACAAGTTTCAGGCCACCAGCCAGGACTACATTGCCACACACACACACACACACACACACACACACACACTTTATGCCATTATTCATAGGAAAATTCTGGAAACCGCCTAGTGTCTCTCCACAGAGGAATAACAGCATAAGTTTCACACAGTTAGGAACAAGGAACCCAAAGATTAAAAGAAAAAGAAAACACCCTTGACCTGCTACTGAGTGGTTCCCAAGACATCTTGGTTAGCGAGGAAAGGATAGTTCGAGGAGGAGTTAAAAAATGTTTAAACTAAATCTCCCCAAACCCAACAAATCAGACTGAAAAGCTAAAGAACAGAATTGTTGGCAGGGCAGCTCAAAAGTGGCTCAAGTGGCTGGGCACTGAGGATGAGAAAGGCAGAAACAGCGAATGTGGTGGGCTTGCTTAAACAGACCGAGGCACTCGCAAACCAAGGGCACTGCCATATTTGATTGTGTGCTGG
Source organism: Acomys minous (assembly GCF_964271855.1). Lineage (NCBI taxonomy): Eukaryota > Metazoa > Chordata > Mammalia > Rodentia > Muridae > Acomys > Acomys minous. Next base: position 37,240,413 of record NC_140484.1, on the reverse strand, counting down.
ATCAAACCACAACGAGAATGACTAAAGGCATTTTTGGAAAACTTGACTGTGCACTGACATCATGGTTCTCTCCACATGAAGTTAATGATGTGGTTGTATAAGAAAATGCTATGTTTTTTTTTAAAGATGAACATGTCCAAATGTCTAGAAATAAAGTACTATGATATCTCCAGCTAATACCCAACTAGCTCAGGAGAATAAGGGGTTGCTGTAAGTGGAAGGCTGAGCAGAAAGCACCCGGGTGCTCGCTGTGTCCTTGGTTCAGTTATTTGGCAGATCTGAATTATTCAAGTAAAAAGTTGGGAGACAAAGGGAATGTCTGGGGAGGACATATTTGTTATTCTTTAGGATCAAGATTCACATTTTAATGATGTTTTTTAAGTAGTGCATTAGTCATCGTAACTGAATAGACATGTATTACTCATCTGTTGTGCTGTATTTCTGCAAGGAGACAGAGGAACCCAGTTCAGTTTCTAGAAAATCAACATAGAGTGGAGGAAGAAAAGAGTCGCCGGAAAGCGTGGCTAGTGTTCTGGATGCAGTTTAATGACGTCCGTGTGGGAAAACTATGCTGTACGTTCAAAAAGTTTCTCTTTTCTCCTGAGAGCGCTCACTACAAAGCAACGTCACTCTTGTTAGGTGGATGTCTAGGGACTGTCATTCCATTTCAAGGTTCAAACCCTAAGACCACGTTCTCCAAGTTCAGTCAGGAGGAGTCTATCCCTTGACGATATTTCTGCACTGAACACCACAACAGTGTCTTAGTACACGGAACCATGGCATTCCTCCGTGCAGAAGTGAGGTCAAAGGAACCACTGACAGATGAATTAATAACTAGGTGCAGGTAGTGAATGAAATAATATTTCAAATGTGTGGAACGATGTAAGCAAGAACAGACAAAAGAAGGGGACATGGTGTATTTGAGGACTAAATGGAACATAGTCCTGGTGAAAGATAAAAGGCTCAGACTGACGCACAATAAGAAGCAAGACCAGAGACTAAATCTATACTCTCAAGATCCCTGAGCGCTCAGTGCAGATCTTCCCTCTGTAGTAGCATATCAAACCACAAGGGGGCACCCAAGACCCAGTGCCTGCCTGGTGCTGCTCTGTTACTTACATTTATAGAGAGCCAGCCCAGTAACCCCCTGCTCATTCACATACACCTCCCTCAACCAGTTAAGGAAGAAAGCCAAATACTAAAATGACTACATTTAAAGTTGCTGTGGCCACACACACAATGTGACAAGCATTTCGCTTCCCCTCCCCTGCTGGAAATCAGTTCTGCCTGGATACTGGTGGTCCGCCATCAGCGCCACCATCCTGGACACCGGTGGTCCGCCATCAGCGCCACGGTCCTGCCTTCATTCTTCAGTTAGGAAGCATATTCTTTCGCTTCAACTTCCGAATAGTTTACCTTCCAAGCCTAAACTATTTCTAAAGGAAGGATGGGGGAGTGAAGTTTTGTTTTCCAAAATGACTGCGCTGATCCTGGCATCTGTCCTTTAAGGGGTATGTGTGGTTCCAAGACATTTAGAAGTAGACTAAGGAACCAGATGTGAGGGTAGAGGCTTGAGAGGCAGAGGCAGGAGGGTTGTATGTTTGAGGACAGACTGGACTATACAGCAAGCCCTGTAAATATATAATAAACAAGTAAACAAACACAATCTAGGTCTGCATGTGCGAACAGAATGCGCCAGCTATTTATTTTTAGGTTGGTTTTTTTTTTTTTTTTTTTTTGGTTTGTTTGTGTTTCTGTTTTGTTTTGTTTGTTTTTTGTTTTTGAGACAGAATCTCACAGTGTAGCCCAGGCTTTATTCAAATCCATAAAGCACTCCACCCTACCTCACTCTTTTGATGCTCTCGGTAGGAAAATATACATGTAAGAACCCAAGTGTATGTCTCTTCCTTTACCTCTATATTTGTTAACTACCCAGCATTCCTAAACTCAATCAGAAGTCACATGATTACTTAACTGGCTACAGACACAGCTCAGACATGGGACTTGGTTCTTTCTCAGTACCTCTTAGAGTTTCCACTCCACAGCACTTAACTCAGCCTGGGCTCTTATCCCGAAGACTGGAGAGCTCTGAAACTACCTTTGGATTCTCATAGAACCATTAATTAGAATACTTTCAGGAAGCCATCCGTGGAACACCATTTAAGTCTCTTCTATACCAACATGACACCTGCTCCTGCTCAAAGCAATTAGCTAGAACTGAGGAAATCTAGAAATCTAATGCTTCATACTTGAAAACCATCCCCTTTAAATTCTGAATTTCTTGAAGTCTTTTCAATAAGGAGAGACATTTGACTGTTCTCAAGCTGCCATGGTGTTTGTAGAAACAATGGCACCAAATTATTTTTGTTCCTTCAATAAACTCTTCTATAATGGATTCCTTCTATAATGCTGGGTTGAAAGACAGAGTCACTTAGCTTGATTCTGAGAATATGCCTGTTCTGTGAACACTAATGACAAATAGCCAAACTACCAACATCTCAGTAGAAAGCAGATTCACATTGTGTTGTTGGTGTCTTGTATCCTCTACAAGCATCTAAAAGTCTTAATGAATTCAAAGGCAGGAGCTGCTCCCTTTGTGTCTGTGACTGACTGTTATTTAATGGCAAAGCCTGGTTAATTGGCTCAAAAGGTAATCAGACTAGACATATTTGAGTGTTAAAGGCCAAATGTGAGGCAAATAAATTGAAGAAGCAAATCTGAATTTCTCTAGATCCCAGTGATCCTGTGTGTGTATATACCTTAAAACTTATCTTTCACTTGAAATCATATATTGGGGGATTACTTTTGTACCTGAGAATGGATATGAGGCCAGCATTGGCATTTTCTTTCCAATCCCTAGCAGTCCTTCAAAATAGCAAAAGAAAAAAAACAAAAAACAAAAATAACCCCCCAAAATTGACTAAACTGAGGTAGAATTCAACACTTCAACTTGAATATTCAGCCAAACTGAATTCTCCAGGCTCTGAATTAATAAACTCATTCCGTTTGACTTGATTTTAGGGTCACATTGAGCCAAAACCAACTTACCGGTCTTGGATTCATTGCTCTGAGCTGAAAGTGGACTGTTTACTTGTTCCCACTGGGAATATATTATGCTGAGTGATTGCTTCCTGTTTGTCCTGGGGGGCTTCCCTGGCTTGAAAGAAGTCACAATTTGGGTCAGCCCTCTCTGCAGGGGCTGTTCCAAACAGCTTTCTTGGGATAAATGAGATCTGAAACACCAGGCTTTCAGTACATGAAAAGCACTTGGCATGGCCCCTGACTCTGCAGAAGGCTCTGACTTTGAAAATGGCCTGTATGCTGCAGTTTTTCCCCTCTCCACATTGACTCCTCCAGTGGCATCCTGAGAAGAGGTCCACATGCTCCTGAGAGACAGGGTGATTCTCCCCACGTGCATATATTAGATGTCTGTGGGAGGACTGCCCAGAAACTGTTGCACCTTCTTCTAGGATGACAATGGAAGGTGATGAAGGGTAAAAATAGCCCTGGATCAACACATGAGTCAATTGCTGTATTTATCCAATCTTCTGTTAGGGAACAAAAACCTTAAAATGCCACCATGCTGAAAATAACGGGCAATTAAAGCAGACCGAACCCATGATATGACTTGTGGCAGCCAAGTGTTCTCGAGACCGCTCGTTATTGGAGAGATAATTGCACGGGATTTCCAGCCTTTAACTTTCCCTCAGGTTACCTACTGAACTCTTTCCTCTTCTTGCATTTGAGAAGCATAGATTCACCCAGGGCAATACTACCAGTGCCTGTCATTCCTGATGATTTTCAGAAGGAATAAGTGTCCTGTCCTACTAAAGTCTCAGGATGCTAAAATCTGAAAAAAAAAAAAAAAAAAAGCTGTTGCCTAGAGACTTTAGAAAGAGAAAGATGGCGTCCAAAGACAACAGCTTTAGAACAATTAATTCAAGGGACAGCACGCCCGCAGTCTACTTCCGACATGACGGACAGTCAATTACCAGGTCTCCGCCTTCATAATTCTTGCTCTCTAGTTAGGCTCCATTGGGGCAGAGCAGGCGGCGTCTCATTCTCATCTTTCCCGACTGTCTTCATCTCTGTGCAACCCAGTCCGAAAGGAAGCTAGAATGGAAGGAGATTGAGCAGGACCAGAAACCTAAGGGAGGTGGGGACTGCCATAAAAAGGAGCTTTGCTAGACCGTGCCTGGTGAATCTGGTTGCCCACCAGTACCATCGCCCCTTGTATTGGCAAGGGTATGTGATAACAAACCATGGCAGGTATGGGAAATGGGGAGCACATGCCGTAGACGTGTGGGGGTTGTCTAGGAGGAAAAGGAAAGCATTGCAAAATAAAGGAAACACATTCAGGTCCAGAGCCTCTGAGTTATCACAGGGAAATGTGTGTTTCAGAATCTTAGAATCTCAGGCCCAATGGTACGTAATGTATCCATATAGTAATGGACACAGTCAGAGGCTTCGAAAGGAAGAAACTGGGAGGTAGTGAGAGGGAAGAAAAAGGCAGAGCAGAGAGTTGTTAGGTCGGTGAAGTGGTCCTGCATGATAAGCTATAGTGGCTGATATGTCTTTCTGCATAACCCATGTAAATAAAATGCAAATATCAACAGCAAGCACTAGGGAAAACTGTGGGCTATATGATTCACAAGACGACACGATGGTCACGAGAGCGGGAGATGTAGCTAGTGGCATGGACCCTGTGTGTCTAGGGACAGGGTGTGTATGGAAACTCTCTGCACCTCCTCAGCTTTGCATGAATCTAGAATTGCTCTGGGAACAGAATCATTAAATAGTGAAAGTGACACAAATAACATCTCAGAAGAGAGAGGATATTAGGGCTGGAGAGATGGCTCAGCAGCTAAGGACACTGACTGCTCTTCCAAAAGGCCTGAGTTCAGTTCCCAGCAATCACATGGTGGCTCACAACCTTCTATAATATTTGATGGCCTCTTCTTGCATGCAGGTATACATGTAGATAGAACACTTGTATATATAAAATAAATAAATATGTCTTTTTAAAAGAGAGAGAGAGAGAGAGAGAGAGAGAGAGAGAGAGAGAGAGGGAGAGAGAGTGTCAGGTATGAAAAGGCTAAGAGATACCATCAGAGCAAAGTGCATATGATTGAAAACTGAATGGTTTTTATAACCCATGAACAGTAGGAACAGGCTTGAAGACACGTGGGCAAGGTATTTTGTGTCGGTGGTTGAGTTGGAGGATAGGGACCCGCTATTGTGAAATTTGGTGGTCTTATTAGGTTCCCAAAGAAAGAAAAACTGGCAAAACATGTTTGGAAATCTGTCTAACTACAAAGTGAGCCATGTGTCTTTAGACACCAACTGTGCTCGGCTTAAGAAGGCCAGCCTCTCTTTTTATGGGGAAGGACAAAAGGCCTGTGAGTTCTTCTCCAATTTATTAGAGTCCCTCAAAGTGTGAAAAAGGTCCCAGCAGAGAATGTAAAAGAGATATTTTGAAAAGTTGGATGAAACCAAAGAAAGCCTTAAGACTACTTAAGGTATCATGGGCTCTAAAGGAGAAACAAAAGGAATTGTTGAAGTGATGAGTTAATTTTTATATTTTTTTTTACCTGCAAAGAATGTTCCTATCAGCCATTCAAAGATGCCAGCACCAAACCATTCCCAGCAAACCAAACCAGGGCCTACTGCACATTAGAGGAAACATGCTGGCTTTGGCCAGGCAGAGAAGCCCCTACAGTACCCACAAAATCAGCAGGGGTCAAACTTCCCTCTTAAAGGGATATTTGCGTATGATTTGAAGTTCATTACTTGTGAAAAAGAATAACAAACTAAAGCTGGACTTTTGGCTACTTTATTGGGTTCTTTTTCCTATCTCCCTATACCACCCCATCCCTTCCAACCCCCTAACACTAGGTAGGAGAGAAGAAAGGTTAGAGGGGAAAGGGGGAGCCAATATCATTAGATTACTTCCTGTTATTTATTGGCATCAAGTGCCTTGGGAGCAAATTTGGATATCTCCAAATTTAGGATCTCTCCAACCAGCTACCCAGCAAACAGCAAACAGCAACAGCAACAGCAGCAGGAGCAGAGTCAGCAGCGTCAATGGGGGCAGCACCTACACTACCTCTTGGATTTCTGCCATTTATATACCCTGTAAAGAGTCCCCAGAATTCCAAACGTAAACTATCTTCATCCAGCAAAATCACACTCCTGCCAGACCAAGAGACAAATCATGGTCAGCTGCTGTGGACAATCTGAAGCAACTCCATATCCCACACCTGGGATTAGAGCAAAGAGATATTTGTATAACATTTTTGTGTTTTCAAAGAAACCAAAATGTCCACTACAGCAAACCCTGTAAAATTCTCCTGAACCCTCATATCTACCTCTGAGAACCTAATAGTATCAGAAGACACTTGAACCCATGTTGCCAGTGACTTTGAAATTCTAGATGGAAAATGTTAACACCCTAGAAACAATTGAGCTACATAGTTAACAATTCAATAGACTACAATGTAAGTAGAAGCTGTTACTGAAATAAAAAGATAACAGGCCAAGTAGCTCATAACCATCCATAACTCTACCCAGGCAATTTGATGCCCTGTTCTTACCTCAACTGGCACTAGGCACATGTGTGATACACATACATACATACATACATACATACATACATACATACATACGAAAATAAATGTTAAAAGTATTTAAAATAAAAAGTGGAAAGAAAACCAAATGAACTATTAAAACAGAAAATGTTCTGTGAACTGGCCCAAAAATGAGCTTTGATAATGACTTACCATTTTGTTTCAGCCAGGGGTTCCCTGTTGGTCTTGGGTGTAATCTGAGTACCACATCCATGAGTGTGGATATAAGTGGGAATCACATATTCAGCTTCTTGGTTTTTTAAAAAATTCATCAGAAGCCAACAAGTGTAGCTCAGGATCTTGTTTATTTGGTTTGACTGACTTTGGATCTTTTAGATCCTTGGACATGGATAGAGCATGTCTTTAGGTGTCATCAAAGGACACACATGGAACACTTTATCAGCTAGCTTGGGACCTCCAACTGCAAAATTGGGTTCATGTATTACAGCACCTATATCTTAGCTCTCAAATAGACTGAGCAAGGGGATTAAATGTCTGTATATCAAAGTTCTTCATCTCTTAAAGTAATTTCATTCTAGCTTTGCAGAAATCTGAAATTTTTCTTGGTTTTTCTGGGAAAAGGAAATCATCAGCCACTCACAATTACACGGGCCTGAAAAGGTTCAGAAGGGCCTTTCATTACTTCAACAGTGCTGAGCCTTCAATGGGCAAAACTCTAGATTCTGTCATTACAGAAGTAAATAAGAAGCAGTAATTGCTTTAAGCAGTTCTCCATCCACTGGGGAAAACAAGCCTAAACCAATTTGAAAAATGCAACTGCATTACAGTAAAATGACACACGGAGTTAATGGATCAAGGGACTTACAGAGAGAAAGGTGACCAGAAATGGTGGCAATTAGGAACCAAAGTTAGGATGCCAGATAGGATAGCCAAGTGAATTTAAGCCAATAGTTAAGTGACTATGTATGTGTGTACATCTATCTGTATGTCTAGGGAAGACAACCGCTAGGCTTTACAGGGCTTTACTTTTTGAGCAGTTACTATTTAAGATCCTGACATGCTATGCCCATTTATCATCTTTCCCACACATCTGGAAAGATGCTAGGCACCTCTGACACAGCTAATTAAAACAAATGGCTGTGATGGTGGCATTGTGAAGAGCCAGGCAAGCAACATCTCACTCTTCGTTAGATTCTGCCACAACCTAATGAAGAAAAAAAAGGTCAAAATGTCCTACCAGATAGTTTTGGTAATTGTTGCAATGGCAAGAGATGTGCAAGGGTGGCAAATGGAGAAACAAAAGAGCAAAGAATCAATCCAGCTATGTGTATTACTCATTGTTAAACACCCCAAGACTCCAAGTCAGCACACCACAGTGATTCCCCGCACAACCGTGCTAATTCCAGCACTCTTGACAACAGCTGCATCATTAAATCAGCCCATGTGTCTGTCAACAGAAAAATGGATTTAGAATAAAGCAGTGCTTAGTCACAGTGGAATTTCATTCAGCCATAAAGAATGAGATTATGCCATTTTCAGGAAAATGTATGCAACCAGACATCATCATAAGTAGTGAAATAAGTCAGACATGAATCAGATAAATAATGTATGCTTCCCTCACATTTGTGGATGCTGGACTTTAGGTAGAAGGAAGGTGTCTATACAGATTAATTTTAATTATGGGAGGGAAGAGAAGAGGAGAGTGATGGTGAATATGGTCAAGTAGTTGATAAATTTGTATAAAAATGTTTATTGACACCTATCATCATTATATTGAGTATATACCAGTGAAGAGAAATAAACAGACCCAGTATCTTTCAGTTTGGGGTTCAATATGATAAGAATTTCCCAAATGGAGTGAGTAATCATATAGCACGCACTCTTTTAGGAAAGGGAGGAGTTAAACGCAGAGAATGAACCATCTCTCTTTCACTTTTCATCTAGCCAAGAGAAACCTTAAACTGCTCATTTTAATGTGCTCCCGAATAAATGCACCTGGTGAGGATAGTTCAGAAAGATGGAGCATCTAACCTTAGAAAATGCTGACTTTAAACAAAACAGCACCCATGTGCTGTGAACTGTCCTATAGAGATGTCCAGGCTAATCATCAACCACATACAAGGCATGAAGATGATAGAGAAAGAAAGAGGGAAGGAAAGGAGGGAGGGGAGAGAAAAAGAGAAAGGAGAGTATGGTTTATTTAAGCCTGTGTACTCCGATTTCTGCAAAGTGCCCTTGTGCGTTAGTGATTGCTCAGCTGAAGTATCCCCCTTGGGCCAATGAATCACCTGTGCACATACTAAACAGAGATGGAGAAGACGCACTCCAGGAAACAAGGGGAGGTTTGGAGACTCTTTTCCTGGAAGGACTCCAGGTTTCCTATCGATCAGCCGGGATAAATAAATTGTCTACCATTTTCTTTGTTTCTTCCATGCAAAGTGAGTGGAGGTTTATTACAAGTGCAGAGAGAGCCAACTCAGCAGGACTTTAGCTAATGCACATGTCTAATGACAGGTTGCTGGGAACAGCAATCCTTTACCCATGGATGCTGAGTGAGCTAGAGGAGTTTCCTGAAGGGACTAAAGTAGGCTGCTGGTAACATTTTTTTTAAATCTATTTTATTTGGGTTCATATGTCTACCACTCTCTTCCTCCCCAATCCCTTCCAACCCACCCCCGCCCCCGCCAACACTAGGTAGATGAGGAAGAAGGTTAGAGGGGAGAGGAGATATAGATCTCTTTATAGACTACTTCATGATGATTAGGGACTTTGGGTTCCTTGGGGCAAGTCCAATCTCCATTATCAGGATATCTCCAACTTCTTCTTCCTCATCAAGCCGCAACAAGAGCAACCAGGAGCAGAAGGGGGGGATCAGCAGTCGCCTTCTTCTTTGGAGTTCCCCATTGTTGTAAAAGATCCCTTCCCCCATAAATTTAGGGGTATGTCAGCTACATAGGGTCTCAACTTCCCTGTTTCCTCTTCTGGTCCCACATATTTAACCCATCATAAGCTTTGTGTTATTTAAGATAACTTATGATTTTTTTAATAAATGATGTACTCACCTTCTGAAATGGCCATTCTGGATTCTGGGATTTGGGGGGAGAATGATAGTCAAATCAGTTCTTTTTAATCCACCAAACCTTCTATTTCAACACCATTCACTTGCGATTTTAATTTGGGGTCTCTAATCATTGACCACTGTTTTCCAGGATACATATTTTCAAGTACTCCTAAATTTCTCTGGTCTTCCTACTGAAGTAGCTTTGCCCTTAATGTAGAAAAACAGTAACAGCTGAACAAATTTATCTCCTGCATTAATTTGCACTTTTTATATATGCCATAATTTTAATTTCTTCCTTGCAATCCCTATCTACAATGCCTAAATGTACAATAAATCCTTGGGAAGTTAATCCACTTCTTCCCAAAAATCATCCCTAGTGTCCCTAAAGGCAAAGGACCAGAAACACCGGGGGTTATTTTGTAACATTGAATTTCTGGGGATAGGACAAGAGGTTTATCTGTTGCCAGATATAAATCCATGTTGCCTTCAGTAGCCTGCATGGGATTAGCAACACTTAGTTGTGACTTATCTGCCTGCTTGTTACTTCCTGGGTAACCAAAGGAAAACAACTCATAATTTTTGCTGCAGGGCATTAAGCTGGCAGGCCCCTGAGTTTGTTTCCCAAAAGCAAGAGGTCACCCTATATGTCCCTCTGGGAGCTGCACTCATTAGTCCAATGCCACCCTTTATCACATTGTGTATAAACCCCAGGAGGCCTAGGTATTGCATTGCCACATGAAATTGCTTGTTCACTTCTGCAACTGAAAGTACCATGTTCTTCAGAGCTCTGAGGTTTTAGCCTTACAATTTTTTTTTTGCAAATGACCAAATTCATGGTAACTAAAGCACTGGGTATTTTGATAGCTGAGACCTCTAGCTATACCGGGTCCTATATTAGCATGATGCTTGTGAGAGCCAGTGTCAGTTTTGTCTCTTATCTATTCATCCATTGGTGATGCTTGTGCATCTCTCTTATACTCAGTACTCAAATTCTCAAATGCCAAGGTCTCTATCAACTCCTGTCTGGCATCAGCATCTGTGTTTACAGCTAAAACCAATCTCTGCAAGAAGCCTGCGAAGCTCCTGAGCCTTGTATTGTCTTAGCAAATGAAGTGGCTTTTTTCCCAGACTTCTCAACCTTATCCCAATCCCTTTAAAAAAATTTTTTATTATTATAATTTATTCACATTATATCCCGATTGTAATCCCCTTGCTCTTATCTTCCTGTTCCCACCTTCCCTTTCCCACTCTATTACCCTCCCCCGTGACCTCTGACAGATGGGGTCCTCCTCCCCCTTCTAACACAGCTGTTATAAAACCCTTCCAGTCTTGGCTAATAATTCGATTTTGGGTAGCCCAGTTACCTAATATATTTATTTAACAAAAGGGGAATGTATTCGTAGGAAACCACAGCCTCTTTAAAACACCTCCAACCATGGACCATGTTGTCTCATCAGGCTACAAAAGGAAAAGGGAAAATAGTGGAGAGGAAAAATGTGCCAGGAACCCATAGGCACCTGCATTCATCTGCCAGAAAGCAGGAGAGTCCTGTACCCAATTTTTAGAAATCAATGAAATAGAAATTATTTGTGAAAATCTATGGAGAAAAAAATCCTTGGAATAGAGCCCAACTCCGGTAGTTCTCAAGCCGTCAGTCAGTGCCAGAGTTGTTCCGTAGTCACAGCTTTCTCCCTCTACACATTGACCATTGTAACTGCTGACTGCCTTCTAGGACAGCTGTCGTCAAACCTTTCCAGTGTTGGGGGAGTAATTCTATTTTGAGGAGCCCAGTTACCTAATAATCTGTTTAACAAAAGGAGAATGCACCCATAGGAAATAATAGCCTCTTTAAAATGTCTCAGACCACCTTGTCCAAGAGTTATCAAAGACAATATCGGTGTCAGGATTTTAACGTGGGTCTGCTTGAGTGTGTTTTTCATTCCAGTGTTTTTCCTTGTTGACCAGATGCTCTGATCTATCTTCTGGGGTTTTCATGGGTGGACCTGATATCAGTTAGTAGCTCTTGGCTTCCTCTCTTTCTGACTCTACCCATTTGTATTGCTTCCCAGTCAGAACCTTCTCTATCAGTGTGTGTGTGCTGGATTCCCCACAGGCTGAGTTCTTGGGAATTTGATCGTGTTGCATGAAGTATAGAATGAATTCCATCTTGAGGGCACAAGCAGACTACTTAGATTCTGGCCATGTCCACCATTGCTCTGGAGCCGCTGCCCGGCCTGCCTATGCTGGCCACAGATGGCCTCCAGCCGTTATCTTGTACGGCCATGTCTGCTAGCAACTCTCAAATTCTCATTCTCCATCCTCATCTTTGTTCACTACTCTAGACTTGCCTCTCCATTTAGATATCTAAAACTGAAATCTCAAATTTTCACCCTAATCTTGCCCATCCCAATATTATCTTGGTCAGTGGCATTACTCGCCTCATGTTTATTCCTATCTTTCCTGTCATCTTCATTAGTGCTTTAGACGACGTTGCTCATTTTGCCTCCAGAATATCTATAGGTTCTAGCCATTACTGTCACCATAAGCATAACACAAAATTGCCGTCCAGCTCACACCTGGACTCCTATAATTATTCCATCGAGACCCAGGCCTCCACCTTACAATACACTCTTCAATGGCAGGGCCCTTGCAAATGTCACAGCTGGCGGGGAAACGATATGGGTAAGTTGAAGAATGAAAGTCGGGTCAGCACACTTTAGCAGATGCTGGGCCAAAAGCTTTCAGAGTCTGACCTCGTGGGGTTTTTTTCCCCTTATATATTTAGACACAGTCAAACTTTGGGGGAAAGTTTCCACATGACACTTTGTCACAACAAAGCTCCATGGATGGCTCTATCAAAATTCCCTGGCAAAGTAACAAAGCACCTCTGATCTTCACAGTAAAAATGACTTCTGTTTACTGATAAACAGAGCTCAGGTTAAGGGCCTAAGGAGGAAAGACTTGTAATAGCATAAGGATGGGCTCTGTTGATGGAAAATACACGGGACCTCTTTCATAATGATGGGTTCTAATCAACGAGAGACAAAGCTCTTGGGATTAAGACCTGAACAATGTTCGGGATTTGGGGAAATTCCGGTGAAGGCTGGCTCCATAGATATCAAAAAGATCACCAGGTTTATTTAGACAACACCCACTCCAGCCTTCCAAACAAACAGTCCTTTTTCTCCCCTTGAGGAAAAAAAAAATCCGGAGTGTCTAACAATTCTGGTTCCTCTCATGCTTTCTGTAAACTGAGCTTCCTATTGTTCAAATCACTACCTGTAGGAGTTTTAGGAAAATTTGATAGAATCGGGCTGTCCTATTTAAAAAGCTCTTTAGTGACATCCTATTACACCTGAATTTAAAAAAAGGAAGTCCCCCTCAGTCACAGTCATAGGGGAGGGGAGTAAGAGGAAAATGGGAGGGAGAGAGAAATGGGAGGATACAAGGGATGAGATAACCATTGAGATGTAATAAGAATAATAAAAGAAAACTAGAAAAAAATAAAGAAAAAAATTTAACATCTTTAAAAAAAACAGTTCAAATTCTTTGTATTAGTTGACTGAACAATGGCAGTCTGGCCTCAGCTCGCTCCTGGCTTCCTGCAGCCCTTTCTCCTTCCTGCTCTCCAGGTGCCTGCACATTCACAGCCTCCCACTTGCAGCACATGACACTCTTGGATGTCTGCTTGTGTTTCTCATCCTTCTGCCTAAAGTCGTTTTCCTTCATTTCTTCCTCAAACTAGATATTTATTAACCATTAGATCTCAGCTTAAATGTCATCTCTTCAAGGAAGAGTCCCTGACCCTCGAAGGCTCTGTCCCCATGAGTCACTGCACTGGCATTTTCAGTAATTGGGTTTCCTTATTCAAACCATCTGGTGTTTTCTTAGTTATTATTTATCATCTTAGTTAGCCATTTATTATCTTAGTCATATTTACCACTCACCTTCCAGACCTGCACTCTCAATAGGGTATTCACTGCCCACGTGCCACTGTTGCAGCTAAGTGAACTAAATTCAGTTGAAATTTTCCTTCCTCGGGCATGTTAGTCATGTGTTAAGTGTTCCATACCTACACATGACAAGTAGAAGCCTAATGGTACTAGAGAGAGATAGATAACATCCACCACTGTGGAAGCTTCTACGGGAAAGTGTGGTTGTACCCTTATTTCAGAAAACCCCTTCCAGGGCAAGGGTTCTAATTTGAGTCTTGGTATCATAGGTATCTTTGGCAATCGGGAAAGCCTGTGGGCATCTTTCCCAGGATAAAATAAAAATAGGCAAGATTTCAAAAGAAACCAACTACTTAGAAATTGTTATCAAAATCAGAATACAAACCTGTGCTGACTTACCAACTCTTTAAAAGTTAGATCTGGTAGCAAGTTCAATCACCATCACAATTTGGGCTAGTGATGGGCACAAATGACATTTAAGATTTTTTTTCTAGCATTGTAATGAGACAGAGAAGCTTCTGTTATTTTGTTTGGGAGCAAGGACAAAAATATTGCATCTAATACTAAAATTTGTCTCTACCTGTGATAGAAGAAAATAATAAGTTTCAGTTAAAAATCAGTAAAAATAAATATAAAATTTTCATCTAAGTCTAAGAACCACAAAATACCATCATGAGTCTAGATCAGAAGCCTTTGTGGGAAGTCTGCAAAATGGACTTGGTGGGTTGAAGAGAATGAAGGTGAATGTTGTGGGGCTAAAGCCACAGAAAGCTGTTAGCTGTCGCCATACTTAGGTAAGAGCCAAAGAACTTTGTACTGAGCTCTTAACTTAAACCCAATGAATCATGTAATTACCTTCAAAATAGACTCCTGGAAAGTAGTTATTTACTTTAGCATGCATCCACTGATAATCCTCTATAATGGGTACACACTCTACTTTATTTACAACCCAGTTTGATTGACATAGCTTCAGGATGTGCAAGCCTCTGAAATGCAATGTATCATCAGTGTGAGAGAAGTGCTGGTTGTTTTTGAAACCTGTTTACAAACATTTGATAAGAAAACTGAATAATTCTGCAATCTGCTTCGCCAGGGAGAAAAAAAAAAACACCTCTTGTGTGTTTTAACCATGTGCACCTAGGTGCATACACACTTTTTAAATTCATGCCATCACTAAGAGTAACACACAGTCCAAGACCGAGAGTCCCTCCCCCATTAAACCCCTCGCAGTTGGGGAATGTGGTCTTAGGATCTAGGAATGTATTTTCACTAACAGGGTTGCAGGGACTCACCTTTCAGGTTCCATTTATCTCACAAGGTCAAGCAAAAACCTTCTGTCTTGTTACAAACTTCTAAACTGTGCTGTCAATTTTATGATGCCCATCGAGTTTTCTAGACTTCAGGCAGAAGTTTTAAAGCAGGCTTTCAGGCCTCCCCCTCCAGGGGACATGGTCAAAGGTGAGGTTACCAAGAAGAGACTTGATACCCTATGAGCATATACAGGGGGAGGTAATCCCCCTCAGGAACAGTCATAGGGGAGGGGAATAAGGGGAAAATGGGAGGGAGGGAAGAATGGGAGGATACAAGGGATGGGATAATCATTGAGATGTAACAAGAATAAATTAATAAAGGAGAAAAAAAAGTAAAAAATAAAAAATAAAATAAAATAAAAAGTTAAAGCAGGCTTTCTCATTTCTCACTTTTATTACTAATAGCTGTGGTGAGTAAAAGGGGAATGGTTGGAGACTGTGATATTTTGGGTAGATTTCTGGCTATAGGTATTTTTGTTTTCCACATGAGTATTTGCCTCTCCGAGGAGAGAGAATATTTGGTGAAAGGAGGGCCCTTCATCTTCTGCTGAGCAGTACGCATTAGCTGGGAGAAATTGTGTGTGTCATCTTAAAGTCATAAAAGCAGTAAATACACAGCCTGGAGATTATGAGATGTGAAACCCTCCACGTATTAGCTACATGTGTGGGGCCAACATGTATTTATTTGAAAACTCTGTCTCTCACTCGCTAAACAGAAGGCATGAGGTTAGACATTATAATGCCTCTCACAAAGAAAGACTCTTACAATTGAGCAAATCAGGACACATAAGTAAATGCTTAAGTAAAGTTAGGGTTTAGTATCTCTATCAACATGGAAAATGCACGTGGCTTCCCACACAAAGGGAGACACCTATCAATAGTCAGTTTAGGTTATAAACAGACCATTGTGCTTTTATAGATGTGACTTTGGTGACACTAGAGACATGGCTTGTTTTTACCTGAAGGACATTAGAAGGTAGAATCTGACGGAATGCCCAAGTAAGTAGTTAAAAAAAAAAATCACATGGAATTTAGCTTGAGCAACATATAAAGATTACTGCTCCAAGTCAAGATCAGAAAGGACAAAGGATGACTACCCCTGTCCCCAAAGCCACATAGAAGAGCTAAGGAGAGGGGAAATTGGTCCTGCAACAAAGGGAAAAAGCTCTTGACAGTTGCAAACCTTTGGAGATTGCTCATGACCACACTGAAGGTTCACTCGCATTTACTTCTAGAATCTTAGCTAAGCCCATGGCAAGGGGGGAGGGAGACTAATGCACCACAGGGCATTTCTAACAAACTAGAAGAGACGGAGTGAGAGAGCTATGCATGTCTGTAGCCCTCAGTGACATGTTGAGAAAGGAGAAATACTGTCCCCCCCCCCTTCCATTTGCCCTTTGGAAGATAAAAACTGTCACTTCTTATTTATGTTATAGATAGACACTTAGGTATTCTGAAAAAAAAATCAAGGGACTACTTTTCCAAATAATACTACCTTTAAAAACATAAACATGCAGTTTCATTATTCACATAGCAGATGTGTCCTATCAACATGGATCAAAGTATCAGCAATCAGACTTGAGAGCTCTGGTGGTTTGGATGAAAATGATTCCCATAGGCTCATATATTTGAATAATTGGCCCCCAGTTGGTGGACCTATTTGAGAAAGATTCTGTATGACCTTGTTGGATGAAATATGTCAGGATAAAATATAAAGACCAGTTTGGGCATTTTGAAAGACTCGTATCATTCCCAGCACCTCACCCTCTGGCTCAGGGTTATGTCTGAAGATGTAAGCTCTCAACTAGTGTTCCAGTGCCATGTCTGCCTGCCGACTACCAGGCTCTCTACCGTTATGGTCATGGATTCTAACCCCCTGAGACATAAAACCAATAAACCCTTTCTTTTTTAAGTTTTCTTGGTCTTGGTGTCTTAGTGCAGCAATTAAAAAGAGAAAGAAAAAAAGGGTAATAAGAGTCTAGTGCTTTTACCCACGGAGTCATATCCTTGGCTGGTTTTCCTTTATGCCTTTTTTGTGGGGAGGCAGCAGATGCAGGAGCAGTGATGGAGGAGGAGCTAAGGTCCCTCCCATAGTAGGCAGGGCCTCTCCCATGGAGCTACTGGTTCTAGCAGCACCACCATTTCACAGGTGAGGCAGTAGCGCCTGAAGGACTTTTAAGTGAAGCATCTTAGATCACACAGCTTGAAAATGACGAGGAAGATTATTTGGACAGTTTCTCGCTCTGAGGCCTGTCCATTTCCCTCCACATCAGAGCCTCTCAGACTCTTGATGATCCTTGAACAGCCTCCTGGCTGATACTCTGACTCAGGTGGGCAGAGCCCAGGAATTGTCCTTAAATGAAGCTATGCTTTGTCTCAACACATCCCACATATACCAAAGAACCCCTATGGCTAATACAAGTTTGCTTACACTAAGAACAGATGTTTTATTTTAGAATGTTGATAGGCGTTGCATTGAACCTGTAGATTGCTTTTGGTAAGGTGGCAGTTTTTAACTGTTAATCCTATTGATTCATGAACATGGGAGCTCTTCCCATCTTCTGATATCTTCTTTAGTTTCTTTCTTCAAAGACTTAAATGTTCTTGTCATACGGGTCTTTCATTTGTTTGGTTAGAGTTACACCAAGATATTTTACATTATTTGTGGCTATTGTGCAGGGTGTTGTTTCCTTAAGTTTTTTCTCAGCCTGTTTATTGCTTGTATAAAGGAAGGCTACTGATTTTTTAAAGTTAATTTTGTATCCAGTCGCTTTGCTGAGGGTGTTATCAGCTGCAGGAGTCCTCTGGTGGAATTTTGGGAGTCACTTATGTATACTATCACATCCTGTACTCATTTATAAGTGAATATTGGTCATAAAGTACAGGATACCCATGCTACAATCCACAGACCCAAAGAAGCCAAGGGGGGCCCAAGAGGGGGATGCTTGATTCTCACTCAGAAAAGGAAATAAAACAGACATCTGAAGTAGATGGAGGCAGGGAACTGGGCGAGAGAAGGAGTGAGGAGGGTAACACAGGTGGGGATCAGATGTGGCAAGAGTGGGGGTGTGGGGGGTGACTGAGAGACAGAACAGAAATTAGTGGTGGTAGGGGGGCATCTTCAGGTCAGGGGGTATTCCCAGGAGGCTATGGGGGCGATCCCACCTGAGACTTCTGGCAGTGAGGGTTAAGGAGCCTGAAGTTGCCACCTCCCGTAGCCAGGTAGGACTTCCAGTGGAGGGAGTTGGACACCAACCCACTCATAAAACTTTTGATGAAAAATTTGCCTTACCTACAAGATGCACAGATATAACAGATGGAACAGAGATTGTGGGAATGGCCAGCAATGGCTAACCCATCTTAAGACCCACCCTATGGGAGAGGTCAATCTGTCACTATTAATGATATTCTGTTCTACTTGCAGATGGGAGCAAATCTTCTGTCTTCTGAGAAGCTTCATCCAGTAGTTGATAGAAACAGACGCCGATGCCCATAGTCAAACAATAGGCCAAACTTTGGGAAAGAGTGGGAGGAAGGCTAGAGAGTGCTGGAGGGGTCAAGCACTACAGAGTAAACTAAACTGGACCCATGGGTGGCTCACAGAGACTGAACCCACCAATCAAAGGGCTTGTATGGACAGAACCTAAGCCCCCTACACATATGTAGCAGATGTGCATCCTGGTTGACATGTGGGTCCCCTAACAATGAGAGTAGAGGCTATCTCTGACTCTGTTGCCTGCCACTGGGTCACTCTCCCTTAGCTGGGATGCCTTGTCAGGCCTCAGTGGAAGAGGATGCCTTTAGTCCTGCTGCAACTTGAGATGCCAGAGTGGGTTGGGACCTCTTGGGGGCCTCCTCTTCTCTGAGAAGAAGGAGAGGAAGAGAACGGGAGGAGGGGGTGTGAGTGTGGGACTGGAAGGAGAAGAAGGAGGGGGCTGGGATCAGGCTGTAAAGTGATTAAGAAAATAAATGAATAAATGGGGAAAAAGAATAGAGGTTTTAATACCAAAACATTTAAAAGAACAGAATTGGTGGCGACAATATTTTATGTTATTTCTTTCATTTGTGCATGGAAAGACAACAGATTTACAGGAAAAACGTAGCCCCAGGTTCTACACTTGCGACCGACTGTTTTATAGCATAGCTGTAATGTTTTTTAAATCATTTGGATAATATGCATGACTTATTCATTGACCATGAAATAAAATTTTAATATAATTTTAAATATATGAATAACATAGTATTAGAAAAGAGAAAACTACAAAGACATGCTAGGTCCCAGCATATGGTTAATGTTTGTTTTATTAGTTTATAAAAAGTACTTCTTAATAGAAAGTTCCAGATTTTAATAAATAACATTGTATACTACTCCCTGTAACCTCATTCTGCATAGGAGAATCAGCAGAAGGACTTCTTTGATCTTTTTGGTAGAGTTGTCACAGTTCACAATAATTATGGATAGGCATGTAGTTAACCAAACTGAATCACATACATGTTAAATGTGTATTCCAGCTTCCTAGTGACAAGTGTTATAGGATACATCCTGGGTTCTGACATTCAACTTGAAGAGCATTATCAATAGTAGTCAATTAAACGTAATTTCTATAACAACAAAGCAATCACTTCTCACTGACGAGTATACTGAGGGCTCAACCTGCTGGTTAGGCTTATCTCTGACTTCTCTGGAGATTGAGGTGAGTTTTTGGGCCAGTCTGGGCTCCACGGCCAGTTAAAGGCTGACTAGACAACTCTAAAAATGCAAAGTTCACTGGTCAGGTGCTTTCCCAGGATGTAGGCGGTCTTCACAGCACTACAGAGTTTCATAGAACATGTATTTATGTAGTTCTGAAGACTATTAGATAATTTAAGGAGCCTGCAGTACATGGGCATGGGAAGTGGCAGGTGAGGCAGAATTTCTCTATTCCGAATATTTCAATCTGCACCAAATAGGGCGAGTAGAAGTTGCAACTGCTGGGACCCCATGTCCAAAATTCAGCAGAAAGTACAAAATTTACACAAATGTACAATTATTTTGGACAACTAGATAAAAGGATAGGCTGCATCTAACTTCAGTTAATTACTGGATCCAGTATCTGGCTTGAGTTTGGGTGAAATTATGCCTTTTAATATTATCTATTTGTTTTATGTTGTTGTTGTTGTTATGGCTGTCTCATCATTGTTGTATCAATTTTTCTAAATGCACGCATTTCAACTTAATACACACATGATAATGTTCTACTCAAGGATTTTAAAAAAAGATATTAGTTGTGCATGTTCTAATTCCTGTGCTTAATGTAAACTAATATTAAGTAAAGTAAAAACCCAGATCATAAGGCACCCTGGACAGGTGTGGAGAAAGGCTACTATATTGAACAGATAGGGCCCAGATATAGAACATACCTACCATCAAGAAGTTTTGTTAATGAAAACTGATTTTTCATTTGCTAACTGGTGTTCCCTGAAGAGTAACCATAATAATAAGTGGCAATAATAAGGGTATTTCTATGTTATTTTTTCTGGCTTTTTTTTTGGATGCCTTCGAAATGTGATCTTCAAAATATAATAGTATACAAGATGCTACAACCATGCATGCTAATAATTACTAGTAACAACCCAGTATTTACAATGATCCAGACTTTGTGCCTAATGTTTGACAACTTTTCATTTCTTTTCTATTGTTATAGTCAAATACTTGAGGTTGGAGTTACTTATTTAGAAAAAGGAGGTTTGTTTAGTTTATGATGTTTTTGTTTGTTTATTTGTTTGTTGAGACAGGGTTTCTCTGTATCACCCTGGTTGTGCTGGATCTCACTCTGTGGACGAGGCTGGCCTTGAACTCAGAGACCTGACTGCCTCTGCTTCTGGAGTGCTGGCATTAAAGGCGTGCAACACCACTTCCTGGCTTAGGTTATAGCTTTAAAAGTTGAAAGCTCAAACAGCATAGGCTCTAACAAGGACCCCTGTGGCTATGCCACATCATGACATAGTAAAACAGGAAGCCAGAGTAAGAGGGGTCCGTTTTGCTTTTTCTGTAACAATCTTCTCAAGAAAACCGAGAGTCCCCTAGGACTATAATTCTTACTTCTAATGGCATCCTTATGGTTCAATCACCTCCCATTGGCCTCATCTCCCAACAGTTCCATCACTTCTCAAAACACCATTCAGGAGACCAAGCTGCTGCCAGAGGAAACCAGGGGCCACCCACAAACCATCTTCAAACCATGCTAGGCACATTCTTTATATCAGCTTCCCAACACACGGATGATTTCGCACCTTCATTGGCCCTCCATTATAGTCTGAAAACAGCCTGTAGAGAGAAACTAAGGGGTCAGATAGAGATGCCCTGGCAAGGCAGTAAGTGAGGGTCAACTGCCCAAAGCCTTCTTGGGCTTCAAGAATATCTTGATCCATTTTGCAACCGTCTTCCTCTACGCTCCACTTGCTCAGACATTTCCTGACACCACCTTTCCCAAGATGACACATCTATCTCCTTGTCAATGGAGGCAATAAAGCAATTTTGCTAATGGTTTAATCATGTACTCCCAGATATCACATTCATAATTCATTAGGAGACTTTCTGGAAACAGTGACCTAAATGAAGGAGCACACTAATGATGCTTCTGCTCTCCAGGTCTAAGCCATTACGGGCTACAGAGGGCAGGAGTGAACCCATGGAGCTACGAATAAACTAGTCTTCTTGTCTGTCTTAGCAGCGTGAGCCAATATGTGCGGACAGTACCATGCACAGGCTTTAGGCTCATCAGAGATTGTGCCAATTAGGGGTAAAGTGCTTGAGCCACCCACCCGGCCACCAAGAAATCTCTGGTTTGTATATGTGAAGGTGCATCTGCATATTCGCATACCTATGCACATGTGTGTGCTGCAATTGTCTTAGGTTCCTTAAAATTGATACAATGTACTCTACCTCCACATCTGAAAACCTGAAATGATGAAAGGGGAGGGGAAGGAGTGCCTATTAATGTCTGTATCTCTGTGGAAAATACATCCAACATAGAAATCTAGGCCAAGATAGATAGATAGATAGATAGATAGATAGATAGATAGATAGACAGACAGACAGACAGACAGACAGACAGACAGATGGACGGACAGATGGATACCAAGCACCCAATGCTGGGTTCCTACCTTTAAAAAGGAGGTCAGCTCAATGCTTAACCCTTTCCTCTCCAGACTGATACACTAGGAAGGCAGCTGAGGGCAGAAGGCTATGCAGTCTGGTGGACGGGCTCCACTAGTCAAGTAAGCAGGGCATGGGAAAGGCGCCGGAAGTGAGGGCGAATGGTGAGATGAGTACTGCCACAAAATGAGACCAGAGCAGACGCCTTAGAACCCTGTAGGGGGCAGGTGACAGTGAGCAGGAGAGAGAAAGCCGGGCAAATGAATGAACAGCAGGCCCTCATTAGCTTCCCCTGTCAGGGACACAAAGGAAAACACATTAAAAAACCACTTTAGAAAAGCACTGGGCAGCCTAAAAACTGTCCCAGACCCCCCCCCCCCTTTTCATTGATCGGTCATGCTTCCGGAGTCCCAAATGTCTGCCTGTGTTCTCCCCGTTATCACCCGAATATTTCCTTCTGCCCTGAAAAGAGGCAAGGCCTAGATAGCGCACCTCCTGGCAAATTAAGGGGGCGGGGCTGACCCTTCCTCTTAGCAGCTTCCCTCTCCACTGAGCTCCTGATGCACACCCAGAGGAGGCCTGGCCTCAACAGAAAAGCTTCCCGTGGAACTGTTTCATAGCCATATCCCGGCTTGGTGTGTCCTGAGTGTGCGCACGCTGGGAAAGGAATTGTGGTCCTTCAAAATTCATTTGGCAGAGTTCCCCGCTAACAGCTTGACTATCTGACGCGTTTTCTGAAAGCAATTAAGACTAATGAGGTCACGAGGGCAGAGCCCTCATCTGATAGGCCTACTGCTTGTAAAAAAAAAAAAAAAAAAAAAAAAAAAGGAAACAGGCTCCTCTAAAACAGTGCTCCTCTGACCTTTTGGCCCCATCCCGGAAGACAGCAAAGATGGCCATCTGCAAGCCATAGAAGAAGCCCTCACCAGAAGAAACCAGAACGCTGGGATTTGATCTTGGAGTTATGCTTCAGAACTGTAAGGATATGCATTTGTGTTGTTGAAACTTTGCTCCTACATTTTTCCCTGTGGCAGCCTGGGCATTCTGTGACAGTTAGTGTGGGTGCCATTGACAGCAGTTACAAAGAGATTGGGTTGAATTTAGGTCACTGAGGAGGAGAGCACTGTCGGCTTAAGGTATTTTATTTACACCAAAGAGCAGTATTTCTGAAAAGAAAATACTTAATAATTATGAATAAACTGTGCCCACTCTTTCACTTTGAGGGTGATAAATGTCTGCCTTTTACAATTTATGCAAGTAGTCACTCTCTGCTTCATGGTTTCTGTTTGCTGCTCCCTAAACTTCATGTTCCTGAAACTAAGGTCTTGGAAAAAAACTGAAATAAAGTTATCTAGTAACTTAGTGTTGAAAGAGAATGCCCATTTGGCCACATTTTTATTGCACTAAAGCTTAGCCAGATGTATTCAATATTAAGAAGGGGGAAGTGGCTGCAGGTGACGTTATAAGAAGGGGGAAGTGGCTGCAGGTGACGTTGCTAGTGGTCATTAAGAGCCAGGCAGTAATGACAGCCTGGCTGGAGAATCAGCATTCTTACCACCTTCATCAATATTTGTGTATTAAAAGTCACGAAAAGCCTGGAAGTAACCAAAAGTTGTTATAAGGGGAGGGAAGGACAGCGACTCACCTCCCTGTTGGACCTGCCTGGCCCATACTCCATAGCAGACAGCAGGGAACCCTTCTCCCCACTTTAGAAAGAGAGGGGAGCTTCTGCTTTTGAGCTCGGCTCCAACAGGAAGTGGAATATCCTCCAGACTCACTCTCCATAACCATTAGATATCCCAACCTAGCAACAAGGCTTAACCATGCATTTGTAACCATGGAGTTTCCTCCCCTGCCCTAGTTCCCCAGATGACAACTCTAAGACTTTATTATTTTATGAATAAATGCCTAGGCTATAAACTTTGGCTTGTTCCCCAACTAGCTCATAACTTAAACTATCCATTTCTTCTGTTCTATGTGTGCCACATAGCTGGGTACGTCTCAGTTTCATGTGTCCTTCTTACTCAAAGTTCTGGCACCAATTTCTCCAACTTTCACTCTATCCCAGAGTTCCTCTTTTTCTGCCCAAGCTCCTACCCCCTTATTTCATGCCTCTGCTAACAGGCCATCAGCTTTTTTAGTTTAATTAACCAATCAGAGATAATACAGAGTACACCAGACCAACACTCCAATACATGGGCTTCAGAGAGTATTTGTGACGTGGATGAAATGTACACATTGACCCTTTATAAGGTTCTGAGCCAGCAGGGATAGAACAAGCTGGTAGTGGCCCCATAATCCAAAAGAACAGTTCTGGTTCTCTTCCTACTGTTCAAGGAGGGAGTGCCTGAATTGAGGCTTGCCATTTTCTTACAATCAGTGTTTTTGACATTTTACACCCTAGCCTTAAGAAACTCTTTTGAACTACTTTGTACACTAAGGGTGGCTCCTACCTTGTGCAGGCTTCTGGCCAGTTAGAGGAGTCTAGCCTTAACCTCCGTGCCTCCCATTTCCATCCCTCCCACTGCTTATGCCCCATTGGTCCCCAGTGGAAAGCAAAGAAGAAATGAAGGTCAGTAGCCAGAGCTGGGTCTTCCTAACCCATGGTCCACAGGCTTCCTCTTTCCCAAGGCTGCCACCTGGTTAGGATTAAGACTTTTGAGGCTCTAAACCCTAAAGTATTACATAAGCATTTCTCATATGTAAATAAGAAAGGCAAACAGGTATAAGGAGAATGGCCACCTAATTTATCTTCTAACTCTGGCCAGCGGTGAGAACTAAAGGAGGCATGTGGTTGACACGGACCAGGGCAACTGAGTACCCCAGAAGTCTCCTGAGCAAGTGGGGATATGTTATGACCTGAATCAAAATCCCCAATGAAAAAGTTTCTTTTTTCCATCATGGCTAGTTTGATATTCTTTTGACAATAGATGAATTTTAAAATGTCTCTTGATTTAAAAAAAAAAAAATGTTGACATTTGTCTAGTTGCTAAATGGTTCATGGGGTGGGGTTGTTTCATTGTCATCACAATCATCACAAGTAGCAGACAGGGGCTTCCCAGGCCCACTCACACCTATTGGGATAAAGCTGGAGGCTGGGGGTCCAGCAAGCCTTGCAGCAGATTCGGACTCTATAGACCATCT
Organism: Acomys minous; assembly: GCF_964271855.1. Taxonomy (NCBI): domain Eukaryota; kingdom Metazoa; phylum Chordata; class Mammalia; order Rodentia; family Muridae; genus Acomys; species Acomys minous. Next base: position 37,215,220 of record NC_140484.1, on the reverse strand, counting down.
TGAACCACAGGGCTGATCACTTCTTGCTGGCATGAGCTACCAAAACTAACCTGAGGTAGTTTCTTCACCAGTGGGAAAGGGAAATGTTGGAGTAAGTTTAATCAGTATCTAAATAACTGGTAACCAAGGTGACAGTCCCCTCCTACCCACAGCCTCCTGACTAGCAGTCTTCAGATGTTGCCTATGTCTGATGGGCTTTATGTGAAACATGCAAGTCTATTGTTTTATTTTTGGACCAATGTGTTTCCAGCATATTCTCAGATATCTATTGTGTGTAGTAGCTGGGAAAAGTCTGAAATCCTCTTGCTTCTTGCCAGGCTTTGTGTCTCCCTCTTCTAGGCACAAGAGTGGTCAGGTTATCTGGTGCCGCCAAATAGCTCTCAAATGTGAGGCTCATGACAGCTGGGCCTTGCTTTGTCTATCACAGTTTTATGGAAAGTGGGAGCATCCTGGTGGGGTGCTGGACATCAACAACTCAGTTCTATAACTGGAAATGCCACCTTTCGCTTCAGAGCACAACTCGTTAGCAAGAACTGGTTGGTGATATAGCAGAGCCCTTAGAGTCACTACACAGTAAACAAAAGGTATAAGAAATAAATTGTACAATATGTAAGAAAGTAATGAGTGTACTGGGAAAAGATAGGACAAAATGGTGGGATGATTGAAAAGGTGAAAGCTGTGCTTTGAGACAGGTGGTCAGGCTAGATCTCATGGAAAGTGACTTGAGTAAACCCTTAAAGGAAGAAACAGAATTAGCCGTGAAGACCTCCAGGGAAGAACATTCTAGGCCAGTGCATTAGCCCCAGAATGGCTAGTGCAAGGTCTTTAGATTAGAATACATATGACCTGTTTGGGAAGAGAGATGAGAGGTCAGAGGTGAAGCTGGGCAAGGAAACTTTTTATGAGGCCCCACGTCTGGGCAAGGGAGTAGTATGCCATGGGCCAGCTTATATTTTAAACTGATTTTCTTAGAGTTTTGTAAAGAATAATATCTAGACCCCACAAGAAACTGCCATTATCATTTGGACATGTGAAGCCCATTTGAGCCAGGGGTTATAAGAGAGATTAGAAATAGTAATCAAATCCAATACACTTGGAAGGATTTTTTTTAGCAGTCTGAGTGTGAGATGGAAAAGAAAGGGAAGAGTCAAAGGCTTCAGAAATGTTTGGGGCCAAGGGAAGGAAAAACATAGATAAATCAGATTATAAGGCTGACAGTTTCTGGAGAGAAGTCAGAGTTCTGTACAATGTGAGGTGGGAGAAAAAGCCTGTTACCGTGGGCAGCTGACTCTGGAGTGCAAATCATCTTGAAACTAAATGTACGGAAGTTGGGAGTCACATGTCAGTACATTCTGCCGTCTCTGCTTTCCTAACCCACTCAGATACCCATGGATACCTGCCTAAGATAATTCTTCAGATGAAGAACTATGATTTTGCTCAAAAGTATATATTTTGTATGGATACTTCAAAATGCAGTGAGATTACTATAACATTGTTGTACATCTTCGTCTGTATTCAAAATGTGGCATACACATCCAAACAGTGCTTATTTAATAAATGAACACATAAAAAGGACTGGCTGCCATGCCTCTTCAGGGACGTGGGTCTGAATGAACACTGAAGTGACAGGGGTGGAGGTATAGCAGGGGACAAGAGGAACTAATCAAAAGGCAAAGGGTTGTATCATTTTGGCACAAAGGGGACTCTGTATATTGACCTAACGCTGGTATTGAAGTAGCACACAGTCTCATGTAGAAGCCTTCGTATTTGGTGAGGCTTCTCCATTATATAAAAGTTATTCCCTAGAGATGACTGATGTCAAGATACCCAGCAGGGGCAAGAAGAGCCAAGCTTTTGATTTTCTTTATTTCCTTGGAAGGAAAAAAAATATCATTTTTCAGGCTTCCATCTGGTGTTGGTGAAGAAGGTGTCACATGTGTTCCTCTCCCTACACTATGGGTGGCATCCAACCTGGATGTTTTCTTTTGAGGCTGTCAGGATGCCAGTGAACCTGCAGTCATAAGACTCAGGAACCTCTTCACAGAAATCCAAGCTGTCTCCTACCAAAGCTAATGCGTCTCCATCCTGTCCCACTTATACTTTATGAAAGGTTTCAATTATATAGATGGCATAGTAACACCAAGTGCAGTGTCTTGCCCCATAACAGGAAGCCCAGCACATTTCCCCCAGACACAGTGTTTCAGAAACCATGAAGAGAAAGTACCGGAAATAACCTTCAGTGGCTGGAGTCTCTCAGGTCCTCAGAGCATCTCTGTTATAGATGAGCTAAGTAATTATTAGTGCTGGAAGAGAAAGAACATACATTTTGAGGTGGGGAACCCTTATGGGGTTTTCTGAGCAAAACTAACTGATTGGACAAGAGCAAAGTACAGTGTTGAAGGAAAGTGTTGATGGGGCAAAATTTCTTTGACACTTTCTGGCCAGGTTTCATTTGCTCTGCTCACAAGACGTAAGAGTAGAAGTAGGCAGAGGGCCTGGGAAGCATCAAAACAGCTTTCTATTCACATGTGCAGAGCTGTCAATCATCACTGCACTTACTGTGGCGATTAAAAGAAAACCAAAACAAAAAACAATAAGACCTGCCTACTTGGTCCTTGTGTATGTCTTTCCTGACTGAGCTTCTAAAACTAGGAATTTCCTTCATGACTGGGGTGTCTTTTGTTCTAATATCGGCTTGACTGCTAGGCCACTAAGTGACTTCAGGTTGGGATCCGGTGACTGGAAAGACCAAGGCTTCATTAGGAGAATGAAATTTTCAGGTACAAACCGGACCTCCATGGAGGAGAAAGGGTCTGGAGTGTATGTTAACCACCAATGGCCAGTGATTCCATCAGTTATGTCTGCGTAATAGAGTTTTCATACGCCTCCTATGATGGAGGTTAGAGAGGTTCTAGGCTGGGGACACAAGGGTTACTGATATCTCAGAAGCACATGGAAGCTCCTGCCCTTGTATCTGGCCATGCAAATTTCTTCCATATGGCTGCTCCTGAGCTGTGTCCCTTCATAGGAATCCAGGAATAGAAGTAAGGGTGTTTTCTGAATCCTGTGAGATGCCATACATATTTTTGAGCTTGATGAAAGGGTTGTAGAAATCCTCAACTCCATATCCACTTGATTATGCCAAGATACAGCTGATCCAGACCTATGACTGACATCTGAAATGGGTGCAGTGTTGTAGAAAAGAATGCATAAACTATGGGTTCCCTACTAACTCCAAGCAGTTAGTGTCCGAATTTAATTATAGGACACTCACTTGTTATGTGGAAAAATGGAGAGTTTGGTTGGTGTGGGAATAAACCTGTACATTTTACGTTAAAAGTGAGGAAAACAGTTCAGATCGATAGCTTTGTATATTACCCAACATCCAAGAAAAAGCCTTTGAGTTTATGGTCACAAATACTGCTTAGATGTTTGTTCCTTTTAAAAAAATGTTTTCTAAAAATATATCTTGAGAGTTAGAGGGAGATCCATTCTTATAATGAACAAACAAGGAGTCAAAACTCTAAGGGAACTTTGAAGTTTGCCTGGCTATTTACTAGACGCAGTTAAATGAAATTGTCCGTGAATTCTGTCTCAAGCTGGGAACTGAAATTGGGATTTGAAGAGGGGGGATGGGAGGGTGGAAAATTAAAGTATGCATCCTATTTATGCTTGGCATGTTGGGTAAATTATCTAAGGAAAGGTCTCATAGTAGCCTTGTTTTTCCACACATATTCCCATTCTCTGACTTCAAGTACATTGGGTAATGTGCCCAATACAGTTTTATTCAAAACCATGGAGGCCTTCATAATGGTAGAGATGTTCAAAAGGTTTTATTTGCTAAAGATAGTTGTGGCTTTAAAAGTTCCTTGACCTTTCAAGAATCCTGAGGTCTCTGTGACTCTTTGCTAATGCCATACCCTGCTGGTTATGTAGTTATGCTGTGTGTCTGTGTATCAGCTAATGAAAAGGACAAAGGAACCATTAAAGATCTCTTACTGATCATTCTTAAAGAAACCTTTTGAGGATATCAGATTAACATGGTATAATTTGCATATCTTTTAGTCTGAAATGTTTGAGACTAGAGGTGTTCTGGACTCTATTTTGTTGTTGTTGTTGTTGTTGGTTTTGTTTTTGTTTTTCACATTTGGGGATATTAGCAAAAACTTTGAGATACCTTAGGGGTAACTCAAAAGAATTTACATGAGATGCATTTATGTCTCATAGACCCTCATAGTGTGATAAGACTACATACAATATTTTTGCTGTGCTCATATTGTGAGACTAGTCCGCTGATGTCAAGGGTAGGGTTTTCTGCCCATACTGCCATGATTTTAGAGTATTTTGCATTTTTTTTTTATTTTCCTGTGCTCAATCTATACTGATGACAGTGCACTGAATTTAACTCTCCCTTCTGAGGTCATCTTTAACATCCAAAAGAATCTGATGCTCTTCATTTAGTTATTCTGTATTTGAAATCGAATTTTCATTTTGTGGAATTTATTAAAAATTTCCCAAATTTCATGTCTCTTCTTTCTTAAAAAAAAAAAAAAAAATTTTTATTTGAAAACTATTCTATCAGTTAAATAAAAATTTTGCATGTGACTACTACATTTGTCATGCTAGCCAAAACCAAAGGATTTTCTTCAAACCATAATAAATGGCTTCCTAGGCCTAACCTGCTGACTTCTTTGGTTTGTGGGTTAACATGTGTTAAACACCACTTCCTTTTACTTATATAGTGCATATATGCACTCCAATTACTACATATGATGCATTTCACAAATAAGACATTTAAACTATTATGAAGATTGTCCTTTTAGGCATCAGCTGCTTTGTAAAACTATCTGTCCTTTGGTGAGGGATCTTATTTCTTTGAGAATGATCAACTCCTTGGAAATGAATCCCGTGTGATTAACAGAGCTTTGTGAAGAACTTGCTTAGAGTAGTTTTTTTTCCAAGCAGTGGTCCCTTTCCACTGACTTTTGTTTGATTTTTTTTTCTTTCTTTCCATAGGAAGTAGATCTCCTTCAGCAGAGTACTGATAAATGTTTAATTGCCACATAGGTGAATGGAGGGTCCAGAACACCAGGACTGGTAGTGTTTGTCCATTCTGATGGCATAAATGAGTGATGCTCTTCATGATGGTCCAGTGTGGAGGTTGCTAAGACCCTGACATCATAGTTTCATTTCCTGTTTTATAGAGATGACCTAGAGGCCTATCTAAAGCTGGGGATGGGGTAGGGAGGTGGGGGGGTCTCATCAAGTATAGGTTATGAGTGTTCCTTGAAGTCATTGCTCTACTATGTGGGTAGTTAATAAGTTTCTGAACTTCATTTACTTATTCATTCATTTGTTTGGCATTGATTTATACCAACTAAGAGAAGTACCTGAACGTGAGTGTATGTGTGTGAGTCCCTCTCACTAGAAATAAAATACAGTTGTGAGTGTGTGAGTCCTCTGATCTGTGCTAACTCAGCCAAAGCAGGCACCACATGATGAAGACTGAGAAAAGGAGACCCTGTGAATATTGACTTGCCACAACCTGTAACTGCTGTGGTAAGAAGCCAGACTTTTGCACTAAGTAGATGTGCACATTAGAGACAAAGCTGCCTTGACTATCATTCAACAGCTCAGAACTCCAGCTGCTTCCTATATGCATCATCTAAAAATGGAAGTTGGCCCCAATTGCTTTGTCTTTATATTGGAGATAATAAAAAAAAAATAAAAACAAAAGTATCACAATACTGAAAAGCCAAAATCTCAGATAGCAACAAGTGTGCTGTGGTGGTTGTGACTCATGGAACACTTAGGTTCTGAAGTCAGGACAGGAGAAGGCGGGTCACAGTTAAATTCAATCTATGCTTCCAAGCCCTAGACAGCCCAGCTTCTCCATAGAGTTGGTCCAGCTGGCTACCCAGCTGAAGAATGTTTACTGCATAAAACCCTGAAAGTGTTATGAGACAGATAGGGGACATCTGTAGTCTCTTTGCCCTTTGGGATAAATGAGGGGGAAAGATCCACACTGACTTAAATCCTCATTTACTTTCAGGATCTTAAAAAAAAAATCCCTATCTCACTACTGCTTTAAAAAAAAAAGACAAAAACAGCTTAGTTGAGACCTTGTTCACATAGAATGAAGGTTGCCTTTTAAAAGTACACACACACACACACACACACACACACACATACACACACACGATAGTGGAATTTAGTGTGCTTTAGAGTTGTGTTGATCACCACCATGTCATTTCAGAGCATTTTATCTCCTCCCCTAAGCCAGCCACTCACTAATTAGCAGTCACTAACCACTCTCCTCACAGTCCCTTCCTTCCACTGTATCTGTATCTCTTTAAACGCGCCTGTTCAGAACATTTCACATCCATACATCCTACTCAATGGGCCTTTTGTGTGTTCTCTGCCACATGACTTTAACATCATGTGTCAGAGCTGCATCTGTGTTATCATGTGTCATTACAGCTTCATTGCCTTTGGTAGTTGAGAAATGTTCCATTGTGATGTACATGACAACAGCTGGGAAACGTGACGGTTATTTCTATTTTTCATTCTGAATGATGCGGTGAGCTGCATCTTTCTGGATGCTGATTCCTCTGGGTTCTCTACCCAGGGAGAGAAAGTCCAGGTCCTGTATTAACTGCTTAACATTCCAAAACCGCAACAAACTCCTTTCTGGAGCAGCTGCACTGCTTTCTGTTTCCACCAGCCATGGCTGAGGGGGTCCAACCTCTCTATACCTCCGCCACCAATTGTTACTGCCTTGCGTTTGCTTTATAGCCATCCTAGTGCACGTGAAAGGGTAGGTCACTGTGACTTCTATTCCTACTTCCCTGGTGTTACTGAACACACTCTTCTGTGCTTATGGATAACTTATATATCTTCTTTGGAGAAATGCTCCCCACCCCGTGATCTTTCCAGGCTCCTTTTCAATTGCTTCAGTGGCATTCTATGCACACAAATTCTTCATTTTTAATGAGGCCTTATTTTTCAGCTTTAAAATTTTTTTATTCTTTAGTTTTATTTAGGAAATTATTAAGGTCCTTTCAAGGTCAAAGACCTTAATAACTTCCTAAATAAACACTAAGGCAGAACATTTTTGTGCATGCTATGGCTCTGACATATTTTTGAAACACTTTATCTTATTGGTTGGGTCAATGTTGGGAACAAGAAATGCATACCACGTTGTTCATATGTGGGTCCAATGAAAACTTTGTGGAGCTAGTTCTCTCCTTCCACCCTCACTTGGGCTTGGGGGACTGAACTCAGTCCTGTGGCCAATCACCTTCACCTACTGGGCCCTCTTGCTAGCCTGGCACCAACAATTTCACTCACTTCTACCTGGAGCTCTTGCACCTGTATAAGCTCTTTATGTTCTCCCACTGATACACAGGAAAAGTAAGTTTACCCATGATTACTACACACACACACACACAAACACACACTTCTCCCATATAACAGTCATGAAATAGTAGAAAATTTTAACATTTTAGATGAACAGACTAATACCAAAATCTGGACACCTCTGACATTCAGTATTTTCGAGGACATTTGGTAATCCCCTTCTTCAGTCCTTCTCTCTGCTTAGTCCTTAGTTTTCTGTCCCTATTCCAGTCTTCTCACCATGCTCTCTTAAAAGGCCAAATACAAGGCAGGGCATGGTGGCACATGCCTTTAATCCCAGCACTCGGGAGGCAGAGGTAGGCGGATTGCTGTGAGTTCGAGGCCAGCCTGGTCTACATAGCAAGTCCAGGATAGCAAGGCTAACATAGAGAGACCCTGTCTTGAAAACCAAACTAAAACAAAACAAAAAAGCCCAAATACAAATTTGATTTATTTGTTCCGACAGCACACTGTACATTTCTCATTTTCTTCCTTGACTTACTGAACACTTTCCTACACTCAAGATTTCTCACTCTCTTCTTCCCAGGAATGTATCCCTACACTCAAAGGAATTCTGGTGCCATTTTGAACATCTGTATTATAAATAAATGGGTAGGCGCTGGTCCTCACAGCCTGAGTAGCAAAGTGATAAGAGTCACCAAATGAGTAAACAGAAGACAAAAGAGGAATTAGAGCCATTTGTGATGATGGCCTTTAATTCATTCAACATGCTGCCAGCAGAGGGGTCACAGAAGCTGTCTTAGGGGCACAGGTGTGAAGAGATAATGCAGAGAAAGGGGAAGAACCCAGCTTTTAAATTAATACAGGCCTAGGATTTGTGAGCACACAGGTGCACAATATTTTAGAATTATCTTGAATAAGTGTTTTTTCAGTTTTTACAAAAGTGATAATAGGCATAGATTATACAGAGCCCTGGGAGAGTCTGAGACTCAAATGTATATGACATGAAGTGGAATTTTTAGTTTTTAAATCAGAATAGATTTCTGAGCTTAAGTCTAGTTTATCTGCTAAATGAGGTAGGAGAAAGAAATTCAATTTTCAGTTTTGGTTTTTCTGTTGTAAAATCCGGAGTGTCACATTGTAGAATTGTATCTTTCATGCACAAGGTCTGTAGTAAACGGCATTCTCCAGATGTTCTTGCTGAGACTCGCTGGCACGTAGGATAAGAGTGAGGGCTGACATGAGTCCCAAGTGGAAATCTTTCCAGCTGGAGCATTATATCCGGTCAGGGATGTGTCACACAGATAAGCCTTGCTGCCTAGAAACAGTCACGCCAGCCTTATTCCCTCCAGTTTTCCCCAGCTTCAGCTTTTCAGCTTACTATGGAAGTCCTTGAGACAAAATGCTCTATAAATGCTGTTTGTGGAAGCAATGCACAACTCAGAAGAGAAATATTGGAAAGAGGAGAGGGTGGGCAAGAAAAAAGACCAACTTGGTGCTCAGAAAACAGTTATGCTGCCCCAATAAACGCCTTCACCAGCACCAGCTCCCTCCTTGGAGTAGCTGCTAGCAGATTTCACTGATGAATTAGTCTTAATTTGCCTTTGTTTTCATAGCACTCTAATAGAGATTCTGGCCCCACTCAGGCTCAGGAAAAATGCTCAGAATTTGGATCCAGAACACTGGGTCTTATGAGTCTTCTCTTAGTATGATCCTCCTCGGCATCACCTAAGACTATGAAGGTCACTGTTCCTATGGGATTATTTTACATGTATTAGTTCTAATGTCTGTAACCGCCCTGCAGCACAGATTCTAACAGATCCCTGTTATCACCAAAGATGGGGTTGAGAGAGGTTGTGTAGAAATACCCTACTCCGCCTGTTGATGCCCTTGCTCAAGCTTCTGCTCACAGTGCCTGGGTAATCTGTGCCCTGGTTGTATCATTGGATGACTGGGTCTTGATCTTGGTGTACAGCACAAAAGCCACAGACCAAGTGTCATGTGAGAAGTGTTCCCATGCTAGCTGGATGACCTGGAGCAGTAACAAGAGCTACTTTATATCTAATGTGAGGAACTGTATTCATGTGATTTCTTCTAACACCAGAGAGCTAATTAGCATTTACAGCAATCCTACAGATATGGAGGGCTGTCACGTCTGTAAATGAGAAAACTGAGACACACTGAGGCAAATGGAACACTTTCAGAGAAGTGGGAGATTTCAGCACAGTCGTCTATGTGCAAATTCACGGTTTCACCCACACCACTGTAGAGCTGGAAGCGTAAGCTGTTGAAACATCATTTCCTTATCTAGAAAACAAAAGGGCAGTGTCTACTTTATATGATTGCTAGCGACACAAAATCAGAAAACACACAGGAAGGATTTGTTGTCCCTGACAAAAGCAAGTGCTCAACAGTGTTCATTTGCTTCCCCTTTGCTCTGAAGCCAACACAAAAGTTGACAGCAGTGTATAGTATATGCTACACAAATGGTCAAGAGTACGCATATGAGTTAGTGTGACTTGGGCAACCCAGTGAGCAGCTTGCAACTTTAGAAATAGACCTGATTCCAGGATGGTAGAACCTAACAGAAGTCAACACTCCAGGGCCAACTTTAAAGGGAGATACATACTAGTTGAATGGGGGAGGGAGGAACTAATGAAGGAAAGAAGTAAATTCTCCGACCAGGTAACAGTGGAGAATCTTTAGCATCGATTCATTGTGAAAAGGTAGTAAGAATTTGGCACACAGGCTTGCTGTTGTGGAGGCAGATCTAAACTCACATTAATCTTTCGGTACTTTCGCATTCTGTAAATAAATAAGCTCCTGGTCAGTCAGCATTGGCATACTGAATTCCTACTTTGGTCTCAAAACTGATTGAGCTCAACTGGTTCTATGGGGCTGGCAGTTAGTGTGTATGGCTGAATCCTAAAGACTTCCCTAGTGCAAAGAGGAGACAGGCTACTCAGGGCCATCTGGTGGCATGGTATAGCATAACAGAGTAAATCTTACCATTATCAAAATAGAAGCACGTGCTCAGAGCTTGGAGATCGTAGTAAATTCCATAGGATCTGAATCTGGGCATGGGTTTGTAATCTCACATACTAGTGCGGCTGAGGCAGGGTGAGGATGGGCGAAAGTTCAAGGCCTCTCAAGGTTACTTATATATAAATAAATTCAATGGATACCATAGGAGTGAGAGACTTGAGTGTGGCTGCAGAGACTGTTCTCATCTGTAGAGCAGGGGTGATCGCACCAGATTGTTCTCCCTGGAGGTCACACCTGAACACATGTGTCAATCTTATCCAGAGTGCATCATAAGGACCATTAGACTCTGGTCGCATCCAAGAGAAAGCTTCCATGACAAAATCCATTAGCAAAGGCTTTACACATACCCCTGTCTTTCAATACATTCTCAAAATGGTGCTGAGAACATGTAAAAAGTAACTGTTCAACCTTGTTTAACTCAGAAGGGAGCTCCTGAGCACTTGGCCCAGAGAAATCCTTTCTTGAATGCGAGCATCTCACTGGCCCCACGAGCACAATAGGAAAACATGGGTACACATGAGACATGTTGCATAAAGCAGAGGGATGATTCTATTTCGGGCAGTTTTAAAGTTCACAAATAAACTTAGAATTTCCTTGGATCAAAAATGTATCTAACTTTAGCTTTCCTTTTACCCATGGGCATTTTGTACTTTTTTTTTTTTAATTGAAAACAAAGGCACATTTGAAGTCTGTATCTTGCCATTCAAATGCAACCTTCTCAATTGTGGGTCAAGAGTTCCCTCTTTCACAACGTCTTTGACCACCCTCTTCTAGCCCATAGAGATTTTTCTGTTTTCAGAGCTCCTTGGTACTGATTGTCCCCTAGGAACTGGGGCTCTGGATGCATCTCTGTGGAACTGGATTTATGCCACACACTTACCAGAGCTGAATGGGACTAGAAGGAGGCTTGTGAGGAAGCCACAGCTTAAAGAGAAAAGGGAGCAGAGCCTCAAGTTGCAGGGAGTTCTTAGGGGAAACTGCGGTCTTCTCTGCACATTAATTTCTGTGAGTCCATCACAAGTTCATAATTACAGAATGCTCATTTAATCAAAGCGCACTAAGCTTACGTCTCCCAAACTCAGACACAGATTTCCATTTAAATCTCTCGTTTATCTTTTTATAGTACAGAAAGTTAAAAAAAAAAACCCTAAGGATTCTTTTTCCCTTCTCTGTATGTCTTCTTGGTTGTTCTTACTGTGCAGTAGTTACTGTCTGTACTGAGGTCTATACATTTGAATTCCGAAGCACAATTCACAACTGTGATAACATGCAATAACTTAATGAATCTTAGCATGCTTTTATTATTGATTCTGATTAAATTATAAAATAAGGCTCAGTGTTAGTTAAACCGAATGGAAGCCATGTTTTCCTTGGTTCTTACATGGCGGGCAGCTGCATCAGGTCACATGCAGTATATGTAAGAGGAAAATGGCCAACAGGGCCTGGAGAGAGAGTTCTGCAAGCATGAGGGACTGGAGTTCAGATGCCAGCACACAGTAAGAAGGTAGGCATTGTTGCAGATGCCAGTAACCCTCGCTCCAAGGCTGGCAGAGGCAGAACGATGGGTGGGGAGGGGGCAAATCACTGGAGCCCTGTGGCTTCTAGCCTAGCAAAGAAAGCCTTAGCCCTAGATTCAGGGAGAGAGTCCTTTCTGAAAGGAAAAGGCAGGAAATAACAGAGAGCACAGGACAGCCTGTTCTGTCCTCTGTGTGCATGCACTGGCAATGTGCATTTGTATAAACTGACACAGACACAGACATATGTGCGCACGCACACATACACATACGCAAACACATGCACATATACAAAACACATACACACATATACAAACACACACACACACACACACACTTTTAAGTGTGAATTTAAAAACTGTTGAAGGCGTGAATCAGTACAGTATACCAGTCCTAGGAGAAATGAGGGCTTAACTAGAGGAGCAGGAGAGAGTCAGAGAAGTGGGGCACAATGGTATCAGCAACACCAGATGCAGTGGCATTCTGTCACAGGCTTGTTTATTGTACTAAAAGTAAAGAATACACATGAGATGTGAAGCTCATTATATATTACTCAAAGAGAATTTCAATAAGGAAAAGACACACAGGTTGCTGTAAATTTTTATTGGTTCATATAATAGAAAAGAGTCAGAAAAGTTTTTTGTTTTTTGTTTTTTTTTGTAAAATTCTCATGGTTGGCTGAAAGCGAACTAGACACTTAAGCAAAAGATGATTTATCTGAAACCCTGTGGGCCATTACACTGTCCATTACTCAAACACAAATTATGATTTATGAAAATCAGTCAAAGACAGGAGTCCTACCTCAGGCTGTAGTTCAGACTTGTTATTTATGATAGTTCATATCAGCTTGGACTAAACTAGAAAAGTGGCCTGAGAGTTCCGCAACCAGAAGGCTCTAGATAATTCCCAGCCCCATGCACAGGCTCACAATTAGTTCCGTTTGGGGAATGTTTGCTCTGCAGACTAGTCATCTGGGGACAACAAAATGACAGAGAGCGAGAGAGAGAGAGAGAGAGAGAGAGAGAGAGAGAGAGAGAGAGAGAGAGAGAGAGAGAAATTGTTGCCTTCGCTTGAACATGACTCTATCATTTATTAACATGTCTTGCTTTTAAACTCTCTTTACTCTTGTTATTGTTTCTTAACTCAGTTCACTCACATGTAAGCATTCATCCCTTTACTCATCTCTGGCCATAGCTCTGTGTTTATCACCCAATGTATGCATAATCTGCAGCCTAGTCTCTGCCCTCTTGATGCCTGTGGTCCCAAGAAAAGCCTAGAGAAAAGCATATCTACTTATAACTGGGGTTACTCATATCAATAAAAACAATGACAGCAAGCCCTGAGGCCCATTGTAAAAAGGCTATCATAGGTTCAGAGACACTTTACCTTTTCCCTAAGAAATCACCATTTAAGTTGATTTCTATCCACTGCTCGGGGAACAGAGGTACAGAGCAGTAAATATAAGGTTAGAAATTTTTCTCACTTGAAGACATTACCAGAGAAAATCAATAATTCCAGGAAAAACGATGAGTTAGAATCTTTGATGTTATAATTGATTTTTGTGGCTTAAAATTTTAAAATCTTAGTCCTCTATTTAATGTGGACTTGGTTAAAAAAAATCTTCTCACATTTTATAAGCTAATGGTTTGTCCAAATGATGATGTCCTTTGACTTACAGAAGCTTGTCTGTTTCATGAGGTCCCATTTATTAATTAGTGCTAATGGTGTTCTATTCAGGAGTTGTCTCCTATGCCCATGTGTTCAAGGCTACTCCACACTTTCTCTTCTATCAGGTTTGGTGTATCTAGTTTCATGTTCAAGTCTTTAATCCACCTGATCCACTTGGACTTGAGTTTTATGCAGGGTGATAACGATGGATCTATTTGTATTTTTCTACATGCAGACAATCCAGTTAGACCAGCACCATTTGTTAAAGATGCTATCTTTTTTTCCCGGTGTGTATGTATTTCTGGCTTTATAAAAAAAAAAAATAAGGTGTCTATAGGTGTGCAGGTTTATGTCTGGGTCCTTAATTAGATTCCACTGATTATTGTATCTCTTTTTATGCCAACACCATGACGTTTCTATTACCACAGCTCTGTAGTACAGCTTGAAATCAGGAATGGTGATACCTCCAGCAGTTCTTTTATTGTTCGGAACTTCTGTAGCTTTCCTGCATTTTTTTGTTCTTCCCAGTGAAATTAAGATTTGTCCTTTCAAGGACTATGAGGAACTGTGTTGAAATTTCAGTGAGAATGAATTGAATCTGTAGATTGCTTTTGGTAAGATGGCCAATTTTACTATGTTAATACTCAGATCCATGAGCATAGACCTTTCCGTCTTCTGATACTCCTTCAATTTCTTTTTTCAAAGACTTGAAGTTTTTATCATAAAAGACTTTCACTTGCTTGGTTAAAGTTACCCCAAGATATTTTATATTATTTGAGGCTATTGTGAAAGGTATTGTTTTTCTAATTTCTTCCTCAGTCTGTCCTTTGCATATAGGAGAGATACTGATTTCTGTGAGTTAATATTGTATCCAGACACTTTGCTGAAAATATTTATCAGCTATAGGAATTCCCTAGTGGAATTTTTATGAACTGTTGTATATGATATCATATAATTTATAAATTATTATATTCTGGCTTCTTTCTTTCCCTTTGATCTTCTTTAGTTGTCTTATTGCTCTAGCTAGGACTTCAAGGATTATATTGAATAAATATGGAGAGAGTGGATAACCTTATCTTGTTCCTGATTTTAGTGGAATTGCTTTGACTTTCTCTCCATTTAAGTGGATGTTGGCTATATGTTTGTTGTAAACTGCCTGTGTTATGTTTAGGTACGGCCCTAGTATCCCTAATCTCTCCAGGATTTTTATCATGAAGGGATGTTCGTATCTTTGGTACAGGAAGGTACTCCACAGGCTACCAAAAGTGAAATGTAAACACCAACCAGCCATAAAAGCTTTGACCTACAACCTGTCCTGTCTGCATAATATGCTAGGTAATGGTAGCCAACAAGTGTCCGATTTGACTTAAGGCCCACTCCATGAGATGGAACCTATACTCAACATTTCTTGGGTGACCAAGGACCAGGCACTAGATAGCCCAGAGACCTAAGATCAGTGCTTTATTCAATAATCATTAGAGAAGCTTCCTTTGGCAGCAGATGGAACATAGGAAGATACCCACATACATTATGAGGAAAGAGAGTCTAATGCAATGTTGCCATCTAATCCCACCCTTCAGAGCTCAGAGATTCCCATGGGAGAGGAGACAGAAAGAATGTAAGAATGGAGAGTTCCAGAACAAGGCCCTCTGACCCGTATGAGCTTACATAAACCGAAAACAGCAAG
The DNA here is from genome assembly GCF_964271855.1 of Acomys minous. Lineage (NCBI taxonomy): Eukaryota > Metazoa > Chordata > Mammalia > Rodentia > Muridae > Acomys > Acomys minous. The sequence continues at coordinate 37,199,947 of NC_140484.1, read as the reverse complement.
CACAAGGCTGACATGGGTCTACACCAGGTCCTCTGCTTAAATGTTACAGCTTTTATCTTAACACTGATGTAGGACTCCTGAGTGCGACCAGCTAGTCTCTGATTCTTATAGCTGCTCTCAGAGCTCTTTTCTCTCTTTTGAGTTGCCTTGTCCAACTTCAGTAGGATGGTTTTTAAATTTATCTTATTAAAATTTGTTTTGTCATGTTTGGTTGTTATCTCTTAGAATACTCTTCTTTTCAATGAGAGACAGAAAGGCAGTAGATCTGGAGGGAAGTGAAGGTGGGGAGGAATTGGGAGAGGAGATAGAGAAGAAACTGTGATCAGGATATATTGTATAAGAAAAGAACTTGGCCTCAGTGGAGGAGGATGAACTCAGTCCTGATGTGACTTGATGTGCTGGGATGGGTTGATGGGGGAGGGCTCCTCTTTTCTGAGGACAAGAGGAGGAGGAGTAGGGGAAAGAGAGTGGGAGGGAGGTACCAGAAGAGGTGTATATATATATATATATACACATTAAAAAGACATTTAAAAATAATCTATTTTCAATCAAAGAGAAAAAAACAGCAAAAAATAAAGTCTTTTTGTACAATGCTTTCTTTTTACTCCATGCAGGATTCTGATAGATGGGGCAGCATGTGACTCAGGAGACTTTTTGTCTTTGGTTGCCCACTGTAGAAGCAGCGGATCTTTGGGAAGGCTCTGGGGGTTCAGTGCCTAGTTTGAGAATTGTGGGTATTGTGGTATTTTGAATGAGGCATGTTCTCCATAGTCTCAGGTATTTGAACACATGGTCACCAATAGGTGGCTCTGTTCGGGAGAGTTGGGTGGTACAGCCTTGCTGCAGGAAGCATGTTAATGGTAGCGGGCTCTGAGATTAGAAGCCTAGCTCCAGTTCCCTCCCTCTGCTTCTCTTTTGAGGTAAAGGATGGGAGCCCTCAGCATCTTGTCCTGAGAGCCTGGCTGCCACTTGCTTCCATGCTTCCAAACCCTGATGGATTCTTATCATTCCAGAACCATAATCTCTAATGTACTCTCTATATAAATTGCCCTGATTACAGTGTCTTATCAGGGCAACACGACAGTCAATAGTACAGTTATAAATCCATACATTGTTAGAGGTTTCCAAGGAAAATTCAGATACATTTTTGATCCTTCTAAGCCTCTTTTTGTATAAACATGTTAGTGTGAATATGGTAAGCGTACAGAAATGTGCAAATGTCAATGTGTAGGTCAGTGAGTTATCACCAAAACAGAACTGTGCCACAACCACTCAAGACAAGGCATGGATCAGTGCCAGCCTCCCACAAGGTCCGCTTGGATCCCCTCAATTGCTTTGCCCTCTCTCCTCTCCAGAGTCACCACTCTTGACTTCTAACATGGCAACCCCATTTCTGCAAGAATTATTCATTCATAATCCTAGCATAAATATTCCCTTCCTTATCTTGTGGTTGTTTATGATAATGACACTGTGTATGTGCCATATGGAAGATACTTAGCTTCCGCCCATTTAGCAGAAAAGATGAAGGCTTTCTCCTCCCCTGGGTTACTCTGACAGCTAGCATCGACACACAAACAGTGCAAGTGATAGAGCTCACCTTGCCTCAAGGCCTACTGTCTAAACAGGAGCTTTAGTCCTGCACAGGAATCCTCTGTTCCATATCCGTTCTTTCCATGGAAGAGCCGCTCCTTCTCTGTTTATCTTTAAGTATGTTCAGTTGGTTTGTGCTCCAGAAGGTTATATAACTAACCTAAAATGAGCTTCCGAGATGACAGTAATTATAGCTTATCTTTCAGGAGGATTCGGTGTTCCAGGCATTCTACTGATAACTGTTTATCCATTAGCTCTTTTCCTTCTTCCCACTGAAGCATAGGGTATGTATCCATATTATCCCCAGGACAAGGGCTAGAGAGACTTGAAACACTTAACCATGAAGAAAGGGAGATTGGACAACCTTGGCAGTTTATTAAAAGCGGGCTCTTTTAAAAATCACATTCATTTGCATATTTGTTGTGTATGTGTGTGTGTGTGTATTCGTGCACACGAGCACACATCTGCATGCCTGTGTTCCTCTGTGCCTTTCTCGGTGGGTTACAACTCCCTGTTCAGGCAGGTACTAAAATGTGTTCCTAGAGTCTTTCAGGAGAGGTCGTTATCTTTAATTTCAGCTCAATGTTGGAAAGGTTCTTGGTTTTAAAAATAATGAGAATGTCTATCACTGTCTCTCCTCTCACTTCATTGGGAAACGTCCTGAGTGTCTGAACAGAGCTTGGAGGCCACAGGGCTACATAAATGTCTCATTAAAAGCACTACAATTTAAAGGCTAAATCCATTTTTACACTGTTTCAGCTGTACGAAGGCATAGTGGAGAATGTGCCTCTGGCGAATGTCTTCTCTAGTCCAGCCATTAACTTGCAATTATCTGTATAATATTTTTACCTATATTTTTGTTTCCCACTATTCATCACAGCCACATACAGTCATTCTAGGTTGCTGCTCCAAAAAGGGAGTCTGTCACTGTTGATCCTAGGAAGTTGCTGAGAAGAGCTAGTATACACTAAACGCTTTTACATCATTAGTTCATGTGTCTCAGTTTACAAATAGCAGACAGATAAATGCCCATTTAGTGTCCTTTTTGTGTGGTATCATATTAGCAAGTACAAGTAAAATAAATAATTAATATGGCATGAGCACTGGAGAAGCAAATTTCAGGAAGAAGTAAAACCAATATAGTCCCAGAAAGTTAACCCTGAGTTTACAATAAGAGTAGTAATGAAGTGTATTAATACTGGTCCCATGTAAAGGGTCTTTGAGGTAGTCTTAGAATGGATCCCTGAGATACAGAGAGGAAATAAGCATTGCATCTGGCTACTGGGGAGCTGTAAAGCATGCTTGCTAACAAAGCACAGCTTACCCAAGTGTTTCAGGAAAGGAGGAGAGAGAGGAGTAGAGTGGGCTGACTTCCCACTACTGCTGCAGGAAATCAATACAAGCACGGTTGCTTTGGACACACATGTATTACACCAGTTTCTTTAACTTGGAAGTGTAAAACAAGGCTTGTTTGTTACAATGAAGGTGTGGGTGAAGGGTTTTCTTCCTGGTGATTTAGGTTGGAAGCTGTTCCTTGGTGTCCCAGTTCCTGGAGACTTGCATTTGTTGGATAAAGGCTCCACCTTCCAACTTCAAAGCACCACCAACCCACATTCTGCCCACATCATCCTGTCTCTACTTGCAGCTGCCCTCTTCCTTCCTCTGTAAGGACTTTGGAGATCATGGTGATCCCTTATCTCAAGATTAGCTTCCTCAGAAAAGTCTCTTTTGCCAAGGAGGAAACCAGAGTCTTAGGCTCTGGGGATTAAGAGGATATGGGCCTTGGTGAAAACCATTATTTCTACCATGTTAAGAAGGCATTTAAGTGGTATGCCTTGAAACTTGACCTGCAGAGAACAAATCCACTGGACCCCTTGATGTAGGAGAAACAATAGCAAATCATACAGTGCAAGGCAGGGCAGACGAGGTGGTCATGAGAGAGCCGATATAGATTACTGACTCTGCTAGTGGACATCATGTACCTGCCATGTTTGTGACTTGGTGTGTGGTTTATATATCTGTGAAGGCAACCCCATTTTCCCCACAACTCTGACTGTGAGCACAGCCAGTTTGTTCTCCGTGGATGGTCACCTAGTATGGACCACTCAGTAACAGGTCCTAAGTATTCTTCTGAGCACATGGGTAAATTTTAAAGTTTCTTATTTCTGAGTGTTTTCTACCTTTGTTGAGATCCTTCAAAATGTGAAATATTAAGGTCGCTATAGACCATATCTCCAAAGAATCTTTCATGTGTATCAAAGGGTTTTCTAATCATAAAAAAAGTTTTGACTTTTTTTTTTAAGTTGTCTACAATGAGACCTGATTCTAGCTGCAAGACTGTCCCTGGGATCACTGAGACCATGAAATGGGGGCTCACAGAAGTAACCTGATTAATGGTATTTACAGCAGAGCTGGGACACCATGTTAATTCCTCCCCAATACTTTCCTTTTTTTTTTTTTCCTGTCACATTGCCAAGAAATTAAAATGAGTTGTCATACACTGTGAGCTTTGATTCGGAAATTTAATTTGTTGGAATTAGTTTTCGCTTTGGCTCCACACAGGTATGAAATGTAAGAATCCAGCGAATTAGCAGATGTGCAATGGGCTCAGAGCTGGCTAAGGGAGCTATCAGTGGCATTCGGGCAGGAGCTGAACCTGTCTCTCTGGCAAAACGAATTCAGAGCGTCTGGATGCGAATGTGCCGAAACGGTTATGAACACATTCGGAGGTCCCGTCGTCAGTATAGCTGCTTAGCTAGAATAAAGCCACCAAGATGCCACCGGATAACACAACCTTCGTCCCCGTAAGGCCCGATGACAGGGAGCTTTCAGGGCACAGAACTGTCTTTTCAGAAACAAGAGAGACAATGATAACACTGGCATTCAAACTTGAAAGAATTACAACAGTGGCTGGAAAAGACAGGCATTATAAAGTAAGAATTCCCTTCCCGTCCAAGGCTGAACGCCACAGCAAAGTTATTTTGGTGGCGTTGAACAGTTGTGACGTTCAGGGGTAAATAAGCTTCACAGAAACAAGCCCAGAAGCCTCAGAAGGAAAATGTAAACACTCAGCTGCGCTTTTAAATGCTTGCTATTTTCTCTCTTAATTGTGTTTACCTTTAAAACAACAACAAACAGAAGCCAAAAGCTTGGCAGAGGGTTGCTTTTTAAGGAGACTGTATTCCTTTGCAGCCAAGCAGACATGCCACTCTTCTTACTCAAGTCTTTCTCCAAAAGGAAAAGTGATGCTTTTTTTCATTTCCTTCATAGAAGATCATGTTACTTTTGCTCAGAAGCCACACCTCTCATGACGGAGGACAAGCAAGGCTCGGCATGATGCTCCCAGCATCTTTACTGGGGCTCTAGAAAATCATAACTACTCACTGAGGCCCAAAGCCCTGGGGATTAGGGACATGTAAGGTTGAAAGAACACACATACCTAAACAAGCAATTGCTGTGCAGTGGACAAGGTAGCTGTGTTATTTGTACTTATTGAGAATTAATCATTGTTATCAAAGTGGCCTTCAGTGAATGAACTAATGCACGTTAAAGAGTTTCTTAGTCATGTAGAACAAACCTAACAAATTATACCAACAATAAAAACCTACTTTTTAAAACTTGTTTTCCATGCTTGGGGTATGGGACAGAATGGGGACCGCTGCCTTCAGGTCGCTGACGTCACACAGCGGGCATCGTGCTAATTAGGGAGAAGCACCAAAGCAAAAGTAACTGTTGGGCTTCTGATACTATAATAAAACACCTGAGACAATTAGCGCAAAGAAAAGATTTATTTTGACTCAGAGCTCCAACAGTATCTGTTCATGGTCAGTTGCTATCCTGCATATCCTGCATGGTGATGTCCATGGCAAAGTAACCTGTTCACCTCATCGTGCAAAGGTAAAAATGAAAGAGAAAACAACCAGAGCCCAGCAATGCCCTCTGAGGATGCCTCCCAAGGACCAGCAGTCCTCTGTCAGACCCACCTCCTAAAGGTTGCGCCTTCTCCTGCTAGTGCTGAGCTGATGAGTCTAGCACATGGCTCTCTGAGGGACATGGTAGATCAAAACGATGGCAATGACTTCAAGCCACCGTTGACTTCCCTTCTGTGCAATCTGAGATATGCAAGGGCAGGGCCACCAATCACACTCTGCTCATGTGCTACTCCAGATACTCAGGATAGTAAACCCCGCCTCTACTTGGAAACTCTCTCCAGAGAAGTGGGTCCCAGCTGGTGTTTAGGGAAAGTAGAGAGTGAGGGACAGAAGGGCGGCTACTAGATTTGAAGCCTATGGACAAAGTTCTGACTATTATGAGGCTTGAGAAACTGAAAGGAATGTGTATTCGTTAATCAGCTGTGAGCCATGGATAATACTAAATAATGAAACTGCTCTTTGATATTTTCTACGAGGTATGAAATTTGTAAGTAGCAAATATGATTTGCAAAATAGCCCCTGGTGCATTATTCTGCAACTACAGAGTGGCAAATCTGGAGTCTGACATCCAGTCCTTCCTACCTACCAAGTTTCCTTCCCCTTAGTAAGTGAGGCCTGGACCATGGCTAACACATAAGGAAAGCTCAAAAACTAACTTAGTGGGCCAGGGTCTGTATCCTGCCCAGAGAAAGGAGATGATCTCACAAGCCACAGGTTCCACTTTTAAGATGGAAGTTGTCATGGCAACTGTGCATAGTCTAGTGAAAATGCATTACTGTTTTTAAATTCAATTTGTTTAGTTCACAAGTGGGGCCATTAAAGAATTATTCATTTATAATGTTCTGACACACATAGACATGTGACCACATGTGAGCACATGCACCAATGTGTACACACACACATACACACACACAGACACACACACCTCTTTTTAGTCACTTTTGACATCTCTACCTTTAACAGTGCCCACAACTATTTTACTTAATTTGCTGACTTTTTGCAGGTACATATTTTCCCTCATCCTCTTATATTTAAAAGCACTATCTTTGAGTGAAAATATTGAATTGATTAATAGAACTTATTGCTTTTTGAGTTGGGAAATTTTTATTTATTCTGGTAGAGCTCTGGCTCTACTTTTTAAACATCATTTTTTTTTCCAGGAGAGAACTACTTAGAACTGAGCTCTACATTCATGCATGCGATAAGTATAGCCTGCAGTCTGTCACTGCAGACCTAATGCCAGCCATGCCTTTATCTTTTCTTGGACAAGCTTATCCTTGAACAAGTAAAGGCTTAAGTCCTTGGGATTCTCGGCTGGATGCCCTTCAAGTGACATTGCCAAACAGATCAATTAGCATGGTGGGACGTCCTGTTATTTGGTTAGGCACTTGCTAGAGAGTAGCCCACTAAGTGGTTGGCAGCCTTAATGACATCTTGTCATCCTCATTACTTTTTTACTCACCCAGGGAACAGCTAAGCTGCCCCAGTCACCCTACAGCCACCACTGAGCTTGCTGTGCTCGGCTGAAGAGTGGCATTGACAGGACTGTTTGCCAGGAAGAATGATGACAACCCAGGGACACAGAGTTTACGCTACCTGATACTTTTCCATATCAGGAAAACCATGTCCTGTCAGCTGCTATCTCAGTTTGTCAGCTGGGAGAATATTACTAAGTGATATTACTAAGTATTTTTTTTTGTTGTAATTTTAACACCTGCTCTAATTTCCTGAGTGGTCTCAGAAAATAAACGTCACTTAACCTACCTGGGTCTCAAGTTTGTCGAGTGTGAAGTAGAAACAATTCCATTTCGTTGGCAGTCCTAAATTGCTGTAAAGATTGAGTGAAGCAGATATGCACACCACACACATGCATGCACACACACACACACACATATGTGTATATAAATATACATACTTATATCTGTGTGTATATATACACATACATCTGTATCAGGTATTAAGAGCTAGAGATATGCTGTTTTATTTACTATTAATATACAGACAGGTGGGATAGAGAAGAATGCATAAATGCAGGAACATGAAGTATAAAAACAAATGAAGAAAATTAGAAGAGACAAAGGAACTAAATAAGATCAAAGAACAGCCCTCCTCGGCCTTTCCAGACTCTCAACATAGAAACAGCTCTAAACTGCATGCCTGTAGGTGTTACTGTCACCTATAGCAGAAAAGTGGTTTCTAGAAGAAAAAAGAAGTAGTATGATTGCTACTTGTTTTCTGTTTAGCTAAAAATGTTGAACAGCAAAGACTGTGATTGTCTTGAGAAGCATCAAGGAGATTAGTAAGCAGACTTCCGGTCTGTATGTGCGTTTGCAAGGGCGGGCGGGTGGGAGTAAAGTGAGGCAGGAAGACATGGCACGTAGTCTACAGAAACAAGAGAGACAAAGACTGCTGCAACTGCGGAGTGGGCTGCAAAAGCTCAGGTGCGAGAGAATAGCGCTTCTAGCTTTCCAGGACGCGGGAACACAAGACACAGCAAAGCTGTGGCTGCAGATTCTAATTGTCTACAGCAACCTTTAAAAAAAAAATGACTCATGGTGTTCCCCAGGAAAGCCGGGGGAAGCCTCATCAGGAATCTGTCGACGGTCCCTGGCTGCTGCTGTTGGATTTGCTTTCCAGATCCTCTGCAAGTGGCACCTTGGGCATAATTCATATTGGAGCATAGCTGGCAAGGGACCCCAGGAAGTGGGGAGCTTAGGCTTCTCCCCAAGGATGAGAAGTAATGCAAACTCAACAGAAGACAAGCTGGCACAGGGTTGCTTCCTGTGCCATGTCCGTGCTCGCATGGGCACAGATAGACTAAAGTGATAAAGCAAGCATTTTTGTTTTTTAAAGACGTTTTCAAATACCTCACTCAAAGAATGCATTCCTGGGTTGTTGTGTATCACCAGTTACTAAGATTCCACTGACTAGGAGTTGAATCACTAATTTAATAAGAGCTTTTCAAAGCATGTTAAAACACCACATGAGACTCCCTCCCCTCATAGATGTTGCTAATAGTGTAAAAAAAAAATATATATATATATATTTAAGACAAGAGAACAGCAGGGTACTGCAGCTCGGAGGAGTTCCTGTGTCCCTTCCACACATCTCTGTACATTCCATCCAGTGCTGGCCCACAGCATTGCACCCTTGTGGACTTGTAGAAAGGTGTTTACTGGCCACTGGGTTAGTGCAGGGTTTAGTAAACGTTACAGCTGTGAACCCTTTCACTTGGGAAACTTCTATGTGGCCCCAAGTATGCAGGTATGTAAAACAGGCACACAAAGCAAACCTTTACTGGTACTCAATCATGAGGAAATTTATTTTGAAATCATTTTGGCTAGCGTTGTAATATCATTTATTGAAGATGAGTGCAAATGTGCATGTTAATGGCGTGGATATGCATATTTGTCCTTCACTATTCAATAAAAAATAATGCACTAACCTGATACTTCCCATGCTGAGGAATTATTGCAGAGAACTATCGGAAGTCATTATTTTCATAATTAAACTATTTTGTTTCTGTACAAGCAGAGAAATTTGTATAGAAAAGCACTGACTGCTTATAGCATGCAATAGGCTCAAATCTGACCGAAGGGGTTTGCTATTGTCTGGTCCTTGGCTCTGTGGGGCCAGAGTGGAGCTATCCTGTTCATCCTCGGGAGCTGGTCTACATCTGTGCTTCTTTCACAATGCAATTCCTTACAGCTAGTCCTGGAGCTAGAGACATGGCTCAGTGGTTATGAGCACTAACTGCTCTTCCAGAGAAGTGGCCTTGAATCTCAGCGCCCATAGGGTACCTCACAATACTCTGTAATTCCAGTTGTAGAGGATCCAATACCCTCTTCTGGCATCTGCAGGCACTGCAGATGCACAGTACACAGACGTGCATGCAGACAGAATACGCACATGCATAAAATCAAATTTTAAAACTAATATTTATTTAATATATTTATTTTAAATATATTTATGGAGCTATTTTATAAATTGTTATGTATTCTAAAATATCAAAAAAACTATATATACATATGCATTTGTATATATATATATATATATATATATATATATATATATGTATATATATATATATATATGTAAACTATTTCTGATAGGTCTACCTCTGAAGCCTCAAAAGACCTTCAAAGATCGGTAGAGAGAGAGGCTCTAGGACAGGTGACTCCTTCAGCCTGCATCTGTACTTGGTCTTTGTAATCTACTTTGTTCAGGCTGCAGATTTCACCACAAGAACTTTTCTAATGCAGTGGCACATTTTGCACTGGAGTTTGGGGGATTATGGTTATATGAGCTTCTTTTAAAAGCTTATGGGTACCTTATGGCAAAGATCCATAGGTTCCTAACCAAATTGTATAACAATCTGACCTAGTGTTCAGCAATGGCATCTTATGGCCACCAAATACTCTCTAAGTATTATAACATATAAGCATGGTTCTCAAAGAGTGTATTTTCCAGTTTCTGAAAACAGAATGTGTGCTTATAAAGAAATATTTTAAATTTATTGACAGGCCACTTATTTTATAGAAATGATGTTGGGTTCTTACTTTAACTTATGTTTGTTGTTGTTGTTGTTGTTGTTGCAGAATCAGAGAAAAATGTCACCCATGATATTCTTCCCTGAGACTGGCTGACTCATTCTGAGCTAGGTGTCAGTCAAAAGGCTGTTTGTGGATACAGTGTTTCGATCCTAAACCCTGATACTTAACAGCCTTATCCTCAGAGACTCACGTAGCTAGGTGACTCTGAAAAACAAAAGCACTTTAAAACTGGATGACCATTCCCCAAATATTCCTGGGAAACCTGCTGCCTGGTGGATTAAGGAAAAATTCAGAACATGCCGCAGGTCTTGTCTTTAATTTAAGCCACATGAGTTCTGTCCATTGTATGCGAGGGGTATTGCTCCCACTGCTGGAGACGTCTGTCCAACCTAAGTCAGTATGCCTCCTTAATAAGGGGTCGCCTAGTTTGTAGACCATGACTATGTTACATATGCCAGTAGAGGAATCCCCGTCTTCCCTAGCAACTGGCATGGTGGCAGAGAAATCCTCTGAATACCTTTCTGATTTGTTAGTGACAAGAAATGAGTTTTGTCATATCTGTGCTTGAATATCCCTCCAGCGGCTCTCCCTTACATTCTGGACCCAGTGCAGCAGCACGTCTTGCCTTGTCTTAGTATACCTTCCAGCCGCTGGTTCCCACTCACCTATGAGAAACACCTTCCCAAACATCTCCGATGCCTTTCTCATTCCAGTCTCAAGGAGTGGCTGGCTTCCTCTTCCTACCTGAGGTATGCATGATGCTCACCTGTCAATTCCTGCCTGGCTTCCCATCATTCTCTTAGTGACCACTTAAATGGATTTTCACTACACTCTCCAAAGACAAGGCTTTAAGATTCTTTAAAAATCAGCTACATCTTCTGAACACCTAAATTCCTGGTGCCCACCAGAGGGGTTCAAAACAAGTCACCATGCCTGGAAGGAACTGTGGAATTCTACATTTCTTGTATTCTCTTAATCCCAATATGAAAAGACTCCTGCTGACATAAAATATAGTCATTTAATTTCAGTGGCATCTTACTAGCAAAGGTCTTCTGGGTACCGACCAAAACAGCCATTAGGAACTATAATATGAATTCCACATCTAAAGTCACATTTGTAGGCACTATTTAAGAAGTCAACATAATTGCCATCATAGTATCAAAACCACCCCAGCCTATGGATCCAAGCTGTAAAGTGAGCGATAAAAAAAGTGCACCAAAGGAAAATGTGCCTCCATTACTGTCATGGACTCATCAAACAACGAAAGACAATTAGCATTAAGTCATCAAGGCCACAAATGCGGGCTCATTCATGGCTAGACCTATACTTTTCATGTCAGGATATGGCATTTGTTTTTCTGGAGATTTGATCAAGACTTCCCAGATTAGGGACCCCAGGGAACCTTATTGCCTTAGTCATCTTTAAGGTAATTTTGTCTATGTTTCAGTCTGCCCCCACAGTACCCCGTGTGGTACAGAGTTACATTAGGGTCCAAGGGAAATCTCTGTCCAACTTTAATTCAATACTTCAAGCAAACTCAAATGCAGATGGACGAGCTGTAGCTTGTTTGTGGTGATGATAGTTGCTTAATACTCTAACACACAATTTGATTGCTTGTAGTATTAATAGAATGTCATCACTATACACCTTAAAAATTACCTTTACACATGGTTTGCAGATTGTGTTGTATCAGATACACGCTGGACTGAAGAAATATTCATAAGGCTCATCATTATTTCCTGACAGTTCTATCCAGCCATCCATTCAAACATAATTACTTATTAATGCATCTGCTAAGAACGAATTCTGAAGTGATAAATCTGGCAAATGCAATTGTTTCTTGCAATCTTGAGCTGAGTTGATTACATCTAAATGTTTTCTTATGAGAGACCAGAAAACCTTGAAGGCTGAAAATTGGAAAATAGACTTTTAGACTTATCAAATATATGTGCTATAAAAAGATACCCTGATGCAGACTGGAGAAACCGGAGGAGGTCTAATGGGCCCTTTCAGGTCCTTATAGGTAATGACATTGGCTTTCTCCTCTTAGCCCCATTTTAGTGAATTCCATTTGCCTCAGCACTTGCCTTTCTATTAAATATGGAGTGAACTTGGTTCAAAACGCCTAATTTCTCAAATAACAGAGATCCATTTTCCAGAGGTTTCTCACACACTCCCTGATGTGCTTTGTGGCTTTTTCTGAGTTTGTGCTTGACGGTCTCTGATTTCCTTATGTGGTGGTCTTTGGTTTTTGTTTTTGTTTTGTTTTTGAGACAGGGTTTCTCTGTGTAGCCTTGGCTGTCCTGGGTTCACTTTGTAGATGAGGCTGGTCTTGAACTCACAGCGATCCTCCTGCCCCTGCCTCCACTAGTGCAAAGAGCACATAAGTCATGTCACCTGATTCCATGAAAATATTGTGGAGATTGGTCCATCCACTTCCAACGGAACTTGATGACAACTGCACATTTGGTGCTTGAGGGATGGTCTCAGATTAGTTTGTGCATGCTCTAAGAGCCAGTGGCAGTTTCTGTCCCAGCTTCATTCAGGCCACAAGTCAAAACCTGCGGTAAGTTTAGACACTTCTTTCCTGTGTGTTGTTTAGAACAAGAACCCCTTTGCTACTTTCTTTCTACATGGTTTAATGTAGCTTTAGATGATTTTGCTAGAAATTGCAGTGCTATAGAAACTTTGAAAGATTATGACTGTACCGGGATCCTTTGAATCATTTTCCTTCAGATCTTAGGAAACAAGATATGAGCGTCCCATCAGTCATGCCAAGGCGAACTGCGCTGGTATTATTCCATTGCCAAGTTAGCATTCACGGAGCTTCTGACGCTATGGGAATTCTAACAGAGTCAGTTTGCCCCATGGCTTAAGCCTAAGGAAGGAAAGCAGATGCAGTTAACAGTGGTTCCTAGCTCTTGAAGAAAGGAGGTGGCTTCCACCATTGAAAGGAAGGATGTAACTTAACTCTAGAGCCCTGTGCAATTCTTGCCAAAATCTCATGTCCGCAGATGATCCTCAGCGTCTCTATGTCATATATGTATATGTATATATACATATATATTATTAATTTATTCATATTACATCTAAATGGTTATCCCATCCCTTGTATCCTCCCATTCCTCCCTCCCTCCCATTTTCCCCTTACTCCCCTCCCCTATGACTGTGACTGAGGGGGACCTCCTCCCCCCTGTATATGCTCATAGGGTATCAAGTCTCTTCTTGGTAGCCTGCTGTCCTTCCTCTGAGTGCCGCCAGGCCCTTCTTAGTTCTCCATTCAGCTCCTTTAAGATTGTGTTCATGCTGCCTGACATGGAGGAGGGTTCTCCCAGGACCTTTCCCCTTGCCAACTAAACCAGTCTCACTTCCTTCCTTTACCTGCAGCTGCAGCCACCCAAGGTCAGGTAGTCTCCCCTTACAAGAATGCCTTCTGGCTCTGTGACCCAGGCCCCGCTCTGCCCTACCCTATTCCTTCTGCCTCACCCCATGTTATAAGATCACGGAGCACCTTCTCCATGGAAGCTCTCAAACACTCTGGATTATCCTTGGCCTCGTAGGATTTTGTGTTCCTGTAGCCTATCTACTTATTATATTGTATTGCCAGCTCTTTAAAGGGAGATGCCCCAGTGTATGTATCATTGTTGCCTCAGTGCCTAGTCTTGTGCTTAGTACATTAGAAAGAGTGAAGCCAAAAGAGTCAAGGAAGAATAAACCGACTGGCTCTTTCTCAGAGGTTTCAGGAAACCCTGCCCTAGAGGAATTTGGCAATGAGGGATGTATACTAGAAAGCAAATTTTTATTTAAGAAAGTACATTTATTTTGTTATTTTATCCGATTAAAAGCAATGTAGGCTAATTACAAACATGTATTGCAAGCCACATATAGAAATAAAGAAAATTAAAAATGTGCCGAGATAGCCACTATTAATATCCCTACTATATTCTCTAATTTTATGCAAAATTATTTTAAAGGACTGTCCATAAGATAGCTGCATAAGCTACTTTTTGCATGACATGAAGCAGCTTTCTGTCAGTACAAATTACAACAGTAGTGACACAATGTACAAGACATTTGGAAGCATTGTCATATGAATTAGCTAATAAGCATCAAAACAGGCCTTCATTAGATTATTACTATCATCATTCTATAGATGAGAAAACTAAATCACAGAGAAGTTATATGGCTTGTCCAAAGCCACACAGTCACAAAATGGCAGAACCCCAATATAAACTTTCTCAGTTTTGCTCCAAAATCAGTGTTTAACACTAATTATTAACAATCTTATCTGTCTATCTGATGGTCCAGACTCCCAATGTCCTATGAGGTCTGTGAATATACAAATCATGACTGTTGGCCAACACAGGTTACCCAGGGCTTATTCCTTTGCCCCACCTATTATCATAGGTATTTATATGCTAACTGAATGAGCAAATTGTGTTTGGCAGGACTGCTGAGCCATTCAATTGGTGTCATGAGGATTTAAGCTGAAGGCATTACATTTCTCCCCCTAAAATCACAAGTTAAGAGAAGTGCCATAGCCATCCAAACAGCAGGCTGTCTACAGTCAGGATCTCAAATGAAAGCTTGAGAATAAAAACGTGATCACCTGGGACTCAGTGAGTAAATAGCTGGACCCACGCAAGCTTGGAGTCCTAACTTCAGACCTCCAGCACCCGTGTAAAGAGTTGGGCTTGGTGGTGTTTGTCTGGGTTGTCAGCACTGGCATCAGGCATAGAAAAATATCTGGGGCCCAGTGGGTAGCCAGTCTAGACAATGAGTGAGCTCCAGGTTCAGTAAGAAAGTCTGTTTCAACCAAAAGGTGAAGAATTATAGAAACAGACATCTGACATAGGCCCCTGGCCTCTACAGGTGCACATGTGAGCATACACACACACACACACACACACACACACACACACACACACACACACACACACACCATGCACATATAATAAAACATTAGCAGATTCCTGCATTAATGTTCTTTTTTTCATTTTTTATTATTATAATTTATTCACAATATATCCTAATTGTAACCCCTTCTCTTATCTTCCTGTTCCTACCCTCCCCTCCTCTCCACCCAATTTCCCTCCCCTAGACCTCTGACCAGTGAGGTCCTCCTCCTCCTCCCCGACCATCTAACCACAGCCTATCAGGTCTCATCTAGATAGCTTGCATCCCCTCCCTCTGTGTTCCCACGGAGCCTCTCTGCCAAGGGGCAATGATCAAATCGCAGGCTCCAGAGTTTGTTTCAGAGGCAGTGCCTGCCTCCGCTCTTCCCCACTTGGAGAATGAGCTGTCCAGTGGCTATATCTGAACAGGAGGGCTAGGTTCTCTGCTTGCAATGTCCTTGCTTGGTGAAGGCCCCCCTATGCCAAGATCCACCAGCCTTGTGGAGCTCCTGACAACCACACCCCTACCCTTACCCCCCACCCCCTTACCCCTGGCCTTTCATCCCGCAACCCTTCCATACAACTTACCACACGTCACCCAGCATCTGGGTTCCAGTATCCGTCCCAATCCCCTGTTGGGTGGAGTCTCTCAGAGGACGTCTATGTTAGGCTAATATCCACATATCAGGGAGTGCATACTATGAGTGTCTTTCTGGTGTGGGTTACCTCACTCAGGATGATCATTTTTAGTTCCATCCATTTGCATGCAAATTTCAAGATTTCCTTGTTTTTGATAGTTGACTAGTATTCCGTGGTGTAACTATACCATGGTGTCTTTATCCACTCTTCAGTTGAGAGACCACTTTCTCATTATCTCTTCAATATAGCACTTGAAGTCCTAGCTAGAGCAATAAGACAACTAAAGGAGATCAAGGAGGTACAGACTGGAAAGGGAGAAGTGAAATTATCACTATTTGTGGATGATTTGATAGTATACATAAGTGACCCCAAAAATTCTATGAAGGAACCCTTACAGCTGACAAACACCTTCAGCAAAGTGCCCGGACACAGAATCATCTCAAAAAAAAATCAGTAGCCCTCCTATATACAAATGACAAACAGGCTGAGAAAGAAGTTAGGGAAGCTACACCCTTCACCATAGCCACAAAAAGCATATAGTATCTTGGTGTAACTCTATCCAAGCAAGTGAAAGACTAGTATGAAAAGAACTTCAAGTCTCTGAAGAAAGAAACTGAAGATTTTAGAAAATGGAAAGATCTCCCATGCTTGTGGATTGGGAGAACCAACATAGTAAAAGTGGTACCTTACCAAAAACAATTTACGTATTTAATGCAATTCCCATAAAAATTCCTACACAATTCTTTACAGACCTTGAAAGATCAATTTTCAACTTAATATGAAAAAAACAAAACAAAACAAAACAAAAAACAAAAAGCCCAGAATAGCTAAAACAGTCCTGTACAATAAAAGACCTTCTGGAGGAATCTCCATCCTGGATCTCAAGCTGCACTATAGAACAACAGTAATAATTAATACTCTTGGCAATCAGGCAAATTGTGTCAATAATTCAGGAAAATGTGTTGTTGGACGTCATTCTGGATTCAGTGTCTTGATGTGAGTCTGTGGCCCTCACTTCTGGGATCACCAGTGTGAGGGGTGCCACTCAGCATGTGTAGTGGCTAGAATAGCCTTCCTGGGACAGCAGAAAGTATATTTGCTGCGTCTCAGTTCCTGATGGTGATGTTTGTTTAGTAGGACTTTCTATGACCTCAGCCATGGACTTTGAAGATAGTCTCTCCAATCCTCGGGAGATGCATTAATCTTTAACCTACAGCCCATTCTGTGGGTTATGGTGGCAGTGTTTCACAGATAAATGAAAACATAAGGTCATCAAAGGGCTCTCTGTCAAGGTCAGTGTATCATGAAAATAAAAGATTGGAAAGCACAGAGGAGGGCAGGACCTACATACAACAGGAGATGTCAAGTCAACTTTGCTTTCAGCAATAGTATAATAGACACAGATGACTCAACATGCACTCCTCCCTATTCAAAACAATGCAAATAATAAAAATTGAAGGAGTCGTTAAGGAAGATATTTCTCTCAAATACAGGCAAGTAGCATCTGTGTGATT
This sequence comes from Acomys minous, assembly GCF_964271855.1. Taxonomy (NCBI): domain Eukaryota; kingdom Metazoa; phylum Chordata; class Mammalia; order Rodentia; family Muridae; genus Acomys; species Acomys minous. Next base: position 37,182,824 of record NC_140484.1, on the reverse strand, counting down.
GGAATATAAACCACACACATATATCTACATATATGTGTGTATGTATGTATGTATGTATGTATGTATGTATGTATGTATGTATATTGTGTGCTATATTACCTGGAGCCATCTTATGAGTAGGAAGTAGAGTTCAGTGTTGTGTCTGAAAGGCAAAGGCAGAGTGGCTTTGTGTGTGACAATAAAATTCAGGACCTGCATCCTGACTTATATCAAACCTGGTATGACATTATGGACAAAGTAGACTAATAATTGGGCACCCTTGTACAGACAAGCCGGGACAGTCAGTGTCTTTACATTTCAGACCTGAAAGTAATTTTTCCCTATTTGGTTTCCCTCAGGAAGATTCAGGGGAAGTATGGAAAAGTTAGGTTACCTGCAGTATACTGAGTAGAGAGTGAAACTTCAAACTGAAAGCTACAATCCCAAATCCCTCTACAAAGTACCCAGGGTCTTCCCCTGTTGTCATGCGTATGCATAAGCTCAGCCTTCTCCTGCCCAGCGCACATACCTGGTTCTTGAAAGCATCTCTCGCAATCACCAAAAATGGTGTCTAGGAGCTTCCAGAAGTAGGTCATCTCCCCTCACTGAGTCCCCCCCTCCTTCCCTGAGCTGAGCTGCCTGCTGAGCTGAGATAATGTTTTCATTCGGCTCTGAAGAGCAACAAAAGGAAAAGGGAGCTTGTTTTGTGGCAGAGCCCCTGTCTCTCCTCTATTACCACAGGATAACTCTCCACATTTCAAAAGCAATACAAAGAGAATGCAAATAAAATGGTGAAAGCCCTTAGTTTCAAACTCAGGAATTGTGGTTTTTTTTTTTTCAGTAATGCTTTAGTTTAAATGAAGGCAGTTATTTTAAAAAATGTATTCAGAGAGAACAGGCCCTCCGCATTCAAACAACAACAAAAAAAGTTCATATCTTGGTGTCATTTTACAGCATCGGCGCTCATTTTTCATTAGCCACAGAGGAAATGCAAAGAAGAAACACAGCAAGACAATCTCTTCTGTCCCCTCCTTAGTCTATCTACAATGGAAAAAATCAAAGTATATTCTAAAGCTGATTAGATTCAAGCATTATGATCTATAACTGCTACTTACAAACCCACACCTAATAAAACATATGCACATATTCACTGCTTGATATTAGCTGAGTGTTTCTACTACCGCTGTTTTAAGTCCAAGGACTATTGAGATGACTGTCACCTACAGAGTGGACCTACCTATTGTCATAGCGTTGCAAGCAGAAGGCCATCCAGATGAGAGAATAAGTGCTCACCACTAAAGTTATTCTCACAGAATATAACGTTAAATGCAGGCAGAGGGGCTCCATATTGCTTGATCTCTACTGGTGAAAAAAAAATCATCAGCACTATTTTGTAGTAGAAGTCACAAGGGAGTGAAGGATGGAACGAGAGAGGTTTTACTGTTTGAATGTGAGGTGTCCCCTGAAGGAAGGCTCATGTGTTCAAGCTATTTTGAGAGCTTGTTGAATTTTTAGAAGATGGAGACTAGATGGAGGAAGTGGGTCACTGGTTGGGGTAGTAGGCTTTGAGGGTTATTCACTGGACAACTTCACAGGGGGTTCTCCACTTCCTGGTCCATTAAACAACACCTGAAGTGTCCCAGCTCCAAGTCATCGCTGCTGTGAACTCCTCCAGGGCTGAGCCACCATGATGGATTGCCCCCTCTCCAACTGCAAGCCATGGTCAATCCCTCCCTTGTTTCTGTCACAAAACTGAGAAAACTAAATAAGGTGAGATTTGGGGACCTAGTAATGTGTCATGGTCGGGGTGCTAGCACCTGCGCATGTTCAGTGTGTGGGAAATGACTAAAATAAAATTGTTAAACCTTTGAAAGATCCTATGTCCCCAGCTTTTAACAGTATATATCCTTATCTACAATTCTATAAAATACCCTTTGCATGCATCCTCAGTGATTTCTAAATATTAGTGTTCTTACTGATAATTTCCAGAAGAGGAATTGATAAGCAGAGACCTAACCCACTTTCCTGAGTGGATTCATGTTAGATCTTAGTTTCTGACTCTGCCCTTTTATCACTTTACTGCTTTCTTGCTCGCTAGCTCTCCTCCCTTTCCCGTGTGTGTGTGTGCGTGTGTGTGTGTGTGTGTGTGTGTGTGTGTGTGTGTGTGTGTGTGTGTGTGTGTGCATACTTATGTATGGGAGGATATACATGGGCAGAGGACAGAGATCAACTTTGAGTGCCCTTCCTCAGTTGCTGTTGCTATCCACCTTGTTTTTGTTTGTTTGGTTGGTTGGTTGGGTTTTTTTGTTTGTTTTTTAAGACAGTCTTCTACTACCCTGGAGCTTGCCGATTTTGTGATGAGTCCCAGTGATACAGCTGTCTCTGCCTCCCCAGGATTTAGGTGACAAATGTATAACACCACTCTGGGCATAAAATGTGGCTGCTGGTTGTTGAACCTTCCTGTTTATGTTCTAAATTTCACTGACTGAGTTATCATCCCAGCCCCGAGTTTTCTTTTTCAACTAGGGATAATATGACACTGAGTTGCTCTGATAGCCATGCCTAGTGTCTCAGGCCAATAATCCCAACTACTTGGGGGCTGAGGCCTAAGATACCAAGCTCAAGGCCAGCCTGGGTAATATGGTAAGACTGTCTAAAAAGAAAAAAAAAGAAAGGAAAAGAAAAGGAAGGTGGTTGGAGATATGTAATTCAGTGATGGGGTGCTTGCTCACACGTTCAAGTCTCTATTCAATCCCTAGAATAAAAAAAGAATTGCCATAAGAATCAAGTGATATAAAAGGTGGCAGATGTCTGGCCCCACACAAATAACTAAACTAATGTTGGTTAAATGTAGGACTTGCTTCCCTTTCTGCCTAAGTCTAATAGTGATCTCCCTAGCTCAGGCTCAGTTTGTCACTCACATGGACCCTTGAGACTAGTATCCTCCACACCTTGATGCATTTCTCCTCCGCTCTCCTTCCCCCCCCCCCCAACCTGCCCTTCTCCCTAGCAACTGGCTCTCCCCATCTGCACTGCTCAGGACTACCCTCCATTTCAAAATTACTTCCAAATTAACTTGCTCAACATTTTAGGTTGCTAAGTGACAAGAACTTGTCTACTTAATGTTGCTCCAACAAGGCAAGCAATTTAAACCTAACAACAGTCAGCTAAAATTAGATGAGGGAGGTAAAATTGGAAATTTCAAGCCAGGAAACATTTGGAATAGCATAATATCTTGCAGTATCTGGAATAGCATTTTTTTTTAGGATTTCATATTACCCATACTGTTTTATGTGAGTGTAATTTTCTTCAGTCAGCTCAGCAATTCTAGAAAGGTATGTTGTATGATTTTGATCAGTAAGCAGATGGGAAAATTGGTGTTTAACAGGTTTGAGTTCATTTATTAAATTCAATTTTAGTAGAGCAACTTTGTTGAACCCATTACTGGTTTGGGCTCAATGGAAGTTATATTCTTAGAAAGGATGGGGTCAGGTTTTCTAGACCAGTAGTTTTCAATCTTCCTAATGCTATAATCCTTTAATATAGTTCCCTGTGTTATGGTGACCCCAACCATAAAGTTGTTTTTGTGGATACTTTATAACTGTAATTTTGTTATTGTTATGAATCATTGTGTAAATATCTGATATATGACCCCTGAGAGAGGGTTGTTCAACCCCCAAAGTGGTCAAACCCACAGGTTGAGAACCTCTGTTCTGGGCCTTTTGTTCTTAATGAACAGAACTTCAACATACTGGCTTCCCAGTAGATCATATGCAATGCTCAGAAAATATTCCTGTCCCTGGGATTTCCCCATCTAAAGACTTTTAAATTAGACGTGTTCCTATGAATACAAGAGGCAATTGAATGTGACCTAATGAATGCCAGCACTTGCTACTGCTGGTGCCTAAAAGTTAATGTAAATTGAGAATAAACTTATATTGAATTTTGAGCTCATAGCCTAGTTTTACTGAGGCTAGGATGCAGAGTTTTCCTTGTGAGCAAAGTACAGTGCCTCTGTATAATGGGAGAAGATGAACTTGCTGCATAATTAGGCAAAAACATTTCCTTGTAAAATATAAAAGACTCTTGAAACTTCGGTATTTATACTGTTAATGTTGTTTTTGTTGCCATCTAATCAAGGGACATTGGAAAACAGAAGAAAACTGTAAAGTTATGTTGTTATGTTATATAATTTTTGTAGTGAGTGTCACCAAATAAACTGCCACTTGCTGGTATATATAAGCTGTCAGTATGGAGGCATGGTATCAATGATGTTATGGTCCACTCTTTCCCCCCATAATGCAAGAAGGACCATCTGTCAAGAGGAGAGAGAGAGAGAGAGAGAGAGAGAGAGACAGACAGACAGACAGACAGACAGACAGACAGACAGACAGACAGAGAATGACAAAGACAGAGAGACAGAGAGACAGAGACAGAGATCAGAAGGGGAAAGGAAGATGGCAATAAAAGGAAGAAAAACAAAAGGAAGCGAGAGGTATGGAAAGGGAGCCGAGGGTGGGTCTTGTGGTCCAAAACATTTGAGCCCGTGTAGAAAAAAAACAAGGGTATGGGAAACTCAGACCTTCCTTCAAGATTGATTTCTAAGCTGTTTGCTTCCCACTTGCATGCTGGCAACAACAAGCTGGGTGGCCATTAAGGATGCTGCTCCTTTGCTTTTCTCTGGCTTCTGTTCATCCACCTCCAGCCCTCCAATGACTTCCTCCCTTGACCAGCCAGCTAGAGCAAAGGCCAGGCTGAATGAGATTCTGTTACTTGTAGTGCATCTCATTAGGAGGGATCATTTTAAAATCATTTTCATAATAACTAACATTATAAAATTATGCTTAGGATCAGCTATTTTTCAGACTTGAAGAACTGTATAAAATCATCTACATCCTTTTTTTTTTTTTAATAGGTGGGAAAGGTTAATAAAGTAAAAAGCTAGTGTGGAAGCCTGGTATAGCAACTGTGATCTGTGTTTGTGGTTAGCGAGGCTGTGTGTCATAAACTAAGAGGATCTTCACAGTCAATAATGACTACTTTCAATCTCAGAGTATTTCCTAGACCTTTTAAGAAAAGTCAACTCAAGGTACTAAATGGGTGTAAGAAATAGGACAGAGGGCTTAAAAGTGAAGGCAGAGAAGCAAAATATTACATTTGATTGAATGGTGTACAATTGTATCTACTGCAACTGACATTCTAGGATTTGGGTTTTTTGTTTGTTTGTTTGTTTTGTTTTGTTTTATTTGCCAAAAGTATACTTTCATGATAAATGGCAGTCATACAAGCAATACTCTGCATTCAAGAGATATGCAATGTGTTAGGAAAATCACGAGACAGGTTTTGTGGAGTCAATTTCACATCAGTTGATTATAGATAAGAAAAAGAATCGACTTCAACCCATACTTGTCAGTAGCCTCTGTTGTCCCATTAAACCCATGGCACCTAGATATGAGCATTCTTGTCTCTGTTCAGTAAGTGAGGATGCCATGGGTCATGTAAGCTGAATCACTGAGGCAAACAATTAGTTAGTTATGGTACTCACGTAGGAGTTTCAGTGGTAGATGCCCATTTCCATTTCACCACAGGATCTTAGGCAGTAGTAATGCACAGCCAGGGGCTTGCTACCTCCATTTGTCTTTAATTCCTACCAAAGCAATGGATCACAAAATAGTATGGAAGTTAAAAAAAACATTATTAAGGCCCAGGTCTCATTCCCCCTTAATGAGTCTTTCCTCTGAGTTCTTCATTAATTCCCTCAAAACACTGAAAGCAATTGGTCAAAACCACTAGTTCTCCAGATGATCACCCAAGGTTAGTGATTTGATTATAAGTGTAGTTCTAATAAATGCTCAAGTCCGGACTCAATCCTGTAAGCTCCTAAATGTAATTGTTTATGAACTTAGTGTGTCATGCTATCATAGCCAGTGGCCAGGAAAGGCATACACACATCCCAAAAGGACTGATTTCCATTGCTGAGAAAGGTAAGGAACCACATAACTCCTGTCACAAGAGATCATGACAGTGATATTTCCCATCATGCCTTGGTTCTCTGTGAGCTGATTTGTAGAGAGCTGGTACACGCTGTAGTACTATGAAAGGTGGCTTAAAAGCTGTCCTCTCACTTCTGTCATCTTTTCTTCTCCCTTGAACTCTTGGACTCCCTGCATTTTGATCTAAACATATATGCCTGTCTCTCCTTTGCTCAGGTGCCTCATTGTGCTCTAACCATTAAGTCATTACTGCATGTGCGTTTGTATACATCAGAGGATTGGAGAGTCCTAAGATCAAGCTCTAACAAGGGTGGTTGTGTGTATACTTCTAGAGAAAAAGATGGCTTCTACTTTAAAAAAAGAAACTGTTTCTGGAAAATGCCTCAGCGGGTGGGTGGCCAGCTGCTCTGGTAGTTTCCGCTAACCTGAACAGCATGATCTATTGTGTCAGATAAAAATCAAATGCCATCCAAAAGGAAAATGAAAGAAAATGTGATAATATTTTAGAGGAAAAAGCCTATAGGTTAAAAACAAAATAGAAAGAATCTAAGAGCTTCTAGCTGATTCTTTTTGAAACACACATTTTAAAAAAAAAAAAAAATCAAGTGTCAGATTTGGGGGTGGGAACTACTTGCTGAGTTGAGGAGCCAAACAGGATTCATATCTATTTTCCAGACAATGCTATAAGTTTTCAGAAGATACATGAAATTCAGCTGAAGGAAACCAGAGCTAGATGCTCATTCGGTATAGTCCAACCCTTGGGTCCTTTACCATGTACATTAAAAGCTGACAGTTTGGAGACTTTAATATCCCTTTCCTTTCAACATCACTTAATATGCCAACAGAATCTGCCGGCTCCCTATCCTGGCCTAGGGCAGACACCATACTGATGCCCATAAAATTCCCACAGCATGCTGTGCTTTTCAAATCTTGCACATTTCATGGACAAACTTAGAAGGATAACAGGGCTGTCTTAAAAAAAAAAAAGCTAAGTAATTCTTTCAGCTGAAAGGGGGCAGTGCTCACCCTCATTAAGACAACTACTCACTATTTTAATTATTAAATATGCCCTAACCCTTCCTCTCCTGGAGTTCTTAGAACAGTCATTCACTCCAGACAATGCATTCTTCTCCCCTCTGCTCCCATCTCTGTCCACAAACTCCTCATTGATGCCTTCTTTTCCTTCAGCGTTAACACCAAAGCCTCCTCTGACAAGGATTTCTTGGATTACCTCCTTTTTTTCTCTTTCCCCACCATACTCCAGGGCCCACAAGCATCTCTGTGGCCCAATGGAATCCTAACAAGTGCTTAAAGAAACCTGGAAGTAATATAACCTTGATGAACATAAGCCCTGATCACTTCTTACCACTTTACCACTTAGTGAATTTATTCACTGTTTTCATACACCTTTGTGTGTCTGAGTTTTCCCTGTTCTAACTGGAAGGTAGAACTGTATCTACTTTTATAAGCTGGATCTAGTCTTAAATAAATCAATACATCTTTTGATCTTTGACTAGAGGCTGGTGCATAAGTGCCAACTATTCCTCAGGAAGTCCTGTAAGGGACATGGCCTACAGGAACCTCTAGCTCATGATCTCATGGTCAAAGCCACTCATATAATAGCCAGAATTGTTTGCTTCAGACATGGAGGCATGCATCACCCGACATTCCTCCTTAACTTCTCCTAGAATGTATTTCCTGTAATTATGGAGAGGTGACTCCTCAGGGGCAGCCCCACAGGCATCTCTGTTTCCTTGTCAGCCTCCCATTTCAGAGAGCAGCAGCTCATGTCATTAGTAGGATTAATTAATTTCATCAATAGATGAGGATGCTGAAAAGAAGGGACTTCCCCAGGGCCAGAGGATACCTGAACAAAGAGGCCTGGGAAAGACCGTAGCAATCACTTCATAACTCAGCTCTGCATTTAAGAGATTGAGCTGTCTCGCCTGTAGATTTCCTAGTCTAGCTTCCAATATCAATTTTAATTGCATTTTTCTTAGGTGGTGTCTCTTTTCAGTCTTTTACTTGAAAAACCAACCCTATGGGTACATTGGATCGCTACGGGCCAATTAGGGTTTGTTGACATATCTCAGAAATCTGTTCCTAGAACAATTAAGGTAAATCTCACTGTTGCTCTGGGGCACCTGCACTGTGGGAAGGCGTTAGGATGACTGGTCTTTGCACTCCTGTTGAAGTCAGAGTGAAGTCGTCAATTCTTTGGAATACTTAACACATGTGAGCAGAGGGAGGATGAGTTACTGGCACATGTAAAGGACTTTTTAGGGACTGTCTCCTAATAAGCTACCGTAGTAGGTGTGTGTTCTTGCTCTCTGTAACATGTGAGGACAATACAATTGGTAAGCGTTCTGAGTGACAACTTTAAACAAAACTGTGAAGGAAGCGAATCTAATTTTTGGTAGTCCTCATGCCCTTCCAGTACTTTCTTCTCTTTCCATGGTTGCTTGAAAGTAAAGGCCACTAACTTGACACTGTGCCCCACCTTTTACAAGAGGAGAATGGCACTGAGAATCACTTATATTTCAACTCTTTTAGGCAAGTATTCCTTGTATAGGTTATTGCTTTATACAACGTAAATTACAGATGACCTGAAACTGGAGTTATAGCTGCTTAGTCAAGTTGGGAGAGGACAGAGAAAATAATATTGATAATAACTAACATTTCATGATGAGAAGAGAGCTGAACGTAAGGCACACCATCTAAAAAACATTTAGAGGATGTAAAGTCTACAAAGAAAGCCTAGAAAAGTTCAGCAGACAGGGAATGAAAGAAACACTGTGACTGAATGAAGACATAGAAGCCAGAAGCAGGAAAAACCAGAACACAAAAGAGGAAGCTGCACGGCCTAGGCTTGCGTACACTGGGCTCAGAAGTCACCAAGGGAAAGTATGAAGTACAGCTAGGAGGCATGGTGTCATTTGCCAGAAATTCTGGCACTTAGGCAGCAGGGCCAGAAGACTGTGCATTATAGACCCGCCTGGGCTATATAATGAGACCTTCTTTAGATGATAAGCCGACGCTATGGGTGTGTGCATGTGCACACACATATACTCCAAGTGCTAGCTTTTTTGCCTGAGAGTCTGGTTTCCACAGGACTTGCTGGGGATACCAATGCATCATGGATTTCCAGGCCATAATCTCCTGCCCCAGAAGCTTGGGAAGAGGGTTTCAAGTCTACCCAGTAGCTACCCATTGATCTGTGCAACAAGCCCCTCATTTTCAGACGGCCATGTTTCAAAGTTACTTTTCTGGTGAGCTTCTCTCACAAAGGGTCAATGGCATGTCTACTATTTGCTAATACGTTTAATTTCTTAGAAGACTAGCAGCTATGAGATAAACTTCTCTGCTGCTCATGATAAAAGTTGTATTTCTTAAATTGCTTTGGACATTATTGTTTGAAATAACCAGACAAACATTTATTAGCAAAAATGAAGTTCATTACTTGAAAACATCATCATATTTTGTATTTTCAGTAAAACCTTATATCATTTAGACCTTCAAAATGTTAATTTTAGAGTCATAAATAGATTTCATTTGTTAATGATAGATTATAAAAATGTGTCCAAAGATGTTAATGCCCTTCTCTGAAGGGAAGCTAGCATACAGACTAGAACCTAACTCTATTTCCACATTTACTGCCTGTTCCTATGAGACTTACTTCCATAACCACTTTAGAAATTATTTTTATGCATATGAATGTTTGGCTGCATCTATCTATTTGTACCACGTGTATACTTGGTATGTGTGGGGTTACAGATGGCTGTGAGCCACCATGTAGGTCCTGGGAACCAAGCTCCAGTCCTCTGGAAGAGTAGAAGATGCCCTTATCTGCTGAGACATCTCTCCAGGCCCCTTTTAACCACATTTTTTAAATTGGGGTGGGGAGTCATTCTAGTATTTTTAATGACAGAAATTCTACTGCCATTAAAGGGAGAAGGGAGAAGGAAAAATGAAAAGCCTTGAAATTATTTAAAATGACAGGGGAATCTGTAAGCTAGAAGTGGAATATTTAACAAAAATATTATGGCAGGAAATTAAATGTGGATGTTAAATAAAGTTGGCGAAGAATAACTGGAGTACTAGCAACATGCATGCTTACATAATGTTGAATATAAACATTTTTATAGCCTCAACTAATATGAATTACAGAAAAGCCTCCACCTACTTTAGTAGTTTCTATTTATTACTGAACTTTATCGATAGCATCATGTTCTTTGTTTCTTTTGTATTAATTATAAAATATAACTACATAATTTCCCCCTCCCTTTCTTCCTAGTAACCCCTCCCATTCACTCAGCATCCCCTATGGAATTCATGGCCTCTTATCTTTAATATGCAAATAAGTATATAAATATAACCTGCTGAATCTGCTTAGTGTTGTCTATTTGTATACTTTTAAGGCCAACCACTTGGTTTGGAAAACCCATTTAGATTTAGAATGTTCGTCCCTAAAGACGAATATTTCTGCCTTTCTCAGCAGTTTTTAATTGGCGTTAGCTCTCCATGGAGGGTTAGCTACATTGGCATGCCAACTGGTATTGTCATCGTTTGGGTCTTGTATGGGCATCCATTATTGAGGTTTCACGGAGGGACCTTCCCTGCCACATCTAGAAGAAACAATCTCACGGCAGACTTTCTGGTTCTCTCATTTTTACAATCTTCCTGAGCTTTGGACGTAAGTGATGGGTGATCTCCGGCAATCGAATAAGCCAATCCAAGCCAGGTCAAAGGTACGGAAAAGGGCAGGTTTATTTGGAAACCTGGGGCTTCTAGATGAGGTCAGCAGCCCCAAGAGAGGAGGCCAGAGAAAGTCGCATCAGACTTTGGCACGTGGGGTTTTTTAGGGATTGTAGGTGAAGGAAAATGACGTGTGTGACACATGCTGGACTTGGGGAGCAAGTGGCTCCAGGCGAGGGGACTGGGGCAGTCCTCAGGGATGCCAGGAATGGGGAAGCTTTCCTCAGAGGGTATAGGGTTGGAGAGAGGAAATAAGATTTACTGGATCATGTGAGGGAGGGGGGCAACCGGAGGTGCCGACAGAACATCAAGGGCTGTGATGTAGAGGTATCAGTTGGCACTGGCACTGTGTTTTGACTAGTTGTTGCTAATCACAAGTGATTGCCTAGGCTTTCAGTACCAGCCATGATTTTCCTCCAGTTCAGTAGGTCTTAGCTCTACTTAGACAGCTGTTGGTTAATGCCAAGATATAAATAACTCCTTTTCATCTTTGGAGACATCTTTCCATCCTGATCATTGCTATGGTTCATGGAGATCACAGCTGGGTAGGACATCTCTCTTGGCAGCTTGGTGTGTGTGTGTGTGTGTGTGTGTGTGTGTGTGTGTGTGTACATGTGTGCTTTGGGGTCGGATCCAGTTTGATTCCTCTCAGCCATGTGTCTAAAGTATGTGGTGTTTTTAACAATGGGGACTTACCGTCGGCTTCTGGGAGGCAACTAATGGCAACAACAAAAGCCTATATTGTTTTGGGAGTCTCTAACTCCCCTGAACAACAATTTGAAAAGGAGCTTCTTATGGCTGATACTGGGCTTTTGTTAGCTCATCTACGGCTCTTGCGGGAGAGCATTATCACCCCAGATTGCATCATTTCACTTCGACTATATACAGATGTGAAAATATAGTATTTTAACCACGTACTTTTCACAACTTAACTCATTTTGCATCACACAGCTGTGAAAAGGGCTGTCTCCCCACTCCTCACCTTGTACTTGAGTTGTGATAAAAATGTAGAAAAACCACACCCATCAATACTGTGGGACTGCTTCTAGACACATTTTCCATTGCTTGAGTATAAATCACATGTGCCAGATTGAAGGAACAGGCTGAGCCTGAATCCATGGGTTTTTCTGATAGTGGAGATTAAAAAGTAGTGATCAACCATGTGTTCGTTGTGTGGTCCAGATAGCTGAGATCTGGAAGATCTTAGCAGTGAGAAGTAATAACAGAGAAATGTCATTGAATTCTCTCTCCTGTGCCAAAGCTTGAAGTCAGCTTAGCTCAAACACAGGATTCTGGTCCAAATAGGACCACAGAGACAGTTTTCCTGGGAAGAGAGTCAATTCCAGGGAGTGGCACTGTGATATCTATGGTCAAGATAACACAGGGCGTAGAACAACCTGGTTCAAAATAAAAGTCATCAGAGCACTCCACAGATAAAAACATAGCTGTCAGTTCAGCCCAAGTCTCATCAAAACAACCAGCAGGCTGGTGTCCATCGGGCCACTCTCAGCTGCCATGTCTGTTCCCCTGCTAACCGTGGACAGTCACTGAATAAATCACCATCTTGCCAGCTGAGGTTTGCCATTCCCACTGATTCATCCTGTGTACCCCTACCTGGTCCCACGGGTTAATACTAGGGTATTCTTTCAAGAATGTTACCCAATGTTTCTAAAGACAAGGAAAATGCTTCTCTTGCTTTAGGGACAGTTCTTTGACTTCTTCACATGGAGCATAAGAAATATAACTGAGTGGAGGTTTGGATTTTTTTTTTTAAATCTCTACAAATGCATTTAAGACACAGTAGTAGTTGTTGTTTAGATTAAAGGACTGGCAGACTTCATTGTTCACTATTTCGTTTACCATTTTTATTGAACTAACAGTACATTTATCTCATGCAGTTGAGTTTTAAAAATCTTGGAGGCTAAACATGTAACTTCTGTGAAGCACTGACCCCCCCCTTCCCCTCACCCCCAGGATAGCTGTGCCTGCTGCATTCTGTTGCCTCTGTGAACGCTGTCACTGAGACAGATGTCAGAGGTCTTTGGCTTTATCAGAAAGCACTATGTGAAAGGAAAGGGTATAAAGTCATAGATACTCACTGACCCTTTGCTCTGTGGTAACTAGGTCACATGTACTCCCTTTCCTAAGCCTTGAAGCTTTGCAGAGCAGAAGTGTGTAGACACGTAGTAGTCATGTGGTCCATTGTCTGCATCAACAGCAAAGCAAAGGACACGCTTTTATTTAAAAAGTTAATACTTGACAATTCCAGACGTGTATACAACATAGCTTTATCATATCCAACCCAAATTCTCCCTTCACTTGCCCGTATTCCCTTTGCCATTTTTATCTGCTCTTTGTCCTCTTCCTTCTCTTTTTTCTCTTTCTTTTTTTTCTTTTTATAACCAACTGGGCGCAGGTAGTGCTGCCTATATGCCCATGAAGGTGGAGCCATCCCCTGAAGCATGGGGAACCTATCAATAACCACATACCCAAAGAAAAATGGTTGCCTCCAACACACAGAAGCCACCAGTTGCCAGTGTATCTTCAGCTCAGGTTAGAATCCTCCCTCATCCAGCCTGGAGAGTTGACTGCTTTGGCCTTTTGCATATACCACGGCTGCTGCTGCTGCTGCTGCTGCTGCTGCTGCTGCTGCTGCTGCTGCTGCTGCTAGTTCATAAGTGCAGTGGCCATGTGGTGTCCAGAAGACAGCACTTCCCAGCACATTTTCCCATCCTCTGGCTCTTTCGGCCACCTCTTCAGCTACGTTCCCTGAGCCTTTGAGGTGGTTGTGGATACAGACATTCTATTTAGGACTGACCACTCAATAGTCCTGAGTCTCTACATTGCTGTTCACTGCAAACACAACCTTCTCTGACCAAGTTGAGAACAGTGTTAATCTATGAGTATAAGAGTTAATATCTAGAAGGCAGTTTGACAGCATGTCCATTTAGCAACTTAATGCCAGCAGGTTCTCCCCTAGAGCCTATGGCCTCCAGAGCTATGACCTTTTGACAAAGATTATAACATTAGGCATGAATTCCCACCTGTGGCGCAGACCCAAAATCAAATCAGAAAGCAGTTGGTTACCCCCTTAACTGCAATACTACTATTATATATACCAACAGACACATCTTAATTGACAGAAGCCCATGTATCTTTTGGCACAATGAAAGCTAGCCATCAGAAAAGAAGTTTCTAGGGCAGTTCCATCTTAATTTCTATATGTTCTGCAAACCAAATGTGTTTTGTCTTCAACAATAGGGTCTTACCCTCTAATTATGGTGAGCAACCAAGACCATTAGCAATAGCCTGTGCTGTTTGGGGGATCTTTGGGGCTTCTCTGACCCAGGGAGGTATTCCATGCTAGGCACTGAGATTTTCATTTAATAAGCCTTGCCTTCTGGTGGAAGCATTAATCACACATGCAGGGCACCTATATCCAAACCCCTTTTACAAAAAGTTGGATTTTCTAAGTTATGTTTTAGCTTCCAAAGCAGTAGGTCTCCCTCACAAGGCATTTTTATATATAATTGGTTTTGGTTAACTAACCATCTCCCATCTCTTTTACCCATCCCAGCCCGATTCTTGCTTAAACCTTTAACCTTCAGCACTCCCTCTCTCTACTTTCACATCACATATTTTCTACTACCCCATCAAGGCTTCTGTGAGAGCTTCCCTTCTTGTTATAAGTGCTATGGACGCACGTAAGACTCTGCTTACACTCTAACCAGAACACGTATTTAAATATAGAACTATCCTTGGAATCAGACATATTATTAGAGGCGGCTATTTTTGTCAGAGTTCGTGTTGCCTGGTGACCCAGACAGAGACATAAGGACACACATCGATGAGTGATGGAACAAGGTAATAGTTACTGTCATGCAGGCTCAGTATTTATAGGCCAGGGTTGGGGTATTCTTGTAGGCAACCCATGATGTGTAACCAGCTTCCTGTGCTTCTACTTTCTAAGAGATGAACACACTAGGTAATTATGCATTCAGCCTTGTCCTTTAGACTCTCCCCAGCATCCATTCTTTACTTTAACATTTATTAAACAACATGACACTCTAGCCCCAGAGTATTACTGACGCAGTGCCAAATATGTTTTAGGTCCTTTGCTGCTTAGATGCTTAAAATCTGACGAGGGAGGAAAAGTAATTAACAATCTAATTAAATCTAATCCAGAAAGTATTACAATGGAAATATATTCAAAAGCCTGAAAGTATTATGAGCCTACGGAAAAGACAAACTGTCTAGAGCATTGAGGAAGTCCTCACAGAAAAGGCCATTTCCACTGTGTGTGAGACTGTTGGATGGGAGAGTGTTGTATGACAAAACTTTTTCCTGAGGAGATGCCACGCACACATTTACCCTCCCCAGATAGGGAAACCACAACAGACCAAAGTAGAGACACCACCAAAGTCCTACACGGTGAGCCAGTGGGTTTTATTGGGGTTATTTCCTGGAATATTGGGGTGAAGGGTTACTTACAGGAACAGAATTGACTCAAAAACAGACACAGTGCATTACTTGGCTCACCCCAGCATGGGTGACAGCTTATAAAGCTGGGATCATGGCACAGACTGCATAGCCCACAGGCAGCTCAAAAGGTTGGAGAGTGTCCTTACCCAGGTGGTCTAAAACTCTTCTAGGAAGCTCAGCTGGTTTCTTCTTCAGGGCGGCTGGTCTGATCTCAGAGTCTTTGCAGGTCAGCTCAGCTGGGTCTTGATAGATCGGCTCCTATTTGAGAGCCATCTTTGCAGTTCAGCCTTCTTCAGTCTCTGAGGAACTCTCAACTTTTATTGCTTACTCTGTAAAAGAAGAGCCTAGTGAATCTTGTCAAGTTCAGAGACTTCTGGAAGCTATCTTGAGTTGTTTACCTTCTTGCTCAAGGAATTTCCCGGCCAGTTGAAATGTTCCACTCATGGAGGAGACTGTTCTGTGACACAGAAAAAGCAGCAGCAGCAGTTGTAATCAAGGCTGGAAGAAGATCTTCAAGGAATGTCACAAGATCTCAAAGGAAGCCAGTCCAGGGATGGACAACAAGACTGAGGAGCAGGATAGATCTCAAGATAAAGGGCTCTGAAAGAATTTTCTCCATTCTCATCGTGACTTGAATGTGGCTGCCAATGTTAATATGCTGGATCCTTGAACCCTAGTCAGCAATACGGAGAGGAAGGACCTTCAGAAGGTGGCTAAGTCAGGAGCTTCTGCCCTTGTAAATAGGTCAATCCCACTACCCCGCAGCAGTGGGTTAGTGATTGTGGGAGAGGCTCCTGTAGTGAGCTCCACCTTTTCCCTCTTCTTACGTGTGTTCCTTGTGCCTTTGAGCACAGATGATGTGATATAAAGTCCTTAGCAGACAACCTCTTGACTTGGGACTGCCCAGCCTCCAGAATTATAGGAAAGCAGTGGTTGTTCTCTATAACCTACCTTATGTAGATATTCTGCAACAATACCACAAAATCCATCAAGAAAGCCATTCCTCAAGAACTTGCCACCATGGAGCGGGTCCTCAGCCTCACTTCCTTGTCTGTGCATCATGCATACGCACTTGTTCTTTCCTTTCATGCCCTGCACATAGCATTCAATCAAAGACCCCAAAGACAAAGTCCTTGGCCCTCAGCAGTTCAATTCCCCACAACTGGGCATCAACTACATACCATCCTTTATAGAGATGTGGACAAAAGACAGGAAGACACCTTTCATTCTGATGGCAAGGAAACACAATTGCATCCGCAGTTAACCATTCATGTTCAAGTCTTCCAAGTTTATGGAGTAGGAATTATGAAGTCCCCATTGTAGGGCAAGAAGTTGAGATAATTGATCTGCAGCAGGGAAAGCTCTATCTAACTCTCTACTATAACTGATGAGATAATGAATGTATTTCTGGTGGGTGCTGTGCCTGTAGGAGCTATATATACTCCTATAGAGTGCATGTTTTCAATCTGCCCAATTCTGGGAGCTCAGATTTCCTTCATGTTTCATGACGAGGAAATAAGACTGAATAATGCTAAGTAGCTTGCTCCAGGGACAAGTGAGATCAGAAGTCTAGCAGCTTACCAAGCCCGTGTCTTCTCTGCCCGCATCTGCTCCTGCTCTCTAGGTTTGAATGAATATGCAGCTATGCTGGCTTTCCTGTTTATTCAGGAGCAGTGCAGTTCTCACTCTCAGGTTCTATAGCTCAGAGGCCAGATGAAAAACTTTCCCGGAGCATCATCCGACTGGGCTGCATTTATCACACACCAGGATTTTCTTGTGATGTGACTCATTTTTCCTCCTTTTCCCAATACAATGTTCTCTACTTAAACTATTGCTCTGGGTTGTAAAATTAAAGATATTAAAGGGAACCTGAGGAGTTTGGCCACTTAAATTGCTCCCAGACACTAATTACTAAATTTGTGTATCAAAATCAAAAGAAACTAATAGAGCCATATGAAAAGGCATGGACCTATTAACTGTACTCATTAGAGCTCTGAGGGGAAGGGCTTCTACAATGGCAGTGTTACAGCTCTGAGGAGTAAGATTTCTTCAATACAAGTTGTGTAGCTCTGAAGAGAAACATATCCTGGCAGTCTGACACCAAGAAATGCCACAGAGTCACACTGCACAAAACAAAAACAAACAACCACACAAAATATTTATTGGAAAAGACACAGGAGAGTGGTTGCCTCTGCTCAGGCAAGAAGCAGCAAAGAACTGACCAGGAGGCAGGTTTTATATCAGGTTTCTTGGGAGTGGAGTTTTTCAGGGTAGGCATAGTGGGATTTCAAAATACTGTACCAACCAAGGACAATGCATGCAGTAACCTAGACCCCCCCCCATTCAGATCTAGCCAATGGACAGCACATTCTCCACAGTCGTGTGGCACGCTGGGACTAACTGACATGAACTCTGGGGCCCCCTATTTGACCACTTCCCCTTCGTGGGAGGCCTGGTGGCCTTCAGAGGAAGGGTAAGCAGGCTATCCAGATGAGACCTGATAGGCTGTGATCATATGGTGGGGGGAGAGGCCCCTTTCTGTCACAGATCTAGGGGAGGGGAATAGGATGAAAGAGGGAGGGAGGGGGGAATGGGAAGATACAAGTGAGGGGACAACTAAGATGTAATCTGAATAGATTATTTAAATTTTTAAAAAAAGACTAAAGTATCTACATGAACAACTTTCTTAGCTTTTCCATTACCAAGCTAAATTCTGCCATAGCCTGACTCTACTGTCTTTTTCTCTCCACCACATAACTACACTCCCTCCTGTCTGTGCCCAGTCCTGTCCTTGAGTTATAAAGCCTACCTT
Source organism: Acomys minous (assembly GCF_964271855.1). Taxonomy (NCBI): domain Eukaryota; kingdom Metazoa; phylum Chordata; class Mammalia; order Rodentia; family Muridae; genus Acomys; species Acomys minous. Next base: position 37,164,803 of record NC_140484.1, on the reverse strand, counting down.
TCATCCTTCCCAGAAGGCCATATCTATGAATTAGACTTTTCCTTTTTTTTTTCCTCCTTCATATTTACTTGACTTTCTTAACTCTAGTTCTGTTCTTCAATGTTTAAATAGTCTCTAGCATCACTCAGCTTCAAATAAAACCATTAAAAGAAAAATCACACATGCCTCTTCTGCATTACCCTGGCAAAGTCTATTTTCTGTGGCTGTAACAAAAAAAAATGCACAAAATTGGATAACTTATAGAAAACAAAAAACAAAAAAACAAGCAAAAAACAGGTTCTCTGTGGTTCTGGAGGCCAGGAAGTTCAAGATCAGGCCTTTGTATCTGCTTAGCCTCAAGTAAAGGCCATATGCTACTTCAACACATAGTGAAAAGCAGAAGGGGATGAGGGTATGTGCTCTTAGAAGGGATAGATCGGGGCTGTGCTTTTAGAACAGATAACCGATTCCCTTGAGGAAAGTTAATAGACCTCCTCCATCCCTTCCATCCAAACATCTCCCACTTGGCCACACATCTCCATACTGTCTTATGGAGGAATTGAGCCTTGTTTTGCTGAGGAGAAACCAAATTCAAACCATAGCACCCTCTCTCTGCCTTTCCCTTTGTAAGAGAACTTCAGAACATCTTAACAACTCTTGCTCTCTCTTTGCCTCATCCCTCTCTTCTCCCAGACCTTCCCAACTGGTTTCTCCAGCACTTTACAGATAACATTTAGCCTGACCCTATGTCAGTAACTTTTGCCTCACCTTTTATGTATGCTTTCTTCTCTACACTTGTGTTTTCCAAAACCTCTTGGATTCCTTCCTACATTTTTCAAGACACCAAAGCACTTTCCAAGAATGACTGTTAAGTGCTAGAATTATAGTTCCCAATCTAGTCACAGCTCCTCTCCTGCGCCTACCCTTCGCTATGCCTTTTACTACACTCACTGATGCCAACAAATCAGATCCTAGCTGTCCATCAATGATCACCAAGTTCACCTCTTGTGTGGATCCATGACCCACACTCAGCTGTCTACTAAATATATCCACCTTAACATCTCATAAGAACAGCAAATATAGTAAGCATAGAAGGATGCAACCAAATCCTTTTCTGACTTTGTCTGGCTCGGTGCCTGCAGCCACACTCTCCCGGATGGTTCCAAAAGAGTCAGACCTTTACCAAACCACTTTCTCCTTTGTACCACACATGTCGAGACATAACGAAATATCTATCTGACCTCCAAAAAATACCTAAATCCACCTACTTCTCATTATCTGTCCTGTTCTCTACCTGAGTTAAAGTATATCTTAGCTACTTAGGGCTTGAAGCTTACCCAGTTAAATAGCCTTCTTATCTTTGCCATGGTATAATGTATAATACTACTATTACTAATCTCTATAGCCACATTGTGACACACCCACAACTTGTACCAGAAAACCTGCCAAGGCACCAGGCAGTTCATTTCAAATAAGATGAGAGGCAATAGGGCACTGTACCTCTGCTTCCATCTCCATTAAATCAACTTGGCATCTTTGAAGACCTTGCTCCTTCCTTCCATAGGACCTTTGTACAGCCTTTATGACTGATCTATTGATCTTTTGGTTTTTTTCCTTTTCACAGCCTACTTTTAAAATCCTGAGTCAGTCTAGGTCAACAGACCTTGTGTGAACTTTCTGCAACCTTCTTTCCTTTAGTTAGAACATTTTACCAAGACTTTTTATTACATATCCAATGGAATGAATGTGTATCTATCTGTCTGTGCTATGAGTCTGTAAGGTCCAGAAGTGTGTAAGTCTGTAAGTTGGGAAGCATGAGGAATTTCCAGGGACTACTACAGAATCTAGATCACAGAAATGCTCAATAAAAACTTCAGAAGGGCAAACTGAAAAGCAGGCAGGCTAGAAGGAATTATAACAAACCCTTCCTTGTTCTCTTTCACTTAACATCCTTTGCACTTGGTCCAAAGAGACAGTGGTTCCTGCAAAAGGTTAGCCCACATGCAATGATATGGTGGATAGGGAGTTAAGGCAACCAATGGTTGCAACCTTGGATTACTCTGTTTTATCCAGACCTAATCCAAGAATCTCCAGGTGGTAATGTTTCTGCAAATTTCTCCAATTCTCCTTCCACACCATCTTAAACGTTCAGTGAAACTTAACTGTTGTACCCTTTCTTGTTATTCTTGGGTCTGTCCCAGGCTCAGCACATCTTGCTACTCTCTCAAAGATTCCAGGAATGATGGAACACTCACAAAAGCACCCAAAATGTGTAATTTGGAGCAGCCAAGAGAAAGGCCATTGGTATTATTGTGTTAATAAAGCAAGAGAAATCTGTAGCCATATCACAGTGAATGTACCCACAGAAGCTAAGGAGGCTTAAGCCTGGTTAGTACTTGAAGAAAGAAAAGTGAGAGAAATGAGAGAAGGCAATTGTGACCTGATTCTTCAGTACCGGGTTTACAAAGAGAACTTTCTTTTTTTTAATTTTATTGATTTATTCATATTACATCTCAATGGTTATCCCATTCTTTGTGTCCTCCCATTCCTCCCTCCCTCTCATTTTCCCCTTACTCCCCTCCCCTGTGACTGTGACTGAGGGGGACTTCCTCCCCCTGTATATGCTCATAGGGTATCAAGTCTCTTCTTGGTAGCCTGCTATGCTTCCTCTGAGTGCCACCAGGCCTCCCCATCCAGGGGACATGGTCAAATATGGGGCACCAGAGTTCATGTGAAAGTCAGATCACACTCTCCACTCAATTGTGGAGAATGTCCTGTCCATTGGCTAGATCTGGGTAGGGGTTTGAAGTTTACTGCACGTATTATCCTTGGCTGGTGCCATAGTTTGAGCAGGACCCCTGGGCCCAGATCTGCCCATCATAATGTTCTTCTTGTAGGTTTCTAGGACCCTCTGGATCCTTCTATTTTGCCATTCTCCCATGCTTCTCTCACCTAGAGTCCCAATAGGATGTCCTCCCCTCTGTCCCAGTTTCCTGGTAAGTGAAGACTTGGAAAACTGGGAATAGGGCTTCCTCAAGACCCAACTATTCCACTCCTTAGAATATACCCAGAAGATGCTCCAGCACACAACAAGAACATTTGCTCAACCATGTTCATAGCAGCCTTATTCATAATAGCCAGATCATGGAAACAGCCTAAGTGTCCCTCAGTAGAAGAATGGATAAAGAAACTGTGGTACATTTACACTATGGAATACTACTCAGCTATTAAATACAAGGAATTCCTGAAATTTGTGGACAAATGGATTGAACTAGAAATGATCATAATGAGTGAGTTAACCCAGAAGCAGAAAGACTCAAATGGTATATACTCACTTATATTTGCACACTAGGCCAAGGGGCATGTCCCACAAAGAGAACTTTCAACCACATGCTTATTATTCTTGAAATACACATCCGTGGTAGGCAAACTTTGAGACTGATTGTGAAACCTTGACCTTAAACTTTTCTACTAATACAAAAAACATGGGTGAAATATTAAAAAGCTTTTCATTTATAGAAAAGACCATTTCTCTAGGAAGCTCATCTTTCCAATTTTTCTCATCAGTCTTCTATATTATATAATAATAATAGTGCAGAAAACAAAAGTGTGAGATGGTGATCAATCCTGCCTTCTACTTCCCACATGAAATATTTTCTTCAAATGTATTCTATTGCTCTTTTTTGGAGACTGCTGGCTCCTCATCTCTGGCTATAGCTCAGTTATATTTTCTGAGTTTTGTTTCTAACCACTTTGAGCCACCCAGGTCTTACATTTCTGAAGTGATTCGGATGCCTTAATTGTGAAGATATTTTCCTTGAAGTGTATTCCAAGCACACTGCTGTTAAAAGTACATCCCCTTTGCATAGTCTGATTATTGTTTCTCAAATGCATTCAGAAAACACAAGGTTTTCGTGTTTACTTTTGTGTTTTCTCTAAATGCAGATTGTACATTTCAATTTACTCCTAAACCTTCAGGATGCTACATGTAAATGCACATACTCTAAGGACCACCCCCCACTGTGCCACAAACCTATGGATCATGAGAATCTACCATGTGTGAGAACTGCCCAATGTGTCATTGATTAGTGTGACTCTTAACTAACTCATAAAGTCATATTTAAGTTATAGGGAAGTTCCATAGCTTTTCTTTTTTTTAATTAATTAATTTATTTCTTCATTTTACATCCCAATCACAACCCTACTCCTTCCTCTCCTCCCAGTCTCACCCACTTCCCACATACCTCTCCCCAGGTATCAACCCACCCTGGCATATCAATGTCATATACGACTAAGTGCCTCCTCTTTCACTGAGGGAAGACAAGGCAGCCCTGCTAGAGCAATGGGATCCAGAGGGAAGCAACAGAGTCCAAGTCAGAGACAGCCCCTACTCCAATTGTTGGGGGACCCACTTGGACACCAAGCAGTACATCAGCTTCATATGTGTCATGGACCTAGTACCAGTTCATACATGTTCTTTGGTTGGTGGTTCAGTCTCTATGAGCCCCTATGAGCCCAGGTTAGTTGGCTGTGTAGGTCTTCTTGTGGTGTCCTTGACCCCTGCAGCTCCCTTAGTCCTTCCCCTAACACTTCCTCAAGACTCCCTGAGTCCTGCCTCATGCTTGGCTGTGGGTCTTCGCATCTGCTTCCATAATCTGCTGGAAGAAGCCTCTCAGATGACAGCTAGGCTAGGTCCTGGAAGGATAGTAGAATATCATTATTCGTGTCAAAGGTTGAGTCTCTCCCATGGGGTGAGTCTCAAAGTAGGCCAGTCATTAGATGGCCCTCAATTTCTGTTCCATTTTTTATCCCTGTACATCTTGTAGGCGGGAAATATATTGGATCAAGGGTACTGTGGATGGGTGAGTGTGCCCCTCCCACAACTAGAGATCTTGCCTGGCTACAGAATGTGGCCACTTCAGTATTCCCTGTTGCTAGAAATCTCAGCTCAGGTCATCCTCATATCTTCCCAGGAGCCTCCTCCATGCCAGGTCTCCAGCTTGTCCCAGAGCAGCTTTGTTTGTAATAACCAGAAACTGAAAACACCCCAGATGTCCCTCAACTGAACAATGGTTAAAGAAATTGTGGTACATTTATACAATAGAATACTATTCAGCTATGAAAAATAAGGACATCATGAAATTTTCAGGCAAGTGGATAGAACTAGAAAATATCATCCTCAGTGAGGTAACCCAAACCCAGAAGGACACACATGGTATCTACTCACTTATAAGTGGATATTAGCCATGTAGTGTAGGATAACCAAGCTACAACCCACAGACCCAATGAAGCTAAGTAACAAGGAGGGTTCAAGGGAGGAGGCTTGAATCCCACTAAGAAGAGGAAATAAATTAGACGTCACAAGTGGAGGGAGAGTGGGGATTGGGTGAGAAGGCTGGGAGAGAGAAGGGAAATTGGGTTGAAGTTTCCATAACTTTTCAAAACAACAACAAAAAAAATGACTTGGGGGGAAGAAGATACTTTGCTCTGCTAAGCAATGTAGAGCTTGTATGATGCCAGTGCCATCTCTGTTGACCCTCTATGTTTAAACTCACCTGCATTTTACCCTTGAATAGTACATTTAATAAGCAGGAGTATATGCTTTTTTTTTCTCCTCAACTACTTTCTTTTACTCTGCTTTTCCTGATTTTTTTCAAGCCCTATACCTCAGCCAAACAGTCTGAAAAGGCTTTGTCTTGTGTTAAGCAGATATCTTACAAAGGCCTTCCCTTCGCTGAAAGTGTCTGGTATATAACTTGAGATTGACGATATTCAAGTATAGATCACTTATGTAATAAGCACATAGCCATGCCACCATGGTCCAAGATGTCTACTACCACTTGAGAACCCAACACTTTATGTCATAACGCCTCCAAATAGAATAGTAATGAGGCTGTGCAGAACTCATCTCTGTTCTTAACAGAAAGGACATATTTATTTTTTTGTGGGCTTAGTATTAAAATACTGTCATGTGAATGCTAAGTTTTAGATATGTAAAATAGCAATATGGGTATAGCTTCATGGTAGAATACTTACCTAACACACAATGTGCTGGGTTTAACTCCTGGCACTGCAATGAATGTAAGTGAATGAAGACAGAGTAGATAAAAATATGCCTGCTTGTTTTTGTTGTATGTGGGGAGTATGCATAGGACCTCACAGATACTAGGAAAGCATTCTAGCACTGAGCTATAACCCCAAGTGATATTATATTTTTAATAATAAAATGTCAATTATGAGAAAAAGATAATGAAGATTATGAAGGAAAGTTTGAACCACCCCTCAGGCCAAAAAAAACAAAAACAAAAACAAACAAACAAACAAAAACTTTTAATGCACTGCTGAATCCTAACAGTTGCTCACACAGGGCTTTTATGAAATATGCATGAAGTGGAAAAAAAAGAATTTCTTGAGCTTTTGAGAAAGATAATAAATAGTCACCACTTACTCCTTCTCTAATTATAAGTCACTGTGCTAGGAAATGCACAGTGTGACTTATTTCAATATGAAATTGTTCCTTCCCCCCACCCATGCCTTCCACTCTTGAGGATCTCTCCATTTCTCCCCAAGTCCTACGCAGAAGGGTATAGAACAGAAAACTGAAGGGCAGCCCATGACCTTGACTGCTTACTCTTCCATTTACTACCTACAGGTTTGTGCATCTCTTTGATTATTCTGTGAGTCCTAGATGTTCACTGGGAAAATAGGAACAAAAATATGTCTCATAAAATTTGTCCTGAAGAAACAGCCATGTTGTATCCCATGTAGTGGTTGGTACATACAAGTCCATAATTTCTTGTTCTTCTCAAAGACAGACTTCAGATCTAGAATTTGGATTCCTAACTTCCTAATAGCAAAGAGTCCTTTACAATAGAATAAAAGGAGGGAGGGAGGGAGGAAAGAAGGAAGGAAGGAAAGAAGGAAGAAAAAGAGAGAGAGAGAAAGAAAGAAAGAAAGAAAGAAAGAAAGAAAGAAAGAAAGAAAAAGAGAGCGCTGAAATGTATAGGAGTCCTTTAAGAAGCTCATGGCAAGATTGTGACTAATAGGCAGCAAGCCTGGGGAGCTATTTTTCTGTGCCACTGTTAAGGATAGGCTCTCCCATTGCCTATGTCAGGCATGAAGATACTCAACCATGACCCAGTAGAATTTGTAATTTTATGTAGGGTTACCAAGACATGTGCTATTTAGAAAGGACAGTTTATTAAGTCACTTTGGCTCCTAAGGCCTGAATAGCTATGTGGAAAAATCATGCAGTAGGCCTCACCCCTGTGACTTTGTTTTCTGTGATTTGGATATCTGATGGCAATTGTAATGTAAAGAGATTAAGTCAGAAGTACCAGAAATAAATATTCATAAGCTTTAACTAACTTTTATTATTAGAATGTTATCATAATTTTCTTTATTTTAGTTAATATCTTACTGTATCTAAGTTATGAATTATGCCTTATCATAGGAATATACATACAGGGTAAAGCTGTACATACACAGGGCATGGGTCTAGCCAGAGTCTCTGGCCTCTACCAGGAGTCTCGGATTGAATCCTCTCTAGATAATGGGGTGGGGGAGGGGGCGGGAAACAGTGCTAAAAGAATGTTGTAATCAGCTACTAGGTAAACCAAGAGCTCCTTTCCACCATCCATTGGGGGTAGCTTGAAAGATCATGAGATTATAGGCTCCATTTTATCCTCACTGTGGACTGAGCCGTTCCTGGACCCTGGAGGAAAGCAGGGTTGGCTGTCCGGCTGGAAACCATAGCAGTTCTCAACACACATCAAATGTCATCCTGTATCATAACAGAAGCCAAGGCTTTTCTTAGAGGCGATCTAGGAAACACATTCAAAGTTGTTTCCACAGGCAGCGGCTGAATGTCAGGGCAAGTGCTGAGAGATAAGGAACATGGAGGAGTGGACGGCCTCTCAAGAGACTGGCTGACCACCAGCCCTCTTATGCACACACCTGCTTCCTTTCCCACCTCTGCCTACGAACATGTTTCTTGGTGCCATCTGACTTCTGCCCCTCCATGCTACCCATGGCTCATGTTTGCTATGAGGTTTTTCTTAGACTTTCATCAAAATATTCAGCTTCCAAGCACACGGAAATAAGCAGAGGAGCCAGGTAAGCCAAGCAGCATTGGTAATGTCACAGAGTTCCAGTTTCCACATGTCCTAAGGATGTTTTCTGTGTGACTTTGGAAAGGAGAGAAGGTCCTACTAGTGTCCCATACCTAGATACATCCCTGGAGATAGCACTCCATCCAGATCCAGGCTTGTGTTTGTTTGCTTTCTCATAATACCTAAATATCCAGATAGCCTGAAATATGGAACAATTAGAACTTACAGGTATTCAAAAAGATTCAGTCTCCAAGCTAGCCTCTGCTCCTCACCACTCCTAATGACCAGATATATATCCTGTAAGTGGGGTTTGAAACTCTCAGTGGGGAAATGTGAAAAAGCTGCATCAGAGTGGAGCATGGGCAGGAAACAGCCTGAGCCAGGGGAATATGGCAATGCCAAACAAGGAAAAGAGACCCAAGTTGATTCTGCCTGCACCATAGTTTTCCCATAAATCACACAGCTGGCAGGACAGGTGGCAGCGACTTTGCCAACTTTTCCTTTTGTAGGAAGTGGGGCACCTTACACAGTGCCAAGGCCTAACAGACATACTTAACAGACAACACTGCTCAAAAAGCCCTTGCAAATAGCAGAGACCTCTAAAGAGCCACTGTAAACAGGCAGTCCAAAAAAGTGTCTAGAACATTCTCACTTTCTACTTTCACTCCATGAGAAAACTTAGTGTACATTTCTGACTAATGAAGTTGACCTGGAAGGTGAGAATGTCTTGAAATCTTTGCAGATGGCATTTAAATTCCTTTACCGTTTCTTAGGTTGCAAGGTCCCTATAGCTTTATCCATTGGTCTAAGAGCAGCTTTTTGATGAGTGTTTGCTCATATCACTCAAGTAACATCTGACTGTCTCTTACCCATGGTTTAATGTGTTCTTATCTCTTACGTGCAGAGTAAAATCATATGAAAGTAAATTTGATTATCTCCAAAAACGTTGGGAGATGTGCTCTCTCAAGTTTACACATAAAATAACTTTTCTTTGGTTCTCTTAGCGTCCCTTGAAAAGAGAACCAGAGTGCAACGAATTCAGATACAATGTGATGATAAATGGGAAAGCGTTTCAATATGCTGATAATAAACTCTGGTATAAGACCCTGACAAATATGACTGCGACAGTCACAGAGATTTCTCACATCAGTTTTCACATGACTGCAAATGGAGTTTCCTTAGATGTAGTGCATTTTCACCTTTAAGCTGGAAATTTTGTCACTGAATCCATTGCCTAACAAGGGAAGAGCTGTCAGCATAGGTTTTCTCTGACTGGAAGATGCAGCTGCTACATTTTGCAATGTGAATATTTGTGATCTCAAATCTATAAAATCACTGATAGCTTCAAGTGTTAGTTTCAAAATGCCTACCCTAGGCATCCCCAGGAATAAAATTGGTCATCAGATGCGATATGCTTCAAGGAGCAAAATGGCTGAATCCATCAAGTGGAGCTCATGTGGGGATGAACAAGTTAGGTTTCTAAAGGCTAAACCTGCTGGGTTACAAATGCTTCTATTTGTTAAGTCGTAGCATTGATAGCCCAAACTGTGGTGTGGTTAAGAAAAAAAAAATGATCTCTGTATCTCCTTAAAACAGCATTTAGCATGTATAAATGGTGGCTTGTTTCTTTTTTTTTTTTAAGATTTATTATTATGTATATACAGTGCTCTGCCTGCATGTTCACCTGCAGGCCAGAAGAGGACATCAGATCACATTATAGATGTGTTGTGAGCCACCAATTGGCTGCTGGGAATTGAACTCAGGACCTCTGGAAGAGCAGTCAGTGCTCTTGACCTCTGAGCCATCTCTCCAGCCCTATGGCTTGTTTCTTATATGTCAGTGGATCTCAAAGAGAAGTTCAGTCCTTCTTCTTGCCCTGCCTCTATTCAAATGCCCAGCATTGCCAGGGGGCAGGGGGAGCTGTGGGGGCTCTGCCTTCTGTGATGTTGAAATGAGTCTACAGTCACACATACTCATGTGAAATAAAAAGGGCTCATCCATTTAGCATTACCAGGTTATATAAAAATAGTTCATAGTTGGTTTGCTCCAGAAATATTTCAGAAGTACCACATTGTTTCACGTGGGCATGCCTCACTCACATAACTTGTAGTATATGTTCATTTTTTCACTAACATATAACAATTCATATGCCAAATTATAAATCTGGAGCAGAAATGACTATAGTTCATCTCCTTAGCAATTCTGCTGACTACCAATAGCCTGTGTATTGTGAAACTTGGATAGATTTTCTTTGTGGATTTGGTAACTGGTATTTAGGATGTGTAGACAGCGAGCTGAATTTTAAGGGTGGTCTGTTTTCTGTTCGTCTGGCTTTGTTTTTTTCTTCCCTTTTCTAAGAGGACCTTTTTCTTCCCTGGTTATGAATGGAAGACAAGGTACCTTATTGAAATTGAGTCCTCACCCAGCCTGACACTGTTCTCAGGAAGGTTAGTCTGTCCTAGTTTCCTCATTGTAGGCACTTCCTCAGTGAAGAAAAGAGAGTTCTTCTGAGTCCCAATTGTGTTAAAGAGGCCTTGTAACCCATGATGACAGTAAGAATTTCTCTCTGCTCCTGCTGGCCAAAAGAAGATCTTACACCTCTTCTTTTATCTGAAAGGCAAATTATTTGGGAAAACAAGTAAGTTGAGACACACAGCCATTTAATTCATATCTTAGGAACACTCAGTATAGACTGAGTGCCATAAAGGCAATATGAAACCTGAACCACGACTCACGATCTTTATAACTGCCCTGTTCAAGTCCCATCTCAGGAGTTTCATGGTGTCCCCAAACCATTTTCTCCTAGGTTGCTAGGAAATAAGTTAAGTTTAATCCATCATGGCTTTAGGGAGGTGATTTATCATTTGTTTGCCCTCAGTACTTTTGAAACACATTGTTTTCATCAACTCTGAGTGGCATGGGTTTACATTTGAGGTATGCCGTCTCATTTTCAGATTCGATTTGGGGCCTGTGAGCAATTTCAATAATAGCAAAGTGCAAAGCAGACTTCATTAAATACCCTTGAGCAGCTATGCACAATCAATCAAAAGTTAGAATTTGCAGTGTATTAAGTTTAAACACTGGGAAAACAGCACCATCTGCTGGAAAGGGGCAGGTAGGGAAATAATGTTTGTCTGGTAAATCTAGGGGCCCAAACTTTTTTTTATAAATGTATTATTATATTTTCTTTTTACTGTACACATTTATATTATTATACATAAATAAAATAAACTACATACAGCACAAAAATCAGGAATTTATATATATTTATATTTATATATATATATATATGGTACATTCATAGTGATTTGGCTATTTGTATTTGGCAAACTTGAAGTGAACATTTTTAAACTCTTAACTAGCGTATGCGTACATCTGTATTTGCATCATGCATTGGCAGTGTGGTCATTTTAGTGACAATGAGGCAACATGGTTCAGCACACAGAACAGGGAAATTTGGCAATCCCTGCACTTCCTTTATCTTCATAGCCTTGAAGAAATCGCTTTGTTGATTAAAGGGTCAGGATATCTGTGTTAGATGAATGTAGTGCCTGAATTTGCTGCCCCACACCTGTCAGCTGGGAGACAACAGGTCAGAGCCTCTACATCACACACAGCCTATAAGATGCAATGCTGATGTCAGCATCTTAATCTTTAACTCAGCAAGGTACACAGGAGCAAAGCAGACCCCAGGGGTACTGGTGCATGCTGCCAAAGAGACGTCACAGGAAATGTTGTGGAGCAAGAAGGGGAAGAGCTTGTTTCGTTTGAATCAATAATTGTAGTTCTAGGAAGCCACCCAAAGACAATTACTAGAGAAATGGAAACAGGGTTATAGTCAGGAATGTTCATCCCAATGTTATTTATGATGCTGAGGAAGTAGAGCTTGCAACCGTCAATGAGGAGCCATTAAATCATGTGCTAGATGCTTATGCTACATAAAGTGTCACATTCTGAGGAATTATGATGTGGGAAAATAGTCACTAAATAACTAGGCTTTATGAGAAATGTTGATAATCAGTGTGATTATGACTTGGGTGTGAGGGGGGATTCAAACAAGTAAAAGAGATATTGACCCTTTCACAGTGCTGACCTGTGAATACCTGGGCCCCTGTAATTCTCTGCTGTGTCTGTGGGGCCGGGCTTGCATCTGAGCATGTCTAGACACATCTCTTTATCTACCTACTAAATACCAGGGTCATCTCCTCATTCAGACGTGAAAATCCAGACTATCTCCAGACCCTGCCAAACATCCAGGTGCAAAACTCACCGTCACTGGCTTAAAGGAGACACGTAAAGGCAGAGACATTTTAGTTCCTTCCTTGTCTGTGCGTTCCTAAGCAACATGATTAATACGTTGATTACAGGAGTCAATGCGGACCTTTTAGGGGCATCTAACTAGTTCCCAGTGTTTTGTATAGCAGAAATCTTTAGGATGTAGCTCTAACATGTGGCAGGAAAAACTCATAGGAGATACATGCCTGTGTACAGGGAGAATGAAGGTTTTGTGGCGGGTGTCCTTAGGGACCTCCAACCCCTTCTTTCTGTAGTAAAAGCATCACCCCACGTCCATTTCACACTGAAAGAGACACAATTCTCATAAATCACAAGAGAGGGTGTGTGGCATTATTTACTTTTGACATTTTCTATATTCGCCATAATTTCCTATAAGTAACACTAGCACATTTGTTCTTAGAAAAATACTAAATGAGCATTAATAAGCCATACGGGGAGGCTAGAAAGCAGGTACCCAGTTTTGGATGCTGTTATTCCTATGTGGGTTCTGAAATTTTTAGTTTCTGTCTCTTCCAAATTCTTCTTAGACAAAGGCTATGCCATTGTTGGACTGTGCATAGTCATAAAAGAAAGGAAGTTCTGTGAAAATTCTTTGCTACTTACCGCCATTTTCCTTCAGATTTTCTAAGCTCCCTTTTCACCAACATAAGTTAATTCAATTCATGACCAAGAAATTGCAACAAAGTCAAACTATGATGTCCACCCAGTTGTCCATAGATAGGCAATAAAACTTGTTGTCGGTTGAAATATTTTTTCAATTTGTGCATAGTTACCTCTTAAAGGAGTAGGGGGTTTTCTTTTGCTTCATTTCAATGTCGTATTCTACTTCCCCAAAGTTGTCTCCATTTGATTTGTGTGTTCAGTTTATCCAACTACTATGATTTAGTAACGTCTCAGCACAAAGAGAAAATGGCATTTTTGTTCTTACTATGTTTCTTTGAAGCAGTGATTTTCCCATTAAGGACAATACTGTATTTCCCCCTCGATAACAGTTGGCACTGTCTGGGGAGATTTGGGTTGCCGCAGTAAGGATTAGTAGTAGTAGCTACTGACAAAACCCCAGGAAGGTTACGAACCATCCCCTAATGCACACTCCATTGCATTTCTGCACCAAGAATGACTGAATCCAAATGTCAGCAGCCCAGGTTGTAGCCTCTACTTCAAACTCACTTCCAGCATTTGCCAGTACCTACCAGGGGCAAAATGTTTTAACAGAATCCATGTTTTCTCTGGCCATTTCAAGATAATAAATGAGCCTATATCTATTGTCATGAAGAACATCATCATCAAACAATTCAAGGGACATCTGCTCAGATGTGAGAGCTATATACTTGCTCAGAAAGGCTGTTTCCCATCATGAGATACAGATCTACTTGAGCAGATCTACACAACAGAAAAGGATGTGGCAAGTCTAGCTTTCCTCCTGCCCAGTCATTCTCTCTGATCCCTGGGCTACTCTGTCCAAGTTTCAAGCCAATGACTGAAGACGTAAAGGTCTGGTGAGGTTTCCATATGACACCATGGACTCTTGGGATCAACATATAGATTTACAGACTTCTGCATGTAGGACATATTTACTGCTTTTTTCAGAGATTCTAGTCTACCTCTAGTCCCCTGGGCTGCTTTGTTATCCTTTGATTCAGGCAGTATCTCCCTTCTCTAGCTGCCCAGGTAAAATTCCTGTGATGCCTTGTCTCTCCAGGGGTGCCCAATGAGAGCTGTCACCATCACTTCTCTTTGACACTAGCCCCTTTATTGACATCCTTGGGCAAGATTCCATTTGCATAATCCAGAGTTACTTCCCAGGCATATTTGTCATCAATGACTATAATAAATGGCCCCCAAACATTTATGGCCTAAGCATAGGTTTGTTTATTTGTTTTGCAGTTCAGTAGTCTAGGTGGCTGAACTGGATCCTCTTCCTCTACATCTCTCAGAAGACTGTAGTTCAGCTGTTGCCTGGGACTGCCAACTCATTTTAAAGACCTGCTAGAAATTTACCTATTCTGGGCTCATCCAGTGGTCCTGCAGGATTTGGGGTTGGAGTGTCTGCTGTAAACAAGCACTGTCCATTCTTTGTCATGTGTTTGTGTAAAGCAAATCCTAGTGCAACAGCTGGATTTATCAGATGAAGCAAAAGAATCAGGAGAGACAGACAGACAGACAGACAGACAGACAGACAGACAGATTGACTGGCAGACATGAACCTTTGTCCTGCTAGTCTAAGTGCAGATATTTTCTTCAGCTTTCCCTCTGACAGGCATGTAGCAGTGTCCTCATGGGTCAATAAGAGATTCACGAGGCCACGTCACTTATGATAGAAGAATTAGGCTTCTCTTCCCAGGGGAGGAATGTCACAGCACCTCAGCATTCCACAAATGCTCTATCTCTAGGCCTGTTCAAAGCTGTGGGAGACGCAGTAAATGCTGACCGCATCAGAGCAGTTTGGAGCTTTCCCCTTTGTGAGCCCCACATGCATGACTTAGCATTGCACCCTGTGATGTGAAGGGAGTCAGCAGTTATTCATAAGCCAGCCTTTGCATCTCAGCAAAAGCAGAGGCAAAGGGCTCTGTGTTCTAATATCTGGCAAGCCTTTAATCAGAGAGAGCGGACAAAGCAGAGATGATGGTAAAAGTTGGCTTAACTGCACTGTGGAAAACAGGACTAAAACGAGGACTGTGGCTAACTGGGAAAGAAGAAACCAAGAAAAGGGGGAAGACCAGAAAACGTGGGGCCAGAAGTACTGCTTGACGGATGGGGAAAAAAAATGGATGAAGAGTGAAGAGGAAATGAACAGGAGATGAATGAATCTACTTAACAGGGCACCAGAACAGGAAGATGTAAGACATTTCCAGGATTATGAAAATGCAATTCATAGCTAAAAGCTTTTAGAGTGAAAAGGAGATGCACACACTCTGGAAAATGGCCCGTGCTTCCTTGTCAACACTTAGCTGGACAGAGCGAGGAGGATGTTCTATTAAGGTTCTGCTAGAAAATGACTGCCAATATGAGTCCACAAAAAAAATTTTTTTTAATCAGTTTAGGATCAAATAAAGGCAGTGAAATGCCTTTTCATAATGACTCTGTTTAAAGTAGTCTCTCTTTCTAAAATTAATCCTTTCCAGTTTCTAAGTCTTAATATTTCCCTTTACTTTGATGAAGCAATATTGAGAATAGTAGTATGAATATTCCCACTGGGAGTTTCATGAGATTTTTGCTCCTCAAGCATCTTCAAGGATGTTTTTCTAATGCTGTATTTAATTGTATTTGGGGAATAATAAGTTGTAAGAAAACACAGAACAGCTGGAATCACTTGTCTCAGTTCCGTGTCAAAGAGTTCCTGCTATAGGTTTGGTTGGGGAAACTGACGACACAGCAGTAATTGACCTTTCAAAATGCTTTATCACTTCTGTCACATGTCTTATTTTTACTAGCATACTACAAGCTCTCTATTATTTTGTCACCACAACAAAAAACTCAAGAGACTTGTTTAAAGCACTTATCCCATCAGGTAATCACATTAAAATTCTGAGCATCAACTGTGTGCAAGAAACATAGGTATTATGAGAGGTACAGACGCAAAGTGTGATCTTTGCCTTTAAGATGCTTGCAGCCAAATTAGTCAGAAGAGGATCTCATATTACAAAAACAGTTAGATGAATTCCTGTTGTATAGGCAGGACTAGAAACGAAGTAATAAGAAAGGATAACGGTTGTTGCCCTTCCCGACAAATCTGGCATTGCTGAATGTGTGACCATTGGTTCTCTGAATGCAATATATTTGTGCTATGTCAGTTCCCTTTACCTGGGCCTTCCTTAGACTTGTTGGCCCAGACAACAGAGAAACAAACTATTCCTGAAGGCCAATTCAACTAAAGCTAAGGAAGGTCTAATCTTGCTCTTTATTTTTAAATTTAAATTATTTATTTTTTGAGAATTTCATATGAGTGTTGTATTTATATCACTTACACCCCTTCTACTCCTTCTGTGCCTACCACTCCCTCTTAAATATATGATCTCTTCTACTTTACTTCATGTTGTTCTATGTGTATACGTGTGTGCATACTTGCTGAGTCTATTTACTATGATGCATATGTATCTGTGTCTATGGATGATCTTATCCTGAAAAAAAAAACCTTATTCTCTCTCTCTCTCTCTCTCTCTCTCTCTCTCTCTCTCTCTCTCTCTCTCTCTCTCTCTCTCTTCTCTTCTCTTCTCTTCTCTTCTCTTCTCCTCTATTCGCAGCCATTAATAAACCTTATTGATGGCATTTATCACTAAGAAAAGTGATAAAAAAAAAGAAATTATGTTTAGCATTCAAGAAACTACCAAGTGGGACTAGAGTGATAGCGCCATTAGTAAGGTGCTTGCTGCATAAGCAGGTGAACCTGAGTTAGCTCTGTCCCCAAAACCAATGCAGAAGGCTCTGAGGTTGGCACCTGGCCTCTATACGCACATGCATGTGTGCGCTTGCACCCACATGAAGGCTGCCAAACTAGGAGGTTGAGAGGAGGTGGGAGGAGGCTCTTCCTTCCTGTGGGAGCAGAACATTCCCTGTGGGAAAGGCACTTGCTGATATGGAACTTGTTTTTGGAACAGCCACATGTGACTACAGCATCAAGTGCATGATGGAAAGAAATGAATGGCCAGGCTGGAAAAAAAAAGAGGTCACACAGAGGACAGGGACTTCATTTCTGTGTTTAGCAGTATGAAACTTCTTTCTCAGCAAATGAGGGACCCTCAGAGGATTTTTCACTTAGTCTGATAATCGTGTGCAGTAGGAAAATTACTGGGCAAGGTGGAATGCAGACAGCTGGAAAGAAAAGAGACAGGATAGAGAAAGACAGACAGACACCTCGCACTGGGTGTCCACAGCCAAGGAAGAGATACTGAGGTTCCTGATTGGGTGTGCTTGAAACTCTGCTGTAGATTTAAATGTATTGAGGGATCACCTGGGGCAAACCAACAAATACATGAGAAAACTATGAGGAATATGTACAGTCTCCCCCTATAGCTCCCATCAGGTGTTACATATCCCCCCCTCATCATTATTTTCACATAAGAACTTAGGACACGTATTGTTAAAACTCAATACTTCGGAATGCACCAGCTTCACGCTCTCCTTGCCAGTTGGTGCTCCTCTCTACACGGAGCTCTGACTGGCTTCACTCTGTATCTATCTGCAGATTGTCCACTCCAGGACTCTCCTCTACTGGCTACCAACCTAGATCTCTTACTGCACTGCTCTTTTTTTAGTTTTAAATTTTTCTTAAAATTGCATTTGTATATGTGGATTCTACAATATTATAGGAAGTGTGTCATGGACTGTAACCAAATCATTTTACCATGCCCACTCCTTCCTCTTTTTCCTCTTCCCCATCCTTGCTGGTATGCCCTCCTCTATTGTGCCTCCTGCTTTTATATAGATGTTTATACATCTATATACGATCTATGATCCACATATGAGGGAGAATATGTATGATCAATTGTTTTTCTTTGATGTGATGATGCTGGATCACATCCACTTTCTAGAAACATTTATAACTTTATTCTTCTTCACAGAAGAACACACACAGAGAAACACACAGGCAGATGCAGACGCACATAAACGCTTTTCTTTAGTTATTATCTTGTCTGTGAACACGTAGGCTGAGTCCGTAACTTGGTTGCTGTGAATAATGCTCTGGTAAACGTGTGTGAAAGCATCTCTCTGGCATGCAGACTTAGAGCCCTTGCAGGTGTTCATGCCCAGGAGTGGTAAAGGATTGGCCTTATGCCAGTTCCAATTTTAGTTGTTCGAGGAACCTCCATACTGATTTCCACAGTGGCTGGGCCAGCTTACATTCCGGCATGTTAGATGTGCCACTGCCACCCATCTTGGCCAGCATTTGTGTTTCTTAATGACTTCCATTCTGACTTGAATGAGATAGGATCTCTGAGTTTTTATTTGTGTTGTTTCCCCGATGACTGAGAACAACGAGCATGTCATCACAGATTTATTGGACATTTTAATTTCATTTCTGAGTACTTTTTATTCATTTCATTAGTTCATTTGTTGATTGGGTTGTTTGCGGGGTTTTGTGGGAGTTTTTTGTTTGGTTGTTTGGTTTGGTTTTGGAAGTGTTGTTGTTGTTGTTGTCGTTTAGACATTCTAGATATTCTTGATCTTCTGTCATCTTTGGACTGCAATCTTTTCTCCCATTTTATTGGCTGTCTCTTCAGTCAATTATTGCTTTTGCTGTTCAGAAGCTATTGAATTTCAGGCCATCCCATTTATTAATTCTTTGTATTTTTATAAGGAGCCGCCGTCTTTTAGAAAGTTCTTTACTGCATCTATATCTTGAAGTCTTTCCCTGTACTTTTCTCTAACAGTTCTAGAGTTTCAGGTCTTACATGAAGATATTGGATTCATTTTAAGTTGATTTTAAACAGGTGAGACATAGGCATTTAGTATCATTTGTTCCATTTGGCTATCCAGTTTCTCCAGCACAATCTATTGAAGGGTGCATCTTTTCTCCAATGTGTATATTCAGCATCTTTGTTAAAAAATAAGGTGGCTGGCAGTGTGAGTCCCCTATTACATTCCATTTATCTGTGCATCTGGTTTTGTACCTGTGTCGTGCAGTGTTTGTTGCTCAGTAGAACCCCTGGCCTAGCACCATT
This sequence comes from Acomys minous, assembly GCF_964271855.1. Taxonomy (NCBI): domain Eukaryota; kingdom Metazoa; phylum Chordata; class Mammalia; order Rodentia; family Muridae; genus Acomys; species Acomys minous. The sequence goes on along the minus strand of NC_140484.1, from coordinate 37,145,755 downwards.
GTGTGATGACTTCCTATCTTGAGTAGAAACATTATAGATGCACTTTGCATTATGACCAGCAATCGCTAAAATAGGATATCTATGAGGCATCATTTTATGAAAGTCCTAATGTATGAATGCTCCAAGGAAATATTTTAAGCTACTATTACAGATATTTCAGAGCCTACCGTTATCCTCTTGTAACTATTGTCTAATCTATGAGGTTTGTTCTCTCTCTCTCTCTCTCTCTCTCTCTCTCTCTCTCTCTCTCTCTCTCTCTCTCACACACACACACACACACACACACACACACACACACACACACACACCTGTATTCTGCCTCACCATCCACTAGTGTAGGAAGCTTATTTTTATATCAACTTCCCATTGTGTCTGCAGTGATTAAGATAATAGTGTTTTCCAGGCAACATGTGCTCCATCTTAGTATGTCAGGAAGCAATATACAGTGCTTGTGCCTACATCATCACTCTATACTTTGCCTCAATCTTCACATAATCAGTAGTACATACCATTGACCCAGTGCTTGGGTATGATCTCTGGCCACTATATAGAAAAAATAATCAAGAACCCGCCACTTGACAGTTTTTATGTTATCAAGACTTTGATATATAAACTAATATTTTACACCCTAAGCACTTACAGAGTGGTTGCAATGAATTGTTGTGCACAACCCAGATACTCAGTAAATTATATTTAAGGTTAAAAGAGCCCAGCTCACTTGCGTACATCACAGTTTAATGTATTTATGCTGGTAGTGCCAGCTGCAAAGTATTTTTCTTATGGCTAGCTAGTTCGGGAAAACACTAACTAGTCATTCATTCAAATAACTGTTGTCTAACCATTTATGTCTTGCTACATAAGTCTTGAGGTCTTAGCAGCTGCTAGTTTCTCTGCTGCTTTTGGACCTGTGTGTTAAAAAGTATATGTGAGCCTGTTGACCTTTGTTTTCTGCATTATGCTCCGCTCTTGAGCACTCTCACTTGTGGTGGTGATATGAAAAGCAGGAAGCCTGCGGGCCAATAACCCTGGTCAGTGAAGTGTGGAGAGGTCACCCGATTCCGTACTGGAGTCAGTTTTCTGACCTCCAGTGGCTGTAAGAATATAATATCAATTTATTTCTGGACAAATCAAATCAAACTTTTGGCCTCGCTGTGTTCATGGGTGGAACTGAGAGGTCATACCTCTGAATGAAGCTGGAGGAGAAGCACCCTGGAAAACAAAGTTAGATATTCTGAAAGATGGCTTAATCAGATTTGGAATTTAAAAAAAAAGAAAAAAAAAGAAGAAGAGATCACTTTCTGTCATTTGGGATAGACTTGGGTTTAACAATGTTACTGTAAGAGAATGTACATGGAAACCATACTCTACATTTATAAGCTGTAGAATTTGATAGTATCTTATAGAGATCGTCTCAATAGATTGGGTACCTGAGTGATCCGGTAGTTGGTCTAGAAGGTAGAGAGTACAGATAGGAAAGCTTGGTGAGGATAGAAAAGTGCATATATGCGTAGTGATGATTGGATGCTTACGTGTGTAGTGATGATTGGATGCATACATGTGTAGTGATGATTGGATGCTTACATGTGTAGTGATGATTGGATGCATACATGCGTAGTGATGATTGGATGCTTACATGTACTCACCCTCCTCTTACTATACATTTCAGGAGAATGCAGTTCATTAGATGGCAAACAAATCTTACTAACATGATAAGACCTGAGGGACAGAAGGAGGGTGGCAGGGAGCAGAGTGCAAGCCACTATGTACCCTGCGCCATGCCTGCAATAGATTTGGTGGCCAGTATATCATTAGCTTTCTTCTTCCTATAATTTATTGTATTTGCAGGCTTCCTTCCTAAGTCTCTTGTCCCAAGCTCTTTCCAGAGCAGTGTGCACCTTAGCTTTGGCTTCCCAGATGCTGTTCCTTTTACTGAGTGGTGTTTTGTAAGCATAGCTGTAGATTTTAGAACAAACTACACAGATAATGTTTTCATGTCCACCCTGTAGAATGCCCAGCCCCATTTATGCTGTCTCCTTGCTCTCCCATCTGGGTAGATCTAGGCCTCAGGTCTTCATGACGTCTTAGGAAAGCTATTTACCTTTCACCACGTGACAAAATGATATATGTATGTATGCATAGTATGTAGTTCACAAAAAAAATATAGTTTCATTTTATAATTTTAACACTTAATAAAGAGTTTAACAGGGATGGAGAGATGGCTCAGAGGTTCAGAGCACTGACTGCTCTTTCACAGGTCCTGAGTTCAATTCCCAGCAACCACATGGTAGCTCATAACCATCTATCATGTGACCTGATGCCCTCTTCTGGCCTGCAGGTATACATGCAGGCAGAACACTGTAACATAATAATAAACAAACTTTAAAAAAAAAAAGAAAAAACAAATTCAGCTTGTTGCTGACATCCTTACACCATGCCTTTGGGTAAGATATTACTGATAGTTATGGACTGCCTGGAGCACTCCATAAATTCACTATAGCAACTCTCAGAGAAGACTTTTTAGTCCTTTTAAATATTTAATCATCTCCTTTGAGCCCTGCTCATTCCTTCTCTTTTTTTCTGCTCCCCTCCATTCTTACCTATCCTGGCCACAACTTTCTTCCACACCAGCCCCAACTGAGACAATGAGATGGCTACTTTGACTATGATGATCTTCTCAATGTGGGTGATGTGGTAGCACAGCTGGAAAGGTGAAGGTACCACTGAAAGAGATGCTCTTACAATGAGGACAAATGGGAAGCAGGTACAGGTCATCCCTACAAACCAGGCTCCTAAGAACTAGGTGGCCTTCAGGTGGGGGTGGGGATGGAGGAATGGACACCCGTGTCTCTGATGGAATCTTGTGAGCTGGTGATAGCAGTGCTCGCTGTCTGACAAAATAGAGGCTGGCTCTGATAGAATCTCATGAATTCATTCAGACACTTCAAAGTAAAGGTCCCTTTTGGGGGATCCAGTTGGAAGCAGCTTGCAGATGTTTTTATCTGTGAAAACAGAATAGAGAAGAGAGAGATAGGTTCACCTTGGTATCACCAAAGGTCCAGAAGTATTTTCTACATCAGGACATGACACTCTGCAAATGCGCACAACGTCATTCATGGCTATCCCAGGACATAGCAGCCCATCGTCACTGTTGTGCTTGCCTTGTTAAATTGACGCATGACTTCATGTGCTCGTAGCCAGGAAAAGAAACAGTAATATAAAGAAACATCCATTCAAATGAACCCTCAGGGGAAACACTAGTAGATTTAAAATGACCCTAAAATAGGAACTTGATAAGGAGACCCAAAATAGACATGAAGGGAAGGGAAAAAAATAGGCAGTGAAATAAAGTCCATCCCACTGTGTCCTGTACACAAAAGTCCTACAATTTGAGCCCTCAGCAAATTTTGAGAATGGTACTTTTTACATGCCTCTTCCATAGCCCTTGTCTGAGAAGACCTTAATAGTGACAGTTTTAAGTTATGTGATCTAAGGGTCCCAAGCATGTTGGCTCATAGACTACTTACCAAGCACTGAACACCTTGCAGCGTCTCATTAGAATGGCATTCTCCAGCCACACTTGTGGAAACTTCTAGAGCATAGGGAGCCAGGGCTTTGAACATCAGGCAGGACAAGCGCAGTGACGTGTGTGTGTGTGTGTGTGTGTGTGTGTGTGTGTGTGTGTGTGTGTGTGTGTGTGAGGTAGGAGATGCGCATTGCCACGGCCAGCAGTGGCTGATAGCTCAGACAATGAGACTAATTACAACCTAGGGTTGTGGGAAGATAGAAACAGTAACTGTATGCAAGGGCATGGAGGGTGCCTGCCTGTGGTGAGTGACAGCTGTGGGCTCACATGCGGTCCCAGAACCTTTACAGTCAGAACAGAAACAGAAAGCTGTAACATGGTAGCTCAAGGATTCTCCTTCTGAAGATATATTTCTGCTTGTCTCATATTTTCCTCATTTTTATTTTAGATAAACTTTAAAGCATACAAAATAGGAATGAGTTCTGGGTGAGGTGGCGCACACCTTTAATCCCAGCACTTGGAAGGCAAAGGCAGGTGGAGCACTGTAAGGTCGAAGCAAGTCCAGGACAGGACAGCCAAGGCTACACAGAGAAGCTCTGTCTCAAAAAAAAAAAAAAAAAAAGGAAAAAAGAAAAAGAAAAAAAGAAAAAGGAAGGAAGGAAGGAAGGAAGGAAACAGGAAAGAGCACAAATATCTAACTTAATTCTGCAAACTTTGTCTATTATAGAGGAATACTGAGCTTTAGCATGGCTCCCCTCATGTTTGCTGTGTTTATTAGTCAGTGTTCTCTAAGGGAACAAAACCAAGAGAGAGAGAGAGAGAGAGAGAGAGAGAGAGAGAGAGAGAGAGTGTGAGTGTAATATATATGTATGTGTGTGTATGCATGTATGTATGTATGTATGTGTGTGTGTATGTATGTATGTGTATATGTATGTATGTGTGTATGTATGTATGTATGTACGTATGTAGGGAGGTATGTATGGGATTTATCCAAGTAGTGGTCCGAGTAGTTCAACAATGACAGAAAGGCCCAGCATCTGATAGTCATTCCGTCCCAATCCGTTGCTGGAGTCCCAGGAAGGCTCTAGAGATCTGCCAGTTTTCCATGCACATTGAAATCCCAAAGAAATAGGTTCCAACACACCAGTGAAGGTATGGCTCAGGAACGGGATGGGCGAACTTGCTACGGTGAGCAAGGGCAAACAGGCAGTGAGCACAGGCCGCCAGAAAAGGTGGCCCGGATTTACATGGTCTTCCACCTGGAATAATGCAACCAAGAAAAATCCCTCACAGGTGTGCCCAGCTGCATGGGTCAATTCCAGATGTTGTCAAGTTAATAGCCAAGAATAGTCATCAACCTGCTATGGCTTCAGCGTGGCCCCTCATGTCTGCTGTGCCTGAGCTATCACATGGAAACCTACCTCATTATGGAGGATCTAGGTTGCTATCCCATCACCTCCCTAGAAGATTTTTAAACTCAGACCCCAAAAGACCAGCTGTCTCGATCTAGAAATATAAGGTAGTTTCCTAAGGAGGTGACTTTAAAAATGAGATATGGGAGCCAGAGAATAGCTACAAACTCTCCTTCCCTCTTCTTGGCACTGTCTCCTCTGGATTTAGTGGCCTGTGCATTGTCTGGGACCTGGGTGTCTGGCCAGAGATTTCCATTTTAATTTCCATAACTGAATTTTCTGATGAAAAGACATACACGTCTTAACTGTACCACAGTCCATCTTATTTTGCTTGTGTCCTTGTGTTATATTTAAGAAGTCTTTGCGTGCCTCAGAGATATGTTGTCTTCTGCAGAGCGTGTTTTCTGTTCCCCATTCACACCCAGATCCACCTCTGGATACACCTGGATGATGACAGATGATGTCATTTTCTTTGTCTCTGACTAGACAGTGAGCCCACATGGCACCATTTATCCTGTCCCTGCTGCTGTCAAGTGCCACTTGGGTCATGTATCAAGTGTGGGTCTAATCCTTGTTTCTGTATTCCATTGCTTCTTTCTGTTTGCTGTTATTATGTAGAGACTCTGTAAATGACCTATAGCTTTTCCATGTGCGCACTGGTCCAACATAAACACTTCATTCACTGTTCTTCAAGCTTATAGGCTTCAGCTCTTTGCACCCCAGACGCTTCCAGTAGATCGAGTTGGGTAGATGAAATTTTCAGAGGATTCGATCCATGTGCCTAGTTCAGGCTTCCTTTGCTTTGGCCTTCTTTAGTTTCTCTCAGTGCCACTTTGCTGACGAGCTGGCTTTCTCTTCTGAGCAACTTTGGACCCACAAGTTCATGCTGAGTTTACAGCTCAACATCATCAAACATTTACATACAATGTTCTAGTCCTTGGTGCCAGATTGGCCTGAAACCAACTGCTCTGCCACTCTGTGTGGTGTGGCATTCCCAGCTTCCACTTATATTCTAGAGCCTAATATCTGATTGGGTTGTGGGGAGTCTCTGCTTAACCGCCTTTCACAAATGCTTGTCACCCACACACAGCTGATGCACAGCCCTAAGCCACAGCCACACCTCTTTAAGGAGAACTTGTTTTTATATACTGGTTTCATTTGCTAACTTCTGGAGGGATGTTAAGACAGGATCTGATTACATCGTCCTTCCTGCCCTCAAGTGAATGCCTCTCCTCTGCAGCCCTTTGAGTACTGGAATTACAGGTGTGTCCCCTCCCCCTCCACCATGCCTCACAGGGCACCTTATTTAATATACATCACTGGCTCATTAACACAGCACTCAGGGATGGCTACACTAGAATTTGTGCCTGAACAAGGCTTATCTAAAACGTCTTTCTTTCCTACAGCATGGCACAGATATCTTGCGCTGAGGGACACTGTGCAGCATTTCAGCACTACGCTTGGGGAAGGATTTCACAGCAAATCACCAATGAAAAGATGACGATGTGAAAAACTTGGTGCCAAATAGAGCATGAGAGTTTGTAGCATGCAAATGAGGGAGGCAGGCAGAGCACTGCAGCCCTCCTTCCCCACCAGGAGCACTTGAGGGATGGCGAGAACTTTTTCTTATGCTGCACATGACAGCAACACCCATGAAAGCAACAACAGAACTGATTTGAGGTCATGAGTACATCATATCAAGCAGGCAAGTTCAAAGAGACAAAAATCTATGAGAGTCAAAGATCAACTGTGTTGTTTCAATATGGCCACACTGTTTTCAGTAAGTTGTAATGTAAGCAACAGCATCCCAGATGTCCATGATAGGACTTGGAGAAGGCTCAGTTGATAAAGGGCTTGCCATGCAAACATGAACCTGTGTTCCATCCCCAGGACCCACAAGAGATGGCCAGCGAGCAGTGACAGGTATAATCCTAGCACTGAGACGGCAGAGGCAGGGTCACTGACCAGCCACTGTAGCCTTACTAGTGAGCCCCAAACTAATGAGGGACCATGTTTCAGGAGAGGTAGATGGCCTTCCAGAGGATGGCCTCTGTCTCCAAGAGTACCTACACACCACACATGTGCACATGCATACATGAACATATATACACATGTAAAAGTGAGTAAATTACATCTCATACATTTGACTTTGCCCTGCTGACTTAACTTATTTATTCTTAAAATTCCTGCTCTAGTGCATTAAGAACCCTTCATATAAGATATTTGGTGGATCACAAACAATTGCCGCTTAATATTATCACAGGAGGAGAAAAGAATTAAGTTTAAGCTTAAGGAAATAACTAAGTCCAGGAAGAGCAATGTCCTGATTCATCTTGTTTTAGTTTCACCCATACTCATTTGTTGGTCTGAGACCACAGAAGTCAGGACTGTCAACTAAGAGAAGACCTCCTCATCAGAATTCTGGCCCTACAGAAGAGCACAGTTCAGCCTTTATTTTGATCCCCCTTGAAGATGGGCATACTTTAGAAGCCAAAAGTTCATTTGTTAAGTTCTTGCTTTCCAGATGTTTGAAGGTGCTGTTGCTTTCTTTATGTGGCTAGGAAGCTTGTCTATAGAATGGGGCTTCTCCTCAGAAAAACACTGTTGAAAGAAAATAGAATAGAGTGCCAATTAAAGGATGCTAACCCCTCAGTTTATGATACTTAGTGAAAATACTACTGTAGGTGCATCATTGTCTTCTATGAGACATTTACTGTTGTTTCTGGCTTCCAAACAAAGGGTTGAGGGACTCTTAAGTAAGTAGTTTGAAGAGTGCTGCCATCTTCTCAAAATTAAAGGCTTTCTTTACTGGCATGCACATGATGTTTATTTAATATGGTGATGCCCCTTGGTATCTCTAGAAGGCAGCAGTCAGTAAACTTGCTTAACTTTACGACTCTTTGAATCATTTCCTTGCAGAAGTGGACTGAAATATGTGGATTCAGGATCCACTAACGAGCACAGAGAGTCAAATAATGGAATGAATAATTAATGATTGACTGATAGGAGCCATGTCTAATTGTCAAATTGCTACAGATGCTCTGGAAGTGGTACTTCAGGTTAACAGGCATCTCTCCAGGTATCTTGAAGCCTGTCAAAGTCATTGGAGTTTTGCATGCCTGCTTCTCTAACCCATACCATGAATGACATCAGTGTGGTGAGATTGATATCACTGTGAGGACATTCCCAGCAGAAGGCCACTTTACATTCTGATAGATGAACAGGATATTAGAAGGGCATCTTTCAGATTAGGTAATATTATAAACAAAACACCAGAGGCTGAGTAGATGGCTCAGTGGTTACTAACAATGGCTGCTCTTGCAGAGGACCCAGGTTCAGTTCCCAGCATCCAAATAGTGGTTCATAACCATCTGTAACCCCAGTTCCAGGGGATCCAATGCCTTCTGACTTCTATGGAACTGTATCTACATGGTACACAGACATATTTGCAGACAAAATAGTCATATATAAAATAAATAAATCTAAAAATAATTTAAATACTGTTCAGCGAAAAGACAAGTCCTTAATGGCTCTCTAAAAAATTTTTTTAAGTTCCTAAAAATTTATGCTACATCTTTTGGAAAGAAAATCCTCTGAATGACTGCCTTGTCTTCTCAGACTATGCTAAATCCAGTTTAGTCCTTTCCTGGGGTCTCCTTGCTACCTTCCCCAGCACCACTGAGAACTGTATGAAACCACAGCCAGGCTGCCAGGCCCATCACAGTGTTCTATTTACAAGAGCCCCACAGGGCCTCAAGGAGCTCTGCTTTCTGAAGGGACTGCCTACTTCCTGACTTCTTCCAAGGCCTTTTGTTTTTATCCCTCTTCTTCCTCAGACCCTTCCTGGAGCTGTTTCTATGAATCCTAACCAGTGCACATGTGGGAGCTGAAGGTGAATCATAATGTGGCCTAGAATTAGCACCTAGCTGGTGCTTCTTTGATTAAAAATAAGTTAACTTCTCAAGATTCTGTTCTTCCTTTATAGGGCAAGTGTTCAGTCACTAAATAGGATTTTTGAGGCTATTTTAGGAGAGTTAGATGGGATAGCCTTATATTTTTGTTAGTTTAAAAATATAATAATTAAAACCTCTGACAATTTAAATCTTTATCCAATTCTATATTTCAGGTAGAACAGAATTTCCTCTTTTGTTTCCTTGACTATCTGCAATGCATGCTCTCCTAAGCCATGGCCAACTTCATCTACTCAGTGTGGACTTACATAGGAGAAACCTGCTAGGTGCCACTAATATGACCCAAACCATAACAAACAGAAGCCTGGCTCTTGATGCCTGTTGTAGAGCTTGCTGTGATCACTCCCCAGTGTTTTCTGTTCAGATTTTTTGCTTTTACTTAGTCTGTAGGGTAACTAACCTCATGACAAAAGGCAAGCTTCTTATATTTCAGTTCCTTGTTAAGAAATGTGGTGATTCCTTAACTGTAGTCCCTGCCTTTCTACTGCAATTTCTTTTATTTTTACCCTACCCAAAACACTTGTAACTGAAAGGAGACCTTCCTTTTAAGGCAGTGGCATGAAAAGTTACAGAATGCAAGCTCAGAGTGCCATCGTGGCATTCCACACAACCCAGCTAATCCTCACAACCAAACATGCCACTCATCTGCCATGTCTTCATGTCCCAGCTCTCTTTGAACAGGCAGAAAAATCCAGTTCTTTGTTTCAAGTGCAATGCCCTGCTGCTGGGCCAGCTTTGTGTAGTTCCTGCGCACATTGTCTGTGCTTAGTGGCCTGGAAAAAAAAAAGAGGCCCATTATATTTGCAAATGTTAATGTTTCAACACAGGAAATGATGGGGAGCTCCCGACCCGTGTAGCTCATCTTTCCTTTGTGCCGGATTTGGTTTCTGAATTCCTTCCTGGGAAAGAGTTCCGCTGTGGTTTTTCTCTTGCCAGCTAAGTAGATAACATCTTTACATCCCCTGTCCACTTTGCCTTCTCTTCTACATTTCCAGAACAGCACACAGTGCCTGGTATTGATATTCTGAATACTGATGACAGACACTTTACCCAGCTGGAAGCTGGAGGCCTGAGACAGGAGGGACTACGAATGGTCTGCCATCAGCTTCAGTGCTACGAGCCTCGGCAGCATCAGAGATTTATTGAGATGCCTGCCAACCTCCTCTTCTTCCTCCTCCTCCTCCTCCTCCTCCTCCTCTTGCTCCTCCTCCTCCTCCTCCTCCTCCTTCTTCTTCTTCACATTAAGATCAAATTACAGGTTATTTACCTTCTACCTCCCATCAAGGATCCCAGGCATCTGTCTCCCGACTCAGGAAAAAACAGACCCTTAAGACAAATATCCAAATATTGCACATCACAGTATCTCAAGATGAAAAACTAAAAGCAGTTGATATGATTCCTATTCAGATCACAGGTGACAGATGACAACAAAAACCAAATGACTAACTTGACTCATACAACTACAATGGGTTCATTTCCTAGACAAAATCCAAGCCCTACATCCCTCCATAAGGCTCCCCCAGATGAAAATACGTTTTTGCAGAGTGACACATCCTAAGTAGTTCTTGCTCAGTGACAGTGTTTGCTGAATACAGAGTCTGACAAGTGGGAGTGGGTCCTCCCAGAATGTAAGTGTAACAATGGCAACTGTAACCACTGCTCTGCTGAGTGTGTGTGTGTGTGTGTGTGTGTGTGTGTGTGTGTGTGTGTGTGTCAGGGGGTGGGGTGGCTAGGTGAAAGTGCACACACCCCAGCCAAGCTGCACCAGCACTGGGACTTGCCAACTTATGACCATCTGTACCTTGGACATCTCAAATCTTGCCTGTCCTCCTCACTCTGTCATTTGGTTTGTGTGTGATGAGTCTGCCTCTTTATCGGCTCGACAGGTTGGAAACAGCAGCCTTAGAGAAAGACAAATTACATGCACATCGCCGTGGGTTGCTGAGGAGATAGCCAGTGCTGGCCTTCACCTTCTGTGTGACCTTGCCCCTAGCCACCAAAGCAAAGGAGTGTCTGTGCACAGAGCTTGTTCTATATGACTCAGGCATTCAGCAAGCACACCGTGTGTCATTTCCTAGAAGTGGGACAGTGACGAACACCAGCTGTGTCCACACCACAAGGCGTTTGCACATATGTGCTAAATACTCTCTCAGACTGCACGTCATTCTGTGGGTCATTAACCAGTTATTAAAATGGGGAAATTGATTACCTGGAAGGAAGCAACTGTGCATCATCAGTTGCCATCCAATATTAATGTTCCCAATGTTTTAACTTCTCATATGTATAATTATTAACAACTTCCCTGCTGGTTGTCTCCCTTTATAAACTAGTTTCTTCTTCTACTTCTTTTTTTTTTTTTTTAATGCTTATCTTGTATCTGATCATTACTTTGGGATTTACTCTTTGAGTTTATTCTGAATATAAAGTAAAACTCCCTGTGTGTATTCCCTTCATACTCTATCACAGATTCTATAAATTTTCTCTTTAAAAATATAATATTGTAATTCTCTGAGAGCTTCATACATTCACATAATACATTTTGACCGTAAGCATTCCTTACTCTCACCCCTAACTCCTCCCAGATCATCTCAATTGCACCCAACTTCCCACTTTCTTCATTCTTCTTCTTTTTTAATGACCCACCAGATCCGATTTTGGCTGTCTATATGCTCATGGGTGTGGGGCCATCCAGTGGAGCTGGTCAGCCTACTAGTGGCCACACGCTAGAGAGCCCAACTCTCCTTCTAGAAGCCAACAACTGTCAATAGCTTCTTAGCTGGGGATGTCGAGCTCGTGATCTCCTCCCCTCCCCCTTTTCAAGCTACACTGTTTACTGATTTAATACTGTGCAGTCAACCACAGGGCTATGAGCTCATGAATGCCATGATCCTGTCAAGTTCTGATGATACTGGTTTATTCTAGTCCTTTCTGACTGCCGGCTCTCATAGTAGTTTAGCCTCATCTTCTCAAAATTGTTCCTGAGCTGTGGGGAAGTTGTATGGTATAGAGGTACCATTGGTGACTCATATACCATGTGTGCATGTGCACCCACATGCGCCCACGCGCGCGTGCACACACACACACACACACACACACACACACACACACAAACACACACACACACACAGCTTTGATGAAGTCAGAGAGCTGCACTAATCTATGGGTTTAGAGATACAAATCTGTATGGCACCTTGATACTGTGTTTATTTAGTAAAATAATGGTACTAGATTCACCCCTGGACTCTATGAGCTCCCAAGATGTAGGTTCTTAGCCATATTTATGGTACCAGGTATTTTTTTTCCTGTGGATTGGGTCTTAAATCCATTCGGAAAGCTGTTTGTTACCCCATAATAGCCGTGCCACTATGGTTCCTAGGGCGACACCAGTCATTATTATAGCTCTCACAGGGTTCACAGTTGGGTAAAGTTGTTGATGACTTCCCGTCCCCCGCCCGCCCCCAGCAGCATATGTAGTACCTTCTAGTACTATTAAAGCTGGTGCACAGGGAGAATGCTTCCAGGTCAGTACCAAGTTGATTTTTCCATGTTCTGTTACCAAAGTGTTAAGTGCCTTCAACAATAGGATCTTACCATCAAACTCTGATGGACAATCAAGAGCAATAGCAATAGCCTATATTTGAGGAGGGGGAACTTTGGCAATCATGACTTCTGAGATGAGCATAATCGTGTGTGTGTGTGTGTGTGTGTGTGTGTGTGTGTGTGTGTGTGTGTGTGTGTGATTATAAAGCAATAGTTTTCCATATGGCCTTTTCGAACATCCTTGGTGTTAGTAATCTCTTGCCCCAATCCCTTTTCTGCCCCTCGTATCACTTCTCTCCCCACTTATGAACACACATTGATAATTAAAATCATACTTAAATTATCCTACTTGAAAGCAAAGTTAGTAGCTGGGCTTGGTGGCACATGCCTTTAATGTAAGCTCTTAGGGGGAAAATGGCAGGCTGGTCTTTGTGAATTTGAGGCCAGCTTGGAATACATAATGAATTCCAGGCCAGCCAGGGCTACATAGTAAGATCCCTGTCTCAAAAGAAAAACCAAACAAACAAAAAATTGAATGCTATATCTTAATAAGTTTACTGACCTGAGGTGAACCATTGGGCCAGATATGAAAGGCCAGCTCTACTACTTCATATTAATAACTGTCCCTCCATTTTCATGGGGATTCATTCCAGGGAGTGACTTGAATACTAGGTCTCTTGTATTAATTAAATGGTGTGGCAATTACCTGTAAACGTGGCCTAACTTCATAAAGTGTAAGTTGTGTCTAGATGCATTATATTATCAAATGCAACGTAAAGTTAGTAGATGCTATTATCACAGATTATTTTTCCTGAAAATGCTTTTTAAAAAGCCATTAATCTACAGTGTCCAGTGCCCAGTGAGCTAAGTGATCAATATAGTGCTTGGGTCTGATTTATATTATCACAAGCACACCCAATAGGCCAGTCCTGAGAGCAGTGTTAGCTAATTCCTGGTGACAGGTGAGGCCTCCATCCTAATTCTTCTTTCTTTTCGTGCTGCTTTCATTTGGGGCTATGTGGTTCCTCCTAGCACAAGACGATATATAAATAGTGTGGAATGGAAGGGGAGTATTAAAGCAAAGCAACTTGTGATTTATGTTGAAGACAAATGTGAAAAGTCATCCTCTATATCCCACTGGGCAAATGATAAAAAATGGCTTTAGAAGCCTTTGCAGAACCTCAAAGGCATGTGTTTCAGTGTCTCAACCCAGCAGGAAAATACCGCTCTTTTGAAAGTATCATGAGGGCCTGCCCAGGGGAGGCCCAATCTCCTTTGCGTGCAGCGGCCTTCTTGTCCCTCTATCAGTCCAATGAGCCTGAAACCAAGGATTAAGGCAGCCCATCACCCTGAATTAAGGCAAAATCACAATCCCTGCCCTCCACTCAGGGTGTGTAGTGTCATCAGCTAGGAAAACGGTGAAAGGGGCAATAATGGTTGACCACAGTGAAATGACTGCTCATAAAAGCAGGCAATGCATTTGTTCTAAAGGATGCACTCATGCTTCCTGGCTGGGTTCTATAGGTCCCAGGGCATGCTTCCTGCAGAGATGTTTGGTCATCAACACTCTGGTCCATCTTCTGCCTCGATTCCTAGTTGTGCATTCATTCCCAATTTCATTATTATTTTTTCTTTTTCTTTAAATGCTTCATTTCAGTGAAGGAGTCTTTAAAAGTGAGACCTCTGTTTGCACCTCTTTCACTTGATTTTCTAGTCATTTATTTCTTGGCTTTTAATAAGCTTGATCATATCCATATCATCAAAACTATGAGCCCTAAACTTGAAACTTAATTTATTTTTCTATAAACTTACTTGAAGTGTCCTTTCAAGCCTGAGATTATCTTAAATATTTCTGCCCAAGCAAGGAAAGTTAGACAAAAACTCTTAGGAAACGGGTACGGTTAGAGGATATGATCAGTTTTGCCCACAATAAAACAAAACAAAAATAAAATTATCTTAATAAAATAAATAGTAGAATGCCAAGTCATCTTTAAGGCCATAGTCAATGTGGATCTGGGTTTGTCCTTCTACAAAAAAGAATATCTTTCCCTCTGAATTTTAATTTCCCCTGTTGATTTTGTTTCTGGCTCCAGCAACCCAGCATCTTTCTCCCTCCCACCATGTAAGCTTTGGGTTCTCTGAACACATGACATAAACTCTGGTCCAGGCTTTCGTTCCTCTTGCTGTAATATAGTTCCATTATCAGTGCAGTTCAAATTAATGTAGGCAATGCACTTGCCAGCTGGGGAAAAGTTTCCCTCCCAAGGTTGCCCCCTTTACCCCTACAAGGTAAGCTCATTTCCTGGTTTATCGGCTGCCCTGGGATGCCTTTCAAACAAGAAGTATCAAAAAAAAAAAAAAAAAAAAAAAAAAACCACTGTGGTTATTTTTAAACACTTGCACTTTTAGGTTTGTAGGCTGCTGGCTGATAATTTAGGTATGTGAATACCCAAAGACTAATCCTAGAGTCACTTAGTACATAGCACTTGCCAGGGATCTTATTCAAGTAGGACATCCTCAGAACAAAGCGAGATCCTACAAAGGAAGTAGATGTGCTTTGTTTTGCCTTAAGCTGTTGATTATCTGTGACCTAACAGACAACTTTAGCCCTGGTGTAAGTAGCCCATCTGCCCCATAACTTCAACTAAAGTGTCCTTAATGGCCAGTGAATTGATACACAGCAGTAAAGAGAATTTTCTCCGGTTACTGGCATAATTTAGAAACCACTGTTTCTTTAATCTTTTAAGCCATTAACCTACTGTGTTTCTGCTCTCTATTAAATGAAATAATTTCCCTCTCCCAATTGGGGACATTTAACTACAGACTTCTTATTATTTTTTATAAGAATTTTCCTTTGGGAAAACTTTTTTTTTTCCTATAAAACTCAGCCTAGATTTTGTGAAGTTTTTTTTATGCTGTCCAATCTCACTTTTAAAAAGTCTTCAGTGTGATGGCTAGGAAGTCATTAGGCATATGTCTCTGAGTTTGGGCATTACTTCACACCAAGCTCATTACTCTTCAGCTATGGATCTCATGAGCTGTAATAATGGCTGGCCTGGCAAAAATGTGTTCATGCAGTAGTGGCACACAGTTTATGGGAGTAACCAAACACTTTCAGCTTAGGTGAAAGACTGTTGCACAAGACAGAATTCATGCATAGTACTATTAACTGGGCCAAAAGCCCATGACTGTCTAGGTCAGGTAGGCTTTAGAGAAGAACCTAATACTATAATTTTGCTAAATGGACACAATAATAAACTACCCTACGTTCTTATCTGTATATCCACAGATTAGTACATCTCTCAATCCTAAGCAAGGAAATTTTTATTTTTCTGTAGTCAGCGATTCATACAGGACTCTTGACTGGCCAACTGCAGAGAATACGAGATTGTGGACTGCTTGGTTCTTAATATGGCTTTTGCATAACATCCTGTCCCTCACCTCAAGGGACAGGGATCATTGTAGAACAGGAGGCTGAAAGAAGAGAAACATTATTTGCTGGACATGATTCACAGAGGCTATTACACACGCATAAGCAGGACAAGGTCGAGCCAGACTAAGGTCCAACATGTCAAAGGAGGGGTTTCATGACGTCCACCATTGCCTGAGAAGCTATTGGCAGTTGGTGGGAAGGAGAATAAGTTTTCTGGAATGCAGACCATACCCATGCACATATAGATAGCACTAAGGGAACTCCATTGATTTTTTTTTTTAAAGAAAAGAATGCATTAAGTTGGGAGGTAAAAGTGGTAAGTGGATTGAAGAGAATTGAAAGGAAGAGAAAGGAGGATCAACTTACCCCAAATACATTATATGCATGCTTAAAGTTCTCAATAAAGAATATTTTCTGCCTAATCCAACTGAAAGTGACAATGTAATAAAGAGAATAGAATATTAATATTAAATACTAAAATACCTTAATTCCCAGTGAGCACCTGTTGGGATTAAACAATATTTTTGTTTCATTTGATATTGAGAATGCACATCTCTGAGATGTAATTAGCATTTCTTTGTCTTTATGTATTTCTCATTTGTGTGGGGACTTTTGAACACCTCTAGGTGACAATAACCTACATAATAAAACGCTATGTAGACCAGTCACTTCTCTGAAGGGCTGGAACCTATCCCTCCTGTGTGTATCCCAGCTGCTATAGTATTAATATCCAAGTGTCTGTGTGATCAATTATCTATATTTTGGATCACTTTTGTGCCTTGAGGCCATCTATTATCTGTCTGGACTGTTTCTCTAGAGGAGGGTTTTACAAAAGAGGATGGTTTCCCTCTGTGATGAAATTTCACTAGAATCAGCTCCAGTTAATGCTCCCTGTCCCCTGTTTCCTAATTTAGAGTTATCTAGTGCCTGGGCCTCTCTAGTTAATCTTTTGTCTTCCAGGTGTGTTCCTAATGAGACATCTTCTGCATTTTTGGCTTGCATAGAGGATTTAACTGTGGTCTATTTTTATAACTCATTAAGATAATTTTACCTTCTGAGGCCATTCTCTACCAGTAAAATATATCCCCAGTGCAAGTTTACCTAAAATATTTTGTAGTCTGCTAGATCCGTTGAAAATGTTAACATTTTCCTATAAGATATAGCAGGTAACTATGCAAAAAAAATCCCCTTTGCTCACAAATACAGGGGCTTTTCTATAATCTAGTCATCTTAGGGTATGTAAATTGTCACAAGTCACCTGTGATTAGGTTCCTTGTATTAGATAATTCTAATTGCAATATCAGACATGAAAGAAAATAAGGGATTCTGTGACTATAGCAATAATCTTGTTTCATTTGTAAAAGTCTAGATAGTTACAGTGTTTATGTTAGTTTTAGCATTTCTGTGTCCAAATCTCTGAAAAACAAAATGGAGAGAAAGATTTATTTCAGCTCACAGGTTCAGAGGGTTTTGTTAATGGTTGCCTAATCAGAACATCAGTGGTGGCGGGGTGGGGCAGAGGGCAGGGCAAGGGAAGTTCATAGCTCATGGCAGAGGGGAAGCAGAGATGGTGAGG
Source organism: Acomys minous (assembly GCF_964271855.1). NCBI lineage: Eukaryota > Metazoa > Chordata > Mammalia > Rodentia > Muridae > Acomys > Acomys minous. Next base: position 37,128,300 of record NC_140484.1, on the reverse strand, counting down.
AACTCGGTGTAACCTTCAAAGGCATGCCTCCAGCTAGCCTGAAACTTTTCAGAACCTCCCTAAGTAGCAGCAGCATCTGGTGACCAAAACGTGAACTACAGAGTGTGCACATAGTGTAGTATAAGCTGTTTCACAAGGAGTTGTATCTCTCAGGATTGATCTAGATAGTCCTCTCTACTTATCGAAAATTGTTGGCGTTTTAAGGCTGTGTTAAACTGAAATATAAAATACAAATCTCTGTACACCAAAGAACTCTAAAGAACAGAGAATGGAACTTTAGGCACCTTCGCAGTTCAGGTCTGCATGTGCTGGCATACAGAATTGTCACTTGTGTTTGCACTTGACACTTGCAAGAATGTTCTCTTATGTTCTCATTTGATGCTCACTGTGGCTAGAAGAGGAGCTAATGATATCCTTTGGGGGTACCCGGTACAGTCACCACACAAATAAATGCCGTATGACTTATTAAAAATGTTTGCCCTTCCTTCCTTTCATGTGGGTGAGTTAACTTGAAGGTCCCAGCTCACATTGGATCCTGTTGTAATCAGCATAACATTAGATGGGAATTTCTTGAAGCTAGCTCTCCAGTAGCCTGTTAGAGGAAGTAGGATTGCCAGAATCCTGCTGATTTATGGAGCCGATTCCCAGTGCTGTATCAGTGCTGATAATATTAAGATGGTTTTATACAACAGTGAGACACAGATTGGATGTTATTTTTTTGTTGTTGTTGGTTTTTTTTTTATATACATTCTGAATCACACACAGCCTTGTACTCCATACTTTTGTATAAAGACTTTGTTTGTTAGTACTAACATGAGGCCAGTGCTTGGTTGGCATTGTTGGTAATCAAGGGCCATTTACTGAATAAAGAAGTGAAGAAAAATGATAGTAATATCATTGGCCTTTGTACTTAAGGCACGGGTCTTTCATTTATAAAAAGCCTGTTTTATATCAGTTACACTGTTGGCTATTGGTGCAGAATACAGTAAATGAGAGCAGCCCATATGATGTCCTCCAATCTCCCTGACCCAGGCATCCATTTGCCCTCTACCCCAGCAAAGACTTCCGTGGGATCCTCAGCTGCATTCGACTCCTAGCTTGCAGTGGAATGACCACACTGAAAATATTCCTTATTGTTTGTTCATGAAACAGTCTACATATTCACTTTGTAGACATACTCCCTGCATTTGAACATGTCACATGAGGGAAACCTTTGTTTAGGTACCTCTGTGACTGGCTCTTATCAATGTGTGAGCTGGCTTATGGCACCATTGAATGCTGTCTGTGCTTTCTGCTCTCCACTAACAATATCCCACATCATATTCCCAGTTTCCAAACAGAATTCCCAAATTCCCTGATATCTATAACGCAATTCACCCTCCAATACAGGGCTCATTCATTTCTGTGGGCTAAAACCTTAAGCATATTATAAGTTCTGACATTTTCCAGTAGAATCCATTTGTGCTTACCTCTTCATATTTTTCAGCTTCTTTGAAAGCACTGAGAGGCTTAGGATGTTTTGCATAAGACCTCTTTCAGTGTGATGGGCTTTCTACAGGAGGAAAAAGAAAGGATCCTTTGATGTAAATCTTTTTTGATGTAATCCTTCTCCAATATTAATCTTATTCACTTAGTGTCAATCTTTAATTACTATTAGTCCTTTAATCTGCCCACGTGTGGGATTTGGGAGAAGGTATTTTTCCTCCAAAGAAATGTGATTTTCCATGAGCTACTGTGTTCTGTTTCTAGTAGTACAGGGTATGACCTTTCCTGGCCCACAAGATGTGCTTTCAACCAAAAAATAGATGCTACTAAAAGTATATGTAGTATACTATACGTTTGTGGGTTACCACCAGAAGATTTTTATATTCAGGTTGTTCTATTTTAGATCTCAATTGCAATATCATCTTGATTGAAATTTCTATAGTATTTCTCATTAATAATAATAATACTCCACCCTCATTAATAGTCTGTCTTCATTTGCTTAAACCTAACAAAAGCCCTATGAAGCAGAGAAGACTGTACTTCAATGGATGAGAAAACTTCAGCTCATGGTAGCTGAATGAACTGGCAAGATTCCTTATGACAATGCTAGTTCTCTGACCAAAGACTCTGGCGTTGTCCACAGGAGTTCACCAAGTTAACTCCTCAATATGGTTACTTGAATAACCAAGAAATCTATGGGAATAATTTCATTACCAAATGCATTATTAGTAACTTAAGAATGTTTGCCCCAGTTCTTATGGTTGTCGTCCCATTCAAGAGATTTTCCATTGAGAAAACAGATCATTGTTGCAGATCATAGTGTTTTCTGCCTGTCTAAAATACCATCTAGGGCTGGGATGTGTAGCTAAGTGATTGAGTACTTGCCTTCAAGTATAGACAACACTTATTTCATTCCCCAGCACAGCTAAAGAGAAAAGGAAGGAAGGAAAGAAAGAGGGAAGGAAAGAAGGAAAGGAGGAAGGAAAACTCGAGGAAGGCAGTCAGGCAGGCCTCTCATATTACCTTTCCATGTTGTAGTGTTGTTAACAGCTTTACAAAGGCAATAAGTTTTCTGTTTTATTCCTGCACTTGTTTGGTCATATAGAAATTGTACACCCTTCTTAGACACTTGATATGGATATCAGTATCAACCAGAACATGAAGCCTATACTATTTCTCTTTCTTCAAGTGACTTCTATTCCACCACACACAGTGGCCGGCATGGCCAGCATCATCAGAACAGCTATCTTATTAGAAACCTTTAGACACACACAGAAATAGTTTCTTTAAAGTGGTCTCAACCTTCCAAAATATGAGAGATTCTTATAAGTGCTCCCAGGTTGCATTCACTTAACAGTTCTTCCTTTTCCTCCTCCTCTTCCCCCTCCTCCTCCTCCTCCTCCCCCAATGGGTTAGGTGTCTGCAAACTGATGAAGCAAAAAGAATTTTGTTTTAATCTCCAAAGCCTAAAAGAGTTAAATAACCAAAAGTGAATTGAATTGAACTTATAGTCATTCTTTAAAGATTTGGTGGAAAAAAATGTGAAGTTCTACTGCCCACCCCTACTCCATAGCCATCTTAAACTGTTCCCTAGAAAATATTCCTAAATGACCTCAAAACTGAGAATCTGATGCCATTAATATAAAGGATCTGAAGTGTCAATCTAGGAGAATTGTTGTATTTCTGTGTATTTTTTTAACCAATTTACAAGGTGTAGTGTGGTATTCTGACCATAACAGAAGTTTCTTTCACTGGAGGTTGTTAGATATTGTTAATTCATCCTGGTTTTGATAATGTGAGTACCTGTGTGGCTACAAAACTATACTTTATAACCTATGAATAATTAATTTCCACACATAGCCTTTTAGAATTTCAAGACAGAAGTATGGAAATGGTGTGGGCAATGTAGACTGAGAATAAAAGTCTCATCTTGCTTCTCATTTGCTCTTCTATCTTTGTGGTCTTGGGCAATATTTTAACACTGTGAACCTGAATTCTCTGTCTGGGATGTGAAGACAAAATTGCCTTGCCTCCTACGGTTCTCATTAAGATTGAATGAAATGATACCTAACCCAGTGGGCCACGGTAAATAATATCTGTTCATCTTATATAACCACCCAGAAGGAAATGGGATGATGCCTAATAGTCTAAGGTTATGCTAAACACTTCTATTATAGAGCCTTGAAAGCTGACTAGTACACAAAGGCCTTTGACTCAAAAGCATGTCTGCTCTACGCCTCCTCACTCCATATATCAGTTTGCCGTCAGCCTTTGACTCTTCTGCCATAATTTTTAAATTGTGTTTAACTCTGTTTCTGAATAGCAGCTTGAGAATTCTACCTCTTAAAGGGTTTTATGTGGTCAATATTCTTAACATAAAAGGTAGAATTTAGAATTTTTTTCTTCTTCTCCAGCACATTCCCCTCTCCCCTTACTCCAAACATAGATTTAGAAAACCGTCTTTTGAACTACATTTATTTGTAACTTTTGTTCACTGCTAAGCCCGACTCTGATATTATTAAATTTCTTTTCCCAAATAATATTTCAGGTTGTATGTGCATTAGTTTTTGTTGCTGTCTTTATGTGTTGTGTTGTTTCATTTCACTCCCAAACTTTCCACATCTCTTGGAAAACTTGCTGGCCCTGTACCTGTTGGTCCTCGGCCCCAGTGCAGAGCAGCTGCTGGGGGGCTGACCATAGCTGCCACCTCTGCCCGCTTTTCTGTGGTTTTATGAATCCCCTCCACTCTGTCTGCTGCCTAGTCCTCTGTTCCTTAGACATCTTCCTTTCTCACAATTATAGGATACATTTTCCAGCAGCTCCCAAGGAAAGGGAGAATAGGCAGTTATGTTTTTAAATATGTCCTATATTTATAGTTGTTTAAAATTTACTCACTAGAAGTGAGTGTGCACGCCTCTAACCCCAGCACTTGGTCTATAGAGTGTGTTCCAGGATAGCCAGGGCTACAAAGAGAACCCCTGTCTCAAAATACAAACAAGAAAACACACACACACACACACACACACACACACACACACACACACACACACAAAACAAAAAACCCCAACAACTTTAGATTTCATCTCCATGTTTGTAAGCTATTCCAGAGATCAGCTGCACATTTACCCCAACTGGCCATGGTCTAATAGCTCGGAGAGAGGATCCTGGAGGATCGGCACCTAGTTTTTGGCATTTTACTGTTTGTTCTCATTCTCCTGCCCCAGGCCTTCTTTCAGCCATGCCTTGGGACCTGATGATATAAGTGTCGGCCTCTCAAAGGAATGAACTTACAGTCTTCTCCAGAAGTGTGAGAGTGGCAGCTCCCTGGCTTTGTGAGAGTAAGAAGCAAATTCGCTTGCACCCTTTAAAGAGTAGCCCATGTGAGTTTAGCCCTACAGCTCCATAAATTGCCCAGTCTTCAAAACTAGCTGCTGCCTCTGTTTCTAGCCCTGTGGGGGTCTCAGTGTAGGGCTCAGCTGGTCAGCTTGTTGTGTCCTGGCCGATGCTTTCCCATTCCCCTCAGCTTCACACATTCTCTAGCCAACTATGCTGCTCATCCCACCCATCCACTGCAAAGCTTCCAGAAGGTTTACTGGCATCCCTTGTGCATTCAGCGTTCTCCCCTGTGATCTGGTCCTCACGGATTACAGCTTTTTGTTGGGTTTTTCCCTTTTATTGTCAGTTTAGGAAAATGTTTGAAAAGAACCAGGAAAAACATCAACATTCAATTATCCATGTTTGGACGGAAGTGCCATTAGACCTCAGGGCCCTTCTTATTCTACAGTGGACATAATTATAAGCCTGGCCTAGGCAAAGGTTAGCAAGAAGGACACTGCACTCCATTTCTCTTTCTCAACACAAGTCCAGGGCTCATCTGTACCTATATTGAGCTAAAGTAGACAGGTAGCAACATTGGCTCAAGGAGAAGGTATGAAACAGGTCTCTATGTACTGCCACCACTAAAATGTGTATGGGGTGGTAGAATTAGTATATATTAACAATGGAAATAATTTGATAAGTAAAGGTTGAAGTCAAGACATTTACCGGTCAATAACAAAAAAAATCATAAGTTAAATCTACAATAAATAAAATAGAAACACTTGTGAAAAAAATCTTAGAAGACATATAATATCAGATACTTTCCAAATTTACCTTATTGTCTAAGAGATTTTATGAATAACACATACACTTAAAAGTAAGAGTCAAAGATGCTCATAGCTCCTAGTAATCAAACAAGAAACTAGTGAATATAATTCATATACATTCACGTTTTCCATTGCCTACTGTGTGCTGAGTGGTTATGGTGGGAGACAGCAAATCCTGAAGGCAATTCTCCACAGTTGGTTGTGGGTGCATGCTTCCAATGACCTGGGCGTATCCAAATCCAGTTACTATGCCTCCTTCGTTCTATGAAGCATGCTACAATCCATGCCAGATGCAATTAAAGAATGGTTCAAGTGGCAGTCTGTATAGCTTTGAAGATATCCGTGGGAACTGGACTGCTTGGCTCTTCATTACTGTTGTAATAGATTAGCAGTGACATTGGTTTGGAAAAAAAAAAAAAAGAGCACCACATCATTCTGGTCCAGTTGACCAATTAGAGCATTCACACTTGGTGTACCGCAGTTACACAACTGTTGACATTATTTTTCATAATATGACCAACGGTTACGGGAGAGAGATGGAATGCTTTGGGGACTTTACGATAGCCCTACCTCTGCCTGAATTAACGTCTTCAGACACAGGAGAATACATGTGTTCATAAATAAGTGAAACAGAGTAGCCATTCTCCTGAGTTGAAGAAGATAGTTGATGCTGATGTTTGATGTTTAGAGAGCAGATGTTAAAATCTCCAGTTACCTCAGTCCTCAGAGAACACAAGATTTATATGGACAGACTCATTCTCCACAAAGCATAGATGAAACGAATCCTAACCACTCTAAAAAGAAACACATAAATGGCTGCCATCAATCTATTCTCTTTCCAGTAAACAGGGAGCCTGCTTCTGGAGCAATTCACCAGAAAACAGTACAGCAGCAGCAGCAGCAGCAGCAAGTGTAAAACCCTACCGACTGAATTTTCATCCCCTGGGCTTTCAAAAAAGCTCTGAAAGTGAAGGAGAAAGCAGCCTTATATTTAGACATGTGGGGGGAGGGGGTGCACATGCGCTGGTGTGTGTCTTAAAATAAATATGGTGCCTCAGTAGAAGATCAAAATCTAGAGAGGTATCATTCCTGAGAACTCTAAAGGAAGTTTTGCCCATTCATCTTCCTCTTATAGCTCATCCCCTGATGCTGCTAGGCTGTGTCTCTGTTCTTGTGTCTCTCGGTAAAGGTAGTGGTAATATTCTACTGGATCCTTCTCACTGACTTCTCTGTAATTAGATTATATCTATACGCCCTATGGCATATGCAATCGCATTTGAGTCACAGGCCAAACACTCAGGTGTGAATTTCAAGAAACAATCCAACCCAAAATAAGTTAAAATATTGAATACACTTTAATAATTATGATATTTAATATTAAATATTTAATTCCACATACAAGGCTATGTTCAGGGGAACCAATGGCTGCACTAGTCTGAGAGACATCAAGTGTCAGAGCAGTTGTGGGACCCTGGAATTTGATGAGAAGCTAAGAAAGTAAAGACACATTGCCATTCAAAAGCAAAGTACAGTCATGTGTTTTTAATGAATATAAGAATTTCTGTCCTAGGGCAATTTCCTCGGCCATCAATGGAAATCATTAAGACAGAGGATGAATACATTTCACTGCAAATTAATTTTATTTGTACTCAGAAATCCCATGTAACACCCAGTGGTAGTGAGTTTTGTGTCAACTTGACACAAGCTTGAGTCATCTGGGAAGAGAGAGGCTCAATTGAGAAAAATGCCTCCATCCGAATGGCCTGGAGGCGAGTCTGCAGAACATTTTCTTGATTAATGACTGATGTGGGAGGATTCAGCCCACTGTGGATAGTGTTGTTACTGGTCAGATGGTTCTGGGGCACATAAGAAAGCAAACCAAATAATCCATACGAGCAATGCAGTAAGCAGCATTCCTGTATGGCCTCTGAAACAGTTCCTGGTGCCAGGTTCCTGCAGTGACTTTGCCCCAACTGCCTACATCCCTCTCCCTCTTAAACACTACTCCCTCTTCCCCCACCCCCGCCCCCACTCCCTGGCCCTCAGCAGTTCTCCTTAGAGAAGCTTAGAGGGGCTGGAGTAAATGTCTGGTTTGGAGCTGAGCTCTCAGGCATCCATGAGCCTCTGAATTCACCACAATTTGTTGCAAAAAGCCTTCTCTGCTTGAAAATGACAGCAGGATTTTCCCTATAACTATAAATATAGATTTAGAAGGCAGTTTAATGCTATGTCAATTTAGTGAGGAAATGGTCTTAAGCTTATTATTTTTTTTTTCAGTTCTATGGCTGCTTTATTCTTGGGTTGTTAACTGGGCTTTCAGTACCAGGCATGGGTGTCCTTGCATAGAGCAGGCCTCAAACCCAGTGAGTGTGTCATGTTACTATTACATTGGTGGGTATGTCTTGCCCAGGCTGAATTCTGGTTCAGAGGGTTCACAGTTAAGTATTACCATTAATACTTCTTGCCCCCCCCACCCCCCACCCCACCCCCACCCCACCCCCGTACATCAAACAGCAGCCTATGTATCACTTTCTGCCACTTTGAAAGGCAGACAGCTAGGAGGACAGTTATACTTCATTTCCACCTTGCTCTCTCTATAGCTTGCAGCTGCCACATGGTGCCTTTCAGCTGTGGGGTATCAAACATTTTTGTGGTTTGTTTTATTTTGTTGTTAAGTTGTGTGTGTGCACATGCACCTGCGTGGGGTTCAGGTAGGTTGTGCATATACTGATGGAGCGGCACCAAGTACAGCAAAAAAAAACCCTGGAACCCCAGCATGCTTAGTTATGTATAGTACAGGGGGAAGTGTTAGGTAGGTTTGTAGGAAGTCTCCCATAGGCAAGCAGTCCAGGGCTGAAGGCATTGCAAAGGAGGAAGGTGCAGTTGTGAGTCTTTGTTCACACTGATCAATCACCCATAAACACTTTTACTTGGACCAGGGGAAGACCTTGCTAATTTTGAGCCTACGTTGCATGGGGAAAGACTTAGGTGATTTCCCATGGGTTTGAAACCTTGATCCTTATCTTGGCTGTGCCCATGTCAGCAATGCACATTCACTCAGGAATTCACTCACTCAGGGCTTCCCCTACACTCCACCCATGACCATGCAGAGGCAGAGTTGTAAAGTCATTTTAAACTTCATTTTCCTAGTGACTAAGGAAGTTGGTCATGTTAAAAGATGGCTATGAGCCATTTCTATTTATTCTTTTATGAACTCTGCTATGTTTTGGAATTCAATTTTTAGCTCAGTTTGTTTGGTCGGTTTTTGCTTTGTTTTGTTTTGTGTGTGGGGGTTTTATTTTTAGAATAATTTGTATATTTAAGACACTAATCCTCTCTCAGATGACTGAGACGTTCTTCCATTCCATAGAGTGCCTCATAGTTCCCTTTGCTGGACAGAGTTTTCAGCTTTATGAGAGTCCACTTGTTGAGTTTTGGTCTTATTCCCTATGCTTTCTGAGTCCTATTTAAAATGTCCCCATTTGTGCCAATATTTTGAGGTTATTCCATTTTCCCTCTGTAGTTTTAGAGTATCACATCTTAAGTGGACATCACTGACACATTGAAGGTGAGTTTTGTGCAAGTAGCAAAATTACAGTTATAAAATAGCAACAGAACTAATTGAGAGATAAGGAGCCAGCTCCATTCTTCTGAGTGTTGATATGCTGTTTCTCAGTATCATTTATTAAAGATGCAAGTCTTTCTTCAATATATATTTTAGGCTCTTATGTTGGTACCATGTGGTTCTCTTTAATGCAGCTCTGTAGAATAGCTTTGATCCAGCTGCTGAATTAAGCATTTTGTTTAGTCTTGTTCTGGCTATCCTTTGCCTTTTGTGGCTTCATTTAAATTTTAAGACTGTTAAGTGTAATGAACAGAACTGGAATTTTTGACTGTAAGTGTACTGAGTGTAAATTGCTTTTGGTAGGGTAGCCAGTTTCACAATATTGACTCTTCTGGTCCGTGAGTATGGAGTGTCTTTCCATCTTCTGGTGTCCTACTTATTTCATTTCTTAGGTATCTTCAAGTTTTCATTGTAGAGTTCTTTGGTTTTCTTTATTAAGTATATTCTTAAATATTTGGGAAATTGTATCTATTGTGAATGGGATTAATTTCCTGATTTATTTTTTGGTGTGTTTGTCATTAGTGTATAGGAAAGCTACTATTTTATATGTTAATTTTGTATACTTTCTCTTGTAGAACATGCTTATGAGCTCTAAGGGCTTTTTTTTGTTGAATCTTTGGGATCTCATGTATAAAATAATTCATTTACAAAGAGGGATATTTTGTTTTTCTTTCTATTGTATCTCTTTTGTTTTCTTCTCTTTTTTCTAGCTAAGACCTCAAACACTATATTGAATAGGATGGAAATAGTGGACACTCTTGTCTTCTTCATGATCTTAGTGAGAATATTTGAGTTTTTCTCTATTTAGCATGATGTTAGCTATAGGCTTGTAATATGTAGCCTTTATTATGTCAAGAAATGTTCCCTACAATTCCTAGTCTCTCATCATTTTTATCACAAAGGTATGTTGGATTTTTCAAAGGTCTTTTCTTAGATGGTCATGAGATGTTATATTTAAGTCCATTTATGTAAATTATAGTATTTATTAATTTGGGTATTCAAACCATCTGTATATGCTTGGAATAAAGCCAGATTGGTCATGATGAACCATCTTTTTTGGTGTGCTCTTGAATTTGCTTTGTCAGTATTTTATTAAGAATTTTGCATCTATGTTCATTCAATAGCTCAGTCTATAACTTTCTTTTGTTGTTGTTGTGTTTCTATCTGGTTTGAGATTCAGAGTAACAGAGGCTATACAGGGAGTTTAGAACAGTGGTTCTCAACCTTCCTAATGCTGTACTCTTTTATTATAGTTCCTTGTGTTGTTGCTATTTCATAACTGTAATTTTTCTGTTATAAATCATAATGCAAAATATCTGTGTTTACCAATGGTCTTAAGTGACTCCTGTGAAAGAGTGATTCAACACCCAATGGAGTCAGGGCCCACAGGTTAAGAATTGCTAGTTTAGAAGCTTTCTTATATTATTTCTCTAGCAACAATACTTTCTTGTTTTCCTTATGGAAAATTTGTGTAGTACTGTTGTTAGTTCTGCTTTTAATATCTGATGGAACTCTGCAGTAAATCTACCTAGTCTTGGCCTATTTTGCTTTGGGGAAACTTTTTATCATTGCTTTGATCCCATTGGAGTTATAAATCTGTTTGTTTATTTATTTATCCTTGTTTTAAATTTGGTAAGTCATATGCATTTAGAAATTCACCAATGTCTTTTAGATTTCCCAATTAAGTTAAATATGGGTCTTAAAGGTATGTCTTTATGACTTTTAAAATTTTACTGTTGTCTGTCATAATGTCTTCTTTTTGTATTTAATTTTATTAACTCAGGTCTTCTCTTTCTTTCCTTTGGTTTTCAATTTGGTTCCAATGATCAACACATCTGTTTTCGTGTTAACACCAAGCTCTTTTCATTACTATAGCTCTGTAATACAACTTGATATCTCTTGCAATTCTTTTCATATCTGAGATTTTATTAATTTTCCTAGGTTATGATTTTTTGTTTTCATATGAAACTGAAAATGGTCCTTTCAAGATTTGTGAAGAATTTATATTGGAATTATGATATGGATCGCATTAAATCTGCACATGGCTTTTGGTAGAATGGCCATTTTTAAAATATTAATCATACTGAATCATGAGCACAGAAGATCTTTTCCATCTTCTAGTACTGGGACCATCCCAGTATACACGAGAGAGAGAGAGAGAGAGAGAGAGAGAGAGAGGGGGGGGGGGGGGAGGGAGAGAGAGAGACCCATGCAAGGTCACCACATTTTCAGATGAATGCTTCATTTAGTCCTGCATGCTTTCACCAGGTCTCTGCATCCCAGGGAGTGAGCCAGCATTTGCTTTGCAAGCTAGTGAAGGATTCTACACTTTTCTACCAAAAGGAAATTCCAGTGGCTTACAGAACTTTTTCTGAGTGAGAATCTAATTAAAGAGAACATTGGCCCTCAATGCAGAAAGAATATACAAAACTAGTTGAAGAAAAATAGCAAGGGAGGAGAATGTATTTGGATGCTTAATAACAAGAAGTAAAAACAGCATTTTAACACAGACAAATTCCCAGAAAGTTCTTCATTCCTGATGACAAAGGGTGAAGATAAGGGATACATCTCTGAAAATAAATGCTCTAGGGTGACCTGAGATTTCTATGCCATTTTAAATGTCAGCCTGGAGAACAACCACACAAATGCCAAAGGTCAGATGAATCACATTAAGCATTAGAATATCCAAGGCTCAAGAATACTTACTGCTAAAATTGCAGCCACTCCTAAGAGCCAACTGCTTCCTAGAATCTTGCCCTTGGTGTGCTTTAGAGAATATGGGCTCTCTGTACATTTCCTACACCGTCAGTTTCATTCTAGAAATAAGAACAGAACACTGAGTCTTATAAGCCAGCAGAGCCCGTCTTGCACATCAAGTAGATGGGGTGATAATGACTGGGGTACACCCACTACAATGCTGAAAATGCTACCAAGCACAGGCTTTGCTTGGTGCTTAGGGCTCTCTCAAATATCTTCTCTGGATGTCATTTTCTTCCACTATCAAGGCCAATGGGGTCAAATGAGATGATCTTAAAGGAACTGACCTATGGATTATGAGCAAATAGTCTTTGGTATCTTTTGACTCATAGAACTTCACTATTGCTTTTCCTAAATGGCTTGGTGAGAGCCACTAAGCTTTTCACTGGCACCCAGCATTGAGTAGGATAAGAGGTAGGAGTTACCTTTCCCTGTGTCTGTTCTCAAAGGCCACCTGAGTTCTCTCTCATACTTCTAGAAGCCCAGGTCTGTGAGGTACTCTGTTAAAGTCTACACTCCTCACTTCATTTTCGCTAATGCACAAAGACTGCTTTCCATTTGGAACTTTTTTGACCACATGACGTCTCTGACTCACGCTCACTGGCTCATTTTCTTTTTTGTTTTTAAGATGAGACTTCAAAAACATAGACTATGGTTGGTCATCTTATCTCGAGGGCTAGTGCATAAGATCAAGACAATAGCCAAATAGGGATTTTTTTTTACTATCAAACTGAGAAATTATCTATTCAGTCATGTCACTGTTATAAATATGAATATATTAACCACTCTGAAATGATCATAAATACAGAGAGGCATTGGCTCTGCTCTGCAGAAAGTACATTGGTTTTAACACTTGTCTACAACTCCTGGCTTTAATGTCCTTACATGTACATAATGTTGAGGTCTATTTATTTACTGTCATTATTATAGTGTAGTGAATAAATGAGCATGCGATACTTTCTCAGGGAATAAACACAGGATAGTACCCACTTATGAAAATGAACACGTAAGCCTTCATTGCCCTTTGTTCTTAATACGGTGAAATTATTTGGAATCACTCTCATGATCTGTTGTCAAGCATCCTTGGAAAGTCACATGGTAGAATATTTCATGGAAAAACTCAGCACTTGTTCACATTTGACTTATGATATCCACAGTATGAACTGGGTAGGCACAAGAGTGAGATTAACTTGAAGTTTGGATATTGTAGCATATAAGGTACCTGCATAGCCCATGGACAGAACATAAACCATCTCCCTCTTCTGGTTCACTAGCCTGCACTTTTGATGGCAGTCTGACTTCTAAGTACAGACTAATATGAACTTTTAGGTGTTCTATTTCCAGCCTGTCCAAACAGAAGGCATTCAAGACATGATATAGTTTCGGGAAAGACATCAAGTGGATGGAGACAGTGTTTTTGTTGTTGTTATTGTTGTTTTCTTTTTGCTGATGTTTTGTTTTATTTTTATTTTTTAATTTGTTCACTTTACATCCCGATTGTAGCCCCCCTCCCTCATCATCTTCCAGTCCCATCCTCCCTCCCTCAGCCCCCTCTCCCCTCCCCTGGTCCTCAGAAAGGGGAGCCTTCCTCCTCTAACATCTGACCTCAGCCTATCAAGTCTCATGTGGACTGCCTGCTTCCTCTTCCTCTGAGTGGGCATCAGAGTCCATGTCAGAAGTAGTCCCTACTCCCTGTATTGTAGGACCCACAAGGAGACTGTGCTAGTTATCTACTACATCTGAGCAGAGGGTCTATGTCCTCACCAGGCATGATCCTTGGTTGGTGCAACAGTCTCTGGAGCACCCGCCTCCTCTGCCCAGATTTGTTGGCTCCATTGCTCTTCTTGTGGAGCTCCTGTCCCCTCCAGGTCCTTCTATCTCCCAATTATTCCACAGGACTCCCTGTGCTCCACCCTGAAGTTTGGCTGTGAATCTCAGCATCTGCTTCGATCTCCTGCTGGGTAAAATCTTTCAGAGGACCTCTATAGTCGCAGTCCATCCTGATCCTTCTCTTAAACTGCTTCCAGTGTCTATTCTATTTGCCCTTCTGAATGAGAATTAAGTGTTCTCCCTAGGATCCTCCCTCTTATTTAGCTTCTTCAGGTCTGTGTATTGTTGTGTGATTATTCAGTATTATGTGGCTAATATCCACTTATAAGTGAGTATATAGCATGTATGTCTTTCTTGGTCTGGGTTACCTCACGCAGGATGGTCATTTCTAATTCCATCAGTTTGCCTGCAAATTTTGAGATTTCCTTGGTTTTGTTTGTTTTTAATACATTTATTTTATTACATATGTATAAAACAGACTACATACAGCAGGGAGAACCATGTGACAATCATGAGTTCTATAAATGTTACATTCATAGTGGTTTGACTATTTGTATTTGTCCATCTTGAAGTAAGCATCTTTCCTGTCTTGTTGTGTCTAAATTTCTGAAGGAAATTCAATATCTATCCTATCTCAACTCTAATAACTTAACTTCTTTATCTTGATCTAAAAAGATCTTATCCCCTAACCAACTAAACTTGACTATAAAACTATACTATCTGGCCTCTTCAATGCCCCTCAGAGACTTCAGAAGGAATAAAACTTAAATTCCTGAGTGAACCAGCAGTGTGGGTTAGCAGCTTCCAAAAGAAGATAGGGTCTGAGAAGAAAGAAAGGGAGACACAGGAACATAGAGGGAAGATAGAACAGAAGTGACGTGATTGACCCTACTCCTTAACTCAATGCCTTAATTGTTCCTCATAATGAAGGTTAACATGTAAAACAAGAATTGTGTCGGGCTTCAGATTCATTCTCATACAAACATGAAGCATGAAACAATTAATAAGAAAGGCCATATACTAAAGAACCAATGGACAAACAAATATAGAAAAAAACAATAACATTATTTATTATCAGTTTTACTGCACTGCTTTTCAATCTGGCTTCTGATCCTTGCAATTCACACCTTAGATGACTACATATTCAGTTTCTCCCCAGGTTTGGTCATTTCTGGGTGATAAGGTTTGGGCTTCTCCTGAGGGATAAGGGGAAGCTCCAAATGCAAAGTCTTAAAGGAAACCACACAAATACAAAAGGAGCCAGGCGTGCCATTGCAATGTCATCTTTATTAACCCACAGAGGAGATGTAATTATTCTGCTAAGTCTTCATTTACTATTTGAGAGCAACAAATTAAGCCCCACTAATCTACCTCACCGGATGGTACTTACCAAACCTAAGAGGCTTCAATTATCAACAGCTTAATAAATGCACTAATCTGCAGTAAATGAAATCCTTTGCAAGATCACACTGAAACAATGCTTAAGTTGTAATCAGCCTGCCTAGTACCCCAGCCTGCTGAGGCTGAGCCCCAGAGTGCTCTGTGTGATCAAATTCCATGTTACTTAAATCTAATGAAATTCCTAATAGGTTTTTTTTAAAAGAATGAAGAGGGTCAAATTAATTCATATAGAGCTTTTTTAATCCAAAAGAAATTAACATTTTGGTATAAGTCAAGCAAGAACGTAATTAAAACTGCTAAAATTCAACCACCTATAATTATGAAAACAAAACTTACAAGAATGTGTCAGTCAGCCCACCAGCCAGTGTGCCTGTACTACCAAATCCTCATATGTCACCCAAGTTGTTCAGGTTGTCATGGTGTTTATCATATTCAACCACGGTCCCTTGGGAGGTAACAAAATGGGGACCACACTCTATATTTGCAAAAAAGAACCCGGATAATAAGAATGTTGTTACCAGTCATAGCTGGGAGCACAGGCCGGCCACTGTCCAGCAGAGAGTCCTTTCCACATACTCCAGGAGGAGCAGGACTGGGAGCACTGGGATTCAGCGCATCCCCCCCCCCTGCCCCCAGGTTATTTGTATTCCCAGCTTGTACAAAAGCTAAGCTTCCAGGGACAGTGCAACTAGGACTTTATCAGTCAGGTCTGATGCGATAACAGCACAGAGGAGGGTCAGATATGTGCATCTAAGACCATGAAGAATGAGTCCTGACATTCAGCTGAACAAAGCATTTCAAGACTGTAGCCTCAAACTTACAGAGGAAATTAATCATGTAAACCTACCCACACCATATACAGACACCCACGTGATACGTGACTGTCAACCAACATCTGCCTATTTGGGCTTCTGTTGGCATAGTCTTTAACGTAGAATATACAGAAATTTCTACTTGGGTAACAAAAGCTAACAAAGACCATCAATTATTTACTTGTTTGTTTGTTTTATTTGTAAAACAAAGCAATTTTTAATACAGCATTCTGCAGGAAGGATGCCAGCATAGATACAAATGAAAAATATCTGGTGTCCTGACTTAAAGACCATCACTTAAAACACACCTAAGAGATAAAAAATCTGTTATCCTACATTATATTAATCTTTAGTCTAGCAAAGTTAATCTTAAACTAGTCTGCGCCAGCCTGAATTAACTATAGATGTCAGCCAAGGAGGAAAGGGGAAAAAAAACCCACAAAGTCAATAGCTTGCTAGCTCAAAGCCTGGAAAACCAAAGGTCTAGGAGCTGAGGAGCTCAAGAACTAGAGAGCTAAGAACTAAGCTAAAATTCCAAGTTAAAGCAGCACCAAACACCAAAGGTCCTCTATTTCTACGTACTATCATAAATACCCCTCAACTCAAAGATCTCCTGCTCTCTAACCCCTGTCAACTGGTTTCTGGCTCCATCTCTTGACCTAGGATGAACTCTATTAAATCATTTGTACAGATAGTTCTTGGATTAAAGATGTGTGCAAGGCTGGCTGAACTATACCTTAATCACCCGTTTACAATAAACAGAGAGTTCTTGGATTAAAGGTGTGTTAGGGCTCAACCACACGAAACAGAGATTTACAGTTCAATCTCAGGGATCACAATGGGATAAAAGACAGATTTTTACATTTCACAATCTCTGGGATCATATTAGGACCAAAGATCTTGTAACACTGATGTGCATTAAGAAAGGAATTCTATATCCTCTCCAAATAGCATTTGGTAATCTAGAGGCTTCTGGAGATAGCTTTCTTCTTGGGCCATGAAATATTCATTTGAAGATGTTCAATAACAATTGCATAGACCCATTATTCTTTTTAATTTTTGTTGTAATTATGTAAGTATGGTGGATAGGCACGTGTGAGTGCAAGGACCTGTTATTCTTCAAGGGAACTAACCAATTTATAATGCTAGCAAAAGAACAGTGATTTTATACATATATATATATATATATATTCCTCTCAGTTGTTTTCAGCATGTTACCTATACTGTAGAATTGGAAAACAGAAAACTTGTTAAATGTCTGCCAGATACCAACAAAAAATAAATCATTAGTGTGTGCACACAGCATGCACACTCATGTGATTCACTGTAACCGCTTTTCAACAGAGTGGCAATGCTTTAAGCCTGACAGCTACATTCTGCCTGGTATTTTAAAGCCTGACAGGTCTATTTGTACAGAATGTGTTAGGAAAATACAACAATAAATTGGTCCATTAATGAGCATCTTACAGAACACTCCTTCCATGGTTGACTAATTTATTTTCGAGATATCTGTAATGTTTTTTTAATGGATTGTTGGGTTTGGCTAGGTGCCAGGAGCTTAAAATCAGGAAAGAGAATTAAAAGGTGGACACCGTGCCTGTAATCCCAGCACCTGTAATCTCAGCACTTGGGAGGTTGAAGCAGGATGATTATCACAGATTTGAGGCTAGGCTAGTGGTTCTAGGACAGCCTAAGACCCATCAACAGAGAGAGAGAGGGGGTGGGGAGGGAGAGAGGGATGGAGGGCGAGTGAGCACGCTAAAAGGTAGGTAGGTCCTGAGCCTGGAGCTCAACACTGGCATGATAATAAGTATATGTGAGCAACATGGTCATAACAGATGCATAATGTGCAGGGGAAAGGAGAAATCACTTGGAAGCAAATACCTTCCATTATAGACTTAGGAGAAAAAACAGAAGGAGGAAGAAAAGTGTAGATACATATCTAAGGTTAAGAGGTTAAGAACAGGTAATTAGGGCTGGAGAGAGGTTAAGAGCACTGACTTCTCTTCCAGAGGTCCTGAGTTCAATTTCCAGCAAGGACATGATGGCTTAAAACATCTGTAATGTGACCTGATGCCTTCTTCTGGCCTGCAGGTGTATGTGCAGACAGAGCACTGTATACATAATAATAAAGAAAGAACAGGTAATTAAACTAAAGTTATGTTCCTTTAGTTATAGAATTAAGAGAGAACATTTTTTCCAATGAAATGCAGAAAAAATCCTGAAATGCAACATCCACCCTGTGCTGTCAACACCATCCATGGGCCAGTCCAGCCAACACTGACAGCCCTGCCTCAGCACCCCTCATAGCCATGCATGTCTCTTAAGGTGTTCTTGTCCCTGCACTCCACTTTCTGGCTAAATGACACTGATTCTCAACGTCTATACTTGTAAAATGTAATATAATGTAATATAAAGACTTGCTTCACAGGTTTGTGAGACAGTTCAAGTTAGTAAACACTTGACAATAACTAGACCACTGAAGGGTCCATTACAAGAGCAATGAAATTATTCATTATTGCTGCTGGTTTTAAATGGGTCTTCACTGCACTCGGTTTTCCCCAGGACACTGTCTTTCCAAATTTGATGTGAACCGGGCAGCTGAGAATTGCATTGACTTAGTACTATTTAGTAGGTCTGTGAGGTGTAGGCGTTCACACTTGCAACAAGCTCCCCAATACTGCTGATGTGAGGAGAGTCACACACTTCACTGCACACAGACTCATGTCTACTGGACCATGATCAGATGCCATCCTTAAGTCACTTGTGAATGGTCAGAGCACAAAGGTTGAGAATAAACATTTTGAAACCTCCATAGCAATTTGACATTGCCCAAAAGCCAACTGTATAATCATCTTGTGGTGTTCTATAAAACTATTGGTTTACAATGAATTAAGGAAGAGTTTTTTAATTCTAGTGCAGACACTATTCCTGAATTTTTCCTTTTTCATGTTTTTGTTATCTTTCTTACTATATAAAATGATTTTTAAGTTTAAATATATTTTGATCATATTCTTTTCTTCCTTCAAACCTTCTAGGTCTTCTCCTCTTCCCTACACACCAAACTTTAAATTCTTTCTCAAAAAACAAACAACACAATACAACAATAAAACCAAGAAAACAAAATAAAACTGCAATCCTCCAAGAAGCAACAACAACAACAAAACACCAAACTGTAAACAAATAAACACACACACACACACACACATACACACACACACACACATACACACACACACAAATATGGAGTCCAATATGTATTGGTCAATTACTTCTGAGCATGAGCCCTGACCTAGAGTGGTTGATATTCCCAGTGTCACTCCATTGAAGAAAACAGATTTTCCCTTTCTTAGTGGGTATAAATGACAGAATTGAGAAAGTTTTAAATGATCTTTCATCACAAAAGAATTGAAACATTGATCAAAACAGAATGAATTTAAAAATGGACACAAAGACTTTTTAAAGTTGTGTACCTCAGAAACTTAAAAAAAAAAAAGCTTTGTACAGTTAATGTATTTTGCTGATATATGTGTATATGTGTGTTGTTAATTCTGAAACAACCAGCTCCACCATTTTTAGGCCAAGTTTAAAGCAAGCTTTATTAAGTATTAAATACTGACTAAGGAATGGACTTTGGTCAGGGCCACTCTGCTGGAATTTCCCAGCTAGAGTGGCCTTGAGCCACATGTTGCAGAGACTTATAAGGACAAACTAACAGGCCACCATACTTTCCCATGAGGCTTTGTTATTTTCCAAGTACTACAATTTCCAGCATTCTAGGAAGTTAACTGGTTCCTAGTTTACAGGTTAATTTTGAGCATTACATTCCCTGCTGGAGTTGCATATTGGGTCAAGCCTTTGCCCCTGTGCTGAGCATTTTTGGATATAAAAACCATCAGAGTTACTATTTAGAGGGAGCCTGGAAATGGACAGGGCATCAGTCCCCTTTTTATAATGTTTTTTGAGTACAGCCAGATTATAATCCCTAATGGTTTGTATATAAAATAATAATTTCTTAAAAGTCACAAAACATTTTTGTTGTTGTTCTACATAAAGCAAGTAAAGTGTCCTATCATATTGTAGAACTATTTTAGTTAATGAATCTACCAGTTGGCAAATCTGGACCCATTTTTGGTATGTCAGTTGGCATTATAGGCAGCCGTTTGTCCCTTGTGCCAAAGAGTTTCCTTTTGATTTAGCAGTTCAGCCTATTAAGTCAGCTCCTCTCTTGTGTACTCTTGATGTACTCTCTTTTGTAACTACTTCCAGCTGACATTAGGATGTTGCTGTCAGGCCCCAGGAAGGCTGAAAGGCTAGTCAGTGGCAGGGCAATGAGGCATTTATCAGAAGCACCAGATTAGCTAATCCAGCTGAAAGACAGGAAGTAGTCATACTGGCTGGACTGCTTTATATCAGCTTTCAGCAAGTCCAAAGCTCAGCAGTCCGCAGTCTGCAGGTGATCGCTGGATGGAGTCTGTCGGGCAAGAGGAGTCTGCTGTGACAATTACAACCAAGGACAGAAGTTAGAATTTCCTACTAACTGGAGAAGGTTAGGAATCCTAAAACCAGGGGAAAGCCCATTTTCAGGAACAGGCAGGTGTGCTTATCTAGAGTCCATTTCAACTGTGCCAGGTGGATCCAAGTTTTAGGACTTCTTTGATTTTTCTGAGGAGGCATAGATGTCACAGATTCATCCATACATAGGAGTTGGAGTTGCAGCTGCACAGCGGTGCCACCACAAATTCCATGACTCAGCATTGCTGCCAGATCCACCCAGGTGGGGGCAGGGCAGGGCTAGGCTTGGCAGGGCAGCGTGGCAGCACCTGGCTTTCTAGAGTCTGCCTGCTGGCTTCCATGTGAGGCCCTGGGCTGTACCAAGCTGCCCATTGAACCCCAAGCATTGTATTTGTGAATCCCCCTTACCCATACTCGTTGCTTTAAGATGTGAAGTTCATCAACCCAGTTTTCCCTTCAGCTAGAAAGGCAGGGGAAGGGGCCAACCTCGAGCCCCCATCTATGATTATGAGATAACAGCTCAAGTCAGAATATATACAACCCAGACACTAGGAACCCGTCAAAGGCAGGGCCAACTCCACCATTTTGGGCCAAATTTAAAGTAAGCATTTATTAAATATTAAATAGTGGATGAGAGATGGACTTTAATCAGGACCTCTTCCTGAAATCTCCCAGATGGAATGGCCCCAAGCCACGAATTGCAAGGACTTATGAGGACAAACCAAACCTATAGGCCACCATACTTTCCCATGAGGCTTTGTTATTTCCCAAGAACTACAGGTCCCAGTGTTCTAACAGAGGGCTTGAGTTTGCTTCCTAGCAATCTACATGCTGGCTCACACCCATCTGTAACTCCAGTTCCAAGAAATCTGACACCCTCTTTTGACCTCTGTGGGGCCAGACATAGTCAGTGTTTACATACATATATGCAGGCTAAACATCCATACACACAAAATAAAATGAATAAATCAAGCAATACAATTTTAAAAGATAAGAGAGCCCAGTACTGATGGCCCATTTTCAGATTCTCCAGGCACTGAGTCCAGGCCAAGTTCCAGGTAGCACTAGCTTTATTTACTACATGTCTTAATACCTTCTCAGCTGAGCCTCTGTTTACATCTTCCTCTTCAAATTATTTAATTTGCATATTAGGAGTAGGTTTCATTGTCCCATTTTTCAAATAAAAGTTACTTTTAGTAATTTTTCTTTTTTTGCCCTCTCTTATCTTCCAAACGCCCCGTGGCCTTCTTTTTCTGCTTTCAAGTGCTTTATTATTCTTTCCCTATCTTTGGCTCTTCTTTTTTCCTCTCCTGGGTGGTCTTCTCTCTAATTTTGTAGTCCATACCCAGACTCACCCCCACTTACATATAAATATTATAAGACAGAGTCAGCATATGAGTCAAGGTCTGTATTTTTTCTGCTGCCTTGTAAGAATCTTTATGCACACATTGAATTCATATTCATTTCCTCGTGTATCAAATGAAAAATATATCTGGAGAAGGCTAAATATATAGATTAGAGTCTGCCCAGGTTCTGAAATCTCCCCAAGAGCGGTTATAGTAGCAAATAAGGCCACACATAAGAGGGAAGATACAGACCCTTGCAGTGAGTGTTTAGGGAGGGCGGGGGATGGTAACAGCGCTTTAGAGGTAGGCTTGGTAACCTTCAACAACATGGAAACTGTTGCACTAGCACTTCACCAAAGGCTGAGTCTACATGAATGGCTTTATTTTCCACCTAAACAGCTAAGCAACTTGGCCAAGAGGGATGACTAGCAGATAGAGATGTTTGTGCTGAATTTACTTAACAATGTAAACATTTTCCGCTTCCCAAAGGATGATAGGAACACTGCATTGACTTTGCTTGCTTGGCCTGAATGCTTGTATGTTGCTTCCAAAGATCCAATGAGATTGTGGTTATCCTCCAGTTCAAATATTCTCAATTGCTAAACTTCAGGGGGAAAGCTATAAATCTTGGGAAGGTTTTGCCTACTCTGACTAGAATGGCAAAATTGAGTTTTGGTTTGCCATTTGGTAAGGAAAAGGGGTAAAGTTCCAGTCTTAGAAGTTCTCTCGAAGGCAGAATAAAAAAATGCCAAGTTATCACTTAATCATAACAATGTCTTAATAACACTTGGATTCTCACTGAAACAGAACTACAGTTTTATATATGTGTTGAATAGCTCAGCCGGGGACATGTTTTCAGAAGGGCTGGAGCCTGGTGAGAATTCTTTTGGGGATTATTTATTAACTCAAATCTTCTTATGTACTTTGTGCTAAATAGGCCCCAAACCTTGCACTCTGCAATGTTTTCATGGCTTGATTATGAAAAGAATAACAATTCCATGACTGTGTAAAGATTTTGAAAATCTCTACTTTTCAAAATAGCCTCGCTGGCGTCTTTGCACACATTAATGAGGGACTACATCCAAAGCTGCAGTTCTGTGTCCCAAGATCCTCAGCCTCAAGACCTGAAACGGACCTTGAAGGTCTTCAAGAGTCTCCAAGAGTGTTCCACTCTCCTCCAAGGTCAGGCACCTGGTTATCAACAAGGCATGGCCCAGACTTGTATCTCAAGACTCCGCCAGACTCTGCGTTAGTACTTTATAAGTGGACACAGAAAATTGAGATATCAGAAACAAAAATCCTACGGCCAAATCATAACCTACTTTGTAAATAAAAATGTTTAAAATTGAAACCAGAGTACTTGGAGGTAGTTAGCACTGTGGTGAAATTAAATTTGTACCAGACAGGCAGGCAGGCAGGCAGGCAGACAGATGGAGATTGAAATTCCTCTAGGAGTTGGTCCTACTAAGACAAGTCTCCAAAAGTTAGACTATAGTAATTAACCTATTCTCGTCCGCTGCTTTCCTCAGTATCTTCCTCCATCCAGGACAAAAAGTTAAACAAAATTAAAATCGGCCTCTGAACTGGACGTGGCTTGTCACATAAATTCTGCCCACATTTCTGATTAATATAAAATGCTCTAATTCTATGACTCAGCACAATGGCAGGGAATCAGAGGGAGAAGGGGGAGCAACTTCTCCTAACAAAATCAGCATGGCCAAAATGAACTGGCTTTGCACTGCTCTGTCTCTGCTGCCTTGAATGACAGTTACTGGCACAGCTTCTCTGAATGCTGAGTACCTCCCCCATCAGGGGTATGCACTGGCATTATCACAGGGATGCTGTTTCCTCACTGTGATCCATCATTTTAAAATTCCTGGGCCCCAAGGCAGATGCCAAGCTTCAGTCTCATAAGACCTTTTGATCATAACCTTGTCTTTCTATTTTTCTATTTCTTGGGGTGAAGTTTATTCTGTCACCTTTTAGGATGTGCACCAGTTTCATAGGGAACACTGTTGTCATGTTTTTGGGTCAACAGAGGTAGTGAGTTCCTAAGTGTGCTATATTGAAGCTTGTGGTTGAGTCGGTTGCTCGTCAGTTGACAGTTAGACCCGAGGAGGATGAGATTGGAAAGTGATTGGGATATATGTAGGTTTTGAGGCCATATGATTACAGTAGTTTATTTTAGTTTACTGGTAGATTAGTAGTAGTTTAGATTCTGCCTAGCATAGTGCCTGCAGCATTAAAATACATGACAGTCTCGTTGTATTAGTTATTGGCTTCCTAGGCCATACAGATAACATAATTGCAACAAATTGATGGTTATGGCATAATTTTGAAGTAAAGACCAACACCTTCACTTCAACTCTTTCATCAGAGTCTTTTGGGCCTGATGAAATAAATGTAGGTTTTAACAAGCTCAGGGTGATTCCAATGACATTAATCTATGACACCAAAAATAAAAGCATCATTTAGTGTCCCTAAAATCAGTGACAGAATAACGAATGCGGAGACCTCAGTACCAACGGAATCATGAAGCCATCAGGCTCAAATCACTGGCATATTACAGTGGCACGATGCTTTACCTGTGTAAACCCCAGCTGTCATTTATGTAGGAAAATATTGGATGTCTTATTGATAAACTTCCTTCAAAGGTTCTATGAATTGCTGTGTTCAAAACACTCTGTGTATAATAGCATGCCATGAAAATATAATGAATTATGGCTAAGTAATGATTAATTGCTTCAACAATGAAGAAAATTCCAATGTTACATATAAATATATTGAGAAATTATCTCCAAGAAGACTATATAGAATGGCCATTCTATATGCAAATTCTGAACATATTTCAATGTAATTCTCATGGCGTGACTGTTGATAAAAGATGAGTTCCATTTGTAACTGAAAAGTGTGACTTACTGAATATTTTCAAGGTAAGCAGGTTTAAAAAAAAAAACTTTTACTATATGTTAAGAAATACAGCATGTAAATTTAGATGCTATAAAGTAAGTTCTAATTCAAATAATTTCAGTACATTGACACATTCTTCTCAAAAGTTAATTCTAGAAAGGAGGGTGTAGCAATCCTCTAGACACAAAGAAACACTAGAATGGGGAAGAAAAAAAAAATTCTTCCAGGGATTTCCGAGCTCTTGCTGTGTCATAGTAGATACAGAAGGGGACAGGTACAAGAGACAGTGGCAACAGATTAGTGTACTTACTGAACTGGAAATAAGTAATTAGAATAGTACATGAGTCTGCCTCTGATGGGGTGGGAGCAAAGTATTGGCATAGAACAAAGTCATGGTTGTTCTTATTTACAGTGTCTAGCCAAGCCTCTCTGAGCACAAAGTGTTTTTTGCGGACTTAAGAATACAGAAGCATTCACTCAGTGCAACAGGGAGAATCCAACCTTACAAGGGAAAGAACAGCATGCCCAATGGCTAGGGCATGTGGAGCTGCTTGGTGGAGTGGGCGCCATCAATATTTTGGTTGACCTGAGCAGCGCGTTAAGGCTTGCAAGGAAGTTAAGAGATTTGAATCAAATACCTCCAAAGTCAGATCCTGAATCCTTCGAACACTGAGAAGATCTCGCTTGGGCTCGTATGATACATAAAAGGATTGATAGGGGGCAGTGTGATTGTCTGCTATACAGGGACATGCTGGTGGCAGTGTGACCTAGAAGCACTGGCCTTGCTGTGTCCTCTGGCACTGTTTATAGTCAATGGCAACTCAGATGGTGAAAATGACAACACATTTATTTTCAGGTATTGGAATAAAAAGAAGTTTAGGGTTTGCAGGGCATTTAAGAGGGGCTGTCTGTGTTTCCTAAACACCAGTCACTTTTATGATAACATCATGACTTTGATCTCCACATCGTTTTTTGTGGGACTGAATCTAGTGTTTTGTGTATTCTAGACAGGTAGTCTTACCAGCAACTTCTACTTCCACCACTCTTTTCACTTTTTATTTGTAGATGGTCTCCTTTAGTTGGCAAGGCTATTCTTGAACTCAGACTGTTGCTCAGGCAAACCTTGAACTTCAGATATTCTTGCCTCTGCCTTCTGAGCAGCTGGGAATACAGGCCTGCACTACTGGACTTGAATAAATACTTCTGCTGGATTCCTTTTTATTTTATACTTCCAAATAAGAAAAAATTAACTCCCACATGATGATATTCTTAGGTTTCAAGTATAGCCCTTCTTTGTACGTTACTACAATAGTATAAACCACTCAGGTCTCTTTTTTGGGGGACACAAGTCTACCTGATGGCATCCATTTCTGAGGGAAGATTTCATCCTTTAGGAAATGGAATGGTTTCTGTATGCCTTCTCAGTGCCAAGTGCTGATGGGGGTAACAGACTGAAATTACTGCCCTCGGGAACTTACTTCCAAGGAGGAGACACACAAGAAGACAGGGGGACATTACTTGATAGAATGATGTAGGATGTTCCTATGGCTAGTATGATCTGAGACTCTGGGGAGTGAGCTATCTGAGGATGGGATGGACCTATCACTAGGAAAAAAAAAAGCAAGACAAGCAAAGATGACTGAAAAGAAGTTGCCTAATGTGGTAGAAGTGCATGGGATGATGCCACAAAGTGAGGGATGGTGCCACAAAACCTGGAGGTCCAACATCAGCTCCCCTGACAACCCATTGCATGAACAGTCCTGGTTGTTGTTGTTGTTGTTGTTTTTGTTGTTTCTGTTCCAAAGGTTGACCAGTTGAGCTCACTACCCTCTTCATTGAAATAAAATATGCTCAGTCATGATCATGTCTATGGCTACTTTATGCCTCATGATTGCCAAGTAGTTGAGTATTAAGACAGGGACTTACTGTTCCCTAAAATCTTTAAGTATACCCTATCTGGTCCTTTGCTGAAAACGTTTGTTGACCCCTAATCTGTATCTTACTCTTTGTCATTGCTACCAAATGTAAGCATACAAGAACAGCATCTCTGCACATGCTGTGGCGGGCCAATGTGCAATTTACACACGAAAATCTAGTTTCTAACAATAGAAAATCTAATTTTGCCTTTTAAAGAATTGTGTGCCAGCAAAAGCTTTTTAGTATAGTTTTTTCAAACTAATGTTTATTTTGACGTGTAATTAATGTAATGTAATTAATTAATGTAATGTTTCATTAGTGTCAGTTTTGGAGAATAAGGCATTCTGCCCTGGCATGAAAAACAGAAGAAAGGAATAACCATACCTACTGCTGTGCATGTGATCTTCTGTTGTTAGAATTTGTTGTCTTAAAAACTTCATCTAATGCAGCCTAGTAATAGACCCTTCTGGGAGCTGCATATTGCGTGATAGAGCTTTAGGTGTGAAGAGATCCTTATGCAAAGTAGCTCTGAGCTGCAAGTCTCTTCGGAGCTAATTACTTCCTCAATCAAAGGGTCCTCCCTACCCCATGTGAAAGTTCCCCTGTCACCTGGAGTCTCCTGGACCAACTCCCACAAAAGGCCCAGACTTCTGTAGCAATATTTTCATCTCTGTTGTGAATTTCATGGCAGACAACCCATACTCTATTTTCTACTGAATATTTCTCTTTAAAAAAGAAAGGCAAGGGAAACCAAACAAATGAAATGGGACTAGAAAGAATAAAAATAAGTGCATAGAAAGTGCTAGAAAGATTCTATTTGTTTACTGGAACTCATGATTTATGGTAACAAGATGAGAGATCTACTGAAAAGGGGTGTTTGAAGAGGTGATTGATACGTCTTTCTATGTCAGGAAGATTGCAGAAAACCAACTGATTTAGTATCACAGCCAACTCCTGCTGCACTGTCATCTCAGTAGGTCTTCCAAAGCATTTGTCTGCCCACTTAACTCTTCCCCTCTTTTTTTCTGCTTTCACTTCTTTCTCCCTTTCACTGTTCTTTTCTCTCTTTGTGTCTCTCCAGAAATCTCACCTCACACATGAAAAACAAACAAACACACAAACACCCAACTTTCTTTTCCAGACTCTCCCTCCTGTGGAGTCCAGTGTCACTCCTCACGAGTTCCCTTCTAAGTCATGTGCCTCTGGGCACACTGCCCATGCCCCCTTGAGAGCATAAGACAGAACTTGTACAATGACCAGGGGAAACTGAAAAGCAAATGGAATAAAATGAAAACTAGCATAGTTGCTTATCATCTTTCTATTCAAAATTTACTGCTTTTTTTTCTCCTATTTTTTTCTGTGGCCTACTTTTCTTTTTTAACATAGCAACATGGAACTGTATGTTCCTCCCTGAAACCTTACTGTTCTCATCAAATGGGGTAAACCATAATTTATTTAATCTCATATCAGTGGATATGGTTTCCAGTTCTGTGGTCTAAACAACGCTGTAGAGACCACCTCTAATGAGTCAATTAGAATGAATACTTAAGGGTATCTCCAGTGCATTAAAACTGTGGCTAATTCCTGAAGATGGATAAAGAATATTTCTCTCTTTTATAAAAATAAATCTGTGAGGGAATGGAGAGAGGGAGAGAGAGAGAGAGAGACTAAAGAACAGATATGTCAGTGTGTGTGTGTGTGTGTGTGTGTGTGTGTGTGTGTGTGTGTGTGTACAGCTTCAGTTTAGTCCCTATCTTTCCACATTTTTTTTTTTGAGAAAAGATCTTTTTGTTGCCTGCAGCTGGAGATCCCAAACCAATTAGCCAAAGAGTGTTTTAGGATTGTCTATTTCTCTTTCACGTTTTTCACAGGAGTGCTAGATTAGCAGATGAACGCCAAGGTGTCCAGCTATAGATGGCTTCTGGGGACTCAAACTCTGAACCCTACACTTTGCACGCTTCGCCCACTGAGCCATCTCCTCAGCCTTCCTTATTGTGTTCCATGCTAAGGCATGGTGCAGTTTTTCACTTAAGTCTTTTTTTTTTTTAACCATGTTTCATCCATTGAAAAATCACTAGGCAGGTGACTGTCTCTTGTCTCTCAGGAAACTGTGGTTAAGCAGAAGACCAGCAAATGTGGCCATCAGTCCTGTAAAGAGCACAGACAGTAAATATGGCTGGTTCAAGAGCTAATCCAAGTGTGAATAAATCACTTGGCTACCACTGTCATTTTCACAGTACACATGACACATATTAGTCACCCTGTCACAAGATAATAGGAAAATGAAAGTCAAAGGCCCACTACCCCAACTGAGTATTTACTGCTGAAGGGTGCCACCTCTCAGTTGACTGTCACCCTTGGAAAGAGATGTAATGTTCATTCATTCACTTCTTAAGAGTCTCTTTGCTTTACTGAAAGTTGAACTCTCTTCTCCCCTACTGTATTTGCTTACCTGCTTAATATCTATCATCAAGAGCATTCCCTCCCTCGTGGGTGATCTTTGAAAGCACAGTCTCTAGGAGTCCACATGCCAGCAAGTGTCTGAGTGAAGACACTCAGCTGACGCAGCCCACTTTCTCCACTTTCCACCTGCACCCACAGCTTTGGAGCACTCAGCTCCTTGCTTTTCAATACAGAAAAAGGGGACTGCAGGTCTCTTGTGTATTTGGGCTGGGCAAGGCTGTGGGTG
Source organism: Acomys minous (assembly GCF_964271855.1). Lineage (NCBI taxonomy): Eukaryota > Metazoa > Chordata > Mammalia > Rodentia > Muridae > Acomys > Acomys minous. The sequence continues at coordinate 37,098,868 of NC_140484.1, read as the reverse complement.
AGAAGTGTGCTCAGACAAGTTTTGTTGACATCTAGCTGTGGAAGGTCCTTGGCCAGCCCCAGCTACGTTCTGCTTAGGCTCATGTTTGGGGACCACAGGGTTCCTTTGAAACACTGAGGGTTTTTTATTTTTTATTTTTTAGCAGTTTCTTTTTTAAAGCAATACTACCATTCCATTCTGTGCGATGGGGGGAACAATGCCTCTTGTGTGTTCAAACTACTGGGAACATTAATACACTGTTTCTTTAGAGAGATTTGCTTTCCAAAGCTGAACTTTCAGGACTCGGAGCACCTTATCACACTCTTGCAAGCTTTTTTTTTTTTCTATAAATGGAAAAAGAGAAGGTGGGGGCGGTGTGGGGAGCAGTTAGGACTTGTGCTGGTTAAACCCGATCTCCCCGGGGGATTTGTTTTTCTTCTGGCTTCAGATTAGGTGTTCAAATCAAGCAGTGTGTGAAGACTGTGAGGGGACCTTCCATGGGATTCCTAGCGAGGCTAATCCGGGAGCACCAGCACATTCCAAGGGGGCCAGGCTGACCAAGTTCATTGCTTACTTGAAATGTCTCTTGGGGGAAGAGCCTGGCAAGTGACTTTTTTTTTCCAGTGGGCGGTCATCCGAGCATTATTAACGGGATGGCCAGCCCCAGTCACAGCAAAATGAAAGCAACAGGAGCTGTGCAGGGGGACTGCCTTGCTGCCAGCCAGAGTCAGTGCGCAGGTAAATAACTTCAGCTAACTTTTCTCTTGTTTGACCTGTCCGTGTTGGATGTGGGGACTTGGAGGGAGAATATAGGAACACAGAGAGGGGGGAGAGAGAGAGCAGAAGGGGAAATGAATGTGTATTTGGTATTTTGTTCTAATGAAGACTGTGTAGCGGCCTCTTGAAACTAGAAACTGTGGTGGCCAGCAGGATAAAGAGCGGTGTTCCTTGTAAGTTGTGTCGAGAAGGGTCATATACTTTCTTTTTCATTTTAAGATTACCTGTCTGGGTTACTGAGCTGCTGCTAAGTTTGTACTACAACTGCTCCCTTCTGGAGAAAGCCTGGAGTCTGCAGTGGGTAGGGAGGTAGAGAAGACAGAGCAGAGTTGTTGGAACTTTATTGTCAGTAGCAGAGCCTACTGGATGAAAGGGAGTAAAACCTGTTGAAATGAAATGACTTAATGCGTCTTTTGTATAAGACAATATTTAGGGGTTTGTTTTGCCTTCTTTCATCTTGATGTTTTACTGATTAACTTTCAGAAATAGCTCCTGCTTTTACTCCTTTTCATAACCATTATACTTTGTTCAAAATGCAGATGTTCTTGTTTCTATTTTGAAAAAGACGTCCTTTAATTATTAGCCTTTGAAAATGTTTCCCTATTACACACCATACATGGCTGACAGTGCAAAAAGACAAGGAAGATTAATAGCCCCTGACAAAGTTAGCGTGGCTACTTGACCATTCTTTCTCCAGAAAAGTACATACAGAAGTGATTTGTTGAGGGCCAATAGCACTTACCTTCCCTAGGAGGATAGGAGCCTTCTGTGGCATAATTGCAAAGCAAAGCTGGTAGGGCCAACTCTCCAGTAAAGTTTTGCATTAGAAGAGAATTAAGAGGCCAGCAGGAAATGCGTGTCAGATTTATGTCATGCTTTCTAACAATGAGGAGAATCCTCAGTGCTAACTTAGTTGGGTGTTGGAGCAAAGTTCAAAGCTTCATGTGGAGTTTTTCAAAAGAATAAAAGAAAGAACAAAAGAAAAAAGGAATGTATTTAGGCAACAAGTTAAATCATGATTATACATGAAAATATGCCCTTACCAAAAAAAAACTTTTTAAATAGAATATCTGTTCACACTAACAACCTAAATAGGTGTCCAATAAAGCCAATCCCACAATAAAGCAAAGTGAATTCTGCATAATTTGGAGCATTCCTAAGTCATCGTTATGCACACATTCTTCCTATGATGAATTATACTTGACTCATAAATAAAAAGAGTCAAGGTTTATTATGAATGATGGAAAGATCTTTTTACCTCACCTCTCTTTTCCTCCCAATTGTGCCTTGGCAAGGGAATTGATTAATCTGCTAATAACAGAAGTAGATTCTCATCCATTCACTCACAAAGAGGCTGCATTTATTCTTTGAGAATGTAATTAAGTTGCACACCAGTCAAATTGTGTGCCACTGAAGACTAACAGACAGACCAACCATAAGTAATAATTTTTCTACATACTGTCTTACTGAAGCTTTCAGGACCTCCCAAATTGAAACTAATAATAACTGCATCCTTGAAGAGTCTGATTCATCTGGCATGGACCCCATATTCAGAAGCTTAAAGTCCTGTTGTGATTCCATTTCTTTGCCACAGCAGAAATTATAACACACACCCCCTTTTAATTTCTCCATCATACATTGTGGTCTTCCTAAAGTAGCATCCCATCCATTACCCCAAGGGGAGAGGAAGAACAGTTCACACACACCCAGGCCCCACCCCCATGTGTGAGAGAGAGAGCTGGACTGGGGACAAAGAGGTGGAAGGAACAAGTCTGAACCGGTTTCCTGCATGACACTAGGAGTCCAGTGTGATCCAAACACAGAAATTGTCCCAGGCATCTCAGATGGCACTGCACACATAAAGGACATTCAGAACCAGTACTGTCTCCTCTGGCAAAGGAATGTGTCTAATGAGTAAGAGGAAAGATCCTGGAGAAAGGCTATTCAAAATCAAACTGTGGCTTTGGAACTCATTTGATGTATCTCTCTGGCTCCATTTCTGCACCGATAAAGTGGATGTAGTAACGGTCCTGCACATAATGGTCCTTTAACACATGTTAGCCACTGTGAGTCCTTGCTGAACTCCTACTATGAGCTACATGTGTCTGATTGTCACAAAACTTCCCATAGTAACTTAGAATCTAACTGCTATACATGAGGCAAGTAACTTTTCTTCCTATCTCATTAGTGGCCAGTCCAGTGCTCTATAATCCAAACATAGGGGTGGCCATTGCTACAAATAGTTGTAGGACCCTCATATAATCTCAAACGAATTTACAGTGTCAGAATCAGGCTATAAGCCTGACATGATGGTGCATGTCTTACTCTCAGTGCTTAGAGGGTTCAGGAGAATGGTTGCTGCCAGTTCAACACCAGCTAAGATTCAGACTGATTCCCAGGCTAGCCAGGTCTACAGAGGGAGAAACTGTCTCAATAAACAAACAAGCCAAGACCAGTCTCTCTTCATGAAGTCATTCATGATACTCCCCAAATAACGACAGCCCAATGTATCCAGCATTATTGCTGTACCCAGTATCCAGATGGGGAAACACCGAGGATAAAAGAACTCCTAGCTGCCCTGTCTACCAGAGTCCTCCTCATGCACCTCTGTCAGCTGTGGACTCTGTACCCCACACATGCTGCTCTCCCAGCTCACTCTCCTGGAAGACGAGCCAGCACCCACTGACGCAGGCAGATGCTCCCTCTGCCCCTTCCCCCTCAAAGATTCTTTTGAAGGCTAAGCCAGGATGGGATACAAAAGTACATTCTTTCTTTGCTGCTCCCCAAGGTGTAGGGAAAGTGGGTCTCAAATGTCTAATCAGGAGTGTCCTACCTCTTTCTGCCCAGAGATAACATCAACAAAAGTATTCAGTGTTTCAGCACCATGGGCTATGAATAGTTTAATTTACAGGCTTCCTACAAAGATAAAGACTGGTTATCTTTGCTGCTGAACTCATTTCTGTTGCAAAGATGGAGCCAGTGGCTTTTCCTACTGGTTTAAGAAGGAGGCCCTGTAAGAGTCAGTTTTTTTTTTTCATGTCTAGCTGAAAAAATATATATAAATGCCTTCTGTGTGCATGAGTGTGCCGAGGTTCACCTGGACCTGGAGACCTTTGAGGCAGTGTGGGCTGCTCCTTTAAATAAGGACAATGTAAGGAAAACAAAAATGAAGTAGCCTGATTGTGATCATTACTGAAACAGAATACAGTGCCTTGATGGCACTCAACCATCCTCCATGTGGCCGTGTGTAGAATATGCATTATCTTAAGTATGAAAGAACTATTGCTATGGATGTCACATGCATAAACAGACCTTCATTGTGTGAGATCAAAGGAGTAAGTGTACACCAGACCTCATGAGGCTTGAATAGCACCATGTATCCAGGGAGCCGGGGCCAATCACATCCGGCAAGCAGGAGCTGCTAACAGTCTCCACCAGTGACTGACATGGGTCAAGTGAACAGCCTTAGGCCAGCATATTTTAGCAATATAGATTTAGGGTGACAGTGAGATAGTGCCATATGAAACAGCTAAGACCTGCTCCAACAATTTCCGTCTTAAGTACTTAGGAAACGACTCATCTGAGAAGCTTAGTGGGTTTAGTGGAGACCTCTCTACTGTTTCTAATGCTTTTGATGGAAGGGGTCCGGGAGTCCCCGGGCTTTTGGTATTATGACATGATGTTTTCATCTACAAATGTGTGGGTCTTCATTCACAGCTATAGTGGGATGAATTGGTCTACAGCCCATAGCTTGTACATTCAGGATAGACACTGCTTGGTGGTCGCGGAGAGGGTGGGTGGGAAGGGGTGGAGAGATGCTTCAGTTTGACGAAACATCTTTTGTCTACCTAGGACCAAATCTTGATGGCAGGTTTTCTGGGTAAATGGCCTCAAGAGCACCTTTTCCAAGAAGCCGTATTTTTTGTATATATGTAGGTGCGAGGGGGGAATGTACCCATTTCCTTTCCAAGAATTGCGTGGGAGTGTTAGGGCTGTGCTTACGTTGACACCCGCCTTGTCTCCCTATTTCCTTTGCTCCCTCTCTGTTCCGTATTACAAACTTGGGTGTTAGCAGTCTTAGTGGTACGGCAGGTATTTGAGGCTAGGCACTCCCTCTGCCATCTTCCTTTCTTTCTGTAAGGAACATCTAATGGGAGCCTTGACCGTGAAAACCCGACACTGAATTGGATGTATTTGTTCTGACTTTTGAATCTTGCTTTTATGTAAATGCCATGTTCTGTTCCTTCGACTTCATTTTCTCTATGAATAGCTTTGTGTTTCTGTCCATTAAAGGCCATAATGAACATGTCTATAGTCCTCTTATTAAAACTTCTCCCAGCCTATTTTCTTAACTTCTTAATATTATGATGTTAACCCAATCAGCAGGCTGGCTGGTTAGATGACATGCAGTGTGAAATCCATTGATGATATACTAGTGTACTGTGTGATTACCTGATGTTGCTGCCTAGCCAAAAAGATTTAAATTGTATGTTCATCTTTCCTCTTTCTCTCTCTTTCCGTTTTAGGCTCAGAAATCCTGGATTGAAAGAGCATTTTATAAAAGAGAATGTGTGCACATCATACCCAGCACCAAAGACCCCCATAGGTAATCCTTTTGTCTTTAATGTATTAAGAGTGTGAAGTAATAATTATGGGGATAGAGTACCATAGTAATTACTACCCACTTCAAGGGAACCACTGTCAAATTAAATATATTATTGAAGCAAATACACATTATACCACTTAATATGCCACAGCTGTCATTAATTCATCAGCTAAGTGTCTGTACACAGAGGGACAGATCCACCATCACAGAAAGAGCTGATTGCTCTATATAACAGTATACTATATTTTTGTTACTAATATTTAATTTCCCACATAAATATTTTGTCAGACTATTTCATTTGTACCAACATGTCCTGCTATAGTTTTTTTTTAAACAGTTTTGAATGAAAAGGCTCCCAGCAGGTTAATTATGGTTTTAGACCTTAAGATTCCTCGGCATATTTTTGGTACTGCAGTTACCTTCATGAAAATCAGCTAGAATAGTACACTGTCATCTGGATATGCCATTTTGAATGGGCAATTTTAAAAGATAGCTTCAAATACAGATTTTACAGCCATAGACTAGATACATAACCTTGGATACATTGCCTAACCTGCAAATTTTTGTCATTGGTGAATCCTAAATTATTAGTGTTAAGAGCATGGTGGGTGTGTATGTAAGTACTATTCCTACTTGTAATAGTGGTCATTATAACACATATGGATATTTTGATGACAGAGGGAATAAAATTTAAGTTTCCATCTTTTTCATTACTTCTCCAAAGAGGGAGGGGGGACCTATAGATTTTTATTATCAGAATTGAATATTTGATGGCAAATATCAGTCGGAGACATGTTGGGTGTGAATGAGATTCCTCATTTAAATGCCCATGTTAAAATTCTTCCCTCTGACCTCTTCAGCATCCTCCATGAAAGATTTGATAGATGGGAGCTGTTAAAAGTAGAAACATCTAGAGAATTTTGTACATAATTGCCCTGTCCCAAACAATAGGCCAAGTAGTGAAAGGTACCAGTGGAAAAGGACAGGAGTTGTTGAAATAGATAAATTGGGTGATGGGGAAGAGCAGTAAATGGGGTGCCATGGGGATAAGGCTGAATTCTGGGGTTTCACTTGCCACTTACCTAGAATGGGTCGGCATGGTCTGTGGGTTCCTATAATGGGCTGCCTGAGTGTGTACTCTAATTGTGGCTGACGCAAGGGCTTAACTTTAACCTCTCATGTTCTAGGTGTTGCTGTGGGCGCCTAATAGGCCAGCATGTCGGACTCACTCCCAGTATTTCTGTGCTCCAGAATGAGAAAAACGAGAGCCGCCTCTCCCGAAATGACATCCAGTCTGAGAAGTGGTCTATCAGCAAACACACACAGCTCAGCCCAACAGATGCTTTTGGGACCATTGAGTTCCAAGGAGGCGGCCATTCCAACAAAGCCATGGTAATAAAAGAGCCAGTCACTCATTCCCACACACAGTTTCACACCCTGTAAGAAAACAGCTAAGATCCTGGGCTATAGGTTCCAGGCTAGCCTGGCCCCTCTCACTTTAAAGTAAGGGAAAAGAAAACCTTCCCAGGACATTTTAAACCATTAGCACGAGATCAGATGATAAGTTGATTTTTATTCTGGTTAATATGTATCATTGTATATGATCACGTGGTTCAATGTTGTTTCCATATGTGCATACATAGACATTAACCAAATCCATCACTTTATTTACCTCTCCCAGCATCTTTATCATATTCTTGTTTCGACCACTCTTACATTCAGTTCCACTGCTTTCTGGCTTTCACATATGAGGGAGAATGTGGTACTTGTCTTTCTGAATCTGGCTTATTTTCTATACTTATTTACAGTTTTCCATGTTATTTTCTGTGTCTCATCTACTTGGCCTTTTTCTAAATCCTTTACCCCAGCTTTGGAGAGAAAAAGAATGTTTCCTTTAGGTTTCTATTTTGTTTTATTAGCAGCATTTTCCAAGTTGTTTCCTTCCTTGTCTTGACAGAGATTTTGTAATCCATACCAGGTACCTTTTCTCCAAGGAGTTGGCCTAGTAATATTCTCAATAGATAAGGAAAATATCTTTAGTGAGAAATTCAGCAATATATAGATTTTTTTTGTCATGTCTAAACTACAGTTCCCATGGACTACTCTTAAGGTGACTTTTGGAAGAATTGAATATATACCGTGTGTTCTGAAAATTCTGGAAGTTTTCTATTTCAGCAAGCTTGCTTCTGGCTGCTTAAAGAGTTAGGTAACAGGTGTAAGACATCAACACAGTGCTGGACATGTCAGTGGGTGTGAGCTAATTTAGCTGGCATTATTAATATTCTTATTTCCCCTAGGCTCTGAGAGAAATTGAAAAAACATTGGACTCATCCTTTCAAGGATGCTCCTTTGACACATGCCTCTATTTGTTCATAGAGTTTAATTTACATTCTCAGTCAATACTTGAATATAATTCTGAAAGGTCAAACTCTGTATCTTACTTGCTGGCCTTGGAATAGGAATCCACTGGCATTTTATTCATATTCTGGTGGCGTCACTTGCCGGGTGTGTGACTGTCCAATTTAAGCCTAGTGCCTTACTTTCCTTGAGTGTAAAACAGGGTAGTAACATCTACTTCAGAAGACTGTCTCTGGGATTAACAGTCCCTCTGTGTGTTAAAGGCTTTGAATGGTGCCTGATGCTAATGCTACCGAAACCTTTGCACTGACAGAAACTTTGTAATCAATCAAAATTGATATGTGCTCTTGAAGTCACAGGACTAGACAAATTCTCACTGCCTGTCTGTCTTTGCTCAGCCATTTAATTTACAGGAGCCTCAAGTGTTCTACCTAGAAAGCTGGCAAAGTTTCCATCTGTGATGTCTGTGAATATAAGAGATACTAAATCCACAGCTAGTGCTCCATATATGTATGAAAATGACACAGATGGGTCACAGGAACAGCTTCCAGTACTTCCTAAAAGCCCGAAGGTCCAATAGAATATTTCCATAGGGGCATCAGCCGTTGAGTAAACATAATCTCTTCTGTGAAGATGGCATGAGTGACAGTCACCATCAGGAAAGCTACCTGGAGGTATGTGAGCCAATGTTCACACTCTGTCTGGCCCCAGCAGTCACTCATGCCAGCCAATCAGAATGGGTCCCTTTCCTTGGAGTCCTTTCCACCTTACTCCTTGCCCACTTGCGTTGCTAAGCAGCTACCGTGACATTAGAACAAGCACAGCCTGGAGCTCTTTTGTTGTGTAACTTCCTCTATAGGAAGTTCTTTTCATCCCTTGAAAATTTCTCGTGGGTTTAAGAGAACCATAGAAACCTGGAGAGCAAACACAAAATGAGTTTATTAGTATGTACCCTTCAAAGTGATCAGCAAAAGATATCAACCATTCCCTTAATGAATAATAGTCATGATCATAAATGAGCAAACAAGTATTCTGCAATCCCCTCAGCTTTCACTTCCTCCACATATATTCAAGAATTTTTTTTTCAGAGCTGTGTTCAAACCCAGAGCCTCATGCATGGTAGGCAAGTACATACCACAGGGCTACCTTGCAGTCCTCAACTGTAAAGAACTCATGAAAGTGGACCCTAATCACTACCCTCCTGAGCACTGGTGACTGTTGTCCACTACTATGATGCTGGCCCTGAGGCTAGAGTGTCCCCAGGTGGTCTTAGGGCAGTCACTCTAAGGGCGACCCTTTCTTTCTATCCAAGCCTAATTAGCCTAATGAAGACCAGTTTTTTCTTTTCATTACCCCTGGGTATTTAGTGAGTGGAAATCCCCAGCATTCATTCAGGCACAAACGGGCATCTTGTGCACTTTGAAAGCTTGCCCTGGAGTTACTCTGCTTCTCCTGTTCAAACAAAGAAGTGGTGCTGTCAGGCCAGAGGCCTCGTTTTACGAGGCGGAGGAATGGATGCTTGCCAACCTGAGCCTCCATTGCTTCTCAACCTCTTGAGCAAACCAGCATGCAGTTTGGACAGAAGGACTTGGCAACCACTGCCTGCGAAAGAAGCCAGTCTTCATGGGAGTACTGTATGGTTAATTATTCCCCAAAATGACAGTTAGACAGGCCAGTAAGCTTACTGTGCCTCAGGGCCCACACTTCTGAAAAGAGTCCTTGAAGTGATTTTTAGCAAAGTCATCAGAACACTATAGGAGCAAGACTGACTTTTATTTAAAAAACAATATTTTTAAGGTAAGATATAACATTAACATTTTCCTTGAAGGCAGCCTAGGTTATAGCTTTAGCATTTTCCAAATGCCAAGGTAGACTGCACACAGTGAGGCAGGCAGCAAGGGAACAGACTTATTACTAAAATGCCTCCAGTTACTTGAGAGCCATATCTCAGTATCTGTCCTACCACATATGTGGGGACAGCAGTATAGCCCAGACCTTTGAGCCTCAAAGACATTCAAGGGATCATTATCAGTGGTTCTTGACTTGGGGGCACAAAATAACAGGGAAGGTCAATACAAATGGCTGAATCTAAGATCCACATCTGGTGTCTCATCCATTGGATATATAAGTACCATAGTTACTCCACTCCAGCCTTGAAAAAATTAATCTTCATCCTCTCCACCTATGTTATAGATGAGTGAATTGAAGCTCTAAGGAAGTAAAATATTTTCCCAGCGGAAGTTCTTGAACCCAGCCTCCTAAGGATCCCCTTTCTGCTCTCTATTCTCTTTGTCATGTGTGCCTAGAGCAGATGGCATCGCTGTTTTATTTGGAAGTTATTTGGAGGTGATCGAAAGGAAGCTAATTACAACTGTGCTTCTACCTTTTTAGAAGGGTTTTATAATTTTGGTAGCAGAATATTTAAATCACTAATATTTAATGAGGTTAATTAAGCTTTAAAGCTTCGGGCGGGGAGTAGTCTTTGTAAAATTACACCCTACATTATTAGAATCATCTGCCAAGTTCTTCCAAGGGCTTGGTGGTATTCATAACTCAGTGTCCAAGCTTAACCAGCCCCAGGAAAAGCAGCACTTTGCAGAGAGAAACTAGGACACGGGAAGGAGCCAATCCAAGCTGACAGTGAGGGAAGGAGCCTGATTTCCTTCCCATTCCCAAAATGCACCCTACCAGATGACAAGCCCGAAACCACTCTGGACTCTCTGAGGATCAGATCTCATAATTTACAAACTGCCTTAAGGCCACAGCAAGATGGCCTTGTCATCAGACATGGTGAGGTTCTTGGAGATTCTGGTCTATTGAGGGCTCCCTCATGACTTACAAAGTGAGCAGAATACAAACTCTCTTGTTTACAAATCATCTCTTCTAATTAATGCAGTGCTGGCTTGTTGGCCAGGTAAGACTAAACCTAATTAAGGACATGAAGTTAAACCTTTCATGCCAGCCCATAATTCTCTTCCACCTCTTCTCTCCTATTTACTCTGCCTATTAGATCATGTAGAGTCCCTTAGTACAGTTTTCATACAATTTAGAAAATTACCATAGCCCTTGTTTCATGCTGAACATGGTCTAACTATTAAGACCATAAAGGCGAAAGCATTGCTGGCAGAGCTTTGGGAGAGGGGACCACACAGTAGGGAGGCTCCCCTGTTAGCTTAGCCTTTGTACCCATGTACTCTGAGGGAGCTTCCAGGACTGAATTTGAGGCTTAAAAGTTGTGTCTCTTTTCATTCTGCAAATTTGATCTGGATATCTTTGGCTGACACACACCAAGTAGGACATGACTAAATGACCCCCTTTTCACACACACAAACAACCGATCACTGCACTGTGGCTAGCACAAAGCTTCCCACCACCTGATGAAACTGGTGATTTCCAGTTTGCCCCCACTGATTTCCAGTTTGCACCTTGTGGTCCAAAAGGCTGCTGAGCTGGCAAATAGGATCAGATGCTCTGTCTGAAATTAAGAATTAAGGTAGAATATGTGGTTGGTATTTCCTATTATAATCATATGTCTGGAAAGCAGGAGAGGCTGAAATGTCTTCCAGAAAACCGTCCCAGACCCTTGCTTCTAGAAAACACTATGCTAAAGAACTCTGAAAGAAATTCCATAGACTATCGCCCATATCCCTGTATGTGCTTAGTGACATATTATTTCTAGCAAGATTCCCATTCTCAACATTAATTCAATAAGCATCTGATAGCTAACACTGGGAAACTACAAAAATAGTAACACCTTGATTTCCCACGTTTTCAGAGCCACCAAACTAAAAATTTGAATGAATTTGTTTGAATGCATCGAATGCTACTCCAAATATTTTCTTTCTGGTGAGATTTTTATGTCAACTGAATCACCATAAACATTCAACTCTGGATGCAAAGCAAAGGCTTTGTGGGCTTGGAAAGCTGCTATCAGCAGAATTATCTCTGATGTGGCATATTGTGCCTGCCTGCAGCTTTAATTACAAGTACCCCTTTATATGTGGCTACAAAAATTAGGAAGTAAATTGATGGCTGCCACATTTCTTAACAGAGCGGAGAATGGGATACGTTTTCCACTGTGAGCTTGAAGGAAAGGCATTGCCAAGACTGTTAAAGCAGATTTCGCAATGGCAGACCCATGCATCAGAACAAACACTGCTTAAGAAGTACCAAGTGGTTCTTTGTAAGAATTAACGATGGCTTTGCAGTGAAAGGGGAGGCTCTGTCATCGAACATTTCCAGGAGGGTAGCCAGATTTATTGCGCTGCAGCCCATTTTCGTTTTCATTAAAGGAGCTGGGAGAAGCTACAGGCATAAAGTTCTAAGGCTAAGGAGGTGACTAATGAATTAGCAGAACAAAACGCTCTGCAAAGCTCATGTCAAGAATGCCAATAGACGGTTAAGGAGTTTGTCTGTTTCTTTCTTTGGGGAAACAGCTTCCATCTGCTCTAGGTAGTGATGGCTATATCCTCACCCTGCAGCTTTTGCCCCGGTAGGTGGGATGGAAGAGAAGAAGAGAAGCTGATAATACCCTATGCCTGGTGACACCCGAACAGTTCCATAGCATTTATAAGAGAACATAAGCATTTGCAACAGTGATGCAGCTATAGCCACTTCAGTAGGAAAATCACCTGCCCAGAAAAGGAACCCCTAAGACCAGGCACAGCTGAACCCCCAGAGATTATGTTACAAGAGTCCTCTCCATTCAAATGAAGGAGACACTCTTATTTCCTATCCAAGTCTCACAAAACGTAATTTCTAGTTTGTTGTCTGGAAATTAAAGTGTGTGTGTGTGTGTGTGTGTGTGTGTGTGTGTGTGTGTGTGTGTGTGTGTAAATAATGCTGGATGCGTTGACCTCCACTGTCTTAAGAACATATAAAATCATATGATTTTTAACTAAATCTAGCTTCTATCTCACACAGAACATTCCAAAAGCCACCCACGTGCTGTGAACAAGCCTCCTCATGCAAGACAGGAGAGCTAACAGCATGAAGAGAAAGGGATAGGTAATCATAGAGAGGAATGTCTTACTTGATCTCAGCTTCTCTCTTGACCAACCAGGGACCTAAAGGCCTACAGTAACGGTGGGCAAGGGAGACCCAAGTGAAAAATAAAGACAATTTTGTAAAGCATGTGACTTGGATCAGTTATACACAAGCATGCTATGTCTACATTAAATATGAGTAATATTTGCCCACTTTGCACTACTGGATCTTCTTGACAATTACACTTTCCATGGTTTAGTCCCTGTAGTATCCTGCTCAGTGGTCAGGATTGGTCTCATTTAACAGGAAAGGTACTCACACTGTTCAATTGACCAATACTGTTGACATCTGATAATGGAGTGAGTTGGAAACTTCTAACTAGAGCACCAAGCCAAAGCAATGCCTAGGTGACCATGTTTAAAATGCATGCTAGGGAGATGTCTTGTTATTTGCAATATGAACCCTTAGCAATTAATAGACACATAATAGATATTAACACTTCTTATCATAGACTGATGGGATGACTCAGTGAGTAAAGGCGCTTGAGGTCAAGCCTGAGGACCTGAGTTCAATTCCTGGGGCTTACATGGTAAAAGGAAAGATATGGCTATCACAAGCTGCCCTCTTACCTCCACACATACACCCACTGCATGTGCCTGCCCCCCCTAAATAAAAAATAATAATAATTACTTATCATGACAACCCAAATAGCTCCTAATTTCAAATCATATTAATGACTTAATAAGGGTTGATTAATTTCTCTGGGCAAAATTATCTATGTGTGTTGAGCTGCTGATTCAGCAGGTCTGATTTCTACATATATAGGAATATAGCATTAAAATTTTCTATTTAATTGAAATCTAGAGATAACCTTAAAATTATGTTTAACCCAGGATATTAATAACAGTTTTACTTCCCAAACCATTTAGTCGATTTTCTAAACAAATAACCAAAATGATAAAATGTAGCTTGTTGATTTACTTAAATACTTGCCTTTTATTCTGCAAGAGAAGGGCACAATAAGTTGTAGATGATGGGCAATAGTTAAAAAGCCATCATGATTTTCATCTGACATTCAGGATGGTTAGGTGTGGTCTGTACAGAATCTTGTATTTCTTTGTATAAGAAATAGTCATGGCCTACACGCGTACTGTTAGTGGAGACGCCTTGAGCAGCTCATCCATTGTACTTTCTCGTTTATCGTGGCCTATTTCTTCCCCATCATCTCTTTGCTTTCATATAAATTTAAGTGTACTTTACTTCTCATTGGCTCCGAGCTGAATAACAGACGCATTGCTTTAGTCCTTCCTTGTGCTGCTGTAGCATGGTATCTGAGGATGAGAAATTTATAAATCACAGACTCTCATACTTTACAGGTCTAGAGAACAGAAAATCCAGGGCCTAGGGCCTTGCTGCCAGTGAGGCCCATACTTCAGTGTCATCCCACTGCAGTACGTGTAAGGGAAAGAAGATGTGTTTGTGTGTACACCCCTACCTCCCCTCCCCCCTGCACACACACCAGGTGTGCAGAGCAAACTCATTCGTTCATCAGGCCCTCACTCCCGCAACAAGAGCATGAATCTGTTCAGGAAGACACTGTCTTCCTGACCTAAATATCTCTTAAAGGCCCCGTCTCTCCAAACTGCTGCATTGAAGATGCCATTGTCAATGTGAATATGTAACAACAAAGTCAAACCATACACACACTGTTTAGGTCTTTTTTTGTTTTTGTATTTTTCATTAATTTATTTATTTAATCACATTGCAGCCTGATCATAACCCTGTTCTCCTCTCTTCCTAGTCCCACCCTTACATCACCACCCCACCCAACCCCGCTCCCATTCCCCCTGCCCTTCTCTACAAGGAGAGGACATCCCCATGGGTACCACCTTGCCCTTGCACATCAAGTTGCAGCAGGACTAAGTACATCCTCTTCCACTGAGGCTACACAAGGCCACCTTTTTCCTTTTTAAATCTGGGCAGGAGTTACATCTATGTGGACCTCAGGAAGCTGTTGTTATAAATGAAAACATCCAAGCCCCACCCCGGGCCTATTGAATCATAACCTGCATTTTCCACTAGCTTGCCTATCATATGACTTTTACATTTTAAAGGTTAAGAGGCCCAACCCATCTATAGCCTTCAGAGTTCATTGCAGCCTTAACAATATGGCTGTAATAATGGTGTAAATGACCGTTGGATAACAGTGATATCCCTACGAGTCCTTGCCTGGAGCTAGAAACAGAAGAATTGAAGCAGAGGATCTCCAGAGGCCCATGATTGAACAATTATCTCTCATTATACCATGGCTACTTTGCAGCCAACGCTGAAAAGGTTTCCCAAAAAACACGGGCAGCTCAACTAGGCCCTGAGCTCAAAGGCCCATTGCTCAGGAGATAAAATGGCACATAAAAGAAACATCCCGAAAGAAATATCACACTGGGCTTCATCAAGAGTCGCACTGCATCAGCACGGGCTTGCAGCCTCAGGCAGGCACTGGGACTGAAGCAAGCTTTTTTACGATGAGCATAGTTTCCGTGAGTGACAGGGAGGAGTGGATTACCTAGGAGGGGATTCAGCACTAGGCAGATGCACAGTAAAGGGGAAAGGATGTCACTAGAGAAGGTAAGATCAAATTAAGGGGAAACTTACTAGCCCGGATAGGGAGTTTACAGAAGGTGTAATGATTTAAATTAAGATGTAGTATGAGCAAAGTGCTCTGCAGAAAGAAGTCAGCCCATTGACCTGCTGCCGTCTGTCTCATAGAGATCTGAGAGCCAGAGAAGTCAGGAGGCTGTGCCAGAGCCCAGACGACACTGCTAACACTGCAGTGGAAGGAGCAAAGACCAGGTCTGGGTGAAAACACCATGTTGAGAAATGCCTCGTTAGGACTTGGAGACTAGTTGGTTTATGTAAAGGAAAAGGAGTAAGAGGAAGTTCTATCTTTGATGTCAAGAGAAGGCTGTAGAGTCAAAGCTACAGTACAGAGCTGTTCATGACCCCCGTACTAGCAGTGCAAGTGTGGGGACGTGATGGGTGCTTTCTGCAAGTGTTGAAGGAGAATCTGAGCTGGAATACAAGAAGCCCTTAGCACATGTGCACGTGGAGTGCGGAAGTCAGGCTCCACAGAGGGACCTTTCAGCCAACAGAAAGCCATCTGTGTGATGCTGGATTTATCCACGCACAGTGGAGCTCAAAGATTCCTAAGGCTTAGTGGCATGAGTGATGAAGGACGAATGTCAAAAAGCAGCAGATTGCTTGTGTGTGTGGTTATGTTACCCTACCAGGCCTATTTTTTTAAAAAGCAAAAACATAGTAATATGCTACAGATAATACTTGATAACTGGCTATTTTACCAGTCTTTGTGTTTTCTGTGCTATGCTTTTGTGATTATTTTAGTATACTGTTTAAGAATTGACTGTAAAATAGTATGTGAGTCAGTCAACATACATGTGGGCCTTGGTACTAACCTTGGGGAGGGGAAGAATTGAACTGTAGGGGTTGGGAATTTCTTTCAACTGGTAAAGTGCTTGCTACACAAATATGAAAACGCGAGTTCAATAGCACCCACATAAAGAGGCTGGAATAGCATACACCAGGAATCCCAGCACTGGAAAAGTAGAGACAAGGAGGTTCCTTGGGCTTACTGGCCAGCCAGTATAGCCAAACCAGTGAGCTCCGAGAGAGTTCTTGAGAGAGATCTTGACAAATGGACTGGCAAAATGATTTGATAGATAAAAGCACTTGCCGGCAAGTCTGATGCTGAATTAAACACCTGGGATCCATATGGTGGGAAGAGAGAATCTACTCCCCAAACTGTCCTCTAATTTCCACACCTGTACTATGACACACATGTGCACACACACATACATACATGCACACATGCATGCAGCACACATGTGCACAAAATAATTTAATTAGTGAATGTATAAAATAAATAAAAAGATAGGAAGACACTCAAAATTGACTTCTGATCCACACTTGTGTTCCCTCATGCATACACAAATGAATACGTACACACATATACCACATACAGAGAGACAGCGAGAGAGAGAGAGACAGAGACAGAGACAGAGACAGAGACACACAGACAGAGACACACAGACAGAATAGAGTTGAATGTAATTCACACCCAAAGTTAGTGAATAATTTGTGGGATTTTGCATTTTGAGACAGGATTTCATAAAGCCTAGCTAGCCTCATATTCACTATGTATCTAAGGCTAGCCTTTGAGCTCCTGATGTTCCTGCCTCCACCTTACAAGTACTGATGACAGTGATGTGCCACAAACCTTGTTAATCAATTCTTTTCTCCCATAAGCAACCATTTTTTATAATCTTAACTGATTTTTCCCTTAATGTTTTCTGTGTGTATATATGTGTGAATATGTGCACATGTGTGTGGGCCATAGTTGGCATACAGAGAACCTGTGGGAGTTGATATTCTCCTTCTACCATGTGGTCCCAGGAACTGAACTCAGGT
The DNA here is from genome assembly GCF_964271855.1 of Acomys minous. Lineage (NCBI taxonomy): Eukaryota > Metazoa > Chordata > Mammalia > Rodentia > Muridae > Acomys > Acomys minous. Next base: position 37,081,680 of record NC_140484.1, on the reverse strand, counting down.
CCACAGGCTTGGTATCAAGGAAGTGCCTCTCTTCCCTGAGCCATCTCAAGGACCCAGCAAAGAGTTTTGTTCTTGTTATTTTCTTTCTGTCTTTTTTTCTGAGATAGCATCTCACATGCTTCAGGATGTCCCAAATTTCTAATCCATCTGCCTCCACCCCTCAAAGGTTGGGATTACAGGCATACAGCACCACATCGTGTTTATGTGGTATTTAAGTATCAAACCAAGAGCATTAGGGAAACATTCTACCAACTGAGATCTAACCCCCATGTAATATGCACTTAAGAATGACTTAATTTTGATTACTAATGTATTGCCTGATGCATTATTCTACACCTTTACGCTATAAATTAGGCATGGCTATTGTTTTATATTGTGCAACCAACGTGTATTTGTATATTTACCATGTAGCTACTAATTAGTAACATTCCACCTTGTGTGTGAGATCATCGTTCTAAATCATGTAAGCTTCAATTTTACTTCAGTGAAAACGGACAGAGGGCAACTCAGTGTTAACATTCATAAAATTACTATTATTTTTTCCTACTTTTGAAAAGAAAACATGTCACTTTCCTGAAAATGTGGTGCTCTGGACCCACAGGTCATTCATTTCCTTTAGGTTTATCTTCCTTTGCTGATGGTGAGGAGTGGGTTTCCAGCCTAGAGTCTACATGGGGTGCTGCTTTCTGACACCTGGCCAGTTTGGGGGTACTTTTTTATACCCAGGCATCTTGGGGTGCTTTCAGTGATAACAAGACTGAGGTTGCCTATTCTCTATCCTTCCTAGGATCCACTGAGCTCCTGGACCTGAGAGCTAGTGTCCTTCAGTACTTCTGGGAAATGTTCTGTCAATGCCTCATCAGGCAGTGCCTCTTTCATGATCCGCTAGAATTTCTAACTTGCTCTCCCAACCATCTTTAGTGGTTGCTGTTTCTGTATATTTTCCAAACCTTCATTGTTGTAGGCTGAATATGGCTAATTTTTAAGAACCATTGTCAATATTTCCTTTTGCATGCAAATTTTCATTTACAGCATTACATTTTAATTTCCAAAAGTTCTGTTCTAGGCTTTCAATTGTCCACGGTCATTTCTTGCAGCTTCTTCTTCTTCCTTGTTTTGGTATCCATATATAAGATGCTAAATGTGTCTGCTTTGTATTCTGGGACCATCTCACTGTCTTAGAGGGTCTAGCTTAGCCATCTGTTCCCATGACAATTATTTCCAACCTGAATTTATTATACATTCCTTCACAGAGGGTCTGTGTTTGCTTCTTATCTGGAGCCATTACTCAAACAAAATTATTGGCATTAGCTTTCCAGATCTCAAACCACAGCAAGAGTACCAAAGGCAAATTTGTGTAGGCACTGCTTGCGTCTAGAAATAACCAACTGAAAGTCTTTTTTCAGACTACCCAGAGCCTACCTCAGCCTTCCATGGTTGCAGTGAGCAAGTTTCCCTGCAGCCTCCTCTTATATAGTTCCTTAGGATTTTCCCCTAACATTTCATAGTTGAGCATTTGGTGTATACCAATTTTTTTGGGACCCCCCCCCAAAGGACTCCCTCATACTGCAGAAAATAATCAGGTCAGATATTCAAGGGCTGCAGGGCTTGGAAGAGCCTCTCAGATCCTGCCCTGATCTGTGCTCCCAAGCAGGCTTTCTTTAGAAATTGAATATCCCTGCATGTTATACCAGGTTAATAGTATATGTCAAAGAATTTTCTATTATTGCCTAGTATAGGTAGTTGAACTAAAAGCTTCGTGTCTGTCTGTCTGTGTGTGTCTGTCTGTCTCTGTGTATATATACATACATAGCATTGTATTTATAGCATTTGTTGTATATACTTTTTTATATAAAGAACTTCCTGCTGAGTCTACCTTGATTCCTGCTATATATTTTCATTTTAAACTGCAGAATAGCTGGCGTGTCTTCTGTCACTTGTGTTTTAAAGATAAAACATTTGAGCCAGGTGTGGTGCTGCACCTCTCTAATCTCAGCACTGAGAAGGCAGAGCCAGGAGGATCACTGTGAGTCCATAGTCAGCCTGCTCTGAACAACATGTTATAGGCCAGCTATAGCTACCCAGTGTCTCATAAAATTAAATAAATATAGAGATGATTGATTGATTGATGATAGAAAGATAGAGATGATAAATGCATAAATAGATGATAGATACACAAATAGATAAGAGATAGATAGATGGATAGATAGATAGATAGATAGATAGATGGATAGATAGATAGATAGATGATACAGATAACCTGCTATTGCCTGACTTTAAATTTTTCTTTATATTATATAGAACTTTAGAGTCTTCTGGAACCACAAAAGCACAACAGGATCACAAAACCACAAAGGCATAGTTATACCTACATCTAGTTTATTTAAAGGGATCAATCATGTTAAAAATACTAGAAATGTTTTAATCATTTTATAAATGTAAACAATGCTGAAATGTCGACATGATTTGTTTTAGGTGAAGAGCTTGCCAGGGAAGTTGTGTTTAAACTATGTTTTATTTTTAAAAAATCAGATAATTTTCAAATTGTCAGTAACTCAGAATTTTGATAAAACCTTCAGAAATAGAATCCCTCTGTCTCCTGAGGCCTCTTTTGGTAAAGGAAATGATACCTGATTTCACACAAGACACGTTCTTCAAGTAGGGACATACAACTGCCACAGATGACAAACAGCTGCAGGCAGCGCTGCCTGCCTCCCTAATTGCCGGTCTTTATTCTAGTACGTCCGAGTATCTTTCGATACGAAGCCTGACCTCTTGCTACACCTGATGACCAAGGAATGGCAACTGGAACTTCCCAAACTTCTCATCTCTGTGCATGGAGGCCTGCAGAACTTTGAACTCCAGCCCAAACTCAAGCAAGTCTTTGGGAAAGGGCTAATCAAAGCCGCCATGACAACCGGAGCGTGGATCTTCACTGGAGGGGTCAACACAGGTAATTTGAGTGGGAAGGAAAAGGGCAGCTGCAATAATGTTGTGTCTAGAATAATTTTGCCTCGAGCTGAAAACATCTACATCTCTCTACCTCATCTCTACTCACAAGTGTCCACCCTCTTGCTCATCCCGCCTCTTACTGCGTTTCCTCCTTCCTTTGCCTGAGTGATAACTATACAGGTACTTTCCAACTAAGATGAACTACATATAAGGAACAGTTTTACTATTTAATGGACTGCAGAAGTTGTGTAAACGACTAATAGAAATTCACAAGATGTTTTTAGTAGGCCAATTATTGTAAGTAACCACCAACTTTTTAAAGAGTAAGTTTTTTATTTTAAATTGGAATGTCTGCCTTTGTTATTTAAGCAGTTTCAAGCTTGGTACCAAATAACTTTGTCTGTGAGTGTTTGTGTGTGTGTGTGTGTGTGTGTGTGTGTGTGTGTGTGTGTGTGTGTGTATGTATGTGTGTGTGTGTGTGTTTTATGTGAGTGTGTGAGTATGTGAATAGTGTGTATATGTGAGTATGTGTGTGTGAGTGGTGTGTGTATGTGAGTGTGTGGATATGTGAGTGTGTGTATATGTGAGAGTGTGTATGTGTGTGTAAGTGTGGGAATGTATGTGTTAGTAGTGTGTGTGTGTGTGTGTAAAGGTGTGACATTGTATATGCCATCACTACCATGACCACATGCCATGCATGACTACTACACAGCCAAACAACTTCAGGTGTTAGTCCTTGCCTTTCACCTTGCTGTGTTGTTCAGTGCTGTAAACACCAGGCTAGCTGGCTTGTGAGCCTTCAAGGACGCTCCATCCTCTGCCACTCATTTCTACAGGCATGCTACAGATGCTTACACTATTACTGTCCCTGGCTTCTACATGGGCTCTGGTGTTTCAATCTCGGGTCCTTACACTTGTATAGCAGTTGCTTTATCCATTGGGCATCTTTGCAGCCCTAGTTTTTTTTTATTGCCATTTCCCTATAGGGTATGGATTATAAAGTCAGTAAGTTCTTTATTTTTAATGATATGTATGCATGTGTATCTGAGAGTGAGTTTGTGCACATATGTGTAGTGCTCTCAGAAGCTAGAACCACTGAATCCTTCTTGGATATGGCGTTATAGGCAGCTGTGAATTGCCCAACATGAGTACTTAGTACCAAACACAGAGCCTCTGCAAGAGCAGTACATGCTCCTAACCCCTGAGCCTCTCTCCGGATTCATGTGACTATACTGTTAAATGTTTCTTAACACATTCTACATCAAAAGATGATCAAGTCCAAACCTCCATGGACTCCAAATACCTTTACCTGAATGCCATATAAATTTCCATATTATGATACAGGCACGTCATCAAATGAACTCTAATAAGCACTTACAGGTAGGTTCTTATATGCAGGGTGTAATTAGTATGTGATAGAGTAAATGTTGTTATCCTCCATCAGAAATTCCTATTCAAAGTGTACCAATGCCAGGCAGGTATGGTGGCACATGCCCTTAATGCCAGAACTCAGCAGGCAAAAGTAGGCAGGTCTGTGCTAGTTTGAGGCCAGTCTAGTCTATAACAGTGAGTTCCAGGATAGTGAGAGCAGGAGCAAGAGCAGGGACGAGATGTCCCAAAAAAACAAAAATACACTAGCAATTAAATTTTAGTTTGGATGACGTTTAAGTGACACAAAAACTACAAAATGTGTTCTACATAACTAGATTTTGCAATCAGTCAGTACACAGCTACACAGGCATGGTTTGGCAGTGGGCTGTGTACACGGTCAACACCCAGTGTTGTGTTATAAAATCCCAACCCAGTCCATCAACAGCTGGCAACATCTTGGACCGACCTGCTCTGTCAGCTCTTACTGTTGATCCTGTAAAGAACAATCTTAGCGGCTACTCAGATTTTAGGCTCCACATTTTCCTCTTCGCTAAGTAGAAACACTGGCTTGTAATTATTTAGTCTTCTGCTTTCCTAGTGTAGAGAGGCCCACCCAGAGCAAGGCTCAAAAGAAATTCTAAGCAATTTTCTATATTTAGAAAGTTGGATTGCTAGTTTTTGTCTTCTTTTGTGAAATGCAATCAAAGGCATGGAAAGAAAAGCATTTACATCCTAAATATATAAACCAAACAGCTCATCTCAGGTTCAGAGTAAGAGACTTTAATGACAGCTATTAAAGCTACTATCAGGTAGAGAAAACCATGGCAGACAGAGAGGCATACTGTAAAGTTAAATTTCTTCTCCAACCCAGTCCTGGTGTGTTTTGCATATTAACATTAATATTTATGGATTTACTCTCTTTTTGTCTGAAAGTTATATTCAGCAATATTTTCATTTAGATGATGCACAGACAAGCCAGTAGGTGAAAAGGACATCTCCCTCGGCTCACCGCACAGCACAATGTGCATTAGTGCTTACGTATAGCTTTATTTGGTCTCATGTCTACTTTACAGTTGCATTATTGAAACCTGTATGATATTTACATGGTGATGCTGCTTGGTGCATTCCGCATGGTCAGTGTGGTTTCTGAGCCCTTACTTAGAGTCAGACAGTCTCTTGGAATCTACAAACTGAGTAACACACTATTCTGACCTCCTGTCAGGAGGCACATCTTACGTGCTGTTACGCATAACCAGCAGATGTGGCAGGGAAATGTGGAGCTTTCAAGGACTCAAAAGCTGCTATATGTGCAAGGAAATGCATCCAGCTTAATGTCCATAGAAGGGATGGCACTGAGAATGTGTGCTTCCTGGGAAATGGGAACACTGATAAGTCTAAGGTCTTAGAAAATGTATCTTGAGTCCTGTATAGAAATGATTGCTTAAGAAGGAAGCTAAAGGATTAGAAATTGTATACTCTTTAAATGCTTTCTTAAAGTCAAGATCGGGTTCCCAAATGCTGTAATCTGAATTTCCTTGCTTTTAATTATGAGATAATCGTTAACAGAAGGTGGAAACAAATATAATGATGAATATTAAAGGTGCACTTACACATTTTAGCATAAATTTGCCATTGAGTAAGACAGCACTACTAGTAGGCTTTTCACTGTATGTGATATGAATAGGAAGAAGAAATCAAGGTTAACAAAATCATAGGTAAATGACTATCAAAATGACCCTAATTTCTTCACAGACTGTAGAATAGATTAGCTTTTGTGCTTTTTGTTCCAAGGATTCAAGATGCTAATAACTCACTAGGCTTACAAGAAAAGCATCCTCTAATTGTACTTATTCTTTATAGAACTAGATATTCTCTGTTATCTCATATCAATTAAATAAATTCATTGTTTGAGTTTATATTGACTCTAACAAATATATCTGCATTATAGCCACTCTTATGAATTCTCTTTTGAATTGTGGGGGTTTTATAGAAATATGTCAAAATCTTATATCTAACACATTCCCCCAAGGTTAAAGGCACTCATTAATTTCCTGAAGAATGCTAGAAAGGTCACTGTCCTTAAAAGATAAGGTTAATACCTCTTTCTTTGCCTCTAGGTGTCATTCGTCATGTTGGAGATGCCTTGAAGGACCATGCATCTAAGTCTCGAGGGAAGATATGTACCATAGGTATCGCCCCCTGGGGAATTGTGGAAAACCAAGAGGACCTGATTGGAAGAGATGTAAGTCCTGAGGAGTGCTCTAGTAGGTGACTTCTCCTAGCATCTGTAATGTGTACAGGATGATGCTTTTGAGTCTGTCCCTCAAAGTCAAACTAGTATTATGAATGGTTTACTAAATGATTACTTGGTTTCCAAACTCTATGTAGATAAACTCCCTGTCAATTCTCGCAACTGGGGTGTTGGCAGTATCCTAGACTGAATGTGACCTACATGCCCTAGAGGCTTATGAAAGGATAAGGAGCCTCATCGGGCATTTAATCTTTGAGCCCAAAAGATGGGTAGACTCTGGACAGTGCAGTGAATAGTGGCCAAGACTAATTCTGAGAAATAAACAACCAAGGGAGTGAATAAACTCAATAATACCTGCAAGACACTGATGAAATACATTGAAGAAGACTTTAAAAAAATAGGTGTTTCTTGTGATGTGGATTGAAATTATTAATAGTCTTTAAATGTCCTTACACTCAATGTAATCTCTATTAAAATGTTAATGACATTCTTCAGAGAGATAGAAATAATGATGCTAAAGTCCATACAGAACCGCAGGACCTCAGGCAGTAAAAACAATCCTCAGGAGATAAAATCTGGAAATGCCACGGTATCTGATTTCAAGATCTACTGTGGAGCATCAGTGTCCTAGATAGCATGGCATTGGCATAGAAAGAGACAAGTGGCCCAACAGAACTGAACAGAGATGCCATGTATCTACATGTAACCAACCAAAGATGCTCATTTGTAGAAATGGTGCTGAGAAGACTGCATGTCCCCAAAGGATTCAAAATGGACCCTTAATGAGATAGAACCAGATAAAGGGAACCTAGGGAGAGACTGGGAGTGGTAGAGGGACAGGAAACTGTAATCAGAATATATTATATGAGAAAAGAATCTATTTTTGACAAAAGAGGGAAATCATCATTGAAATGGAAGAGAGAGGTAGATCAAAGACATGAATGTGAGATCTGAAGCCACAAGCATTTGAAAAAGAGAAAGCACTTCAAGGCGCCAATAAGGGCAGTGGTTTTCTGCAGAGGACCTGTAATTGCAGGAAACAAAAGCAAAACTTTTCTAGTTGGGATGAAATCAAACTTATATCTCCACAGGAAAGAAGCAAGAGGATGAAGAGGCAACCTATATAATAAGAGAAAATATTTGCCATTATGTGTCCGACAAAAGAGTAATAGCTACAATACATAGAAGCTTAAAGGGGCACATAAACACATCTAACTTTAAAATGGAAAAGTAATCCATTGACAAATTGAAACACTGAACAGCATTAGCCACCAGGAAAATGTAAATCCCAGCTATAATGAAAATGAGTATTATGAAATAAATAACAAATTCTGAAAAAAATATGCAGAAGTGAAACTCATATACTGGTGATGTTAAAGTAATTTATTCCAGCCATTATATAGAACCATATAGAAGTTCCTCAATACCAAAGGCTCCAGCTATCCCACTTGTAGGTATATATCCAGAGAAAAGGGACACTATCCACAACATAGAGGGAATTAGCCTGGATGCCCAGCAACAGATGATTGAATAAAAATTATATATATTATAATAATTTATACAAAGCAGGGAATTGAAACAGCTACTGAGACTCACAGCCAAACTTCTGGGTGGAGTAAGGGAGTCTTATGGAAGACTGGGAGGTGAGGAGGGAGGGGGCTTTAATCGGGATGTAAAGTGAACAACAACAACAAATCCCACATTTAAAAAGAATATATTATAAACTCTTTACATATACAGATAAATATATTATATATAATCTTTCCTATATAATATGTATTATATATATATATATTACCTGGCCATAAAGAAAAAGATCCTGTCATTTACAGTAAAATGGAATTGGTGACATTAGGTAAAATAAGCAAGACATGAGGAAATAAGCATACCATGGTCTCTCTCATATGTAGAAGCTTTCAAAATGTGGATATAAGAATGTTCACGAGAGTCAGGAAGAGTGAATGTTTGGAAAGGAGGAGTTGAATTTGATCAGTCTATGCTATAAACACATACAGAACTTCATGTGAACCCACTAGTATGTATAAGCCACTCACATGAGCCAACTGTATTTTTAAAAGATAAATAGTTAAAGTTTCTTTCTTCAATGGAAATTAAAATGGCAGATTACACAGCACACTGAAAAAATAAGTGTAGTCTAGTTTTTTCAATAAATTTGTGACTGGGGCTTATTGAATTTTGATTGCTCTGCTGCTTTATTCTCTCTCCCAAAGCTGATGAGCTGGAGTATGCATGGGATTTACTAAGCTCCTTTGTTATAATAGTGTTTGTTTTCAAGTCCTCCACTAGAATCAAAGCAATTGTCTTACTGAAAGATAAGCCCAGGCATGCCAGTCCATGGCTGGTGCAGGAGAATCTCAAATTTGAGAATAGCCTGGGCAGCATGTTTCAGGGGCAGGAGTCTCAGAACTCAATCCAGATCCGCAATCTTAATAAAGGTCTATAATGAAGATGAACTAGGCCTGATGGAACCTAGACTTTATGGGAAAATATAGAAAATGCAATGCTAAACCTTTCTCCACTCCCCACTTTATGACAGTGTCACCTCTAATCATAGTCCAAGTTGTGTGGCTGCAGGGGTCCTTTTCACTGGGACCTTACCTGATTACAGACACTGAGGGTCTCTCCAGGGCCCCTCTTTATCAGGATCTTAGTCCAAGTAGACTCCATACTTGAGGGTTGAACCCTCATGACATACTTAGCTCCTCAAGACCTCACCTCCTAGCACAGTCTTCTTATAGGTTAGGATTTCAATGTTAGAACTGAGATGGGAGGGGACATAAACTTTTAGTTCATGCATCAATGTAAGAGAGCTAGAAAATACAATTTGGTTTAGTTTCTGATTAAAGCGTAACATAACTGTGCATAACATAAACTGTAACTTTGCATGAGAACATGAGGCATTGATAGGACATTTGCACACCTCATGTTGTCATTTCTTCATCTCTAGGTAAATTATAAAAATGGTTTCTCTGCTGCCACTTCTCTAGGAATAGTCATGATGATGCTAATTGTAATTTATTTACAATTTAATTTATTTACAATTTAATTCCATTGCCCCGTAATGGAATCGCTTTGCAGGGGTTAAGGAAATGAACCATGGACTAGAACCCCAAATCCAACTCTTTTCAGAGAACACTCTTGTATATTTATCATATCAAGGGACCTGAAAAAAATACTCAATGATAGGATGCTTTGTCTATTTACACCTACATATTAAACTTGAAAATATACTCAGCAGATAACTAAAGCTCTTCATTGTCCTGGAAAAAAAAAACTTGACTTACATAGATAATTATAAAATTACCAGCAGTGTGAAGTCAGGAAAGAACTGTTAGCAAATTCTAATTCTCACTTACCACATTTTAAATTTATATTACTTACTTTTAGAAGACAACTTAGCCAGAATTTTAAGAGGTGACTGTCTTTTTTCTCAAATCTTTGCCTCTAGCTAAACCAATTTAGCCAGACACACAACAAATTAAGAATCCATAATCAGAAGCAAAGGTATATTTGCATGCTATCTGAGACAAGGATGTTATCTTTGGCAGATTTTCTGACATATCTAATTTTTAAACTCCTTTATATTCAGTGTTGTACCTCAATAAGTTGCAAGTTTATCACCTGGAGTTTTTGTAGCCTTGGAGAATTTCTTTTAAAAGTGACCTTTTAATGTTCTCTTTGCTTTTTAAGCCAAGAACCACCAAGGTCAGTAATACAACTGATTGCCACATTGGGCGTAGTTAGCAACTCAGCACATTTGTCAGTTATCTCTGGGGCAAGCCAAATATGACTTCATACTGTAAACTCAAAAAAAATAAAATAAAAAAATAAAATCCCAACAGTGGCCCTAACGTGAGGTTTGCTGAACTTCTATGACTGGGTTAGATAAGATATAACCAGAGGATGTAAGAGAAAAAGGTTGGAGGAGAAGAAAGCCACCTACATCTGTCAGTTATACAGGACAGAGCCAATGCTTGCTGGACCTGGACCACACAGATTCTGGGGAAACTGCCAAGGCAGCAGTGAGGGTCATCTCCATCAGAGATGCAGTTTCTGTGAGGGTAATAGTGAGTTAGGACTTGGGCGTGTTCTCTTTGAAGTTCCTTTGAGATATTTCCAGGTAGATGGCAATCAGGCCATTCCAGTGGTCCCTCCACCATGGGAAGGGGGACAATGAGGAAAAGAAGGCTTATGTCCTAATAGTCTCCACAGTTTAATGGCCAAGCAGAGGAAAAATGAGCCAGCAAAGGGAAAAGTATGAATGGTTGAGATACAGAAAACCGAACAGTGAGTTATGAAGGCTGAGAAAAAGTTGTGCCAAATGCTACTGACAGACTCCAGGATGGCGGGGACCTGGAACTGTTAGACATCACTGCAATGCTGATCTAAACCAAAAGATAAGCATATTCCCAGGGGAAAAAGCAGCAAAGAGAAGAAGAGAAGAGCAAGGAGAGATGGGTCATTCATGGGAGTCACACTGTGAGGAATTAGAGCAGCATAGATGGTCCTGATGTTTCAGACAACAGGGAGAGGAGGTGGGCGAGTCTATTGGAGTGGCCATGTGAGAAATTAAAGTAATGTGCAGTATTGGTGCTTCAGGGAATAAGAAAAAATTGATAGGGTAGACCATGGGAATCACACTGTGATAGACTCTTCCTCAAGATAATATGGATTTGAGTTTCATCACATATTGTTGATAGAAAGGGATTTAAGGAATGATAATTCTGAAAAAAAATTATCCTAGAAAGGTGATGAGGTGGTAAAGAGTCCAAAGCTTAGGGGAAGAAAAAAATAAAAATAAAGCCACCTGTACACACGAACGTGCAGAAGAGGGGAAGAATCTACACTCAGCAGGTTGTGTCAAGATGTTAAAAGGGCTTTAACATGGAAGTTTATCATTATCAGTTACTATACTTACAGCTTTGTACTGCTTACTACAAACCACCAGATTTCTAGGGACTTGCATAAAAACTATTTAATTCTCCACAGGGTGCTCAGAAACAATTATCACTCATTATGGCGATTTTATTGATGGTAAACCTAATCGCTATGAGATTAAGTCAACTTAATAATGAAATCAATAAAAATTGGTCAGTGGTTAGAGCACTGGATGCTCTTCCAGAGGACAAGGGTTTCAATCCTAGCACCCACACAGCACCTCACAACTGTCTACAACTCCAGACTCTGGGGATCTGCTGCCCTCTTCTAGCCCCCAAGGCACTGTACACACATGGTATACAAACATATAGGCAAAAATCTCATACACATAAAATGGAAATAACATAATCTCAAAACTTCTTTCAAAAAGAGAGACTAAGCCAACTTTCTAGGTGTCCCATGACCAGTGAAGGATGTGGCTGGGATTTCAACCAGTGCCATCAATTCTGTCTCCTTACCTGTCCAGCAATATTGTGTTTCTATCATAACAGCTATTACTGATTTGAGTACATGGTTCTCCAAGGGTTGTGAGAGTACAGTGTTATGGTGGGGTTCTGTACCATAATCCCATCATGAGTGGTGAATAGTATAAGTTGAAATGCACTTAATATCCCTATCCCCATAGACATCATAGTTTAGGCCAGTGAACTCTGCTTTACTGGCTTCACACTGCTAAGGATACTGACATTGACCTACAGTTGAGCCTGTGTTGACGTCAAATGCTGAATAGTTCATATAATCCTGGCCACAGTGCACTGTAGAGTACTAAGCCAATCACTTACCTTTCTAATCGTATGCATGCCTGATGCTATGGTTTTCTGCCACTACAAAGCATCACAATAGAAAATCACTAACCCAGATAAAAGAGAAAACTTAGTAGTTTCTGCTGAAAGTGTATTCTTTTTTGTACCACCATGAAGTTGAAAATTTTCAAGTTGAACCACCGCATATGGGGTATTTTATCTTAATAAGGTGATTTTAATACTAGCCTCAATTTATATATGGTGACACAGAAAATATATAATGAGTAGGGCACCCTAATGAGCTAGCAAGAAAAGGAATCAGATCATCTGCCAAAAGGGAATAGATTCCAGTGAGAGTATGGAGAGACTGCAGGATGTCCGTCACCACCCAATGGAACACACATCAAAACTGATCCAAAGCATAGGACAGGAATTCCAGGCAACACTGAGGACTCATGCCTGGAGGCAGGGGTACCAACAGCCATGGACTTATAACCCCAGTCCAGAGAAGAAGATATATTTAAAGAAAGGCAACAATAATACAAGGTCATTTTACCTATGAATGCATAAAAATGACCTGAAAACTTAATGGCTTAAGTAGCAAGGGCTGCTTTCTCTGTTACTGAGGGGGTGGGGTGGGGTGGGAGGAGTTTGGGAATGGCTGACCTGGAAAGTTCTGGCTACAGGTCTCTTGATGTGATGGCCACACGGCAGCTGGGCAGCACAGTGGTCTGAGTCTGCCATGCCTTCTTCACAGCTCACTTGCTAGGCTGTTGCTATTTTTCATTCCTGGTCACATGGACCTCTTCATGGAGCTGTGAGACCATCTTTCCCAACAGCAAACCAGCTTCTTCCACAGTAAATGATCTGACAGAAGGAAAGCTAAGGGGAATTCCTTTTATGGTTAGACACTATCAGTTTTCCCTTGATCCCTCAGAAGTGAGCCATTGCACCCAACTTAGACTAAGAGAAGGGTTTCAAAGACCTTCAGAGTGCTGTTTAAATCCACCCCTATTGGGGCTGTGGTGACTGCCGGAGAAGTGAACCCCTTTTCAGAGCCTTTTCCCCACTGCTAGTAGTTGGTTGCCCTCAGGATGGGCCAAAGGGAGGTGAATCCATGAAATGAGGGCCACAGAACTCTCTGTGTGACACATACTGAGGGACACACTTTCAAAGAGTTGCAGAAAGATGAAATTGATGCACCCGTGGCTTTCTGTGTGGATCCCACAGCTCAGGGATCTGAGTGCTCTTTGAAAGTGGGACCTTGGGATGACTAGCTCCTTGTGTGGACTACAGAGCCAAGGGGTAGCACCTGGGATTCAGGGTCACTTGCTTTATACCTAAACTTAACCACTGCACTGACTGAACATGAAATGTTCAACCACTGCCCACTCACTGGCTGATGCCTTTCTGATTGTGAAGGGAATGCAAAGCCTTTCTTTTTCTCATCTCAGTCTCTTGGTCCCCATGCTCCTTTATCTCTGACACAAAGGTTGCTTCCCACTTCACAGGAGTAGCCCATTTCCCCAGCAGACACGGATATGCCAGATCCTTAGAGAATAGAGAGTCTCGGACACACCTTTTGTTCTCTCTCTCCAAAATGGAACCCCATCTGGCTCCCTGCTAATGTCTTTCTTGACCTCCATATAACCCTTCCAGATGACTGCTGGAAGCAATGTGCTCAGCTGTCTGAAGGATCCCAAAGCCAGATGAGGCATTTAACAAAATCACCCAACACCAAAGCCAGCCAGCGTCCTCTATAAATTTAAAATGAGATCTTTCTCTGTTTTCCTCCCTAATATGCAGTGACTTATGAAGAAACTTCAAATCTACACATGGCCAGTAGAACACATTTGGCCAAGACACCTCACATCTCAGAGCCTCACCGTTCCCTGCATAAAATAAGCACAAAACATTAGTCTATGTGGGATCTTGTCCTCGCCGTGTGCATCATGCTACATGTGCTCAATGAATGTTCATGTTCTTCTGGTCTAAATTAAACTATGTTTCTATTGGGAGAAGAAGATGAGCTTTCAAGTCACATGTCCCCTACTCTGCTGCATGCTTGGGGGCATGTTGATACACAAGCCACTATGGACTTGGAACTGCAGAGGGCCTCTGATTGATGGCATAGAAACCTGATTTAGGCCAATTCAATTCTATTAGGAAAAGGAATCTCAGGTGACCAAATTGCTGTTGCACTGTTCAAAGCACTAGAAGAGGGAAAAGATTGTTAATGCATGAGAGAAGGTGTGACTTTACTTTTGTAGCCAACACTCATTTTAGGCAATTGTTCTGACTGACTTGGTTTAGGAAGTGTGCTTTTAACACAGCGTGTGCAGACTCAGGTTAGAGGCAGGAAGCTTCCTGGAAAAGTCCTGGACTTTACGGATAAGAAGATTTTGCGTATCTTGAACATTTATTGGGAGACATTATCTTTCCATATAATCACGCATGTCCTCAGGCCAGCATAGTGCCATCATGGGCTGCCTTTCATCAAGAAACTTATGAATTAATGAGAAGTGAACTCAAGTATCTACCCAAGGTTACAAGACAGGAGCTATAGGATCTAAACTAGAGTCTCTATATGCTGATTTCCTGTAAGTACTCCTAAATGAGACCATGTCTGAAATACTTAGAAAAGCTTCAGCAGCTTACACCAACCTGTAAATGGCTGACTTAGGCCCATGCACAGATTACCAACACAGCAGTCTACGACCAGCACATAGGATGCTTCCTGCTAGTGCCTTGTATAAACTTTCCTTGCAAAATCCCTACTGCACAGAGGTGCTCTCTTTCAGAGCTAAGGTATATAGTGACATGGTCCAGTATTCTATCAAACACTCAGTGCAATATTAAATGGTATGTGATGGGTTAACGAGCAGATATGTTCTCACTTACACTTGAAGGACAAGAAGAAAACTTGATTACTTATATATACTGTAGCACTTATATATACTGTAGCCAGTGATGGCCACAAAGCAGAAAGGCTGTAAGTCCACTTCTAAGTAAATGTACTTAGCCATCATGAAAACTGACCAAAGGCCTTTCAGACACTATTCAACATTATTCTGTCCAGGTTATGATCTCAAGAATGAAACCCAGAAAATGACTTGAGTGTCTGCCTTCTCAGTTCTTCCAAGGAGGAGTATGTGACCTCTACTCTCCTGTTTTTTTAGAAGAGAAAGTGTAACACCTTACCCCATGGAGGCCATGGGGTTTTATGACTTAATGCACTCCCAAAGTCCCTACTTCAAAGCATGGACGGCCAAGTAATGTACCATGAGAACATTACCTTCATAATCACCAACACACACTTCCAAAGACAGCCATGCCCCGCTTGTTGAGTTCTTAGCAATAAAAATGGCTGTGCTGCCTCCAAAACCTGCTGGAAGGAGAAGTTCATTTGTATTCCTGTAATTTAATAAGAGGTATTTGTTCAATTTGGAAAATACACAAGAAATCTTTGTATATATGCAGACTGTAATTCAAATAGAAAACCACTGCAGACGTATTTGTAAAGAAGAATATTAAGTGGACTTTGTAGGCAAGTTAGACCAAATTTGTTTCTCTGAAGGGTGGAAATTACTTCCAAAGTTTCAGTTAATCAGCAAATAGTTCCAAGCCATCATCTTTAGATGCCTGGAGGAATATGACAAATCAAACATATTTTGTATATTTTGCCAACAAATGGTTGAATTTTCCCCCTCTCTTTACATTGATCTAAGTATTTATGTAAAACAAAAGTGAGTGATTTATCTTATATTGTGTTTTAGTGGCTGGTTTACAACTTGAACCATATAGCTGGTAAGACAGGGTAGTGCTGGATGAGAAATGAATATTCTAGAATACTTGCTAGGAGGAGCTGGGCACAGTGCCTAGTACTTTGCACACATAATCAAAACCAGTTCCCCAGAGGTCAGTAGTTTCATCATTTCCTTTTTACAAATTAAGAGACTCGAGCTCCAACAGCGGTAGACAGACCTTCAACACTTAACTTGATTTATGTTGTTGGGGATGTTCCAGGACTCTGTAAAGCTTCCTCCAAAGAGGACAGAAAAACTAGGGAATTCTATTCATCTCTCATATTTATATTAGCAGACAACCCCTCTGCCCAAATATGGCAACCTATAACTTGTTACACATAAGAGAAAAGAAGGGGCATTCGGATAATCAAGAAATCAAAATCTGAGAGTTTTTCCATGGCCAGTTCAGATGTACAGCATCCTGCAAGCACAGCCAAGCTAGATTTCACAAGAGAGGGTTGTCACACATCTAGTGATTGAAGCACCAGTGGGTTTAGGATTCAATACTGGAGAAAAGTGATGTGATAGTCACAGGTAGATAGTGTAATTGCCATCTATTTTTTGATGCGGTACTCAGCTGAGTTCACATTGATTTTCATTTCTTTTTTTTTTTTTTACTCTATTTAAAATTTTTACTCTTACTAATAGTCTTTCAGTAGATTCAGAAACTAAAGTGGGGTGGGGAGGAATAGAGGGAGGGCGACAGACACAGAACCAGCACAAATAAGTAGGGTCCGTTTGTTATATATTGTTTAATCCCCAAAACTCCAGCCTCCACTGCCCATCACAGGGATGCTGTGCCCTACCAGCCCTGTTGGCACCAAGTCCTCAGGACCAGCCACTGAGAATCGGCACAGTAGCCAAAGCATTGTCCTCTACCCACTGCGCGGTGCAGAGGCACTTTCAGAACAGGAGAAAGTCTTTTTTGCTGAGAAAAGCATGAATATGTATTAGTGTACACTCCCCGATAGGATGAATGTTTTAGATCAACTATGAGTGGCACCAAATGGGAACTTCAACCACAAGCCACCCACTCTTCCTGTGCTAGGGAGTGCAGGACGGATTTTTGCAATACAGGCCCCTCCATTCTGGAAGAATCCCATTCAATCTCTGGACAAGGCAGCAATTGACCACTGCTCATGAGGTTATTAGAGGCAATAATCAAGGTTTTCAGGTTTCAAGGTCAACATGGAGCAGTTAATATGAAACTCTTCATTAGCATTATATTAATGCCATATATAAAAGCTAGAACACAAATAACAGGACTGAAAACCATTTCAAAAGCTCAGACTCATATGCATATTTTAAATTTAAATCAGATCAGTTCGCTAACAGTTCTGAAAAGAAGGGATCCATTGCCTTCTCAGGTTTGAACAAAAGCATGCCTGTCTTGGGTTGGCTTATTCATTCAGTTTATTGAGTACATTTCATCTTCCAGGCACATTGGACTGTGGGTTTTGAATCAGGATCAAGGTCTAAAAAATGACTTACATGAGCTCTTCACTATTGAAAACTGCACTCTCTAAATCACTCTGCAATGCCTATAACACACAACTCAATCTTACTCCATGATTGTATGATGAGCTATTGCACTCTGGAAGAAGCAAGCGCATCTCATCTGTGTAATTAATGGATGCACCATATGAAGGCACAGAAATAGGAGCCCAGTAGCATCTATTTCTGTCTTGTCAATTTTGGTGATTTCGTGCAGGAGTAGCCATGCTGAGGCTGTGCGACAGTGAAGCCACTGAATGGCCTCTCTCCATCATCTCCACTTGAAACTCCAACCTAGATATTTTAGCAATAGTTTGGCAATATACCGTGTGTCTGATTCAGTCTGAGCAGTATGGGAAAAAATAAGCTCTGAGTTTTGAATCAGGCTTCGATGCAAGTTCTGATTATTTGCTAAACTTTTGGATAACTCACCTACCCACTTCTTTACTTTACCATCTACAAAATAAACATAGCGTGTGATGTAGGGTTATAACATGGAATGAAGATGCTATATAAAAATCAACTAGCCTGTAATAGATACAGCTTTTGATAGAAAAAAGACAGTATTGAAGTTGCTCTATTTTACAGAATGTGAATCATCACGAAATTAAAGTAAAAATAGGAGAGAGAGAGAGAGAGAGAGAGAGAGAGAGAGAGAGAGAGAGAGAACACAACAGAGATGACAATTTTGGGCCTGATTCATTTTCATTACATGAGACTGTTATTTTATATTCAAGCTATTTTATAATAAGGAGTCTATTCGGGATGGTATTGATTTTAAATAACAGAGCTTCAGGTTGCTAAGTGAGGTTGAACAACAACAACAAAAAACCCTACCCTTTCCCTAGCTCTTGGAACTGACCCCCCTTCTTCAGAAGAATGACTTCTGCAGTCCCTAGTCAACCATGGATGCGACAGAAGGAAAGAAAGAAATCCCTTAGTCAAACTTAAAAAATTATGTTTGTCTCAGTAATAAAATATTAAGTTTGATTCAGACATTCATCAGTCATAGCTATTTAGCATGTACAATGAAGGCATAAGCTGCAGATTTGGGTTGTTTTTTTTTTTTTTAAATGCTTCTTTAAGCATAGTCTTGCTTTGAATTGGATTTTACCATTAATCTTGCTTCTACTCAAAGTAAAACTCCAGGAAGAGGGTGTCCACTGCACTTCACTGTACCTTCTTTCAAGCTGTCTCATCCTCTGCCTCACATCTTGTTTTCTCCTCTCTGACTTGGCTTCCTCTTGCTGCCTGTAGGTAGTCCGGCCGTACCAGACCATGTCCAACCCCATGAGCAAGCTCACCGTTCTCAACAGCATGCATTCCCACTTCATTCTGGCTGACAATGGGACCACAGGAAAATATGGAGCCGAGGTGAAACTCCGCAGACAACTGGAAAAGCACATTTCACTCCAGAAGATAAACACAAGTAAGTAAGCCTTTGACTAGCTTGCCTCCTGGAAAATAATGCTAAATGACTACACGTGTCCTGTGCAGCAATGATAAGAAAACTCAAGAAAGCTGTGGGCACCAGCCATCTTTCCTTCTGGGCCAGTGAGTAGAGCGAGAGGAAATGATCCAGGGGAACCCAAGTGGAAGCGCGGGAACACTAACACAATTAATGGGCTCAAGCTCGTTTCTTCACACATACAAAATTCAGCCCCATGTGTGGTTTAGGAATGCAAATAAGCTTTCTCTCAAACTTTTCCTGCTTCCTTTCACTGTACCCCAGAGAAGTAAGGCACCCCAGAGAAATGGCTGCTATTTATTAAGCCTCTTTTTTGCATCTAAAAAAAGCAAAACAAATCAGGCTTTGATCTTAGCACAGAGGGGTCTCAAAGGAGTTGAATGTTTTCTAAACTAAAGCATCCCAGGCAGGCAGCTTGCTCAAACTCTTATCATTGTGTGTGTGTGTGTGTGTGTGTGTGTGTGTGTGTGTGTGTGTGTGTGTATGTATGTATGTATGTATGGTCTCCAGCTATGTGTGCATTTTGATGTATGAGTACTTACGTGTGCCATGTGCTACCTATCTGATGCCTATAATCACTTCTCTAAAGGACTCCTGAGCTCTGTACTGAAGTTGTCATATAAACATCTGTCTGTAAAAAGAAAAGATGCTCCTCTCATCATCTACAAAGTGTCCTCTCAGAATAGATTTGTTTTCACAGTGACATGTGAGGCTTTAGTGACTTGCAAGTTCAGGCTGTAAATGTGTATATATATTTATACATATATACATGCATATATACATACACATATATGCATCTTCATCTATATATAACAGAATCTTGCATATAACATTAAAATTCCAAAGTCTGTACTTTCAGTAAAAACTAGATTCTTTCAAAAACTCAGCACCATGTGGTTCGACTTTTCCAAATCTCACCTCTCTGCTCTGTCTTTGGCCCAAATGGATCTTCCTGACCTCAGCCACCTTCTTCATAGAGCTAGGCTGTCAGGCCCTTCTGGCCTCAATTTCCACTTCCTATTTTTCCCTCACTAGTTGTCCCTATGGCTGCTGATTTAGCCAGGCTTCATACTTTCATCCTATTCTGAATGAAATCTGGAATAATAAATTTGGCTCAAGTCTGAAATTAAAAAAAAATATGTTAGGAAACTCTTTTCTTGAATCTTTACAGCTGTTGCCCAAGAGGAGCATTGGAAGGAAAGGCAAAGTAAAACTACCACCTCCTCACCCCCCCCAAAAACTGATAGAGAAATCTGGCAGAAAGAAAAAATTATCAGGTGGTAAGCTTTGCTGAAAATACTAGCTCTTCCCTTTGTGTCAGTATTTGAGAGAACGAATAGGAGATGTTACATAATTAGCATTATTTTAAGTTATTTTAGGATATAGCATTGCTTTTTCCCCCCTTACTGTTGGGTTAAACATGAGAGTTTAATAAGAAGAAATGAATTAGAAACTGAAAGACAGGAGAGCAAGGACATAAGAAATAATTCAAGGTCAAGTTTAGTACAGGACAATGAGAAATGCTCTCTAGAACAGCAAAGCCCATCACCACACAGGCCCCGGTGTCTCCTGAACCAGCTATTCAGTAATTTATAAAGCAGAGCTAGATGTGTGGTTGGATGAGGGTAGGTACCCAGATGAGGCTATGCAAGCTGGAGTTAGACCAGCAAAGGCTGTAAGTTGAGCCTCTTATGCTTGACAGCTGCCTGCACTATAGGGTGCCTTTTGTTCCTTCCAGAGAGGACACGTTTGGTATATAATTTATATCCCTTGAAGGATGCCTTACTTCAAAGGGTTTTAAAGTGCTGACTATACAACTGGTCTTCCAGGAAAGGACAGAAGAACAGTGGGGCAGGCAGGAAGGCTCCTGAACAACCACCTCACCATGCCAGGGAGCAGCATGATGAGTGAAGGGCAACCATGACAGATGGTTAGGGACACCAGAGGAGACCCAAAGAGGTAGTCATTGGGGGGGTGATAATGCATCAGGAACCCATCAGATCTTATTTCTGGAGACACTGAACCATAGGCTTACAATCAAAGAAGGCAACAGTTTGGGTTCATACTCACAAGGGGGAACCCAAGCAAACAATGCGGATATAGAGGAGCATCTTGAACCCAAGTACAGAGGGGCTTGTTTTGTTGATGGATTTTTTGAGGCATCATAGAAGCCTACAAGCTCCCACTCTACTAGTATGAGCAGTTGTAGGAAGTGGATTACAGAAGCCCAATAGACCCCAAAAGTCAGGGAAGCTAAGAAGAGAGATGTCTGCAAGCTTCAGTAAATGTCATGAGCTAATTTATGTGCCTCGAAGGATGCCTTTCTACAATGATTTTTAAAGTGCTGACTATACAACTTGCCTTTCCGGAAAGAAAGGAAGGAGCGAGGGGCAGGCGGGAAGGCTCCAGCCTACCGTTCTGGCCTTAAACTCGCTGCGGTTTACCAGGCACTGTCTCTGGATTCTCTTTGTCTATAAAACCTGAGATCAGAAGACACTAGATGAGCGAGCAATTTCTAAGTTATAAGATAGACTTCGCTTCTTACTGTGTTCAGACTTAACAGGACAAGAAAGCAATGAGTTCCTTGGGTTTGAGGGGTGACCCCTGCTCCCTGAGAAATTTCCATTCACTTTGCAGCATGGAAAACTGCCCATGAAATCACAGAAACCTCCAGAGCTGAGCTGGGAAGGGGCACAGAGCAGACCTACCTGGTCATAGCCTGTAGCAGCCTAAGAACACTGACATTTAAGGCAACCACACTCCCTGTTTGAGACAGAAATGCCACTTTCTTATCTGAGCACACCTTTCGCTTTATACCACAATTAGAAATTAGGGATTGGTCCTTTCGACAATTAATTTTTATTCTACAAGTTCATCTTGAAAATCCCATTTATGTTTTCATTTCCTGCTTCAAAAATGGAAATTACAAAGAACTCAGTTGCCTGAGAGTTAGACATTCTGCCATAGCAACCCTGCCCACCAGCTCTTATACCCACGATGTTTCTAGGGAATATCCAGACACACTCAGCACTCTCCTCGCTGAAACACCAGGCCTCATCAATCAGGGGAGACAGGTTCAAGGCAGTAACCTGTTTACTTACACAAATGGCATCAACTTGTGGAGAATATGTCTGTTAAACCTAAAGTGTATCCTGCTCAGGAGACCTATGAGCCCTTTCTCATCAGCAAGCCAATTATTAGTAACATACGCACTGAGCGTCTTTACATTAATGTGCACCCTGACATCTATTATCCCATCCACATCCCTCTCTACCAGTCAGCAGAAAAGCGCACTGTCAGGGATG
Organism: Acomys minous; assembly: GCF_964271855.1. NCBI lineage: Eukaryota > Metazoa > Chordata > Mammalia > Rodentia > Muridae > Acomys > Acomys minous. Next base: position 37,059,331 of record NC_140484.1, on the reverse strand, counting down.
GTGAGGGCTCTGTTTATAAAACAGAATTCTTTTAGACATGAGAAATTGCCTGCTTTAGAAGCTGCAATTTTTCAAACTGCAAATTTAACCTACTAGAGGTAATGCCAATTACTCCTTTAGTAAATAAATATCCACTGAAGTCTTAGTATATACTTACTATTGATAAGATCTGAAAATCAGAAACAATACCTTGAGCTTAAGCCAAAGACAAAGACGGTAATAGGAAAATACGTGAATTTGCTTTATCTGATAGTAATGATTGCTATTAAGAAAAACAAAGCCAAGGAAGGTATCAGTGGGCACACACATGTATATGATGTCTGGAGGGTCGCTTAGATGGTGAAGTAGGGGCCCGACTGAAAAGAAGGGTGGCTGTGGGAGGAACATTCTCGGTAACATGCAGGGACAGAATCGTGGGGCCTTCGATGAAGACATGAAAAGCTTAGCAAAGATACACACTTAATCACAAGGAATTTCAATCTCAGAAATTAAAGATGATCACCACTGTGTCTTAAAACATTACTCCAAATGACATATAGAGATGAGACCGGGGTGACAGAGAAGATCAAAAGCCAGAGATGCATTTACTAGGGTCTTGCAGTAACACAGAGCAGACACGGTGTTGTTGAGTAAGAAGCTGGAAAGGTAAAGACTGGCCAGATGCAAGATGACCTGCTCCAGAAAGGACCATCTAAGTGTCATCATGATACACTTCAGGACAGAGTTCCAAATGTGCAAAATTAAGAGCATGTTTTGATAGCATGGGCATCACTCTCACTGTCAATAACACATACTAGAGATTATCTGCATTTCTGCACTTACCAATCCAAGGCCACTCCTGCTTCCTCTGTATACATCCCACCTGTTGTATCCTCTGGATAATGACGAAGGAAGTCCAGACAGCGTACAGTTCCACCCAGAACTAGCTCAGCACCAAAGTACTTATACGTTATGTTGGCCACTCATGGGCTAGAACAGAGTGGTAGCATAATAACAAATAGTGATCTACAGATCCTTAAGAATCCACAGTTCTTTCTTTGAAAGAAAATCATTAGGAATGGCAGTAGGTTTGAGGTCACCAAAACAAAGAGGGGGAGGACTCAATCTGGTTTGCTCAGCACACTTCTTACCACATATCTTTAAATGACTGGAAGAGGCATTTGAAAGTCCTACCACAGAAAACTGACTAATGGTGGAACATATGGAAATCCTTACTCCTCTGCTTCGGTTACTTCACAGAATACCTATGTTGGGTGACAATGATATACTCCACAGAGGCAAATACTCTGAGTAAAATTGCACATTTCCTTGTCCATCGCTTTAGCTATTTGGCCACAACTATAGCCATGGACATGCTCAAGATACATTGCATACATGTATACAAAAAGTAAATAGTATTTTAAATATATTATTTTGTTGTTAAAATCTTAAAAGTTGGGCAATCATCTTTTCTGAGGCCAAGTTCTACCCTCAGCTTACCAAAAATCATCTAAAACAATACTGTCATTGCCATTAGTTCTCAGCAACTAAGGTTAGAATATTCCCAGAAGCTCTAACTTTCTTATAAGAGTTTGAAGGAAGGAATATTACTTTGGGGAGAAGAGGAAGTCTTTGCCTATTGCAAGTGCTGTGAAGTCTCACAGGAGGTAAATTCGGGAGGGCAGAATAACACACTCCTCGAACTTCAGTCAGTTCACTGCTTTTCTCCTAGTAACGTTTGTGATTCTGTGAGCCCGGGGTGTTAGTTCACACAGTGGTGATGAAACGAGTGAACACATAAGAGCACTGTGACATGTGCCAGTTCAGACCTTTCGTCCACTTCTGTCTGGTTCCCTTGGTAGAAACCATGGACCATGTTAATGTAGCCTCCCTGCCTTAGGTCCAGTCACCACCCTGGTCTTCTGCCCTGCAGCCTGTCAGAGGCAAGCTGCTCATTAGGATATATTCACCATTGTTTGATCTGGCTCCGCTAATTAGTTCCTACCTCGCCCTTCAGTCATTGAGAAGGTCCAGAGGGAGAAGGGCAGCTAAATATTATATCCTGGCATGTATCATCAAGTGTCTATTAATGCTAATTATTAAGTGGTAATTGATAGAATTTCTTGGTCTCTGCAGTAATAAACATAAGTCTCTAATTTTCCTTGAATAGTTGAAAACCCAGCTGTCATTAGGGCCTGAGTCAACAGTACAAAAGAGACAAGAGAGGTACCTTTGGAGGCTGAACCTACTTCCCTGTGTAAGAGTGATGATCATTAATGTCAGTTAGGTGGATGTGTATTCTGCTGTGTTGGGGCAAGAATGCAACCCAATGCAAACTGACCCAGAATACCCTAAAGCCTTAGATTTTCTTCTGATAATTTACCAAAAGGACATTAAGAAAAAGACCAAACTTGGATTGTCTTTGGGATCCACTTGACTGATGAAGCGATGGTGGCTCCCCACTTTCGATTTTAGCTTTCATCAAATGAATATTTTACTTGGCTTGGAAAATCATTATATTGTGTCCATCAGTCTAGGACATCTTTCTGAAACTAGAATTCCCTTGGTTTTTCCTCTCTGCTTTCACGAGAACTCTCCATCAGGCTAAATCCAATCCTCTCACAGCAGCCCACTGCAGACGCATATGCTTTGAGGTTTAGTTGAGGGCTATGCCACTGAGTGCATTGAGGTTTCCACAGCCAACACTCCTGCCACTTTTGAAGTTGGTTACAAAGATAATTCGATGGTGCTCACCCCAGAATAACAGCTGACATTTAACTATGGCCTTGCCTTACGTGGCTACACAGAGCACTTTTCTCTAAAGCAGCAGATTAAAATGAGTTTGACATTTATTTGCAAGTAAACAAGGAGCGTAAATGAGTGCAGAACTTCTAAAATAATAATCATATGATATCAGAATTTGGAAGCCTTAGGGGGAGGGGATTTTTATAAGCTTCTCGCTGCAACACACCTATTCATTAATGTCTTCGTACTTATTAACACAAACTACAAAAATAAGAATGATAAGATGGTAGGTGTGTCTCTCATGGACAGAACGGCAGCTGTAAGACATCACAGCTTTTTGTGAGGACTAATTCCCCTTCCCACTGAAATGAGTCTTATAAACACACTGGTCCACAAGGTAAGTCAAAGCTTTGTAAAAGGCAGTTGGTTAAAAAGATATTAGAAAAGTTCAGTTGGCTAAAATTAAAATTAAATTGGATTTGCAGTTAGTGTGTGTCTATGAGGTACACATCAAGTTGAAGAAATCCATGACAGTGAGGGTTCTATAATTAGGATAAACACTCGTGACTGTATCATTTACATCCTGATTCCTTTACTACCATATTTGGTGATCACCCTGAAAGATGAATTTGTATAATTCTCAGCCCTAGTGGTAAGCCTCCCTTAATAGACATTTAAAGTGAGAAACAGAATCTGGAGTTATCCCAGTGTCTGGTACTCAATTAATGACATGGGAAAGGAGCAAGAACACTAACACCCACGAAAGGCAATTTCCCAACCAATGGCATCCCTTAGGATGTGCTTGCTATTTGAATACATATAGAAGAAACATCACTAAGGAATAGTGGTGCAATTCAAACTATTCAACTATCTTTGGTGCCCTTAAATCTATAACAAGAAGATGGATGCCAGCTCAGATACATCCTAAAATCACTGTTCATGGGAAACTCTGTAAGGCCTAACTTCTTCAGTGCTGAGCACGGAGCCTATTCTCTCTAGGAGATGCCCAGTGGCATCTCTGTATTGGAACCCTTCACGTATTTGGAGTCAGAGGATAGACCTGAGTTCACCTCTTGCCATCATGGCTGTAGAAAAGCTGCTTTTTATTTGAAGAGACACACCAACCTGCCTAACAGGCAGAACCAGCCCATGATGTAAACCAAATCAGAATTTCCAATTCCACAGCGTCTGCTCCTAGACCACTGCTTTGGATGTTTCAGGCTCGGTAATTCTCGGGCTTTGGGCTGGGAGCTTTCCTGTCACTGCCTTTGGTGTGCAGAAAAATCCCAGTCTACAGCTGTCAGCTAACATGGATATGAGACAAAACCCAGAAAGGCAACTACTTTACCTCTGAGACCCTGGCAAGCTCACTCCTTGGATGACATTGCCCAGGAAACAGTCTAATAAATCAGGGTTCTACTAGAACAAATATAAGATGTGAATACCGAAAATGCAAATTTTTAATCTATAAATTACCAAGAATTTTTCTAGAAGTTAGAGTCAGGGACGCAACATAAATCATGAGCAAATGTGTAATTCATGAGTCAAACACCATTAGGCAACTTTTCTAACAAATTTACATTGCATATCTAGGCTAGTAGCATATATGTATATATATATATTTCATTTCCCTAGACTATCATAGATCATATAATGTATGTATATATATTCATATTTTCTATTATTAAACCATGGAGCCAATTCTCTGTCAAAGGTTGACATCAATCAAGGAACCTTTTAGCTTTGTCAATACTCATCAGTATGAGTGACACTGCTGAGCCTCAGGGCTGAGCAATAGTCACCACCTGGAGATGAAGGACAGGTAGTAACCTGCCCAGTTACTAAGTGTGAAAACTCCAAATGTCTGGGATTCTTTTTCTAATTCTGTAGATAATGACATGGGCATTTTGATAGAAACGGCATGGAATCTGTAGATTACTCTCTGTAATATTGCATTATTTGCTTTGTGTTAATCTAGTATTACAGAAACATAGAAGGGCTCGCCACCATCTGTATCTTATTTAGTTTCTTTTATGAATGTCTTGAAGTCATCAATGTTCAGAGGTCTTTCCTTGCCTTGGTTAAGCCTAGTCCTAGGTACTTTTTTATTATTATGAATGAGCTACAAGTCTGGTTTCACTGTTGGTGTATATGAAAGCTACTGAATTATTTGCATTGGTTTTGTATCTTGCAACTTTACTATAAGTGTCTATTAGAACTAAGAGTTCTCTGGCAGAGTACATAGGCTCTTTTAAGTTCAAACTTTGTTATCAACAAATAGGAATTGTTTGACTTCTTCCTTCCCTAGCATTATCACTTTAATGTCTTTCTCTTATCTTTATTTCATTAGCTATGACTTAAAGCACTATTGAAATTAGAGTAGACATCCTTGTTTTATTCCCAATTTTAGAAAACTTACTTAGGACCCAGGCCCTTCTACTGTAACAATGACCCAAAACAAAGAGGCATACATGGAATTGGAGATGACTATTCTTACTTTCACATTGTTCTGAATACAAATGCAGATATAATGACAGCATCATGGTGTCAGGACTCAAAACCTTTCTCTGGTTTGCTCTGCATCACCTTTTATGTTGTTCTTAAAAAAAGCACATCTATTTCTGGACAGAATGAATCAAAAACAAGGAACAACTCAGGGTTGTAAGCAAGCTCTCCACCTTATATTTTATATTCATCTTGTGTCAGCCACTACTTGTAGGAATACAGTCTTAATCCAGGAGACAAGCAGCAAGCTAAAATGCTATCACTAGGGAGAACAGGGAAACAACTGGAAGACAGATGGGAGTTTTCCTGCTCCTTTTAATCTCAACATTCCAAGTAACCACTGGGGATCAGCTAATTGGCTTATGGATAGAGCATGTCAGGCATTCATAAATAACACGTGCCTGGCCTAACCAAGATGCTCACTGGGGGAAATTACACTGAATTTCCTATGACATAGGAGTCAGGCTTGCTCTTCTCCTTCTCACCTTCTCATAGGATAGAAGCCATACTGAAACTAAGCCATCCTGGACCACTCCTCAACCCTAATTTGATCGACCTCTTAAGCTAACTAATCTAAGAGAAGATCCTCTTAGTTTCAAAATAATCATTTGTACTGTGTTGTTACATAGTATTAAGTAACATTTTAAATCACAAGATGGCAAAAATAAGAGGGAAGATGCTTGGTTTCTATAGCATCATGTCTGATGGGAACAACTCAAAGATGAATCAAAGAAAGCAATCCTCATGGGACTACACATGCTATAGTCCTGACAATGTACAGTAGAAAGACAGAAAAACTCTAGCCATTTTTCTTTTTTATTATTACTTTTTTCTTTTTTACATATACATTTATATTATTGCACACACACATATATATATAATAAACTACCTACAGCAAGAAGAATCATGAAGCAATCAGGAATTATATATGTTACATTCATAATGTTTTGGCTATTTGAATTTGGCAAAGAAAACATCTTTCCTATCTTGGTGTGTCTAAAATTCTGACCATAAATCAATATCTATCATATCTCATCATTATCAACATCTAACTAGACGTAAAAACATCTTAGCCCCTAAACAACTAAGCCTAATTGTAAAACTAAATTATCTAGTCTTCAACCCTATCAGAGACTTGAAAAGGAATAAAATCAGCAAAGCAAAATCTCTCTGTCATTTTCTCATTTTGGAGGCTCTGGCCTTCTTGTTAGGACAAATAGGAGAATTATGTTAGTGAAGGGGAGAAGCCCATTCTTTGACTTAGTGGAGCTGATCTCCAAGAAGACTGAAGAGAAGATGAGGATCTGGGCTAGAACAGTATGCCAGTTATCCAATCTGGCTTCCCTTCACTTGAGGAGTGTTGAAGGGATAACTAGTGATTGTACATGATGAAGCACTGGGCTATGGGTTGCTAATGAAGCCATCAGAAGATGAATAAGCCTATGAATGGCCATGTCTGCTAATGACAGTTATTAAAAAAAAATCTTCCCCCTAGCTAGGCTGCCTTGTGAGGCCCCAGGGTGAGAGGATGTACTTAGTCCTGAGGTGACTGTGGGTGCCAGAGTGGGTTGATACCCCTTGGAGGCCTCCCTTCTCTGAAAAAGAGGAGACCAGGGAATGAGAGAAACGGGGGTATGAAGGTGGGACCAGAAAGAGAGGAGGGTGGGGGCTGAGATCAGGCTGTAAAGAGATTAAATAAATAAATGGAAAACCCCATGACTATAATTAATCTTCATAGCTACTTCACTGGGTTCCTTGATTTAGAGATCAATATGCATGTCATTATCAATTCAACCCTAATTTTTTCCTTTGATTTTTTAACTTGAATTATTCAGTCAAACCAAAGTCTTAAATCTATCTATAGATGCTATTTCTGTTCTAGCTTAGTGGATGAACAAATTCAAAACGTATTTATTATACATTTTTCATCTTTTTAATTTTTTCATTAATTTATTTACTTACTTTATATCCAAATAGCAGCTTCCCCTCCCTTCTCTCTCTCAGTTCCTCCTTCTCACATCATCTACCTCCATCCTTCCCTCTCTCTCTCCTCAGAGAAGGGGAAGCCTTGAATATAATATCTATCCACCTTGGCATATCAAGATGCAGTGGGACTAGGAGCATCTCTTATTGAGGCTAGACATGGCAGCCCAGTTAAGGGAAAGGGATCCAAAGGCAGGCAACAGAGTCAGAGACAGCCCCTGCTTCTGCTGTTAGAGGCCCCACATGGGGACCAAGCTGCACAACTGTTACATAAATGTAGGGGGCCTAGGTCCTTCCCATGCATGATCTTTGGTTGGTGGTTCAGTCTCTCTGAGCCCTTATAGGCCTAGATTAGTTGATTCTGTAGATTTTCCTGTGGTGTCTTTGCTCTGGCTCCTTTAATCCTTCATCTCCCTCTTCCTCAAGATCCCTGAGCTCTGCCTAATGTTTGGCAGTGGGTCTCTACATCTGTTTCTAGAAGTTTCTGGGTGAAGTCTCTCAGAGAACAGTTATGCTAGGGTCCTTTCTCCAAGTACAGCACAATATGGTTAGTAGTGTCAGGAGTGGGCTCTCTCTCATAGGATGGGCCTTGAGTTGGGCCCGTCATTGGTTGGCCATTCCCTCAATATCTGCTCCATCTTTATCCCTGCTTATCTTATAGGCAGGACAAATTTTGAGAGGAAGATTTTTGGGGATGGGTTGGCTTGCCCATCCCTCCATTGGAAGTTTTTCCTGGTTACAGGAGGAGGCCATTTCAGGTTTCATATTTCCTGTTGCTAGGAGTCTTAGCTAGAGTCATCCTCATAGATTCCTAGGAATCTTCCTTGTCTTAGGTTTCTAGCTCATTCCAGAGCTGCACTCCCCCCATCAATTTCAGTTTTCTCTCCCTCAGTCCTCCCCAAACTTGATGTCCCCTGCTCCTCTCTTCACCCCCTCTGCCACCCAGAGCCCTCCCTCCATATACCCTAGATATCTATTTTATTTCTCCTTCTAAGGGAAGTTCAAGCATCCTCTTGGGACCTCCTTGTTACTTAGTTTCTTTGGGTCTGTGGGTTGTCGCACGGTTATCATATATTTTATAGCTAATATCCACTTATAAGTAAGTACATACTATGTATGCCTTTCTGGGTCTCAGTTTTTCCAGTTGCATCCATTTGCCTGCAAATTTCATGATTTTCTTGTTTTTAATAGCTTAGTAGTATTCCATTGTGTAAATATACCGCCTTCTCTTTAACCATTCTTCTGTTGAGGGACACCTAGGTTGTTTCCAATTTTGCTGTTATGAGTAAAGCTGCTATGAACATAGTTGAGCAAGTGTCCTTGTGGTATGGTAGAACATCTTTTGGGTATATGACCAGTAGTAAAGCCAGGTCTTGAGATAAAGCACCAGATTGATTTCCAAAGTGATTGTACAAGTTTAGACTCTCACCAGCAAAATGGAAGAATGTTCCTCTTGTTCCACATAATCTCCAGCATGTGGTTTCACTTGATTTTTTTGTTTTAGCCATTCTTATGGGTATAAAATGGAATCTCAGATCATTTTTATTTACATTATTCTGATGACTAATGATTCTGGATATTTCTTTAATTGCTTCTCACCCATTAGAGATTCTCTGTTGGGAATTCTCTGTTTAGCTCTGTACCCCATTTTTAATTGAGTTATTTGCTTTGCTGGTGTTTAATTTCTTGGGTTGTTTATATATTTTGGATATTAGTCCTCTGTCAGATGTAGGGTTGAAGATCTTTTCCCCTCCTGTAGGCTGCTGTTTTATCATATTGATGATATGCCTTACAAAAGCTTTTTAGTTTCATGAGGTCCCGCTTATTAATTGTTGATAATAGTGCCTTAGCTGTTGGTATTCTGTCCAGGAAGTTGTCTCCTGTGCCAGTGAACTCAAGGCTGTTCCCCACTTTCTCTTCTATTAGATTTAGTGTATATGGTTTTATGTTGAGGTCTTTGATCCATGAGGACTTGAGTTTTCTGCAGGGTGATAAATATGGATCTACTTGCATTTTTCTGTATGTAGATATCCAGTTAGATCAGCAACATTTGTTTAATGTGCTCTTTTCTCCATTGTATGGTTTTTGGCTTCTTTGTCAAAAATCAAATGTCCATATGTGTGTGGGTTTATTTCTGGGTCTTCAACTGTGGTTCCATTGATCAAACTGTCTGTTTTAATGCCACTGCCATGCAGTTTTTTATTACTGTTTCTCTGTAGTACAGCTTGAAATCAGAGATGGTGATACCTTCAGAAGTTCTTTTGTTGTACAGGATTGTTTTAGCTATCCTGGATTTTGGTTGGTTGGTTGGTTGGTTGGTTTGGTTTTCCATATGAAATTGAGTATTGTTCTTTGAAGGTCTGGAAAGAATTGTGTTGGAATTTTGATGGGAATTGCATTGAATCTGTAGATTGCTTTTTTGGTAGGATGGTCATTTTTACTATGTTAATCCTACTGACCCATGAGCATTGGAGAACTTTGCATCTTCTAATATATTCTTCAATTTCTTTCTTCAAACACTTGAAGTTCTTGTAATACAGGTCTCTAACTTACTTGGTTAAAGTCACACCAAGATGTTTTATATTATTTGTGACTATTGTGAAGGGTGTTGTTTCTCTAATTTCTTTCTTGGCCCATTTATCATTTGTATACAGGAGGGCTACTGACTTTTTTTAGTTAATTTTGTAAACAGCCACTTTGCTGACGGTGTTGATCAGCTCTAAGAATTTTGGAGGTCATTTATATATTCTATCATATCATCTGTATATAGTGTTACTTTGACTTCTTTTCTAATTTGTATTCCTTTTTCTCCTTTAATTGCCTTAGGGCTCTAACTAGAACTTCAAGTACTATATTAGAAAGATTCAGAGAGTGGGCAGCTTTGTCTTGCCCATGATTTTAGTGGAACTGTTTTAAGTTTCACTCCATTTAATTTGATATTGGGTGTTGTCTTGCTGTATATTGCCTTTTTGTGTTTAGGTATGTGCCTTGTATTCTTGCTCTTTCTTTAAGACTTCACCACCTATGAAAGGGTATTGAGTTTTGTCAATAGCCTTTTTGGCATCTAATGAGATGATCAGGGGTGGTTTTCTTTCTTTCAGTTTGTTTATATGGTAGATTACATTGATAGATTTCTGTATGTTGAAAAATCCCTGCATCGCTGGGATGAAGCCTACTTGATCATGGTGGATGATATGTTCGTGGATTTGGTTTGCAAGCATTTTATTGAGTTTGTTGTTTTGTTTGTGTCAATGTTCATAGGGAAGATTGGTCTGAAATTCTCTTTCTTTATTGAGTCTTTGTGTGGTTTAGGTATCAGGGTGATTGTGGTCTCATAGTATGCAATTGACAATGATTTTTCTGTTTCTGTTTTGTGGAAAAGCTTTAGGAGTATTTATATTAGCTCTTTGAAAATCTGATAGAATTCTGTGCTAAAACTATCTGGCCCAGGATTTTTTTTTTTTGGTTGAGAGACTTATAATGACTGCTTCTATTTCCTTAGTGGCTAATGGTCTATTTAAATTGTTTACCTGATCTTCATTTAACATTGGTAAGTGGTATCTATCAAGAAAATTGTCCATTTCATTTAGATTTTCCAATTTTATGGAGTGCTGGCTTTTGAAGTAAGACCTAATGATTCTTTGGATTTCTTCTGGGCCTGTTGTTATTTCTTTCTTTTCATTTCTGATTTTATTAATTTGGATATTCTTTCTCTGCCTTTTACTTAGTTTGGATAAGGGTTTGTTTCTCTTGTTGATTTTCTCATGAACAGCTCTTGGTTTTATTTATTCTTTGTATTATTCTCTTCATTTCTAATTTATTAATTTCAGCCCTGAGTTTGATTATTTCCTCCTGTCTACTCCTTATACATTTAATGAAGCTACAGCAAGAATTTGGAAATAAACTTTCCCTTTCTCTCTTATACTATATTGTTCATGATATTTTATTCCACTTCCGGCTGTATCTCTTCTCACTATCATTTTATAAAATAGCTTGAGTATTTCTCATCTAAAATACTTGAGAGCCTATTTTATAGATTTTGAAAATATGGAGCTATCCTATTTTCAGATTAGAAGTGTTTGACCAAATCCAAAGTTGTAACAATTGTGACTTTCTTATTCATACAAGACAGATTTTACAGAAAACAAATGTTCATACACCCCATTAGGAAAGATGATAAATAATTTCAGGGCTGGAGAGATGGCTCAGTGGTTAAGAGCATTATCTGTTCCTCCAGAGGTCCTGAGTTCAATTCCCAGCAACCACATGGTGACTCGCAACCATATATAATGTGATCTGATGTCCTCTTCTGGTGTGCAGGTATACATGCAGATAGAACACTGTATACATAATAATAAATAATTTTTTTTAAAAATAATAATTTCAAAAGACAGCCAAGTGAAAAATATACTCACAACTCTCAAACATCAAGATAACCTAACATCAATAAATGCCACATGAATATGTACTGATAACATCTTTGTTATTTGTGTAAATTTGGAAACTTTATTTAACAGATACCTTGTCATCACCCTTTAAGTATACAAACCCTTTGAGTCTATAATTTTACTACCTTCAATTTGCTCTGTATATATTTGCTACAATGTTCCTTTTAGTAACAAAACAGAAATAACCTAACCATTACTTGATAATTTAAAAAATTTTAGAGAGTCATGGAGTGAAATACTAAAATTATTGTAAATAATGAAATAGTTCTGTTTGGACTCATATAGGAAGCTATTGTTAAAGTTATCTTTTAAGCCAAAAGTCTATTCATAATGTAATTGATTGCTTACTATATCACATTTTGACATTTTATACTTATATGCTTATCCAATATCCCTAAGTATTCTAGTGGATAAATAGTATTTACAGTGAGCCAGCTAGGAGAGGAAAAGCAAGCAGTAAAGCCTACATTTGATGCTTTTAAGACTTCTTAGTGTTCGTCTATGTTAGGGTTCTTACTACTATGATGAAAAACTTTAACCAAAGCAAATTGTAGAGGAAAGGGTTTATTTGGCTTACATTTCCATATCAAGTGAATGAAATCAGAACAAGAACTCAAATGGGGCAGGAGCCTGAAGGCAAAACCTGATGTGCTAGCCAGGAGTAGTGCTGTTTATTGGCTTGTTCTTCATGCTTTGCTTGCCTGCTTTCTTATAGAATCCAGGGTCAGCAGGCCAGGGGTAGCACCATCAACAATGGGCTGCCCTGCCCCTATCAATCACTAATTTAAAAAATAAATGCCCCAAGCTGGATCTTATGGAGCCATTTTCTCAATTAGGTTCCCTCCTTTTATATGACTCTAGCTTATGTCAAGTGGACATAAAACTAACCAGCCCAGTGTTGATTTTTACAGCAAACAGAAACAATTTTTGTCCTAGGGAATGTGAATAAGCCTTTGGATGTAGCCCCCTCCGCCATCCCTGTAACACAGGAGTTTGACAGCTTCCTTACTTGCACATATACATATCATGTTTTAAAATGTTTATTATAACTGGGTAAGGTGGCACATGCCTGTAATCCCGGCACTCGGAGGCAGAGGCTACCAGATCTCTGTAAGTGTGGTCTAGAAAGTGAGTCCAGGACAGCCAAGGCTACACAAAGAAACCCTTTATTGAAAAACAAAACAAAAATATTATTATGTATCATTAAGGAGTACAAAATAGAATTATAGGGACACATCTATAGTAAAACCCTCTCACATGGCTCCTCTCCATGATGAATAGTCATAACCTACTCATTTGGCAAAAATCCTAACTGTAGCATACCACTGTCTACTATAGTTCCCATGCTAAGGCCTGTACATTCAATTTTAAATTGTTCACCCGACTGTTGTATCCTTTAGCTCTTGTCTCCTTCTTCTCCCACTGTGGCTCTGAGGTGACTCCCATCATTCCTGAGCAGTGGATACAAATCTGTCTCATTACATTCAAAATACTTCTTCCCTGGCCCATGCATTCTTAGCTCTATCTTCAGAATGAAGAATCACCAAAGAGACCAGTCAAGAAACGTAAGAGGGGGAAAAGGCTGGTTAGAGACACACAAACAATGTGCTCAAGTCACGTATGAAGGTTACACATAAACATTATGGGGCCAATATAAGAGATTTCATGCTTGGATTTAATAATGGCTAAAATCGGAGCACCAGTCATGCTCCTTCTTTGGAGCTGGCAGACGACAACACAGCCTAAGCACAGTCCCAGTGCTAAACTATAAACAGATGGCCTGTGGTGGTGGAGAGACCAGAGACACCCTGCAACCGTGTCCCTACCAAGAGGAGCCTATGTCAGCCTGGCAACTACTCATCTCTCTTTCATCACACTCCTGGGTGCTCCAAAGCCCAGCTCCCTTTCCTCCATTCAGTTGCAGCTCATTCCACAGCTGTTTCATGTTGAACATTGTCCATATGCTCACTGAGGAAAAGTGTTTCCAATATACTTTTTACCTTACTATAATTCTAAAATGTTTCCCATATATGTATATATATAATATATATATATATATATATATATATATATATATATATATATATTATAATCTTCCGCCTTTTAAAATGTGGCAAACCCTTCTCTCACTTAAAATATCTGTTGTTTAAAATAAACAGCAATTGCACCATTCCTTTTTCCCATGACAGTGCTTCTTTGGAACATTTTCTTTACAAACATTTGCCTGAGTGCCTATGCTACATGAAACACTTTGGAGGCTGCGGAGTACATAAGGCATTGTGCTTGAAGTCAACAAACCTCCTGTTTATCGAATGGAGAGCTATTCTAAATAATTTACAAAGAATAGCTGATTTAATCCCTACCAACAGCCATTCTTCATCTACTCCCTAGTAAGCAAACTGAAGCACAAAGGACTCAAGGAATGGGCCACAGGTCAGACTGCTCCTAATTGCCAGGCCCAGGAAGTCTGTGTCTGAGCCCACGCCTGTACCAGCCTGCTCTAAGGCCTGGCTGTGTGTGCAGGGGCTGCACTATAAAATAGCAAGTGCCCCGTGCCCTTTGTGATACAAAATGCATTGGCAATTCAAACAATGCCATTTCTGGGTAGAATATTTATGGGGATGCCTGTGAAGCAAGGCTTGACAGGCATAAAGAGGCAGTACACTTACAGACCACACAGGTGAACCCTTTCAATAGGCAGAAGAGTTAGCGCATAGAGTTGGAAAGTGTTTCATTTTTGTTCATTTTAGCTTCAAATGGCACAGAGACATTTTTTGCTGCACACATGAATGAGAACATGTGAACTTGTTAGTTTTGAGAATATAAAATCATCAAACACATAAGGAAAGGCATGCATATTTCATTGTTTCTTTTATTAACAGAGAGTCTCAGGGAAAAACTAAAGTAGAATATAGAATCAGAGCATAAATAACATGGTGCGAGTATGTGTGTGTGTGGGTGTGGGTGTGTGTGTGTGTGTGTGCGCGCACAGACTTATAGATAAGCCGTAGATCTCATCTAGTGAATTACTGTCATTCTCTCTGTAGAAAAGTCAAATGTTCTACTGAGTTTTCCAGGTGTTGAACTGACAGGGCTTCTACCTGAAGCCAAACTGCACACAGCCTATCACCCCCTGATCAGCAGCATGTCACTGTCTTAGTTTGAGGATTGTTCTGTTTTGTACAATGCCCTAAGAATTCAGAGACCAAAGACAAAACAGACAGAACAAAACAAACAAAACAAAACTCCCTATGCACCTCAGCAACATACACCAGCACAGTGGAATCAATCTTTAATCCTTTATCCTGTACCTCCTCACTCATCACCTTCTGTACTATGTCCTGGCAGCAGTTAAGAAAATAGCAAGACAATCAGGGACACAATCAATGTATCATTTTGGATAGATAGTCCAGTTTTTAACTGTACCACCATGATTTCCCCCATCCTTTACAGCATGCTTTGAGATTTTTCTTAATGCAGATGTTATAAATGTAGGAGGGAAAAAACCCTAAAATACCAGTGTGTGGTTCACTCTGCAGAAAAGATGTATCAAAGCCAGGTTTATTTCATTTTAATATTTATTTGGGGCTGTTTTTGCCCCGTTCCATACACAAATACTTATTCTAAATATCTGAGGGAAGGTTGTATGGTTGTTATTAGAAGCTTTGCTTATAGTATTTAGCAAGTGCTCTGATCGTCTCACACAACTGTGTAATAGCCCACAGAGTATGTTCTTCCAAGCTGAGTTTAACTACGGACACTCTGGGAAATGTGCGACTGCTACTCTCAGATTGTTATTTTATGAACAGGAGAGGATGCAAAGGAAGTGGCCCCGTATCCTGGGCCTTAAGGGATGCTGCATGTTGTGTCCTTTGAGAGATATTCCCGTGCGGGCTTCTCACTGTGCTCACTGCTCTAATAATGCAGTGTTATCAGCAGGTGGACCTAAGAAATGCCTCAGTGATGACCCATGAAAGCAGGCACAATGCCTCTCACTAACCAGCTGCCCCTGCCAGCCCGTGGTCCCAACAACTGCCACGGACTGGGGCTTTCTAGAAGTCTAGCTGAGTCCTAAAAGGCTGGGGTCGTATGTCCTAGCATGAGGGTCTGCATTCCACTGCATGCTGTTCTAGGGGAAAGCATCAGAATGCGAATGCAGACTTGCTTCCTTCGGCCTAGCTTTGACAGCAAGCGCTGTTTAAGCCATCTAGCTGATAGCTGGCTAACTTGGCCAGTGAGTGGGTCCCCAGACAGGATCTTACCACTGCATGTCTTTCCTAGATGGGAGACAGAAAAACCAGCTTAGGAGAAAAGCTAACATACTGAGATGCCTTTGGTGACTCTTAAAGACACAGAGAGAGGGTGTTAGGGAGACTGGCACCCCTCTGGATCGCTAATGCGAATGACAAAAGGAGCAGAATGAGTGAGAATCTTCAGGAAATACCCTTGTTCTTGTCTAGTAACAAATCCAGGAGATTACCATGTGCCCAGCTAATGCTTTAATTCACAGGAAGCTAATCATTTGACAATGGAAAGTATGTGGCTCAAAAAAACAATCATAGAAATGTTTCTAAATAGAAGAAAAGCATAAAGTTGAGTCTTGTCCTGTCCTGGAAGACACAGAACTGAGAGTCATAATTATCATCCTGTCTGATATATCAGCAACCAACGCTTCTGGGTTTTACCAATGCTAAGCACTGAATAAACGCTTAATATACTGCATCTCAATCCCTTCGTCTCCCACACCTGTTCCACACCCAGCCTAGAACAGAATAAAATAGCTTTTTCCAGTAGAAGGAATGCTGATCTTATGAATCTGCTTGTGTTTGCCTTTGAGAAGTCTGTGTGATGCTTTGCACAGCCCTGTGTGTGCAGTGTGGGTTAGAGTCACACACCAGAGACTTACACAAACTGGGTGGTTCATCTGCTTTAATGAAATGTGTATCTGGCCATTGGGTTGTAGAAACTTCAAAGCTTTTGTTTTTTGACAGGATGCCTGCCGTTTTTCTCTCTTGACTCCCGCTTGTTTTATTCATTTTGGGGTAGTTGCCAATTAGACCCAATTGGTAAGTATAATTAACAAGAACCTTGGTTTTCCTCTTAAAACCCAACCAAGAAAATTAACCATAGAAGCTATCATCTCCTTTAAAACTTCTTAACCGTGTCCCTCTCCTGACCGCTGCTCATCTCTTCTAAGACTTCTATCTCCACCAGAGCTTAGTGACTCTGTTTAGCTTGTCACCCTGAAGATGCCACCCAGAGCAGCATAGCAGCATTCTAAGATGTGACTAGAAGGAAGGAAGCATTTACTCAAGTTCCAGATACTGTGTAAGACATTGTCCTACATTACCATCTCTTTTAATACTTAACAAATCCATCCAGTGTAGAAATTACAGGGCTTTTTTTTCTTACAGTTATAAAATGTTAGCTTGGACAAGTTATACCTTTACTCTTATATCAAACAACTTGGGACCTGGCTATATACCTAGGCTGGTGTGATTCCCAAACCTTTTCTATCCCTTCCATCCATATGCAAAGCATTAGCTCACTTAAGAAGAGGCTTCATAAAATTTAGCTACCTTTGAAAGCTTGAAGTTCCATTCAGTACCTAGTTGAGGACACACTCTGCTCAGGCCTTGGTTAAGCATTGCTTTGAATGAGACCTCAAACAGGAGCTAGTGGAAAAAGAATACTGGTCCAAAGCTAGGATGCTGGAGAAACAACATGGAGAGAGTGGCTAAGAGGGGACAGATGGAGGCAGACGGAGGAGCTCCTGACCGTGTACCATGGCTACAGTCCTTCTTCATGTGACTCGTGGACTTCCCTTTGTCATCCTATGCCTGAGAATATATGAAGGAGGCTGGGAAGGCAAAGGGACGTTCAATTGTCATCACTGGCATCTTTTTTTTGATCATTGCACCATCATCAAATGCATTAGGATAACCATAACATGAGAATTTCCATCATTGAGTCCATAATTTTGTAAGACAAGGGTGACAATTCTAAATGCCATAGAACCATACTGAGGCAACACAAGAAGAGAGAAAGAATGGATTAGACTCTCATAGAGTATCAACCCCAAGTTCAAGCCATAACTGCTAAAGGAAACTGAGCTTTCTCTGAACAGGTTGCATCTAGATCAAGAACATCCTACTGCCTTCTGTGGATGCTCTGGTCAGTTTAGCCTAATCATACAGACTTTCTTCTGTCTCCACCAAAGACAAACAGTGAGCACAGTGATAAATACCAAAGTCATGGACAGTTACCAGGGAATGTGATAACCATGAAGTTTTTCAAATGCTCTCAACTGCCTGTGTTATTCAAATTTTCCTTTGCCTTTTAGAGAGCCTTCCATCTAGAGCAGTGGTTCTCAACCTGTGGGTCATGACCCCTTTGGCAAATTTCTATGTCCAAAAAATTTACATTAGGATTCATAGCAGTAGCAAAATTGCAGTTATGAAGTAGCAATGAAAATAATTTTAAGGTTGGAGGTTACCACAACATCAAGAACTGTTTTAAAGGGTCACAGCATTAGGAAGATTGAGACTCACTTATATAAAGAATAATTTGTGTAGAAAAAAAACCTCAGCTCTGTCTTCTCCTTATTTGGTGAAATGACTTGGCACATATTGGTTATGTGAGTAACACATTAGCCATCCTTATTAATTAAAAGTCACTTTAGAAATCAAGACAATGAAGTCAAAACAACTTTGGGGAACAAAAACATTTTTAAGGAAAGGGGTCTCTTTATTTGTGCCTGTCTTGTTTATCTGACCCTTTCCCAACCAAACCAGGATCCCTCTCTTTTTGAGAAAAGGACCTTTTTCACTTTGGAATTTCTTGTTCAGAGGTGGGACAGTTCTTTTTTAAAAATCTGACCAGATGATCTCCTCCAGTGTTCACATGAGATCTCCTAGGCCCTTCTCCTTGGAGTAAAGATTACTAAGAAATCATTGGAGATCAAAGTTGAAATAATTGAGACTTCTGTTCTCAAGATCAGAGAAATTTCCTGCTGCTGGTCATTCAAAGTAGATGCTTTTCATAGTAACAGGATCTTCCTGGTGGGACCTGGTTCCTTCCTTGTGTCATTGCTAAATGAAAGGCCATCCACACATTCCCATTTCTTTTCTAGCTTCTTTTTCCCATAATGCCACACGGGCATTCTGATCCACTCATTCCAAGATGCTTAGTCTCCTTGATTTAGTACATCCCATTGGGTGTGTTTTGTCTCTTTTTGACAGATGCTGGATGGAATTCAGCCTCTCCTATCACCAAAGGCAACAGTCTCCCTTCCGTCTGAGTATCTCCCTCCCTTAATGAACCTCAGAGGTCCGCATTCCTCACATCTTCCACATCCCCACTTCACTGTCTAAAACTCTGTGGTAATACTTCTTACTCATTAGTGATCACGTGACCCCCTTCTCTTCCCAGTTGCCCATCACCTGTAAACTATGAGACTGCAGAAAGCAATGCTTGTGTCTGAACTATTTTCATCTTCCTGAGACCTTAGTACAGTCCCTGATATATGCAAATAGGTGCCCAATAGATCACAGTTGTCCATGGCAAGCCTTAGTTCTCTTAGACTTGTCTTCAGCTTTGGTGTCTAGCTTGACATTAAAGTATAATAAGAGGGTTTAGATCATATAGCCCAGAAAGGAGAGAGAAATGGGGTAACAATATAATAGAGAGAGTCGAAAAATAAAACTGAATGGGAAAGTGTATAGGCAAAGATCACCATGAGTATCATGACTGCTACAGAATGCCCAGCTGGGAAATTTGACTGTGTTCCTATTCCATTGCGGACTGCTGTTAAACCATGTTCAACTAAGCTAATACATTTAAAAGATCTTTTAAAAATTACATTAGCCAAGTCCATCATGCCTTCAATATTCCTGTTTATATAGGAAAAAAAATCGACCAATTCCTCTTCACTTACTTAAAGTAATAGTCACCCATGTCTTCTTTTCAGCCTAGATTAGGATCAGTTCACTTAGTATTAATGCAGGACAAACTTTAGAAAGTCAGGCAAACAGAAAATAAATGGCAAAACTTTGCTGAGTGGGTGCTTTTCTGTTATATCATCAATTCACAGTTAGGTGTCTTTAGAGACGAGATGGTATCTCATTCCCTGAGGGTCGCAAAGAAACATGGATTGAGGCTTTCATTTGCTTAACATGGTCAGATGTGAAGAATTCATCACAGGGTCCTCCGGAGTCTGTTTTGAGGATTGCTGATAATTTGTTCAATCTCTGCAAAATGTTGTTTGGAACATTTCAAGCTCTTGAAACAAATGGATGTAAAAGCAAAATGTAATTCATATAGTTCTGAAGAAGGACTAGAAATAAGGGTCATTGGTGTCACTAATGAAACTATCATTGTTTTAACAACAACAACAAAAAAAAAATGTTTTAGCCTTAAACTCTCATCTCATTAGCCCCTTAAAAAATGAGGAAAGCAAGACATTTCATGCCTTAATAATGGTCAAATAGGCACATAGCAGATTTCTCCTCTTTTTTTGGCATACATGGCTGAAATAAAACAGCACTCTTCCCCTCACTGAACAGGCTGTCCCTGTTCCATACTAGAGGCCAGATTTCCAAGCTCGGCGAAAGAGGCCTTCATGCCACAGCCCAGCAGGCAAACACTCAAGTCCTAAAGCACAGGCCGGGGGAAGGCAGGACCCTAACAAGCCTTGGCGTCTCTGAGTCCACATGGGGATCTGTGGGCAATCCCTGCTGGAAAGCAGCAGAGTGGAAAAGAATAGGTGTGCCTCTGCCAAAACAGGGAGTGTGAGGGCTGAAGAGTCAGCTTTCCTGGTCATCAAACAAATCAGAGCTGAGCCCTGCCTCATTAGCAGCATTTCTTCCACCCCGAGGGAGAGCACAGGAAGTATGCACCGTCTGCGCTGCACATTAGGGTTGGTTATGAAATCCTGGGGGAGGCTGTGAAGCAAGCCGCAACCGAGCACAGCAGGCCTGCGTGAAATAGTCTAGGCAACAGTTCCCTGCACCCTTGTTTGCCAGCCTCAGATCCTGGCATGTTGAAACACAACAGCATTTGTTTTTCCCTCTTGGCTTATATTTTCCCATTAGTCAAAAACTAAGAGCTGCTACAGTAGGAATTGTTGTTCATAAATTTAGATACATAAGAAATGGCATGTAATAAAAACCATCAGTCTTAATTCAAATAAATTCCAACATCTTCTTCATATAATTTTTGTTAAGCTCAAACTTGCTGTAAATATTAGTGCCCCACCACCACCATTACCAACCCTGGGCCATGTAGTTTCCTATCGCTGTCAGCTCTTGACTTGGCACAGTGGTGTACACCCATATGTCCAGGTCTTCGGAGACTGAAAGGGGAGGATCACAGGTCTGAAGACATCCTGAGCTACAGAATAAAGACCCCCTTTCAGAAACACAACAAACCCAAGCAAATCAACCGAGAAAATGTTACTTTGACCTAATTCTGAGTGCACAGTTTCTGAGTGATTAGCTGCGTTGCATCGGGCCCCATGGCGAGGCAGTGTAATCACTGTGGGAGTCATGATAAAGCAAAGAGGCCCATCCCATGGCTAGGAAGTGAGGGAGAAAGAGACAATGAGGCTCCTACAATCGCTTCCAAGGACAAGCCTGCAAAGGTCTAAAGAGCACCTACTAGGCCCTACTTCGATTACTTCTTCCTGTCCCAGTTAAAGCCATCCTGGAGATCTAGGGGATCACAGCTATAGCACCTCCACACGCTCCCCACCTTTCTCTCCTGCTTACAGACAACTTAGAAAACTAGGAGAGGGCTCTCAATTCTCTCACGCAGGGTTACCCATGATACAACCAACCACTGTCCACATCCGTTCCATCCATCACTCCAAAGTAGGGCAACTCTGGCACTCCCAGGCCAGGTAAGACCCATAGGGGTCCCTCTAATGTTAAACAGAGGGGTGGGGACACATGAAGTGACTGTGGGGATTAAAATGAAAAAAGAGGATTAAAAATTAATAAAAAAAAAAAAAAGAGGAGAATAAAAGACTGGTCTTAGGACAACCCTAATATTAGATAAATAACAGGGATCAGCACAAGAGATGGCGGGGGAGTTAGAGAGGTGAGAGAAAGCCAGAGTTGGGGGCTGTCTGAAGCCAAGTAAGGAATGCATTTCCATCCGCTGGGTGGCCACTAGGCTCACAAGCCAAGAAAGAACTCCTGGGAACAGGCTAGTGGCTCAGGAACCTGAATCTCTTCTCCTGATCCCAGCATTACAAGCTTCCTTTACATATCACCTGGTCACCCCTGCCCCCATCCAAGACACACCCCTTTCTCCTCGTATCCCCTTCAGCGCATAAATGAGTTTGGTTTTTCACAAAGTCCATCCTGAAAGCTTATCTTCAAGTAATTTTGCATTTATTAGCTCTAGCCAACAATATAAAGCTGCCATGAAGTGGAAGAAATGCACCTGAATGACTCTTTGTGACATGAGGAGAGATACAAACAAATGGAAAACAGAATCTAATCAGAACTCTGTAACGTCTCCTAAATAATAAAAATACATTGCTAAGTATATTATTTACTTATAAGCAAGCCACCAAGTAGAAAATGTGGATATAAATAAGAAAGTTTTACTAGCACAGTGAAACTTCTATTGGGATGGGTGGAGGGGGGAGGGGAAGGGGTGAATTCTATACAGTCCCAGGTAGCCAGGCCTAGGGGCTAAATTGCTAGGGAGTTCATCTGCCATGCAATGCAAGCAGTATTCCACTGACACAGCTGAATGTGCATCCACCCTGGCCTTACACATCCATCTTTCCAACTCAGTCATTTACCATTGCACACTCAGGATAAATGAACTGACACATGTTTTTCCTTCTGTGAAATTCTTTTTTTTTTTTTTTATTCATTTCTTTATTATTTATACACATTCTGCTCGCATGTGTGCCTGCCTGCCTGCCGGAAGAGGGCACCAGATCTCATTGTAGATGATTGTGAGCCACCATGTGGTTGCTGGGAATTGAACTCAGGACCTTTGGAAGAGCAGACAGTGCTCTTAACCTCTGAGCTATCTCCCCAGCCTCATTCTGTGAAATTCTTTTTCAGTCCTTATACCTGAACCCAGTCCTGAGACACAGTGCAGCCCCAACTTAAACGTATGGGCATTTGAAATGAAACTGGCTTTTTTGTCTCTAAAGATCCAAGCTTTTCCCATGTGATCCAGGTGGACAGGTGGAGGAGGGGCACCACCCACCTCCTTCAGGGGAGTCTCTGACCACTGCTGAAGGCCAGCAGTAAAGACCTGGGAGAGTAAGCCATAGGACCCCTGAAGGGCAGCAGTCTGTACTTTTAGCAGGACACCTCAGCAGTGTTGAGATGATAGTCTATTTCCCTCTTTCAATGCACCCTGTCCCTTCATCTGTACTGTCCCAAGGTGTTGTGTATTTTATACTTTGTTTCATGTTGCAAGAATTTATTTGACTTACCTTCTGAGATTGAAGCAGTTGGGAACCAGAATGTTAAGATGAGTGGGGAAAATCCACTGTCAACGGAGCTTACAATGTAGGGGTGGGACTTTCATTAAACTGAAGCAGGAACTGCCCAAAGATTTTTTTTTTTTTATTAACAAGGGGACCACAAAGGCACAGAAAATTAATACTGCCTGAGGGAATTAGATAGGACTTAAGAACTGATAATGCCTGAACCAGATTTGGACAATCGAATTGGAGTAGGGGGCAGGGAGTCTAAAAATAAATAGTGCCCCTCTTCTTTTATCCAAGTTCCAAACAATATAAGAAATTAACATAGTTAGGATATAGACCCCAAAGTGCCACTTTTATTGTTGTGTGGAAGAACGTGCTTTAGGGACATTGGCCATATAGGCGGGATGAATCCCACAGTTGAAGAGGCCCTACACCATGCTGAACCACCTCGCCTCATACTCATCTCCTGGGCAGGGTCTCTGGAGGACGTGGGAGTTCCCTCACCTCACCCCACCCCAACTCCATGCATGCAAGAGGGAGGAAAAAGTATCAACCTCGGCTGACCAAACTCAGACATCCTTTTCAAATTTACCATTGGTAGAAAAAAGGGTACTATGGAGCTGCTTAATTAAAATGCCTTCTCTTGAGAACAGTTTTGGAGAGAGAGGGCCCTGAGGATGCTGTGTAAGAGCACAGGGTGAAAAGAGAACTCTGAGAAAGATGAAGAAGGTTCAGATGTAAGCTGAGTCTGGGAGAAAAGGAACCTTGTCTATCACACAGAGGAGTTCAGCTGTTTTTCTATACCTGGTGAAAACCCACTAGATCTTAAAAGAAAGACCGTAGTTATGAGGAATGGTTAGCTGTTACATAAAGACATGTGCAAAGGCCTGGAAGTTACCAAAAGGGCCTTCAGCGGGTCACAGGAAAACCAGTGACCATGGACTTGAGGGGTTTGTACTTCTGCTTTGGGGACAATGGAAATTATATCTCTGACAATTGAGGACAAATCACTCATGTTATATAGAATAAGTAACTTTTTCTGGAGGAGAAAGGACATTGTCATTGTAATTATCAGGAGAGAATGGGAGCGGTGATTTAGCACTCTGCCTTCCTGCTCTTCTGTGTCCCAAATTTTCTTGGTCAACTACTACATGGAGAACATTGTGGTGATATGTTCAAATTACTAAGCTAAATCTGCCAGGTAGGGAAAAGAGATGCCACAATACATAACCATGGAGATAAAGTTCAAGCAGAGACACAGATGGGGCATGGAGCCTTTCTCTTTAGACTGCTGTGGCTGACTGACAAATTTATAGTCGTGAAGGAAACTTTTTTTTTAAGTTATAAAAATAACAGAGCAAAATGTTTAAGTCTGCCTAGTGGGAAGAGACTAAAGAAGATTTATATTTATTCCTGGAAACAGAAAGATAAATTTCTCACAGAAAGGAGTTGGGTATCTAAAAAACATTCCTTGAAGGAAGAACTCTTGGAAGTAATTGCATTCTCCCTCAACAGATACAAAGGAAAATAACAACAACAACAACAATAATAATAATAATAATAATAATAATAATAATAATAATAATAATAATTTGAAGATGGCCAGTTAGTTCACATTGGCAGTAACACCTCCCTCATGTCCACTCTCTCTCTCCCCATGAGCTTTTGCCTGCATCACAGGCCAGGTCCTTGGGTCTGCAACCCGTAGTTGGGCTTAACGGTTCTGTTCTTCACTCACTGGTCACGAAGCACAGATATTTGTGTGGACTGTGTATTTGGAACTTGGCACATTCATAAAAGAGTGTTGGTAAAATATTTTAAAGTAAAATGAGTTCAAACTTCTCGGGTTACCCCACATTTGAGAAGGCACTGTCAGCCTTTGATGTGGGTTTTGAGCCGTGCAGGGACAAAGGCTATAGCTTTGTTTGGATGGGTTTTCTTGTCAACTTATATCAATTACATTAAAACATTCAGTCTTCAAACAATGACCCCCAAAGAAAATAATGCAGGCTTTTTTCCTTTGTGAAAGTAATACCCGCTTTTACAGCCCATGGGACTAGATGTCCCTCTCTATTGAAATTCATAGCAGTGCCACTGGAATGACGGGGAGCAGACTGACATTAATAGCAGAATATTTCAGTCAGAGCCATCAGGCCATAAGGGAGCAACTTTCCCCGTTAAGTCAAAAGCTGAGTGAGTTTAAAAGAGTATAAAATACTTGGATTTAGTTTGTTGGTTTTATTATTTAGCATTTATATCTTTTTTTTCAACCCATAGTGCCCCAAAGATTTAATAAACTGATTAATACATTTGAGAACTAGTAAAAAAAATTAATTTAATTTCAAAGATCATCTACCTCAAACCAGGAGGTTTTAGGGTTCTAGACACCAGATAAATATGTATGGCTTTCTCAACATTTTGCTGGTCTGCACAAGAGACGAGGTGAACTTCGGAGAAGCATGTTTCAGTATTTCATTGTCATAACATCTGGTTGGCTTAAACATATAACTGCATTCATTTTATTCTATGAATCATTTATATGTTTAAAGAGGAAATCTTTTATAAGCTTAATAAATATAAATAATCATCTTTATGTTTGTGTTTGTTTAACCAGAAAGCTCTTATTGAGTGTCAAGCTCTGCTCTAGATGCTTTATAAACAAGTCCTTTATCAGCCTGATGATCTCACAAATCAGAGACTGGCTCTGTGTGCTAAATACTGGTGCAAAATATCAAAATATATTTTTAGGACATCCATATCCTTAAAGTTACCTTTTTCACCTTCTGAGACAATTAAGTGGAACTAATATGCTATATGAAGTCGAAACATGCGCAGAGGGTGTCTAGTAATGGTGGCTAGGACAGGGAGGAACTAGACACAGATGAACACAGTGAGTCAGCACAAGAAAATGGGAATGCATGGGAAGACCAAGAATGAGTTAGCTGAGACTTCCATGGTGTGACATGTGACACACGTGAAGCAACATCCTCCCAGGAAAGCCACTGACATCCAAGCAAGACCTAAGCCTGCAAAGACTTTGCTATGCAGGGAGCTGCACACTATGATGGGTTATTAGATATAGGCCCCACTCTGTATGGAACCACCAAGGCTATCAGCAGAGGGCTTGGGATCCTCCCCTTAGGGTTAGGCTACCACACATGGCCCCTCTCACCTCTGTTGTTAGGGTAACTTCTTGATGTGCACATGGCTGGCTTCCCCTATTTCAGCGAGAGAGGTCCAGCAAACCATGGCCATTAGGTGGGTTTCCCACCTGATCCTCACTTAGGCTCCAACACAGAGCCCCACTTGATAACCAGCAGAGACAAGAGCTAAACACCCAACATGGACTCAATAGTTTTCTTACAACTCCACCTCAAACAAATAAAAGTCCCATAATTCTACCCCAAATAACTTTCAAGTGCAAGTATAAGCTCCCTGTTAGGTTTCTATGCCCCCAAGCTGTTCTAAAGAGAGTAGCGGAGTCATTAAGGATGAATGATGACCCCATAGAGTAGCTTGTAGCAATGACCAGGAAAAAGCAATAGGAGAAAGAAATGTCTATAGGAAGAGTTGACAAACTATTCCCTGCTCTCCCTGAATCCTACTTAATCCTGTGCCCTCCTTCCCCTCCTCTGTCTCACTTGGTCCATGTGATCTTTCCCCTGCATAATGCCCCTGCATCCCATAATAGCCACTATTAATGGAAGCTTCACTCCCCGTGTCAGTGTGCTCTCACAGCCCACCTGTCAGTCATTTGCCTCAGTCACTCTAATTCAGGATGGTAGATCTGGCCTAATGTAGATCTAGTGTCCAACTCATCTTAAAGGAAGTCAGGCAAAGCCTCCTCTGCAGTGTTATATACAGAATGGTTTCCCAATAAGGTGATGAGCATTTGCAGTGGATCTGCCAGAGAGCTTCTTTTTTTTTTTTTTCTGTTTTTATTTTATTATTTTTTTTAATTTAGTCATACTAAATCTCGATTGTTAGCCCTTCCCTTGTTTCCTCCTATTCCTCCCTCCCTTCCACTTTCCCCCTTTTCCCCTCCCCTATGTCTGTGATTGAGGGAGACCTCCTCCCCCTATATATGCTCTTACAGTATCGAGCCTCTTCTTGGTAACTTGCTATCCTTCCTCTGAGTGCCGCCAGGCCTCCCCATCCAGGGGACGTGGTCAGAAAAGGGGCACCAGAGTTTGTGTGAGAGTCAGATCTCACTCTCCACTCACTGGTGGAGAATATTCTGTTCATCAGCTAGGTCTTGGTAGGGGTTCGAAGTTTACTGCCTATATTCTCCTTGGCTCGTGCCCTAGTTTGAGGAGGACCCCAGGACCCAGTACTTGAATGAATGGCACCCAGGAGGGGCTAGCATAGGATTCCTGTGCAGATAAATAATGCCTGAAATAGACTAGCGCAGCAGTAGAAAAACAAATGGAAAGCTGAATTTGTTATATTAATAGATTTTATATTCTCTGTCTGAAGGATAAGAAATGCAACCGCTTTGTTAGTTTTCAGTTTTTATCACTGTCTGGGGAAGATAGCACATCAATCTAAACCCACTATCTTTGTACCCTGGCAAGCCCTTATCTCTGGCCAGATCTGAGATGTCACATATCAAGATAAAGTATATGCGGTGTGTATTCTGGTGGATTGATTGTGACTTTAACCATGGACGGACTGTCTAAGGAGGGACTCCTTTAAGTGAAAAACCTAACACAGGGATGCTTATAGATCAGCAAACTCCATGCCTTTTTGCTTCCTACTCAGGCATAAAAAGGGTTGAGCACACAGGCTCTGGGTTGTTCTAACCTCAAAGACAGACCCTGGCCATCTATGAAGGAGTTTCTTCCAACGAAAAACCCCTAGGTATTTAGTAATGAAGCATCTTGTTACATGTGGTTATATTTTGACTGCTTAATAGTTCATGTGGTTACAATACTTCCAAATGTTTTCCTAAGTATCACTTTTAGTGTAGAATTATTTGAAGAAAGTTGTGTTGAAGTAACAGTGATAGGATCGATCTGTATTGGGTTTTTTTCATTCATCAGCTTGGAATTTCATCACCAGTCATTAAGCGCACTTGGCATTATGGCACATTCCCAGGTAAGGTCAGACACACTGCAGTTGTAGGTAGTCTGTCTTGAATGAATCTCATACAGTACTTCCAAAAGCCAAGGCCATGTCTAACGCCTCCGCTTCTATAGAAGAGCTAACAGACACTCCTGAAAACAACATGCATTTTTCTTATAACATTCCTCAATATTTTCTGGGCTTACTTTTCTTTGTAATACCTCAGGGATGCCTAATGTTTCATTTTGAAAAGTTTTACTATCAATCTCTATAACGTTTCCATAATTGTACCTGAAGATTTATTTACCTATAGCAGAGAAACTTTTAAGAAATACCTTACCCCTAGAGATAAAGGAAGTAGTCTTTGTTTTCAGTTAAACACCACTGATCAACAGTTTTTTAAGAGTGTGTGTGTGTGTGTGTGTGTGTGTGTGTGTGTGTGTGTGTGTGTGTGTCAGCAAACAACTTTTGTGATTCCATTCTCCTTCCATGATGTGGGTTCCTGAAATCAAATGTACCCACTGAGCCATCACATTATCTCTGATTACAGTTTTGCTTAATTTTCTTACATCCATTTTTTACACTTTGCAGACCATAGAAGAAACATCATGTGGGTTCTGAAAATCTAATCAGAAAAAAAATAAGCTATGACACTGCATGGGTTTTATCACTACAATAACTGTTAATGCCTCTCAAATGTGTAGGAGATTCTGCTTGAATAGTACTATAATTTAGGGGGTTACTTGGTCTTGCTGGCCACTGATATATAATATAAATAGAGGACATGATGACTGTATCTTTATCAGAAGAATCACGTGCTAAATAGAAGCCCAGGCTACTTGGCTTAGTTGGTGGCTGAAGGTTGCTAATTATAATTATGCAAATTTACATCTGCAACAAAACATATTGATAAATTCTGACACTGTGCAGTATTTCCAAACACATACATTCTTCCTCCATGCAAACTTTTAAAACACTAAGAATCCCATACTCCCAGAGTTGACAAAGCCAAAAATTAACACTGTTCATTTTACTGCCATGGGCTTTGCTTGGTCTTGAACTGGGCACTATCTTTAGGAAGCTATTTCATACAAGGAGCAGGAACCTCGTTTCTGAATGCCACAGACTATCATATCATGAGCTTGGCCCGTGACCATTTAGACTTAGGTCAAGGTCAATGTTGTGTGCTCCACCCACATGTAAATATAAATCACCGTCCAACAGAAAATAAATGACTCCATAGACTCATAAGCACTTTAGATCCTACCTGACAGTCCTGACACAGAACCAGGTCGTTATGTGAACAAATCCTTTTCAGTGTCCAGCCATTTCTGTATAACACACCAGCGGCTTTTATAAGTACCTAAACTGCATATAGATTATGGGTCCATGTAGGAGGGATGGGGAGGGAGATGGAGGGGGAGAGGGGAAAGAAAGCTGTAAAAACAAAAGAAAGAAAAAATTTAAAACACACACACACAGACTAGAAGGATGGCTAAGCAGTTAAGATCACTGGCTGCTCTTCCTGAGGACCCAGGTTCGGTTCCCAGCATCCATATAACAATTCACAAATATCTGCAACTCCAGTTCCAGGCAATCTGATGCCCACACTTCTGGCCTCTGCAGGCAGAAGGCACACACACATCCTTCACAGACATCCAGGCAGGAAAAACTTACTCATATACACAAAATAACAAAAATAACATTTAAGGTCTTCCTGCCATCTCTCTCTTGCATAGTGCCCAATTCAACCTTTATTTACCCCAATTTAGATGCTTCCCACATGCAGGTAATGAACCCTTTCTGAATTGCATGCCAGCTTGAAAAAGAGGGTACGAAAAACAAATATGTTATCTTAAGCAGAGAGAAATAGGGCTCTGACTGTAATTAGAGGGCCCAGGTCATCTGGACCTTGCTGACCTTGGGTGCTAAATCTATTTCCTAAGCTCATATTCTTGTTGGATATGATGGTCCCACTTCCAAACATCCGAAGGTTGAAGTATGTGGCAAGTTTGTCACATCTTGCTTAAAGCAACTTGCATCCTAATAGAAATCTCCTAGGGACCAGTGTGAGTCTTTGGATACAGAAGAAATTTTTAAATGACTGCAATTAACTGAGATATTAAGATACGTTCTTCCCAAACCAAAAGGAAAATTCAGAGATCCCTCAGGAATCTACATAAACTTTCCCTAATACATAGGGGTTTTTTTCCAGTATAAATCTGAGTAACTTTTGGGAGAGGGATTGGGAGGCAAATAGTCAGTAGTTTCAGCTGAGCAAGACACAGCTTTGAAGGGATCATTAAAGAAATTTAAATCAATTTCTGATAGGCATAAACAAATCTAGAGCAGCTGCAGAGTCAGGAAATTCCCAAAATGTCTCATTTGTGACTGTGTGTGTGTGTGTGTGTGTGTGTGTGTGTGTGTACCATCCTTGACTTATAAAATGCTATTTCATCCGGCAGGGCACAGTGGCCACACCTATAACCCCAGCACTCAGGGAGGCAGAGGCAGGCAGATCTCTGTAAATTCAAGGCCAGCATGGTCTATAAAGAGAATCCAGGACAGCCACAGCTACACAAAGAAAAAAATGCTATTTCATCCTATGTGGCAATACCCTACAGACGCTAATTCATTAATTTTTCTAGAGATTTTCCCAAGTACATTATTCTCAAAGTGTGGTTTAGAAAAGAAAGTGTGAGTGAAAAAGTTAAAAAAGGAGAGAAAGAAAGGATGGCATGAGGGAAAGTGAGGTATCTTTCTTTACCTAGGAAGGTTTGTCCAGTCAATATAAGAAAGTAATAAAATGGGATACAATTTCCTCAGATGTAAAATTTAACTTGGAAATCCACCTAAGAGCATGTATCACTGAGGACCATAAAATAACAAATGAATGCATGAATGTTTCAATGTGTTTAAATAAGGCCCATTGTGTACAAATGCATTGAGGAGCTTCAGGGACCCATGACTCCCAGGAAGTTGCATAGAAACATCTTTGTCTCTGTCCAAATATGCACTACCTTTCTAGAGAGTTGCACTCTCACCACACCCACAGAGTGTCAGTGAAGCTTGCTCCACAGACAGACTAAGACAAACACTTGTGGCTTAGCTCATCACTAAGTATTTAACACACTTTCCTCCTCTCAAATTCAAAACCAATGTGCACGCATGTGCCCCTAGAAGAAAAAAGAAGCTTAATGTTGCCTGATCTTGGAAAATTCTATTTTTGTTAAGCATAGTGTTTCTAACCATAACAAAGTTCTCTGCCACCCATAAGAAACTCAAGATGCCTTTTAAGTATTAAGTGTTTTTTTTTAACCATGGAACAAACTTCATGTTTTATCACCAAAGGAAAGAGAATTTGAGGAATACATATAGTCAGTGTTTGCTCCATGCAAATTTTTAGCACTGAACTTAATTGGACTTGAAAAAAATTTAACCATATCAATTACCAGCTTTGTTCCAAATATAGGAAGTCTTACCATTCTGAACATATTACTGTATTTCTAGAGGTTATAACATTGATATATTGACAAATATATTTCATAAAAACTTGAAAATACACTCAACTTAGTTCATAAAAACTGATCCCTTGTACCTAGATATCCCGTTGAAAAGGTGATTCCCAGTTTTCTTTCCTGCTTTCCAGTAGACCTTAAACACTGGAACATTCTAGAGCACTAGTCTAAAACTTCTCCCTCGATGATAACACTGAGTGGATCTTAACAGAAAAGTCACTTGGTCTGTAAGTTGGAGTTGAAGTCGCACTGACTTGCTCAAGAGGGAGAAGTTAAAAATTTCCATATGTTATTTTCCTTCCCATATTTAGGATTGAACCCAAGGCTATATGAATGCTAGGCAAGTGTTGTACCACTAAGCTACACCCCAGATGAGAATAAGTCTATCCTCTGAAAATAAAGAAAATGTGTTTCTCAATGCACATTTATGTACAAACCTCCTGTAGTGAATATTTTTATGACAGCCAATTCTCCCCTAAAAGCAGTGTGCTGTGCAAAGCTCTCTGTGCTTGCTGCAGTCACAATGGGCAGAACTGAGATGGCCCTTCCTTCACAGACACCCAAACAGACTTGCTAAGCATCCTGGTGTCCGGGTTGAAAAGGGACTGCTGGGATGCAGAGCCACAGGATGTGTCACTGCCATATCCTTAGATTTGAAAGGATAACCCCTGAAGTCCTCCCCATCCACAGAAAACTAGAGGGACCCAAGCTGTATCTCTCCGTGGTTCTCATTAGAGAGCACAGTAAAGAACTCGCAGCCTCCTACCTTGACCACAGCCCTTCTTTTCTCTACACATTTCAGATGGAGATTCAAAAACAATTCCTATTCACGTGCCACCAGCGTTTTGGACCCTTCCTTTAAGATTAAAATCAAACTGTGAAAACAATCTATCTCCTGTGACTTAGAGTGTGTAAGACCCCATGAGACTGGTGCACTCATGTTTTAGAAGGAAAACAAGTCACATAAGTCAAATAAAATCTCTTAACAATTGAGCAAAAATCAAATCTCTGACTATTATTTGTCCCTGGGAAGCAGTTTTACGATACAAGATAAAACAATAGCCAAAGGACAGAGGACTCAGATGGTCAAAGTTTTGGTCTTGTTTTCTTTTGAAAAATTCATATTTATAGAGGTGCCACAGAATTTCAATTGTGTCCTTTGTAAGAACACTTTTATATACACCATAAAATTAACTCATTTTTAAGTTGTTCAGTTTAACCCTGGTGATACTTAAGGTATCACTTTAAGATAAATTGAATCCAAGGCTCATCACTTCTCTCATGGACATTGGTTCTCAAGGCTTCTTTTTAATACATTAGATTGACTCACATACATGATGCTTACATTACAGGAATTTTTACATGAAAATTATAATGCTTTGTGGCTTAAAAGAAACAGCTTAAATGTTTTACGAGATATTTCTGAATCCCCTTGATTCAACGGAATGCAACAAATGTGTACTGGGTACCATCCTGTTCCTGGCATCTTACTCATTAGTGCAGGATGCAGTTATGCAGAGAACCATCTGTCCAAAGAGCTGACCTTTTATGATGGCGGTGTTGCTGAGATCTGCACATAGGCCCATAAGGCAGTCCACAGTGGATCAAACCAGCCTTTCCTGGCTTTTATGTTTCATTTTTGTTTTAAGAAAAGAACTATTTAGACACTTCTGTGGTGACCAGGAAGTTAGAAAATTTTAACTTCCAATTTTTCACACAGAAAACCAAACGACTAGATAGATAAGACGCTGCTTACAATCAGAGTATGGCTTCTAACATTTTGATGGCTGGCCCAGTCTTTTCTGTTAGCCACGTCCCTTTTTCATGTACCCTAGTTTCTCAGGTGTAAAGTGGGCTAATCTCTCCCTTCTACGAGTTATGGGGATCACGCAAAGTAATGCAAAGTCATGTGGACTCTCTGGGGGTGGGAATTCTACTAACAAGCTTCCTACAAATGTCACTCAGTATTTTAACCCTTCATATCTCATTGCCTCCCCCCGTGCTCAGTAATTTTAGTTTATGCTTTTTTTTCTCTTTTTGTTTATTTGGTTTGCTGGCTTTGTGTTCTTTTCTCTTTTTTTCCCTTTTCTTTTCCTTTTTTAATGCAGGAATCGGTCAGGGGGTTCCAGTGGTGGCACTCATAGTGGAAGGAGGACCCAACGTGATCTCAATTGTTTTGGAATACCTTCGAGACACCCCTCCTGTACCAGTCGTGGTCTGCGATGGGAGTGGACGGGCATCTGACATCCTGGCCTTTGGGCATAAATATTCAGAAGAAGGAGGGTAAGTAAATTGCCAGGCCCCATGGTAGATGCCTGAGTACAAAGCTTGTGTTTAAACCTTAGGGAAAAAAGGACATTGGAGCATGTTCTCTGCATTGAACCAAGACCTCACATCCTAACCAGCTATGAACAATTATCTAAATATTTACTGTGGCATGGTCTAGAGGAAGAACAGAGGACAACATCTAATGCCCCCAGAGAGCAGTGCTACATTGAGATCATGCTAGTAATAAAGATGGGGGGAGAGGGAAGGAAGTCAAAGGATGTGTTCTTTTGTCTTCATTTCTCCTTCCTGCTTTATCTCGCAAGGAAAAAGAGGTAGGTACTGGGTTATGAAACACATAAAATCTGGGTAACAGTGCAGGGAAGCCTCTGAAATAAGCTGGGTACCTTCTCGGCATAAGTCTAAGCACCCTCACGGCAAGCTGCTATAAACACATTTGCCAGATTACGCTACCAGGTACTTCTATAGTGGCCTGGAAGGCAAAACCTCTGTAATTGGTAACAGCTCTGGCACTTTGTAATTTCCTTCCTGACTTCTCAGCTCCTGTGCATTTTTCTTGGACTGCCAGCACTTACATGCTGCTCTTTGACATCCAAAGCACCCCCTCCTCCCTGGGAGGAATAGTAGGGTCCAAGCACCCTGGCAGATAATGCAAGTAATTTGAAACAAGGTATGACCGAGTTTAAGGAATACAACCAGGAGGAGTCACTTAGCCTTTGCTTTTGGTTGATGTTAATTTGGGGATTTTTGTTGTTGTTGTTGTTTATTTTTGATAATTTCATATGAAGAGCTACAGATAGTCAGTGGCTGTTGAAGAGGAAAAAAATCATTCATCTCCAGGGACGAAGCGTCTGATTGGTTAGCAGATCTCTAGTGGTCAGTCCTAAACATAAACAACAACAACAAAAAAAAACCCTTTCTTACTCAATTTTCCTAGCATGTAGTTAGAATGGCAAAGAAATTCCACAGGAGATGGCGCCTTTTATAAATACAGAGTAGGGATCCAGTAGTGCCATGGACTGCACAGAACCTTGAGATATAACAAAGTACAACATGGAGTTGCCACCCTCAAGAGCTATTAATGAATGAGTCTAGTGAGCAGACAAGCATGCAACTACAGATGGGCTAACTCAGTGGGCGACATCTACTCCCTCCTCCACCTCTCTCCTCCCGAGTCCACATGTCAGCCAGTACCACCCCTGCTTTCCTTATCTTAACCCCTGGTCCTCCACTGAACCACTAAAACAGTGTTTGCCTGGTTCACCCTGGAATCGACATGAGTGAGGTGGGGAGTCACGGAAGGCTGAGGACTTCTAGCCTGGCACTGAATGCCATGACTGATTTTATGCCTAGAGATTTGAGAGTTCTAAAGCCATCCTAATTGAAGTTAAAGCTTACTCACTGGAAATTTTAATTAAGTTGCTGTCATTGTCTTTTTGAGAGTAAGTACTGGTCCATTTTATTGCTGGGGATGTAAAAAGAGGACATTTTCCCAATGATCTTTATGTTGACTAACAAAGCCGTGTTCGATAACGTTAACATTTTTTTTATTATCCATTTTACATAGTCCTCATCTTTTTTAATAGAGCAATGTGTTTGTCTTGTCTGGAAAGAAACAGAGTCAGATAGCTCTGAGCTTCTGACTGCTGCTCTCGGGGTCTGCAGCTTGTTAATCATCTACCCACAAGCAGCTACAGGGTTGCATTTGGACTGCAGGTTTTCTTTTCCTTCTTACAAAACGAAAGAAAAAGGAAGGCATTCTCTAGTGTTTCTGGTTATCTGAGGCTGTGCCCAGTGACAGCCAGAGTCCATTGCCTATTATTTATCATTACTTTGGGCTGTCTGCATTGAACATATCAAAATCTCTCATAAAGACTTACTCTCTGGCAATTTTAATTAAATTTAATTAGATAACCTCTGATAATTTCTGTTTAAATATGTGAGAAAAGTTATGCATTTTAGAATTGGGAGAGGCACTGGGTAATTTAATCTAATAGAGTAGAAATTAAACACTTTAAGTCCACACAGTCCATGAGCTCAGACTGCCATTCCATCTGGTTTACTAGCAAAATTTGTTGAGGACTGTTTGGTGCCAGGTGCTTCTGTCCCTCTCAGAAGTGCTTCAATGATTCCTTTAAACATTTAAGTGAAAAAAAACAAAAACAAAAACAAATAAACAAAAAAACCTCAAAACATTTAAGTGCACAGAAGTTAATTTTCTTTTCTATTATTATATTTAATTTTCCATTACTATGTATATTCCTAACATACAAACCCCAGTGCATTATGTATCATCTTGGGTCCAAGTTATGATTCCTCTTCTCGTGTGGGTTCTTTCCCATCCTCACCCATCCTGATTGTGTACATCCGGGACGCACTGAGTCAAGACCCAGCACTAGGGAGACAGAGGCTGGCGGATATCTATGTGTTTGAATCCAGCCTGGTCTACAAAGCAAGCCCAGGACAGCCAGGGCTGTTACATAGAGAAACCCTGACTCAATATATATATATATATATATTGCACTTTTAATTACACCTAGAATTCTTAGTTCTAACTCTTTCATAATCTAAGTATTTAAAAATCACAGTCTATATAGGATCTACATAAATGTGAACCATGGCCAGTTATCAAAGAACATGATGTCACTCATATAATCAGCACGGAGCCAAAGAATTAAATATTACCTATTGCGGGAGGGTTTTGAAACTTTCAAGTGGTTCTGAGATACTTACAATGCTTACCATGAATAGAAACCTGGAGGGGAGTCTGGCATGTCTGTGTGTCAGTACACGTAATCAAACACAAAGAGATGCTCTGCACAGTGTTAGGATGAAAACCTACCCTCTCAGGAGAATGATTACTAATTTATTGTGGTAGAGTGAAGTCGAGATGTGTCTGTGTACCATCTGTATAAGTGCCAGGACTAAGCATGCCTGTTTAACCTGACAAGAAATTGTTTAACACACGTGCATGCAATTTAAAGTCATTTCTAAAGAACAGTATTCTATAATAGTGTACCATCTTTCCATGAGAAAAAATTGGAAAGCATGGCCCTAGCTAGCCTTCATTCACCAGAAAGGCTTTCTTCTTTGATTTCCAGAATCCAATGGAGTTGAACATTCTGCTACATACATATAAAAGTAAATGTGCCACTGCCCAAATAAAATCAGATATATGGCGCATACATGCCCTAATTGCAAATCTTTCATTTCAGACAAAATTAATATTTTTATTGCTTTGTTTCACCTTGGGGATTTATTTAAATGTTTAAGTTAATTTCATTCGTGGGTTGTTAAACAATTCAGGTCCAAGGGGCTATGGGAGTGTACCTTCAACTAACGTGGCTCTTTGTTTTATAATCTTAGAGACATGACCTTTTCTCCCCTTCCATTGTCATCTTTGTGACCTTTCTAGCTTGCCATTCAGCTCCTCTCTAAGAATGTGAATTGGAAAGACAATACTTTGGAAGTGAATTATAATTGGCAAAACTGATTATCTTCTCTGAATGAGATTGCTTGAGATAGAAGCAGACAGACTGTGTCTATCACAGCACAAATGGGCTTGAATAAACTAGGAGACAATCTCGCAATTAAATGCTTTTTCTGTATGTGGTGCTAAAAAAATCAAATTAAATTTTATGTTTCGTCGTTTTCCTCCTTATCTGTTCTGTGACATGAGGTACCTGGATGAAATGGCCCAAGTCCATATTTCTCTTATGAGAACCCACAATGTGTTTTCTGTTTCCCTGTCAGAGTCCAGGGTGAATCAGTGCACCCTTCCCATAATTCACTCCATTGCACTAGAATATTGCCAAAGCTTGATTCTTAACCACAAATGATTACAAATCCCATAAACACAAATATCGGTACTACTAAGAACTGTTAGATTTGATTACCTAGGATTTTAAGTGCAAAGACCTCACTCGTTCATGTTTGATTAAGCAGATGAACAGCATTGCCTGGTGTCTGCAACACCTTTCACGGTGCGCTTCCTCATGTTGAAATCAGACATGCCTTTGACTGATCATTGTCAACCTCGTCTCAGGCTGCAGAGAAATGGTACCTAGCTCCTTCATTTGTCATGCAATGAACAAGTACCTGGCAGTGCACAATGTCAACATAAGAACGCCATCTAAGCACATGTGTGCTCTGGGTCAGTGTCCCTCACCCATCACAATTTTATGACCAATTATGTATAGTTTAGTGGTTTTGTCCAAAAAATATACCTGAATTTACCACATTTTAGATACTCTGGAAAACAAGCAGAACTATCTAATAGCTCCAAAAAATAACATGCCTTAAATTGTTTAAATAATTTGTTCATGACTATTGAGAAATTATCAGTAAGGCATATACCGTTCACATTATAACTGGGGACTGACTATAAGGAACATGTGAGAACTGTCTTACTCTTGGGAGTAGAAGAAAAGTGTGTGTGTGTGTGTGTGTGTGTGTGTGTGTGTGTGTGTGTGTGTGTGTGATATGAGTGAATGTGGAGGGGTTTGGGAGCCATATCTGGTAGGGAAGGGATGAATATGAGGGAGTATATTTGGTATGGGTAGGAGGGTAGCTATTAGGTGAGTGGCATGGGAAAGGCATGAGGGAATATGATCTTTGTATGTACATGCATTTTAAAAATCTGAGACTTTTCTGCTTAAAGAGAATTTAATAAGAATTTTCATGGGTTCATTTATAAGTTTGTTTGTTTTCCTTGCTGTTAGCCATTCTTTTTATAAGTTGAAAATAAATGGTTTTTTTTTTATCAGTTAGGACAGAGGCATGAGAACTTCAACTAGCTATGAAAAGAGAAAACTCCATTGCATGGTTTGCAATTTATGACTGCAAATTTCTCTCAGAAATGTGAAGAATGTTTGCCTCCAAATAAACATCCTATGTCCAAAGACAAGAGAAAGTCACCAGAAAATCAGGCACTATTAGGAAGCCAGGAGCAGTCGGTATTCCCTGGGGTGTGCCATTCTGTGCAGCGATCACACATGCTTATTCTTGCTGCTTCAGAGATGCCCCTCACACTGGAGGATGTCAAAGCCCTATCATTTTTCCTGTATTACTTCCTGCAGAAAGTAATTGATCTCGATGGCCCGAACCCCAGCACGATATAGACATAATTGGAATGTCAGGGAAGAAAGAAAGAAACTGATGTCAACCATGCTGATTACATGTCCATTTTTGTTTTTGTTAGTTTCATCCACGTCTTCTCTTTTCTAGAATTTTCTATAAGATGTCATTTTTCACTTTTCTTGAAAGAAGTAGAAACATCAGAAACAAAGAATAGAAGTGGTATTGCTGTTAATAGGTACTCCATAAATGTCGCTGTTTACAGAACTATGTGCATAGAACTGTTGGAAAATGAAAAAGGCATAGCTCCAGCTTTCAGGGACACTGTAATGACTATTCAAATACATGACTACAGGGTTACATGGGCTCTGATAAGGGCACAGTGCTAAAACAGCAGATAAAACACCAGTGGGGTATTCCCAATAAGGGTGCTACAGTGTGTAAATGTCAATTGTCCACAAACACCAATATAATCGTTCTATTCCATTCCCCTCCCCATTCCCATCAAAAACTGTGTTTAAACTGGGTGTTGGCCTAGACGGTAGCAAAAAATGGGCTCTCTCTGCCTAACAACCCCCCCAAAAAACAATCAAAGAAACTGATAGAGGAGACTATTTTTATTGTTGTTGTCATTTTTGAGGCTGATCTTAAACTCTGAATCCTCCTGCTTGAGCCTCCTGCAAGCTGGGATTACAAGCATGCATTACCACAAGTGGTCAAGGAGAGAAATTCTTGGTAGTAGTAGTAGTAGTAGTAGTGTGTGTGTGTGTGTGTGTGTGTGTGTGTGTGTGTGTGTGTATGAGATTAACTTAATTTCTATACTTAATTCAAAGTATTAAATGTAATAAAAGTTTTGTAAAATAACTGACAATATTTGTTCATATATAATTTATATGTAAACACCTATATCTATACATACACATCCAAATGATTTAATTGAAAACTTAAAAGTCTGATAACAAGAGCTTTCAGATTAACCAATTAATGGGTATTTTCTGATGCTTGCTTTAGGTACTGTGGGTGTTGGGAAAGCATAATTTCTTCCATGGATGAGTATGCAATCCCATGTACACAAATATAACAAACAATTCTCAATGTAATACTACTGAGTTCTGAGGTGGCAGAAGGAGGGACCACAGACAGAGCATCACTATCACTTTTCTATGAGAAATATAAAGGTACAGATACACAGTTAACCTCGGCATAGTGCCCACATTCTATTGTAGAACAACTCTGTTTATTTAAGAAACTACAAA
This sequence comes from Acomys minous, assembly GCF_964271855.1. Lineage (NCBI taxonomy): Eukaryota > Metazoa > Chordata > Mammalia > Rodentia > Muridae > Acomys > Acomys minous. The sequence continues at coordinate 37,019,010 of NC_140484.1, read as the reverse complement.
GTATAATAAAACTTTGCTCTGGCAGGTGGCTGTTAAATCTCACCATGCTGCGTCAACATGGGGAGGATGAAGCATTGATTTTAAAACAATGTTCTCAAGCATGAAGAAGGAAATACCATGAAGGGGAAAGGTTTTATTGATCTAAGTTAGCCAGCCAGCTCCTGACATTAAATATGCTTTAAAACTGCTCAACTCTTGGCTCACAAGGAAACTGTGTCACTGAACATAAAAAGCCAACATCATCGGAAAGTACCTATCTGGCCAAACCATTATTGGAGAGAACTCTTTTTAGAGAACTCTTTCCTGCAGTTGCCAGAATGCCAGTCAATGCTGGAGAAGATTTCAAAGCTGTCTACTAACCACACCCCTTATAAACTGATTTGGGTAGACCGGAGGCAGAACTCAACCAGCTGTTTAAAACCAGAAACCCAGATAGTCCCAAGGAGAGTAACCTACATACCCTACTTAATCCAACAAGAATAACCCATGCACTCCACTTTAAGAATCTGATTTAGAGCTGGGTGTGGTGATACACGCCTTTAATCCCAGAACTCAGGAGGCAGAGGCTGGCAGATTTGTGTGAGTTCAAGGCCAGCCGGTCCAGAGACAGTTCCAGGCCAGCCAGACCTACACAAAGAAATCCTGTCTTGAACCAACCAAACAACAATCCCCACTTACTCAACATCTATGTGTGATGAGTAGTTCTCAGCATTTTCCACACAGGACCTTTTGAACTACAAACACCAACCTTAAGGGCATATTCTGTGAGTTTGAGTCTAGCCTAGTCTACAAAAAGAGTTCCACAACAGCCAGGGCTGTTACACAAAGAAATTCTGTCTCACACACACACACACACACACACACACACACACACACACACATACACACACACACAAAATACAATACAATACAAAAAACAAAAATAGGAAAGAAAGTTACTTAGTTACTAAGTTAGTTAACTAGTTAGTTTTAGCCAGATGCTGTGGTGCACATCTATAATCCCAGCACTCAAGGAGACAGAGGCAGGCAGATCTCTGTGAGTTCAAGGCCAGCCTGGTCTACAAAGTGAGTCCAGGACAGCCAAGGCTACACAGAGAAACCCTGTCTCAAACAAACAAACAACAAAAACAAAGAGGCTGATTTGGATCATACGAAGATCAGATTTCTTCTCTGATACATCTACTGTTTTCCAAAGCAGCTTCCTTGGTCTCTGTTCCTGTTGCACATTCTCTTCAAGTCACCATGCCATTGTCACAGGCCCTCTGCACCTGCTACCACACTTGGTCTTCAGAGCCCAGTTGAGTTGAAAAGTGTATTGACCTTGAATCACCTCTTACCCTAGCTGTGCCTGGCTCTAAGTATTTATCTGGTTTGAAAATCCTCCCAAACAAGACTATTTTATCATTAAAATACTCATTTTTATATGACTTTTAGCTTAGGACCTTAACATACATAGATTTCTTAAGAATATCTTCATCATTCATTTCCTCTCTTTTACAAATTATTGGGATTTTTTTTTTTAGTTAGAATTCTCAACATTTTCATATAAGTGTGCATCATAATTTGTTGTGATATCCCCTCTTGCTTTCTTCTCCTGGACTCACTGTCACCTCTCTGATGGGTTCCCTTCAAAGTATATTCTGACTAGTGAAAAGATATGGCCAATTTTAAAAGGTAGGCAATAAGAACAGCAGTATTGAAAAGGAAATGCTCTGGGTGACCGCAAAGTTACAGACAGTAGGGCAAGCATTAGATCAGAATGGATACCATCCATCTCACTTATCTTTGATTTAACAGTAATCAAGAACTGCTATAGTCCCAACCTCCCATCTGTTTAGGTTTCACTTTTTAAAGATAAGTATTTTTATTAATTTTTTGAGAATTTCATTCACTGTATCTTGATCAAATTCACTCCAACTCCTTTCCTACTTACTCCCAGATCAACCCTTACCTCCTCTCTCCCACAATTTTGTGTCCTTTTTAAATTTTAATTATCTGTCGACTCCAATTTGTGCTGTCTGTATGCTCATGGCATGAAGCTATCTTCTGGAGCCGTTTAGGCTACCAGAGGCCGAATCCTTATAGAAAATTAACTCCTATCCCAGAAGCCAGCAGCTGCCAAAGCTCCACAGTTAGGGGTCAGGAGTCACAAATCCCTTCCCAGTCAATTCTAGAATGTTAGCTAGTTGGTCTTATACAGTCTTATGTAGGCTACCATGGCTGCTCTGAGTTCATGAGTGCAGCAGTCCTATCGTGTCCGGACAGTACCGTTTCACTCCAGTCCTTTCTCCTCTCTGACCTCTAGCTCTTAAAATCTTCAGCCCACTCTTCTAGCAAATGCAGAGAATTGACTGTGGAGAGCTCTGCTGCAAATGGAGCATCTATTATAATAGCCCCTCCTCAAGGCTACGGGGTGCTCACTTATTTAAAGCCACTGACTGCATTCTCAGTTGAGTCTCATGTAGAACTGCAATCTACAAACCAATCCAGATGTGGATTTATTCTACTACAACTGGAAAGGAATAGCTGGACCTGTGGTTAGCAAATAAGTTGCTGTACATCAGAGTCACCCACATGGCATCGTAAACTGTTAGGCAGGGCGGTAGACTCAAGAGATCTGCTGTTCATCATGGGAAGTATATTTAATAGCATAAATACTTGGAAAAATAATAAGGGAATGAGTTAAAATATTCTTATACGGGGCTAGAAAGATGGATCAGGAGCTAAGAGCACTGACCACTCTTCCAGATGACCCAGGTTCAAATCCCAGCATCTACATGGCAGCTTACAACTCTGTAGAACTCTGAGATCTGACACCTTCACACAGACATACATGCAGGCAAAACAACAATGCACATAAAGTAAAAATAAATAAAAGTTAAAAACAAAACGAAAAGTATTCTTGTACAAAAAGCATCTAGGTTAGTTCATATACTAAGCTTAGATTCACCAAGTATGTGTGTGTTCTATAAATATATACAAACTTTACTTACAAGTGTGATGTAGAATTTAAAATAAGAAAAACCAACAACAAAGCACACAGATCACTAGACTACACCCTTAGATTCCATCATTTGATACAGTTGGTTGAAATTTGCACATTAGATAAAGAGGAGAAGTTGATGTTGTCAGTCCAGGGGACCAGGCAGTTAGAGATATTTTCCCAGCATCTCCCCCCTGTCTACCTGACTTCACCCACTAAGGCACTTTTGGGCAGCTCTAAAGATCATCTTCAAAATTTTAGGAAGTACTATTAAAGAGCTAATCAAAGACTAGTAACGCTTAGGTCAACTCTACATTCCTTTGCATGGACTCAGGCTCTCTGCCCAGGCCTCAGCTCCCCTCTAGAGCATCTTCCTAATGCCGAGACCCTTTAATACAGTCCCTCGTGTTATCGAGACACCTGACCAAGAACTTATTTTAATTGCTACTTCATAACTGCCATATTGCTACTGTTATAAATCATAATGTAAATATCTGATATGCAGGATAGCTGATATGCCCTGAAGGGATCATGGCCCGCAGTCAAGAGCCATTGCTCCAGAGCCAGCTCTCACATCATGAACTTTCTCTCACCCTACAACTCACCTCAACTATCTTCCCCAGTCTCAGGCACATAATATCCTGCTGCCATGAGCCTCTCAACCTTACAAAGAGATTGACAAATGCACCTTTTTTTAATCTAATTTATTTCTAAAATGTTTCCTCTTAAGTTTTATAGCAACTCTCATTAAAAGTTGCTTAAATGCAATCAAAATCCACAAGCACCTTTAAATTTTATATTAAGGCACTATTGATAAAATAACCTTATGGGGCAGGAGAGCAGGAGAGATGGCTAATGGTTAAGAGCACTGGTTGCCCTTCCAAAAGACCCAGGTTCAATCCCTATCACCCACATGGTGGCTCATAACTGTATTCAAGTTCCAGGGTACCAACACCCTCTTCTGGCCTCTGTGGGCACCAAGCACACAAGTGGTACACAGATAAATATGCAGTCAAAACACACATACACATAAAATAAATAAATGTACAAATAAATACATAAATAAAATGGCCTCGGATTTAATTCCTGTCCTTTAGGAGAAGACAGTTATAAAGCATCTTAAGGGACCTTTGACCCTGCAGCTCATGCTATGCTGGGTTAACCTGCTACAAGTGGCACCACTAATAATAAATGTCTGGAATGTTCTTCTCAGACTCAGCCCAGAATCCACATGGAATTCTCAGAATAATCATGGGCCAGAGCATTTCATATTGCTGTATACTGCACTGAAAGCCTACAATAACGCTCTCCTTGACAGAAAAGAGGGGAAATGCATTGATAGTAGGATTCGACGATACATGTGCTATTCTTGCCAAAAGAAACAACAAAGGAAATGAACAGAGCCCCCCCCCCCATTTGGTTCCAGTAGAGCCTTTCCTGCATCACTGGGTGGACATGTTCATGGGCTGGTTTATGTAAAATGGCTCTTCATTCAAAGGGAAAGTCGTATGGGTCCTGAATAAGCACTAAGGGACCTATTGCTATAAGTCCGTGACAGTTATGAGTCAGTGTCTGGGGAACAGGCCTGACATTTGGATTTCTGTAAGCCTGTGATCATCTTAGTTTTCATCATTTGATGGTGTGTTTCAGTTGTATCATTCCTAGTAAAGGAATCACAAGCCATTTTCCTCTTGAGTGTCAACTCGCATCCATTGGTGACGGCTTCCTAAAATGCACTGAGAATGACTTTGAGGCTACGTCTGGGCTCAGATGAAAGGACAGAGTATGAAGGATTAACAATGAATCTGGGCAAAGAGAGGACCTTACACTCAATGTGCTGTGAATGCCTGCTCTGGGACTTGAATGAAGTGAAAGTCTTACAAGCGCCCTCACATTTGTAGACAAGTAACGAGTAGTGTAGTGAATTATCTAAGCAATGAGAAGAATAAGAACCCAAGTTACTTCAGAGACACTTGGGATAAAGAAAGCAGTCGCTTTTGCTCACTATGCCAAAACATACCATGTTCAATCACTTGGCTGTATAAGAATCTCCATATAAGCATAAAGCATGGGAGAAAAGGGACCAGAAACAATTCATTACTGGGAACCAGTTGGAAATGGAATGAGATACAGGTTGACTACACAACTTGCTATACGTAGGAACTGGGGGCTGGAGAGATGGCTCAGCAGTTAAGTGCACCTGCTATTCTGGCAGGCGACAGGTTTCTGTTCTCAGCAACCACATGGTGGCTCACAACTGTCTTTAACTCCAGTTCTAGCGCCCTCATCTGGTCTCTTCTGGGACAAGGAACAGACATGGTACACAGATATTTGCAGGCAAAACGCTAATACACATTAAATACATTGTTTGAGAGTTTTTAAGCAAGGAATTAGTCCATCATAGAACATGTAACAAAATAGAGAAAAGCTACATTTCCCACCATCTGAAAGAATATAGGGTGAGAAGACATAATCTGGCAAGCCACATAGAGACACAATGTAGCATTTCTCTTCCTGGCACTTCTGCCTCATCTCCAACAACATGCTTGACACCCGGGAGCTAATTTTATATATAAATATGTGTATATCCCTTATATACTTTTGAAAAGCTTCTGCATGCAAGAATTTGATCCAAATATATTATTTTGTAATGTGGGATAGTTATGATATTGATCCCATTGTCAAAAATAAGGAAACGTAGAATGAAAGAGTCATACCCTTCGCTAACTTCCTGCTGGTAACACCATGGTCTCCCCAGGCAGGCCGGGACTGGAATCACACTCTTAGCACCCATGCCATATTGCACCCTAGGAAGGTGGCACAGTAACTACAGGAGGCTGGTTTTGCTCATCCCAGGGCTCAGTTATTTCAGACAAGAAGTAGAAGGCATCCAACTTTCTCATTCTCTCACATGCTAGTTAACTTCTCCTTTGAATAAATCTTGAGCCAACATTTGGTGTATAGCCACTGAAGGTGTGTCCACAGCTGGGCCTCCCCAGGGATTCCATATACTCCTTAAGCCAGCTCTGAGCCTGACTTTGATGTAGTGCCTAAAACAATAAAATTCGCGCCATTCCCCTACCCTGCCTATGGGTAGTTTTCACTGATCGCTTTTACTTGGAATGAACTCAAAGGATATTTGCTTGACTTACAGTTTTGGCAGAAACTCTGCCTGACCATGTGGCAGTTGCTGTATTCCTTGGAATGCTTCCTTTTCACTCCTGGGCACACTCACAGCCACAAGCAAAGGGAGGAAGGGAAATGATACACACAAAACCAGCGCTTGCACTTAGATGTCCTACTAGTTCTAGCCCAAGGCGGAACCTTTGCCAATGCTGTTAACCTCAAGAGCTATGCTGTCCAACAGAACTTCCTGAGATGACAGAATCTGCCATCCATCAGACACGCCCTGAGCATTTGGGTTATGGCTAAGAAATTGAATTAAATTGAAATTAAACTTAAATGGTCCCTCACAGCTAACGACAACTACACTGGCTACCTCAGTTCTTCATTTCTGCAGTGGGTTTTTAACCCAACTGGAAGTGTTTGAATTCTGATAGATTTCCAGTGTTAGTTGACATTTTTTTAAATATTATTTGAAAAAATATATTTTGGAATAACTATTCTAGTTTAAGTGCTATTGCAGGCACTTGCAAAATCGTACAAGGGAAACAAAAGGACAAAATTTCCTACCCTTGTGAGGCTTACAGTCTAGCAAATTTAGATGGATTTTTTTAAAAAAGCATTTTAGAAGGTGACATGTGAGGGACAGTGAAGAATTATGGGATCAACACAAGGACAAAGTAGAAATGCCTCCTCTCATCACTATGGTGGCACTCTGGGGCAGAAAGAGGAAAACACAAATACATAGGTAATGGAGCATGCCATCCGAGCAGCAGCCAAGGAGCTTAGAGTCTAGCTCCATCTTAAGCTGCCTTAGGAACAGCCACCTGAAAAAAGGCAGAGTACGAACCTTGTTCTTAGCATTCACTTGCTGTTCTCAAGCCCACCGAGTCACTCACTTTACTACGTATATCTGTTTCTTCCATGTTACCTTATGTGGCTCCATATTTTAGAATCCATGGAAGAGAGTTTAGTAGGAAATGGTCTCATTTAGCGCTAATGAAACTTCTCAGAGAGCACACTGTCCCACCAGTGTAGATATGCCATGCCCTATAACAGGCAGTTATGATCTACCTCACTAAGTAGATCTACCTTACTAAGTAGCTAGAACCCTCAGGAGTAGCCCAGATGAACATTTTCTTCCAGGCTACACATTAAACCAAGATCGGATTGCTATCTTTCTTAATTAACAGAAGCCACTTTGTAGCGAGGTTTGATTTTCAGTGACAAAACAAGTTGCCAACCTGTCTGAGATTTCCATCCAAACTGTATCAGCTTTCTATCTATCTAGAAAGCGCAAGAGAGTTGAGCATAGAGATTCCAATTGTTGAGTATTTATGTATCTTTCCATTAATTAAAAGGAACTTTGAGCAGCTGATAAAAATGAGAAATTGCATTGGAAGCAATGGACTCCTGAAGTCACATTACTGAATCTCCTAGTACATTGACTAAAGAATAGCCTCATGCTTATAACAGAAGATAACACCTGCATCTGACCATTTAAACAAATCACAGGCTTTTCATCAATACACTGATGCAGCCCACATGGAGCTTAGAGTAATTCATTACGAGATTCTTCTCTCCTTTCTTGTCTTCCTAACCCGGCTGGCTCTCACAAACTGGGTACTTTTAAGGAAGTCAGTTCACTTCTACAGAACTCACATTTTTTTTCCCTGCATAAAATAAAGTGTTATCATTCCTTTATTCCAAGTTCAAGTCCCTCCAGCAGAATCATCAGATAGGACCCTTTCCAGAAAATAGAGACTTTGGAAGTATCAAAATCTGAAAACCAGGGTTGGGGGGTGGGGCGTATAGTCACATGAGTTTTGATCCCCATTTGTTTGACTTTGAAATGACATAAAACTAGTCCCTGGAGATCTTCTCATCACCAGCCTATTTCCATATCATCTTGATGAATATGATCCTAGGCGTTCCCTATGGAAAATCTGGCTAAGAGACTTTCCCCCATTGAAAGCCTGGCTAAGAGACTTTCCCCACTGAAAGCCTGGCTAAGTGGCTTTCCCCCCATTGAAAGCCAGGCAAAGTGGATTCCCCCCACCCCATTGAAAGCCTGGCTAAGTGGCTTTCCCCTCCCCCATTGAAAGCCTGGCTAAGTGGCTTTCCCCCCATTGAAAGCCTGGCTAAGTGGCTTTCAGTGGTGCTTTGCCTTCTCATTCCAAGACTTCTTTCATCCACCATATTTAGAAATATTAGACTGTCTCTTCACCATATGATGGGTGCCATGCTAGTTGCCTTGTCTCAGCTCTGAGCTAGGTTTCTCTGGTGCTCCCTAAAGGTATGAAAGATTCTGAAATACTTAAAAATACCTACATATAGGTGGGCAGTAGTAGCACATACCTTTAATTCCAGCACACAGGAGCCAGAGGCTGGCAGATCTCTGTGAGTTCAAAGCCAGCCTGGTCTACATAGTAAGTGGGGCTTTTTGTTTGTTTTGTTTGTTTTGACACAGGGTTTCTTTGTCAAAACAAACAAACAAAAAGGCCCACTTACTCAATATCTATGTGTCAGGAGTAGTTCTAGGCATTTTTCACATGGGACCTTTTGAGCTACAAACACAAACCTTAAGACCATAGTAGGTCTGTTAACAAATGAGGAGATAAAGTCATAAAGAGCTGAATAATCTGCCTTAGAGTTCTTAGGAGGAAAGAAGGAAAACTGATTCCAATGAGAGGCGCCATATCAAAGTGTTTTAATTTCATCACTTCATCTTCTACAGATTATTTATTTTATATTTGATTTATTTATTTATTTTACTTATTGTGTTGACATTCATGTGATAAAATTACTTCCAGGTGCCAAAGCCAATAAGCTCTGTGTGAGGGAAACCACCTTGGTATTACTGAGACACTAAATGTCCTCAGATGGTGAACACTTTTATGAACAACTGCCCTAAGCAGTATGAGACTAAAACAATGTGCCCCCAATATAAACTGTGAAGAAAGGGTCAAATGGAGAACTAAAAAACAAAATGAATCAAACAAAATCTAGAAACAGATCCAAATGTAGGCTTTTTATCTGGGTGATCAATTCATTTCCAAATACCCCGTGACTTAAAAAGACAGACACTGAAGCCAAGGCTTAGGAATGAATCTGATTGCAATTAAGGATGAAGCAATGCAGACTGTTGGAGGATTAAACTCCATAAGGTTTCTCCCTCTTTCCCAAATTTAAGCCTGAAGTCTAGGCCAAGGCAAAGACAAGGTGATGAAAACCCGCACACAGAGCGAGCAGCTAATTATTTGCTCTGCAAGTTCCCAAACATTCCTCTAGAGCTGACCTCGAGCCATGCACTCATCTAGAACTGAAAGTACATGGAGAAGCAATGGCCCATTTCCCCACAGCATGAAGTACAGCATCGAATCTCAAGGGCTTCCAGGAATCTGGTTAGTAGTAATCAGAAATTGTCACACAGGAGGTGGGTTCAATTGAGGTTTAAATGGGCTTTGAGTAATAAGTTCAGGAGCAGAGAGCATTCCATGCAGCAAATAGAGCAAGTTCCAGGGCACAGAGGCGTGCAAGAGGCCAGTTGGCTTGGGAGGTCCTGTATTTATGGCAAATATATAAGGGTAGCAGAGGAGAGCCTAGGTTAGTGGAGAGACCACAGATAACCTTAAATAACATACCCAAGTTACGGCGCCATCTAGCTATTGACAAGGAGCTATTGCAGAATTTTAAGAATATTCTAGAACATTCCTCCACAGAAGAGACATTTGACCAATATCATGGAGGATGGACTGGAGGAGGGTAGCGAAGAAGCCAATTAGCACTCCTTTATTCCAGCTGAGTGAGATAGGACAGACCCAAGACAAGGTCCGAGGAGGAAGGGGTGAGCTGGGACAGTATTTCAGAAAGTCGGGTCTCCCTGTGCTGCCATTTCTAATAGGGGCTGCTAAAGCCTGCACGTGCTACTGTTGCTTTACCTCTCCAAGTGGATCCCAAGGAGAAATAAGGACACTGAGGGGAACAACGATGCATGGCAGTAACAGGCATCATCAGGACGGGGTGGTCGAATGAGTGAGTGAATAAGTAGAGGAATGGATATGCAAATATCTGCATCCGGTGTTTGCAAAGCCCCATTGTAATAAAGCTTCACGAAATCTAAGTATCTCAGTTGCCCAAAAGTGACAAAGCACTGGTGCTTGCGCTCGCTCGCGCGCTCTCTCTCTCTCTCTCTCTCTCTCTCTCTCTCTCTCTCTCTCTCTCTCTCTCTCTCTCTCTCTCTGCCCTCACAGGTCATACTACTTAACAGAAAGGAATTCACCATGACTCTTCCATAGAAAACCAGGAAATGCTGGCATGAGGCATGCTGCACACCAGGCCCTTTATGAGGATGAACTCATTTAATTCAGATGTCTATTAAAAAAAATACTTTAATCACCTCCATGTTACATGTATAAAAAAGAATAAATAAGGACTAAGTAACGCTTAAGCTCACATAGCCTGCAGGTGAGAGCCTCACCAGGGCTGTCCAGACTCTTCAGATGGGCCCCACTGTTACTTGTGACAACAGAATTATGGCCTTTGGAAGAAAGTGGTAACTGTTACTGCAAAGAGGAGGACAAAATTAATTAAAGAACTAAGGGGCACTCATTGGGATTAGCATTCTTTATAACCTCATTTAAAGACAAATTTTAGTGCCCTTTATATAACATTTAGGCATGTTTTTTGGCTTCAAATAAATGACAAATTTTCTGTTTTCTTTCGTAAACTCGTGATTCCATTGGAAATGATATCTTTTAAGTACCAAGTGTGGGTATTCACAGTTTTATTTATATAAGAAAAATTCCTCACGCTGTCTGCAGCATCTAACAGCATGCACAGGGGTCTCAGGAGGACTGCTCTCCTCGAAAGCTGTTAATTAACCTCAGATTAGCTTTTGGAGTCTCAGTGAATTCTAGATGCTTTCTTTAATTTTCAAATCTAGGAACAAAAATCTGATATTGCAGATAATTAAATTTATTCTGGGAGAAGTATTTCTACATGTGGGCTGCATTCACAGCATTTGAATAGAACAGTAATTGCAAAGTATGGGGCATGTTGCTGGCTACCCTGAGCCCTGGATAAACACTGACCTATTTTAAATTACTATGTGACTCATCTAAAAAGCTGCAGACCATATACACAGTATTTAAATGGAACCACAAGTGCCACGATGCAGAGATTTTCCTCAGTCACAAAACCCTCTAATTTGAGGTGTACCCAAAATAACACTGATGCATATGGAGCCACAAATTAGTGGTTTCCACAAATAAGATCACTCTGTCGTAGACCCAGCTCTAAAGCTACAGTTTCATGTAATATTACAACCATGTTTTGGTGTCAAGAAGTTTTCAATCACTACTCTAGTACCATAAAAAGAAATCTAACAAGGGGCTGTCTCTAGATCCATTGACGTTCAAATAGCATGGTAAAAAGCTTTCAGTCTCTCCTCTCCAGTGCTGTGCAGTAGAGACAAATAGGAAGAACAAAAGAGAAGTGGCAAGAATTTCAAGAAAGCAGGGTTCTCAGAAACACTAAAATGTATGTCCACAAATATAAGACAGGGAAATGAAGTGAGCCTCTGCAGCAAGCAGGAGACAGAAGCTCAGCAGAGAAACACACAGGGGAGAGTCTAAAGGCAGCAATGCCTGCAAGCTGCTGAACACCCTGTCAGCATCTTCGTTTTTCAGTCCCCCGTATGTTCATCTTCCCTAAGCCAGTCCAAACACTTCCAACATTCATACCCCTGTCTCTCCCCATGTCTGCCCCCCACCTCTCTTCTCTTGTTTCTTAGTCTCTGTCTGCCTGTCTCCTCTCTCTGTAAAAAAAAAAAAAAACAAATATATATATATATATGCATATACACACACACATACACATACATATATAAAGGAAAAGCACTTTACTAATAACTAACTGAGCTTACATTTCTCCTTGTGATGCACATGATTAAGAGACTGCGTGACAGAGTGATATAAGACACAGGGAAAGTGGCACCATGGGACAAGAGTGAAATGAACAGACTCAGCTCAGACACTGAGGTCACCAGCTATGTTGCTTATCACATATCACTCCAGGACCTTAGACCAGTTTCTTCCTATGCAAAATAGACTACCTGCCTGCAGCACAGATGACTCTTCCATGAATCCTGCAGCACCAGGAGGTGCGATGAATCCAGGAAATGCTATATAGGATTGTTCTTAAAGCAGTGCCATTAAGCCTCCAAGGCCAAAGGCATATGAGCTTCATATCTGCTATTTCTCGGTTAAGGGGAGATACTGGTAGCAATGAGGAGCTTTTAACAGCAGAGACACATGAAAATATAGTATTCTCCTTTTGATGTAATCAAAGAGATAAAAGGACCTAAAGCAGGGATGCAGTTTAGTAACTGTAACACAATGCTTCAGATGGACCAAGTCACTTTTGCTCTCCCAGTCACATCTGCTCCATGTGTGATGGCTGTGTCCTCCATCTTTTCTGTTCCATCAGTGATGAACCTCTCCACTTTGTAGCGCCCACCTATTGCTCCCAGTATATGGCCCTTCTTGCTAACTGATTTAGCCAAACCCACCACTGTGGTCAGAAATGAAATAGGAGTGAAAAGTATAGAAATCGTCAAGTCTTTAAGCTCACCTAACTAGTGAAAGCCATGACTAAGTCAATTATACATTATTCTTCAATTTTCACCAACTGGCGACTGGATAAAAGTGACAGACAGCACTCTCAAACAGTTAATGACCTCAGGGAATTCAGGTTTCATTACAGATGGCTGGCAGTAGAGAACAAATTTTGAGTTGTTATCAAAATTAAACACCTGCGGATGAATGATTGAACCTATCAAGTGACTAATCAGAAGAACCACTTCTGTAGTCCATCATGTGCTATGTTATACACTCAGTTTTGCAGAACTCTCTAGACTTACCCAGCTGGGTTGCCTGTCAACTAGACATATGACCAGGTATGACTGTTCATGCCTTGAGTCTTAGGAGAATTAATTAGCACCAGACATATAAATGTGTCTCCCTTCTGTTGAAATACTTCTCACTGCCGTGGGGACAAAGCCACAGATCTCACAAGACGTGGTGACACTTGGCTGTGTTTCTAGCACTTTGAAGGTAAAAGCAGAAGGGTTGTGAATTTGAGGCTAGCCTGGGCACAGTAAGACAATGTGTCAAAAATAAATAAAATCTAACGTAATCTACAAAGGACCCCATGATCTTGCCCTGAATAACCCTCTCTGCAGCCCCATATTTTCTCACACTTTAGTTTGCTCCCATCATTAGCTTTTAGCTGCTGTAACAACTGAAATAATTGCCTTAAATAAGCAGAAAGGATTTCGAGGGTCTCAGTTTTACACGTTTGAATGTATAAATAATTGGCCTATTGATTGGTATGGTGACAGATCTTAACAGGAACACAGAGCAGAACAAAGCCATCTATATCCTGTCTGGGACATGGATAGCACTCTGGATCCCTTTGAGTGCACACTTCCAACATCTCAAAACCTTCAGTTAAGCACTATGTCTGTATTAGTTACTTTTCTGTTGCTGTGATAAAACACCAGGACCAAGGCAATTACAGAAGGAAGGAGTTATTTGCGGCTTACAACTTCAGAGGGCTAAGAGTCCATGATGGCAGGGAGGGGACAGCAGAGAGTAGTCATAACACTCGGAACAGAAACAGTTCACATCTTAAACTTCAAGCAGGAAGCAGAGAGAGCGCATGGCATGTGGTTTTGATACCTCATGGGAACCCTGTATATCCAGGGCATTGCAGGCCACTGACACAAAGACATTCTCAAGGTTCTCGCTCTGCTTTCCTGGGGAAGGAAATCTCACAAGTGTCTGCTGCTGTGGTCACAGCAATGAGGGAAAGCAATGGTGTGAAGCACATGATACAGAGAGAAGCATCAGTGGTGGCATGGAAGAACACGTGGCAGTGTTCTGCTCCTGGCATCACTTATTTGTTGGGTGGATCTAAGTTTTTGACTCAATCTTGTTAGAGGTTGGTCTGATGTATTTTGATGCTAATTACTGCTTGCTGTCTCTGTGCCCCACCTTGTACCTTGCCTAAGAGCCTAACCTGTTTGACCCATAAAAGGCCATTACACTTGGGCAGGGCAAATGGGATAGGTGTGGCGAAGGTTCTGGGGGCTTTGGGAGACAGAGGGAATCTTGTGAGGAGAAGAAACCTGAGGAGAGGAGAGAGGAAAGACGGTTGCACCATGGGTTAGGTGGAGGAGAAGCACATGGCTGGCATGGATGGAGATTGGCCCAGATGATGATAATTAGCAAGTATTTAGGATTATGGATGGGAGGTAGCTTGATATAAATTATTAGAAGCAGATGGCGCAAGAATAGTTTAGGGGATTAATATCTGCCCTACCCCAGGTTAACTAAGGCTATTTTAAAATATAACAAGTGTCTGTGTCTTGATTGTTAGTGGGTTAGAAAATACTGCCATAATAATACTTATAGGCCTAATAATAAACATTATCAGGCCATACTGATAAATTAACCACAACATAACCTAGCTAAAATCCATGCTTGTGAAAGTAAACAAATCTCCTGCCTACTGGGTTCCTGCTAATATCAAATGAATTAATATTCTTTCTATCTTATTTAGGAGTTGTTGATACTTCAATGATGAAAACAATGCACAAAGCATAAAAAATGTACAAAAGATACGCAAAAGATATTATTTTCCCAGTGTCCTAGAGGACAGTTCTTATCCTCCTTATTTTGAGCATTTATCACTTCGTAGCAAACCCTTGTGGTTTGATGACTGACAGATGCCTTTCTCAACAAGCTAGTGAGAGGAATTGAAAGAGTTGGGGAATAGAAGGACCTGGAGGGGACAGGAGCTCCACAAGGAGACCAACGGAGCCAACAAATCCAGCTAGAGGAAGGATGCTACAGCATCTGATGCACCAACCAAGGACCATGCATGGTGTGGACCTACACCCTCTGCTCAGATGTAGTAGATAGGCAGCACAGTCTCCTTGTGGGTTCCATAATATGAGGATTAGGGACTACGTCTGACATGGACTCTGGTCCCTACATGTTGATCACTTCCTCCTGGCAGGGCGGCCTTGCCAGGCCACAGAGGAAAAGGATACAGGCAGTCCAGATGAGACTTGATAGGCTGAGGTCAGATGTTAGGGGAGGAGGGATCCCCTTTTTGAGAACTAGGGGAGGGAAGGAGAGGGTATGAGGGACAGATCGGGAGGCCATGAGAGAGGGGGCTACAATCAGGATGTAAAGTGAAGTAATTAATTATTAATAAATAAATAAATAAATAAATAAATAGTGGCCGAGACCTAATTGTGCACTGCTGCTAACTCCCTGGCTTTTATTTTTTCTTAAGTATAAAAACTATTTTTTAATAAAGTAGACAGTACCGTGCTTTGGGAGTGTTGCTTCCTATGAAACAGACTATGGCTCACTAGAAAAAAGTAAAACCTTCAAGACAGCGGTGACCTGCATTCTCAGCCAGATCGGTGACCACCTTAGAAGACTCCCTTAAAACCCTTAAGGTAGTTACCTAACTCTTGCTTCCACTCGAGGTGGGGCGTGTGTTTGTTTCTTTTGGGGGACACATGTGCACCTATGTGTCTGTGTATGCATACCCATGTATATGGAAGCCAGAACTCAACCTAAAGTGTCACTCCTCACAAGCTACTCACCTTCATTGCTTTAGATACAATGTCACACTGCGACCTGGACTCACTGTTAGGTGAGCTAGATATCCAGGGTCCCCGCCCCCAGAGGTTTATTCTACCATCTCTGCCTTCCCAGTGCTAGGATTGCAGGGTGTGCAGCAGCACATCTGGATTCTACAAGGGCTCTGGGAATCAAACCTCAGTCTTCACGTTTGCATAGTAGGCACTTTATTGACTGAGCCATCGCCTCAACCTCCTGTCCACACAGTATATTGATGCTGAGAAATGCACTGCTGAGATAAAGCCTTTCTCCCCATAATTAGGTGCAACATCACAGTTTGTGGGGAAATAACACAGCAAATCCCTACCGAGATGCAGATAAGCAATTACAGGCATTTTAATAACGGAGTTAGAAGCAGCAGGCACTAAACGTGAAAAGGGACAACGGCGACAAGTAACTGAGTCTACGTCTTACTTCAGGTTGTGAGGTCTGAGATGCGAATGTATTTTCAAATGTACTGCTTTGTAACTTGTCACATTCCAAACAGCTATTTTGTGAAAAACATAGGAAGAAGCAATTCTGATTAAAAATGAATCCTCAGTGTTTTCTTATGGTCTATAATGTTCCAACTGCAGTGTAGGGTGGCTATAGTAAAGAATATTGTGTGGGGTATTTTGAAATAGCTGCAAGGGAGGGTTTTGAGTGTCATCACCACAAAGAAATGCTAAATGTATAAGCAGCTAGAGTTGGTAAACACCTTGATTTTATTATTTCATAGTCCCTCACATATTGACGTCACACTGTGCCCTATCAACTATGAGGAAATATGTGTAAAGTTAGATAAACTACAAACACACACACACACACCCTGAACAGGAGCTGTGTTGACCTGACTGACCGTGGTTTTCATTGCAGCCTTATCAATGAATCTTTGAGGGACCAGCTGTTGGTGACAATACAGAAGACCTTCACATACACTCGCACCCAGGCTCAGCACCTGTTCATCATCCTCATGGAATGCATGAAGAAGAAGGAACTGGTATGTCACCCCCATGAGTGGCAGGGAACTCTTCATGCTCCCACACATTTGCTCCACTCCTGCGTGCTCTTCGCCTCCTAGCCTTGCTTTCACCGTTCTCCCAAGGTGTCACTGGCTCCCGGCACTCATAGATTTTTCAGTGTTGGCTTTAATGAAGTATATGTAGTATGTTTTTCTTGATGTGGTTCATTCGTATTTTTTTATGTTTATCTCAATCAAATGAGCTGCGGAGAACATAAAAATTGGTTTTGTGGTGTTTAATTTCTTGAGTTCTTTTTGTATTTTGGATATTAGACCTTTGTCAGATGAAGGGTTGGTAAAGATCTTTTCCCAGTCTGTAGGCTGTCACTTTGTTCTGCTGACAGTGTCTCCTGCCTTACAGAAGCTTCTCAGCCTCATGAGGTCCCATTTATTAATTGTTGACATTAAGGCCTGGGCTGTTGGTATACTGTTCAGGAAGTTGTCTCCTGTGCCTATGTGTCCCAGACTCTTCCCCACTTTTTCTTCTAACTGAATTAATGTCTCTGGTTTTAAGTTGAGGTCTTTAATCCACTTGGACTTGAGTTTTGTGCATGGTGACAAATAGGGGTCTAATTGCGTTTTTCTACATGTAGACATCCAGTTAGACCAGCACCATTTGTTGAAGATGCTATCATTTTTCCATTGAATAGATTTGGCTTCTTTCTCAAAAATCAAGTGAGAAAAGTGGGTCAGAGGAGAGGACATCCTATTGAGACTTTAGGTGAGAGTAGCATAGAAGAATGGGGAAATAGTAGGACCCACAGGGTCCTGGAAACCTACAAGAAGAACTTTATGACAGGCGGATCTGGGTCCTGGGGTCCTCCTCAAACTAAGGCACCAGCCAAGGAGAATATAGGCAGTAAACTTCGAACCCCTACCAAGACCTAGCCGATGAACATGATATTCTCCACCGTTGAGTGGAGAGTGAGATCTGGCTCTCATATGAACTCTGGTGCTCTTTTTCTGACCATGTCCCCTGGATGGGGAGGCCTGGCAGCACTCAGAGGAAAGATAGCAAGTTACCAAGAAGAGACTCGATATTCTAAGAGCATATATAGGGAGAGGAGGTCTCCCTCAATCACAGACATAGGGGAGGGGAGAAGGGGGGGAAGTGAGAGGGAGGGAGGAATGGGAGGAAATAGGGGAAGGGCTAACAATCTAGATGTAATATGAATAAATTAATAAATTAATTTTAAAAATTGGTTTCATCCTGGGAAGGCTCAGGGTGTGGGGTTCCATTTTGCTTGTAAGTCAAGAGTCACTGGGTGTTTTTTGTCACTGTACCTTTAGTGACACAGCATCCAATTTAATATGTTAAGCAGTGCTGATGGCAAGTAGAATGGGTACCCCAGAAGTGCTGTGTCACCTATACAAAGTTCCTATTGTGCTGTCTTGCTGCTGGTTAAGTGTTTCCTACATCAGTGCAAAGTGTCTTGTGGATGTGGGACAATCAGAGATGCTCCGGCAGGGTGAAGAGGAACAACACGAGCTAGCACTAAGGAGCCTTTAATACATGCCAAATAGAGAACTAAGTCTTCCTGTCTATTAACACAGGTGATCTTTTCAACTTTCCCACTAAGAAGAAAACTAATGGTACCTTTAACTTGCCCTTAAGGAAGCTCAGACTCACTTGATGAGTAATAAGGAAATGAGACATAAAACCAGTGATGGGCCGTCACTGAGGGAAATATTCTTATTCAGCAATTGTTTCATCCAAACAGACAGAGTGAACTACCCACTCTGGAAAGAATCCCGTCAGGCTCTCAGGAAACAAACTATTCTCAAAGGCCAATTGAGCTAGTGATGAAGTTAACCAATTGTTTAGATGGAATAGCTGGTCCAAGCAAAGCACTCTTCAGAAGATACCCACACACCCTTGTTAATCAAGTCTTCCAGAAGGTTCCAGGCTTTGGATGCCAATGGAGAAACTGGAGACACCTCTAATTCCTGAACATCTATATGTTTCAATACATCCCCTGCCATCTGGTATACAGAAGCCAAAGAAGCAGCTAGAGTCTGTGGCGGTGAGACTACCATGTTTATTTCTTCCACAAGACATGGGAGGATTTTCTCCTGAGTATGATAGTGTTTAAGATGCTGAGGCCAAAGCTAATGATGAACATTTACCCTGACAGGACTTTTCAGTAGCATTGAAATTTCCTAGAAAGACAATTCTAGCAAAATTCTAGGAGCCAATGGAGGTTATAAAACTAACTGGATGGACTTGTCAGGTGCTTTATGAGACTGTCCTGCAGGATTCTGCTGGATAATTGTCATTTCATCATGAACCCTGAGCAAAAGGTGGAGTGCCTTTCTAGGCAGGTTAAGAAATATGACACGCTCACAGCTCCAGGCTAAGGAAAGGTATCTGAGCAAGCAGGAAGAGCTCTTCCCTCCACATGTGGGCAGAAATGTTAAGGATTCATAAAGCTGTACATACTCTAGATCATTTCCAGTGTGGACAGTACTAAGTACTTTGCAAATGAGAGGAACAGAAGGTAGTAATTTTCCTTTTTGCAAAGGCAGAAGAGTATATTGGGGCATCACCTCACTTAGAGGTAAGGCATCCACATACAGCCCAGAAGAGCCAGTTAGAAGGGTCTTGTAAAGTGGTCCCCACTTACCAAGCACAACACAAGGCATACAGAATGAAAAAGACACTGCAAAGTGAAGTTCCTCTTCTTCCTCATACTCAGCCGGCCTTTGCTTGCCTTTAAAGGATCCATGACACGCTAAAGCAAATCTGACCTATCAGCTAAAGCTCCTGGTTCTAAAGGTGATGCAGCATCCTTCTCCTGACTCCAGCCAATCAGCTTACACAGTAAAGAACGTCACTAGAAATATGTATTTACTTGGAAAAATGTGGGCTTTAGAGTAGGGTGGCCTGGTGGAAAACATGCTTAGGTGGGTCTGTTGATGATTCCGGTACGTGAAGCATCCCCATTTGGTACTGGCTCACAGAGGTACCACTGTATCTTCTACTAGTTCCATACAGTTCTTGAAATTCAATTTTCCTCTGCTTATCCAAAACCTGCCACCTGCTGAGAAAATAATCTCTCCCTAGAAACCAGCCTTCTCCAGGATTGCCAGCTATGTTGCTCTCTACTCACACATGAATTTTAATGTTGTCTTGTCCAGTCTACGTGCATGCACACTGCTAGACAGGAACAGCAGGTGCATTGATGACTCGTGCCCTCATATTCAACACAGATCTGTCCTTGAGAGAAACCAAGGCCCATACACGGATCCATTTATCCACACGCCCCCCCATCCCCCACATCCCATAGCAAAGTATCCTGATCTATATGTCTTCCTTTGTATCTGGTATCCAAGGAGAGAGTTCTCTCTAAAATGGTTCTCTCAGCATGGGCCACACATCCCCTCACATCATACTTCCCCTGTGATATTGCCCTAGTAAGGATGCTTGCTTTTTTTTTAACAATAACCCTTCATCTATGGGGTACCACCTCTATTTCCACCTTGCCAATCCTTCAATGGCAGCATTTTCCTCTCACTCTCAAACTTCTATTTCCTCCCCTTTTCCTTTAATTTCTTCCACCCACTGAAGCTACAACATGTGCAGTTTTGTTATTTTTTTCTTTGTGTCATTTTTTTAAAAGAAAATTTAATATCTTCTACCATGGGAGATTGTGTCAATTTCTCCTTGAAATTCTGCCAGATTTTTCCTTTATGTGTTTTGAGATTGTGTCCCTAGGCTCATAAGATTTCACCGTTGGCTCTGTTTCCTAGTGAATCATTGTCTGCCATTATTCATCAACGCTCCTGACAATGTCTCTGCCTTGCTTTTTGGCTCATCTGGTATTAATACAAGTACATCAGCTTCTCTTAGTTCATGCCTTCCTGGAAATGAAGGATTCTATGCCCCTTTGTTCATTTCCAATCTTTTAATACTTTACTGTTCGGTGCATTTCTCAAGATATATAGTCTTCATTTTTAATATCATTTAAATAGAACTAATACGGTAAGCTTGGCCTATTTGCATATGCCCTAAATAAATGTCTTTTACATTTTATTCAGTCAATGAGACAGTCTCACCTGCTGAGCCTCCTTTAAGTATTTCAACATAGTGTCTCTTCTTCTTGACAATAATACACACCTCTTGCTGGTTTCAGCAATGACCTGTCTGGATATTATTCATAACTTTAATATCTCTCTCTCTCTCTCTCTCTCTCTCTCTCTCTCTCTCTCTCTCTCTCTCTCTCTCTCTCTCTCTTTGTCTCCACACGCATAACTGAAAATTGTTTTAGATGCCTTGTTTGATTTCAATTGTTACTTCAAAAATTGAATGTGTAGAAACAATAATCTCCACATTCCCTCCATTCCCTCCAATGTCTCCCACCCCTGCACCTCCACAACGCCCCGCCCCCTGCACCTCCACAACGCCCCGCCCCCTACACCTCCACAACGCCCCGCCCCCTGCACCTCCACAACGCCCCGCCCCCTACACCTCCACAACGCCCCGCCCCCTGCACCTCCACAACGCCCCGCCCCCTACACCTCCACAACGCCCCGCCCCCTGCACATCCACAACCTCTGCCCTCCAGTTCTTGTATCCTTTCCTCAGCCTTGTGAGCTTCTGCTCCTCCTTCTTCCTCCCTATGCTGATATCCCAGCCAATCACTGCCAAGCTATCCTGGCGTTCTTTTGTCCTGGTGTTTGCCTCCTGTGCTCTGATTCCAGCAGCCCCAGTCTTGGGACGGAGACTTTTCTCTCCTCCGTTAAGCCTTCTGCACACTGCTCCTAGCTTCACCTTTGGGAGCCCGATTGAGATTTTATCATACTCTTGCTTAGCTGGCTTCACTGTGTCCACACTATTGTAGGTTTTTATTCCAGGTGCTGCTGTCATTAACACATGATCCCTTCGCTTTACCACCCTTCTCCTCCACCACGTAATTCAGGCTTCCTATGTCCCCAGTTCCCTTAATCGAAACAAACCATTCTTCCTGCTGCCATTTCCACTTGTTCAAATCGTATGCAACAGAGAGCATCCAATTGTGATGTCTTGTAACTGTTTAGCACAATTCCAACATGAAAGTACGGGGACTAGATTACAGTTGCCCTGTAGCCTGTATCTGAGCTGCTCACAAAGAAGCTATTGTGTGTCATAGCTCACATTGGATCCCTCACATCGCTCACTTGCGTACCCTCAATTAGTCTTTTCAATAGCCTGGATTCAACAGTAGGTGTGTGAGCATGTGAGGTTATTTTAACAATGAACCATTGAGTCTGCATCAGGAATAAATGCAGTCCAAACAAACAATTTGTTACACTAGCCTTTCCCCCATAAAGGCAAAATGTGATTCCACATTTATGTTGGAAGATAAGGATTAAATAAAAGACTAATGACTTCAAGTTCATTGACTGCTTGATTAGGAGTTACTATGGTGTCAGGGTATCTGGACTGTATTCTTATCTCAAAATCCAAAGCACTATGCAGTTTTCGTACTTCATCACATGATTTTGCTTAAAAGCTTCAAGCATTATAGTAATTCGGCCACTATTATTTCTTACTCCTACAGTTTTGAGAATAATGAGGTTACGCAACAGTTTATTTTTGCTTTCAGTTGTGTGTTGAAGCCTTATTGAAGGCCTGGTGGCTCGAAATTAGAAAAGGGAGTGGAAATTTTTTTAATTATACTTTATGATGAAATCAATTTAATGTTGTAATTTTCTGACTGTTTGAGGGGCTCCATGATGCCCTTCCCAGCCTTTGTGACGTGGAAGCATGGCTTTCCTACTTTCTTCCTTATAGCAGGTTCTCATTGGCAACAATGGGTCTAAATCAATAAACACAAAAGTGGTATTAGGGGCATTTATCCAGTTTATTAAGTTGCGATGGGCAGGAATGAAATGAACCAATTTTTTCCTTGAGCTTTATCAGCTAAAAAGCATCTAAAGACCACTGTCCGATCGTGGTCAGTCTGGACTGCGACTGAGTAAGTCGTTTATGAAAGTCTATCACCCAAAGTTCTGGAAGGTGGTGAGTTTAAGAGCAAGGTACCAGAATACTGGACATGTGGTAAGGACTTCCTCACAGATGACAGCTTCTTGCTGAGCCTCCACGGGGTTGAAAGCAGCAAGCTTCCTCAGACCGCATTTCCAAGGATGCTCATCCCATTCCTGAGGGTGAAGCCTTTTGGGCCAAATAAGTTCCCAAGCACCAAACTTGGTGACAACATCACATTGGTGACTAAGATTCAATATATGAAAGGGCAGGTCACAAATACTCAAAGAGCACAGCAATCATAGCGGCATCTACTAGTAAACATGAAAAAGAACCGTGTGGGGATGGGGAAGGATGCATTATCTCTACCTTTAACTTAGAACATAAAGGATGCACAATCAAATAAGCTCGTTGGTGGGCTAGGTCGCTAGTCTACTCCTAGCAGCTGAAGCTGTAATGCTTCATTAGCAGCATACACTCCATAGGGCTCCATAAGGCAAGGAAATACGAAACGTGCTAACGAGTCAGGAGGGAGGGCCAAGAGCAAGGTCGACGTGGTGCTCATGTATGCAGCTCTCAAACAATTCCGATTAAGAGCAATGTGCTAATGGAGTAAATGGAAGCCAGGGCATTAGATCATCTTTTTTTTTTTTTCTTCCTTTTCAGACACTTCATTGAAGTTCTTGGCATTCAGTCTTCTCTTCCCTCTGAAACTTTCCTATTGGTCCAATTTAGACTTTCAAGTTTCCATTTTCTTCGTACTTCTTAAATTCACTTTGGCTTTCTATTTTCCTCCCTCGTCTTCCCCACTCTACAAGTTGATGTTTATCAAAGATCAGCTCGTGATTCTTTTCTTTGTTGTTATGGCTTCCGCTGCACTAAGACAGGGCGGGATGCACAAATACCTAGTCAAAGCATCTCCTGCGTTCCTCCCCCAGGCTCAGACCCTCATTCCTGCTTACTTTGACTAGTGCTGCTGTCTGGCAGCCTGGTCTGGTGATCCTCTATCCCTGCTATACACTGCATAGTCCACAGGCAAATGTCCACAGACAGCAGAGAGCATGTAAGGCTTTGCAGGCCGGGCATGCTCTATATGTCTTTTCCTCCTCAATGACCCTGCCAACTCTAAAGCCATTCTGAACTTCTTAGCCACAGAAAAACAAGCCATTAACAGAACTTCACCAACAGATGGAGTTGCGCTGGCTTCCTGCTACAATAACGCCAGATCCTCCTTGCGGACACACAGAGAAAATCATATCACTCACTTGAACATAAAGTATGGTGCTGTTTTCCTACAGTTCTGCCTGAAAATCCATTCACTCTTTATTAATGCTTCTGGACAACCAAACTGACCCTCTTACTTGTTTTTATTTCCTAATTCCCTACATGTTTTCATATGCAGAGCACTCTCATTTAGCATAACACCAGATGCTCCCTCCCGTCCTCCTCTACTTTTCCCTCCTCCCTCTCCCCCTCTCCCCCCCTCCCCCCCCACCTCCATGCACACAAACACATACACACCTGGAATACATTTAACTCTTAACTCTCTTATCTGTAACTCTCATCTTCATTGTCATACACACACACACACACACACACACGCACACGCACACGCACACACACACATGCATGCACACACATTCTATTATTCTATATAAGCTCTTAAAAACCAAATCTACATTTTACTCATTATTCCATTTTCCCTACATTCACTCAGGATTTATTGTGCTTACAGTATACACATAGCAGACACTCAAAAAATATTTGGTTACTGCATCACTGAATGAAAAAAATCTCAGGTGTTGGGGTAATGCTTGGAATCCACATATTTCATTAAAATCTCTGCTAACAAGAGCATATCTCCTTGGGGGATTGCAGATTTGGTTTCTGACCTAGATTTGATTCAGGCCATCTGTTTCAGTCTTTTGACCTGTGGGAAGCCATCTAATCTGGTGACTATGAGGAGCCAGAGCTAGAAGCAGACAGACCTGGATTCCATTGTGACCTCATCACTACCCTGGCTTACCCACCACTGATTCTCAGGGTCTTAGCTTTGAAAGAGCAAGACCATAATCTCACTGGGTTCTAGAATCTATTACATTCCATTTTGACCCAGGCGGCATTTTGTTTTTTTGTTTGTTTGTTTGTTTGTTTGTTTTTTGTTTTTTCAAACTCAGCAAGACAAACATTAATCTACTAGAAGATTAAGGGTTTTCTGGGGGCTCTTCAAGTCCAATATCCCCAACCAAATGCAAAGCTACAATGTATCTAGACATATGTGACCTATTGCTTACAAAAATAGATGCATGGAAGGTTCCTATTATCATTAACAGAGGTGGTTTGGAGCCTCAGCATCATGTGTTCATTCCTAGGGACCATCAATACTTCCACCATAGATTGTTGGGAGAGTTAAGAGTGAGCATGTATAGAGAATGTGAGCCAGTGTGTGGCTTCTAGGAAGCGTTCAGTTATTAATTGTCAGAATAGTTACTCTATGAGTCACTGCAGGGACTAGTCAAAGTATATGCCCAGATGTTGCCCTTGGGTTTTCTCCAGTCCTAGGTAAAATAGCCAGGGAGTGAAACTTTAATACCAGTGACCTGCTATTGCATCATGAAGTTCTATTCTTCCTCCTTCCTCATCCTAATAGACTAGCTACAAGAATGTATGTAACCTCTACATAACAAGGAAAGAAGCAAATTATACCTTCTTTAGAGAAGAACTAAACCAATAACTGAAAGGCAGAGCCTTAGATAAGCCATGGTTAGCGATGGCTCACTGACACCACACCCACTACCTCTACTACATACATTTTTAAAATCACCAATGGCATTGCAGCACAGAGATCAGATTTCTACCTACTTCCTACAATTTCAGCAACACATACCTCTACACATTACTTGACTTTAAAGATTTTCTAATTACAGG
This sequence comes from Acomys minous, assembly GCF_964271855.1. Taxonomy (NCBI): domain Eukaryota; kingdom Metazoa; phylum Chordata; class Mammalia; order Rodentia; family Muridae; genus Acomys; species Acomys minous. The sequence continues at coordinate 36,993,289 of NC_140484.1, read as the reverse complement.
TTTTTGTAATTTGGAAAATCAAGTATTAAAGTCCCACAGCCACAGGAGAAGCTTCAACTCTGAAAAAAAAAAAAGGATGTAGTGCACAAACAACCCGAAACTGTTCTGGTTCCTATCGACAGAGAATAGATTCCTTAAAATAAATAAATACAACTAAGTTTTTTTCAACACAGAGCCAAATCCTATTTTTGCATATACTTTTGAAATAAGCATTCAATTCATAGAAAAAAATGTACATTTCTCTTTTAATTTGAACCATCCTAGTCACATACAAATTTCTTTTTTTACCACCATTCAGTGTATTCACTTTTTACATCACTTTGAGATGCTCCAAATAAGAAAAACTGTGCTTTTCCTCAGCAAAAAGTAAAATACAATTTAGACCTTTTCAGCTTCTATCACAAAAATTCTCTACTCTCTTCACATAAGGAGATATTTCCAGTATTTATCTATTTATTTATTTTAATTTCTTTGACAATCTGGGAATCAAGCAGCTTTGGCCTGATATGCAGAGTTTTTTGTGAATGCCTACCATTTAATTTATTCATTTTCAACACTGTGCTGTGTGACGAGTCAGCATACATGGATGATTCAAGGCACTTGATGCAACTTCTGTGCATTTGCAGACACCAAGGTCTGGTTGCGCCCTCACAGTACTTAGCACTAACTCTCTATATTGTCTTGCTCTGTGGTGTGTGTCATGCTCCTGTTTCTCATAGGCCCTTCATAAGGAAGGCAGCTGTGGCGTCCATGACTGTCATCATATCCTGGCCCGAGGAGAAACTGTCACCCATTTTAAAAGACACATCACATATCTACTAAGTTACTGCATTTGTTCATGTTGTCGAGTTAGTCGACACACTACACATTTTCTGGATGAAGCCATTGGACAGCAGCCATCTTACCTTCAGAACAATTCCTAGGCACTTACCCAATCTTCACATGCCGCCTGAAAATCTCCCTCTAGTCAGAACCACACTAATCCCGGCTGTGTCACCTGTCCCTCCTCCAACACAGAACACAATCAGAATGATTAAGTTTTAGTATTTGAACTGAAAAATGAAGCAGACGGGGCTGACGAGATGGCTCAGCCATTAAGAACACTGTCTGCTCTTCTATAGGTCCTGAGTTAGATTCCCAGAAATACCCACATGGTGGCTCGCAACCATCTACACTGAGATCTAACGCCCTCTTCTGGCCTACATGTGTACATGTAGGTAGAGCACTTACATATGAAAAATATAATAAAATAAATCTTTTAAAAAAAAAAAGAATGAAGCAGGTATCTCTTAACTCTTTACCAATTGGTTCATCACAGCATGAACCCAAGACTTCACACACTGGTGGTGCATGCCTTCAACCCTAATATTTGGGAAGCAGAGACAGGGGACTGCATAAGTCACAGGCTAGCCTGGTCTACATAGTAAGCTCCAGGCTGGTCAAAGCTTCAAAGAAAAAATGTCAAAACAAAGTTCCTGAAACCACAAGTTCATCCACAAACTTCTACCTCATTTAGAATTATCTAGTATACTCATTCTTAACAAAACCTTGAATCTTTGAAATGTTCATTAAGCAGAGCTAGCCATTGGAAGTGGCCAGGAAATGCTATTCCAAAATATATTGTTTTCATATACTGACCAAAGTACTTGAAAACAGAAAAATGCAAGCCTTGCTAAGCCCTTCTCTACTTGCTTGCAGACAGGGCCTGCAGATAACACAACCACTAACAATACCCTGCAAATTAACCCTCATCAAGTACTCAGAAGCAGAAAAGAAGAAAGCTCACTAGAGACTTGTATTGGCCTTGGACAAACCATCTTCTGCCCTTTTCAAAGTCCACACATTACAGTCCCCTCCAAAACAAGTGGTTCTCAACTCCCAAACAACTCTTTCATGGGGGGACCATGAATCATAATCCTGCATAGCAGATACTGGCATTATGATTCAGAAAAGTAGCAAAATTACAGTTATGAAGCAGCAACAAAATAATTTTACGCTTGGGAGTCACCACAACATGAGAAACTGCATTAAAGGGTCGCAGCATTAGGACGGTTGAGAACACTGCTCTAGATCATTGGCTCTGAAGATGGACTCTCCTGCCACACACGCGCTGTCTCTCTGACTTCAGCAAAGGAGGGAGTCAACAGATCCTTGCTATTTTCTTGGCTGTCCTGCCTGGCTCAGGCAGGTGTTCAAAAACCGTTATATGTGAAGCTCGAGATAATCATGAGTAGGAAACATAGTCAAAAGATGGGGTTTACTATTTGGACCCCAATCCTTTTGCCTTCTCCACTGTAAATACTTCTGGTGATTTTCTCTTGCCCTCCTCCCAGTGCATGCTGGGATATGTCACTCTGAAACTGACACTCCCTTTGTAGTTTCTCTCACTAAAAATAGGACTCAAAATGTTTGGGGTTTTTTTGTTGTTGTTGTTGTTTTGTTTTGTTGTTGTTGTTGTTGTTGTTTTAAGGCTAGGCTTCTTCCCTGCCCAGCCTATGTTTTCTGAATTGACTGTTGTCACTGCAGAGCTCCTAAGGAGTAGGTCAAGCTGAGCATCTTCCACACCAGACTAGAAAGCCTCTCTCCACGTCTAAACTGAAGGCTTTGACCATGCGGCTTCAGGGTTGAGTTTCTATGGCGTGTTTTCATTGTTTAGTCCTCTTGAGTCTTTTCCGTACCTTTTTTGTAAATGTACGAGGCAGGACTGCAGGGCCAGCCTGGGCTATGTAATGAACGCTTGCCTTCTCCTGACCAGTTCCCCCAACCCAGGCATTACTGGCCTATCGTGTGTGTACAGCCATTTAGCCTTATGCATGCTCAACAACACAAATTAAAATTTTCACATTGTAAGCACCGAAATCCTAAATTATGTCTGGTTCTCTCTTCCCTCTGGGTCTCTAAAAGTAAAAAGCACAGGCTCTGGAATTCTCATCCATGGAATTCTCATTCGTGACACGTACAGAAGTTGCGAACTGAAACGTTCCAGGTGTTGAACCAAATGCAGTTTCCATACAACCCAGGCAACAGCCCCAAACTCCAGGAGGTTCCAGGCCCTCATAATGCCCCAAGTGACCCGTACTGCCCACCGCCAGGCAGTGGAGGCCTAGACTGCTTGACATTCAGAACACGCGTGACTTCCTGGCTACCCACACAGGCAAAAGGAGCACCTCTCACAAGGTGCAAACCAGTTCTTTGTGACTTCCGAACACATCTATATCAAAGCTTTGCTCAAATTTACTTAGAAAACTGCACGCAAATCAGTAAGATCTGAAAGCATTTAACCTCAGGTGTACCAAAAAACGTAGGAGCACAAAGGAGTGCTTTGCCTGCTTACCTGCTGCCGGGGCAGGCAATCACTCAAGTTCTACTCCAGACCGGCTTTCAGTGGGAGAGAAAGTTCCTTAGCCCAGTTAAGCTTAGCAGTGCTTGAGTAAAGAAAAACAAGCAAGGGGGGAAATTCACAGAATACATTAGGCTCTGAGAATGCAATTCAAAACATCTGCTCATAATCTGTAGGCTAACAGACAAGAGGCATAGAAAACTTAACCGACTGCAATCAACTACAATCGACTACACCTTAGCCAATCAGCCACTCAACTGATTGCAGCTCGATGATCAGCTGATAATGTCTTACTGAGCTCGTCAGTTATAGGGCCTCCCGAAACCAGACAAAACTCAACACTTGCTGTGATTAAGCGCATACTGATCTGATCTTTGAAGCCCTGTTCAAAAAATGCTCAGCCCAAGTCGATGGACCTACAGCAAGTTTTACTTAACTCCCATGACCAGGAGCTCTCCGCATGCGTCTTATGGCCAAGTCTGAGACAAGTTTTTGGTCACGGATCAAACTTCAGATCAGTAACTACATAGCACAATGTTCAAAAAGATGTGGGAATTTTCTTAGATAATAAACTATCACTGAACTACGTACACTTTATCTGAACTTCATCTTTACAGCTTAAGCGCAAACACCTTCAGTGAAACGGAGGATGTTTTGAAAGCCCCTCCCCAATTCTGGCTTCCAACATCAAAGCAGCTACTCAGCATGTGCTAAATTAAAACGAAGAGGCTGGGCATCTACTGCGGCTCTTGCACAGGATTCTTCTTTGACCCGGCTGAGGCCCAGAGGTCCAGCTAGCTGTTTGCCCTTTGTGCTGAGTCCCCCACACAAGACAAGCCATTTTGTGCGGACAGATGCTGTTGGTTGCTCTGTCAGGCTCCCGGCTATGAGAAAAGTATTCATATTGGAAGATAGGCTCGGTGGCTGTTGTCTGACTTGGGTCTGGTACTAGGAACCAGACCTTGTGCCTTTCCTATCTGACTTCATCTGGCATTGCAGGGAGAAGCATGCCTAGGAACAGACCATCTTTCTTGACACAGAAGTTACAAACTTAACATAGCACTGCAATAGAAAACTAGTTCAGATATTTTTTTTTTAACTTACAAATCCTAGCCAAGGAGGGCGTGATGAGTCTGAAAATAGTCCTCCATCCTGTGATGTATGAGAAGAGCTGGTGGGGGGGGGGGGAGAGGGAGAGAAAGAGAGAGACAGACAGACAGACAGAGACGGAGGGAGGAAGGGAGGGAGGGAGGGAGGGAGATGCACAGAAACTAGCAGTCTGTTTTAGGGAACAGGTGTGGCTTAGTTTAATCGCAGGGCAAATGACCTGAATGGTCCCTTTTAAAGGAAGCTGGGGAAGCTGAGAGCACAGTCTGTTAAGCAGGATCCTATGTCTGGCCACTGGCTTGCATCATTTAGGTGAACTGTAGACCTAGAGATTGGCAACAGTGAGAGATCCTGGCTTCAGTGAAATGTGTATTCCAGACGGATGGCAGGACGCCAATGCGAGTTATAAGCACTCGCTGCCTGTGGGACAGAAGGGCACAGCTTCTTAGAAAATGACTTCCAGAGCTGGCAAGATGGGTAGGTAGTATAAAAGCATAATGCTCTGGCAGAAGACCTGAGTTCGGTTCCCAGCACCTACACAGAGTGGCTTACAACCACCCGCAACTCCGTCTCACATCCACAAACCCCACGCAGACACACATGCATATATGTAATTTTTTAAAATCTTTTGAAAACTTATTGCTTATTATAATGTATTCACATTACATCCCGGTTGTTATCCCCTCACCCTTATCTTTAAAAAAAAAAAAAATAGAAAACCATCTTCTAGTGCACAAGGGATTACTGATATATTTTTGGAGGTCTGAACCTCTTAGGCAATTGAAATATCCCTGTTCTAGGAATAAGGATGATGCAGGCCTGAGAGTGGTTCGCCTGCTTTAAGTCTCTTGTCTTCCGTGAGATGCTCTCAATAATGGTCAAGGGATTCGGGAATGAATCCCCGGGCCCTTGCCTCCTCCCCCAGAGCAGTGAGGTGATAATATCTAAATTATGAGACTGTGACTAAATGAACTAATATATACAGAGACCACAATGAGCACTTAATATTCTATTGCAACAATATTCTATTGCAATTGATGGCAATGTTCTTTATTTGTCACTTTATATCTATCAAAGAGCATTTCAGATTATCTTATTTCAGACCAAAAAGTCAACTTTGCTGGGGCCCCTACTAATAGCACCACTTTACAAAAGGAAACAAATACTCAGTGACGCTCAACAACAGGTCGAGTGTCATTTCCTTGGTTAGTGACAGTTCATCTTGAGCCAAGGCCATCTTTCTGTGAGTTATAGATTCTGACTGACAAGTGTGAACAAGGTAAAATAATTTTTAGAGAATCCACTTTATGTTTCCAATTTTGAGATTCCTGGAAAGGAAAGACTCCTATGCTATTTGGCATTCCTGGGTGTCCTCTTCCCCATGTTCCAGGCTACAATTCCTTTGAGGATCAGGTAAGCATGGTGCCCAAATATCCTACACTCTCACATTATTCACGGGTAGCATCAAGGAACTGGAAGGTAATGTCATATACAGTATTCCTTGTCAGAATAGCTGACAACAGTAACACCTCCTCTCATGTGATGTGTCTATTTCATAATAACCCTTTATATATGCAAAACTCTGTTGCATGACTGTGTCATTCGAAGTGTGTAACAATACAGCCAGAATTGTGTCTGTTATTCATCTAGGCAGAACAAGGAAATAGATTGAAATAGAACAGGAGTGAATAGCAAATGTCACTTTGAGTCCATCTCCTCATAAGAAGTCATAAGGTTCTAACTCATAGCTGATAAAAAAAAATGCAGGATCTTAATGTCTAGGACCTCCTATATCCACAGTCATTAAAAAAAAATCAGACAAAATAATGGGCAAGCATGAGTACCCTATTTACTGTGGAAATTAAAATAATATAATAAATATAAATGCCTTTTACAGATTGAAAACGGGCATGTGTCATGACTTTTTTCCATTAAAAGCTCCCTGACTGACTACTGCATGGAGCAATTGGCAGTAGCTGAGGACTTGTCACCTCACCTGCACTCTGCATGCCCTTCTGCCCCTCAGAGGCGATCTCATCGCACCCACCCTGGTGGACTATCTCAGGCTGAATCCAAATGGGCCGTCTCAGGCAATGCATAACTGCCGAATGATTTCTTCAAAGAGCATCTCATAACCAACCTCCTACACCATCAAAAAGAACAGTGCTTCCCAGAGTGACAAAATTTTACCCCTGTTTGCATAGGTGGCTTTACTATCTACACAACTTACAGAGGGGAGAGTGTCCTTTGGCTTACAGTTCCAGAGAGTTGCAGGGTTTCGTCAAGATATGGAGGGATGACAGCATAGGGCAGGCACGAAGGCAGCCACTGGGCCTGACAGCTCGTATCTTCAGTGGCAAGCATAGAATGGGTGAAATGAACTAAAAGTACTGTTAAGGCTTTTAAGCTCAAGTCCCCCTCTCAGCGATGTACTTCGCATAGTAGAACTAAACTTGCTAAATACAACACCATATTTCTCTTTCTGGGCCTGGGTTACCTTACTTGGAATGGGTTTTTTTTCCTAGTTGCATCCATTTGCCTGCAAATTTCATAATGTCATTTCTTTAACAGTTGAGTAATACTCCATTGTATAGATGTACTACATTTTCTTTATCTTTTCTTCTGATGAGGAACATCTAGGTTGTTTCTAGTTTCTGGCTATTATAAATAGACCAGCAAAGAGCATAGTTGAACAAGAATCTTTGTGGTTGGATGAAGTATCCTTTGGGTAAATGCCCGAGTGGTACAGCTGGATCTTAAGGTAGATCTATCCTTAAATTTCTGAGGAGCCACCATATTGATTTCCACAGTGGCTGTACAAGTTTGGGCTCCCACCTTCAGTGGATGAATGTTCCCGTTATTCTGATGCCTGCAGCATGAGCTGTGGCTTTTGTTATTGACTTTAGCCATTCTGACATGTGTAAGATGGAATCTCAAAGTAGTTTTGATTTGTATTCCCTGATGGCTAGGGACATTGAACATTTGAGCATTTCTTACATATTTGAGTTTCCTCTATTAAGAATTCTCTGATTAGATCTGTTCCCAATTTTTAATTGAATCATTTGATTTTTTTTATATCTAGTTTCCTGAGTTCTTCATATATTTTGGATATTAGTCCTCCATCAGATGTGGAGTTGGTAAAAATCTTTTCCCATTCTGTAGGCTGCCTTTTTGTCCGAATGACAGTGTCCTTTGTCTTATAAACAACCTAGATATCCCTCAACGGAAGAAAAAATAAAGAAAATATGAACTTTTACACAATGGAATATTACTCAACTGTTAAAAAAATTACATTACGAAATTAGCAGGAAATAGATGGAACTGGAAGCTCTCAGTTTCCTGAGGCCCCATTTATTATTTGTTTATTTTAGTGTCCGCACTATCGGAGTTCTGTTCAGAAAGTCTTATCCTATACTAAGGAGTTCAGGGCTATTACCCACTATATCTTCCAAAAACAATCTACAGATTTAATGCAACCCCTTCCAAATTCTAGTACACTTTTTCACAGACTTTGAAAAGATAATTTTCAACTTCATATGGAAAACAAAGAACACAGGACAGCTAAGCAACAACCCTGAACAATAAAAGAACTGCAGGAGGTCTCACGATTTCCAGTTTCATGTTGTACTATAGAATTATTATAATAAAAAGACAGCATTATATTGGCATAAACAAAGACACACTGATCAATTGAATTGGATTGAATACCTAGACATAAATCCATACACCTATAGGAACCTGATTTGTTTGTTCGTTGGTTTTTTATGAAGAAACCATAAATACACACTTGGGGGTGGGGAACACAGTATTTTCAACAAATGCTGCAGGTAAAACTGGTTTTATACATGTAAAAACTGCAAGTAGATCCACACTTATTATCCTATATGAAACTCAAGTCTAAATGACTCAAACACCTCAACATAAAACCAGATACACTGAACCTGACAGGCTACATTTTCTTTAATTCATAAAACCTAAATACTGCAAAGACTTAAACTGTTAAAAAAAAATCATTCAATACAGGTTCCCAACTTTGGTTATATATAAAATCAACTGAGAAGCTTAGAAATAACCCCTGTACCTTATTTCCTTTGGGCCTCAAAAGATCTGCCATCGTTTTAGGTAAGGAGAAAAGTAATCAAGTTTTCAGCCATATGAAATATTTTCTTTTCCAATAATACCCAAATAAAGCATTGTTATACACCAGAAGCAGTCCTGGGTTGGGACCAGAGCAGAGAGACAGAATAATTAAGTGGAATTGGTTCCAATTGACTTGATCTTCAATGTTGTGATTACATCTTTCTCCATGCACTTGGCTATATCATTGATAATAAATCGTAAGAATGACTTTTGAATTTCACCACACCATGGACTCTGCACACCCAGCAGATGAGCCATTTTGTAACAAATAGAAAACAGGGTGGGGGCACACCAGCTAGGAGATGGAAGATGGGAGAAGAGAAAGAAAGAGTCAAGTCTTAGCGTACGGGTCACTTTGGTCATTTTATCTTCTCTCCCAAACTGATAGATCATGATGTTCCTATCTTCATAGGAAAAACACAATGCTCACCTGGAGCATGAATTGTGCTTGAGCTTGCTCAGCTAGAAAGAAGTATGACTGTCTCTACCTGCCCTCTAGTTTTGCATTACTCAAATACCCTGTCCTAGTGTTGACTGAAGAACCAAGAGAGCAAACAAGACTCTTCAGATATATATGCAATCATCTCTGATACGTCCACCAGCCTGGCTGCAGATAGGAGAAATTTGGGCATCTGTGTGGGGCAAGCAAGGGTTTTCTGTTTTGTCCTCAGCATAAAGGCAAGCTCTTGGGAGGCAAAAAGTAAAGTTTGAGTCTTCCTGGTCCCCAAATAAGATCTGTGGTGGTTTTATCTGATCAAGGTAGAGATAAAAATTCCTCCAAGAGGATCCAAGAAGTACATTATGATTGTGGAAGTCTTGCAATACCTGACTTTTCAGGATCTCTCATCAGTAGACCATACCAGAGTCCTGAATCATAAAAAGATGCCTTGGGCTATTTGAGGTCTCTGGGGAAGGGCGGCATGCTCAAATAACAGCCACCACCATCCCAGTCTCTTGCCTCACAGGGATCAGATTGCAGGCTTCACTAGAGGCAGAAATGAGGGCAGTATGATGGAAGAAAAAGGTCCAGGCCTGCAGAAGAGCTCTCAAGATCAACAGGACTTTTCAGCTTTAACTTTCCAGCCAATTTTCCAGTCCTGGCTAAAACAAAAGGTTTCTCCCCAACCCTCTTCTAAGCAGACCTCAACCATCTGTCACGCAAGAGCCTGAATCCCGTTCTCTTTCCCTTATCACCAGCTCCCAGAAGCTCTCCGTTCCTGTTGCAGCTGCCCTGTCTCCTTGTGTGTGGGTTGATTCTGTCACTCTGCCAGTTTAAGAATACTTGATACCTTTCTGAGACCTAATAACATAAGCCAGAGAGGCTCAGAAAGAAGGCTTTTCCAAGAACCTTATAACAAGCCTTCAAAGTCCCAGATACCTCTTGGGTCCAGACATGCAGAGGCGCAGGAAAGAAAACAGATGCCAGGCACAGCACATACCATATATAAATAAACACGGACATATGTAACCAAAGCTCACTGTTGAAAGCATCCAAGCAGGGAAGGCATCTCTTTTGAAAGCCAAATTATCATTCATGACAAATTAAAAACAAACAAATAAACAAAACCACTAAGCAGGAGTCCAGAGTGCACTCAGGAATTACTAAAGGCATCCATACAGTAGGCTTCAACTTGGAACATCCACTCACATTCCACCTACAGCTGAGCCCTTTCCCAGTCACACAGGGCAAAGGAAAAGCCTGTGACCATCTTCTGATCACCAAACCATTGTTGTAATTGTTTCTCCACAAACATGCGTAGCATATCTGCTGCCTGCTGGATATTATTCTAGAGCCAGGGTATGTATTTTCATTCTGCCAACATTTTAATGAGGAAAAGACAATAAAGATTTATGACAAATATACAGTGATACACACAGTAAAAAGACCTTAAAAGCACCATTAGTAGATAGCAATGATATAAGACAAGGTGGACAAATCTCCTGCCATGGGTGTTGTTTTCTATTGTCCCTAATCAATCCCATCAAGAGTGGAGTTGATGAGTATATACAAAGGGAAAACAGGGAAGCCCGCCTTCAGGATCTACTACTGAAAGTGCTGTTGGAAAACAATGGGGGATGGCTCACTGTCACATGTCTAGAAACAAAATAGTCCAACAAGATGAAAGCATGGGGGCAAAGACACCAGTGGTCCCTACAGCATCAGAGATAAAGAAGGCTAGTGTGGTTGAAGGAAAATGAGTAAGGGCTTCTATTACTGTTAGATGCTACTGGAGAAGCAGCCTATGGAAGGGGTGCAGGTGCCAACCAAGCATGGCAGAGTTTGGGCTTTGAGTCAGATGGGAATCCAACCAGTGGTTCTGAGCCCTGTAGTAACATGATCTTGCCTAGTTCTTCAGAAGAGCAATTTGGCACCTGGCAAATGTGGAAACATGAAGATCGTTAAAGAATGTCCCATGTAAGCTCAGCAAAATGGATGGTGATGTGAACTGCAGCGAGAGATGGTGAAAGGGGTTGAGCTGAGTTGAGAGGTCATGCTTGAACCTGGAGCTAACTGAACTTGTCCGACAAGCCAGATGAGAAATAGTGGGTAAAGAAGAATCAGTGGTTCCTTGAAGTGTTTTTGGCCTGATATGAGAAAAATTGCATTTCTGTTAAAGTAAGTGAAGGAGTTTAAAATACAAAATTAATGGATCATTTTAAGCATCCTATTGGCTGCTGAGTGGTGTTACCATAAGGTTGCTGGATTTGTGAACTTGGACTTCATCGGGAACAATAAGAGTTGGAAGTGTGTGATTACCATAATGCATTTGTGCCACAGAGTAGATAAGCAACTAAGGATGGAACGCAGATAGGGATAGGAGTCGAGGCTGAGTCCTGGGCCACCATGATCCTTAGATAGTCGGAAGAGAAGGGAGGCTCCAAAGCAGACCCTAAGAACAGCCAGTGAGACAGGGAAAAAAAACACAAAGAAAGGTTTGTGCTGGAGCCAAGTGAAGAAGAATTTCCAGAGAGGAGAACTCTTTGCTGATGCATTCCTCACTGCAAATATTAAAATCTGACAAAGGGTGTAGCAAACCAGGTCATTGGTGACCTGAATACGTAAAATTTCCATGGTTTTAGAAGAAAGTTCTGTCTGCATACCCCCATAGAACTTGAGGTTGGGGGAGTAGAGTCAGCGAAGACAAAATGCTTCTAAGGAATTTCAGAAAAGGCAGGAAAATGGAGAAATTTGGGTATGAAATACAGTAAGAGATAGTATCCATTAGAAAAATATGCCATGATCTTTTAACTGTCTAGTTTATCCAGTATGAGAAGACACGGGGCTCTAGAGAATCTAAGAAAGTCAAACCCAGAGAAGTAGAGAGAGAAACAGGGAGGGACTAACAACTATATATACCTAGTGCTGTTAACAATACCATATTCTACACTTAAAATTCTGGATGTACTTACCACAATTAGACAAAAGGAGACAGCAAATCTTCATTCTTTTCTAAACTCAAAATAAAAGGCTAAAGCATATTTTAGGTGGAGGCTGGGAAAATATCTCAATTTCATAGGAGTATCTGGTGTGCAAGCATGAAGATATGAGTTCAAATCCCAACACCCACATAAAAAGCTGGGCATGATAACCAGTGCTGATAATCCCAGCATTATGTGGAGGATGCAAGTAGATCCCAAGATCTCACTGGCCAGCTAAGATGATGAGCTTTCAGTTCAGTGTCAAGGCAATAAGACCACCCAGCACCCTACTCTGGCACCCTAGTGTGTACACAGGTATGTCCACTATGTATATGAGTATATACATAGACAACATATGCCCATACACACACAAAATAGTTCAAGTTTGTTGAGAAGTCAGAGTTTGAATCATAAGAAGAGCAGCATAGCGAGGAGGAAGCAGCCGTAGATACCACCAGGTACAGTATGGTTACAATCCCTTGTAAGCCCCAAACCTGGGGAGCTGGATACAAAAGGATGAAGGAGTTCGTGGCCTTCCTCAGCTACAAGTACATAAGTAAGTGTAACTATAAAATACCTGTCTATACCTGGTATATACTAAATATTGGACAATCATATTCATACATTATATATGGAGAGAGATCTGTATAGAGAGAGAAAGATAGAGATAGATATGGATATGGATATTATATGGATATAGAGATAGATAGATAGATAGATAGATAGATAGATATAGATAGATAGAAAGTCTCCCCATCTTAATCAGAAAATTACCTTTAGAAGATATTAATGTCAGCCAGGTGTGGTGGTGCATGCCTTTAATCCCAGTACTCAGGAGGCAGAGGCAGGCAGATCTCTGTGAGTTCAAGGCCAGCCTGATCTACAATGTGAATCCAGGACAGCCAGGGCTGTTACACAGAGAAACCCTGTCTTGGGAGGGGGAGAGGTACTAATGTCATTTCCACCTCTAAAGCTTAGTAGGGTTAAATAATTTGTCCCAAGAACAGTGAAAACTAAGGGGTCATGAGAACTTACATGTTGACTTACTAAAAAGCCTGGCTTCATCTACACACATCTCTCTCTCTTTACCTAAAAGTGTCACCGTCAACTAAGCTGTGAGACAGAGTGCATGTAGGGGAGACCAGGTCCCATTCATTTCCATAGTAAGAGCTTCCCTTCATATTTGAAACTAATTTCACATTACTAAGTGAATTTGAAACTTCCACTTGAATAAGATGTTGATTTTGTTTTACTTTTTCCACTGTGTAATAGATATGATGAGAATATGTTGATTATAAAGCATTTATGAATTGCCATTGAAAAACAGAATGGATGATAACATTCATAGTGCCCTAGGCTGGAGTTTACTTCCACGATGTTTTGTGTGTGTGTGTGTGTGTGTGTGTGTGTGTTTGTGTGTGTGTGTGTGTGTGTGTGTGTGTGTGTTTTCTTAGGCTATTCTCTCTGTTTTAAAATGCAGTTGTTATCATGTAGTGGATATTTATACAGTGAGAGTTTTCATTTAGCAATGAAATAGTATGAAAATGTATCTTTCCACACTATTCGTAGATTTTTTTTTTTAAAGATGGATCTTCTAGGAGCTGGGAAGATGGCTCAGTGGATAAAGTGTTTGCCATGCAACTAGGAATAGCTGAGCTTTGATCCCCAGCATCTGTATAAAATCCAAGGGCCATGTCATGTGTCTGTCACAGCAGCCGTGGGAAGGCAGAAACAGGAGGCTCCCATGGATCACTGGCTAGCTACTCTATCTCTATCAGTCAGCTTTCAGTCCAGTGAGAGACTGTCTCAAAAAACCTAAGATGGAAAGCCATTGAGTAAGACATCCAGCCTCAGTCTCTGGCCCCACGTGCATGTGCATGCACACCTACTGACACACACAGACAAACACACACTCACAATCTACAGAAACACACATGCACAAAGTAAGGGTGGATCATTCAAGTTCAGAGGACCATCCCTGCTGAAAACATTAGACTGATTTTCAAACTAGGATAACGATAGCAATAGCAATAGCACCTATCGATAGGCTGTGGATTTCTAAGAACCTATGCTGGATTGTACGGAGTATTTAGGCCAATGCTCCTAACATCTACCTCCACCTTTACCACAGTCCCCAGACCCCTATCTTCAGGGCATCTGCATGGCAGGTATGAAAGAATGTTAGAGTCATCCTGACACCAATGCCAAGAACCTATTGAGACTATCCAAACACTTAGAATTGATTAGTATGCCTACCCCACATCTGCCTAACAGAGCCCTCCCTCACTACTGTGTGGGAGAGCTACTTAGGAGTCTACTGCAGATTGCCTGTGACTACAGCATTTGAATAGAGGTCATTGTTAAATCTTCTAATACAGAGATGACCCTTCCTACTTGCCCTTCCCACTCATGAATTTCATATAATACAGTGAATTTTAATTTATTTAATGTCCACACACTTAGTTGGGCAATTTCCTGAGTTGGTGAGTGGCATTGATTCTCAGGCATCATGGGTTTTGACCTCACTGAAAAGCCTACCAAAGAAGCTTTGTTCCCAGAACACAGCCCCAGTGAAGGGCCACAGGATAAGAAGTAATTGCATGACAAAAAGAAATATGAAGACACAGCCTGTCCTGGCTGTGATGAATGCAGCTCTTCCCTAATGAACAGCCAGCCCCACCTCCTTTGGAATGTGTGTTTCCCATCAGTGTGCTTTCAGAGCAGCTATGGCAACATCTCCTGCTAAGTCTGCTTTCCTAGTGTGCTATGACCAGCAAGGTTGCTTCCTGATTGCTGCTGACTGAAAAAGCAATGGCTACTTCTGAAGGGGTCTTGGATCACTGTACAAGCCCCACAAGTTATGCTGTATGCATTGTTATAAGTAGATTAGAACCATCAAAGTGAATCCTTCCCCCTCCTTCAAACAATGCCCCTCATCTTCATCTGTCTTTTCCTTTGGGACTGTTTCCATGCACTGTAACTGAGCAGAAGTAGTTGGGTTTGTAAGTGGACAATGGATACACAGGAAACCTTTATCTTCCTGACTGCTTTGTGACTCATCCATGCTTCCATTTTTTACTTAAGAATCCTTTTCCATGTGTTTGAGAATGAGGAATATAGCCCCTGGACTTGTGTAGAACTGAAGTGCACAGAAATATATAGACAAATATCTTTTGGTGGAGGAGATACACTCACTAGCCCCAGGCTTAATTTTACGTGGTCTACAGCCCCCATGGCTGGCATTTACTCTGCACAATAAGGTATCTAAGAGAGAAACCCACTATCAGGGGAATGGAGGATTAACAGCAGCAGTTACTGAAACAACTGGCCCTCAGCCTGTGCAAACCTTCTCCCAGATTTACAACATAGTATTACCTTATTGGAATGACCCTCCAGGAAGCTCAGGCAGCTAATCAACAAGCTGTTCTTCTTCCTGGTAAGGCCAACATGGGTCTCTCCTTCTTGATCCCAAAGTATGTGGAGCCAGACCAAGTTTTCCCACCCCTAGGGGAAATTATCTGCTTATCATTTCATCACTTCCGCAGTATAAAAAAAATAACACACCCATACACTTGCACGAAGCATGACAAAACACCCTTCTGTTTGCTCACTATGGTCTCTAGACACGGTAGGATAAGCTCTCGTTTGTACTAAACACTATCCTCACATATGATGCTGATGACAGCATCAAAAGTTAAAGTGCAGCCTGCCGAGCATCCACCACAGGAAGGGAACTGTAGGCTAAGCCAGTGATCCACCCCTTCTGTTAGCAGTGAGGAAAGTGGGCTCTTGCTAGCAGCAGCCTTCATTGAGTGTGCACAGCTCCCTATCTGCTAGAGCCTTCTGCCACAGAGCTCAATTAGCCCAGGTTCCCTAAGGATACATCAGGATCCTTTCCGTGATTTTGTAGCTGTTAATTCACTTCCCTCATGTCTTACGATGGAAATACTGTTACCATCCTACCTATAAAATAAACAGTAAGACAACTGACTTGAAAGTCACAAGACTAATATATTAAATAATCTTATCTGTGATGCTTATATCATATATCATAGCACATGATATTGACTTATGATGCATAATGAGTAATAATTAATAGATGTATAACATGTGTTCTGATATACAGTATTTGGAGGTTTGGGACAAGGTTACCCTGATATGATCATTATACAATGATCATATGTGTGTGTGTGAGTGTGTGTGTGTGTGTGTGACAATGTCACATCTTTCTCATAAATAAATACAATGACGATGCTACCACCAAAATACTTTTAGACTTTTATGAGGGGGAATTATTTTTCATGTATATTATGATGATTGTTTTTGGGAAACTAGTAAAATGTGCTTTTTGTGTGAGAGCTTGTGAGGTCTCTCTGCCTTTGTCATATTGGCCCAGGCCACACTGTAACTGCTGAGTATGTTCAATGAAGCAGTACTTGAAAAGCAATTGAAACCTGCAGTTGATTGGGCCCAGAACAGCAGCCGGTCCCCTGGAAATTACAAGCTGAGCTGCCTGAAATGAAACCTGTCATGCCCAGCAACGCTGTTGACGGCCTGTCACATCTGGAAATTCTCATGGGATTGAACCACTCTGACAGACAGACAGGCTCTGAAACTCAAGCAACCTATAAATGGCCTGAGTCTTCCCTCCCCAGAAGCCACAGGGAAGCTGGAAGTGGATGTTCGTCTTTCCTGATGGTCCCTGGTAGCATGGAGGGTGTGCTATAGGTGGCCTTTTAAGAGAATGAGATGGTCGGGTGTGTCCAGATTTTTTTTTGAGACAGTTCTCCTTTTGTAGCCCAGGTGGGTCTTGATTGAACTCATGATGCCCCTGCATCTCAGCCTTCTAAGTGCTGGGACTTCAAATGGCATCACCATACCAAGTGGCATGTACTATAATAAAGTAAATAGTGTTGTGATAATTAAAGAATTTATCATTCACAGTTTTTAGAAGGAAAAAAATCTCCGAGCCCACTTTCCTCAGAGACTGCCTTGTCCCATCAAGGCTGAAGCACACGAGGCTGCGGTCCCTGTGGCTGCTGGATTATGGCCTAAGCTCATCTTTCACAATAGCCCATAATTATAAGGAGCCAGTCATGCCGTCATTACATTCTAGTACCTGACAAAAACCGGGCTTTCCGTTTCTATAGAGTGAATAAAATAGCGCCTGATTCCTCCTCAGGGACCCACAAATCCACCGCTTCTGACATGAACGCACTCAGTGTCTTTTATTCAGGATTTCAGGTGCTCCCTGGATAGTGCGTGATCTTGTAAAATTACCCACTGATACATTTAGGTTCATTTATCTCTTAATATAGATTATTTTAAAAAATCATTGTCCAAAACAGGCACATTTTTTATCATTATCTAAAAACTACAGTTCTTTTAAAGCTTCAGACTGCTCTTCTGATGACATTTTTGAAATTATCAGCTTTGATTAAGTCTACTTAACTTAAGTTCCTTTGTGTTGAAACAAAGGATGGCAGTATCCTTCAAATGTAGTTATCAAAGAATTTACCAATGCTCCTGACCATTGCTATACAAAATCCAAAACGTAAGATAATTGGTGAGAGTAGTCATAAAGGAACTCGCGCGCGCGCGCGTGTGTGTGTGTGTGTGTGTGTGTGTGTGTGTGTGTGTGTGTATACACATGTATGCATGATATGTACATGTACTTCATAAAATGCACCCTACATATTAGTGTATATGTACTAGCTCAGATCTGTACAGTTCCAAGTGTGTGTGCACTGCCTTCAGGATCTCATGCTGGGAAGGACTCGGTAGGTGAGCACACTCTAAGACTCCTAGTTAACAGTCTTATTAAAAAGAAATGGCAGAAATGATGGAGGTAAAAGAAAAGTAGGCCGAGATCCAACCAGAAGAAACGTAAGGTTTGTGAGACAAAAAGCTGACAAGCATTTTGTAGCAATGGCCAGAAATTCAACAGGAAAAAAAAAACACATTTTTCCCTAAAATCCAGAAACAAATACCAAGTGATGGACAGAAAATAACTAGAGTCTACTTTGTGCAGCTCTTAGACTTGTGACTACTAACTACAAACACACATCTTTGCATGCCTTTTACCAAGGAAGTGCATCATTTACCGTGACAGCGCACCATTTGCCTTGGCAGTTCTTTGTAGCTCAACTTTCTTTAGTATCCTGTTTTAGTCCACACTAGAGCTTTATGCCTGCATACAAGGAAGTCCCTACTTAAGAAACTCAACATGAAGGAGCCCAAGGTCGATGATGAAATACATTTGGATAATGGGGCCAATCAGGAGTTGCTCCTGCCTAAACCATGATTCAGGGATGCATGGTAGCCCTGGGTCTTTCTTTACAACTAACATGCTCTTTACCCTGTCCAGTTATCTCATGGGTTTCTATGAATAAGAAAAGATTGAAAAAAATCTGTGCAAAAGAAGGAAGAGTCAGCAGATATGATTCATTCTCTCCACAGGCAGAAGGGTTTTCTTTCAAAGACCTAATGCATAGAAAGGTCAAGTCGATGAAAGGGGGGAAGAGCTTTAGTGGCAGAAAAACTCTCAGCACAGCCAGAAAGCCAGCAGGACTCCCCAGTGAGCAGCCAGACTGTGCTGCTGTCTATCGCCTTCTCTTAGCAGGTTCTTTGCTGTGAAACACTGGCTATCTATACTAATAAATGTGGAACAGTCTTGACCTCACTGAGGCATCCAACTGTTCTTCTGTTTCTGCCTAGAATCCATAAAACTGTAATGAGTCACTTGGCATGAGTTGGGAGGCCTCCAACCTTGTGCTTGCACTGCCGAGAATTCCACCTCCCTGGCTTTCAATAAATGCTTCCAAGTCACTGTTAGTTCCACTGGGGAGATAGAATGGGAATATTCAGTGTGGTTGAGGGGAGCAGGATTTATGAGGGCATAATGCTTCAAGGGGTGCATGACCATGAGTGCCGTCACTGAGAGTTTGGTTGTTCCAGCCTAAACAGACTGATAACAGCTTTGCTTAGCAACTGTTTGCCTTCAGAGTCCAGATCCGGTCAAGCTTTCACATAGTCATAAATATTAGCAGAAAAGAGCTCAGTTAAAGTCAGAGGTGCTGGAGAGGGGGCTGAGCAGTTAATGCTCATGCAGAGGATCCAGTCTGGTTCCTAACTCCCACGTCAGATGGTTCATAACTGCTAACTCCAAATCTAGAGAATCTCACGCCCTCTTCTGGCTTATGTAAGAACTGCACGCACGTGCACATACATTCACACAGTCACACACATACACATAGGCACACAAATACACATACATAAAAATATAATAAAAGTTTTTAAAGTTAGAAAATAGTATGGCTATATATATAATGAATATAATGTCCTTTGTTATCTAGAATATATATAAGATCCATGAAATAGCAAGGTGAAAATGTTAATTTGAATTTTGACTTTATCAGACAACCCACACACCGATCACATACAGTCCTGGATATCAGATGCCACCAGAACCATGACTCCCCTGCTCAATTTTTACCTATCACCCCTGCTTGTTTTAGTCACATGACTGAGTTCTGGAAAATTGTTAAACCATGAAGACAAGACACTGTAAACCATAGACGTATAGAACAGGGGTGTGGCTCGGCAGCAGAATAATTATCTGGCATATGTGAGGCCCTGGGTTTGATTATAGGACAATGAAATACTAAAAATAAGTAAGAAACATTTAGGTCTAGAGTCTTAGCTCAGTGCTAGAGCATCATTGTGGTTATAGAGAAACCCCTGGGTTTGATCATCTTTAACCCTGCTCGTATGTGTGTTTGTGTGTGTGTGTGTATGTGTATGTATGTGTGTGTATGTGTGTGTGAGTGTGTGTGTACATGTGTGTGTGTGTGTGTGAACTCTACATGTGAATGGTTTTGGGTCATTTAGACATGCCCCAGTACTCAACACCTGAGAATGAGAAGTTCACAAAATCCTTGCAGGAAAGGATAATGGAGCCTCACTGAAACTAATATAGAAACAGTGTTGAGATAAGTGATCTTGGGCAACAAACTTACCCTCAAAAATACAAAATTGGAGTTTAGATAGATAGACAGTATGCCCAAATACCTGTTGCATTTCCATATGTGAGAATTAATTTGTTTGTTTTTGACATTAATGAATAATCCATCGTGTACCAGAAAATGTGCTTCAATGTAAATGATTACTTCGTTCTTTAATATGTGTAAATCAAATGAACACCATTGTGTAACCCAGTCAATGTAATAGAAAGATGTGTAGAAAATTCTGGCATTTTACTGTACCGGTGAATATGGTGAGAAAATCTCTGCAGGTTCACTGTGGGCAAGAGAACCATAGTAAAATCACACCAAAGTAGCATCTGGAACAACAGTCCAAGGTCTCTGTTACCATGGCTACCATGGTCCAGGGTCTCTCATAAATGTTGTGTCTATGTGCACATATAAGCATACCTCCTTTATCCAGGAGAGACCAGTGGATGAGTATAAAACTACCCCAAGTTTTACTCTCCAGAGAATTGTTTAGAGGTTCTCCGCCCTGTGTAAGTACACATTGCTCTATGACAATCATTTGTTACAGCATCCTGAAGCCAGATCCCGCCTCCAGTTCCCACTCTAAGCTTCAGTTGCCTCTGGCCCTAAGCAAAGGCTCTTAGCGTGAGCTAGACGGATTTGAGACCTGATCTCGTCTCTGTCCGTCTTTCATCACATAATGATCTTGGGCAACTCATTTATTCTCCAAGCCTAAAAATTAATGTGTGGATTACTAGAGTTGTGTGTGTGTGTGTGTGTGTGTGTGTGTGTGTGTGTGTGTATGGCAGAAGGCATAGTGCATAGCATGCCCAAATGCTGTGACACTGGAGATCATCTACAGCTTGTCCTCAACCTTCCTCTCCATCGCCCTTTCCTTCACCCACATAACCCCAGCCAGTGAACAGTCAAATGTAAGACTTCAGTGTTTGTTTTTCTATTTTCACTTACACTTTAACCTTCTAGCTCCTCCCCACCAAGAAAATTCCCCTATGGGCTGGAGAGATGGTTCAGAGTTTAAGAGCACTGGTTGCCTTTCCAAAGGTCCTGAGTTCAATTCCCAGCAACCACATGATGACTCACAACCATTTATAATAAGATCTGGTGCCCTCTTCTGGCACACAGGCACATATGCAGGCAGAACATTGTATACATAATAAAAATAAATAAATCTTAAAAAAAAAAGAAGGAGGAGAATAAAGAGAAGGAAGAGAAGAAGAAGAAGAAGAAGAAGAAGAAGAAGAAGAAGAAGAAGAAAGACAGAGAGAGAGAGAGAGAGAGAGAGAGAGAAGGAGAGAGGGAAAAGAAAGGAAAGGAAAGGAAAAAGGAAAGGAAATTCCCTTGGTGAAGCTTTAATACAACCTAGAATGTCCAGCCAAGTCTCAGCGTTCTCAATAAGGACCTCTGAGGCAAGTCCCTCTAGAGCTAAAATTCTCCCATGGTTTTTGTCAGTGCTTCCCAGTTTTGATTATACAGTCACATACGACACAACAATGTCACCAGCAATGCCAAGCTGCAGATGACATCAAGGACACAAGATTACAACAGGAGTGTGAAACTGCTTTCCCCTTAGAAAGATGATTGCCACCATGACATCAGAGCACACACTGCTCACTGTTTTCCCTGGCACTGATGTAACAGTGTGTGTGCCACTTGTAGAAAAGTCTAGCATATGGAACATCACACTTAGTAACGATGATGAACCACTGTGCTACCAGCTTGTGTACATATCCTTTATCATTATTTGAGAATATTCAGTCCCATAAAAATGTTAACTATGGAATAACATGCAGTGTTGCACTGTTAGAAGCCTGCCTCCTGGGTGCACTGTATTGCATCAGAAGGCAAACCAAAGCAGGCCTAGTGCTACAAGCCTGTAGTCCCTGGCTAAAGCAGGGGGATCATAACTGTGTCCAATGCCTCTATCTGGGCTACAGAGTGAGTTCAAGGCCTTGGTAATCCTGTCTTAATAATCAAAGGTCAGAAAATGGCCAAGTAAAAGACGCACACACCTTTAATGCCAGCACTTGGGAGGCAAAGGCAGGCAGATCTCTAATTTTGAGGTCAAAATAAGTTCCAGGACAGCCAGGGCTACACAGGAAAAAACCTGGCTAAAAAAAACAACCAATCAAACAAAAGGGGTCAGTAAATGGCTAAGGATACAGCTCAGTGGTAGAATAATTCTCAACCTGTGTGAGGCCCAAGATTCAATCCCCTAAGTCAAATAATATTCGATAACACAAAAGGCTGTGTCCAGATGTCAGGTGACCCATGTTTGTCTGCACACTCTAGGATGCTTGGACAGTGATAAAACTGCCTAATGGTGTAGCTCTCTACAGTATTTGAGTCTTTATTCCTCTCCACACATTTTTAAGTTTCTCGGTGGAGGAGGCCATGTTAGCGAACAACGTGCCTGGACTACTAGCAGGAGGATAGAGGAGGGAGAGAGATGAGAGGGTGAGCGGTGCTGAATATGCTAGAAGGAGATGGTATGCTTGGAAGAAACTGTCTTTATGAAACACATCATGTTGCCCAGTAAACATACGCCAGCATATTTAAGAACCTTTCAGCATATGTGGGCGTTTATACACCTGCCCACCATTCAGAGAAGGCCTTCAGCTGAGGAAGGAATACAATGAACAGTGTCATCTCCCTGTCACCTTTTAAGTATTCCACCCCTTAACTTTCTGTAATGTCTGAAAGCTTTTGAGCCCATGAAAGTTGAAGTTGTGGGCCTACATTTGGTTTGGTTCGGTTCTATTTGGTTCTATTCTGTACTGGGGATCGAACCCAGGCCATCAATCGTACTAGGCAAGTGTTCTACTACTGACACCACAGTGGGATGCCATCTCTCCAAGTGGGGTCTATATAGTTCCCTTATAGATCTCACTATAGGCTCCCTCTACCCTGTAACTCATTAGTAATGCTCGCACGTAGTAAGCCCGTGCCAAGAACTTACCATACAGTTACCTCTTTTGATTTTCAATAGAAAACGATGAATGATGGGAATGGCAATGACCTCCATTTTCCAGATGAGGAAATGGAGGTTTCTGAATGGAAGGGAACTTGCTCAAGGGCAAGGACAGCCAGGGTGAAGCAAAGCAGAGTCAGCCCCAGAGACTGCCGGCTTCAGGGCTCCGCTGTTATACAGAATGGTTGATGAAGAAGCAAGTGGGGCTGCTGCAGTAACCTAGGAGGGAAGGACCGTGGCTTGGCCAGGGTGATGGCGGGCACTGGTCAAATTCTGGATTCAGTGTAAAGGAGGTATCAAAACCATTGCCAGCATTGACTACTGATGATATTATTGTGGCAAGTATTCTGGAGACTTCCCTAGAAGCTTTCATGGAGGGCCGCTTAATTTTTGACTTGTGAGATAGACAATAAAAGCAATCCAAGGAGGAGGAGGAGGAAGAAGAGGAGGAAGAGGAAGAGGAGAAAGAGGAGGAGGAGGAGAGGAGGAGAAGAACACTATGTGTTCATATTGGCACTAGGAACAGAGAAGAATCACTCTGGCTTCCAGAGAAACAATAAACCTGATAGGCTGGATTCCCCTTTCTTTGAATCAGTTCCATCTGAGCTTCAAAGAATAGGAAACTTTTCAAAACAAGGTTCACTGTAGGTCAGGATAATGTGGCCCTAGACTAATAGTCCCTTTCACCACTGAGCAAATATCACACTCTTCCTTTGTCAGGTCAGAAAATAGAGTTTTGTGTGGAGGCTTCATTCTCCCACCAACTTCCTATTTCATCTGCCAAACTGGTTTAAGGGGGAAGCCGACTGGGGCTACATTTTGTTTCCTTTTGTATTTCCACTCAGTCATGTGAAAAAAGACACCCCCAGCCCCTGCTTGCTTCTTATTCTTCTCCAGTAGCCCTAGAAAAAAAATCTATGGAGGAGGCCAAGTTGAAATAAAAAACTGCAAAAATGAAGAGAGAAAAAAAAAAAAACCAACAGTGTCTCCAGGCTCAGCATTGTGTAAATAAACAAGGGGCAGTCTCTGCCCATGCCCATGGGACTCAAGCCAGGCACACAAGACCAGTTCAAGGCAGGGGAGGGTCTGGCTGGATTTGATTCCAGTAACTGGCCTTTGTGATTTTTCTCATTTATTTGCTTTCTGTTATTTGCCTTTGTTTAAGACAATAATATCATGCTATGATATAATCTCAGAACTCCATTTACAAATGCTCTCAAACATATTAACTCAAGCAAATAAAAGCCAGGATTATCTTGGGGCAAAGACACACTGCACAGAGTCTGGGCACTGGTCTCACCCATTCATCATCAGTGGGCTTCTACTTATCCACAAGGCCAAGAAGGTCTGCTTCTTACTATCTCTTGTAGTAGGAATACTACTTCTTGTATTTAAGATAGTGCATTCATACCCACAAATGAGAAGGCCTGACCAGCATCTTATGCCTCACATCTGGTCTTCGCAATATTTCTCATCAAGGGCCCAGGTAGAGTTCCTCCCAATGTCCCCAGTCACACAAGTAAGGACATGTTATACTCAGTGCTTCACTTTAAAGGACATCAAACCTCAGTAAATCTGGACTCACTTAGCTTGTAGACTTGACAGTGAATCATAAGCAATACAGATGTTGCCAGTTTGTTTGGGATTTCCTTGTAGCCAAGTCACAGGAGTATGGTCCTGGGTGTGCCTCAGCTTTTCCCAACTGTATGACCTTCCACATGTCTTCAAGGTCATCAGGTGTGAAATGTTAAATGGGATCAGTGACAGTAACTAGTGGTGGGTATTTGTAAGACTGGCTGAAGCCATGACAGTAATGTTCATGCTGTGTTTGGGACACTATCAATGCACAACTAACAATCATTGATGTACTGATGATGTAAGGCAATCAGAGTCTCTGTGCTGGGATAGGAAAAATTTCACATTGTTCTGAGGAGGCACAAAGCCAGTTACCAAGATGGGCATGCAAGAAGTGATGCTTGAACCCTGTTTCAGAGAGCAAAGAGCTGAAAGCTAGGCAGAGTTTGTAGATGGGGCAGGCCAGCGAAGAGACAAGAAGAGAAGAGGAGAGAGAGAGAGAGAGAGAGAGAGAGAGAGAGAGAGAGAGAGAGAGAGAGAGAGAAGGGGAACCTATAAGAAGAACAGAGAGAAGGGACTTGCCATAACGCACACCCATCCATGATGGTGGAAATTGACACCACACCAATCTGCGCAATAATCCTGAGGTGAAGAGCTGTGCCCATTTCATTCGTATTTACCCTGTTTCATCCATATTGGAAGTAACAGAAGCTCAGAGAGGGACCACGGGTGGGCTAAGGGTAGTCATCTATTAACTAGCATCATGCCACCCTCAGTCCATCTAGCTCGAAGTCCACGCTCTGCTCGTGCTCTGTCATCATCAAGACAGAGCTCATACTGTGTATAGGTGCTGGGGACGGTCAGATACTAGTTCAAGGCCAGATGATGTACGTGCCAGTGTTGAGAGTGGGAAGACCTTGACTCTGAGCACAGATGGAATAGTATGAGCTAAAGAGTGACAGGCTTTTCTGGGTGGAGGAAAGGTTGTCATATGCCACTTAGCCGATTTCATGAGCTGCCATCAGCAATGTGATTTTAGGGCAGAGGACAAGATTATGGAACCATCACACAACGGCGTAACAGAGGAAGATGCTTGAACTGAAAATTTCCCCTAAACCACTGTATAAGACAGCAAGCCTGATTTTCAGTTAGTACCACCTATAAAAATCAAAATATCTTTTTTCAGTGTTGTTGGGAAATTAGCATAACAGGTAAGAGGTTGGACTGCAGTGTTTATTTTTTGCCATTCTGATAACAAACAAAGAAGACGTATAGCCTCATTGGGGCAGAAGAGAGCCCCAGTGATCACCAGACAAATTTATTTGATGCTGAGACAGAAGAGCATTAGGCAAGGAGTCCTTCAGCACTGGACATTTGCCAAACTAAACTACCATCTTCCTGCAAGCCATACAGAGAAAACCTGTGGTCCTGAAGGTAGACACCCAGGCTGAAATAGTTTTTTTTTTTCTTGCCATGCATTTCACCTAACCACTATCTTTCAGGCTCTGAGGGGAAGGTTATTTAAGCAGCTGTCCTCTCCAGTGTTCCACTGGATATGGTACTGAAAGCCTGCCTAACAGGAATCAGAGATCCTGCCATCAGAGAGCCTGCCATGCCATACCTTCAAGACATTTTGTCTCTAGTGTCATCATTGGACACAGAAGAAGTTACAAAATGCATAAGAAATTTATATTAGCTTACATTCTTATTATTCTCAGTTGCGAAGCTCCCTCACTTGCTCAGTCTCAGAGTTGTACTGCTAAGTCTGAAAAGTGGAATTGGCCCAGTAATAGGTGGGCAGATTCCCAGAGAGACAGACTAAGGACATCTGGTATACCCAACTTAGAAACGTTTGATAGTGCTGTTACCAGGGGTCTGGACTAACTTGAAGCGGGAAGTGAGAATCCTCTCTATCTCAAGGACTTCATGGGGCCTTTATGATATCTCTCACCTCGTGACAGTGTCTCAAAGAAGTGTTTTTACTATGCTACAAAGAAGTGTTTTACTAGTGTGATGTCATGGTAAATATGATGGAAAAAATGAGGGAAAAGTATGTGGTTTTGTCCTGTGGTAATGAAAAGAGGAGGAAAAAACAGCTACAAAAAAAAATCAGAAAATTCTTGTAACTCAATAAAAAGCACATATGGTGTTGGCCTAGAAGCTCATCTGTGGTCCTAGGTATTGCTCATGGGAGATATTTATGCTTATTTTTAAACATATATGGAAGAACTGCACATGAACCCAGCAATGTGCTTTCTTGAAACGGGAAATACTACCTTGAGTCAAATTAAATTTTCATCCATCTGGTTAGCTGACAATAAATAAATAACAATTATTTTTATTCTGTATTTTTTTATTCGCCGTCATGAGACCTACAAAGAAGCTTCTGGAAATGTGACTTCGGGTCCTATGACATCTGTCCCACTGGCATCCAGTGAGGCACATCACACATTTCTATGATAAGTGAACATGGAAACATCAGAAAAGAACTAAAAGGAGACAGATGATAGACTGCCTTCTAGTCCCGCCCCCTTGAAAGCGAGAGCTACAGAAAGAGCTGCACCCTACCGTACATTTTGCCCTCATCACAGACACAGCTGAGAAGTTTTGTCCTGCCTTCCTACATGTCATCCTAGGGTGGCAGCGCTCTCTTTCAGTGACAAATGATATGCCAGTCATGAGTTTAGGAAGCCTTGCGTGAAGCACTGACCCATATTCTAAATCTATGACATATGAGCTGTAAAAGCGGTCCCCCTGCAGTATGTTCACTCAATGATTTCTCTTGCACGTGCCCAGTTATATAAGCCAGAATGGCCTAGAGACCATTGGCCTAGAGGCAGCCTTCAGAGAGCTGAAAGAAAAATCAGCCATGTCAAACTGGGATAGAAACAAGAACTGAAGCTCCTCCTGGTGGCTGGGAGCAGTGCAGATCTTGGGACAAGTTCTGACCCAGCTTACTTCTGAACAGAGGCAGGGGCCTTGATGTTCTCCAGTATCATTCTGGAACCAGCATCTCTCCCCTAAGCTTTTGTTAATGGGCTTAGAGTGTTACCATCACATATCAGGTTCAAAGACAACACAAGGTCCAATTCATTTTTTATGCTAAGACTCATCTCTAGCTATTGGCACAAGTTGTGTGGCGAAAGCTCCACACATCTAGGATTTTATTCTAAGGACTATATGCTAAATACAGAACAAGATCCATACCCCAAACTTTCATCCTGTATTTATTTACAGCAAACATTTAGAAGCAATGTAATTAACTAACTATGATGCATTAATTAAGTGAACTAAGCTGCATCTACCAGATAAAAAGTTATATTCTTGAAGAGTTCTCAACAACCCATAAATATAATGTTAATGGAAATGTGGCATGAAAAATAACATTTCAAAATATGCTCCTGTTTATGTTCTGTGGAGGAAAGAAAGAAGGGAAGGGAAGGAGGTGGATGGAAAGAAGGGATGGCAGAAAGGGGAGGGAAAGGCCAGGAAGGAGAGGAGAAGAGAGAAAAGTGAGCACGCAGGACTGCAGGCATGCTACTTTTATAAGAAGAAAGCTACACTGTGTTGGCGGCACCAGGGAGCCACTGGCCTCTGAACTGCATTTCTTGGAGGGAAAACCTCTAGTGTTTTGAAATTATGGCAGGATAAAAATTAAAAGGGGGGGCCTAGGATTAGAGCATAAAGTATACGCTCGTTTATCCAGCTCCCTTCATCAACTGGCAAGTTGCTCGTCCACAGGTCCCTAGGGGTAGCACAGAGCTGAACAATGATGTAGATCTGGCGCATTCTATAAGACAACCCTTCACTAAAGACAGCCTAAGCCAAATTATACACTAAAAGTCAAAGGGTTGAAAATAAACTAAGAAGACCACTGTGTAACAACACACCCCTTTTCAAAGGCAAGCAGTCCTTTATATAATATGCAAATGTACTCACAAAAGTCTTATAGGGCATGCTGGAATTATTCCAGTGTCACCCGATTTCTGTCTCCACAGCACTTTTTATTCGACTTGTTCAGCACAAAATATGAGACTCTTTCACAAATATTCCATGGAGAATTATCACAATAGCCTTCCAATAGCCACAGGTCCTACATCCACAGACCAAAACAATTTGAAAAGGACTGTGCTGGGCATGAACGGACTTAAGTTCTCACCATAATTCACTGAACAATACAACCAAATGGCTACGTGCAAGCATTTGCATTGCAGTAGATGTTCGTACAGAGTTGGCATAACCTGTGTGCGAGGTTGTGTACTCTAAATGCCACGGCTCTGTTGAATCGAGGGGACCTGCGCATCCTCTGTGTGTAACGCCCATGCAAAGAGCTAGGGTCAGCCCCTGCGGATACTTAGGGATAACTACAGTTCATATGGAAAAATATTTGAATCTGATATTAATATTCTACTTTTAAATGTGTTTCTGTCTCCAACACTGTTTTGTTTTGGCTTTTTCATCTGGAATTACATTTGAATTTCCTCTGACTTCCTTCCCTCTTGCATAGTAATATGTATTCCCCTTACTAGAGTCAGTAACTTTGACAAAGTGACAACTTTAACAATTTTTATCAAGAAGTTTATCTTTCTGGCGTCTAGGAAGTGAACACAAAGTCTCAGGTTCCCTGTATCCTGTTCTTCACTGCGCATCCTTCCTTCTTTACCCTGTACCAAGTCACTCTGATAACGCCAGAAAGAAAACTAAAGCCATTGTGTGTGTAAACACCTTTGATGGCCAATCAGGATTCCTGCTACCCTGACAATGGTCTTTATCATTCATATCCTAATAATCGTGCATTTTGAATTTTATAGTAATCATTCCGTTGTTTCAAGTTATTTGAAATACTAGTGAGTCGCAGGGGAAATGTCATGATAACCTGATGGACTTGAGGAGGCACTGAAGCTGGGAATGGACCTCAGTGGGAGAACACTTGCTTACTATGTGCAAGGCCCTCGATTTGATCTCCAACCCTGTTTTAAAAAAAACCTAAAAATTAAAAAACAAACCAGGCTGGGGGTGGCTCATACCTTTATTTTTTTCTCCTCCTTTATTAATTTATTCTTGTTACATCTCAATGGTTATCCCATCCCTTGTATCCTCCCATTCTTCCCTCCCTCCCATTTTCCCCTTATTCCCCTCCCCTATGACTGTTCCTGAGGAGGATTACCTCCCCCTGTATATGTTCATAGGGTATCAAGTCTCTTTAATCCCAGCACTTGGGAGGCAGAGACAGACAGATCTCTGTGAGTCTGAAGCTAGTCTGGTCTACAGAAGAAGTTCCTGGACTGCCAGGATACTCAGAGAAACCCTTGTCTCAAATAAATAAATAAATAAATAAACAAATGAAATAAAAGATCCAGCATTGTGATAATTGAATTCCCAAGTCTAACTCTTCCTGTCTCCTGAAGCCTCTGCAGATTTTATTACGAATTTGCCCAGGGAACATTTCAGAAATGTGTATTTTTCATATGGGGAGATGGGGTAGGATGTTTGTTTTTGTTTGTTTGTTTGTTTGTTTTGTTTTGTTTTTGAGACAATGTTTTATTCTGTAGTTCAGGTTGGCCTGGCACTCATGGCAGCTCACCCACCTCAGCTTCCTGAGTATTGGGGTCTGGCAGGAGCTGCCACCTCTCGGTAGAAATGTTTCTTCTGTGGAAACCCTAATGCCACCTTTTGGTGTCATTGAATCTAATGGTTAACATATTATTGATGGACTTTTAAGAAATTGCAAGGATTTCTTTTGCTGATCATCTATTTGTAGTTATAGCATTTCTGCAAACTTCTCAGGCACAGTACAAACCATTTGTCACTCTCAAATGTCATCTCTGCAACAGCTAGCAGCAGGGTATGGCTGTGGGGCGCTCCTTTCTATTTCTGATCGATTGAGCCGAAGTGTCCTTGCAGCGCATGCCTGGTTTTCAGTGTAATATCACGGTTATTTTTATTTTCAAAGCTCTGCTCAATATCTGTGTCTGTTTTCACAGATTCGATGCCCACTGTGACATAAATATGTCACGAATTAAGCTGATAAAGAGTACTTTGAAAGCGGGTCAGTTAATTCTCAGTGTATTTTTACATACTACCTTCTTCCTCTTTGACCCAAGACCTACAAGGTTTTAAAAGCAGAGACCATGATTAATTCAACAGCATACTCTCTCTCTTGTTATTTTCATAGTGAGAAAAAAATACTCATTTAATTCTCAGGAAAAAAAAATGAATCAGGTCTCCCCCTAAGTCATTTTTTGTTTCTGCTACATTTCTAGGCTGTTCTTTGTTGCTCTGAGTCCTTTTCTGTATTGCGTGTAGTTTAATATACATGGAACCAAATATTTGGGCCTCTTGGTGAATATATATTGGTATTCTGTGCTGATGTAGCTTTCAAATTATCTTATTTACACCAGGTCTCTGTAAACAATGCTGGTAAGTAACATTCACCTTCCTTCACGTAATGCCTGTTCAGTCTCTCAACAACAGCACAGCATCCAGTAGACTCTTGTGCTAAAATTAGTTCTTAACTTGTGAGGCATACCCTATTTCTTTTTTAAAAATCTTTCTTTTTCTTAAACCAGTCTTATAAGCACAACCAGCTGGTGATAGTTCATCCACTCAACAAATGTTTACTGAGCAAGGACTGGGACTCCTTCCCGGAAGTGAATCTCCTCTCTTTTAATTAATTTATTTTTATTTATAAATTTATTCACTTTACATCCCAATTGTAGCCCCCTCCATCACTCTTTCCCCTATTCCTCCTCCACTACTCCTCAGATAAAGGGAGTCGCCACCACTACCAACCCACACCAGCACAACAGGTCACATCAGGACTGAGCACTCTTCTTTATACAAAGAAAAGTGTGTGTGTGTGTGTGTGTGTGTGTGTGTGTGTGTGTGTGTGTGTGTAATGAAAGGTAGAAAGTGGGGTCCCAGAAACCCTTACAGAATAATAGGAATCTAAAGAAAATGTGAGGGTCTCTCCTAGGTCTATAGAAAACCTTCTTAAAGTGGTTCATGTGGGCAGAGGACCTATAGTTAGTTCACTAAGGAAAGGAAAGGGATTCCACTAAAAAGGAACTGAACAGACAAAAGCCAAGAAACCGAAAATATCAGGTCTAAACACAGACCAGGTTGCCCCACACAAGTGGGACATCTGGTAGGTAGGAATGGGTCACGGCTGTGATGATGGAGATGCCAACAAAAGGCATGACAGCAAGTGTGAAGTCAGCAAGAGATGAGATTAAAGAACAAGCTGGAGGCACAATGCCAGGGGTCCTTGAATGCCCTGCTTGAATTTCTGTCTTATATAGGGAAGGAAAACACTAAAAATATTAATACAGAAGATTGCATGACTAGCCTCATGGGAAAGAAACAGGAGATGAGGAAAAGGATCAGAATCAGGAAGGTCTGTGGGGCTGGGGAGGGAGTGGGGGGACTTAACACAAAATTAAAGATGCTACAGGCTAAACCAAGACTGCGATGGCAGGGACAAGAGAGAAGGGAGGTGACAGGAGGCAGAAGCAATGTTGGACAGAGCATTTCACAACATGGCATCACATACCGCACCTGTGATCTCATTTCCCCTTACCAGGAGGCCAGCCCAGGGAAGGCATGGATCTTACCCGTTTGCTTCACGACCACATCCTCTGCATGCAGCAGCACCAGGCAGAGATGCTCAGTAAAGCAGCCCCGTGAATCAGTATCATGCGGGGCTTGGGTGTGACAAACTCAGTGACCAAATTTCTGATTTTTAAGGGGGCACAAAATAAAAACTAAGACAAGCTGTGAAGCTGGTTGGCAGCCAGATTGGAGGAATAGAAATAAGGGAAAAGTGTAAAAATTAAAACTCTGCTTCTCTTCCACGTGAAAGCCATAATTTTATCTAAGCTTCGGTCATTTGTCTGTTTAAAAGGCTGAATTTGGAGGAAAAAATTTTTAATGAAATAGTTTTCACATTTATTCTTTTGTATCTGGTAGACTGGGTTCATCTCACTATGTCCATAATCTAAAAATGTAGCCAGCCATGTCACACACATACTAGAGTTAGTGCTAGTGTTCATGTTGAAATGTCAATGTTATAGTAAGTAAAAAAGCCTTTGCCCAATTATCTATAAATTAACCTATAAAATAATCAGGTTAACATTCTATTTAGTTTAAATTTTTATTACCTTTATGCTTAAACTTGATAAAATGAGATGCATGTCTATCTACTTTTCTGCCCCTCAAATGACAAAAAGAGACAAAAATACATACATGGTTTAAATTTTCTTTCTTTTACTGCTCAGTGTGTAGGTAGAGAGAAAGGAGTACAAGAATATTTTCAATAATTTATGAAATGTTAAAAGTAAGAAGCTAGAGTTTCAAAGATCATTGCAGGAAAAAGTACATACGGTATAGTGGTGGGGTTTTTTTTTTTCCAGATATAATCGGAACCAAAATATGCAAAGGAAAGTGTGAGGGTGCTGGGCACAAAATCAGGACAGCAAACGAGGGAACTTTCCCTTAGAGTAGCTGGCCCAAGAATTTTCACTCTGCAAGCTTTATGCCACAGATGCACCATGTGCATATGAGGATCCCCACTGGACCAATGTTTATAATGACATAGAGGGAAACATGCCCTGGGATATTGGCTGGGTATGCCACAGTGCATGCGTACAATGAAACATCAGGTCAGTAACAAATCATGATGCCCACATCAGCGGCTAGAGCACTGTTCTGCAGAATTAACTGCCAAGTGGAAAAGCAAAGGAAGAGACAGTATAGTATAGTATAGTATAGTATAGTGTAGTGTAGTGTAGTGTAGGGTAGGGTAGGGTAGGGTAGGGTAGGGTAGGGTAGGGCAGGGTAGGGTAGGGCAGGGCAGGGCAGGGCAGGGCAAGGCAGGGTAGAATAGAATAGAATAGGATAGTATAGGATAGGATAGGACAGGGTAGGATAGTTGTCAACACTGAAAACAGGAGAGGATGGCTGTATGAGTTTAATTTTCACAGGTTTTCATTTCAAATTTTAAAAGTGTTAGAATAGTGATAACAATATAATATCTCATGTTTGCCTAGGGGAATTATAATGGACAGCACATTTTTGGAGTCTCCAGCTCCCCTTGGTGCTCCTTTGGCCTCCTCTGCAGGCGCCCTTGCTCTCACTGTCAGTCCCAGGTCCTCGTGTTTTCTAAATACCAGTGTACCAGGATGGGACGTGGATATGAAGGCAGCCATGCCCACACTTCAACTTTTCAACGCCCACACACACACACAAAGTCCTTGCATGCCAACACATCTCAAGCTCCTTAATGACAACATCAAGTACCTCTACAAGCCTCCCCAACAAGCCCCTTAGACACTCCCCACTTGTCTGTGTCTCCCTCAACCCCATATCCACATCTGTTGCTATAAAAAGCCTGATAATCTTACATTTTAGGGTAAATTTAACATGCCAGTCTACTGCATCAGGGCAATTTCCATCTGAAAGATGATCTCTAATTATGCAGTGAGGTTTCGGCATTGGAAAGATGAGAAGGTCAGATGTGCAGAGAATCCCATTTGATGTTGAGTTTTTTCATTCTTTTAAATAATGAGCTCGAGTGTTACCCTGAGTTCCTCCAGCTTGTTGTCAGTTAAATGAAGTGTGATTATATCTTTCAGGCCATTTCAGCCCTGGAGGAAAGAGTTATCTTAAACAATTAGCCAAGTTACCACTTCTGCGCTCAGGTTTCTTCTCCAACAGGATGCAAATTTTCTTCTGATCCAGCATCCCTTCTTGAGTTCAGAGCATGGTACGGCCACTTCTTCTCTCCCACCTGGCATCTATGGTATCATCAGTAACTGCTAGGGACAAAAGCCAGAAGGCTCTTCAGAAGGAGAGCTACATGAAAATCTAACTTGGCACACACCTCCTTCTGGAAGCCCCTCCCATAGATCCAGCTGTGACCCTAACTCACACACCACATACCTTTGTCTTGTTTTACCATTTTTTCTTATTTTTGATTTCCAATGCCTACGGAGGTGTGTTAGTCTTTTATTGTGGTGATAAATTTAAGGCAGAGATTTACTTTCTCTAATTGGTTCAGTCCATGGTCAGCTGGCTCCACTGCCATGAGCCAAAGATACGGGAGAACATCATGGTGGTGTTGCAATGGAAGAGGCTGGTCGCCTCAGGGCAGCCAGGAAGCAGAGAGAGGGACCATGGAGGAAGACAGAGCCTAAAATACATGTACCAGTGATCTACTTCTTCTAACAAGACCCCATAAATTAATGTTCCCAACACACCACAAATAATGACCGAGAACCAAGCTTTCAACCCATAAACCTGTGGAAGAACATCTCAAACTCCAACCAAAACAGAAGGCCTTCCAGTTCACATCCTCTGCCTCAGTCTACCCAGGCTCTGACCTCCAGATACAAGCTGGTACAAAAGAGGCAGGAAGTCATAGCATGTCCTTCCCTCCCTTCGTTTCTTCTTCCTGTTTAGACAGGCGGGTGAGTGCTACTGGCCTTCAGTCAGAGTTCTCCTTAAAACTTTTGCGTGACCTGAACCAAGTTACCATACTTTGTCTCTGATTCGCCAAGCAGAGGATGTCTGAGGCAACTGGTAATTTAACAATCGATGATCCTGTGTATTCTCTCCACCCCAGTGACAAAGCTTAGAATTATTTGCTAGAAAGTCCTACGCGGTTTATTTCCTATATAAGTGAAAAAAGTCGAGCACTGTTATTCCACCTTACAGATAGAAGAGATGGGTACGTCAAACTGTGGAGTGCGACAGTAACTCACTGTGGGGATCCAGATAACCTTTTGGGTGACAAAGCTTTTTCTCTGTAGAAATTAAATATCTCCATTATTGTTAAGCACTCTTGCAGTGCTTCACTCTATCCTGGAATGTGCTATACCCAAAGTCACCCAGAGATTGAACACTCTCATGACCAAAGGAAAGTTCATATGCCAGATGTCCCCTCTCCGTGTGAGGCTTATGAGAGTCAAATATCCCTAGTTCCAAGTTCATGGTCGGCTCTATCCCACCAACAATGGAATGTGCTCTCATCATTTGTTTTGAGCAAAGCTACCTTCTGATTTATTAAATGCCTCTATGGTCAATTTTAACTATCTACTTAGGAGTTCTTGGCATGGATAACTGAGCTTTATTTATGTCTCCATCTAATCCAGATATTCATGGCAGTGATTTGTTGCTTGTATATTTTACATATTCATCTTTATGTATATGCACACATTTATTTTATTACATAAAATGAGGGGCTGAAGATAATGTATGTAAAACTATATATCAGTATTCCTGACACATGGAAAAAGCTCTCCTCACCCACCAAACAGGACTTTTTCTAATTGGAAGGAGGGCTGCCATAGTTCACCCACGCTGCTTAGGTGTCTTATACACAATGGAAATTTACTTCCTACAGTTCTGGGTGCTAGGAAGTCCAAAATCAAGGTGCCAAAGATGTAGAGGCCGCTTCCTGGCTTCTAAGTGACACCTTCTGGCTGTGTCTTCATACAGTAGAAGGAAGGAGGCAGTTCTTTATGGGCTCCTTATAATGATAATAATTTATAGCAATCATTAATCAAGACCTAACACCCCACCCTCGAATTGCCTCACATCCTATAAACCACCACATTGGCCTTAGGTTTCAACATAGGAATTTAGGGAAGACAATCTACTATATCATGGATGAGGAGCATGAAGGAGGGTTATTATGTAGCACATTCAGACAAAAACAACAACAACTGATGTACTATGTTTCATATTGAAGGCATATTTTTTTGTAGACCCCAGGAGCAAAAGTCAAGCAGGATTGCCTGATCCAAGCATATAACAGTAGGATCAGTAGCTTTAAGATAACTATTTTTAGATCATGTCTGGGCAGTCATGTTGGTAAGATACTTTATGGGCGTAGCTTTTGATAGGAGATGATATTTAGGAATGTATATGCATACACATTCACATATATGCAATAACAATTAGTGAAAAAAGAGGCCAGGAGTTTGAGGGAGAACAGGTAAAGGTATCCAGGAGGGTTTGGAAGGAAGAAAGGGAAGGGAGAACTGTTATCACTAGAATACAATCTCAAAAATATATTTAAAAAAAAAAAAAACAGCTATCCAGGAGCGGGTGAGCCGGCCCTGCCCTGAGGACATAGGAGCAGGAGAGCTATCCCTGCCCCAAGGACATGGAAGCGGGAGAGCCAGCCCTGTCATGATGACTCGGGAGTGGGAGAACAGGCCCTGCACTCAGGACAAGGGAACAGACCCTGATCCAGGGCTCTGAGTCGACTGGACCCCAACATCTACCCCATGTATGACCTGCTAGAACACATGAAGGGGCCGGACCTGCAGATTCCAAGATTAAGAATCTCCTTGATAAATGGCAACAACAGGATATGTGACAGCAGTCCCAGTAAGGATCCAGTTAACTGTAGTGTAGGCCTCAAACCAGACCCATGACTCCTAGCAATGAAAATTTGAAAGTAAACATATGTAGACAAAAGGCTATAATACATGATACACTACACTATAGCTTCCGTGACAAGATTTTTTTTTGTTGTTTGTCTGTTTGTTTTATTTTACTGGGGGGAGGAGAGAGATTTTGGTGCAAGATGTGTAAATCATAGACATTCAGTAAAAGTTAAAAAAAAAACCATATCTTTATAGTATATGTAACACAAAATGCATGTATGCATATATGTATATAATCTGTACGTTTATATCATATTTGGGAATAGATCTAAGAATTCTACTACATAGGTAAAAATCTCTGCCTACTATGATATTCTTCTGTATTTTATATAAATTCTTACATACTTTCACATATTGAGCCCTTTTTATTTTTATTTTTATTTATTTTTCTTTCTTTCTTTATTTATTTATTTATTGGCTTTTCAAGACAGGGTTTCTCTGTGTAGTCTTGGCTGTCCTGGACTCACTTTATAGACCAGGCTAGCCTCAAATTCACAGCAATCCACCTCGCTCTGCCTCCCTAAGTGCTGAGATGACAGGCATGTGCCACCATGTTCGACTCACAAGACACTTTTATTAAGGAAAAGAGAAGAGAGAAAGAAAGGGAAAGAAAGAATGCCAAGAAAACAGAAAAGGGAGTGGAGTGATAGAAGACAAAAAAATAAGTGCCTTCCTCACATTGACTTTCAATGCCACTTTTGCATGGCTCCGAAGGCTTGCATCTGTGCAGGAATGACTCCAGGTCATATTCTGTTCCATAATTTACTCACTGTTCCCAATGCTAAAGTAATACTGTTTAAGTTCTGTGGTTTGCTAAGTCATTCTATGACAATTTTGTGTGATTATTAAGATTTGGATCATAGACTCAATCTATCAAAGCCACAAAAACACTTTTGGAGTTTCTACTGACAATACAACTAGCTGTGATTTCACCTAGTGATCCCTGGCTTGTGTCTGTGTTATACTTTCTGATGGGTTAACTAAGGATGTGCACCAGATAGCAAGCTTTGCTGTTCTTCAGCAAAGTTCGTACTTTCCCATTATAAGATTCTTCACTGACTCCTTATGAAGATGGCAAGAAGCTTCCTCAAAATAGATTGTTTTCTCTGTTATAAAAATCCTCCACTAAGTTTTTTCATGCAAATTTTTGCTCCAAAACCATCTTCCAGCTCATCCCTGCCAGAATCCAATGATATTTAACCACAAATCGCTGTTGTTTCCAACAACCAGTTGGAGTATGGATGAGGTACCCTTTCCTGAGTTATTCACTAATGAGCCTTGCTCTTTCCTGGGGCATGTGTCCTTCTGCCCTTTCTTCCTTTTCCAGTTGATTTCTACCTCTAATACGCTGCCCATGCCACGTGCTGATGCTGCTTGTCTGTCTTTCAAATGGGGAAATGTTCTCTCTGCAGCCAGCGTTCTACAGAGTGAAAAGGCAAGGCATCTGAGGAGATTCAGTTCTCAGAACACACAATAGAACAAATACTGTGCTGCTGATCAATATGGATGTCAGAGTTTCCTGTCTGCCCATAAAAGATTCCTCCCAGAAACATAAACATGAGCCTTCGGTGGCCATAGTGAGTGCATATAAATAACAATTCTTGAGGCTTTCTTTTAATGTCAGCAAATTTTAAAGTTATGAAGGGAATTCTTTAGTGCCATAAATGTGGAGTCTATTCCCACTTGCCAATTCATGGTCGCACTATCAATTGTTAGCAAAAGCATCTCTTCTGGAATGACTCTCCCAGCTCTCTCTCTTGTCAACTGTCAAGTCTCAGGGAAGAATTGCTTCCTTGCTGATGTCTCTTCTCGCTCCTTCCTGTTATTCTTCCCCAGAGACTGTGTGTCTCTCCTATATCCATTTCTTACCATCTGGACATACTGCTAAATTATTCTAGAGGATATTCAAAGTCATTGAGCGGGCTGAACAGTGAGGTGCATCCCAATGCCAAAACCCTGAATGATACCTTAGTTAAGGTGTTTGTTGCTATTATAAAATACCATGGCCAAAGCAACTTGAGGAGGAAGGGGTTTGTTTCAGGTTCCAACCCCAAGAGCACACCCCATCACTGAGTACAGAAAAGGCAGGAACGCAAGGCAGGAAAGTGGAGGTGGGAACTGAAGCAAAAACCACAGAGGAATGCTGGCTGCCTGGCTCCTCCTGGCTGGCTCAGCCTAGTCTCTTTTTCTTTTTAATTTATTATTATTATGGTCTGTAAGTATGGGTGTTCTGCATGCATGCATTTCTGTGCACCACATGCATGCTTGGTGCCTACAGAGGCCAGTCAGATTCCCCAGAACTAGAGTTACAGACATTTATGAACTGCCATGTGCTGGGAACTGAAACTGGATCCCCTCTGGAAAGGCAGCGAGTACTTTTAACCACAGAGCCATCTCTCCAGTTCAGGAGCTTCCTTTATTACACACTCCAGGACTACCTGCTGGCGGGGGGGAGTGTCTGACCACAGTGGGTTGGACTCTTCCACATCAAATCCTTAATCAGGAAAATGCCCTTCAGATTTGCCCACAGGACAATCTTATGAGACATTTTCTCAGTGAAGAGTCCTTCTTCGCAGATATGCCTAGGCTGTGTCACGTTGACAACAACCAGCCAGCACAGATGTCTATTGCTTGCTAAGAGTGATTGTAGAAATAGCTATAGTGTGCATGTGTGCTTATGCAGTGGACCATTTTCTAGGAACTTAGTGGCCAGCCATCTTTAAGCATAGTTTCTCACTCATGGTCTGTGTTACAACTTATATATTTTGTGAATCCTGTAAGTCTTGCTTGATAACCACAATCAATACCATTATCTAAGATGGTCCCCCACTTGGGGACTATTGACACATCTCTCTCTTAATGAATTGTAGGGTCTGGTCCTCTGATCTTTACGTGTGCTTGCCCTGTGGTTAAGAACCTACTTCAGAGATAGTAAAATGGTCACTGCTCAGAAGTAGTCTCATTGATTTGATTTCTCTCTGGAGGAAAAATGTATTGTTAACAGTCTCCTTTTCTCAAATTGCAGATCACAGTTTTTCGAATGGGATCAGAAGGCCACCAGGACATTGATTTAGCTATCCTGACAGCATTACTCAAAGGTAAGACATTCTCGGTCCACATAATACAACAGTAATTTTAACAGATTAACAGGCACCGTATGTCCCCTATTAATGGATATAACCCCAAATGATTTTGTGTCACATCTAATTACTGACAGCCAATGACCTATCCATGTGAGATACTATTGCCACTCTTGAAGCTTTCCAGTGCAGACATGTTGCTTGTGATTCAGTTTTATAAGTTTTGAATAGAATATAACTTGTGTCCATTGAATCATAAAACTGTAGATGAAAAATGTTACTGTAATATGTAAAATACTAAGTTATCTGAAGTTATTTAATAACTATTATTACTTTACTTTCAAAGCCACCTGCGGGGTGTAGGTGTAGATGTAGCTTTGTGTGTGTGTGTGTGTGTGTGTGTGTGTGTGTGTGTGTGTGTGTACATAAAAACTAAACATCAAATATCACTGAGGGGAAAGCAGAAAGAAAGAAAAACTTGTTATAACTGAGCATTAGACTGAACTCTAAGGTCCCTGTTTACTGTAGTAAACACAGTAATATGTGGGTATTAGAGTGTAACTGCTAAGGTAAATATTAGTCCTACTCTCTAGCCACAGACCTTCAAAGTTGTTTCACTACCTGCCCTCATCTGTGGAGCCATATCTAAGTAAAGACCAATTTCCTCCAGGTTCCATTTATTAAACCTCCTCACAAGTATACCTCAATATGCAAACTACAATTGACAGACTATTTTTAATTAAATTTAATTTTATTAATTTATTCAGATTTCAACTCAATTGTTATCCCATCACTTGTATCCTCCCATTCCTCCCTCCCTCCCACTTTCACCTTATTCCCCTCCCCCAGGTCTAAGACCAAGGGTGACCTCCTCCCCCACTATATGGTCATAGGCTATCAAGTCTCATCTTGGTATCCTGCTTATTCTTTCTTTGAGTGCCACCAGGCCTCCAAGATCAATTCTCAACTTCATATGGAAAAACAAAAAACTCAGAATAGCAAAAATGATCCTATACAATAAAAGATCCTCTGGAGGAATTTCCATACCTGATCTCAAGCTGTACTACAGAGCAACAGTTATTAAAACAGCATGGTACTGGCACAGCAATACGTGGGTTGATCAATCAAATCGAATTGAAGACCCAGAAATGAATCCACACACATATGGTCACTTGATTTTTGACAAAGAAGCCAAATCTATTCAATGGAAAAAGGATAGCGTCTCCAACAAATGGTGCTGGTCTAACTGGATGTCTACATGTAGAAAAATGCAATTGGACCCATATTTGTCACGATGCACAAAACTCAAGTCCAAGTGGATTAAAGACCTCAACAAATTATTTTTAAAATTAAAATAAGCCAGGTGTGGTGGCACACACCTTTAATCCCAGCACCCAGGAGGCAGAGGCAGGTGGATTGCTGTGAGCTCAAGACCAGGCTGGTCTACAAAGCGAGTCCAGGACAGCCAAGGCTACACAGAGAAACCATGTCTCAAAAAAAAAAAATTTAAAATAAACAGAAGAAAGTTAAAGTGTCTTCCATTCTAAACTTCAGACTAGAAGTATAAAACAAAGAGTAACTGGTTTAGAGTACGGTTCTCACCTAGCCCCATAATTCATCTATCTGCAGCAGCCCTGGTCGCCTGGCTTGTCATGCCTGCCCATGGCCTGCATAGAGTGTGAACTCATTGAGAGAGGAAAAGCTGTCTTAGTCATCCACATTCTCAGTGGTGCACTTAATCCAAACACATAACATTCAGTTTTTGCTGGATAAAGAAATGAACGGATTACCCAGTGATGCAGTGATGGATTCCGTATGCCTTCGTTCACATACACCGTTCACAGTTACCCCATTCCTTGTTTCCAGTGTATTACTCTTCTTCCACTATTGCTGATTTCTTGAAGACTTATTACGTGTCGGTGACTGTGCCAAGCTCTTTATGACTACAGTAAACATTAATCATGGTGACAGCTACATGATGCCAGAACTAATTTAATCTCCCTTTGCCAGCAGAGTAAGAAAAGATACAAGGGGGTGGAGCAACCTGCTGAACCATGCAACACTTTGTTGCCTTGCTACTATTAAGCCTTGACTTAGGTCCGGTAAATCTGACTTCTCCTCATACCACATGAGACCCTTAGACAAATATGACTGACACTCTTCCCTGCGCACCCCTTAAGTGTCTATACGCAGTCACTAGACTCCTGGTCACATATCAGGAGAACCCTCATAGCTCATGGTGTATCCCAGGTGGAACGCTGCTGTAAGACATTTCATTTCTACTATAAATATAAGCACAGGGAAGGAGAAGAAAGGGCCTTGGGGGCCAGGCACATTCTGAGCTTTATGTTTGTTGCCTTTATCAGAGACAAAGGTTAAAAAAAAACTGATACAAGGAATTCTAATATTTCCTGTTTTCATATAATGATAACAAGGAAAGTAATCATATCAACAAGCAAAGTATATTGAAGTCTCACTATGTGCCTGACACTGCCAAGAGCTTTTATAGTGCATTCATTCACTGATTCTGCACAATAGTTAGGCACCAGGTCACCATGAGACTCGCTTATAAGTAAGGAAATGAAGGCACGGAGCCAGTCAGCATGTCCTCAAGAGAAGCTAGCTAGCAAAGGTGCAGCCCAGACCTGAGAACTCATATACACATATCCCCCTCCCACTGACAATAACAAATGCTCAGGAACAAAATTCATAGCAAATAGGGAGGTTTCCAAATATCAGTAAAAAACATAGTGACCTTCACTGTCCGATGAAAACACTTGTCTTTAGCAATTTATGAGACTAGAAATTATGCATCACCTTAGGTCAGCCCTAGAATTCATTTATCATGCTGTAGAATACCTGTTTTCCAAATTTTTTAAGCATGATATTTTACAAAATGAAATACAATTTATGTCATAATCAAGTAGTTATGCATATTGCACTTGGAAAAATTAAAATTAAGCTACCTGGGATAATATTTAAATGGACAATATGCAATGAAATTGAATATTTTCTCTTTTAATCTATTTTCCCGGATACTGATTGTACCCTACTAAATTGATTTCATGGGTCATAAACCGGCAGCTTAAAAAGTACTGCTATAAAGGAGATGAAAGGAAATTTTGATTGCTCTAAGAAAGTAACGTTTCTAATCACTATAATGAATATTATTTATGCAGCAGTTATGCTAACGGGAATTTGTGCCATTAAAAGATTATAGTGTGTCAACTCTATTTTGCAAAGACTTCTAAATGCTCTTCGACACTGACCTACTTGATTTGGAAAGGGAATCAAGCATATTTTTGGCTGACTTCTTTGATGATCAAGCATATATACATAATTACATCCACTTTAAATTCTTAAGTTTATTATATTCCTCATATGTGTTTAGCCAAGGCAAGTAACTGGCTTAACACTTAATTTTCACAATTATATTGAATCTTCAATTATGTAATGCACAGGGGTTATTTGTAAAGTTCAATTTTTATTCTAAGACATTGCTGAGAAAACCAGTAGTTAGATTGGAGGAGAGCCAGGAAGCAAACCATTGCTCCACAAATCCACTAGGGTAAAAAGGAAAGGCAGATGGGAAACCAGGTGGCCATGAGGGAGGTAGGGCTTTGCTTGCCTTGTGTTTGCGCTATTTAATTTAGTTGTCTTGTATTTGAAATTGTATTAGTGGCTTTCAGTCCTCTGCTACACACATAAGCAGTGCATAGTAAGCAATAAAGTGAACAACAAAGGTCAATATCTCCACACC
Source organism: Acomys minous (assembly GCF_964271855.1). Taxonomy (NCBI): domain Eukaryota; kingdom Metazoa; phylum Chordata; class Mammalia; order Rodentia; family Muridae; genus Acomys; species Acomys minous. Next base: position 36,949,435 of record NC_140484.1, on the reverse strand, counting down.
TTAGACAGATGTCTTTCTATAAAACATTTTCAAATGAGTGCAGTGAAGAAAGAAGGGGGACAAAGGAATTGTCCAGAGAGCCAGGAAGCCTAGGATGACTTCAAATGGGGACATAGGTACTTTAGACAATAAGTGGCATCGCATTCTTTCATATTGAGAGTGTTGGGCTGAGCCACAGGTTGTGTGTCCTCTGAGGACAACCACTCTTCCCTCACCATCACTCACACAGGGAGAAACCGCAGATACGGCAGGTCCAGCTGCACTGCAAAGTTTCACAGGCCAGATAAAAAGGGGGCATTTTAATAAGAGAACAGAGAATGTTCACATATTTACCTAATATAAAAGTATCATAAGTATAAGTGAGACTTGCTTTATTTAATTGTAACAGTGAACTGTTGATATAACTAGTAATCATCTAAGTAAACACACACACACACACACACACACACACACACACACACACACACAATTTATACTAGCTAAAGTGGAAATAGATGGACGGATTTGCAGAGTCTAAGGGAGAGCACAATTCAAACAAAAGGAGAGTTGGGGCTCAATTAACACCATCAAGGTCCACCATCCACCCCTGGAGGACTAGTTGATACTGTGTCAGGCAAGAAACCAACATCAGTGATGGCTGAGAAAATGCCAATCAAAAATATCCAACTTTCTTAGTAATTAAAACAGAGAGGTTCCAAGGAGAATGGCAACTTGCTTGATTTTGATAAGTGCCCGTCTTTGAATTTGTTGCTGTGACAAGACAGTCAAAGAAATTCTGGAACCGCGAAATAGGAGAGGAGCAGCTTATCCATAGCCAAAGCTATTACATTTATGTGGGGAGTGGGGCACATGTGAAGGTCAGAAGACAGCTTCCAGAAGTCAGTTCTCTCCTTTTACCATGCCGGTCCCAGGTTTGAGCTCAGGTCACCATGCTTGGTGGCAAGTGCCGTTACCTGCTGAGCCATCCATGAAATGGCAGTACTATACTTTTTAAAACTGCACATCTTCATAGTTGTCTTAAAAGAAGTGCTAAGGGTCAAAAGGTATCAAACTTCCTCAAATTCAAATATCCAAAAATCTGTATCTTAGAATAAATGCACTATGGTTATATTCTTTATTCAATGCTAGTGCATGTTATGTTCCAAAATATAAGGTTTCGTTCAGCAGACAAAACCAGGAAGTGGATCAAATGAATACTAACCAGAATTCAAGCATTTATACAAACATATTCACAAAGCTCATAGCAGATAATTACACCACTAATTACGTATTATGTATATTAATCACCAGTATTACACTTTTCAGTCTTAATAGTCTGTCCTTAATCATTTCTAATATTTTGAAGAAAATTACATATTTACCATTTTCCACCCTAAGACCAAAGCCTACTACTTAGGAAAACAATGATTCTATAAAGGTCAAAGCACCCCAATTGTTCTTCACTTACTCCTCCCACGGCTAGCCCTGCTACCACCCTCTCCATAAGACACTTACTACACTGAGGCCACAGGGTCAAAGGCTGTGACACACTACAACAGCAAGACTGGTGGCCACACTCAAGGCACCACTTTTCCTTGACTAGAAGATTGTTTGATCTCATTGAGCCACAGCCTCCTCCTCTCTATAAAACTGAGATGATAACAATGGTAACTATTTTGTTGTCCTGGTGACTATCTTAATTGACAAGGAGAGAAAAGCCCCTAACCCAGTACCTAGAAACATCTCTTTAATACATGGTGGTCTGGCAGAAAGAGTACATGGAAGAGGAAGAGGAAGAGAAGGAAGAAGGAAGAAAGAAGGAAGAAGGAGAGAGGAAGGAAAAAGGGAAGGAAGAAGAAGAAGGCGGCTATGACAACAACCCACTGGAAATGAGTCACATCCGTCTGCATATGCCATGTATACATGTGTACACAATTTTTTTGCAGTGCACATTTGCTGACCTCATGGCACCTTTCTTGCAGGGAGGTGATGCATAGGACATCTGAGGAGGCCGCTCTGGGTGCTCTCTGAGGCTGACTCGCTGCTTTACTTCATGGTTCACATTTACCACATAGTCGTTTCCATTCCAAAACAGGTTTTTTAAATCCTCAGGATTCTGAGATATCCTCCATGTTCAAAACATGTCATAATTATAACATGTTAAATGTGAAAGACTCCATATATTTCAAAATATTAATTTAAGATAAAATACAAAAAATTGAGTATACATATGAGGGTCCTGAATAAAACATAAAGGAGTGGAATCTAGAAAATGGAGAAGCACACTCTACTCTGCCTTCAAATAAAAATTCACCTACGGCAATCTTATTTGCATGATAAATCAAACAGATCTCAGAGCAGCAATGTGGCCTAAGGTAGACAGCACTTTCAGACTCTAATGTCCATCTTTACCAGAGAACACAATAAAAGAACTCAAATCCTTTAATCTCTTTCATTTGGATAAAAATGTATGATTCACAGGGAACTCTTCACAGAAATTTTTTCATTTAATCTTCACAGCTCTTTGGAATGATTATCAGATAGCTTATCTCCAAACTGGCTCTTTCTTGGCCATGAAAGTGAAAGGAATTAATACTGATGCTAATACACCTGGAATAAGCCAAGAATGACCAGTCAGAATATCAGTACTACAAATGTCCCTGCTCTTCATGATCATCTGTGTGCTGTGTATGTCCTGCCCACCCCCGTCTCTCTGCATCCAGCAAAATTGCTAACAAACATCAGGAATTTAATAAATAGTACTTATTAATAGATGTGAAGTTATTTCCCATATCAGTCAATCACTAGCCAAAGTCACTTAGACAGCCCAGGTATAAGATAGGCTACCTTTACCTATAAGGGTCATTGGGAGGGCTCTATCCTCTACTGAATGACAAATATGACGTACTCCTCTTGCTCACTCCTACCTTCTAGTCCTTAATTTCACGTGTTATTTATTTTCTTCATCAAATAGGTCAAAACTTAGAACTTGGTCCTTCCAATTTCAAAATGAAAATAAGAAAATTAAACTTACTGTATGGGGTTCTTAATTAGCTATAGAGTTTTCTAGAAACAGCTGTGGATAGAAAAGAGGTTTACTTGTCAATAATACAAATGACGTCGAACTGAACAGCGGCTCCATGGCTGACCTTCTCTGGTCCTTAACACATGACTCCATGTGGCCCCTCCATGTTGACTCTCAGCATCACAGCACGTCTCAGGTTCCCCACACTCCTGCTCATATTGCTTGTTTCCCTCTAAGAATGAAATAAATCCTCTTCCTTCAAACAGCACAGCTCCCCCCAAGTTTCTACTTGGCTCCTTTCTCCAGATTCAACTGCTCTATGCCTCAGCTTGTGTTTGGAGGAAGAAATAGAATCAGGACCTGAACAGTCCCAGGTCCCTCACTCTTCCTTTAGCACCATGTGGCCATTTCTAAATACTAATATATCATATTCTGTCACTTTCTTCTCAGAAATTAAACATGCTTTCACTTTGTAACATGTCTGTCTTAGTTACTTTCCCATTGCTGTGAAGAGTCACCAGGACTGAGGCAATTTATAAGAGAAAGCATTCATTTGGGGGCTCATAGTTCCAGAGGGTAGTAGAGACCATGGCCATCATTGCAGGAAGCATGTCAATAGCCAGAGCGCTAGAGCAGTAGCTAACAGCAGATATCTGATCCATAAGCATGAGACAGAGAGAGGGTGTGTCTTAGTTAGGGTTTTATTACTGTGAAGAGACACCACAACCAAGGAAATGCTTATAAAAGATTTAATTTGGCGCTGATTTAAAGTTTCAGAGGTTTAGTCCACTATTACCATGGTAGAAAGCATGGCAACATCTAGGCAGACAGGGTGCCAGAGAAGGAGCTGAGTTCTATGTCTTGATCCGGAGCGGCAAGGAGGAGACTGGAAGTGTGTGCCACACTAAGCATGGCTTGAGCACTTAAGACCTCAAAACCCCGCCTCTACAGTGACACACTTCCTCTAACCATGCCACACCTCCTAAGTCCCCCTTCCTACGGACAAGTATTCAAACACATGAATCTGTGGTGGCCATAAGCTATTCAAACCACCAAACTGGGAATGATGTGGGCTTTTTAAACCACAAAAGCCACCCCTAGTGACACACTTCCTCCAACAAGGCTATGCTTCCTAATCCTCCCCCAAACAGTTCCACCAACAGCTGACCAAGCATTCAAATACATGAGCCTGTAGGGGACATTCTCATTCAAACCCACCACAACATGCAAGCCTCTGACTTGGCCCAGGAACACAGCTCAGGTGCTCAGATCAGCATGTTCAGTTCACTGCAAATGCACCACTTCTGTCTGAACAGCTCTCCACTAGTGAAGAACTCATTGCTGTGACTTCCCAGCATGGAACTCATGCCTTTTCCTTCTTGACTTATTTGAGAGCAATGAATCAGTATTAATTGTGCAACCAGTCACTGCCTAGGCTCAATTATATAGTCATGTGGACTGGCAGCAACACAATTTTAAAGTGTGCTGTTAGTACTACTAATAAAAAATAATGATGATGTGGCTTGACTCTATTGTCCCAGAAGTTCCTGACCTAATTACAAGAAGTACTAAAGGACAGACAAAGAGGCCTTGAACCGAAACGGACTTACTGAAGCAAAAGAATTCCTTCCAAGGGAGGGAGAGGACAACTCAGCCACTGAGTGCATCAAACTCAGGAATTGGGGCTTTGGCATATGAAAAGAATTTGTGTCAAATCTATGCACATAATGATGGAGTGTTCTGGGAATTAGGAGGGTATTTCCAGGAACTAAGAAGGGGTCAGGGCCTGATGAAACATGCATTTTTTTTTCAGAGTCAAGAAATTGGATTGAGGGAGATGTGTTCAGGAAAACATCTAAATCTCACACCTACAATGGGATATAAATGAAAACTCTAACTGAATTCTTAGACTTGGGTTTCCTCTCTGGCATAGCACAGGTAAACGCAATGCACATCCAGATAAGGCTTAGTTCTTGTTTCCCTCTGCCCAATGTCAATAACAATCATAAAGCTGGCACATAACAACTGTAACTAATACATAATTAGCCACATTTCTGAGTATTAGCTAACTTAATCATTATGACTACAAGGCAAGAACCACCAGTGTCCCTGGTGTCCAGAGAAACTAAACTAGGGTCACACAGCTAGACATTGGTAGAATCTGGACATGAATCCGGGTTCTCTGAGTCACTCACATTTGCTCTGCCTCCTGAGATCTATGACCAGACCAGATATTAAACAGAACCTCCATTTTTATGTCTTTAGATAAACAATGACAACTACAGTTCTCTTGGTAAATTATAAAACACAGAAAGACTGACAAATGTGGCCACTACACCACATCTAGGACAAGAGTATGATGTTTTGGTTAAAAGCATTAGGTGAGAAGCTGCATTTTATGTTTTCCTCCTTAATCCTGGAAGCTAAACACCCCAGGTTCTTTTGTAGAGATGGTAGAGCCATGTGACTATGGGGTGACCAATGAGATGAGACTAGGACGGAGGGAAACCATTTCTATACCTGGAAGATGAGAACAGATGGGGGGGAAATGAAAAGTAGCAGACAGGAAAAGAAAATTAAATTCAAAGCTAGCATCAAGCTGATTTACACCTTCTGATGCCCAAAATTCTTACAATTTGGGACATCCAAAAATTCAAAAGGGAAGACTTGAGAGGAAAAACATGAAAGACTTTGTTAAGTCTTTTTTTTTTTAAAGATGCAGCCAGAATGCCATGTCTTCACCCACACCCCAAAACACTCTACAACTGAAAAGAAAAGACCTATTCTCTGAAGAAGTCAAACAGATTTTCTGGTATAGAGGACCTGATGCTAAAAGCAGGCTGAGATATGGTTCTGAAAAGAGGCGAGGGACAGAAAGCTAAATAAGCAAATGGACATTGAATGCTGAGACCTTGGCCTACTGAGACAATGAGACTAGAGAGTTTCATAGCAAATCTTAGAGGAATCAATGGCTCAACTTTGTAAAGTATAACTTTAGTAAAACAAACAAACAAACAAATCCATTGCACCCAAAGTAAGAGACAGAAAACAAAAAGGACAGAGTCAATGCAATAATTCCAGAACCCTGGGCCATAGGTTTCTATAGTTCCTTGCTGGTAATAGCAGGAATTTTATCCATAGACCTGTAAAGGCAAATTCATTTTTGACATATCATAAATAATCAGCCCAAGAGTAAGAATTTTTATTCTACTGTAATCTCACATCAATTATATGTTTCTCTACTTTGCCTATTGTACATACAACAGGAACATTTCTCCATGGTTCTATGTTAGCAAGAGGGAGGCTGGTAAAGGATTGGCTTCTTGTACTGCAGAAATGGTACAACAAAGAGAGCACATTCGCGTAAGTCGGTTTTAGAAAAAGAAACCCACAGAGCTTTACAATATCACTAATCATAAACCATATAAGCCCATCCATCCTTTCTACTTGCATATATTGTCGGGACCTAAGGACACAAAGGCAGTGTTCATTGTAGAAATTCTTGGCATATGTTATCACTAAAGAGACTGAGTACACACTTAAATACCTGACTGTGTGAGGTTTTTATATAACTTTATTCCACAGAAGACTAATACTCAGCTCCAAATCAAAAGGGAGAATAATTCTTCAAAGTGAATAGACTTCCCACTGAAAAACAACAGAGCCCAATCAATAAGAGGAAAATCAGACCAATGCTTAATCACCACCTTGTCGTCCCTCGCCCCAGCAATGAGGAAATAAAGGGGGCTAGGTGATAGAGAAGCCCAGAAAGACACAGTAGTGAGAGGAGAAGCAACCTGCATTTCCTCAAGGGCTAGTCACCCGCCATGACCAGTGAAGACAAGTATCTGGTCATCAGGACAGGAGCAACAGTTCCATTGCCTGCTTGCAACCAGGTACCACCAGAGAACATCAAAGCTGCGTATTCTCTTGTGCCAGGAAGCCTTGAGGATGCTGCCAGAGAAACCTTCCAAATAGGGGTGGCTGTGGCTCAAATGGAGAATTCCCAGTGTCCACAACCTTAACAACCCAGACAAATGCACACCCAATCTTCTTAAAATATTCCTAACAATAATCTCGTTTTATAAACTAAGCATGGTGTTCCCATCTGTGTTCAGTCTCTTGCACTGTAGCAACTTTACATCCTCTGGTGTTTATCTTAACCTTGACAAACTTCAGCTTCTCAGGAAAGAAGGAAAGAAGATAAAGAGAAAGCCAAAATATAGATTTGATCGGCACCCATGTGCTATCATAGAATCACTCCTAATACAAATTGGCAATGTCTGTTAAGTTTAAGCACCATCTGAACTTAATACTCAGACTTTCTCCTTTATAATGTAGCTCCATTTTCTGGAAAATCCATGGTAGCCAGTCATTCATAATGACCACAGAAGACACTGTAATAATAGCCCAACCAGTAAAATCTCTATCTTGGCATATTTATTAAATTATTATTATTAAGTTGGTAATAGTTATTATCAACAATACATATGACACTAAAAAATCTTTGTATAATGCTTTCTTAGAATATTTTATTTGACAATTTGATATATTAACATAGTATATATTTATTATACACAACCCAAACGCCCCGCTTTCCATATCTCCCCAACATTTCCCTTTCTTAATTTCACATCCTTATCTCCTTAAATAATCTGAAGTTTAATTAGGACTTCCTGCCTGTGCATGGGTAACCACCAGAGCACGAACAACTTAGCAGCTGCCAGAACCATGAAAAAAAAAAAAACAACTCTCCCTCCCCAAAAGTAATTCTCAATTGCTCTTTAGCTAGGAGGAGAATCTTACATAGGATAGCCATTTTCCCAACATTGATTCTTCTGATCAATTAGCAAGGATGGCTTTCCATCTTCTAGTGCCTTCCTCAGTTTATTTCTCCTGTCTTTAAAAGTTTTTACTGTAGAGAAGGTATTTCACATCCTTAGCTAATTCATCCTTCACATCTTTGGTCTATTCCAAGGTATGTATTCTGAAGCCGCTGTGAATGGAATTGTTACTTTGGTTTCTTCCTCAGTGTGTTTGCCATTGGCATATAGACAAACTACTGGGCTTTGTATATTTGCTTTGTATTCTGCCACTTTCCTAAAACTGTTTATCAACTCAGTTCTAAGAGGTCTCCAGCAGACTTTAGGGTCTCTTGCATATAGAATCATACCATCTGTAAATAGACACTTTGATTTCTTCACTTCCTGATTGCATTCCTTTTATATTCTCCCTTTACCTTATTACTATAGCTAAAACTTTCAGTATGGTCTGGCAAAATTCACCAATGAATCCATTTGAGCATTGCCTTTTTTGGTAAGGAGATTTCTAATTACTGCTTCCACCATAACTGTTTGTTATGGATCAGTTTAAATTGTTTATCTCAGGGCCAGAAAGATTTCTCAGTGATTAATAACACTTGATGATTTTGCAGAGAAACCGCACTAAGGTTCTCAGCACCTGTAGGATTACCCCCCAACCATCTGAAACTCCATTTATTTCTGGAAGATTCAACATTCTGTTCAGGCCTCCGTCTGTACCACCACATGTGATTCACAAACACATGCAAATAAAATATTCACATGTACAAAATAAAAATAAAGTCTTTATATTGTTTATCTCATTTTTATTTCGTTTTAGTAGATTATGCACATTCAAAATTCATCTATTTCTTTTAGCGCTTCCAGTTTAGTATAAAATGTTATTTAGACTTTTCTGAACTTCATTGATATATATTGTAGTGATTCTCTTTTCATCTCTGATTATATTAATTTGTGTCTTCCATTATTGATTAGTTTGACTAAAGATTTGTCAATCTTGCTTTTCAAAGAAACAGTTGTTTCTTTAATCCTATGTATAATCTGTGTTTAGTAGCTTGTTTCCATTTCATTAATTTCTGCTATGATTTTAAGGCTTTCTCTCTGTATACTCATCTGAAGTTTGGCTTGGGCTTTTTGAGGAACCTATTAAATGTCGCTAGGCTATTTATTTGAGATCTTTCTGGTTCTTAATGTAGACACTGAGAGCACTAAATGTCCCTCTTAGGGCTGTTTTCATTGTGTCCTATAAGTTTGATAAGCTATGTTTTTATTATCATTAGATTCTAGAAATTCTTTTATTTCTTTCCTGATTTATTCAAGTACCCACTCATCACTCTCATTACTCCGTAGTGTTGATTAATCTCTATGAGTTTCTATGTGCTCTAGGGTTCCTTGCTACTGATTTGTAGTCTTTTTCCATTGTGATCAGGTAAAATGCAAGGAATTATTTCAGCTTTCCTGTATTTGTTAAGACTTGTTTTGTGCTCTGATATATGACCTACTGTAGAGAATGTTGCATGGTCTGCTCAGAAGAACGTGTATTCTACAACATTTGAAGGCAATTAGTATTTTTTATATAATTGGACACACTTATGTTCGGTGTATACATGTTTACATAGTAATGTTTTTTATGGATTTTTTCATTAATAGTTATGATGTACTGCAAATGTAAGTTTTATTCACCAGATGCAATTTTCATCTTGGAAGCTTAACACTAAATAAACCTACCCTTTCTAGTTCTTTCTGAACTCAGGCTAGCTGGTTCAATTCAGCTATTCTGGCTTAAACTCCTCTCTGAGGTGATTGATTCAAATTGGCCTCTCTCTGCTTCTAACTGATTTGCTCCGCTGGGAAAAGCTGCCTCTGAACTGCACAAACTGAAGTGCACTGACTGAACTCCATTGCACTCACTCCCAACTGACTGCTCCGATCCACTCCACTGCACTGAACTGACTGTACTGTACTGTATTGAACTCTACTGTACTGTCTTCTCTACTGAACTCTCTACTGCACTCAAATCTTTCTCTACTGTACTGTCTTTGCTACTGTACTCTACTGTATAGCTCCCTCTCTCTCTCTCTCTCTCTCTCTCTCTCTCTCTCTCTCTCTCTCTCTCATAGCCTACTCTACAATGTGTCCCTCTTTATCTTTCCTTTCTAGTTTTTGTTTAAAGTCTTTTTTTTCAGGTGTTAGAATAGTGATTACTGTTTGTTTCCTAAGTCTATTTACTTGGAACACTTTTTTTCATCCTTTCAGTCTAAGATAATGTCTGTCTTTGATAGTGAGATGTATTTCTTGGGGGCAGAAAATAAGTGGTTGCTGCTTTTTATATCCTAACAGCACAATGCTTTGACAAATCATCATTTTCCATTTGCCTGTCATGTTTTTTTTTCTTTGTCATGTTCTTTTTATGTATAGGTTCAGTTGTACAACATTTAGTTATTCATTGTTTTTACTCCATAACTTGTTTTCACCTTGGGTTCATACATAGGCTAATTTTTCCAGTCTGTTCATTTCTAATAACATAAACAAGACCCATGGACCCTCCGACCAACATAAGAGCTAGAGTTACAATGTAAGGCAGGAGACACTGTCAAGAGAACAAAGCAACAGCCTACAGACTGGGGAAAGATCTTCACCAACCCTACATCTGACAAAAGTCTAATATCCAAAATACATAAAGAACTCAAGAAATTAAACACCACCAAACCAAATAACCCAATTGAGAAATGGGGCTTGGAACTAAACAGAGAATTCTCAATAGAGGAATATCAAATGGCTGAGAAACACTTAAAGAAATGCTCAGCCTCGTTAGTCATCAGAGAAATACAAATCAAAACAACTCTGAGATGCCAGTCATGTTTTAAGACAGATACTATGTAAAGAAGTAAGTGTTGAAGAGCTAAGACACCTCCGAAGTACCATGGATAATAAATCAACTCAGAGCTCATTCCCCTTAGCAAAAAATGTTATCGCTACTTATCTGTGTAATTGCTACTTGGCTGCTATGTCAGGGACAAAAACTGAGGCAAAAAGTCCCCATCTGGCTGGGATCTCAGTTCGCTAAGAGGCCATAGAGTCATCCCTAATATCAAAGACAATGGTCTAATTCTTGGGCATCAGTATATATAACGCAGGGGTTTCAATGCTGCAAAGTCTTTAGAGATATTTAAAACAGTTTCAAAATACTGTATAAGTAAAGATCATAAAGTACAGACAATACATTTTAAAAACTCAAATAGTAAAGACCTCAGGACTCAGGAAAATCATATAGTGGAGGCATTTGAAATGTAGTGCTACAGCTTAGAATGCCTGTAGAAGGCTACATACAAATCCAAGCCTAATCTACATAAGCAGCCTGAAGAATTTGAAAGTGAAAATGTGGTAACTTCTTTTTTAGAACAGCTCCAATTTGAGGAAAATCTACAATTTTTAAAATCTTATTAATACAGAAAGTTCGTACAAAAAAAATAAACAATGTATATCACATAGCCCAAAGAAAGTTCATTTTGCCCAGCCATAAATCACTTTACCTAATCAATAACCTCTTCCGATGTACTTATAAACTACATCATTTAACCTACATTATATATGCAAATCCCTATATAGGGAGAAAGATACTTTAAAAAGGATCATTTTATAAAATAAATATTAACCTAAATTGCTGGTTTGTATGTACTCATGTTTACGGCATGATGATTTAAATCACGAGCTTTATTTATGATGTGCGGGAGAGGTGGCAGCCACAGTGGAATGATGGGAAGGAACATGGCTGGTAGGGATGGGCAGAAGCCATTGAGACCCTGTCTTTGCTATTTCAAAGGAAGTGAATGCTGTGCTCATTTAAAATCATTTCAGAAAGTGTCATAGTGTGTTAAGTGGTTCTTCAAAGGGCTCTATCCAAACAGGAAACTCTCTAATAAAACCCAAAGGAAAATGAAGAAATACGTAAGTAAATACTTGGGGGTTCTCTCTATTGAGGCCAATGACTTTGGTTTATCCTATTTCCCCAGTGCCTACAATAAAGCCTGGCTGAGAACTAGTGCTCTGAGTAAATGAAGCCTGCTAGAAATTCAGGTCTCATCCCTAATGGCTCCTCTGTTGCATGTCCCAACTGTACTGGCAGGAAAGTGAAGTAAGAATTTCAGGAGGAAGCCAATGTGGCTGTAACCCTGTCCTTGGGAGATGGAGGCAGGAGACTCACAAGTTTGCAGCCAGTTTGGGCTACACAGAGAAATGGTATATCAAAAATTAAGTGATGGTGGGGGCCACTTCAAAATCAGGCTGCCTGTGGCTGGATCTTGCCTCTGACATTTCCCAGCTATTTCATCACAGACAAGTATCAGCACCTGGATTCGCTCAGCTGTAAAGCAGAGCAGCAGCTGCCTGTACATCAGTGTAAGAGTCAACACAGGAATTCTCAGAAACTGTGCTGGGTTCAAGTTAAGCGCACGATACATGTTAGCTATTGCCTTTCTTATTTACTATAACCGAGGGACGTTACCCAGTCTTCCTTCAGATAGCCTTGTTTTGTCTCTCACATTAAAAAAAAATGGAACTTCTTAGACTACATATAAATTGGTCTTTCCTGATCCTTTTTAGTCTTCTCCTGAGATGCACTTAGTTATTTTTGCTAAGAGAAGATAATTATCATTCAGAACAATAAAAAGAGAGGACAATAAATTATATACAAACCCCACCTACTCAAGTGTGTGTGTGTGTGTGTGTGTGTGTGTGTGTGTGTTTCCAGCATTGATTTCAGTCTTTCTCCATGTAGTAGCCACATTCTTGAGGGAGGATCCCGATTAGCAATCTCCACTTGGGGAGGAGACTGAAGGTGTATCCTAGCAACCTAAGTCATGTGCTAAATCCTTCCTGCTAGTTCCCTCCCAGAATACTTATCTACACATAGTTGGGGAATCTGCTGTCTTTTAATGAAGGACAGACAGATTTGTGTTCATTGATACCCTTCTGCATTTAGTTGCAGCATTTATAAACAAAATTAAAAGGGTGCTAGATAAAACTGCAGAAAGTGTTTTTAGTTAAAATGAAGTTACCTCATTTCCCCTTCTACCATTCTCTCCAACCCCCTCATGCCCCTCAACTCCATCCTGCTCCCTCCAAAATCCATGGCTTCTCCTTCTTTGACTGATATTGATGAATATACAGATATAAAACTATACTCTGCTCTGCTTGCAAACAGGAGCCTAGCATAACTAACTGTCTTGTGAGAGGCTTCATCCAGCAGCTGATGGAAACAGATGCAGAGACCCACAGCCAAACAAGAGGCTAAACTCTGGGAGTTTTGTGGAAGAGTGGAAGAAAGGGTTGAGGGAGCCAGAGAGGTTGAGGATACCAAAGGAAGACCTACAGAGTAAATGAACCTGGGCCCATGGGAACTCACAGACACTGAACCACCAACTAAAGAGCTTGCGTGGGCTGGACCTAAGACCTCCCTTCACATAGATAGCAGACGTGCAGCTGGGTCATCATGTGGGCCCCCCAACAATGGGAGAAGGGGCTGTCTCTGATTCCGACTCCATTGCCTGCCTTTGGATCCATTTCCTCTAACTGGGCTGCCTTGTCTGGCCTCAGTGGAAAAGGATATGCTTAGTCCTGCTGTGACTTGAGGTGCCAGGGTGGGTTGATACCTTTTAGGGACCTCCCCTTCTTTGAAAAGAGGCAGGGCGGGGGGATAGGGTGGAGGCATGAGGGTAGGACTGGGAGGAGAAAGGGGCCTGGGATCAGGCTGTAAAGTGAATAAATAAATAAATAAATAAACAAACAAACAAACAAACAAATGAGTTTCAGGGAGGCCTTCAATATATATATATATATATATATATATATATATATATATATATATATATATATATATATATATTACAGATTTGTAAAACAATAGGCTTCCATCTGGCTTTTTAATATACCTCTAGTTTTGGTCACACTTCACCCCTCTTGGGTTTCTTGATCTGATTGAATACAATGATCTCTCAGCTTTTGGCTAAGCTTATTCCTGCCCATCCATCTTCATCCTTCAGCTAGAGCTCTGCTACTCTGTGAAGCCCCCTGGTTACGAAGCTCTTTCATCTGTATAAACCTTCCAACTTCCAACACAGGCCTGACCATAGAAATTCATCATTCCCTGCTTCCTCTCTTAGAATGCTTCCAAAATTAACTGACCAAAGGGCAGGAGGAAAAACAAGCAGTTACATTTTGGTGAAACTAAGAAAGATACTCCAAAAGATCTGTGTATGCAGGAGCCATGTAGGAGAACAGGGCAGTCTATGAGAAGAAGAAAAAAAAAACAGCAACAGTGAGCCTTCAGAATACCCCCAAAAAATCTTCCTCCTAGATGTGAGCAGCACGCCAGGATGCAGAAGTCTCTCTTTTGTCTGCAGCAGCATGTGAAAGAACAAGTGTGATGGAGAGTTTCCTCACCCCAACTCAGAGCATAGAAATAGAGGAAGTGGGCTGCCTGCAGGATTATGGATAAGCCATGCTTGCAGGAGGGAGTTTGATTTTGTCATGGCTTAGGAGAAAGCCTTCCAGTTTGGAATAATAACTAGCCTGGAATGCTACCCTGGGTCCATTATAACCCAACTCATTAAATGATAAATAATAAAAACGGATTAGCATAGACTGCACACAGAGATAGTATAAGGAAAATAACAAAAGAGCAAAATGCATTAACAAAAGAATCATATTCTTTATAAAAATGTTTCTGGAAAAAAAAGATGAACTTTGAATATATTAGCTGCCCTTCATCTATGAGGATACGTTCCAAGACCCTGCATCTCATGCCTGAAACCACAGATGGAACCCAGCCCATATACACAGTGATTTTTTACATGCAGACATACATACATGTATGCATACACACATACATACCAATGTAAAATTTAATATGTACAACAGCGAATAAAGCTAAATACCTATAACAGTATTCTGTAATGCTGTTTATATGGATGTGGTCTCCCAAAATAATTTGACTGGGGCTAGAATGATAACTAGGTGGGCAAAGAGCCTTCTATGCAGGCATGAGGATTTGACTGCAGGTCCCTTGAACCCATGTAAAGCCAGATGTGGTAGCGTGTACAGCTGCAATCCCAGCTAGCGTGGTGTGTTCAGCAGAGAATAAGAGACCCTGTCTCAAACAAGGTAGAAACTGGGGACTGACACTCAAGGTTATCCCGCAGCCTTCAGTTACATGCCTACATTCATAGACACAAAAAAGTGTGCAGGCCCGCATGCACGTGCACACATGCATACACACACAATCATCATCATCAAGGTTGTCGTCGTCATCATCACATGTGTACAAACACTCTAAGCATGTACGTGTACAGATGTGTATCTTTATAAACTATGCTCATCCTCACTGTGATGTGAGAAGCTGCTATCCCTATGTAACTACGTGAAGAAAGTGAAGGAACAAAGATTTAGCACACACCATGGCTGTACTAACACAAGCTTTCCTTAATCTTGTCACAAAAAAAAAAAAAAAAAAAAACCACGGGTGGATCATAGCAACTATACCACATAATTTTTAAACCAAGTAATTTCTCATTTCACTTGAAAGCAGCACCTGTGAAGTTCTCTTGGGCACTCTGAGTTGCCAGCGTTGCTGCTTCATGCTGTGGGATTGTGTCCACCCTTTGTTCCAATATCACCGACACCGGGGAAGCACTGTGGGCCCTCATCAGACATCAAACCTGCTGGCACTTTGATCATGGATTTTTTTTTCAGGTCCCCAAACTATCAACATGTAATGTATATTCTTTGCAAGTTGCCACTTGATGGCATTGTCTTTTAGCACCAAGAGACTAAGACATGCCTTTACTTGCCATGCACTGCTCTGAACTCTTAAGCACAGCAGTCAATGAAATGAAGTGATTCCCTAATCTCCTGCATACGTTGTTCCTCCACTGAAATATCCACTAATCCAGTCCTCAAAACTCCACGTGGTCGCAGTTTGTGTGTTTACAACTTCACCAGCCTCCTGCAGAAAGATAAAATAACCAAACCACTATTTTGACTTTTATGCTTATATGTATTTGTGCCCACGTTAGGGCAGTGTAGTTGACCTTTTCTCCTGATGGAGAATTCCACCTGCCTCCTGCCCACTCATCCTTATGCCTCTACCACTCCCCTTGGCACTATCATCCTCCTCCTGTATCCATGCTTACAGAGGATTTCCTCAAAGACACTAAGGCCCCACACCTATCAGCCCCAGAAGCAGGGCATATGGGTGAGTGTCCTGAGCCCAAGTCAGGACTCATATGGAGTCCAGGCCTATTTCAATTCCTCAAGACATTTTCCAACTGTCTGTTTTCATGTAGAGTCAACCAGAGAGCCCAAAGAACTCAAAGACTTGTGCCTTCAAGGCTACTCATAGACAGTATTCCCATCTCTCATTATTGAGGATACTCTGCCAATGGACTGCTCCAGCTAGTTAGTACAATATCGTCATGGCAACAAGATTAGGAAGCCAGAGCAGGGCTGACTCAATCATTTGTTTATACAGATACAGGCTACAAACACATTGGGTGTGGCACTGGTCCTCTATAGCACAGATACACACTCTAAGAGTCCACTAGGTACTGTTTGCTTGTTTTCTGAGCACTGACCCAGCATGACTAGGACACTCTAACCTCCATTCAGAGGATGACTGCAGGTTTGAGGATCAACATTAGCTGTGCAACATACAAACAATCCCTGGAAACAAAGGTATTTCATAAATACATGTTGATCAGGTAAATTCCCTGCCTGGTACATTAATGTCTCCTTTCCGACTGTAAGATCTAAAGACAAAAGATTTGGGTTTTCTTAACTTGGCATCCACACTGGCATAGTGCCTGTCATGTGAGAAGGCATGAAATCAGTATGTTTGAATGCAAAACTACATGAAGAAAGTGAGCAAATTAATGAATGTATATATTATCTATACATTTCTTCCCATACAAACCACCTGGGAATTTTTTTAAAGCGTGCAGTGCCTGGGACCTGATTAACCAGGGTCCCTAGGGTTGTATCTGAGGCAAGAGTAGATTTATTCAACTTTCAAAGGAAATTCCAGTGTATTCCAATTAAGGGCACTGTGAGCAACCATCACCCAGTCTTACTCAAGTGAATGAAGGAATTTCAGTGCTCAAATTGACACGGTCCTCAGCCAGGCAGGATGGCTCATCACTTGTACTGATCCAAACTGTCACGCATGATGGTTCTTGAGTGATGTATTTTCAATTTTGGAAAAGCCAAAATTCATTGGCTTCATGTTTTTATTTGACACATACCTAATTACATTCAGGCCGGTAGCTCACCTTGACCTCAATCACTCCTTCCTCTGTGGGCTTTGGTGCTACGATTGACTCAGGTAGCATACAAACTCGTGACATATGAATGATGAGAGCAGTGACTAAGTCATGACAGCATGTAAGCAACAGTAGCAGACCAGCTAAAAGAAGCAAAGTGACTCCTCCCCTTCCCTCCCACCACCACCTCTCCCTCCTTCCTTCTCTCTCTCTCTCTCTCTCTCTCTCTCTCTCTCTCTCTCTCTCTCTCTCTCTCTCTCTCATTATTTTAAAAAAAGAAAGAAACAGTGTTGATGATGCTGAAAGATGATTCAGCAGTTCAGAGCACTTGTTGCCCTTGTAGAGGTTCAATTTCCAGCACCCACATGGTGGCTCACAACCCTCTTTGTGTGTGTGTGTGTGTGTGTGTGTGTTTAAACACCATAATTTTTTATTTTTAATTTATATATTCACTTTACATCCCAATCCTAGCCCCATCCGTCCTCTCTTCCCAGCCCCTCCCTCCAGCCCTCTTCCCCTACCTCCCCTCCCCTTGTTCTCAGTAAAGGAGAAGCCCCTACCACCAACCACCCCAGCACATCAAGTCACATCAGCACTGAGTTCCTCTTCATCCACTGAGGCCAGGTTATGATGAAGTGCTCCAAAGCAAGCAACAGAGCCCCATGTCAGTACCCGCTCACAACCCTCTTATAACTTTAGTTTTAAGGAATCTGACACCCTCTTCTGACCTTCACAGGCACTAAGCATGTATGTGTTCACTATGTGTGTGTGTGTGTGTGTGTGTGTGTGTGTAGGAAAAACACTTACACACATAAAACAAAATAAATAAACTTTACAAAAACAGTTTTAGAGAAAACAGCACCGAAGTTTGGTTCCTCAGAAAACAAAGACCAGCCCTGCTGTGTGGCGTAACTACCTGTTGTGTGACCAGGAATATGTCAAAAGGAAATGGAATTGGACCAGCAAAGAGACAGCTGTACTCTTGTGCTTACGGCAGCATCATTCACAAGACTCAGGATATAGACTCAACTCAGACGTCCATCGCCAGATGAATGGCTAAAGAAAATGTAGTGTATTTATACAGAATGCAATCCTATTCACCAGCAAAGAATTGGGGAACATGCCATTTGCAGCAACACAGATGAAACTGAAGGAGAGTGTGCGAAGTTAAAAAAAAATCTAGCACAGAAAGGCAAGTTCTTCTTAGGTTTGGAACCTAAACATTGGTATCATGGCAGTGGAGAGATGGGTGGTGGGAGGGAAGGAGCGGGGTGGAGCAGGGGGTTTAATGTGTACAATGTACAGCCTGGGAAGAGGAATACTGTCTGCTGTGCTGTACTGCTGTAGGAAACTAGGGCGTACAGCTGACTGTATTTTTGAAAATAAATAATCGAGGGAATTGAGTGTTCTCAATGCACACACACACACACACACACACACACACACACACACACACACATACACACACACACACACGTCCTGTGTCTGAGTGATTCTAATCTTATCTGTATATCCAGTGCACATGCTCCTAAATCTCACACCATAGCCCATAAACATATACTTACTGTGTCAATTAAAATAAAATATAGACTTTTAAAAGACGGAGAATAGGAAGCAGTTCAAAATGCCACTTTCTGAATTCGATCTAAAGGAGCCTTCCACTTTTTTTTTTCTCTCCAAGTTAGCAACATACATTTTCACATATTTCAGTCACCCCAGCATGAGTTTGCAATCCCTATTGTTATCTGAGAAGATAAACGATTTTCTTAATGGAAAAGTCTCTGCATAAATCAAATTAATAGGCATTATTTCAAACATTGATCAGTTCACTCCAAGAATGAGGCTTATACTAAACTCATCAACTTGTGGACACCAGAGCCAAGCCTGGGAAGGAAGCTAACAAGGAACTTGTCACTCAGTGGATTGTCCCAAGTGGGAGGCGAGCAGTCATGGGGTTGGGGAACGTATCTCAGGGCAGAGAACTTGCCTATCCTTGGGTCCAATCTCCTGTAGCACAAAAGGAAACCGAAATGCAAAACCTCAGGCTCTACCCCAGATCTCCTGAGTCAGGATGTAGAGGTGAGGCACAAGGGCCTGCAGGGGCATCCCAGGCTAGACACCCCTGCTCAAACTTGCAAAGTACTGAAGCAGTGCCCAGGTGAGCACTGCTTACACAAATCACTTGCTTGGTTGGTTGGTTGGTTGGTTGGTTGGTTGGTTGGTTGGCTGGTTGGTTGCTTGGTTGCTTGGTTGGTTGCTTGGTTGGTTTCTGAGATAGGGTCTCACCCTGTATGTAGCCCAGGTTTGGTCTAGAACTCACAACAGCATTATTGCCCCAGCCTAGAATGAGCCACTATGTCCAGCTGTTTGCCTAAGAGAGTGTCTCTGTCTCTGTCTCTCAGTCTCTGTGTGTGTGTGTATGTGTGTGTATGACCATATATACGTATATGTGTGTGTATACATATATATATTTGTGTATGCATGTGTATACTCGTGTGTGTATATATATAGCTGTGTATATGTGTGTGTATGCCCATGTGTGTGTATATAGCTGTGCATATACATGTGTATGTCTGTTCATGTGTAAGGCAGAGGCTAACACCATGTGTCTTCCTCCATTCCTCTCCATTTTATATTGAGACAGAGTCTCACTGAATCTGGAGCACACACATCAATTCAGCTAGACTGACTGGCCAACAGGCCCAGGAATCCTCCTGTTTCTGCCACCAGACCGCTCCAGTACTGGATTACTGTCATGAAACATCCATACTCAGCTTTCATGTCTCTTTGGGCGTCAGGGGTGGGGGGTGGTGGGGGAATTGAACTCAGGTCTCCATGCTGACCTAGCAAGCACTTGACAACTCCCCCGTCCTGTTTGCCTAATTCCTAGTATCAACATTGCAGAGTCCAGAAGGAAAAGGCACTGGGCAGGCATGAAAAGAGGTGTGGTCACCGGCTCCCTACCGCTGCTGCGCCCTGGATGTCTGGGGCCTTTATCAAGCAGTGTGATTAAACTGATACGGGGGCTGCCATAGAAACAGTATAAAGATGTCCAGGCAGTGCTGACAAGGGGCAACATGTCACATACATGTGGTCAGCAGGAACTGAGTCCTTACACTGCTTCTAATCTTCGCTGGTAAGAGCCCACAGGGATGGACAGAGTTCCCAACAGCTGGCCTGGGATGTAATGTCACTGCACCATAATAAATTCTTCTGTTAGGAGCCAATCTGGACTTGAGTAGCTTCACCTGCCCCAGTGCACAGAGCAAGCGCCAATGTCTAGGATCATGTGGGACATTCTTTATCACAACGTGTGGAAATTCCTACTAGCTTGTCAAATGCATGTTCAATTTTCAAATTCTCTGAACCAAGAGAGAATTCTCTTTTCTTTTCTCTCCTGCCAGTAGGACAGTCAGTAGAGTAAAAAATGACTAGTGTGCAATGGGGTCTCTTCCTCCATACACCAATGGTGTCAATGAAGTGTGAAAAACAAAAACAAAAACTGCTGGCAGGTGAATTCATTTATGTGATCCATTTCAGTGTCACACATCTTGGATGGATAAAAAATGGGGTAATTCTTACTGCTCCCATTTCCCAGATGGCAGAACAGTGGCTTGTAGAGGTCCTGGCTCACCCAGCCACAAGATGCACAACAGGGGGTGCACAGTATCCCCACGGGACAGGCTGCACCTGTTCTCAGCTACACAAGCAGCTGCCGAAGGTCACTCGTGTGCGTGGACAGCATGCTCCATCTAGACTGCCTGTCACAGCAGAACCTTCTGTAAAGACAGAAATGCCATCTGTGCTTCTAGTCACATGTGGCTACTTGGGTACTAAAATTAAAAAAAAAAATTAAATTAAAAAAAAAAAGAAAAAGCCAGACATGGTGACATCTGTCATCCCAGCACTGAGGAAACCAAGCTATAAGTTCCCATGAGTTTAAGGCCAGGTTGGGCTACATATTGAGAACCTGTCTCAGATAGATAAATGAAATAATAAAATAAATCCACAGTGCACAGGAAAACACCATGGCAAAGAAGATTCCTCCCCCAAAATGTCAAGAGTGGAAGGGAGTCACACGGCTCCTTAGTTTACTCTTGAGGAAGACAGAGTCTTCGGGGCATAACTAACAACTGTTTCTCTTGCCCTCTTTTTTTCTCCCACATTATACAGGAGCCAATGCATCCGCCCCAGACCAACTGAGCTTAGCTTTAGCCTGGAACAGAGTTGACATCGCTCGCAGCCAGATCTTTATTTATGGGCAACAGTGGCCGGTAGAGTATATATACATCGTTACCCTTGAAAAGCCCACGTGCTTGGCAAGGATTTTTAAGGAATCTTTGAAAGTGTTTCAGAAAATTGGGGGGGAGGGTGGAGTCTCCCTTTGCATAGCACAGCAAGCGGCCCAGGCCCCCTTCTCGTGTTTAGTGACATGCTGCCACCTAGTGGAAGATATAACTAAGCGCACCACCAAACGTTCCTTGGCTCTTAACAGTTTTTGAACGCAAATCCTTTCTTTTTATTCTCTCTTTAAAGACACAGAGAAGACAAAGTTAAAAATAAAGGAAGGAGAGGATTCGTATGTTTCTGGTTGTCTTTTAGGCGAGCAGAAGGAGGAAGCTGCTGCCACCAAATGGTGGCACGTTCCTGCTGATTTGCGACTGAGCCAGGCCTCTGTGTGCGTGTACCATCTGGTCCTGGTGGCTGAGCACAGGTCGGCCCTATCCTGGGCACAAGTGAACCAAAGCTTTATATAACTGTCCGTGCTTTCTCCCCGCCCCGCCCCCTCCGCCACCCATCACTTGGCTGGCAAAAATAAGAAGTTGGGAAATGGGCCATTGGGTGATGTGCACACGCATCCACGGGTGGCAGCCCCGCAACAGCTTGGAAGCAAGACTCTGAACCTTCTATCCCCGGGAGCCCTGGGGCCACCGCTGAGCACCCGTCTTCAGAAAGTGGCAGTTGGGGGCATATTTGTCAAGGAATCTGGACGTTGAAAAAAAATGACAAATGTGAAAGAATACAAATCCCAGCCAGTGCTCCGTCCAGAATATATGTTGTTCTTGGATTATGTGACACCAGTTTGCCTCGGGGGTGGGGGGTGGGGGGGTGTCCATTTCTACACACCTACACATCTGGTCAGGCCTATTTGGCCCTCAGCTCTGTTTACCTGGGTTTCTATCCTCAAGTCAGCTAGGGCTTTCATTCGGTGCTTAAGAAAGAAAAAAATGAAGGCAGAGAAATGCCAGCATTACCTCTACAAGCATTGAAGAAAACTAGCCAGAGAGCCCGTCAGGAGGAAAATCTAGAGTCCCAAGGCTCCAGAACGAGAGAGAGATTTAGTAGAGAAAAGAGCTTTCTGGACCTGGAGTCCTTGACTTCTGTTTTCCACGACATGTGCCTACAGGACCAGGAGTGGCATCTGGGGGGGCAGGGATGCTAGGTCTCTCTGATATGTCTGGAGATTTGCAGATGTCACCAATCTGTTTAAAGCCCTCTGGGTGAGCACGGAGGAACTGTGCTTCTATGATGTTCGCCGACTAACTGAATGTCTTGAATTACAGGTAGGGTCCCTGGAGCAAGCCATGCTGGACGCCCTAGTCCTGGACCGAGTAGATTTTGTGAAATTACTCATAGAGAACGGAGTAAGCATGCACCGTTTTCTCACCATCTCCAGACTGGAGGAACTGTACAATACGGTAGGGCCAAGCTACGATGCCTTTCAATGTCTGTTTCTCTTCTGTTCGTTTACCTCCTCCTGCCTTGCCCCCATGCCTGTGACTCTCTTCCTGTCTCTCCTGTAATGCATGCACCATTCCTTACACACACTCCCTTACACCTGGATAGACAAACAGACACCAAGTCGCCAAGACTTCACTTGTTTTAACTGCTCAGTTGTCACCATCTTAGGCAAAAAGTTGTCATGACCACCAGAGGGCACTGTTCTCAGGTTTTTAAAACACAAAACCAGAAGCGACTGTCAATCAGAACACACATACTCCACTCTGTAAACCTGGGGAGGACGGGGTGGGAAATATTGCAGAGAATGGTCCGGTTAGCACCAACCATCAAATGAAGCTGATTACATATCCTGTATCACTGTGTCCTCCTCAGAGCTATGAAGTTCACTTTTGTATAGTGATAGTGTAAAATACCCAGGAGTCATTAAAAAAAAAAAAAAGGTTTTGCAGCAGCACTCAATAAAAAAGCCAACTAAGCTTAAAGAACTGATGTTGTGTTTTTACCGTTTCACAGATGAGAAAAACTGAGGCGGTCTTAGTCTATTTCTGCAGCTACAACAGAATACCTGAGGCTGGGTAATTTATGAAGAACATGTATTTCTTTCTCACAGTCCGGGAGGCTGGAAATCCAAGAACAAGGTGCCAATGGCTCCTAATCTCATGAGAGCCACGTTCTCTTTCCAGAATGTGGCCACTGAAAGGGACAAGCACTGTCATCTTAGGGCAGAAAGGTTGGAGGTACAAACATGTGAGCCCTCTTCTGTCTAGACCTCAGCTCCACTTACAAAGACGGTACCTTGGTAACCAGATCACCTAACAACCCCACTTCTCCACACTGCTATGCTGACATGAGGCTCAGCATGAATGTTTGTAGAGGCTTGAAAGTGTAAAGCATAGACAGAGGCTAAGTAGTTACTGATGGCCCAAAATACCAGAACAACAGCAAGACCAACGAGCCCAGCGCCAAGCTCAAGCCTCTTCTTAGAGGTTGCCTTTCCACTCACTGGCCACAGCGTCTGTCCCAGCACCCTGAGTGCAATAGGATAGAGCCACTGACTGTCCCCAGCAAGAGACAGGCGGTAGACCATACCAGTGCGCTTTATCTCAACCCCACTGCAGAAGGACAGCAGCTGGCAGGGTGGATCCTGGTTTCCATTTTCCCTGCTGTCTCATCTTGCCTCAGCACGCTGAGGCTTACAGGAAGGGTTCCATACACCTGGGCATCATGACTTAGGTATCAGGGAGTCATGGGGGAGGAAGCATTCATTCCAAAGCCGAGAACAGAAGGAAAGAAAGAAAGAAGCCTTTTCCTGGACCTTAAGCCACCAGGTTTTGCCACTCTCATCAACAGGTGGTCACCTAACGTGCTGTGTTGAGAAGAATTATGAGAGAGTAAATGCCAACAGCAATAATGATGATATCTAGCACCTATTGGATGCTAAGCACTTTCTAAATAGCTTTACTAGGAAGTATTGCATTGCTTAATTCTCAAATAGGCCTATCAGATGAAGTGGTAGTGTGACCCACATTTTAGAGAGGAAAAAGTCAAGTCACAGTCAGCTCCATGGTAGCTATATACACAGCCAGGCTTGGGGCCAGGAACCTCAGCCACAGAACATTGTCACTGTTTTAGATCGTTCAATCACGTTGCCAGACTTGGCCAAAAGCTGCAGTACACCGGCAAACTTTGGGTTTCAGATCAGCAGCGATCGTTAGCGTAGGTGTGGCTGTCCCTCATATCATTTTAGAATTCATTCAAGGAGTTACCCCAGAAGAAGAAGAAACTTTCAGATGTTCATATTCCTTGTCTAAATAACATGGGATTTTCATAGACCCTCCGTACATCGTCCTGTTGTAAGTAGGCTCTCCCTGGAAACTAAATAATGAAGCACTCTCATGTACAAAGCCCTACACAAGGCAGACACCATATAAATAGTTAATAGCCTGTACCTCCTAAGGAATGATGATAAGAAAAATACATGTATCTATTCAACACAATGTGTTCCCCCAAATATTTTCAATCCAGTTGGTGGTGTCCACAGACACAGATATCGTGAATATGGAGGACTGACTATATATTCCCAGGACTGCATTAGGTATCCTTGCTCGTCTGAAAGTCAAATTTCTTTGGGTATTCTGGACTTTATTTAGCATCCTTGCACCTGAAAGACTACAAAATAACAAATCGTTTATTTTATTCTTAGCCTCAATAGATGCATGCCCTTTCCTAACTTCTTTTTCTCCCAACTAGCTTATGACTTTTCCTTAAGTCACGTGTCAGAGAATTAGCACCAAAATAAAAAACTAGCCTATGATTTCTGTAGAGCCTAGGAGCAAAGGATAACTCTCTTTCATATTTACTGGCTGAAACAACCACAGGAATATGATATCCTATGACATTAAAATTTATAAAAATCTAGTCAGATATAGCAGCAGCTGCATGTGATCCCAGAATTCAGAAAGCTGAGGCGGGGGGCCTGTGATTTTTGAGGCCAGCTGGGGATTACACAGTAAAACCATCTCCCCCAAAACAAGTACATGGCATTCAATTTTCTGTGACCATGAATAAAGTTTTATTGAGATATAGCCAAGATCACTTGTTTGTGTATAGTCTATAGCTGCTTTCTTATAATACTAACAGCTAAACAGATTAAATATTAAATAAACACTGAATAATCCACGTGTTCACGACTTATTTTCTGGCCTTTTGCAGAGACACTCAGCCAATGCTTTTCTGAGACACATTTTCAATGACAACTTGGAAAATGGCACTAAAGAAAATTAAGAAGTTTCCATTACAAACCACCTCTGCTTTCTCCTGCTGTAACATTACTTCTTTCCACACCATTTGGTCCACATATCTATTAAAATTGACAATCGGCCTTACAAAGTTTGAACCTAGAACTTAAATACACTTTTCTGGAGAACATGTGACCCAAAATTCAGTCAGTCTTGGTTTCAAAGTAACATATACAACTGAGCAACTAGAACAAGGCCCAGCACAAAGAACCGCCCTGCACCAGCCAGAACCCTTCCTTCCAGCTCCCTCCTGCCTTGCCACCCGGAGCCCCTGACTAGCAAAACTGTTTGATTGTTCTTTATCATTTTCAGAGACATGGGCCCTCAAATACATTGTACCACTTGGTCAGGGATGTCAAAAAGGTAAGAATCCTCTAGACCTCAGGTCGGAGGGCCTGTCCTGAGTGCTTCCTGTGATAGAGCGTATCTGGTGTGCATGAGCTGCCCCGTCTCCATGTCCCTGCCAGCTCCCTTCCTCGCAGAGCAGTGTATGTGCATCTGCTTGGTAGCTCTGGACACCTCTGCTGACAATGCCGCTGTGGTCCTTCCTTTCTCCGGTTGCCATGGTTTTAGATGCTTTCATTGAATGTGATGCTTTTCTGTAGCAGATTCTAGGCTTTTCTCCCATGCCAACGTGGATTTATGCCATTACCTATATCTCTCCAAATTTCCCTTACTGTCTGGGGAATTAAATCCACGGTACCGATCACAATAACTACCTTCCTGCTAGCACCTGACAACATCCTGTCAACCACCATATAAAGTATAGTTGGAATAGCTGAGAAAAGGTGAATCTATACACACTCCATTCTCCTAACAAAAATATAATTTATGCCCAGGAATATATATCTTGTGGGTATAAGTGAATCATTCACAGTTTATGGAGGAGGGTGAAGGGTAAGAAAGTAATAACTGTATTCAGTAATTTGTAACATGCTAACGTTGCCACAGGTCCTTTCTCAAGGAAAAGCAGCAATGACTGGGGCTCACTAGTGATGAGATACACAGCATTAGCAGGGCGCGGTAGTGCATCCTTTTAATCCCAGCATTCAGGGAGGCAGAGGCAGACAGATCTCTGTGAGTTTGAGACCAGCCTGGGGCACAAAGAGAGTCTAGGATAGCCAAGGCTACACAGAGAAATCCTGTCTCAAAAACAAAAACAGAGAGAGAGAGAGAGAGAGAGAGAGAGAGAGAAATACATAAGCTTTCCATATGCCTGAATTCATTTACTCTTCACAAAGACTGTCTGAAGTAGAATTACAATTTCCTTATTATTGTTGCATAAGGTTTTCATTTAAAATTGAATATGGGAAAGTTGTGTTTAACCTTAGCAAAAGCTTGCTCCTTTGCCTCAAACAGTCTCTTCTCAAGGTAGCCCGGCTTCAGAACTCCAAAGAACAAAACAGAAGGTGTAGACCTCCCCCCTCACAGGAATGCTGCAGTACTACACCAGCACCCAGAGACATACTTAGAGAAATGGCTTTGACCAAGCAGGTCATTTTTCAGGGTCAGGTTTCTGATAGGGAGGACGACAGGATCAGAAAATAAGGAAGTTAGGAAAGTTAGGATCAGGATCAGGAAGTCTTGCCCAAGATAGACCAGATGCCAAGCAAGCTTATCAAGTATAGAATCTTGTATACAGTGTCCAGGGAGGTGGGGATGAGAAAGAGTCTAAAACTATCACATAATGGAACAAGGTCAGCAAGAAGTTAATCAAGGAACATTACCCAAAGGGAACACAGGATGTTTCAAGCACAGCACAGATGAGGCAACCTTGGCTGATCACCACAGCCCCCAGGGGTGGGGGTGAGGGTGGGGGTTGGGGAGCAGGTTCCCAGGATTGGAAACCTCAGTCCTGGACCCAGGTTATTTATTACTGGCCTTGTCAAGAAATAAGTCCCCTCTCCATAAATCGGGCCTCAGGGAAAGTTCTGGACTGGATTAACCCTCGATCAAGAATCAAAAGTGCTAGCCAAGTGGGTCATCCCATAGGAAGTCTCAACCAGAACTGACCCTTGGTGAACTGTACGCAACTTTTGATATTTTCTTCAAAATGTCAGAGTCTCTGGGAGCTTCTTAGAATTGGACTATTTTAACGTCCTGGACCTTTGTTAAGAGTGAATCAAGGATTCACAAAACCAATACCAGTATCCCCCCTAAAACACCCCCCTAAAAACACTGGATTTCTGCTACAACCCTTTCTTCCATCTCCACACCACCATATTGAAAGAGAGGCCCACTTTGTGAGGAAAGTCTGTAGCTCTTGAAAACAAAGGCTGCAGACCCAGTGCAGCCTTGACTTTGACTCCCCACTTTCCTGAAATCCCAGCTTTCCTCCCGTCAGCCACATGCTGAGGCACACTAGCGTCTGTGCCTTCAGCCAGCCCGTTTCCTCCACACATCCACCACCCCCCCCCCCTTTGCTGAATTTATCTTAGCTTACGTTTCTCTGGAAACTAAATCTCAGATGATTGGTGTCCCACATACTCAACATATTCTTTAATACGCTTCTGACTCTCACACCCAGTGAATTATGCTGAGCATTTCTAAAATTATAATAAATAGAGGAGACCATCACCTCATCTCAGACCAGTCTGTATCCAGCAAGGATGTGGGACTTTCTGATCATGTATCTGTGCTTTGGTTCCGGAGTCCCAGCCATCAGGCAGCCCAAGCCTCGGAACAAGTCCCTCACCTACATTCTCTGCCCCGTCTCCCAGCAGTAAGGTCTTGCCTGATTCTCAAGGGAGTTTTCGGAGTTACCATCCGTTGAGTAGACGTGATCAAGACTGCTCACTCGTATTAGTGTCTCTTCTCCATAGAATTCCACTTTGCCAGACAGCTGTTCTTTACCTGAGCCTCTTTGAGCTGCCTCTTGGATTTGCTCATATCGCAAGTCTTATTTGAAGACATGCACAGCATTTTTTCCTTTTTAAAGCTTCTTAGATGTTGATGTACCTTGAAAACAATGTAGATTAGTAAGAGAGGAGAGGATGGTAAGAGCGTGGGAGAAAGGGCTGTTTGCTGGGAGCAGACCTTTAACAGTGGCTGGAATGATAGAGCGAGAGGATTGTCACATGTGTGTATCCATTTCATTGCTGATTTGGGAACCAGAGGGAATGACTTTAAAACTCAGCTTATTCAGGTGACGGCAAAGACAAAGCCTATGTTTAGTTTCTTCTCCTGGAAAAAGTAGAAACCAGAAGCTGATAAAGGGGGATGTCTGCCTTTGAAGGGACGGAAGGAATAGCCTTCTCACTTTCGAAGGAAACAAACATGTCAACAATCTGTGCTCGTGAATAAAATGAGCCGACGAGCAGGCTCTTTGTTTTGTGTTTCTCAAAGAAGTGAAAGGGATAGAAATTAACATCCGGGTACAAATTTCTTCTATGGTCCCCTATGACTATGACTTTTTCTAATTTAGGCCAAGTAGTTACTCCAGGGATTAAAAAATCTAGGTTAAAAATGCTAAGAATATTTTAGGATGATTAATTTTTAAAATTAAAGAATATAACGATAAGTAATAAGTGCCTCCTTTCTTACATATATGTGTATATTAATATATTACATATGTATATATGTAGTATTCTGTGAAAGTTTCAGCCAGTAGTCATAATCTAATATCTAATACACACACACACACACACACACACACACACACACACACACACACACACACAAAGACATGTTCATGTATTAGACACACAGTTCTGGACCTTAAGCATACTATTTAATGAGATGTCTCTCTAAGTGCAAATGATGCCTACAAACCCAAGGATACATTGCATAATTATCAGACCATCATAAGCCAATCAGATTATCCCCAACTCCATCTGCTCTTTCGAACCAACAGAATGAGTGAGGTAGTCTCAAAAAATTGTTATATCTAGAGACCAATCTAGAAGCAAAGTGGTAAAGAAGTGCTGTTTGTCATTTACCAGAAGTTTGAACTGATATAAACCAAGACAATTCTATGAAGCCATTTCAGGCATAAATCCATTGACTATACTCATGCTTTCCTATTAAAGTAGTGGCTCAAATCTGTCTGCACTTCTGTAAAATATAACCTGCTGTTTTAGTAGCTGTCTGCTCAATCTGTGGCTCCGGATGTTTTAAATACTAGTTTCTCTTTCTTCAATTAAATGTACTAATACTTTAGATTATTTGTGCTAACCTTCACCACTAAAGGAGGGTGATTTGAGTACTACAAAGGCAGTGGTGTGATGAAAATGATTTAAGGTTCATTGACATAGGAACTAAGACCTAGTTTTGCTGAATACAAGAGAGAGGCAGAAATAGAGAAGGGGGAAGAAAGGGAGGGAGGGAGGGAAGGAGGGATGAAGGGAGGGAGGGGGTTGGGAAGGAGGGAGGGAGAGAGGAAGGGAAGGAGAGAGGAAGGGTTTCTCCTTTGGATAAGGAACTAAGATTTTCATAAGCCCATATGCTAAATTCATGCAAATTTTAGGAGCATCCTTATATTTAACATAATCAGTTGCCTGGTTTTTTTACTTTGCTAGTCTACCAAACCATGTAACCCCCTTTCTTCCCCTGAGTCTCCCCAGACTGAGCCCTACCTAGTGATTGTATCCCCCATCAAGCCTGTTCCCCAAGTCTTGTTTCCAAGACTTGTTATAAGTTTCAAAGGAGAAAAAAAAAAAAAAACCAATGTTCCTAAGCAGTTGAAATCTGACAGCCATACCATGAGTTGACACCTAAAGACAGTTCATCTGGAGAGCAGATGCAACCTGTGAGTTTTAACTGCTCTCTAGGACATTTTTAAGCATGGCATGACTTAAATCTTACCTTCGAGTAATGGTTCATAGCATGAAGAGAACATTTTCAAGTTGGAAACCTACCTCCCAACCCTCTCTAGTAAATCACTTGAATCCTGAGACCTACCCTGTATTGTTGAGGCATGAAATGGGAAAGTGTTCTTGAGGTGCAGCCCACTAACAAAGTCATGACCCACAGGGTGGGGACAGGACTAGGATCAGCAGACAGAATAAGAATGGCTCTGGTATCATTTTTTTTAATCCATTTTGGGAAGATCTAAAGCAAAGGAAGGCTCCTCCAGAAAGCAGCTGTCTCTACATGTTGGGCATGCAAGGTACCACTCACTCTCTCTGTCCCCTTCAGAGCAGGTGAGGTGAGAAGACAAGTCCATCCCTAGCAGTTCCTTAGCCACCCCCACAGTCCCACACACCAAACCCCAGGGGGCACCAACCCTGAGTGCTCTGCACAGGGGTCTCTGCCCAATGAGTAGCAATGGAAAATAAAAGCAGCTGATGGGTGCTGATTAACAGTTGGATGTATAGAGACAGACGAGAGCTGATGAGCAATGGTCCATGTCATCTGATTTTAGAGCACAAAGTGAGATACAGAAAAGGATGCAGGTCATATGGGGTTGAGCTAACAGAGCCTGGTCCAGTGCTGTTTGCTCTGGAGACTCGTGTCTTTGTCCTTTCTTGACATGAATACCTGCAAGTTTCCCTTCTGTCCAACAATTTTGTCCTAGGATAAGCAATACAGATGCTTCATCATTGATGTGTGCAGGCCACTCCATTTAAAGTCTATCTAGCACACAGTCACCTCAATAGACCTGAATTACATCAAGTTTTATTTAAAAAGTCTATTTTTGGGGCTGGAGAGATGGCTCAGTGGTTTAAGAGCATTGTCTGCTCCTCCAAAGGTCCTGAGTTCAATCCCCAGCAACCACATGGTGGCTTACAACCATCTATAATGTGACTTGATACCCTCTTCTGGCATGCAAGTGTACATACAGATAAAACACTCAAATAAATAAATAAATAAATAAAACTGTAAAAAAAAAAGAAGAAGTCTATTTTTTCTTTCCTAAAATGTTTCCATTCTTCCAGCAAGAAACATGGAGATATAGACACAGATACCTTTTTCAGCCTTGCAGGAAGACCTCAAACTTGTTGACATAAATGTCCCTTCTTCATGATACTACAAACAAGAACATCTGACACCTTCTCCACTGGTCCTTCCACCCACTTTGATCTCTCTGTGTTAACTCTGCAAGACAAGGAGTTAACACAGGTGAGATGAGGAATTGTCACTGGCTTCTGAGATGTAGGCATTGTTCCCTTGCTGTCAAAAAGAATACAAGCCATGTCCTTTGCCCCATAAAATCTAAAGCACGGAAAAAAAAATAATTAATTAATTTAAAAAAAATTCCTTCTGTTTCAAACTTAATATCAGGTAATGCCTTCTGGCATACAAAAGTTTACCACCTTCCTTGGTAGTATAAATCAATAACTGCTCTTTATGAAGTAAAGTGCCTGTTTAAAATGCCTTATCTGCAGTTTATAACATATAAAATGAATTTATATTTCTTTGAGTTTTACTATTACCACTTTTCTGACAGTTCCTAAATTTGAATGACTCCTCAAATTCATGAGTAATACCATTCAGTATTGGCCTTAACATGATCCTGGGTGTCATTTGTAGAATTCAAATTGATGCTCACACCTGAGTTTCTCACAATACTGGACATAAGCATTATAGAGCACATTTGTAAGAAAGGAGAGCAGAGCACAAAGACACTTTTTTGAAGGACAATAAAGTTAATGAAATGAACTTCAGACTGAGGCATGACGGGCCAGTGTCAAGAACTGGCTCCCTTTAGATCCCAACATGGACTTGGGGCCCTAGCAGAAGCCAGTGGTCAGAGATGAACAGCAGGGAGATGTAAGGAGCAACAGTGACATCTTAGGCGCACACCAGTGCTTACATGGCTGTCCTTCCATGCCTCCATGCCAAGAACTGCCACTGAATTCTAGATACAATGGCCCATGCAGTTCAGGTCACGAGCTGAAGAGAGTGCAGCTACTTAAATCCGTTACTGAGCACATGACACAAAGAGCCCAACCCCAGGCTAGATGCCAAACACATTAATTGTTTGGCTGATACATATTTCATGCATAAAAATTCCAAGAACCAACCACACCCCACATATTATAAAAGACATGGGAAATATAAAGATAAAAAATATTCACGGAAAAAATCTAAAACTATAGTTTTAATGACAGGCTACTTGAAACCTCTTTTAACCAATTAAATGAATTTCCTGCCATCAGGGGTTCCTATACTGCATTCTAGAGGCCCCTGGGTAGACTGTCATTGCCACCTGAGCCTTAGCTAGGAGAGAAGAGGCTCCACAAACTCAGGCTTGCATCAGAATTCAAGCCAAGGGGGTAATGATACACACAGAGTCCCAACACACTGAAGAAGGCAGGATGCAGTCCAGAGGATGCTGTCCTGCATCTGGAATTAACCAGACAGCAAGAGCTGCTAGTCATATATGCCTTTTGAGTTCACTGTACATTTCTTCTTCCTTGACTTAACAGAGCAAAGAGTTTCCTTGGGTTCAGAGAGTCCTCTCTCGAGCCATCTGTAACAACAAGTCCTTGTGTCTGGCACTCAAAAAATAGGTAGATAGATAGATAGATAGATAGATAGATAGACAGACAGACAGACAGCTCAATGTTAAAATGCTTATCTAGCTGGGCAGTGGTGGCCTATGCCTTTAATCCCAGCAATGAGGCAGCAGAGGCAGGTGGATCTTGTCTGAGGCCAATCTAGTCTACATAGCTAGTTCCAGGATAGCCAAGCTTACACAGAGAAACCCTGTGTCAAAAAAAAAAAACCAATTAGTTGATTGATTGATTGATTGATTAAAATGCTGTCTAGTATGCACAAAGTTCCAGGTTCCATCCTAGCACTATGCCCTCCTCCCAACAATACAAAGCTGTTTTGAAACCAAAAGGTGACCAAATCGCCTTAAATTTGCAAAAGTTTTTATTCCAATGTTAAAATTTCTCCTGTTTTACACACACACACACACACACACACACACACACACACACACACACACACGCACGCACGCGCACACACACGCACACACACATACACCTTAAGCACAAGGGACACAAATACAACCTCATTCTGACACTATGAAATTCAGTGCCTGCTCCCTAGTTCTTTATTGGGGGAAGGCGTAGAGCCTGTGTATGGGACCAGCTAATCATGGATCTTAGGTTTAATTAGACCTGATATCTAAGTGGTCCCCGCCCTGGTTGTGACACTCATCTTCTGAGAGGAGTCTTCCTTTTGTGAGTGGGGAGAAAACAAAGGGCTGCAGGAGGCAGGCCAGGGTCACAGACAGAGAGGGCTCAGGAGCGTCAGGGGACCCTGCATCTTGCAGCCAGGAATGATAACCCTTGCCTTGTCTAGCCTGTGTTTCTCTCTGCTACACTGGTGTTTTTTTCTCCCCAGCTGAAGACTTGAATAGATAATTTGATTTTCTGTTATTGCCGGCGATTACCGCATCTTCTTATTTAACTTATGTCTTCTTTCCAAGCGAGAGTATCCAGGTTTCGGTTGGATCTATTTTAAGGTGAATTAATTAACCAGCATAATAATACATTCATGTTCCTTTTTCAATATAATTTTTACTCTAAAATAGTTACAGAACACTTACCAATGAACACCTAGTAAACCACGCCGTCTTTTTGGGTTTGTCTGTTGTTCCCTTCCTTTCTAACAGGGAAACCTGCCCCCAGACTACAGAATCAGCCTCATAGACATTGGCCTGGTGATCGAGTACCTGATGGGCGGAGCCTACCGCTGCAACTACACGCGCAAGCGCTTCCGGACCCTCTACCACAATCTTTTTGGCCCCAAAAGGGTGAGCTTCTAGTATGTTCTTAGGCTGTTTGGGGAAGACTAGGAAGGAGAGATTTGAGGTATGGCCTCTTGCCTCCAAGGGGAAAACGAGCTGAAAAACAGAAAGTGCACCTCCCTCCTTTTCTATCCAAACTATCGAAATTTTACTATTGAATTTCAAATACTGGCCAAATATATTCTATCTGTTGTTTTCCTTGAGGTGACAGCCCCTCTTTGGTCATCCTTAAAACATCTGTCTAGTGTTGCTGTCTAAATAACCACGGTCTCTCTGCTAGTCTTTCCTTTAAATAAAAATTATCTTCCATTTTGGGGGTCTTGGGGGTTTGATTATGGGTGTTTGTGTTTGCTTGTTTGCTTGCTTGCTTTTTTTTCTTTTCTTTTCTTTTTTTATGCCTACAATTCAATTCCAGCAAAAATCTGTGCTTTTCCTCGGGCATCATTGAGTCAGACTTTGGCAAAAGTGGGCCAGGCAGGGACAGCTTCCTCTTGTATCCCACAGGACTGTAATAGGGCATGTCTGGGAGACGTCCTCATGGGTCAATTTAGCCAATGATTACATCTTTTCTTAAGTGAACCTATTTGGGGTTTCTTGTTGTGTTGTTTGGTTCGTTTCGTACCTAGCCATGGGATCTAACGTCAGCAGCCAAGCTGTCCCATCGCCTTTGCTCCTGTCAAACTGAGGCCTCCACAGCTTTGGGCCTCTGGTGCTTTCATAAGCAGGATGTAATCTCAAAGGGGGTGTTGTTATTTCTGTAAACATAGCTTGAGCTTCACTCCCTGAATGGGGCAGAGGGACCCTCTGGACCCCGAGATGACATCCCAAGAGCTGCTACCTCTGCTAGTAGTCAGCATAATATTTCTTTCCTTTTTCTCAAAAAGTGTGTATGATTTTTTTAATGTTTGATTTTTATGGTTTTTTTCCCTTTAGTTTATGTAGTTTTGTTTTTGTCTTTCCTTTTCCACTAATGAAAGCGTTTCATGGGGCTATTAGAAAACTAGGAGAGGAGACAAAAAGGTTGAATGAAGACAAAAAAAAAAAATTTAGACGTGCGCTCAATTTAGAAGCCAAAAGAGAAAAAGAGGGAGATCAGCTTCAAGCTATTCCAATTTACATAACCGAACCAATTTTGCCAAAACAATCAGCTCACAATTCTTATCACCTTGGTAGCTCCCACCATGACACCCAGGGCTGTGTTGATTTAGAAGCACAGGTCCTGGCCCAGGGGCCATGATTTTTGCTCTCCTCTTCTTAAGTACAAAGCAAGCTCTGTAATTCCTAGTCGGCCTTCGGTTGTGCCCGTTTTACACATTACCAGCGTGGTCAGGGAAGTTGCTACCTGTGCGGTGATGTTCTCCATGCCATAGAGCATTAGAGCCTCCTCTGGCCTGCGCGATCTTGCTCTGCCGTGAAGTACCAAAAGGCAGCTGGAGGAAACACCTAAACATTTTGAACTATACTCTGAGTCTCCAGATAATAGAGGTTTCCCAGAGGTTTGCGAAGTAGCTGGTTTGATCTGTTGATTGTTTCACATTTCATCTGTCTTCTCTGCTCAGACTGTTTATAACAAAATACCGTAGGCTAAGAGGCATATAAACAACATAAATGTATCTCTCACGGCTCTAAGTTCAAGCACAAGCTACCAACAGACTCAATATGTGTACAGGGCCTGTGTTCTGCTTCATAGATGGCACTTTCCAGCCGTGTCTTCACATGAGAAAGAGCAAACAAGCTCCCATTCGTCTTTTGATAAGGACATAAATTTCTTTCAGGGTGTGTCTTCCTTAATGACCTAACACTCTCCCTCCAAATACCCACCCCAAGGCCAACACCTTGTCAGTTATAATTTCATCATCTGATTAGATGGGTAGGAAAACATTCAGACCATAATATTCATTCAAGTGCTGGATATCCTGGAAGTGCCAATCAAGCAGGATGGTCATTGGAAGGGGAGAGAAGCCCTTGGTCCACAGAAGTCATTAAAAGCCTTCAGTTGTATCTCTTCAGTTTTCCAATTCTCCCTGGGTCACCAAAATCATAACATCCCCAATTATCCTAGGATTTTAAAAAACATGTTCCTTTTGTTGTGTTTACTCAGTGACATAAAATTAATGCTATATGGTACAGTAGAGTTCTTATATTATTTACTTGGAATATAATAGAATTCGTTTCTTACCTCAATGCAAGAAAGCTCTAACTTTGTTCACAACATTTTTTTAAACAGCCCAAAGCCTTGAAACTGCTGGGAATGGAGGTTAGTGTTTGCTCAAATTATTAGTGTCGATTATTCTCTTTCTCACATATTTAAAAGATATATGAGTTCATTTAATAGTAAGGCTTAGTGCATGATTCTAAAATATGGATATAAAGACCTTCCAAGTGCCATGATGGCAGCTCACAGTAGCTTTTAAAATATCACACTGAATTTATGTTAGCATTGGGGAAAAAAAACAAAAATAAATAAATCCTATTGTAATTACTGACTTGAAAACTGAGTGTATAAACTCCACAAGCAAAATCAATTATAGATCGTTGCAATGGCAACAGACCCAAAGAATATCACAGATGCATCTCATAGGGGTGCAGGAGCTTGAGCGGTTGTGTTCCCATCTTTGGTTCATTGTTTATTGTTGTTATGTGAAAACATAAACATAGAACATCCTTGCATTTTCAAAAAATAAATAAATAAATAAACATAGCAATGCTGTCCATCATGGGGTATAGACAGCCACACCTGTGGAAGAAGAAATGGACAAAAGTAAACAGAAAGAAAGAAAATGGTCTTTGAAAATATTTTTGGAATTTTTGAGACAGACTCTCATTATGTAGCCCATGCTGGCCTCGAACCCACCATCCTCCTGTTTCTGACTCCAAGGTGTTGCTGGGATTTTAGGCATTCACCACTATGCCCAGCTTAGAAAACGTTTTTTTGGTTTTCTTCTGTTTTGTATTTAAGTAAAGCATAAACTGACATGTTGATAGCTGAGTATACATTTACTAAGTCTTATTTCTAAATTAGTCCTGAAGGAGCTTGTGAGTCTCTTTAGGATAAGAGCTGGTCTGGTTCCTTTCAGTGTGACTCTAGAGCTGAGCCAATGGAAGGTATACATAAAGTATGTAGCGAGTTAATCTGCTTCACTTTCAACTCAGCCTGTATTTGTTTCTCTAAAATTGCAGGATGATATTCCCCTGCGGAGAGGAAGGAAGACAACCAAGAAGCGCGAAGAGGAAGTGGACATTGACTTGGATGACCCTGAGATCAACCACTTCCCGTTCCCCTTCCATGAGCTGATGGTGTGGGCCGTCCTCATGAAGAGGCAGAAGATGGCCCTGTTCTTCTGGCAACATGGAGAAGAGGCCATGGCCAAAGCTCTGGTGGCCTGCAAGCTCTGCAAAGCCATGGCTCACGAGGCCTCTGAGAACGACATGGTTGATGACGTTTCCCAGGAGCTGAACCACAACTCCAGGTTGGCCAGCCAGCACATGATGGGGGCGGGGGGGAAGAAGACAAGGTGGATCCCCAATGTCCGAAGTCTGGACCTCCATAGGACTTTATGGGGCTAACAGAGTCACCCCACTAGAGCACACAGAGGGGTGGGCATGAGTAATTTGCCTTTATTGTACACAATGCTGCATAGAAGTATAGAGAGATTACACAGACGTCATTCATCCTCTTGTGTGCCCCAAGCAACAGGTCATGTCACCATGCATTGCCTCCACTCGGGAAATCATCTCAGAGATATTAGCCCAGATCATACATGGTTGGCAAGAACAGGGTTTGAACTTGAGCTCTGTCACATTTAAGAAGACTCACTAGACTCTAATCACTGGCTGATTATCCTGCTTCTACCCTCACATGTCCTGAAGTAGAGGCCTTGACTGCAGGAGTCAACCTTCGATTCACATCATCAGTACTAGACCTGGCATCTGGCACACAGAGAATACTTCACAGAGGTTGGCTGGGTGGGTTTATGAGCGGACTAGACCTTACATGAAACGGCTACTCCGCACAGCAAGCTACCTTCTATCATTGAATAGTGGGGGCCCATCTTTGTTCATGGTAGTCTCCAAGTTGGCCTGAGGGTGTCTATTGTATATTGTCTTTCAGGGACTTTGGCCAGCTGGCTGTGGAGCTCTTGGACCAATCCTATAAACAGGATGAGCAGCTGGCCATGAAACTGCTGACATATGAGTTGAAGAACTGGAGCAATGCCACATGCCTGCAGCTGGCAGTGGCTGCCAAGCACCGTGACTTCATTGCGCACACGTGCAGCCAGATGTTGCTTACCGACATGTGGATGGGACGGCTCCGCATGCGCAAGAACTCAGGCCTCAAGGTCAGCATACCTTGGGAAGGAGTCTGTTGCCATAGAGTCCAGGGGTTGGGTGTAGCTTTCCAAGACAAATTTGTGGTGGGTCTAGGGGTTGTCTTATGTTGGAAGGTGGTACTAACCCACCGCTATTCCTTAGAATCTCCTTAGAGATATGATTTTTCATTTAGAGTCAAGGATCTGAACTTGAGGTCTGTCACATTTAAGAAGGCAAGCTATGTACACTCTAATCTTTGATTATTTTGCCTCTATCTGCACATGCCATGGATGGAAAGTCTTGGGGGCAGATCTCAAGGCCTACCTAAACAGAATCATCTCTCAGATCCCAAAATGTAGAGTACACACAGGTCCCATAAGGGGCACTGTATGCTCTGACTTATCCATGCTACCACACGAGTCTCACCTAAGCCACCCTCCAGTGCCCTGTAACGCTGAATACCCTCCTGGTCCCACCCAGGCTCTCCTTGTATTGTGTCATATCATAGATGCATGCACTCCGATAGTATGTCCTTGAGAAATTTTAACTGGGATGGATTTCTTGAGATAGATTTGTTTATCAAGACATTACTCACTTCTTTAAAAAAAGGTTGGGAAATCAAACCCAGAACCTCACACATGACTGGCCATCATCCCTAGTCCATGATCTATTCTCAAATGAAATGCAAGTCACAGACCAGTTTGCACAACCTAAGCCCATTTTAAAATGGTGTGTGCATAGCTATAGCTGTATAAACTTGTTAAGGAGAACACATGTCACCGATTGTTTGTAGTCGTTTCCTTGGGCATTGAAGAGACCGTGGGAGGGATTTGTTCTTAGGAACAGGAAGATGGGTTGTAGCTTTTGCCTTGTTTGTTTGTAGTTTTAGAGCAGGATCTCGGGGCCTCACACATGCCAGGCAAGGTCTCTACCTTTGAGCTACACACTCAGCCCAATTTCTGCTTCTGCTAATACTTTTTATTTTTAATTATTTTTGAGGAAAACATTATTGGATTGACAGGGAGAAAATAGATACAAACTATCAAGAGAAAATGG
Organism: Acomys minous; assembly: GCF_964271855.1. Lineage (NCBI taxonomy): Eukaryota > Metazoa > Chordata > Mammalia > Rodentia > Muridae > Acomys > Acomys minous. Next base: position 36,909,686 of record NC_140484.1, on the reverse strand, counting down.
AAGGGTGTTTGTTTTGTCTCATTTTTATGATGCCAGTTTTTAAGTATATGTATTTAAGATCACAATATGATGCTTTAACATATACAGTGAAATAATTACCGGAATCAAGAAAACTGTCATATTCATCATCTCACAGTTACCCTTTTTTTTCTCATGATAAAATTAGCTAAAATATACTCTCTTAAGAAATTGCCAGGCCGGGCATGGTGGTGCACGGCTTTAATCCCAGCACTCAGGAGGCAGAGGCAGGCAGATCGCTGTGAGTTCAAGGCCAGCCTGGTGTACAAAGTGAATCCAGGACAGCCAGGGCTACACAGAGAAACCCTGACTTGAACCCCCCCCCAGAAAGAAAGAAAGAAAGAAAGAAAGAAAGAAAGAAAGAAAGAAAGAAGTTGCCAATACGTAGTATGATGTCATGACCATGTTGGTTACTATGTGCATAAGCTCTCTAGACATCCTTATCCCACAGTTCTGCATCCTACCCTCTTTGACTGCATTTTTACTGGACCGGCACTGTCTGTCCTACTCCACCTTTCTTATGGGCCCTTGGCCCGAAGTCATAAAAATGTTTCTATGAAGTGGGTCATATACTATATTCCAGAGTCATGCTGCTAGTAGCTGCCAAGCCTGGCCTCAGGTGGAGAGCCAGGCCAGTTCTCAGCTCCAAGGGCAGGGCACTATACCCTATGAAGATTGCCAGCATGCCATTTGAGCATCCCAAAACACCTGTAATTCAGAATCATTTCTGGCCCTTTTTTTTTTTCCTGATTGGACTTAAGTTCCCATGGGTACCTTAGGACCTGTATATCCCTGTAGGAGCATCATATTCACTGGCTCTTCAGGATCTGTCTAAGTTCCTCCCCTTGATGCAGTGTTTTCAAGGAGGCTCATCATCAGGAGTCTTGTGCATTTGGGATCATTTTAGAATTGAGAGAAGATGGAGCAGACACTGTTCTCCGATAATGGTGGAGAAAGCTCTGCCATGAGAAAGGCCTCTGCAATGAGCATCCCAAAACTAAGATTCATATACAGCATTTACACATGGGAGCAATACAATACTGGCCTTCCTGGGGCTGCTGTGCCAGCAGACCAGCTAGTCTTGATAAATGCAGAAATCTCTGGGGGGAGGGGTGTTTCTGTTGTACATTAGCTAAGGCCAGCAGAATGTTCTAGAATGGATTGAATGATTCTCTACATGTGCCTTCAAAGCCAATTTAGAAAACACCTTCTTACAGAGATCATCAGCTAATGTATCAACTCTGTTTGATGCATTCACAAGCAAATGCCAGTACATAAGCCAAGAGCTGTCTAGTGACTAAATGAAACCCTCATATTTTTCCACCTTGGATAAGCTCTCTTTCCTCAGTTTTCCCATGGAAAGTAGGCATTCATAGGCTAAGACGTATTTGAGCAAAATAACTATTTCCTAGAAAGGCCAAAAAAAAAAAAAAACCCCTTCTTATGTGTTAAGATTTCCAAATATCCACATCCCAAGCCTGTGAGCATGTGTGCACACACATACACACACACACACACACACACACACACACACACACACACACACACACACTCATACGCCCCATCCCAGACCCTCTGATTCTAAGCACACCCTGATCTTAATCCTTTAAATGTGATTATTATTATTATCATTATTATTACTTTAGGTAATTCTGGGAATTCTACTTCCTCCTTCAATTCTCAGCTTGGAGTTCAAGAACAAAGACGACATGCCCTACATGACTCAGGCCCAAGAAATCCATCTCCAAGAGAGGGAGCCAGAGGAACCAGAGAAGCCCACAAAGGAAAAAGAGGAAGAGGACATGGAGCTAACAGTAAGAAAACACTATGCAGCCTTCCTCCCTGGGGAGGATTCCCCGATCCAGTCATCCTTCTATATTGCCGGGGTTCGATAATGCTTGAGAGCAGACAAGGGTTGCCCCGCCTTTTGCCCAGGTCTGGCCATCTAAGTGTTGCGACTACAATAGCATACAAGTTTCCTCTTTGTATACAAACAGCGCAGCTCTAGGATCCGACTATATGTAAAGTGCTTCTGTGAAGGGTGCTGCAGAACAGTCAATAAAATTCAGAGCCAGACACCCTCGGTTCTCCAGGCAAGCATCCCTTTACAAACACAACGATACGATACAACGGCAGTCTTAACACACGAGAATGAAATGGGAGGCCCCGAGCTGTGAGCAGCCAGCTTTGCTGAGCTGGAAGCATTCTTCTGGTCAGAAAGATAAACCTGTATCTGTCTTTGGGGTCAAAGTCACAAACCCAGGGCTAATTGAATTTTGAAGTTTGTATGGAAAGCTTTTATTAGCTTCCCCAGTACAATTATAGAACACGGATGCTTTGTTCTGCAGAGGGAACAAGACAGCTGTGCGTGGAACCACCTCCGACAGCCCCCACCCAAGTGACATGACTGCCACTGGCTTGTGCCCAAAGGCTAAAAATAGCCTGTGCTATTAAAGGGACAAAATAGGGCCTCATAGCTTGGGAGAGCTGCAGCAAATGGCAACTCTGTGAGGATAGTTCTGAAGTCCCTCCGCCTCCCTCGTTGCCACTGGCTACAGGAGTGATGGTCCAGAAGGAGCTGTAAGAGGAGAAGCTGAAAATTGGTTTGGTTCAGGTGACAAAGAGACTTTGCATGAGTCTCCTCACTGGGACCACCACGGGACATGTTCATCTTCCCTATGCACGGCACTTCTTTACAAAAAACCCCTTCCCAGGGATCTGGTGCAAGATAGGAGCTTTCACTTACTAGATGAAAAGCCAATTTTTGTTTCAGCTCCCAGATCACTGTTAAAAAGATCTACGTAGGCATCTGCTCTGCCCAGGCCTGCCCTGCAATCTCAGCAGAGACTGCCTTCCCTGAAAGTCGTGTCGTAATTTTGATCTCTGAACTCCTGAGATGAGAAATGGTATTTTAACCACAGTTAGTGTTGCTTCTGAATCCTTGCTGGCTGTTTCAGAGGAGGGGTAAAGGGAATGTGCTTTGGAGGCAGAATCCTGCCCCTTCACCTACTTGCTGTATGAGCTTGAACACAATTTCATCCGTTCAGGAGTGGGAGCATAGGCTAGTCAGCCTCGCGGGTGGTTATATGGTTTAGAGAGTAAACCACTTTGACACATGTGTGTAGACAACACAGACTAACAACTAAACACAAACAAACATTTGCTTCTGTTGTTGAAACAGTGCTGCCCACTCTGTCCACTCTCACTTGTGGGACCACACTGTGTGCCCGTCAGATAGACACTGTTGTGCCTCCCAGATTAGGAAGCAAGGACTCAGGGATTAAATTGCCCACATTTACCTAGCTGGTAAATTGCAATCGTAGGATTAGAATCCAGGCATGCATGCATACCCATGATATATGGGTAACAACCTCCACCAGTTGTTAAGGAAGAGAGAGTCCTTTTCTATTCTCAGGTGGCACTGCTTAGTGGATTTAGTTCACCACAAACTAGAGAGTCTCCAAGGGATGCCAGCTGTCCCAGATCAAAGATGGTGTGACTCCCTCATAGGCACAAATCCTGGGAGGACAGCCAGAAGCTGGAAGGAAGGACTCTATAGCTGGGTATAGAGAAAGGAACGTCCCTTGTCTCCTAAGAGTTTTAGGGACTTTGGTCCTTCAGGAAGACACTGTAAAAAAAAAAATGTCCAACTGGTCCCAGAGCACAGTGGGCTCACTGGGGGGGGGGGGGAGAGGGGCAGCTCCCAGTTCTGTTCCCTGAGAACCTAAGTGGGAGCTATGACAATGAGCAGAGACCTCACAGAGAAGAAGAAGAAGGTGGGAAGCTGTGGGCTGCAAGCTTTCAGTGGGGGCAGCACTGCCCTTAAAGGGAGCCTCTTTTCACCCTGATGTCAAATTCTTCCCCCCTCCCTGCCCCCCCCCATTGCTTCTCTAGTGAACATCTCAACCCAGACTGGATTGGAGAAAGGAGTTTGTTAGCAAGCTCCTTCCCTTCCTGGAGCTGCTGTTTGAGCTTCTAGCAAGATGAATGCAACCTTTCTGAGTATGGAACATCCTTGGTTGCTTCCAAAAGGACACCTAAGACTATCATAGCCTTTAGCAGCTTAATGTACTTAATTTAATCAAAGGATCTTTCTCCACTTTAACACCTGTGTCCAGCTGGCAGCGTCTCAAATCTGCACTGAGCAGTCATATGTTTGACCCCATTAAAACCTCTTTTTCTACTAGAAAATATTTTTGTTTTCTGTCTTTAACTGTTTTTAATGTTTCTCTCATACATAAATGGCCCTGTTAAATTCTACTTTAAGCAAGGTCAAAGGAAATGTTTGACCACAGGGAAAAGAAATCAACAAAATCAGCAACTTAAGGTGCTAAGGCTTGAACCGATGAAATCGTAAGCCTGTGAAAGACAAGACTTTGTGAATGTATCCCCATCAGAACATATGTGAGGGACAAGGGAAAAATTAGGGTACAATGCTTTTGTTTCACCTACATGGCCTAGTATGTGTGCCATCTGCGCTTAAGCCTAAGAACATTCCAGCATGCTCAGAGGTCCAGGGCTGCCTATAGCTTTGCTAGGAAAGCCACCATCCCCCGGTGTACTCCAAAAATGTCACTTCCTAGGATACCTAAAAACCTTAAATTATCTTTACTTTCATTCCATCATGTCCCCAGGTGGCATTGGATTATTGGGCACAGAAATAAGCAGAACAGGGGGAGTAACTGTTACATTAGTTTTAGGACAAGCATCTCATACAGTCAGGGACTCCTGAGGCCAGTGGCCAATGTTGGTAGGACTCTGCTGTGCTTAACCCATCACAATATTGATTCAGTTCACTGATGAAAATAGATAGTTACAATTGCCACAGAGTGAAGTCTTCCTATCTGTTAGTTCAAGGCACATTTCTCACCAGGATATGCAAACAAATGAAGGTTGCTTCCCCAGAGATAATCCTGGGACGACGTCATTGTGGAACTAATATTTGAATGGTTGTGTCAGGTAGCAGAAAAACTAAACCGTATAGTGGTTATCTCTGTCCTCAGCATCACTGCAAATTGCAGTCATTGCTATAATTAAGTTGTTTCATTTGAAACTCATGTGCCAAGTACTGTGCCTTATCTCAAATCCTTGTCAATTCTGAGCAATTATGTCTTATCCTATTCTCACATATATTTAGTCTTGGGCTGGGGGTAGGGGTGGAGTGGAGTGTCTCAGCAGCTAAGAAGAGTTGCTGTGGAAGCTTAAGGACCATAGTTCAAATCCCAGACCCACATAAAAAGCCAGCTATGGCCACGTGTGCCTATAAATCCAGTGCCAGGAGTAGTAGGCAAAGACCACAGACTCACTGGGGTTTACCGGCCACCAGACCAGCTCCAGGTTCAGTACGAGCTCTGGTGTTAAGGGAATAAAGTGGATAGTGGTAGAACAGCGCATCTAATATTCTCCTCTGGCCTCTGCATGCACGTGTGTATACACACACATACACGCATCACACACTCACCACATAGACACATAAAAGAAAAAAGAAAGCTCCAATGTCCCCACACTGTAGAACTAATCTTGTCTTATTAAAATGTTGGAGAACTGAAGCCTGTGCTTTGTCCTTTTATAGCCCCTCAGAGCATGCACAGCTTTCTGAAGAGGGCTCCTTCTGGCAAGAGATCCAACAAAGCTCCAGTTTACTTTGGGGGCTACCTAGTAGTCACTGGGCACCTTACTAGGTGCCAGATTTTAGTGCCCAGGCCCCAAGGACCACAGCCCAATTCATAGCTAAAGAAAGTAGGTCTCAGAAGGGTTAAAGCAACTTGCCCAAAAGTTCCCAACTTCTGAGTATTCATCTTAGAACTCACTCTCCCATCCGAGTCATGCAAAGCCTAGAAGCCCTCACCATTAGGTTCTCCAGCCATCTCTGTGACGTCCTGCTACTGTTGTGATGAACAGCAACGCAATCCATGTTTACGGAGATCTCCAGCAGCTTAGAGATGAGGACCACGGCAGATGAGGCCTGCCTTAAATCCTTCTCCTAGCCCACCTGGTGGCAGAGGATGGCAGTGTACCCATGGGGTACTATGAAATTGATAACAGCAGTAATTCCGGTCTTACACGGTTTCAGGTGGAGGGACCAATGGCCTTGCTTTGATAAGCAAGGACTATCTCTAGCCGCACCAAACTCCAGACCCTTCAGATGACTTACTACTTGAATACTCCTGCTTTGGGATATATGATGAGCTCTGGTCCAATCTTCCTCGGACTGGAGAGTCACTAGCACAGGCACCAAGAGAATTGGGATCTGCTCTAGCACGTCTTATATACATGTGGGAAGGAAGTAAAAGAACTGGGACAGATTGCTATAGCCTGGCCTTCCCAAACACCGCTTATTATCCTGTCAAAACTCAAAGTGTATCCTACTGCCTACTTCATTCAGAGGGCCCAGGCTATAAAAGAAAAAAGGCTCAAGAAATATTCCCCAAGCCTTCCATCCTTAGCAGAAGGAATACACAGCTTATGCTAATAGAGTGTAAACTCACACATAGGAAAGGCACGCCTTTGTATCTCTTGGAGCGGGTAGGGCTTATATTCTTGGGTTCCATGAACCCTCAGGGGGCATGAACATCAACTCACCCTCCACAAACATGGCCTACAGAGCCCAGCGATGATGGTTTCTGTTCTCTCCCACTATAGGCCATGTTGGGGCGAAGCAATGGGGAGTCGTCTAGAAAAAAGGATGAAGAAGAAGTGCAAAGCAGGCATCGGCTAATCCCCGTGGGCCGAAAGATCTATGAGTTCTACAACGCACCCATTGTGAAGTTCTGGTTCTACACTGTAAGCAGCTTTCCTTTCCCCTTTCTGCATGGCTGGCCACGGGAGTGGGTGGTCCTTTCTCGGGCTGGCCACAGGAGTGGGTGGTCCTTCCTTGGGCTGGCCACAGGAGTGGGTGGTCCTTTCTCGGGCTGGCCTCGGGAGTGGGTGGTCCTTTCTCGGGCACCTGGGTAGTTTTCACCCAGCCACATTCTAAGCTGCATTTGCGCGGGAATGGAAGCTCTGGGCCTAGTTTTTCCAGCAACTTCATAAGATCTGTGGAATTTGCCAGGCAGCTTCCATGGCCTTGCTGCCTTTCTCCTTGCCACAGGAGGTACCGGAGCTGACGGAGGTGATGAGTAAAAGAAAGAGCTGTGCGATGTGTATGAGTTTAGTTCAACATGAAGACAAATGTCCTTTTTCAGAACACTGTCCTTCGTTGCCACATGGATGAGAGCCAGGACAGAGTGCCCCATGTCAGACGCACATCCGCAGTTTGGGGGGACAGGGGGGAGGGGACAGTACGTCTATAAGTGACAACTTCCAACCTGGTAATGACATCAGTCACATGTTCTTACTCAGACACAATTAAACAGCAAGCAGCTCAAAGTAAGCAACCCTCCAGTCCCGGCAAGCATTTGCCAGGACTCAATCCCTACATTTGCTTCTTGCCCCACAAACCCATGGGCTGTGCCTGAAATGGCATGTGATGTGGGAGAAAGTGACATGGCTGGATTACCTTTCTCCTCTTCAACATCTTCCAGTGGTTCTCAACCTTCCCAATGCTGTGACCCTGTAACACGGCTCCTCATGTTGTGGTGACCCCTCAACCATAAGATTGTTTTTGTTGCTGCTTCAGAACTGTAATTTTGCTATTGATAGCAAACCATAATGTAAATATGTGATAGTTTCCATGGTCTTAGGTGACCCCTTAAAAGGGTCATTTGACACCCCCAGAGGTCACGACCTACAGGTTGAGAAACTGCTGAAGCTTTACGTGAGCTGTTGGCCTGATCATCTCTGATTCTGTCCAGCCCGGTGGAGCGACACCAGCTAAAGGACAGTGCGTCTGTATTTTTAGACTCTCTCACAACCAGCTGCAGAGCAGTCATCCGAGTCAACAACAGGGTAATCTAGGCCTGAGAACAAGAGGGCTCAAATGACCATGTAAGCTGTTTCCTCTGCAGTCCAGTGCACTAGTATTTAACCCTGGCTCTGAAGCAGTACGTTACAGTCTCAGCACTGGTGAGATTTTTTACCTAGGAGGGTTCTTTGTCAGGCTCTATGCCCACCAGATGCCAGTAGCACGCTCTGTCCTTTAAGGATGGCAGCCAACATGTTTCCAGGCACCTATGGGATTAAAAACTACCACTGGATAAAAGCTGCTACTTTAAAGGATGATCTTAGTAGAGAATGAGAGAAAACAAAAATGCACATATTACATGTATATTCACTTTTAGGAAAATTAAATTTCAAACGTATTGACATTATGAAACAATCTCCACCCCAGAATAACATACATTCAAAATTCCAGTTTCTATTTTTTTTTAAACAGCACTCTCCCAAGCGTGCCCTGTAGAAAACATCACAGCTGTGACCGCATGTAATCCAGAAAAGAAAAATGTTGCACATAGGACCACCTGTTTGCTATGTGACCCCCAGACAAGTTCCTTTCCCATTCTGTCCATCCCTTCCATATGACAGGAATAATACTGTCATACCTGCTTTATAAAGATTAACGTGTTGAAGTATATAAAACACTTATAATAGTGTCTGGACCAGTAAGTGCAATGTGGGAGTAACTACTGTTATTCTAGCCACACTCAGCGAGGGAATCAATGCCGGAGTCATCTGTCCACTCACCAGCACAAGCATATCTTACTGAGTAGATACCATGTTTTAGCAAGGTTCCAGATGCTTCCCAAACAATCTCCCTGAGGCTGACAGTGGTTTCACCAGCATAACATCTGTACCTCCTTTTTATGCCCACATCTGCCCTTCTTCTAGTCTTCTGATTCAGTTGCCACAACCAAAATCAGGATTTGAAAGCTACAGCCACAAAGAAAACCCCACTCTTATGGTCTACATCTAATATTTATTTTGAATTTCTATTTCATTTTTTTTCTGTGGTACCATGCATCAAACCCAGTGCCTTAAGCATGCTAGGTAAGCTCTGCACTACTAGGCTACAACCCCAGCTTAGTTTTGTCTGTTTGATTTGGTTTTACTTTTTTTTTTAAAGTTGAAATATGCTTTTTTAAAAAAGAGTAGTTTGTGAAATATGAAATTCAATTTTCACTGTTTAGTATACCTGGCCACACATGTGCTACAACAACAACAAAAAGAAAAGTTAATTACAAGCACTAAAAAACCTTTTGGACTACTCAATCTTAAAGAGTCACCGGGTGGCCTTTTGCAAATGTTAGCAGATTCCTGCTCTAAAGCATAAGAGAAACTGATGCGAGGAATTGCATAAAGAATTTACCGTCACTTGGATGAGCACTGACCTCACTCAGCCTTCTGATCATCTGCCTTTTCTTCTTCATTGGTGTTCAGCGTTTCCATCATGTTAGTTCCCTGATTCTCTCAGTCTCCACTGACTCAACTCCAGCAATTTTCAGCCCCAAATGCTTTTTCATCAGAAGTACCCTAGCCAGTGGCTTCCAAGCCTTGGCACCTCCATATTAAGATCATTAGAATCACCTGTTGCACTTTTGTTCTTGTTTAAAGCCAGGGTCTCGCCCAGGTTTACCTCAAACTCCTGATTTTCTCGCCTCAGCCTCTCCTGGCCTGGGTTTAGGCAAGTGTCATGTCCACCTCTTGAACACTTTAAAACCATGCTCAGACCTGGCCTCCACTCTCAGGGCTTTGATGTTGTCCCTCTGAGGACTGCATTAGAGTTCCTTCCCCCAGCCCCTTGTCTTTCCAGGGTTGAAAAGCCCTGACTAAAGACAGTAGCGAGTTTTAACTCATTATTTTTTTAATGCCCTGATAAGAAAGGATTTATTAGAAACCCCAATTCATGGATCCATCAGGGACTCAAGAGAATCCACTCTGTGGAAGGAATGCGGAGGGCGTTTAGCGAGAGTCCCAGGTATCTCTAATGAAGACAGAAACCTGGGGCACACTGCTTCCAACATCATTTGCAACATGTGTTTGGAAAGCGATCTTAGTAATTTTTCATTGAGATGAGAAAACTCCATGACTAAGACAACTTATAGAAGAGGCCGTTGAAGTAGGCTCATGGCTTTCAAGGGCCGGTGTCCACAGTAGCGAGGCCACAAGGACAGGAAGCGCAGAGCAGAGCGTGCTCACGTCTTGGTCTGCAGATAGGAGGCGGAGAAAGCTAACTCAAAGTAGTGTGACTCCTTTGAAACCTCAAATCGCCACTCTTAACTGGAGATCAAGCATTCAAACATTTGAACGTACAGGGGCCGTTCTCCTTCTAACCACCAGGGGAACTGTAGCGCTGAAAGCGGGGTGAGGTGTCCAGCTCTCTCTCTCTCTCTCTCATAACTGACTGGGTTAGCCTCAGTAAATGCACCACATTAAATCTCCCAACTATCTTCAAGCAATTCCAGAAGTTTTGCACATGTTGACAAAACCCAGGCCTCAAGGAAAATGCTTGGAAATGAGAAAGCCAAGTTTGTGAGACTCCAAAAATGCTTACCAATAAAACTCATCCTCAGATTGATGGTCCCGTTTGCTGTGGCCCCGTGTTCTCCGTAAGAGTATTTCTCTCTCAGGTTTCCAGAAGTGTCCCTTCATCCTCTGACACACTGTCCAAAGGGAGCACCCACCTCACTCCCCTATGACCTCTTGTTCTCAGCTTCCCAGAGGAACAGGTGGATCTCTTCAGTTCCAGGATAGGAAAAAGCAGGGAGCCAATTGGCTCACAGCCTGTCTGCGCAGAGAACCTTTCCCATTTGTGAGCTGGAAAAGATTCAAGTTCAGGGTTCAAAACGACTATGGTCAGAGGACATGGTGTGGATTGTGGCTTTCCCTGGTAGTGACAGGACCATCCCCAGGGGTCCTAGCAGGTTAGGTGACTTACACAAGATGTCAAGCAGTGGCCAAAACTTAAACCCAACTTTTGCCACCTACCTTCCTTCCTCCAAATACACGAGATGTGAGGTCAGAGGATGGAATCCTGTTGTAAAGTCACATTAAGTTCTCAGATACAGAAGTTCTGAACACAGGAGTTCATGTGTCACTGGGCCACCATGTGATATTTTGCACTGAACTTCATAAAATGTTTTTTTTTAAAGGCACTTAACAAGATTCACTCCACCTTGATACAACAGAAGTTTATTCAATAAAAGGGAGGAAGTGACTGGGAAGATAGAAGCAACTCCAGACGGAAGGGAGTGAGTGGAATGTGCTAGACAGTTTTCTCACTGACTGCCTTCCTTTGTATTTTGTAACTATGCACCCAAGGAGTGCAGAGTGGATGTCAGTGAGTGCTTGCCTGTAACCTGAACCCACGTGAACCAAGGGACACTTGGGACCAATTCTTAAAGAATGTCTCTTTTGTGAGAAAGTTCCCTGGTTCACTAGTGAGTCTGAGGCGAGGTGCAGTGGGAGCCTCAGCATGGGTTAATGTAGCTGTAGCTGTGGGGATGTAAAAACTCAAGTCATCCTGCTGGAGAAAGAGGTCATCTAGCCATCAGCAGCGCCAGCACTCAGCCTCTGTCACAATCTAATTGTTCCACAGGTGACACTGTTTACCTCTGTCATAGCTTAGATGAACGAGGAGCTGGGAAGTTGCTCTCAGTGGTAGAGTGGCTGCCTACCATGGTCGGGCCTTAGCTTCCACCTCCAACACCAAAAAAAAAATGGGATTAAAAAAAAATGAGGGCTGGACAGATGGCTTAGAGGTTAAAGGCACTGGCTGCTCTTCCAAAGGTCCTGAGTTCAATTCCCAGCAACCACATGGTGACTCACAACCATCTATAATGAGATCTGGTGCCCTCTTCTGGCATGCAGGCACACATGTGGGCAGAATACTGGACAAATAATAAATAAATCTTTTTTTTAAATGTTTAAAAACAAAAATCATGGTGCACTCCTTTACTCCCAGCACTTGGGAGGCAGAGGCGGGTGGGTCGCTGTGAGTTTGAGGCCAGCCTGGTCTACAAAGGAAGTCTAGGACAGCCAAGGCTACACAGAGAAACCCTGTCTCAAAAAAAAAACCAATAAAATAAAATAAAAACCAGAAAGGAAATGCTATACTGCAGCTGTACTGGGACATGTGTTACCAATATAATGGGGATGTCAAGGGTACCTTTAATTCACATTTAAAGTCTATATGGTTTATAAAAATAAAAGAAGAATGCCAGTGGTAGATAAAACAACATCTCCATGGTCGCAGTATCTTTTCTCTTCCAGCCAGGCTGTGGCTTCTGCCACTTAACTTGCTTTAACATCCCCAAAGTCACCCAGTGCCGTCATTCCTCAAACCCTCAGTCCTCTACCCACAAGTGTCCTGTTCCTTGCCACATGACCTCCAAAGAATGCAGATCGGAATCAGCTCACGCTGGGTTCCAGCTCACAGGCCCTGAGGCCAGGTTGGGCCTTGCTCAACTTGGAGCATTCATTATTGCCCGCAGGAGGTTTTGCTCATCTGCCGTCCGCCTTGGGGTATATTTTCTTATGCAAGAGCACCACCAATTCTCTTTTTCCCACATTGACATCACTAAATCTCTGAGTAAGAGACTCCAAGTCTGGGCCCCGAGCAGTTGTTCTTCCCTGCCTCCGCATCCAGCATTTCAGTCAGGACTCAAACTCCAGATGCTGGAGCCTCGGGAGGATTTAGTCCACTCTGGTACACAGCCGGCCACATGCCCCAGGGCCTTCCTGTAAATGGCTTTGTTTTCTCTCTCTTGTTTTGTTTCAAGGAAGCAGAATACAAATGAAAATATTCCAACTGGGGCAGGGCAGGGCAGTGTGACGGTACAGAGGAAAATGGAAAAAAAAAAAATTCTCCCTAAGAAGCCAACTACTGTTGGTCAAAAACACCAGGAAGACATTATAACTCAGGGAGGCCAGAATTGGGCCCTTGAGATTCAATGTAGGCAACTTACACTATAGTTTTACCAACTTTTAAATACTGTAGGTGTCTTCCTTTCCCTCTGGTGGGCATTAATCTACCTGTCATCTCTCGGGAAAGAAAATAAGCATATATTTTTAATATTCTTAAATATTTTAATAGTACTATAAAATAAATCATATTTTTAAGTAAGTATCCCCCTAGTATGGAAAGCCAGGTCTGTGCCTAAGCAAAAACAGCCCTGATAAGCTAGGCTCTCTTCTAAGCCAGAACAACATACACACACACACACACACACACACACACAACTGGTGATTGGAACACAAATCCATACATGGAACACAAAGGTACAAGCAAGGTCCTAGGGCCCCAAAGGCACATAGAAGAGTCCAAACAAACACTGCATATTCAAGTAGTTGAACTACTGTAGCCTTTTTAAAAATTGTGTGGGCAGAGATGGTTCATGAGGTAAAGGTACTCGCCATCAAGAAAGACCTGAGTTCAATACTCCGAACCCACATGGTTCTTGGAGAGAAGCAACTTCTGCAAGTTGTCCTCAGACCTCCATAGGAGTACACACACACACACACACACACACACACACACACACACACACACTGAATTTTTCTTGGTATTTAAAACTCTATCGTTCATCTATCATGGATTCCCTTTCCTGCTTTCTGACCTTGCTCTTCGCCGCCTTGCAGTGTGGTCTTGCCCAGGGCCCAGCCCCCAGGCCTCTGCAGTTAGAGGACCCTATTGTATTTCCTTGCAGCTGGCATACATCGGATACCTGATGCTCTTCAATTACATCGTGTTGGTGAAGATGGAGCGCTGGCCTTCCACTCAGGAGTGGATTGTCATCTCCTACATTTTCACCCTGGGAATAGAGAAGATGAGAGAGGTAAGTGCTTCCTAAATGAAAACAGGAGGGAAACGGTGGCTCCTCACTTCTGAGGATGGAGAGCTGAGGGGGGAGAGCATGGGCTCCAAATCAAGCCTCCAGCTGTGTTTGCTCTGTGATGCTGCTGAGGGACACGGCTTTCTTCTCTCTCAAACCTAGACAGGTTTCCTAGGGCGAATAAGTCTATCTTCTGCTTATGCGCCTTTTGCCCCCAAGACATCTTCCAGTGGGCTGCAGCATCACTTAATACCTCTGTCTCCTCATCCCTGCGAAGATGGCTTTCTAAATGTTGCTATTCTTTTTTTGTTTGTTTGTTTGTTGTTGGGTTTTTTTTTGTTTTTGTTTTTGTTTTTGTTTTTTTTTTTTTTTTGGTTTTTCGAGACAGGGTTTCTCTGTGTAGCCTTGGCTGTCCTGGACTCACTTTGTAGACCAGGCTGGCCTCGAACTCACAGCGATCCGCCTGCCTCTGCCTCCCAAGTGCTGGGATTAAAGGCGCGCGCCACCACGCCCGGGAATGTTGCTATTCTTAACTCCCATCTCTACCCATTGCTTGGAGTCTCCTTGGACACTGACCGCCAATCTAGGATCACTTCTCCAACTGGGTTCCAGCAGCTTTCAGTCAAGCCCAATGACCCGAGTTCAAGGCCCAGAACCCACATGGTAGACTGAGAGAACCCACTTCTCTGCGGGTATTCCTGTACTCAGTTTATCCTGGACTTAACTCCTTCTCCATATCTTTCACACACGTGCCGGGCATGCACCAGCCTTCCACCCCTAGGGAGCACCTCAGAGGATGGACACGCGGTTTTGGCGATTTAGGTTGAGGATGTAACGGTCTCTCACCCCTCACCTGCCTCCACATGGCCTAAGAGGAGCCAGTGAAATGCCACCCTTATGTGATTTGTTTGAAGTCAAAGCTAACCACACGAACAGGAAATCTTATTCAGTGCTAAAAAAAGAAGAGAAATGAGCTGTGAGGCTATGGGAAAATTTAGCTGTGTGTTATGAAGAGAAGACTTCTGAACACGACCCATTCTGTGTGGCTCCCACTATAGGAAGTTCTGTGAAAAACCTATGGAGCTGGTAAGAAGATTGGTGGCTGCCAGGGGTTAGGGCATTGGAAGGATAGTAGGCGAAGCCGAGCTTCTCAGGGCACAAAAATATTTTGTGTGCTACTCTAGTGACGGAGTCATCATTCTACGTGTGTTGGAAGCCACGGAATGTGCCATACCACAAAATGTGTCATTCCACCATGACAGAGAGAGAGAGAGGGAAGTGGGGGGGGGGGCGGGAGGAGAGAGGCTGTTGATAATGAAAAAGGCTTCACCTTTGTGGGGACCAGAAAGTACCATGGAAAGTGCTTTTTGCAAACCTAAAGCTGCTGTAAAAACCTAAGTAGTTTTTAAAAGATACGGGGGGGGGGGGGGGGGGAATAAAAGAAAAGCTAACTCCAGAGGCCTTTTAGATTCCAAGAGCTTCGAAAAAAATCTATGTAGTCAAGAAACAGTCCACAAGAGGGCGCAGCAATCCTGCTTGGCTCACTCTACAAACTCCTACCTCACCAGAGAAAGCCTCAGGGAAGGCAGCTTGCAAGGTGAAGAGACTCCTCTGCATGTTCCCTGAATCTGCAGTGAGTGGGCGGGGCCTTTCAGTAGGAAAGGATCCTGTCAAGTCGGGTGCGTGCGTTTCTGGGAGCTCCAGAACAATCCTGCTTTCTGTATTCCAGTAGGTGGGCACCAAAGGGGGCAGGGCGGATTGTTAAAACCCACAAATCCACCTTTCGTTACCCAGACAGATTCAAAGGTTCTTGCTCTATTGAATTTCACCTCTGGAGTGTTTTCCAAAGCAGAAAGATCTACAGAATCTATCAAATTTGATAGGACTGAGATTTAAATAAAGACACACACACACACACACAACACACACACACACACACACACTTTGCATTCAGCACCTTTCTCTGGGCTGCTTGGGTGGTATTTTCATTCTAATTAGCATTTCCCCATCCTCCTCGCTTGGGAGTGGTATAGGAGCCCCATCTGATTGGAGGCTAGATTAAACGACCAAAGGGACTAAGATGCCTTGTGTTGCTGCAGCCAACTGTCTGCACTGCTTTCCGCCATTCATCGTGCCCTTCCGTTTCTTGAACAGTGCAGTGGACTCGTAAACTGAAAAAAACAGCAATAAATTTGCCTGGGACTTTGTGGAGCTCTGAGAATCGAGCCTGCTCCCCCCCCCCTTCCCCCCAGCTAGGGGCCTTGCCACTGTGTGGTTGCCAGCTGGCATTCAGGAGACTTCATACCCAGCTACCTATCCCTTCCCTACCACAAGCAGAGGAGGAAAAGACTGGCGTGTGGGGGCTGGAGGCTGTCCAGGACTAAGCTGGAAGAAGACAGGGAGCAGCCTGTACTCCTCGGACTGTTCTAGAGTAGTTGCCAAACGGGCAGGCTGCCAGCAACCTCCAGGCCTAGCTATCCATTTCTTAGGACGCTGCATGGCATGGCAGGCAGGGTGGGGCTTCCGATGTCGAGGTCAGGCCGAGGTTAGCTGAAGAACACTTGCCTCTGAGGAAGATGTGGGAAAGTGAGCTGACGGCCATTTTTGTGCCTGACCTTTTTTCTCTGCAACTGGTGGGGGCTGCCTACACACACACACACACACACACACACACACACACACACACACACACACCACGTCCCTCCCTTGAACTCTGAAAGGAGAAGCTCAACTACAGAGTGGGCGACAACTCCCACAAGCCTCCCTGGGGTTGGCACGCAGGCCCTCGGGAACTCAGGCACGACATCCTGGAAGCGTGGAAAAGCCTGCATGCTTCCGTGCCTCCCGAGCAAACACAAGGGAGGCTGTGGTTTCATGTGTTGCCCTTCGGGTCTCCCCACCACATACTTCTGCATGAAGTCACTAGAGCCAGCCACAGCAATCCCTTAATACTATGGAACTGTTTACAGCCAGCCTCGGTAGACGTTATCTCACCCAGCTAGCTCTCCCACGAGTCTGTGAGGTCAATGACAGCCGTGATCACATCCATCCCCCAGTTTACAGGTCTGGGAAACAAGATTGAGCAATGGTTTGGTATCCTCCAACTAGAGAAGTGAGCTAGGTCTGAAACCTATTAGGTCAACTGAAAATCACTTCCTCTTCCACTGCCCCATGATCCCCTACTGCAGCAGTTCTCAACCTATGGATTGAGACCCTTTTGGAGGTTGAATGACCCTTTCACAGGGGTCACCTAAGACCATCAGAAAACACAGATATTTACATTACAGTCCATAACAGCAGCAAAATTACAGGTATGAAGTAGAAACAAAAGTAATTTTATGATTGGGGGTCACCACATCATTAGGAACTGTATTAAGGGGTCGCAGCATTAGGAAGGTTGAGAACCACTTGTCTAATAGCTCCCAGGATGCCAAGCTCTGTGCTAAGGGCTGGCTTAGCAGAGATGGGGCAAAGGAGGGATGCAACCATTTACTCCTGGTTCATGACAACTCTGTGTTTCTTCTCTCCACCCCTCTACCCCTCACACACATCACCTTAGTAGTTTTAGCAACATATGAGCAAATGGGGTAGAAAATCTCTAAGAGGTGGATGTGGTGGCACACGCCTTTAATCCCAGCACTTGGGAGGCAGAAGGAGGCAGATCTCTGTGAGTTCGAGGCAAAACATGGTCCACAAAGCAAGTCTAGGACAGCCAAGGCTACACAGAGAAATCCTGTCTCGAAAAACAAAACAAACAAAAAAAAAGAGAGAGAGAAAGAAAAGAAAAGAAGGAAAGAAAGAAAGAAATCTCTAAGGCATCACAATCCTTGCTGCCCCTCCTCTCCCATGCTCATGCACAGATTTTATACCCAGCTAAGATGTAACCAGAGGGTGAACTGCCAACAGGACAGAACCAGTTGCAGGAACTGCTGGTGGGTAGGACAGTGGGTCTCACACCATGGTCACCAGCATGACCTGGGAAAAGGTAAGGGCAGCCTTACCTCTGGCCTAACCTCACATTTGCTGAAGTAGGAACTCAGTGGTGGGGACCAGGTATCTGTGGTTTGGAGACACGGAGGCTACTGCCACTGGAATGATCAGCCGAGGCCTTCCTAAGAAGAGGCATCTGAATAAAGAGTTTACTGATAAGAGTTAAGGAGCCAAATATGCAAACTCTTAGAAAAGTAAGTCCCAGTGGAAGGAATGAAGTGGGCCATGGTGAGAAGTTTGGCGTGGGGGTTGGGGTGGGGGTTGTTTATAATGGAAGCCGTCAGATAGTTAGAGTATATACTTATCATGATCCTTCTGTCCCTGGTCTCGGTCTCTGTCTGTCTCTGTCTCTCTGTTTCTGATTCTCTCTGTCTCTGTCTCTGTCTCTGTCTCTGTCTCTGTCTGTCTCTCTCTGTTTCTCTGTCTCTGTCTCTCTCTCTCTGTCTCTCTCTCTGTCTCTCTGTCTCTGTCTCTATCTCTGTCTCTCTCTCTCTCTGTTTCTCTGTCTCTGTCTCTGTCTCTGTCTCTGTCTCTCTCTCTCTCTGTCTCTCTCTCTCTCTGTCTCTCTCTCTCTCTCTCTCTCTCTCTCTCTCTCTCTCTCTGTCTCTCAGAAATGAGGTATAATTTACCTGTAATGAAAGGAGCCCACCTTGGGACACAGTTTGATGAGTCTTTGTTCATACAAACAACTGTGCAATCACCAACCACATCTTGCTTTAGGTCTTTAAAGAGCTCACTGTGCATTGCTCAGAAAATAGGTGGTAGGCTGGTGGCCATAATGACAACAGAGATGCTGTTAGAAGATGGGTGCGACCATGTGCCTGATCTGATGGGACTTAGAATTCAGCGGCAGCCATGGAGTGGTGAGAGGTCATTCGTGTGGTTGTACTTGTAGGTGGTGAGACTCGCTGATGCAAGAAAGGAATGGAGGTGTCCTGTAGGAGTGGCCCATGTCACTCACAACTGAAAATCTGTTTACTGAGATGAAGATTTTTTTTTTGAGCTCTGCACTCTGCAGTATATTGGGAATATATCACGTTATAGAAAAAGCCTGCAGTGCCTCAGAATTGCCAGACAATTCCAAGGATCAAACTGTTGTTTACATCTGCTTCTAGACTGTGCTCGTTGGGATTACCTAAGCTTAGCTCAGTCGTGCATTCCTAGCAAGCAGTTATTCAGCTAGACACAGGTCTGGATAGCTCCTCACGTCAGCTAACTGACAGAGCACTTTCCAGCTGAGCTGAAAGCATGGGACCTAAGCCCTCTCTGCTGCCTTGTAGATTCTGATGTCGGAGCCCGGCAAGCTGCTGCAGAAAGTCAAAGTATGGCTGCAAGAGTACTGGAATGTCACCGACCTCATTGCCATCCTTCTCTTCTCGGTGGGAATGATCCTCCGTCTCCAAGACCAGCCCTTCAGGAGTGACGGGAGGGTCATCTATTGTGTGAACATCATTTATTGGTACATCCGTTTGCTAGACATCTTCGGCGTGAACAAGTATCTGGGCCCATACGTAATGATGATTGGGAAAATGGTAAGCAAGGTCATTTGGTTCCGTGGCACACATTCTCAGAGGAAGATCCGTGATAATAGAAAAGAGAAATGTGATTCATTTGGATTTGCTACTGAGGTCTGCATGAGATGACCCCAGGGGGTGTTTTAGGTTGCTGGGGGTTTTTTGTTTTGTTTTGTTTTGATCTGATTTGTTTTAATTTCCTCTGGGTGTTCGCAAATCTGACTATATAGCTACATTAAAAACTAAAGATTTAACCATCAGCCACCTATTTACTAACTAAAGCATATGGAAAGAGCACCTGCTTGTTGCCAGGCACTGGCTTATGAGCTGAGCTAAGCTGAGCAGTGGTAGCACACACCTTTGATCCCAGCACTCAGGGGGCAGAGGCACATGGAGTTCAAGGTCAACCTCATCTACAGAGCTAGTTCCAGGCCAGCCAGGGCTACACAAAGAAACCCTGGAGAGAGAGAGGCAGGGGATGGGGGAGCAG
This sequence comes from Acomys minous, assembly GCF_964271855.1. Lineage (NCBI taxonomy): Eukaryota > Metazoa > Chordata > Mammalia > Rodentia > Muridae > Acomys > Acomys minous. The sequence continues at coordinate 36,889,965 of NC_140484.1, read as the reverse complement.
GCTGTTAAGACCGAGGAAGATGGGAAGGAAGGGACGTACTTTGCATACAGGATGAAAAGGTCTTCACAGAGACACCTATGAAATACAGAAGAATCGCAGATCAGGACTGGCTCATTCAGAATGATCACAGTAGCCAGGCTTGGAGAAGAACTTGGTCTCCACGAAAAGTATTAGCAGATTTTGAAGACTTGTAAAGGATGAGTTCTCAGGGTGGCATTCAAATCTGGGTGTGGTTGCATCGCTTAGAATTCCCAACACTTCGGAAGCTAAGGATGCCAGACTCCAGGCCATGCAGAGCTACAGAGCAAAAGCTTGTCTCAAAAAACCTTGAATGTGGTGCCGGGTGTGGTGGCACATGCTCCCAGCACTTGGGAGGCAGAGGCAGGTAGGTTGCTTCGTGTACAAGGCCAGCCTGGTCTACATAGTGAGTCTAGAACAGCCAAGCAAACCCTGTCTCAGGGGAAAAATAAAAATAAAAATAAAAATAAAACACTTTGGATGTAAAAAATAAGCACTAAAAAAGATGTTCCTATCTACAAAGGGAGGTTTGAGTTGAGGGGAGGTAGAGAGGTAGAATCTGAGTCCAGGGGTTCTTCTGGGTCTTGGGGAAACATATCTGTTAAAGCTGGTTTCTGAGAAAGGCACCAGCTCCTTTAATTCTAAAAGAAGAATGGAAGGAAGGAAAAAAAGAAGGAGGGAGAGAAAGAGAGAGGGACAGAGGAAGGAAGGAAAGAAGAATATAGGAAGGAAAGAATCCCAAGTGGCAAGCTGATGTGCCCCCAAACAAATAGCTGAGGGCTTCAACATTTTGACTATATTTCAGCTTTCAGGTGGGCAGCATCAGTGTGAAGCTGGTGGCAGAGATGAGAGTGCTGAGTTCATAAGCTCCTTCCCCACACACTAGGGAATCACCACAGCCTGGTGCACCCCACCCCTTGTGTGTGTGTGTGTGTGTGTGTGTGTGTGTGTGTGTGTGTGTGTGTCTGTGTGTCTGTGTGTGTGTGTGTCTGTGTGTGTGTGTCTGTGTGTGTGTCTTTGTCTGTGTGTATGTGTGTGTGTATGTCTCTGTGTGTGTGTATGTCTCTGTGTGTGTGTGTGTGTGTCTGGGTGTGTGTATGTCTGGGTGTGTGTATATGTATGTCTGTATGTGTGTGTGTATGTGTGAGTGTCTGGGTATGTGTATGTCTGTATGTGTGTGTGTGTGTGTGAGTGTCTGTGTGTCTGTGTCAGTGTCTGTGTGTGTGTATGTCTGTGTGTGTGTATGTGTGAGTGTCTGGGTATATGTATGTCTGTGTGTGTGTGTGTGTGTGTGTGTGTGTGTGTGTATGTGTGAGTGTCTGGGTATATGTATGTCTGTGTGTGTGTGTGTGTGTGTGTGTGTGTGTGTGTCTGTGTGTCTGTGTGTCTGTGTGTCTGTGTAGACCAGGCTGGCCTCAAACTCACCAAGATCTGCCTGCCTCATGGTGCGCACTTCCCTAAGTATAACCCTGACATGTGGAAAGCAGAGCATACCCACCCCACCTGGAAAAACAGCACTTCTTTAGTGTTGTCGCTAGGTCTATCCTACAAGCTGCTGAAACCAGCAGGTAGCACTATAGGTGCCTCTTTTAAGTTTTAAGTTTTACTATAGACATCACTGCTAATTCAGTGTTTATTAAGCATTTGTGTATGGAGTCTAATGAAATGCATCTTAAACAACCAAAGATCTTCCTATAAAAAAAAAAAAGGCACCAACAAATCCAAGCAAAGAGAAAAAAAAATTAAAGTCAAACTCAACTTCCTTTGCTCTTTGGCATTCAGCTCACTGCCTTCTAAAGCAACAATGAACAATAAACATGTACTTTGCAGAGTGATAATTAGAAAAGGCATGTGCTAGGCAATAGCTGGCTCCTGGTCCACTGGTTGATAAATTGTGTCTTGTTTGCTGTGTTCGTACTGGCTTTTAAAGGACAATGAAGAAAGAAAAGCTTATAAACACTATTCTTCTGTGTAATCAGCTGTTCTGGACACTAGCTTGGAATTCAGTGTTTAGGGTAAATAGCACCAGACTCATTGTGGAGAACAGAAAACTGATTCCGGGGGTTAAGTTGCCCGTACTGAACTCAGCCCGACTTGATATTGTCTGAGAGGGGGAAATGTGTACATCAGCTGTTCATTCTGCTGTTATGTGCTCGTTCAATGATGGATTTGAGATCTGGGTGAAAATTCTGATGTCCAAAGGCAGACTCTGTGCAACAGGGTTGAAGGAAGAGATCTGTGCGTCCCTGCTTCCAACTTATATAGGAAATGTGTGTATGACTTTTCTGGAGAGAACAGGACTTCAGGAGATTCTCAAATATATTTCCAAGTGAAATGAGAAAAAAAATATCAAACCTCAACAGCCTAGAAATCAGGCCCATTTTCCTCCACCTTGACATATTTTTTTACTTTTTTTTTTTTATAAGCGTCTCACTATGCAACCCAGTCTGACCTGGAGTTCACCATCCTTCGGCCATTGCCTCCTAAGTGCCAGGACTACAAACATACGCAGCACACACAGTTGGGGCTATATGGTCCTCTGTTGAAGAGTCCCCAGCCTATACTGTGTATTGTAGGATGTTTAGCACCCCCTCCCGTGTGTGTGTGTGTGTGTGTGTGTGTGTGTGTGTGTGTGTGTGTGTATCACAGAGAGAGAGACAGACAGACAAAGACAGAGACCAGAGAGTCAAGAAAGAGTATATTAGGACAACAAAGATGTCTCCAAACATTACCAAATGTAATGCCCCTTGAAACATAAAACCACCTTCTGTCAAGAACCACTATATCAGGGCATTATTAATCTGATGGCTTTTTTTATGATTATCTTATTTTAAGATATTCAAAGACCCAAACCTAGCCACTTATTTTTAAAAATCTTGGTGGCATTTAAATATTTGAAACGCCTAAAGTTACAGTAGTGCAGTGAGATTATCTTAATTTCCATGTCTATCATTTTAATAATGGCGTAATTAGCCCCCATTTTGACTAGAAGGAAACCTTACCAGGGAGTGAGCAGGAGGCCTGAGATGCTTTTTCTCCACTTTTTAACTTATGAATGACTTCATTTATCAGCCAGGAATAAGTAGGAAATCTGGGGACTTTGAGTTCTGACAGGATGCTTTTAAGATAATTAGTTCAATAATTGAGTCATCGATCCAGAAGGTAGATAAAAGACGCCTTTAGACTCTATCAGTGAGCAGATGGGCTGCAAGCTAGAAGCTGAAGAGTCTCCCCAGATGTGTTGCATGCACAGCCCTCAAATTCAACAGGTCCCTCTTTAGTACTCCGCAGCCAGGTAGTGACCAGACACAGGATGTCCGGGTGTTTGCAAGGTGGAGGGAACCAGTGCATCAAATGCCTGACAGCTCAGCACTCCTGCATCTCCTCTGTGAACCTTATTGATCTGCAGGCCTGGGATCACTTGAAATCCTGACTATGTTCCCTTCATGTTTCATTTCTCAAGGGAATTCTGCAAACCTTGCAGTAGCTCACTTATGTAACACAGAATAGAAATTAGACACCATGAGAGGAGCTATGATTAACTGGGCCAGGCACTGTGTGGCATAGGTCTCGGTCCTCATTGTTATAACCCATGGAACAGATCTTAGAACCTTCCTATATCAATTAAATAAACAGACTGGGAGAAGATTCAAACTCCCGACTCCACATCCTGACCTCCCAATAACAGCACACTAGCATTTATGAGCACTTACTGCATAGCTACCACATTTAGACAAAGGTAATCACGTAATTGTTATTTTTACCCCCACTTACAACACTTAAAAACGAGATTGGGGGCTGGAGAGATGGCCTGGAGATTAAGGGCACTAATTGCTCTTCCAAAGGTACTGAGTTCATTTCCCAGCAACCATATAGTGGCTCACAACCATCTATAATGTGATCTGATGCCCTCTTCTGGCATGCAGGTGTAGATGCAGGGAGAGCACTGTATACATAATAATAAATAAATAAATATTTTTTTTAAAAAAAACAAACAAGATTAAGCAACTTACCCCAGGCCACTTAGCTACCTTTCTTTTGCTTTTCTTAATGGTCAGGAAAAATGTTTTCGCCCCCAGTGGATTTTTTTTCATGTAGCTATTTTTGCTAGCAGTCAGGATCAAAATCCAGGTTGTCTGGCACCTAACAGCATGTACTTCGTCACCACTGTAGATCTTCCTCTCCACTGAACATACTGAAAGGTATTTGTAAGACTGGGACAGAGTCTTAACATTGAACTCACTGGATAATTTAATTTTGAAAACAAAGGAAAGCTTCTCATAGGATTAATGGTGCCCAGGTTCTGATATTTTTATGGCAGTGAAGATTTTGAAAATAGAGAAAGTTCAGAATGTGGGAAGAACTTTTTTTCCTTTTGTTTTGACCCTGAAGATAGGGATCAGGTTCAATTTTTTTTTAATGCTGAAAAATTCAATCAGCTCTGTCTCTGTATTTACTCGCTGAGTTGTCTTGGGTTGGGCTAGCTCTTTAGCTCTTCAGTCTCACGAGCACACCTAGTCATCTACCCACCACCTTTTAAATCAATGGAAGCAAAACAGAGCATAAAGGCCCATCTCTGATCCTCCACTGCAAATAAACGATCAATGAATTTTGTAAAATAACAAGAAGAGAGAAGATGAAAAACCAAACTTGGGTTTCCTGTAAGCCGGTTTCAACCCAGCCCTCTCAGCTATGTAGACACCTGTGACCACTGCTGACTGGATGAAGGAATAACTAACTAGCCAGCATATACGTGAGCACATGGAAAGTAAGGGTCATGGAACAACCTCTGTCTCACATCAAGGTCGTACAAATGTTGGTAGATATATTTTTGAAGTTGTCTTGAATCCTGATTACTTGATCTAAAACACATTGAGGCCCCTGTGTCCTAAGGCACCCAGAAAGACCATAATGCTTAAGTTATAGGCACAGGAGCCTTGGAACAGTCTCTCTTGAGCTAGAGATGGGAATAGGTTCATAGTAGAGTGTATACTTAGTGTACACTAAGCCGTTGGTTCAGTCTCCAGCGTAACAGTAACAAAACTAAATAAGACAATCTGGAATCTTCCTTATCCCTGGTGATTACCACATCACTCTCTGTGGGTGGACACTCCTTATCCTATAATAGTCAGTGAGGGGAAGTCTTTGATGTCAGACAGTTTGATGCGATCTCTGTAGCTTAAGTGTGGGAGGGAAATACTGACTTATAAGAGAACAAGGTAGAACTGGCTACAAGCTCTACCTCAAGACAGGGGTTCGATCACTGCCAGGCATGGCTAGCTCTCCTTCTCTTATGTGCCTCACTCACTGGGGCACTCAGTCTCCATCACGCTAAACTATTATGAGGAATGAACATTACAACAAAGGACAGTGAACTTCTCTCTCTCCTTCCATTGTAAAGAAATGGTAGAGCAGGCTGTAATCTTAGCACACTGGAGGCTGAAGCAGGCAGATCACAAAGTTCCACATCTGCCTCACCTACATAGTGAGGTCCAAGATACCTTGGGCCCACACAGAGATCCTGTCTCCAAAACAAAAACAAAAACAAAATGGTCTGAATATTCTGGTGGCCCTGTCTTGTGTCGCATGCCTACCTCACCAGGCCATGGGGAAGAAGTTTCACAACTGGCTTAGCTTGGGAACTGCCTCTTCAAGAAAGAAGCTGTGGGTTAGGAGGCAGTAAGAATAATCACTTATTGCAAACTTACCAGTTTTCAGTGATGAAAAGAACGCAATTTAGCAGGTTAAAAAAAAAAACAGATCTCTAATAACATAGCACTGGAACAAACAAGGACATGGAGAAGAAAAAGGGGGCGGGGAGAAGAAAAAGGGGTGGGGAGAAGAAAAAGAGGGCGGGGAGAAGAAAAAGGGGGCGGGGAGAAGAAAAAGGGGGCGGGGAGAAGAAACACTATGGGCTTCAATCAGGAGCAGTTTAGACGCACACCAGGGAAGAATTTCATCATGTTAACAACAGGCACTAGTCTGGCTCATGAAGCCACATGTTTGTAAGACCCGTGAAAATACCCTTTATAATAAGACAGCCTACAGGAGGAATAGAGAGAGAGAGTGGATGATTCTGTGAGAGCTTGGCCTGTGGCAGAGGATCAAGCAATGGGACAGGCTCCCACTCGCCCCTCCTAGGTCTATTTGTAAGCCCTTATTTTCTTAAGCTTTCCAGGGCTATCTTAGCCTTCTAGCACTAAGAGCAGGAATATATCACTCTGTACTAGTTCTTAAAATAGTCCAACTATCCCAATTCTAATTTCTCTAAAAAAGAAAGAAACCAGAACAAGACACTGGCCTTCTCTAAAAACAGTTTTGTTTTGTTTTGTTTTGTTTTGTTTTGTTTTGTTTATGGTGCAGGAACCCTGTGGAGAACCCAAATTCTGAGGACTAGCACCCCTGTCCCTTAATGTAAATATATTCCATAGACAGCCATAACAATAAAGGGGCTCCATCATGTGTGCACTTGTAAAATAAAATTAGCAACTGACATCAGTATCTAGTATGTTGACATCAGCTTCAGCAGTCCAGTTGTCCTCTGAGCTGGGCACAACTCTCTACTTAGGCAGTAATAAATGGCCTCGGAGGATTCCTTCAATGTCAGCACACTCCATCACACGGCTTTTCTTTTATTTCTCCTTCTCCACCCTTCCAGATGATAGACATGATGTACTTTGTCATCATTATGCTGGTGGTGCTGATGAGCTTTGGGGTCGCCAGGCAAGCCATCCTCTTTCCCAATGAGGAGCCATCTTGGAAGCTGGCCAAGAATATCTTCTACATGCCGTATTGGATGATTTATGGGGAAGTGTTTGCAGACCAGATAGACCGTAAGCAAGTTTATGATTCTCATACACCAAAGTCAGGTATTTTAACTTCGATTGAGTCACGTCTTTTCCAAGTCCATTTGTTTGTCCTCAATAAATGGCTCAAGATAGAGGACCGATTCCTAATTTGCTATCTTGGTGAAAACAAACAGTCACTGGAGGTGAATATACTATTTTAGCCAAGTAGCCCTCAAGTGCATCTTCAGGTATGTCCTTCCTATGCACAAATGGACATTTAGTATACCAAATTTGATACAAAAATGAACCATTTTAAATGACATATGTTTGTGTATAACTCAAAATCTTAAGGCCATATTTTTCATATTTCATTACTGGAAACATATTATGTCAAAACTACCCACTCCTACCCTAGCCCTCATCTTGCTATGCTTTAGAAAATAAATTCCTTGGGTTTGACTTTAGAACAAATAAACAATTCTCAATTTCATCATTAGAATTCAAGATTAAGGGCAAACATCTGTATGGTATTTTCCTCATTCTAGAAACTATTCCCCAACAGCCTTGCTCATTGTCTTAAGTTATGTGCTGTTGAGACACAGATGAAGCCAGAATTCATTACCAAGAACTGTGGAAAATGCCCGTAGGTCGTAGACGGGGTTGTTTGCTGCAAATGCCAGGGGGTGGGGGTGGAGGGTTAGCTATATCATAAAGTGACAGCAGCCTTCAGTACCTTCAGCCTGTGAAATGCAGGGTCCCTGCAATAAACAACTCCTTGTGTGTGGAGTTAAAGGATAGTTGTAGTCCAGGAGCCTGTTCTAGGATTTTGTTTGGCCCAAATGTCAGGGCGCACCAGGCATCGGGAAATGACTCTGGAAGAAAGCATCAGGAAAGAAACAGTGTGGGGTTGAATCCCAGAGCAACTCTTTCTCCTTTTTACCCCCAAGGAGTTTAGCTCTGGAAATAACAACCCCCAGAACTGTTGAACTAACCTTTTCCAGACATTTTTGTTTTTCTGACGGGACAGCCATCTGAGCCCTGGACTGTGAACACAGATTAGGGTCACATAACCACATAGCTTTTTTTTTTTCAGATTAGAAGCAGCTTCTAGGCAGCATCACAGTCCCCCTCTTCGTGCTGGATAGAATGGGGCCTGGGAACACAAGGACAGAGGACACCTAAGCTTGGGGTCCTTGGGCCTGTGAGGAGCTTGTGTATCCTGGCAACAGAACACAGCAACATGTCATTTTCCCCTCCATGATGAATTTTAAACAAATACACTTTCTTTCTCAAGACATGCTATCTAAGGCAAGCGAGACATTTTGGAACCCCTAATTGGAACAAATATTTGCTCCATGAGACTTCAGCAAGTCATGGAGGAAGAATTGTAGCTCCATCCTCCCGTTATAGTATCTTTGGCTGACGATGTGCAGCCTTCAGAAGGCAGTTTCCCAGGAACTGGAATTTCCTGTAGAGAGAGCATCCTTTCAGATGGTCCCTAGGCAAAATAACACTTAAAAAGCTCACTATGATGATTCTCCTTAGAGACTAACCAAGCTATTCCAACCCCCACACACATCCTGGAAATTGCTTTCCCACTTCATTACATTATTTTGCCTTTTCGTATTGTCCCTTCCCCCTCCCACCCCTGAATGAGACGAAGACCCCCATGGGCATTTGGACAATGTAGTGTGGGAGAAAGGGGGAGGAAGGAAGAGGGAGAGAGGAAGGGGGGTAATGGGTGTGTTTTACAAATGGGATTCTGTCTGTCCCTCTACAAGTGGCCATTTATTGATGTTGTACTATGAACCCAGCCTAGTGCAACAAACACCACCATCTGCTGAACACAAGGATTTAGTATTTGCTGTTTTAAAAGAAGGGCTGATTATAGTTTAGAACTCGAACTCTCCCCGACCCACCCTACCCCCACCCCACCCCTGCAAGACAGACTAGAGGTGTTTTGTGTGATTTACAAATTCCCTACTCCGTGAATTAGATCCGTGTTGCTCTATGTGTGTGAGGATAAATCCCAAAACATAACTGACCTCGCCTTAGACGGATAAGACTTTCTGGAGGCCCCACCCTCTTCCTCTGTGATGTTTCGAAGTTGGCTGCAATGGCAGACTCTGTTCTAAGCTAAATCAGCCAGTTTTCTGTCTAGAGTGCTGAAGAGTATTCGCTCGTCCTTTCTCAAATGGATTGAGATAGCTGTCCCCAAATCTCAAAAGTGACATCACTGTCCTAGTAATGGCTCAGTGCCTGTGCTATGACACTGGGTGGGCCCTGTGAAGATTGGATGCCGGCTCCCACCTGGCTCCTCAAAACTGCCCAGGAGAAACGGTACCAAACTGTTTGAGAAAGGTACAAATCATTGACGCTGCCGTACAGTGTGTGGCCTTTTCTCTGTGCCGTGTCCAGGTTGGTGTGTGAAGCATGTATTCAGGCTGACTGGACGTCATATCCACCTGGACCCGAGGCCCTGCCCTGGGTCTCCCAAGCCCATGCTATGGATGTACCCCACGTGGCCCTTCCCAAATGCTGCTCCTTCACACACACCTCAGATGACTCATTCCTAACTTGATGCACGTGCTCCATAGCTAACTCCGGTTGTTTTGACTTCTGAGTTGCTGGGCCCATCTCATGCTGGGGGAGTTGTCTTTCTTAACTGGGACACACCAACGTGAATATGCAATGGGGCCCTCAGAATGGGTTACTCACACCAATGACACAACTCAGAATGGAGGGCAGCTGTAACGCCCTCACTTCTGGGAGGCAGTGTTACCTAACTGTAGCTTTTTTGGCATATATTTCATCTACTTTCCTGTTATTTAGACAGAAATTACCTATAAATCTGGTCTGTAGGATAAGATTTGTAAGGTTACTTTCCAAATGTGCTTAAAAACTAAAAAGACAAAAAAAAATGGAATCATATTTTTTAAAAAATCACAAAATAATGAGTACATTTCCCTTCTACTCCATATTGGACCAACACAAGTGATAGACCAGCCTTAGCCTAAATTATCCAAGAGGACAGAGTTTTGCTTCATATTTGGAGGCAGAGGGGTGCGAGGATGTGATTGGAAGTAGGTGATGAGGAAGAGCAGCCATTTTTACCCTGGAGGTTGGGCCTCGTGATGGTTGGATTCACAGGAACTAAATTTCCTGTTGTTGACTGGGTAGTTGTTTGGTTGATATTTTGGGTTTGCGTTACTTGTTTGTTTGTTTGTTTGTTCAGAACACCTATAATTGACATTGAATACCCATGCTACATATGATACTTTCCTTAGGTTTTTTTTTCCCCAGATAACCTGTAACTGATGTTGAGTACTCATGCTTGTGTACTGCTTTGCTAAGCCCCAGCTAAGGGCTACCATAGTGACTTGGAGTCTGGGATGTTAAATATACCAGTATTGGCCTGTAGCTATAGCTTGATAGTAGAGTATTTTGCCTTGCACACAGGAAGCTCTGGGTCCAGTGCCCAATGCCACAAAACAATGAATCCATTGCACAGTATAAAATATACCAATGCCAATTATAACATTCTTCTGGGAGTTCTCATTAGGGTGACCCCTACTACATGGCCTCTGAGGGCTAGCCAGGACCCCCAGAGGTGCTTGGGTGGAAACCCCTCTTAAAGAGCAGAACAACAGAGTAAAAACATTCTCTCAGCAGTGTGTGCACCAAGGCTGAAACAACATTAAAATGGGTGGCTTTTCATCAGCTCGGAAATCTGCTTTGGTAGGTGGGGCGCTTGGACATTTGTCTTTTTTAGCAGAGGAGACTGGGTATCTCAGGCAGGCTCCAGCCTCTTGCTGGAGGAGTCTTTCTTACAGGGCATCCTGCAGTATGTTCAGACTGCCCAGGCTGTACCGAGGCAGGGGAGAAATGAATCATGCTCTTGAATGCATTAAATACGGCTCTAAATTTAGTCTTCCTTTCTGCCTCTCTGGGTGTTTTTACAAGTTTAGAGAGTACTGTGAAAGCAGGATATCCAAGACTTACTTTCTACCATGACAACTTAATATTACCTAGCCATTTCTATTGTGAACTACTATCCGATCTTCTTAGTACATGGGTCGGTTTTTTTTTTTTTTTCTTATTGCCTGGGGCTTTTTCATCTGAAATTAATAGGTAATCTGAAGGGCAGGGTGGGGGCTGTTTTGTTTTGTTGATTGACTGATAGAATGCAACTTTTTCCTCTTAAAATTATCCCTTGCTCTCTAGGTTGTCTCTGTGGCTTTGACTCAAACAAGGGTTGAGTGTATGTACAGACACCTCAAGGACTGCCCTGAATTACTTTTCTGTCTCCAATTAATTGTTCCTCGATTTGGGTGTGGAAGTAGGACAGCTCAAGTGTCTGAAATATACCTGCCATGGGGAAGCCTAGGGCATCAGGAACAAGGAGGATGGCGAATGGGGTGCATCTCAAGTCATTTCACTCCAGTTCTCAAAACTTGGGTCTGGGCTTCTGTTTAGTCTTCCAGACTGACCTCAAATGGCTTCAGGGCACACTGATGCCCAACAGCTATAGCATGCAGCAGGTTGCTCAGCCAGGAAAGTACTCTGGGAAAGAGAAGCTGGGGCCAGTGCCAACTTTGGGGGAAAGGAGAATCATCTCATTAGGTTTTATTTTCACAAACAGCTAAGGAAGCTAGCCAACACTGGGCAGTCCCTGGAAAAGTCAGCTTACGCTATGAAGAATGCCCACATGACTTGTTTACTAATACAAACCTGGGCTTGTGATATTTACAGAGGACAGAGCTATCATCTGCATTAGGCCACTGCTGTGACCTGCATGCATGCCACTGTCATGATAGCCACTGTAATTTGCTCATAGGTTGGACTCTATTTGGAGTCCAGTCTTTATGCAAGGGGTATTTCTTTTTTTCTGCCTATGAGCTGGAAACTAAAGTCCTTAGACAATCATGGAAGAGGTACTGCCTTCGAGGAGCTTTACCGTTCAGGAGGGGGAAACTGCCGCTGACAAGCATTGAATTAAGACAAAGCTCAAAGAGAAATTCCGTTGGTTCTAGGTGGAGTGGGAGCGTGGCATGATGGGTGAGGGCGCGCAGAAAAGCAGCAGGCTGAGCAGAGTCCTGAAATATAAGCAGATGTGCACTAGGCAGATGGGAGTAGGGGGTGTGAAGACAGAATAGCATTCCAAACTGAGACCCAGAGTGGCAGGCTCCGGGCATAGAAAGCGATCTAGTATGGCTCACTGCAGAGTGAGAGGTAGGAGACAGGAAGCAGGACAGATGGGTTTGGAAGGAAAGGAAAAAGGAGAAGGGAGTGAGGTGGGAAGTGAGAGGTGAAAGAAGTAGTAGTGGAAAAGATGGGCAACATGAGACTGGCGGAAGGTAAAATTAGAAAGACCTGGGCCAAAGTCAGATATGGTACCAAGGGTATAAGTGACGGGGGTAGGGATTCAAAATGGGGGGATTGGAGCTCGTCCTGAGATTCCTGACTTAATATAAAGTATAAAAAATCACTTACTGAGATAGGAAATGTCGAGGGGAGAAATATACCCAGGGCTGGTGTCCACTGGGGTCAGACTGAGTTTGTAGAAACTACAGAGAGTCCGGGCAAGCTTTGCAGTACTGAGCTGGACTGTAAAGCAAATTACATTTTAAAAGGAGGTGGGGGCTGAGAAGATGACGCCATCGTTAGCATTTGATGTTCTTGCAGAGGGCCCAAATTCAGTCCCCAGCACCCATACCAGGCAACTCACAAACCCCTATTGCTGCAGTTCCAAGGAATCTGGTACTCTCTCCTGGCCTCCACAAGTACTTGCATGTGTGTGCTGTATACCTACAGCAGGCATGCACACATACACTTACATAGAGATTACTTAATTTAATTAAAAAGAGCTGAAGTGGAAATGCAGATCTTTTGGACCAAGAATTCCTCTTCCTGTGAAAGCCGTGATGGATACGCATAAGCAGAGAGAGAAGGGGCAGAGGTGCGACACAAAGCACAGGATCCAACCGTGGCAAAGAATGCCCAGAGAACGGGGTCAGCTATGTGGATGTCTATAAGAGTCCCTTAGAAATTCACTGGCAACTTCTTGCCAAGAATTTTCATCTCTGTGCTGTGGTTCTAGCCTCCCCTGAGACGGGGAATTCTCCAGCCATTTGGAGAAACCTGGGTTCAAAGCCTGGTTATTCTAGTACCTTCAACAGAACACTTTCAATCCACCCTGGTGGGCGATGACTCATTGTCCACTCTATTGTGATTCTTCCAAGCAAGTCCTAGGTAGCCCCGAATAAAAAGAGCTTCTGGGGGTGCAAAAACATCTTAAATTCTCATAACTTCCTCATACCTCTCTATATTAAATCCCCAAAACTTGTAGCTGAAGAAGAAACATTGAGTTCCCATCTGGCTGTGGGACTATTATGTCACATAATTGCTCATTTATTGGTAGGGAAAAGCAACAAAAGAAGTATTTGTCCCTTTCAATCGTGACAAGGTAGTACATTTCCTTACAAGTTATATTGTATCTTGTTCTCTTAAACAAGTACAAGAAATTATCTTTAAGAAGAGGAGCCCATTCAGGCAAGAGAAGACTCCCAGAGTCAGCAATAGTGATGAAAAACAAACCGTCAGTAAAGGCCTGCAGAAGGAGGTTATGCGTGTGTCAGTAGGAGAGAAGCAAGTAAGTTTGGAAAGTTTCCGAGGGACACTTTGAGATAAAATTAGCCATTATAAAAGAGCACCTATTTCCCCATCCTCTGCCTAGCTCCAGCGGGCTAGAGGCTAGGAAAGGTAACCTCTGCGGGTTCAAATCTAGAGACACCTACATGGAGAATAGGGCAACCCCAAATGATGCTAAGCATGCCGTCATCTATAATCACATGGAAAATTAGATACAAGGACTGTCTGTGTCTGACCCTAAGCTGTGGTGACTTTGTGCCCCAGACATCAAGCGCAGGTCGAGCTACCATCCTTCAAGAAAACAGAAGTGGGCTAAGCCAACGAAGGGCACCCTAGCTGGGAGTGAAGAAAAGCCGCAGCTTGAGGACAGAGCAGGATTTGAACTCTGCACGCTGGAGATGTGAAAGAGCATCTGCACTTCCCAAGTCAACCTCTAGGCATATCATGAACCTAGAGGCTCATAACATAATTTGGGGCCCCAAATCTGAGTGTCTTTTGGCCAAGAGTCCTTTGAAACATGAAAGTATTCAACTTAGGACAGATAAAGGAAATGTCCTTCTACCGAGAACATGTCAGGTCCATGCCACCCTAAATATATGACAGAAAAGTAATCATACCCTCTGGCAGGCTTTTGATTTTCTTTTATTTACCCTCCTCCTTCCCTCCCTGTCCATATTACCTCTCCACCTCGCTTCTCTGTTACACCTCACCCCTGTTTTCCCGCTTCATAGCACCTGTGTCTTGCTATCCCTCTCTCCAGAACCTTCCTTCATCCCCTTTCCTTTACTGGATTAGGCAATTACTCCATCCAGGTCTTATACTCAGTCTAAAGATTCAAAGCTGGAAACCACAAATAAGAGAGAATACGCAGCATGTGTCTTTCTGGGTTTGAGGTACCTCACTAGGTATACTATTTTCCTGTTCCATCTATTTGCCTGCAAATCTCATGATTCCATTTTTCTTTTCACCTGAATGAAATTCCATTGCATAAGTGTATCCCGTTATCATTATCCATTCGTCAGCCGAAAGACATATAGGTTGTTTCCATCCCCTAGCTATCGTGAATAGAGACAAATTCCTTGACAACAACAACAACAAAAACTTTATTTTTATATTCACAGATATACTATTTTACTTTCAAAGCAAAAACAATAGGTGGGGAAAAGTAATAAGATGATTCTGTCATAAAATAGAGTGTCCACATCACAGAAATGGCAAGGATAAGCCAGGCATGGCAATGCAAGCCTGGAATCCCAGGATGAAGGAGGAGGAGGACAGAGGAGTTTGAGTTTGAGGCCAGCTTGGGCTATAAGGTCACACACACACACACACACACACACACACACACACACACACACACACACACAAATAATAGCATCATCCCACATTGATAAACATAGGCATCCAGTTGGCAATGTGGCCAGGTTTCCTCTCATGCCCTTTTCCAAGTTTTGCAGCCACCCCTCTATTTCTGTGGTCTTTAATACTGGCCTCACCAGCCACATTCAGATAACTGCCCTGGGATCTGTACAGTCTCCTCATCACCCAGAGAACACGAGGTGACCTGAGAGGTTGAGTATCCCAGGGAATCCTGTACCCTGTCCTGTTTCTAGCTGTTGGATACAGAGAATATATAAGCTTAGTTATTTTGACTCGTGTTGAAGCCCCCAAACTCCTGCCTGGAAGCTGCAGAATATCTTCCTGAATGAGGGGTGCAGCCCATATTCTGGAGATGCCAGTGGCACCAGGTGTGAGCTCAGGCTTCTCCTGCAGTTGTCCCCCTTTTGGTTCGGCTCCCACTATGCACAGTCTTCTTAGCAAATAAATCGCATTCGTTTGAATGTTTTCCTCAGGGATGCTTCTGGAAGAAACCAGCCTGAGATAGGCCCTCAGACATTATGTCTCCTCAGCTAAAACTCAACATCATTCATACTGAAGGACCCTTTCCAGCAGGCTAGGAAACCAGGAGCATCCTGGATTATATACACAGCAGATGGCTGATCCAGCGACCCACATTTACAATGTGACAATCACCTCTCCCATTATCCTCTTTTTAGCTTTCTAATGGTATAACGAAGTACCCGAGACTAAACATTTTACAATTTAAAAAAAAAAAGTTTATCCCAGGATGGTGATGCACACCTGTTATCCCAGCACTTGAAGGTTCAAACAGGAGATTCACAAGTTTGGTAAGATGCCGCTGAAAGAGATAAAAGAAAAGAAAAGAGGAAATGGGGGAGGGCTTGTTTTGCTCAGTTCTGCAGCTTCATGAAATAGCAGCTTGACACTGGCATCTTCTGGGCTCTGGTGAGGGCTTCATGATGAATGCTGTCATACTGGTGGGAGCATGTGAGGAAGAAATCACATGGCAACGCAAGAAACAGGGGAGTAGCGGTGAGCCAGGCTCACACTGCTTTATAAAACTCTCTTGAGAGAGTGAACCCATTTTGCATGACTGCAATCAATCCCTCTTGGGGATAGCTCCATATCCTAGTTGACCCAAGAAAAGCGATATTAGCAACTGCATTAAATAATCAAACAAACAAGAGGGTCTGCCCTTCTCAGTACCACACAACACACCAAGCATCTGCCACATGGCTTCAGAAGGTCAAATCACACACAATTTCTAGCATTATAGAGCTGTGCATGGTGGCACAGGCCTAAAATCCCAGCAGCTGGGGTGACTGAGGGAAGAGGGGGACCCTGGCCCAAAAAGAAAAGAAAAACCGTAGCATCAAGGCTGATAGAAAAATGATTTTTTTTCCTTCTTTAATAACTGAGATTAGTAGCTATAATGCAAGGCATGATGTTCCCAGGAGTCTCCTCAAGAAGTCATGCTTGACGCTAAAAGGCCTCTCCATCCGGTCCTGGGATCATTTATTCACATTCTTAAATTCTTACTTTGTACCCACACAGACCAAGAGGAAATAGGAAAGTATTTAGACATGGTCCTGTCTTTAAGGAATTTGTAGACTAGGCCTGGCAGGTGTGAACAAAAAAATTTTTTTCCAGAAATGACTAGATCAACACTAGTTGTTTCAAAGCAATACAGTCTCTCTCATAGTTTGCAATGTTGCCAATGTATCCCCCAAAGTGGTCCTAGATGATAAGTAAATGGATGGATATGAATATGTGTCAATAAAACTTTATTTATAAGAAGAGAAGGCAGGGCCAGATCAGCCACACAGACTGATTTGAGTCCTGACTAAGCTAATGAGCCGAGCCGTGTAAGTATATTGGTTTCCCTCCCTTGGTGGTCAGTTGAACTCCAGGATGGAATCAGTTTCCTCACTGCTCAGGTTTTCTCCAGAGGCATTAGATGCGCTTACTTCCTAGGAATATGTTGTTCTACTGCTTCCGATAAAATGGACCAGCAGAGACGAGGACATCAGCCATTACCCGGGTTCATGTGTCTAGAAGGAAACCACACTGTTTATGGGGTGGATCTGGCTAACCGATGACAAAAACCAGATGCTTCTAGGAAGCCAGGGTTTCCCTTCTAATTCCACCTACTTCTATTTTTGAATTTATCCTCTGAAACCTGGGAGGAGACCATTACCTGACATGGTGGGGTACGACTAAGGATGGGTGGGGCAGGGCGCAAAGCTGACTTACCAGTGTTTCCTGCTGAAGGTCAGTGTGGCTCTTCCAGTCCCCACTGGGAAGTTATGTCTCTTTGCCATCCCTAGAAACTCTCTCTCCCAGAAGCCCTGATGCTCGTAACAGAACCCCTAGGATCGCGCAGCCTGGTCCCACATAGCACAGGTGGACTGGCATCCACTCTCGCCCACGCTCACATGCGTGTGCAGGCTCCCACTTCCCTCTCTTCTGCATCCCTGCTTCAGCCAGGACATCTGAATATACTTCTTAAATCTTCCTTTCTGCATCCCCTTCTACAAACGTTCTCAGGTCCCAGGGAATTTGTAAGAGACCAGCCAGAAAGACACATAGGCTACGTCTGGGTTTTGGATGATAGCCTTTCCTATCAATGAAATGGTGAGAACAAAGCCTGCTCAAAAGACAGGATGGGAAAGTGATGGGCTTATCCCAGCAGCCACCTCATCTTGTGGTGACCAAACTCCACAGATGTTTAGGCCCCTCACGTAATTTTTATTTACTTATTGGTTTTTTCGAAACAGGCTTTCTTTGTGTAGCCTTGGCTGTCTCGGAACTAGCTTTGTAGACCAGGCCAGCCTTGAACTCACAGAGATCTGCCTGCCTCTGCTGAGATTAAAGGCATGTGCCACCACTGCGCAGATAGGTCTCTTATATAAAATGCTGCAGTGTCACACATAACTTATGAACATCCTCCTATGTACTTTAATTCATCTCCAAATTACAAATACCCAATCAAGTGTAGGTGCTAAGGAAGTGATTATTCTGTCCGATTGGGGGAATAATATATTTGGTGTAATGTTTTTCCCAGTATTTTCCTTCCATTGCTGGTTAATGCAGAGCCTTCAGAAACAGTGAGCCAACTATATATTTCAAAATCGTATCCCACCACATTAATTTAGCCACTTTATAATTTAAAACTGGGTGTTCCCATTAAAAATAAGTGAACAGGTTCAGGTTCACAAATGCTGTGCAAAATCTATGCTTCCAAGAGCAATTGCATGTAAGGAATTATGACCTGTCTTTCTAAATCACTTCTCTGTATAGCTACAAGGGTTTTATAGATTATTGGGATGACAATGGTTCTAGAAAATTCTTCTAGAGCACTCCTGTGCAGTAGAGTTCTTTGTGATGGAACTGTGCGATCGTACCATAGCTGCTGGTCTCCTGTGACTTCGGAGTACTTGAAATGTAGCCAGTGTGAATGAAGAACTAAAAATTTTTATTTTATCTCATTTAATTAATTGGGATTTGAACTAAGTAGCTGTACATCACTAGCGGGCGCCATATCGGACAGCTCAACCCTAGAACAAAAAAAAGCTTCCTTTAGTATGCCAACTCCATGGGAGCAAAACCCACATCTACCTGTTCTCTGCTGTAGCTTCAGCAGCTCAAGCTGTGTCTGGCACAAAGTAGCAACTCAGAAAGTCTCCAGGGCACGATTAAACACCCTTAAGCAAGACGCAGAGAAAAGTGATATTAGCAACTGCATTAAATAATCAAACAAACAAGAGGGTTTCGGTGAGCAGACACATGGAGCTAGAGAAGCTGGAGTTCCAGGAAAGCCCGTCATGGCAATGGAAGGGAACCAGGAGGATATAAAGGAACTGCACATCGGGGTTAAACAAAAAGGAGTGATCATGGATTCGGAACACATGCATGTATCGGTGAAGCGTTAAGGGGAGAAACATCCGGAAAGAGAACCCAAGAATGGAGAACGGCATGCATCTTAGCTGATTATGTTTTTGTAGAAAATTACAGCCAGATTCAAGAAATGTATCACTGGCAACACCATTACTCTAATATATACATACCCAGAGATTTGTTGTTCACACATCTATAAAGAGGTGGGCGGGGGTGGGGCTGGGGCGGGGATGAGGGAGGGGGTGCAGGCCCTTCCTTGTGAGAGCCCTGAGAAAGGAAGAGTGAGCCTAGCAGCAGGATAGGATGGACCCCCCCCCACACACACACACACAGAGAGAGAGAACGCCTGCTCTGAGCTGTGCCAAGCTGGAGGTGATTGCTGTGCATCCTGAGACCACAGCCCTTCCAGACGCAGTGTTCTGACCACACACAGTAAGGCAGATGGTTGATCCCTGCCGAAAGCTGAGCCAAGGACACCGATTTTGATTTTTAACCCATCTGTATTAACAGCAGCTGACAAACAGGCTGATCTGCAGGCAGGTTAACAATTAGCAGATCGGTCCAGCAAAACACCTACTGTAGCTGTTTGTCCTGAAGGCCTTGTGGAAGGGAGGGAGGGAGGGAGGGAGACAGGAAGGGAGGGAGACAGGGAGGGAGGGAGGGAGGGAGGGAGGGAGGGAGGGAGAGAAGGAGGGAGGGAGGGAGGGAAGAAAGTGCCAGGGATTTTGGAAGACAGTGCCCCCTGGAGCAAACAGCCTCTTGCAGTTAGACTTTAGGCCATATCTGCCAAGGGATGTTTAGCTAAAACTTGCTTGGCTTTTGGCCAAACATTTAGTGTCCAGGATATCTCGGCCCTGATTCAAGATGAGCTCTGTTTAGAAGAAGACCCCAGTAGTTTCGAGTCAAATGTGGAATTTTAAGTCTTTGTCGGAGTGGCATCCTCAGTGCTGGTGGACAACCATTTTTTGGTCTGGGCTGTACTGAATCTGGACATACATGCTCCATAGGTCCTTCTGTGTGGCCAGTAAATCTCACCATCTACTCCAGGAGAGAGTGCAGGGAACACCCTGCCGTCCCCAGTTAGAGCGGGTCCACTCGCTGGTCCTGAACAAGCCTTGTGTGTCAAGCTCTGTGCCGGAAGCTGGAAGGAAAAACTTTACTTCGTTGCCTTTGGAGGACAGTTAATGGGGAGGAATGGCACGTCAACAGGATGTTACAAATTGGTGTGATTTATATCCAAAGAGGTGACTTCTAAGGACTTCACTCAAAAGAAAGAGGAGTACAGTTTAATTTAGCAGTACCTCGGGGAGCCACAGCAAAGCAGAGGGTCAGTGAGAGCACCAGGGAAGCAGAGGCATTTGCCTGGTGATAAGAGTTGAGCTGGATTGTGAACGACACTGGGAGTTTTTCAGATAGATGAACCATTCTAAAGAGAGGACTATCATGTCCAAAGTCAGAGACAGATGACAAGCACGCCAGATGGGCCTGGCGAAAGCAAAGACAGGAGGTCCCCTCCTTCTGCCAGCCAGGAACTAATCCCCAGGTTAGTGTGACATATAAGGCACTCCCCAACCACCCGAACCTGTCCTGATTTGACATGTTGTTTCTGTCTGGTTTCTTATGTGGCCTCTTGCTGCACTAGCTGAGTTTTTAGGGGAGGAGCTGGGACCAGGGGCTGTGTGTATCTTTTCTACTAGTTCTTGCGGGAATGAATGGAGAAGAGGTTAGGAAGACAGAGTGTTAGGAAACATGTTACATGCTAAGAAATATGACTCTTTTCCCAGTTCATCTTGTGTGTAGCCTCCTTCTAGGTAGGATCTCTAACTTATGAAAGCCAACTTTGTGTGTGTGTGTGTGTGTGTGTGTGTGAGAGAGAGAGAGAGAGAGAGAGAGAGAGAGAGAGAGAGAGAGAGGAGACAGAGAGACAGAGAGACAGAGAGAACAGAGACCATGGCTAGAAAATAAATACACAATACACTACTCCTGTGCTCACTTCAGGGAAACCAGAGAAGGCAGGCAAATGCGCTTTGTTCCAAATCTCTCCTAACCAAGGAAGTAGGAAGCTTCCCTTCGAAGGGCCAGGGTCCCCTAACCAGGTTAAACCTGAAGACTCATCTCCCCTTTTGGTGTAAATAATTTGCATGTTTAATCTTAACTCCCCAAACAGCTGAGATCAGCATTCAAGAGAAGGAGAGCTAGCTGAGAGCAGGACAGGAAGTGGTGCAGCAGATGGCTCAGCCTGGGCGAAGTAGGCTTTGAGCAGCCAGAGGGCAGCATGAAGCAACTGTGTGACTGCAGGGCAGGGAGCAGGGCCCAGGCCCGGTGGTTGTAAAAGTACTGTGCCTACATGGCAGGTTTGCCAAATGCGTTGGCAGATATCCCGCTTTCTCCAAAAGCCATCTTTATTCTGCCTGCAGTGTGCTGCTAATGCCTGTTTTAAATATAAGGATAATTGAAGCTCCAAAGCCCTAGGCCCCCAGATCCTCCACAGACCAGCGTTGCCTGTCCATCCTGTGCAGCTTTACACGATCCATGACCTCTGAGGAGGCAATGCTCGCCTCCCCACCCCACCCCCCTCTCTTTATCTATCTCTATCTCTCTGTCTATCTCCATCCCTCCCCCCTCCCCTCTTTCCCCTCCCCCCTTCCTTACCTTTTGCTTTTTTAAATTCTTGGTCCATCCTTTGAAGGCCTATAAATACATCAGACATGTATCCTACAGGAAACTCAGAGGTCAAAAAGGTCTTGAGGCAGCCACAAGAAGCTGAAATACACCCAAAGAGGCTTTCTTATGACCACAGCAAACTCTTCCAGGATCTGGAATGACCAGACACTCTCTAGTATGTTCAAGGCTGTGGGTTCAGTCCCTAACACTGACAAATAAATGATAATGATGATAATGACCTCCCAAAGCTCAGATCCATTTCAATGATCCTCAACCAGGGACAATGTGGCCACTCACCCTTACCCAGCAAGGAGATGCTTTAATGTTTCTTCTCCCAGCTTAGTGAGAGACCTCAGTCAGTGTGCATGCATGGTGGGAAAGCGCTGTGATGCGCTCGTAGAGAAGGTGGTAGACTGACCTCAGAAATCCTTCTGGAATTGCCCAGCTCTGTAACACAGCTTTGCTTGGGGTGAGACCTGGAGGGTCACACCACCTTGATGGGGCCCAGTGCTTATAATTGCTAATCAGTGCCTACAAACCAAATCAGAAATAGTCCTTAAACAGAGGTCACTGACCTGCCTGAGTAGATCGTGAGGCTCAGCTTCCCAAAAGCACAGTTCCTGAAGCAAAGAAGTGAGGCTGCCGCATGCCCTTTTTAATATTCTGAGCGAGGGCTTTCCAAGTGAAATGCCACCGTGAACTGAATGGTTACAGTACTGCACAGGAAGGCCAGTTTCTGACAAGTACTTCAAAATCACTCGTGCCACCTGAGGAACGCAATGTTCACCTACAGAAGGAAAGCTGTATGATGCATGCAGTTCTATTATGCAGTAAGTAATTGAATACACAGGGCAGGGGATGCCTCCACCGAGCAGGGCAAACACTAAAAGACTGGATTCTTTTCAGTAGATTTAAGATTACACACCCCATCAAGTATCAAAAGTGTCACTACTTTTTGCCAAATGGACAGCAGTTATATTTAAACGATTGTACTGAATATCCACAGGCCCGTGTTCTCTATTAAGTATGTGACAAAGGCAGGGTCACAGGCTCTGTGGGCTTCTTCTGGCATGACTAAGGAAAGGAAAAGTCAATTATAATTTGGGGAGACCCTAATGCAGTAGATGGCGGCGGGACCGGCCTCTGACACACAGCAACTCCCTCTTCCTAAGTACTGCTGATGTGTGGAAAGAAGAGTAAGAAGCTGCCAAGGCACATAGCAGAGGCTGAACTGGAGTCCAGGCCTAATGGCCGAGTCTGTGTTCTTCCTTTCTACAGGGTAGCTGAAGGCTGCTTCTGTCTGATTCCAGACCTCCTCTCTTTGCCCTGAACCTCTCTACAGCCCTGGGTCCTGTCGCGTATTCATTTGTTTAGTTCTCACTTCCTAAGTACCATGCTCAACACCGGGGACGTCAGAGTCGCAAGAGCTGTTTAGCCATTCTGGAAGCACATAGTGTCATAATACCAACTGTCAAGATGGTGGAGAACCTCCCAGAAGCCAGTGGCCTCCCCAGTCATGAAGGCCAATGAAAGGATAGCCTTTGGCCTCCTGGAAGGTAGCTGTGGCTCAAGAATAGTGACATTTTAGATATTTTCAGAAACCCTCATCATGTATGTTATGACTTACACACTCTCACATGAACAAAAACCATAATGTATATCCCTAGTGTTATCTCAGCTGTCTTTATGAGGCTATAAAATAGCATCCACTATCAAAACAGTGAGTATCTTGGTAATGCCAACAAGAAGGCAGTATTTGCAAAGGAAACAAACAGAAAGGAAACATGGCGGTGGTGGTGGTGGTGGGGTGTGGGGGATGGGGGGTAGGCAGGAGGGGAGGGGAGCAGCAGACTGGTTCTGTTGGGAAGAGGCAACTGAAGAGTGTGGCCTGGGAAGCAAGCTATACTATATTGCATGCAACACACTTAGGGAACAGAAGTGTTTACAGAAAACCTTACCTTTGAAGGCATAGCAGTTGCATTCATGGTGGGTACAGGGCAGGTGGAGAACCAGGCTATAAACAGTTTTCTCTGCGATGACAGGGACAGCCCATGACAGAACCAGATGTGACCCTTCCGCCTGTTATTGAACTGTGCTTGGGTCTGCCTTGGGTCCCCTCCCAGCAATGCTGACAAGTACTAGAGTGTGCCTTGATGCGCTCATAAACCAAGAAGTCCATGCGTATTTGCATTTTTTTTTATTAAACCAAAATCTATATAGATGTCAAAGTGCGTTGCATTTAATGAAAAACAACAGTAAGTAACAGTACTGGTGGTGTGCGGGTGTGCCAGATTAACAGAAGTGATACCAAAGGGCAAAGGTTTGGGAAAAGAAAAAAAACAAAAGACACAAGACCTGGCCACACAGGGATGGTACACTGGTGATAGCAGTGAGAGGTGAAGGGGATACTTGTAGGGTTGGTTCCCGTAAAGCCAAACTTTGCAAAGCTGTTGTGTCCTCCAGCAGGGAAGCCAGCTCCGTGCAGATATGAGAGCCTTGACTCATCCAAACAGTGAGGTGCTTCTACTCCATGTGTTCCTTGCTGAAAACAAGTAATCCAAAACATGCTGACTCAAATACCATGCCTCTCTCTTAAAGACAAGTTAGAACGGAGGCATTATGATGCTGCTCATCACCAAAAGGAAAAAATAAAATAAAAACACAGTCGGGATAGTTTCTGCCCTTTCCAGCCCCTCTGAATGCCATTCTGGGCAGTTGACCCAATTACTCATCCATCCACGGACCCAGCACTTCTGTGTTGTGTGCTGATAATGCATGAAGTTGATGAAACCACTGCTTCTTTCTCCTCGGGCTCACAGCCGAGTGAAGGTACTGGATAATAAATCTGGAAACACATAGATAAAACATAAGCTTGGACTGGAGAGATGACTCAGTGGTTAAGAACACTGGATGCTCTTCCAGAAGACACATGGTGGTTCACAACTGTCTATAACTCCTGTTCCAGGGGATCTGAAACCTCCTTTTATGGCCTCTGTGGGCAGCAAGCACACGTGTGGTGCATAGGTATTCATGCCAGCAAAACATCTATGTATGTAAGATGAAAAAAGGAACATAAGATTGAGCTCTGGTAAGTCTGTAATTAAAAATAATTGAGTGCTATGAAAACCCCTAAAAGGGAGATAGATGTGTTAGGGTCTCAGGGAAAGGCTCTCTGAGGAAATGGATTGCTTCTAAGCCATGTTATGCAGAATGCACAGAGGTCGGTCAGGAGAACCTGGGTAGGTAAAGCTACATGAGCAAAGGCCCCCGAGTCAGGAAAGAGTCCTGCTGGGAGCTAGATAACAAACCAACTAGGTGGGAGCATAGTGAAGAGGAAAGGACACCAAACAAAACTAAAGAGACAGACAAAGGCTAAACTGCGTGGGCCTGCAAGCAGCAGAGGGGTTTGAACTCACTCCTCTGTTCAACATAAAACCTAGGAACGGTCCTGGCTGAGAACCAGAGTTGATACAGACACACTGATGAGGGTGATAGTGATGATAACTTGAGTACGTGTGTGTGTGTGTGTGTGTGTGTGTGTGTGTGTGTGTGTGTGTGTGTGTGTGTGATATGAATCGCATGATTTGACCTTCACTACAGCACTGATCCAATGGCTCCCTGTATGTCTGATGGCCCAACAATTCTGTAGATTAGGAGCTGGCAACTTTGACTTACAGTTCAGCTTTGTCCTAGCCTAGACCTCCCTGTACAATGAAGTGACTGGACTGGACACAATTTTGCCCTTGGTGGCCTTGACTGAGGCAGTATCCCCTCTATATTTGGGGAATTTTGTCTCAGAAATCATGGTGTGTTTTCTTGCCAGCCCTTAAAGGGGTAAGATCTAACAGTCAAGCTTTGTTCTCTGTCTACAGATTTTCAGTATCCCAGAAAATATTCATGTGGATGAAAAACCTGGTTATAATTATCTGGGCCTAACTCCATCTTATACTTAAATATGTTCAATCAATATTTTCCATGTTCTTAATAAGTTATATATTTTTTTCCAGTCATGAAACCACCATGGAAATCGAGGGAGATGGCATTTTGTTTGTTGTGGAACTTTCTCTAGGGTGGTTCACCATCTTGGAAAATCAAGTTTCGCATGACAAAGCACTCACTGTATTTGGGCCTTACACCATCTGAATTTATGTTTGTCCCATTCCTGGAAATCTGCTCTATAATGGGAGCACAGCTGCCTCACAGAAGATTCTAGAATACTTATGACTGAGCATTTATAAATTCAGATGGTTGTTACTTTGTTCTTTTTATTCATTTATATGAAAAGAAATTATTTTGATTTTCTGTGGATATGTATACAGGTAAAGTATATCGTGTACAAACTTCATTTTAGAAGCATAAAGAAGGCCCTAGAAACTAGTTATTATGAAAAGGATATGTCAGGTCTGATGAGGCTAAAAACAACTAAACAAGCTTGTTCGGTGCCCAAAATAATGCTGTTTTGAAGATTTAGTCACTTACTATCTTTAGATGGGTTCTTGGCTACTTTAGCATGTGAGAGTTTGATATGGAAATTACATTTTGTTAAATGATGCAATTGTGCTAAAGATTACATCATTAGTGAAAGGCTAGAGTACTTGCTTAGCCTGTTGTAGATAGATAGATAGATAGATAGATAGATAGATAGATAGATAGACAGACAGACAGACAGACAGACAGGTGTCACTTGTATGAAGCTAGACATGGTGGCACAAACCTATAATCTCAGCACTCAGGAGATGGATGCAAAACATCAGGAGTTCAAAGTTACCCTTAGCTACAGAGTTTGTGACCAGTCTCAACTGTATAACATCCTAGCTCAAACAAACAAACAAACAAACAAAAAAAGCCAGAAATACAGGACTAGAGAGATGGCTCAGCAGTTAAGGATACTTGTTGCTCTTGCAGAGATGATTCTTCATAAAAGCGTGAGTTGAGCAGTAATTATATCTAAGGGTAACAAAAATAACAATGGCAAATGTTATTACTAACAGTAATAGCAATATCACTTTCCAGACCTGAGAACACATATAATTCAGTGACAGAGTGCTTGCCTAGCATATAGTAGGCTGTAAGGTCAATTCCCAGACACACACACACACACACACACACACACACACACACACACACACACACACACACAGGCTTCAGCATATGCAGCGTGTGTGTGTATGTGTGTGTGTGTGTGTGTGTATGTGTGTGTGTGTGTGTGTGTGTGTGTGTGTGTGTGTATGTGTGCCTGCACATGTCATGGTGCACATGTGGAATTCAGAGGAAAATAACTGTGAGTTGACTCTCAGATTGTCAGGTGCAACAGCAAGCACCTTTACCCACTGAGCCATCTCACCAGCCAAAATAGCATTCTCTATGGCCCAAGCAAGCACTGTCCCCACACTTATGGATATAACGCATTTAATCTTCATGAGGATATTACAAGATAAGATTATTGAACCTATTTTTTTAATGAGTTAAGAATATGAAGCACAGAGAATATTACCATATTTGTTGAACCCAAGGAAATGGGGAAATAGCTAGTTTTGTTATTCAATAGTGGCCTATGACAGAAAATTCCAATGGCTCATACTTGCCTAATTAGTAATTTTAACTAAAATACACAGCTATTTGGAGGGCAGAGCTTCGCAAAGAGTCTCCAAGCTCTAGAGCAATGGTTCTCAGCCCTCACGGGAGTCACACACATATCAGGTATCCTGCATATTAGATATTTACAGTACAACTCATAACTGTAACAAAATTATAGTTATGAAGGACCAACTGAATAATGTTATGGTTGGGGGGGGTTACCATAAGTTGAGGGGCTGTGTTAAAGTGTCACAGCATTAAGAAAATTGAGAATCACTGCTCTAGAGCCTCTCATAGGAAAAGCCAGTCTTTATTGAGTATTCACTGTGTGCTAGACACTGTACTTAGAGCTTTACACATATATAGCTCTGATTATGACCCTCTTACAGTTGAAGAAACAGCCCCAGGGAGCGTATGTGTCCGGTGACAGGACAGAGTATGAACAGCAACACTGGCACTTGGAGGCTGGCTGGTCCCAGGGCCTGGATCTTCAACTTTCTGTCCCCTGTGTGTTTGGGAGTGTGGCAGGATTCAGACTAAGACAAGTTTTCCCTGTGGATGGACAATCTGGGTAGAAGAGATTTTTTTTCCCACCACCACACTTTCAGTCTGGCGGGACTTACAAAAGGGAGACACATTTACTCAGCAGCTCAAAGCAGCTGGTAATATTCTGGTGGAAGGAGAAGTTTAATCTCATAACATGAGCAAAAGGGATCAAGGAAGTGCATGAGTTGGGTGAAAGAAAATGGAATACAAAGAAAAGACTGGGAACAATCGATGATAGACTCAAAAAGCTACAACAATGCTCCCAATATGGAGGTACTTGGAAGTGGATATTGCATTTGAAATTTTCTGTCTTTTTTCCTATTCTTGAATGGTTTGTGACCAGCCAGTGGATCTTCTGTGGTTGTCTCTGCTCTCTGTAGGGGGGGTCATGTCATAATGCTCAGATAGCCAATTGATTTGACTAATACCAAGATGCTCTCTGCAAGAGGAAAACTTAGCTGAATATTGCTCTCCAGAGACCATACATTTTAAAATATTACTTAATAATGTGACCTAAAACTGATTCACTAGTTCTGTCAGGGAAATCTAAGTGAGCCACAATTCTGGATTGTAGAATTTTTAAAGTATGGCTCTGATATTTTGCATCATCTGAGGTTAGCCTAGCTACAGACTGTATAGCAAGTTCTACACAAAGGCAGAGTCCTAGAATACAAAGTAGCTCCAATTTTGAGCCAAAAGTAGTTCAAGCCACCAAGAATGCACACAGGAATGGAAAGATTCTGCAGTGTGTCTCTTTAAATCTCAAAATAGAACAGATTGAGCTCCATGGCCCTTGCACAGGCCTATATTCTAAATCAGTTCATGGAGGCAGGAGAAGACAGACCTAAACAAGGCTGGCTGTGTATGTGGCATATAATTTTATAACTGGTCTACATATAAATTAATTAAATGAAAGAGCACAGCAACAAAGATCTTTCTGATCCTGCTCTGAGCACCTGATCTTACATATGTGTCATCAGTAGGAACCTTCTGTACAGCAAGTCCATTTCATGGATTCTGAAGCCATAGACCAGACTGTGAGCATCTTGCTTAGTCTCAGATACTGTATATAGATTCCCACTGTTTGACGTTCCTCCATTCAGCTTCACCGGTTCTATTATAATCTGGGAGCCGTTGGAGCAGCACATATCCATGACAACCATGGATGGAGCCGGTCCCTTCAGTCACCTACTAACATGAAATAATAGACCAGACTTCACAGCATGTAACAAAAACAAGGTTTGTGCTTTGTTCATTGCTTACATAAGCCTTATTGTAGCTGGTCCTTAACCTCATCTCAACTGAGTCACTGCTGCAAAGCAAACCTGCTGAGTAAAGCTGTCAAGGTGTCTGCAAGCAGCTATGTCCAGAGAGAATGCCTATCATTGTACCCATCTGCAGCACTCAGTGAAATAAAGAGGTCTCTGTTCCCATGAATCAGAGACAGAGCTCAGGATCAACACCTAAATAGGTCTTACTTAAGAGTCTTCAAGTCTGTGTACTAAATGGCCCTATCTAACACAATATAAACGCTTCAAAAATCTGCACTTGTATAGCGTGTCCCCGCTGAGTAATAGCAGTCTGCTCCATTTCTCAAGGAAATGCTGGACAAAAAGGAAAAAGGAAACTTGGCATTTTGGGTTCTTTCATTAGATAATTAGTGACTAACTTTCCATTTGTCAAATGTATTGGTCTACGAAGATATGGTTTGAAAGTAAGCATGCTAGCTGAAAATTGTTACGGTTGGACTTACGCTAAAAGTTTATAAAAGAAAAGAGGATCATTTATAAACATTACTATTTGACAGTCACTGACTAGACATAAGGATGGAACATAAGAAAAGCCGAGATGCAGACAGTAGCATATCAGTCTGCCCTCCCTTAAAATGACCCTCAAGATCCTACAATTACCAAGTACTGTAGTGCATGCCTTTAATCTCAGCACTTGGGAAACAAAGACTGGTAGATCTTTGTGAGTTCAAGGCCAGCATGGTCTATATACTGAGTTTCAGGTTAGCCAGCGATACATAGCAAAATTCCCATCTTTAAAGAAGAAAATCCTCACTATTAGAAGTAGCATGGTTTGGTAGCTAAAATGGTAAAATGATAGAACCTGGCATAATGGCACATGCGTATAATCCTAGCATTAAGGAGACTGAGTCAAGAGGATGTCAAGTTCATGGCCAGCCTGGGATACAGACTGAGGCTCTGTTGTGGTAGTGTTGTTTGGTTGCTTGGTTGGTTTTCATTTTGCTTTAAAGACGATAGAAACTTAATCTGGGTGTGGTGGCACATACCTTTAATCCCAGCACACGGGAGACAGAGGCAGGCAGATCAACCTGAGTTCGAGGCCAGCCTGGTCTACAAAGTAAGTCCAGGACAGCCAAGGCTACACAGAGAAACCCTGTCTTGAATAATATATATATATTATTCATATATATATATATTTTTTTTAAGATGATAGAACTTAGGTCTGGATTGGGTCGTTTAGCTGTGTGTCATTGGACAAGTTCCTTAACTATTTTGCCTCAGTTTATTCATCTCTAAAACAGGCACGATAACAGTGCATACCTCATGTGCTTCCTCTCATGTTTTAGCTGAAATTTATAAAACATACAAAACAATTCCTGGGACCAAACAAGTGCTTAATTTAGTATTGAATAGGATAAAGTTGTTGTTTTTTCTTAATTGAATGAACGGTTAAGAACTTCCAAAGTGTTCCTTGTTAGGTGTAGCCCACTTCATCTTCCTGATCTGACCTTGGCACCTTTGTAGAACTGTGTCAGTTGTTGTGATGATCAAATGAGGGACAGATGGGAAAGCACCTGACCTAGAACCTGCCAGGCCCTTCTGCAGGCTGGTTATAGACACAAGTGCTTGCTAGTCCATCACAGGGCCTTTCTGTGCATGAACTGGAAACGTTTGGTCAGACCCTTATCAACCCTGCTCCTTAAAAAATTCTAGAGAAGAACCTGTCTATCAGCCTCATACCTGTGTAAGTTGGCAAATCCTATCACAGCCCAGACAACAGTTTACATGTTCACTTCATGGGACATTGGTTTTATGTCACCTTTCATGGAATTCCACCTTACATGGAGTTCTGACTGCAGTCATGCACGCTTGAGGTTCCTCTCTACCCTGTCAGTGAACCTGACTTGTTTTAGCTCTTTCCTTTGTGCGTCTCTCCACTCTCTGCTCCATTTGCTTGTGTCGCATGTGTTTCTAGAACATAACAGAAAACCTGAGCATTCACCACCTTCCTTTTCCTAAACAGCTGTACAAGTTCACAGTCCCCGAGTCCTGTTCTATGAGACCGCCGCAAACAGCCTTTGTCTTGGGAAGAGGTAAAGGATGTCAGCACAAAAAGGCCAAACTTGTTTCCTTTCTGTGCAGAACCCAAAAACCTGCCAGGTTTTACACTGCTTGTGGTTCAGTTTTAGGACTTTTCCCACAGCTCTATTCAGACCAACTTGGCCTAAGGAAACACTGTTCGTCCGCTGTCGTTCAGAGGGGGAGCTGCTAAAGCATTAGCTTGTTAAAACTGTGTCAGCCAGGGTCTTAAAGAACAAAAGCAGACCAGCTCTCACACGCCACCACTTTATAAGCTGGGAGTCTCTTTACAATGGCAAATCGAAGCTATCCCGTTTCCCAGTGTTCTTCCCAAATGCAATCAAGTGACTTGAATATATTAACATATAATTTCAGTAAACCGTCTCTTTCACTTTTTATATTTTGTATTAAAGCACTCCTATCTTCATGAAGAAGTCAAATAGGCATTTAAGTCTCTTGTATGTCATACGATGAGTCACACCATCTAGAGAATTTTCAGGCTCCCTGCTGGCACCAGCTTCACACTGGTCTCCCTGCCTCAGCAAAGATTAAGGCACTTAAGGAGTGAAAGGATTTGCCTCTGCCTAGCCTTATTGTCCTTAGGCACAGCAGGTGCACTGAGCAGTGTGCGCTGATGGTATAGCTACAGAGACAAAAAGCCAGGTTGGGGTCCTGATGCCGTCAACAAGAACCGTGTTCTCTTTCGTGCTGTGAGGTTTTCGTCCATCCGTAAAAGTTATTTCTGCTCAAATCAGGTTAGAGATCAGCATTCTTCGGCGGACTGCTGCTTGGCCGAAAAGGTGGGGAGAGCTGTGTGGTGAGACCAACAGCTGTATGAGCTCTGCTCCTGTCTTCTGTTTGATATTTAGGTTTTGTTTTGAGACGGCGTCTGGCTCTGTGTGACCCACGCTGCCTTCAAACTCAATGTCTAGCCAAGACCGCCCTTGAACTTGAAACCCTTGTACAAAGTGCTGGGATCCCAGGCACTTACTACCATGCCCAGCTGCCACCTGTCACTAGCCTTGCTCTTTATGAGCGATCCTTGCAGACTACAGGGGACCAAAATAGGAATGAGCGCAGAGGTGCCCCCTATTTCGTTAAGGGCATAGTGAACTACCAGGAAAAAAAAAAATCCTGAAGAGATGGCTTACCTAGGGCTGCAAAACCTTCAGGCATGAGTGGATGAAGGAAAATTCATCAGTTCCTTGAATTAAACCCAGGATTACAAGATAGAATGTTTTGTCTCCATGCCTGTCACCTCAGAACCAGATTCGCTGAGGTCTCTCCAGAGGCCCCACATGATGCTCTCTGCCCTTACCCTTCCCTCTTCTCCAGCTGCTCCCCCAGCATGGCTTCGGGCACAGGGACCTTCCTGAACTCACAGCACACAGCAGGCAGGCTTCCACCTCAGAGCCTTTGCTGAGCAGTGCCTGCTGCGTGGAGCAGCCTTTCCTCAGCACCTCTCGGCCAACAGCCCCATCCAAGGCCAGTCTGTTCCTGTCATGTTCTCCCAGTGTGGCCTCTTGGCCACCTGTACCCACTCTAGAGCCTTCCCACTCCAGGACCATTCACCTCCTTACACACTTCTCGGGCTCATTCATTATGCTTTTAATCCATGACCTCCGGCCCTCAGCACAGGCATCGATTCCCCAGTGTAGATGATAGAACAGCAGAGGCCGTTAGTATTTTATTCACTGCTGTATCTTCAGCCTGCCTCCTATAGGAGCTCTGTAAATACTCGCTAGATGGATGGCCAAGGAAGCTGGGCACGCATCAACATCATCATTAACAATGCCATTGCTAGCATCATTACCTCAGGCTTAAAGAGGGAGAGACTAAAGCTCTGACCTATGAGTGGACCCAAAGATACACAGCAGACAATGGCTGATTGAGGTCTCCACCTGAACCTGCTCAAGATGGCACACTGTGTGTAGCAACTTCAGGAAAGTATCTAATGAGATAGACCAGTAACAGAGAGCTATCAAAACAAAAAACAAACAAACAAACAAAAAACCAAACAGATAGCTATCAAAACAGAGAACGTAGGATGGGGTAGGTGTTGTGAATAGATAAGCTGGGGTGAACAGCAAAGGGTCCTACCTCCATTTGCCTTTTTTCTCACCACTCCACTTAATGGACAGTTGGACCTACTATTTTATTATTTTAATGCTTATTTTATTATTTTTATTATTTAATGACATATATCAATATTAGTCCCATGTATTAAGGTTTCCTGTCACCTACTTTATTTTTTTTATTTGATTGATTGATTGATTGATTATTGTATATGAGCGCTTTATCTGCAGAAGAGGGCATTAGATCACATTATAGATGGTTGTGAGCCACCATGTGGTTGCTGGGAATTGAACTCAGGACCTCTGGAAGAACAGGCGGTGCTCTAAACCACTGAGCCATCTCACCAGCCCCGTGTCACCTACTTTATTATAACAATAGTGGTGTTGATATTCAGCCTACGTTTGAATGTCTATTACCAGCACCACAGCGAGTGCTGGGCACCAGCCTCTGAGCCTGCCAACAGCTGGTTAGGTTCAAAGCAGACCGTGAACTGCATACTATCTGCCTTCTGTACTGCTGAATCATCGTCAGTTGGAGGGGAAACAGCTCTAGGCATAAGAAGAAACCGACATGAGGAGACAAGGGGGTTGAGCTTGGCATCTGGTGTACAGAAAGGGAGCAAGGGACATAGAAAGGGAAGTGGCCAGAGGACGGGAACCTGGAGCAGGAGCCGTGAGGATGAATGGCTTTCCTGCATCGTCACTTACCAGGGAACGTGTAAATAATGTAGCAGGAACTCACGTTTGCTTATGTACATGAACTGAATGTTAGGGACCATATTGATTGCTTCCATGATACCCCTCGAGCGCAGTCTGATGAGAGTCGATGGGAGCCATGGATCATTTCCGTGGTGCCGTTATAGCCTTATGTCCCCTAAGGTGCATCCAGGCAAAGATGCACCATCTGGCTCACTGCACTGAGCCTTCCAGGCACATGCAGGCCTGATGTTCTATTTCCAGTTTCTTTCCTACAGGACAGCCCTTCTTGAAGAGGGTTCTGGCTCAGCCCTCTTCAGATACCTTGATGAACACAGATGGACTAGAGATGTATGGGTTTCGGGGGAAAAAAACCCATACAATCCCAATTTAAAGAGAGCAACATGCATGTCCCCCTCTGTGTGGCATGCAAGCTAAGCTCATGGAACCTGTCAGGGGAAGCTCTCCATGGCCCAGGCAAAGAGAATTACAATCTACTCTCTTACACCTATAATGGAAGAGAACACTCAGTGCTCTGAAGTCAAGTGATAACTTGAGGAGGTGTGTGTGTGTGTCTGTGTGTGTGCATGCACACGCGCACATGCATGCACATGCGTGTGACGCTGAGGTAAGCCCTCAGTGAAACTGCGAATCAAGCAGTATTTACTTACATCTTTTCAACCTCCAAAGACCCCCTTCTGCCCTCTCAGTTTCTGGACTCGGAGCACTGTGACAGTGCTTCTGCTCCAACGAACTACTAGTCCGAAACTCTTTCTCTCTAAGACACTAATGACACAAAGAAAAACATCAGTTGCGAGAAAACAAAACCACTCAAGCTAAGCAGAAGGAAACGTGACTATGAGCCCAAGAGTGGATGCCACAGAGGCATTGGGGACAAGAACGCAGCATGGGGTGGGGCTGATAATGAAGCGGGAAGTGGCTTTGCAGCATCTGCTATTCTCGCTGCTCTCCAGCCTGGGCCCATGACGTAAGCCTCGTCCTCCCTGGCTCTCTTTCCTCCATCCCCCATCCTCTCCTCCTTTCAGTTATCTTGCTTCACTCTTATGGGACCAATATGGCCTGGTTCTACCTGTCTTTTCAATTAAGTACCAGCCGTTGTCTAGCTAAAAATCTCTGTACCGCAGATTACCTTCTGAAGACCAGGTCTGATTAGTCACTGGTCACCTGGCAGCAATAGGATGCATGCGCTCCAATCAGTTGTGACCTGAATTAGAGGTGGAAGTTTCTTAAGCCTGCCCCACCTCAGTACCAGTAGCACAGGCTTTAACTCTTTAGGGCCATCCTAGTTTATAGTCACTTGCTATTTACACAGTTTTAGCTTTGAGCTATTCAGAAATCAATTCACTGTTCTAACCTAATGACTTAGCAGGATTCCCAAACCTGGGTCTGTTGTACGTATAGTGGTGGTGTTCTGAGAAGGGGAGTGGGGAGATTCCATTTTTCTTCATCATTAAAAAAAGAAAGGACTTTGTCATCTTAAAGGGCTACCTTTCCCCCACCATGAGTCAAGAAAAGTATCTGTAGACTCAATCATCCTAGAGGACAAAGCAGCCCAAACTCCACGCTTTCACCCACAGCACTTAGTGAATTTACCAGCCTGTGTGCTAACTCAATGGTTTTTCTTGCCTTGGCTGCCAAGGGATCAACTACCAGCCCATCCAAAGCAGCATCAGCCCAGACAACTGAAGCATGTAGGAGCCTCTGGAGGTTTCATGTGCATGTGTCCCTGCCTCAGACTGGCTAGTACAAGCATGGCTGTCGTGGCGATGGTCCGGGTAGAAGGATGGAAACAGAGACACACAGGGCTATCTCAAAGTCCTTTGTGGATTGCAGGGACAAATATCCCATTCACCAAAGTGGCCAACATGACCACATTCAGAATCAAAGGGCAAGGAAACAGATTCTACACACACGATGGGAAGTCCACAGCCACTTGGCAAAGGAGCTTGGCTACAGGAAAAGAAGGAAATTGGGGCCGTGGAGGCAATCAAACTCTATGTCACAGCCCTAATCGTTGGTTTGAACAACAGGCTCCTGTGGGTCTTCAGCTTTCCCTAGGGAGACTGGTATACAACTATCCTGATAGGAATTCCTAAAAGCACAACAATGAACTACCAACATTGGAATTTTTAAGCTCTTTCCAAAGACAGCAAACAAATGACAACTTCTATGTAGACTATCAAGAACATACATAGCACTGAGATGATAGAAGAATTGAATTCTCTTCCCTCTCTCCCCAAGAACAGCCGTCAACATACCGACTCCATACCTAAGTTTGGAACATCCTGCTTTCCAAGTCATTAGATTAGATTTCTGAACAGCTCAAAGCTAAAACTATGCTAATAGCCAGTGACTATATACCAGGATGGCCCTAAGGAGTTAAAGATTGTGCCACTGGTACCCAGGTGGGGCAGGCTTAAGGACATCACTGCTTTTCTTGGAATTATGGAGGGAGACAGACAACGTTAGGAACAGTTGAAGTTTGGACATCATCTAATTTGGCATTTCCCAACATTTAATCAACCA
Source organism: Acomys minous (assembly GCF_964271855.1). Taxonomy (NCBI): domain Eukaryota; kingdom Metazoa; phylum Chordata; class Mammalia; order Rodentia; family Muridae; genus Acomys; species Acomys minous. The sequence continues at coordinate 36,853,815 of NC_140484.1, read as the reverse complement.
TGGTCTCTGTTTGGCAACCTCTATTCTGTTCCTTGTAATTTTTTCAACTGAATCACTTTTAAAAACTCAATTTACGTAAAAAAAAATTATATCATGGCCATAAGTTGAAAATGACTATGATTTGATGTAAATTGAAGGTAATCATAAAAGAAACAAAAGGAAAACACCACACTGTTATGAAATTCTTGGCAGATGCTTAAGCCTGTCTCAACTTTACTGGAAAGAGGGGGTTAGTGAGGGGGGTGTTAAGCAAACACTAGCCTCAAGCTGACAGTGTCTTCCTGATGCAGTCAGGACAGATTGACAAATCTTGAAAAGGTCATTTTCTTACCATCTGACTCAACGCTAGTCAATACTCTGTTCTCATACCCTAAAATTACCAAGGACTCCCTGATCTGTGAAGGTGGTACCTCTGGGGGAAAATCAGCAGTTTAGCTCCCTTTGTTCACAGATGCAAGACTCGAGGCTTCCTGACAGTTTCTAATGGCTGCCACTGTGCCATGTCATGAGCAGTCAGTGCCTCTCTAGCAGTTGAGTTAGGGACTTGGATTTCACGAGGAGCCTTAAGGGAGACAAGAAATACAAAGAGCTAAGGATGGCCCTGTGCCTTGTGGTCATCGTTGGCCATACTGTCAGGAGTGTTATCTAGTGAAGGATTCCAAAGTAACACCTTCGCTGAAAGGCAAAGAATATACACAATAATTAGCACTGGCTGCCATGCGTGCTGGACGGGTGGGAGGGCTGGGTGGCTTTGGAGAGTTAACCAGCAGCAGGCAGAGTAAGATCTTCCATTGTTCTGGACAAAGACTTTAGGAGAAAAGTCCTATTTTTTCCCCTCTGTCTTTTTTTTCCCTATCATGAGAGTTTTCCATAGTAGGTTATGGTAGCATTGGTTAAAGCTAGCAGGAAACAGGAAAACACTCAGACTCTGACCAGGCAGTAGCATCAGCGTTGCACTTGGAGAAATGCATGCCACCGCATCCAGATGTCTAGTGTCACCATGCAGAGAGTGACACCTGCTTGTTTAGCACCTGCACATGCCAGGTAGTGCCCAGGAGGCATGTTCTTCAGTTTGTTGAACAAGAGACAGAAAAATTCTGGTCTTAGAGCTTATATTCCAGGCAGGATGCTGTTGACTCTTTATTTCTGATTAGGTTCTCCATAGTTCAGTGCTGAGGATTGAACCCAAGGTCCTTGTCATGCTAAGCAAGCACTCTTAGTTACCACAAAGGTTCATGGGGGCCTCTCCAACCACTGGAATGCTGTTCCACAATGTACGGGAGTATTCACAGCCCACATACCCTGGCCAGATTGTGACTAGCTCCTCAGTGTGTGCCAAAGGCCAATTGTCCATTTCTGCTTATGAATGCATCATTAGAAGAACAGGCACTTCCAGTTTCTACTACGTGATGTGTCAGTGTGACCCACATAGGCAAAGCATTGGGATCCCTTCAAGTTGAGCTGTAACCATGCAAATGCAGCAGTTACAGCCAAATTTCCCTTCTGCGCCCATACCCACCCTGTACTGCCACTTCTAAAACTCGCTTTTTTTGCTCCAAGGGTTGCTGGCTATGTCCAAGTCTGGCCACTTCTTCAGACTTGTATCTATTCCCCTTGGGTTTTGTAATAGTCCATATTGTCAGTCTCCAAGGCCACAGACAAAAGTTTAGTTCTATCAGAGTAGACCCATTAAGTTGTTTCCTGCTTTGACAAAGAAAGAAAGCAGCTCAACCTCTGCTTTGGCTCCTAAAACTTCGACACTGACTCAGCCTCAGCATCGGGTCAGATGCTATGCTACTAGGTACCACTTCCACTCTTTCTGTGATCAAGGCTTTAAATATGAACATGTTGTTTTATTGACTATGGATGGGGGCTGGTGCACCTCCACTAAGGTTTTACTATATATAGTGAATCTCAAACACACAAGCTTCCTCCCATCTCAGCCTCGCTGGTGCTAGGATTATGTAGATGCACCACCATACCTACCTACAGTCAGGTGTCTTCATTACAGGTGATAATGACCCAATTAAAACTGACTTTGGAGAAACAAAGTTATATGGTTCATGCAACTGGAGAGGGCCGAATTCCCACAAGTGTCAGTTGGCCATCAATTTCAGTTCTTCATGATGTCCCTCTTAGCCAGACCTTTTCTACTTGACAGTCTTACATTTTGTTGTAAATAGGGGGAAGGGAAAGCACCGGAGTCCACAGGGGATAAACAGAATGTTCTTATTCGTGGAAAGAACAATGGATGGGGGGAGGGGGCTAGAATCTGCAAACATCTACTGCAGGGACTCTACTGAGTGTCACTGACAAAGATGGAGATGACAGCATGCCACTTTGTACAACACTGGTAGTGACTAACTCATGTTTGCAAAAGTATTGGGAGAAAAGGGACCCAAAAGCAAAGTGAGAAAAGTAGGAAGGGGGAGACACAGTGATAGCACCCAGCCCCGAACCTCTAACCCTCCATCCATGTCACATGTACATATCCCTGGGGACTTTCGCAACAACTTGCTCGTATCATAGGACCATTGAAATAACTTAGCCTCCTTCCTAATAATTGCTGCTTGTCAGGTCTGTAAGGCACCCTGTTCATCTCCATTAGTGACTGACATCTATGTGTCTGAGTTATTGCACTTTCTAGTGCTAATAAATACTCAAAACACGAGCGTCATTAGCAGCCCTCATGGAGCAGTGCTTTGTACTAACTGCTGCCTATAAAGCTCACATCATCTTTGCTATTGCCAAATCAAGGCTGCCTCTTAATGATTCACTTTTATTATGATTATCACCGTCACATGGAACATGTAACCCATTTATGCTGCACTTCTTACTCTAGAATCTAGACCAGCTATTCTCAACCTGAAGGTTTTGATCCCTTTGGGGGGTCACATGTCAGATATCCCACATATCAGTTGTTTACATTACAATTCATAACAGTGGCCAAATTACAATTGTGAAATAGCAATGAAATAATTTTATGGTTGGGGGTCAGAGGAACTGTATTAAAGGACCATAGCGGCAAGAAGGTTGAGAAGTTCTACATGATGCTCTTCGAACTGGCCTGACATCTACACTGCCTGACTGAACCAAGCTAGCATGACTCGCAAGGTGCTCAAGAGATTTCTTTATTCAGTCAACAAACACTGACTGCTTTTGGGGTACATGAAAACATGCTATGTGGCTGTGCTTACCCAAAAGGAGGGTAGCCTTGAAAAACAATGCTCCATTGGGAATCTCAGGTATGGTACAGACAAGGAATTAAGCAATGGCAGCAGTGCAAGAGCCCCAAGACAAACAGCAAAGGCGTTAGGAGCCTAAGGATTTGACCAGTCCACTCCTGGCTGGAGGGTAGAAAGTAGGCTGCTAGGGATGCATGGAAGAGAAGAAATACACCCTGGGTAAAGCTTGGAATTGGGGCTAAGTTATCAACAGGGTTTATGGAAGCAACAGAAACATTTTTGGCTCAGAATCAGGAAGCAAAAGGGAGACTGGACTTCCAGGAACTATAAGAAACTTAGTCCAGGCTGTGCCTTTAGGGAGAAGTGAGAAGAGACAGGCCTGAAGAGCCACCTGCAGAGTTTGGACATCTCCTATCAGTGCATATCCTTTCAAGAACATCTTACAAGGCTGACTTGGGTGGTCATACTATCCAATCTATGTCAGTAACAAGATTGTGCCTCCTAGAAAACACCCAATTCCCACATCCAATATCTGGCATACAGAGACAAAAACGAGTGCTTTGGCCTCCTTATCCCGGCCATAGTATCAGAGACTTGGTGGCCTGATGCTAATAAAGCCCTTCCTAGCTGCAAAAGTATGTTTTAACGTTAAAAAAAAAAAAAGATCACGTGACTTTTGCAGCCTAATTAAAAGCTCAGCTATTTAAAAAAAAAAAAAAAGGTAGAGGTGTTGGAGAGATGGCTCAGTGGTTAAGCACACTGACTGCTCCTCCAGAGGTCCTGACTTCAATTCCCAGCAACCACATGGTGGCTCACAACCATCTATTTTTAAAAAATCAGTTATTCAACAACTAGAGCATCTGACACGGAGGGTTAAGAAGAGGCATCGTGCCTATGACTCCATGGGGCTTCTGGCTCAATTGTCTGGGCAAGTACTGGATGTTAGTAGTGTTTTTCTGGCTGCTAGGTGAGCCCTGGGTATTCAGGGCTCAGAACCTCTGCAGAGTGCAGGGCCTGGTAGAAGGAGTTCTGGAGAAGAATGGGTCCCCTTGCTATACTGCTCAAGCCTTGTAGATTCTGGGTGCTCATGCAACCCCTCCTGCCTATGGAAACTGCTGAGGCCTCTTGAGGTGCTCTTACCTGCTGCTAACAGACAGACATAAAGTTACCCTGTTCTAAGGCCAGTGTAAAGCAGCTGGAAAGGAAGGGCTGTCTCACCTACCACCTACCTACAAGCAACATCTGGCTCTGTGGGGGTTTAAGTGAGAAGGGCCCCCATAGGCTCATATATTTGAATATTTGGTTTCCAGATGGTGGAACTGTTTAGAAAGGATTAGGAGGTGTGGCCTTTTTAGCATCATAGGTATGGCTTTGTTGGAGGAGGTGTGTCAACGGAGCTGAGCTTTGAGGTTTCAAAAGCCCACAACAGACCCAGTCTCACTCCTCTCTCTGCCTGTTGCCCGTGAGTCAGATGTTAAGTTCGCAGCTCCTGCTCCAGCACCATGCCTGCTTGCCTGCCTGTTGCCATGCCTCCCACCATGGTGGTCATGGACTCACCCTCTGAAACTGTAAGCAAGCCCTCCCAATTAAATGCTTACTTTTGTTAAGTTCCCTTGGTCACTGTGTCTCTTCACAGCAACAGAACAGTAACATAAACAGGCTCTATGAGCCACACTGTGGAGGGCTATAAAGTATTATCTGGCACTCACACACCCTCCTCCCCTTCCACTTACCTGGAAACTCCAAGCTGGTCTCCTTAGCACATTACTTCCGCTCACCCACTCTGACACATCACCTTCCTTCTTGTTCCCACCCCCAGGTCACCCTGAACACCCCTGCCTTTGCCATTTACTCTCCAGAGTTAGGCTTTATGTCTTGTGCCTGAAAGGTACATATTTGGAATGAAAATGTGGTTGGTGTGCTTTTTATAAACAAGTAGCTGTGGGCTCTGGGGTTCCTCCCTGTTACCCCAATCCCTATTATCCTCCTCATCCATCAGGGACACTGAGTAACAAGCTCTCTTGGTGCTTCCCAGGGTGCCGCCCTGCACTGTTCCTTCTGTACTGAGACAGCAAATCATTGGCCAAGGTTGTGGATTGTTTCTCACAGCAATTAACAGTTGCCCTGGTGTTAATTTCCAATCAATAGCCTGCCATGCTTGGCTCCAAGCTGTCCGCTGGAGGCCTCTACAGCACATTTTGAAAGTAACTTGCCAGGAGGTAGGACTCTGGCCCTGGCTCCTCCAAAAGCCCTCACCAAGCAGCTTAGGAACACCAAATGCCCCCTCTCCACTGCCAGGGGCCGAGGGACTGAGGGACCAGGCAGGTGGCTCTAGACACTTCTTGCAGTCTGATGACAGATTGGGGACACAGGTGGACCTGCCTCTCCTCAAGAGTGGTGGCCCTTTGAATATTCATGAAGCTCTCATTTTCTTATTTTTGGCTTTTTTGAAACTTTTTGGTGTTTGAGGTGGCTGTATTTTTCTTCCATTTAAACCCCTCATTTGAATGTCTCTTGCTCTCCTCCCCCCCACCACCTCACCCGACCCCGCCTTTTTAATTTAAATCAAATAGCCGTTGTTTCTCATTTCTTACCTGTGTCACTTCCTCTAGCTCCCTGCGGACAGAATGAGACTCGAGAGGATGGCAAGACAATCCAGCTGCCCCCATGCAAAACAGGAGCATGGATTGTACCAGCCATCATGGCCTGCTACCTCTTGGTGGCGAACATCCTCCTGGTCAACCTCCTTATTGCTGTCTTCAAGTGAGTGGCCACTTGTTCAGGCATACAGGTGGATGGACGGGCAGCAGGTGGAGGGAGCCAAGACTTCAAGAAGGAAGGCTTGTTTGTCATGTGACTCTCTGGTCTGTTTCAGCAACACGTTTTTTGAGGTAAAGTCGATATCCAACCAAGTGTGGAAATTTCAGAGGTACCAGCTCATCATGACTTTCCACGAGAGGCCGGTTCTGCCTCCACCGCTCATCATCTTCAGCCACATGACCATGATATTCCAGCACGTGTGCTGCCGGTGGAGGAAGCACGAGAGTGACCCGGATGAAAGGGACTACGGCCTGAGTGAGCTACGAGCCGGCACCTGCAGCCGGAAGTTCCCAGCAATTCTCACTGGCAGTCAGGCAGGATCCATGCCTTTTTGATTCTCCTGCCTCAGGCATAGTTAGGGGGATGGGACAGGGACCTACTTGATGAGATAAGAGACAGAAGGAAGACAGTACAGCGTGAGCTGAAGCCAGAATTCTTAGCCGCTTCTTAGTAAGAGAAAAGCCCTTCTGCATACACTGCTTCCAAGGCTCCCATTGTAAATCAACCACATTAATACACACCAAATGCTATATTAGATATAATTTTTAAACAGTGTAGCCTAAGTTTTATTCTTCCATGCTGATTCGGAGACTATCACTACTCCAGATCTTAAATGTTTTCTAAGCCTTCCGCATCGTTCCTATATGATTTTTGGAAAATGAGCCTTGCTTTCAAAGCACAGAACAACTGCCTTTCTACCAGTCACCACCCACCTCCTAGCCCCGGGTTGCTGAAGGGAAGCTTGGCTGGTCTTGAGCTGGAACAGCTCCTCACTGTGTATGAATGTGTGACTCATTGCAGGGGACTTAACATATCCATCTCTGCACATTAAGTACCGATGGCTCCTGCAGGCTCCTAAATGCCCCCTGGGCACAAACTCTCCAGAGCTGCTAGAAATGCAGTGACTTACAGACAATCTACTGTGCTTTTTCCAAATGTGCCAAGTCTACATCTACATTAAATCCACAAACAAAAGCATCAGGCTGGTGGCCCAGTAATCTCTACCTCTGACTCATGAGGTACCAATACACCCATGGCGTAACTAGAGTTTCTTAGTCAACTGTTTTTCTAAACCTGAAGCTCTTTGTGATCTCGGTGACTAAGCAATGGCCAACTTTTTTCTAGACATTCAGATCAGACATTTGGGAAAACTGGCTACTCCATTCTGAAACACAAGTTTAGGCAAACAGGAAGCTGGGGATCCCTGAAATTTTGCCCTCAAATCATGCCAGCATGGTCCAATGCTAGGCAAGGAATGCTGTCCTGATTACTACGCTGCAATCAGTGACCCCAGAGGTCAACTCAAGACTCACAGTCAGTTTCAATAAAGCCGGAGCATTTGTGATAGAAAGTTTTGCTTAGCTATAGAGAGCACCAGATGAGTAGAAGGAAATACAGTACAGGCCAGGGGGCTGGGTGAGTTATTTTTAATCATCTCTGTGACCAAATACCTAAGGAAAGAAATTTAAAGAAATAGAGATACTTTCCATATTTCATAGTTTATAGGGCACCATTTATTATAGCCAAGAAGGCCTGACGGTGATGAGTCTTTATGGCAGTGGGAGTATGACCTGGGGGATCGGAAAGCAGAAAAAAAACCAAATCAGCAACCTGGCCAGGCTATGAACCTCAAAGACCCATCCTCAGTGACTCATGCAGACCTCACATACCCTAAAACTGCATCACCCTCTGAGGACAAGCTCCTCAAACACATGAGCCTCGGGGCCGTAGTTTGTGCTCACACTGCAGCAGGGGCAGTCCAGAGACCTGTTTCTACTTTGGAGCCCCTTTCATAGGTCTAGAGTACAGAGAACGCCTACCATACATACCTACCTCATCTGTGTGGTTTGGCTTGGTTGTGTTTTGTTTGTAAGATAGGGTCTCACTTTATGTCTCTAACTAGCCTGAAACTCCCTATATAGCCCAGCTGGCACCATAGAAGCAATTCACTGCCTCTACCCCACAAGCGCTGGGATTAAAGGCGTGCACCACCACACCCAGCCATTTTCATTGTTTTCTTATTTTCAGCCAGAGTAGTATTGGCTACATCACCAGTTCCCTGGACATGTGACAGGGAGGAGCAGGTGACAGACTTCTCAGAGACTTCCTTCTCTCAGGGAAGATCTCGAAAATGTGACAGAGTGAGAAGAGTAAAGAGCACAGAGGGAGGCCCTGCATGTATCTCCCCATTAGGGAAAAGTGAAGTACTCATCATCAGTGTATGGCTGTCATTAATGATCCCAGAGCACTGTCAAGTTCTTGCAGAGCTTCAGAAACAGTAAACATAGAGATATATGGTAAAATCTGACACAGTAATATATATATATATATATATATATATATATATATATATATATATATATATACACATATATATCAGTATAGGTCTTGGGGTTTGGCTCAGTCCATAAAGTGCTTTTTATGCGAGCATGAGGCCCTGAATTGGATGTAGAACATCCACATAAATGCCAGGCACAGAAACAGCAGCAGTGTATGTTGCACATACACATACACAGACACAGACACACACACACACACACACACACACACCACACAGCGGGGATGGGGGTGTGTGTGGGAATCTCAAAGCTTGTATTAGGTCTACTCCTTTGGATCTTAGAAACATCCCTAGCAGAGGGCAGCATGGATCTTTGGAACTGGGGCTGGAGTCTATACATGGCCTCTCTCCTTTTTGACCCTAAAGTTCAAGGCTCTGTGTAATTTCATGACCACATCTCAGGCATGTCTATCTGGCACAGCTCTCTCTCCCCTCAGGAGCCTGACATATTTGAGAAGTGCAGCCTAACTTCTGGTGTTTTCTATATTTTCAGTGGCTTTTACAAGTCATGTTTTACAGCCTCCAGCAAGTTCTAACTAATGTTCCTAGGCAAGCAAGAGTGATCTAAAGAAACAAAGCTCCAAGGAGCTAAGCCTCAGACCTCCAACCACTTGAACCAATGCCTATGGCATCTCAAGGTCCCGGGATGAGAAAGACGTCCTGATTTGGGAAATTTCCAAAACAACTTCTTGCCCTAGCCCTGTTCCAGAAACCATTCAAAAGCTCACAGTTCCACCAGACTTCTGTTGCTGTAGGAGTTTTGGGGATGGCTCCCTTCTCTTAGCAAAAAAAGAAAAGAAAAAGGAAACAGAATAACAATAGCACAAACAAAGGAGGCCACTTTTCTTACATAGCAGAACGGGAGGTGATGGTCCGGAGCTCAGCATGGCTCACTGAGGTCAAAGACCCAGACTTCCTGTAGGTTTTCATGGCAGCTATTCCTTCTCTGTAATTTTGTTTTCAAGGTGACAGAATAGTTGCTGAGCCTCCGGTCATCAAATGTTTATGTTGAAGCTAAGAAAAAGAAAGGAAGCTGAAAAAGTATAGAAAGAGCATATCTCTCTCTCTCTCTCTCTCTCTCTCTCTCTCTCTCTCTCTCTCTCTCTCTCTCTCTCTCTCCCCTCTCAATCAGGCAAGCAAAATCTCTTTCTGGCACACTACCCCTCCCTACAATACGTTTCTTTTATTTCTTGGTCAAAACTCAGTCTTGTGGTTGCTAATAATTTCAAGGATGACTAGAAATGAGCGCCGTTGGCTTTCCTGTCTCTGAAGTAGAGGTGGAGGTAGGCGGCAGGATAGGAAAAGAATGGGGTTGAACAGAGACGATCAATCAATAACATCAGCGTGTCACAGTACACAGCCCAGGAAATTTGGAGCCTTTAAGAAACATCCATGCTCCCAGTTGCTTGCTTTCCTCATGTTCTCAGTCCTGCGGCTTCCTTAATTAAGCCCAGCTCCTGCGGTAGCCAGGTATACCCAGGTGGGCCCCAGAGACCACAGGATTCAGCAGCTCAGGAAGGAGCTGCTGATTTGAGAGGCCTAATTAGATTTGGATTCCGTCTGGAACTCACAATAGAATCTGGGCGACTTTTCCCCCAGCCTGGATTTCTTTAAAGCTGTCATTAGGCCACAGACCAGATGCCGTCGCGGTCCCTGCTCTGTCTCATGGCTCTCTCTCTCCCATCTCCACCCCATCCCCCACCCCCCCACCCCCCACAGAACTCTTCATAACTGATGACGAGCTCAAGAAAGTGCATGACTTTGAAGAGCAGTGCATAGAGGAATATTTCCGAGAGAAGGACGATCGCTTCAACTCATCCAATGATGAGAGGATACGGGTGACGTCAGAGAGGTGTGTACCCCGGGGCCCCGGCCCCACACAGATGCTTCCTGCCACAGCCCAGGCGACCAGCTGAATTGTCCTCACATCTCCAAAACACAGACCTCTTATGCTCATCCTTACTGCCCAAGAAAACACGGGCCTTCTGAAAGAACAGGACACTTCTTGTTAAGTCAGCAGATCAAAGTCCCAGATTTAGAGATCCTGGGTCTTTCCAGGGGACAGTGAAAGCTTCAAGCTGGACAGGGGACTTGGTGAGTCCACGATAGATCTGGCTAGGACCAGAAACTGGAAAGTTTTGTCCTAGACAAAAAGTCCAACCGAGGCTTTTCAACAAGCTCGTGTTTCATACAAGCAACATTAAGCACTAAGAGTGCTAGTCAGAAGAAGCCCTGTTTGGCTTCTGTGAGTGTTCTCTGGCCTCTAATAAGCAAGAGCAAGGGTTCTGTCCATCAGTGAGAATAATGATTGGTATTTTTCCATGAATTATTTTTTTTAATAAAACAAGATTAAAAACAAAGAAGTTAGTACAAAATTTTCTATCCAGATTTTTGTTGTTGTTGTTGTTGTTGTTATCACTTATCAAATGGCTTTGAGAGCCAAGAGACCCATAAGAAAAATCTCCTACTCAAACATGAGTACCTGGGCTCCTGTGGCTGCACCAAATCACAGGACAGGCATGGCCTCACGTACACCAGTTACCATAGTGCTGTCAGGGCGGAGACCGTAGGCTCCCTGGGGCTTGCTTAACTTAAAAATATGCAAGCTCCAGGTTTACAGGGAGACCCTGCCTCAAAAAATAAGGTGCAACACACACACACACACACACACACACACACACACACACACACACACATGAGGGGTGTGCGTGTGCAGAATCTTTGATATCTAACAGCTCTAGATCTAGGCAAACGCTACTACATTTTCCTGTGCCTCTTACATTACAATAGACCAATAAAACCACCATTCCAAGCTAGCATATTCATAACCCAGTATTTGGAAATAATGTTCATAAGAACACTCCGAGAGTGTCACAAAGAACTGGAATAACTACACTTTGACTGTTTATTCTATAAAAACAGAAAGAGCAAATTGTAAATCGTGTAGAAGTCATAGTAGATTAATGATTGCAGTCAGTGTGATGGGGGCTTCAACGATTTGAGTAGCTCACTTCTAACGTTCATGAAATGACATTTTGTGTGCTTGCATGTGAGATTTCTTATTAACTGTGTAGAAATCACCAAAAAATGCAATTTTTTAAGTCTTTTGCTCTTTTTTTAAAAGAATACAGAGTATATACATAGGTATAGTCACATATGCCAACGAGTGGTTTTATCCATAGGTACCAAGCCAATATTAATAAAATTTAAAGCTGTGCACAGATTTTATGCACATCTGCCACTACAAAACAGAAAGATTTGTGATATGTTGTAAAGTAGTTCTTTGGCAACCAGAGGAAGGAGCTGAAATTCTGAATCTCCCTCTCTCTCTCTCTCTCTCTCTCTCTCTCTCTCTCTTTCTCTCCCCTCCCCCCATTCTGAGGCCTTGGAAAGCTGTTTGTGAATGGACATACAGCCATGTGCTTCCAGAAAATTGTGCCACGTGGGACTATTACCATAGCAGAGACACATTTCTTCAGCATATGTTTTCAGGCCTTCGAAATGCTTTTTGAAGTCAGAAAAACCATAGGCCTAGGAGGCAAAAGGCGCAAGAATAGAGAGGCATGTTAAGATGCCGAGAAGGCTTTGCCTCTCTGAGGAACTGTGGTCATGAGGCCCCGATGTCAGCACTCATGAATATACTGTGACCACGTCAACAACTCCTTCTGTGAAACCCAGGAAGGGACCAGAGTCTCTCACTCCATGGCAGCAAACTCTGCAAGCCTCCTCCTTCCCCGACCTGGCAGGGTAGCTCCTCAGAGTGTGAGTGAGCTGAGAAGGTACCCTAGATGCAGAACAGAGCAGAAGCCTGCCCTCCTGGTGCATTGGCAACTGAAGGACTAGGCCTAAAGGACCAGCACGGCCTCCTCAGCAAACCCAGGGCTGGGAACCCAGGCCTCACGCTGCTTCTGTGGCTTCTGTTTGCAGTGCTGCTGTGGTTATTATTGGGTTCTTTGCATTTCTAAGAAAACCCAAAACTAATATTTTCCAACAATGGAACAGTATGCAGCACAACAGAAATGCCCCCAAAGATGCATTGGGAATCCACCGAGAGACCAGGCATCCGTACTCACTGCCTCAGTATCCTCCAGGGTATCCTTTCTGAGGGCAGTGGCAGATGTCTTCACCTGCTTCATTCACAGCCTCTTAGCATAGGCAAAAAGATCTGGGAACAAAGATCTTGCACACGCATGTGTCTGTATGTAGAGACATCAGCAGAGATGCCTATAGTTGCATTTCACTGTTGATTGTGCACAGGCCATATAACAGAGAATATTATATAATCCTCCCTTTGTGTTACACAATCAGACTGCAGAGATTTGAAAGTAAAAGCACAGAGCTTATTCCCCTTTCAGGGGCATGTGCCACCTCTCATCTCCTCTGTACCCTGTTGTCATCACCTTCTGAGTTAATCTGAAGTGAGCATCTCTCTAGCTGGAGATGTGAGTGACGGAAAGCTAAAAACAGGCTCCTTTCCATAGGACATCGTGATTTCCACCATGACCTTCTTTCTCTGTCTAACTTAGTCACTGTCTGTTTCTGTCTCCTTGGGGATTCCTATTGATTCATAAATTCTTATCATTGCTGTCTGCATTCTATTGCTTAAGCTATTCAGCCAGAGCTTAAGTGGCCACAGCCATGACTGAAAAAATTTTGGTGGGCTGTGTCTGTTTGCGCATGCATATGTGGAGGTCAAAGGGGAACTTGCAGGAACAGGTTCTCTCTCTTCTACCATGTATATCTCAGGGATCAAACTCAGATCATCAAACTTGTGGCCCATGCCTTTGCCTGCTGAGCCATCCCACTGGTCCTAGACTTTTCAAGGAAAAAAAAGAGTAAATTTAAAGAAAGCTATCTAGTAATATTGACCCTAGGTCCTTTTTTGATTTTAGCTTGTACATTAAGCTCCTTGCACACAGGTCCAGGCCCACATTATTAGGCTGTGAAGTAGTTTGATGGTTAATCACACCCAGAATAATGGATGAAAACAGATTAACCCAGGCCCTCACTGTATTCTACAAGACAACATACCAACCACCCAGGGGTGTAGAGAACTGATGAGAATTGGTTAAAAATAGCTCTTGAGCTGGTTATGGTATGGCATGACTTTAATCCCAGGACTCAAGAAGCAGAGGCAGGCAGATCTTTGTGAATTCAAGGTCGGCCTGGTCTACAGAACAGGTTCCAGGACAGCCAGAGTTCCATAGACAGACCCTGTATATATATATATATGCCCCTTTGCAGCTGGCTTCCAACTCCAGTCCTCTCTGTTCACATCTGTGCCTCCAACTCCAGTCCTCTCTGTTCACATCTGTGCCTCCAACTCCAGTCCTCTCTGTGCACATCTGTGCCTCCAACTCCAGTCCTCTCTGTGCACATCTGTGCCCCCAACTCCAGTCCTCTCTGTGCACATCTGTGCCTCCAACTCCAGTCCTCTCTGTGCACATCTGTGCCCCCAACTCCAGTCCTCTCTGTGCACATCTGTGCCTCCAACTCCAGTCCTCTCTGTGCACATCTGTGCCTCCAACTCCAGTCCTCTCTGTGCACATCTGTGCCTCCAACTCCAGTCCTCTCTGTGCACATCTGTGCTGCTCCACTCTGAGGGCTCCCATCAGACTTTTCCCAGTGTTCCTGGAGAGTTTCCTCCTCCTGCAACCCAGCTTCCTCTCATTCTTCCTGGAGTCCCTGTCTGTGTCCAGCTGACTTCCCTATAAGGCCTCAACCCTTCTGACTCTCACTTGCTCCATTTCTCTACGCCACAGGAGCCTTGGCCTGAGGGGTGATAGACAGAAAGGCCTCACCATCCAGGCTATGGCGCACAGACCTTTTTCAGCCCTTGGGCCTGTGATCACATTGTAAGCATGCCAAAACAGCACCATTATCCCTTTGGATATCAGCCCTATATCCACTGGCTCTAGGAAGAACAGCAGGAGAATATCTATTCTGTGCTAATGCTTAAGTACTACTAGGGAGCAGCACGACCTGGGGTATGCTGAACCAAAAGTTAAGAACCGCTCAATTATGTCAGGCACAATAGAGGCTGCCTGCTGTCCCAGCTGTTCAGGAGGCTGAGGTAGGAGTACCACCGAGAGAGCAAGTGCTGCCTGTGCAACAGAGAGAGGCTTCCTTTAAAAATTACCACTAAAGCTGGGCACGGTGGCACACAGGCCTGTAATCCTAGCACTCGGGGAGGCAGAGACAGAGGCAGAAGCAGAGGCAGAGGCAGGTGGATCCCTGCGAGTTCAAGGCTAGCCTGATGTACAAAGGGAGTCCAGGGCAGTTGATGCTACACAGAGCACCCCTGTCTCAAACAATCAAACTACTAAAAGTAAAGAAAAGCAATGGATTAGATAGTTTCCAAAGTGTCCTCCAGCACAAAAGTATGCAGATCCAGTGATCTTCCAAAGCAGTAGGAATGTCACTCTCCGCCCCCCAGCTCCTCCCCTTACCCATAACACCTCCACTCTCTCCCCTTCAGCCCTTCCTCTTATCCTTAACCCTTTCGAGTCTCTGATTCTCCCTCAGAACATGGCTTTGCCATCTTCTCGCCTTATCCTCTAACTCCCCCAGCAGAGGAACTTGACTTAAGCGACTCTTTTTTTTTTTTTTTTTTTGCTTCTCATCCAGGGTGGAGAACATGTCCATGAGGCTGGAAGAAGTTAATGAGAGGGAACACTCCATGAAGGCTTCACTCCAGACTGTGGACATCCGGCTCGCACAGCTGGAGGATCTTATCGGGCGCATGGCCACAGCCTTGGAGCGACTGACCGGTCTGGAGCGGGCAGAGTCTAACAAGATCCGCTCAAGGACCTCCTCAGACTGCACAGATGCAGCCTACATAGTCCGCCAGAGCAGCTTCAACAGCCAGGAGGGGACTACCTTCAAACTTCAAGAGAGTATAGACCCTGCAGGTGAGGAGACCCTGTCCCCAACTTCTCCAACCTTAATGCCCCGTATGCGAAGCCACTCTTTCTATTCGGTCAATGTGAAAGACAAAGGTGGTATAGAAAAGTTGGAAAGCATTTTCAAAGAAAGGTCCCTGAGCTTACACCGAGCTACTAGCTCCCACTCGGTAGCAAAAGAACCCAAAGCTCCTGCAGCCCCTGCAAACACCTTGGCCATTGTTCCCGACTCCAGAAGACCATCGTCATGCATAGACATCTATGTCTCTGCCATGGATGAGCTCCACTGTGATATAGACCCTCTGGATAATTCCATGAACATCCTGGGGCTGGGCGAGCCAAGCTTTTCAGCTCTAGCACCTTCCACAGCCCCTTCAAGTAGTGCCTATGCAACCCTTGCACCTACAGACCGACCTCCAAGCAGGAGCATTGATTTCGAAGACCTCACTTCCATGGACACTAGATCTTTTTCTTCAGACTACACCCACCTCCCAGAATGCCAAAACCCCTGGGACACAGACCCTCCAATGTACCATACCATCGAGCGTTCCAAGAGTAGCCGCTACCTAGCCACCACGCCCTTCCTTCTGGAAGAGGCCCCCATTATAAAATCCCATAGCTTTATGTTTTCTCCTTCAAGGAGTTACTATGCCAACTTTGGGGTGCCTGTGAAGACAGCAGAATACACGAGTATTACAGACTGTATCGACACAAGATGTGTCAATGCCCCCCAAGCGATAGCTGACAGAGCCACCTTTCCTGGAGGTCTCGGAGACAAAGTAGAGGACTTATCTTGTTGCCACCCTGAGCGAGAAGCAGAGCTGAGCCATCCTAGCTCCGACAGTGAGGAAAATGAGGCCAGAGGCCGGAGAGCTGCCAATCCGATATCCTCTCAGGAGGCTGAAAATGCAGACAGAACCCTATCCAACAACATCACAGTTCCCAAGATAGAGCGCGCCAACAGCTACTCAGCAGAGGAGCCAAGCGCGCCATATGCACATACCAGGAAGAGCTTCTCCATCAGTGACAAGCTTGATAGACAGAGGCACACCGCAAGCCTACGAAATCCCTTCCAGAGAAGTAAGTCCTCCAAGCCGGAGGGCCGAGGGGACAGCCTATCCATGAGGAGACTGTCTAGAACATCGGCTTTCCATAGCTTTGAAAGCAAGCACAACTAAACCATCTTACCATGTGTTGCAGGAGGCTTGAGAATCCAGCACTAAAATTCTCCCCAATGTCCACCTTGTTCCCCCTTCCTTGAGTTATACCTGCTTTATTCTTAGCTGAACAAAACAGTGCTTGGGAGACATTAACTCGAAGGTAACCTCTGGGCCACAGATCAAGCAAGCATTCCATCCGGCCCAGTGCCAAACACAGGGGGTTAAGGCATGTTCACACTTGTCGGGCAGGGACGGGTAAAGAAACCGGAAAGGGGTTAGAGATGAATGTGTGTCGCCAGGCACCACAGAAAGCCATGAGCTCTGGGGCGCAAATGTGCTCAGGCACTCTCATGCCAGCAGGCATTTTGGGATTTCTGCCCTGTCATCAAGAGTTGAGGAGACAGGGCTAAATTGCAAAAATGAAATAAAAGTAGCCAGCATACGAGATGAGATATTCTAAATTTCAATTCTGTTTTCTTTTCACATTGGTTCCATCACTGGTGACTGATGAAGAGCATCCTTTTTATTCAGTATAAGCCGGCAGCAAGCAGTTCTACCTAACGTCCCACATCCTTCTCATGCCACCACTTCTGTAATTGGTCATTATAAAGAAAATCAAGGTAACAGTCATATATACGGTTCACCTGTCTCTTCTATATTCACTTCTGGTGCCACAACTGTTTTATCTCTTTAGAAGAAAATAAGGAAACAGAAAATGCCTTTTTTTTTTTTGAAAGAAGAATTGATGTTGAAAGCAAAAGTCCTATGATTTATAATACACCATGAGCAATCAAGTATAGCCAAGTAAGCTCAGGATGAATGTAATTAGATAATTTTATATTTTTAAGTTATTTTGTATCTCACCTGTCATCAGTGAATTCACCCATCGAATATGTAATATTGAACTTTAAGAAAAAAAAAAGTGGGAAGATCTACCATTAACTTGCCAGTGGGCTACTGTTACCGTCTCACCAGTCATCGTGTGTGTGATGCAGCTGTGTGGCCTTCATCATTTGCATGTCTCCACTACATCCTCTGAACACCTCCAAGATGTAACTGCCAAATTTCCACACCACTTATCACGTGGCCATTTTGTATTTGAACATATGGTTAAATGTGGATATTTTCATACCTAGAGTTTAGCCATCTAATCTGGGCTCAGCATAAACTTCATCAGAGTTTTTCAAGGGCTGGTATCTTTTTTATGGAAATGTTCCAAAGTACTTTTTAAGGAAGCTTAAAAACCATAAATAACCTTAGACTTGACTAGGGGCTTGATATCAACCCAAAGCCATCAGTTGCAGGCAGACCAAGAATATGTTTCTTATCTACAGAGCTATAAAAAAGATACAGTAGGCCAAAATAGAAAGCAAATCTACTACATAGGAGTTCTATAGTTTATGCTGCTTACATATACATCCACATACACAGACTTATGTTTGTATAAAGTATACATACGGACACAGAGATTTCTTAAGAAGCTTTGGCTTCCTGTCATCTGAAGGTAAAACCAAGATTATTTTTTAGTATCCAAGAAGTTTTGCTAGAAAAAGTTCATTGCACTATTGGACCCACCGATGAAATTATACTTTCAAAAAAAATCTCTGTCATCTTAATCAAGAACTGTCAAACTAGCTTGCCCCTACCCTCTGACTCCTCCTGTTTGGAAGCACCCACTGTCGAGAGACATCTCCTTCATTCTGGTTTCTCTGATGCAAAGCTATTACCTCCAAGTGCAATCTGAATAGATGTGTGACTCTAAGCCAGCTTGTATTATATGATCTAGAATGGAAGCATAAGCTTCAAGATTAAAATCTGGATTTCAAGTGGGATCTTGACCACAAAACCCTGGATTTCTCTTTGGATCATTGAACATTTATAAATAATAAAGTCTTTAAGAAAAGTGATTCAGAACTAGGAGTAGTGATGATGCACACCTGTGGTTCCAGTCTTTGGAAAGAAGAGGCAGGAAGATGAAGAACTCAGAGCCTGGCTCTGCTGTAATGTCAAGGTCAAGACCAACCTGGACTACATGAGGCCCTGGTTCAAAAGAGCAGAAATAAAGGAAGGAAGACAGACAGGGAAGAAAGAAAGAAAGAAAGAAAGAAAGAAAGAAAGAAAGAAAGAAAGAGAGAAAGAGAGAAAGAAAGAAAGAAATAGAACGCAGAATGAAAAGAAAATGGCTGTGAGCCGGAGCTGAGTTCACTGGCACAGCAGTTGCTTAGCATACTCAAGGCCCTGTGTTCTATCTACAGTGGTAAAAGGTGGGGTAGAGGAAGGAAGGGATGGAGGAAGGGTAGAAGAGTGAAAACAGAAACATGGTTTAATGTTCCTGGTGCCAACCCCTCCTTGGTTCTTCTCACTATAGTTGTAAACACCAAGGTATGTATCATTTAGTGAAATCAGGTCAGTCCACCACAAAATCTCTAGCCTTTAAGTATTTTTTTTTTAAGAGAAAAAAAATTTTTGGCTGAAAAGAGTGGCAAGCTCCCATCCATAAAGAATCCTTTCTCATCCTTGGTATTTGGGTAACACCCAACCTCTTCATGGATGACTGTGCTAGAGACGTTTCCTTATTGGTGATCTTCCTCGCAGCAGACAGGCTTTGAACCTGGCAATAAAGCATGTGTCTCTGAGCCATGAAATCCCTGTGAGAGAACCAGATGGAAACTCTGATCCCTCCCAGACCCCAAGTTCACTTCCACGTGAAGCTGTGATGCACCTTGAAGGGGTTCGGGACTCTCCTAGTTCCGCAGCGATTGATGATGAGGAAAGAGGCTGTGTCCGTTCATTGTCAGTCGATCTGGAACCAAGACGATATACGTCTAGACCATCTCCCTGTGGTTCTCAGGAAGGCCGAGCCTCAGCACCAGCGTCTGAACCAAGGCCTCATGGCTTGTGTTCCTTGGCTTAGATGCGGTTAGCTGGACGGCCCCATGCCCTAACACTTTCATGATTTTGAGTAGCAAGCATTCTCAAAGGCAGAGACTCTCTGAGGGAATCCATAGGAGTCCAAGATGAAGCCATCGTCTGTGGCCATAGATAGAGGAGGGTACGAAGCACTCTAGAGCCTGGTTTAGAACCACCTTGGAAGTGAGAGAGAGAAAGAACAAGCCTACATATTTGTGTTTGTTGGGATCACCTGAGAGAAAGAACATGACCCGGGAAAGGAAATACTTCACAGTCCTGAGCTTTTGTTCTGCATGAAAATTAAGTGCTAACATCTTTGGTGGAGTGTGTGAAATCTATAAGCCAAATGTAAACAACTTTAGACACAAACTGTGTAGGTGTCGGCAGCCATCTCTTTCCTGTGCACATGCGTGTGTGTTATTTTCAGTCCCATCTCCTTCCATTTCTGGGTTCTCTGCGTACCAGCGTGACATTGATTCTGTGGCCTTGTACAGACAACTTGTGTTCAGCTCATTTGTTCCACCATGTCCCTGATAGAGGGGACCTTAATTACCTGCCTCTGTGAATTAAACAGCTGCTCAGCCAAGTCATTGAAGACCATACATTAAAAAAAAAAAAGCCAGAGAGAGCTCAAGGAAGATAGATTATTTAATCATTTGCTTCATAGGTGCCAATTTTTATATACTATGATGTGTAATTATTTGTTCTACATTGCTTGCTTGTTCCTTTTGGGAAAGAAATTAAGGATGCGTTAGAAAAATGGCCACTGAGGTTTCCTGATTAACCACCATATTTTATATTTACAGTTAGAAACTGATAGATTTGAATGGAGCATTAGAAAGCAAGAGCATAATAGTTAAGGTCAGTTTGTATTTCTGCGAGCCAAAACGAGGGCAGTCAGAGTGTGGCACTTTATAGAACTGGGTGTTTCTTTAAAGTTGAAGCATCCAGGGCCAGTTACTATTTAGCACTTTGAAAATTCCCCCTTAAAAAAAAAAGATATATATGCCAGAGTAATGAAAGGGGGGGTGTGCTTGTGAAAACACAAATGTGTTTCTTCTGAATGTTACAAATGTATTTTAAAATCTGGTTTCTATAGATAACATTATGGTAGATCACTGGATAGTAGGTTTTCTTTCTTTTCCTGCAGCTGTACAAGTCTAATCTCCCTGGGTGTTTTGGGCTGTTTGATTTCTTTAAAGATAATAAATATTATCCAGTTATCCATCATGCTATATCTACAGGCTATGCCATGAGACATGTTGGGCAATGCTGTATTATAAAAACACATGTAAACCTATCTGTAACCTGTGTTTAACCCAGCATAGTTGTAGCATGTGGTTGTATTAATGAACGTTACAGGACAGCTTTATAATCATTTATAAATCTGTAACATTCAATAAAGAAGCACATGTGGCAAGGATTAATTACGCTCCCATTTCCACGTTATTTAGCAGCCTCCGGTAATGGGCATTTTTGTTCCTGGTCTTCATTGTGTTGTCCACATTCCTCGGACCACTGTAACATATTTGTAAAAGCTGATGTGCATCCACTGCCAGGTCCCACGAGCTGGGAGAGAGGCAAGATGTGGTACTGTGATAGACAAGCTGGCATGTTATGCAAAAGACTATATAACAAATGAACTTACATATTTTAAGCTCCAGTTGAATTAGCTGTTTGTTTACGTCTGCTGACCCCATGTGGAAGCAGTGTACAGTATTTTATAAAGACGTCCATTCAGTAGCACTGTCTGTCTAGATAAACGATGCTAATGTTTAGATGGCTGTATATTTGGCCTAGATATTGCATTCAGCTCACTAATCTTTACAATAACAATGTGACTTGACTGAAGTAACCCCTCTCCAAACCCAGTCTTAACTTTGTGTCAGCACACTGCACGCTGTGCTATACGCATTTCTTTTGACTTTTTTTTTTTTAAGGCACTTAACGTTTTATTCTTGTCTTGCTTCAACACTTAAACCAGTTAACAACTCACTCAAATTGTTGGGCTTCTTAAACTGGGGACTACTTTCAGGTTTTAAAAATGGAAAGCAAACTATCAAGGGTTTCTTTTCTTTTTCAGTTTTTTTTTAAAGCTCTGAACAAATAATGTGAAATAAAATATCAACTGCAAGTTGCAATAGCTTGGGGACCCAGCAATGGCAAGCCAGCACCGCTCTGGCGTCCCGAGGTCTAGGTGTGGGAGCATCTGTGATATACAAAAGATGCATCTTGGATTCTTTAGGGCTTCCTGGGTGTAAATTGCTAAACCAGAGATGAACATCGAAGGTCCACAGTGACAGGGCAGAAACACACAGATCTCTGTGAGCGAATGGTCCCACAGTCATGGATGAGACCTCTCTTCTTGTCCTGTTCCTTTCACACCCTGTGGGTGAGCTGGGCCCAGAGGTGGGAGTGGGGTGATATCTGATGAGACACCAGATGACTCTGAGAAAGTTTGTTCTTTAAAGAAGTGGTCGTTCGATTCTTAGAAGTCATTCAACACCTGGAAAGGAATGGATCCAATTGGCACAGTCAAAACACTCCCAGAATAAGCAGGGAGCTCTTCTTCTCCCCATCAGCTTTGCCCTGTGTCTTGTAGCTATAAGCCAAGCTTCCTCAGTCCCTCAGATTAGTGTCCATAAAAGAGGAAGTAGGTTCTGGCTAAAGAAAAGCAACTCTTTAGTTTCTTTTTCATATTAATTTCAGAGAGTCGCTGGTGTTGCCTTTGTCCTCATTACCTCCTTGCACTGATTATCTCTAATAAAATCAAGCCTCACTGATCTCCGTGTGTCATCTAGAAAGGGAGGTCCCACTGTCCAGATCACCCAGATTCATCAAAAGAGATGATGATTTCTTTCCCAAATTTCCTGGACTAACTGGCCACCTTCTGCTGGCAGTATAGGATTCCTGAATATTGTTGGAGACTGGAAAGTGACAGGATGGGCATCTATGTAGATGCCCATATACTCTGAGGGGCATCAGTGCCAGCCATGACTCTAGGCCCTAGATGAGGCAGATTGCCGAAGAATGTGAGACACGGGATGAGATGAGCCTTGGGCATGGGATCACAAAAGATTTTTTTGTCCCCTTTCTTTTTTTTCTTAGTCCAAAGCTATCTCTTCTCCACCCCCATCCCCACCCCGTCACAGTATATGTGTGTTGGACTAACAGACTCATCCATTACCTCATATCCCTGTAAACCCCAAAACAGTAACCCCAAACATGAACTACCTGGAAGAAACCAGTTGTTCTGAATTTGACCCAGGTCTGATGGTCTGTTTGACTTCTCCTCCTCCATTCAAGTTCCTAATGTTGCTGGCGTGGTACCTGTCACATCTGATTCCAAATTGCCTATCTGAATCCTGAAAGGCTCTCTACATCTTTACCAGCTTCCCACACATGGCCAGAACCAGTTGCCTGCCTCTCTGTAAAGGGATTGCAAACTCAATCCAAGACCCAGATCTAGAACACAAAGGCATGGGCTTGAGAAAGACAATGCCAGCAGGATTTGTTAGGCATGAAAAATACACATCTCACAGAAAGATTCAAATTTGGGTTTTCAACTCCTGTGCTAGCCACACACGTGTGTCTGCAGCAGTATTCCCAAGGGCCAGGTGTGGGGGCCTCTGATTTGGAGCCAAGCATGGTCTGACTTGTGATTCCCACACAGTGAGCAAACACCTCAAATGCACTCAAGGACATGGAGTGGGGAAGAGCAGCTCGCCATGCTCGGGGTGACTCCTGGATAACTTCCGTGTCTATTGATTAGAATGTTTTTCTGGCTCCAAACACAGGAACAGTGTGAGGGAGACACAGAGGAAAGATGTCATAGCATGTGAAGACTTAGCAGCTTCCTGTCACTGGAGCATCTGACCTGAGTTTTTATTGCTGCTACCACTGTGTAATACAGCCCGTGTAGTCAGTAAACTGTCCTCACAGCCATTTCATAATCTAACACTTAGACTCTCACTTGTAAATGCTCTAACCATAGTTTATAATGGGGGGAATTATTCAGATACCATTTTTAAATGAATTCCTATGAATACAATGATTTTGAAATTGGGTTTACTAAATATATATACATCTTTTCCTTCTTTCATGTATGGATAGACAAAGGTTTGCATATCTACTGACACTATGAATATATATAAATATATATAAATCTAGAGGAATTGTTCTTTTTTAAAGGTCTCTTAATGGATTCACAATGCACTTTGAGCTTGTCTGTTTAGATATATAATTTGAAGCAGAAGTTGGCAGATACTACAGACAAAGAACTTTCTGGAATTTCTGTAACAAATGTTTTGCAATAAAAAATATATATATAAATAGTTTAAAACATGACCTAGACTTCCTTGTGCATTTATGTGTCTCTATCTGTTTACTTCCATTCTCAGACCAAAGTCCCTGGGGGTTCCTAGGGAATCATGGCCAAAGGCTCCATGAGCTGCTCACACTGGAAAAGTGGAAGTTACAAACTCTATAACTATGGGTGTGTTTACCATCAAAGAGTGGAAGTTATAGGCCAATGCCATGCTTTGTTTCATTTTTAATTTGAAACACTTTCAAAATGATTAATATCATATCTAATTCTATATTTCTGGTACCTTCTAAAAAATATGAAAATCTAGCCATAGGAGGCTTACCATATTTCCATACATCTGAACCGTGCTGTACCATATCACTTCTACAGGATTCTCCAATACGCCATAGTCTCTACCTCTCCCAACTGTCTCTCATCTCTTATTTCCTTCTCTTGTTGAAATTTCCTGAAAGGCCCCTATCACCACTGGAACTTCAGTACTGAAGGATGTAAAAAGGCAGTGACAAGTCTAGAATATTTAAATAGAAAAGACTCAGAGTAACAATTTGTTTGGGGGGAAAATAAGGAAAGCCTTACTTTATGCTAACAATGTATAACAAGTATGACTTCATTATCCTATTTAAAGTATATCCTGAGATTTTTTTTTCCTTTAGATTGGCTTTACAACTATGGTTTAGATCCCACTAAGAAGAACAAGCAATAGCCCTTGCCTTTATAAATGTTTTAATTTTAAAAAGCATAGGAAGACAAATTATAATACATATACATTTGTTTGTTTGATTGATTAGTTGATAGATTGATTGACATAGTCTCATTTTGTTATACAGACCAGTATAGAGCTCCAGGGCTTGAGCAATCCTCCTGCCTCAGCCTTCTAGTTAGCTAAGAATACAATTATATATTTTGAGCCTAGTTAGTCCTTTCATGACAAGTAATTCGTGCCCAAAAGATACCAAGATGAATAAAGTAAGCTGAGCCACTGATCCTGCGAGGCTTTAACTACATCTCTCATGAAAGTGGGATCATATCATTACCACTTAGTTGCCCAAAGAATAAAGCATGAAAAATACAAGTCTGAGACTTAGAGTGAATACCCCGTGGCTTGGGAGAAGAAATGATCTCCTGGTGATGAATGAGCCCTGCTTACTCAGATGCTTTGTAATGGAATGGTTGATACAATTTCCTGAAAGCCATATGTTATGCTCTTTAACTTAATAGCTACTGAAACACACATGGCATTCAAAAAAAAAAGTACCCTAGAAAATCTCAAATATAGATCAACATGGGGTCTTCCTTGAGTGAGATACTGATGCAGGTGAAGAAGAAGAAGAAATTCTGTAGAAATAATTATCACAACTTTTTGTTCATGTCACTTCCCTTAATTGAAAGCCAGAGAACCTGCTCTACTGAACCAGGAAAGTCTTTGATAGCAACATCCTTTTCACTGGAACTTTTAGTGATTACTTTCTCTACCTCTTTAAATCACTTGTTATTTGACCTTTTCTCAGACATTCAGCACATCACTATGTTAGAGATCAAGCCATTTCCTTAAAGCCATGGACCGTATTGTGGTCAGAATCTGTCAATATATTGTTGGACTAGAGACTAGTGGCTCCTAGTTACCCTAGGAAGGATGTCACTGGAAATCAGAATATTACTCTAATGTTCTCTGTCTCAAATATGAAGCACACATTTTTTAAGTTAGATATATTAGTTTTTTAGACCTTTCTTGGCAAAGAAACATAAACTTGGAAGTTTAGACAGCAGAAGAAATTTATCCCCTAAAATTTCTGTAGACTTTGAGTCCAAAGGAAAGGTGTCAATAAGTTTGTCGCCTTCTAAGGATCTGAGAGAGACTCTTCCCCCATGATCTTGCCTGCTCTGTGGTGTTTGCTCACATTATCTGCTATTCCTTGGCTTGCACAAGCATCACTCTGGGCTCTGCCTTCATGTCACATGATGTTCTCTCTATGCGTTGTCCCCAAATATCTCCTTTTTAGAAAAATGCAAATCCTATTATATCAGACACCACCCCTCTCCACCTTGACTAATTCCATCTACCATGATCTTTTCCTCCCTAATAAAGTCATATCTGAAGTAGTTGGGGCTGGGACATCCACCTAAGGATTTGGGGGAAGAACAAACTCAAACAGTAATGTTGAGTGAATCTGTACATAGGTTTATAGAGGGCATTGGTCTCTTAAGGTAAAATATTCAGAATTAAAGAATCAAACCAAAACAATGTATGTGTACCAGAAAGAAAAAAAATGATAAATCAGGTATCCCAACCATGAAGCTATTAAAACTTTTAAAATCTTTTGTCTTTTCATGAAAATACAGGACATTGAGATGGCTCTGTAGGCTTTCCACACAACGTTAATAAACTCAGTTCAATTCCCAGAACCCACTTGTAGGCAAAAGAAGAGAACCAAGACCTGATAGTATGCCTCTGACCCCCACACAGGTGCCAAGGTATGTAATTACCCATGATCTCACACATACCACATACATACAAACAATAAAAAATAAATAATTTTCAAAGAAGCTACCTAGTGAGCTTGAGGCCAACCTAAGTGATTTAGTAAGACCCTGTCTTAAAAAATAAAAATAAAATCCAGTATAGTGTGGCTCATACCAGTAATCCCAGTCCTTGGGAATCTGAGGAAGAAGGCTCCCTATAAGTGTGAGGCCAGCATGGGCAGTTGTCAGACCCTGTCTCAAAAATGGTTGCCAGGCATGGTAACACGTGCCTTTATCCCAGCACTCAGAAGGTAGAAGCAGATGGACCTCTGTAAGTCCAAGACTATCTGGGTCTTATAGAGTGTTCCTGGAAGCCAGATCCATATAGTAACCGCTAATCTTAAGGAAGCAGAGGGGGCTACCATAGTTGATAATGATAATAACAATAAGTGCTGGATACATGGGAGATGTGGTAGAGCCCTTGACTAGAATGTACAAGGCTCTGTGTTCATTTCCAATTTCATACAAAAATAAAATAAAATAAAATAAAAAGGAGAATATATGGTTTGACCCCAAATTCTGTACCGACTTATATTTACATATAAGTCATGAAAAAAACTGAAGACATACCTCAAAAAATAGCAAAAGTTTTAAAATACGGTGTTTCCTTTTGAAAATTTAAATCTGTAAAAGGAATCAAAAGTGTGCTGAAGCTGGGGGTGGTGGCACACACCTTTAATCCCAGCACTTTGGAAGCAGGGGCGGGTGGGTGTACGTGAATTTGAAGCCAGCCTGGTCTATCTAGCCAGTTCTTACTTAGCCAGGACTACATAGAGAGACTCTGCCTCAGAGAGAAGGGGAGTGAGAAACAAAAGTGACCAGAGCAAAGCTGGGTGACATATTAGGAGGCACCAGCTTCATTCAGGAAGTTTTCTTTACAGTACTGTTGTTAAAGTCCATTGCAGACATTATCCAATAACCATGAGCCTTCAACGCAAGCCGTCTCCTCCAACGAATGGTATAGTTAGAAGAGAACGGGGGAAATGGCTTAACTACTAATGTCATCAAATTGTATTCTAAGGCATAAATATAATCAATGCCTTTCGAGCAGTTACTTTGTTCCTCTGAAAGAACTGAAATTTTTATTAAAAAGGCAAGACAGTCATGACTAAAAAGATAATTACATGTTTTCATTATTTAATTAGAGCTGTTGGGGGAAAAAAATGGGAACAAGAAGCCTAAGTATGGCTCATCAACATTCAGAGCGCTCAAGTAGAAGCTAATGGCCCCCGGGAAGACAGTGCGTGGACGGTTTCCCACATTTGGGTAGGAAATTGGAGTGCATAACCCACACTGAAGACTGTGTAGAACAGGACTAAAAAGTCTTTAGAATTAAGAGGAAAGAACAAAGGCCCTAGCTTGACAGAGCCTGAAGGAATTAAGCAGGACTAAAGAATAAAGCAGGATAGAGTTAGGTGTTCCCAAGACTAGAGTCCTAGGTAAAACAAGTCTCTTCCATGAGAAAAAAAAAACTTAGACAAATGCCTGGGAATCAGCGGGAAGCCACCCCGCCCTGGGCAAAGGCCTCACCACTGAGAGGCACTGCTGAGTACAGTGGCCCCTTCAATTCACTGAATCCTTCAACACTTCTATGATGTTAGCGTTATTACTCTCTGCCCTAGGTGGAAGAAAAGAGATCCATCATTATACACATCAGTGCCCAGCTAGAGTCTGGACTTTATCCCATGACAGGAAAAAAGTGGCTGAAGAATTCTAGATGTGCTAGTGGGAGGGTGTGTGTGTGTGTGTGTGTGTGCAGTGGGGCCTGTTGAAGGACTCCTTTCCAGGCAAAAGTAAAAGGAACTTCTCAACTCAAGAAATGTCCCTTGAGTGACTAATGCCTGGCAAACACCAAATGCTGCTGTGCTACCCTCTATCTGAAGCAGCATCTCTCTCACTCCTGGTGAGCTAAATCTTTCTCTGTAGAGACTATGCTTAAGTGCATGCCCAACAGCCTGCTTCCTGGGTAGTAGTTGTGCCTTGGAGATCAGTTCTAGGCTCTGGCTGAAGCGATACCTTTGCCTTCATGCTTGGATTGATAGGATTGGCGGTCCAGGTGCCAGTCAGCTAGCCACGGTGGTGCACACCTATGATCTGATGACACTCAGGAAGGAGAGGCGGGAGGATTGTTCAAGGCCAGTTTGGGTTACATCATGGGATCAAAAGACAATAATGATAATGAAGGTAATAGTAACAAAAGTGTTGACTAGTTCTTCTCTTGGGAATTTGGACTAGAGATGGCACAAAGAGGCAAGCTGGATAATAAACGTGCAGTGCATACCCTTGAGTGGTCAGCAGTTAGGTTCCGGGCTGTTGGCTGAGTTGCAGAGGAAATGGAGAGAGAAGAAGATAGTCACCAAGGCAGGAACAGATGTAGGAACCAAAAAGATTCTAGATTCTTCCTGGGATGTAGCTATAATCCCCCACAGTTCTGCTCTAAAAATCATATCAGTATTCTTAAAATAAATATTTCTGTCATACACTGAATAATGTCCACAAAGATTCCCACAACCTAATCCCCAGAACTCATGGCTATCAGCTGGCATTGCCAAGGTAAGCATCCCGAGATGCGGAAATGACTCCCCCCACCCCCCCGCCCCCGGTTATTCATGTGGAGGTGATTGGAAGGAGAAGGGTCAGAATCAGCAGGCCAGGGACAACAGAAGTAAGCCAGAGGGAGGAGACTGAACCCCAGGAACGCAGGAGGCCTCTGGGAGCTGGAGAGGACAAGGTCCACGTTCCTCTCCAAGAGTCCTTAGAAAGAATCAGGCCTGCTGCCATATTGGTTTCAGATTAAGACACATTTGCAATTATGGCCTGCAGAACCATAAGAGGACATCATGTGATTTCTCAAAGCAGCAGCTAGGTATGAACTGGGAGCCGCTAAGCCTCCCAGCCATCTATCCTCTATTTAACTGCTACATTTCTCTATTTGTCCCCCATCCCCCACCCCCAAACTAAGTCCTTGGAAAGCCAGGGCATGTTCTGAGGACCCAGCAGAGGGCCTCACGCTGAATGAATGAAAGCCCTTGGAAAATTCCCCACTGAGCAGCATTAACACGCATCACCATATAAACCAGAACTTGCAAAGCACCATAAATAAATTATATAAGCAAATTCCCCTGAGGATAGAGCATGTTCATAATGTACATTCAGATTTGCAATGGATACAGAGCCACGTTGGAGGAAACCGGAAGGGTTTCTCAGAAATAGTGAGATTTGAACTCAAATATTTCTCAAGAATATTCTAGTAGAATTGGTGGAATGTCAAGGTAGAGGGGAAATTCTACAAATAAAGGCATAATCTGTTTTAGGTTTTTGTTTTGTTTTGTTTTTAAAGTCGTAGTAACATGAAAATGCTACACACTCTGGGATGCTCCAGGGCTGGAGCACACACCAACCTGCAAGATGTAAAAAGAAACAAATCCAGGAAATCCAATCTGGGCTAGAAATAAAGATGACCTGAAAGGGCAAACAATAGAAAAAGTGAGTATGAGAAATAGATAGGACCCACTAGGGGGATTAAAAAGGCTGAAGAGTGGGGCTGGAGTCATGGCTCAGTGGTTAAGAGCACTGTTTGCTCTGCCAGATGTCCTGAGTTCAAATCCTGGCAACCACATGGTGGCTCACAACCATCTATAATGAGATCTGATGTCTTCCTCTGGCATACAAGAACACTCATATATATAATATATATATATTAAACAAATAAATTTTTTTTTACAAACTGAAGAGTATATATGTGGAAAAATCTTCTGGGTGAACATACCAGAGAGGAGACACTAACACTAAAAGGAAAAGCTGAAGATGACTCCAAGGCCTTGAGTCTCAAAAGTGATCCTAGAAATATAGAGAGTGCATCCAGGCATGGTGGCACTTGCCTTTAATCCCAACCTCGGGGAGGCAGGGGCAGGCAGATCACTATGAGTTTAAGGCTAGCCTGGTCTGCAGAGTGAGTCCAGTACAGCCAAGGCTACACAGAAAAACCCTATCTCAAAAAACAAAATAAAAAAAAAAAAGAAAAAAGAAAAAGAAATATAGAAACATATATAGTGCAATTGTGTGTTGTCAGTGTAAGCCAATACACTTTTTCCTAATGGATGAGTAAGTATGCAAGTAAACCATAAAACAAAATCAAGTGAGTGATTAATTGAATAAATGAACAAATGACGACAGCCCTTGACCCAAACAGTGACAAGAAAACACAAGACCAAAGTCAAAGATACATGAGACTTTTCACTTGAAATTTGATCTGAGCTGAAACATATTTGGGGACTATGGCCAAGAGTGCTTTAGTCACCAAGGTGTCCTTCCCTGTGTGATATGTCTGACTAAGTCCTCTGTAGTAGCAGACAATGAAAAAAAAAAAAGCAACAGTTGTCCCTATGGGATATTTCAGGCATGTCCTGAAAGCTCACTTGCATAAGAAGTAACTATAAAGGGGTCTCAATGGAAGGGCCCCCATGTCACCAGGTGCTTATGAGCAGCTGACAGCAAGATATGCTAACTGAGAGACTGGAAACTGAGAGCATCAAGCCACGCAATCCATAGCCACCCACCCCTTGTAGAAGAGACAGCCTAGGGAGCCAGTGGGCCCTTCCCTACAACACCTGGAGGCCTAGAGCCTTCCCAGAATGACCTAAATTACACTGTTCTTGCTTATGGTTATCTCTGCCCATACCCTCACACTCTCAAATTCATTTACTTCAAAAACTTTGGCCTGTCTCACCTTGCTTATTTATGTATTTATTTGATTGGTTGGTTGGTTTGGTTTGGTTTTGGGGGACAGGCTGTCTCTACATAGCCCTGGTTGTCCTAGAACTCCCTATGTAACCCAGGCTAGCCTCAAACTCACAGAGATCTGCCTGCCTCTGCTGCAATTAAAGGGGCACAGCACCACACCTGGCTGACCTTGCTTATTTAGTGAGCACAACCATGTCCTATTCCATAACGTGTTTTCCCTACTTCACAAAGAAAACTGATCTCTGCTGTCCTTGTATCAGTTTCACCAAGGGACCCGGTTTGCTCAAGAGGAAGTATCTGCACTAGGTAGGAAGGAGAGTAGGTAGAGGGACGGAGTCTATTAACACACACAGCCACAAACATGTGTGTCACACACATTCCCACACACACATGCACATACTCGCAGGCACACGTGTACACACACCACACACACACACACACACACACACACACACACACACACACTACTATTTTTGCTTTCTTTTTTTATTGTTTTTGAGTAAAGGGTCTCACTCTATAACTCTGGCTAGCCCCAACTTAGAGTAATCTTCCTGCCTCACTCTCTCTTAGATGCCGAGATTACAGACATGAGCCACTACAGCTAACATTATAGATACGTTCAATAACTTCTTTTCCTCAGAGTTCATATATATAGCCCAGACAAAAGCAGGCAACTAATGCATCCCACGTCCCTGGCTTCTAGAGACTAGAAGAGCTGTTTCTCGGTTTCCTGTAGTAGGCTTTCAAGCCGACTTGTCTCTGCTCTCTGAGCTTCTATGCTAATGGTGGAAGCTCCTGGTGGTTCAGTTTTATTCAATCAATTTTGCTGGGCCATTAGCTCAGTCTGCAGTGGACGAAAAGCAGGTCAGCTCTATCATGTTATACAGACACTTCAAAAAAAAATTCCAAAAACCAGTCTGATCTCCTTCCTAGGTCATTCTCTCAATTTCTCTGTCTGCTACAGGGGCTTACAGATTGGAGTAGGCTCATAAATCCTAAATTTCTTCATTAATAATCATTTACTGAGAGGCACGGAATGCTAGGAATGTTTAGGGGGTTGGGGAAAAGTAAGGTTTGTACAATTATTGAAAGAGGATCACAGAATGACTAAAGCTCACCCACTGACACCAGAAGAAGGACCCAGGAAGGCCAGGTTAAGACCCAACAGGACCCCATGCAGGCTGTCAAATGGAAAGCCTCTGTCTGCAGAGGAGCCGCAGATGACAGCTGTCTGCAGCTGGTACCACAAGCAGCAGGCAAATGCTCATCGCTCTCTGCAGCTGCTAACAAACACACCAAAGTCAGACAGTCAGACCCTGAATTAAGCAAGGCAAGCTATTCCTGACGCAGACAGTGGGAAGAGTCTGCCCCTTGCAGGTCTCCTGGAAAACAGTGGTGACATGGGTAAGCTGTGCCTGCAAATGGGAGCCTGGTAGCCACCCTCCAATTGTCTGGAAATCTGTCTCCTGCTCCACTGCCTGAAGAGACTGTCTGCTAATAGGAACGCCACCCATATGAAAGCAAGCGGCCCTGACTGTCATCATGGCTCTGTGGGGTTGACACATTGCACTCCATCACAATAGGTGGGTGCTCTAAGTGAACAGAATTCATGTACTATTTTTCAGATCACAAGCTGCTGATCCATATGCACAATTGTCACATATCTTGCCTTTTCTAGGGAATTCTTTGACTCCTCTGGAGTGATCTTGCTCCCGCTATTTCTTTTATTTATTCATTTTTATGGATGTGGGTATTTTGCCTGCATGTATGTCTATGCACCACCTTTACATACGGTGCCCATGGAATACAGAAGAGTATATTAGATCCCCTGGAACTGGAGTTACAGATGGTTGTGAAATGCCATGTGGATACCAGGAGTCAAACCCAGGTTGCCTGGAAGAGCATCCAGTGCTATTAACCTCTGAGCCATCTCTGCAGCCCCTTTATTTCTAATTATGAAACTGTTGAGCATACATAAACACAGAAAGAAGAAAGTAAACATCTTATATACCGTCCATTTTTACAACAATTATCAACCTTTTGCTGTTTGCTTCTTCCATCTCCATATGAGTTTTTCTGAAGCCATATTAATCAAAGCGCTTCTGTTCTGTAGATTTTAACATCTATCTCCCAAGAATAATGACATGACTCTTCTATGATGGCTGTAGTGTTGTCATGCATAAGGAAGCAACAACAATCCTAATGTCAAATAACAGCTAGTCCAAGTTAAATTTCATAATTGCTCCCAGATTCACTTCTGTGATTATTTTTTTTTCTAAGCCAATACATTTGACTGTCACAGTTCTTTAGCCTTTTGGACAACAGCTGCCCCCACAGCGTACTCTTAATTACCATGAAATTGAGTTTTCAAAGACTGCGGGCCAACTGTCTTGTTGACAAGCCCACATTCTGACCCATGTGGTTGGTTCCCATTCTCTTGGCCATGTCCTCTAGTTTCTATATGTCCTAAAAAGCCAGTAGTTAGATCATACTTGGGTTAAACAAATCTGATTAGAATGGGGCCATTACCCAGTGGTAGAGTATGTGTGTAGCATACACAAGACCTCAGGTTCAAAGCCTAATGACACACACAAAAGAGAGAGAGAAAGAAAGAAGGGAAGGAAGGAAGGAAGGAAGGAGGAGAGGGAATGGAAAGTAGGCTTGTTCAATAAGAATACTTCACAATTATCTTCCACACTTGGGTGTCACACTAGGAGGCCACCAAGTTAACTGTTTCCCATTGGAAATGATGCTGCCTTGACCACATGCTTAACGTGGCCACCCCCAGGTTTCTACCGTGTAAAGATACAGTTTGCCTTATAATTCATATGAAAACTCATAGGTGATATTTGGGGTCACATGACTATTATTTCTCAATGAACTTCTGAAGGACTATTTCAGTACTGAGATACTTCGGACCCTGCCAGTCATTCGAAAACTCCCTTTCAGAGCTACCTAATCCAAAAGGTCAGTCTTAGCTCTCACGTCTATGTGAGACAAGACGCACATCAGATCTGCTAGTCATTGCCAACAAAGGTTGAGTACAGCAGCTTCCTCCCTCAGGGCTAGGTGAAGCTGTGTATGCATGCCCTTCTCTTCCTATCTTCCCCAAATTTACAGACTCCTCTCAACACGCAGCTCACCCCAGGAATGGCACTTCACAACTGGCCCAGCATCTTCTGCCTCATAAGTCCCTGGACAGAACTGAGTCCATTCTCTCCCTGCTGAGACCCATGCTACAGAGCAAGGAAGCACACAGGATGGATCTGATGAGTCTCCCTTTCTGGCTACTCTTTTTTTTTTTTTTTCTTGTCTTACTGCATGTGCTTTAGTTCTTTGAACAACCAGAAAACCTAAAGTTT
This sequence comes from Acomys minous, assembly GCF_964271855.1. Taxonomy (NCBI): domain Eukaryota; kingdom Metazoa; phylum Chordata; class Mammalia; order Rodentia; family Muridae; genus Acomys; species Acomys minous. The sequence continues at coordinate 36,819,548 of NC_140484.1, read as the reverse complement.
CTGCTAATGAGCTCAATGATTTCCAACATCTAAAAAGACCCAAATAGAGCAGCTCGTATTAACTATCTTGCCCTGTCCACTAAAGAGAACAGTACTACACTCTCAGTGACATGCCAGGGCATGCTTAATTGGGAGCATGCAAAATTGCCCCAATTTTGTAGATTTTGTTCATGTGAATAATTCACCTATTGCTGATTTCAGACTATTAACCAAGGTTAAGTCTTGACACCATAATCAGCTGGCCCGGTAGCATAACACAGCTCTAGCAGATGGCAGTGTTTATGATAATTGCCTCCTTTTCTTCATGATTTTGTGGCATAAATGTTCATCTTTTAAAACTTGAAGTTAAAGCTCCCTTTCCTTTAGGTAATTAGAATAATATTGAGCTTTTATGCCAATACTTCATATGTGAATAAAAGCAATGATGCTCAAAGTAACTACAGTATAATTTTCATGAAGGCCCAGGGCGGTATGGAATTAGATCACTATTCACTTGGGCATTTGGACTGTTTACAGATCAGGGCTATTAAACATAGTAGTGAATATTCTGTTGAATCTACACTTCTGATTTGAGTCTCTGATTAAGTCTGATAAGTGTAGCTTCACTTTAGTGGATTACAGAAACTTCTAGAATAGTTTACCAAATCATCTTCCTTCCCCACTGTGTCTGAAATTTTGCTCTGCTCCATGTTGTCAGTTCTTGTCAGTCTATTTAGTGTTAGCCTTTGTAGAAAATGCATAATGACGGTTCACTGTGTTTTATAGTTTATTTTTTTCTGATTGCCAATTAGCATATTGTCTATTGTTTTGGGTCATTTGAATTTCTCCTGCATTTCAACTGCCTGTTTCTCCCATGCCTGGGATTTTCAGGGGTATTTTCACATCTTCAGACAGGAGCCCTCTGCCAGCTTCTCCATGGTTTCTCTTTTCAAATCCTGTGTCCTTTTATGAATATGCATTCTTAACTTTCCCTTTATGTTTAGAGCTTTTTGTAGTCTCCTCTAAAAAAGAAATCTACTCCCAATAAAAAATAGAAAAATTCAAAGTAGAAACTAGAGATTACTACTGAAATGTGAAGAAGAGAGGGCCTGCCTTATACAGCAGCTTCTGCACCCTGCTCAGAGAAGCCAGGCTCACAACTTAAAGGGGAAATGTCCTTCCATGAGTGTCTCTGTAGGTGACAGCTACATCTGTCCTTCTCAAGAAGTTCCACCTTCCAGGACCCAAAATTATTGCTGGGCCTCTATATAGAGGAAAATACAAGCTCAACTTAATCTCTGTTGAACCCTCCTATAGACTGTCCTTTATCTCATACCTGTAATGATCTTGTGTTTACATGATATACATCTGTTTGGGTGTTTTTATAGGTGAGGACTTTCTTCATAAAGTTATTTGTGAGTCTTATGTCTATATGTGTTATAATAAATTAAGTTTGCCAGAAACATGCATACTGTCGTACGTAAATAATTACTTTGAAGCAATTTAAGAGCATACGAGAGCTCTAAGTAAGCCAGGCATACTGGGTTATGTGCACAGACAGCACTGCCCTCCTGGGAGCTAGCATTCATTAGGCATCTGTAAGTGGGAGATGCTTTACACACAGCATGCCTATAGTCCAAGAAGTTCTGCCAGGCAGCTTCTATCAACTCCAACTTGATGAAAAGATGAAGGCTCAAAACTGTTGTGGCCACTCAGTGTGTAAGGTAAAGCATTTGCCCCACAAGATCTAAAGATCAGAATTCAGCTCCCCAGAACTGACATAAGAGCCAGATGGATGTGGGCAGCCTGCCTGTGATCCCAATCCACCAGAGGTAGAGACAGGAAGTGCTCAGCACAAGCTGGCTAGCCAGACTAACCAAAACAGTGAAGTTCAGGGTCTGTGACGGACCCTGCCTCAATATATAAGATGGAGAGGGATTAAGAAAGACACGTGAAACCAATGCCAGGCTTCCACTACATATATGTGCACCTACACCATATACATACATACACACACACACACACACACACACACACACACACCAATAACAACAACTAAAATGTCCGATGTTGCAAGTCTAGCAAAAAAAAAAAAAAAATGAAACCAAACTACAAACCCAATTCTCTAGAGCATCAAAGCCCATGCTTTCCCACTACTCTGCCTCTCCAAGTACATCCAAAGTCTGGCCTTGGATTCTCTAACGCTTTGCCAGAGAGTGGCTCTTCAAATAGGGCTCATTTCATAGAACTGACCAAGGAACCTGAGGTGCTTTGAATGAGATGCTCCCCATGTTCTCAGGCATTTGAATAGTTGGTACCCAACAGATGGTGTCCCTCACCACCCCCACGCCCAGCACATATAGAAGATGTGGCCTTGTCAGAGGAAGTATGTCACTAGAGGCAGGCTTTGAGAGTTTAAAGGCTCTTGCCATTTCCAGCTTGCTCTCTCTACATCCTGACCGCCTTCTCAGGGTGGAAGCTCACAGCTGGTCTTGCTGCCACGCCTGCCCACCCCACACTTCCTAGTCCCCTGGCACCGTAAACCAAAAATAAACTCTTTCTTCTATCGCCGCCTTAGCCATGGTGTTTTATCATAGCAATTGACACATATCCAAAGTGAATAAAATAGTGTCATCACAGACCTCTACGTACAACATTTATTTAGGCAAAACAATGCTCGGTTTTAGTGCTTATTTTCTCCAAATACCTTTGTAAGAAGAATATATAGATTTAAAACTTGAATAAGGTACTTTGGGGTGGTAATTTAGAAACAAGGATGACAGGTAGGGGAGGGAGGACCAAAAGCCATAAATGTCCATTTCCTGAGCTTGCTGTTAATCTAACTTGAAATGTGTAGGTGTTTCCTGTTTCCACATCACAAAAGAAGGACCACAACATCCCATTACTTACACTTTTGACAACACCCAATCCATCTAATCCGACTCACCTCTTGGAAAGCCAGGGTTCCTCTGAACAAGCCAAGAGATGATAAATGGGGGACGAAGCTTTCCTGACTGCACCTCGTTCATCATGTCTCCCAGGACGGCAGACCCGGGGGAGCAGACACATTCCATGTGGCAGACTGGAGGAAGCAGGCATCCAACATGGCTTCCCCCTGCCTCCTAAGCTTCTGACTACAGGATCACCATCCTCTTTCCCTCCTATTCAGCTTGTTAGTGCCAGAACCTCACCTTTTCCTCTCATCGAGTCTGGTCACGTGTCTTTCGAATTGTCTACTTTCTCGAACTAGAGAAAAGACAGGCCGTGTTTCCTAAAGTCTGTGACCCAGCCAGCCAGCTCAACATGTGTTTTCTCATTAAAGAGCTACAACAACCCTATGAGGTAGGCATTAGTGTCCCCTTTTAATGGAATGGTATTTCTTGCTTGGGAACACAGTGTCAGGGGGCAGCATGGAGATGTAACCTCATGTCTGCAGTCAGAAAGCCGAACAACTCTTGACCCTCCTGAAGCGCACTCTCCTCAGTTCTGTGTAGGCCATGGGAAGCAGCTTGGAACCAAACAATTTAGACTTCCAAAGATTTTTGAGCCAGGAAAAAAAAAAAAAAGCCTGATCAAATAAATCATCTACTTTCAAGGGCTTCTCATCTCGCCTGTCAGCCGTGACTTTTTCTTCCTAAGCCAAGCCATTCTGTGGTTGCAGCACTCTGACTTACGGAGGCATATCAAAACTCAGTAAGAGCCCAGGCACTGTGGTGCATGCTATTAATCCCAGAACTCAGGAGGTGGAGGTAGATGTATCTCTGTGAGTTCAAGGCCAGCCTGGTAGCCAAGGTTATATTAACTCTCTCTCTCTCTCTCTCTCTCTCTCTCTCTCTCTCTCTCTCTCTCTCTCTCTCTGTCTCTCTCTGTCTCTCTCTCTGTCTCTCTCTCTCTTTGTCTCTCTCTCTGTCTCTCTCTCTCTCTCTGTCTCTCTCTCTGTCTCTCTGTCTCTCTCTCTGTCTCTCTCTCTGTCTCTGTCTCTCTCTCTCTCTGTCTCTCTCTGTCTCTCTCTCTCTCTGTCTCTCTCTCTCTCTGTCTCTCTCTCTCTCTCTCTCTCTCTCTCTCTCTCACACACACACACACACACACACACACACACACACACACACACCACCTTGAGCCTAATGGTTGAGCAGCCACCTAGAATGCCCAAGGCCCTAGGTTCACAACCCAACATGACAGGAGGATAAAACCTCAAAGGTGGAGGCACTCACAGTTTCATATATCTGTCATGCCAACCTTCAAGAGGATAATTCAAAAGGATCACTTAAGCCTAGGAACTTGACACCAACCTGAGAGCAGTGTAAGTGCATCTCTCAATAAGCAAACAAACCCTCAGTCATGTAAAGTGGCATTATGATAGAAGGCAGCACTAAATCTGCCTAATTTCAACTAAATATTTACACACTGCTGTCTTCTCTAACATTTTGTCTCTAAGTGCTGCTATGAGTGTTATAGCTCTGGTTGCCACAGTGTTACCTTGAAGCCTCTGAGCTGCTCCAGCCTTCTTCCTTCACAGACAAGTCAAGTCCAGCAAGGGTGAGTGATGTGCCTAGCCCATGAGCTGCTATGTGGTTTTTCTGCCCTCTTCTAAAGCACATATTTACCCTTGCCTCAATGTCATAATTATTACGGATTTGAAGCAAATATGAAGTCTTGCTCCTAGAGTCTCCTGGCTTCTCTTCCTGTTGCCCTTTTCTTCTGCTGGGGGCTCTTGGTGCTACCTTCTCCCTTGGAAGACCTTCCCCCACCCCACTGAGAGCTTTTTCACCAGCTGTCTTAAGTAGGGTTTTTATTGCTGTGATGAAACACTATGACCAAAGAGCAAGCTGGAAAGGAAAAGGTTTATTTGGCTTATATTTCCACATTGTAGCCCATCATTGAAGGTAGTCAAAACAACTCAAACAGCGCAGAAACCTGAAGGCAAGCCCTGATGCAGAGGCCATGGACAGGCGCTGCTTACACTGGCTTCCTCTACATGGCTTTGCTCAGCCTGCTTTTTTTTTTATAGAATCCAGAACCACCAGCCAGGCTGGGCCTTCCCCCATCAGTCCTCAATTAAGAAAATGCTTTACAGGCTGGTCCACAGCCTGATCTTATGGAGAAATGTTCTCAATCAAAGTCTGAGATAGATGGCTCAGCTGTAAGAGCGATGACTGCTCTTCCAAAGGTCCTGAGTTCAATCCCCAGCTACCACATGGTGGCTCACAACCATCTATAATGCCATCTAATGCACACTGTATACATAATAAATAAATAAATAAATCTTTTTTTAGAAAAAAAGTTTCTTCCTCTCAGATGGCTATAGTTTGTTTCAAATTGGCATACAACTAGCCAGCACAACTTACCCCTTGTCAACTTGACACACAAACATATCACTGGTAAGCCACAACTTTTCCTTCTCTGTTCATTCCCAAGACCACACATCACAAGACATCACAACATAAAACATTTTACAGACTTGAGAAGTCCCACAGGCTTACAAATTCAAACACGTCAAAAATCATTTCTTTGAAAAATACCCAGTCTCTATTAAAATCCAAATTCTCTGTAAAACTCCAAAGTCCCCTTTTTTAAGAGTTTAAACTCTCAATTGTGGGCTCTAGTAAAATAAAATAATAAATTAAGTACTTTGTTAATTCAGTAGGGAAGAACTTGGACACAGTCACAATCTGAACAAATCAAAACCAAACTCCAACAGCATAAATAACTCAGTGTCCAATGTCTAGGATTTACTCACCATCTGCGAGGCTCCTCCTAGGGGCTTGGGTCAATTCTTTGGCTCCGCCCTCTGCAACACACACAGCTTGCCTTCTAGGCTCAGGCTGGCTCCACTCCACTGTTGCTGCTGTTCTTGGTAGTCATCCCGTGGTACTGGCATCTCCAAAATGCTCGGGTCGCCTCAATGGCAACTGGGCTGCATTTTCACAAATACCCTCTCATAGGCTCTCTTCATGGTGCCAAGCCTCAACTTCTTTGTATGACCCCTTCAGTCCTGGGCCTTCAACTGCTACTAAAGCTGCACCTTCACCAGTGACCTCTCCTGGTCTCTCACAGTTCCCAGCCTCAATGGCTCTCCATGACCCCTTTATGCCTCCAAAAGCAATACCACCTAGCGACTCGTATGCTACCAAGTCAGCTGCAGCATGAGGTATAAGCGTGACCACCTGTGGAACACGGCTTCTATGTGCTGACTCTCTGGAAACCCTTCCCAGAAGATTTCACCTCAACGATGCCGATCTCTTCTTAATTATCACTTATTTCTCACCTCCATCTAACCATTGTCAGGTATTCCGGAAAAGCAAAGGTTTCTCTTTAGTAGTTCTGGTAAGTTGTTAATCACAGCTGATTCTCCCGCCCTAGCTAACTAAAACCTTAATTCAAAATAACAAATGGCTCTCATGGAGTCTTAAACTCCCCTCTGAAGTTTCATAAGCCAGGCCTCTATCTTCTATGACCGGTTTCCCTCACCTTTCATATTTTCCAAATTCCCACAGAACACCTCACCAAGCACTCAATTTTTCTTGCACAAAGTTCCAAAGTTCTCCCAGAATCTTTCCCAAAACAACATGTCAAGTCTATCTCAACAACACCCAACTCCTGACACCAACTTGTCTAAATTAGGGTTTTTATTGCTAAGATGAAACACCATGACCAAACATCAAGTTGGAGAGGAAAGGGTTTATTTGGCTTTCACATTGTAGTCCATTACTGAAGGAAGCCAGGACAGGAACTCAAACGGCAAGAAACTGGAGGCAGGCGCTGATGCAGAAGCCATGGAGGGGTGCTGCTACTGGCTTGCTCCTCACGGTTTGCTCACTCTGCTTTCTTATAGCACCCAGGATCGCCAGGCCAAGGATGGCACCACACACAATGGGCTGGGCTCTCTCTCATCAATTACTAATTTCAAATAATGCTTTATAGGCTGGCCTCAATCTTATGGAGGCATTTTTCCAATCGAGGTTTCCTCCTCTCAGATGGCTATAGTTTGTGTCAAGTTGGCATAAATCTAGCCAGCATACCAGCCATTGACAAAGACATTCAGGGCATGCCCAGAGGAGAATGGTTAGGAGAGTTGCTAGCGGTGCTGCAAAAGAGTGGTTTTCCAGTATTTAGTCCCATGGTGTTTTGGGAGAGGAGGGGAAATGTTGGAGGGAAGTGGTGGTTTGTTTGTTTGAAATTATGGAAAACTCCCAAAGAGCTCAAAAACAAACAAAAACTAGCAAGAAGAATAGCATCGTGCCCTGTATTTGCAAACCTCTGTGGTGTTTGGGACAAGAGAAAACAGTTGGATCCTCATGTCTTTTTCTTCAGCCTGTTTCCGTCACGGGCTATGCAGCCTCTGGAAAAGTCCCTGCACAGTCATGAGAGTCTGAGAGTGAAAGGCTTGCTCTGAGAACAGCTTTACCTTCACAGACACACAGAGAATTTTCACTTGCCTCTTCCCACAGGGTATCACATGATCACATACAGAAAACTACTGGTACATCAATGAATGTGTAACCAAAAGTTCTCAAACTCTGGTCAACCTGGGGCATTAACATGCATGTAAAAAAAAGAGCCTGGTACAGACAAACAGGCTTTTTTTCTTTTTCTTTTCTTTATTTGTTGTTTTTGGTTTTGTTCTTGCTTTTGTTTTTGAGACAGAGTTTCATTTATTCCAGGCTGGCCCCACAATGTAGCCAAACATGGGCTTGAACTCTTAGTCCTTCCATATCCACCTCTGAGGCATATGGATTACAAGCATGTGCCACCACACCTGGATTTGTATAGAGCTGGGGTTGAATCCTGGATGTCTGCATGCAAGGCATCTCCAGTCCCAAAGGGCTTTTTCAGTACTTCTCCCAAATACACATATGAAAATGATGTGGGGGTATCTTTGGGGACAGTGTTGGGGGGAAGATTAAAAATTGAAAACTAGGGCTGGAGAAATGGCTCAAAGGTTGAGAGCACTGACTGCTCTTCCAGAGGTCCTGAGTTCAATTCCCAGGAACCAAACGGTGGCTCACAGCCATCAATAATGTGATTTGATGCCCTCTTCTGGCCTGCAGGTGTACATGCAGGCAGAACACTGTATACATAGAGATAAATAGATAAATCTTTATGAGGAAGAAGAAGAAGAAGAAGAAGAAGAAGAAGAAGAAGGAGAAGGAGAAGGAGAAGGAGAAGGAGAAGGAGAAGGAGAAGGAGAAGGAGAAGGAGAAGAATTGAAAACTGAAAGTAAAAGTAAATTGTGCAAACATTTGGTGGTGAAGGATACCCCTTGACTTATCCCTTCCTAGCATCCCTTGGTTCTCGTCATGCGTACAGCTACCTTGAAGAGAGTGCCAGCTGTGGAAACATGTATCCTACTTGTGTCACATCCCTCAGCAGCAGCTGTTGTGTCTGAGCCTTTCAGCCCTCACTGACTCAGTTGAATCACCTTTGTCCCATGACATCAGATGGGTCCCCCCAAAATATTGCCCTGAAGACAAGAATCCCCTGGTTCAATGTCCCGTTTGGACCAGCTGTTGAGGATCTCTCTCTCTTCAACTCTTGGCAGAGACTGGCTAGGGCTCTCACCCTCCTAGCCACGCACTTCATGCTGTCAGCATGGATAGGATCTGGGCCTCATTCTGATCTGTTTCCAAGCTAGATAATCATCAGGAATTCATAATTAGAGTTAGTTCTTGGAGAATTGTTGCTTTGGATGTTATAAATAATAGAGCATGGTGTGCACTGAAAATTGTGAAAATTATTCTGGCTCCCTGAAACACTCTGTATCTCTTCCTCAGCCATTTTCTATATAGGACCCAAACCAACCTTCAATACCACATTCCTGCTACCAACACAGCAACAACTCAAGGAACTTTTGGTGGCATTTTAAGCTGTCTCATCCAGCCCAACTCCCATTTAAAAAATACTCCTGAGAAAGGACATCAGGGACATAGCAGCCCTGAATCTCAAGCACTCTGAAATTCAATTTGAGCCCAGTTGGAAAAAACATGACTGAAATGTTCAGGGAGGAAAAGCTGTTCACAGCAAGAAACGCAAGTGCTATTTATTACCCAACTGCCTCAGCAGGACATTAGCCATGTGCGAGTCAGGCTGGTGACACCAACAAGCAAGGAACAGACACTGTCAGGCTATCAGGCAGGGACTATGAGAAGCACTCAGCTCACCTGAAGGGGGCAGCACCTACAGCTACTGGTTAAAGGCTGGACGAACTTCTGGTTTTCAAGAGAACCCAGAAATCTACATTTATTTTTAAATGTGAAAACTCCCTATTGAAATGATTCTACAAAAGACTCTATATATGAATATATAGAGAGATGATAGATAGTCTTTATACATATATAGTCTTTAAATGTATACACATATATACATGTATATAGGTAGTCTTTATACATATATAGTCTTTAAATGTATACACATATATACATGTATATATACATATACAGTCTTTAAATGTACACACACACACACACACACACACGTCTAAGTTCCCAAACTTTTAACAAAACACATCTGTGCTGTCAGTTTGTGTCCTATAGCCCCCAAATCTCATTTCTCATTGTACCACACAGGATGAGAATGTTCTTCCAAGAGCCATAGACTAGCTAATAAAAGTCCCAGTATCAGACATGGAAAACCTCCCTTCAAGTTGTCAATCAGAAGAGTCCAAGAGACTCCCAAAATAATATATGCTACCACCATCGCTCTTGATGCCTCCCAGGGCTTGAAGGTAAGACCCTGTTGCTGAAGGCACCACACACTTTAGACACAGGACTTGAAGGAATTGATCCAGAACTCACCTGGAAGCTTCATCTCCCAGGACTTTGCTTTCATAGTATACGAAGGTGTTGTGCAAGCTGCCAAGAAACAAACAAACACAAATCAATAATCCCACCCAGCTGTAAACCCTACAAATCCCAACAATGACCACTAATGTAATATCCTCAAGGGTGCAGTAGTGCCACTTACACCTTAGGAGAAACCAACAGCCATCTAATTGTTTTTAAAGCCCATTCAATAGGAGGGAATTCATGCCTGGTACTTGTAAGCCTAGCCCACTACCTGTGGCTAATAAAGTCATCAACTGTAGAGTATAACCTGATACGTTTCTAAACTTGTACAATTTCCAACTGCATTATAAATATCTGTCCTTGCACCTACAGGTAAATATAGCTCTTACCCTTCATCAAAGAAGCTCCGTTTTGAAAGAGACAGATACCATCACATAAATCCACAAGGGTTCAAAAGGACAACTGACCGTGGGGTGCTCATCCTATGTTGATACATCTATATTACAGTTCCTACTCTTAATTGTGAAAGAGGAAACAGAAAGATTTTGAGCAACAGGACCAGAAAGCCTGATTCAAGACAGTGTCTTCTATATATAACAGGGAGCTGCACCCATGAAATCCCAACAGTATGTTTGCTCCAACAGGATCTACACAATGACAACAGCAGTTGACATCCCAACATGGATGGGAAAAATCTCACAACTCCTCACCCCTAGGTGAAAAGCTATGGGCAATTAATGGCTTTTATGAGAGGATCAGTCTTCTCCAGGACAAACTGCCTGATAAGTTATCCAGTCCCAAGTGGTTAACACTAAACACAAATACATATTAGCAATATTAAATGGGTTCAACACATTGTATTTCTCTCTCTCTCTCTCTCTCTCTCTCTCTCTCTCTCTCTCTCTCTCTCTCTGTGTGTGTGTGTGTGTGTGTGTGTGTGTGTGTGTGTGTGTGTGTGTGTAGGAGTAAAAAATTAAAAAAGAGTTCATTAAATTAAGAGGGAGTTTCAGAGACACAGAAGAAACTGAGAGGGTAGAAAGAAGGGTAGAAATTATGTAAGTACAGTACTTGGGTAGAAATTCTCAAAAACAAAGTAGTACATGTAGGATGTGAGTGAAGCCCTGAGCTAATGTGTATAGTTCAACATAAGCACAGGCATAGCAATGGCCAATGGCTCAGCCATGATGCTGAGTTTTCTCCCTAACCCTATATTTATTGCTCCCTTACAGAAACCACTCCTACCAAGATTAGCTAATCGTTCCTCTTTGTTCAACTGTGTATAATAGCCTTGCCTCTTTAATTTATATTCGTAAAGCTACCACTTTCCCTCCTTCTATATAATAAACATGCTGAGTTTCCAGGGTGCTACAGTTTCCCCACCCAACAACTCAGACGACCCAATCTCGTATTTTCTGTGTCTGTATGTCTGTCTTTCTTCATGTCCTCTCTTCACTAGTTATGTGTCTTCCAGGAGCCATGCTTGATGAGGTGGGTACAAGGCTGTTTTCTTATGTGTTTGTTTTTAAATAAAAACAACACTTCAATTACAAAGCGCCATTCTGTTCCCTCCATGTGAGTCCTTAGACCCATGCTGAGTACCCATCCTGTTCATGTTCCCACACTGTCATTACCAAGCATGCATCCAAACTCAACCCACACTGTGTAATGTTACAGAATTGATATGTTACAGATTTTTATTCCGTTTCTTATTTTAAATTAAGCTTTTTTTTAAAAAGGCTATGCTATTATACATTAACCTAATTCATACATTTTAATTGTATCGTATTCTGTCACTTAAATGTACCAAAATTTAACTTATCTGTTCTTCTTTTGATGAAAATTTAAGATTTTCCCCCTAATTTCAACTGTTCTGCTATTGTATAGTTTCAACAATAAAAATCTCTCCAACTGCATGAAGTAGCACCTACCTGTGTAGTGGAAGTTTTGGTTATGTTATGTAAACATGTCTTTGTTTTGATTCCAAGTGTGAGGTGGGAAACTGCCTTTAGCTTATGCACAGCATTGTGACAGGGTGCTTGATCTTTGTCAGCTGATAAAGCCTTATGAGTGAGCATGCAATCTTTGCCAGCTGGGAACTGCTTCATGGAGGGGGGTGGTCTTTGCCAGCTGGAAAACATCCTTGTGTGGACTCTGAGAGGGTATAAATAGGAAGAGAGAGAGAGAGAGAGAGAGAGAGAGAGAGAGAGAGAGAGAGAGAGAGAAAGAGAGAGAGAGAGAGATTTTTCTCTAGGAAAAGAATTTCCAGGGTGTGGCAAATACATACTTTATCCTTTCTACATTTTGACAAACTGTGTTTCAAAGTGATTGGTCAGTTGATTCTTCTGCCAATAGATTGATTCATCTGATAGGGCCTTGGTTTTGCCTGTATAGTCTTAAGGAGTGTTAAGGTCTGAGTAGAATATGCACATAACTGAAAATATGACCATTTAAGAACATAACATTGGACAAGGCATGGTGACTCATATTTTTAATCCCAGCACTTGGGGAGGCAAAAGCAGGCAGATCTCTGTGAGTTCAAAGCCAGCATGGTTTTAAAAGTGAGTCTAACACAGTCAAGGCTACACAGAGAAACACTGTCTTGGAGACAAATAAAGAAAGCCAGGCATGGTGATGCATGCCTGTAATCCCAGCAATCCAGAGGCAGAGACAGTTGGATCACTGTGAGTTCAAGGCCAGCTTGGTCTACAAAGTGAGTCTAGAACAGCCAAGGCTACACAGAGAAACACTGTCTTGAAAAACCAAAGAAGAAGAGGAAGAAGAAGAAGAAGAAGAAGAAGAAGAAGAAGAAGAAGAAGAAGAAGAAGAAGAAGAAGAAGAAGAAGAAGAAGAAAACAAAGAATGTAACATTGGGCCAGGTGTGATGTCACATCCTTTTCCCAAGAACTCAGGAGGTACAGGCATACAGGCCTCTGTGAGTAAATTCCAGTCCAGACAGAGATACATAGTAAGACCTGTTTTAAGAAAAGAAACAATACATTGCATCTCTTTATAGCTATGAATCCTCTGTCTAAGACAGGCAGAAATAGAAATAGAATCTATTTACTTAGGTTTTTAAATAAAATAGTAAGCCATAGTTTTTCAAAAACCTACCTACAGTTAGAGGGATAATTAAAATAGGGAACATGAGAAAATGGATTCATTCTTTGAATATGGTTTGCTTTATTGACCTAATTATCAAGTCACTTAATATTTTACATCATTACCCCAAAGTTAATTTAGTACAAAAATAACCCAAAAATCAGGACCAAGACAAAGGAAATAAACCTAACAAGGTGTCCAGTTAGTGGCTTAACCATGAACTATTCCACATCACTCTAATCACATCTATAACTGTGAACATGCATATTTGATACAATTTTTATTGCTGTGAAGAGGCACTATAACCATCAAGTCACTTATAGGAGAAAGGGTTTGCTTGTTGTTTACAGTTTTGGATGTTGAGTTCATGACAATCATGACAGAGAAAATGGCAGCCAGCAGGTATGGCACTGGAGAAGAAACTGAGAGCTCACATCTTGAGAGGACAACCATGAGGCAGAGAGAGGAAAACGAACTGGGAAGTGCACGAGCTTTTGAAACCTCAAAACCACCTCTCACTGACAGACCTCTCCCAACCAACTGGAGATTAAGTTTTCCAGCTTTGTGTCCTAAAATAATGACCACCCAGATCCTCAGGCCCACTGGTGGTGACACTTAAGGACTGTTTTCTACTATATGGAATGTGTCTACTTGGAGTGGCAACTGACTGTCTAAAGGCAAAAATGAACAAATAATCATAGGACATCTTATCAGGCTGGAAAGCAATGTAGGAGCAATCTCATGGGGATGATCTCAGTAGGCAAGATGTTGCTTTGAAGATGGAATGATTGGGCCATCAATAATGACCAAGACTGTAGTAGGCTGAAACCCATGTATGTCATGACCTAGATGTTTATAGTGACTTATTTAAAACACCATCATGGCCTGGGGAGATGGCTCAGTGGGTAAAGTACTTGCTGTGAAAGCATGAGGACCAGAGTTCAGATCCCCAGCACCCCCCTAAATGCCAGGTGGGTTGTATGGCCCCTATATAATCTTAGTGCAAGGAAAGCAGAAATGAGTGACCCCCATAGCAAACTGGGGATACAGCTTAACCAAACCTGTGAATTCTGCTTACAAGCGAGAGACGCCGCCTTGATGTACAAAGTAGAATTCATAAGGCGTCATTGGAATCAGTTTCTGGCTTCAATGTGCATGCATGTTCACATGAGAACACACACACAATGCCATTATAAGCTAAGCACACTAATACATGCCTATAACACCAGCACTCAGACTGAAGAGGCAGGTCGATTTCTGTGAGCTTGAGATTGGCCCGATCGACACAATTTCCAGGATAGTCAGGGCTACATAATAAAAGCCTATTTCAGAGAGAGAGAGAGGAGGAAGAGAAGAGAGAGAAACAGAGCAGCCACCATTAATTGTAAAATACTAGAGACAAAATACTATAATAAAAAGTAAAGAACAAAAGGAAGAAGCATTTGTTTTTATTTTCCAAAGAAGCTGTGTGTCCAGATGATCAAATAGTTTATTGGAGAAAGTTCTCTTCACTTCCGCATTCTGGGGCATCCAGCTAAAGCAATAAAACTAGAATGCTACCATTGTATGTTGCTAATGAGTTAATGGATCTCAGCAAAGAAGAGCAATGACTGCCCACAACCATAAGGGAAAGACCTTTGGGTCTTTGTGCACAGTACCAAGGCTGAGTTCTCAGAGGACAGAAAAGAGATGGGGAGGACAGAGAAGGAAGTCATGGAAGGGGACAGAGCTGATCAAACATCCAGTTCTATCAGTATTTTGTGTGCCACAAGGGACAGAGAACTCATTATGTGCTACCCGAGGAAGCTGGGGAACAGCTGACAGGTTACCACGAGGTTCAGTTCAATGCCACAGCTACCGAACTCCTCGGAAGTCTCAGACAGCAGTGCCTCCCACAGAACATGGTATTCATTCCGAGTGCTGCTGAGCCAGCGAGCTCACATCACCTCTTCTGGCCTTCTATCCCCATATCCTTAGAGGAAGTGCCGCCAGCTGAAGTTCCCGACTGCATGTACCAACACTTCTTAAGATGCAGCCTTCCCGGCCACAGGGGAAGACAAAATGCTGCCCCCCACCCCCACCAACCTTTATGTGAAAGTGTTTTGCATCAATGACCATGCTGACTTTGAACACCAGGAGCCTGCATTAAGTGAGGACTAAATAGAGAGTTATGATGGGATTTCAGCCAAGCATGGTGATGTACTGGTAACACATGGGGTGCTGAGGCAGCAGGAACAGGCTAGCCTAGTTTTTTTTAATCAGTGAAATATCTATTTCTAAAAAAAAAAAAAAAAGAAAGAAATATCTATTTCTATCATTTCTATATATGAATTACACTCAGACCACTAGAAAATATTAGTTGTAATTCAAGAGATCCGCTACTTATATAAAAATGGAAGCTAAAAGAACGTTTCCAGAAACTCACCACTCAGAGAACTGTGACTTTTCAGCAGGGAAGGTTTTTAGTATATTGCTAATATAGCATTGAATAGGACGGAACGGCTTATTCAAAGGTCTAAAAAAAGGCAGAACTGTTCCCCTGCTTCTCAGTGTCTCAATCTTTTCCATATTTAGTGAGTAAGAGTCAAAAATATCAAAACTCCTGGGAAATTCTCAGCTCGAGAATTTATTTTTGCTTAGCATAATTTAGTACCATTTGTAGCTGCATCATGCAAGACTCAGGATCGCTTATACTTGAAAGCAAGAGCAATTCAAGACACGGCTGTCAAATCAACAGCCAAATAGTCCTTTATCCTTTGACAATTTGTAGTTGATTCATATAAAATTAAGAAAAAGGCTCGATTATGGTGCACACCTATAATCTCAGCACTCAGGGAAGCAGAGACAGGCGGATCTCTGTAAGTTTGAGGCCAGCCTGGTCTACAAAAGTGAGTCCAGGACAGCCAAGGCTGAAAAGGGAAACCCTGTCCCAAAAAACAAAAAACAAAAAAAGAAAAGAAAAGGAGGAGCAAGAAGTTGGGGAGATGGCTCAGTGGAGGAGAGTGCTGGCTGGACAAACATGGGGATCCAAGTTTGAACCCTGAGCATCTGGGTAAAAGCTGGCCTGGCTGCATGAACCTGGGACACCAAAGTTGTCTGGCAAAGAAAGGCAGATTCTAGAAGTTCACTGTCAGCCAGCTCTGGTTTAGTGAGACATCATCTAAGGGACATAAAGTGGCAGGAGAGTCAGCATCCAGCCCTGGGCTCTGCACATGTACGTGCATACCATAAACACATGCATTCTCTCACATCACACACACACACACACACACACACACACACACACACACACACACACAATTAGTTATTCTTTATTAAAGAAGGGACCAAAAAGACTAGGACCTCAGCCTTAAATAACAAATAGCCCTTAGAGGAAAAATGCTGAGCTGGGTGGCTTCACCCACCCATGTATTGACAGTGACAGTGAACCAGCTTATATTATCTCTAACCAGACATCAAAGGAAGTAGACTATATGATAAACAATACCGTCCAGAGAGCAGGACACTGATTTTAATTGCTCTTAATTTTCACTGCAAGGCAGAGAACAGGCAAAGCTTCAGAGAAAGGAATGATTATTTTTTAACTCCAAACTCTGAGGAGATCGTGTGCACAAGACACCAAGCTGGATGTTGCTCTAACTATTTTCCAGAGCTAAAAACAAAGCAGTGTTTCCCCTTCCCCAGCAGCGTGTGCACCCATCGCACACTCCATCGCACACTCCATCGCACACTCCATCGCACACTCCATCGCATACTCCTCGCCCCCCCCCCCATTCTTCCATCTCAGTGGCTGATGGACCTAAACCTTGAACCTAAAGCAGCATGCAAAGCTGCCAGAGGTATGCTGTTGGTGCAGGACTCGAAACATCAGCTGAGGAGTGCTGCAGATAAAGGAAGCAGATCTGTGTCACGCTATAACACGTGCACTAGGGGTTTCCTATGGTCTATTTTTAGTAGCCATTAGTAATGGCTTATTTGAAATTAGTATCATCCAAAGTCAAATGAATCTTGAGAATGAAGATTATCCCCATTTGACCTATCCCCTTTTAAAATTGCCAGATAGCTGCTCCAAACAAAATCCATCATGTTTAGGGCTCTTTGGTTTCTGACCCAGCATTTAGTCATACAACTAGAGAATTTCATAACTTGATGAAATCCTGAGAATAATGAGCAGTCTTGGACTGTCTTGTATGTTGTCATTGGAGGGTGTGTGTCTAAACACTGTCCTGAGGGCTCTAACTCTGATTGGATTCCACCAGAAAGGGGAGGCCAGGTGGTATGGGGTATGGCACAGTAGTAAGACACTTGCCAGGCATGTGCAAGGTCCTGGGTTCAATTACCAGTACCATCAAACGAGGTAAGAGATGAAGAGATGGAGAAGGGGGTGATAGAAATCATGATGATGAAGATGGGGATGATGGAGACAGAGTTGATGCAGATGATGGAGATGGGGAGCATGGAGATAGTGATGATGAAGATGGAGATGATGGAGACAGGAGTGATGCAGATGATGGAGATGGGGATGATGATGATAGAAATAATGCAGATGGGGATGGTGGAGATGAAAATTATGGAGAAGGGAATGACGGAGATGGGGATGATGGAGACAGGGGTGATGCAGATGATGGAGATGGGGATGATGGAGAAGAAGATAGAGATGATAGAGGAGAGAGAGAGAGAGAGAGAGAGAGAGAGAGAGAGAGAGAGAGACTGAATAGGCTAAGTTCAAGCTGCTCCTACCACTTCCTGTACCTGATGTGTATATTGAACAGAGAAGGCAAAGATGGAAAAAGTTCAGAGGCCACAGATTTGCCTCCCTGTTCATGTGTGCCTCCTGTTTGGTGACATTCAGATATATTTCTAAACACTTCCATTCACCACTCTAGAAAATATACCTAAGTCACCTAGAGTTTAGGTTTACTCATCTATAGTCCAATGCAAATAACAATTAATAGTGTCTGTGCCTGTATTCCAAGAAGGCAATTGACTGAACTGTAGAAGAGAATGCTTAGACAAGGACTTTGGAAAACCAAAACACTACATAAATATTGGCTTAATTTAATTAGCTAAAAAGTAGTAAATTATCTACATAAATGGCTCCTTATGCTCCACATAAATAGAACCACTTCTAGCTCTAACTCATACATGAATTTTCCAAAAAAGAGAAGGAAATAAGGCCAGATGAAATCACTGTGGTGCTGTGTTTGTTTGTTTGTTTGTTTGTTTGTTTGTGTTTTTAAGAATTGCTGTCTGAGCTGGGCGGTAGTGGTGCATATCCTAAATCCCAGCACTTGAGAGGCAGAGGCAGGCAGATCTCTATGCCTTCAAGGCCAGCCTGGTTGACAGAGTGAGCTCCAGGGCAGTCAGAGCTACACAGAGAAATCTTATCTCCAACAACAAAACAAAACAAAACAGAATGAGAGGAGGCAGAGAATATTACTATCTGAAGACTTTTTGTTTTTTTAATTGTATATATTTATTCATTCTCTCTTCCCACCAAGAGTTTAAGGCAATATACATGTGCTATAGAAGTACATTAATGGGTCTGAGGAAAATGACTGAGTAGGTAAAGTATTAGAACAGAGTGCAGATCCCCATCAATCATGTACATGAACAAGGCTGCCCACCTATCACACCAGTGTGCAGAAGGCACAGACAGGCATCCCCAGAACAAGCTGGTCAGGTAGACTAACTGAATCAGCCAGCTCTGAGTTCAAATAAGAACAAAGATCCTGCCTCAAAAAATAAAGTGGGAAGATATCTGACATCAACCTTCGGTATCCTATGCACATGGCAGACACATACATGTGAACATATATACACATTAGTACATATTACAAACAAATGAAAGAAAAAATAAAGTACATGCAATAAATCAAATATATGAGGACAGTTTTTTCTTTTCTTTAACAAGTGTGTGTGTGTGTGTGTGTGTGGTAAATGTCCCTTCATGTTAAAATCTTACCTGTCAGACAGGAAATGGTGGTACTAACATTCAGGAGGCAGAGGCAGGCAGATCTCTGAGTTTGAGGATAACCCGGCCTTCAGAGAGAGTCCCAGGACAGCCAGGACTACACAAAGATAAACTGGATCTCAAACAAAAGCAAAAGCAGAAACAAACAAACAAACAAAAAACCCAAAACTTAGGGCCGGGCATAGTGGAGCAAGCCTTTAATCCCAGCACTCGGGAGGCAGAGGCAGAGGCAGACAGATCTCTGTGAGTTCAAGTTCAAGGCCAGCCTGGTCTACAAAGTGAGTCCAGGACAGCCAAGGCTAACACAGAGAGACCCTGTCTTGAAAAAACAAAAAACAAAACCAAAACAAAACTTACCTGTAATTGCAGTACTTGGGAGGCTGAGGCAGGACCATTACAGTTTCTGACCTGGAATGTTTAATGCGACCCTGTGTCAGAAAGAGAGAGGGATATGAAATGATTTGGGGGGTGAGGAGAAGGTGAAATTTGTGACTGTGATAAAAAGTAATAGAACAGAGTGGGAAAGGGCACAATTGAGCAAGGTGGAAATTTTGGACCTGAACTTCCTGAAAACCAGGTGGTGGGGGTGGGGGAGCAACACTGTGTAATTCTCACTTTTAGAAAAGACAAACTTTATGTAAGAGCAGTAATAATTTCTCCATCATGCTGAGGGTAGCCGACATTCATCCTTGGTGCCTGTTATTTGCCCAGAAAAATGGGGCCCAGATGACAGTGCCCCTCCAAAAAACTGTAACTATAGAAGAGCGAGTGTCACTCAGAGAAGCCACTTGGCTTCTGGCTTTCAAGTTCTCAGAACCACACCCCACAGCAGCAGAGAGCCTCACTGCGAATGAGTAAGCTCAAAGACAGCAGCAGCTGCAGCCCACTCTGCCCATCTGCTGCCTCAGTGGCCATCGGGCAATAGCCCCCCGCTACGAGTCACATCTCATTCCTCTATAGGAAGCAGCATTTATCCATTCTGAAGAACTTTAACGAGGAAAGACAAATCTGCTTGGCAGACACTAGCTCTGTAGAGTACCAGTGACATGTTTGTTATCAACTCTGATGTCCTATGGCCCATGGAAGGCTAACAGCAATGCCAGCGCGTATCCACTAAGTGTTGAAGCCACATTTTCTCTTAGAGATCTAAGGTGTGCATCGGGAGCTAAGGGAGGTGACTCAAAGGGTAAGAGCACTTGCTGCGCAAGAGTAAGGATCTGAGTTTGAGTCCCCAACAACCCTGCCCCCAGAAGCTGAATGAGGCTGCGTGCAACTGTAACCCCAGCACTGGTCGAGACCAGGATGGAGAAAGGAGGGTTTGTTGTCTATCAGCCTAGTTCATTGACACTCTGTCTTGAGGAAGTAAGGCTAAAAGCAATGGAACAGGAACTCCAAAGTCTTTCTCCAGCTTCAGTGTGTACATAACACACACAAGCCACACACATACATAACATATATACACACACACTACACATACACCATACACACACCCCACACACATCATACACAAATCACACACACACCACACACATACCACACATACACACACTACATACATAGACATCACACACACCATAGCACACACACATACCACACACACCATACACATATCACGCACACACCACACACATACCACACATCACACACACACACACACACATGCGCACGCACGCGCACACACACACACACACCTCAAAATGGAAAGAAGGAAGGAGAAAAAAAGAAGAACCAACAAAAAACAACTTTGGGGATGGGTCAGAGTATAGCCTAGTGAGAGAACACATGTTTAGCATCTATGAGATCAGTGCCACACACTAAAAGTTAAACTGTCAAGCAGAAATGAAAGGTATAAGGAAGGAGGAGGAAAAGGAGGAAGAGGAGGAGGAGAAGGAAAGAAGGTCTATGCTAAGCACCAACAGACCAAGGTAAAAAAAAAAAATCAAAATGGAGTCCTATGAAACCAAGCTGAAACTAAGCTGCCTATCTGAACTTCTGAGTAATCAGAATTAGATAGGTGGAATCCAAATGTCCCAAACAGGATAATCTCTGTCTTCGTGATACTAAAATTCCCTGGGCTTTTATCTTCACTCGAAAGAAGGGACCCGAAATAACCTGGTGTTATCCAACTGTTGCTTTCCTACTGCCCAGTTTCCCCATTCCTGCCTTAGAAGGAAAGTAACTTTGGAATGACCCATCCACTTCGGGTTCTGTTTCTGCTATCGTCAATCCTTTCCTGTCTGGGGGGAAAAAATCTCTTCTGCTCTGGCCATTGCAACACTGGTTCAACTTTATGGAATGAAGTGTTACCCAACTTCCGAATCAAAACTTCAGATCTTCGAGTCATTGTAATCTTATCCTTTGACAGCAGTTTTAGTGCCATAGACTTCCCACGCTCATAAGCAACAAAAATGCTTTTCTCTCAGCTTAGGGCCTGGAAAGTCCATCCAAGTTCAGGGAGCTGGCAGATTCGGAGTCTGGGAGGGGTAGCTTGCTGGCTAATCGATAGTCATCTTTTGCTGTGTTCTCATGTGATGGAAGAAAAGAAGTGAACTCCCTGGCATTGCATATGAGTAATGTAGGAAATGTGGGAGTCTTTCAGAGTACAATCTCTGTAGCTTCACACGGGCTTTAACTCAGGGTTTAAGGTGCTAGAAGTTCACGAGCACATAAGACTTTCACTGAGTCACTGTCACGATCTTGAAGACGGAAATCTACAGACCACAGAAGGGCAAGTTTTAGAAAGAAGTTGTAGTATTACTGTGGAGAAATGTCTTGAGTGGATGTAACAACTGTCAATAAAGCGCTGTGTAGCCAATCATCTGGGCAGAAGGATAGGAAGTGAAAGAAGGGACTTCCTGGAGAGAGGGCGGAACCGAGAGTTGACAGTTGATGGTTGAGAGTTGATGGAGAGTGGGAGTAAAGAAGAGGCTGAGATTGTTTGCTTCATGCCATCGGCCCTGAGTACGTTTCCCACATACCCTCTGCATTCCTACATGTCCTCCTTTGCTCTTTGTCATCTGCCATGTACATCCTGTAAGGCAATTTTGAGTTACCCAGTGGCTCAGAGTCTGCCCAAGCCTAAGTATTTCATCATCAACTGAAAATATTAAAAATAATTTTTGCTTTATAAAAAAAAAAAAAGAAGAAGAAGTGGCTGAGAAGGATCAGGTTGGCAAGTGCTTGGGATATATGTAGGTTATAAGGATTAGAGTAGGTTATTTTAGGTTATTGCTAAAAAATAAAAATAAAAATAAAAAAAGTAGCAGTTTAGATTCTGCCGGGCGTAGTGCTTGCAGCTTTGAATTCCGTATCAGTCTCCTTATGTCAGTTATTGGCTTTACATTTTATTGTAAAAGAGTACAGCTGGGAGTTAAGAGAAAGAAAGGAAGCGGAGTTCCTACACAACACAGGTGTGTCCAAAAGAAAAATCGAGGTCCCACTGAGCTGCTAGTCTAGGCTTCCCATGGGATTCATGGCAGAAGCTGAGGTGGGGCATGGGGAGACAAGCTGGTCCATCCACAAGGCATCCAGGTGCCTCTCGGTTCCACTCACATCCTCTTGTATGATTTCCAGGCAGGGATGCTCACTTAGAGAAAGACAGGGAGAAACTGGAGGAGGAACCACAGCCCCTTTCCGGCATTCCTTGCAAGAGAACCAAGGACATTTCCTTCTAGTTTCTAACCAAGGATAAGACTCAGAACTGCTGCTTTGGAGGCCCCTGCTCTGAACTGACTGGCCACTATCTAGGTCCCTTTCTCATTGTAAGGGACCTAATCCTGACTGTAAGGACAGTGCCCTCCTGACTGCATAATCTCCCAGCACCCTAGGATTAGGATTTTAATATACAAACTTGGAAGAGGCAAGCGTTCAGGCCGGTGTTCGCCCTGTCTTAAGAGCACCTCCAGGCTTGTTTGACTGTAGACCCCACTTCTATTTGCATTTGCTTGACCTGGAACTGTGTGTGAGCAGTGTTTTGGTCTTAGAGGTTCTCCCATACTGAGGCTGTACCCTCTCCCCCAGCCAACATTTGAAAAGTGACATCTAAACAACCATCAGGGTCCCAGCCTAGCCTTGCTGTAGCTATTGAGTGGGTTGAAGCCAGGGCTCCTGCTGAGTACCTTACAATGCATGCCCAACAACTCAGAAATAGCTAATTTAAAGGTCAATAACAATAAGACTAGGAGACATTAAACTAACTCCTTTCATGTTGCCAGGACTGAGGCAAAGGTAAGGAGGAAAGTGGTTACCCAGCATATATAAGGCTCTGTGTTTGATCTCTATCATAATGAGGGAGGTACCCTTCTAAGCTAAGAGTTAGTAAAAGGTTAATTGTCATAGAGAAGCTAAGGCATGGTGCCTCATCCCTCTAACCTGGAAATCAAAGTCTATCCTGGGCTACATACTGAGCCTTTCTTTCAAAAAAGAAAAAAAATATCCCCCGAAATGTATTATATAATGCATTGTCTTTTGTGAACATGCTCAGAATGGACCTATTTTATTCATATATAGTGTACCTGGAGCTAATAAACAACCCGCCACAATAGCCCAAATCCTCCCCAATATATGGGTGAAAGAAGCCTCCCCCTTGGTCCCCTGAAAGTTCTCCAGATGAACTGACAAGTTAAACAGAAGGGAAGAAATGCACAGTGATATGTACAAGAGGCCCTCACAGCACAGGGTCATCCACAGAGTAGGAGCCCTGACAGGCCCATGGCAGAGCCTGAAGCGGATCTTATTATGTGGATGAAATCTGCCAGGTTATTTCTCAGGAGCTGCCTTCAGTCCAGCAGAGGAGCCAGCTGTGTGTAGTGGCACACATCTGGAATCCCAGCTATCAGGGGGTTGTGCAAGCAGGGCTCCAGTTTGAAGCCAGCCTAGAATACATATAGAGATTCTATTTATACACAACACACACACACACACACACACACACACACACACACAAGTAGAAAAAAATTGTCTGGGTCTAGAGCTTTAATTTCTTCTTCCTGGGTTATCTTTCCCTTGTTAATGAGGTTTCTTAAATTATTATTTTATTTTATTTACATTGGTATAAATAAATGTATGTCTGTGTGAGGATGTCAGATACCCGGGATTTGGAATTACCGACAGTGGTGAACTGGCATGTGGGTGCTGGGACTTGAACCTGAGTCCTTTGGAAGAGTTAAGAGCAGCCAGTGCTATTAACTGCTGAGCCATCAGAAACTGCTGAGGTTTCTGAATAATTGCTTTGTACCTGAGAAGGGGACTTGAGCAGAAGCCTCTCCTTGGGCTTTGGAAGAGAAAGCAATTAAGAGACTGGGCTATTACAGGGAAATTGGAGGGACATCTTAAGGGTCCTTCACTTAGTTCAGTCACCTTGAGAATTGAGAGGTTTTTGTTTACTCATTTGTTTGTTTTGTTTTGTTTTAACCAACACACCATCGATAACTAAGTGTCCTCCCAGCTCTGCATTCTAATATCACAGCACTGCCCACCAACACGCCTCATTCTTAGTGCTGAGTCTCCTCCAAACACAGCAGTTCTTTCATGATGGACAGTAGGAAAGGTCTCTGGCCTGTGTTCCAGACAGGACATTCTGTGTACTCCCTAAGGAAAACCCTCAGCACACCTACCAGGCCATGACAAAGAGCTCCAGGTTATACAGATAGCTTAGATGGTATATATATGAACTACATATACATTCCATATTAAATAGGCCTCACATGGGCCTTTCACAGCCAGGTGTGGTGTCTCCCAGCACTGGGGAGACTAAAGCAGAGGGATCATAAGTTCAAGGCCAGTGTAGGCTATATAGCCATATACTTTGGGATTCTTTTCATTACTTTTTTATAGCCATATACAATTTCCCTTTCAGTTCATGTGATAGCTAAATTAATTGTCAACTTGATAGGATTGATAAACACCTAAACAATTAGCGGGGCACAACTTTGGGTGCTTCTAGAAAGGATTAACTGAGGAGGGAAGATCAATCCTCAGTAGAAGGCACTATTGCAGGTCCTCAGGACCCAGATCAAACTAAACTTCCGAAAGGAGAAAGCCAAGTGAATACCAGAATCCATCTCTCTGTGCTCCCAGAACCCCTCAGATGTGAGCAAGCAGCCTCATGCTCCCTCTGTCATGTCTTCCCTTCTACAATGTACTGTCTATCCTCAAACTGTAAGCCAGAATAAACCCCGCCCCCTTTACATTGCTTTCTGTAGCATATTTCTTCACGGCAGTGAGAAAAGTATCTAATAGAGCCACTCTTCTGCTCACTGGCAGAGATACAACCTAGGAGACTCAGAGCCTCATGGTATCATGGGAAAAGATCAAGACACCATCTCATGGACACCCCGTGATGCTCTTTTCCGTGCTTTTCCAACTCCTCTCACACCCAGTCTCACTGCTCCCCATTCACACCAATGTCTGGTCCCCTCCACCTCAGTTTCCCAAACCCACCTGGGCCTCCATAAATCTTCACCCATACATGGCCTAGAGACATGCCAGGAAAAAGAACTTAATGTAGGTTCCCTCTAGCACAGCTTTTCCATGTTGCTGTTTGGCTTTTTGTTTTGTTTTGTTTTGTTGTTTTGGTTCTTTGTTTTTTTCCATTTGTGATAAGTGCCAGAGTGCCAGAGTCCCCTTAGGAAATACGCTTTTGAAACTCCGAAGTCCAGCTTTTAAAAATAACCTCTCTCTCTCTCTCTCTCTCTCTCTCTCTCTCTCTCTCTCTCTCTCTCTCTCTCTCTCTCTCTCTCTCTCACACACACACACACACACACACACACACACACACTACCATCTCTGCCAGCAATTTCAGAAGTCTCTACAAACTCTTGCTGAGTCATTTATTCACCATATAATAAAAGCAACAGGCAAGCATGGTGGGACAGTCCTGTAGGCCCAGCACTGGGAAGGCCAAAGGAAGGAAAGCTATGCTCAAGGTCATCCTGGGCCACATAATGAAATCCTATCTCCAAAAAGAAAAAGGGAAGAGGGGAGAAGGGGAGGGGATAGAGGGAGGAAGAGAAGGAAAGAAAAGAAAGGAAGGAATAAAAGAAATAAAGAAAAGGAAAGGAAAAAAAAGAATGCCCCTACCCTGGAGGAAAGTAGCAGCTATGTTTGGAAGAGAAACATGGGGAAACTGGTTAAATCTTCGACAGGGCCTTCTCTCACTACAGTCTGCTCTCCCACCACTTTGGAGTCTGTTTCACTGACCATCATGTTTGGTTGTCACTCGAGTAACTATTGCTAGAGGGCCTGTTATTAAAATTGCTTCCTGAAGGAGATGCATGCAATATCAAGCCTTTTCCTCCTAAGGTCCCAACAACAAACAGAGGTGTGATTCTGTCAAAGTTCACCCTGGGAAACCAGTGAATTTATTAGGCGCACTTAAGAGGGATGGGTGACAGGTTACTGGGAGAAGCATAGGCAGACTAAAAGCGCCACACGAGAAGGTCTGCACCTAGCATGGATGGTGATGTGCCTGTGGCTGTGGTGTAGATGGAATCCCCTCCTCTCGTCCTCCCAGAGGCCAATATTATTGGGGCAGAATTGCATAGACTAGTTGGAATGTGTGGGTGGGTACTAATGAAGGAAGGTCATCTGTCAACAAGCCCAGCTGGGATGTTTACAACCCTGCACAGCTGAGCTGATAAAGATGTAGCAATTTGGTCAGAGCATAGTTTTAGTAATTAAAAAAATAAGATACCAGGCAACAGATATTATATGGAGATGTGTGTTGTATGAGCATGGAGAGAGAAGGAAAGGGGCAGGGGTACCCCTGAGAGACAGAGACAGAAGAAGAGAGGAAGAGAAGTAAGAGAGTTAAGAGGGTAAGAGGGCTGAGACAGAAGGATGAAGTGGGTCTGTCTTTTTATATACTGGGCAGTGCCATGCCCAGTGACAGGTAGGCAATGATGTCACAGGTAAGCAATGACATCACAGGTAGGCAGACTGGAGCAGAATCCTAACAGATAGTCCTCTACAACAGGACCCGATGAGAAAACTCCATGTATAAAAGACACTCAGAGGCAGGTTCACCCAAGAGCCAGAATCTACATCATACAGCAAACGGCAAAGAAGAGTGTCCCCTCCCCACTGCCCTCGCCTTCTCCCCCAGCGCCTAAGCCTGTCCTCAGAGAATGAGGGGGAGTTTTTGCTCTTGTACCTTCTGGAGAGGCTGTGTTTGCACTAACTAGTCCATAGGCAATAGGAGTCCCTGATGGTTTGTTTCATTCTGTTTTTGCAGTGCTGGGGATAGAAGCCAGAGACTCACTAATGCTATGTTAGCTCTCTACCACTGAGCTGAGTGGTCCCCAGCCCCTACTCCATTGATGGCTTTTAAGTAGATGAATAGAAAGATAGAACAGAGCTTTTGGCAGCATTGGTGCAAGTGGCCGTGGGTAGGCTGGAGGGGAATGTTGAAGCTCAGCCTCCTCCTGGCAAAGTCCGAACGAGTTGCTCCTGAACAGGAATGAATATAAAGACAACATGGAAACACCAGGCCAGGCCAGCCGGATCATGGGCCGTGGAGAAGCCCAAGAGTTATGGCCGCCTTGCTGCCTGAGCCTGTAGCCTCTTGTCTTCATTTCTAGAGTAGCCAAGGTCGACGCTCCCCACGCAGAAGCCTGCCAGTAGAGTCCTTACCAGGGGCCATGTCCTCTTCCACATGGCTCAGGGAACTTCTGGTACAAGGGTGGCTCTGGGCCACTGTGAGAAAGGTCAGCCTTCCCTGCAGATGTTGCCATGGCTCTATCCTTCTGGGCATCCCTCCAGGGGCCTGGAGTAATTCCAAGGCCCAATCAGCAAGTTAAAGCCAAAGCGGGGCCAACACAGCACCTCCCATCTCAGTGAGATTACCACGGAAGATGACCTGACCTGTCCAGGCACGCTCCGGAGGACTGGTGGGCTCTGCAACCTGGTGGAGAATGGGGGGGGGGGGAGCAG
The DNA here is from genome assembly GCF_964271855.1 of Acomys minous. Taxonomy (NCBI): domain Eukaryota; kingdom Metazoa; phylum Chordata; class Mammalia; order Rodentia; family Muridae; genus Acomys; species Acomys minous. Next base: position 36,791,780 of record NC_140484.1, on the reverse strand, counting down.
TGAGGCTCTTCCACAGGGCTCACTCCTTTAAAAAACAAACAAACAAACAACTGAGACCCTGCTTTTCAGCCAAGGGTGGGGGCTGCTAAATCTACCCCCTCCCTCTCCCCTCCCACACTGACCCATCCTTTTGTGTGTATTTCTAACTCACCCTCCTTTCTCAGCATGCCTTGCATTTCCTCCCAAGCTGACCTCTTTTCTCATTCCTGCACACAAATGCGGAATCAACAAAACGTACTTAGCCCCTAGCAGACAGTTCCTCTCCATCTCTTCCAGATCTCCAATTCCAGCAAGAGCCCAGCAGGCATTCCCGGAGATGGGAGATGACCGAGGCTTCCCTAGCACCCTACTCATCCATCAGGAGAAGGGTTGCATTCCTCAGGCCTGGCTGAGATTCCTGAGCCTGGCTCTGCTGGTTTCCTTTGTTAAGTCCTTGAGGGCTGGGGGTAGCAGGTGAGCCTTCAGGGTCACTTGCAGCTAACTTTGCTCCTGGCACAGAACAAGACATGAAAAGGTCACTGACCACAGGAGGCCTCAGGATGTGTGTCCAAGAACGAATGCCAGGCCAGAGTACTGTGAGGAGAGTGCAGGATTACAGACGGCTGGGAGGAAAAGTGGGGAAAGCTTCACAGACAGAAACTGAGACACCCTCCTGGTGAGAGTGGCTGACTAGAAGAAACAGAGCCATTTGCTGATGTGCAGCTCACCCTGAGGGAAAGAGTCTGAGCTTGAGGTAGTAAGAGAGAGAAAACCAGACAGCTCAACTGGTATTACTTTATGAAGGGCCTTGCACGTCAGGAATCTATCCCACTCATCACAAGGAATCGTGGAAAGCCACAGAGCAGGGAAAAAACATATTAACTGTTGGCTCTTACAAAGGAACATGTCAAACAGGGCCTTTCTTTGGGGGCACTATTGGCCCTCAGAGCCACAGCTGTAACGAACTATAGAAATGATCCCTGGAAGGATCGTCTTCAGAGCCACAGCTGTACACAGCTGTGCTACAGGACTTAGGTGGATCGAAGAGTTGTCTCCATGGTTAAGATCACCTTACAGAGGGCCAGAGGTCAACCCCTAGCACCCACGTGGCAGCTCACAACCATGTCTGACTCCAGTCCCAGAGGATATACCAACCACGTATGTGGTACACATACCCCAAGCAAAGCACGCATACACATAAAATAAAACAAATCTTTTTTGTTTGTGTTTTTTTTCTTTTCTTTTTTAATTTTATTAATTTATTCATATTACATCTCAGTGGTTATCCCATCCCTTGTATCCTCCCATTCCTCCCTCCCTCCCATTTCCCCCTTACTCCCCTCTAGATGAGAGAAGCATGGGAGAATGGCAAAGTAGAAGGATCCAGAGGGTCCTAGAAACCTACAAGTAGAACATTATGATAGGCAGATTTGGGCCCAGGGGTCCCGCTCAAACTATGGCACCGGCCAAAGACAATATAGGCCATAAACTTCAAACCCCTACCCAGATCTAGCCAATGTTTGTGTTTTTTCAAGACAGGATTTTTCTGGGTAGCCCTGGCTGTCCTGGAACTTGCTCTGTATACCAGCTGGCCTCAAACTCACAGAGATCAGTCGGCCTCTGCCTCCCAAGTGCTGGAATTAAGGGTGTGCCCCACAGCCAACACCTAGTTTGAAAAACATCTTCTTAAAAGAAGTGCTATTGCAATGAACACAGGCCAAGGAAGTGAAAGCGCGGATGACACACTCCATCCTTACACTGTTAACTGTGGTTTCAACTGAACTGGCCACCGCCTAAGCTACATAAGAACTTAGAAGGATTCATGACTGGAGACGCTAGCTCAGGGAAGTGTAGTATCTCCCACCTCCAAATATGGGCCTGGGCCACACCCTGTCTTGTCTCCCATCCCCCACACCCACAGGTGACCCCTACTCTGGCCAATCTCCCCAGATACAGGGGAGGACTCTAAAAGAGGCTCCTGAGGAGACTAGAAGATCTGAAGGAGGGAAAGCTGCTGCAGCTCAGACAGTGGGGTGCTGAGCTCCTGAGGAAGGAAGGTGGAGAAAAAAGGCTCTAGCGGGTCCTGCACTATCACCCTGTGGGGCACAATGGCAACCCACACGGGAGCTGGGCTTCAAGACACAAAAGACCACACACTGCATGATTCTACTGATAGGAAATACTCAAAATGGACAGATCCAGAGAGAGAGAGAGAATACAGAATAATGGTTGCCAGGGGGATGGAGGCAGGACAGGAGGGGGGGCGACTGCTCCTTGGGTAATGTGCAGAAACAAGAGAGTGGTGATGGCTGCAAAACCATAAACACACAGAATTCAATCGAACTGTGCCCTTCAAATACACTCTTCAGTGACCGAAGGAGCAAGTTTATGTTAAATATATTTTACCACGAAAATGGTCCCTTTCTCCTGTGTTTTTTGTCAACTTGACACCGAGAAGAGGAAAACTGTAGACAGGTCCCAGGTTATTGTCTTAAAGATTGAGGTGAGAGGTCCTGGTCCATTGTAAGGTGCTGCCAACCATGGGCAGGTAGTCTTGGGGTGTGTAACAAAGCAGGCTGAGCAGTGTTCCTCCATGGTTTCTGTGTCAGGCTGTCCCCAGGCTCCTCCCTTGAGTAGTTTCCTTGATTTTCCTCAGTGATCAAGTGTGCTGCAAATGTCATAAGCTGAAATAAACTCTTTCCTCACCAAATTGCTTTTGGTAATGGTGTTTTATCACAGCAATAGAAACCCAGACCAAGACACTCCTGTTTACAAAGTGGCTGGGCTTTGGCCGTTGTTAGTTGTCATCCAAGGGCTGCCTCCAAGGAGAAATGACAGGGAATGGACTTCAATAATATGAAGGAACGGCACAGAGGTCGTCCAACTGGCCTCATTCCAAAACAAGGCAGAGCTGAACCCTCTGAAGAATACACACACACACACACACACCCGATAATACACATGAACATCACAATGTACACACATATCACAACACACACACATATATATACACACATCACAGTACCCACTCACATATACACACATCACCATGCACATACATACACATACACATAATACACATGCACATCACAATACACACGCATCACAACACACACACACAAACACACATACACACACTGTAGTAATCATTGAATCATCAATACCACCCCCAAATACTTCCAAAGCACAAAATGCCCCCATTCTGGGCACATAGTGAGATTGTGCTTCCTTCTGCATGAGTGAGACCACATGACTAGTTAGCTCTGGCCAAGGAGGGGCAAGAACTGGTCATACAAATGATGCAAGGCCTTCTGGGAATGGGTTGCTCCAATGCTGATGACAGAGTCCAAGTGAGCATGGGCAGAGCCTCTGTTGACCTGCAGTGGACACAGTTTAGAGAGAGCAAACTGCTGTCTTTGGCATTTACTCAGATCCCAGGTGGCTTGCTCCTCCAGCATCATCCTCCGCCCCCTGGAGAGATCACACTTGGGCCCCTGGCAGCTTTGATGCAGTCTCAGTGTGCACTGAGCAGGTTGAGTGAAGGAAAGCCAAGAGCACTTCAGTACCTGCTTATAGAACAGGGATGTGTCCTTTCCTTTGTCCTCCTGCTCCTCTAGCAAAAGAGAAGGCCCGGGAGAGCAGCCAGGCAGTGAAGGACCACACCTCGCCTTCCTCCTCCAGTTCCTGTCCTTAAGTAGAAAGGAGATATGAATTAAATCAGATAGGATTTAATCTGTAGCCTCACCAGACGAAGCTATAGTAAACTGGAGTGCATAGGAAGCAAGAGGAACTTTGATATCCCAAGTACCAAGAAAGGGAAAGTCCACAGGTCTTTATCAAAAGCAAGGAGAAGGTGGCACCTTCCCAGGGGGGTAAAAAGTTAAAGAGGAAAGAACTATTTCCGTAATGACAGTCAAGTTAAGAAAACCCACAGAGCCAGGCCCAGGAAGGAAGACTGGCATTGGCAGCCCAAAATAGGACAGTTGCTCTAGTGGGAACATAGAGTCCACAGTCTCCGGAAGAGTGTTCAGTGGTTATAGCTGAAATTTGAAATGGCCTCATAGGCTCACGTTTACAGTTAAGTAGGTCACTATCAGCTCCTTTGAAGGCAATGCCGAGTCCCTGTCCTTCCCCCCCCCCCCCCCCCGCCTCTCTCTCCACCCTCCCCTCCTGTCTTCCATAGGATGAACAGTTTCCTCCTTTCCATTCTCTTGCTTCTTCGCTGCCATGACGTTGGCCTCGCTGCCGACACAGAATCATAGTGCCAAGGGACCAAGAAAAAAACCCTCTTAACCGAGCCAAAATCCTTTGGTTGTTTCTTCCAGGTATTTTGACCACGACTTAACAAAGGTAACTAACATCCCACTCTGCAGCCACCTGGCTGGGCAATACCCTGACGTCTTCCCCTGCTTGTGGTTTCCAACCAGGGTTCTGGAACTGATGGAACCCAACAGAAATCTAGAGGTCAGGTAAACCAGCAATGCATCCAGGCTTTCTAACTCCCAGGTATCAGGTTATAATGAATAATCGATGTTAAGCCCTGCTGCAGGGCGTGGCTGGCATGGCCTGCCCTCTACCTAGGGGCGGGGCTTCTCCTCTCCCAGAGACTCACTATAAACACCACACATTTTGGTCCCACTCCCTTTTTGTCCTCCCTGCTGCTTTTGCCCTTGCCCTTTTCCCACCTCCCTGGCCTCTCTCCTTCCCTTCCCCCACTCCCAGCTCACCCTGCTTTCCCCTCCCCCTACTGTGCTGCTTCCAACAGAGCTGCATTTATATATTATAGCTTCATCACCATTAGCTCATTCTGATTATTTAATCAGTCAATGGAGAGTTCATCCAGAGGTCCAAATGAAAAGGACTCATTGCCTGCCTCTGCCATTGAGAGTGCCTGTGAATTCCTGCCGTGTTTGAGGACTGTTTCTGTTTGTTTGTTTGTTTGTTTGTTTGTTGTTTGTTTGTTTTTTATTTTTTGAGATGGGGTTTCTCCATGTAGACCAGGCTGGCTTTGAACTCACAGCAATCTACCAGCCTCTGCTTCCCAAGTGCTGGGATTAAAGGCATGCGCCACCATGCCCAGCAGGACGGTTTCTTTTATGGCTGATGTTTCAAATGAGCCTGGTTACAAAGCAAAGTAGACCAGGATAATATTTTCATCAGGAATGAGTGAAAAGGGAGAAGGAAAAAGGACCGGAACAGAGAATGGAGAAGGCAAAGAAGTGATTTGAGCTTGACTGCTGAAGATGCCATGTAAGTTCCCTTGAGTACCAGTTTTGATAGCACGCTGCCCCCACTCCAGGAGCTTGTTGAGAAGAACAGATGAAGAGGCTTGCTCTGTCACGTAGTGTTGGACAGGAAATACACTCCAGAGGACATAGCTGCAAAGAATTGAATAAAGGGACTCCATAGGGTACAGATGGGCCTAAGAGAGCCAAGGGGGTAATGAGGCACCTGAGGCTAGTGATGCTGAGAAGCATTTGCTATCCTCTCTATGCATGAAGGGCTGGGAGGCAAGGGTGACTCTGGACACACCAGGTGTCCTTCTCCTCTGGAAATGAAGGTCACAGCCTAACACCCCCACCTTTCAGGTCCCCACTCCCTCTATGAAGAGACAAAAGCATCTTTGCCCTATCTCATTACTGCCTAGATTTCTGGTCTTCCAGTGCCTTCCACTGGGTGAGCCCCAAGGACATAAGGAAAGAGAAGAAAAGTTTAACTCTATTGGGGCCCCAACATAAACACTAACCAACTTGGAGTAAGTAAAGTCGAGAATAGGCTGGATGTGGTGGTACACACAGGTGGATTTCTGTGGATTCAAGGCCAGCCTGGTCTACAAAGTGAGTCCAGGGCGGTCAGAGCTCTTGTTACACAAAGAAACCCTGTCTCAAAAAATCAAAACCAAAAGTAAAACAAACAAAGCAAGAATGGAGGACAGGAAATGCAAGCCAGTTCAGCACCGTGTTTTTTGCATGTATAAGGAAAAGAGGGGGAATTGGAGAGATGGTTCCGTGGTTAAAAGCACTGGCTGCTCTCCCAGAGGACCCAGGTTCAATTCTCAGCACCCATGTGACTGCTTACAACCATCTGTAACTACAGTTACAGGCAACCAGATGCCTTCTTCTGGCCTTCATGGGAACTGCATGCAAGTGGTATGCAGACATCCATTCAGGCAAATCGCCCATAAACATAAAACAGCTAAGTTTTAAAAAGAGAGATGGGTGGGGATGTGACTCAGAGGTAAAACTATCTATGCCATACAGGAAGTTCTGGGTTCAATGTGGCACTTGGGGAAAAAAGAAAGGAAGGAAGGAGTTAGAGACAGAAAAACATCATGCTTTAAAGTGACACCAGATTCAACCAAGCCACCCCTGATGTCATGGTAGCAAGATAATCCTGGCTAAGATTTTTTTTTTTTAATTTTCTGTTAGAGCCAGACATTTCTAGGACCTGAAGACTCCAAGGCTGACGTCAAAAAGGAAAATTGCTACAGGGCAATTGCATCTACCTAATCATTCTCTGTCCCCAAAGAGCAAGAATAACTTTCAAAGGCAGGAAAGCAGCCCGCTTCAGCACATAGAGGCTAACACAGTCCCTGGATGCTCAGAGCTTGCTAGATCTGGTTCAAATTCTTTCTTTCCAAATATCCTGTGGCTGACAATAGGGATGGTTAATCTAGGTAAGCCTGTTACATTGTTCATGTTGGTCATCATATGGCCGTGTGTCTCCTCAGGCCCCAACCCTAACATACACACACACACACACACACACACACCAGTCTTTTGGAGAACTCAGACTCTGACATTCCAACACTAGTCAACTATAGCCAACCAACCAATGCCTTGTATTTTAAAGGGCTGCCTTCTGGAAAAGCACAGTAAAAGAGGAAGGGTTCAACTACTTTAGTTGGAATGCAGCTCAGGTGAGCCCAGGAAAAAAGCCTGCAGAATTCGGATCACTCCCTGCTGGGTAGTTAACTAGAAGAAAGAACCTACACTGCTATATTTGGCAGCCTGAAGGAAAAAGACTCAGAAAAGGGGACCATGGTGAATGGTCCTAGCAGGTTAGATGAATCTTGCCAGGAAAACGGGAAAGAAGCCTTTAAGACTTCAGCTTGCTCCATGGTTCCTCCCTAAAATTATGTTAACAGGGTACAGCATTGCATGTGGTAAACTTTATGGCACCCCCTCCAATGGCCCTTCCTGTGAAGGGTGTGGCTACTGTAAAAAAATAAAATAAAGTCTGCCGTCTAACATACCTGAGCACGCCTAGAGGCCAAGGTAGCTTTTTTCATTGCACAAAGATGCTATCTGCTTGCCAGGCGTTGTTCTCAGGGAACTGCCCTGTCAAGAGGTAGAAGCCGCGCTCAAGGTTCACAGCAGCCTTGCCTAGATTCCCCTAGTTGTTAAAGGTACGCTCGGGTCTTGAGGACAAAGAACAAGCCTTGCACCAGAACCAGAGCGATTCAGAAGAGATAAAGGTACTGTGCTAATAATCACAGCCAGAGAGACAAGCCATTTGTGATAAGCCCTTCCCATTTTCAAAGGTCACTTCCAGCGGGAAATCTCAGTGAAGCTTAGAGCAGCACCGGGTTCACCTATGTAAATCTGTTTATTCTTTTCCATGGAGCTGTGGAGCTGGGCCTCTCCACGCTGCCATTGTGATTTCAGCTTTCTGATTGCAAAGTCTCTGCCCTTCTTAGAGTAGAAACAACAAGAGAAGTATGTAAAAAAAAAAAAAAAAATCTGCCAACTTAGAAAAACTCCCAAGTACAGAAGAGGATAACCAGCACCCATCCACAAGCATCGTGGGACACAGAGCAGTGGTTTCCCCTCAAGTCTTGTATCCAGTCTCCAAATACGTTCTTTAGCCTCTGCCTGGCCATTCTGAATGCTGCCCCGGCCCTACTGCCGGGCCAGGAATGAGCACATGACCACACCAGAGACAACGAAGGGAAGTGAGGCTTGTGCAGCCTTGGGGTCCGGGATGGGAGGACACCCTCTCTTTCCCATTGGGCTCAAGCACAGAGGAAGGTTATGTCTGGAGCAACTGACCCCTCTAGCGCCCTCATGTGGAATATGAGAATGAAGGCAATGTGGATGACAAGGAGCCCAAGAAGGGACTTACCAAGGCCCTGATGACATCAGAACCTCTGGACCGAGGCACATGCTCAAATACTTCATATTTCCTGCATTATATATCTCTTACCCCTCCATCCCAGCACTGGAGGCTAAGCCCACGGCCCGCTACAGCCTGAGTACATATCTTGCCACTGAGCTACACCCACAGCCAGAGCCTGTGTATTTTTTTATGGCTTAGGTAGCTTGTATTGCATCATCTGTCCCTTGCACCTAAAATATCTTGACTGACACAAGTCATTTCTTCCTCTTCTGTTTCATTGGCCATATGCTGGTGGCAGCCATGTCCTGTACAGCACTAGGGACCAACAGAGGTTCCCACAGCCAAAGAGAGTGTCACAGAGCCAACAAGTGCCGTGATGTGGCTAACCACCAGCTCTACTCACCAACAGGGTGAGTTCCCTGTGCACAGATGTGTGCACAAATGTTTCATGGAGCAGGAGAACATTGTGGGTACAATGACTAAGCACACTTCACTTCAGAGGAGGGAAGTATGTGCCAACATCAGACTGTCCTCAATCTTGACACTCCCCCCCCCCTCCCATAGTGAAAAGCTACTCCCCAAGGTAATGGAAAAAGTGAAAATAATCCTTCTCCAAATGTGGATCATAGCAACCCCCCCCCCCCACTTCTACCTGATTGGGCCTGGGTAGATCATATACACACCGCTGCATCGAGCCCAGACAGCCTCATCTAAGTCACTATCGGGAGAGTCAAGAGTCCAAACTGGGATTCTGTGGAGGAAAAAAAAAAAAAAGTAGAGATTAGCAATTGGGTGAAAATGTCCTTACAGACACCATGTGAGCGTCATCACTGTGACCTGAGCACAGCCTTCTAACTCAGTTCTTTTGTTTGCAAATTGAGGACAGATTTAAAGACACCAACATCCCCTCTCCTGCTCTAACATTCAGATAAACTCCCACCATGAAGCAGGAAAGCCAAGGGAAGCGAGAGCAGAGTGGGTCATTGCTTATTCCAACTTTGCTTCACTCTGGGGGTGATGAGCTCCTGATGGGACACAGATGCACCCTACTTAAAAAATATCCACAAAACGCACCCACTTAGGTGGAGCTACACATGCTATGTTGCCTTTACCACAGTTCTCTTTTCTATTTACTTCCAGATACCAAGATGCTATGGTGCCCTAAATCTGAAGAAAGCGCTCTTGGGGCCTTTTGACTTGGTTTGCTGTTTTGGTTGTGGGATTCTGTCCCCCCCCCCCACCTCTGAGAGGTCATTATAAGATGTCTTGTGCAACGTGGAGGGGGGGAGGAACTAAGGTTTCTTTCCAAGAAAGTGTGGGAAAACAAACTTGTGGAGCAGCAGTTTTCAGCATAAATCAATTTAGCATCCTGTGTGTTTCAACAGTTTCCCTTATCACTTCTGGACTTTATTAAGGAGACTGGTATCCAAACAATGGCTTTTCTCCATTTCCTCTGCTGTTTGTTCCTCTTTCTGGGGTTATTCTAAAGTCCTAAGAATGGGGAGGAGGAGCTCGTAGAGCAAATATCTCTGCTGACTCTGCAGACCCCGGGCAGCCTCTAAGAGCCTCTGTGAGAACAAGCCTGGCTCTTGGCACCAGATTCCTATCAGGGACCTTCTTGCCTGCCATGTGTCTTGGCATCCTTGCTGCACCTTATCAGGGATGCTGTGTACAAGAATTGTGTCAGCATCTAAATGTCTCAGATACTGCCTCCCTCCAGAGTGACCCGGGGACCATCAGGCCAGTAAAGGTTTTGCCAGACTCAAAAACACAAAACAAACTCTGCCCAGCTTGGCACATTTCCCTACACCATCCTCTCACCAGCATTTAACGCCATCAGAACAGGCTGACATGGCACATGTCATAGGACAAGCCATACATCAAACATTGAGAAAAGATGGAGACATGGGGAGACTTACTGAGGAAAACTCCCTCTATACGCTTTGGAACTCACCAAGCAAGAATTATGGGTCCAACGCTCACATACGCTTCCATTTCTATAGGGTTTTTTTTTTAGGGGGGGAAGGGGCAGGGTCTCATGTAGGCCAGGCTGGCCTTGAACTCCTAATCCTTCTAACTCTCCCTCCCAAGTACCAGAGTTATAATTGTGTGCCTCCCGCATGCAACTCCATATTCTTTAAATTGAGGGGTCTGTAGGTAAATCCTAATGTAGATCTACTTCTCCAACCCTCAACCCCTCCAAAAATAAAAATAAAATTTTAAAAAGGAGAGAAATTTTAGCAACTCGAGGAACTATTCAATTGGCGACAAGCTTTATTGACAAGGGACAGTATCTTATTCCAGTCAGGTTGGAATTACAGCATCCTCCTCTTCCAGAAGGCCTATTATCCGGTAGTCTCTCATTCCGATTAGGGGCTCTAAGCAGAGCTGCTTATAGATCCGCGTAGCACAGTGGTTCTCTGCCTTCCTATGGCTGTGACCCTTTAATGCAATTCCTGATGTTGTGGAGACCCTCCCCCACCATAAATTATTTTTGTCACTACTTCATAACTGTAACATTGCTACTGTTATGAATCATAAATATCTGCTATGCAGGATGGCCTTAAGTGACCCCTATGGAAGGGTCACTCAACCTCCCAATGGGTAGTCACCCACAGGTTGAGAACTGCCTCAGCAGGTTGCTGATTATCACAGGGGGTTGCGCAAGTCTCTTTACTACATGATTATCTTACAGAGGGTCAGGAAGGATATGGAGCTCTCCAAAGATTCCCCAGACAGAAAGAGTTGAGCATGAAGGATACTTTCTGCCAGAGAAAGTCCAGCCTAGGCTAACCCAAGGACTGTCCACTTGTGGCCCGAGCCAGGAACTAAATGCAGGCACAGGAAGTCATGAAGATCCTGGGGACATTTAAAGAGAGGCAATAATTTTATTCAAGGTGTACCCTGTTTTGATAAAAAGCACTCCAAAATGTTTCCCATTTTGGACTTATAGGATGGACAATATTCCAATAATCCAAGACTAAATGCCAGAGGGAGGAAAAACATTCTTACCCTAGCTGAGAAATATTTGGTCATTTCTTGAATCCGAGGTAAAGACGAATCCCATATTGGGAGTCAAAAACTCTTTTCTTTATTGGTTTGGTTTTTATCTCAATGTGACTTCAAAGCTGCAATGCCTTATTCATCACTGAAAGTATTTATCTCTACTGGCTTAGAGATCTGCAATAATAATAAAAGGTTTGGGTCTCGACTTGATGTTTATTAAATATGTGCCATTGATTGATGGACTGATGGATTTATAAGAATTTATCAGAGGACAAAATACACACTTGGGGCCATCACTCACGGAGAAGCATTAATAAAATGAAGCTGACTCTTTTCATTTCCCTGTTGTCGCCTAATCACTGCCCAGCAGTATGGTTTATAAGTCCACCATAGGTTCATTAGCATATTACTATAATACATACCCAGAATAAGGATCCCATCTCCTCTCAGAAGAGATGTGTAGCAAGCTTCATGTACCAATAGGCTGACACAGCCAGTGGGCAGCACCAGCTTCTGCTAAGAACATTTCAGAGTGCCTGTGCGCAGTAGAGTGTCATGAACAAGTTTCCAAGACAGAAATCATCCATTCATCCATACACAGAACCACAAGAAGGCATCAACTCCGTTTAATCTTGACTTGCAATGCAACAAGGGCTAGACTAGGAATCCATCTGGGCCAATTAGATTAGGGAGCCATTTCAGGACAGGTGCCAGAGAAATGTGCTTTGAGCTATTATTCACTTGCAGTTAAGCGTGAACACAGTATAGATCATGAAGGAAACCTCTGATAGTTAGAAGTCTGAGTTATGAGCTAAAGAAGCTCAGAAAAATTGACCTAAACCAAAGAGAACTGATGGCTTACCGGGTACAGTATTGGTTGGGTGTCAATCCTCAAAGGACATTCCTCAGCATCTGTTGCTGTGTGTCCCCTCAGCCCTAATTTCCTTGGTGTGGCAGGTGACAGTCGGAGAGCTCCCCTGAAGCTTTATTACAGCTACCATCTTAGCAGCTACAGGTGGATCCAGCAAGAACTCAGGGATGGTTCCTATTGGTCTGGCTGCAATTATACCCTTGGCTTTCAACCAGGAGCTGTGGCCGGAGAATGACAGCCTTCTCACTGGCCATCTCTCTTATGAACAGAAGACAACCTTGGTCATGACACAAGGACTAAGACTTAGAGAAAGAGATTTCCGAAAGAAAATTAGCGTGCTTTGGATATAGCTCAGCAGTATTACACTTGCTGTCCAAGGCCTTGGAGCTGATCACTAGTACCAAGGGCAACAAAAACAATAATGACTCACTTTCCTAGATGGCCCATGGAAACTGAGTGTCAAAAACAGCTCTCTACTCACTGACTGTGTTAGACCTCATCCTAGTTACTTTCCTATTACTGTTAGAAAACACTAGGGCCTAGGCAACTTATAGAAGAAAAGGTTTAACTTGGGCTTCTGGTTCCAGAGGTCTTAGGAATCCATCATGGTAGGGAGACATGGCAACAAGCAGGAAGTGAAGAGGTCACATCTTCAAAAGCTATCATGAGGCAGAGAGTGAACTAGGGATGGGGTGAGGCTATTTGGAACAGGAGGTACTGTTTTCTTTTAATGTGTATGTTTTGCCTGCATGCATGTCTGCACACTATGTGCTTTCAGGAGGCCAGAGGAGGGCATTGAAACCCAACCCCTGTTGCAGGATATTCGATCCTGCTGTGAATCCTGAGATTGTAAACTAAAAACCTGTTTCTAATTTGACATGGTTCAGCCCTAGCACATATGTTTAATCCAGGAACTTTCTGTTTATTGCAAACGAGTGATTATGATGTGGCTCAGCCTAGCACATACCTTTAATCCAAGAGCTTTTTATACATAGGACTTAATACAATTAACCCTAGAAGAGGCAGAGCAAGAATCCAGGTGACAGGAATTAAGTATGTAGGAGGGACTCAGAGGGAAGGTTATTTAAGAAAGTATGGAGAAAAAGAAGGTGCTCTTTAGCTCTTTGGCTTTTAGTTTTGGGCTTTTTTTCCTGTGGGATGTGAGCTGAGTAGGAAGGTCAGTTGGGTTCTTTCTCTGCCTCTCTCTAAGCTAGCATGTTTTCACCCCAGCATCTGGCTCCTAAGCCTTTATTGGTAAAGACTGAATGGGTTTGGGATTTGCTCCAACAAACTCCAGAACTGGAATTATAGATTATTGATAGGCACCAGGTGGGTGCTTGGAGTTAAATATGGATTCTCTAGAAGAGCAGCAAGTACTCTTAACCACTGGACCATCTCTCCAGTCCCATGACATAAGATTTTTAACTCTCAAACTCTGCCCCTCAGTAACATGCCTCCTCCAAAAAGGCCACAGCGTCTAAGCCTCCCCAGATGGCATCACCAGCTGGGCACCAAGCACTCAGATGCCTGAGACTAGAAACACATTCACCATTCAAACCACCACACTGCCTTCCCTGGCCCCCATAGTCACACGGCCACATCATAATGCAAAATGCACTTAGTCTGACCTCAAAAGTACCCAGAGTCCTTTATCATCTTGATACTGTTCTAAAAGTCCAAAGTCCCCTTCTGAGATTCAAGGCCTCTGAGTTGTAACCCCCTGTAAAACCTAAATGCACAGTGCATACATGCAACACATAATGGCACAGAATACATGTTACCACTCAAAAAAAGAGGAATAATGGCCTAGTGAGGAAATCCTGGACCAAAGCAAGGCCAGAAGTCTCAAATCTGGGACTTTAGTTTCAAAGGGCTTAGATGGAGTGCATCTCCAGCTTTGTTGCCTCCTGTCTGCAACTCTTCCCCGTCTCAGCCCAGTTACCATTGGGGCCCTTCAATGCAGCCCATGCTTCATTTTCAGAGATTCGTGAAATGGCCTCTCGGGCCTCTTATCCTTTCAGGGGCTTCATGCAGAGACTCCCCTGCCACACGATGCCTGGTCTCAGCAGATCTCACATCCCCTTTACTCATGTACCCTTCATGACTCTACAGCCAGCCCTGCAGTGGTTTGAATAATAATAACTCCCATGGGCTCATGGTTGAATACGTGCCCCATGCCATCCCATTGTTGGAATTGTTTGGGAAGGAGTAGGAGGTGTGGCCTTCTTGGAGGAGGTGTGTCACTGGTGGCAGGCTTTGGGATTTCAAACACCCACGTCACTCCCAGTTAGCTCTGTCTCGTGGTTGTTGCCTCAAAATATGAGCTTACTGTTTCAATACTTTACCTGCCTGCTGCCATGTCCCCAATATGATGGTTATGAATTGGCCCTTGGAAACCGTAAGCCCCCAATAAACTCTTTCTTCCACAAGTTGCTTTGGTCATGGTATCCTCACAACAATAAAAAAGTAACTAAGACAAGCACAGTGCGGACCACACTGCCTAGTTTGGCTACAACCTTGGGATGGATCCTGGCCTCCTTGAACCTCATGAGCCATCAGATTTTGTTTGTTGTTGCTTTATAGCAATGTAAATCCTTCGGCTTTCTTGTACACATTGGATGCTAGGTAGGTAGGAGGTGGCCTATTCCAGTACAGATCAGACATCTCCATAATTGCTTTACCTCTTTCTGCACAAGTTTGGGCTGCAACATTACATTTCCCAGCATTCTTTACACTGTAATTTTGTATTTTTTTCCCTACCCTACATGCTCCTTTTCATTGTAGACCTGCTTAAGATCGATCACTTATAGCCACAGGACAGAGTCAATACTGTGCTGTCTTGAAATTGCCTCTGCTGCTAAATGAACTAACTCATTACTTATCAACTCAGCCTCAGACCAAAAAGTTCTTAGGGCAAGAGCAGAAGATAAGCAGGTTCTTTGCCAAAATATCACAGGAGTGGTCCGGAGCCTAAGTACTAATATTGCTCCCTCTCTAAAGCCTCTGGAGCTGGCCCTCCACAGTCTGCATTGCTCTCAGAACTGTATTCCAAGCTCCTCCAGGGATGACCCACTAAACCCTGCTTATAGCATTGAATCCCTCCTCTAGTCTTCCACATTCCTCCTAAAAGCAGCATGGTTGGGTCTGTCACATCAATAGCCCCTTCTGCAATACCAGCTTCTCTATTAGTTACTGTTTTACATGTTACTGTGATAAATTACTATGCCATGACAACTTTTAGGATGAATGGTTTATTTGAGCTCATAGTTCCAAAGGGCTAAGAGTCCATCACGTCAGTCAGACATGGCAGCAAGTGGCAGACATGGTGGCAGGAGCAGGTAGCTGTGGGCTCACATCCTGAGTTGCAGAAATAGAGAGCATGATTAGAAATGGCATGAGTTTTAACTCCCCTGCAACATTTTTTATTTAATTAATTTATTCAGATTACAACTCAATTGTTACCCCATCACTTGCATCCTCCCGTTCCTCCCTCCCTCCCGCTTTCACCCTATTCCCCTACCCTAGGTCTATGACCAAGGGGGACCTTCTCCCCTGTATATGCTCATAGGCTATCAAGTCTCATCTTGGTAGCCTGCTTATTCTTTCTTTGAGTGCCATCAGGCCCCCCCCCCCAACCAAGAGGATGTGGTCAAATATGGGGCACCAGAGTTCATGGCAGAGTCAGTCCCCGCTCTCCATGAGTTTTAACTCTCAAGTCTCACCCCCAATAATATCCCTCCTCCAACAAGACCACACTTCCTGAGCATCCCCAATCAGCACCACCAAGTGAGCACTGAGCATCCAAATACCCAAGACTATAGGGGAACTTCATTACTCAAACCACCGCAGACCTCTCTGTGGATTCTGGGGTTATAGGACCAATTCTTAGTCTTGTTGTCATTGAATTTTCTGTGTCTGAAATGTAACAGACAATTTGAAAAACCATTTCAAATAGATAAATGGAAGGACAGTTGGATGTATTCAAGGACCTAAAACACGAAGCACTTAGACATTACACATCACTGGGTGTTGTTTCTAAATGGACAATGTATCTATAGAAAGATGGGGAGCTAAAAGGAGTTGCGGGACGAGCACAGCAGGAAGGTGAGACCTGACCTTTGGCTTTAAGATTGGGCAGGAATAGAGAAGGAAGAAATGCATTCTGGGCAGGGATATAACGTGGACACTGCACTGAGATCAGACAGGTACCACCTATCCAGACACAAAGGGAAAACTAGCCAGGCAGAGCTTCAGGTGGGAGGGACGGTGGGAGAGATAAGGGAGAGGTGGAGCAAGTGCAATCTGATGAGCTAGACCTGCATCCTGAAGGCCCTGGAGTGAGAAGGAAACATGGCGGCTGCAAGCAGACTGCGGTATCAGCAGCAAGTGCACAGCAGAGAATGACAACGGCAGCGCTGCTGCAGAAAGACAAACCTTGAGGAGCCCCTGAGTGTGGGCTGGACAGACAGACAGTAGGGACGGGGAACTCACCAGAAAGCTGGTGCCAGGTGAAAGCTGCCAAGTGACGAAGGCGTAGACTCTGTGATGTCAGACAGCCTCTTCCATTCAGCCCAGTGGCCCATTCACTGCTGCACCTCCAATATTCTTTCTCTTCCTGCTTCGTTTTCTGTCTCGCTTCTTAAAAGCATGTTAGATATGTGTTTGCATCCAAGAAACTTGTAAACCGAAGGAGGTTCCAGTCACAGGGGCTAGGAAGAGTTCCGTGGGACAAGACCAAGGCTTGTGGAGAGGCACAGGGATGAGGAGGGGTTGGGGGTCCAGTGCAACTACTGAAAACATCTTCCCAGGAATGTCCGTTGAGTACCTTCATTCAGCTGACTGGGTTTGAGCTAAGCATTTGCTGGTCCCCTTGCTGAGGACAGCGGGCTGTGGGCAGAACAGCACAGGAAGGGTTCTTTCTTTCAGGCAATGGGTCAGGTTCAAGAAAGGTGTTCTGTGAACAATGCCCGAAAGCAACTGGTAGCTGTTTTGGACTTAGTAGCTTGAGCTGTACTTGGAAAACAGTTCCGTTTACTTCAAGACTGAGACATAACAGAGTTCCCCACAGCTGGCCCTTGAGGACTTCAATTTGGGGCTCATCTCTGCCTCTGGCCAGCTGTGGAGTTCAACTGTTTGATGAAACCGGTCTGGGCCGCAGCAGGGCCAGCTGTGACCATGTTCTGGCCAGGCCTTGCTTTTCACTGTTGAGTGTTAGAAATGCACCTTAGTCTAAGAAGAGGCAGGCAGAGACTAAATAGCTCATAGCTTTGCAGAGTGCCCTAGGGATCCCCAGGCAGTTTTGGCTCCGTGCACTAGATTTCTCCCCTAGTTTTGGTGTTTTTCATCTGTAAAAAGAAGGTAATATTTAAAATTTCCCCTAGAGCTTGATTATAAAGATTGTGTTAATAATGTATATGATGTGCCAGACTCAATACCCACTACAGGTTGAGTGGCCTTACCTGGGAGGCTAAGGACCAGATGTGTTGCAGATCTGGGGATGTTTGCATAGGCTTTCTAGGTTGAGTGACTCCAGTTGGAAAATGCCATATGCTCCAACACTTAGAATGTCTTGAGCCTTATCATATACAGCTGCGTGACCTGTGTTATTACTATCACTTGTATCTAGGCACATCTAGCAACCCTGCTAATAGGGTCCACACAGACTCCCTCCAAAAACTAAAAGTCCCTCCTTATAAGAGAGGCCTAGGAAGTGGGGTAAACCCTCCCACACTGCACTTACAGTTAAGCTCACACTACAGTCTTCTGGTCTCTCAGAGCAATTCCAACCACCAGAGGGAGAGTGGATTGCCAGGAAACACAGTCCCCTAACCCAGTCTCTTTCAAGCCACAGCTCTGAAAAACATCAGTGGTTTTGACAGCAACTTAGTGGAACCGAATTTAGTGTTTTCTTTGTTTACTGACATAAAATAG
The DNA here is from genome assembly GCF_964271855.1 of Acomys minous. NCBI lineage: Eukaryota > Metazoa > Chordata > Mammalia > Rodentia > Muridae > Acomys > Acomys minous. Next base: position 36,773,875 of record NC_140484.1, on the reverse strand, counting down.
AAAATATCATTATTGCAGAAGAATCAGGTAGCTCCTCTTTCACAAAGCCTTTTGTTTTCATTACACAAGTAGCGGTGTATGTGTGTCCTATATATATATATAAAATCTCCCACTGTGGTTCATGGCCAACTAGCATGAGGTTGACTCGTGTAGCCTTCAAGGATGTGCAGCAGAAAACAATTTCCTTGACTTCTCAGACAGACACCACCAGGTCTCATCCAAGCAATGCACCAGTCTGTACAAAACAAATAAACAAAAACCAAATCAGACCAGATGGAGGGCCAGTACGAAAGCCTATATGGATCAAACTGGATTACTGCCAAGGATAGGCCTCATGGACCACACCTCCAGGAGAATTGGCATGAAACCGCTGAGATGGAATTATCAAATCCTAGAAATCTCACATTTGAGACTTAAAACCTCATCCTGAGAATGGAAGGCATGAGACAAAGCTCTCTCCCTGTTTTGCATGCCTGACTCAGGAGCATGTGATACAGTCCCAAGATTACAGTTGGTCTCTCAAGTTGGTGGTCAGTCACATGAGCTTATCTCCTGATATCTTTCCCCGTGCAAATACAGCATTGCCAGCATTCTCGTCCCAGCCAATGGCACACATCCATCCTTAAAACCCCTCCCACTCCCCAAGGTTTATAAATCCCTAGTTCACATGAAATAAAGGGGCCAACCATCTACTTCATCAATGACCGTCTGAGACTTGCTGTTCATTCTGGGGAAAGAACAGCTCCCTTCCTCCCTAGAGAATTCACCGCTGGACCCCAGGTCCTCACTGCCAGTCAAGCAGTCTCAGCGGAACAACCTCGGCTGATGCAGAAGGCTGTGTGACCGCCTCCGAGCTCAGTGCTCATAAGCAGCAGTCCAAGAGTCAGCCCAGATCTCTGCCACCATCTTTCACTGCTCTGCTCACAGCAGTGCCCATCTACTAGGGGCAAGCCGCTGACTCTTCACAAACCTGCTGTCTGATTTGTGGGAGTCAGGCAGGGTGTTCTCTCCCTGCCTAGGTCTGTCTCAGATCCTGCATTCCGTCTGTAACCCCATCAAGCACAGGCATTCACCTGCACCTTTTGCTGCTATGCGGCTTTATAAAAACAACTGTAAACCTTCTGCTGCTAGGGATGGCTAGTTTAAAAGAGCAGTAATACTTATTGCTGAGAAAAATCTTTTCTCCCGCACTTCCGGCTAAACAGGATACCTTGTGAAGCGCGGATCCAGTCCTGTGTGTTTCATCTTTCCCTGCCCAGAGACCAATGTTCCTGGGGGATGCAGAACCTTTGATTCCATGATTCACCCTTTGCGCCCAGAAGGGCTCAGACTTCCATCGGAGAAAGGCATACCCCTAGCGCTGTGCTCACCAGCAGCCCAGAACCGGAACTACAGTCAAGTGTAGTAGTAAAAGCCTATCATCTCAGGAAGAAGCAAGAGGATCAGTAGTCAGGAGCTCAGGGTCATTCTTGCCTACATAATGAGTTCAAGGCCAGCCTGGGCTACATGAATAAGGAAGGAGAAGCTGGAGAGATGGCTTAGCCGTTAAGAGCCACAGCTGCCTGCTCTTCTACAGGGACAGGGTTCAGTTTCCATATAGTATGCAAACATATATGCAGACAAAACACTCATACACATAAAATAAAATATAATGCAAATGTACAGGAGGAAACACACTATTTCTTAGCTTTTCTTCTTGGGTGTTCATTAAATACCAGCACCTCTCAAAGTCAAACATTGCCTTTCTTTTCCTTCTTATATATGGTGTATATGGCTCTCCTCCCAGCATTTATGACTCAGCCTTGTCTTGATTTCTCAATGTGGCTGAATCTGAGTTGCTGGAACTCTTAACTCCAGGTCCATATCTTGAAATCACAAGCAGACTTTCCTCTGGGGAGGTCCGTAGACCCCTCCAATTGAGCCTGTGTAAAGCTCCGTACATCGTCTGTTCCTCATCAAAGGAAAGGAAGGTCAAAGTCCTCATCCTGTGCTCCTTGCATTGGTCCCAATATGCTGACGGTGTGCTGACATGTGACTTTTCAAAAATAATATTATCATAGAGAATCTCTTGGAACTGAAACAAACCTCAGAAGTAAGGATAATCATTTCTAATTCCATCCATTTGCCAGCAAAACTCAAGATTTCCTTGTTCTTAATAGTTGAATAGTATTCCATTGTGTAGATGTACCACAGTTTTGTTTGTTTGTTTGTTTTTTTATCCACTCTTCAACTGAGGGACATCTTGGTTGTTTCCAGGTTCTGGCTATTACAAATAAGGCTGCTATGAACATAGTTGCATAAATGTCTTTGTTGCAAGTGTATTGGGTGACTGGTCAGGCAGTAAACTGTCTTAAGTCAATTTGTACATTTTGGAAGCTGCTAACCCACACTGCTGGTTCACTCAGGATTGTAAGTTTTATTCCTCCTCAAGTCTCTGAGGGGCATTGAAGACAAGATAGTATAGTTTTACCACCAAGCTTAGCTGAATAGGGGACAAGATCATCTTAGATTAAGTTAAAGAAGTTAAGCTATTAGAGTTGAAATAGGATAGATATTGAATTTCACTTGGAAATTTAGACCCAACAAGACAGGAAAGACACTTACTTCAAATGGGAAAAATGCAGATGGCCAAGTCACTATGAATGTAACATGTCTAGAACTCATTATTCTCATGATTGTCACATGGTTCTCCCTGCTGTATGTAGTTTGTTTTATACATGTGTAATAAAATAAAAGTATTAATAAAAAAAGAAGTAAGGGTATTCTTGTCGAAATCTCCTTGTTAGCCAGGTTTATGGGAAACACTGGTAAACTCAGCATTCTGGAGCCGGAAGCAAGAAGATCCCAAGCTAGAGGCCAGCCTAGGCTATATACTATATGCCTAAATAAGAAAATGAATTAAGGCTCTCCCTATTGCCATCTGTGAGATAAAACCAGAAGCCAGGCAGACAGCAGCACTCAGGCCAGGAGAGACTGACTCAGTGACTGTGGTAAGAAAACCTGCCCACGGCTCTTTTCTGGCTCTGCCATGGCTATCTACCTTATTACATGATTGCTCCAATGTGCCCCACACTTCCCTGGTCGGTACGAGGAACATTGTCTTTCTTCATATCTTGGTTCGAGGTTTTCACCTTTCCCAAAACCATGGGCTACCTCACAAAGACTCATGCTGAGCTATGTGACTGGCTCAAAAAGGCTTCAAAATCGTCAAACAAGATGATAGCAGGCATGGTAGCACAAGCCTTTAATCCAAGCATTGGGAAGCTGAAGCAGGTGGATTTCCATGAGTACAGGGCCAACCTGCTCTACATGTCAAGATCCAGGCCAGCCAGGGATGCATAATGAGATCTTGTTGGTGGGTGAGGGGAAGAAGAAGAAGAAGAAGAAGAAGAAGAAGAAGAAGAAGAAGAAGAAGAAGAAGAAGAAGAAGAAGAAGAAGAAGAAGAAGAAGAAGAAGGGAACTATGTGTGCTTGCCTAGCAAGCATGAAGCCCTGGGTGCAAGTGGTAGCACTACATAAACCAGATGTGGTGGTGCATGCCTTCAATCTCAGCAGCTGGGAGTGGGAGGCAGAGTTTTCAGGAGTTCGAGATCGTCTTCAGCTGCATCTGCAATTAAAGGCCACCCTAGGGCTCATGGGACCTTGGCAGAAGGAAAAGGAAAACAACACCAACAACACATGGGGAAAGAGACTCAAGCCAGGACTGACAATGAGTCACCTCAAGTGCCAGTCTCAACCAATTCCTCATGACTGCTTAGAACACTGTTAGGGACTCTGCAGGGGTTTATACAAACTTAGCAGGAAAAGTTGGTAAAGGCACAAGATGGAGACATGAATATTCCTGATCTACATGAAATCTTTTTTTTTTTTTAACATTTTCCTGCACACACCAGCACCAGAACTACGTACCACTTCCTGAATGATCCCTTGATCAGGCGATTCTTTTCACCACAAGTACCGCCTGTTCTCATAACTTCTTCCTTTCAGCATCAGCAATTGCCTCAACTTCCTCAAATGGGACCCTTCTCGTGGTTCCTGACATCTTCTACCAACACAGTCTTTTGCTTCCTCTGAGGGGATGTCAATGTCCTCAGGCGTATAAATGTGTGTGTGTTCTATAGCATGTGTGTTTCTCCTTCTCCCATTGAACGATGGGGCCTTTTAAGACAGTGAACATGCCTTGCTTATCTTGCAATTCTTAAACCCGCATCACTAATTTAGATACAGCCAGTGTTCAATTGAAGACTTTTGAGGAGAGTGTTGGGCTTTTTGGTTTGGTTTGGTTGGGTTTGGTTTGGTTTGGTTTGGTTTGGTTTAGTTTTTTGAGAGAAGGTTTCTCTGTGTAGCCTTGGCTGTCATGGACTTGCTTTGTAGATCAGACTGGCTTCGAACTCACAGAGATCTGTCTGCCTCTGCCTCCTCAAGTGCTGGGATTTCAGGTGTGCACCATTGTGCCCGGCTCAATAGAAAATTATAAAATAAAAAGCCAGACGGTGGTGGCATATGTCTGCAATCCCAGCACTTGGGAGGCAGAGGCAGGCAGATCACTGTGAGTTCGAGGCCAGCCTGATCTACAAAACGAGTCCAGGATAGTCAAGGCTACACAGAGAAATCCTGTGTCAAAGAAAAAAATTATAAAATAAATCAACTATTTAGCCAATATTCTGATAGTATTGTGACATGGAACTTTTTTTAAAAGCATATTGGTGGCTGGAGAGATGGCTCAGCAGTTAAGAGCTCTGACTGCTCTTCTAGAGGTCCTGAGCTCAATTCCCAGCAATCACATGGTGACTCACAATCATATATAATGTGATCTAATGTGTACTGCATATGTAATAAATAAACAAATCTTTTTTTAAAAAAGCATATTATCAGAGAATCTCTTGGAGCTGAAACCATCTCAGAAGCAAAGATATTCATGCAGACATCTCCCTCATGGTGAGGTGTGATAGCAAACACCTGCAATCTCAGCTCTTCAAGCCTGAAACAGGGGGATCTCAAGTCAGCAGCAAGCCTGGGCTACATATGTGGTAAAAATCTTGTGTTAATAAGTAAATAAATAAGTAGGGCAGTTGTGGTGGCACACACCTTTATTCCCAGCACTCTGGAGGCACAGGCGGTCAACTTCTGTGAGGTCAAGGTCTGCCTGGTCTACACATCCAGTTCGAGGACAGCCAAGGTTGCACAGTGACGTTCTGTATCAAAACCAACCAACCAACCAAGGGCCAGCTAGATGATTAACACACTCATGAGACAGACAGACAGAGATATCTTAAAACCAATAGACTGTCCTTGCCAATTATGAACAAAAGCCAGACTATAGAAGCCCCTAACCAGGAGGTGACAGAACTGTGAATTCAAGAGAAGAATTTGTGTCATTGATACAGTAACAAGATTGTCATAAATAATTCAGCCAATATATACAACAAATCTATGACCCTTTACCAATGAGCCTGGAACATGATTTGCCCACTATAATACAAGCTCTCAAACGAAAATGAAAATTCAAACCCACATCATGACTTGCCCGTTTTTGTTTTCTTATTTTTATTTTTTGGTAAATGCAAGTGCAAAGAGAGGAATCTACTGCTATTAAAAATACTCATTATTGTGGTAAGGTGCAGTGGTACATGCCCGCAATCCTCACACTCAGGAGGCTGAGGCAGAAGAATCTCAGACCAAAAAGGCTAGCCTCAGCTTCATAGTAAAACCCTGTCTCGATAAACAATAAAATCAATAACAATTGCTGTCATTATTGGTGTTATTATCATCAGCAGCAGGTGCCTGGAATGTCACTATGCACCTATAATCACAGCTACCTGGTCGCATGAGAAGGGCGGACTACGTGAGGGTGGAAGTTTCAGCAGCTTAGGTAACAGAGAAGAATCTGATCTCTTCAGTTTTACTATTACTGTTGTTGTTATGATTGACGAGTTGGAGAGAACCACTACACTAAACCTCACTGTGTAACTTACAGAAGGATCACCCCGAGATCACCCTCCAGCCTGCACACCATTCATGTCCTCCAACTGCACACCTAACCCTGAAACAAGGCGAAGACAGTTCCCTAGAGGAGCAGCGAGCCACCTATCCTAAGCATTCACAGCTCTCCTCATGGCTCATTTGTGCAGAGGCCACCGGGCCCAAAGGCTTCCCCATCACCCGCATCCCTCCAGCCATAGCAACAAGTCTGAGAACACAATTTATAACATTGTGACAGCATCAACAACCGAGGGAGAAGTCACAAGCACCAGGGACCTCATCTTTCCTTTATAGGAAATCAGCTTTCGTTGTTGTTGCTTCTTGGATGCCTAAGAGGAGAAAAAGAAATTGAAGAGAGACAGTGACAGACTTGTTAATTTCCAAAGTTGGTGCCAAGTCCTGTCTAAGAGGAAGGACGGTGCAGGCATTTCATTCTTCTGGGAAAGTAAGGTTGGGGGGTGGGGGTGGGGGAAATCTTTTTTTTTTTTTTTCACTTTAGGCAGTGAAAAAACAAACAGCCTAAGCCCAAATCCCAAAGAACACCATGATTTCAGCGATTTGGGGGGTTATCTGCGCTGTCTTTTCCCTCTGTGTCTGTGTGGTTCCTCAAACAAAGTGGGCTGGAAGAGTTCAAGCTTGGTTCACAGAAGAGAACATTCTGTACTCAGCCTGTGCCGGGCTGCGCTGTGTAAAACAAGATCAACAGAATGATCTCAGCCGCAGCAGCAGCCGCGCGGCAGCAGGCAGCAGGCACCGCCACGCCCCCCACCAGCCCAGCCCGGCGTTTGAACGTGCGGGTTCAGAAGCCATCTGTGGATAGTGACCGCAAAAGTGGGCGCGCGCGCGCACTCACACACACACACACACACACACGCGCGCGCGCGCGCGCGCACCCGGCACTCCAAAGAGGCCTTTCTGGTCCTTGTGGTTCAATTCTGCTATTTCTCGCTGGAGGGTCAGGGGAGCTGTAAGCATATTTGTCTTTGGAGTTTAATCACAACTGAAGCACTTCCAAGGAACGAGCCCCTGTGTGCACACTTCTGCTTTGGCATCGATCAGAGCTTTGCAATCCGTTTGGATATTTCTGTGCTCAGATGACAGAAGTAATACTAAATATGCTACGCTGAGACCGAGCCTGTGCTAAAAGGCGTCGGAGGGGGTGAGGGGGGGTTGGGCAGGGAAAGAGAAGAGCAAAGGAAAGTCAAGATCATTGCCTGAGCCCCACACTGCACCCGCGCCCCCAACTTTTCCGTCTCCTGGATCCAAAGCCTTTTCACCTTTTGTCTAGAATTTAGCGAACAAATCAATGCATATTTATCCAGTGCAGACTTCGTGCAAGGGCCTGGTCATAAAATCGTACCCGAAACAAGATTTTTCTAGCAAAATGGAAGCCCGACAGGCAAAGTGGAGAACCTGGGGGGGCAACAGAAAGGAAGAGGAGCAGGGGAGAGCTGTGTGGCCACAGGGTGGGGGCGGGGTGGCAGGGAGGAGAGGGCAGCAGACTGACTGAGCTAAGAAAAGGTCCCGAACTCAGGTGGGTGTTTTGAAGGAAAAGCTCAGCCGGCAGCAGGCACTGCCTACTCCCGGGAACCTTCCCAGTTGAATGCACGCCTGCTGCCAAAGGAAAGGGTAACACAAAATGCCCACACCTCCCCGCGGAGGTTACGGGCTGGGCCTCGCTATGCCTCCATTCAAGGTAACCCGGTCCTGGCCCATTGCAGGAAAAAGAGAGAGCTGGCTAGGGAGAAGAACAAAGAATGTTCTGTGCAGTGTGGCTTTACATCCTGATTTACTGTCCCGGAGACATGAGGCAAGTTTCTCAGACTTTGTGCCGTTGACTGCAAATGCTCCAGTTATTAACCGGGAAAAGGCCACCTGTTTGCTGAATTTGCCTCCTATGCGGTTAAAGGAAACAGAATGTGCCTCATTAAGTAAATAGTAACCATTGTTATTATGAATGTTAAGTGTGGGTCAGTGAAAGCTGTTTCTTGGGTGCTGATTAAGAACATCCACAACTGTGTCCTCTAAACTGTTCTCTCGTCCACATGTTTTCACAGTGTGTTGACTTAGTGAGAGGCTGTTGCGCTGCCTCACCTGCCGCCACGCTTTGTGCCAGGCACTAGGCTCCAGGACAGCTGAGCCTCGTCCTGGAGAAGCGTCCTCTCCTTCCAAGTGGCTGAGGCAGGAATCAAATGCTTCCTCAAAGTAGGCCTAGTTGTTATGCTCAGCCTAGTTTCTCAGATGTCCAAGATTGATTTCTAAGGCAGAAGCAGCCCATTCCAGAGACAAAGGAGGTGCTTGGCATGCTGGGGAGCAGGGGCTGAGCTGGGACAGGCCTAAGACAGGGCATTCTTGGGATTGTACTTGGAGAATGTAAGCACCCTTTCTGGCTTCAGGACCAGAGCTCCTACCAAGACTGGAAAAATTAAGTTACATGACACCTCTAGGGACTGGACACACCACCACATCACACTACCACTACATGGGGAGGTAGGAGAAAGACAGCCTCCAGGACTCAGTTACGGACAGTGTACCCATCTGTAAACCAGTAAAGACTCGCAAGCCTTTCCAGGCATGGTGGCTCGCACCTGTAATCCCAACAGTTGCAAGGCTGAGGAAAGAACATTACAAGTTCAAGGTCAGCCAGGGCTACTGAACTAGTTGCTTGTTTGTTACTATGATGAAACACCATAACCAAGACTACTCTAAAAAGAAAGAGTTTGTCTGAGTGGATGGTTCCAGAGAGATAAAAGTCCCTCGTGGTAGAAAGCCAGCAGCAAGCATGGCACTTGGAGCAAAAAGATAAGCTCTCATATCTTGAACCACGAGCACCAAACAGAGAGCACAGACTCTATGGATTGGATATTTAAACTCTCAAAGCCTGCCTAGAGTGACATACATCCTTCAAGGCCACATCTCGTTAATCTTCCCAAACAGCACCATCCACTGGAGATGATGAGTTCAAATGTCTGAGACTATGGGGGACATTCCTCATTCAAACCACCAAGCCACATAGCAAGACCCTGCCACAAGGTTTTCTAACACCCAGCACCCCCCCACCTCCAATAACAAACCTTAAGGCCACTCCACCAAGTCCCAAATGGCTGCCCAAGTATTGCATCACTAAGGATAATTTCATAGACTTCCCTTCCACTACCAATGTCATCCTAGAGTTCAAGAGAGAAGCCAATCCCAGGCCATTTGAGTCAAAGCCCAAGTAGAGCTTCCTTGGAACCAGCCACTGAGCCATCTAAGTCCTTTCTTCCTATGGAGACGAGCTCACCTCACTACCTGGGCTCTCCACCATCTCACCGAGGACACTGTTTACAATATTAGCAGCAAAGAAATCGTCTCAAGCACTCTCATCTCTCCAGTGGACGTCCTCTGCCACAGACTGCTACCCGAAGCAGCCTGTTACAGAGGGGATTTCCGAGAAAGACCAGAGTATGCCTAGAGCAGTAAAAGCAGGACCTAATAGGTAAATTGAGCTACATAAATTCAGAGGCAAGTAACGGAGATCTCAGAGGGAGTCCATGACGGGAAGGAGTTCTCTGAGGATACAGCAAGAGGTCACAACAACCCACACAGATCTTTTTTTGGGGGGGGGAGGGGGGAAGGAGGTGGTATGTCCACAAACATCTTTTGGGAAGGAAAACCTAAGGTCATGAACTTTGCTGATGAATACTTACCATATGGTAGGAGCTTTAAATGTGTCCTCTCATTTAATTTGCACGAGAACCCCATGTGGTAAGTGGTGGTAGCATTGCTGTTGTAGATGAAGAAACCAAGATTTGGAGATCTTACGTACTAGACTCTCAGAGTGTACTAGAGCCATGTTGTCTGTTTCCTTTGGTTATTCAGACTTGCATCACAACTTTCAGTTCTGATACTAAGTTCCACCCTCCAGCCTCTAAGTTCCACTCTCCAGCCTCATAGCTCATCTTATCCCAGTTGATGTCATTAACCGGAACTTTCTGAATGTCTGTGAGCTGCTGGAGTGGCTGGTCTATAAGTGCCGACCTTCAGGAGCTCCTATCTGCATGGCAGTGATGCTGCAGAGACAACTTCTGAACTCCAGTGGCTTCACCTAGTGAAGCTTATTTTCTGATTCTGCCCTGTGCCCTTTTGGGGGTTTTACTCAAGGGTCTTGGCTGATGGAAAGTTGTCAGGTCTTTTAAGCGCTGCTGTCAGTCATCATTTGAGAAAGAAAACATGGCCAGTTACTCACCAGCTCTTAGCTCCTCTTCCTCCCATAGCATCTTCCTGAGAAGAGCTCATGATGGCCCTGCTCCCACTGACATCCAAAACAAATCAAGGACACATAACATCAAGGGATTGGAGTAGTCCAAACCCACCACAAGCCAACTAAGGCAGGGAAACAAAACAAAACAAAACAAAACAAACAAACAAAAAAAGCTATATAAGACACAAATTCTGCCCTTACATTTCACTCTAACCTCTAGCAAGACAATAAATGTGTAATTATTGAAATGGGTTTTTGCATAGCCCCTGCTCATCCTGGAGTTTGCTCTGTAGGCCAGGCTAACCCTACCTGCCTCTACCTCTGCCTCTGCCTCCCAAATGCAGAGGATTAAATGTGCATGCCACCACTGCCCTTGCTAGCTAAGAGGGATTGATCTCAGGAGATACTTCTGCGAACAGAAACTAAAACTTCAATGAACCAAGATAATGAAGACAGGTTGAGGGGACTAAAATTCTAAGTGGTGGTGAGGAATCCAGGGAGGAGGAAGAGGCTGCATCCAGTGGCTAGCTAGCAGCTACTTGGAGGAAACAGGGCAACAGCAGGCAACAGGAGACAAGGCTCTTGGCTTGGGGACTTAAGTTTGGTTTCCTGGTGTTCAGTAGAAGCCCTCAACAAAGCCTTCATGCCTGAGATGTTTTGGGGGGTGACATGAGGTCACAAGTGGGCACGTGGGTTGCAGTGAAGTGTTGACTCTGGCTTCAAAGTGGATCCACGGAATGAGCAGGCCGTCCCCTAGAGAGCCCAGTCAAGTTCTGGTGAATAGATGTGAGCACTCGAGTTTATGGAGAAAAAAATAAATAAACGGCTTCTCCTAGGAGAACAAGCATTAGTGAGGCTGTCCTTCATCAGGAGGATGATGAGAAGCAGAAAGCAACCCCATTGGGGTTGGATGACAATAACACATTCCTATCCAGGCTCTAAGATATACGTGCAAAGGCACTGATGTGATGAGCAGACATGTGAAGGATACAGTCGTCAGAAGGATCAGCTCCATGGGGTAATGCAGCAATCAGGATTCGTGGGAACAAATCTCTTTCATCAAAGTTATGAATATAGCATTCACTGAATGCCTTAGTTAGGTTTCCATTGCTGTCATAAACGCCATGGCCAAAAGCAACTTTGGAGGAAAAGGTGTGTCTCATCTTACAGTTTGTACTCCACAATGAGAGCAAGTCAGGGCAGAAACTCAGGCAAAAAACTGGAGGTAGGATCTGGGGCAGAGCCCATAGAGCAATGCTGCTCACGGGAGGACTTGGTCCCCTATGTCCTGTTCAGCCTGCTTGCTGGTTGTGTTTTGTTTTGGTTGTTTTTGTTTTTCAAGATAGGGTTTTTCTGTGTAGACCTGGCTGTCCCGGAACTCGCTCTGTGGACCAGGCTGGTCTTGAATTCAGAGATCAGCCTGCTTCTACCTCCCAGGTGATGAGATTAAAGGCATGTGTCACCAACTGCCTGGCATCAGCCTGGTTTTGTTGTTGTTTTTGTTTTTGTTCTCGAGACAGGGTTTCTCTGTGTAGCCTTGGCTGTCCTGGACTCACTTTGTAGACCAAGCTGGCCTCGAACTCACAGCAATCTGCCTGCCTCTGCCACCAAAGTGCTGGGATTAAAGGTGTGAGCCTGGCATCACTGATTTCTTATCAGTCCATCGGTAAACAAAAGTAAAATACAAAGCGATGGCTCTAAGAGACAAGCTTCCCCTAAGGACATCAGAAGTTATATCCACCTCGCCCATACAACATGCCAATATTTACTTTGCTGCTAAGCACCAACGCCTGCATGTGCCAAGATCCTTCAGGCCCCGCATCCTGGCAGAGAAACGCTTGCCAGAGACAGCAGCGAACAGCAGCAGGGAGCTGGTGACTTCTTGACTTATATGTAGCTGTCAAGTGGGAAGATTCATCCACGTTGATCAGAACTAAAATATCCTGCTGTGGAGAGTGTGTGTTCTGGGAAGCCTCTCAGTCAGCATGGTCAGCATGCATCTCGATGATCTTAAAAACATCCACAGAACCCTTCTCCACAGACGCCTCTGATGCAGTTTGTAAATTTTATAGATGGGAAATTACCATGGCAGTATAGATACGTAACAACTCCCAATGAGAACATGAGACTACAGTGCCCTTTGGTGGGAAAGCAGTGAGATAGAAGACTTACTCAGAATGTGAGTGAGTTCAGAAAGTTATTCAAATGTTCAGATTTCTCCTAATTTTCTCCTGCTTCTACATTCAATTCTATGCTTGGCACTAAACTTTGGTCCCCTGGAGCAATTCTGTCATCTTGACCTGAATATGGTTCTTCTCTATCTACCCTGAAGGATGGCGGTGGGCGACAGACTCATGTCACTCACGGGGGCCTATGTTTTATGCATTCCTGGCACAGTTCTTACAGAGGCTTAAAAAAAAAAAAAAAACCTACCCAGCAGGTGAGTGAGCACCTGTGAGGAAAGAGAATGAACCTCAATTCATTTGCTCATCTGGTAAATATTTACTGAGCCATTACTATGTTCATGAAGCCTTGGCAGGGTGCTGGAGGTACAGCTAAGGGCAAAGTAGACAGGGCCCTTCACATCCTGGAGCCAGCCATACGGTTTGGGGAGGATTGTTGTTAACTGGGACATCCTGTGGGTCATTGCAAACACGGTAAGGTGGTACATAACGATGAATGGCTGTGAGAAAATAAGGCAGACCACATGACCTAGGCTGTGGGAAAGGGCTATAGAAAGAGTCAGCCCAAGAGAGTGAAGCTCAGATCAAGGATGAGCAGGAGTTGGATGGGGATGTGTGGGTGTGGTCTCCTTCTCTGTAAAGGGACTCTGCCAACAGGGTCATGGCCAGAAACAAACTCTAAGGTGAGGACACAGGAAAGCAACTTATGAGACAGGCCATATCCCTGAAGAAAGCCGGAGAAAAATCTGGAGAGAGGGGACTAGAAATGGAAATGGGCCATTCAAGGTTGAGAATCAAAGTGTCCTAGAGAGGCTAGTAGAAGCAGCTACGTTGAGTCTCCCGCGAGGGAGCTGAGGTTATTTGCTTCCCTGGGTCTATCTGTAACAGGTAAAGTCATAAACATCTTTTTTTTTTCCTGTCCTGTCTAAAATGCAGAATGCTCCTAGTAGCCTGAAGACTGTGCTCCATCAGAGACCTATGCAGGCTGCAGTGAGCTCAACAGCAGGCAAGCATGGCATGCATGAAGACTGCAAAAGGATGCAAGAATCAATTGCTATATAGCATGTGAATTCATGTTGAATTAAACTGTGTGTGTAAGGAGCCAGGCAAGGGACCTGACATAGAACTTAAATGTTCAATTGATATTAATTCCTGTCATGTGTGTTTATCACTAGTCACCGACAAGCCTTGGGCAGGCTTCACCTTGCCCAGTTAGCTCCACCCACTCTATCTTCAGGAAACCCTTCCTGCCACTCCCTGCCAAGTCTCCTGAGACAAACACACATATAAATAGAGCACTATATATTTATATTTCTCAGAACTGTCACATTTTGCTGAGCTCATAACAGAACTGAGCAAATAGTGCTGTCATCCTCTGTAATACATGCTATCACTCACAGCGGCTTCATCTCCCTGTCTTCCCAGGATCCCAGAGCTCAGAAATGAATGCACATGTTCTTCTTTTCTTAAACTACATCTGTGCTAACCTGATATAATTATCAGACCTCCCTTTCCTGGCCAACATGGTAGACTTCTTGGGCCAGAGGAACCTCCTTCAACTGCTTGTTTTTCTGAGCAATTTAGCAATTACTTCCTACTAGAGAAAAAAAAAATTCGGTGTTTTAAATTTAATTTTTTAAAAACCTATAGATAGAAAGATTGTATTCATTAGTTTTTATTGTCAGTTTTAAGCGATCCAGAGTCAGCTGGGAAGAGGGACTCTGAAGTGAGGAGCTGTCTGTGAGAGAGTGTCTTGACTGATGGTTGGTGTGGGAGGATCAAACCCACTGTGGGCAGCACCATTCCTACGCAGGAGGACCTGGGATGTGTAAGAAATCTAGTGTGAGCCACTGAGTGAAACAGCAAGCAACCTCCCTCTATGGCTTTTGCTTCGATTCCGGGTCCTGACTTTCCTCAACATTAGACTATCAACTGGAAGTGTAAGCTGAAATAAATCCCCAAGTTACTTCTGGTGGGAGTGTTTCTGTCACAACAACAGAATAGCAAACCAGAATAAGAATGATCTCAAACACATTATTCTGAAGGAGAAAAAGAGCCTGACACAAAAGCCTACACATGAGATGAGCCCATATGGTAGAACTTCTATGTGAGGGGATATTAATCTTTAGGGGCAGAAAGCGAGTCAATAGGTGTTTGCAGCCAGGCCTAAGGCAACTGCATAGAAAGCGTAAGAGAACAGTAGGGAGATGAGAGTGTTCACGCCTTGACTGTAGAGGCCGTTACATTTCCAATTGTTGAAATTCATACCTGTATGCTTCGATTGAGTATAATCTACCATATATAAATTATAACTTCAGGGCTGGAAAGATGGCTCAGAAGAGAAGAGCACTGTCTTCTTTTCCAAAGGTCCTGAGTTCAATTCGCAGCAACCACATGGTGGCTCACAACCATATATAATGAGATCTAATGCCCTTTTCTGGCATCCAGACAAAACACTGTGTATGTAATAAATTAATAAATCTTTTAACAATAAATAAATAAATTATAACTTAATAAAGTGAAATCTGGGGACAGGGTTTCACAATCTGTATTCTTGCTGCCCTCAGGCTTGGGGTAACCCTCCTTATTTTAGCCTCCCAAGTTCAGAATCACACAGGTGAATACCACCATACCTGGCAATAAAGTGATTTTTTGAAAATGAGCAACAGTGCATTCTTGTCACCTGAGCAGAAATCAAGAATAAACCCAAAAGGTTGGGTAAATAGCTCGGTCAGTAAAGTGCACACCATGAAAGCCTAAAGACCTGAGTTCGATCCCCAGTACCCACCTAAGAAGCCAGATGTGGTGGGACACACTAGTGATCCCAGGACTGGGGAGGCAAAGATAGTAGTAAGATCCCTAGGGCTCACTGGCCAGGCACTCTAGCCTCTTTGATGAATTCCAGGTCCCAGTAAGAGACCTTGTCTCAATAAGCAAGGTAGCTGGCTACTGAGGAAGTATGCCCAAGGTGATGCTGAGCTCCGGTCTCCACACACCCAAGCAAACATACATGTGCACCTACACATAAGTGAACACACATGTACACACACTCATACACACTATATCCCAAAGTAATCATAAGACACCCCAACCAAATAAACATACAGAAGCCTTTGCAAAAAGTCCTATTACCACCTTCTAGTTTTTATTCAGGAAATTAGTCGAGAGAGTCCAGAAAAGACAAAATAAAACACAAGTCGTTCATCTCAAGTGGCACTGGGATGTTTAGTCAGCTATAAAACCTATATAAGCCTGTATAAGAACTGTTGTCTATTTGACATGTCCAAATGACTTCAAATGCAACAATGAACGACCTAACTTGTTGGAATCCAGGCGGCACCTCCCCTTTCTTGCCTGGTTCCATTTCTGCTTGCCTCTCACCTAGATATGAGCCTTCCTTAAAGCCGGCTATCGAGTGTGGCCCTGGTGCCGTTGTGGTTTATTTTATAGTTTATTGCTTTGCATTCACTTGAAGTAAAAATGAGAAGAATGCAGATGCTTAAGCCATTGTGGGGCAAATGGGGCTTTTGAAAATTAACCAGAATACTACTTGCAGGTAATTGAGAAAAGTTGCTACAAAATCACATTCTTCTATTTAGCATGCACTCTGCACCCGTCCTCAAGCTCTGACACTTTGGAGGTTGCATTCACCCATCCTCCCATCTCCCAACTCTGTACTTTGTCCTGCATGGCATTTAGCATGTGGAAGGCAAATGACTGTTTGTTTACTAATCCCAGTCCTGGATCACAGTGAGAACCCTGGGAGAGCAGGGGCTATGGCGGTCACTACCATAGCCAGTCCTAGAAAAATGCCTGGCCCCTAGTAGGTGCCTAATAAAGAACTGTGGAGTTGTTACCATTCTGGAGACATAACAACAGAGTTTATTTAAGGTTTTGGGAATCAACTGCACAAACAGGAAAACCCTGGCGCTTCCAAAGGGAACTCCACCCAAGCAGCATTCCAGCAGGAAATACTAAAAAGTCAGTATCTAGCACAGAAGGCACAGGGCATGTGTGTCCAGGCAAATTCTCCTGAGCTGATCTCCAAGAGGCTGTTGAATTGTCTGGAAAACTCACGAATTTAAGAGCAGCCCATCAGAATGCCCCTCCAAGGCAGGTGATGGTGTGGTGTGGATGCAACAGGGAAAGGGAGCTGCCTCTGCCCTCCTGACATCCTGAGCCAAACAGAGCACCACTGAATTCATATCTAACACCACAGGCCAAACAGAGCACCACAGAATGCATATCTAACACCATAGGCTAAACAGAGCACCACAGAATTCATATCTAACACCATAGGCTAAACAGAGCACCACAGAATTCATATCTAACACCATGGACTAAACAGAGCACCACAGAATTCATATCTAACACCATAGGCTAAACAGAGCACCACAGAATTCATATCTAACACCATAGGCTAAACAGAGCACCACAGAATGCATATCTAACACCGTGGGCTAAACAGAACACCACAGAATTCATATCTAACACCGTGGGCTAAACAGAACACCACGGAATTCATATCTAACACCGTGGGCTAAACAGAGCACCACGGGATTCCTTTTAAATGAGGGCTAGACCTGGTCACCTAAACTATCAGTATCTCTGCTACTGGCAATTCTTATGTCTCCTGGGAAGACGGTTGTGAAGTCCCATGTGAACGTTCTCCCCCTTTCTTTCTCTTTTTGTTTTTTTCTATATAACATACTGGATCTGAGGCCTCGGTTGCATATGCTAGGCAAATGCTCTACCAGAGAACTGTCTGCACTCCTTATCTTCCCTTTTTCTTTAGGTTGGGATAGAAGTCTTACTAAGTTGCCCTAGCCGACCTTGAACTTGCAGTCCTCCTGCCTTGATTTCCTTGATAGCTGGGATTATCCATGTACATTCTCGAAGGCAATAGCACCTTAGTTGCCTATATCATCGAGAACAGTGTATAAATACATCTAGAGCAGTGGTTCTCAGCCTTCCTAATGCTGCGCCCCTTTAATACAGTTCCTCATGTTATGGTCACCCCAACAATAAAATTATTTTCATTGCTGCTTCATAACTGTAACTTTGCCGCTGTTATTATGCAGGATATCTGATATGCAAGATATCTAATACGCAACCCCTGTGAAAGGGTGATTCAAGCCCCCAGAAGAGGTCCTGATCCACAGGTTGAAAACCGCTGATCTGGAACCTCAAAGCCAACAGCATAAGAGAGGGAAGACCAAGGCAATTGTGAATAATAATCACCACTCTTTGCTCATTAATGGTTAAAACACTGGCTTCCAAGGCTTGAATAACCCTAGTCCCTCCTTTCTTCCATGGCCTACTGGGTATTCACCTTTGGCCCATTTGCCCAGTGGTGAGTGAAGAGAGCAAAAAGAGCTTAAGTCCACTTGGCGTTGCCACATTCAACTGTTCTCAAATTGAGAAACACCTAGCTAACATGAGCATGGAGGACTCTCTGTATCAGCTTCCCATGATCCTCCTGGCTGGTGTTCTAGTTATTAATATACCTAGACTTGACATTGTTTGGTTGATTAAGGATGTCTTTCCTTTACTAGAACACTTAATTAAGAAGTGATCTGGGGAGCCAGGCATAGTGGTGCACACCTTTAATCCCAGCACTCAGGAGGCAAAGGCAGGTGGATCGCTGTGAGTTTGAGGCCAGCCTGGTCTACAAAGCGAGCCCAGCAAGCCAAGGCTACACAGAGAAACCCTGTCTCAAAAAAACTGGGAAAAGGATAATGAAAGTCTATCTGGAAGAAGAAGGAGAAGAAGAAGGAGGAGGAGGAAGAGGAGGAGAAGAAGAAGAAACAACAACAACAATCTGGTAAATTTAATATTCCTTCCATATATATCAAGCAAATCACCTACGTTGGATTTAAATAATGAATCCTGATAACATGCAAACATGTTAGACCATCATCTCTTGCATCACCTCCTGGTGATACTTCGGTGTGCATCCACCACAGCGATATCAGCAGTAACTCATTCCTTAGATCTTTTTTCAACCAAAGAGCTCCTTCTGCTTTCCTAGATTACAGTCACAATTCCTACATTGGGATTAACACTTATCAGTGAGTACTTGTTGTGTATGACTCAGTCTGCCTATGTAGCCCTGCCTGTCCTAGAACCCACGATGGAGACCAGGCTGGGCCTTGAACTCACAGAGATCTACCTGCTTCTGCATCCTCAGTGCTGAAATCAAAGGCCATTACACCCAGCATTACTGAGTACTTTTAATTATTGATAATAACAATAGTAGCAACTGTTACCCAGAACCTCATATATATACCAGAGACCTACAGTCATCTTGCTTTCTCCTTCAACAATGCCCAACTACATCTGGGACAGAGCACAGCTGTTCATTTGGAGCATTCTTTCCAGCCTAAGGGACATTGCAAATGTGATTGTCCTCATGCCTGTACCCCCAAGTAGACAGTAAAGGGAATATTATACAAGGCAGACTTTGTAAACTGCTATGCTCCATCAGACCAAGCCATCAGACTGACTTGAGAGGTAGAGGAAAGTTCCCATGAGTAGGAACTGGATATAAAGAAAACACACAGCTAGGGTAAATACTTATTAAGCACAACCAAAGAGCCTTGGGTCCCAATCTTCCTAGCTTAAAGCTATGGCAAATCTGACAGCTTCTCTAAACGTGGCTCTCCTAAGCGACAGTTCCAGTACACTGTTTTGCAAACACTTAAGTGGGTGTCAATACAGCCAATAAATATTTATCAAGTCTTCCCTGGAATAGGCAAGGGAAGAGAAGCAACCTAGTTCTTGTATGTCCCTCCTCTTCCTGAAGCAACTTCGTAAATGTTTGATGACATGAACAGATTGTTCTATAAACGAGAACATTTATCAGAAGCCTATCATTTGACCTGTCTCACTCTGTGGAGCGGTTTCTCTAGAGTCCACAGCTGAGATCCTTGCCAGGGAGGTCAAACACCTGGGCAGGATGTTTGACTGGTCAATTGTTGCGCCTCTCACAGGGTCCGACAAAGTGTTACACCTGTTGTATGTGCTCAACGTTCAGCCCTAGCCACTGACCTCTAGAGAGGACAAGGGTATATGAATCAGGTTCCATAAACTTTGCTCTTCAACAGTAAGATTCAATGGGCATGTGGATGACTGAACCTCTGGTCTTCCTGGCTATATACGGCATGGAAGCTTTATGCTGCCTCCTCCATTATTTTTCATAGGTTCCTTTTTTTTTTTTTTTTAGAGATATATTATAAATTTAAAGCCAATGCATGTGTTTTCCTTAGTTCTGTGAGCCACCCTAGCAAATTAATCAAGCCCAAAGAAGGACAGTAAGAAGCCTAACTTAAAGTAAGTTGGCCAAAAATTTAAGAGGCAACTTACTCTTTCCAAGGGGTTCATAAAGTATGGGAATCTGTCTTGTGAGAGGCCTCAACCTGTGGGATCTGTCACTATCTCCAGGTAGATGGTGTTGGCATTGACGTGAATTAGAGGACACCTAGCTGAGCTATGTTGGAAATCTGTGTGGTGAGTAAGACACACACACACATACACACACACACATACAATCTTGTGTCATAACTGTGCTGTGTTGAGTGGGAGTGGGAAGAAAAGAGTACTTGTTTATTATTAGAGAAATCAAAGGAGTCAACCCTAGAAGGGTTTGCAAGCTCAGCCCTCCCCTGGAATTCACGCATTCATCCAATTCATCAAGGATTCATGCATTCATCCAATATACATCTTCATTGGGTACCTACAGCAGGTGCTGAAATACACTCTCAGCTTCAGTGGGGGTTTGTAAGAATCCATTAGTCAACCAAGAACTAGTTGAGTGTCTACCATGCACTCCGTGTACATTAACAGCCCTGAGGCTGGCCCCTCAACCCTGCTGAATGCTAAAGAGGAAGACACGTACCATTACCACCTGCATTCCTGTTGCCTCAGCTTGGCCTCATATACTGCCTGGAGTAGGGAGAGCAGTGGCGGAAAGTAAAATAAATGGATGACACGGTTTCACCCAAATTCCCTGTCTCTCATGGAAAACCATGAACACACAGATCCTGAAGGTTTGGTGTTAAGCATAACCAAACTAAAAAACTAATTCGCAGTGGCCTTAAAAACGTTAGCGGGAGACTGTGCCCGCTGCCTTTGTGGGGCATGACTGCTGACCCCCAGCGGCTTCTAGAGAGATGTGGCT
This sequence comes from Acomys minous, assembly GCF_964271855.1. Lineage (NCBI taxonomy): Eukaryota > Metazoa > Chordata > Mammalia > Rodentia > Muridae > Acomys > Acomys minous. The sequence continues at coordinate 36,753,288 of NC_140484.1, read as the reverse complement.
GTCCATTTTTAGACACCATAGAAAGATGTATTTCTGCCTGAGCCTCTTCAGAGCATTGTACATTTTTATAAAATTTTAAAACAACACAGCAGGCAAAAGAATACAGGTTTTCCTTTCCTTTTATCTCAATATAACTGTGTATGGAGGGCAGGAAGCCAAAAAGTTCATGTCCAGAGACTCAGATGTTATTTGTAGCAGCTTAATGAGCAAAACTTTTCTGGACATTTACTCATCCATTCACCTTAACATCTACTCATAGGTACATAGTAGGTGCTCAGCAAGGTTTTGTGGGGGGGAAATGAATGAATAAATGAATAAACCTAATGAATGAAATATCTAGATCAACCCACAATCCAACTAGCTTCCTGAGAGCCTAGTGTGACTCCAGGATTTGTATCAGTAACTACCTTGTACATTCTCCACCAGCGACTAGAAACAGAGAAGCTTGTAATTCTGCCCTCCCCCACCCAGGAGGAAGAAAGTAGAGGAAATGGGGTGGAAACATTAAAAAAGATGACTCAAGCCAGTGTGGCAGTACGTACCTGTAAGACAGGCACTTGGTAGGTGAATGCAGGAGACTCAAGAGTTAGAGAACAGGGCCTGGAGAGATGTTTCAACTACTGCTCGCAGTTCCCAACACCCATATAAGGCAGCTTCACAGCCCGCTGTGAGCCATTTCAGAGGCAGGGGATCCAAAGTTAACGTCATCCATATTCAAATGCACATACCTCCACACAGATACATACAAATAAATAAATCGTTTCTAAGAGATCAGCCGAAAAGGACACCATCAATAGGACAAAATGTCAGCCTACTGAACAGGAAACGATCTTCACCAGCCCTACATCTGACAGAGAGCTAATATCCAGAATATTTAAAGAACTCAAGAAATTGAACACAAACCAACCAAATAACCCAATTAAAAGTGGATACAAATGGAGCTGGAGAGATTGCTCAGTGGTTAAGAGCACTGCCTGCTCTGCCAAAGGACCCAGGTTCAATTCCCAACACCCACATGGCAGCTCACAACTGTCCATAAGTCCAACACCAATGTACACAAATTAAAATTAAATAAACTATAAAAAATTAATACAAAGCTAAACAGAATTCTCAATAGAGGAATCTCAAATGACTGAGAAGCACTTAAAGAAATGTTTAACATCCTTAGTCATCAAGGAAATGCAAACCAAAATGACTCTGAGATTCCATCTTACACCCATCAGAATGGCTAAGATCAAAAACTCACATGACAGACAGTACATGCTGTCAAGGATGTGGAACAAGGGGGACACTCCTCCTTTGTTGGTGGGAGTGCAAACTTATATAACCACTGTGGAAACCAATCTGGCACTTTCTCAGAAAATTGGGAATAGTTCTACCTCAAGACCCAGGTATATACCCTGGGTATATACCCAAAAGATGTTCCACCATACCACAAGAACACTGATCCAACTATATTCATAGCAGCTTTATTAGTAATAGCCAGAAACTGGAAACAACCCAGATATCCCTCAACCGAAAAATGGATAGAGAAAATTTGGTACATTTACACAACAGAATACTACTCAGCTATTAAAAACAAAGACATCATGCAATTTGCAGGCAAATGGATGGAACTAGGAAAGATCATACTGAGTGAAATAGCCCAGACCCAGAAAGACATGCATGTGTGGTATGTGCTCACTTACAAGTGGACATTAGACATAATGTATAGGATAACCATGCTACAACCCTCAGACCCAAAGAAGCCAAGGAAGATGGAACGAGGGAGCTATGTGGGAGAGAAGGTAGGGAGGGTAATGAGGTAGGATCATGTGTGGGGAGGGAGGAGGCGGCGGGGTAGTAGGGGAAAGACTTGGAAAGAGAACAGAAATCAATGGGGGAACATCTCTGGGATGGGGGAGGCCCCTGGGAGTCAATGGGGGTGACCCCTTCTGAGATCCTTAACAACGGGGGTCATAGAGCCTGAACTCAGCACCTCCTGTAGCCAGGTGGGACTTCCAATGGAGGGAGAGGGACACCAATCTACCCATAATACCTTAGACCCAAATTTGTCTTGCCTACAAGAAGTGTAGGGATAAAGATGGAACAGAGATTGAGGAAATGGCCAACCAATGACTGGCCCAACTTGAGACTCACCCCATGGGAGAAAGCCAACTCCTGTTACTATTAATGATACTCTGCTATGCTTGCAGATGGGAACCTAGCTGCCTTCTGAGATGCTGTATCTAGCAGCTTATGGAAACAGATGCAGAAACCCACAGCCAAACAATAGGCTGAGATTGGAGAGTTTTGTGCAAGAGTGGGAAGAAGGGACTGAGGCAGCTGGAGGGGTCAAGGACACCACAAGATGACCTATAGAGTCAACTAACCTGGTACCATGGGGTCTCACGGAGATGGAACCACTAACTACAGAGCATGCACGGGCCAGAGCTAGGCCCCCTATACATATGTAGCAGATGTGCAGCAAGGACATCATGTGGGTCTCCTAACCATGGGAGTTGGAGTTGTCTCTGACTCTGTTGCCTGCCTTTGGATTCCTTTCTCCTAGCTGGACTGTCTTGTCAAGCCTCAGTGGGAGAGAATGTGCTTAGTTCTGTGTTACTTGAGATGTCAAGGTGGGTTGGTACCCCTGAAAGGACTCCCCCCTTCTCTGAGAAGGAAGGGAGGATGGGGAGAAGAGGCCATGAGGATGGAACTGAAAGGAGAGGAGGGAGGGGGCTGGGATCAGTCTGCAAAGTGATTAAATTAATAAAAAATGTTAAAAAGAGAGAGACCAGCCTGAGCTACATAGGAATGGGGGGGGGGGAGTCATGGCAGGGGAGGGGGCTACTCAAATCATGAAACAGTTCAACAGTACTAGAGAGGTGAAAATCCTTAGTTTCTTGGACTAACCCAGATCCCAACAGTCACCTAAGTAATTCATAATTACGTACTAAGCTTTTGCTGTGCGCCCTGAGCTGTGGGTTCCAAGTGACTCAGCACACACGCTCCAGTTCTTCCAGGTTACTTTCTCTGATACTCATGGTAGACTCACCATCTTGTCTCTGACCAACTTCCCAGTTCTCCATCTCTCTGCCTCTGAGTTTATAGCCCTAGGCAAACATGATGGTCACCATGCCCTAGAAAATACCTGGCATGCCTTTGCCTGTTCTCTCTTGTCACAGACATCCCTCTGACGTCACCTGGGAGTGAAACCTAAGCCCCACATCCCAGTCCCACTTCAGCAGCACAGGAAAACTCACACAGCTGTGCCAACCGATGCCATTGATAATACATGACCCAAACCCATTTTTCCTACTTCAGTAAATGGCACCCCACTACTCCCCTCCAACAGACACTGTTCAAACTCACTCTTCAGTTTCCCTTCTTTCTTGTGCCCCACATGCAAACTATCACCAAGGTAAAAATGTTATTCCACCTGAATCTACAACCTCCTCTTCAGCTCTCTTGATTACCTCCTTGCCCAGATCCGTGATCTCCTACCTGGAGCACTAAAATTGCCTCTGAGCTGGTCTCTCTTTTATGCTTGCCTGCTTCTGTTTCATTCACTGGTAAAACCGAGAGGAACTGTTAGCTCCTCACCTGGACTGCAGACTACCCTTGCCTTCAGGATTCACCGGTCTCACTTTAACCACCAAAACTCCAGACTTGGCTTTTGTCTTCACTTTCTGGATTTCTCTGGTTACAAGGCTGCTTTGCCTACTTTTAGTAGAAGAAATGTGTATTGAAAATGGTGCCTTCGTAAATAGTTATTACTTTAAATGGTGAATAAATAAAACACAATGGGCAAATTGTACCAAAATGGGAAACTCTCATAATAGCAACAGGAAGATGCAGGACTCAATAGTGTATTATGACGTAAGCAGTGTAATGATAAACACAAAGCATGGAAGATAACAACAGAAGGGGCGAGAGTCTTCCAGCGTCACCCTTTATAATTCTCCTCATTTGTCTACAGAGTCCAAGAAGTATAAAATGAAGTGTAGTGCCTTGGTATTTAGAGTCAAAAATGGTAAACTTTTTTTTTTTCAAAAGAGAAACAAATTATAAATCTTGTCAAAGATTGTTTTATGAATGAAATACTTTTCATATTTCTTTCTTTTGTAGCTCATTGTCCTTTGTCTTATTTACATGGTGTATTACATTGACTTACATATGGTGAACAATTCTTTTATCTCTGGGATGAAGCTCACTTGGTCATGATGTAGAATAGCCTCAATATGTTCCTGAATTTGTGTTGCAAGTATTTTGCTGAGAATCTCTGCATCTTTGTTCATCTATCAGAGAAATTGGTCTGTTGTTGTTGTTGTTGTTGTATCTTTACCTGTTTGGGTACTAAGATAGTACTGGCTTCATAGAAAAAATTTGTCAGTGTTCTATCTCCTATTTTATGAAATAATTTAAGGACAGTAGGAGATCTTCCCTTTCCGTTTGACAGAATTCAGCAGTGAATCCATCTGGTCCTAGGATATTTTTGATTATGGCCAAGAAATCGAGAAATCAAAACAAAGAAAATTAACACACCAACATTCCACATGCTTTGAAATAATGACAAACTAGGAAAATACATGTATATAATGAAGATAAACTAGGAAAATATATGTTTATAATAAATTTCATTAGTTTTTCTTCCTATATAAAGTTCAATTTCTAAAATGGCTTACATATTATTCAGTTAATTTCAATATGACTCATCATATGAAAAAATGAGATGTTGGGCTTCAAAGATGGCTCACATGTGCCCATGCTCATAAGCATACACATACACACATATGTGCATACATATATAAAAAATAAAACTGAAGTATCTGTTCAAATAGATAAACCACAAATAGTCTAAGGCCTTGTTTTTTAAGAATGAAAAAAAAACAAAAAAAACAAAACAAAAACCAAAGCTAGGCATGGTGCTGTAGCCTTTAATCCAGTATTCAAAGGCAGAGGCAGGCAGATTTTTGTGAGTTCCAGGTCAGCCTGGTCTACACAGTGCTAACGTTATTTTTATAAAAACTCTTTGTTTCTCGGTTTCTCTCTTAACCAGCTACTACATATAACTGAGACTCTCTTATGTATTTTTAACAATAAGCTTCACAACACAAGAACTGAACAGCTATCACTCTATTCTTAGCCCTCTAAGCTAATCTGGTTCCCTCCCATAGTACATTCCAGAGATACTTTCATTTTGTAGCTTTCCCTGCTCTGGCTCCATCTTCTGACCTCTCTTGGACCTCTCTCATGGCTGAATCCCCTGGTTCTACCTCTAACTCCTCCTCCCCTGGCTGGTAGGAAGCCCAGCCTTATTCTCTCCCTTGCTCAGCGGTTGGCTGTAAGCCACTTTACTGGCATATCAGGGGACAATAGGGGTTCAGTGTTTACACAACATTGAGACAGGAGATTCTCAGAACAAAGACTGCAATCAGATATGTGGGGTACAGAAATCAGCATTTGAATTACATAATAACATTATAGCCTACAACATAGCTAGCTCCAGGACATTCAGGACTACACAGAGAATCCTTTTTTTCAAACGAAGAACAAAAAATGAATGAAGAGAACTGAATAGTTGTCCCATCCCACAGGACATATCTAACAGGTTCTCAGAAAGAGGGGGTGTGGATGAAAGAGAAGGGACAGAGACACGAGGAATACAGAGCCAACACAATGAATCCGGATCAAGGCTCAACTTTACTCCACACAAGGCTGATTTATACAGCAAGAACTCCATCCCTCCCAGCCCAGCTAGGCACGCTGAAAAGAATGCACTCCCCTGAACTGCTCTTAAGTCAGAACTTACTTGTTTCTTTAACAACACAAAGATTAGCAACTCAAAGAATACAATATGCAGCACAGTTTCCCTTTCCCTCCCCCAGGCACGCCTCCTCCTTTTCTCTTCAGGAAAGGGGAGGCCTCCCATGAATATCAACCAGTCTTGGCATGTCAAGCTGCAGTAAGACTAGGTCATCTTCCCCTATTGAGGCTAGACGAGGCGGCCCAACAGGGGGAAAAGGGTCCCAAGGGCAGGCAACAGAGTCAGAGACAGCCCCTGCTCCTGCTGTTAGGAGTCCCACATGAAGACCAAGCCACACAGCTGTTACATTTGGGCAGAGAGCCTAGGCCCATCCCATGCATGCTCTCTGGTTGCTGGTTCAGTCTCTGTGAGCCCCTGTGGGCCCAGATTAGTTGATTCCGTAGGTTTCCCTGTAGTGTCCTTGACCCCTTTGGCTCCCACAATCCTTCTTCCCCCTCTTCCACAGTATTTCCCCAAGCTCCGCCTAATGTTTAGCTGTGGGTCTCTGCATGTTTCCATGAGTTGCTGGAAGACACCTCTTTGATGATGATTATGTTAGGCTCCTGTCTGCAAGTATAGCAGAATATCATTAACAGTGGCAGGAGTAGTCTCCCTCTCATGATATGGGCCTCATAGGTTGGCTATTCCCTCAATGTCTGCTCCATCTTTACCCTGCATACATAGCTCGTAGGCAGGATAAATTGTAGGCCAAGGTTTTGTGGCTGGGTTAGTGTCCCAGCCCCTCCATTGGAAGTCTTACCTAGTTACAGAAGATGGCAGGTTCAGGTTCCGTATCCCCCATTGCTAGGAGTCTTAGTTGGGGTCACCCTCATAGCCTCCCGGGAGTTTCTATTGTCCTAGGGTTCTAGCTCACCCCCTCCCCATCCCATTCCAGCAGTCTCTTCCAGTACTGCTCCCCCAACCTGGGCCCTCCTGTTCTTATCACCACCCACTCCTCCACCCAGGCCCCTCCCCACCATCCACCCAGAATGTCTACTCTAGTTCCCCTTCTCAGACAACACATCATTTTAAAGCATAACATTCCACCCATGACCCATAAATCTCATGTTTACTTTATAATGCATATTGTTGCATTTAGACCTCATCTAAAGGTCCCCAGAGTTTAACAGTGCCAGTTGCTCAGAAGTCTAAATCTCTTCCGAGACTCAAGACAAACTCGTAACTGGGACCTCCCATAAAATCAGAAAACAAGTAATACTTCGAACATATAATACCTGTCTTAGTTAGTTTCCTATTGCTGTGGTAAAATACTATGACCAGGGCTGGGCCGGTAGTGGCACACGCCTTTAATCCCAGCACTCAGGAGGCAGAGGCAGGCAGACTAATGTGAGTTCTAGGCCAGCCTGGTCAACAAAGCGAGACCAGGACAGCCAAAGCTACACAGAGAAAACCTATCTTGAAAAGTAACAAAAACAAACAAACAAATAAAAACCAATATGACAAAAAAAAACAGTTGAGGGGGGAAAGGTATATTTTGTTTATGCTTCCACATCATACCTCATCACTGAATGAAGCCAGGACAGAAACTCAAACAGAGCAGGAATCTGGAGTCAGGAGATGATGCAGAGGCCATGGAGGGGTGCGGGCTGCATACTAACTTCCTCCCATGGCCTACTCAAAAATGACTACCCGCCCAGGGAATGCCACCACCCACGCACAATAATCTGAGCCCTCCCACATCAATCATTAATTAAGAAAATGTCCCACAGGCTTGGCTGCAGCCTGATCTTCTGGAGGCATTTTCTCAACCGAGGCTCCTTTCTCCCAGATGACTTTAGCTTGTGTCAAGTTGACATAAAACTAATCAGAACAATATTTCAGAGTAAACATTCTCATTCTAAAGAGAAAAATGGGGTCATAATCAAAGTTTAGACCTGAAACAGAGCCGTTCAAAACATGTCCAGCATCTAAGCTCTTGGTGGCATTATAGGGACTCACAACAGGCACTTGTGGTCCTACCCCCAAGCTCTGTTGCCTCTCTTTGGGGCCTGTTCCCTCAGGAGCAAGTGTCCCCTGTTTCTGACATCTCCTGTAACCTGAGGTCTCCACTGCAACTTAGAATTTATCTTCATAGCTTTAAGCACTGACCTCTTGGGGCCTCCAGGTAGGGACTCCAATCCAGCCACACACTGCCTGGCTTCAGTGGCTTTCTTGAGCCTTAGTGCAAGCTTCCATGAGCCCCTCATTCCTGAATCCTGCCTTCCCTTCCACAGAATCAGCCCCACATGGATGAAGCCAACGTCTGCCCTCAGCCTGAGCTGTACTCTTGACCCCCTCAGGGCCACAGCTGCAGGTAAGCTTGCAAGAATTTCGCTGGGGAATCACTCACCTGGGAAACCACCTTCCACCAGGCAATCTGAAAGCTCTTTGTTTTAAGAAACACTCCTTTCAGGTGAATTTGCATTTCACTTAGTAACTCTCCACAGGTGGGATCCTGCCCTCAAGGCCTGCTTCTTCTGTCCCAGAGTGTGTCTTCTACTTAATGACCCTTAGCTCTTTAACAGTCTCTGACACTCTCTTGGCACCAGCCTTGTTCCTTTCACTTTGTTTTGTTTTGTTTTTGCTTTTGTTTTCTTTTTTCAAGACAGCATATCTCTGTGTGGCCTTGGTTGTCCTAGACTCACTTGGTAGACCGGGCTAGCTCCCCTTGCCTCTGTCTCCTGAATGCCGGAATTTTAGGCGTGAGCCACAGTGTGTGTGTTGGTGGGTATGGGGGCTTATCAGCCTTCTTCTTCATGTTAAACTCACCCTTGCTCTTTTCTTCACCTAGCTGGACATTTATCAATTCTTTCATTTTCTTTCCCTGCTCCCGCATATAAGTAACTCTGATCTATACATGAGCCATAATCATGACACAGCCTGAAAAACTGTGTTGTCCGGCGATTTTCTCCAAATGACTTAGTCCTTTTTTTTTTTTTTTTAAATTATTTTAAATCAGCCTTATACAAGTGAGGACGCAGCCAGATTCTTGGTCAGATTTTAACAGGAAGTGGCTTTTAGTCTGGTTTCTTCCTTCCTTCCTTTCTTTTTTAATGTGCACTGGTGTTTTTCCTGCATGTATGTCTGTGGGTGCCAGATCTTGGAGTTACAGACAATTGTGAGCTGCCTTGTGGGTGCTGGGAATTGAACCTGGGTCTTCTGAAAGAGGAATCAGCGCTCTTAACCTCTGAGCCATCTCTCTAAACCCCTTAGTCTAGTTTCTAATAGAATCCTTATTCTGAAATCTCTTGTCTGCATCTCCACGGGCATTCTGGTCTTCTAGATGCCCACCAAAATACTCCTAAATCATGCTTTCCTTACAGTATTCTGGGTCTCCACTCCATGCACATTGGAGTGCAACTCCAAACTCATGCACATTCCTTCTACAAGCAAATTGCAAGGCCCATGAGCCATATGGCCAGGCTTAGCACAGCAATGACTGTACTCTTTATCAATTTTTTTTTGTATCAGGTTTTATTTTTAGTTTATTCTTTTTCCCTGTTGCTGTGACAAAACATTTGACAGGGAAGGGGTGGGAGTCAGAGGCAGGCAGATCACTGTGCATTCGAGGCCAGCCTGGTCTACAGAGTGAGTCTGGGACAGCCAAGGCCACACAGAGAGACCCTGTCTGGAAACTGTAGCTAGATCAGGCATAGAAAACAAAACAACAACAACAACAACAAAACCAAAACACTAATTCTACAGTCCTGGTGCCCTTGTGCCTCATGCTTTTCACGAAGGGATTACTGATGCCAGGGAAGCTGGTAAGATGGTGAAATGACGGCGTAGCAGGTACTCTCTGGGCACGGGTGTGGAGACTTCAGGACACAGTTGCAAGACAGGCAGTGCTTCTTTTGGTGTGGGACAGATCCCAGCACCTGGCAAGAGGTGTTAGCTGGCAGCCTCTGACACTTCAGGTAAGCCTTCACCATACCCAGTGGTATCGTGAGGAGGGAAATGGCCCAGCGTCTGAGCCACCACTTGTTGGAGGGCTCTAATGCCCTCAGGATCCTGATCTTGGTCAGTCATTTTTGGAGCTTCAATTCTGGCTCTAAGCCTGTGCTTGCCTAGTACATATCAGAGTCCTAGTGGATCCATAGAAGTTCTGTCGCTAGTACAGGGTCCATATGTACCCAAAATACTATTATAATGTTTATTTTAAAAATAATCATTATTCCTTAATGTCAGCAAATACCCAGTATTCTCATCTCCCCAACTGTCCCATGTTTTGCTTGCTTCCTTTACAATTGGCTTACATGGAATTAATGCACCTCTTTTTAGATTTTATTGTTATTTTTATCTTATGTTATGTGCATGCCTGCAAGTCTGTCCATGGACCATGTATGCACCTGGTGCCCATGGAGGCTGGGAGAGGACAGCTGAACCTCTGGGACTGCGGTTATAAACCACCATGTGGGGACTGGGAATCAAACCTGGGTCCTCTGGGAGAACAGCCAGTGCTCTTAACCATCGAGTCATCTTTCCAACTCCTGGATGATCAGAAAGGGAAAGTAGAGAGAGTGGGCAGTGAGGATGAGCAAAGTACAATGAGATACATGTATAAAGATGTTTAAATGCAGGCTGGGTGGCTTAATGATGAAGAGAGCTCTCTGCTTTCCTAGAGGGCACCAGTTCACGTCCCAGCATCTATACTGAGCAGCTCACAGCAGCCTGTGATTTCAATTCCAACTCTGGAAAATCCAATACCTTCCTTTGTACGCACCCCCACACATGGCATACATTTACAGAGATACATATGCACATAAATAAAAATAAAAACAAATCTTTCTTTAAATGAGTTTTTTAAAAGTCTTAATACATCTATTATCCTATATGCTAACTGAGAAAACTTTTAAAGCATTTTAAAATTTAAAAACAAATGTAAAATTCAGAGGACAATATTTTCATTGGCAGAGGAATAGTATCAGTTTCAAGTCTGGGATTATTAGCTCACCAAATATGGATTCTTGGTCAGATTTACAGTACTTAACATGTTTTCATCTAATGGAGTGGTCCCTAAATCCAACTAGAAACAGGTTGGCTACACCCATGACATTTGTGACATTATTGCTAAATCCGTAGGTTGGTGTAGCTCTCAGACTCTCTCAGAGAAGCTTTTAGTGCAGTGGACAGTGGGTAAACATAGAAACTCACAATCGATCGAGTGTAGAGAGTCAGTACAACGTGCTCAGCTGTGAATAGCTATCTATATTACACCCCATTCCCCCAAGGCTCCTCAACTAGAGGTGGCATCTCCTGGGCCCTGCCCCCTTCTGTGCTGTTGCCTGACTTGGTCTTGAGCAGGCAATCAAAGCTACTGTGAGTACTTGAGTGAGGCGGTCCCCTTATGTACAGAAACCAGTTCTGCCCCATCTTCCGAGCCTTATGCTCTTACAATCTTCCATCTTCTATCACCCCACAACCACACCCTGCACTAAGGCCATGTTTTAAGACAGTCTTTCCCAACCTTGTGAACATACTCTTTTCTGACTTCCAGCTTTGAGTCAAGTACCCTATTAAACAAATAAGACACTAGAACACTGATTTATTTAACTTAATTCCTTTCAGACTGAGACAAAGGATTCAAAGTCTGGAGGGTGCAGGGTAAGGCCTAGACCCATGGTTGTTTGTGTTTTTTTGTTTTTTCATTGGTTGGTTGGTTGGTTGGTTTTTGGCTTTTTGAGACAGAATTTCTCTGTGTAGCCTTGCCTGTCCTGGAACTCACTTTGTAGACCAGGCTGTCATCGAACTCACAGAGGTTCACCTGCCTCTGCCTCCCAAGTGTTGGGATTAAAGATATGCACTTAGTTTAGGCTCATGTTTTTAAATAACTTTAATGCTTAGATTTAGATTCCTTTTGAGACAGAGAGAGAGAGAGAGAGAGAGAGAGAGAGAGAGAGAGAGAGAGAGAGAGAGAGAAATTTGAGCATATCTTGTATGGAAAAGATGGGAGCTAAGTGTACAACAGTTGATAGAACATTTTTTTTTTCTGAGACAAGGTCTCTCTGTGTAGCCTTGGCTGTCCTGGGCTCACTTTGTAGACCAGGCTGGGCTCGAACTCAAAGCGATCCACCTACCTCTGCCTCCTGAGTGCTGGGATTAAAGGCATGTGCCACCATGCCCGGCTGTGATACAACAATTGATTTAAAAATTCTGCTACTGGAGAATGTGCAATGGCAGGCTTGGCTCGGCTCGGCTAATACTGCCTTTGCTATGGCCTTTTAATAATAAAACTAATACTGTGCTTTGCAACAACAGCAATACACATCGGTTATACCTTGTTGATAGCAGCCTTCTTCTAGATTTCCTCAAGTTACTTTCACATCCTCTCTGTAAAGTGGGATGAAACTAACAGCTTCCTAGGGGAAAAAATCGCACTGAGACTTCAGGTCAAGCTTCTCTCAAGTTAAGGGTATCTTTGGAGTTGGTGTGAAGTGAAAACACAGGGAGTCACCGATACCTGTGAACGTATTTGGGTCAGTGAGAGGCTGTTAACTCCAGGGCCATGGTGGAACTGCTGAGGAGCCTCCTCTCACGTTGGACCCAGGAGGAGTGGCGTTCTCAGGGTCAGCTTCCTCCTCAGGCCTGCCTCCTCTGGGCTTATACTTCACCCCTGCACTTAACACTTGGCCAGGCTAGTTCTACACTTGAAACTGGAGGTGTGAGCCTCATTACTGCTTTTCTTATGGTGCCTTGCCTGGGATTTATCTGGCTAGAAACAGGAAAGAGACCAAAGCAGGCTTGATGGCTCCTTTTCATGATTTGAATCAATTAATGAGAGATTCCAAGCTGGCCTGGAGGACCTGGCTGCCAGAAAATCCCCTGAGCAACAGCTGGAATAAAACTAATAAAAAACAACTACAGAGCAATTTGTGGAAATGTCAAGTGCAGCACAAACACACTGGCCCTCATAAACCTCACCGTGAACTTGGGGAGGGTAGGCCTAGGCTGCTTTCAGTAACGGCAGAAGCCAGTGGCTCCTGTCTTCCTGCCAATGCTCTGGTCTTTCCAAAGACTTCCTCACACCTTGATCCACTGGCCAGCCAACCTCCCCTATGCGCGCCACTGTGCTTACTCACCAGTGTCATAAATTCACTCATCTAAACAAAGCTTTTCCCCACAGAACTCCCTTTTTCCATAAGTGTCTGAGGGTCCCAGAGCCAGCAAATCTAACCACAGATTTAAAACACAGTAGCTTTGGGACGAAAGATCACCAAACAAATGTTTAAGCCAGTTAAAGATACCTAGATCAGAGCAGGCGGTGGTGGTGTTTGCTTTTAATGCCAGCACTTGGGAGGCAGAGGCAGGTGGATCTCTGTGAGTTCGAGGCCAGCCTGGTCTACAGAATGAGGTCCAGGAGAGCCAAGGCTACACAGAGGAACCCTGCCTCAAGAAACCAAAACAAAAAACAAAATAAAACAACTGCCCCCCAAAACCAAACAAACAAAAAGTTCTAAAAGATCCCACATAAGTCAATTTGAAGTTACCAGACTCAATACTTCACTCCTTTCTTCTTTCTGCCTGCCCTTGCAATGTTTCCAAGGAGTGTTCTGTTTATATAAAACAGAGGCTTCTCTTAAGATATGACGGAAGCTATGGAAAGTCACAGAGGTGATTAATTAATGAATGGCCACAGCTTATTTTACACAGCCCCATCACGATTTTACTGCTGTGCATGCTGCAGGCTGGAGAGGTGACTCAGTGGTGTAGAGTGTGCACTGCTCTTCCACAGCTGAGTGTGGGTCCCAGAACCCATGCTGGGTGGCTCATGTCTGTAACTCTAGCTCTAGGATGGCTAATGTCCTTTCCTGGCCTCTGAAGGTACCTGTACATGGCCTATACTTACAGATACACATAAGCAAAGATAGATAACTTCTGTATATATCAAACCATATACAATATGGTTCCTAGCAGCATGGCTGGTCTAGGAAAGTGGAGAGGACATATCTGAAACTGGAAAGGGGAAAATGCAAGATTTGTTTTTCTTTCATAGCCACTTAAAAAAATTTTTTAGAGCTTACATTTATTTAGTTACTTAATAGTTGTATGTACATGTGTGTGTGTGTGTGTGTGTGTGTGTGTGTGTGAGAGAGAGAGAGAGAGAAAGAGAGAGAGAGAGAGAGAGAGAGAGAGAGAGAGAGAGAGAGAGAGAGAGAGCTCTCATAGGGACATACGTGTGAGTGGAGTTCAAAGGACATAATTCATGGTAGTCAGTTGTCTCTTCTTCCCCCCATGGGAGCCTGAACTCATCTTGTTAGGTTTGGCAGAACATAGCTTTACCCATTGAACCATCTCTTTGGTCCTGAAAAACTTTTAAAGTACTTTCATTTGGGTAGTTGTTTTTGTAGGAGTAGGGGAAGATTAGACAGGATGGAGATGCCAGCAAGGGGACATGAGGCCTTCCAAGGCCCATAACGATGTTCGCTTTATAATCAGTCCCCGAGCTGTGCATTCTGATACACTCATTTTCCAGCACATGTGCAATGTTGAACAATTTTATATATTTACGTATGTCCTACAATCTGACAGCCAGTCTCTAAATAATGTACAATTCCTAAAGAAGTTTTTTAAAAAAAATATTCTTTCTTTCTTTTTTGTTTGTTTGTTCAAGACGGCATTTTTCTGTGTAGCCCTGGCTATACTGGAACTCACTCTGTATACAGGCTGGCCTTGAACTGACTAGATCTGACAGCCTCCAGTAGGCTGGGACTAAAGGCATGCGCCACTGCAGCCTGGCTAAAAATATTATCCTTAAGTATTCATAAGAACCTCTAAGTTCCTTTGTTCCAGAACATCTTAGAACAGTACTGTAAAAGTAAGGGTTTCTATGCCCACCCTTGCTTTGAATAATGACACAGAGGCCCTTATATTTATTAAAACCTTTGGGCACTACAGCTGGGCATATACTCAGCTATCCCAACCCTGGCCTGGCTTACTTCCCACCATGTGGCCTATTACCTGCCATTTTAGTCTTGCTCCGACGCCTCCTTCATCTGTGCTCTGTGGCGACTCCTCTCCCCACTCCCTCTTTCTCTCTGGTCCCCACCTTGGGACACTCTTTCCCCCAAATCTGGAAGTCTTGCCTCCTAATCCTACCTCAGTATATTGAGCATCAGGTTTTTATTAAAACCAACCAGAGGCCGGGCATGGTGGTGCACGCCTTTAATCCCAGCACTCAGGAGGCAGAGGCAGGCGGATCACTGCTGTGAGTTCGAGGCCAGCCTGGGCTACAAAGTGAGTCCAGGATAGCCAAGGATACACAGAGAAACCCTGTCTCAAAAAAAACAAAACAAAACAATCAGAGGGTGATGGAGAACATTTACAAAATGTTGAAGCAGGAGATACTTCATAAAAAAACGAGGATGCCAAAGACTTGTAATCAGATTTGCACCAGCACAGAAATCAGCACTTGAATATATATACAAGGATAATCTTTACATAGTACACAAGAAAATCACTCCAACACAGTGCCACCAGGTGGTAACCAGGTATTTAAAACACAGGACCTTATAAAAGACATTTCCCCTTCAAGCCACAACATACGACTTAGAAAAACTGTTTTGTGGGTCTTACCCAAGCAAGAGAAAATGGGGAAAGGTAAAGGGTGTTGATGCATGGCTCTTACCCAGACAAGAAAAATAAGAATGTTCCTTGCTTCCCCTTGTAGTCTCTGCCTTCAGATAGCCATCAGATCTATTCTGTGATGCCTGAGGAAAACATCACCCGGCTCTCTCTGCCAGGGTCTTCTCAGATCTCCCAGTATGTGTCACAGATCTGTTCTTGCCCTCTGCCCATATGCCCTCCACTGTGCTTCTAGGCTAGACTTTGAATGTGGCTTTTAACAGGAGCCTCCTTTACTACCCTGCTTCACCCACATACTATTCAGCAAGGTCTAGAATTTTCCCTGGCCAGGAGAGCATCTCTCTTTGGGATAGCTCGACCTGCTTTCTGTCTCACAGACATACTTTGTACTTACTGAATTTGTCTTCTGCACATGTCTTCATCTTTGCTAATTTCATCTGCTCTGCTGTGGTTCTCCTCTTCCCTGGGATGGGGTGGGGGTGCTGCTGGACACCAGCCCACCAAGGCAGGAGGAGCAGAAGGCGAGGCACAGGGTTTGGGAGGCCGCAACAAAGGAGATAGAGCACTTCTGGAACCACTTCAGGGAGCTGGTTCAACTTTACTTAGGGAGAACAAAAGCTATATCGTGCTTGTAGAGTAAGTGGAGGGCTTCTGGGATAGGTGTACATAATTGGTTGAAACCAGGTACTTTAAGGATGCTTGATTTGCATTTGGCTGCATGCTCTTATAATATGAAATAGAGCATAGTACCTAATTATCCTATAGGTGCAGGGTGGGGAGAGCTAGCAGGGAGCTCATACATCAAATGTGGTTAGGGCATCTGTGTCTAAAGACACTTTCCAGATGGAGTCAGGCAAAGAGTAGGAGGCCCTGCTAGGGAGAGGGAGTCCTGCACCTAACACTAAGCTCAGAGTGGCTATCCTGACCAACCTTGAAGAGCAGGGTCCTTCCAATACTGCGTGGTTGCTTGTCCACTCCCTGATCTCTCATCAGTCTTTCTTCCCCGTTACAGGCTCTCTTCCTTGCTGTACTGTCCTCAGTAGAATGAATATACTGATTCTGGGTTTTGTTTTGTTTTGTTGTGTTTTAAGATTGTGTGTGTGTGTGTGTGTGTGTGTGTGTGTGTGTGTGTGTGTGTGTGTGTTTGAAGACCAAAAGAGGATGTCAGGTTCCCTGGAGCTGGAGTACAGGTGGTTTAAACTGTCTAACAATGGGTGATGGGAACCACACTCTACTCCTCTGTAAAAGCAGCAAGCACTCTTACTCGCTAAGCAATCTCTGGCACCCCAACTCAGTTTTGTTTTGTTTTGTTTTGGGCTGGGTTTTTGTTTTATTTCTTGTTGTTGCTGTTATGTCCCAACCTCCCCTGCCCCCCACTCCCACCAACCACCCAGACAGGGTTTCTCTGTGCAATAGCCTTGGCTGTCCTAGAACTCACTTTTTAAAGAAGGCTGGCCTTGAACTCACAGAGATCCACCTGACTCTGCCTCGTGAATTTTGGGATTAAAGGGCAGACAACCATACCCAGCTCCCAAGTCTGTTCTTAGGCAGAATTGCCTTGTAGGAGTGCCAACTCTCAAGAAAAAAAAACTGAAACCATGAGTTTTTCTGAGTTAGTTCCTCATGTCTGGGTAGCTTCTCACTGAGAGGGGCTGGATAAATATGCTCTCCTTTCACACCCACTCTAGCAAAACTGAAAAGGAAAGGAAAGGAAAATCCATTGCTTGGCTCCTGGCCACGGGCTCTCATACCTAGACTGTTGTCTGCTGGACCCCTGCCAGCGACCTGAGCATTTACTCTTCCCTGGCCATGGAGCTGCTGGTACAGGACCCCTCTCTTCTTTCCACTAGCCGGGCGGGCTTGGGCCTGACCAGCCAGGGCTGGTGCCGGTCACATCAACCCCTACACACTCTTCCTGCCATGACCCAGAAGCAAGGTGAGCACAGTAACTGCAAAACATTTAGTCCCTGCCAGCCGCTGGAGCCTTCCTTGGCCACCTTTGGAAATGGCAAACAGCAGCTAGAATTACCCTCACCCACAGCAGAAGTGTCCTGGCGAGACAGTTAACTCTCTCCAGACCAATCCAAACTACTTCTTCTTCCAAATCTTTTTTTTTTTTTTCATTCCAGACTTCTACTCCCTCTTCCCAGGACCTTGTCTTTTTGGAGGCTATTTTTCACCCCTGGAACCTCTTTTCCAAACTGAGATAGAACAGAATCATCGTGGGATGATTTGAGTTTCCTGGGCAACTACACCGACTTGGAGAGTAGGCATAGCATCCTCGCTGCTGGGGGTGGCCTAAGACTGAAAACAGACTCAGCAGGGGAAAAAAAAAAACCCTAGGTTCTGCAAAGCATGATTTTTTAAAAACAAAGAAAAGGAAAGAAAGAAAAAAAAAACCCAAAACCAAAAAGCAAACAAAACAAAATAAAAAAACAGCCTTTCTGAGTATCCCACGTTTGCACTCAAGCTACATAAAAGTAACTCAGGAGATAAAGTCAGCCTTGTGATGGGCTTTGTGGCACACACCTTTAATCTGAGTTCGAGGCCAGCCCAGGCTCCACAGTGAGCTCCGGGCAAGCCAGGGCTGCATAGAGAGACCCTGCATCAAAAAGAAAGAAAGTCTATCTTGTCATCTTACAGATGGGTAGTAAACTGAGGCCCACATGTGTGGAAATGGCTTGGCTCTGGATCATGCAGCTGATTGGCACAGAGCTTCGCTCTAGTCAGGCTTCTTTCCAGCTTCCAATTCTAGGTTCTAAAACTCACTGACCAGTACAAGCTACACGGGTTCCCAACAGCAACAACCACCATTCCCCATCTGTCCGTTGCTTTGAAGAGAGTTCTATTGCTGAGTCCCTCCACTGTACCTCTGACCTCCTCCTCCTCCCCTCCTCCTCCTCCTCCTCCCCTTCTCCTCCTCCCCTCCTCCTCCTCCTCCTCCTCCCCCCTCCTCCTCCTCCTCCTCCCATCCTCTCCTCCTCCTCCTCCTCCTCCTCCTCCTCCGCTGCGGTGCACATTCCCTGTCTCCAACTTGCCATGGTTCCATATAAGCCATAGTTTCTAACCCTACATGGGGCATACACCAGGATGTTAAAACACAGACTCCTGCTTTCATTTGGTGTTTTTCACTCCTGTAGGTGCAGGGTGGGGCTCTAGGATCTATTCTTTTCATTCCTTCACTAATTCCTCTTTGAAGCAAAAGTAAGTCAGCCTGGCTTTCTCGGACACCTTTTTTTGTTGTTGTTGTTTATTTGCCTCAATTCCGTCTTTTGATCTTTTGAGACAGCCTCTCACTACATAACCCAGGCTGACCTCTAACTCATATATAGGTCAGACGAGCTTCAAATTCTCAAACCCCAGCCTCAGCCCCCGCCCCCCCCACCCCCCCGAGCGCTGGTATCACAGACATGTGCCTCCACCCCCAGCTTTCTAACCTACAGACTCTATGCTTCTGCACAAGGTGGAATCCCTGGCTTTTCTGACTCACTGGTGATTCATCACTGACAATTTTAAAAAGAAAATGAGAGCAGGATATAGCCAGAAGTATGGGTTTGCTATCCAGAGTTAAAGCAGGAAGCCAGGCATCCAGAAAGAGTGTGGAGTCATTCAAGGTCACCAGCAGACTGCCTGCCTTCCTCAGCAGAACCACCCAGAGATCTTTAACTCAAAGGCCACAAGGTGCTGCTGGCTTGTAGAATAAGCAGTAAAAGGGAGACCTGTGACCCTGAGTGACTCAGCTCTCCAAGGTGAAAGTCAGTTAATGCCCACCTCTCCGTCCATGATGTGGCCATGATAAAGCTTGCCCCCTATCTCAGGCAATCGAGACACATAAAACACTTAAATGACCAACATGTGTGGTGGGAAGACAGAGCTGTCTTTCTAAGAAACCACACACACACACACACACACAGAGAGAGAGAGAGAGAGAGAGAGAGAGAGAGAGAGAGAGAGAGAGACACACACACACACACACACACACACACATACATGATATTTCCCCTTGAGTGTAGAATTCCTATTGACATCCACCACAGTCATGTGAAACACTTGGGCTGGATGAGCGGCCTCCGTCAGTGTACCTAATTCCATTTATAATTAATCGAAATTAGCCTAACACCAACACACAACTCCTCAGGTCATTAGATTCTCTTAGTTTCTATCAAATCTGAAATGCAGCACAGATTTTGTGATAAGGACTGTGCTCCCATAGGGAAAGTTGTAATCGTCTTGAAATGCAAACACCGGAGGCTCCAGGCACTTGAAGTTGAAGAGTTGGTTGAAAAACACTGAAGAATATCCCAAGGATTATCACAGACCCCTAAAAACTCTTCTACCATTGTGCCCCAACATCCCCTAATCTCTGAGCCGAAAGGCCAGATTTTGATGAGAATGTTCTAGATAGGACCAGAAGCTTCAGAGTGATTGAAATAAGACAGGTGTGGTGATGGTGCCCAGGTGCCCTCTGGAAGACTGCAAGTTGGAGGCCACCCTATTCTATATAGTAAATTCAAATCCAACCTGGAAAGACACTGTCCCAAGTAACAAAACAAAACAAGCCTAAAATAACATTCCACTAACGATATATGGGATTTAAATAGCTACCATCATCTGGGATTTAAGATTCTATGTTGCTAAGGCTGTTTTGCAACCTACGTTTTTCTACCTCCATCCATACAACACTCAGAATTCTCTATAGTTTCCTCTTGGCCTGCAGGATGGGAAGCTCTCACTGATCCTCATAGGCATGCATGTGGCAAACCTAGTAGACAAGTTTGCCTTGTCTACTAGGCAAGTGGACAGAGTAGACAAGTAGGCAGAAATGCAAGGGAAAGATAGAGAGAACTAAAAAGGTAGCAGACCAGAGAGAGAGACAGAGACACAGAGAGACAAGAGAAAGAGAGAGAGAAATGAAGGAAGGAAGGAAGGAAGAAAGGAAGGAAGGAAGGAAGGAAGGAAGGAAGGAAGGAAGGAAAGGAGAATGCCTTTTAGTTCCAGGCTGTTCAGGGTTGAGGCAGTAGGAGGAGAAGGATGAACTTATGATTAAACGGTGGCTTAAATGTGGAATGTACCTCATAGGCTTCCATGTTTTTGAGCACTTGGTTTTCAGCTGCTGGTGCTCTTTAGGAAGGCTTGGAGGTTTCAGGAGGTAGAGCTAGTCTAGAATAAATAGGTCAATGAGGGCAGATCCTGACTCTGCTTCCTCTTTGCTGCTTCCTGCATGCACCTGCAATGTGACCAACCAGCTTCCTTGCTCCTGCTGCTGTGCCTTTCTAGATATGACGGACCATCTCCTTCTGGAACCGTGAATCAAAAGGAACACTTTCTCCTTTGGATTGATTTTGTCAGAGAATTTTATCACAGCAATGAGAAAGTGACTAAGACCACTTGTGAGTTGAACTGGGGCAGAAAGTCACGTCAGCTGTCCAGACCCAGGTGAGGACAGACTGGCCTGACACACTGAAGTCAAATGGCCATGTGTCGTTCTGGATTCTGACAGTGCTAAGTAGAGCCTGCCCTTAGAGGAGGATGATGAATTGTCAGTGGGCAAAACAAATGAGGGGTGTCCCGATGAGTAAACTGGAAACTTGAAAGAAAAGTTGACATGCAAAGTAAGTTCCCAGAGTGGTAATGCTAGGCCATGTGCTTTACTCCACAAAGGGCTGCAAAGTCTCTGCAAGAAAGTTGAGACTGGGAAGCCATAGGTGCCCACTAGCCTTCATTCAGACTCCAATAGCAAATGGCATACAGTAGATAGCTTCAATGGAAACTTACTGCCTGTAGTCCGAGAGATTCGAACTCCAAAATCAAGATTCCAAGTGAGTCTCTCCCCACTGAAGTCCCTCTTCCTGGTTTGCAGGCAGTTGTGTCTTTCCATGGCTGAGAAGGAAAGATGATTTCTTTCGTGGCTCTTCTCATAATGGCACTAATCCAGTTCTTGAGAGCCCCACCCTTGTGATCTAATCACCTCCCACATTTCCCATCCAAATATCCTCACACTAGGGATTAGGGTTTCAACAAGTGAGGGGTGTATGTTGGTCTATGCTCTTCTGGAAGCCTATTACTCCTCCTTTCTCCACTTTTCATTCTTCCTTGAGACAGGGTTCCATTTTGTAGACCAGCTGGCCTAGGCTCGAAATCTCCTGCTTTCCTAGTATTGCGATTTCAGGCACATGTCATCATTCTCTCTCTCTCTCTCTCTCTCTCTCTCTCTCTCTCTCTCTCTCTCTCTCTCTCTCTCTCACATTTGGAAAATCTGTCAATTACAACTGTGGTAGCTTATGTCTATAATCTCATATATCCCAGCTACAGGGAGTTTTAGGCCAATCTAAGCCACATAAGAAAAACTAGTAAAAGAAAAGAAAATTTAACTTACAACTATGAGTCATTTGCTATAACAGGCTTGTATCTTTTTATAAATTCATTAAGAGTTTCATATATATTTGATCGTGTTCACTCCCACTCCTCCCCAAACTCCTCCAAGACCTACTCCCACCTCCACCTCTCACCACATCAACTTCATCATTTATTTTCCTTTAAATAACCCATAAAGTCCAATTTGTACTGTCTATAATCCTGGGTGTGGGGGCCATGAACTCGGAAGTGGCCAACCTGCCAAGGGGCCCCACCTTTAAAGAAAACTAATTCTCTCTCCCCAGAAGTCAATATCTCCTCAGCGAGGAGTGAGGGCAGGTGAGGTCCTTCCCTCTCCATGTCTAGAATATTAATTGACATGATGTTACGTATGCAGCCAGAGCTGCCGTGAGTTCATGAGTTCAGTGGTGTTGCTGTGTCCTGAAGACACCGTTTGCTCCGTTGGGTTCTTACAATCTTTCTTCCCTCTCTTCTACAGTGGTCCGTAACCTCTCCCTTGGGGAGGAGGGCAGTGATGTAGATTTTCCCTCTGTGGCTGAATACTCCACTGACACTAATTCTTTGCATAGTGAGACCAGATGTGAGTTTCTGCACTAGCCACTGGCCACTTTTAAAAGAAACGTTTCTGATGAGGTCTGAGAGCTGCACCAATCTAGGCTTGGATCTTTATTCTAAATGTTACATCTATACGTGAACCCTTTGCGGGCACTTCTCTGAGTTCCTAGGAAGTAACCACAACCATGAAATCTGTGTTTAGATTTAAGTCATTTAAAAAAAATTTTAGTATCTATACATGTGTCCATAAATAATCACTATCATTATTTGCAGTTAATTTTACAACTTGATTAAATGATAATACAAATCATGAAACTCACTTTTTAAATTTTAAGTGTTCTGGTGTTTTAGTTTATCCTTAGTCTACTAGTAGATACAATCCATTCATTTAATTGTTGTATGTTTTTTTCTCTTAGATGAACAACCCTTAATTTATCTTTTTGTATTCTTTTTTATTAATTTATTCATATTACATCTCAATGGTTATCCCAGCCCTTAATTATATATCCCTTCTTCTGTTGACAAACAATTCATTTTCATTTTTGCCATTTCAAGGCTCCAGTGGTAACCTTAGATGAGGGCATAATGACCTGTGAAAAGACACATATACTTTCAGCTCTCGTAGATGGTTCCAAGTAGTCCATATAATGAATGGCTCCCCCAGTCTATGCCTACCAATTATCTTAGTTATGCTTACTACTACTTTGAGGAAACTCCATAACCAAAAGCAACTTGGGAAGAGAAGAGTTTTCTTGGCTTACACTTCCGCATCACCGCTCATCGTTGAAGGAAGTCAGGATAGAAATTTAAGCAAGTCAGGAACGTGGAAGCAAGAGTTGATGAAGAGGCCTTGGAAAAGTGCTGCTTACTAGCTTTTTCCTAATGGCTTGCTCAGCCTGCTTTCTAGAATCCAAGACCACCAGCCCAGGGATGGCAGCACCCACAGTGATTTGAACCCTCCTCCATGAATCAGTAACTAAGAAACTACTCAACAGACTTGCCTACAGCCAGATCTTATAAAGACATTTTTCTCAATTAAGGTTCCCTCCTCCCCAATGGCTTTACCTTTACATAAATTAGCCAGCACACACACAATGTGTAAATTACCTCTTTGGTACCCTCCATATGCAAACTATAGTTCTCAATAATCTGATAGGTACACGTTAATACCTTTAATTTTATTTCTAAGATTGTTAGAATAATATTTATACCTATTTTCCTCTATGTGTTGCTTTTTTTTTCTTCATTTTCTTACCTTCTTTTCTTGTCTGTTTGTTAGTAGATTATTTCTCAGTTCTTTGCAGATATTTTTTATATCTTCCAGATGTCAAGCCTTTGTGGATTATATAAAACAGAAAGCGTTCTCTCAAAGTGTAATTTGTATTTTAATTCCTGCTTTGGTGTCTTTTCATCTTTCAGGAGTTTTATTCGTTTTCACAATCTAGTCAAGGATGTCAGGTTTTCATTTATAGTTGCAATTTTGGTGTTTTTTATATAAATTCTTCTTTATCCTCAGTGATAGTCTCCTGTAATTCATTTCAGATAGTGCTTTTTCTTAGAACTTGAGTTTTCAAAACACATTTTTTGTGTGTATGATAAGATGTAGGCATATAAATTGCTTTTTCCTAGTAGATACCCAGTTACCCCTGCCCCATTTCCTGACTAGTCCATCAGTTTCCCGATTGATTTACAATGTCCCTTCCTTTACACATTATATCTCTGCATTTGTTTGGACTTTATTGTTTTCTATTAGTCTTCCTGCTTTTATAATCTATTGGCATTTTACCATATTTGACTAAATAGCTGATTAAGTCTTCATATCTGTCACAAGACTCTTCCTCGTCCTCTCCTCTTTCACTTCATCCCCCCACCCCCAACACACACACACACACACAAATTCTCTTAGCTTATTTTGGCCTCTTTATCTTTGTTAATTGCTATGAAATGCCTGTTTTGGATGATGTTCATTGGACACTGACCAGAAACACAATACTGTTTTTTTGTTGTTGTTGTTGTTTTCTGTTTTGTTTTGTTTTTTTATAGCACGATTTTGAATGACTGAAATTAAAGGGCTTCTTAGAAAGTTTAGAATTTATATAACTGTGGTAGGCAAGTATTATAATGAGAAGGCAATTAAAAATCTAAGGAGGACATAATCAGGGAAATCCCTCTTAGGGATGAGCATTCAGCAATCACTTATTCTCGGCATTTAGTCCAGTTATAAGTGTTTGAGGTAACCACCAGCCACTGTAAAAAGCAGGGTCTCTAACCAAAGCTGATGGCAACACTAATATATGGGCAGAAACATAAACAGTTAAAGCAACTTGGGTAGTACATCATGTCCATTTAGCAAAGCAACATCATAAGCTTTCCCATGAGGGCCCATCATTTTCCCAGTCACAGCTTTTGACCAGGCTTATAGTACCTGATACGAATTCCCTTCTGTTGATTGGGCCTCAAATCCAATGATAATGTGGTTAGTAGCATTCATAACAGTCATGCTACTACTGTACTTGTAGACCTTATAGTTTCTTTAATTAATCAATTTACATTTTTGAAACAGAATCTTATTCTATGTAGTCCAGGCAGGCCTCAAACTTTCAGTAATCCTCCTGCCTCGGCCTCTTGGATTTTAGGATTACTGGTGTACCTTTTGAGTATCTTTTTTTTTTTTCCTGGTTTTTCAAGCAAGGTTTCTCTGTGTAGCCTTGGCTATCCTGGACTTGCTCTGTGGACCAGGCTGGCCTCGAACTCACAGAGATCTACTTGCCTCTGCCTCGAGTGTTGGGATTAAAGATGTATGACACCTCACCCAGTCCTTTTGAGTATCTTAAACAGGTTTATTTTAAGTTGCTTTCTGGTTAATGAATTAATCTCTTCATTGTTTTTTATTGACTGTTTCTTAGTTTTTGTTTTCCTCAGATTTTTGTTTTCAAATTCATCCTATGTGAGCTTACACTTTTCCCTCAATATTCCTGGTCTAAAAATGTTCTGCTCACCAGTCTTCAACCCAAACCTGCAGGACTTCCAAACTACAATTAGATTTTATAATTTACAGTTCATGGCAGATAGCTTGGTATAACGGCTACATTATTGCTCTAAGTAGCTTGAGGTAGATACTGGCCAAGAAAGTCTATCTGTTTTTAATGTGTCTGCTTAGTTTCTCTGCATTATGTGAACCAGGCAGTGACTAGTTTAATTTTTTATCCTGATGCACCTTCCAAAGATACATACAAAGAATGATGCCTCCCTGGCCCCTGGCTTTTAAGAAAAGAACTCCGCTTTGATCCCTTGCCTTGCCTGCAGGTCCTTTCGGTTCTGTTTCAAGCAAAAGCTGACTTCTCAACTGCTTGTGTCTGATTACTGGACTCAGAGGGCCAGCTGTTTCAGTTCAACACATTTCTTGTTTTGCTCCTCCATCTCTGAATGGCAAATGGGCATGCCTATATGCATTTTGATTCCTCACTTTTTATTTTGTCTATCATTGGTACCTTGGAAGAAAGGTAGTAATTGGGGCGTAAACTGACAGTGCAATCCTTGGGGGCTTACGCCACCTCTCAGGATGCTGAAATCTTTGTCTGTGTGGAGACCTTTTGACATTTGTGGAAGGGGCAAGGATGCCCTTGATGTTTATCCGAAGCTTGTGGTTTGCAGGCTGCAGCATTCAGCCTTGGTCCACACGTTCTCTCTAAGGAGGGGACTTGGGGAGGGCCTTTAATCTAATTATGTGCCTCACCAAAGATAGGGGCACCAAAGATGGGGCACCCATCGCAGGGTGACCCATTGCTTAATGATCCCTTGTTTGGTGGAAGTCAACCTGCCCAGTGGTTTTTAGTTAAAGAAAGACAGAGCTGATAGCAAGAAAATTCACGCTTAAAATGTTAAACCATTCTCTCACGCACCCACCCCCATTCTCCCTATTCCTAGTCCCCTCCCCGTCCCCTCTCCTACCCAGCTCTCTCCCTCTATCCACCTCCAATGCCTATTTTATTTCCCGTTCTGAGTGAGATTCAAGCGTCCTCCCTTGGGTCCTCCTTGTAACTTATCTTCTTTGGGTCTGTGGATGGTAGCATGATTATCTTGTACTTTATGGCTAATATCCACTTATAGGTATATATATATGTGTGTGTGTGTGTGTGTGTATCTGTGTGTGTGTGTGTGTGTGTGTGTGTGTGTGTGTATATATATATATATATATATATATATATATATATATATATATCATGCATGTCTTTTGTGGCTTGGGGTACCTCACTCAGGATTTTTTTTTTTCTAGTTCTATCCATTTGCCTGCAAATTTCAAGATGTCCTTGTTTTTAATAGCTGAGTAGTATTCCATTGTGTAAATATACCACACTTTCTTTATCTGTTCTTCAGATGATGAGGCTAGGCTGTTTCCAGTTTCTGGCTATTATGAATTAAGCTGCTATGAACATAATTGAGCAAGTATCCTTGTGGTATGGTGGAGAATCTTTTGGGAATATGCCCAGGAGTGGTATATCTGGGTCTTGAGATAAAACTATTCCCAGTTTTCTGAGAAACCGATAGATTGATGTCCACAGTGGTTTTACAAGTATACACTTCCACCAGCAATGGAGGAGTGTTCCCCTTTCTCCACAGCCTCACCAGCGTGTGCTGTCACTTGAATTTTTGATTATAGGCATCCTGGCAGGTGTAAGATGGAATCTCAAGGTGGTGTCATCTCTGAGATTTCTCAGAGACCTGGGATAAGGAAGGCCCTATTCCAGTGTATAGGGGTCACCCTAGCTGAGACTCCTAGCAGGACGGGATATGGAACCTTAAGTGGCCACCTCCTGTAGCCTGGCAGGACTTCCAGTGTGGGGATAAGAACACCAACCCACCCATAAAACCTTTGACCCAAAAGTTGTCCTGCCTACATGATGTGTAGGGATAAAGATGGAACAGAGATTGAGAGAATGGCCAACCAAAGATTGACCCTACTTGAGACCCACCCCATGGGAGAGAACCAATCTCTGACATTGTTACTCTGCTATGCTTATAGACAGAATCCCAGCATAACTCCTCTGAGAGGCTCTACCCAGAAGCTGATGGAAACAGATACAGAGGCCTACCACCAAATATTAGACAGAGCTGGGGGGTGGGAAGGTCCTATGAAAGAGTTGGGGGAACAATTGAGTGAACCAGAGGGAAGGGTCAAGGACTCCACAACAAGACCTACAAGGTCAAGTAACTTGGTCCCATGGGGCCTCACAAGACTGAAACACCAACCAAAAAGCCTGCACAGGCTGGTCCTAGGCCCCATGCACATATGTAGCAGATGTGCAGCTTGGTCTTCATATGGACCCCCAACAACTGGATCAGGGTCCCTCTCAGGGTCCCTCTGATGCCTCCCTTTGGATCCTGTTCCCCTAACTAGGCTGCCATGTCTGGCCTCAGTGGAGGAGGATGTGCCTAGTCTTGCAGCATCTTAATGTGTTGGGGCAGGTTTGTACCCATGGAGGACCGCCCCTCTTCTCTGAAGAAAAGGAAAGGGGAGAATGTGGAGGAGGGGTAGATGTAATCAGGATATAAAGTGTATAAATAAATGAAAAATTTTAAATGTTAAGCTAGGCACAGTGGCAATTACCTTTAATGCCAGTATTCAGGAGGCAGAAGCAGGCGAATTTTTGTGAATTCAAGGCCAGCCTGATCTACGATGCGAGTTCAGGACAGCCAGGGCTATTACACAGAGATATCCTGTCTCAAAAAAACACAAATGATAGATAGATAGATAGATGGATGGATGGATAGGTAGGTAGGTAGGTAGGTAGGTAGGTAGGTAGATAGATAATTGTTTTTTTAATGTTAAAGCTCATGGGTCAATTTGTGAAGGTATGCATTTCAAATTATGAGTTTGTGGGAGTGTAGAAATAATGAAAATTAGAGCTACCTTGGAAGACACCACATACACCGTAATATTCATATACACCATATTCATATACACCATATTCAGCCACTCTTTCTGAAATGACAACATGATTAATAATTTGGGGTGATAAATTTATTTATATATATATCAACAGTCTTTATATGAGTGCATAACAATAACACAGGTCTTCAAAAAAAATTACTGCATCCTTTGAGTCAAGTCTTTAGATGCTAAGAAGTTCACTCTTCCAAGTACTGTAGTAAACAATAAGCAGGATCATCATGAATGAGGTGAAATACAAAGGAAAGAGACAGAATAAAAACCCTCACTACTTATTTGTTCATGTTCTAACTTCCTACTTTGTGACCAGATAGGCTGGTCTCAGAGCCCCTGGTTATGAAACTCTGGAAAACATCAGAGTTTAGTCTTTCCCTCAGACATTTTTTTTTTTTTTTTGCCTAGAAAATCTGTGCAAAGCCATAAGCACACCCTCATCACTGAGTATTCGGCTCAAAGCACAACCACCCTAGGCCCTGTTTGTTCTTTTTCTCCCAACCCAAGTCTCCTCATCTTCTTATGACCACCATAGTCTCCAAACCAAACACGTATCTGACCTGACGGTGAGCCTGAATCTTGAAAGTTAAGGCTGTCCTTAAAACACATGATGTATAGTCAGCAGGATCACACCACAGGGAGGCTAGTAATGGGGAGAAAGAATGGTGAGGAGCCTTAGACAAGGGTTTTCTTCCTAACAAAACACGTATGCCAAACAAAAGAGCTGAGAGGCAACAAAAGTCATCCTCTGTGGGGGTTATGTCATCACTGAGGCAAGTTCTTACTTTGTCACACAAAGATGGCTTTCAACTCCTTGGCTCAAGGCATCTCCCATCAGCCTGTAAAGTAGCTGGTGCTGCAGATACACCCCCCCCCCCCCCCCCCCCGTCCATGCCTAGTCTAGTGGCGCATTCATTTTCCATGCAGCAGACTCTGTCTCCATCCATATATTACTGTTTCTTTGTCCCCCTTCTTCTCCCTTCTCCCTCTACCTCCTCCTTTCTTTTCTGATTTTCTAAATGCAAAGCCTAATCTCTGAGTCCTGAGACTGGCTTGTTTATCTGCTTGTTTTGTGGCAGTGGGGACTGAACCTGGTCTGTGCCGAGCAAGCACTCTGTCACAGAGCTCCAGCCACAGTGCCTGTGCAGTTCAAAGCGCTCACATGGGTCGCTTTCATGTTGACCTAGAAGTATTTTTCACTGCTCTGATTTTATTTTTAGTTCAGTGTGAGTGTAAAAGTCACCAAAAGGTTAAAAAACTGAAAGAGGGGGAGAAAAGTAAAAAATTTTTAATGTTACAGTTTATTTAAAAAACAAAACTGGGGCCTGGAGAGATGGCTCAGAGGTTAAGAGCACTGGCTGCTCTTCCAGAGGTCCTGCGTTCAATTCCCAGCAACCACATGGTGGCTCACAACCATCTAGAATGAGGTCTGGTGCCCTCTTCTGGTGTGCAGGTGTACACTATATGCATAATAAATAAATAAATAAATCTTATTTTAAAACTATCTTTAATTCTTCAGTTGCTGTTTATTATTTTCAAGCTGGGCGGTGGTGTTGCACGCCTTTAATCGCAGCACTTAGGAGACAAAGGCAGGCAGATCTCTGTGAGTTTGAAGACAGCTTGGTCTACAGGGCGAGTTCTAGGACAATCAGGGCTGTTTCACAGAGAAACCCTGTCTTGAAAAAAGAAAAAAACAAACAAAAACCTAACTAACTACATTTGATTGCAAAGCCCAGCAAGCCCAACACTTGGAAGGCAGAGGCAGGCAGATCTATGTCATTTTGTGGGCAGTCTAGGCTATATGTAAGGTTCTAGGCCAGCCTGGGCTACATATTAAGATCTTGTGGGTTTTTTGTTTTTTTTTTTAAAAGAGACACATTTCAAAAATTAAATTTGTGGCCAGGTATGGTGACACATGCCTTTAATCCCAACACTCAGGAGGCAGAGGCAAGTGTATCTCTGTGAGTTTGAGGCCAACCTCACTACAAAGTGAGTGCAGGACAACCTGTGCCACATGGGGAAACCCTGTCTTAAAACAACAACAACAAAAATGTGTTTTTGTTTAATTTACATGTTTTGCTTGTGTGGAAAAATACTAGTTGTTCTTAAAATGTGTAGCTGTTTCTAACTTCCTTTAGATTCAGCAGATGACTTTTAAGATGCAAATTAAAGCCGTTCAATAACGATGGGTCTATTGTGCTTAGGGAATCCTACAAGGCACCGGGAACCTAAAGATGAATTCAGTTCAGATCGTGCCTGGAGCTCATAACCTAATCTATTCTAATGCTTAAACTGGGGAAACAGACAAGTAGGAGAGCTGTGAGACAAATGCTAAAGGCACAGCAGACTTTCCCCGCAGCTGGGGGGAGCCATGGATTTTAGATGGGTGTGGGAATTTGATGGGGAAGGTGGTCCAAGCCTTTGCTTAGTGTCTCCTGAAGCAAAAGAAAAGAATTTGTGCTTGACTCCTTTAAGGTCTGCAAAGTGACTAGCTTGCTAAGCCCCCTGAAGTAATTTAAGGTTCTTAGTGGCTAGTAATTAACATCCATCTAGTAGACAATTCCACGTGATCACCCTTCCGAGACCTCACACCCAACTGCTTCCAAGGGCCATTCCTTATACCGGCCTAAAAACCTCGCTACCTTTTTTGAAGCATGTTCCAGTCTGGCTTAGAATTCCCAGTCTTTTGTGTCTCTGCTTCCTGAGTATTGGGATCACAGGACAAATTGGCACACTGACCTTGTGTCTCTTCCCTGAGACTGAAGTCCTCCTCAGCATATGCCACTGCCCTTAAGTCATGGGCATTCAAAGAACTATCGTGAGCCGCGTTCAGCCCTTTCTGTTTCCTTTACTCCTTGCTGTATTAGAGATCAGCCTAAGGCTGTGTGTGGCAGGCAAGCCGGTCTAACCTGTGTCTGCTGTCTCATCCTCCCCAGCTGCATGGTACTTCACCATACATAGGGAAGTAAGCCAGAAGTAAGCTTACTTAAACCGGAAGTCACCTCAGGAACCGGCTGCTCCCTTGTCCTGGAGTTTCCACCTTCCCCCTCATCTTCCCCTCCTTGCTTGGCTTAATGCTGCTGGCGCAGCCGCATCCCCAGTATCTCCCTGATGTTTTAACAAGGTGGTGTTATGCGTTGTTCTTCAAGCACCCTGCAGCTCTTGGTTCATTTCCTCCCTTTTCAAGCAGTAGGTCTGAGAGAGCCGGGTTTGTTCCTGTTGTTTACCATTTCTATCCTTAGGAGCTAAAACTAGCCAGATATACACCAGCAGATAGAAGGGATTGAAAACTGAATTTTTAGCCAGGCGTGGAGACACATGCCTTTAATGCCAGCACTCGGGAGGCAAGAGGCAGGAGGATCTCTGTGAGTTCGGAGGCCAGCCTGGTCTACAAGGTGAATCCAGGACAGCCAAGACAACACAGAGAAACCCTGTCTCGAAAAACCAAACCCAAAACCGAACCAACAACAACAAACAACAAAACAAAAACAAAACCTTTTCTTTTACCAGGAGTTACAGAAAGCTATTTATAGGCTCTGTGATTTAATTCAAAGAAACAGATGTCAAGAAGCACATTTTAGTTAACTGGCAGGTGTATCTGCAAGTTGCATATCTCTGAGTGAGCTTTTCTTGGTTCTTAAAGGACTGAAGCAGCGGCTGCCGAGGGGGCCGGGGGCGGGGGAAGAGGGGGGCAGGGAGAGGGGTTGCGATGTTCCTTAAGGCGTGATGGCGCATGCCTTTAATTCCAGCACTTGGGAGGCAGAGGCAGGCTGATCGCTGTGAGTTTGAGGCCAGCCTGGTCTACAGAGTGAGTCTAGGACAGCCAAGGCTACACAGAGAAACCCTGTCTCAAAAAACCACGAAAAAAATAAAAATAAACAACAACAACAACAAAAGCTTCCTCTACTACCTCTCTGGGCACCTCCCCATTCCCTTCTACGAGATGACTCTGCCCTGGTCCCTGCAACGGCTCACCCACTCACCCTGCAACGGCTCACCAAAATTGTGAAATTCCTCTCCAGTCTTCCCTTCCTTTGCTCTTGCTGGGTAACTTGGAGCCAATCAAGGGCCATCTTCCTCCAAAAGAAATGCTGGAATTAGCATCTGCTGACCCTCACAGATTCTAAGTGCTAGTAAGTGTCTGACCCACTGTGTTCTCTACCCCAACATGCTAGAGAGAGAGAGAGTCACTAACGGATAAATACAATGGGCTTAAATACCACCAGACATACAAAGCAAGGCAAGGTATATGGATTTCCTGAGGACCAGTGGGTTCCCAGCCAGGTCTTTCCCTAAAAGAGTGAGATTAGAAAAATGACACATGAAAGCCTTATAACCCGGCTCCCTAAGTTGAAGACCTAAGCATCAGTTTGCTGATGGCTCTGCCGCTGCTTTCAGAACTATTAGGCGCAGTGGGGGTTGTGGGGGGCTGGGAGAGAGGAATCTCAGCGACTTGTCTATCAACACCAAAATCCATTTATGGTTTCCCAGGCAACTCTCTACATTGCTAAGACATTCAAGTTGTTATAAACTTTGAGGATAGCAATTTGGCATACGGCAGCTCTGGCATTTTCCTCTTGGCTGTCTGCTTCACTCGTGCCCCTCCTCGCTCCGGTCTGTGAGACCAGCCACATAATTTGCAGGGTGAGTGCAAACTAAAAGTGTGAGATTCTGTCTTTTAAATTAAATTAAAATTTCAAGGCAGTGACAAGGGAACATTAAGGCAGGCACAGGGCTCTTTTAAGGGTGGGGCCCTGGGTGACTGCATAAGAACACCCATGGAGCTGGCAGGTCTCTCTGCATCTTGGGAAGGTGGATCCTGCAAACCCCTAGGCTCCTTTGCTCTTTGTTTCTGGCTATGCTCAGTGTGTAGGAGACACTCACAGAGCTTCCTAGAGGGCAAAAAGGAAGAAGTCATTTTATTCCTGTGCTGTCGCAGCTGTCCCTGAAGCTTCCCACAAAGGCAGATCATCCTTTCACAGATTCAACAGCTGCAGCAGCCAGTGACTCTGGTTCCAATATCCTGCAGGAATTCTAGCCAGACTTCTGTAGTTTTTACAAAAGGAAGACGGTCTCAGTTCTCTCTAGCTGATTTCGTCTTTGTGCAAACATCATACAATATTCTTACATAAACCTAGACAGTATAGCATACTACCTCCCTAGACCATATGGGACACATACATGGCGCAGCCTACTGTTCCTAAGGCTACAGTTGTTTTGATGAAAAAAAGCAAATCCCAAATGTTCGGTTTTACCAATAAAGAATCAGGAGCCAGATGCTGGGGTGAAAACCTGCTAGCTCAGAGAGGCAGAGAAAGCACCCAGCTGACCCTCTTACTCAGCTCACCACTAAGAGGGAAAAGCCCAAAATGCTGACAGCCCAGGAAGAAAAAGAAAAAGCCAAAGGCCAAAGTCTTGATAGCTCAAAGCTCAAAAGCCTCTTTCTTCTCATCCATGCTGTCTTAAATACCCTTCAATTCAAAGTCCCTCCTACTCTTTAATCCCTGTCAGCTGGTTTCTTGTTCTGCCTCTTGACCTAGGGTTAACTTTATTAAATCCCATGTACAGAAAGCACTTAGATTAAAAGAGTGTGCTAGGACTGAGCTACACCCTAATCACTTGTTTACAGTAAAAGAAAGTTCTTGGATTAAAGGCATGTGTTAGGGATGAACCACGCCAAACAAGAAACAGGTTTTTACAGTTCACAATCTCAGTGTTCATTCACAATGGGATCAAATATCCTGCAACGTACACTGAACAAACCTAGATTAAATCAAGCAAAAGAGGTCACATGATCAGGAGACAGTAAACTCAAGATTTATGAAGCTGATATTGCATCAAACTGGTTTACAGTAAATATTTTTTGAAATTTGGTTATGACAGTTGCCCTATGTATGCCTGTGTTGTAGCACACTGTATTGTGAGGACAACAGTGTGATTGCAGCAGCTATGATGAGCTTCAAAGAGATTCTTAACAAGGATCGGCCATTCATATTCCCTTGTTTTTAAACAAAATCCCAAAATGTTGATTTTTACCAATAAAGACTCCAGCGCCAGATGCTGGGTGAAAGCCTGCTAGCTCAGAGAGGCAGAGAAAGAATCCAGCTGACCTTTTTACTCAACCTATGTCCCAAAAGGAAAAGGCTCTCCTCCTCCACAATGTCTTAAAAACCCTTTAAACTGAATGTCCCTCCTTCCTGTGCATCTCTCAAATCTGTCCTCCAGACTTCCCTTCACTCTATGTTTTTTTCCCCCTATGTTCACTCCCTGACAACTGGTTGTTTGCTCTGTCTCTTAAACTAGGGTTAACTTCATTTAATCCTGTTTACAGAATGCTCTTGGATTAAAGGTGTGTGCTAGGGCTGAGCCACACCACAACTAGAAACAGGTTTTTCCAGTACACAGTCTCTGGAGTTCGCAGAATGATCAAATGTCCTGCAACATTTTCTCTTGGAAGGAGAGGTTGGAGAGGGTCCTCACCCTCACCTTGAGATTCTATTCCCTGCCTCCCTCCCAGATGAAAATGATTCTGCCTTGGTGCTAGAGTACGTAGAGAGTGGGAGATTAACTGAACGGGTACCATCATCCCACAGCTATAAGGAGCCATCATCCATGCTAGGGTAGGACTTTCACTGACTGGCTACTGAGGTCATTCATGCCCCCATAAACAAGTCCAACAAATCTAATGGTTTGCCAAGCATGACTTGGGTGGAGTCATTGCTCTGGGCTGTCACTGGTGAGGTAAAAAGACCTGTGATCCAAGTAGACTTTTTTATCCAAGGCTAATATTAAACTCATTATATTCCTGCCACCTCTACAGGGCTGGGATTACAAGCCATGGCCTGTAATTACCACCATGGCCAGCTCTAGTAAACATTTTTTTCAAAATTATTTTATGTGCATACATATTATGTCTTCATGCATGGCTGTGCAATCTGTTTATGCCTGGTGCCCACAGAGTAGAGAAGAGAACATCAGATTCCCTAGAACTGAAGTTATGGATGGTTGTAGCTGCCATGTGGTGCTGGGAACCAAACTCAGATCCTCTGTAAGCAAGTCAAGTTCTCTTACTTGCTGAGCCATCTCTCCTGTCCCAACGGTAAACATTTTTATAATAAAAGCCTGCTTTATAGTAATGACTAGACTACTGTATAATAAATACAAAACCCACTAGCGTCTTCACTTACCATCATGTTTCTGTTATAGCACCGGCCACCCAGTGTGCTTACACCGGCATCACTACAGGGAGAAATTCATTGTCCTGTAGTCATGTTCTTATGCTTAGAGAAGTACCAAGCATAAGGGGATTTTCATCGTTGTTGTAATCTTTGGGACCCTGGCATGTGTGAGGTCCGTTGTTGATCGTAAGGTCCTTATGCAGCATGGCACCGTGAAGTGTGCATGGCCTCTGGTCCCAGTGGCAGGCACTGTCTCCGGCGGGGACAACAATGAATGCTTCCAGGGCTCTAGTAAAGCCACCTCCTCCATATTCCTGTGGTCACAGAGCTAACAGCAGTTCCCTGAAGTCATTGCCCTCAGGCTTATTTTACCTTCCCATTTTGCTCCTTCAGCTCTTCCAACAATAGCAATTATTCCTTAAATTAAGTCCTCTGATTAAAGCAATTAGTACCATTACTATTTTCCTGATAAGACATAGGCTGGCAAAATGGTTTGGTCCTTAAAATTATGTTTCCCCACTGCCCCAGCTACTCCACTTGGAAGGATGCATCCCATGGCTATGACTGCGCAGTGGGAAGAGACATAACGAAACTAATACTGCATCTTGTCTCCTGGGCCTTGATGGAATAGCAGAGCCTGGAAACAATCTGATTCCTAATACCCAACCATGCAGCTCTGTAAGAAAGGGAAGACAAATTCCAACGGGACAAAGTATAGCACGGAGTCCAGAATGGGAATTTAGTATATAATTCAATTGGTTTTTCAAGTCAATATGTGGCCAGGACAGGAGAAGAAAATTACAGACCAACCTCTTATGAACAAAATATAAAATTCATTAACAAAGAAGCGGCAAATAGAATCAATAAATGCCTTGGAAGGATAATAAATCATGACCTGTGGGGAATAGATGACGTTCTAAGTGGATGTGTATTGTTGACATGAGCAAAACCATATCAAAGACCCCAATGCCTCATACCCAGAAGAATAGCAAAGCCTTCCCTAGGTCAGAGGAATGGCAAAGCCTTCCTCTAGTACCAGGACAAACATTTATGAACTCCTGATGTTCAGCTATAACCAATGCCTGCAGGAACCATTAGCCACAGCTTTCTCCTCCTGGATGATGGCAACCTGGGACTGCTGCTGCTACAGAGGCCTTCTACCGAGAAAAGCTAGCCTGCTTCCTCTTTGCCCATGCTGTATGTAATAACCATGCAGAGCCTCCTGGCTGTAGCTAGTACATCTCCATCAGAGATTTAGTTCATTAGCATCATGGTGGGGAAGCATGGCAGCATCCAGGCAGGAGAAGGAGCTAAGAGTTCTATTTTATTTTATTTTATTTTATTTATTTATTTATTTTTGGTTTTTCAAGACAGGGTTTATCTGTGTAGCCTTGGCTGTTCTGGACTGGCTTTGTAGACCAGGCTGGCCTCAAACTCACAGCCATCTGCCTGCCACTGCTTCCCAAGTGCTGGGATTAAAGACGTGCACCACCATGCCTATATCTTTTTTGTTTTCTTTTGTTTTTCGAGACAGGGTTTCTCTGTGTAGCCTTAGCTGTCCTGGATTTATTTTGTAGACCAGGTTGGCCTCGAACACACAGCGATCCACCTGTTCTGCCTCCCAAGTGCTGGGATTAAAGGCATGTGCCACCACGCCCAGCTCACGCCTATATGTTGATCAGCAGGTTCAAAGCATCCAACAGAAAGAGACTGTGTGACACACTGGGCATAGCTTGAGCATAAGAGACCTCAAAGCCTGCCCCCCTCCACTTCCTCCACCTACTCCAACAAGACCACACGTCCTAATAGTGCCACTCCCTATGGGTCAAGCATTCAAGTACAGGAGTCTGTGGACGCCATACCTATTCAAACCACCACAATGGCCAAATAGTGAGTTTCAGGCCAAGTTGAGCTATATAGCAAGACCTTGTCTCAAAAAGAACAAATAAATTTAAAAGAACCTCCATTAACAGGACAGTGTTCAAGCAAGATTATTTCCAGAGATAAGGAAAAAGTATATATCAAAACTCATGACAGACACTCTCAACAATCTAATAATAGAAGAGAACTTTCTCAATATGATTGACAGAGGGCATCTATAAAAACCACAGCTAAACTCATACTATTTATGGTTTCCTAGGCAACACATATTCTGAAGAATGGTGCAGGTTGAAAAAAAAACAAAAAACCATTGTGGCTAACATTCTGAAAACACACAGCCGGGGTGCGGGAGATGGCTAGCTGGTAAAGGTGCCTGCCACCAAGCATGATGACTTGAGGCTGGTCCCTGGTACTCACTGGCTAGCGGAAGGAGAGAACAGACTCCTTCAAGTTGTCTTTTCATCTTTACATGTACACATGACCAAGCACATGATAGATGATAAACAAATAGATAGTGATGGCTATTCATGTCCACCACCCCAGGGGCAGGACTCTCTTTGTAAACTTTTTAAACCATAAAGGCAGGAAAAGTGGCCAGGCCCCTGCCTGAGGAGCTCCCCAGCCAGGCTCCTGCCCCAGACCTCTCTAACTGTCATAAAGGCATTTCCAGCTTCTGTAGCTGTCACAAAAGTCATCTCCAGCTCCTCAATAGGACCCTTCCCAGACTATGGTAATCTTAGATGAAGAGTCTAAACAAAAAAGCCACCAATCCCAGAGCAAGAGAGCCCACCAATCCCCAAACTCCCTGCAAACACCTACCAATCTCTGAACAGGAAAACCCACCAATGCCTGAGCTCCCTCAAGCTCAGGACTCGAAATCCTACCAATCCCCACCATGGAAATCTCCATCCTGGAAAGCTCTGCCCCCCTCACAAATCCTATATAAAAGCCTATCTGCTCAGTTCCCCACTGTCTTCTCATGGGAACAGAGATAGCCATCCTCAGATTCGCCCGTCCAATAAATATCTTTTACGAGGTTTGCTGTCTGGTGTGCCTCTCTTATTGGAAACCAAGAAGCAATGGAGAGAAGAAGTGAAGAAGTGGAGCAGAGCTGAGGGTCCTGAGGTCCTGAGGTCCTCAGCTCAGTTGGGGATACCCTCCCCTGGGTGCTGCAATGCCTCTGCTGAGGAGGCTTCCTCTCAGAGCTCTGTGGTTCCCAGGCTCCTGTGTCTCAGGATGCTTTTCCATTGGGATACTGCCCCACCTCAGAGCTGTGTGGTTCCCAGGCTCCTGTATCTCAGGATGCTTTTCCATTGGGATACTGCCCCACCTCAGAGCTGTGTGGTTCCCAGGCTCCTGTGTCTCAGGATGCTTTTCCATTGGGATACTGTCCCACCTCAGAACCGTGTGGTTCCAGGGCTTCTGAGTCCCATGATACCTTCACATCTGAGTAGAAAGGCCAACAGATAGATAGATAGATAGATAGATAGATAGATAGATAGATAGATAGATAGTAGACAGACAGAGACAACCCTCATAGGCAGCTAGTCATTTGCCTGCTTGCTTACAGATAGGTGGAGAACAAGCCACAATGTCCACTCCCTTTCCATTCATCCACATTTTATGAGAGTTGTAGCAAAGTCAACAAGGAACAGAAAAAAAAGAAGACATAAAAGAAGAGATTTTTTTTGCCCAGAGCTCATGTGATCATATACAAGAAAAGTAAAATCAAATGTGGGATCAGAGATCAAATAAGTAAGATAAAAATAAGTAAGGTGCACATCTCATACATTATACCAAAAAATGTTTTAAATGGATCAAGTCAAAGGGACTAAAGAGCATCATACAACAGTTTTCATCTGAATGTGGAAGGCATTCTAATTATAAAGTATCATCTAGAAGTATAATGGACTAGTAAATATGAATATTGTAACAAAAAAGTATAAAATTTTATTTTTGTTTGGTTTATGTGTAAGGGTATTTTGCCTGCACCACATGCATGCCTGTTGCCTAGAACGGTCAGAATACAGAGTCAGATCCCATAGAATTGATGTTACAAAGGATTGTGAACTATCACGTGGGTGCTAAGAACCAAAACTGGCTCCTCTACAAAAGCAACAAGTGCCCTAACCACTGAGCCATCTTTCTACACACTGTACAAAGATTCTTTAAAATGTCTAGATGACTACAATACAAAAAACAAAGTTAAAGGGCAAATATTTGTGATTTCTGTCATAGACAAAGGACTATTAGGCTGCTATAGTAAGGCTCTAGACAGAAAAAGTCTACACAATCTGAGGAAAATGAGAAAGAAATGGAGCTCTCAAAGAGATCTCAGTCAGACTGTGATGGCGCATGGCTTTAATCCCAGCATTTGGGAGGCAGAGGCAGGTGGCTCTCTGTGAGTTCGCGGCCAGCCTCATCTACAAAGTGAGTCTAGGACAGCCAAGCCTACACAGAGAAACCCTGTCTCGAAAAACCAAAAAAGAAAAGAGCTCTCAAACGTATTACTCAACATCCTCATAGTGAGATGAAACAGATTAAAAGTACCCCCAAACCACAATTTTTTATCACTCAGACTGTCAAACGTCAAACAATTTCAACATTCTCACTGAAGAAGCCAACTTAGAAAATGGGGTAAAAAGGGCAGTAGTGAAAAATGTGATCAAAGTATGTCACAAAGTATGCACAATTCATACACACACACACACAAAGAAAACAGCATCTTAAAATGTAAAAAAAAAAAAAAAAGCTGGATGTTGTAGCACACACCTTTGATCCCAGCACTCAGGAGGCAGAGGCAGACGGATCTGTATGTTCGAGGCCAACCTGGTCTACAAAGCAAGTCCAGGATAGCCAGGGGTACACAGAGAAACCCTGTCTTGAAAAACAAAACAAAACAAAACAAAACAAAAGTGAAAACGAAACAAACTAATATAAAGTGTTAAGAAAGGCAATCTCATTTACTAAAACTACAGCTGTGATCTGGGCATGGTGGTATGCAGCAATCCCAGCATTCCAGAAGCTGAGACAGGAGAAGTACTACTTCGAAGCTAACTTGGCCTCCATACAGTTTGTCTCAAAACAATATCCCAGTATGTTCCCTTTAGCCCAGCACTTCGATTTCTAGGACTTTCATCTTACAGGTATATTGCCTCAATGTGAAAGGATTTTTTTTTTAACTTATAGTAGTCTTTGAAACTCCAAGATATTCAGTTTAGCCTAAACACTGAGCAAGAATGTGCTAAATAAGATAATTTACATGTCTATTGGGATTCTATGTTAGCCCTTAAACCTGGACAAACTATATGTCAAAGACACACACACACACACACACGTATATATTAATATATACGTGTGTGTGTGTGTGTGTGTATGACCTTCATGTACTACCCTTCAAGATTTATTATTGTTAGAAAGTAATATAGTACCTTTATAATAGTACCATCTGTGTATACGTGGGAAGATAAGTATATTGGCTTCTTTGTACAATTTGAAGGATATACATATTGGTTTAGATATACATAAAAATATTTTGAGCAGGATTAAAGGTGAACACAAGAAGGGAAAAGAACAGAATGGGTGTAAAAGTAACTTTTATTTGCCTGACTTAACCATTGTCTCTGGGGCTCACTGCCTTAGCTTACTGGTTTAGCTTGTTTGCTAATGTAGGCCTAGTCTTGGAAGCTTCTAGCCTCTGTACAATCTAATCCAGGCCTAGAATGTTTTCAGCCTCTGAGACTTACTGCTTACCCTTTCTAGTTCTTTCTGAACTCTGGCTGGCTGGTTCAATTCTGCTGTTCTGGCTCAAACTCCTCTTCATGATGACTGATACAATCTGGCTTCTCTTAGTTTCTCATTGAATTGCTCTACTTGGCCTCAAACTAATCTTCTGGCTCCTTCTTATTCTAAGACTCATTCTGTCTTCACCTCTGTCTTCAACCTCTCCCAGTAAAAGTGCCTCTGAGTTCCATGAACTGAACTGCCATGAACTCAACTCCACTGCACTGCCTCTCAACTCACTGACTCAACCCAACTAGCTGAACAGAACTCAGAAATCTGCATGCCTCTGTCCCCTGAGTGCTGGGATTAGACGCACGCACCACCATGCCTGGACCTAAACTTTTCTTCACCTGAAAATTGCTCTATATCAGGTTGGCCTTGACCTCAGAGATCTACTTCCCTCTGTCTCCTGGGATTAAAAAGGCATGGCTGTATTCCAGCCAGATCACACAGACCTAGAAGGTTTTGGGATGTCATCACTTGCCAGAGCAGCCATGTTCTGAATTAAAATTCCTCTACAACGGGGAAAGACGTACGACGGGACATTGGGAGGAGAAAGGGCTGGTGGGAAGAAGGCTATGAGTGTTGGAGGGCAGGAGTATGTGGAAGAGGGCGGAGAGGTGCGCCGCACATAAAACTTGCATGAAAACGCCACAATGACCTCATGACTTCGGATGTTATTAAAGAACAAGCAAGCTTTCTTTTGCAAACAGTGTCCTAGTTTGTTTTCTATTGTTGCTGTGTCAAATACCATGACCGACTTGGAGAGCAAAGGGTTTATTTGACTTGCGTGTTCATTACTGAGGGAAGTCAGAGTCTGAAGCGGAACAGTAGCAGGAACCACAGAGGCAGAGTACTTGCTGGCTTGCTTTCTCTGGCCTGCTCAGCTTGCTTTCTCATACAACCCAGGGCTGCCTGTCCAGGGGTGGCACCACCCAGAGTGGCATGGACCCTCCTACAGCATATTTGTGCCCATATACTTGTGCCGATGAGTACACACACACACACACACAATATACAAAATAAATTACATTTTAAATTAAGCTTTCTCAAGGAGACAGCTGCTACAGCTAAACAACCTTCATGCTTAAAGACACAGTCCTCTGTGTTCCCAGAATCCAATCAAGAAGAAGGTACATGTTGGGGGTTATGTGTGTGCTAAACATATACATACTCTTGTGTTGCTAATTGCTTAAACAATACAGTTTAATGCCTATTTGCACAGACTTACATGGTATTTGGTATTATAAGCAATCTATAGATGATTTTAAATGTTGTGCAAAGGTCATATGCAAATACTCTCCCACTGCATGTATGAGACTTGAACATCTAGACTTTGGTATTAGCAGAGTGTTCTGGAACCAGTCTCTCCCATGGCTATCATAGAGCTGACTCGCTTTCTTGGTAGACAAAACCTGCCAAATCCTGAACACAGGTCGAATGTCACTGACATAGCGCTGCACGCATGCGCACACACACACACACACACACACACACACGCATACGCACAAATGCTACATGAACACCCTCCTCCTGTTTAATAAGGAAACAGCTACCACCCGCAACGAATTCTGAGCCATTTTCACTCTTCTCCATCTCTAGACCTCTGCCGTTTCTAGCCGGTCTTGATTTCTTCTTTCTGCTTTAGAACACACAGTGGGCTTCCCTTTCCTCCTCCAGCACTCGCATTTCGCTCCCGTCTGTACCTTATGTCTATATCTTTGTCTGAGCTGACACCAGCCCCAGCGTCAGGAGCCTCAGCTTTGTCTAGATTTTTCTCAATATTCTCATCTTTCTTGAGCTGCTTCTCAACCGTGGTCTCACCCCTGTATTCAGGCTTTGTGTATCTCTCTCTCTCTCTCTCTCTCTCTCTCTCTCTCTCTCTCTCGTTATTTTTATTTCATATGCATTTGTGTTTTATGTGCATGTATGTCTGTGGTCCCCTAGAACTGGAGCTACAGTTGTGAGCTGCCACGTGGTTGCTGGGAACTGAATCCCGGGAGCTCTGGAAGAGCACAGGCAGAGCTCTTAACTACTGAGTCAGCCCCAGTGGTTTTGTATTTTTAATCAAGCTTTTTTTTTTTTTAATAATTACCCTGTAATTTGCTTCTGGCTTCCTGGCTGTGTCTGCCTCAGTTTATCCTCTATCTTTTTTCCACAGCAATTTTCTCCCATGAGGCCTGCTATATAGACCACCTATCCTCAAAGCTCACACATTGTACCAATGTGACGATATGAAAAGAAGAGACCTTTGGAGAGTCCCAGTCAGGCGGCTGGACTGGATTACCGTGCTTACAAAAGGCTTAAATGAGGGAACAGACTCTGCATTTCCCCCTTCCATTCCTTTAACTATGTAAGAACACAAAGTCCAAAGTACCAACTTGGAAGCATAGATGCGGACCTACCTACACCTTGATCATCTATTTCCCAGCCTCAAGAACTACTAATGTAAGTTCCTTTTTTAAAAGACTCAATCGGGCTGGAGAGATGGCTCAGAGGTTAAGAGCACTGACTGCATTTCCAGAGGTCCTGAGTCCAATTCCCAGCAACCACATAGTGGCTCACAACCATCTATAATGTGATCTAATGTCCTCTTCTGACGTGCTGGCATCCATGCAGGTGAAGCACTGTATTCATAATAAATAAAATAAGTCTTTAAAAAAATATATTCCTTAAAAAAGAAGACCCAATCCATGACATTTTGCTACAGTAGCACATGGATTAATACAAGGCCCTTCTTGGCAGATTCACAGTCTCCACCATGCTCAAGAAGGAAGCCCAATAACTGTTGCGTACATTAAACATGTGTGGGACTGTCTGCTCTCACAGCCTGGCTTCTGCTGTTGACTACTTACAAGATGCCTTTTTCTCATCTTCTCGTTGCCCTTCATAGCCCAGCGCTAATGTAATCTCCAGGATGAAGCGTCCCAAGAAGAGCTGTATTGTGATGATCTAAACCCCATCTTTCTCCATCATACTGTGACATCTTTGGGGAGATGCTCTATTGCAGTCATTTATGCATCAAAAATATCTACTCAGGATGGGCGTGATGGTGCATGCCTTTAATCCCAGCCTGGTCTACAAAGCGAGTCCAGGACAGCCAGAACTAAAAGAGAAACCCTGTTTTCACACACACACACACACACACACACACACACACACACACACACA
This sequence comes from Acomys minous, assembly GCF_964271855.1. Taxonomy (NCBI): domain Eukaryota; kingdom Metazoa; phylum Chordata; class Mammalia; order Rodentia; family Muridae; genus Acomys; species Acomys minous. The sequence goes on along the minus strand of NC_140484.1, from coordinate 36,709,031 downwards.
CACACAAATCTACTCAGAAAGCTTAGAAATATATAGTTATAAACCCTATGTTTTGGATGTAAACACTTAATATGTATTATTATTATTATTTTGTTTATTTTGTTTTTCAATAAAACGGTTCTCTCCGTAGCCCTGGCTGTCCCCACCTTGTGCTAGGATTAAAGGCGTGTGTCACCCCAACACCATCTCTTAATATGTATTTTAAATAAAATGCTTTAAAAGTTGTTTGAATTTACCTCCATATTCATCATGGCCAAGGCTCTGCACTCTCTGAACCCACTCATTCTCCCAGACACAGGCTCACAGCTGTGATCCCAGCCCTCTTGAGATTAGAAAGACTGTCATAGGCCAGCCTGGGATACACAGTAAGTTCCAGATAGCCTGGGCTACAAAGTGAGCCCCTATCTTAAAAACAAAAACATAGAAAGAAACAAAAAGCCAAATGAAACAAGAACTCTCCCCCATTATAATTAGAATTTACTTTTTCATCCTCAAAAACTTCTTATATGGATCTGCTGGTGGCAGATTCTCATGTTGCTTTAATGAGGAAGTTTTTTTGTTTTTGTTTTTGTTTTGGTTTTGGTTTTGGTTTTTTCCTTCATCCCTGAGGAGTATTTGCAGCAGACACAGAAATCTGCCTGAAAAGAAGTTTTTCTTTCAGTCCTGTAAGATGCCACCGTCACTTATGATGGGAAATCCGTGCCACTGAGACTCTGTTCCTGCAGCTAGCTGCAGGATGACCACGCCTCTGACAGCTTTAAATTTCTCCCCTTATCTTCACATTTCCAGAGTTTGCCTGTGAGATGCCTACTTATCATTTTCTTTGTATTAATCCTGCTTAACTTTCCACTGAGATTTTTTTTTTTTGCATCTGTCAAGGTATGTCTTAGTATATCATTTCTTCCTTATCTTCAGGGGATGTGTTCTAAGGCTCCCAGGAGATGCTTGAAACCACAGATAGTGCCAAGTCATATGGATAATATTGATATATTACATATATATTTGTGTTTCTATATATATGTATATATATACCTATGATAAGTATTAGTTCATAAATTCAGTAAAATAAGAGATTAACAGTAATAACTAAAGGCTAAAGATAGAGCTAAGAGGCAGAGTGATTGCTTAATAACTAATGATAAAATTGAATATTAATTAACTGTAGATATAGCTTGGTGTAGAGAGCTTGACTAGCTAAATATGTGTTTAACTAATTATGTAGGGCTGGCAAGGTGGCTCAGTGGGTAAAGGGACTTGCTGCCAGGTCTAATAACCTGAGTTCCAGCCCCAGGACTCACATTGTTGAAGGAGAGAACTGGTTCATACAAATTGTCCTCTGATCTCCACATAAATGTCATAGTATGATGCCCCAATAAATGAATGAATGAATAAAAATATATAAACAAAATCTTACTGTACTGTATTTATATCTCTTACCTGAAGCTGACAGTGGGTAATAACAAGGTTGGGCAAATGTCTTCAAATACACCCCCTGTCTCACTTCCTCCCTCTCTCTCTCCCCCCTCCCCTCTCCCTCTCTCTCTCTCTCTCTCTCTCTCTCTCTCTCTCTCTCTCTCTCTTTCTCTCTCTCTCTCTCTCTGTACTACACAGCACACTCGTTAGGTTTTCTGATGTTGTCCACCAAGTCCCTGAGGCTTGCCAAAGCCTTGTTTTGTTTTGTTTTTCTTTCAACATTTCTTTTCTCTCTGCTCCTTTGAGTGCATAATTTCAACTGATCTATCGTCAAGTTTATTGACTCGGCATTAATCATCACCATCTGACGTTAAGCCTAAACAATGACTGCTTCGTTCCTCTCTCTCCGTCTCCCTCCTCTCCTCACTTCCTTCCTGTTCTTCCTTCTTTCTTTCCATGTGCTGCTGGGAACTGAACAAGGCTCTGGCCTTGTGCCCACGATGAAAGGACTCTACCACTGAGGTATATTTCTAGGCCCTTCACATATGTTTTCAAAATCTAGAACTTCAGTTTGAGTCATTTCTTCGCTAAGATTTCCTGTCCACTCATTGTGAGAAGATTCTTTCTTTTCAGTTATACATACAATAGCTGCTTTAGAAGCCTTAGCTCCAGTAGTCAGCATCTGGTCAACCTCTATCGAGGACAGTCTTTTCTAGTGGGAGTGGGCTATGATTCTCTCTCCACATGCCAAGTTTAAAATCTATTCTAGGCCCGGTGTGGTGGTGCATGTCTTTAATCCCAGCACTCGGGAGGCAGAGGCAGGTGGAACATTGTGAGTTTGAGGCCAACCTGGTCTACAAAGCAAGTCCAGGACATCCAAGGCTACACAGAGAGACCCTGTCTCAAAAAATCCAAAAATAAATAAATAAAATAAAATAAAATAAAATCCATTCTGGGCATTGTAAGTAATACCTCCACTACAGCCTACTTTTTCATCAGCCCCAAACTTTGTCCTCTGACTCAAAACAAAAGGCCAGGTGTGGTGCATTTGGCCTATGATCCCAGAACTTGAGAGGCAAAGGCAGGAGGATTTCTGTGGCTACAAAGTAAAACCCTGTGTCAGAGAGGGAAGAAGGAGAGGGAAGAGGGAGAGAGAAAGGGAGAGGGAGAGGGAGGAGGGAGAGAGAGAGAGAGAGAGAGAGAGAGAGAGAGAGAGAGAGAGAGAGAGATATTATTTGTGTACACACACATCCTGTTTGCATTTTAGCCACTTTATTTTTTTATTGTTTGTTTTGGTTTTTGGTTTTTCAAGACAGGGTTTCTCTGTTTAGCCTTGGCTGTCCTGGACTCACTTTGTGGACCAGGCTAGCCTCAAACTCATAGCAATCCACCTGCCTCTGCCTCCCAAGTGCTGGGATTAAAGGCGTGCACCACCATGCCCAGTCTCATTTTATCCTCTTTAAATAGCACAGATTGCTACTGTCCTTGTTTGCTTTCTACTGCTGTGATAAACACCATGACTAAGCCAGGCAGTGGTGGCATATGCCTTTAATGCCAGCACTTGGGAGGCAGAGGCAGGTGGAACACTGTGAGTTCGAGGCCAGCCTGGTCTACAAAGAGCCAGTCCGGTATAGTCAAGGCTACACAGAGAAACCCTGTCTCAACCCCGCCCCCCAAACAAAACAAAACAAAACCCACCATGACTAAAATCAACCTGTGGAGGAAAGGGTTTATTTCTTCTTACAACTCCCAGATCACTGTCTACTGCTGAAGGAAGTCAGAGCAGGGGCTCAAGACAGGAACTTCAAGTCAGGAACTGAAGCCAAGAGCACAGAGAAACAAGGCTTCAACAGCTTGCTCCTCCTTCAGGCTGCTTTCCTATACAACACAGGACCGCTTGCCCAGTTGTAGCAATGCCTATAGTGGGCCAAGCCCTCTTCCATCTTCCATCTGTCATCAGTCAGGAAAACGCCCCACAGGCTTCCTCATAGGCCAGTCTGATGGAAACATTGGTTTCAATTGAGAGTACCTCTTCACAGATGAGGCCAGCTCATGTCAAGCTGACAAATAGCCATCATAGGGATCTTCCCTCACTCTAAAAGCTGTTATAAAGAAGAGAAGTTATGTCTTTTTAAATTTTTTTAAAAAGATGTATTTATTTATCATTTACACAGTGTTCTGCCTGCCTGTGAGCTTGCACGCTGGAAGAGGGCACCAGATCTCAATATAGGTGGTTGTGAGCCACCATGTGGTTGCTGGGAATTGAACTCAGAACTTTTGGAAGAGCCATTTCTTTAGCCCGTCTTTTTAAATTTTTACAATTAATTTTTTATATTAGGGGTAAAATCCAGAGACTTGCATGCTACACCCAGCTACACCTTGAATCCCCAAATATTTAAATATTTGGTTGACAAAGATTATAGACACAACATAGCAGCAACGGGTAACCACCACAGTCACATGAATTATCGCACCCGTCACCACCTGCACTATACCTTAGATGTCAGAAGTCATCGGGCTTATAACTGAAGGTATGCACCTTAAATCAACATCCTTTTTTTCCTCTCTACCTATGTGAGCCTCTTTATTGTCAGTCTGTTCTTCAAAATATCACCTCTTGGGGTTGGAGAGACGGTTCAGCAGTTAAGAGCATTGTCAGCTCTTTCAGGAGTCCTGAGTTCAATTCCCAGCACCCACATAGTGCTCACAACCATCTATAATGAGCTCTGATATCCTCTTCTGTTGTGCAGGTATATATGGAAGCAGAACACTGTTTATGTAATAAATAAATATATATATTTTTTAAAAGAATCAGCTCTCTCCTGCTTGTCCTCCAGGGGTCTGAGTAGTTGAGGTTTTTGAGTTTTTCTGGTTTTTTTGTTTGTTTGTTTGTTTTTCCTATCCCATCTGGAGTTTTGTTTTAGAGATATATAGAAGTTGTTTTGGTGATATATAAGTTGATATGTAAAATATATAAGGTGAGGCTGGAACTGGTAATGCTCCTGCCTCAGCCTCCTTAGTGTTGGGATGACAGACATGTACCACACTGCAAGTGCATTTTTATATTTTTATCCAGAGCGTATAGTTTATTTTGTTCTTATATCTGTATGTTCTGGTATATGAACATATACCAGAAGCTTACTCAGCTATACCAGATACAGGTCCAGCAACTATTTCTGTCTCTCTGCCTTCTGGACAAGTGGATGAGTCCTGCTTTCTATTCTGCATGGGCGGGATGACAACATAAGAGATGTGAGTCAAGTTCTGCCTTCCATGTTCCAGATGGCGGCTCTTCCATCAGCCTGGGCCCTGAACTGACAGACACATCACCCTATCTCTGTTTTCAATGTATTACGAACAATAAGCAGATCACTTTTCACTTAAGCAGCTAGCATAGGGAATCATACATACCCATAGCTCCGTCACCAACCCTAACCTAACTGATCCAGGCCTCACTTTGTTCTCATTCGTATTAGTTTCCGTGGCTGCTGAGACAATGTACCACAACGTGAGGGGATTGAAAAAAAAAATCACAAAAACACATCAGCTTTGCAAATCAGCACTCTCAAATCTGTCTTTGGGGCTGTATTCCTTCAGAGGCTCTTGGGGAAAACAGCACCTTAACTTCCGGGCTTCTGAAAGCTGCCTGTGTGCTTTTCCTCGTCTTCAGAGCTAGAACTGTGCCCTCATCCCTCCACCCCCTGCTCCTGTCCTCACAGGATCCCTGTAATGGTGTCACACCTACTCCGCTAATCTAACATAAATGTACCGTCCCAAGGTCCTCAACTTAGCCACATCTGAAAACTTCCTTTTGTTATGTAAGGTCATGTACTCAAAGGCCGAGGATCTGGCTGTGGATATTTTGAGGAGACTGAGACTCAGTCGCCCTAACAAAACACCGGCAGTCTCTAACACAGTCACTTAGAGGAGGCGCTTGATAAGCGTGCATCAATTAAAGACAATCTAAGCTATTAGCATCAGCACCACAGGGGAGCTCGTTAAAATGTAGCACTGTGGCCCACCCCAAACCTACTGAACCAAAATCTTCGTTTTAACAAGCTCCCCAGGTGAGCCTCTCTACAGTGAGGCTTGAAGTGTTCTGAGGTGAGTCATCTAGTCTAATAACAACGGCTAACACAGACTGAGCCCCTGCAATAGGCGTTTCAGATGCTCTGCCTCACACGCTCAATGGCGCACCCCAGAACATTTCTGTGGCGTGCAAAATTCCGGCTGATTCCTGATTACTCTCTGCCACAGAGCCTTCTTCAAAGTTGAGAAGCTCAGAAGCGGAGGGGTTGATGTTCCTGGAAGAGAGTCATCAGAGAGAACGCAGTGCTGGCGGGTAAGGCCTCTGCTTCCCGTTCTTGGAGTGGGTAATTGTAAGAGCCTTTCCTATAGAAGGGATCATCACAGCTGTGCTCCCAAATACTGGGTCTTCCCCAGCTCTGGGATCGGCTGCAGAGAAGCTATCTCCAGGTTCTTTCTACAGCAAGCACCAGGGTGGACTGGTTCAGCACCAGGCCTTCTGTTGAATGCCATTTATAGCATGTTATACCTGTGTCAGTTCTGGTATTTTGGGGTTTTTTGTTTTGTTTTGTTTTTGTTTTTGTTTTGTTTTGTTTTTTAGTTTTTCAAGACAGGGTTTCTCTGTGTTTCTTGGCTGTCCTGGACTCGCTTTGTAGACCAGGCTGGCCTCCAACTCACAGCGATCCACCTGCCTTTGCCTCCCGAGTGCTGGGATTAAAGGCGTGCGCCACCACACACGGCTTCACTACTCATTTTTAAAATACATTTCCTAAAACCTTCTAGAAGGGGCTGCTGAATCTGTAGAATTCCAAGGTCATCTTCGCCAAATATACCCTGGCCTCCATTACAGGTCCATGGAGGAAACTGAAGTTAGTTCGGTAAAGCTGAAGGAAAGACTTCAGCAAGTCCTGAGTGTCTTCCTCTTTATTATGGTGAGTATGAACAAGAAGGCACAGTGTACCACTGTCCTTGGCTGGCATTTCCCACAGTGTGAGGAACTGAACCAGGAAGAAAATGACAATGTAATGTCAGAGTGGAGAGAGAGAGAGAGAGAGAGAGAGAGAGAGAGAGAGAGAGCGCACAGGTGATACTGATGCCAGAATAATAGAGTGAAAAGATGAAAGAGACATCATGCTATGATCACGTTAAGTCGGTGGGCACTATGGATCAGGAGCTTTCCCCACCACACTATGATGTCTTTACACAAATCTGCTCAGCATCTTCATGAGGAATCAGATACTCCAGCCAAGACACAGCCGTGTGCTCACCTGCATGTCACTGTTTCTTCACGGGTTGTATCTGAAGTAGAAGAAATAGCCCCAGTGACACACCCTGCCCCCCCAAACACACAGATGACATCTGGAAATGCCATTGTGTGTTTCTGCAGCGGACTGTAGTCATGGCAGGAAGAGCTTGTTTATAGTTTTGTTTTTGTTTTCCCGTACCCACAGGCAGAGGCAGAATAACAACAAAGTGCTCAAAAACATGAGCTCTGGATGCAGAGTCCTGAGAGCACATCCCAGCTTTGCCAATCTGTGACCTTGGGTTGGACCTTAATCTCCTCATCAATAAACATGGAGTGTCCAAATCACAAAGTGCATATTTTAAAGGTGCCTGGGAAATACAGTAGTTCAAATGTTACAGGGCTTTGTCCTGTATTTGGCATTTGTCAAATTTTGCCATGAATGGATTATATCTCAGGCATTGTTGTAGAAATGAATATATCAATGGACAAAATAGCTTGTATTTCAGCAAGGGAGAGACCCAGAATTAACAATTAATATGAAGTGAGAAAACAAAGCCAAGGAGAGAGAGAGAGAAAGAGAGAGAGAGAGAGAGAGAGAGAGAGAGAGAGAGAGAGAGAGAAGACAACAAATGTTTTCTTTGGAAAAGAAAATGGAAAATGTAAAACAGAGCCAGGGGCAATAGAGAGCGGCAGGGTTTGCACTGATAAACTGGCCAGGGTAGCTTCTCTTGGAAGGGCTGTTTGAGCAGAGGCTTGAAAGGGGTGAGGGAAGGCTGAGTGTTGTTTGCATGTCTATAGTCATGGCAATTGGGAAGTAAACATGGAAATCGGGAGGTCAGGGCTAGCCTCAGCCATATAGAGAATTTGAGGTCAACATGAGTCCCTGTCTCAAATAGTGAAGAAACGAACAAATGAAGGAATGGATTCTAAAAGGAACAAGGCATAGGAGGGGTCTTGGGGAGAGGGAAGTCATGTAGGGTTTGGGAGAAAGGGGTTCCAGGATAAAGGAATGCACCTGTGTGAGCCTTTGTAAGGCTGGAGAGCAGGTGCTTAGCTCCCATGAAAAGGTGGAGTGGAGTGAGGCTCAGAAAGTTCAGGAAGCTAGGCCCTGCCCTGTAGGGGCTGGTTCCCACTGTGCAGACCTCAGAGAGAGAGAGAGAGAGAGAGAGAGAGAGAGCGAGAGAGCGCACAGGTGATACTGATGCCAGAATAATAGAGTGAAAAGATGAAAGAGACATCATGCTATGATATATATATATATATATATATATATATATATATATATATATATATATATATTTTTTTTTTTTTTTTTTTTTTTTTTTTTTTTTTGGTTTTTCGAGACAGGGTTTCTCTGTGTAGCCTTGACAGTCCTGGACTCACTTTGTAGACCAGGCTGGCCTTGAACTTACAGTGATCCACCTGCCTCTGCCTCCCGAGTGCTGGGATTAAAGGTTTGGGCCACCACCAAGGTTGGGCCACCACAAGCAAGGTTGTGAAGTCTTAAGAACATATAAAGTCAGCAATGGTTTGGGGAAGATGATGGGAGACCTCTGGAGCCACTCAGCTCTGAGAGAGTTAGAAGAGGCTTGGAGAAATGATTAAGCATGGGCTGGAGAGATGGCTCAGAGGTTAAGAATGCTGGTTGCTCTTTCAAAGGTCCTGAGTTCAATTCCCAGCAACCACATGGTGGCTCACAACCACCTATAGTGAGATCTGGTGCCCTCTTCTGGTATGCAGGTGCACATGCAGGCAAAACACTATATACATAGTAAGTAAATCCTTAAGAAAAAGAGAAAGAAATGACTAAGCAGGTAAACACATTTACCATACAAGCCTGACAAACTTGAGTTCGATTCCTGGGAACTCACAAAGTGGAAGGAGGCAACTGGAAGGAGGCAACTGACTACCAAAAGTTGTCTTCTTGCCTCCACAGACACCGTGACATGACACACATCTTTCTTTCTTTCTTTCTTTCTTTTTTTCTTTCCTTCCTTCCTTCCCTCCTTCCTTCCTTTGTGACACAGGATCTTGAGCCTTGGCTGGCCTGTTACTTGCTATGTAGACCAGGCTGGCCTCCAACTCAGAGAGATCTGCCTGCTTCTGCTCCCGAGTGCTAGGACTAAAGGCGTGCTTGGTCTTTGTTTTTTCCATTTTGTTTTATGTATACGGATGTTTTGCTGCACATATATCTATCTGTGCACCACATTAGCTGTCCCAGAGACCACAGGAGGGTATCAGATCCCCGTATCTAAATTTACAGACGTGAGCTGCCGTGTGGTGCTGGGAATCAAGGCTCCTCTGGAAGAGCCGCAAGTGCTCTTAACTGCAGAGCCATCACTCCAGTCTCTTATAAATAAACTGTTTAGAAAGAGAGACAAGCAAAGGGCATTGAAGGGGACTCCTGAGGAACTGGCCTCTCCTTGTCTTGGCTTCTAGCATATCTGAGTCTGCTCTTTTCGTGATTCGTCCCTGCCTGCACTGTACCTTCTTTTGCTGTGAGGGAGTTGAAAGTCATTTGTGACCTTGACAAGAGTAGTTCTGGTCTAGTGATAGGGGTGAAAGTATGTGTGGTTTCAGATGGAGAGAGAATAGGAGGTGCTCTCAGAACACAAGTGCCACCAGCCTGGGGTGTGTGCGGCCAGGGAAAAACAGTAATGAGTGCAGAGAAGTATGGGGCCCTTGAAAAACACTCGTGCGCATGAGTACCCATGGATAGAGGCAGGAGAGTATGTAACAGGCCTCCAGACCTTAGCACAACTGATGCCATGTTGAAGGCACCAATGCACCATTTTGACCTAAAAGCCCAGCACATAGACTCTAATACTCCCTGTCCCAAAATGAGAAAAAAAAAAGACCTAATCCGTCATAGTCCACAGTTCTAGGGAGGTCCTAAAATGTACTAACCTTGCTTTTTGGCTTCTATAGCTGTTTATTGCTAACTGTTCTCACTAATTGAAATGTGCCAATCATAATATGATTTTTGTGCATAAAAAGCCAAGAACAGGAAGCTAGTAGGTATACAATTTGGGCAAGTTCCCTGTGTGGTACACTGATAGGCAAATACGCTTTCTATTGGCTTTAAGAGGCCATGTGTTTTATGAAGTTACCTCATAAGAAGTGAACACATTTTTGTGCTAAAATGAATGATTCCGAGGAGGAGGAAGGGGAGGAGGAGGAGGTGGTAGAGGAGGAGGAGGGGCAGGAGGAGGAGGGGGAGGAGGAGGAAATGGAGGAGGAGGTGGGGCTAGGTTCAGAAGTTATTAATAGATGGCTCTGATATTAAGTGCCTCTAAAGCCTATCCAGGAAAGTCATCACACACACACACACACACACACACACACACACACACACACACACACACGGGGGGGGGGGGGGGTCTCATGAACCCATACTTATCTACACACAATATACATATACATAATAATAATGAAAATATAAAAAGATGTTTCATTCATCTGTTTTTTATTACTCTCTTAGGGTTTCTATTGCCATAAAGAGACACCGTGACCACAGCAACTTTTATGAAGGAAAACATTCAACTAGGACTGGCTTACAGTTTCAAAGGTTTAGTCCATTATCATCATGGCGGGAAGCATGGCAGCATGCAGGCAGGCATGGTGCTGGAGAAGGAGCTGAGAGTTCTACACCTTGATCCACTGGCCGCAAAAGCTACTGTAAGCTACACTGGGTGTGGCTTGAGTATATGAGACTTCAAAGCCCACTCCCACAGTGGCACACTTCCTCCAGAGGCCACACCTACGGCAGCAGGGCCACACCTCTTAACATGGCTAATCCCTGTGGGCCAGGCATTCAAGCCCATGAGTCTATGAAGGCCATTCTTATCCAGACCCCCACAACTACTGCCACAAAATAAGGTAGAGTTTGGTTCATGGTTCTGGAGATACAAGGCCCACGGGGGTAAAGGTAGTCTTGAAGGCATGGAGAGCATCACCTGGCAAGAGACAAGGATACTGGAATCTGCCAGTGAGTGTCCTCTGAGCCAGACAACTGCCCTCTTGGGGAGTGCAGCTCTACCCCCTTGCCAAAGGATTATCCTGGCTGTGCTTGCTGACTGTTTACACCCTGACACAGAGAGGGAGGGAAGACTGGAAGACTCTCACATAAGTATCTAGCTCTACCCTACCACATCTTTTACGCGAGTCCTCCTTAATCGCATGTGCTCTCAGGGAGGGAAGCCCAGTCTGTACGGCTGCAGAGAAGCTCCCATCCCTGCTTGGTTAAGGTTGTCCTAGTGTGGCCTGCTGGCGGGGTAGGAGCTCCCACACCCTGGTGAGTATCCACTCACCTCTGCTCTGTAAGGAGGCCCACCCAATACACTCATTGGTTACTCGGTGTGAACTCAGGCAGAAGCCTGGCTTGGTTTGTTGCTGGGATCTTAGTAGAATTGGATGGGTGGGTAGACAAGCATTCTGTTGATCCAAGCAATTGTGCCCGGAAGTGCAGAGCAGGGACACGAACCCTGGACTCCTGGATTAAGGGATACTCTCAAGCTCTACCAATTCAGCTATCCTGGCCAGTTCTTTTACAATCTCACAATAGGGGTTACATTTCAACACATGAAGCCCGGGGGGGGGGCATTCAAACAGTATCCTGCCTATAGCAACAAACAATGGGGAGGCCCCCTGGTGCTGTGTGAAGTATGAGGTGGGTATCCAAGGCACAGGAGCGTGGGCAGCACCTGAATACAGCAACCAACGGAGAGCATGGAGGGTGCAGGAGGCAGAGGGTGAAGTGTTCTGTCAAATTGCCTTATATTCTCAGTGAAATAAGCAGCAGGGGTTTTGGCTCAGAGTGTGTGTGTGTGTATGTGTGTGTGTGTGTGTAACAAGGAGGGTGTCTGAGGACAGAAGGTGCAATTTACTTATTTCAGAGTGTGTGAAAAGAAAGTCCCTGGGGGATATCCAAAAGGACAGTGTCGAGAGCACACCAGAGACTTAAGATCATACATTCAGACTGGCAGCAGTTAGCCTTGTTATTTTAGTCCAGCATGGCTAAGTTAGAGAGAAACTGGGACCCACAGTCCCAAGAACCAGGGGAGGGGTTCATGTATCTAGACCGTGGTGTCATGGCTAGGTAGGACGTAAAGACGAGATTGAACAATGAAAAAGGAGAGTGGAGAACAAAACCAAACCGAAGAGTTGTCCGAGTATGGTTATTGGAGCCAATAAACTAAGAGAAACACGTGTTGGTCAGGAAGTAGGGTGCAGGACAAGGTCTGGGGCACCCATATAACAATGGGAATGGGTTTTTCAGGGACTAGAGTCTCAGATGGGCCATTTACCTACCCGAATGCTAAATTCACTAGCAGGGTTAACAGTAGTGGGGTGGGGGTGGAGGGCTGTGAGTCAAGCGTGTGGGATTCTTAGAGCGTGAAGGAGAATAAAAGTCAGGGGGAAAAAAATCCACAGGGCACAAGGTGGGGCTAGCATGTATCCTGCGTGCGGGCCAAGGTCTAAAGCTGCAGGGGCAGGCCAGACTAACTCAGTGAAGGCTAATGCTGAAGGCAGGCTCTGAATTCCACTCCCGGAGGCTTGAAGACTTCAATCCTCTCATTTGGGGGCTAAGAGGCCACCCAAGGTAAAGGATTTATTCAGGGTCCTGGAGTCCGAAGGAAACAGGAAACAGGAAACAGCCAGACCTTTTCTTTCCTTTTCTCTGCTTCCCAAATGCCAAAGCAGTGTTTTGGATATTTAAAAGAACACTTAAAATGCTCTTGTTTGTTTCTGCCTTTGTGTAACCATTGCTGCTCAAGGACAGGGCGCTGGTAACCATGGCAGTGAGCAGAGGGTGGTGAAGAGGTGGTTTTTTAAATGGGGTGAACCTCAGGCAGGCGGCATACAGAACTGGAACCTCTTGTCCTCCTCGGGGGCCCTTTCTTCATTCAGTTAACTGTAAGGAAAAGCTCAATTCCTCCCAGAAGGGAAGCAAGCTTAAAAGAAAAGGGTTCATCTCTTTCGAGGTGTGTCCCTGAGAATAGATTTCGGGAGCCACTAGGGAAAGTTGGGGCAGCTGGCTTAAACAGGAAAGTCCTGTGGTGGCAAAGAAGCCTCCTGGGTGCTGAGTTCTTAGGACCTGTCAGCTGTCTCACCACCTCTCCCCCAGAAAGGTGGCCGCTTGTGGGGGTGACCCAGTATTCCGGGTTGTCAGGCCCTGCCCTTGCAGGAAGGTCTGGGGGCGGGGGGGGGGGGGGGGGAGAAGGGTAGAGGATAAAAGAGCCACAGAGAGAGCTGACGCACTGCTAGATTAGGAACCTCAAGCGCCTTCCTTTCCTGGACGAAGACGCGCCCTAAGCGGTCACAGGGCAGGGCAGGACAGGGTAGAACAGGGCAAACTCGGGGCACATGGGTGCAGGAAAGTCCCATGACTGCAGTATTTTGCGGCAGGTTTCCCAACTGCTCTAGGCAAGAGGGAGGCAGCCCCGGGGATGGGCGAGGGGAGGGAGAGGGAGGAGGGAAGTAAACAGGAGACCACGGAGAGAGCCAGTTCCCAGTGTTCAGAGAACACCAGCCGCCTCCGGTCCCGGTGGGTGGCTGTATGTGTGGAAATGAAACTGTAGGAGGGAGAGCGAAGAACAAGCACACACTTTTTGCCTGTCATCCACTCACCTCGCCTTCCCGACCCTGCAGCCCACGTCCCTACTGGGGTAGGGGTGGCAGGAGGTGGGAGGGAGACAGTTCGCCAAGCACCCACCCCTAAGTACAAGCAACTGTCGGTGAATCAGAGCTGTCTCAGCCGCCTGTCACCTGTGCTCCGGAGGAGAATGGGGCATCATCCCTGGGACATGAAACTTGCGACGAGAGGGGGCGGAGGACCCAGCAACCGGCTAGGGAGTGGGGTGTCTCTGGGCGGGGGGGGGGCTGGGAAAACGGTGTGTCTACCCCCCCCCATTATATAGGGGATATCGGACGAATGGGTGGGACCAGGGTCTTTGGGGAGGGGGACTTGGAAGCAGGGGAGGCGGTGAGAGAGGGCGTGAGTGTCCTGCGGTAGGAAGCGACTAAGAGCGGCGCCGGGGTTGAGGGGCGGCTGCTGCTGCCGCCAGTGCGCGGGGTTAAGCGAGGTAACCGAGCCTGGAGGAGGAGGAGGGAGGCGGCGTGGGCCGCGGGCCGGGGTGTCTGGCGCTCGTTGGACAAAGAGATGATGAAACGTGAGCGCTATATTTACCAAGGGGGTGGAGACCGGTGGGGGGGGGGGGTAAAAAGGACAAACTGTTCCACAACAACCACAGGAAACACAGCCCTTCTGACTCACCCAGAGGGCCTCGCCGACCCCAACGCAGGTTTAGCCCCCAGGCAGAACCAGAGGGGGCGCCAGCACCAGATCGACCCCGGGTGCCTGGGCTGGGCTTGGGTTGGCTTATAAAAATTAAAGACACGCGGGGTCGAAAGGCTGCTTGCGTGTGCGTTAGCTTTTGTAGGCTGCGGAGGGCACGGAACGACATTAATGTTTTTTAGCCACGTGGCGGGGTCATCGCGGGAAAGATGTGCCTGCAGTCTAGAGCCTAGAGCACAATTCCTGCAAAGTCATCTCCACCCGCACAGGCTGGCCGGCCAGCCCGCCCCGCCCCGCCCCGCCCGGGGACAGCAGCACCAGCCACCCCCCTCTCTTTTCCTTCCCACCCCCGCGCCTTGCTCGCAGCGCCCAGAGTTGGGGTGCGGTGCAGACTATGTTTAGAAGCTGATGTCATCGCGACACCCTACTCTGCAGTGTTCCCAGGGGGACCGCAGGGCAGGTTTTCCTGATCTTCGAGGATGTGGGGGTGGAAAGTGGCCTGCCTTCTCAGCACACCTCACACCCATAATACCCCAGTGGTTTAAAAAAAAAATCTCGCTAGAGTTATGAAACAGGGCATTGCGCGCACGTGGAGGGTGCAAACCCAGTGGCCAGCAACCCACTCTAGTCGCTCCACCACCAACTCAGGTGTCGGGGCTAATTTCAAGGTTAGCTCACGTGGGCACAGGCGCCCGGAGCTCCTTGCACGAGTTTGGGGCGGGTTTCTCGTCCCCCAATCTAGGGCAGTTTGTTCAACTGCAGCAAAGGGAGCTTGATGTTCCAGCAGGGAAGGGATTTCTGAGAACTGGGACTGTCCTCAGATGAACTTGCCTCCTCCGGCTGCTGCTGCGGCGGCGGCGGCGGCCGCCTGCGGAAGACTTTTTAAAAGGGCGATGCCAGGCTCAGACGCTCTGCGCGCAAGTGGCTGAACCTCCCGCCACTCTGCGGCCGGAGCCGAGCACCCGCCCCCGAGCGCCACGCGGGGCTGCTTCTGAGCACTGGGGCTGCGGGCTAAACTTATCCTCTTGCATATGTATGAACGGATGGCCTTTCCGCTCTGCAATGGAGAGGCCTGGAGTTTTGCAGTAGGCTGCTTAGTAGAGCGAGAGTAAAGTAGGGCGTCTTGTAAGTTTCCGCGCTTGCCGGAGCTCCCTGCCCCCTCCAGACACTGGGTGTTAACCCGACCTGGCCACATGGTTTCACCAGATCCGGCTTTATCGGATTGTGTTTCAAATCCAGGGACATCACTATAGTGGAGAGTCTACCCCTTCAGTCTATGTTCTTCCTAAGCCCAGCACCTCCCCTAATTGTGCTTTCAGCAAAACGAACAGAGCTTTCCCCTACTAGGTTCTTTATAGGCTTTGGGTGGGATCACTAAAGCTGCAGAGCCCAGGCCAGGATCAGGGAGAGGTGTGCATCCACCCCTGTGTGAGGTCTGACACGTGATCCCCTGCCCCCAGCGGGCCATCTGTTCTTCTTCCTTCCCGCCTGGAGGCTGGCAACTCTGTCCAGGCACTGTCCACGCCTCTCAGCAGGAAAACACAGAAAAGCCAGAATCGGCAGAAACCTGCATCTACAGCACGTGACATTAGGCTGAACTTTTTAGGGCCTAGAGCACGGTGGAAACTCCGCTGGCTGCATTTTAAACAGTGCCTGGTGATTAGCCCCACCCAACAAGATGGGGCAGCCTTGCTTCAGGCTCAGTCTAAGTATGTCTCCAGTGGAGGGGCCCAAGAATCAGCAACATTAGCCTGAAAATACACTTCCTACAGTTTAAGAAGAGGGTGAAAACCACACACACACACACACACACACACAGAGAGAGAGAGAGAGAGAGAGAGAGAGAGAGAGAGAGAGAGAGAGAGAGAGAGAGAGAGAGAGAAGGAAGAAGAAGAGGGTGGAGATGAATTTAGGGAAAGGGGTATGTTAAGTCTAGCTTTTGGGAGGTGGAGGCAGGAAAATCTAGAGATAAAGGCTAGCCTAGACCTTGTTTGTAAATGAGATAATTTTTTTGGGGGGGGGGGAACCGTATTCTCATTAAAAACTGGCTTTAAGATTCTCAAACTTTCACTGCAAGATGATATAAGCAGATAAAGCAGTGTTCTGAGAGAGCAAACTTTAGTGATGCCCCCATTTTTGTTTGAGACAGCCTCTTGTAGCCCATAATCTCCCTTCCTCTTCCTCCCAGGTACTGGATTACACGTGTGCCATTCCACAGCCCAGCCCATCCTCTAGGAACTGTGTTAATCTAATCTTATCAGGCCACAGATAAAGAAAGGGCTCAGAGAGGTGGGGTGAGGTCACAGTTCTCATTTTAGGCCCAAGAGGCCTATACCTTTCAGGTACTACCGTGTAGTGGATCACACAATGACAATTATATTATGACGCCTGTAAACAAGGCTCATTGTTTCAGCTACAGGCTCATGAGACACAGACATGAAGAATTGGATAATAAAGCACAGGCTTAGAAAGAACGTGGAAAGGGAAACAGTATGAACTAGAAACAGTTACAACCTGTGAATTCTCTTGTGGGTGAGGGTATTTGGAGTAAAAATGTATAAAGACTAACTTGGGCAGGCAGACCTCTTATATTTTATGTGGCATAATGTTAACAGGATATAGTGCCAAATTTTAATTGAGACAACCACAGTCTGGCTAAATAGCATAACCTGGTTTTAATCATAAAACCATTGTAGTACATTCCAACACAGCGAGGAGAATACAGTTGGAAAATACGAGGAAGTCCAGCATGGTGGTGCACGCTTTCAATACCTTGGGAGGCAGAGGCAGGCAGACCTCTGAGTTCAAGGCTAGCCTGTTCTACAAAGAGAGTTCCAGGAGAGCCAGGGCTACACAGTGAAACCTTGTCTTGAAAAACCAAAAACCAACCAACCAATCAAACAAAGAGAATGAAAGAAAGACAAGGGAAAAAAATCATGATGTAGGAATTATCACTTCTTATGCTACCAAACACATACATGGTTTTTAAAATCTTACACAGGACAGAATGCCCTGTGTTCGGATTTCTGTAGTCCCTCATGCCTACCTCACTGCCAAGAACATAAATAGCTGAGCAGGAATGGTCGTGGAAGAGGGGCATAGTGTACAATGCAGGAATTGCCAAAGATTCTCTAAGTAGCTATTGTGTTTGTAAATCTGTAAGAGAAATCCACAGATGAAATCTGCCTTATTGATCTTTAGAATCAACTCCAGGGTGTCAGAGAACACAGTCTAAAACACCTGAAATTAAAGGGCACTAAAAGGAAGGCAGTAGGAAGGGAAGTTAACATCTATCTATATATATATTTTTAAAACCCTGAGATTACTGTATTCAAATTGAGAATCATAATCTCTAAGGAAACATACAGGCCTTTCTCCTCACCATCCCCCCCCCCCCAAGATTAATGCTGATGTTAATCTTAAAGTTCCTAGTAAGCACTCAGACCTAGACCCCAGGAGACGTTTTCATGAGTGTAACTAATGCCAGGTGGAAATACAAGTCTGGGAGGCTGTGTAGGCCTTGACCATGAGACCCAGGCACTGACCCTACTGGTTATCTGTGCTGTGCCCTACAGAGGCCGGCAGTGGCACAAATTCTAGAGAACCCTGTGTCCCAGAGACATACAGACTTTATTACAGAAAGACAGGATCACAAATTAGGCAGAATCAATCTTTCCATCCTTCCTTCCCTTTCTTCCCTTTCCTCCTTTCCTTCCTTCATTTCTTTCTCTCTCTCTCTCTCTCTCTCTCTCTCTCTCTCTCTCTCTCTCTCTCTCTCTCTCTCTCTCTTTTTTTGGAAGCAAGATCTCCCTCTGTAGCCTAGGCTCCACCCAGGCTGGCCTCCTCAAATGCTCCATCCTTCTGCCTCAGCCTCCTAAATGCTAAGACTTCAGGTTTGCAGCATCATGGCCAACTCCAGTGAATTATTTCCTGAAATTAAGGTTATTAGAATGCAAGATTTCCAGCCGGGCGTGGTGATGCATGCCTTTAATCCCAGCACTTGGGAGACAGAGGCAGGTGGATCACTGTGAGTTCAAGGCCAGCCTGGTCTACACAAAGTGAGTCCAGAACAGCCAGGGATGCATAGGGAAACCCTGTCTCAAAAAACCAAAAAAAAAAAAAGAAAAAGAAAAAAAAAAGCAAGATTTCCAAGATGGCTTCTCTGTTCCATCCTATGCTATCCTTACCTCACACAGTTGTTATAAAGGTGCTCACAGAGCAAGTCGTCTGGGGATCCCAGGAGGCTGGATACTGATGTGATGATGGTACTAATTCTCCATGGGTCAGTGCCTTCTGTCTACATGTTCTTTCCCCCCAGGAAATGACCTTGTGTGGTGTCTTTCCTGCATAACTTTAAAAGTCTAAATAATTTACCTGCAAACTGGAAGGGTGGTTTTGAGATCCCAAAGACCTGGAAGCATCCGAAACCTTAAAGGTTAATGACTAGTGGGGGTCAGGGTTAGATACTGCGGAGTTAGCATCCCACAGAAACAAGAGCCTTTCATAGTCAGGAGAAGTGGATGGAGTTTTTAATCAGCAGTGCTGACAGTACGCCCCTGCTAGGGATACTGTGGCCCTGGATTCTTTGCTCAGCTATCAAGATGGGAAACAACCCCAGCATTCATCACAGGGAAAAACACATTGAGTTAATCAGACTCCCAAGCCCACACTAATTGTTGACCAAGTAATGCCACGCCACAAGATTCTGTTGTTAGGGATCTCTGGCTGGTTCCAGTTCTTAAGAATCTACTTAACACAGTTAATATTTCACAGGGGTGGGGGTGGGGGGTGGAGGTGGTTCTTCCAAATCAGGAGTCAGGAATCAGGACCCTGTGGTTTCTATTGAGTTCTGCCGTTATTATCTCCCTGATAAGATAGAGCCTTGTTCTCCACTTCTGTAAAGCAAGGGGAAGGAAATGTGCCCCGCAGGAATTGGGAGCAGCTGGGAGCATTGGGATTTTTAAAGTTATGCAAAAAGAGGGGTTTTGTTGGTTTGCGTTTATGGGTTAAGATAGCTTCAAAACAGAGTTAACTTAGAATAAATGGCACCGGGGATAGAAACCTTGAGGTATGGCAAATTACCAAGATGGTGGTGCTTCTGTGCAAGACCATTGAATAAGGAACACGATCTTTTGTTAGATGTGATTTTTAAGGTGAATTTCTCATAGTTAATGTGTGAGGTGGAAGAACTTTTAAGCACCTCCAAAGTGCTGTATTCCAAACAAGAACGAATTGATGCGGTCTCCTTCGAGTTTGTCCTTGGACTACGTGGCCTACTATATTGAGAGATTGTTTAAAATTACAGATTCACGCTGCCTCTTTTTTTAATCACCCCGTCCTCCCATCTATATTTCAGGGTTTACCATCAGCAACACAATATGTAAAGAACTGTCCAGTTTCACTACAGCTCGGCAGGTTTACAAGTGTCGAGCGCTTGCTTTCGGAACGCCCTTCTGATTGGCTGAGCAAATGCCAGTGACATCAACCAACTTACTTTTGATTGGAAGGCTGGTTGCTGGGACTGTAGCGTTTGAAGGAAGTCACTTAACTGTTTGAGGGCTGGGAACCCGAAGCTGAAGTTCTGTTTCATCCCTAGGCACCGGTGTAATTGCCTTGGGGAGATGCGTCCCCAAGCCACGCCAGCTGGCACGTGGGCTGGGAGGCGTAGGCGCGCGCGCGGCCAGGGCGGCATCTGCGGGGATGCGCAGCCGCTGGTTGCCCGGCTCGGAGCAATTTCCCTTTTAAATGTCAGCACTCGGGGCTGGAGGGGCAGCACGCGGCGGCGAAACGGAACGGTCGGATTGGCCGCGCGCCGTAGTTCTAGACGCACCTCTCCACCGAAGGGCCCTTCTGACTGGCAGGGGGAGAAAGTAAACAGAGTTGAATCACCCTCCCCACTGGCCAATTGGAGGGGGCCTGGATTGTGACGTGATGGGATTCTGCGAAATTGTTACTGAGCTGGAGAATGCCGGAGCGGCGCGGCGCGGCAGGACCAGGGGCTCGGCGGCCGTCGGCGGACGCGGGAAGAAGTGTCTCCTAGGCGCGGCGCCCCGCTCGGCCCTGGCCCCCGACCTCCGCGTCCTCGGCTGATGCCCTGGGGCATCCATTCGGCGGAGAGGCTGTCTAGGACGTGCGCCTGTCTCGCAGTTGCCTTTCCCCGCCACTTGGACGGGTTTGCAGTCGAATAAACTTGCGACCGCCACGTGTGGCATCTCTCCAAAGGAGCCGCCTCAGGAGGAGGGCGCGCCCGTCGGGGAATCGCGCTGAGCGCCGGGCAGGGCGGCGGCGACAGCGGCAGAGCCGGCCGCGGCTGTTGCGTGCGGAGGCGCTGCCGGTTACGTAAAGATGAGGGGTTGAGGTCGCCTCGGCGCTCCCGCGAGTCGCAAGCTCCCGCGCCCCCGCCCCCTCGGCCGCGCCACACCGTGCTCGTCGTCCGAGACCAGGGCAGGGCTAGCCGAACCTCCGCAGCCACCGTCAAGTTTGGCCGCACCGCTCGGGCTGCTGTCGCCCGCACCATGTCCGCAGCCGCCTACATGGACTTCGTGGCTGCCCAGTGTCTGGTTTCTATCTCCAACCGCGCCGCGGTTCCAGAGCATGGGGACGCTCCGGACGCCGAGCGGCTGCGACTACCTGAGCGCGAGGTGACCAAGGAACACGGTGACCCGGGGGACACCTGGAAGGATTATTGCACACTGGTCACCATCGCCAAGAGCTTGTTGGACCTGAACAAGTACCGACCCATCCAGACCCCCTCGGTGTGCAGCGACAGTCTGGAGAGTCCCGATGAGGATATAGGATCCGACAGCGACGTGACCACCGAATCTGGGTCGAGTCCTTCCCACAGCCCGGAGGAGAGACAGGATTCTGGCAGCGCGCCCAGCCCACTCTCCCTCCTCCACTCTGGAGTGGCTTCGAAGGGGAAACACGCCTCCGAAAAGAGGCACAAGTGCCCCTACAGTGGCTGTGGGAAAGTCTATGGAAAATCCTCCCATCTTAAAGCCCATTACAGAGTGCATACAGGTTAGCGGCGTCGCCTCTCCCCCACTCCGGGCTTAGCTAACCTTTGGCCGGCCAGCATTCCTGGGCGCCCAGGACACCGTACTTGGTTGGCCTAGAGGCTACAAACATTTTGGAGAGGATGCACTCTCTCCTTACTTGGCCCCAACCTTTAAGCACCCGGGGCCCCAAACTGTAGGGCTGAGCTTGTGGCTTGTGTGGCTCGGTAGGGAGCGGGCCCGCCCCTCCCTTGCCCGCCCCGCCCCCGGGACTCCGCACCCTGCCGCTGCGGGGCCGCCCCACCTGGGGAGACGCTGGCGGCGGGCAGTCAGATGGCGCAGCTTTTATTCCGTTCCCTGGTGGGGTTGCAGCGGAGGGGTCTCGGCATGGGGGTGTGGGGAGGACGGGACAGTCGCACTCGGCGTGAATCCTTTTAGGGATGACTAAGGGTTCATTTAGCTGGATGGCGGCTACTTTTCGGGGCTTGCCAAGGTGGTTTTAAATTTGGCCAAGAGTCCCCTGAGAGGTTTAAAATAAAACTGCTTCAGGCTGCAGGGGAGACTGATGAAGGAATGGTTGGTGGATTAACTTCTTGACTAGTTAGCCTTCCTAAGGAACGTGATTCAGTGGTGATCTGTTCCCATGTGACTTACTTGGTCGCAGGCCTGAACCCTAATCAGAGAGGTGTGGTCGAATGTGGGGGCGCTTCTGCTAGCTGTAGGCCAAGCAGCACACACACCATCGTGGTTGTAAAGACATTTTTGCTGCGTGGAATGGGCTTTAGGGATGTAGTAGGACCTTGGTCAAGTGGCAGTGGTGGTTCTAAGTTAAACACAGGAAAAGTTGGAAAGCATTCACATATGGTCTAGTGCTGTCTGACCAGCTAAGGAAGAGTCGATTTTAACTGTTGGTAAGATCAGGCAGCAGGCCCCATCTCTTCTGTTCTGAGACAGAATGCCTAAAGGTTGCTGGCATTGTGTGCAAAGGTGTAGAGGCTTTTGGTGTGAAGGTTTGATATTTTGTAGAAGAGATCCTGCAACATTGATTTCAAACTGATACTCTTACTGAGATTTTCGGTTTTGCTTGCCCAAGACTAAGTAACCACCTCTCTCTCCTTTTTATTTCTTTTGGAAAGTGAATCTCTTGGAGGTGTCTGCCAGCACCAGAATAAATCTAAATTTCCTAGTGATAATGAAAAAACCAGGTGCTGTTGGGGTGGGGAGAGGGAGCCACATCTAGGGTGCCACATGAAACAGCACCTTTGAAAGTTGGAATCTATAAGGCAGTTAGGCCTGCACCCTCAGTGGGGTGTGTGTGTGTGTGTGTGTGTGTGTGTGTGTGTGTGTGTGTGACCTTTTTGTAGGGCTCTGGGAGGTGAACAGTGGTACATTAACCCAGAGCGTTACTCACCACAGCTGTTGGGCGGGCCTGGCCATGCCAGCCATGTTCCCAGGGTTCGGTGGCTCATATATAGATGCCCACTGCCACCTTGAGCAAAGGCATTTTCTCCTTCAGGAGGGCTGCCCAGTGGTGCAAATGGGGAGGCCCGCAGTGCCTCTGTGGCTCAGCGGTAGACACCCAGCATTCTGGGCCATTTCGGCTGAGTGCCTTTCTCGGGCATTTATAGAAATGGCTGCTCATGGGTGCGTGCATGCGTGCTGCTCTTTAATTCTCCATAAGGCATGTCAGCTCAGCTGTTTCAGGAGAACCTTTCACACAGCTCAGAGTGGAGAAGGAAATGAAATAGATGTCCTTCCTGTTTTAAATGCTTTTTGTCTCTAGTAGTGTGGTGATTGCAGGTGTGTCATATTTATGTTTTTTTGGGGGTGGGGGGTGGGGAAGGGGTGAAGGACTCTTAAGTCTTGCTAGTGTGGACAGAAAAAAGCCAGTCTCTACATCCACTGCCCAAAGTGTACTGCTGAGGAGGCACACTAGCCAACTTGAGTTTCAGGCACTTGGATTCTCAGACAGCTTCAGGTTAGATCACAGTTGGGTGGGGCAAGAAGCTTCCTGATTTTCTTTCGGCTGATTATTCAATCCCGAAGGTGCTCGGCTGCATTCCCGTGAAAAAAAACCTGAGAGCTGAAATCCCTGCCACACCCCCGTGTTCAGTACAGCGCCACACATTCCCTCGAGAATCCTTCCTGCTTGTTCACTTCCTTATAGAGACTTGTACAGCTCTGCTTCCATAAGCCCGCAGCTTTAGAAGTTGAATCATTTCAAAACATTTTTTTTTTTTTAATTCATGCAGCTTCTTCCATGGTGTCCTAAGGACTAAGGACACCGTGGAGGTGGCTAAACTAGGCTCCAATTTTACCTCTCTCTTTTCCTGAGACTCTCCTGCACGTCTTTGGTGTTTGCAAACTGGACTCCAGCTGCGGAATTTGCTTTGCAGCTTTGTTTGCTGTGGACAGCATAGAGTTTATAAAAATTTCATTAGTTACCAACATCTGAAAATCAGGATTCTGGCATAAGTCCAGATTTCTAGCTTCTCTGGAAAAATCAGACGATCTGGCGAATAATGGGCCCAGATTCTTGCCTAGCGACAACTGATTTGAACTGCTTTTTATTGGATGGACCTCGTTTATTTATTTTTATTTTTGTTTGTTTGTTTTGGAGAGTAGTGCTTTGCTAGATAGCTAAGCTAACTTGAGTTTGAGGTGCTCCTGCCCCACCCCACCCCCTAAATGTTGAGGTTGCAGGCATGTACACCAGACTTATCCTTGAGTCCGCATACTGTAAGACAGAAGGGACTGACATAGCAGCCATATTAGAAGCCTTCCTCCAAATTTTGGGGTAAAGTCTTTGGTCCCCCTCAGAATGTCCGTCCTGGCCAATTCTAACTCAGGTAGAAAAGTTGGCCTTCAGATAACCAGAACTCTTTCCCTGTTCTCTGTAGTGTTGGAGTCACCAGTTTGGTCAAGGAGAGTCTAGGGTTACTAGAAATGTGATATGGCCAGATGTGTGTGGTAGCGTGTACTTTTATTCCTAGCAGGTAATGGATCTCTCAGGATTGAAGGGTTCGAGGCCAGCCTGGTCTACATAGCAAGCTACAGGGCCAGCCTGGGTTATATGAGATCCTGTCTCAAAGAAGTGTGACGTGAAGCCACTTATAAGAGCTAGAAGTGCTCAGTGGCAGAAGGATTGCTCAGCATGCCTAGGGCCCTGGCTTCAATTCTTAGCACCCAAACAAAAGCCCAGGGAGTCTGGATTTCAGGGCGGGGCTGTGACCCCAAGCCCTAGACTGTGAGGCTTTAGTGGTTGCCATATTGTCACCTGGTCCTTTCATCACTTTTTCTTGTTTATGAGAAACCTTGTGTTCTGGTCCTTAAGGAGTCGTACTCTTTGCCCTGTTCTTTCCAGGCAGCTTCTCTCAGTGCTGATAGATTAGTATTTCATAAACTGCCTCCTTCCTAGATGTGTTTACAACTAAACCCAGCTGAGTGGAGAGAGGGTGGCTTGTCTATGGAACTATTTCTCTACTATTTTTCTATTATATGTCCCCCTCCCCCCAAGGAGACTTGTGATGATAATTTTTACAGATGCCATCCTATACCCTGTGGCGTATAATTCACACGGAGAGAGTAAATTATGGAGCTACTTATGGACTGTGCCCCTTTAAAAGGCCACAAATCATCCTAATACATACCTAAGATTGTCTTTTTTGTTGTTGTTGTTGTTTTTTTGTTCAAGACAGAGTTTCTCTGTATAGCCTTGGCTGTCCAGGACTCATTTTGTAGACCAGGATAGCCTCGAACTCACAGCAATCTGCCTGCCTCTGTCTCCCGAGTGCAAGGATTAAAGGTGTGCGCCACCACGCCCGGCCTAAGATTGTTTTAATCTATCAAAGAACCAATTTTTTGTTGGTTAACCCACCCACCTCAGTGAGAATGTCTAGACCCGCTTTCCAAGTGCCCAGTCGAGAAGCATGCGCAGGGCCTCATGTGGCTTCCCGTTGATAAGATGGCTTCCTAAGTTTGCTTGTGAATTCCAGCCAAGGTTGCACTTCTCTTAGGTCCAGGACAAGGTGGCCTTGGGTTCTTTGGCCTAGATGAAATCTCCCCTTGACATGGAGAACCCACCCTGGTGGCTCTTGTTTGTTCCCGGTCTAGAAGAGAAGGAGGACCAGGGGCATGGAGTCCTCCTTCATCTCTTAGTTGCCTGTCTGTCTGCCTGAGCCCAGTGAAAAAGCAGGGTGGCCTCTGGGAGCTTCTGAAGCTGGCAAGGATCCCTGCTTCACAGCAGGGAATGCAAATGGGGTACAATTACAAAGCACGTGGTGTGGTGGTGGTTGTTTCCCTGGCCCCGGGTTGGAGGAGGGGGAGGCACCGGAGGAAGCGGAGCTCTCTGGATGGTCGCACCCCCATCGCCTTCAGACACATGCTACAGGAAGAGGGGTGGACTCGGGCTCCATTCCCGTCTCAGTGGCTGATGCTTAAGCCCAAGAGCCAGTCATTCTGCAGTGTCGGTGGGAAACTCCCAAAGTCAACTTCCCAGGGAGAAACAGCATAGGACTTATTGGGAAAGTGGCTGACAACGATCTTCCCTAATAAGCTCATTGAGAGGAAAAGCGGGCAGATGATTTCCGAGCGCTCTTTGAGCAGCCCCTAAAACCACAAGGCTAGCTCTGCTTGGAGCCTGCTTCCCAGCCTATCAGCTTGGTTTCTGGATGCCTTCCGACTGACTGTTAGCATCATGGGTATTGGGCGGGGGGGGGGGGGGGGGGGGGGGGAGACACCACCACTACCCAGGCTCGTTGTGTTGTGTTGTGTTTCTTAGGCTGGGGGGTTTTCTCTCTCTCTCTCTCTCTCTCTCTCTCTCTTTCTTGCCTTATCTATTCTCAAGGTTGGGGGAAAACTTACAGCTAGAAACCTCCCCCACATCACCCTCCCACCCTTCCCTAGTGTTTCTCTAGCAAGCCCAGCGCCCACGGAAGAGCGTAAATTAATGCCTAGTAATTGGTACAAAGGCACTTTCTGTTTCTATGCAACACACGCAAAAAGGAGAGGCAAAAAGGAGAGGAAAAAAAAAACACTGATGTTAAAAAGGGAAGGAGCGATCCTCCCAGCAGGGGTCTTGGGTAATCCTGGCTCCCAATCCGCCTCACTCTTTGTTCGAAGTTAGTCACAGGCCTAGGCCTAACTCAGAGCACTTGGTGGCAGTAGTTGTTGGTCTAAAAAGAGTAGACCTTGGAGGTTGGGCGTGACCTTGAAAGGTCATCTCATCCATCGTTTTGTCTATAAGAGAGCATCTGCCCACCCTCTGAGATGGGCTTGTTCTGCCGATGCATTTGGAGGGACTTGGGAGATCTGGAGGCACGCCACCAGGATACAAAAACCCTCTTGCCTTCACTACCATGTGACTGAGCTTCTGGAATCTTCTAGTCCCTGCAGTTTTCAATAGAAAATGTTAAAGCCTGTGGCTTCCAGCCTGCTTCTGAGAGTGCTCAGTTCTCCCTCCGCTGTGGGTTCCTGAGGTTTTGACTCTGTGATTAACAAGGTTTTCTTTCTATTGTTTTAAATCTGTGCCTAAAATGCTGCTTAGGGGAATTGGTCAGGTTAAGGGGCTTGGTGGAGTGGCCCTGCCTCTGCCCTTTTGTTACCAGCCAACTCTGCTTCCTGAAGCAGCCCCAGGCAAAGCTCAGGGAGTGGCCTTGCTCTCACTTCCTGGAAGGCTTCTAGAACTTTAATACCTATTTGGTGCATGAAGGCCAAGAGTTAGTATTTATTTGTTTTGTCACGATCTCAAGCAGCCCGGCCAGCAAGTCCAGGTTTAGAATTAATATTGAGAAAAATCCATCCCCTGCTAGAAGGGAGAAGTATGTTGGGGTGAGGGTGGGGGGTGTGGGCTCTTCCTGGGCATTCATTTCCACTTGTGCCTAAACACCCATGTTTGTGAGGTGTGCTTTCAGTGAAAGCTCCCTCTTTTCTCAGCTGGAAGCCTGTGGTGAGAACTGAGAGTCTGGACCTCCTGAATGCTAGGCAAGAGCCCAAAGCACTATATCCTCAGGCCCCTGCCTTTCTTTCTTTCTTTCTTTCTTTATTTATTTATTTTATAATTCATTTGATTTTATTCTAAGTACATTGGTCTGAAGGTGTCAGATTCCCCTGGAACTGGAATTACAGACAGTTGTGAGCTACCATGTAGGTGCTGGGAATTGAACCCAGGTCCTTTGGAAAAGCAGACAGTGCCACTGAGTAGGCGTGGGGGCAAATGGCCCAGCTGCTAACCTGGGGAGGATAGACATTTTTTTTTCTTCTCTTCAAAACAAGGTTTCTCTGTGTAACAGGCCCTGGCTGTCCTGGACTCTCTAGACACTGGCCTGCCTCTGCCTTTTGAGTGCCAGGATTAAAGGCGAAGCACCACCACACCCAGCTGACTTTTTTTTTTTTTAATTTTTAATTATGTGAAGGTGTGCGTCTGCTGTGGGTATGTGCACATGAGTGCAGGTGCAGACGGAGGCCAGATGTGTCCACTTCTTTGGAGAGGGAGTTACACAGATGCCATTTGATGTGGATGCTAAGAACTGAACTAGGGCTTGCTGCAAGAGTTGAACTAGGGCTCGCTGCAAGAGTAGTCAGTGCTCTTAGCCACGGAGCCATTTCTCCAGCCTGGAGGCTAGACAGTTTAGAATGGAAAGAATTTATAGAGGGCACTCTTGCTCAGAAAGAAACAGGAGAAAGGTGGGGAACCTTACCATCTGCCCTTTCCAGGGGGCCAGCTCTGCTAAGATTGCAGTTAGTGAAGAGGCCCTGGCCCATGAGAGTGGTGCCTTCTGAGGGACAAATGAGCCCTCACCTTCAGCAGGGAGGCAAGGATACCGTGATGGGGGCACGGTACTGTAGTGTACTCTGCATGCTCCTAAGCCCACTCTCATCACAAGGACTCAGGCCAAGCTTTTTATCTCTCTCAACTAAACGTTTCTCACCTGTAAAGTGGAATTTCATAATTACGTAGTCATGAAGTTATGAGGCCAAGTTCAGATGAGACATTTGATGCTAACCTTAAGCTGAGTGTTATTATAGCTAAATAAAACAAAACAAAATTTGTCCATATATCCCAGGAGCCCATGAGAATCTTAGAATGTTTAAGATTCTAGGTGGGCCCAGGATCGTAAGATGATACTGAACAGCCATTACAAGTGAACGGTGTGGTAAAGGCTGGTGGCCATTGTGACTTTGTGTGAGTGCTGTCCTGTTGAATAGATGCTATGTCTCAGGTCCTGAGCTAAGTGGCTTCCATGGGTCACATTTAAACGTCAATCCCATGAGATAGAAATGTGCTGATTTTTCTTATTTAATAGGAGCAATCGGACTGGCTAGTTAATCTAGTCCAAGGTTATTCTGGAATACTATTCCTACTGTGTTTCTCACTCTAGGAGTTGTGTGTGAGGGCTGTTGAGTGGCCTTTTCCTGGGTGAGAAGAGATCCTGTGCTTATTTTGGGGGTGGGAGTTGGGGTCCAGACCGGATTTCTCTGTGTAGCCTTGGCTGTCCTGAACTTGGGTTTGTAAACCAGAACGGCCTTGAACTTGGTAGACCAGGTTGACTTCAAACCCACAGTGATCTGCCAGCCTCTGCCTCCCTGAGTGCTGGGATTAAAGGCGTGTGCCACCACACTCAGCTTCTGTGTTTATTCTTAGGCTTTTGGGGGGTTGGCCCTAAAAGCCACCATCTTAAGCTGTCTTTCCTGTATCTTAACTCTGTTGTGAAGATGGTTTTCTTGAGCCTTGGTTAGGAAGCAGCAACGGAAATAACCAACTATGTCACCCAGAACTGTTGACTTCCAACTTCATGAAGAACCCAATTTGTCAGTATTGTTTTCAGTTTGCTTTTGTTTTGTTTGTTTCCCTTTTTTGAGGCAGGGCCTGGCCGTGTAGCTCAGGCCAGCCGCCTGTAACTGTGTCTTCAAACTCTTGATCTTCCTGCCTCAGCTTCCAGAGTGCAGGGCCAGTGCACCTGGCAGGGTCTGGCTTTTGGATCCATAAATAGGTTACAAGCAAGAAAGTCCAGACTTGGACTCGATTCATAGAAAACAGCACTCCAAGCTGGGCGTGGTGCCTCACACCTATAATCCCAACACTTGATAGGCTTAGACTTGATACGACTGCCACACGTTAGAGGCCAACCTAGGCAAAACCTTTTCTTTAAAAATTAGAAATAGACATCCAGGTTCAGGTGTTGCTGAATGTAGGCCCCTTTCCCCTGTAGCTTTGCCACCTTGTTGCTGGCTCTGGCTTCATTCGTGAGCAGGCTCTCTCTGAATGGTACTAACATGGCTGCCAAGCAACACCAGACTCACTTCCTGCCAATTCAGCAAAGCCCCACAAGAAAGACGACTTCCGACTCCTAATGATTTCCAGCAAATGACCCAAGCTGTAAACCGTGGCTGAGCTTTAAGTTTTTGCGTCCCTTATGAAAACAGTCACTGTGGCTGGGCTGGGTTCCATCGCATCCAGGCCTCTCTCAAGTCTGAAGGTGTGGTCTCGGCTCTTGAACTACCTAGACTCAAAGGAAGACCTGGTTTCAGTATGAAGCAAGCAAGGTGCACTGATCTTAGCCATAGGGGAAATCCAGGCCAGACAAGGCCAATCAAATACCTATGTCCACTTAGGCTTGCAAGCAGCGTGCACTAAAGAGCAGCATTTATTTTTCTCTACTCTTTGGAGCTTAGCAGAAAAGATAGTGAATGGACAGAAAGGGCTTTGCCGAAAGCAGATGATTTCAACATATATATTACAAGCACTCACACACCCCAGGGCCTCCCCAGGAAGCCGATCAGGAAACCAAGATCAAAGGTTCACATGGGACAAGCTGATCGGCCACGGTGTGATCCTCAGGGGTTTTCACATGATCTTCAGTCCACATGGTCCATTCCAGCGCTTGGAGGAAGGAAATGAGTCACACTTACCGGAACATGTATCATCCAAGGCACCATTTAATAAATAACGTCTATGTAAAGATGAGCCATGTATGGATTGGTTCCTACTGAAATTCCAAAGTTCTTTCAGTGTGCACAGCACTCAACAGAAGCGCCACAATAAAGGCAAGAAACAGAAAACAGAGCTTAAGAAGCGCATCAAAGTGACTCAAATTCCTGGGCTGCCATAATTCCATTGTCGTTTACAGCATTAGAGTTTCAAAAACAACAGCAAAATGAAGCCCGGCGTGAAGTACATGCCTCTAATCTGATCGCTTGGGACCGGTTAGGCAGGGGAAATGAATTCTGAGAGAGCATCCAAGGCCAGCCTAAGCCACTTGGCCAGTCCCCACAAGGATGTGACGCTAGGGCGGCTTCCTGTTTGGAGAGCTCAGACTTACCTACCCTTCATAGCTTCTGGTGATGAACAAACACTAAGGCAGCGAGGGGAATCTGTGACTCTTTTTGCTGCAGGGAATGAGTGGTTCAAGCTCTTTCATGGGGACCTCTGTGGAGTAAGACTGTCACCACAGACGTACCCTGGTACCAGCAATGTGAGGGCCCCTGAGGGGAAGCTGGAGACAAGTGATGGTGTAGCATCATCTGTCACTTTCAGTCCTTAGCTGTCACAGCTACCTGCCTACCTGGTAGAGTGCGCCTTTCCCTTTCCCCCACCCTCTTCCCCATGCCTATTTCTGCTGGTTGCAGGAAAGCTTTCTTGGCAGTGTAGGTGTCCTTAGTCACTTCTCTATTTAGGATCAGTGAGTTTTTTAAAGATAGTATTCTTTTTTGTTGTTTTGTTTGTTTTAAGATTTATTTATTATGTATACAGTATGATGAGATCAGATTATAGATGGTTGTGAGGCACCATGTAGTGGCTGGGAACTGAACTCAGGACCTCTGGAAGAATAGTCAGTGCTCTTAACCACTGAGCCATCTCTCCAGCCCCCTATAGATGGTATTCTTAACACAGAGCCACACTAGCCTCAGACTCAAGGTGATGCCTCTCCTTCAGCTTCCCAAGTGCTGGGCTGATGGAAATGGCTTGTTAATGCATCAAATTGTATTACCTTTCTAGGGTAAAGCTCAAAACAGCCACTCCTAACTTGGGGGCTTTTCCTTTCTTTCCCTGTGTGATATCTCATCTGGACTAACAAACTCATCTGTTGCTCTGGCATCGTAAGGGTTGTCCATGTGGCAAGACTTCCTGCCGGTCTCCACTGGCTGTCACACACCCACTCACTTACATGCCCTGTGTTGAAGAGTGAGGTGCTGGGCATTGTGACACTGTCTTCTTACTCCAGTGGCACTTAGTCCATCTCTTTGCATTTGGGAGAGAGGAAACCCAGGGCTGCGTAGAGGCGTGACCTACTTGGCCACAGCAGTCCAGCCTCTCAGGTGCCGTTTGAGTGGGGCCTACCTAGCCTGGCAGCCTTTCCTGAGCACTTCCTTGGCTGTCTTTAAAGGAAACAAAGAGCTCTGGCGCTCCCAAGAGACCCTCTAACACCCGCCTGATACTGTTCGGCAAGCCTTGTTCAGATCTCACGAGCCCCTTGTAGGTTGAAAATAGCGTAAGTGTGGGTGGGGTGGGGGTGGGGCTGGAGAGATGGCTCATCAGTTAAGAGCACTGGCTGCTCTTTCAGAGGTCCTGAGTTCAATTCCCAGCAACCACATGGTGGCTCACAACCATCTATAATGATATCTGGTGCCCTCTTCTGGCATACAGGTTGTATATGCAGACAAAACACTATATATAGTAAGCAAATAAATCTTTAAAAAGAAAAGAACATAGCTGGTAGAAAAGGCCCATGTAAGCCTCATAACTCAGCAGTCTGGCCTACTGTGGACCACAGGGCTTCATCCCAGATAGTGGCTGGCATTGTGCCCAGGAAAAGATCCAAACTCCAAGGACAGTCTCTAGTGAGGCCTGTTGCTTCTGCACTTTCACAAAGATGACCAATCAGAGCCATCAGAGGTCAGGGGGCACGTGTATTCCAAGGTCTTGGAAATGCTGGCAAATCCAGCTTATGGCGACTATCGGTTTTGTTTTGTTTTTGTTGTTGTTGTTGTTATTCGTTTTTGTTTTTGTTTTTGTTTTTTTGCGACAAGGCTTTATACAGCCCAGGAGAGTCTTAATGTATTAGGCTTCCAAGGATGACTTTGAACCCCATCCTCCTCCTGCCTCAGCCCCCCAAGTGTTGGGAATTTAAGATGTGTAGTACAGCTCCTAGCTTGGTACACTACATTAAAAAAATGTTACTTAGAAACTGAAAGCTGTGGGTGTGTGGGTGGCCACTTAAGTGCTTTAACAATGAATGCACCCCACTCCACCCCCCCAGGCAATGCATATGGAAAGGACCAGAAACACAGCAACCCCCCATCCCCCACCCCCTACCCCAACACCACCACCAAGGTTCTCCCTGCTTTCAGTTCTAACCACGGCTCTTTGTTTCTCACATCTCATATCTTTGTGTGCACAAAGCTTTTTTTTTTTTTACCCCCTTTTGGTCCCACACCCAACCCCCCCCACCCCCACCTCCCCCGCCTCCCCGCCAGACGCGGTTTCTCAGTGTAGCCTTGGTTGCCCTGGACTGGCTTTGTAGACCAGGCTGGCACAGGCCTGCCTCTGCCTCCCAGGTGCTAGGATTACAGGAGAGCACCATCGAGCGGGGCTTGTGAATAAAACTCAAGCAAAAGCAAGGCTTTGAACTGGGCTTTTAAGCTGGTTATGCGCTCACGTGCATGTTCTTGGACAAACCATCTGCCTCTTCAGCTGCCTGCTTCTGAACCCTGACCAGTTAGAGGCTCCGTGCTAATTAACAGCTTCTAGCTCTAAATTCTGTGACTGAGACAATGTCGTCTAAGCAAGTGTACCAAGAGGCAGACCTTTCTTATGTTTAAAATAAAAAATATTTGGGGTTCATATTTTGCCGTGCATTGGTATTAGAATTTCTGAGATGAGACCATGAGACTCCGTACCTACTGTGCTGAGACCTGAAGGTTCAAGGACCTCGTCAGCGGTCTTTCACCAGGCCTGTGTGTTTCTCACAGACCTATTGAGTGTGTGGTGCCGTGCAAGCAGTAGCAGGCAGGTTTACTCCACAAATACCATGAAGGATGCCTTGCGACACACCCACTTCCTTTTAAGAGCCTTCACTGTGGCGCACGCTGCTTTCCTTCCCACAGACACCCACAGGGACCCAGCAGTAACAGCTCACGTCACAGCAACAAGCCAAACATAAAAGGAGCGAAACCACAAAAGCTGGAGGAGCAAGGTGGAGCAGGTGGGTGGCTGTGAGGAGACAGGGTTGTTCCTTCAGAGGCTACCAGGCATCCTCCTCGCTCATTCTGAACATCTTTTGGGTGTGGCGGTACTTCCAGTGAGCAGGAGCTTATCGGGTCTTGATATTTGAGTCCAGTGTTGAAGGAGAGAGTGTGTCTGGGAAGCTCACAAACTTTGTCGTGCTGTGTTTGCACGTGAGAGCCCTGGAGAATGGAGGCAGTTGTGCTTCTTTTGCTCCCTGCCGAGCCACCATGGGTGGAGGGAAGGTGGCGGTGGGAAGGTCTGTGGGACGCAGCCATGTCAAGCACCATGGTTGAGGCCCAATTCTCCGACTGGCGCTCTGCCTAGCGGGGGCGGGGCGGTAGCTGGAACAACCCTGCCTAAGCGGGGCAGAACACAGCACTCAGGAAGAGGAGTGCCTTTTCTCTTTTCTTGTTTCCGGCCCGTTTCTAGGTCATAAATGGAAAAAGGAGGAGAAAGGAGGCGTGGGAAGAGTGAGAAGACAGATGTATCTTCTAAAAGGTTTTCACTTTCTAATGAGTTTGAGTAGGAAACAGTGACTTCCTCTTTCTTGTGTCTTAGACACCTAGAGGACCCACTAATTTCTCCATAGGGAATATACATCTCTGCTCCCACAGAACGCGTTGGTTTGCTCATTTTGGGTGTTTTTGTTGTTGTTGTTGTTGTTGTTTTTGTTTTAGGACAGGGGCTTATCACATAGCCCTGGCTGTCCTGGAGTTCACTGTATAGACTGGCCTTACACTTCAAGATCCACCTAGCGATTTTCTTTGCTTTTTTTCCTTTTTTTTTTTTTTCCAAGACAAGAGTCTCACTGTGTAGCTTGGACTGGCCTCAAACTCTATACTCTAGTCTCGGCTAGTCAAATGCTGATTTATAGGCTTGCGTGCCACTGCAACCAGCCTTGGGATACTCCTTGAAAATCTGCGGAATAACTTAAGCTCTAATGCATCATTGTTTGAAATAAGTTTATATAGTCACATTTAAAAAAAACCTTATTAGTGTTTGAAACAATGTCTTTGCATAACTCAGTTTGGCCTTGAACTTACTGTGTAACCCAGACTGGCGTTGGATTTGTAAGTCTTCTGCTGTCACCTGCTAAAAGGTAGGGGCGAGGGTAATTGTCACCACACTCAGCTCATTTCAATAGTAGATACGTGTCTATCTATGCGAGCCCTGGAGAACGGAGGAGCCTGCTCCTTTTCTGCTGATGCTGACCCCAGGCTCTCTAAGCTAACTATAAAGATGAGCTTGGACTTCTGACCCTCCTGCGTGTATCTCCCAAGCACTTCAAGGACAAGCGTGTGCCACCACACCTGGTTTGTGTGGGTCTGGAGGTCAAACTGTAGGCTTCCTGCATGCTAGGGCAAGCAGGTACTCTACCGCAGGAGCCACGCCCACAGCATTCCTACTCTCTTTCTTTTTTTTTTTTTTTCCTTCCTGCTTTTGTTTTTTCCAGACTTGGTTTCTGTGTATAGTCTTGGCTGTCCCGGACTTGCTTTGTGTGCATGCTAAGAGTGAAGGTCAGAAGTGTCCTTTTGGTCTCTCCACATTATTACTGTGCTTAAAATGGATTCTTCTCGCACACAGCACACCCCGCTGCAGTCTCCCCTCCCTCTCTCCATCCACTCATCCTTTAGTTATTTAGTTATTATTTAGAAATGGGGCCTCTCTACACATCCTTGGCTGTCCTGGAACTCACTATGTAGACCAGGCTGGCCTTGAACTTACAGAGCTCTGCTTTTGTCTTACTGAACCTGGGGCTCCCCAGCGCAGCTAACTCTCCAGCTGAGAAGCTCCAGGCCGTCTGTGGCCTCCTATCCAGGGCTGGGATTACTTGTGCATACTGTTCTACCCAGGTTTTTGTTTTGTTTTAAGCCTGTGTGCCAGAGTCTTGAGTCTTCATGTTTACATAGCAAGCACTTTATTAAATACAGTATTGCTCAAAGTATCAACCTGTCACAAAGGTGTGTGTGTGTGTGTGTGTGTGTGTGTGTGTGTGTGCGTGCGTGCGCGCCCGCATTCTGCTCATCAAGCCTAGGGCCTTGCACATGCTAGGCAAGTGCTCTGTCACTGATCTACATGTCCAGCTATAGACTATTATATTTTTATTTCATTTTTGATATTTAATGTAATTAATCATTTCTCCCTTTTCTTTTCTCCCTTCAAGCCGTCCCATATATCCCTCCCCACTCGCCTTCAAATTTGTGGTCTCTGTTTCCACTAATTCTGTGTGTGTGTATATCTTTGTGTAAATATATGTATATGCATATATATTTCTAAATATAACCTGTCTGTATAATGTTATTTGTATGTATGATTTCAGGGCTGACCCTTTGGCCCTGGAGAAACAATTGTACTTTTCCCTGAGGAATACCATCTCCCACTCCCAGCTTTCCTCAGTTGCCTTAGGTTTTTGTGCAGTGTCTTATTAAAAATGTAAGTATTTTGTGGTGTGTGTGCGTATATGTGTATCAGAGGGCATCTTTTAGTAGTTGGTTTTCTTCTTTCAAGACTACATGCTGCATACCTTTACATGCCTGTAGGCACCCTGGCCCTCCAGCTTCTAAGTGATTCTTTTGTCTTTATTGCCCATCTTCCTGGGAATGCTGGGAGCACAGATGTGCACTGCTGCATCTATCTTTCCTACTGAGCTCTAGAGATCAAACTCAGGTGACTAGTCTTGCATAGCAAGCACCTTTACTGGCTGAGACAACCTGCCAGCCCTCTGCTACTTGATTTGCAAGTGCCGTTAATTGTGTTGTAGATTTCAATCTTTACTATATGCTATAATTTCATGAATTTGCTGCTCAAGTTCTTAAGTTTCATAAAGTTTTTATAATGTGTATAAAGTTTCATACATATATATTGTCATGTAGAATCTGAGGCAGAAGGATGGTGAATTTGAGGTCAGATTAGACTACTCAGACTCAAAAATAAAAACTAAGGAAAAAAAAATCCTTATTTTTCTTTCAATATTCCACCATGATTCAAAAACATTTATCTGTGTGTTCCTTAGTTTCTACCTTTCTAGCCCACTTATAATTCATTTAAGTAAAAAAATGTAAGATAGGATTGCAAATTCAACTGTTTGTCTGATGTTCTTGGTATTATGAAAAAATATATAGAGTCACTGATTTACAATACTCCATTTCAAAATCCCTACAGAGTCTTAGGTTTCCCATATACTCAATCTTAATAGTTTCTTGGGTTTGTTTTCAGTTCTCTGTTGCTGAGCTGGTGTCTCACAATCTTAATTATTATAGCTTTAATAATACATTTAATAGTCTCTTAAGTACTTATTCTGCAGAGTTTTCCTGGCAAGCCAGGCATATTTATTCTACCAAATGAACTTCAGAACTTTGTCAGGTTTTTTTTTTAAAAAAAAACAAAACAAAACAGTCTCTCCAGTGTGTGTGAATGTCATGGATGAGTTTATGCAAACTGTCATAATCCCCACCCCGAGCTTTACCCGCCGATGACAGAACTATTCCGTTATGTGTTTTCTTTGGTTCTGGTTTCATTGTGAAGGTCCTGAGCCTTCATTTTTAGGTCTGTCTTGACTGATCTGGATCAGATCGTAACACAGCTGGCTCCTGCTCTTGTAATTAAATGGAAATTCCGCTCCTCACCCCCACCCCATCCCGCCACCCCATCCTCTCACCCCCACCCCATCCCCCCCAACTTATTTTATTTTGACTTTTCAATCAAAAAAGTGTATCCATTGCATATCACAGACCTCATTTACTCCGGTTTTTTCATCTTAACTGTATCTACCTTACTTACCTGAGCATAGAGACCCAATGTAATGACCCGGGAGGTTCTGCTGAAGGCTTTGACTTTGATTTTACTACTGATCTTGCTGGAGGAAGGTTTCAGATTTGTGTTCTTTAAGTTTGCTGAATGATCCTCTTTCTGTTTTCCTGAAAGCTTTTTATTAGGGATGAATATTGAGTTTTATGAAGTGTTTTGCATCTATCGAGGTATACTTCTGTAAGCGCACAAGTAATAACATTTTCCAATACCAAGTTATCCTTTTTTCCATAGACTTTTTTGTTTGTTTGTTTTGTTTTGTTTTTAGAGACAGGGTTTCTCTGTGCCACCACCCCTGCACAAAATCTTGGAGACTACTTGCTATGGTTCTTTGTTTGTTTGTTTGTTTGTTTGTTTGGAGGAGGAGGGGTTTTTCGAGACAGGGACTCTCAGTAGGCTAGCCTTGGTTGTCCTGGAATTCACTCATAGACCAGGCTGGCCTCAAACTCACAGAGATAGGCTTGCCTCTGTCTCCCAAGTGCTGGGATTAAAGACCTGTGCTGCCATGTCAGACCTGAGCATTTGCTTTTGCATTTGCAACCTTGACAAGGCAGGACTAGATCTCCTTTGAGCCCTCTCTGACTTAGGCCAGGGAGAAGGAAGCAGTGAAGAAGGCAAAGGCTTCTCTGACTCTGGGTTCAGACCTTGACTCAGAGAACCCAAGGGACCTGCAGGAAGGTCTGATGGGCAAGCTGGGTACCTGCCAAAGTGCTCTGCCCTCTTCTCATGCAGAGCAGGGCTTTCCCAAGAAGAATGAGCTGTATTTGCCATCAACCATGTCAGTTAGCTTTCCGTCGCCATGACAAAATACCCGAGATATGTCCCTTTCAGGAGGAAATTTGTCTTGGTTTATCGTTTTAGAGCGGTTTCAGCCCATGGTTGTTTGTTTGTCTGGGTTTGTGGCTTTGAACCTTTGGGGGCGGTGCATCATGGTATAAGTGTGGGATAACGGTAGCTGAGTGACTGGAAGAGAAGAGAGGCCAGCGTCCCATGTGCCCTTCAAGGACCTACCTTTCCCACGAGGCTCCACTTCCGAGCCAGCCCATCACTTCTCAATAGCATCATCAGCTGGGGACCACGCCTTCAACACAAGAGCTCTGAGAGGCATTTGAGGGTCCAGTCCATCAGGACTGACTAATTGCAGTAGCCAGGAAATTCCTTCTCACAAAGCCACGTGGACCCGTCGTGACCATAGCTGGAAGGCCAGCTCTGCCCGTCTCCTGCCACGGTGGGCCTGGGAGCATTCTGGAGGTCTGGTTGTCTGTTACTCAGGCTGTGTCAAGTTCAGTAGCTTTTTTTTGGTCAAGTTTATTTTATACTCTGAAGAGTCTGTCAGAAAGAGGTGCTTAGCTTGTGCTGCTAGGGGCGGGAGTGTGATGTAGATAATAAGAATTCAGAAACTCGGGCTGTTAGCAGCTCTGCTCCAGAAAGGCAGAGTTTAGTGTGCTGTTGCCTCTGGGTGTGTTTTCCTGAGAAACCAGAAACAAACCTCTAGCACGAGTCTGCTTTTCCCCCATGAGAATGCTACCTCTCATCAACACTGCTGATAGACTTAAAGATCCTGATGATGTTTGCTTTGCTATGAGCGCCCTGGGAGAAGGCTGGCCACTGCCCTTTGACCTCAGCACTGTGCTCAAAGAGTGAGCCTGACTTAGTTTCTCCTTACAGACTGGAACTTTGACACGACAGGTCACAGTTCCCTCATCTGTCTTTCCTTCTCTCAACAAGGTCTCTATTCCCTTCAGCCCCTCTGCATAATGAGTTTCCATTCTCCCCCTCCTTCTCTATTTTGTCTTGTTTTCTTTGAGGTGGGATTTTGCTGTGTAACAACGGGCTGATCTCATACTTGTGGCAAACCTCCTCCTGCCTCAGCCTCCCCAAGAGCCAGGGTTGTAGGCGTGCCCACCATGCTTGCCTTCTGTCTTACGCTTTCTTAGGTTTGAATCTTGTATCACTAACAGCTTGTGTTTGCCATTCTCATGTCATTGTGTATCTCCCATAATAGGTTGTGTGCACATTCTCACAGGGGTTCCCATGCAGAGTCAGGCCCGCATGTACACCACTGGCTGAGATTGCAGGGCTGTCAGGAGGATAACACCCTTCCGGGGACTATGGACTCCACCACAGCCCAGAACCGGTCACGATTTCATCCCACTTTGTCTGCCATGAGATGCCTTTCCCTTGGTTTTTTGTTTGTTTGTTTTTTGAGACAGGGTTTCTCTGTATAGCCTTGGCT
This sequence comes from Acomys minous, assembly GCF_964271855.1. Classification (NCBI taxonomy): domain Eukaryota; kingdom Metazoa; phylum Chordata; class Mammalia; order Rodentia; family Muridae; genus Acomys; species Acomys minous. The sequence continues at coordinate 36,669,785 of NC_140484.1, read as the reverse complement.
GTCCTGGACTCGCTTTGTAGACCAGGCTGGCCTCTAACTCACAGTGATCCGCCTGCCTCTGCCTCCCAAGTGCTGGGATTAAAGGCATGCGCCACCACCACCTGGCCTTTCTCTGGCTTCTGGCATGCCAGTTTTGGCTTGTGGGCGACAAGTTGGTAAGCCCTGCCTGATTTTTTATTTTAAAGACTCAGCCTCCATGACATTTCTGTGAGGCCATCTTCTAAGTAAGAGAAGTCCCTTTCTCCTTGGCAGCTCTGCCAACAGAGTGGCCCTCGGGTCCATTTTTCCCCGGGATCCAGACCCAGACCTCAGGATTAACTCCTCCCTTTCCTGATTCAGCTGACTTACATAACTACAGGTGCCAGTGTGGAAGCTACACCATAAGGCACACTGCCAAGAAAGCCACTTACCACTGGGATGACTTTATTTTAGGCCTTCGCACTATTTTCCTGAGCACCATAGAGCTCAAGGTAGAGGTTGCAAGGTAAAAGCCAGAGCTTTGTCTCTTGCTTGCAGCTTATTCTATGGCTTCTGTCATATTTCCCATTATCTATAATATGCATTACATAGAATATGTATATAATTTTTAAAGGCAAGATTAACACTATGTAGCTTATGTTGCCATGAACACATAATTCTGCATCAGTCTCCTGAGTGCTGGGGGTCCCAGGCCCAGCTTGATTTTTATTTTCTCACTGTTGTTGATATACCACTGTTTAGAAAAGTATTTCCCTATATTTGCTTTTTTGGGAGTTAGAAAGGACAGCTGTGGTCTAATTCTAGAATAGTTTTGAAGTCTGCTCCAGTGACCTAACTTCTGAGAAGGTTTTGGTCAATATTAGTGGTCTAAAAACACACTCACACATGCACGCACGCACATACACTCCTACAAACCTGGCCTTGTGTCTGTGGGTTCCACATCAGTTGATTCAATCAAGTGTAATAAAAAAACATTCAGGAGAAATGTGTTTCTACTAAACATATATTGACTTTTTTCCTTGTCATTAGGCCCTAAATAATGAAATATAACAACTATTTAAATAAGTAGCCTAGGGATCATTTAGAGTATATAAGATGTGCTTATGAAACATGGGGACATAAGATACACAATTTTATACAAGAGACTTGCAAGTCTTTAGATTATGGTATCCATGTGAGGGTAGGGGTCTTAGAGCCCATCCCCCACCGATACTGAACATTCGCCAAATGCTGCACATAATAAGTAATATCAAAGTGACAGAATATTTTCCATGTCATAAGCTCAATCAATCATAGAGAGTTGTTACAATCTGGATTTCAACTGGTGCTCAAAGGTTTCCTGAAGTGGGTGTGATGCTTTTTGTTCAGCAGGAGGCATACTTTTCAGGCCCCCATCTTTGCAAGCTTTCTGGCCACCTTTTCTTCTTGGCCTGCCTTGGGAACTCGGTGCAGTATCTATAGCTCTTGGTTCTCTGCTCTCATCCTGATTCAGCACTCTCGCTATAAGGATTTAGCTTGCACGAAGCCTTGCCTTGCCCAGTTGCGTTTCCCACAAGGATGAGTAGACCTGGGCTGTGTGGAGCACAGTATAGAAGCTCGCAGGTCTAGATTCCTGCAAGGGCTGGACAGTTGCCTGGCTTGGCTCCATTATCTGAGCATCTCCTTGGTGCAGGTGAGGAAGGGAGAGAGTGACTTTCTGATGACTCAGATGCATCCTGCTGGACAGCTCCCAGCCTCGGCAGTGTCTTCCTGGCTTCCAGCAAGCCTGGGACAGCAGTGGAAAAAAAAAAAGATCGCTTCTCACACTCACCAGAGGCGTGTCTGGAGAGTTCTGTGCAAACAGGAACCTGTGTTCTGTGTGCACAAAGCAGCTGGTTTGGGCTGTGCTTGGAATAGCGTGAAGGGCAAGGCAGGTGGTCTCAGAGCAGGGTAATGGCAGGTACCTGCAAGAGCAACCTCGGTCCTTGTCTTAACCAGATACAGGAAGAGTGCCACGTCCTCGTGACCCACTAGAGGCAAGACAGCTGAGCAGCCAGGAGCCCAGGGCTTGACATTAGGCAGGCAGTGAGCTCATGGCTCTGCTCCCCCCTAACACCCAGGGTTTCTCTGTGTAGCCTAGGCTGTCCTGGAATCGCTTTTGTAGACCAGGCTGGCCTTGAACTCACAGACATCCTCCTGCCCCTGCCTCCTGAATTCTGGGACTTAAGGCGTGCGCCACCACTGCCCAGCTGGCTCTGCTTTTCAGTTGTAGGTTCCCCAGCTTGTACAGCATGTAGCCTAACCTTCCATCTGCACGATGGCCACTGTGTAGGACTCGGGAGTCTGTGAGTAGCCAGTGGAACATGAGGTAGCCCTACTCTCTGCCTGCACCTGAGTTACTGGGAGGAAGACGGAGCTTTTGGGGTCGTGTCATCTGAGGAAGAGATGGCTAGTGTAAGTAGAGATAGCTGGGTGTTGAGGCATGACATCTTAGAAGATGGCTTTTCAGGAGGGCACAGTTCACAGCAACAGGAGCATCTGTGCAGCTTATCCTTAAGCACTGCCAGGCTGCCTTCCCAGGTAGTGGCTTCTTGTCGACAGACTTACTGGTAGATGCCAGGTGGCTACAGTCCTGGGGAGGTCTAAGGGAAATGCCTGTTGCGGGAGGGATGGTGGCTTCTCAGGTCTCTACTTTCATCTCTACAATGTCAGGAAATGCAGCAAAGGGCTCGGCCTTTGGCACAATCTGAAGATCTCATGAAACCAATTGTATAGGATAAAATTAGAAGAAGAAGAAGAAAAAAAAACTTCTGAGTAATCATTGTGTACACTGCTTAGAAGATTCTCAGCGATTTCCCCATTGCTTAGTTTGCCAGAGCTGTCACAGGGAACCACAGACATCCTCTAGCTGAGTCGACAGGAGGTTTGGGAGTCTGGATGCTCACTGAGGTGTCTCAGGATGGTCGCCTTCTCACTGTGCTCTCATGTCCCTGCCCTGTTCCCCTCGTACAGGGACACCCAGTCCATGGGATGAAGCTCCACCCCCAGTGGCCTCATTTAATCCCCCAAGCCCTGTCTCTGCCAGATTCTCAGGTGCAAAGTCCTAAACAAAAAAAAAAATGTGAGCCTTTAGTCTAGTGCGATGGCTGAGCAGGTAGCAATTGCCATGCAAGTCTGGTGACCTGACTTCACTCTCAGAGCCCTGACTCCACAACCTTGTCCTCTGACCACAATATGAGTGTCAAAACACAGGCCCATGTACACACACACTTATAATCTTAATTTCTCAAAGTTCAAGTATTTGCATAGAACGAATGTGTCTGCATTACAGTATCTAATACAGTATGAATATTATGCACATCATCATAAGGAAAATGACAGTAAAAAAGTCAGTACATGAGTTTTTCCTTCTGAAATATTTTTCCATCGACGCTTGGTTGAATCCAGATATGGGCCCCATGCATAAGGGAACAACTATACAGCCACATTCCAAGGTGTGTGTGTGTGTGTGTGTGTGTGTGTGTGTGTGTGTGTGTTAGGACTTCAACTGAGAGTTGGGGGAGCTGAGAAAGACAACAGAGCCCATAAAACTCCTGATGGAGGGTCTATCCTTTGTGTCATAGAGATTGTCACTCATAGATGGCCTTCAGAGTGCTTTTGACACACTTCTTCAACAGTGTCCTGTCTTGATTCCCTTCTCTTAGGTGAACGGCCCTTTCCCTGCACGTGGCCAGACTGCCTTAAAAAGTTCTCGCGCTCGGATGAGCTGACCCGCCACTACCGGACCCACACCGGCGAAAAGCAGTTTCGTTGCCCGCTGTGTGAGAAGAGATTCATGAGGAGTGACCATCTCACCAAGCATGCCCGGCGTCACACCGAGTTCCACCCCAGCATGATCAAGCGATCAAAAAAGGCTCTTGCCAGCCCCTTGTGAGGTGCTCCCCTTGGCAACCAGGCAGAGATGGTCACTGGAAGGACAGAGCTCCCAGGAAACAGACGGACACATGGAAACAAGGCCCAGCAGAGGCACGCTGGCCACAGGAGGTCACTGCTCTTGGGTCAATATTCTGATACTCAACTCTCCCTGCACTGTTTCCAAAAAGCACATGGTAGCCTAAGATCAAAGTCAACATTTGGGTCCCTTGCAAGGCAACTCGGAGCCGTCTCTGACTGTTGGAGGGCAGACAAATGCTTTTGGTATTTTCTCCTTTGTTTTGGGGGGTGGGGGGGGACGGGGGCAAGGCCAAGACTCGGGTTAGGAGTTTGAAGATTCGCAGTGGTGTACATATGTCTGACTGGGTGCGTTGACCCCTGGCCTCCCACAGTGACTCTGGATCCTTGATGCTTGCTGACTCTCAGAATTGTTTTCTTCTCTTTTAATGTAATGACCAGTGTGCTTCAGTTTGTTTAGCAGAACCACTCTCTTGAATCATGTTAACTTTTGAGATTTAAAAAAAAAAAAAAAACCCTCCATAGCACAGCTGTCTTTTATGCAAGCAAGAGCACACCTACTCCAGCATGATCTGTCATCTAAAGACTTGAAAACAAAACAACAAAAAAAAAAGTTACTTATAGTCAATGGATAAGCAGAGTCCGAATTTACACTAATCAAGACAGACCTTTGAGAGGTCATGATAAGCCCGGACCTTTTAAACCTTGCTTTGTATGAATCGTACTATCTGAACATAAACGGCACTTTTATTTTCTAATACCGAGGGTGAAGATGGTAAATACATGATTTGAGGGTAGAAGCCGACATTCTGGTTGGCACCACGTTATAATCTGCTTATTTTACAGTATACACGTTTCCCTGAGAACCCATGGCAGAGATGTGAGGGCAGATTGTATAAGACACATACTGAGGAGGAGGAGGAGGAGGAGGAGGAGGAGGAGGAGGAGGGTAGTGTTTTAAAGATCCAAAAATGAGCAAACAGTTTTAGCTTCACCAATTTGTTTGAATTTCCCCATCCTTTCAGATAATGCCATCTTGTTACACTCACGGCACCACACACAGAGCAAGAGCGTTTGGCTCTGTCTAGTGTTGGATGATAATGGGGTATAGCCATCACCAGACCTGGAGATGCCCACTTGCGGGTTACAGGGGGAGTCTGGGGGAGTTCTTGGTCTTTTTCTTGTGTTCCTATGAGACTCCCACTATGAGGTGCAAGAGTTATATCAAAGAAAAGGGAGCTGAAATATGAAAAAAATAAAAATAAAAAAAACGTTTGCCCCTCTAAGTAGTAAGTACCTAGGGAAGACACCACAGTGATTTCAGAGGCGGCTCTGCAGAACAGACCCTTCTGGTGAACACAGGTCAAAGAAACACCGGTGAGCGACATCACGTCACCAACTGTCTGCATCAGTGGCCCTACCACTACTTAGCTTGTATCTAGGTGTCTACACAGTGGCCTGAACCACTATATCCATCCTATGCCATTTACTGAAAACTTAATTTTGGCTTTTACATGGCCAGAAAACAAACAAACAAACAAACAAACTCAGTTTTCATAGTTTAAAAAAAAAACAAACAAAAACCTCAATTGAGGGGAGTCAGCGGTGATCATGGGGAAATGTTTACATTTTTTCCTTCAGAAAGACCACTTTCTGATGATTTTATCTGATATTTAAAACAGGGAGCTATGGTTCACTCTAGTTTCTCCATGTGCTGCACATGGTGTATGAACTCGGGGTGCCCACCTGCAATGAGCTCCACATTTCACCCAGCACATGCTCACTTCCATCTCAGCGGCGGGTGCTCCTGCAAGTGGGCGTGGGGCACAGCTGACTCCGACTTCCAATACAACAGCCATCACTAGCACAGTGTTTTCTGTTTAACCAATGTATCAGTAGTTCTATCAGAACTGCTTTTAACATTAGGGACTGGGAGCAGTCCATGAGCTAAAAAGGAAAGTGTTTTCTCACGAGAAAACATGTCAGGAAAAATAAAGAACACTTTCTACCTCTGTTTCAGATTTTGAAACGCTTATTTTAAACCAAATTTTAATTTCTGTGTCCAAAATAAGTTTTAGGGACATCTGTTCTTCCATATGAAATAGGTTAGGCTTGCCTATTTCTTCCTGAGCTCATGGGAAGGCTATATGCATAGGGTACTCTGAGAGCTGCCTTTTAGTGAGTGAGGAGTTTGGGGTTGCCTAGCAACTTGCTAACTTGTATAAACTCAGCTTTCCCTCACAGAAAGAAATGAAGGAAAACCAAGTCAAGTCAGTGAAAGACAATCGTTATTGTTTCAGGAGTAAATCTGTATGTGGCTTTTGTCAAACACTTAGATGGATATAAACGCAGCAACTTGTTTAAAAAAAAAATGCACAATTTACTTCCCGGAAGAGTTGCTACTTGCCTTTTCAAGTTGTTGACAGACACACATTTGATAATATTCTCTTATATGTTATAGTAACGTATAAACTCAAGGCTTTTTATTCTTTGTGATAAGTCCTGTTTTACGACGTCACAAAACAGGAACCAGCATTCTAATTAGATTTACTACATGGAGATATGGTTCAAATAGGACTACTAGAGTTCATTGAACACTAAAACTATGAAGCAATTACTTTTTATATTAAAAAGACCATGGATTTAACTTATAAAAATCCAAATGCAGGATAGTAATTTTTGTTTACTTTTTTAACCAAACTGAATTTTTTGGAAGACTATTGCAGGTGTTTAAAAAGAAAGAGAAGCCGTTTTATCTAATCCTGTAAGTAGTTGTCATTCGTGGAAACTATACTAGTCTTAGAGTTAAGATGTCTCCTCTCCTTGGTTAGGGAAGAAGAAAGCCCTTCACCATTGTGGAATGACCTGGCTTTAAGCTCCACATCACGCTTCTTTTGAGAATTATATTTGGTAGTTACAATTACAGAAACCAATTAGTTCGTCAGTTTGCAGATAGATTTAGCACAGTACTCATCACTCTGGGTAGATACGATGTTCTTTCACAGCGGATGAATGGTCTGTAACACTGTAAGATACTGATCTTTACAACTGTTTAATCGGTTTTATTTTTGTACAGTATTAGTGACCTAAGTTATTTTGCTGTCCCGTTTTTTGTAAATCAAATGAAATTATAAAAGAGGATTCTGACCGTAGGTATTTTGTACATATGTATATATGTTGTCCAAATAAAAATAATAAATGATGAAGATTAAATTGTTCCCAGTCATTATGTTCTTCTCTAGGGGAACAATTTACTCTGATTGGAAGTCGCTTTGTTAACCTGGATTTGCAGAAAATCATTAGTGCAGAGGTGATTAAGCCTTTCAGCACAGGCCATGTTTGGGCAAATTGGTGTTTATTTACTATTCAGAGATCTCCATGGAGCACATGGAATGGAAGCCCCTTGAAACCAGTGTGTTACGTTAGAGGGGAATGTTTGATGTTACTCACAAACGTGCTGGGAATGCACAGATCAGAAAATGGTAAAGGTTTGTTCCTGCTGTGATCAGTTAAGAGTTCCAACACAGGTTTCCAAAGCCAGACAGGGGAAAGAGAGGTCACGGCAAGGAGAGAAGAGCGCCAAACCGTGTGTGTGTGTGTGTGTGTGTGTGTGTGTGTGTGTGTGTGTGTGTGTGTGTGTGTGTGCGTGAGCATGTGAGATTTGTATAATTAAACTAGTTGCTGTTTATTAAGCTCCTACTGTGTGCTAACCATGGTACTAAGTGCTTAGGTTTCTCCTTTAGGCCTTGGAGCAGCTCTGTGTGGTTTTGTTGCTATCTCTGTTTTAGGTGAGGAAACTGAGGACCAAACATCTTGGCAAGAGAACATAAGCAGCATAGACAATCCAGGTTGAGTTTCCCTTATCTAAAATGCGTGGGACTGGGAGGCTTTTGGACTTAAGAGGTTTATTTTGGATTCTGAATTATTTGCATATACATGAGTATTATCTGCATGTATGAATTATGGAGATACCCCTATCACAATATAATTCATGTATATTTCTTTCTGTTTTTCCCTGGTGGAGATTGGTCTCGGGACCTTATACATGCTAGACTAGTGTTTTTAACCCTTATTTTACTTTTTATTTGCTGCTTTAAGGCAAAGAGTCATTAAGTTGCCCAGGCTAGCCTTGAACTTGGCCCTCCTCCCTCAGCTTCTTGCTGGGATTACAGGCCTGCCTTCATGGCTTGCTCTCTCTTTCTCTTATTTCTCCCCCTGTAAGAAACCTCTCTATCTCTTTACTGCACCCCCCACCTCACCCCCTACCCCCTCTACCCCCTACCCCCCCCCCCACCAATTACTTTTTTCTCAACAAAGTTTCGCTATGTATGTGAGGCTGACCAGGAAAAGACGGCTCTCAGTCCCCTTGCCTTAGCCTCTCTAATGCTGGGGGAATTAGGCTAAGCCACCACACTCAACTCATAATTCATGTTTGTTTTAGATACAACAAATGTCCTGAAGATATGTGTATGTGTGTGTGCTTTGACCATGAACCATAATGAGGTCAGATGTGGAATTTTCTACTCAAGGAATCATGGAGCATCTTAGATTTAAAGGTTGGGGAGACTCAACTGTTGTTGTAGAGAACCACTGAGTCAACCCCTCTTTCTTTCTGTGCCTGTGTCAGAGACAGTAGTAATTCATTTTATTGAGCACTTTGAATTGCTGTCAGTGTGGACGGTGAAACAACAGACCAGGTCTGTACAGTCAAGTTTACATGAGAGCGGAGGAAAACACTTAATGAACAAGGAAACAAATTATCCCATGACCTCAGATAAGTTTGATGATGATGATGATGATGACGATGACAGTGCCATGAGTGGCAGTGGCATGAGGTGGGGAAAGATGATCTCTCCAAGGTCACTAAGCATTTCAGAGTCAGCATAGATGTAGCAGTAGTTTGTGGTAACCTGGGATGTGATCAGCATTTGGGAAGACCTGGAGGAGGGCAGCGTGGCTGCGCGTAACCAGAAGATGAGAAAGAGGGCACCCTCAGGAAGAGTCAAAGGCAGAGTGTTAAAGTCTGATATGGATTGCAACAAGCTCTTCCTGGGTGCTGTATGGATAGTAGACGGTAGAGGCACAGGAGTGACCAGCAAGGAGGCTGCCATCCTTGTCAGCTTGGTCACAGCACAGAGTAGTTAACAGTGGAGATAGAGAGACGTGGCTAATTCCAAGAGGTGTGTCCAGATACATCAGGATGGAAGAGGGCAAGGAAAGCTCAGATAATGGCCTCACGGTTGTCGCCCAAGCAACAGGTAGACATTTATACTGTCACTAGAGATGCAGGGAAGAGACAAAGTGGGTGGTGGCAGGAAGAAGGCCACCTCCTCAGACATGTTGTGGTCTCATATGGGAATGCCTACAGTACAATCAGAGATACTTAGAAATCAAACAAAAATCTGGACTGGAGAATTGGAGTTACATCATAGAGTTGATAGTCATATCATAGAGAGTTGGTAGTCACATCATAGTTGGTAGTCACATCATAGACAGTTGGTAGTCACATCATAGAAAGCTGGTAGTCACATCATAGAGAGTTGGTAGTCATGTCATAGAAAGCTGGTAGTCACATCATAGAGAGTTGGTAGTCACATAGAGAGTTGGTAGTCACATCATAGAGAGTTGGTAGTCACATCATAGAGAGTTGGTAGTCACATAGAGAGTTGGTAGTCACATCATAGAGAGTTGGTAGTCACATCATAGAGAGTTGGTAGTCACATAGAGAGTTGGTAGTCACATCATAGAGAGTTGGTAGTCACGTCACAGAGAGTTGGTAGTCATGTCATAGAGAGTTGGTAGTCACATCATAGAGAGTTGGTAGTCACGTCACAGAGAGTTGGTAGTCATGTCATAGAGAGTTGGTAGTCATGTCATAGAGAGTTGGTAGTCACATCATAGAGAGTTGGTAGTCATGTCATAGAGAGTTGGTAGTCATAACATAGGTGATAGTAACAAAAGCCAGAGAACTAGAGGAGCATCTCAGGGTATGAAACAAAACAGTTGTTAGAGCTGAAGAGGACAATGAGAGAAGTGGAAAAAACCAAAAAGACTGACGGGCCAGGTGTGTTGATGCACACATATAATCCCAGCGAGGATCTCTGTAAATTCAGGTTATCATGGTCATTGCGAGCTATGTAAAACTCAGGGAACAAAGCAAACAAGAGCAAGAAAACATCAGGATGACAGAGTTAGGGTGCAGGGGAGAATCCTTTGTGTCACAGTGTTCAGGTATTGAACTAACACTAGTGCTGAAAAGCCTCCACTATGCTGAGGGACCTGAGCTCACTAGTGACCCGGCAGAACCATTTCATCCAAATGCCAGGAATCTGAATCTGGTTGGGCGAAGGAAGGAACACGTAGGAGGGAAAACCCACAAAGAAATGGAATCAATTCTTGCATATTTTTCAGAAAGCGAAAACAAAAGAAAGGACTTTGATCACTACACAGCAGAAGGACAAAGGGTGGCACAGAGAGCGACAGAGACAGAAAATAGACCACACATGTTATTTAAATCTTATTAGAAGGTAGGTTCTCAATTTGAGTAAAACCAAGCTGCATGGGTGTGAATGTGTGTTGCATGTGTGTGTATATTCTTTGTGTATGTGCATGCTTGTTTATGGGTGTCTGCATACTCATGAATATGTGCGTGCTTGTGTGTGCAAGCTTGTGTATGGGTGTCTGTATATTCGTGCTTATGTGCATGCTTTGTGTGTGTGTATGCACCTACTCATGTGTGCATGCTTCCGCGTTTGTTTTCTTAGAAGCTCACTGAAAATGAAATGCAAAGACTAAAGTGTTAAAACAAAGAACAAAGGCCAAACAAAATAGTTCTGTCATTAATATAGCTCAAAACATAAAACTAATAGAATTTAAGATAGAGATAACTAGAGGAGATGATTTTATATCAGCATCTACTACGTACAGACATAATATCTAATAACTTCTATCAAAATATAAGGTAAAATGCTAAACAAAGCAGGAAAAATTGATGAAAATTTACTCCCCCAACCAAAAAAAAAAAAAAAGTAATATGAATAATGTGTGTTTCACAAAGTAGCTCGTGCTGGCCTGGGAATCACAGTAGCCTCATACTCATAGCAATCCAGTCAGCACAGCCTCCTGAGTGGTGAAAGATCTCATTCCAGGTTTAGCAGGCAGTGGTGGCACATGTCTTATATTCCTGCACTTGGAAGGCAGAGGCAGGTAGATCTCTGAGTTTGAGGCCAGCCTGGTCTACAGAGTGACTTCCGAGACAGTCAGGGCTACACAGAGAAACCCTAGGTCAAAGAAAAATCAGAGTATAGAGTTTACAGCTGTAAAAATAGAAAACACACCAGGCGTGGTGGTGCACACCTTTAATCCCAGCACTCGGATCACTGTGAGTTTGAGGCCAGCCTGGTCTACAAAGTGAGTCCAGGACAGCCAAAGGCTACACAGAGAAACCCTGTCTGGAAAAAAAACAAAAATAGAAAATAAAAATAAATAAAAATAGAAAACAATATTCAAAATGTATACTACATAGAGAAAAGTTCGAGGTCTCCTTGCGGTGGTTTGAATGAGAATGCACCAATAGGCTCATATATTTGAAGACTTGATCTCCAGTTGGTGGACCAGTTTGAGAAGGATTAAGAGGTATGGCCTTGCTGGAGATGATGTGTCACTGTGTGGCTTTGAGGTTTTAAGCCTACACCATTTCAAACAGTTCTCTTTCTGCCTGTGGATCAAGATGGTAACCCTCTCAGCGGCTGCTGCAGCATCACTCTGCCTGCCTGCTGCCAAAGCTCCCTGCCATGATGGCCATGGACTCTAACTCTCAGAAGATGTGGGCTCCAAACTAAATATTTTCTCTTACAAATTGCCTTGGTCATGGTGTTTTGTCACAACAATAGAAAAGTAACTAAGACATTTACTCATACACTCATATGCTTTGTTATACTTCATGAATGTGGAAAAAATACAAATAGTGAATTCAAGGAGGTGTAAAATTAATAACTAAGAAAGATACAGGGGAAATGGGAGTCAAGGACACATCCAAGAAATAGAGCTTTCAGGGGACCTTCAAGGCTACACCGTGGTAAGCCAAACAGGAAACAGCAACAAAATACCTAATGTGAATGAAGAATACATAGCTATAGATATAATATGCTAATAAGTTTGGAAACTTTAATAAAGACCCATTGATTTTTCTAGGAAGAAAGTTCTGGTGGATGAAACACAGAGGTAAAATCTTTTAAAAATTAAAAAATTATTTGTTTTCAAAAGGCATGTGCTCTTTAAAAGCATTGTTAGTGTGTTTTGGGGTTGGGGAGGGCATGTGCCACCAGACATGGCACTGCCTCTACCCAACCTGCGTCTCAATTTTACTAGTAAGCAGAAACATTTTTAAATGAACTATTTTTAGTTAGCTCATAAAATCATAGGCCCCATTACGACATTAGGATTAATATGCTCAGTACATAATTCACAAGTGCGCATGAGCAGATGGATGCGGTACTGAGGAAAGTCTGACAAGGGGTATAAAATGAGGCTGTATAAACACTGAACACTTCTCTATACTTTCAAGGCTATGTAATGTACAGTCATGAAACATAATCTCTTAGGCAATTAGCACAGACAGTAAAGGTTTGCTTTTGGTTCACAGTGGCAGGAGGGGTGTCGTGGGGAACACAGCGCTAGCTGTGGAAGTAGGGGTCTGGGGAGACTGGTCACAGTCCACAAGAAGACGCCATGAATGCTTTCCCTTCTCTCTCTCTGTCTCCTGTTTGTTCAGTCTGGGCACCCAGCCCACCGCATGGTGCTACCCATTTTCAAGGTAAACGTTCACGCTTTAGTCAAAACTTCTCTAGAAATGCTCTCATAGACATGCCCAGTGTTGAAGTGAGTCTAACTCAAGCTGACAATAAAGATTAACCAGTACACTGTTCATGATATATTTACTGTATATATATGTACATGGTGGGCCCAATTTAAAATGTGTGAGAGATGTGTTTAGAAAAATGAGGCCTAGAAGGGTTGACAGGGCAGGAGTACGGATTCAATTCTTTAAGGACAAGGTCTTGCTGTGTAGTCCTGGCTGGCTTACAACTTGGTGTGTAGCTGAGGGTGACCTTGAACTTCAGATCCTCTGGCCTCCACTACACAAGTGCTGGGATTACAGGCATACAGCACCATACCCAACATTATTTTCCTCCAGTGCTAGGAAAATCCCAGGGCCTCCAGCTTGGTAGCTAAGAGCTCTCTCTACTGCGGAGTCATGTCACCAGGCCTATGCTCAAATTTCTAGAGTGAATGTAGATTCGGTTTATAAAAGAGGAAGAAAAGACATGCCCACAGGTCACTTTAATGCCATCTCAGGCAGCGGCCCAAGTCCCTCCCTCTGGATGAGCACCTGCTGTGTACCCTTACCTAAGCGAGGGTTGTTGTTTACTTTTGGACTGCTCTCCCCACCCACCAGAGAGGTAGCTCATCTATGGGGTCCCACCTGGAAGTCCACTTGGGTTGACATAGGGTGGTGTCTGGCTGCTAGGACGGCCACAGCCGAGCTGTGAATTCTTAAGCTCTCTCATCAGTTCGCCAGTTCAGGTAGCCTCTGTTGACCTTGGCAGTGACTTTGCTTCTTGTGTTTCCTCTCTAGAGCAGAAACTAAGTCCAGTCTTTTCTGCTCCCGCCTGCCACCAGAAATTCAGCTCTTCCTAGGTCAAGATCCTTCTGTTTAAAAAGTTTGCTAAGAAAATTAACCCATCTCCCATTCTTGGCTGGGTCTCATGAATTTCTCTTAGGCACTGTGTCCTCTTAAGACAAGACACATTCAAATGGGAGTATCCTTTGACTTCACTGTGGAAAGTAGGCTCTGTAAGCAAGCGTCTAGGGTTGCACCGAGAAAGTGCTATGGTTTCAACTTCTGCACCTCTGTTCTCTCAGAGTGCTGTGGCCCTTGATTAAGTAAGAATTAAAATCCTTTCGAGTCCACAGTTCTCACACTAGCCTTGTTTATGAGAATGACCTGGAAGAGGTTTGGTGTTTGCAAAAATCATGGCCCTTGGTTGTTTTCTGTGTAGCCAGGAAGCCGAGGATGGTCCTTATCTCTTTAAATGGTTGAAAGCATAAAAGAGAGCACATGAAGAATAGATGCAATTCAAAGGGAAGTGTTCATAATAAAATGTTATTGCAATGCAGTTATTCATGTGCATTTATATAGCCGTGCATTTATGTATAGGGCAGGTGAGTGGTTATGGCAGGGACTAGAGAGGCCACAGTGACTTTCAGCCACAGATCTCGGCCATATCTTCTTTTGTAGAGAATGTACTGGAGATGGAACCTAGAACCTCGTGCATACTGGACATGTGCGCGGTCACTGAGCTCCGTCCGGAGACCTCTTCTTTTGACACACGGTCTTACTGAGTTGCTCAGGATGGCCTTCCACTCACTCTGTAGACGAGGCTAGACTTGAATTTAAAATTCCCCTGCCTCAACGTTTTGGTTACAGGCCTGTACCACTAGGCCCAGTGTGGTGTTTTTCTCTTTTTTTCTCTTTATTAGTCAAGGTCTTAGGTAGCCAGGCTGGCCCCAAACATCCTTCTGTTTCTACCACCCCAGTGCTGGGATTACAGGCTTATACAACACATAGTTTATAAGGTTTTGAGGATCAAACCCAGGATTTTCTGCATGCTAAGAGAACACTCTACCAACAGCTACATTATAAGCCTCTGTATTTTTTTCTTATATTATTTTGAATTTGTGGTGGATTAAATTAAAATTGTCACATGTTTAAATGTTTATTCCCCAACAAGTGGATCTATTTGGGAAGGATTAGGAGGTGTGTCACTGAGGATAGGCGTTGAGGTTTCAAAAGCCCATGCCAGGCCCAGGCTTGCACTCTGTCTCTGCCTGCAACTTGTGGTTCAGACTCGAGCTCTCAGCTGCTGCTTCAGTGCCATGCCTGCCTGCCGGCTGCCATGCTTTCTACCATGATGGCTGTGGACTAACACTTTGAAACTGTAAACAATCCCTCAGTTGAATGCTTTCTCCTAAAAGTTGCCTTGGTGGGACTAGAGAGAGGGCTCAGAGGTTAAGAGCACACTGTCTGCTCTCCCAGAGATCCTGAGTTTAGTTCCCAGCAACCACATCATGGCTCACAACCATCTATAATGAGATCTGGTGCCCTCTCCTGGTGGGCAGGCACACATGCAAGCAGAACATCGTATACATAATAAATAAATCTTAAAAAAAAAAAAAAAAAGCACACGCTACCATACCCAGCCTGAACAGCATTTAAAAAATATATAAACAAATTGAACACTTTTTGAAGGCCTACTTATTGTACTTTCTATTTCTGTGACCTAACCCCACTGACTCCACAGCAGGTTTGTGTTCACAAGTGTGACACTGCTAAGGTTGCAGTTTTCTTTCTAGTTTCTCTGTTTATCTGATAGAAGCTGCCAGGTTACTTGTCAGGTTTAACATTTTGGGTTAGACATTTTAGGCTGCACATCTCCATTTAAGATATTTCAGACTCAAGAGACCTGCCCTCTCCCACATGGCATGGCAGGCCATAGACACACAGAGGCCAGCCTGCCACCACCCAGTGTAGTGCAGGAGGTGGGAGACGCTCAGAACTCCACCCACTGTTATGCCACATGGGCTGGCTGCAGACACCAAGAAGCCTGCTTGCTGTCAGGACAGATGCAAGGGGCTGGAAGAGGAGGTCACCCGCCTGCAGTGGGAACCACTACAATGTGCAAGTATGAGGTGGACAGATGAGAAAGAAAGAAAAAGGGAATAGTTTGAGCATTACGAAGAGAGGTGGAACTGGAGATGTGAGGGTGAGTAGCCAGCCCTGCCACCTGAGGCCACGGTGAAATCCCAGCCCACGCTGCTGCTGAGGGCCGTGGCTAGGTCTGTGGCTATGCAGAGGCAGAGGTCAGTGCTGAAGTCTGTGGCTTATACTACCACTAGAGATCGCGTGAAAATCCGTGGTCTGAGCAACTGGTGGGAACCACGTGGATGTTCAAAGGCTGGCTGTGCAGAACTGGCCCTGCCTGTCACTGGCTATGTAGCACTTGGGAGAGTAGGCTCACAATTTGCCTGAGTAACACTGTAGAGCTAGCCCTGGTTGGTGGGGGTGGGGTTGGGTTGAGGATATGGATGGATGGACAGACAGACTGGTAAGTCAGCCCCAATGGTGTAAGAGCAGGAGAGCTAGGCCAGACTCTTGCTGGCTGCTGGGGGTGGGGGTGGGGGATGGACCAGGTACACTGACTGAGTAGCACAGTGGAATTGCCTCTGGAGGCGTGGGTGAGATGCCCAGAAAGGCTAATCCTGCCTCCTGCTGCTGGTGGGAGAGCTTGCCCTGGAGGTGGGGATAAGAGAGAGGCAGCATTTAATTTCTTGAATTCTTTATATATTTTGGATATTAGCCTTCTGTCAGCGGTAGGGTTTTCCCAGTCTTCAGGCTGTCATTTTGTTCTGTGGACAATGTCCTTTGCCTTACAGAAGCTTTTCGGTTTCAAGAGGTCCCATTAATTGTTAATCTTAGAGCCTGAGCTGTTGGTGTTCTGTTCAGGAAGTTGTCTCGTGCCAATCAAAAAACCAAAAATCCAATAAAAAATGGGGTACAGAGCTAAACAGAATTTTCAATAGAGGAATATCAAATGGCTAAGAAACACTTAAAGAAATGCTCAATGTCCTTAGTCATCATGAAAATGCAAATCAAAATAACTCTGAGATTCTATCTTACACCTATCAGAATGGCTATGATCAAAAACTCAAGTGACAGCACATGCTGGTGAGGATGTGGAGAAAGGGGAACACTCCTCCATTGCTGGTGGGAATGCAAACTCGTACAACCACTTTGGAAATCAATCTGGCACTTTTGTAGAAAATTGGGAATAGTGGTACAAGACCCAGCTATTCCACTCCTGGGCACAAACCCAAAAGACGCTCCACCATACAACAAGGACATTTGTTCAGCTATGTTCATAGCAGCTTTATTCATAATAGGCAAAACCTGAAAACAACCCAGATGTCCCTCAACTAAAGAATGGATAAAGAAACTGGTACATTTACACAATGGAATACTACTCAGCTATTTAAAACAATGACATCATGAAATTCCCAAGCAAATGGATAGAATTAGAAACGATCATCCTGGGTGAGGTAATCCAGACCCAGGAATACATGCATGGTATCTACTCACTTATAAGTGGATATTAGCCACATAATACAGGAAAACCACAGTTTAATACACAGACCTAAAGTAGCTAAATAATAAGGAGGGTCCTAGGGAAGATGTAGAGAGCAAAAAGAATAGACACCAGGAGCAGCTGAAGAGAAGGAATAGGACGGGAGCCTACCATAGATGTCCTCGGAAAAACTCCACCCAACAGAGGATTGAAACAGAGGTGGAGATTCACAGGCAAATTTTGGGCAGAGCACAGGGAGTCTTATTGGGGATAGAAGGACCTTGAGGGGACAGGAGCTCCATAAGGAGACCAACAGAGCCAACAAATCTGGGCCTGCAGAAACTGATGCACCAACCAAGGACCATGCATGGAGAGGACCTGGACCCCTTGTTCAGATGTAGTTGATAGGCAGCTCAGTCTCTATGCCCTAATATGGGGAGCTCAGATCCTGGGCTTTAAGTTGGTACACTCCCAAATCTATATAATCTGTGAGCTGTTGGTGCACGTGAAAGGGCAGGTTCTGCTGGTCCAAAGTTGCAGGATCTCCATGACATAGGGCAACAACAGGATAACTGGGAATGGTCCCGATGAGGATCCAATATTGACAGTGTGAAAGAAGCCAGAGGCCTCAAACCAGACCAATGACTCATTGCAATGAACATTTGCAAGTGAAGATGTGTGGACAGAGAGGTAGACTGTACACTGTACACACTATAGTGCCCATGAGGAAATATTTTCTATGCTTTTGGCAGGGGTAGTTGCAAGGGCAGAGGGCAGATATGAGGGGATTGGGAGATGAGTGGGACTGGGATGTATGATGTGAAACAAAGAATCAATAAAAAGTTGAAAAAAGAGGCTGGAGAGATGGCTCAGCAGTTAAGAGCACTGGCTGCTCTTCCAAAGGACCTGGGTTCAATTCCCAGCACCCACATGACAGCTCACAACTGTCTATAACTCCTGGTTCAGGAGATCTAATACCCTAAGACAAATATATATGTGAAATAGAAATAAAAATTTAAAAAAGAAAAAATGTTGAAAAAAAACTAAAAATAATTCAAACTCATTTTTATTGTAAATTCAAACCCATATTTTTTCAGCAGTACCTGGGAATGCTTCTGTTGGACACGGACCCCTTGTTACTTGATATATAAACATCCTAGAAGATACTAAGTTTAAGGAAGAGATCTATGCTCCTTTGAGATAGATGTGTGACCATTTTCACCTCGTTTCTGTAGATAGGTGGGATATCCACTTTGAGTCAGGGATCCTTGTATCCTAGGTTGGCTTTGAGCATTCTATGTAGCTCTGGATGTCCTGCCTCCACCTCCCGAGTGCTGGGATCCCACACGTGTGCCCAGCTTATGCAGTGCTGGGGATTGAACCCAGGGCATCATGTGGGCAAGGCAGGCAATCTCAGAGCTATGTCTTCACCTTCATTAAATGCAGCTAACACACGAGAACAGGCTATAAAAGGCCACAGCCATAGAGGCACAAGCACAATCGGTCCTTCCCTAAATGTCTGATTGATGAGTCAAACGCACCCGCTTACTCTAAGTGATGTTCTCAGGCAGAAAACACACGTTACTCTGAAGACATCATGCAGGTTTTCTTCTGAGGCTACCTCTTAATAACCCCATTTTCCTAGCATAAGAGCGAGCAAGCTTGCTTTCTGTTAATTCTAGGGAATGCCTTGGGTTCCTCCAGCTGCATGCTCACTAGCAGTGAATCATCCAGGCTTACAGCTTTTCTGTTTTCCCAAAGCAGCAAAGATTCCAGCCCCATTTCCTTCCTTTTCTCTTTTTTTCTTCCTCCTTCCTCACTCCCTCTCTCTTTATATATATACATATATTTATGTGTGTGCTCACAGGAGAGTGCAGATGTCCTTGGAAACCAAAAGAGGACATTGGGCCTTAATCCCCTGGAGTTTGTGAGCTGCTCGCTGTTGATGTGGGTGCTGGGAATTGAACCTGGGTCCTTTTTCAAAAGCAGTATGCATCTTGAGCTGCACCACAAAGCATCTCTCTAGCCACACAAGCCCTTCTTTCTGAATACACTTTGCTTTAGGCTGTATTTGCTAAGACAAAGATGTATCACTAAAGCAATGAGACACTAGGAGAGCTAATTAGGCTTTCCTCATTTTACATACTGGGGATCAAACTCATGGCCTTTACACATAGAAGGAAAGCACCCTGGCTCTAAACCACACCCCAGGCCAGGCCAGAGAAACCCATCTCGATTTCTCTGCTTTTGGAGCCTCATTTCTGCTGGAGTCTTTCTTCAGGGCATCCATAGGTCTTATGCTTTTGCTAGGCCAGGCATATTCTCTCATGTTTTGCATGATTAAACGCACATTTGACAAACTAGAACAGTTCTAAAACAGACAGGGGTCTCTCCAGAGAGGGATGCTAAGTTGTTTTCAGTTTTCTCCAGCAGTTCTCACGGCCCTGGATGCAGTTAGTGCTCATTATGCCATGCTTCCGCTGCTGCAGCCTCCAGCTACCCTCCCCGTTTTCATGGAAGCTGAGGACAGTGCATGTGAGCTGACTCGTTTCTCAGACTGACCTGAGCACGGCACTGATGCACATGCCTCTGTTTCAGAGCTCTCCTGGCAATGGTCAGCAGGCTTCCTTTCCTACAGACATAACAGAGAATTAGTTGAAAGTCTAAGTAGACAACCTCTGTGTCTCTGTGTTTCGACGTGATCAAGTTGAGCATCCTAAAAAATCGTTTTCTGTTATCACCACCAATACCAATCAATTGATATATGTGAAACCTCCCCATACTCCCCAAATATGTATATATACAAAATAGACATATTATTTCAGCTATGGTCAATATTTATGGAAACTTACTGTTGGCACTTGTCTATCTTCAGAGTCTTCGAAGGGAACTCCTCTACCCTCAAACACTGTCTTTGTAAGTGTTCCAAGGCGGAAATGCCTGATGTTTTAAGAGTATTCCCCCAAGACTCTCTGCAATTTAAATTTCCATTTTCCTGGATCTCAGCAACCTCCTCCCTGACTCCACAGCAGGACAGCCTGAAATCCTGAGGAGAACAAGTGTACAGGAGTCCACTACCGGGTGTGTGGTGCTCACCTTTAATCCTACTCCATGGAGGCAGAGGCAGGCAGATTTCTGCTTGAGGCCAGTCTACCAAGTTTTAGGCTAGCCAGAGCTAAGTAGTGAGATCCTGAGTCTAAAAACAAAAACCAGCCTCATAAGAACAAGAGCAAAGCTGCTTGCTGCCAGGGCTTACTTTGTTTTGGTCCCTGGGATCTACATGGTAGAAGGAAAAGAATCATCTCCTGTAACTGTCTTTTGACCTACACACACACAGTGGCATGCACACAAGGGCATACACATCACACCACACAAACATATACACACATACCTACAATACAAAGTTTCAAAAAAACCCACTGAAAAGTAAACACATTCCACAAGTACTGTGTGAGCTACAAAATATTGTTTGAGTACTGTTTATTAAGAAATAACCTGAAGCCAGGCGTGGTGGTGCACACCTTTAATCCCAGCACTCGGGAGGCAGAGGCAGGCGGATCGCTGTGAGTTCAAAGACAGCGTGGTCTACAGAGTGAGTCTAGGATAGCCAAGACTGCAGAGAGAAACCGTATTGCAGAAAACAAAACAAAAACAAAAACCAACAACAAAACCAACCTGAAATTAACAAACAAAAAAGATCTACAGTTCCTTTCTTTTTAAGATTTATTTACTTATTTCGTATACAGTGCTCTGCCTGCATCAGAAGAGGGCATCAGATTACGTTATAGATGGTGGTGAGCCACCATGTGGTTGCTGGGAATTGAACTCAGGACCTCTGGAAGAGCAGTCAGTGCTCTTAACCTCTGAGCCATCTCTCCAGCCCCATGCAGTTCTTTTCTATAAAGGGACTGAGGGTAGAAAGGAAGCAGTGGTGACTGAATCAATGGCGGAGCTTTCCACGAGGAAATGTTACACAATAGAAATGAAGTACAGCTGGGTGTGGTGACACACGCCTTTAATCCCAGCACTCGGGAGGCAGAGGCAGGTGGATTGCTGTGAGTTTGAGGCCAGCCTGGTCTACAAAGCGAGTCCAGGACAGCTAAGGCTACACAGAGAGATGCTGTCTTGAAAAAAAAAAACACCTCTGTCACTGGTTCTCAATCTTCCCAATGCTGTACTCTTTAATAGAAATTGTTTTACATGTTGTGGTGACTCTAACCATAAAATTATTTTTGTTGCCACTTCATAACTGTAATCTTGCTACCGGTATGAATTGTAATGTAACTGATATGCATGATGGCCCTAGGTGGCCCACAGGCTGAGACCCTGTGCTCTGTGTAGTCTTGGCTGGCCTCAGACACATCATCTCTCTACCCACTGGTGCTGTGCTTCCTTACAGGCACATGCTACCACACCAGACAGCATGATTTAATATGTATGCTATTTATTATGCATATGTTTATATATAGACATATAGCTATAGAATATATAAGGTTGAGGTGGCTCAGAGGGTAAAAACACTTGGTATTACACCTGACGACCCGAGTTCAATCCCCAGGACTCACATGGTGGAAGGAAAGAACCAACTCCTGAGTGCTGTCCTCTCACTGCTACACAAAATGCATCCCCTCCCACCCTAAACAAATATTTAAAAATAGCACACAAGATGCTTTAAAATCTGTATATAGCACTGTGGAATGACTAAAGCCATCCATTTATTGTTTACTTTTTAAAATGATTTATTTATTTTTATTTTCGTGCATTGGTGTTTTGTCTCCGAGTATGTCTGGATGACGTCACTGGATCCCCTGGAACTACAGTCACAGACAGTTGTGAGTTGCCATGTGGGTGACTGGGAATCAAACCCTGGTCCGCTGGAAGAAGAGCCAGTGCTCCTAACTGCAAGCCATTTCTCCAACCCTTATGGTAGATCACATACATGCATGTAGGCAACATTCGAACATGCATGTGGGGGACCAACCCTGAAAGCCATTCACTTTGGTTTTATGATTGCAGGCTTCCTTACTGGGGGTTGGGACTCCCGGATTGGTATAACCTGGCTGGACCGTGAGCCCTGAGATCCATCCGTGTTTACCTTCCCAGAAATGAGGTCATAGGTATGTGCCATCAGGCCTGGGTTCCTCTGTGGGTTCTGGGGGTCGGACTCAGGCCCCAGTGCCGGAGTGACAGCTCTTATCGACAGAGCTCTCTCAAGCTCCTCACTTCCTGCTTCTGCTTCCATTAGAGTTAGGTCTTTCTCACTTCTCCACCAGGGATTCTGTCACCAATCTGGTAAGCTTTTGTAAGTTGGTGAGAAAGTGTAAAAATAACAAAGGTTTGAAATGATTTCTTCAAATCTTTCATGATTTTAGGATGTGGTGCTTAGTTAATTTATTTATAGACTAAACAGATCATGATGTTTTATTGACCAACAGTTTTTAGCCATTTTTTCCAGAAGAGAATGTGAAGTGAAGACAGGTAGTAATCTGAATGAGCCACAGATTCCAACCTCTACCAGGCTTTAAGTGCCTCAGGGTATATCTGAGTTATGAATTATTTAGACTTACTCTGCTACTTAAGCAATAGTTTCATCATTTGAAAATTGTATGTCTTTAAGAACATCGCCTAAGAGCAAATTGCTTTTTTTAAAAAAAAAAAAATCATTATTTTTCTGCAATTAATTCACATATTGATATCTGTCCATTCCAGAGAAATTTACAAAGTGGAAAAATTTTGTTGTTTTTGAGACAGGTATCATGTAGCCCAGGTTGGTCTTTAACTTACTACATAGTTAATAACCATGACCTTGGGTTCCTTCTGCCTCTCTCTCCCTAGTGCTGGACAAGAGGCATACGCCACCATACCTCGATTAAGAAGCATAAAAGTAGCCAGCTTAATCCCTGCTGTTTGTTTTTTTAATAGAAAGAACTGTATGTTTGCTCTTAGGTTATTTTTTTTACATTCAAATAAGTTTGATATGCTTTATTCAAAAATATCTCAAACTTCCAGTAAGATGATCCATTTTTATGTCACATCCCTGAGAAGGATGAGAGCGCTTGTGTGAGCACTGCAATGTGAGGCATCGTTAGTGTGACTTCTCACTCACTGTCTGTGCAGAAGGCACCACCTAACTGTCCATCAGGGAGGCTGTACTCAGGGAGTTGGAAAATATGATAAAATCAGGGAAACACAAGTCAGGGCAGATGAGGTCTCTGAATCTCTTGACTACATTAGTTTATTTCTATTTGTGAAGTTTTTAAGAAAGCACATTATATACTATTACATATAGTGTATTTATGTATGGCACACATAGGTTTTGTTATTATATGTAGCCCACATAAGTCTATATATAATAATATGACAGTATATACATTTTTATTTTATATAGTATATAGATACCATTATCTTAATATATACATACACAGTACATTCATATATACACACATATGACAGTATATACAGTTTTTGCTTTTTTGAGACTAGGGTCTTATGTATCCAAGACTGACCTTGAGCTTGCTATATAGTAGAATATATATTTCAAAGTCTTTTCTTTTTGAGACTGGGTGTTGATGTATCCCTGAACTCACTATGTAGATCAGGGTAGCCTTGAACTCACAGAGATCTGCCCATCTCTGCCTCTCAAATGCTGGGATTAAAGGTATGTGCCACCATGACCAGCATCTTACCTCTTGATCCTCTGCTTCTACTTCCCAAGTACAGATTATAAGTATAGACCACACACACTAAGATAGTCTATTTGTTTAAACATATAAACATACAAATATAACACACACACATACACACACACACACACGGGGTTGGAGAATATGCCACAACATACATGTGAGGGCCAGAGGACAAATTTGGGTGTTGGTCTTTCTTCTACAATGTGGGTTCTTTGGACTCGATTCAGGTTATATAAGGGTTGGTAGCAAGTGCCTCTGTCTGCTGAATCATCTAGAAGGCCCTGTCTGTGGGCCTTAAATTACTCTATTCATGTTTGCTTTGCAAACTTCTGGAAGGCTACCTAATAAAGTGTTGGTGTGCTCTTCTCTGGGAAGTGTGTGTAGGGGGAAACTTCCCATTTAGCTTTCGTATAGTGTTGGGCTACTTCACCCACTTCTTCAATTGATAACACTTACTACTATTTTCTTTTTGGCTGAGATGGGGTTTTGCTACAAAGCCCAAAGTGGCTTTTACAGCAATCCTGCCTCAACCTCCCAAGTGGTAGATTACAAATGAATAGCACCAAGCTTGTGATCAAAGTGCTGCAGGAATAGTCTGGCTTAGAATTTGCTGTGCTTGAGGATGACCCTGAACTTCCTCATCTGCCCATCCCTACTTCTGGAGCACTGGAATGACAGACGTGTGCCACTGCACCTAGTTTTATGAAGTGCTAGGGATGGAAGCAGACCTCGGATCACGCTAGGCAAGCACTCTACCAACTGAGTGATATCCCAAGCCTTGTTTTTACGATGATTCTCGTTATTTAGCCCCAACTGGTCCGGTACTAAATAACCAGGCTGGCCTTAAACTCATGGTAATCCTCCTGAGGGATGAGATTGCAAGGGTGGATGTCTCACCATGCCTGGCATAAAGCAAACACATTGCTGTTAAAATGTAAAATTACATGCAGTAATTATAATCGCCCCTTTAAATAGATTAACATCGTTTGTTAAGGCCAAAGAACCAAAGCTGCCAACCTATGACCAGAATTACCCATTTATCACTTAATCTGTCTGCTTCTCTGTGGTGTTCCATCAAGCTTGTTGAAATGAATAAAAAGTGTATTAGACAAACTGGAGCAAGAGGCAAGCAGAACCAGAAAAGCATAAATCATAAAAAAGGAGACTATTAAAATATTAAAGGGCTGGAGAGAAGGCTCAGCAGCCAGGAGTAATTAATGCTCTTCAGAGGACCCAAGTTTGGTTTCCAACTGCCTTAACTTCAGCTTCATGGGATTTAAATGCCTCTGGCCTCTGTAGTCTCCTGCATGCATGTACACAAACCCACATGCACATACACAAATATAGTTTTAAAAATATAAATTATTAATACTATTAAAGAAGTACAAACAAAAGATGGGGTAGTGTGAAGTGTTTGTACCTATACTAAAACAACAACAATAATAAAAACAAAGATTAAGCAATGTACCAGGCTTTTAAAAAAATTTGAGGTGTCATTATACAGTGAGGCAAGTCCAATTACATACACACAAGCCCAGAAGATAGGAAGACCTGAAGTAAGCCCAGCCCCTTAAGTTTACCCAAATGGCCTGAGGGAACAACATGGGGATTTTACTCTGGGTAAGAGGAGGTATGGGGTAAGGCTTGCTTTAGGTAGTAAGAAGATTGCAGGTTTCGATCTTCTGCTGGAGTACAAGAAAATAGAGGAGAGTGAAGATAAAAACCCCCAGGAACCACTCTCCCCTCTTCAGAAACGCAGTGTGGCTGTGGCTGCTGGTCTATGAAAAGGCTATCATCTAGTGTGGTGGTGCTCACTGTCAATGTGATGGGGTCTGGAATCATGGGGAGACAGGCCTCTGGGCAGCCTAAAGAGGGCTTCCTGGATTGCACTGACTCATGTGCGAGACCCATCTAATTGTGGACAAGACTACTCCCTGGACAGGGGAATTCTTGCGTGTATAACATGGAGAAAGCCAATTGAACATGCATGCATTCATTGCTGTTTCTTGACTGTGGTCACATGACCAGCTGCTTCAAGTTCCTGCTGCTTTCGCTTCTTTATCACTGTTGGACTGAGAGCCAGGATGACTCTTTCTCTCTTAAGTTGCTTTTGCCAGTGTTTGCAACAGGAAAATAAATTCACACCCCACCACAGCTTCATCAATGCAGAACCATTTCCCATTAGTTCATTTCAATATAAGGCAGAGAATGGAGGAAAAACCTGAATGCTGCTGCCTTCTCTTTTCAGACTGGGTAAGAGCAGATTATGGCTCCAAAGAGAAGAGACACCTCACAGAAACAGGCAATGTCTCAGTCCATCTTACAGTGCTGTCATAAAACACCTGAAACTGAGGACTTGACAAAGAATGCTGGTGTGGTAGCTCACGCCTATCAGTAGAAATTGGGAGGTTGGGGCAGGATGATTGCCACAAAATTGGGGCAAGCCTAGTGGCAAGTCTTACTTATGGTGTAATACTTGTTTCAAAACATTTATTTAAATGAGAGGAAAAAGGAGAGGGAGGGGAGGAAAAGGGAGAGTGGGATGTATGTGGTTAAGCTCAATTTTTGATGTCTACACAGATAGTGCCAGTCTAAACTGGCTTCTGGTGGGAGGGGGGACAGAACAGTGGAGATTCCCAGGAGGACACAGCAGACTCCCAAGAGGTCAGGCTGCTTACAACAACCAGCTCTCATAAGCATTGACCTAGGTCAAGAAGAAGTACAACTCCCAAGAGATGGGTGTCCACAGCTCCTGACAGTCATACCTGCAACGACTGCCCCCACCGCCTCCTAATACCATGGCCCTGGGCATCAAGCTTCTAGCCCATGTACTGCTGGATGACAAGTCACACACAAGGGCATTTACAGGTGTGGGAAAGGCACAAAAGGAAAGGATGGACTTCAAATGACAAGAAATCTCACAGAGAGTCACAACTAGTCAAAGTGCTGAGAATAATAATCTCTTCACCGCTCAGGGAACATTATAAAGGAGGAGCTCAAAGAAGGTATGGGCCAAGAGGAGGCGCTGTGGTGCTGTGAAGCACCATCTTCTAGGCATGATCTGGCCACTGCTCTTTGGAGCCATCAGCAAGCCTTGATCATCTGCACCAACATCTCTGGAGGGTGGAGGGACTCACAAGGCTCCACCACTCCCTGAGGATCTAAGGGCAGCTATGGTTGCTGGGGGATGGAAAGCCATCTTATCAGCTGGTAATGTGCCCATGACTATATAAATGATTTTTACCATTGTTCCTGTAAGCAACGTCAATCAATGGTAACAAAAAGGAAAACAAAAAAACCAAACAAACATGAAAGTAGAACAGCTGAGGAGGTGAGGGGGTGATAAGGAGTATGAAAAGGAAAGAGAGGATAATGGCAGTGAATATGGCTAAAAAATAATGAAAAAAATTCAAGTAAGTAAAATGCCAGAAACTTCAACAAAGATGTTAAGAATTCGGTGTATTTACAGGCAAGGTCATGAGAGTGCTACAACGTGGCTATAGACTCAAAAGTAATAATAATAAAAAAATGAGAACCACAGGAAATGGTTTGTTCCTAACAGGCTTTTAATATCAATATCCAACTCTTATTCATACATATTTTGCTTAGAAAAGCATTTGAAGTGATAAGATCAATATATCTTATAAAAAAATAGGAGAGGATGAGATGCATCCAAGAGAAGGACATGGAGGTCATACAGAAAGCCAAGGAGGCAGTCAGTCCTCCAGGCTCAGGCTCCAAGCACACAGCAGCTGGGTTCAAATGTTCCTGCCACACTCGGTGCTCTGGAGAATGCACCTTCTTTACTGCTGTAAAACCACGCTAATGTCAAGAATAACAAGGTGACATGGTAGCGATGATCCAATTACACACATGTGCACACACATAAATGCCTTGCTGAGGATGAGACCTGGCACTTTACCTAATGCTGGGGTTAACAGATGGATATGAGAAGATTTTGAGACTACTTGGTAAGAAGGGTTGGAAGGGAACTGCTCTCTTTGAGGAATGTACACTACTCACCTAATCCCTCCAACAACTCGACAAGGCACATGTCATTAATATACTCACATTCAGATTACCAGTCCAGGCTCGGCACTGTGTGGAAGAGCATGAAATAAAGGTCTTCGTGGCCTCAGAGTCTCAGACTATGCTACCCTAAATTTACTTTTCTTTATTACTCACTGATGGATATAACATGCGAGAAGAGAGGAAAATGATGAATCTTAGAATCACAGAAACATAAAAGCCAACAGGCAGGACACAGGAGACTAGAACCTATGGCCCAATGTGAAGATAAAAATAAACAAAACCAGAGGATGAAAAAATTATGGCCCTATGTATACCGTATTAGAAAATTATGCACTTTGTGGAAAAGTTGAGAAAAGTGTATGTAAATATGAAGATTGCTCTTGCAACTGAAACCTGTGAAGAAGAGATGAGACAAAATAACTTCACAACATGATAGCTGTGGAAACTGGAGCCCTCTGTGTGCACGGGCAGTGCTCTAAGAGGCAGGCTTTCTGGCTATGGTACCTTTTAAGTGGAAAGATGCATAATAAAGAAAGAGAAAGGACACATCTATACAAAAAGCACCACCTAAGAGTAACTCAGTGACTCTTTCACAATTTTTTATTGACCATTTGTCATTTTCATGTGTTATTCATTGGCTATACACACATTATGCTTCTAGCAGCCAATACAAAGTCCAGTGAAAAATAATAATGCTATTCCATGTGTCTCAAATTTGCTACAGTGTTCTTTCTTTAGATTCTTCAACATCTTGTTTCTGAAAAGCCACCCACTGGGAACTGGGGCCAGAATGTGAAAAACTAGCACTGAAAATGTGAATTGAGTATCACAATCTCAGTGCCATGAGAGAGGGCAGGCTTTCATTGAGTGGCTCACCTGCCCTTTGTGACACATCAGCATCTATGGACTCCCTACACCATCTCTTATACCAAATTCTGAGAAGGATGGTACTACACGGTTGAGTTGGCTCTTTATGAGATTTTGCCCATTTGGAGACGATATGCATGGCTGGGGGCAGGAGGGCAGAGAAGGGCCCTTCCATGAGGCACTCTTGAGTTCCAAAGACTTGAGCCTCAGGTGTATAAACTCAAGTCCGTCTTACAGAAAATAAACTTGTTAGATATTACAAAAGAGGACAAAAGCGGAACTAAATCCTCTGTAGGAGTCACAATGGTGATCAATCAATGCACCAAGCTCTCTTGGCTTACACAAGGCCATGACTTATTAGACAAGCCTTTCCCTTCCTAGCAGGGAAAAGCTGTCAGCACCGAAACCGTCCAGCTCATTCTGTAAGGGCAACAAGTGAGCCACTCAGAATCATAAAGATATTTTCAAGAGGCTTTCCCCCCCACCCCTTATTCTATAATGAAATAATCATGCCAATTCTTGAAACTGGCATCAAAAAAGACATTCTGGCTGGGCGGTGGTGGTGCACACTTTTAGTCTCAGTGCTTTGGCAGCAGGGGCAGGTGGCTCTCTTTGAGTTCAAGGCCAGAACGGTCTACAGATTGAGTGCCAGGACAGGCAGGGATACACAGAGAAATCCTATCTCAAAACAGACAGACAGACAGACAGACATTTTGTCTTTGGGTTACACCAAATTTCTCTCATTTCCAAAGCAGTGATGATCACTGTTCTCATGGGCGTGCAAGCATGGCATCACACGGCACCCAGGAGCACCAGGTCCACACTAGGTTTGTTGTTCTGATGTTATTATCCTGAAATTATTAATGCTTTAAAAAGTACACTGATTTGTGTTTGTGAGCAAGAGATGGTGTGAGAAGATGATGTCACCTGTGTCCTGAGGACTCACCCTCAGTCACCACTGGCTGAGTCATTCCACTGACTCTGAAATTAGTAATTTTGAACAGGTGCTTTGTGTGTTTTGCTTTTTTTTTTTTTTTTAAGATTTATTTATTTGTGCTGGGCCTGGTGGCACATGCCTTTAACCCCAGCACTCGGGAGGCAGAGGCAGGCGGATCGCTGTGAGTTCAAGGCCAGTCTGGTCTACAAAGCGAGTCCAGGACAGCCAAGGCTAACACAGAGAAACCCCCTCGAAAAACAAACAAACAAACAAACAAACATTTGTTACACATAGAATGTTCTGCCTGCATGTGTACCTGCTCACCAGAAGAGGGCACCAGACCTCCAGATGAGTAGCCAGCGCTGGTAACTTTTGAGCCATCTCTCTGGTCCTGCACTCTGTGTTTTTACATTGCACTGGACCCTGAAAAAACACTTAGCTGGTCCCAATAGTTAGATTTGTGTTCAGACACTAACTTGCTTATAGATCAGTGATCTTGACCAGTGAAAGCCACTGTACTGTTTTGAGTTAGAAGTAAAGAAATATTAGAAAGCAAGCAAGCAAGCAAACCCAGTGAGCCCATTGAAGTTTAGTTGTGCAATTTTGTTTAGTCCTGAAGAGTCAGTCCTTCAAGGCACATCTTAGTGACAAAGGTCATAAAGATTAACATGTTATACTAAGGCAATGTTATGAATTATGTGAAATGATCACATGTGTTGTTTAAAATATAGAGCCCACCCAGGTGGCACAGACCTGGAATTACAAGTAAGGAGGCTGAAGGAGAAAAAAACAAGCTCAAGGCCTGTCTGGGATATCAAGTGAGTTCAAGGCCATTAAAAAAAATTTTTTTTAAAAAAGAGAGCTTAGATACTGAGAAGTAGTAGAATGCTTGCCTAGCATACATGAAGCACTGGGTTTAACTCCTCACATTGCATAAATAAACTAGGTGAGGTGGTGGTAGTAGAGGAGGAGGAGGAAGAAGAGGAGGAAGAGGAGGATGAGGAGAAGGATGAGGAGGTTCAAGCTGGGTACCCTAACCACTAGCCTAGAAGAGAAGCATCACTGCAACTCTACACCTTACCTTGCTACTCCTTAACAGTGCACCCACTTCCTCTCAAAAATAAGGAGACAGAATCTCCTGGGGCCTAACTACTTCAAGAACAAGCAGACTGCAAGAGATCTCAACAGTGCAGAGGCCAGCATCAACCAGCCTGCACTCAGTGAAGAGGTTTCGCAACCCACTATCACAGCCTGAGAATGGGGAGGGACCCTAAATTTGAGCACAGAAAAGTATGTGAGCAGACTGAGGCGTGACATCTGGTGGAAACCACAGGCTCCAAGATATACAGAATGTAGAGGGTTTGGAAGCGGGATGGGAATTCTGCCCAGCCACAGCAGGAACGGGCGAAAGTCAACTCAGGAGTTTGTGACGGAACTTGTTGCAATGTCCAGAGTGCCAGAGGTCAAGTAAACCTGGGGAGTTGGCTCTCTTATAAACAGAAATACTGACTGAGAACATATCTTACTAATCTGTTGAACATCAATCTCAGTTCATTGCTCATTTGGAATTTTATCTTTAAACTCACACATATCTTGTTTAATTTTTAAAATCTTTTACTTACTTTATATCCTGACTGTAACGCCCTCCCTCCTCTCCTGCCAGTTTCACCTTCCCCTCTTCCCTTACTAGAGGACTCATATGAAGGCTGAGCTGCCTGTCGGTTACACCTGTGTAGGAGGCCTAGGTCCAGTCCATGCATGGTCCTTGGTTGGTGCTGCGTCTCCACAAGAGACTGTTTTGTTGGTTTGTTTTTGGTTTTCCAAGATAGGGTTTCTCTGTGTAGCCTTGGCTGTCCTGAACTCGCTTTGTATACCAGGCTGTCCTCGAACTCATAGAGATCCACCTGCCTCTGCCCCCCAAAAAGCTGGGATTATAGGTATGCACCACCATGCCTGGCTCTGTTTGTTTGTTTTATGTGAATATTCCTGGTGGGCTGTCTTCACTTGAATTTATGTTCAGTAGCAAGGTTGACTGCAGTAGCAACCATTATGGTTGTTAAAGTCTGAGTGTCAGGTGCAAGGAAAGACTGCTCTGCTCTTGTCTCCTATAAGATTTTGAAACAGGAGTGGTAGGACCCTGTGTATTTTAAGTAATGGGGTAAAAGTGCGTCAAATAAGAGTATAAGGAGCATATAGATTAGGGTATAAAAAAAAAATAGAGAGAAGAAAGTGACAGATATAAGAGCTTTTCCCAGCAAAATACAACTTAGAAACCAGAGGACACAGACACTCCTGGTTGGTTAGATTTTTTTGTTAACTTGACATAAGCTAGGGTTATGTGGGAAGAGGAAACCTCAACAAGTTGTGTTTATTTTATGTACATGTACACCTGCAGCCCAGCAGCTGCATCAAGTCCCAGAATAGATGGTTATGAGCCACCATGTGGTTGCTGGGAATTCAATTCAGGACCTCTGAAAGAACAAGCAGTCAGTGCTCCTAACCTCCGAGCCATCTCTCCAGCCCTCCAAGTTGTTTTTGGGAGTGGTATTTTTCACAGCAATTGAAAGTAAACTAGAACACACCCCAACAGATGAACAAAATGCAACAAGAAGACACCACAAGAAACAGGAGTCATCACCTGACAACCACAAGACTGATGGCCTCTCAACAATGGAAGCAGGAGATAGCTCACACACTGAGGACCTCTCAACAATGGAAGCAGGAGATAGCTCACACACTGAGGACCTCTCAACAATGGAAGCAGGAGATAGCTCACACACTGAGGGCCTCTCAACAATGGAGGCAGGAGATAGCTCACACACTGAGGGCCTCTCAACAATGGAAGCAGGAGATAGCTCACACACTGAGGGCCTCTCAACAATGCAAACAAAGATGATGAACTAGCTGAACTGATGGAAAAAGACTGCCGACTCTCATTTTTATAAAGGTTCAAGGATCAAGTAGGAATTTAATTCAAGACATGGAAAAGGAAAGTAAGAGATCAACTCACAAACAAAAGTTTTCAAAGTGAATGAAAGAATCAGCACTTTGGAGGAACAACTTAAAACTATGAAGGAATAATTCTGCAAGGAAATATATATATCAATGAGCATAACTAAATTCCCCAAAAGTCTAGGATACACCAAAGAGACCAAACCTAAGACTTACGTTGTAGAGAGAAAAGCCAACGGCTTAGACATGTTTTTCAGTAAAATCATAGCCAAGATTTTTCTAACCTACAGAAAAAAAGAACAGACTTTCAAACATTAGATTCCCAAAGAGACATGACTAGGGAAGAAGCTCTCTGTAATGTATAGTCAAGATGTTAAGAATACAAAGCACGGGCGGTGGTGGCGCACGCCTTTAATCCCAGCACTCGGGAGGCAGAGGCAGGCGATCACTGTGAGTTCGAGGCCAGCCTGGTATACAAAGCGAGTCCAGGACAGCCAAGGCTACACAGAGAAACTCTGTCTTGAAACACCAAAAAGAAAAAAATTGTTTAAAAAAAAAAAAACCTCCAAAAAACCAAAACCAAAACCAACCAAACAAAAAAACTAAGTTTACAAAGCAAAGAAACACTAATAAGTACTGCAAGGGAAATACAGGGGCAGTAGAATAACAATAGATCTGTTGTACACAACCCTAAAAGCCAGAACAGCAAGGAATGGTACAACCCACACTTTGAAAGTGTCAACCAAGATTGCCATACTCAGTAAAGTTATGTTAAAATGGGAAACATAAAAATATCTCAATATAAACACAAATTAAGGCAATTCATAACAACTAATCCAGCACTGCAGAATTTTTAAAAAATGTATTTATTTTTATTTTATGCACATTGGTGTGAGTGTGTCAGGTTTCCTGGAACTGGAATTAAGACAATTGTGAGCTGCCAGGTGGGTGCTGGGAATCTGGCAGACAGTACTCTTAACCATTGAGGCATCTACCCAGCCCCAGAATTTTTAAAAACTAGTTTTCTTGTCAGTGTATGTGCATGTGCCTGAGTCTATATCCATACACCATGTCATGAATAGGGGAGGTGAGAAGAAGGCTTTGGATCCCCGGGAACTGAAATTACAGGTGCTGGGAAGTGCTATGTGGCTTCTGGGAACTGCACTACGTGGAGTCCTCTGCAAGAGCAGGAAGTGTTCTTTATCACTGGGCCATCTCTCTAGCCCCCACAGCATTCTTAGAGGCCTAGGATACACATAAGAGGATACTTTCACACACAAGAATGTAGAACAGAATAGAAGCAGATGTTAACAGAGACTAAGAAAGGGATCAATCATGTCCAACACAGCAAACCAGCAAATGCTCAACACTACCAGGAGAGGGAGAAAAGAAGTACCAGCCAGCCAGCCAGCCAGCCAGCCAGCCAGTAAAGCAAGCAACAAAACCACCAACAGCAAGTTTTTCTCAATTTTAACCTCGTACACAGATGGCTGTAACTTACTAATTAAAAGGCACAGACCAACAGACTGGATTAAAAAGCACAAACCAACTGTCTGCTGTCTCCACCTAGAAAAGACATCTACAAGCCGAGAGAGGCAAAGGTGGGACACCAAACTAAACGGCCTCAAACAGGAAGTTGTGGCAATAAAATAAGTTTCAAATTAACTCGGAAGATAGTGTGATGTTTACCTGTAGCCACTGTGCTTCCACTCATGCACTTTAAATCACTCTTACCTTACCTATAATAGCTAATATAATGCAGATGCAATGTCTGCAGTTGTAATACTGTATTACTTAGGAAATGGTAGGGAAAAATTCTGCATATATTCAGCATATTCATTTTTTTCAAATATTTCCTCTCCCTCCTTCCTATTTAATATTGCAGATATAAATGCTTTACGTCAATCTAGACAGCTTTATAAGCAGAGACCTTGCACTAGGTCCCACAAATCACTTCCCATCCTCCTTCACAAGCTCTGTAGCCAACAGTCCTCCAGGGATGGCCTCCACTGCTTTTGAGACTTTTTATACCACTATCCCAATGGGTCCTTTCAATTGGTGCTCAGTTTTGCTCCAATTGAGGTAGCTATGTCATGACCTTTCAGGCTGGTCTTCAATCATGTCAAGAAGAGACAGATAGTTTTTGTGTAAACAGGGATGACCTTCTTATCTTTCTCTTCCTAGAAGGATGTGGAAGGCAAGGCTGTGGACAAAAGTGATTATGCCTTTTGTTCTAGCACAAAGCCAGTGCTGTGGCATTTAAATTAGTAAGGATTGGTCCCCCTTCCCCTCAGAGTGAATATATTATCCAGGAAGGATGTATCTATAATAGAGATGATTACCATAACCAAACAGGAAATTATGGTATATTTATTGAACAATATGTACATATATTGGTACTTCCTCACTATAAGATATGTACCTTATAATGGATTATTCATTTTATAATAAATTTAAAATTCTTTACAGCAAAAAACCTTCTTAAAAGACCAGGCAGAATTACAAAGTTTTACAAAAATTGTTTCATAAAGTGTTGGTTTTATAATAAGGATGTTTGAGCCGGGTGGTGGTGGCACATGCCTTTAATCCCAGTACTCAGGAGGCAGAGGCAGGCAGATCTCTGCGAGTTCAAGGCCAGCCTTGTCTACAAAGTGAGTCCAGGACAGCCAAGGCTACACAGAGAAACCCTGTCTCAAAAAAACCAAAACCAAACCAAACCAAAACAAAAAAAAACACCCAAACAACAACAACAACAACAAAAAAAAAAAAAAAAAAAAAAGAAGGATGTTTGTTCCCCTCCACTTTTTTTGAGACAAGGTATTGCTATGTAGCTCAGGCTGGCCTTGTTTCAAACTTGTCATCTTTTCACTTCATCCTCACTAGGGTTGGGTTTGTAGGTATATATACTCTGTGTGTTCTATTTGCAATGTCACATGAAAAAAAAATTGGATTGGAGGTTTCCTTGATTCTCTACCACAGTAGCAAATATCCAAGATAAGTCAATTTATAAGAAAGTTTATCTTGGGTCATAGTTTTACAGGTTTCAGTTTGTGACTGGCTAATTTATTGCTTTTCAGCTTATCCAAGATGTTATTCCATAGCAGAGAAGAGTGTTTACTTTAAGGATGTTGATAAGCATCAAGGATGTTGATAAGTCTAGTCTTAATACACTCATAAATGGTATGCCCTCGGTAACCTAACTTTCGCCCATTAGCCCCACCTCCTAGGAGTTCCAAAAGGGTTACAGGTTGTGGAACCACACCTTTCATACATGAGCCTCTGAGGTATGTAGCTTAGTGGTAGGGGTATGCTTACATAAGCAAAGGTCCTAGCTCATGGTCACGGAAGTAGTTAAACAATATAATCAATTCTGGCTCCAAAAATTATGCTATTCTCTTAAAAAAAAAAGTTGGAGAAAGGACTCAGTGGGCCAAGAGCAGTGCACTGCTCTTGTAGAGGACTTGGCTTTGCTTCCCAGCACCCATATGGCAGTGCACAACTGCCTGTAATTCCAGTTCCAGGGGGTCAAATGCCATCTTCTGACCTCTACAGGCACCAGGAACACACACGGTGCACATATACACATGCAGATAATACATTCACACACAATTTTTTAAAATGCCTTAATTTTTCTCCTTGTTCTTCATTTACCTGATTACTTCTCTCAGACACAACCACTGTTAAGTTTCTACAAATAAAACCAAACACACACACACACACACACACACACACACACACACACACACACTGCAGTTTGCTTTTTATTAACCATGTGTACATCTGATCACATCAGGCTATAAAGAGTACATTTTTTTAAGAAACTATATTCTCCTAAGTGGATGTAAACATCACATTTAATTAGTCCTCAATCTACAGCTGTTTGAAATAATATGAAACTTGGCATTTTCACATGTCTAAGTAAAGTATGAATTTCTGTAAGAGGGTTTGCCAAGTTGACAGATACTCAAACACACACTGCCCACAAGAGGCAGGTGTCAGTATTACAGTCCCCAGCAACACCTATATCTTCCACTATGAGTTTGCCACCTTCCTTAGCTGTCATTCCCTGTCCTCTTTCCAGGACACTGCTTGTCTCATTCTCAAGACCATAACCAAAGTGTTAGCTTTACACAAGTCAATACAATCTTTTTAAGCCTTCTTCTGTACTGGGAAAAATACCTACTTCAAAGCCTCTATGAAAATATGATGCTACAAGACCAACCATTAAGCAAATGATAAAGCAAAATTGATTATTTTACATAGATATCTTTTATACTTTCGCACCACCTCTATTCTTTTTTTTTGGGGGGGGGGGTTGTTTTTTGGTTGTTTTTCCCTTTCCCTTCCTTTCCTTTCCTTTTCGGTTTTCAAGACAGAGTTTCTCTGTGTAACAGTCCTGGACTCACTTTGTAGCCCAAGCTGGCCTCGAATTCAGAGATCTGCCTGCCTCTGCTTCCAAGTATTGGGATTAAAGGTGTACACTCAGTTCTATTCTTGATACAGCAAGTACCTTGGTGTTATTACTTATTTTTTCGTTTTCATTGTCTTTCTGCTCTACTCTGCCCACTATTCACAGAATCTCCAGTCAAATGAATCTTCTTGAATGCAATTTCACTGTACTTGGGAAAAGAAAATTAGGACTTCAAGGCTACCTTGGCTACATACTAAAATCTGAGATTAGCTTGGGCTCCACACCCACACAACCAACCAAACCAAACCAAAATGAAATTCTGAACCTTATGCTGTACTTAAGAAAATATTTATAGCTGGGCAGTGGCCTTTAATCCCAGCACTTGGGAGGCAGAGGCAGGCAGATTGCTGAGCGTTTGAGGCCAGCTGGGTCTACAAAGCAAGTCCAGGACAGTCAAGGCTACACAGAGAGACCCTATCTTGAAAAACAAAATGTATGTATGTATGTATGTATGTATGTATGTATGTATGTATGTATGTGTATACACACACACACACACACACACACACACACACACACACACACACACACACACACAATGTATATGCCTGAGAGGATGGATATATGTGCACCACATGCACACTGGAGCATAGAGGCTGGAAGCAATGGACCCCTAGGACTGAATTCCAGAAGGCTGGGTGAGGCTCCATGTATGTTCTGAGAACTGAACCCAGGTCTGCAAGAACAGTAAATGCTCTTAGCCCCAGAGCCATCTCCCTAGCCTTGTATCATATGCTAATGAGCCTCAATAATCTACCTTGCCTTCCTAAATGATTTTTGCTAGTGCCTTTAGCCACTGTTATATCTGCTGTTCTCTTTAGTATTCTAGAATAAGCAGAAATTACATGCTGGAGTAAATTATAAGAACAGTCAGCTGGCTCTATTGATGGTTCACACCTTAGTGTTCTAAACTCAAAGCTCAGACTACAGTAACACCTCCAAAGTGCTACAATCCACTGATTTACATCTCTGTTAGCACAAAGATGAGTAGTTTTTTTTTAATTAAATTAATGGCTCATACTAAACTTCATGAAATTTGAGAAATGGATTTTCAACTGAGAACCAAGATAGTCAACATACATATTAAAAGACTGATCGTCTATTCCCATTCTTCACGAACAAGGTTTAAGAACTGCAAGAGCGGGGCTGGAGAGATGGCTCAGTGGTTAAGAACACCAGCTGCTCTTCCAAAGGTCCTGTGTTCAATTCCCAACAACTACATGATGGCTCCCAACCATCTATAATATGATCTGATGGCCTCTTCTGGCATGTAGGTGTACATGCAGAGCACTCATACTTTAAACAAACAACTCTTAAAAAATAAAAAAGAATTGCAAGGCCAGTCTGAGCAACCCTGTGTAATCCTGTAAAGAAGAAGAAAGGAGGAGGAGGAGGAGGAGGAAGAGGAGGAAGAAGAAGAGGAGGAGGGAAAAATGGGGCTGGGATGCTCAGTAGCAGAACCATGCTAGGTCCAAGGTTTAGTTCACATAGAGAGACAGAAAGACAAACTGAATCTTATCTCTGAATTATAATACTTGGTCATGCAGAATTGAATTAAGTCATGACAAAGAATGATGAACCAGAACTGCAACTGCACTATACTCCAAATCAAGATGTCTTTTGTCAGTCTGATGTCCATTGTTAACTATATCAACATGTATCAACTTCCTGTCACACACTGTGGCTACCTTCCTACATGTTCTATTTCTTTTCCAAAAGCTCACTGTAAATATCTAAATTCAGGCCCTCTGTGTTCCAACAGTGTTCAATTTAAGATAGATCACATAATAAGCTTTACAGTACCTGCTAGATGGTTTAAGAATGGAACCATGGGCATACAAAATTTTTTATTCCTCAAATTGGAGTACAAAGCACTGCTCACCTG
The DNA here is from genome assembly GCF_964271855.1 of Acomys minous. Classification (NCBI taxonomy): domain Eukaryota; kingdom Metazoa; phylum Chordata; class Mammalia; order Rodentia; family Muridae; genus Acomys; species Acomys minous. The sequence continues at coordinate 36,630,862 of NC_140484.1, read as the reverse complement.
AAAGAATTAAGTGGCTCACATGAAATCAACAATATTGAGAGAGCATTTTTCTTTTGAGATAAGGTCTTGCTATATAACTGTGGCTGGCCAAGAACTTACTATGCAGCTCAAGATGGCTTTAGATTTATGGCAATGCTCAGTCTTGGAAGGGATGGTGAGAGGTGTGCAACGGCACACCCAGCTAGAAAGAACATCCCTTTCTGTTTCAGTAATACGTGCTTACTACACAGGTTCCCCCCCCCCCCTTTCCAGGGAGGCAGCAACCAACACCTCCAAGTCACTTTCCACTTTCAAACTCTTCTAGAAAAGACAACAAAACAGAACCACCAAGCCAACTAACCAACCAAGGCATTAAAACAAAACAAAACAAAAAACAGGTAATGAATGCTTTGAAGAAAAATAAAATAGGGCAAAAGGACAGTAGAGAGCACTAGGGCTACTTTATATAGGGACTTAATGGGGAGATAAGTAACCTTAAAGACAGAGAAATAATGTCTAAGGGCAAAAAGGGATGTCTACCAAGTCTTCTTTTATCTGAGAAAATGGTAAAGAAGTCAAATAGTGATGTCTACTCCTCAGGGATGGTGGCAGAGGACACTGGCTATAACCCACATATTTATTCTCCTCTGAGTAAGAGACACCACATCTGAGACTCTCTCTCAAAAAACAGGGTGGAGGGCATGTGAGAACAGCAACTGAGGTTAACTGCTGCCTTTGGCACATATATCCACTGGCACACATACATATCAACATCCACATAACAAAAATGAGAATTAGTAGAAAATACATAAAATCTAGAGAAAAAAATTGACATCTGCACACGAGGCATTACGAATCTTTGGTGCTTTGAATGAAAATGCCCCCCAAAGACTCATATGATTGATCACCTGGATCCCAGGCAGGGGACTGTCTGGGGTGGTTTAGGAGGTATAGTGTTATTGGAGATGTGTCACTAGGGCTGGGCTGGGCTTTAAGGTTTCAAAAGACCTGAGCCACTCCCAGTGTGCTTTCTGCCTCCTGTTTGTGGTTCCAGGCGTGAATTTTCAGCTGTTTCTACACACCATACCTTTGCCTGCTATCAGACTCTAACACCCTGTAACCACAGCCCAATCAACATTTTGTCAGGTGTCTTGGTCATGGTGTTCTGTTACAGCAACAGAAAGTAACTAAGACAACACACTACCACGGAATGTGGGCTTGTTGTGACAAAACTGGCCTCGTGGTTTTGTTTTTCCCTTTTTTTTTTTTTAAGAAATGCAGAAGACTTTGGACTATGAAAGCAGTTGAATGCTGTAAGTAAAGCTCAACAGGCCATCCTAATAGGAACTTGGAAGACAGTAGTGCTGTCAGGGGTGGTGAACACAGCACAAGAGGCTTCAGAGGAGAAAACTATTAGCGACTGGGCTAGAAATCATTTTTGTGATTTTCTGGCAATGAATATGGCTGTCTTCTGCCCTGGTCCTAGTAATTTGCCTGATGCGATTTCAAGATGGCCTGATAATGATGCTGTGGCATGGTTATTAGTAATCACTACTATAATGCAAGTCTACAAGGAAAGAGGACATGTGCTGGGTGGTGGCAGTGCACGGCTTTAATCCCAGCACTTGGGAGGCAGAGGCAGGTGGATCTCTGTGAGTTCGAGGCTAGTCTGGTCTACAAAGTGAGTCCAGGAGAGCCATGGCTACACAGAGAAATCCTGTCTGGAAAAAAACAAAAAAGAAAAAAAGAAAAGAGCATATGTAGCAAAAATAAAATAAAATAAAAAATTGAAGAGAAAAAGAACACCAGGAAATTTAATGTTGGCACCAAAGCTTGTGGTGTAAGAGATAAGGAAAGGCCTGATCTGCACTGGAATAAATGGAGACAAGGCTCCAGCCAGCTAAGCTTTAAAACTGAATAGATTTAAGAAATTTTCTGCTCCTAAAAATCAAGAACAAAGGAAAACTACAAGTGTGAGTCAAAGGGACCAGGTTCCATGCAACGTAGGTAGCTGAATGTGGCAGTGTTGTCCATGTGGCTTTAGAACCATGAAAGATACACAAAGGATTGTTGAATCTTCCTCTGAGGTTAAGCAGAATGGCTAAGGCCAGGTGTATGTGTGGTGGTGGGGTTCTTGTATATAGGCCCCGACAGACTGTTTTGTGAAGCTGTCAAAGTGAAGCTTTGGAGACCCCAAGATATTAGAGGTATCAAAGGCATGGGCTTTCTGCCAAGGAGAGACATACAGAAAACCAGCCTAGGAGCGGGAAGCATGCTGCAGTCAGCAAAGCAGGAAGCCCGAAGGCATCACACTCCAAGTTCATGAAAGTAATATGGTATATGAAATACTTGTATGTATAGTGCAAAGTCCATCACTATCTACATCCTGTGAACAACTACCACTATTAATAATATCGAAAAACCTCTCTGCTAATTTTGCTTTGAATTCAGACACAGTATCCATAGCTCTGAAGGTTTAAACTAAGGGAAGAAGTAAAGATTAATAAAGTACCAACTATGATGCTAGGTTCCCTTCCAGGTCTGATTCTCATTTAAAAACGGTGAATTAGGTATGTCCTCATCTTGCTAGTGTGGAAACAGCTGAAAAATTTATCTGTATGCAAGTGGTAAAGTATGTCTGAATCGAGTCACACTTTAAAAGACTGCTTTGAATAATAAGCTAGTGTAAGAAAATAGCAACAACACTGGAAATTGTGCATGTTTTTAGAAAAGTTACAGTTCAACAAAAAAAGTTATACTTGCCTTCTAGCATGGCTTCTTTGGATGCTTTCAAGGTTTTTCTACATTTAGTGCTATTAGATTCTAATTCCACTACAAATGAACAAAAGATTTAATTTTTATCTTTTGGAACACAAATAGATTGTTAAATACTGCATCATAAATAGCAGACACTCAAACAGACATCAAAACAATTTTTTTTTTGTAATACTGAAAACAAAAATGACTTTTAAGAAATTTTCAAGTATTAAAAAAACAAAAACAAGCAGCTGGTGCATGCCTTTAATTCCACCATTTGGGAGGCAAAGGCAGGCAGATCTCTGTGAGTTTGAGGCCAGCCTGGTCTACAATGCAAGTATAGGACTGCCAGGGTGACACAGAGAAACCCTGTCTTGAAAAACCAAAAACCAACCAAACAAACAAAATCCCTAAACCCCCCTCAGCTTAAATAACCTATACCAGTGGGAAAAATACTTATTTATTACAAAGTAGCACTTACAACATAGTCTTAATCAATTACATTTACACATGCCAGAATGAAACAATGCCCCTTATCTGCTACAGGTGTATCTCCAAAGCTATTAGAAAGCAGTAAGAAAAGCTTTCTTTGGGGCTGGAGAGATGGCTCAGTGGTTAAGACTACTGGTTGCTCTTCCAGAGGACCAAGTTTCTATTCCCAACACCTATATAGCCAACAGCTCACAATTGTCCTTAACTCTACTCCCAAGGGATCTGATGCTCTCTTCTGAGATTGGCAAGCACAGGCACTCATGTGGTATACAGACGTACATGTATGCAAAACAACTATTTACATAAAAACCAAAACAACCCGTCCCTTTTGAAAATAAGAGACCTTCTAACAGGACTGTTCTCTGGCAAATCAATATAAAGATTTAGTCATTAGAAATATTTGTAACCTTCAAGTTTAAATATTTTATTTATCAAATCAAGCTTACTCGGAATTTTTACAATTTGAATGTAATTTAAAAAATCAACAGTTGCAGAAAATATGACATTATGCTTGAGTATTTTTAATATGATAAATGATACATAATTTATTCTTCCCAGCCCAAAGTTCAATATGAAACAACATTAATTTTGCTCACTGAAAGCTTAAAGCATTACATGGAATCATTTTTGGCATATGTAAACTGAAATGGAATTGCTGATGTGAGTTTTAAGTATGTTTTGTTTTTGTTTTACACTGATATGATAAAACCAAACTACATCAAGCACACATTAGTGAAGATATTATATCAGAAAACCAAGCAACAACAGAAATGTTTAGTAATATCCTTCACTAATATGCTTTCAAGTTTAAAAATTTTTTTACTTGTCCATGCTGGTAAAAATGTTATTAAAAATATCTTTAAGGCCGGGCGTGGTGGCACACGCCTGTAATTCTAGCACTCGGGGAAGCAGAGGCAGGTGGATCTCTGTGAGTTCAAGGCCAGCCTAGTCTACCAAACAAGCCCAGAACAGCCAAGGCTACACAGAGAAACCCTGTCAAAAAAAAAAAAACTTTGTATGAGACTTAGTTTAAGAGGGGAGGGATCTTTTAAATGTTTTAAAAAGAAATATAACCTTTAAAAGAGAAAATGTCTAAGTGAGATGACGTAAACTCATGTTCCATTATTCCTAAACCTAATGAGAATGTAAATCTCAGTGGCTATTACAATAATACACAAAACCCTAACTTTTGTTTATTCAGGCTAGCAAGTCAAAAAAACTTTTTTGTCAGTACCAGCAAAGATATTGTCCAGTTCACTATTCAGAGACATTTCTATTTTCTTGCAAGGTTTAGTTTGAAGAACAGAATTTGGCACTGCTATTTAGCATACTCAGAAAAAGAAATGGTTTTCATTTAATACTTTCAAGCTGGAAGAGAAGAATTTAGATATTTTTCTAAAATATTGGGTTTGATCAATACTGTAAGGACGGACTTAAAAATTCTAAAAACAATATGATTGTAAACAAACCAACACTTTGCCATCACTCTTTATATAGCACTGAGAAATTTCAAATACAAATTGTAAAAACTCGTATGAAACCTTAAGAAAAATCTTACTAAAAGTAATTATAAAAATGCTTTTAGAAATTTAAGATGTAAAAAAACATTTGAATTTAAGTTAAAAAAAAAAAAAGAAGAAGAAGAAACTCTACCATGAAGCTTTAAACTTTACAATGGTATTCTTTGAACTACTGTCATCTGATTTTACTGTGCCAATGTTTGGGCCACATTTTGTATCATCTTTGTGACCTCTCAAAGTCCTACTGCATTTTGAAATCCCATGTGTATGTTTTCCCAATTCTTTGAAATACCAATAAAATTATAGCATCATGGTACCTAAAACTTTAAATGCTCATAAACATGTTTTCTATGAAAATAAGGTAACTTTTTTTTTAACACAAAGAAATGAGCAGATCTGCCGGAAACCACTAGTCTATCTTACTTATTTATTTTGGTTTTTTGAGACAGGGTTTCCCTTGTGTAGCCCTGGCTGTCCTGGAAAAACCACTTATCTATTAAGCAGACATTCCCATATTAATTTTTAAAAACTAAATATAATGCTGGAAGAAAAGTGGGATTTCTAATTCTGAGTTGTGTTTAAGCTCTAAAAGTCAGAAAGTTCTCCTGCAATCAACACTCAGGGCTGCCATAATTAATAAACGCTTTGTGAATGAAATCCCCATTCTACTGTACCTCTGATTTGCAACAAGAAATAAAACTTTATTGTTATGGCACACGATCCCACTCTGTAGCCTACATGGTTTGGAGCTTGCTTTGCAGTCCAGATTTGCCTCAAGCTCTGATCTTCCTGCCCCACTTCCTAAGTGCTGGACTAGATGTGTGCCACCATACCTGCGGCAGCAGCCTGCGTCTCTTCACACAACAGAGGACTGATGAGTCAAGTTGAACCCAAACTGAAGACTTCATTTTCACTAGAAAATGTTCCAAAGTCACTGTGGTCTCCACTTCATTAACCTATTTGTTTTTAAAAGCAGGTTTCCAAAAATAACCAATCTTTTTCTTTCAGTAAATCTGCTAACTTTTATTCACTTGAGCCACATGTATAAACAATTAAATGAAAAACCTCTGAAGTCCCCTCCCTTTTCTTTCATTGAGAAGGTTGAGTGAAGGTAATCCTTCGCCGCCGCCTTTGAAAAGCCTTTAGATTCCATCGGTTTGGTTCCAGCATATGAGGGCCATTGTAGACAAACAATACTGTCATTTTTTCAGAATAAGGAAGATTTTGCAGAAGCTGTAATGATCAAAACAAATTGCCACATAATTGAAGTATATATTGTGAGAGACAGTTTTCTAGCCTTATATATGTTCAAGTACATCAACCTGACAGTCTATGACAGCTCCTCTAATAAGCCTATCTAAAGCCTGGCCTAATAACTAATCTGAAATAATCCAGCTGCCTGGGAATCCTCTGCATTCCCAAGTCACCAGGACTATATACTTCACAGGCACACCGTGGAGAAGAGTGTGCACTCTCACTTCTACCAAAAACACTCCTCAGACTGCTTTGGCTAAGCACTGTGACAGACTGAAAGTTTGAAGCGTGTGTGGGAGGGATGGTTTTTTTTTATATTTTTGGTTGTTAGCCTAGCCTTTAATGGCTGAGCCATCTCTCCAGCCTGTGGTATGGTTTCTAAGCCAAGGTGTTTGGTAGGAAATAGAACAGGGGCAGATCTGGGTAGGCTACAGATCAGACTATAAAAGAAAATGATTAAGTGTTTTTTTTAAAAAGTACATTTAGGTGGGTTCTCCAATGAATATTAAGTTGAAGAAGGAAAAAATAAGTCTGATTATTAAAAACATATCTGAGTATATTCACTTGATAACTTACCTATAGTACTAGGTTTAACAAAATGAGTATTTCCCATTGTAACACAGTTCTAGATTATAGAAAATTCTCTATGAAGATAATGTTATAAAAGCTTATCTGTCAGCATATGACACTGGGTACTCAGGGTCAGGGTAGTGGCAGTGGGAAATAAAGTCAGGAGCAGTATGTGACATGACAGAGAGGGCTAGAGTCTGGGGTTTGCATTCCCAGCTGTCTCTTAGCAAAAAAGAGGAATTTTTCTAGAACTGGAATAAGTATCAAAAACCAGGAGGAGGTCTTTGCCTCCTCCCCCAGTTCCTTAGATGACGTTTCTGATCTAGTATATCACTGGAACTTGTCCCTTCTATGAACGTAATTCATTACTATAATGTCTTTAGCTTCTTTTTTTGGGAGCATTCCTGCTTATAATTACATCGCAGCCCATATCTGCTCCATCATTAAGAACCTGGGAGCATCTAAGTGCATAACTTCTGTGATATCCATTACTCACCTTTGGCGTGATGAAGAAGTACTGGGATGTGTTCTCTTTACAGGCAGTATTCACAACCATTTCAAACACTCTTCGCTCATTGATTGGGTCCATTCCCTAAAGGCGTAATAACAAAAATCATTACATTTGTTTTCATTAGATGCAGTATGTCCCGCCCCGCTCCTGCGCAAAATAATCACTGTACCTGATTAATCTCGTCAACTACTCTGAATGGACATCTATTAAGCTCCTGAAGCGCCATCAAGTACAACATGGTAGAAACACTTCTTTCACCTCCGCTTTGATGATGAGGGGTTAATTCATGCAGCTGAGTACTACTGCGAAACTTTACTCTAATTCGGATTCCATATTTATCATAATCTTCCTGTAAAACATAAAATGCTGAAAATGAGTGTTGTCTCTGATAATTTCATTTAGTATTTGAAAATATATTAATCATAAAAGAAAACAACTAAAACAATTGCTACCTAAACATTAATAAAACAAGGACTCTATTTGGTGTTCTATAACTTCTGCCAAATCTGAGCCCACTCTTTAAGGATTATTTACTTCTCTTAGCTACTCCAGATCATTCAGATTTAGATTTACTTTCAAAGTAAAGCATTTAACACTAGTTAAATGGTCTAAGATAAGTGTCTAAGCAAGAGAGACATAGTACAAGAAACAGTCAATTCAGTCACATTTTTAAAACTCAAAAAGACAATAGGTAAAATTAATTTCAATGTTTTTTTAAAAAATTTAATCCAATATATTTAAAATGTCACTTTAACATCATAATAATATAGTATAAAATGATCAATGAATATTTTAATTTCTATATTTTTCTATGATTCCCTACAATGTAGAGCATGTGGACTGATTGGTAATCTATTGCTATGTGGCATTCACTTGTGGAAATGGGCCTGGTTGGGGGTGATGGTTTCCTATTCATCTGGGGAAAAGACTGGGAAACCCATAAACTGATGAAAATCTTTGAAAGAATGATCTTCTGGATGCCTACAATGTTACTTATCAAACATACAGAATTTCCTAATCTCCAAAAATAAAAATAAAAAAATAAAAAAAATTGTACTTCCTCTCCAGTTAAAGCTCATTTATATATCTTTTCAATAAAACTTGACTCATTTATATATATAGTTTTGAGAAACAAGATAGAACCAAAATGTTGGTCTCTATAGGACATATATGTTGCAAATATTTTGCCAGTGGAGAGTTGGACTCTTAAAGTATTTTACAAGGTATATTTAGAAGGTGAATTTGTTTCTTCTTAATTTCTTAGTTTTTGATCTCAGGCAATCTATTAAACATGTATTTTTATGATTCTCTTCTTCAGAAAAAGGTGTGACGGCTATTTACGGATGAACTCGCTCAGAATGTCAGGGAACGGGCAGGGTCCCGGGACGCTACCAGCAGGGATTCCGGGCTGCACTCTCTCTAACAACGCGCCACCTCTAGTAGGAAATAACCGCTGTCCTTTGTAACTGCTATGGTGCCTCCATATTCTGGGAGAAGAACTTTGTGTCAGCTCTCACAGTAGCTGGCTGAATCTCTCCACCCTTTCCTTTAGATTCTTATCCCATAGCTACTACTGCTGCTGGCAATACTTTTTAGACTTTCCTAGAAGCATGCTGCCACCTTTGGTTACAGTTTTGGCTGCACTCCTTTCAACAATATTCTGTTCAAACAGCAGAAGACACTTTCTCAAAGCTTGTCCTGCCAAGATTCTCGTTGCCAGTCTGGACTCTGCTTTGGCTCTGCTGCTAAAAGGAGAGCACTATGTCCCAGTTCCCGACACATGAGAAAGCAAGAGCTTCCTTTTATAAACCATAAATCACTTCAAGTATAAATACAAAAGGATTCAAGTAGGCCTTAAAAAATATTACAAATAACACTTTTAATCTGTTCACTTTCCCCTTCAAACCCCCAAAGTAAACAAGTGACAGAACTGTAATCATTTGTAATAGTTTTAATTCCCAAGGGTTACTTTTAAACTGCATTTCTTCATTGTCGCTGATCATCCTTTTTTCTGCCTCATTCTAGCTTCTTCCATCTCACCGAAGGTTCTGGTTAAAGAAGTCAGTTCTGGACCCACTACTAAGGAGGCCATGCAGAAAGGGGACAAAGGGAAAGGCTGAGAAGAGGGGAGGTCCACAAGAACACACTGAAATGCAAGAGGAGTTTTTCTATAGCAGTGCACTGAAAACAGAGACTGTTGTGAACAGTACAAGATAAAGGAAGCACCATGCAAGAGCTATAAAGGATGGGATTTCCGGGACACAGGCCTCGCCTTACTTTCTTGATCGTATTTATACCTCACACAATCAAATTACTGATAAAGATCCTGTTGTTACTTTGAGCAGGGTCTGTCTGAGATTAGATAAGAAGTTTTTTGTTTTGTTTTGTTTTAAGATAAGGAGTTTCTTTGCCACTTGATAGCAATGTGACCTTTAGAAAAATTAACATAAATTTCAGTTTGTTTCTTAAGCAGGATAGATTTAAGTTCCTGCTTCAGAGGATAGTTATTAAGAGATTAAACAAGACAAACTTGGAAGTGCCTGGCACAAAGGAAGTTAAGCACTGTACATCCATTTCTTAGTTACAGTAAGGCAAGGACTGTATGCTAAAGTTCAAAGATATAAAATATTATTATTTTTCTTTCTTTTTGGTTTTTTTGAGACAGGGTTTCTCTGGGTAGCCTTGGCTGCCCCGGACTTGCTTTGTAGACCAGGCTGGCCTCGAACTGATGAAGATCCGCCTGCCTCTGCTGCATGAAAATTTTTTTATTGGTATCTTTTATTTAAAAGAAATTTCATCTTGGAAAGATTTTTGACACATACAAATGAGAATACAAAAATGACCTCAATGCACCCAGTAAAACTTTTTAGCTAAGATCAAAAGATGGCTAGCCTTTTGTCACTTATATTCCTATCGCATTTACTCCATTTTCCCAATTATGTTCACAGAAATCCAGTCACTAGTCATTTCTTCTTCCTTCCCTCACCTGTTTAGAGTGTGGGGAATTAGCTGGGTGTGGTGGCGCATCCATTCAATCCCACACCCGGGAGGCAGAGGCAGGCAGATCTCTGTTGAGTTCGAGGCCGGCGTAGTCTACAAAGCAAGTCCAGGACAGCCAAAGGTACACAGAGAGACCCTGTCTTGAAAAACCAAGAGTGCTAGGACTTGAACCCAGGGGCTTATGCAGCTAAGCATAGCATAGTCTTTTTACTTCACTTCCAGGCCTTCTTTACATAATTTTCTTAATGAAAATTTTGCTTTATCCAAAATAGCAGTGTATAAAGTTGTAGATCAAGGAATTAGCATATTTCCTATTTTTTTCCCCCCTAAATTTGTGATAAAAAAGAAACTAAGGAAACTGAGCATGGCTGTGGTAGCCTATAGTCTTAGCTGGGAGGTGGAGACAAGAGGGTGAGGAGAGTTCAATGTCATCTTTGATTATATCACAAGTTCTAGTCCAGCCTAGGCTATATGAGACCCTGATTCAAAAAATTAGAAATACTACCAACACCCACACCCCCACACATTCCCACTCAAACTCAACCTCATTGATATAAACTATATTTCAGTTATATTTGCTGCTAATTTGTTTATGGATCTTAAGGTGAGAAGTGGTAGATTTATGGAGCACTGAACTCAACACAGCTAATAACCAACTCCTCAGACTCACTGGAAATAGAAAGGCATTAGTTACTTAACAAAACACCACTTCCACCCACAAAGCAAGCAAACCCAATGCTAGAGACCCATAGGTCTCCTCCTTTCTCTTCACAGTTTTTCTGTAAGCAAAATTCTCATGTATAATTCCAATTTACTTGTACCCTTTGCATGTAATTAAACCTATGGGGTCATAAAATACACCCCAAATGCAATTACCTCATTTTCTGTATGAAGATCAACTTCACCAGCACACTGCATGGAACTAAAAAAGTGGCTGAACTTCTCATTGATTTTTTCTACTAGCTCCTTTAATGGGTTCAGCCACCTTTCTTTCACCTACAAATAAGAGACAAAACAAAACCACAAACTGAAAGCACTACTACTCATTTTAATATAAAATTTTACACAGAAAAAATTTTATAATAGAGTTAATCTGGTCATAAAAATATTTTTTCTCTCAGGAGCACAAATTTCATTTTGTATAATTTATATGCTTTATTCTATTAATGGCAAACATATAAAAAAAAAGAATAAAAATTACCTGTGAAATATTTTCCCTGTATTCATCTAGTTCAACTTTCTTCCCTCTTAGTTCTTCAGTTAACTGCTGTATTTCTGCTTCTCTTTTTGTATACTCCTCAACTACCTGGTAGAAAAAAAAATTCTTTAAGAAAAGCTTATCAAATGATAAAATTATATAAAATTTTGCATTAATTAAACTATTAGCTAAAAATGCCAATTGCACTGCATTATTTGTATGTGGTTAATTTATGCTATTACATATTGAAAGTGCTACTTTTTAATCCTTAAAAAAAATACACACTGCTGTATTTTAAGTTAACTAGTCTTTTTAAAAAGAGAAGGCACAGAACACTGTGTTCCTTAGGAAGATTCTATTTAAAATTCTAATAGATTCAGGATCTGGCATTTAAGGCATTGTTCCTGCTGTCTAGCTTATTATTACCCAGAGCTCCAGTACAGTGTGGGAGGCAAGTACTGGAGAGAACTCTGTGTGTGTGTCTGTGTATGTGTGCGAGTGCGTGTGTGTACATGCATGTACATGTGCATGTGTGCACTGGGGGAGGTAGCAGTGTGAGAGCTGTAGGATGGAAACAAAGAAAAAGGCATACTGTGGGATTCAGTCCTGTAAAGCAAGAAGCTCTTGATCTTTCTTCAGTTAACAACGCATCAATTTCATCCAATGTGTTCGGAAGATCCTGAAAAGCCTACAAAGGAAAAAAGAAATCCATCATTAAAAATGGAATAGTGAAAAGTTTTATTAGAATAGTTAAAAGAAAGTAATTTGCTACATATCTACTATCTGATTAATAGCATGCTAGCACACAGCAATACAAAGGAATCTTAAACAGGGCATTTTGCCTTTAAAAAGCTTACACTTTAAAAGAAAACAAAATGTACACATGTTGGATAGTACCTTAAGGCAATGTATTGATGTTGAGTCTAAAATAAGCAGTACATATCACATAGGCTTTGGAATTTAAAATAATGAAGTGTCAGTTCATGCTACATGAGATTAAAAGAGTTCAAAGACCTATAATTTATCTTTGGGTCTTGAAGCAATGGCTAGGGAAAAAGCAACGCAAGGAGATAACAATTTGGAGAAAAGAATGAGTACTGCATACCATGGGGGGTGAGGAGTTGTATCCATTTGGAATGGTGGGTACTTGCTGAATTGGTAGAATGGGTCCAGAATATGTGGGGCATTGAAAGAGAGCAAGAAGTTAGAACTTTACACTGTACTTATGAAGACCTACAAAAGCATCCCTAGAATTCAATCACTGAGACAGAGTTTATCAAGACTACCTTCTGCATCTATGCCACAGAGACTCATTAGGATAGACACTTTCCTACAAGGAAGGGCATGCAGTACACTGTTTTGCCTAGCACAACCTGAAGAGCCCTTACAGTAAAAGGTATGCAATCAATCTGAAGCCCCAAAAAGGTTCTGATGATATATCTATCTATATCTAAAAATAAATAAAATCGGATAACTTTGATTTGTATGTTTTTTAACCCTTCAGAGCATAGTCCAACCTGCAAAGGCCTCCAGGATATTTGTGATGTACATGTGCTCTATCTTGGACTTGTCTCTGGAGGTGTGAGTTTATGTTCCAACACTTACTTGGTATCTTCAGCAGATACTAACAGGAACACTAAGTTTATGATAGTGAAAAATAGTTTCCACCTCATCCACCTTCCCCACCACTGTAAGCAAATCAATTTCTCATCAGTAAATAGCTTCACAGTTTGTTTAGGCAAAAATTTAGGAGTTCTCTCTTACTTCCCTCAAATCCATCAATGAAGTAAAATTCCCTCCTCCCCATCCCTTTGTGCTACTACATTAATCTCTTCTGTAGCCAAAATAATAACCCTTAAAGTGGTTTACTTGCTTCTTTTCTTATAGATCTATTCTTCTTAGAGCAGCTGGGACTAGTCGTCTGTAAACCGAATTTAATAACACCATTCTTGTGCTTAAAATCCTCCAGTGGATTCTATCTTAAAGAGAACAGAGCTCAAGGTCGGGGATACAGATTAGTGGTGGAGTACCTGCCTACTTTCTAACACTAAAGGGGGAAAAGGTCCAAACTCCATGTATATTCAATAAGGTCATAGTAATCTGGCCCATGTCTTCTCGGCTTGGAATATAATTTTGTTTTGTTTTTGAAACAAATGTTTCTCTGATTAGCGCTGACTGTCCTAGAACAAACTATGAAGACCAGCCTGGCCTTCAACATGGAAATCTGTCTGCCTTTGCATCCTGAGTTCTAGGACTAAAGGCATGTGCCAACACCACCAGGCTGGAATGTAATTTTTAGTCCCACCAAGATCCCTTCTAGTCTAATGCATGCCAAATATATTTGCACCCCAACAACTTTTTTATGAACAATTTTCTCTGCTTGGGGTACTTTGTTCTACACCCTACTGGACTAATTTCTTCTCTTTGGCAAGGACTTATCTAAAGCAGTAATACCTCAAAGGGACCATCCCTAAGCAGCTGCCCAACCTTGCTACTTACTTAGCCCTTCACCTTTATTTCTTCTTAGTCTCTCCTGCCGCCTGACCTTATTACCTGTGTGTTTTAATGCTGTCTGTTCCATCCTCCAGACCTGAGTTCAAGTGTCAGTGAGGAAAGAAACATATCTGTCCTACTAATATCTGGTCATAGCAACCAACCAGTATAGTTTAATAAATATAGTATTTTCTGATTTCACTCTTTCAAAAGAGTATCACTTCTGGGGAGGCAGGGTTGAAACAGAGTTTAGTTCCATATGTAGCCCAGGCTGATCTTGAACTTGGGATCATCCTGCCTCCACCTCCAAGTGTTGGTATTACCGGCAACTGCCACCATGCCCAGCACACAAAAAACCTGCAACCTATAGTATAGATATCACAGCAATATTTCATTAAAACAAAACATATTTTAGATACGTTCTACAGTTATCTTTAAAACACAACTTCTCAATCAGTTTTACAAATTTCTGTTGCCTTCTGTACTCAATCAAATCCATGCTCTGTGGTTTTCTGTGTCTGACAGCATAAAATAAAACCTGGTAGGATCTAACAACTACAATCTATACCAGTCTTTTTCTATACATAGTGGACATTTCATCATCTATCGAAGTTAAGATTATATTTAAGATGTTAAAAAGTACTCAAATACTACTATTTTAAAATACATTTATAAATATGTTGATATTACTTAGGATAGCATGCAGAAAAGGCTGTAATGTCAGATAAAGCATAGGAACTCAGGGGGACAGAACGAATGGAGGAGTGTGAACTGAAAGGCAACGTTGCTGAGTTGGACTTTGGCATATGAGCATGAAACTGAAAGAGGGTATCAGCTCTGAAGACCCAGTATCTGATAAACCCTAATTAAATACCAGAACTTCTGGAAAAACACTTGTCTTTGTTTTTCTTTTTGAGACAGGGTTTCTCTGTGTAGCCGTGGCTGTCCTGGACACGCTTTGTAGACCAGAGATCCGCCTGCCTCTGCCTCTGCCTCCCTGAGTGCTGGGATTACAGGATTACCATGCCCTGCTGCCTTTGTACAAGTTCCTCATTAGCTTCCATGAGTATCTCATACTCCCAACTATATCTCTCAAAGAGGGAAAGACTTAATTGTAAAGTGCATGTCATGTGTAATTTTAAGATTTTTCATATTTTAAGAATTTTAATACTAAGTAAAGACTGGTGACCAAATCACTTCATGTATCCAATGATCAGTGTAAGAATGGAGAAAGAAGAATTTTTAAATAAAGCTTTGTGCTTTCACGTCCTGTTACTATGCCTAGAGTAGGATATCTTAAATTTAAAAATACTGTGTTATGTCAAATACAGCATTATATATTTCTATACTTACTGTCTGAAATTCCTGGGGAACGGCTTGGTCTGCACTCAGGTTACATACTTGCCTAGCTCTCTTCATAAGTTCCTTGCACTTCTGTAACAATCTCAGTCTATTTTCATCCAATTCAATGAATTGTTGCTGTTAAAACATAATAAATATTTCCAAATGTTACTATTAATTAAATAAGAGGCTTGTTATTTAAATCAAATAGCCAATAAATTGCTGAATTCTGATTATGATAACCACATGATCTGAAACATGACTTATTTTAATAAAACATCATCATACATGGGCTTCACATAAAAAACACAGCATCTAAATTTTTAATTTTCTTCTTCTTCAAGACAGGGTTTCTCTGTGTAGCCTTGGCTGTCCAGGACTCAATTCATAGACCAAGCTGGCCTCAAACTCACAGAGATCCAGCTGCTCTGCCTTCCAGAGTGCTGGGATTACAGGCATGCACCATCGCACCTGGCTTTAAAATTATTTTGGTAACTTTTCAAATAAGTTTTATCATTTTACATTTACTTATGGACTTACTCATTTCCTTAGCAGATAATTAGCAACATCTATGAGATGCCAACACACAATATGTAGTGAGTACTGAGAGGTGACTATGGAAGCCCCACAGAATTGTAATCACAACAGAAACAGGCACCGTCTGCTGAGTGCTTGTGTGCATCAGGCCCTTGGGCAGTGCTTCTCACCTAACTTTTCTTTCTTTCCCTACACTCCTCCCTCCCCGTTTTCAGGAGGTAAGACTGTTGAAGCAGGGTGTCATTTAGCCAAGGCTGGTTTCAAACTTGCTATATTGCCACGACTGGCCTCGAACTCCTGAACCTCCTGCTTCCCAAGGAAGGGGACTACAATTATATAGCCCCATGCCTAAAGCTTGTACTTTTTATTTCCCACAACATTATACAGTAATATGCTGAAAGAGGGCTGGAGAGGAGATGGTTCTCAACTGCCTATAACTCTAGGCTAGGGGATTCTCTGGACTCCACATGCACACTCCCCAGACTCTAAATACATGTTTAAAATGATCATTTAATCTAATTAATTAAGGTTTTTAAAAGACAGAGTTTCTAGTTGTAGCTTTGACTGTCTTGGAACTAGCTCTGTAGTGCAAGCAGACCTCGAATGCAAGAGATCTATCTGTCTCTGCCTCCCGAGTGCTTGGATTACAGATGTGCACCACCATCACTTAGTCAGAAAAAATTATTTTTAAAAGACTAATTTAAAAAAGCATTCAAGGTCACACACTTGGATAGAGACTATCAACGATTCACATCCATGTCTGCTGGAAAGAACCCCTACACACTCTGCTGTGAGATTGTGTCTCCTAGCAACACCAGAAGCTCCACCTATAAAGTCTCACCAACATGACTGTTCAAAAACATGAGTTAAAGTCCATGAGGCCTCAGCCCTGCACAAAAGCACAGGCAAGGGAGTAAAGTTAGGTGAAAAGGTAGTCCTCTCCAGGGAAGGGCACACAAATTGGTTCTCCAATGCCAAATGGCCAGCCCCAAAAGCATACATACAAGAAATATATGGACTCAATAGGCTATATTTGGAAACACAAAATATACACACAGTAACAACTGATGAAAAGAAGGAGGCCTTGAATTTGAAGGAGAGTGAGGAGGGGCATATGGGATAGTTTAGAGGGAGGACACGGAAGGGAACAATGTAGTAATTATAACCTCAAAAAACAAACAAACAAAATAAATAAACAAGTTTAAAAATCAAGGTGGGGGGTGGGGGTGGGGAGCTGGAGAGATGGCTCAGAGGTTAAGGGCACTGACTGCTCCTCCAAAGGTCCTCAGCTCAATTCCCAGCAACCACATGGTGTCTCACAACTATCTATAATGTGATCTGATGCCCTCTTCTGGCCTGCAGGTGTACATGCAGGCAGAACACTGTACACATACATACATACATACATACATACATACATACATACATACAAACAAACAAACAAAAGAAAAATCAAAGGGGAGAAAAAGAATCCCTTACCTCGGAGAAAGGGTTTGCTACAGTCCAGGCTCACCTCAAACTTACTACGTAGCCAAAGCTAGTGCTGGATTCCTCATCTTTCTGCTTCTAGCTCACAAGTGCTGAAATCATAAGGTACCGTACTCGCCCTGTGCATATACAGCACATCATGTTCCTTTTGTTATAATAAATACTTTTAAGTGGCAGCAGTGTGGACAGAGTATGTAAAGAGGAAACAGAATGTAGAAAGGTGAGAGAGGTAGCAAAGGTTGTGGTACCTGCAGTTTTAATAGGGAAAAATTACTAATAGCCAGATAGGTACATGGGAAATTTCAAGGACAAATGATTATGAGTATGCAGGCACACAAGCCTCGAAAATGCACTTAGAATCCATCCAAGTAACCGAATATGGCTGGAGAAGGATCTATAAGGATATAGAAATTTGGCCTTACCAAGGTAGACAAGGGCCAGACATTCAAGTTTCAAGTGTGATGAGGAAGGCACCTCATCTTCTGAATGCCACTTCTAGACCAAGTGTTATCAAAACCATTATTCTACAGGTCAGTCAGTTTAAAAAAAAGATTTAGTTATTATGTATACAGTGCTTTGCCTGCATGTATACACATTTATTTCACTTTGTATGAAACTTGAAACTAGTCTCCCTACACAAACAAGCAAACAAAAACCCTCAAACAAACAAAAGCTTAGATATAAGTAGGGAGTTGATGCCCTAGTCAATTCCTCACGTCTATTTTATTAATATCACTAAGGGACTTGGAGAGCTGAATCATTAACAAGGTCTTTGGGCCACTTATGTTTACGTTTATAAGTTTGACAACAAACAAAAGAGTATAATAGTATAAAAATAAAAGGTTATATATATTGTATTGAACCGAAATAAAAGCAAACTTTTATCTAATTACTATGCACTATGGTTTCCTTGAGTAAATTCCTTTAGTCTGAGAGAAATGAAAGCAATGTTAAAGATTCCCAGTGATCCTCCTTTAGTATCTAAGAGTGATTGTACTCAAGCAGTGTAACAGAAGAGACAGCTCGGTAGAACTAAACAGTCCTCAAAAAACAAACAAAAACAATCCCCCCAAAATCTGATTAAAGTAACTCCAATTGTAGATTTTAAGTTTCTTGCTAAAGCTAATTAAAAATCTCAGCATCTATGTTTTGTAAATTTTATAATAAAATCTAAAATTAGTTGAAATGGCCAAGAATGGTGGAATATGCCTTTAATCCCAGCACTTGAGGCAGAGGCAGGCAGATCTCCTGAGTGTGAGGCCAGCCTGGTCTACTAAGCGAGTCTAGGACAGCCAGGGCTCTATTATACAGAGAAACCCTGTCTTGAAAAAAATGAAGAAGAAGGAGGAGGAGGAGGAAGAGGAAAGAGGAAGAAGGAGGAGGAAGGAAGGAAGGAAGGAAGGAAGGAAGAAGAAAGAAAGAAAGAAAGAAAGAAAGAAAAAGAAGAAGAAGAAGAAGAAGAAGAAGAAGAAGAAGAAGAAGAAGAAGAAGAAGAAGAAAAGGCCTAGTTGAAATAAACACTTTAATAAATCAAGGCAAGAAGCATCCACAGCCCTTTCTACAGGTCACTCAAGCATGGCCAGATGAATTACTGACCAGGTAAAGCCTTAGGAATCAGACAGTGGTTCAGGAGTCCACAGACAAACCAGTGTGTCTATAATACCACCCCTATTATACCTAAGGCTCAGGAAACATCATGGAAAGCAGATTGGAAATGGTTTTAGAACCAGAGGACTGGGATGTATACTTTGAGATTCTAAGATGTAAGAAGGATGCTATAGCCATAAAATCTCAAAAAACAGGTGCTCATAAAAAACCAGCAAAATGACCACACAGTGGACACGTCAAAGAGGATAGGAAAAATGTACAAGGCACCATACCTAGAGGAAGAAATACAGGCAATGGGTGGCTCCTGAAAGGTGAGGGCTTTTATAAACTGTCCAATTTCAAGTGGTTAGTCCTAAATGCAAATACACATGAACAGCACTAACTAGATGGACTCAGTAGGTTGTATGTATACCCCCCATGTATGTTTATGTATGTAACATATTAAAAAAAGAGGTGATAAAGTTGAGAGGGAACTGGGGGGGCACTAAAAGAGTTGAAGATGGAGTAGAAATGATGCAAATACAGTGCATTAATATATAAAATTCTCAAAACAATTTACTCAAAAATAACAAAAGATATGGGGAGTGAGGATGTGGCCAAAGACAATATAAGCTCCAAGTCAAGAAAAAAGCCCTTGATCACTTTAATCCACAATGCCTGTTCATCTTTGTTGATTATTTATATAAGATAGAACCATAAAGTCAAGTTAATCAAAGGCTTTATTTGGACTCTTGCTTCAACTCTAGCCTTAAATAGTTAGCTGAGGATAGAAAATAATGTATGTTTGACACAAAAGAATGCCAGAAGTTATAAAACATCTTTAAGTAATGGTTCAGAAAAATATTTAAGTATGTATCTTAAGAAATGGTTATTATCTTTTCTCTGAAATTCTTTCTATGGAAAGTTGCTTTATCATGAAAGTTGTACAGAAATACCTTGACTAATACTAAACAAGGAAAAACTTTTCCTGGAAGGCCCTCTTGTGGAAGAAAGAATTATTCACTGATGTTTTTGTTCTATTTAACAGTTCATTAAATAAGATTCGAACAATATAAAAATTTCTATATGAACAGAATTAAAGTTAATTTCTAAGTATCATGCCACTAGTAAAACACTGGCTATAAATTAACATATATAATATTTTTCAGTGAAGGGATTATGAGTATGCCTATATTCCTAGATCCGACCTAATTGAATAATAATTATGTCTTAGATATGAGACAGAACACATAATTGAAAATATGAAAATTGTTTTGTATTTTTCTTAAATGCTAACTTGAAATTTTCATATCAAATCTGAGATTTGAAAAATCATAAGCCTAAACTAACTTTTTAATACACAAACTTACTTATCGACCTATCTATCCTTAAATAATGAAATATGGTAGTATTGCTGGAGCATCCCTATCTGAAAATTTGAGTTCTTAATCAAAAACACTGTCATGGTACCATGAGTAGAAAAATCCCTCACTTCATCCATGGTAAGTCAAAGTCAAAACACAGTTACAGCAGACAGAGGCATCACCTTATCCTTGAGTCATGTGCTTGATGTGTAATGAAACATAATGCTAATATGTTTTGCCTTGGATCCCAACCAAACCAGGAATCTCCAAAATCTGACTCAGAACCAGGAAATGTTCTGAGCACAAACATTCTCAGGTGAGGGATGCTTTAAAAGTGTAACAGTGTTGATTTAGTGATCCACCTGTCTCTGCTCCCTCAGCACTGGGGTTACAGCCATGCTGCCGTGCTTTGTATTTCACATGGGTGCTTGGAATCTGAACTCAGGTTTTCATGCTTGTACATCAAACACTTTATCTACTGAGCCATCTACAAACCCATTTCTTTTTTCTTTTTCTTTTTGGTTATTTTCGAGACAGGGTTTCTCTGTGTTGGCTGTCCTGGACTCACTTTGTAGACCAAGCTGGCCTTGAACTCACAGCGATTCACCTGCCTCTGCCTGATGGGATTATAGGTGTGTGCCACCATGCCCGGCTTAATCCAAACCCATTTCTTGCCATAGCTGATCCCAACACACAGGAGGCAGAGGCAAGTAATCTCTCTTAAGTCTTGAGGTCTGCCTGGTCAGTATAAGGAAACACTGTCTAAATAAATAAATAAATAAATAAATAAATAAATAAATAAATAGGTAAGCTGAGTTTCTGTATTAGGAATAATATTGCTCCCTAGGTGTATGTGCCAATTTCTTTAGAAATTTTGATGGCCACTACTGGGGTGTGTGTGTGTTACTATTTTTTTTTTTTTTTAAGGTAGTGTTGTCAGTGGTGCTGGTAATGCATAGGATAGTAAGTCTCTTAAAGAATTACCCAATCCAAAATGCCAATCGTTCTGAGATCACAATACCCTGTTCTAGATATACAGGCTTACACAGATAGAAATCTGATTATTTCCTAGAGTCATTCCAAGTGGACAAACAACTCTAATACTGTAATTTCTTCTTCATTTATCATCTAGAATACTTCTATCAAGATCTCATTTATTTCTATATCCTGGGTACTAAGCAGTTCATATATGAAAGGTCCAATAATGGGCTGGAGATGACTCAGTGGTTAAGAGCACTTACTGCTCTTGCAGAAGACCACAACATCTGTAACTCAACTCCCGGGAGCCAACACCCTGTTGTGCAGACACGTACACACACATATAAAAATAATAGTGGTCATGGTGGTGCATCCCTTTAATCCCACTACTTGGGAGACAGAGCCAGTTAAGTACTGTGTTCGAGGCCAGCCTGGTCTACGTAGTAAGATTCAGGCCAATCAAGAAAAAAACAAAACAAAACAGCAAGATTTTCTCTCACTCTACCCTCAACTCCTACTACTTAAATCCTCTTTAGCCTAATATGATTTTTTTTTTAAGAGAACCATTTTAAATTCACCAATTTAGACATTCTGATATGTTGAACTCACTGTCCCATAATTTATGGCCACTTAAGAGGCTTCTTTTAGGTTCAGAGTCATCTGGGATTGTGTGTTTTGCTTTCATGCACGACAAAATCATCAAATTATTTACATATACATTTTTTCCCTAGATTTTGAATTAACTGTTTTCTCCCATGAGCCATTTTATTATAAAACAGCACTTAGAATTATGTAGATGGAATGAAGAAATGTTTGGTTTGTTTTTGGGGTGATTTTGTTTGTTTCTGAAACAGCAGTCCACTGTCTATGGCACTTCAGGTATCCTCAAACTTGCCCTCTTGACCGGGTCTCCCGAGTGTGGGCATTAAAGCCATGGACCAACATGTTGCGCTTCTCCATCCACCCCTCCCAGCTCCATTTATACATAATATATTGTCAATTTATTCTGGTTATTTCCAATTCAAAAGCTTCAAAGATTTTATTAATTAGCATCCATACTTTATACTGAAGCTGTTTTCTTTTAGGCCAGAACTCCTAATTACTGCAACCAGGTTAGGATTCTCTTTGAAATTCTTTTTGTGTTTAGAATCAATTTTTTGGAATAATTTTTCTCTGTAAAGCTATATTGCTAACTCAAAATAAAGGTAGGTATGTTTATTTCATTTTGCTTTTGTTTGTCATAAAGAAAAATTAATTTTGTTTGCAGGTTATTCTAAAATAGGGGGGAAAAA
This sequence comes from Acomys minous, assembly GCF_964271855.1. Taxonomy (NCBI): domain Eukaryota; kingdom Metazoa; phylum Chordata; class Mammalia; order Rodentia; family Muridae; genus Acomys; species Acomys minous. The sequence goes on along the minus strand of NC_140484.1, from coordinate 36,608,501 downwards.
GCCCCTAACAACCAAAATGATATAATCCCCTACCTCATGAATAAGTAGGAACAGTGCTGGCCTGTCTCCATGGGGCTTCACCACACTCCTAACCATTTCCTGCAAGGCGGAAACATTGTGCATTCCCCCTTCAAATTTTCACTTAGTAACATAAGATGCCAGTAACTTCCGAATAAAGGGATAAGACTTTCTCACTCATTTAACAGACTTCCTGAATTTACATAACTAATGTATAAATTTAAGTGTACTAGTAAATGACTGTTAGTAAATCTACAGAGCTGTATAAACATTGAAAGCCCAATGTTATAGTTTTATCAATCTAGAATTTACTTTAAAAATTTAGTAGAGAAATTATAGACATTTTGTTGTTGTTTTGAGACAGGGTTTCTCTGTGTAGCCCTCCCTGGCTGTCCTGGACTCACTTTATGCACCAGGCTGGCCTTGAACTTACACAGACCCTCTTGCCTCTGCCTCCCAAGTGCTGGGATTAAAGGTGTGCACCACTACACCTGGTGAGAAATTATAGATATTTAAATTTAATAATCTGATTGGTATTTGGCTATTCATTTGAGATAAGAGTCCATGTTGCCTATACTGGTCTCAAACTCTTATTCTCAAACGATCCTCCTACCTCAGCCATGCATCTGTCGAGCCTTATTTCCTCTTGAACTGTGCAACAGTAATTCTAACTCATGTATTTGTTAAAAACAAAAACAAAAACTACTCTTGGAATTCTATTACTCCTGCTTTTAAGACCTCTTCTTTGTACAAATACTTTACATGATAGTCATACCTCCTTACAGTTTCTTGGAAGAAAGGATATTATTGGCTCCTCAGAATGAATAATAGTGAAATACTCCTTATTTTTCTGTCTGAAAGCATCAATGGATATAACAACATTGATAATATCTAGACCACAATCAACTAGTATATGCCATTTTATTTGTATCTTTCTTTCCTTTTCAGAGAATTTAGCTCTATAGTAGACGTATAACCACACAGGTAGTACATATATAATGTAGTTTTTACTTTTTTGTTCTGGTTTTTTTGAAATAAGGTTTCTCTGTAACCTTGGCTGTCCTGGACTCACTTTATAGGCCTATCTGGCATGGAGCTCACAGAGATCTGTCTGCCTCTGCCTCCCTGAGTTCAGGGATTAAAGGCATGTAGCCCACTTCTGTATAAGGTTAAGATTAAGTCTAGACAATGCCAGCATTATTATACAGTTGCCTAGTGTGTAACACTAAGTTCCAGAGCTCAGGTTCAGCTCTTTTCATTTGGGCTGCTGAACTTTCCATGGCTAATGGGCCTCATGTTTTTAAAGAAGAGAGCCTGCTGGCTGCTTGTTTTGGATTCTTGATAGCATCAGGCTAGTTTTGAAGTTCCAACTGACTTATGTTGCACCCCCTTCCACCCCCAACTCTGGAGTTCTCAGGTGGAAATGAAGAATATGATTAGTCTTTGAAAATGAGTGCCAAGAGACCATTTTTTTAAACTCAAGAATTCCTTGAATTATACCTCAGCTTATTTTAAGGGGGTGAAGTTAGGATGATGTCAGTGGGCAATGCCAGAAAGACCAATCTCCCGGTTAGAAAGTTATAAATCATATGACATCAGCACAAACACATGGCTAATGACACAATCATGCTCCCATGACAGAAACTCAACAGAAGCCCTGCAGCTTGGCAGAGCTTCCTGACTTACAATTCCTCATGAAAAGGGCATGAAGACTCTGATTAGGACCTTCTCAGATGTCATTCTGTGCGTCTTTATGAAAAAAACTCCACGCTGTTTAGAGTTCTGAGCTGTTCTAGTGAATTGCTAGCCATGAAGGAAGGGGCCATGGAAAACCTGGGTGTGTAGGAGACGGTCAGAAGTACAGGTGCCCAGGGTCCTTAACTTCAAGCCAGTGTAGTACCAAACAGCAGTCTAAGGGGTACTTCTTATAAATTGTTCAATTTGCTACTAACTGTGCTTGACATCAAAACAGGACTGTACAATATTGATAGAGATTTCTCAAAAGTTAGTTCTGTTTCTACACAGCCCAGCCATGGAAGTTTAGAATACTAAGCGTTCTTCTATTTTTGAGAAAGTAATTTGGAGAGTAAAAAACTAAGAAACAACAAAAATAAAAATAAAAAGCAACTGTCACCATTGCCTTGATGCTACATCTTCAGAAGTAAGTTTGCGTATTATTCCCTACTTCTATCATCACTGTGAAATATTAAAGGTGAGGCTAAAGTGCCGTGATTATCTATCATCCACTCTTATATGTCTCAAGTAGTGCCTCCTCATTAACAAAATGCATTAGAATTTATCTTATTAATAATGATTATTATTGTGTCTGAGAGCACAGCTTTCTCCTTCTACCCTTTTCTGAGTTCCAGAGACTAAACTTTGGTCACTGCCATTATATAGCAAATGCTTTTCCTCAATAACTACCTTGCTGGCCTCTACATTTTAAATTATATGTACCAACTGTACATTGCAAATGATAGCATGTGATAAATACTTTCAAACTGGTTTGAGGCTAGACCCTAAAATAGAAACTGAAGAGAAAGAAAAGTATCTTACTTCTGTAGCACGTAACTGTGAAGATGACGCCATGTAATCTGCTTCTAACTTGTTCTTCTCTGAGATCACGGTAGTATTTTGAAGAATCAAATCAACTTTTTGTATATGCAAAGAAGTGCAAATCTAGGAGCACACAACACATAAAATTTGGCTTTTAAGTTTTACAACTATGAAAAATGCCACAGCTCTTTTTTTCCAAAAACAAAATTAGGAATCATGAAAATTAACATCGTCCTACTGTGACTGACATCTCCATCAAATAGTTAATATACAACTGCTTTTTTAAAAAGTAACTTCCTAAATATTTAAGTCATCTGGAAGAAAATAATCCACTCCAATGAGTTAACTTTTGAAATTCTTTGTAAGCATCAAAACCAAAACAAGCTGAAACTACTCCCAAAAATCTTTTGTATATTATCAAAACAAAAAGCATTTTAAAGTTATTATATCCCATACAGTCCTCCAAAAATTACTAAATTTTAGTATCTAGCAAGTATTTTCTTTTTAAAGTATCAACAATTAAGAAAATATCTTACCTTTACAAGGCCTGTTAATTCAATAACAAGTTTTGCTTTTTGAACATTTATTTCTTTGATTTTGGTACTTGCTTTTCGTTCTTCCTCTTCCAGATTGCAAGTATCCTGTTCCATCAGCCTTATACTATATTACAGACACATATAAGGATGGAGAGATCAGAGCAAAACACAGGACTGAGCTCAAAGCCTAAGGTCCCCTGCAGTTTTCTGGGTTATAGTAATGGTAACCAGAAGCTAGATCCTAGATTTAAGAATTTCTTAATGCACTGAGTTGGCATCAAAATATATTGTGGAGCTATGTGACCAGCATAGTCTATTGTCAGTAATGGTGCTGATGCAGAATATGGAATCAGAAAGAGAGCCTGAATTTCCCTTTTGTTATTCATCAAGAAGCAGTACTGGACAAATTACACCTTGGAGCTTTAGCTTCTTCATCAGTACATATTGCAGATAAGAAAACTTCCTCTCACTGAACTTGGGAGAAAAACACAATACAGCATAACACTTGGCCCAGAATTTACTAATATAAATTGATATTGACATTGTTCATAAAACATAATCCTTAAGCAGGTAGAACTGACCCATAGGTAAAAACCAGAAGAAAAAGAAAAATCAACACAAGGGTTGGGAGCGTAGCTCAATTGGAGTGTTCGCCTAATGAGCACAAAAACTTTGCCTCAATCCCCCCAGCGGCACTGAGCAGGACTGGTGGTGCATAATCCCAGCACTTGGAAGACAGAGGCAGGGAAATCCTAAGTTTAAGGAGCTACATAGCAAATGAGGCTAGCCTGCGCTATCCTGAGCTACCCTACCCCGTCAACTGCCATACAAGTGTCCTAAAATTATTATTAAAATAACTATAAAAGATTGAGAAACAAAAGTTTGAAAAGTTAAGCAATCACCTATGATTATAGACATTAAGTGGTAAGATAAGTTTAAAACCATATCCATGGTCTTCCCACTACACCATGGTGACTCCAAGGAGATACACAGAAGACAGAAGTAATAATAAATAAGAACCACAACCACAGCAGGTGCTGTACAAGGAAGAGTTGCCGGAGAGAAAAACAAGATTCTGATTAATTACAAAAGCCAGTTTTAGGAAGCACAAGGTGCCGGCTGGCGAAAACCAACCAACCACTCAACCCAAACTTCTGAAATAGTATTCTGGATGAACTGAATATAGAGTCCAAAAATCACTCCAGGTCATCACCACAGAAGTACAAAGTAAATTCAGGCAGAACTAAAATAGTGGGCTGGTAATGGGCAATAATTCACTTTTTTTTTCCAAAAACCATTAATAAGGAAGTTTAAAACAAGGTCCAACAAAGGAGTCATAATAGTCACACAGTAAAGTTTAAGTGGTTGTCATCAATTGAAGATAAGATTAAAGTAAAGGTTCGAAAGTGATAAGCAAGGTTAAAAACTGAAAAAGAAAACCTAAGAAAGAAGCTATTTGCTTTAAAAAAGACTAAAAACCAATTTTTTCCTAATTCACTTTACTGTTTTCTTCTGTAAAAAACTTTTTCAACATTCCCATTTCTTTTCATCTTCATTCATTTTTTGAGAAATTAGTTGACTACTGTATTCACATCATTTTCACACTCCTCCCTCACCCCAACCTCCACCACTCTATGGCCTACCCTTTCCAAATTTATACTCATTCTCTCCCTCCCTCCTTCCCTTCCTCTGTCCATTCACTGCTTCTCATAGGTACATGTCTTTGGGCTTACCACTTGGGATTAGATAACCTATTAGGAAGCTCTTCCCTGGTGAAAACTGGTCCCCTCTCACTCAGTAGCCACTGACTGCGTGCAGCTCTTTATTTATGGGTGGGGCCTTGTGAAATGTCCCCAGTCTGTGCTCTCATGTTACCAGTTCAACAAAATAAATCCTCAACAGTGCACTTTTATACTGGGGGGGGGGGGGCAACCAATAGCTGTCTACCTGGACTTAAGCCTCCCTTAAATAGCTTAAGGAGATATTTCATGCCTGGTATTGTAAACCCAGCCAACCACCCATAGCTGGAGAGGTCACAGACCCTAGCTAGGAAAGAACCTACAACTGCCATTTTCCTATACCAATACAATTTCTAACCATATTCTAAACACTTACACTCACAGGTATTAAGTGGGTCAAAGGACTAGGAAGAGAATACATTAGTCTGCCCTTTGCCCCATGTACCACAACTGCAATTTGAGCATTGATATTAAAACTTTAGAAAGTACTATAAACAGCTGTTGAACAGCCAGCACTCATGCTGTGGTTTTTTTTTTTTTTTTAAGCTCCCCACCCAAAGCTCCAAGATACCTTGCCAGCTTGGAGCTGATTTTCTGCTCCAGCTGTCTTTTCCTGGTTTTTCTTTCAAGAAGCTCCTTCTTCTTCAGTCTCAGCTCATTGTCTTTGAGCTCAAGATGCCTGTTCGAATCACGTAAGGCCAGCAATCCTGATTCCACTGCTTCTAATTTTCTATTAATTTCCTATGGGATATTCAATATTTTTAACAAAAAATGTTTAAAGTTCTACAGTACTAAAAACCCAGTTAACATTTTAATAACTGTATCAAGTGAACCAACCTTTAGCTGTTCTTCCAAGTGTCTTCTTTGTTCTAGATCCACAGTGACAGTGAGGAACTGGGCTACTTTCAAGGACGTGTTACTAGAAATAACTTTATTTGAATAGAAAGAAGTTTTTAACACATACTTTTCTTCTGCTGTATAAATTTGTTTTAATCGGGTTTCTTGTATTACCTATAATGTAAAGCAGGAATTCATGAACATCAATAAAAATCATGATATATGCTTTAAAGGACTAAAGAATTAGGAACATAAACCAATTCCCAGCACCCACATGGCAACTCAGAACTGTCTGTAACGCCAATACCTGACACCCACACACAGACAGACAGACATGCAGGCAAAACACCAATGCACATAAAGTATTTTAAAAAAAGAACATAAACCAGAAGAATTCTAGAAGATCAAAATACCCAACTTAATACAACCTATCTGACATCTCTAAAATGTGGTTAATGTATTTCAGGTAAATGTTTTAGAAACAACATAAAGGAGGCCTGACCCATAAATAAAGAGCTGCACGCAGTCAGTGGCTACTGAGTGAGAGGGGACCAGTTTTCACCAGGGAAGAGCTTCCTAACAGGTTATCTAATCCCAGTGGTAAGCCCAAAGACATGTACCTATGAGAAACAGTGAGTGGACAGAGGAAGGGAAGGAGGGAGGGTGAGAATGAGATACTCTAATCATATCTTCCTTAGAGATACCATGATCCAAGTGCCCAATATGTAGAAGTAATTTTTATTCTCCTGACTCAACTGTTGTCTGGGAGCTTACTACTCCTTCTGCTGGCCTAGGCCTAGTCCCGCAAGGACTCAAACTTGTCCTCAAATAAACTCAGCAATTTCCTCTAATCTTCTGGCTTCTTCTCATTTTCTGGCTCGTTTCATCTTTACCTGAGTTCTCTCTCTGCAACCCATCTTTCTACTACTGTCCTGGTAAAACTCTGCCTTCTTTCTCTCTCTGTAAAACTGTCAAAGTAGCTTCCCTTTCCTCTCTGTTCTCATGAGAGTTGGGTGTATCCTATTCTGTCAAGTCTGATTCTGGCCCTCAATTAAACATCACTTTCAAACATGGGTGCTTCCTTCTACAAACTAACTTTACCTTCATCTGGAATTAAAGGCATGCACCACCACACATGGAACTAAGCTTTTCTTAAAGTGATATTTGCTCTGTTCCAGGCTGGCCTTGAACTCTGATCTGTTTGCCTCTGTCTCCTGGATTAAAGGCATATTTGCATTTCAGCTGGATCACAAAGACCTAGAAGATCTTTAGATGTGATCTCTTGCCAGATGGATCACATAGACCCAGAAGGACTTTGGCTGTGATCTCTTGCCAGAACAGCCATGTTCTTCAACACCAGTTGGCTATCTTAGCTAAACAGTTTACTCTTTCCTCATCTCCATAACATTTTTCAAAGGTACACAATCTCATACTTAATTTCTCCATGTTTAGAATATTAGATGAAAATATTTCTCATGGAATTCAAAGAGTTTTTATTTTGACCTTTGTTCTTTAATCATTTTTCTTCACTTATACAAGAGTTTCATAAATCAAAACATTCTAAGCACCATAACATCATTAGAGTTGATTGTCTACTATCAATAAGTATAGGGATGCCTTCCCCCCCAGTCTCTGAAGATTCATAATCAATACTATATTGAGGCTTGCTTCACCACAGAAAGCCCTAGTCTAAGTGAAGAGATAAGACCCTTTAAGCATAATGAATAAAGAGGGTATACACTGTCATCCTAAATCTTGAGTAATTTGAAAAAAAAAAAAAAAGAATTTTCATGAAAACAAATTTTAATTGGGATTTGAAGTGACACAATCCTAAGAAGGACATTTCAAGCTAAGGAACTGAACAGACAACTAAACCAACAGAGAGACTCAAAAACTAATGGGAGGAAGCTGGTATAGTGCCACACTCTTGAAATTTCAGCAACTGAGAGGGAGAGCCAGGAGTTCAAGGTCATTCATGGCTATATAGTATGTTTGAGGACAGCCTGAGTTAAGATGTCTAAAAACTATTCCCACTTCCAAAAAACAAAACAAAACAAAACAAAACAAACAAACAAACAAACAAACAAAAAAAAAAAACCAAAACCCAAAACCAAAAGAGAACAATCCAATGAACAGTATGTAATCTGTTAAAGACCTGAAATGTTGCCAGGAATGAACTTTGTGAGTTCGAGGACAGCCTGAACTACAAAGTGAGTTCTAGAATAGCCAGGAATATACAGAGAAATACTGCCTTAAAAAAAAAGACCTGAAATGTTAAGATCCAATCATAAAATACAGCAAAGAGTGTGTTTTTATTCGCAGGAAAAAGTGTAACAATGGTCACCATTATCTATCCATACACATGAAAGAGACAGGATAGCTGGGTTATAAATGTATTCAATTCCTTTACCGAACACTGTACGTTCTGGAAGACAGTTTACATATGTCAAGGCTTTATTAAGTACTAGAAATGCTTCCTAACAAGGCTTATAGACATCTCTGAAAAGTTTCATAACAAAGTATTTTCACCCAGTGTATTACTGAATTGGTCACTGGACAACTGGATATTTTAGGAACACTTACTGAATTTAAGAATAGAAACATTTCACTTGAGTTGGGAATGCAGCTAACCTGCACAGTGTGTGCCTCCCAGTGCAGGGTGCTAGGCTCAACCCCTAGCTCTGCCAAAAAATGTTTAAGGCATTTAAAAGAAAAGTCACTTATAGCACCAAAGAAATACACAAATGAAAAATACTTAAAAAATACAGGAGAAGGAAGAGTTGATTTAGCCTTAATGTAAGTTATATGAAGTGACTATTTCTCCACTACAAACAAAAGCGTGGAATTTCTATAGAAAAGTAAACGAGGTTGAACATAAAAGCACATATGAACAATTCAACCTATATCCTGTTCAGTGAAAGGGACTGTATACGGATATCAACTGCTACTCTGTCAACACGTGAAGCAATAAGCCCTTTCCAAAGCTTACACTGCGGCAGGAGTAAGGAATCCCAACTCTCCTTCCTCTCACCTCTAAACTTATGACAGGGACAGGTTTGGTCTATACAAATGGTCTATGCTTCTTTTCATCACCGAAATAAGACAAGAAAAATACTCAATCTCCCCTGACCCCTTTCTTTCTTCTTAGACAGAATTTTTCAGTGCATCACCGGGGCTGTCCTGGAACTTGCTGTGTAGATCAGGTTGGCCTTGAACTTAGAGGTCCATCTGCCTCTGCCTCCAGCGGGCTGGGATTACAGGCGTGTGCCACCACTGTCCAGCACGACATGATTTTTAACCAAAGGCAGAAACAACTTGCTATAAGTAACTAATTTTTGCAAAATAACTTGGTTAGCAATCTTATCTTGTCTATTAGTGAAGTACAGAGTTGCAAATGATCACCTTAGAACACCAACAGCCTGGGCATTAGGAAATGAGGTCATTAGCATGAACTATGTTAGGTTTATATTAATTCTCAGTTCACACACACGCCATCAAAATGTAAACTTAGTAGTATGACAAACAAACAAACAAACAAACAAACAGCCCAAGCTAGAGGTAGTGGTGCACAAATGTGACCCCACATTTGGGAGGCTGAGTAAAAAGAAACTAAAGACCAGGCTTGGCCACACAGTAAGTTCAAGGAGAATCTGGGAACATGACATAAAACAACACCCCCAAAACACACACACACACACACCAGTTCTAAGTGAGATTTGTTCTGTCACTGCTTGTAAAAAAAATTTAAGGATGTATTTGCTAAGATAGTAAGTTCTCATGAAAAGTAGCCATTTGTATGTTGAGGTGGTCTTCAATGAAACCTTTATGAAGGTGGAAGCTCACCAGAACACATCTATACCCTGTCCAGCGTTCTAAAGTCCTCTTGAAATATAATCTAGGATGCAAGCTTTTTAAAGTTTAAATCACCACATACATATGAAGCAAGGCAGAATCAGCTAAAAGCATCTGAGAATTTCAGCTTTTAACTTTATTCAATTCCTCTAAAAAGAAAAGCACTTAGCAGGGTGTGGTGACACACACCTGTAATCCCAGCAGTCTGGAAGGCAGAGGCAGGCAGATCTCTGTGAGTTCAAGGCCAGCCTGGTTTACAAAGAGAGTCCAAGATAGCCAAGGCTCAAAAAACCAAAAAGAAAAAGAAAAGCTTTTATTAATTTGTTCTAGGTAACTGTATCACTTCTGTTATAGGTCATATTATGACTGTTAAAATACAAAGACTGTTTCTACACGTTTACTTTCTTACCCGTTCAATTCTTTCTCGGGTCCTCTCAGTTCCCACAGGAACCTCATGAATATGATACTGGCAGCAAAGGTAACTCATCACAGGATCAGGTGCATCAAATAACTCTCGCAAGTATGAAAAAAATCCATACTGTCTGAAAAGCAAAGTACTGATTTGGTTTTTCTTTTTAAAATATTACTTTAAAAACATGGTTACAAGCATGCCTATAATCTCAGCGCGCAGGGAGGCACAGGCAGGGGTACCTCTGTGAGTTCAAGGCCAGCCTGAACTCTACAAAATGAGTCCAGGACAGCCAAGGCTACACAAAGAAACCCTGTCTCGAAAAACAAACAAACAACAAACCTGATTACTGGGCTGAAGAGATGGCTCAGCAGATGAAATGCTTGCCTTGTAAGTACAGCAACAAAAAAATGTGGGTGCACTAGACTGGAATTCAAACCCCACAACCTATACAAAAACTCTAGGCAAAGTGGCCCTGGCTATTAACCCAATGGAAAGATGGAGATAGTAGATCACTGGGGCATCAAGCAACACAGTCTACCCTACTTGGTAAATTCCAGCCCAGTATGAGACTTTGTCCTTTCCTCCACACCATCACCACATCAATAAATAAATAAATAAATAAGTAAACAAATAAAACCCCAAAAACCACACAGTGTGGTAGTTTGAATGAGAATGGCCCCCATAGGCTCATGTTTGATTACTTGGTCCCCACTTGGTGGAACTGTTTGGGAAAGATTTGGAGGAAGGCCTTTGTTGGAAGGTTTCAAAAGCCGACACCAGGCCATTTCTGTGCCCTGTGCCACTGGGTCAGATGTAAGCTCTTAGTAACTGTCCCAGTGATGTGTCTCCCTGCTAGGTTCCATGTACCCCGCTATGATGGTCATGGATTCTACTAATCCTCTGAAACTGTAAGCAAGCCCAAGTTAAACTTTTACTTTTACAAGCTGCCTTTGTCATGGTGTCTCTTCACAGCAATAGAGCTGGGGGTGGTGACACATACCTTCAATCTCAGCACTGAGGAGGCAAAGGCAGGTGGATTCTGTAAGTCCAAGGACAGCATGTTCTACATAGTGAGTTTCAAGACCGATAGAGCTACACTGTGAGACACTGACTCAAAACAATTACCCCCACCCCCACGCCCACAAAAAAAAAAAAAAAAAAAAAGAAGAAGAAGAAGGAAATGTAACTAAGACACACATTTTAGCAATAGTAGAAGAAAAGGATTTTTACATTTTAAAATCACTGGTGCTATTTTCTTACTTGCTATTAAGCTTAAGCCTTTTCACACTTACAAACTATTTTTTAATGAACTATTTTTTTAATATTAAGACTGTCTAGTTATATCCAGAGACCAGATATTTACATGATTGTATATATAAACCTGCAGTTCTTTACATTTAGCCCTACACAGAAATTATTTTTGCTTTAGAAAATGATTTATTACTTATTTCCAAAATAGCTAACTATCCCTTTTACCTTTAGTGAAAGACATCTTTCTTCAACTAATCCAACACTGTTCCACTAATTTGAAAGATCACTTCTATGAAACACGAACTATGCTAACTGGCACATTCCTAAGCTTCAACTTTTCCCAGTTTTAGACTTCAGCAGAGCTCCTAAGACAGACAATACAGCTTATAACAAAGACAGACAATACAGCTTATAACAAAGGCAGACAATACAGCTTATAATAAACATATTATGTGAAGGAGACTTAGAAGTCACTTAAGATTATTCAGTGTTTAAATTAGTTTAATAATACTTTCAACTTACTTTAACTCATTCAGAGATCTTGAAGGTGCTTTGTCTGCATATGAAATTTTGGGAGCAATAACAGCATTTACTCTTAGTTTCTTATTGTCACGAACCTGAACAGAGGAAAAAGACAGTTTTAATTACCATCTGTTTAACTGGAATAATTTTTTAAGTCACCATATTCCCACTGGCATTGCTAGGGCAATCAGAATTTTTAAAATTAATTAAATAATTATTTATTCACTTTACATCCTAATAGTAGCCCCTTCCCTCATCTCCTGGCTCACCTACCCTCCCTCTCTTTCCCCCCGCCCCCATGCCCCACCCCTACTCCTCAGAAAAGGTGAGCCCTTCCCACTACCCAAGCCACGCCGCCGGCATATGAAGTTGCTTCAGGACTGAGTACATCCCTGTGCTCTTCCCCTGTGACCTAGCAAGGCAAGGCAGCCAGATGGAAGTGAAGGGTGATCAGAAAGCTAAGCAAAGGATTAGCTTTTTCTTTAACATTTACCCACCCTAAAGCCAGGCATGATGGTTCATACCTTTAATCCCAGCACTCAGGGAAGCAGAGGCAGGAGCTCTCAGTGAGTACAAATTGAATCCAGGACAGCCAAGGCTACACAGGGAAACCCAGCCTCAAATCTAACATATACACACACACAACCTATAAATTCAATATGAGCTTCTCTACTTTATAGAAGCTTCTTTATAAAAGCTACTTCTCTACTTTATAAAAGCTTCTCTGCTTTTGTGTGTGTGTGTGTGTGTGTGTGTGTGTGTGTGTGTGTGTGTGTGTGTTTCCTTCTCTCAATGCAAGGTCTTAGTTACTCTGTGAACAAGAACTATGTACCTGAGGTTAGCCTCAAACTCACATCTTTTGCTTCAACCTCTTATAATGGCATGATCTGATGCTTTTTATTTGATTGCTAATTACTCTGATCCCAGAGATCTGCTTGTTGTCTTTTATGAACAGACATTCAAGTACGCCAAAATGATGTTTTGTAATCCTTGCTTCCAATTTATCCCTGATTAGCTGAATAAATTACTACACATCTGGGGAGGGCAGAAGTGAGATAGGGGTGGCAAAAGTTATCAGACTTGGAAGAGAAAAGGATCAGGGGAGAGACAGGTAGAGGAAGAGTGGAAGCAAAGTTGCCATGGGTTGAAGCATGGACAGAAGCACATGGCTCAACTGGCATCAATGGAGGAAAGCAGCCAAGATGGGAAACAGCATGTGAAAGTATGGATGTGAAGTAGCCCAGAGAGAAATGATCAGAGCAACTGGCATAGAATGTGGGATTGGGAGATAAAGGATAGCATAGGAGGTTAATATCTGTTCTGCCCAAGTAAAATGAACCCTATCTCAGGTGTCTTTATTGTTTGATAACGGGTTAAATAATACTGCCAGATAGGCTATTAGTAAACATTATTAGCTCATTTGTATGAACTAAACAGCCTTTCAAGGGCTGGGATTACAGGTGTGTGCCCCTCCCTATGCCCATCCAAGGGCCTATTTCTTTCAGAAATATGTACTGAATTTTCAGATGAAACAAGGTATCTGGTACTGGTTTCAAAATATATAGATGGCAGATTTATACTTTCATTAACAGAAGATTATCTTGCATGGGCTCACCTATCTGCAAATAATGATTATGAACTATAGGCAAAATTTCACACAATCATTTAAAAAATACTGGAAAGCAAATTGGAAGGATGGAGTTAAGTGAGACCTGAGTTGTGACTTGAAAACTCCCTAATTGAGCAGGAGCAGTATAGGAATGAAAATTCAGATAGAAAGATGTAGTCTATTGCTTGAAGAAATCAGAGGATGGCTACATAAATGAAAGGGTAAATTCTTAGGATGCTGTCAAGTGAGAAGCATTAGATACTCAGACCCGTTTCAATCTTTGGCTGGTCCTTCAACTATAAACTTATGGAAAAATTCTAGTGACTATGTGAAAGCAACAGAAGCCTTGGGGCTGGAGGGGTGGGGTTGGGGGGACACACTGAATGGGAGGGGCGCCAGAGATGGCTCAGTTCATAAAATGCCTGTCATGTGTTCATAACCCTAACATCCACATAAAAGCTGGGTAGGGCAGCATGTATCTATAACCAAAGCAATGGGTAGGTACAGAGACAAGAAGACCTTATTAGTCAGCCAGCCAGCCAATCAGTAAGCTCAACGTTAAGTAAAAGACTCTGTTACAAAATTAATGTGGACGGAGAAAGACACCAGATGTTGACCTCTGGCTTCCACATCTCTCTCTCTCTCTCTCTCTCTCTCTCTCTCTCTCTCTCTCTCTCTCTCTCTCTCTCTCTTACACACACACACACACACACACACACACACACACACACACACACACACACTTTAGTTGCTATCAGTTTGAAATTTGAGCCTAATTAAATTTGCTGCTATCCAGTCTCTTCAAAAAAGAACTTATCCTAGGGTATGATCTACAATTCTAGTGAATAATGAAAATTCTTATGTATAAGAATTAAATGCCATCACAGCTAAGAGAAAAAGCAGTCAAGAGAAACTTATCTCATCAGAACACAAATGGTAAATGTCAGGTTTAGCATACCCAAATTTTAAAGCAGTTAAACTTGTTTAAGAATATGATTACCACACTGAATTAACACATGACTGACCCTCGTGGATATAGTAAGCAAACAGATTTTAATAGAAACTCTAGGGAAAAAATACATTATTCAAGATAAGAAAATTTCTCATGGAAGAGGGTGTCTAGAAAATATAAAGAATAACAACACATCAAGAAAAAGTGGAATGTTGGGATAATCTCTGTGCACTGTGTAAAGGTTATTTTTGAATTATTCAAATGCTAATTTCTGTATAGCAGAGTTGAGACCAGGCTGGACTTTGGACTTTAGCATTGTTATTTTTATGAAGCATCACCAGTCTCAGTGTTTTGTAAACATCTTCTACATTACTTTCTGATTGGTTTAAAGGACTAAATGGTAGGGGCCGGAGAAATGACTCAGAGGTTCTGAGCACTGTTGCTTTTTCAAAAGTCCTGAGTTCAATTCTCAGCAACCACATGGTGGCTCACAACTATCTATAAGGAGGTTTGGTGCCCTCTCCTGGCAGGCAGGCACAAATGCAGGTAGAAAATTGTATACATAGTAAATAAATAAATCTTAAAAAAAAAAAAAAAAAAGAACTAAATAGTCTACAGCAAAGTAAGAGAGGATAGGTGGGGCATCTGGAAAGATAGGAACTCTGGGAAGGAGGAGAGAGAGATTCGCTAGCCAGAAACAGAGGAAGAAGCAAGTGCCAGTACTGAGGAAAGGTAACAAGCCAAGTGGCAGACTGGACTAGAATAAACAGGTTAACTAAGTTATATGAGTTAGTTGGGAAACAGCCTAAGCTAAGGCCTGAACTATAATAAATAATAGTCTCTCTCGGTGTCATTACTGGGAGCTGGTGGGTTGAAACAGTCTGGTGACTGTGGAACATTAACAAAACAACTCAATTAAAAACAAAAAATGGAGCATGAACTAAGCAGAGTTCCCAAAAGATGAAACAAATGGACTAGAAACATTTAAAGAAATGTTCAACACTCTTAGGCATCTGGTAAAGGCCAATTAAAATTGCTCTGAGATTTCATTTTACCCCAGTCAGAATGTCCAAGATCAGTAAAACAAATGGCAGCCGTGATAGCTAATCTTGGTTGTCAACTTGACTACTTTTCAAAGCAACTAAACCTCAAGCACCTAGCATACCTGTGAGGAACTTTTCTTGGTTGGATCACCTGAAGTCAGAAGATCCACCTTAAATCTGGGCCACACCTTCTGGGGGCAGCCCACATAAAAGACCATGGAAGAAGGAAGCTTCCTGTCTGCTTGCCCTTACTCTCACTGGCAAGCACATCTATCTTAACTCTTCCTTTGCTGGTGTCAGAACCTACTTCTTTGGGAAAGAAAACTTGCAGCTGTGTAGGATCTCCTGAGACTGCAGCACCAGATTGGGACTGCTGAGACACCTAGTCAGGTAGACTGAATAACTATTGGATTCTTGGACTTTCTGTCAGAAGACAGGTACTACTGGACTACTTGGACTGCAAGCCACTCTAATAAACCCCTTTCATATGTATGTATGTATGTATGTATGTATGTATGTATGTATGTATGTACATACGTATATATGTATGTATGTTCATTCCACTGGTTCTGATCCTTAGTTAACTGCAAGTAACACAACAGCACATGCCGCCAAGGATGTGGGCAAGAGGAACACAGGGTTCATTGCTAGTGGGAGTACAAACTGATATAGCCATTATGAAAATCAGTGTGAAGGTTAACTGAAAATTGATGTATGGCAAGATCCAGCTAAACTACTCTTGGGCTACCCAAACGGCTCTATATATTACCACAGGAGACACTTACTCATCCACGCTCATTGTTACTTTAGATTCTCAGAAGCCAGAAATTAGAAACAGTCAACATGTACACCAAATGATGAGTAGACAATGAAATTGTGATATACATATACACAATGGAATATTATCCAGCTGATAAAAAAATTATAAAACTTGCAGGTTAATGGATGGAGCTTGAAACAATTATCTTGAGTGATCCCCCAAAATAAGTATTGCAATCTTTCTCTTATACAGAGTGTTAGCTTTCACGCTTTAGATGTGTTTCAATCTTAATAACTACATGGATTAGGTGCTAGTAAGGAATCATGAGGGAAGTAGGAATTCTTCAAATAAAATGTGGTGTTATAAAGACTTAAAGGGGAAAGAAGAATGGGAAGATTAAATAGGAAGTGGGATGGGAAGGCAGAGTAAAGAAGAGACTATGGGGAGGGACAACTAATTCTAAACACCATTTGAAAAACCATATGCAGACCTATTACTATAGAAACTTCCTAATATGTATACATATATGAAAGAAACCATATAATGGAGGACACAATGCTCCATCTAGATATCTTACCCCATAAAGTTAAAACCCCCAGTGGCAGGAATAGATTGCATCTTAAGTCATTATCCAAAGCTCCTCCTGCTCTCCAAACCCCACAGGCTACAGTCTTTTGGCTACCTTCCATAATCTTGGCAAGACCTTATTGCTTATGTAATAAAACATGGAGAATAGAGCTGACGCCCAGTCAGAAGCTTCATCCTTCTTGACTAGCATTTGCAGTTATAAAAGGTACTTTGCATGTTACTGGAGGAGAAAAGCCATCAATTTCATCCAGCTACAAATTAGTTCTATGACCTGTAACAGAAACATGCTTGCAAGCTATACTGGTACATCAGTGGCACACATGTTATGGAAGTAATTAACTTTGTTTAAAAGGCCCACTCTATGAGATGAATCCATAGATGACACTGCCAAAGTGGTCAACAACTTGAGAGTAGATAGACTACAGCCTAGGAGAAAACCTAATAATATTATACTGCTAAACTGTAGCAGTGATTCTCACAAGCCCTTTAGGAGTCAGACATCATATAGCTTGCATAGATTGCATGTATTACAATTCATAATAGTAGCAAAATTAGTTATGAAGTAGTAATGAAATCATTTTATGGAAGAAACTGTATTAAAAGGTCATAGTACTAGGAAGGTTGAGAACCACTGTGCGTGCTAAAGGGATACAGCACTAAAATGACTCCTAAAGACACAATGCTATACCAATAGAGCAGAGTTCTCTCAACCCTTATCAGAGATACTGCTCTTGCAGCAGTTGGTAATTAACAAAGAGACCACACACCTTTAATGCCAGCACTTGGATCGCTTTGAGTTCGAGGCCAGCCTGATTGGTCTACAAAGTGAGTCCAGGACAGCCAGGGTTACAGAGAAACTCTGTCTCCAAAACACACACACACACACACACACACACACACACACACACACACACACACAGAGAGAGAGAGAGAGAGAGAGAGAGAGAGAGAGAGAGAGAGAGAGAGAGAGAGAGAGAGAGACTCACAATTGGACAATGTGAAGAGTGTTACAGGTGTTGAAGCACTTAGTCCAAAGTCTTTTTATCAGTAACCCTCCCTGCCTCAGGGACCTACGCAGAAAGGAAGAGGAAAAAAATTTAAGAGCCAGAGGTGATGAACGACTCCAAGGAAACAGTGCCTTCCAGATACAACTTGACTGATACACATATGAACTCAGAGACTGTGTCAGCGCACAGAAGCCCTACACAGACTCAAAACCAGACAAAATGTCAGCATAGAACAGGGGAAATGGACAAAAAGTTCCACCCCTAACCAAAAAGCTACTTCAATCAATACCTGGTAGGAAGCGCTAAACCAGATTTCTCCAATGATGTGTCCCTGGGTATGGTATGTCAACCACACTCCTGAATAGGTCCCATGCTTAATAGTTGCCAACCTAAAATGGACTCCATGATTTTATGTGTTTAAGTATTATGTGCTCTGTGTTTTGTTTCTGGTATTATTTTGTTGTGTTGGTTTTTACTTTACTCCTGTGTGTGCCCCCATCCCTTTTTTTGACAGAGAGAGAACATGAAGTTAGGTGGGGAGAATTTGGAAGAAGTTGGGAAGGGTAAAAATATGATTAAAATATAATGTGTAGTTTTTGGTTTTGTTTGTTTGTTTTGAGTCCAGGTTTCTCTTGTAGTCCTGGACATCCTGGACTCTGTAGATCAGGCTGGCCTCGAATTCACAGAGATCCACCTGCCTCTGCTACCCGAGTGCTGGGATTAAAGGTGTGCACCACCACACCTGGCTGTATAATTTTTAAAAACAAAAATCTGGAAAAAAAAATGATGAGCTTAACTTTGAAATACACTACAGAAGTTGGAAGGGTTCAGTGATATATGGCAGTAGTTCCAAAGCTGAGGCAAGATCAAGAGGCAAGAAGATCTTTGGAGTTCAAGCCCCTGGAAGTTCACAGCAAGAGCTATTTAAAAAACAAATTAAATACAACATTCTCTCACTTGAATCGTTTGAATAAAACGATTCAAAGTGAATTTTAATAAACCATCTTTCTAAAGACCATGTGATGGTTTGAATAAGATTGGCCCCTATAGGCTCATATATCTGAATGCAAAGGTATGGCCTTGTTGGAGTAGGTATGGACTTGTTAGAGGAAGTGTGTTACTAGGGGTGGGCTGTGGAGTTTCAAATGCTCAAGCCAGGCCCTATGCCACTCTCTCTTCCTGCTGCCCGCCAATGCAGATTTAGAAATGCTCAGCTACCTTCCCTGCAACTGGTCTGCCTGCACGCTGCCATGCTTCCCGCCATGATGACAATGGACTAAACCTCTGAACTGGAAGCCAGCCCCCAATTAAATGTTTTCCTTTATAAGAGTTGCCTTGGTCATGGTGTCTCTTCATGGCAACAGAAATCCTAAGACAGACCATACAGCAAACATTTAAAAGAGATATATAAAACATACATTGGGCAGGAGAGGTTAAGGAGTAAAATGTGTGCCTTGTAAGCACAAGAACCTAAGTTTGATCCCCAGAGTCCAAATAAAGAGTGGAGGATAGGGCTGCACACTTGTAACCCAGTGTAGGGGAAGTGAAGACAGGCAGATCCTTTGGACTTTGCTGGCCTGCCAGCCTATTCTAACTGGTGAGCTCCAGGTGAGTAAGAAACCTGGTCTCAAGAAACCCCAAATCAAACCAAAAAGCCATCCCCACTCCAAAAAGAATAAAACCCCAAACTAAACCAAAACAATCAAAAAACTCCAACTCCAAACACACACACACACACACACACACACACACCCCAAAAGACAAACCAATGCTGAGACAGTAGAATGGAGGAGTTTCATTTATGATTGACAGAGTAACGCTCTAAAACTTCTTTCAGGTCATTTTACGAAAAACAAAACCCATACAACAACAACAACAACAACAAAACGAGTAAGTGCATTGATGATAAGGTGATATTATTTCAGAAAATACATAAGGAGATTATAAATCCATAAAGGAGAAAATCAGAACGTGCCTTGTCAATTAGAATGTATTATTGGTTAATACTTGCCTCTCTGAGGAAAATCTCCATATCTTCTTGACTTTCAAACACAAAGGCTCTTAGGTCATTTGAAGAAATATGATTTTCAACATATTTTGCATTTTTATTATCTTTCATATTAATCTAAAAAGAGAAAAAATGTTTTACTGAAATCCAGTGATTATTAAATACATATACATATGTCTTTGATTATTTAATAAATTTACTGCTAAGTAATTTTAAAACATTTCATTTGTTACTCAGAACCATCACACAATGTTCAGTTTTAAGTTATCTTAAAAAGAGCTCTGGTTTCCTTCTGGTTAACTCATTCAAAGTTGGAGACTGCTACCTACAAATACAGATAGTTTTCATCTTTCCCCAGACTGAGTATCTTTCTTCTTAATCTTGACAGAAATGTCCTATTCTACTTGGCAATAGCTGGTAAAACAAAACAAACAAAACAAACAAACAAACAAAAAACATAACAAAATCTTCATTAGATACATGGAAAAAACTTGTTATCACAATCAGCTATCAGACCCTCAAAGTCAAAGATTTGCATCACTACAACATAAACTTACTTATTTTAAGTTTTTGGTTTTTTTCTACTATGAAATTCAATGAACAATTCATTGTGTGGCTTGTGTTGCTGGCCTCAAACTTGTGATCCTCCACATAAACCTCATAGGTCCTGGTATTACAAGCATGTACCACCACATACAACTTTTACTAACATGTTTAATAAATACTTACTAATTAGACATTACTGACATTCTATGGGAAATAATAAGACAGATATGGAAGAACTATCTCAAGAATACCAAGTCTTTATTACAGAAGCAAAATAAAAAGCAAAGCACCATATAGTTCTCATTAGCAAAGACACACTAGGAAGTGTTGTCTAGACCTCACAGGAGAGCTAGATGAAAGACAAGGTATTACACAGGACGCTGCACCCTGAAGCACGCTATTTTTAACTAGGACTCTGGTCTGGGGATATAGCTCAGTGGGAGAGCACTTGTCTACTATGTAACAGGTCCTACATTCAATTTCCAATACTGCTTAAAAAAATGTATTGTTTTTAAAAAGTAGGTTTGCTATATAACCAGTGTCCAATACTATTACTCTCTATTTTCTACATCAAGTGTAGAAAAACGGGAATGCCGACAGACAGCAAACCGTAAAACATGATCATTCAAGCACACATTCTATAAACATCTAGTGTCTATCATTTCACATTCTTTTTCATAGTCAGTTATTTTGTGGTAAAGAAGAGCAAATGTTCACTTCAACTTCTAGAATGAACAAAAATAACTGCTATGGATGAGCCAGCATGACTTGGTTCTCAGGTTTTTCCAGAGTGTATTTATTATAAGAATCTTTCCATTAGAGAACCCAACTCTCTCATCTTGTGTGAATAGTTCATTACACGGCCATTCAACACTCTGAAATCTCACTAATCATTTTGTTCACTAGCTCATTTGTGCCACTCGAGCAGTAAGTGATCTATCTTTTTTCCAGGTTTAATATATATGCTCAAGTAAAATTTATAAGACACACTAGTTCTTCAGTTTCCTGTTCCTTTCTTTCTGGTATTCAGTTGACATACTCCTTGCCTACGGTTTTTAAAGAATTTTATAGGTACACCTTCAGAAAATAGTAAGATACAGACTGGCAGGCATAAGAGACATAGCACTCTTCACTTCATCTAGTTAATGTAGTCTCCTGTTTCACAAATTTTTAAATGAAAAAGGTCTATAGAGCCTATTCAATCTGTTTTAAAATTCATTAACATGTCATAAACTCATTTATTTAAATTAATTAGTTTATTCACTTTATATCCCGACTGTAGGCCCTCCCTCCTCTCCTCCCCTCCCCATCCACCCTCCCTCTTCCTCATTTACCCGTTCCTTACTTGTCAGATAAGGGGGTCATTCATTTATTATTAGCTCTAAACTATAACATTATTTGTGTGTGTACAGATTCATGTATATGTATATTAAGTGGAGGTCAGAGGACAATTATCATTGTTTTTTGAGGCAAGATCTCCTATTGTCTGGTAGACTAGCTTGGCTGGAAGAAAATCTGAGATCCATCTGCCTCTGCTTCCCTAGTGCTAGGATTATAAGCACGCCACCATGGTTCGTTTTTCACATGGGTTTCTGGGGGATCATATTCAGTTGTCCGGAAGCACTTTACCAAATGAACTATCACCCCAGACCCCGCAACAGCATTTAATAGCTGAACTGTATTCTGTGAGTATAAAGGTGATTTATCTCACCTACCAGTGTCTGTATAAATTTTCTTCTCTATGTATGTTAACCATGTTAATATAAGGTATAATTGTTATTATAAATATAAAAATACTGTAAGAATATCTATAAGTCTTTTACACATTTCTCCATTTCTAGACTGGAGTTGTTAGAAACAAATAATGGAAATAGGATACTGACAAGGTATATGGCATTTCCAATGTATACACTCTAACTTGCTGAAGTAGGTTCCTTTCACGTAGACTTGAAGGGTTAGTTAAATGTAGTTATACATGGAGTGAGAAGCTAGAAAGGCAAAAAGCCACTACATGAAAGTAGAGTACATCTTCTTGTCTTAAATACTTAGATGTAGTTAAAAATCTAAATATGCTCCAGTTAGTGATGTGGCCTGGTGATGAGCTATAGTAAGACAGTCAGATGGCAAATTTGATTCAATTCTGAACTATCACTGAGATGTTTTTTGTTTTGTTTTGTTTTTTAATATGTAAATAAGCCAGATGTGTTGGCATACACCTGTAATCCTACCACTCTGGGAGGCAGAGACAGAGCACTGTGAGTTCAAGGCCAGCCTGGTCTACAAAGTGAGTTGACAATAGCCAAGGCTCCACAGAGAAACGCTTATCTCAAAAACAAAACAAAAAACAAAAACAAAAACTATACTTGCATTATAACTTATAGCAATGATTTTTTCCAGTCTGTATCAGATCAAAACATAAATTTTCTTCTTAATTTTGGAAAAATATTCTCTTTGCTATTGTTTATTTGCTTTTAGAAAACAAGGTTTTACTATGTAACCCAGGCTAGCACTGAACTTAACTTACACCTAAGGCTAACAATCAAATTCTCAATCCTCCTGCCTTGGCTTCTTGAGAACTGACCTTACAGGCACATGTAACAGTGAAGAAAATAACATATTACAAATATTAATTGTACTAATATTAGATTACAGTAAGAGTAAAATCTTACCGTGAGCATTATGGGCTCACAGACTCTCTGCTTGAACCTGTCTCTGTTATTTCTCAGCCACACCACTGCGTCATATGTGTCGCGATACCGCTGTCTCAGCTTATCTTCCTTCTGATTCATAAGATTGTCAAAACGGATGATATGATCACCCACACCTGAAATTTTAAGGAAAGGTGTTATTTCTCTGAAAAATTAGTATGTCAACATATAAACAATACAAAATATTTTTATCTAGAGATTATTCATAAATACCACTCAGAAAAAAAATCTTTCAAAATTATTTAACACCTAAGATAAAAAGTGACCCTGAAGCTATGAAAAGAGGTCATCTGGAAATATAAAAAAGACATAAATAACAGTTTTTCTATCAGAAGAGTGGCAAGGGCCACAAGAAAAAAATTTTTTTCTTTTGAAAGTAATTACCTTTAATATAGAACTGAATATATTACACAATCAAGAAAGGAGGATACTAAATTTGGATGTTCTCAAGTAAAACAATTAATTTTCAGTATCTCTTCTTAGAAAGTTTCTACAAACATAAAAGAAATAAAGAGGAGGGGTTGGGGAAGAGATAACAGAATTCAAGAATGGATTGACTCAGTGCAGAAAAGGTGTAAGACAAATCCCAGATGAGGACCATGGAGAAGGCCTTGAAAACAGTCTGCTTAGATGGAGATACGACAGCAAGATGCAGAATTAAAACAAAAACAAAAACTAGTTGGGTTTTTTCTTTCCAAATTTAAGAAAATGCTGGACTGGTGAAATAGCTCAGTGGATGGAAGTGCCTGTTACACAAGCCTGATGACCTCAAGTTGCCCCACAGACCCCACCAAAGCAGGTGGGTCACTGTGAGTTCGAGGCCAGCCTGGCCAACAAAGTGAGTCCAGGACAGCCAAGAAAACATAGAGAAACCCTGTCTCCAAAAACCAAAATTCAAAAGACAAGGAAAAAAAAAGAAAAAAAGGAAAAAAAAAGATTGTCTTCTGACCTCCATGTGTGCCTAGTGACAAATGTATGTCCATCTACACAGTAATAACTTGTCTTTAACTTGAAGATATGCTACAACTAATGGTGTTTTCTAAAAAAGGCAAATTAAACCTTTAAAAATATTATCAATAAAAGGCAACTCAATTATACTGTACCCAAATATAAATCAGTTTAGAACTCTAATGCTAAGAAAAGTACAATTATTTTACTTAATAAAACTTTAGCTTTGAAAACAAAAAGCAGAGATGGATAGCAAGGCTTGAGTATGAAAAGAAAGGATGGAGTACTTACTGTATTAGGACCTAAGCACACAAATGCATAGTCAACACTGACAACTATTTAATACCAAATGCCAGTATTACTCAGGTAATCATTTTGGAAATTAAAATAAAAAGGAAGCCAGTGGCGCACACCTTTAATCCCAGCACTCAGGAGGCAGTCAGGTGGATCTCAGTGAGTTCAAGGTCATCCTGGTCTACAGAGTGAGTTCCAAGAAAACCAGGACCACACAGAAAAACCCTACCCCAGGAGGGGGAAAAGGGCAGGGGGCACATTTTAAGCTAAAATCTACATAGAGAAAACAGAACACTAAAGTGTGTAAAATTAACTAAGCAGACTGTGTGCCTGACTGGCGCCCAGGCTTTCTGTAGGCTTGTGTGGGTCAGGGAGGCCATTCCGAGGGCCCAATCCACCCTCGTAGCTTTCCCTAGTCCGGGAGGTTTCAGGCATCCCCATCGCAGATTCAGTCCCAAAACTGAGTTCACCCGCCAAGTAAGGCCGCAGTTGTTTCCTTCTCAGGGCGCGGGCAGCGATTGGCAATGTACCCACTGCAGACTGTGTGCCTGACTGGGGCCTAGGCTTTCTGTGGGCTTGCGTGGGTTGAGATGGGTCACAGGTCCCAATCCACTCTCAGGGTTCTACTCAAACTATGGCACCTACCAAGGACAATACGTGCAGTAAACATCAAACCCCTACCTAGATCTAGCTGATGGACAGGACATTCTCCACAGTTGAGTGGAGAGTGGGGTCTGACTTTCACACGAACTCTGGTGCCCCATATTTGACCACGTCCCATGGATGGGGAGGCCTGGTGGCACTCAGAGGAAGGAATGCAGGCTACCAAGAAGAGACCTGATACCCTATGAGCATATATAAGGGGAGGAGGTCCCCCTCAGTCACAGTCATAGGAGAGGGGAGTAAGGGGAAAATGGGAGGGAGGGAGGAATGGGAGGATACAAGGGATGGGATAACCATTGAGGTGTAATATGAATTAATAAATAAATTTTAAAAAGGAATAAAAAATTAATTAAGCAATAGTGAAATAACTGAAGTATGTGATGAATAGAAGCAGAGTGCCACAGTAAACTGCTAAGAGTTGAGTGGGTCTGGCGGAAGGACAGAGAGCGCCACTCTTCCTGAGTTCCTTTCAACTGCATGACCCAGCACTCAGATAAACAGATCAAAATGGACCAAAGATGAATCAGTATGAAGAGGTAAGAGTTAAGGGAAATAAGCAAGCCTCCATTTTATAAACCGTTCTTTGCCCCGAGGAAACTTACTCCGCTTCTGCTTCTCCAGCATCTCCTTTTCTCTCTGTTTATCAATGATCTCGCCTTCACATAACGCCTTTTCCTCTTGAACTCGCCTCAGATCATTTGTGATGGCATCAATCTGCGGCTGAAGGTTCTCACAGTTTTCTGCAGTCCTGAGCTCATTCTGCAAATCTTCTATCATCTTGCGGGTGTTACTTATTCTCTTCTGCCGGTCATGTTCTTCATTCTGTTTGACTGTCAGGGCCTGCTGAAGTTCCTTAATCTAACAAAGCAAAAGTAGGTCAGTACCCGAGGTTGTTTCTTCTAGTCTGTTTGGTTTTTGCAGAAATATAGTTTTAATTTACCTAGGATAAGGGTGTGGTGCTCATTGGAAGAGCTGAGTTGTCATAGGACACAGAGAACTTGGGGCTAGGTCACCAGAACCTTATGCAGGTATGCACACACACACCTGATGAGCACTCCTTTCTTTAAATAGTTTATCAGCAGATTATTTACCACCCATCAAAGTACCAGCAATTTTATTTGTTCCTAAGTATATCAAAAGTACTTAACAGCAATTTAACATAGTTACTTATTAAAATACTTAGGAAAAAAAACTATGTAAAATCAGATGCCTAACTACTCACAGAAAGTATATACCACACATAGGACCAAATTTTAAAAAGAAATGATAATAATTCTAAGTTCTTACTTTTAAATCAAAACAATTTTCTTTCAACAAAATTATTTTCTACCACACCTCATGTTAACGCTGAAATTTTAATCATCAATCTTTATATTTAAGCCTTTTTACTTATAATCAGAATAAATTATTTTTAAAAATCAGATGTACTGGGGGGAAGGGGCAAGGAGGTTAAAAGCATTGTCTGCTCTTCCAGAGGTCCTAAGTTCAGTTCCCACCAATCACATGGCGGTTCATAACCATCTATACTAGGATCTGATGCACACCTGGTACGCAGGTATACATGCAGATAGATCACTCACATACATAAAATAAATAATCTTTGGAAAAAGATCAGATATATTGGCTGGCCACCTGTTGTCAACAGAATTTAATCAAAATCATAGTTTACCAAGCCATCATTTTCTTTAAGATAAACACAAATGGGGGACTGGAGCCAGGGAGATGGCTCACTGGTTAGGAGCTCTTTCAAAGGACCTGGGTTTGATTCCTGGTACCCACATGGCAGCTCACAACCACCTATAGCTCCAGTTTCAGAGGATCTAGCATCTTCGTCTAGTGTCTGAGAGCATTAGGAACATCAGACATACATGAAGGCAAAATACCCATACATACTTTTTAAAATCTAAAATAAATAAATAATATACACAAATAAATACTTCTACATCTGATTTGTTTTTATAAATAAAATGTTGTATTGAAATAAAGGGAGTACATTTCATAATTTTATTTCTAAGTCACATTTCTTTCCTCTTTTCCACTATAAGTTATAGTAAATTAATTAAAAAGAATATGGAACCAAATAAAAATAATTTATAATGGAATGCCTTTAAGCTTTGTATTTCTTCAGTACCTACTTGTATCTTGTTTATAAACACTATTTGTATAAAATGGGAGCACTCAAGCTTCACTGACGTATTTTCACTACCCTCCCCACATATTCTTGCAAAACAAAAACTTAACACCAGTATCATGTTTTGTCATACGGAAGTAGCAGTTTATTCCTTCTTGTTAGAAATTTATTTCTGAAAATTCAAAAGTTTTTTGGTGTTACCAAGAAAGTAAACATAAGCCAAATTCTGTCTTCTATATCAAATACAGAGAAATAAAATAACAGATTTTTACATATAACTGTGCACACATTGGAAATTAAAGAAATAGACAAGAAGTCACAGATTCATCCCTGAAACCCACAAAATCCAGATGATTCAGGTGGGCAAGTGAGCATGTCAGAGCAACAGAAGAAGGTAACACCGAGCACATGAACAATCCCAGTGCACCAAAGAGAAAGAAATTGAACACACACACATTTTGTACTCACAGAACCACACTATTAAAAAAGAGAAAAAGAAAAGAAAAAATACTGGATTGGACAAAAAAGTTTGCCAAAAGATGGCCTTTAACCTTAAAAAATAGAAATGCATCTCAATGACTCATTCTTAGGCTACGTTTTCTCAACTGTAACACATTTGCTACCCTCATCCAGCAGACTATCAAAAACCATCAATAATCACACCAGTCTCACCATGACTGGTACTGATGTCGAGCTTGAGCACACAGTAAGTTTAAACCTCACAGCTCCAAGTTTTATTGGATCCTACTATTGTGTTGCTCAATCTCTCTGAATGAATGTACTTTCTTATTCTAGCTGAATCTTGGCTGTTTCTGGAAGATACTTCTCTACTGAGCCCTCTCCATAATGACTGGTAATAAATCTGTACTTTAGGTTTAGGTCCCCTCCTGGCAATTACCCACCTTCCTTCTTTAATTGCACTTTTCTTTAGTTTCTTTTACTATTATGGGATCAGACTGCTACCCATCATCCTACTGTGAATTAACTACTTCCCTCAAAGTTCTCCCTCACTACTTACAGACTGATGGCTCTGGCACCTGATTCACTGTCTTCTTTAATCCACCATTATGCCTGAGGTCATGTGACTTCAACCTAAACACAGAAAGTCAATCTTTTTGGTCTCTGTGTTTCTTTAGTTAACTTCAAAGATATTTTCCTTATATTTTAGACAACGTAAACCACTAAAAACCACACAGCTTCTGAAACTGTATTTCTGCAAACCTATTCTTTGGGAATTACTTCCTTCTTTCCTGATCCTAAACTAGAACCTATTTTAAAAAGCTTATTAAATGGCAAATATGTTAAATAAATTATAATCCCAAGAAAATTGGAAAACACAATAAACTGAACTTATACACTAAACTGAATGAAGATGAAATTATAACATATAAAAATGTGTAGGGCAGAGCTCAAGCAGTAAGGAAAGAAGAACGCACAGCACCAGGAGTGCTCCCAAATGCCTTAAGAACATTTGAAAAAGAGCGAAATAAAACCACATCAAACAGCAAAGAAAAATAAGAAAGGAAAAATAAAACAGGAAAGCAAAGAAAAGCAAGTTAACTAAGTGAGGAGGGAGGAAATTAGTGAAATTAACAAACTTTTGGCAAGACACTTAGTAAAGAGAGAACGAGGAGGAAAAACTAAAACAAACACAACTTGCCCATGGCTCTCACTGCAGCTTCTGGATATGTACTCAAGGGCACCACGTTATACACACACAGCAAGCTAATTTGCTTTCTAGACACAAAACACCAAAACTTATAAGAACATGAAATAGAGATTATTTGAACAACCTAAAAGCCATGTTCAGGAAACTGAATTTGCTATTTTAAGTACTTCTAAAATAAATTTCCAGGGATCCTGCAGGACAGTTCAGCTGGTAATGATACCCACCACCAAGCCTGATAACCTGAGTTCACTTGATCTCTGGAAGCCATATAGTGGGGGGAAAGGACCAACCTCTACAAACTGTCCTTTGTCTCATACATGAGTGTTCACCCAGCTCACACATAAATAAATACAGTAATATTAAAAAAAAAAACTAGGACCAAATAATTTCACTTCAGAATTATAAAAAATGTATAAACAAGAATTAACACTAGTCCTATGCACAATCCCTTTCAAAGTCACTTCCCAACTCACATTAAAAAGCTAGTTATTATCCAAACCCCCAAACAGACACAGTGAAAAAAAGAAAACTACAGAAAAGCACTATCTCATGAACAGAGTGAAAAATTCATTAACAAAATATTAGCAAGAAGAATTTACTCACATGTGAGAAAGAAAAATGCACATTTATACACCACAATCAAGTGGGGTTCATGTTAGGGAATTAAGGTTGACTTGCTAACCAACAACTAATATAAATCTAACAAATATAAATACCAATAGTTTAAAGAAGAAAATAATACAAAGATATCAACAGAGATAGAAGGGTATTTGACAAAAATTTAGCTTTGTTCAAAATAAAAAATTTTCAGAAAGCATTCTGTAGGAAACTTTCTGAATCTGATAAAGTTCATTCTATTTATAAAAAGCCTACAACATGAATATTTAATTGTGGAAACCCAATGATTTCTAAGAACATGAATGAAACAGTCTCTGTTCATCACATTTACTCAACAGTGCTAGAAATACTAACCAGTGGAGTAAGGCTAAAAGAGGAAACAACACAAATAAATCACAAAAGAAAACAAAAACAAACCAAGGCTATCTCTATTTACATGGTACTTAGTATTTTAAAGAATAGATTAAGGTTTAACCGTCCCCCCAAAAGAAAACAAACAAACAAAAGGAAAAACATATGAAATGTGTGCCAAAAACAGGCAATGCTGACAGGAGAAGGAAAAAAAAAAATCTAAATTAGTGGATGCATACCATGTTGCTAGAGTGGAAGACTCAAAATAGTAAAAATTTCAATTCTCCCCCAAGGTTTAACACAATTCTTATTAAAACCCCAGATACACTTTTCTTCTTCTTCTTCTTCTTCTTCTTCTTCTTCTCCTCCTCCTCCTCCTCCTCCTCCTCCTCCTCCTCCTCCTCCTTCTTCTTCTTTTGGTTTTTGTTTGTTTGGGATAGGGTTTCTCTGTGTGTCCTTGGCTATCCTGGGCTCAATTTGTACACCAGGCTGACCTCGAACTCACAGACATCTGCCTGCCTCTGCCTCCCGAGTGCTGGGATTAGAGGCGTGCGCCACCACACCAGCCCAGCAACACTTTAGTTTAGATATAGAAAAGATGGACTAGAGGATAGGGAAATAAGGAACTCTACAACCTTCTCTATAAAACCAATGAACAATGACAAAAACTATCAAAATTAATGTTTTTAATCTCATTTTTGCAGCACACTGGGAAATGTCTACTAGCTAAACCAAATCCAGGCTGAATCTTGGTAAGTTTTAAACATGTCCAATTCCCAAATCCACCTTGTCTCCCCACTTCTGCCATATTCTATTTTTTAATTAATTAATTTATTATATACACAGGGCTCTGCCTGCACAACAAAAGAGAGCACCAGATGGTTTTGAGCCGCTATGTGGTTGCTGGGAATTGAACTCAGGATCTTCAGAAGAGCAGACAGTGCCCTTAATCTCTGAGCGATATTCTTGATAATTACCCACAAGGAATGAAAGCTGGCAGCCAACAATTTTTGAAGAAGACCTGTCATTACCTGCTCTATATGGCAGTTACCTAGAAACAGTATTCAAAAGGCTTGTCCTAATCCAATCTTACAGTTTACCCAGTGCAAAACAACTTTGTTCCTAAACACAACTGACAAAAACAAGAAGCAGAATCTTGCTTGAGGAGAGATATGATTGGCATTTGTGAGAGATAAGAATAACATCTGTAGCAGACAACAAGCAAAGCAAAATTCTTAAAAAGAGAACCTGGGGCTGAGCTGTTCATTCAGGCCTCTGGAGACTCCTGGAGTCCAGAGTAACATTTAGATAAACAGTGCATATCCTGGGCTATCTGAGCTCTCTCCTGTTTTATACCTTGAGCTCTATATAAATAGGAAGTGAAGGCTGGAAGATATGTATATTTGCAGTGGCAATGACTGGAAGCTTATTAAAATCTAGGCAACACTTATTTAGAAATCAACAAACAGAACATGACTGGACTCAGTGCTGAGGGCACAGCCCAACATATCCACTCTCCAGAGCCTGGCTCACATAACGACACTTAAAGAAGTCTGTCCAGGTGTGAGGAAACTAACCTGAGAGTGACTTAAAAGCCACTCAATATTTAAAGACTAAGGAAAGTTACTAGACAATGACCAGTCACTAATGAGGCTGGAGACATAGCTCAATGGTAGCACACTTGCCTGGAGGGAGGGAGAGGCCTTAGGTTCAAGCTTAGAATCACAACCAAGTGGACGCTACTCATCAGTGAGGAAGAACATCAAGCTTCCATGAAAAGAAGAAACTGACTTTTATTTATTTATTTATTTGTTTGTTTGTTTGTTTGTTTTCTGAGACAGGGGTTCTCCATGTAGCCTTGACTGTCCTGGACTAGCTTTGCAGACCAGGCTAGCCTCGAACTCAGAGATCCGCCTGACTCTGCCTCCCAAGCGCTGGGGTTATGCGCCACCACCACCTGGTGAAACTGACTTTTAATTTGCCACAATTTGTTATTTAAACTACACTTTTGACCAAAACCCAAAAATGGTTAATACATTCTAAGAAACAAGAAAGTTTGGCAGCCATACAGGGGAAAAAACAAAACAAAAAAAGAATCAACAGAAAATATCCATAGTAGACCAAAAATGGACTTAGAGAACGCTAAAAACTTTAAAAAGTCTATTTATAGTTTACAAACATAAGAAAATCATATCTAAACAAAACATTAACAGTTTCATTGAAGAGACACTATCAATAGATGGAGACACTAAAAACAAACAGTACAAAAACCAGCCAACTAGAAATTCTGGAATGCTCTAATCAAAATTAAATTTTTGTTTGTTAGAGAGACTCAAAAGTAGATTTTAAAAAGCTTAACAAAAAATAACTAAAAAAACAAAATCAACTGAGACTATGCAGTTTGAGAACAAACAAAAGAAAGAAAAAAACATAACTGTAGAGACTCATGGTATATCAACCATGTAATATTCTATTTCAGAAGGCGAGAAGAAATACTGAAGAAACAAATCGCCCCAAACTTTCCAACATTAAAGAAAATCATTAAACAGAACTAAGAAACGCAGGAATTCTAAGCAGGATGGACTCAAGGTGAGCCTCACATAGACAGATAAACGTGAAAACTGAACACACGCAGGAGGCTGGGGAGCATGGCTCTAAGTTGGCAGAGTGACTGCCTAGCACACATCAAGTCCTGTATTCTATCTTACATGCTGTACAAACCCAGAGCAGTGGCTCATGTCTTTAATCCCAGCACCTGAGACAGGAGAAGCCAGAGTGAACAATTATCCTAGACTATGTACATAGTAAGTTCAAGAAAGAGACTTATTTTGTCCAAGATTCTTATTGAGATACTCTTCATAGGAGAGAGCTCAGTGAGTAAAAGTGCATGCCAGCAATCATAAAGAATCGAATTCAATCTCTAAGTTCCACATGGTAGAAGGACAGAACTGACTCCCACAAGTTCTCTGACCTCTACACACCTAACATGGCACATAGCGCGCGCACACACATACACACACACACACACACATGCGCATCCACACTAAATAAATGTGAAATAATAAAAATAGGAACTTCGTTACGTCAAATAAAAAGCTCCACAAAACCCCTTAATGGTAGAAAAAAACTGAACATTCAGGCAATCAAGAGACAAAAACAGAAGGTACAAACAACATTCGAGAGCTATGGGGTGGGGCTGTAGTGATGTCTCAGAGGTTAAGAGCACCGATTGTACTTCCAGAGGTCCTGAGTTCAATTCCTAGCAACCACATGGTGGCTCACAGCCATCTATAATGAGACCTGGTGCCCTCTTCTGGCCTGCAGGTGAACAATGCAGGTAGAACACTGTATACATAATAAATAAATAAATCTTAAAAACAAAAAACCAAAAGAGCTATGAGGTATGAGGACCAAAATAAATCATGATTATAGAAGAATAATTTCATCCCAAAAGCATAGAAAACAATTTCAACAAAACCATAACGGAAAATTTCCCAAATCTACATACAGATATTGATCCAGGGATAGAACAGCATTTAGAATATTTATAGCACCAAACAAATAAGATCAGAGAACCTCTCCTAGATGGATAGATGTGTGTGTGCATACATCTACATACATGCATACATATAATGTATATCCATATATCACTAAATATATAAGTCAGTGAAAGCCGCAAGAGAGAAACATCAATCATACAGAGTGGCAGGCCAACTCTGTATTATTTTCCAAAGGGCTAGGAGGCTTGGAATAATGTTATTTCTAATTCTGAAAGACAACATGTGCCAACCCACCCAAATAATTAAGGTAATCAACCTTTGGCAGGGAGTCTTACATGTCTGTCCTTCCGTTCAATACAGTCTTGCCTTTGTTTGCATTTCTGAGATGCTTCCTTAATATCATTCGCCTGCAAGATTGAACCAAAAAGGAAAAGTTAATTAAAAACTCAATTAAGCAAATTATATGGTTCTATCCATCCAAATATTATGTGAATCAAGCCACAAGAATACTTTCCCACATTTTAATTCAAATCAAATTCATAATTATCACCAAAATTACTAATAGTATAGGCAATCTAGAAAGGTTATTCTTATCAATACTGAAAAATAGGTATAGTATTATATGTGTACACATTTGTTCCTACGTATGTTTTCTTGATATTTTGTCTGACTATGAAAACAATTTGATGAGACAGAGCAGACATTTTGTTTTACTCTATGAAGAAAATAAGACCAGGCAACTACTAAACAATAGCATGAGCATTTACAACGCAGATGGGTATTAACTCAGAGCCAATGGCCTCTATCTATAACATTACAAGGGTTCTCTGGGATGTGAGAGAGTCAAAATCAGAATGTTAGGCTTCTGCTGAAAGAGAAGAGAATATGATGAATGCAATTATCTATTTATTCCTGTTTCATTTAGAGGAGTAATAATTTTAAAATATACATGCATATACTAACAGAATGTGCCACTTCAGAAGCCATAGGCATCTCTTCAGGAAAGGAATTCAAAAATATTTCTATATAATCATGGGCTCATAGAATTTTTTTTTTGAGACTGCCTTAATAGCTGACATTTTTTTGGAAACAGAGAAGAAAACAAGTGTTTTATATGATTCCTTAATTTATTGTAGGCATTGTTTTCTACTCCATAAAAACATAAAAATTTTAAAGTAATTCTGCAGTAACTTCAGGTACCACAAAGCAACTCTAAATCCACAACTTAATTATAACCAACTACCATTAGCATGACTGGAGACTTAACGGTCCTTAACCATAAAGTGGTAAGGCCTGTCAAAAAGCTGAATCTATAATCTTGCTTGAAATTTTTAAATGACCAATTACTTGAGTTATCTAATGTACATCAGAAGTACCTGAGTAGATGGCAGGACTCTGACTTTACTGAATTTATTTGGATCTCCAAAATGACATTCAAAATTCTGGATCTGCTTATACTGTATTATAGTAATCCCCCATTAGTAGGTTTGCACTATCAAGTCAAGCCCAAAAATATTAAACAGGAAATCCCAGGAATAAACTACTTGTAGTTTTGTGTGTGTGTCATTTTTAAACTGTGTGCCATTGTAAAGTCTTAAGCTGCCCTGCTGTCCTATTCCTAACATCAATCACGCTGCGAGCAGCATGTCCATAAATAAGCTTCTCGTTCAGCTGTTCTCAGTTCTCAGGCTGCCTGCTGAGGGACTGCACTGTGTTTATTCAGATAAGCCTTATTTACTTTGTAATGGTCCTAAAGTAAAAATGCGGTCATTCTGCAGGGCTGGAGAGATGGCTTGGTGGGTAAGAGCACTGGCTGCTTTTTCAGAAGACTTGGGTTCCATTTCTAGTACCCACATGGAAGCTCACCCCTGTCTGTAATTCCAGTTCCAAGGGATCCAACATCCTTACGCAGACATGCATGCAGGTACAACGCCAATGCACATAAAATAAAAGCGATCATACTGATAATTCAGGCATGTCAAATAAAAAATATAATGTGCTTTCCTTAGAAGAAAATGTAACCATATAATACATGTGTATATACACAGATGAGGGTAACAAATACAGATTAACCATCCCAAATCTGAAAAAGTGGAATCCATACTGTTTTAAAATTCAAAACTCTTTGGTCAAAAAGGTTCACATTTTGGATTTTCACACTATGAATAATTAGTTGGTAAAGTCTATGAAACACTAAATTCCTGAAACACTGAAGGATTAAATAATTTCGTCCTAAACATTTTGCAAAAAGATATTCAAACTACGTAGAGCTTGTTATTATCTTCAGTTTTAGGTATCCTCTGTGAGGATATAGTGCCCCACAGCCAGGAGAAAACTACCATATTTTACAGGCAGACATTTAAACATTTTCAAAATAGCCTCTTGTGCTGGCTAGGTTCCCCCTCCCCCCACACCGCCCCAACTTGACCCAAGCTAGAGTCACAGGGGAAGAGGAAGTTGAGAAAGTGCCTCCACCCATATTGCCTGTACACAGTCTGTAGGGTATGTTTTTGATTAATAACTGTCATGGGTAGGCCTAGCCCACTGAGGCCAGGCACTGTGCCACCTCTAGGCAGGGGTCCTGAGTTGTAAAAGAAAGCAGGTAGAACAAGCCAGGAAACAGCACTCCTCCATGGTTTTTGCTTCAGTTTCTTCTACTAGATTCCTGCCCAGACTTCCTCAGTGATGGATGTAATCTGGGATGTGGAACCCTTTCAGCCTCCAGTTGCTTTTGGTTGTGGTGTTTTATCACAGCAACAGAAATTCACCACCATAAGCAATTTAAAGTTATAAAAGATACACAATACATTTACACGCACACACACACACAAAACTCTCAATGCTTCTAAGAAAGATGATGTATTAGTTTGTAGCTAAAACGCTTTCTCATTCTGTAGCCAAGCTGGCCTCTCAGTCACAATGAAGTTCTTGCCTCCAAGTCTTAAGTGCTAAGACAATATAGCTAGACCTGAGCCAGTATGTCCAGCAACAATCATCTTGAAATTTCTTTAAGGTAACATTTCTCTCCAATCATAACAAGCTCTTGAAAATCCTAAATTAATTCCTAGAGAGCTTGAAGAAGAAAAGCTGAAAATGAACCCTAGAAAATACTTTCAAAGACACAAGAAGTATTTTTTCTGTTTTATATAAAACTCGGGCATTCCAAAACTGAACAACAAAAGTACCTTTTCTTTGATTCGAACTTCCAAAGTACGACGCTGCCTTTCAATTTCCTCAATTCGACGAGTCATAGGAATTTGCCCTTCTTTAAGTTTTCTGACCTCTTCTTTCACACGGTCACGAATTAGTTTCACACCTTCATATTCCTGACGTACATTCTCATATTCCTTGCAAATAATCCAAGAAATAGAAGTTAATACTAAGTATTTAAATGAACACATCCTAAAGCCAAAGTGTAAGCAGAGATTTCTTTCTTTTTATCCGTCCCCGCTCCCTGCTGAGACAGGGCTTCTCTGTGCAGCCCTGACTATCCTGGAACTCACTCTGTAGTCCAAGCTGGTCTTGAACTCAGAGATCTGCCTGCTTCTGCCTACTTGTATGCTGGGACTAAACATGTGTGCTACCACCGCCCGGCTGAGATTTTCTTTTAATTTATCAATAAATACAAGATTATGGAGTTAAGTAAACAGACAAAAGAATTTCAATTTTGAAAAGTTAAAAAAAAAGGGGGGGGGGGTGAAAAAAAGAGAAAGAAACATGTAGCTACTAGCTTGATAAAAACAATGTCTGGGTCATTGAGATGGTGTAGCAGGCAAAGGCACCTGCTATGAAGTCTGATCACTTGACAAGAGTTAAATTCCTGGGCCCCACATGGTGAAAAGAAAAAACCTGCCACAAGCTTAAGTGCACACCTATAGCACTGGGGAGGCAGAGGCAGGCAGATCTCTATGAGTTTGAGGCCAGCCTGGTCTAGAAAGTCCAGGATAGCCAAGGCTACCCAGCAAAACCCTGCCTCAAACCAACAACAACAACAACAACAACAAAAACTCCAAACCAAACAACAACAAAAAAACCCAAAAACATAAATTAGATTATAATCAATCTCTTAAAAAGGGAAAAAAATTAAGAAAAATGAATCTGCAAAACCTGGTTGGAGGAAGTAAGAGTGCCATAAAAATTAATGTTTCTACCCATTAAGTATCAAGAAATCCTCTATTTATTTCAAACTGGTCATAGGTAATAAATATACATCATATTTTAAACAGAAAAAATAAAGCAGAGTCAGGAAAATTACAAAGTATAAGAAGATAGTTAAGATACTTCAGCTGCATGTGACGTACCTCAACTAAATTCTTAGGCACACACACAAATGTTTTCAGTGTCACTGAATGATAGCTCTAGCCCTGAAATTTTAATTTTTAATATGAACAAACACCTTAGATCATTAACATTAAGGGAAAAAAGCAAAGAAATGTTAAGGACTAAAACTGAAGAATTAATGTCTGTGACTCAATCAACTATTTGCTATGCGGTAATTAGTATATATATCAAATAAAGAATAAGAACAAGGGGCTGGAGAGATGGCTCAGAGGTTAAGAGCACCGTCTGTTCTTCCGAAGGTCCCGAGTTCAATTCCCAGCAACCACATGGTGGCTCATAACCACTTGTAATGAGATCTGGTGCCTTCTTGTGGTGGGCAGGCACACGTATGGGCAGAATACTGTATAAATAATAAATAAATCTTTAAAAAAAAAGAATAAGAACAGTACTTACGCATAGCATGTAATGTAAAACTTTTAAAAGTAATTATCTAACTAGAATACAAAATGAGTGTCTACCTACAAAGACATATTTTGTTGTAAGTACTCAGTCACTGCATTCATTAGTTTTGTTTTGGTCCACTTCATAAAAGGTGGCCATCAGCCGAGAAGAGGGAACCTCAATTGAGAAAATGCCTCCCTCAGACTGGTGTACAGTGTTTAATATTATGGTTGCTGTGGCAGGGAGAGCCCACTGTGGTTGACCGCACCCCTGGGACAGGTAGCTCTGGGGATGTAAGAAAGCCAGCTGAAGAAGGCATAGGAAACACGGCAGTGAGCAGCACTCCTCCATGGCCTCTGATTCAGTTCCTATCTGCAGGTTTCTGCCTCAAGTTCTTGCTCTGACATCCCTTCAAAATGGACCCTGATTATAAGCTGAAATAAACCCTCTGCCCAAGTTCCTTTTGATCACAGTGTTTTTCACAGTAACAGAAAGCAACCCAAGACAGCTAAAGAGTCACCTGTTTTTACCTTAGCTAATTAACACTTACCACCCATGGTCTCTTTGCCTCCAACATCTCGATTAAATCTAAATGTCGCTTTCGCTCATAGAATCTTTCCACATCTTGTTTGTATCTTTCATTTCTCTGAACCATTTTCTCTAGGTATTCAGTTTTCTCTTTGCAAGAGGTCTAAAATAAGTAATTGTTGACAATTAGTTTAAGTGAAGGAAAAAAAAAGAACATGGTTAAGTTAAATCTTTTAACAATGAAACACAATATAAACAAAATTTCACAAGAACCCTGTAAGAGTTCTTCAGAACTATGTAAGAGCGAGGCTAGGGAGGGTGCTCAGCTAGCAGGCATGGAGTTCTGAATCGGATCCTCAGCACTGCTTAAAATCAGGCTAGTGATACACACCTGTAACCAGTGCTGAGAGGCAAGAGCATCAGATGTTCAAGGTCATCCTCGGCTACATGTAAGAGTTAAAGGCCAGCCTGGGCTACAGAACACCCTGTCCATCCACAACCACAACACTAATTCAGGGGAGAGTAACACTCATATAGAGAAGTTCTGGTTCAAGGTTTTAAAATACATAGTCATATAACTGTGAAGAAGGTTGTCAACACCTCTGAGCCTGGAGCTTTGCCTAAAGATAAAAAGCAATTACCTAATATGCGTTGAGAATCCTTTATTTGAAATGCATAATGCTAAAAGTGTTATCAGATTCTGGAATATGTGGATGTTACTACCTGCTAAACACCTGTAATCTGAAGCTCCTAAATGCTTCCTAACTGAAGCTTTGTAGATATCTAGATGACTCATGATTTGGAGTGTTATGTATTTCAGATTTCTGCCCTATCTGTCCAGCGGAAGCTTAATAAAGGCTGTAAAAAGTGGCAAATAAATGCAAAGGAGTATCAGGGCTAGTGTGTCATGAGTGTTCAGGACTTAAGGAATCTGAGGTGACAGAAAGCTAAAATTCAGTTTACTGCTTATCAACAAACACAGATACACTGAAGAGCCTAGTAAGAAACACATGCATGTTCCCTTCAGCAGGTGGGAGGTAATTTTGAAATGTATTTCAGGTGGAAGTAGGATAAAATTTACTGTAACAAATTGGCACCCAACCTATTTAGTGTATCCACACCTTGAAAAAGGATACTTTGTTACAGTTTGGTGGGGGGAAGCGCCTGCTATGGTTCCTCTCCAACTCACTATGGCAAAAGACTCCTGGATCCTTTTTAGCTTTTGGCTTTTGTCGTTCAGGAGAAAGGCAGAACGCTGAGAGATGCCAGGCTAAGTTACCAAGAACTAGAAGGGGAAAAGGCACCAAACTTTTTCCACAGAGTTGACAGTGGCTGAAATTCAGAATGTATTAGCTGCAAGGTGTTTGTCAGCTCTCTCTGCAAAGGGTCCACCTATGCAAATTAGCAATAACTAAATTCAAAAGAATGGTGGACAGGGCTGCGCTTGCTGAAGCCTAAATTGGCACAATTGACACAGACTTACTTACAATTAGAATTTTTTTGTTACTTGTGACTATTACTTGAGATTTTTGTAGATTTTGACTGGAATTGAGATGAAATATTTTATTTGGCAGTGCAGTGGTGGCACACATCCTTAATCTTAACACAATGGAGAAAAAGACAGATGAATCTCTGTGAGTTCTACACCAGCCTGGTCTCCACAGCAAGTTGAGGGGATGACCCCCTACTGATAAATTAAGTTACTTATAGATACAGCTTAAGATTTAAACTGACAAATTTTTCCTTAAATTTACTAAGTATATTCTTTTGTTTTAACATAGATTATATGTCCTTACTAATCTAAAGGATGGATATATATCAATCTTAGGTTTGGTTTATGTAAGGAAAATGCCATTGCTCTGAAAAGGCCAGGCAATCTCCTCTAAAGTGGAGCTTCCATTGGGAGAACTGGTGCCAAAGGGCAATTGGCCTTGGAGATATATTCTGTTGGTCTATGTAATGACCAAGGTTGGGTGGGAAAACAGACATGCAAACTGCATACCTCCCACATTGGAAAGCCTTTGTATGCTGAGCTGAGGTGTCACTGCTCTGGCAGCCGGCTTATCCCTCTAAACGTGAGCTACTTTCACGGGAGACAGGTGGCGGGTGCAAAAAGACACCAAGGTCTTACAGGTGACAAAGTACAGGTCAGCCTAGTTAGGTCCCCAAAATTCAAAGGCTAAAATTAATATACTTAAAAGGGTAACCCTAATACATTTTCTTCTGCTCAGGGCCACCAGCTTGTCCCTAAACTGGGATACATTTTCTTGGGAGACGGGTAGTGGCTAGCCTATCCATCAGGCGCCATAGAGCCTGGAGGAGGACATTTAGTTTAAGAGGTGGAAGTGTCCACTCCCTATGGAGAGAAGGAGTGAGACAGAAACACCTGCAACAAATGTAAAAACCCAGGTACAAGATGCCCAGGGTATGCATCAACTCTAAAATGGGAGTTTGTATAAGTGTGAAAACCCAAGTACAGGATGCCTAGGGTATGCATAAACTCTAAAATGGGAGTTTATATAAGTGCGAAAACCCAAGTACAGGATGCCTAGGGTATGCATAAACTCTAAAATGGGAGTTTATATAAGTGTGAAAACCCAAGTACAAGATGCCTACGGTATGCATAAATTTATATAACGCTTAATGCCTCTTCTTTCGCTCAGGGCAACTGGCCTGTCTCTAAAACAGGATATATTTCCTCGGGAGACAGGTAGCCACCTGGCCTATACATCAGGTGCCACAGAGCCTAGAGAAGGACATTTAGAACTATATAATGTTGTTTTGATTTCAATTAAATAATGATTGTTATGTTCTTTGGTAATGGTAATATTATACTTCCTCTTTGAAAGAGGTCAAAATAAAACAGACCTAGATGAAAGGGAGACTGCTAACTTAAGTCAATCTATATGTACATGAATTCAAACTACAGAAGTAGCCTCAATTGTTCTGTGCATCCTGCACACCTTATGCATTTATAGTTTTAGAACTGTATAATGCTTGTGAGAAATTATATATTACCAGACACTGATCTGACAGGATTCCTCCTCCAGCATGCTGAGATGCTGACATCCTGCATTCCTCAAGTTCCATCCACAAGTGCTTTGGTTGCTTTTGTCATCAGAACAGAACATCTCCCAGGATAGCTTCGAAGAAAGCTCCTGATTCCAATTGGTCCAACATTTCAGACTGTCCCACACAGGACTTTTAAACCTGAATTTCTTAACATTTAGAGACTGGACCACAAATGCTATCTCTAGCTTGTTAAACCGTTTTCCTAGTTTTATTTAGGCCCCATACATAGGTATTATTCGTCCCAAATCAGCCTGAAGAAGTCTTTAAAAGAAAACGCCTTCCCATTTTCCTTAAAGGGGGGTTGGGTAAGGTTTTGGGCTATGGATGTTTATTTTCATTGGGAATTGGTTATGTTATTATTGGTTTTATTCAGAGAGAGAACGAGGTTGGACTCAGGGATTTTTCTCTGAGAGTATAGAAATATATAGGGATCATTGGACCAAAAGTAGATTATGGAATCTACTCTTCAACTTAAGGCTTTAATTGTTACTCACAAGGCTCTTTTTAGTTCATTGGTATAGAATATTATATATTGATGTAAAGTAAGTTTTTTAAAACTCACTGTACTATTCAATTTTATCACAAAAATATATATCCTAGGTTCAATGGATAGATAAGGTAAAATATTTTGATAAGGTCTTCAAAAACCTCAGAGACCTACAGAATATGGCATTTAAAGAATTTTTTATTGTTTTGAGGATTCTTTGAAAACGAAACAGGTTGACTCCTGGCAACACCCAGCCTGCCTCAAAGAAGATAATGAGCATTGAGGAACCTCCTTTAGAGATGGCTTCAGATGTGGCAAACTAGCCACTGGACAAAAATGTCCTTGTTTTCTGCACAGACAGAATTCTGCTTGAAATGGGCAAGCTTGGATGCAGGTGGAGTTGACAGCCAAACTCTGCCAATACAAGGTAAGCAAGTCCTCAATGTCCCTGCTTCACAAATACTGGACCAGAAGGCTGAAGATGATGCTCCAACGTGTTATAAAGTTTTGGGTGACTGTTCAGGCAGCAAGGTATCTCTGTCATTTTTTTGATTTTGGAAGCTGCTAACCTGCACTTCCTATTTACTCAGCTAATTAATTTTATTTCTTCTCAAGTCTCTGATGGGGTTGATGACAGCGAAACATTATGAATATAACATGAATATAACGATTGTTTTGTGGTTCTTGTGTGTGTATATATGGTATATTGGTGTAATAATATAAATATATAGGTAAAAAGTTTGTTTTTATTGTTAGACTAAAAAGGGGAATTGTGGAGGAATGTCTTGAGTGGATATAACAACTGTCAATAAAGCGTTGTTTAGCCAGTTAGCTGGGCAGAAGGACAGAAAGTGGAAGGTGGGACTTCCTGGAGAGGGAGAGGAGCCAAGGATTTACAGTTGGGGGTGGGGGGTGGGGAAGCCTGCTGACAGTTGATGAGGAAAGGGGAAAGAAGTGGCCCGAGGATCAGACTGGGAAGTGCTTGGAATACATGTATGTTATGAGGTTTAGAGGAGTTTGTTTTAATTTACGAGTAGATTAGAATCAGTTTAGATTCTGCCCGGCCCATAGTGCTGGCAGCTTTAAAGTACGGTTCAGTCTCCCTGTGTCAGTTATTGGCTTCTTAGGCCAAACCAATACAATTTACTGTAAAAATTATACTTAAAGAGAAGATATCTGCTTTGTCTTTTTAATTATAAAAGCATACCTAGCTGGGTAGCTTATACAACATTTCTATGTCTCTATTTATTAAAGGTAAAAATTAACACTTCAGCTATTTCTATAGTTTGCTTATAAAGGCTATCATCATTTCACTTAAGTAAAAATACATCAAATACCACCAACAGAAGTGTTTTCAAATACCACATCCTTATCTTCTATAAATCTCAAAACATACACTGTGCCTGGCATAACGCAAGTACTTGATGGGTACCAAATAAAAGAAAATGTAACTTCCTATGAGAGAGTTCCCTAAAAGCTCAACTGGTACATGTGTTTACTGAAATAGTCAAAAACTTCAAACTCCATATATACAAAACAAATTTCATTTTCTGTCCCCAGTGATGTGGAAATATAAGCTTGGGTGAAAATTCAATCACAATGAATTTATTCAACATACAGAAACACTACCCATTTTTGCAACTCCCCCCCCCCCATTTCCTTCTTTCATTGTTTCTCTTTGTATCCCTGGCAAAGCTGGAATTTGCTCTGTGAACCAGGCTGGCCTCAAACTCAGAGACTCACCTCCCTCTGTCTCCCAAGTGCTGTGACTAAGGGCACATGCTACCACCTCCTG
This sequence comes from Acomys minous, assembly GCF_964271855.1. Classification (NCBI taxonomy): domain Eukaryota; kingdom Metazoa; phylum Chordata; class Mammalia; order Rodentia; family Muridae; genus Acomys; species Acomys minous. Next base: position 36,564,779 of record NC_140484.1, on the reverse strand, counting down.
GCTTTTCTTACACATTTTGAGACACAGAATCAGTAAATGACAACAGAAATGAGTTGTCTATTTCTAAATACCTCTAGCTGCTTCTCCTTCTCTCTGAAGTTTTTGAGTTCACAGTGGTATCTATGCATCTCTGGAGGACCAATTGACTTCTCAGTAGCTTCTAGGAGCTCAATTTTGCTGAGTTTAGCAAATTCTCCAACTTTGTCCTGCAGCACCAAAATTAAGTATTAGTAACTATCACTCATAAATATTATTAAAATGTCTCACTTAAACAACTGTTTTACAAATTATGTTTGTAAGGAAAATAAGCTATAATGTAATCACAAAGCAGCATTACATACACTGAAAAGACTTTAACTTTAGATGTAGATTATTCAGACATTAAAACAATTCTTTAAAAATATTTTTTTAATCACCTAAGTATGTGTGTATCTATGTGTGAGTTTGTGCATATGAGTGCAATGCCTAAGGAGTCAGGAAAAAAGGCATCAGACCTACCAGAGCTGGAGTTTAGGTAGTTATAAACTGTTGGAGGTTGCTCAGATGTATTTTGATGCTAATTACTGCTTGCTGTCTTTTAATGTACTCCAAATCTTGCTGTGTAACCTTGCCTAAAAATTTATTCCTCTTTGAACAATAAAAAGCCAATACACCTGGGCAGGCAAATGGGATAGGCGTGGCTAAGACTGGCAGCTTTGGAAGACAGAGAGGATCTTGGGAAGGAGTGGAGAGAGGAAGAGAAGGCCAGGGGTCGCCATGGGTTAGCTGGAGTAACACGGCCGGCATGGATGGAGGATTTGGCCCAGACACAGAACATTAGCAAGTATTTGGGATTATGAATGGGAGGAGCTCAATAGCAATTGTTAGAAACAGATGGCATAGGATTGGGGCAGAGATATGGGAGACGTTTAGGGGATTAATATAGGTCCTGCCCCAGGTGAACCAAGGCTATTTTAAAATATAAAGGGTGTCTGTATTTTTTATTGATTGATAATGAGTTAGAAAATACCACTGTAGTAATTATAGCCTAATAATAAACATTAGGCCATACTTTTAAATTAACACCAACAGTAAACTGCTATATATAGGTGCTGGGAATCAAATTTGGGTCCTCTGAAAGATCAGCATGTGCTCTTGACAACTCAGCCATCTCTTCAGACAAGGGTATTTTATTATTAGTGAACAAATAAAAAACATTTCTAGACTTTGGAAAATGCACCTACATGTAAAAGAAGTCTATTCTAACCAATATATCATACAAATGCATTGATTAATTAAAAGTTCTTCATTAATTAAGCCAGGCATGGTGGCACATGCCTTTAAACCCAGCACTCGGGAAGCAGAAGTAGGTGGATTTCTGAGTTCGAGGCCAGCTTGGTCTACAGAGTGAGTTCCAGGACAAGCAGGGCTATAAAGAAACCATGTCTTGAAAAACAAAAACAACAACTACAAAAAGTTGTTCATTAACTATGGCTTCTCAGGATTACCAGCATAGCTATCGCTGCCTGAACAAGATCAATCAAGCCAGTTTAACATTCTAACTGGAAGTGGTTCTTGAGCCCTGACCCCTACCTAATTGAGGAGCTACAGTTAAGCTGCTGGCTTCTAGAAGAAGGAAAATTAGTTTTAAGGGTGTGGCTCCTGGTACATAAATTAGTGGATGGCCCAACCCAGGACTATATGGACAGCACAAATTGGAGTTAGGGTTGTTATAAGAAAAAAAAAAAAGGAAAAGCAAGAAAAGACACAAAATTGGGAGCAGAAGGAGAGGTAGAAGTGGGTGGATCTTCAGGAGTTAAGGAGATGAAATAGGGAGTAAATATGATCAAAACACATTGTATGATGTTCTCAAAGAATTAATAAACATATTTTAAAGAAGTTGTTTCTTTAAAAGTGTCTAAGTAGCCAGATGTAGTGGTATACAGCTGCCGCCTGCAGAGGCAGGCAGATCACTGTGAGTTCGAGGCCAGCCAGCCTCATCTGCAAAGTCCAGGACAGCCAAGGCTACACACAAAAACCCTGTCTTGAAAAACCAAAAAAGAAAAATGCCAAAGTTTGCAAATGAAGCTTGAACCTGCTCTGCACTTAAAGTACCTTTCCTATGGACTGGGGAGATGGCTCAGTGGATAAAATGCTGTCAAGGGTGAGGACGGGAGTTTGGATCTCTAGTACCCACATAAAAGCTAGGCCAACATGGCCATCTGCCTATAGTCCCACTGTTATGGCAGAGATGGAGAATCTTCTAGGCAAACTGCCAAACTCCTTGTTCAGACAATGCCTCTGTGAATCAAGTTGACAGCAAGGGAGAAAGACATAGAATATTAACCTCTGGCCTCTAAAAACATGTGCATACACATGCACTCAAATACTAATGCGCACCAGATACAAATGAAAAGAATGAAGTTTTAAAAAACATTTTGTAATTTAAACTTGTTAAATTGAATTATTAATACAAAATATGGATGACTAAGGTCCAGTAGGCCTGGAACTCCCTATGTAGCCCAGGCTGGCCTACTGAGTACTACTATTATAGAAGCATGTCATGATGCCCATAAAAACACTAAAAAGGTTGTGCTCAATGTAAAGAGAAATAATTGCATACTTATTGAGAATTAGTAACGTATGTAACAGGATGCTTCCTTTTACAAAAAGCTACAAATATTAAGAGAGCTGTTTTGATACAAACCTATTATGGTATCTCTTGAGTAGTGTTTATATTTTCTATGGCATAAACCCGAAACATTACACACAAAATTTCCCCATGTTCCCTTGTATTTTCTCAGACCTGAGGTAGGAACTGGCACAGATTGCCCACTTGGATGTTTAAGGCTGCAACTTGTTCTTCCACTATTTTCTGGGTGACAGGTTTTTTGTTGATGAACCAAAAGGACTGATTTTTTATCACATCAATCTCACGGGTGATTATAAGATTTCCAGAAGTCCTGAACCTAATTAAAGAGTAATTGAAAAGCTTTTATATTCAAAACACACATTGATTTAAGAATAACATTTCTATCACTTTTCCTATTGCAAAGTCTAAGAAATAGCACTATAATTTTTATTCTTTATGGTATTTTTGGATCCTTCCCAAGTTGGAAACCTTGACTTTTTGTTTATTATCCCACAATTGGCCATGTCATCTACTATGTTAGGTTAACATTCAAAATTGCTTAAATTGTTAAAATTAAAACAAATGCCAATATTAATCCTCAAACACACAGTTTATTTATCCTTTAATTATTACACTATTCCTCAATCACATACTTTAACTGTAATTCAAAATTGATTAGTACATTAAAGGCTAATATAATAGCTGAAACTTCCTTTACTTAGAAACTGACTTCCACATAATACAAATTTCCCCAATCAAAACTCTCACTCAAAATGGTAAATCATGGATTGCTTACCATGTACTCCATTCTGAAACTATAACATACGCCCATAAAGGACCACTAATCCAGAATATGAAAGAAGGTAATTTACTCATTTTTTGCTTTCAGAAGTACTTGCTTCATACTACCCATGTGTTCACCCATCTTCTCCACAGGGATCAAAGCCAAGGCTTTACGTACACAGGTAAACTCTCCACACTATGCTATACTCCAGCTCAAAGATTTCAAAACAGGCAAAAGAAAATAGATACTTCAATTTGTGAAAGACTACAATTTCTCTCTCCCCTTCTCTGGTGTGTGTGTGTGTGTGTGTATGTGTGTGTGTGTGTGTGTGTGTGTGTGTGTGTGTGTGTGTGTGTGTCTGAGATAGAATCTCAAGTAGTCCAGGGAGGCCTTGAACTTGTTCTCTAATGAAGAATGTCCTTGAATTCCTGAGTCTCATGAACAGCATTCAGCTCCTTACTTTCATGTCTCTACCTCCTAAATACTGGAATTATGAAGTGTCCTTCAGACCTGACTACAACTTCTTAGTGCACATTCATCAGTCATATACTTTTGTTTTATTACCCCCATTAAACTTTTTCTTGAGAACTTTCCAAAATTAAAAATTCTTAATTTTAAAAGACACATTAAAATGCATATTTGCCACATCACATTAATATTCCTTTCCAAAATCATCAAGAAAACATAAATACAAGCTGAAAAATTAAACCAAAAAGGGTGTTTTAGAAGGTTTAACACTTACAGTTCAATTTCAACCAAACCTTTGGAACAGCCTCTCTTCACGAAAAACCCAACCTACAGTGTAAAAAGAAGACGTGAGCTGCATCAGCAGTATGTACAGGTTAACAATCAGATCTAAGAGTCATTACTGTTTGCCAAATCAAGATTTTTTTCAGTCACCACATGAACGTCCACTCTCTCCACTTTCTAATAGGTATAGGCCAGGTCCTTCCACTCCTCTTGCATTACAGATATCACAGCAGTTAAATTATGGATCATTTTAGTGCCAGGCAGTTAAGACTCTTACAAAGCTGCTAATAAGATGCAAGTGGAAGAAAAGGGATTTGAATCTGGGTAATTGGGCCAGAGCCTATGTACTCTGCACTTTCAGAAGAGGAAAAAACCCACAGAGAGCATGTCCTCCACTACAACCACAAGGCACTATACCAAATCTACTACTGCTGCAGACCCCCACAGAAGCGCACAGATGAAACATTGACAGCCACTCTAATAGTGTGAAGTCTGTTTTTAAAGCAGACTTGCCATCAAGTATCTTTTAAAAGTGATTAATAAAGTATAATTTAGTAAAATAGACATCTAAACTAGTTCTGATGACTATGAGCTTAAACACAAAACAGACTGACGGACTAAAAGCAAACCGTTATCTGGAGTTTGAGCTCAATAAGTAATAAAAACTAAAATAATAGAAATGCTATTACCCCTTATCACTTGGTAGAAAAAGCCAGGAATAATAGAAGTTCAAGGTTACCCTCAACTACATATTAGTACTAGCAGTGCAATATGAGAACCTGTCTTAATATACATAACAAGTTGGGGAGGGGAAATGAATATGATCAAATATGTTGTATGCCTTTATCAAAGAAGAAAAAAAATTTAAAAATCAAACAAGGAAAATTGGCAACAACACAAAATAAAGTAGATACAGAATCATAAAGTTTATATTTTAAAGCACTATAAAATATAGATGGAGAGGTAAATAGAATAAAAAAAAATTAATCAGAAAGTAGTGACCAGCAAAACACTACATAATATAGAAATAAAGAACAAGAGCTGGAGAGTTAAGAGCACTTGCAGTGCTTCCCAAGGCCCTGTGCTGTTCCTAGTACAGATCTAGGACGGGTGGTTCACATCGCCTGTAAATCCAGCTCTGGCACCATAGGTGTATGAACACACACAAATACACAATACATTCTTTAAAAACACAAAACAAAATAAAAAACAAGACATTGCAATAATCTTTTTAATTATGTTAAGGATTTGTGATAATGATTATAAACAAACAACTAACCATTTGCTGCTAAAATAAACAACTGACAAGTTTCCAAATTCCACTGGCAACCCTTATACCCCGATTTTATAGATGATGAAATTATGGATCAGAAAGATGGAGGTGGATCTGTTCTTATAACCCAAGAGTATTACTACTTTTAATCTCTACTATAGATTCAAATCCAAACCCTGCCACACATAAGTTATTCAGCCTTGGCTGGCAAGGTCACTTAATATTGTTTACTCATAGACAGAGAACAACATCTCTGAAGGAGCAAATTGTGTACTGTCTTACAACAATCAAAATATTTTATATCAATGAGGGGGAAGAAAAAAAAAGCAGTTCTTATCTTTTATCCATACAGATTACTTAGATTATGCTTACAGTAAATTTTTATGCTAACATTTAAATAGAAGTATATTAAATATTACTCTTAAGTGCTCTGTACTGTTGTCAGTACTACTAGTACTGGAAACAGAACACAGGTCCTCTGGGAGAGCAAGTATTCCTAACTCTCCAGCGCTTGTTACTTATTTATATAATATTTTTTAAACATATATGGTTGTTTAATAATATACTAAAATATATTATTCTTGCTGAGAACTTAGATCTCACTGAAATATTAAATCTGTAAATACAGAAGGCCAACAATCTCTAGGAAGCACTGCCCTCCAGGCATACCCTAAGATCTCTAACAGTCCAAGAGATTTGTTTAAAAAAATAAATAAATAAACCAACAAGGCTGGTAAAAATTACTACAGCAAAACCCATTCAAATTGTACAGAACTGAGAATACAACCCAAGAGATCAGTGTAGAGAATGTGCAAGTATATATTACTACTCATAAAAACCTGAGCTGGTCTTTGCAAATTAACTACTTCAATTCTTTTATCCTTGACATGAAAGTTTGATGTCCACACCATTGCTCAAGGTCACAGGGATAATTTATTAACAGAGCAAAGTATCTTTCCTAGCTCACCAACATCTCTGGTATAGCTTGTTTTTTAAAAAATGCATTTTGAATCAGCTTATCTATAGTTTTAGGGGTATTTGGTTAAACGTGGTAGCACTACATTACATATTAAGTCCAGCTCAAAATTTTGTATATCACTTGATTAATTCTGCAACGTTCTCAGTAGTGCATTTTAAGCTTTAACAAAATACTGTTTTATTTATTATATTTATTTGCAGGGAGAACACATGTCATGTCTCATGTGTGTCAAGTTGTTAGCAAATGCTTTTCCCAACTGAACTATCTCACTTGCCCACAAAATTTTCTTTTAAAATACAATTTGGGGGCTGGAGAGATGGCTCAGCATTTAAGATCATTGTATGTTCTTCTAGAGGTCCTGAGTTCAATTCCCAGCAACCACATGGTGGCTCACAACCACCTGGGATCTGATGCCCTCTTCTGGCATGCAAGTGTACATGCAGATAGAGCACTCATATATAAAATCAATAAATCTTAAAACATATATAAAACATTTATCTTAAAACATATATAATATCTTAAATCTTTATAATTGTTACATCTTTGTTAATTTACTCCTAGATAACTTATACTTGCATTGCTATTATTAACAATATTTGAAGCCTGGTGAGGTGTGCACGCCTATAATCCCAGCACTCAGGAGGCAGAAGCAGGCAGATCTTAGTGAGTTCAAGGCCAGCCTGGTGTACGAAGCAAGCCCAGGACAGCCAAAGCTAGACAGAAAAACCCTGTATTGAAAAGCCAAACCAATCCAAACCAAAAAACAAAACAAAAGAAAAACTACAAAAAACCAACATATCTGGGGCTGGAGCGATGACTCAGTGGCTAAGAGCACTTGGTACTACTGTAAAAGACCAGAGTTTGGTTCCCAGCATCCACAATGGATGGATGGCGCCCAACTGTTAACTCCAGCTCGAGGAGACAAGACAGCCTTTTCCAGACTATACAGCCACACAGACAGCTCGTTAAAAAAAAGGGGAGGGGGATGGGTACTTTTAACTGCATCATTTTGTTCACTGTTTTTTTGTTGTTGCTGTCGTTTGTTTGTTTTCTCAAGACAGGGTTTCTCTGTGTAGCCTTGGCTGTCCTAGACTCGCTTGGTAGACCAGGCTGGCCTCAAACTCACAGCAATCCATCTGCCTCTGCCTCCCCAGTGCTGGGATTAAAGGCATGTACTGCCATGCTCAGCTTGTTCACTGTTAATGTACAGAAATTAAAGTTTTATAAAACCTGATATCCAACAATCCTGATAAATTTCCCTAATAAGGTATTAGGCTTATTTGGAGATTCTTTTTTGGTGAATGATCTTTCTTTGTTTCTAACTGTTGTTATCATTTCTTTGTCTAATATATGGTTCTACAGACAACTTTTAGAGAGATATTAAAACACAATCAGAACTTTCTCCTGCAGATGTTCTAGGTTTGAAAAAAAAAGCGCATTTGGCTAGGCAGTGTTGGCACATACCTTTAATCTCAGCATTCAAGAGGCAGAGATAGGCAGATCTCTGTGAGTTTGAGGCCAGCCTGGTCTAGTAAGCGTGTCCAGGACATCCTGAGCTACACAGAGAAACCCTGTCTCTAAAAACCAAAAAGAAAGATAGAAAGCAAGCAAGCACACACATTTGGTAAACTTAAGAACCTAAAATGTTGAAATTGATTTGTTTCTAAAAACAAATGGTTCTGAATTTCTTTTTTTTAAATTATGTAATTAATGTAAGTCAGGCACAGTGGTGCATGCCTTTAATCCCAACACTTGGGAGGCAGAGGTAGGCACATCTTTGGGTTTGAGGCCAGCCTGGTCTATACAGGAGTTCAAGGACAGCCAGGACTGCTACACAGAAAAACATTGTATTGAAAAAAACCAATCCAAACCAAACAAGCCAACAACAAAAAGTAATTATGTTAACTCACCTTATCTGCACGTCCCATGAAAGCAGGCTTGCCTGCTAGTCCAAGGCAAATGGCACACACTATGCTTGACTTCCCTGTTCCGTTAGCTCCAATAATCATATTCAGATGGGGCCCAGGAGACACTTCACAGATATCATATGTTCTGAATTATAAAGAGGTGAAATCAGTACACAGGAATAAGGGAAAAACCTTTTCTTCATAATTGCATCTTTTTGTTGCTTTGCGTTATCACTGCCCACCATATACCTGGGGGCTTAGGGTACTGAGAAGTCAGCCCAGGCCCTTTTATGTGCTAGGTTAGTACTTTATCTCCCAGCTTTATCCTTAGCCCTCTAAGTTTTAAACAATCAATTTACAGAGGAAAAACTCTTATCAACGGAAAAATAATAATGCATATGTAAAATAAGAACACAGGGCAGAGCATGGTGTCACAAGTCTTTAATGTTAGCATGCAGGAGGCAGCGTTTTAAAAACCTGGTTAAAACAAACCTGTGGGCCAGGCAGGGCTACACAGTGAGATACTATCAACAAACAACCTATTTACCCTTTTTTGGTTATCAAAGCTTCCACACTTACTTTTACCTTAATTACTGTAAAAGAATTTCAAAACTATACAAGAAGTCATGGATTTTTTTCCTAATGTCTTACAATTACATTTTTTAAAAGTTAGAATAGTAGTTACTTCTCATATTTTATTATTTAAAGCAATCTAACAATTATTCTTATTCAAATGAGGAAATAATTATCAAATCAATAACTATTTTATCATCAATTTAAAAATGAAAGGGCCTTTACTCCTTTAATATGCTGCAAGAAGATTCCAAGAATCCACGACACGCTATGTTCCAATAATCCCTGCTCCTCAGGGAGAAGGCAAGGATGCCTAACCAGAGAGATCTGTAATCCACACACACCATGACGTCCAGTACACTCCAACTCCCTGCACAACCAGTCCATAGTTAAATGAATTTAACATTTAATTTATATTTAGCACCTATTAAGTCTCATATATCTGCTTCTAAATCTGCTGCTTCTGGGAATTCCTAATTTATTTTCTCCTACATATTTTTTAAGATTCATTGTACCATTTTTTTAAATCTTAATCCTCATTATTTGTTGGGGCAGCTTTGGCAAGAGATGAAACAAACTCAGACATTTCTTTAGTTTTGCCTTTCAAAATCCGTAATTAGAACACATAAATAATAAATACCCCTTCTCCAGGTCTTTAGCATAAGGTACACCTAACCAAGTCCCCAAGAAATAAATGACAGAGTGCTACTAACACGCTAAATATATAAATAATTTAGCAAAGCATACCAACTTTAACACTTGAAACTTCAAAAAATCCAAGTGGTAACAAAAATATATATGTGACAAAGAACTACAGGATACACATGAAAACCTAGTTATCACTTGTTCACAAAACAAAACAAGACAAAACAAAAATGGGGCTGCAGAGATGGTTCCACTGTTAGGAGTCTCATCCTCTTCCAGAGGCCCAAGGTTGGTCCCTAGCACCAAGACAGGACAGCTCACAACCACCTGTGATTGGAGCTGCAACGAGTATGACGCCTTCTTCTGGCCTCCAAAGGCACTTGCACACTATGGCATGTACACAGACACACAAACACAAACCTAAGAAGAGGGGGAAAAGGATCTGTTGTAACTTAGCCCTAATTAAAACTTTTTCCTATCTCCCTTTTCTATCTCTGCTCAGAATTCTAAATTCTGTATCTATTTCTTTCTGTTTCTTGAATAATTTGTGCTGCTTTTAGCCTAGAACGCTTTCCCTCCACTCTCAACTCCTTTTGTTCTACTTCACCCATAGCAAACTCCTGTACTGGTTATAGGCCATTTGGGTTTTCTAAGCCTAGCTAGCCTATCTGCTTCTTCTCTCAGCCTCACTCTCTGTCATGGCTGTCAACTTGACTACATCTGGAAATAATTAAAACACAAGCAGCTGGGCACACTCCTGAGGGACCTTTTTTCTTAATTAAATTATTTGGAGTGGAAAGACCCACTTTTTTAAAATTAAGATTTACTTATTATATATAGTGTTTTCCCTACATACATGCCTACATGCCAGAAGAGGGCACCAGATCTCATTATAGATAGTTGTGAGCCATCATGTGGTTGCTGGGAATTTAACTCAGGACTTCTGGAAGAGCAGGCAATGCTCTTAACCTCTGAGCCATCTCTTCAGTCCCCAAAAGACCCACTTTTAAGCCAGATCTTTGAGGTGTGAAGATCCACCTTTAATCTGGACCACACTCTCTGTTGGCAGCCTATATAAAGGACACAGAAGGAAGCTTGTTCTCTTAGCCTGCTTGCTCTCACTCTCACTGGCAAGTCCATTGCTTCAATAGCATTAGAGCCTACTTTTTTGGGCTTCTGAAGCCAGCTGAGACATCCAGCCTCATGGACTGAATTACTATTAGATTCTTAGAGCTGTTGTTGGACTAGCTGGACCAGAGCCTGTAAGCTACTCCAATAAATACATGGATATAGACACATTCTATAAGTTTTGTTTCTCTAGAAAATATGAATATACTGCCCTAATCTAAAGTCTTGTTATTAAAATAACAAAACCAAACCCAACTCTGCATTTCCCAACTACTTTTTCTTTTGGATGTGTCTAAGCTTTTCTTCCTCATTCTTCCTCGGTCTACTAAGTCTTCTTTTGTACTGCTTTATCAAAGGGACATTTTTCCCAATTGCTAAATGTAGGAGGCTTCAGTCTCATTACGAGTTCAAAGTATTATTTTAACTGTGCTTCTCCAACAAGTCTCCCATGATTCTCATCTTACCTTCCTGTACAGTTGGATCTGAGCTCATCTTCATCTTCTCTTACTCCTACAACAAACAGACTTTCTATTCCTCCAATTTATATGCCCTTCTGCATAAGTTCAACAACTTTTTGCAGCATCAACAGCCACCTATACATATGACTCCCAAGCCTGTGACTTACTCACATTTTCCTCTGCGCTCCAGGCCTTTCTAAACTTCACCTATAGAACAGTTCCCCTAAATATCCCCCAGGAAAGTTCAAGACACAGCCGCTCAACTGCACTGGTTATTTACTCTCTCCACACTACTCTCTCCTGAGCAACACCTGACCAGGTAGCTGACAGAGAGACTCCGGAAGAGCTAGCAGCTCCTCTATCCCCATGCGTCACAAGCGGCAGGCAGGTCCTGTCAAATACGCTCTCTGTTCCTACTATGCTCACTCTGCTTTCTCATTTCTTGTCTTCTCCGTTTCTGCCTGGCATCCTTCCGGAATCATCTCCCGGGTTCCTACTGCCTATAGGACGAAGACGGAGTTTCTCAACATAGTAACAGACAAGGCGAGCAAATTTGGGCTTCCGACCTCTACCCACGGACGTCCTTACATCTTATGTTAAGGGGCTCACTAAACATTACAACTTGCTTTCAGGCAATCATCTTCCCTTTTCGGATTTTAATATTTCCTTCACAAAGCTCTGATAGTTGAGGAGGAAAAAGCAGCCTTTTCAGCACTTGCGAAGCCCACGAAACCCGGGGTAGAAAAGTTACAGCGGATTACTCACTTGAGTACATTTACCTTTGCTTATTTGGACTCAAATAGCAATTTAGCTATTAGAATCTATATAAATCTGGGCAAAAGCCAAAAGCTTTGAGCTTACATCATCAACAGACAGGAAGAAACAGAACGATGTGTCAATAAAACAGATGTATCCCATATAGTATTGTTACTACAGTTCTGTAAGTCTTTCTCAAACCTATACTTATAAAAGTATCTCGAAGCCTGGAGGTGGTGGCGGTGGCGCATACCTTTAATGCCAGCACTCGGGAGGCAGAGACAGGTGGGTCATTCGAGGCCAGCCGGGACTACAGAGCGAGTTACAGGACAGCCAGAGCTGTTACACAGAGAAACCCTGTCTCGAAAAACAAACAAACAACAAACAAACAAAAAGGTATCTCGAAAGAATAACTCGAAAGACGCTAAGCAGAAAATATTTTGGCGAACATTTAGAATCTTCTCAACTTGTTGGGGGTGGTGAGACGGAAGAAAGGAGGATTTAAAGGGCAAGGCGGTCTGCAAGGCGGAACAAAAACGGCGAAGACGAATTCTCTGGTACACTCTGACCTCCAATCAACAACCATAGCTAGCTCATCTGCCCACTCCAAAACCGTGTACATTTTCAAAATCTGCCACTCCGCTGAAACTGTTGGCCTGCTGAGTTTTGTGAAGCGCACAAGTCCTCTGTAGATCGCAACTCCCAGCTCTACTAGAAGACTTGGCCTTTTGGTATACCCACTGGCCGCATCTGACGCCTTTTAAAACCACTTGAAGGTGGATTTAAACAAAACAAAACAAAACAAAAAGATCAGGTGACCGGTCTACTACAGCCAACATGGCCCAGTCTCCACGGCCTAGGCAGGGAAAGCCTGGCACGAGGTCCCCACCGCCGGGCACACCCCACGGCGACAGGCCTGCGGGCCTCTTGCTCCCGCCCAGGCGCGGCCTGCAGCCACTCACAAGAAGTTCTCCATGGCGATGCGCACGATTGAACCCTCCACGAAGAGCCCGGATGGCCGCGGAAGCGTCGAAGACGGGTTCGAGTTCTTTCTCTTGCTCGGGACCTCAGAGGAGGCATCTTTCGGGAGAGCCCTCTTGGAAGTCTGGGGGCTCGGGATCGCAGCCTTCCCGCTCGGAGTCGCCATCCTGGCGTCTTCTGAGTCCCGCAGCGGCTTCCGTTCAGGGCGGGCAGCAGCCCAAGAGCCTCCGCGCCGGGCTCCCGCGCTAACTGACCCCCACCTGACCCCGCCCCGCGGCCGCGCGGCGCCTGCGCAGTTCTGCCCGGCAAAACCGAGGCCACGCCCCCACCCCGCCCGCCACTCACCTTGGCCTGAGAGGCCGGAGATGCTGATCTGAGGTTTGACTGACCGTAAGGGGCGATTTCCATATGTCTCGTGATTTTCTTCTGGGAGAATTTTAACCTTAGAGCAATATGTGACTTGCACTTACTGTTTTGAAACCTGCCCAGGCGCTTCCCGTGCTTGGGTCGCTAGCGAGTTTGCGACTGTCCCTCCCTAGAACCGCTGGCCGCACCTGTCTCTGGTTCTACATTGCGGGGGTTTCCTTGCCTGGTGCTCAACTCAATTTTCCTTCTCCAAAGAACCCGCCCCTGTTGGCTCTCTGCCTGTTGTTTGAAGCATGGCACTAGCAGTCCTCTGGTGCTCTCAAAATTGCGAAGACTGCATTGTCTTAGTTACCTCACCACTCGCACTAACATGCCTTTTTTTTTTTTTTAAACACACTGTTTAGCCCTGGATAGCCTACTCTCACCACACAGCCCAGGCTGGCCTTGAACACCTATTGCTTCTGCTTCCTTAATGCTGATATTCCCGAGCAGGCCATCAGATAGCCTCTTCCCTTGGGGTTCCTTAGTTCCCTGCTTAAATTCCCTAGTGGTTTCTAGAAACCCTTGAAGCAGAATAAGCAAGCTTCTTTAGGAGTATGCATAACTGGCCAGAGACTAGGGTAGTGGGGTTTGCTCACTAAAAGTTATAAACAAAATAGAATTGCAGAAAGCATGGAAACTGTCATAGGTACTAGGTGTGTGTGTGTAGAAATTAAGGAATAACTTGCAAAATGTTCAAGTGACAGGAAAAAATGAAAAGATTTAGGATACCAATTCCACACATAGCTGGTGTGTGCTTGTTGAAAAGCGGCTTCATGAGCTTAAGGTTTTCCAAGCATGGTGGCATATGCCTGCAGTCTCAACACCCAGGTTATTGGGCCTGGAGGCTCACAATTCTATCCAGGAGAAGGAGTAATTAGTTGTGAAGAAGTAATTAGTTATGACGGAATCTACTCTATAGACAATTAAGAATACAGGCAGCCATGGTGGGGTTACCTTTTTATGTCAGGATTAGACTTTCAGAGTGCTATTAAAATTATGTTTCTAAACTTTGAAGGTGAAAATAGGTCCCCAAACTTGTATGACTTCAGAAATACAACCATACTATGGGTTTTAACCGGCTACTCATGACTGATACTATATGCGAGGATGCAGCAGAGAAACCACGGAAATAGCTGTTCCGTGATGGGAAGGGAAAAGTTTATTCCACACTATCAAGGCTGTCTCTCCGGGAAAGCAGAAAGAAGAGAGGGTAGGGGAGACTCTTGATGGATTTAAAGAGAATGGGTAGGAGGTGACTTGCAGGATATTTGATCCAATCTATTTCTAATTGTAGTATGGCTCAGCCTTTGATCTTAGAGCGTTCTGTTTACTTTAATCAAAGCTAACACAGAGAGACCCTGTCTTGAAAACCAAAAACCAAACCAAACAAACAAAAATAAAGAAAGAAAAGAAAAGATTTTAGTGTAGAAGCTGGACAATGGTGATGCACACCTTTAATCTCAGTACTCAGGACACATAAGCAGGTGGATCTCTCTAAGTTCAAAGCTAGCCTGGTCTACAAAGAGAGTTCCAGAACAGCCAGGGCTATGTCAAATTAATGTTGTTTTTTTTTTTTTCAATGCCCACTCTAGCTCCAAAATAATGAAATGGAAATCTATTACACTTATTAATAAGCTTTAAAGCACTATAGCTGGGTAGATTCTCACCTATTCTAACCTGTCTGAAGCTAGCCTGGCCTACTTCCCAGCCACATGCCTTTTTATGTGTCTTCTAATCTCACTTTGGCCACTCCTGCTCCATCTCTGCCCCTATCTTGACCCCTCACAGCCTGGTGACATCATTCTCCTGGTCAGGCCTCATGGCTACATCCATATGGCCCAGTGACCTCCTTCTTCTCTCTCTCTACCTGGTACTCCCACACTGGCAACAAAAATCCCACTTATTGTTTCTTTTGTCCAGTCATAGGCTCTTCAGCTTCTTTATTAACCAATCAGAAATAGTTGGGGAATAATTTTTACACAACACTGAGGCAGAAGATTCCTCAATAGATAATACCAGAATCTGTTAACATTTAGCTCACTTTCAGTTCAGCAATTAACAATTGAATACAGAGACCTTAATACAATGTGAATAAAGGTCACCTCTACATAGTCCCCTTTTAATCCAAGGAGTTTTCTTCTTTAACAGTAATAAACTGTGTACAATAAGAACAATTATAAAAACTATCAGGTAAGAATTACATTCATAATGTACAGTCCATTTGGATTTGGAAACCTTGGAGAAAATTATCTATTATGTATCTATCTTGGTAGGGCCAAAGTTCTATACCTAAATAATTTTCTATTGTCATCTAAGCTTTTATCTCCTCTATCTTTCACAACTTGCAAATACCAACCTTAAAATACCTGTTTTCAACTCCCTCCAACCTTCATAAAACACATTCTTAGACCCTGTAACCTTCACTTACCAACCTTAAGACACCTTACAAGTTAAACTTTCACATCCTCCAACCTTCATAACTTGCATTGACCATCCTTAAAACATCTTAGACCCTAAAACACTTTCTTAGATGCCTCACAACTTAAGCTTTTATGTGAGACTTTGACTATCTAGTTTTCAATCCCATCAGAGACCTGAGAAGGATAAATATTACCTGAGTAGATGGGAAGTGCAGAGCAAGCAACTTCCAAAACTATAGAAATGACAGAGACAGCTGGTTGTCAGGACAGTCACCCAATGTTCCTCAGCAACATTGGGGTATCATCTTTGACCCTCTGGCCCAGTATATGGGAGACTTTTTTGTGAAGCAGGAATTATGAAGGACTCAGAAATTAACAATTGAATATACAGAGTCACAGTTTAATACAATATGAATAAAGGTCACCTCTACAGGGCTACACAAGGCTATGCCTTGTCTCAAAAAACAATAGCAACAACAAAAAAGATTTTAGTGTAGTTTGGATGCATGCTTGTTTGTTTGTTTGTTTGTTGTTTTATATTAATGGTGTGTCCCTTTTGTTCCTCAAGGAAAGTAATACAATACACACACTGTATTATTTATATTGTATTCAATCCACACTTAATATATTACTTTTCATGCAACTAAATAGTTTTCATAACATGATTTTAGGTAATCAGATAACATTTTATTGAATACATATACCGTTGTTATTGATTTACATAATTAGCTTTTGTTAGATTCTGTATGATTGAAAATGAACATGACCTAAAGATGCTCTGGAAGACTATTAATTAGTAATGTGCTTCTTAATAAGCCTTAAAGTTTTTACTCATGCATGAAAGTACGCACATTTGTTTTAAGTCCATTGATAGGGGCTACTTTGAGGGATGGAGAGGTGGCTCAGTAGTCGGGAGTGTAAACTGCTCTTGCAGAGGATGGGAATTTGGTTCCCAAAAAACCATTTCAAATGCTCAGAATTGCCTGTAGCATCAACTCTGAGGAATTGCCTTGCCCTCTTCTGTCCTTCTCAGGCAACTGTACACAAGTGCAACTACTCCACGAAGACATCTGAAAATCATCTTGAAAGAGGTAATGTTGAGAAGACAGAATGTGCTCAGAAATAGCCCCATGTGAAATTTTATGCTGATGATGAACGAGCCCCAACAGCAAAATCTTGCATTTCCCCAGGTACAACCCCTTGCTTTAAAAGCCTGAGCGCCTGATTTCAGTCCCCAGAAAGCCACTCCCAAACTAACTCCTACGGTTTAAGGCAACAGCTAACATTGTTACTCGCTCTTTGTTAGCATATGACAAAGAGGTTGTATTTTCTGACCAAAGATCGAATGACCAGGGGCTATTCTGACTATTGGCTTTTCAATTCTACAAAACCTAAAAAGTTGGCAGACTTGGTTAGAGTCAAGAATTAGAAATACGATTGGGGTGTTATCTTAGCAATCAAGGAGGTAAAGGCTGGTGGATTTCTGGGAGTTCCAAGCCAGCCTGATCTACAAAATGAGTCCAAGACAGTCATGGCTATCCAGAGAAACCCTGTCTCAAAAAAAAAAAATTAGAAATATGATTCATCATCAGACATCAGAATATCATGGTTTTATCCCATCTTATAAGAAGATGCCAAATCTTTCTAAACAGTTGAAATTTATTTCTCATAGTTTTGTAAACTGAGAAGCCCAAAATGAAGGCATTAGCCAATTTAGTGTCGGATGAGCACCACTGGTCTTGTTGGCCATGTAAAGACACTAACCGTACTCATGAGGCTTCACCTAATATCTCCCAACATCCCTGTCTCAAAATAACATCATGCTGAAGGTTAAGTCTCAGGTAGAAACTTTAGGTCACAAACATCCTGACCTCATAAACTCTTCTGTGCTTGTTTACTTGGATGCAGCACAAGTCCTTGCAGATAGTACCACAATAGCGAGAAGGTGGCACAAGACGCTTGGGTCAGACTCTGCTGACGTCATCTTTGCATCTTTGAGACAGTTTGCCATCCCTCTTCTAACGTGCACACTTAGGATTTTTCTTTACAGCTTTATTTATTTACTTATTTTTATTAATTTATTCAGATTACATCTCAATTGTTATCCCATCACTTGTATTCTTCCGTTCCTCCCTCCCTCCCTCTTTCACCCTATTCCCCTCCCCTAGGTCTATGACCAAGGGGGACCTCCTCCCCCACTATATGGTCACAGCCTATCAAGTCTCATCCTGTTATCCAGCTTACTCTTTCTCTGAGTGCCACCAGGCCTCCCCACCAAGGGGAAGTGGTCAAATATGGGGCACCAGAGTTCATGTCTGAGCCAGTCCCCACTCTCCACACAACTGTGGAGAATGTCCTGTCCATTGGCTAGATCTGGGTAGGGGTTTGGTGTTTACTGCTTGTATTGTCTTTGGTTGGTGCAGTAGTTTGAGCAGACCCCCCTGGGCCCAGATCCAGCTGTCAAGATGTTCTTCTTGTAGGTTTCTAGTACCTTCTGGATCCTTCTATTTCCCCATTCTCCTATATTTCTCTTACCTAGAGTCCCAGTAGGATGTCCTCACATCTATCCCAATCTCTTGGTAAGTAAAGACTTTCATGGGACATGTCTTTTGTGCTAGTGTCCAATTATAAGTGAGTCTTTCTGCTTCTGGGTTAACTCACTCAATATGATCATTTCTAGTTCCGTCCATTTTTCCACAAATTTCAGGATTCCCTTGTTTTTAATAGCTGAGTAGTATTCCATGGTGTAAATGTACTACAGTTTCTTTGTCCATTCTTTAACTGAGGGACATTTAGGCTGTTTCCAGGTTCTGGCTATTATGAATAAGGCTGCTATGAACATGGTTGAGCGTATGTCCTTGTTGTGTCGTAGAGCTTGATCTCTTCTGGTTTAAATAACAAGTGAATGGGACACCACTTTTAATTTTTAGCAAATTCATAAAGTAGAGAAGCAAGCCACAGGAGCCTGAGAGAGAAGGAAGAGGCTGGATGGGGAAACTGAAGGTCTTAACACCCAGGAGTTAACATCCTCCCTCACACCCAGCACCACACATGTATTTCCTAATCAACGAAGTCAAAGAACCAACAGATGACAAAGATCTCGGCAAGAATGTGAATTCCTGAAGGGAACCAGGCCCTCACTCACCACAAGGGAACTGAAACCACAAAGACATGGAGATGCCTTAATTCCAGTGATTTTGATTGAAAAAAATGTTTGACTCCTCACACATGCGTATTTTTACTATAGTGGTATCAGTGGAGGCACTGACTATAGTCATATCTGTAGACTTGGCCATAATAGCTAATGCTAATAATACTTACCATGCCAGTTACTATTCAAAACGTTTCTTCATACTTTATTTCTGTATGCTAGATCAGTGTCTCAACAGACTTTTTTTTTTCCTTTTGGTTTTTCAAGACAGGGTTTTTCTGTGTAGCCTTGGATGTCCTAGACTCACTTTGTATACCAGGGTGGCCTCAAAGTCAAAGAGATCTGCCTGCCTTTGCCTCCCTGGGTGCTGGGTGCTGCATGCTGAGATTACAGGCATGCACCATCAGCCTCTTCCTAAACTATTTTTTTTTAAATTAAAAAACTAGCTAAAAGGTTAAAGATGTATTAGAAATTAATATAAAATTTGGCTCAGCCTTTTGTAACAACAGAGTCTGATAGCCAGAAGGTTTCATTCTTGTTTTCTTTAATCTCCTTTTCCTTTTATTTAGGCTAGTCTGGTTATAAGGGAGATATGCTCATTTAATAAGTTCATAATAAAGTATAATTGTTAAGGAAATTGAGCCTACAGGGTCATGCTTGGCTGAGCTCACCTTAGTGTATATTCCCAAGCATTTGTCTGGGTAAGAGTGTGAGAATTAGAATCACTGGACCATATGCCATATGTAGTACTCTCCTTTAGTTTCTCAGTACTGGGGTTATTAATGCCACGGAACTTCTTGGAAACTATGATCCTTTGAATATCACATCAGCAATGTCTGTCTTTCCTTCTCTCTAACAATATCATTGGCTTTCTAGCCTCTCTGCCAAAGAGCTGCACGGTACCCACACGGCTGTCTCTTCTATAGTGTCCTTTTTCTTCTAGATCCAGGCTCTGTGGGGTCTGAAGCTTATTTTGTTTTGTAAGCCTCCTCTTCTTAAGATACACAAAATCATAAATACAAAATTTGGGCCATGATTTTTTTCAGATTGGGAGAGAAAAATCTCTGAGCCTCGGGAGGGAGTTGTTACGATGCAGATGATCCACTTAGGATTAAGCATTCCACAGTTTCTTATTTACTGCACCTGAGCCAGAAAGAAACTTCTTTGATGAGTGTTGAGAGATGTACTAATCTATGAGTATAATAATAAGTCATTATGGATCCATTTAATATTATGTGCATTTTAATATTATGTACAGAGTATTAATAGTAGTAATTCTCCAAGACCCATGACCTGTCCAGCCACAGGTACTAGATATGGGTTTATATAGTGGAGCAGTCTTTAAAATCAATAAGAAAATAGTCAGTTACTTCTGTGATAATTATGCCACTATTGCACCAGTGAGCATGCCTTGCTAGGTCAGTTGTTATTGTAGCTCACAGCATTCAAAGCTGAGTAAGACTGATGATTACTTTTTTCCCTGGCATCATGCATAGCACCTTCTAGAACTATGAAAGATCACAAGTAGGGGTAAAACGTCCAGGTTACGTGCCAAATTGATTTTTCCGTGTCCTAGAATTCAATAATGTGATGTCTTCAGCAACAGTATCTTACCACCAAGTTCTGGACCTTACCACCAAGTTCTGGGCAGTAACCAAAAGCAATGGCAATAGACTGTAATGTTTGGGTGTCTGTGGGACCTCCCTGGCCTGGTCGCTTGTTTTTTGAGACACAAATATAATTAACATTTCGGGAAAGGAAAGGAACTGAGACTGGGGAGTATATACAGAGTTCATCCAAAGTTCTGGTAATGTTTTACTTCCCCTGCATCGTCAGTAGTCCAGGGGTGCTTATTACTATTCCTTAGCATTTACATATATATTGTTTTTTGTTTTTAAGTTTACTTTTTAAAGTTAGCACACAGTAATAGGTTACATTATATAGCATTTAATAAATAGATATAATCTTACTATATTCTGACTCACCTTCTCCCCCATCCTGTCTCTTGCTGGCTTGTGCTGGTCCCTTACTATCTATGAATTTTTGCTGTTGTTGTTCTTTAAAAGTGTATTTATTTATTTGCTTTACATTCTGATTGCAGTCCCCCCTCCTCCCAGTTCACCCCACCCCATCTATGTACTTCTTATAGTCACACTTTGCACAAAAGTGTACTTTTAAATGAGAAAAAGAAAATCAGCAATGTGTCAGTGCAGTTCATGTGCTAATAAAGATTAAAGGGAAGTGAATCATTATCTCTCCATGGAAAGAAGTTTAGTGTCTATTTGTCATATGCTCTTAGGAAACCAGGAATGACACTGAGGTTTCTTAACTTGATGAATGCCATGTGTAAAAAAGCCTAGAGCATACATACACTGTAATGTGTGGAAATACTTCTGATTCATTCTCATGATAAAAAGATTCCATAACTGTTATTGTTGAAGATCCTTGCTCATGTTCTAAGATGAGAAAAAAAAATCATGGAGAAATGTAAAGGTTCTGGATTTACCCTTTTTCTAACTCTGCATTCGTTCTTTGTCCCCTTTCACTCTGCTCCGTGTTCAGAGAGCCTGATTTCTATGACCGTGCTGGTTGGCTTTTGTCAGTTTGACACAAACATGGGCATAACTGGGAAGAGGGAATCTTAATTGAGAAAAGGCTTCCACAAGACAGGCTGTAGACAAGTTCTGTGGTGCAATTTCTTGATGAATGATGCAGGTGGGCCCACCCTATGGGATGTGATTCCACCCCTGGGCATGAGTGATAGAAGAAAGCAGGCTGAGCAAGAGAAGCAAACCAGCACAAGCGTTGCTCCATAGCCTCTGCCTCCATTCCTGCCGCAGGTTCCTGTTGGGGGTTTGCCCCAACTTCCTTTGATGATGGGATCGTTCATGGGATGTCTAGGTGGAAATAAGCTCTCTTTCAAATTGATTTTGGTCACAGTGTTTTATTACATAGCAATGGAAACTCTAAGACAGAAATCGGTACCAGATTATGAGGTATATTGCTGTAACAGACCCAACTGTGTGTTTCGGGGGAAGACTGTGGTGGTGTTGGAAAAGCCTTTGAGTACCAGAGCTCAGTGGGTTGTTCTGTAGGAATTTAGAAGGTAAGTGTTTGGAGAAATGCAGCTGATGGAGGACCGGCTTGTGAAGCTTAGAAGGAAATTGGAGAGAGTTTCTTAAAGACTCTGACATATGCTTCAGGGCTGGAGAGATAGCTCAGAGGGTAAGGGCACTGACTGCTTTTCCAGAGGTCCTGAGTTCAATTTCTAGCAACCACATGGTGGTTCACAACCATCTATGATGTGATTTGATGTCCTCTTCTGGCCTGCAGGTGTACATGCAGATAGCGCACTCATATACATAAAATAAATAAATAAATCTAAAAAAAAAAAAAAAAACAAAAACAGAAAACCTGTGCTTCAGCCAGGCGCAGTGGTGCATGTGCTCGGGAAGACAGAGGTGGGCGGATCTCTTTGAGTTTGAGGCCAGCCTGGTCTACAAAGTAAGTCCAGGACAGCCACAGCTACACAGAGAAGGCCTGTCTCAAAAAACCAACAAAACAAAACAAACCACAACCCCTCCCACCCCCACCCCCACCCCTCCCACCCACCCCCACCTCCCCCCAGCCCAAAACTGTGCTTTTAGGGTTGAAGAATCTGCTGTGATTAACAAGAGGCCAGAACCACTAAAGTGAAACCTTTGTTGTGACAATTGATGCTAGTTGGCTGGAGCCAAGAAATTAGCATTAAGAAGAGACAAGCATTGTTGAGTGAAATATTTTGGGAAGTGTTTCCTCAGGGTCAGCACACAGAAGCTCTGTTCCAGAGGAGGGGCAAGGCTGTATCTTGTGCTGGCGGCTGAAATTGGTAATGTGTAAGAGACCTTTTATATAAGGTTTTGAAGGCATAAAGGGGTCATGGAGAGCAGTTGAGACTTGACACTGTGGGGGTCCAGGTAAAGACATTGGTGAAAGTGCAGCCTTAGTTGCGGTAGAAGTCTCAGGATTAAAGGAGTCACTGAGAGAAGTTGAGGCTTAGAACCATGTGTTAGACTCAGTGTCCCTGAAGTCAAGAGCCAAGGAGAGACTATTGGTGAAGGTACAACCCTAGTTACAGCACATAACCTCCTCATTTTGGAGGTGCCGGTACCATGAGATAACCACCAAGGACAGAGGGTATGGCGTAGAGCTGGCCTGCCCCTACCAGATGTATGTGTAGGAGATGGCTACATCAACTCTTCAGAACCCAGAAGTCTGTGACTGAATCCCACGTGTCTGACACTGATCTTTTTACACTGTTGGACTTTAGTTTTGCTTCAATTTCATTGTGTCTCCTGATTCTTCCTTCTTACCGTGAGAAAGTATTAGCATGTTTTTATTTATTTATTTTTTTATCTATTTATTTTTATTTTATAGTAGCCTACAGTTGAAAGACTTTGGATTTTTTTTTTTTTTTTTTTTTAGAGAGACTGGAACTTTTAAAGAGAC
Source organism: Acomys minous (assembly GCF_964271855.1). NCBI lineage: Eukaryota > Metazoa > Chordata > Mammalia > Rodentia > Muridae > Acomys > Acomys minous. The sequence goes on along the minus strand of NC_140484.1, from coordinate 36,541,467 downwards.
TGAACTTTACAAAATGTTTGAATTTTAGACTGGGACTTTTAAAAGTTGGAATATTGATAGTAATATGAAATCTTAGGGATTAACAAAGAAAGGTTATGGCTTAATTAATAATGTTTGTGTGTCAAGTTGATAATTTGTCCATTGTGCTGGTTGCTTTTTGTCAACTTGACACAAGCCTGGACATATTTAGGAAGAGGGTATCTTAATTGAGAAAAATGCCTCCTTTAGACCTGTAGGCAAATCTGTGGTACATTTTCTTGTTTGGTAATTGATGTGGGTGAGCCATTTCTGTGGTGGGGGTGCCACCCTGTGCAGGTGGTCCTTAGTTGTATAAGAAAGCAAGCTGAGCAAGCCATGAGTAGCAGGCCAATAAGCAGCATGGCCTCTGCTTTAGTTCCTGCTTCCAGGTCCTTCTTTGAGTTTCCACTTCCTCTGACGATGGACTGTGATGCAGAAGTGTAAGCTGAACAACTCCTCAAGTTGTTCACAGAAATAGACACTCTACCAATGACAATGACCCACAAGATGAGGTTCTGTTTCCCTGATTCTTGGTCAGCTAGTAGAGGGCTTTAGCAGAAGGCTGGAGTGGAGTGTGGCTTTGGACAGTGGGTCTCTAACCCCACTAAGTTCTTGTTGGGATTATAGCACCCACCCTCATCCCATAACTCTTCAATTGTATCTGTATATGCATCCAGCTGCTGTTGTGCTCCGGTCAGTCAGAGCTAACCGCTGCTTATTGGTGGGCAGCCGAGGTCCCCACACATGCCCCAGACAAGAGAAGATGATGGGCCGGAACAGTGCCATCACTGCGGGCATGTACGATGCCCTCTTCATCAGGGACTGCATCTGCTTTGACTGCAAAAAGTAGAGTGACCCCAACTTCAAGAATAGGCTTCGAGAACAAAGAAAAAAACAGAAGCTTGCCAAGGAGAGAAAGCTAAGGAGGCTTTCCGAGTTACCTGACTTAAAAGATGCTGAAGCTGTTCTGAAATTCTTCCTTGAGGAGGTACAGCTTGGGGAAGAGTTACTAGCTCAAGGTGACTACGAGAAGGGTGTAGAGAACCTGACAAATGCAACTGCTGTGTGTGGGCAGCCCCAGCAGCTGCTCCAAGTGCTACAGCAGACTGTCCCACCTCCAGTGTTCCAGATGCTTCTGATCAAGCTTCCAACCGTTAGCCAGAGATTTGTAAGTGCTCAGATCTTGGCTGAAGGTGATGTGGAGTGAACCAGATATCAACATCATAAAATTTCAGTAAAACCAGTTAACAGTTATTTGGGAAGTTGATCGGTTCTGGGGGAATAAGGGCAAATACACTTGTTAAGAACTGTCCTACACTGAAATCTACCACAGTGATATGTACTTTGAGTAGATCCATTTTTTTTCCAGTGAAAAGGATTTTGATAGAGGTTTTCATTTTATAAATATAGTGAGTTAACAGAAGAGGAGGAGGAGGAGGAGGAGGAGGAGGAGGAGGAGGAGGAGGAGGAGCCGGGTGTGGTGGCACCCGCCTTTAATCCCAGCACTTGGGAGGCAGAGGCAGGTGGATTGCTGTGAGTTCGAGGCCAGCCTGGTCTATAAAGTGAGTCTAGGACAGCCAAGACTACGCAGAGAAACCCTGTCTTGAAAAACAAACAAGAAGAAGAAGAAGAAGAAGAAGAAGAAGAAGAAGAAGAAGAAGAAGAAGAAGGAGAAGAGCCTCGAGATACTCTTGTAGGTAACAGCACTTGCTGGCAAGCCTGGCAGCCTGTGTTGAATCCCCAGGGCCAGTATGAGAGAAGAAGAGAACTGATTGGAATTTCAAGATATATGTGGTACTCTAAAGATTCTGAGTTATAGGTACATAGAAGGAGGATAAAAACCTCCTGGAGAGATGGCTCAGAGGTTAAAAGCATTCATGGCTCTTCCAGAGGGCCAGGGTTTAATTCCCAGCACCCATATGGGGGCTCGTAACTACCTGTAAGTCTAGTTACAGGGGAACCAATGCCTCTTCTGGCCTCTAGGGGCAATGATTGTGCATGGTGCACAGACATACACAGAAGCAAAACACCCATACATATACAATAAATAACATTTTTAAAGGAACCATAACAAGCAGTCTCCAAGATTTATGGAGAACGTTGCTAATAATGACACTGGAGGGGTTTAGGATGTCAAGGTCAAAAAAGACCCTGCCTTCATTATGTTATAATTAAACACAAAATATATAGAGCAAAGGAAATATTTCAAAAGTGGCAAGAGAGAAACATGAAGTCACAAATAAAGACAAACCATTATAAGAGCAAATTATTCATTTTCAAATTATTCTCTTTCAAAGAAGGGCCTGGACAGATGTGGTGCAAGATCTGAAAGGCACCTGCTAATAAAGAGCAGCAAAGCTATCTATTACAATTGAAGGGGGAAAAGCTTCCCTGATAATGAATAAAGAAATTTCTGAGCACTAAGCTTGCCCTATGGAAGATAACTGAAAGAATATTTCAGAAGGAAGAGACGAATCCAGCCATGAGGCAGCTCACAGGAAAAAATAAACCACACTAAAATAACAGTAAGCATGAGAGGAAGAAGGGCGGAGAAGAAAAAAAAAACCACTACTAAGTTGTTAATGACAAGATATGATGGATATTGATTTATATTTAGATTTTTAGATGCACCAAGATAGGAAAGATTTTTCTTCAAAGCTGCCAAATACAAATAGCCAAAATACTATGAATGTACTATTTATATAATTCCTGATTGTTTTATGGTTCTTCTTGCTGCAAGTAATTTATTGTATATACATGTAATAATATGTTAATGCCCAGCTGCTGCTCTGGAGAGGTCCAGCGTGGGGTCTCTGTGGCTGGATGCAGCTGCCCTTCCCGTTTGCTTCATCTCTTGGGTGGCCAGAGCTGATGGTTCAGGCAACTGATCAGGATTGAAAGAGAAAGGAGAGAAGGGAGCCCAGGGTTTCTTCTCCAGGGACTGGCTATACTGCAGCCGAGGAGGAGAACTTAAACTGACCATAGTTTTCCTATGGGTGAGGCTGTAAAAGTGGCTTTAGCCAGAAACTGCACAGGGGTCTTAAAAGTAGGCTCTTTGATCTGTAGATAGGTCTCTTTGTGGAGATCTCCAGTACACTTAGGCTGCCGGGGGTTGGGGGGAGTTGCTAGGAGAAAGGGCCCTGAGTCTGCTATTTTGTGAATCTACAGGAAAATAAAAAATAAGAGAAAGATGGAAAATAAACCACTCACACACATACATTCAAGAGAAAAGGTGGATGAAATTAGGCATCTCGACTTCAACTGAAGTCAAGTTTCCAATTTTCAACATATATATTCAAGGGAAAAGGTGAATGAAATTAGGCATCTTGACTTCAACTGAAGTCAGGTTTTCCAATCTCAACACCGTTTATTGTAGATGAACCATACTTATACTTCTGAGAAAGTGGTATTACCTCATAGTCAAAAAAGGCAATTAATCATGAAACAGATGAATTTTAAAATACAACAGGTTACATGTTTTAAAGCTAAACATTTCTTATCTAACTGTCCATTACATAAGTTCACAGTGAGTTCAGAGTGACAAAGGTCTAAAAGTTAGAAGAATATATGACTTATCAATTAGGACTGACCTAACTATAAATTATCCAGCCATCTTTTAGTTCATTATGAATTCAGGACAATAATTTTATCTGTCTTTCATTCTAAGAAACAGAGTAAATTCAGCCATCTCTAGGTAGCTTTATTCCAATTTAGACTCATGGGAAGTTTAAACCAACTTGTGTATATTTATGGTGAAATAGCAGGATTTGTGGTATCATCTGGAGTGGAGGCTTATCTGAAGCTACAAATTTGCTACAAGGCTATCCTTAGTGAGGCATCTGGAGGTCCACAAAGGTATTTATTGTAGCCATAAACTAAGCTTAACTTTTAAAACTATTTGAATCAAATGAGGAATTCCATAATCAGGGATTAATACATCTGAATAACAAACAGTACATCTTCAACAAGATCCTGTAGGAAGTTTGCTCAATCAGAGCTGGTCAATCCAGTTCACACCAATGCCAGACATTTTTTCTTTTTGGTTTTTTGAGACAGGATTTCTCTGTATAATCTTGGCTGTCCTGGACTCACTTTGTAGACCAGGCTGCCCATAAATGTAATCTTGGCTATTGTGAACTCGCTTTGTAGTCCAAGCTGGCCTTAGACTCACAGTGATCCACTTGCCTCTGCCTCTCTGGGTGCTGGGATTAAAGGCATGTGCCACCATGCCTGGCTCTAATGCCAGATTTTAGAGAGATACAACAAAGCACAATTGACAGGGCAGCCAGAGGTTGGAATCAATTCTGGGGTACATCACAATACAGACCTTGCAAATACCAGATCACCTCCAGAGATCTCTCATGCCTACTGAATTTCCCTGAATCAATGGCTTCTGACAGCATGTCAGAGGCTGGAAGCAGTTTGTGGGTGTATCATGGTACAAGACCTTGCAAATACCAGATCATCTCCTAGACAGCCCACATGCCTAGTGAGCATCCTTAACAGGGTGGCTCTTGGCATCAATATATATGTATATGTTAAAAAAAAATCAAAAGATTTACTAAATTCCAGAACAAATTAATCAGTCATACATCATGACCAAGTTGATTTAATTCTCGGGATGCAAGATTGGTTAAAAAAATGCAAATCATTAAACATAAGTTAGTCTACTACATAAATAAATTTAAGGACAGAAAACACCAATTATCTAAATACACACACACACAAAAAAAACCCAACCAAGTTCTAAAACCAAAAGGAACCATAGAAACCAATCTCCAAGATTTATGGGGATTACTGATTACCCATATGCTACCCTTATGATAAAAGTCCTGAAAAAAAACACCCCACAGGAACACAAGAGACACATCTAGCCATAAAATTAAAAAAAAAAAAAAAGCCATAGCCAACCTATATCCACTCAAAGGGAAAGAACTGAGAACATTTCTGCTGCTAAATCTGGAATGAGACAAACTTTCCACTTGTTTCCCTCTTGTTTACTATAGCTAGAGCAATAAGAAGAGCATGAAATGAAGGCTGTAATTTGGAAATGGAGAACTCCAACCATCTCTATACAGATTCTGTGATGTACACTTACCCAGAAGGAATTCCTCAGGAACCCCTTAGGACTGCTAAGCATTTTCTATAAAGTAGCAGGACATAAAAACCACACAAGTGATGGTTTAGAAAACACACACACACACACACACACACACACACACACACACACACACATGCACACGCTCACTAGAAAGAAATAAGGAAAAGAAAAACACTCAAAATAATAATATCCAGAAACAATGAGAATTTGAAGACATGAAAAAAAATTGAAGAAGATGCTAAAAAATGGGAAGGTCTCCAACCCTCAGAGATTATCAGAATAATGTGGAGTGGTTGTTACTAAAAAATATGAACTACAATTAAAACCAGTCCCCATCAAAATTCCAACAATATCTTTCACAGAACTAGGAAAAAGCAAACAAATAACAAATAACAACAACAAAACCAGCACTAAAATTCATGTGTAAGCACAAAAGGCCAAAATGGTCAAAACAATGCTAAACCAAAAAGTCAGTTCTGGGAGTGGAACAAACCTGATTTAAAATTGTATCACAGAGCCAAGATAGCAAACACAGCCCAGCACGGACCCGAAAACAGACACGTGATCAATGACTGGAATGGAAGACTCAAATGAACCCTCACAGCTACAGCCAGCACGATTGTGACAAAGATATATGTACATACATACATACATACATACATACATACATACATACATACAAACAAACAATGTCGGAGAAAAGATGGCTTTTTCAACAAACGGTGCAGGCAAACTAACTATCTACACTTACAAGAATAAAGTAATCTCTGTCTTTTACTCACTACAAACCTCAACCGAAAACACACTAAAACCTTTAGGTAACACCTAAAATCCTGAGACTGCTAAGGAAAACACTTTAAGATATAGCTGTCTTCAAGGGTTTTTGAAGAGGACGCTACTAGCCCGGGGAATATGTTCAAGAATTGATAAATGAAATTGCAGTAAGTTAAGAAGTTTCTGCACCACACAAGAAACAATCAGCAGAGTCAATGGATAGTTTACAGAGCAGGAGGAAAGCTGTGCACAATCTACTACTGACTCGGAGTTAATGAAATGATTACAGCCCTCTGAGAGGGCTATAATTTTACCCTCTTCTAGTATTTGTAACCCCGCGTGCACATTTATGTTAAACCAAGTGTTTTTCTTGAACATTTAGTTAATCCAAAAACAGGAAAACTAAACTAGGAGACATTTCTTTTGAAAAGATGGGCCTGTACAGAAGTCTAATTTAGCATAAGTCTTTTGGGGGACTCCATGTATAGTTCTGAAGAACCGGAGCCAATGGCCACTGTGGGAAGAACGAGAAGACCTTGCTAGTCGCTGGTTAAAGAAAAAGATGGTAACAAGACAAGATTATATGGTTGCTTTATCCTTAAGATGGCACTATAAACTCACAGTTCCTCTATCCAGAGAGGAAACACAAAAACAACTGAGATTTATCTGAGCTTTTACTAATTCCTTGTCCTATAAACTGGGAAGACTTTTGTGTTAGAAACTAAATATGTTTCTTAGGTTCTTGTATGTATAATGTTGTTGTTGTTGTTGTTGTTGTTGTGTATTTTGTGAGCTTTACTTTGTTCTGATACCAAGTGGTAGCAGGCACGTATTACCGGGTCTTCCCGTCTATTGTTCTCAGTTATTCTTCAGAGCAGCTACTTTATCTCATTTTGCAAAGTAGAAAAAGGAGCCAAAGAAGGTAAAGATGACTTGCTGTCAAACCAGAATTTGAATGGAGGCAGCTAGCATCCAGGAGCCAGGCACCTAATCTTTACAGAGATCCACATACCAGAAATCCAGCCATATTAAAAAACGTATTAGTTATGAAAACTTCTTTCTCCCAGTTCTGGGGAATATGGGGTTCCCAGTTCCCCCCAGTATGGGGAAACATGGGGATGAGACATCGTTTGTCGTGAAATTGTGCTGGCTGACTTGTATCTCGTTTTCTTCACTAATCTGTAAGTATCTTTGTAACCTCCGTGCTTGGTAAGATGCCCAGAGCATAGATATCTTAAGAAATCCTCTCTGAATTTTGTTCTTCCATATTAAGCCAGACCCTGCATCAGAGGTACTGTTTTCTTCACATCAGCGCTATTCCTCCTTTCTCGACATAAATAACCTCCACCGCAGATGGTGGATTGTAAGAGCGAAGGCAATCTGCGTAGAAAGCTGTTTCTATTTCAAGAACTTGGGTGTTTAGGTGCTGCTGAGACTTGGAATAAATGCAGAGACCCGGATTAAATTGTTAAGTAGCACCTAGTCACTAGTGTGCCTTCCCCTTGGGTGTTTCTAAACCTGGCGAAACTACACTGTGCCCACCATCTGCCTACATTTTCATCCACATCGCATATCGTCAAAAGGAATGCCAGGGGACACTTGGGGCGAGAAGTGAAGCGTGAAGCCGTGGCAACCTGCAAAGGAGCAGAAGTGAGGGGAGATGAGTCACTCAGCTCACTTCCCACCTCCCTGGCGCGGAACACGGCAGGTTGTTTCTTAGCAACTGCCTGTAGTAATTACCTCTTCGCTTGCTGCCCGAAAATGATACTCTAGGCCACTGAGCCATCTCTCTAACCCCGAGACAGGGTCTCTTACTGAACCTAGAGATCATCGAGTTGCTGCCACATCAAGCTTTTTCACAAGGGTACCTGGGGATCAGAACTGAGGTCCTCATGGTGGCATGGCAGGCATTTTACCGGCTGAGCCCTCTCCTTGGCCCCACCTTGTAGCTATTTGTATAGCCAATAAAGCCTAGAAGAGGGGAAACTAGGAACCTGTGGCGAGTTTGTAATCCATATTGCTGATGGAGCTAAGGGAAGAGCTGGCAGGTTGGAGGTGTAGGAAGGTTAGAACACAGGATGGGCACTGCAACAGGCCCAGTGTCAAACGCAGGTGGTGCACTAGCTACTGATCATGAACAGTCCTTATATAAAATGGAACTTACGCTAGGAGTTACCTCATGGGTTGTTTGTCAGGATTAAATAAGTTAGCTCCTGCAAAAACGTGTCTGCCCTGTCACTGGAAACAGTAGGCCGCCAATACATGTTAGATGGAATGATTGCATAAGACCTTCTGTCACCGTCAAGGATGCCAGTGAAATACCTTATTTATTTGTTACACAGCATAGATGCCTCACTATGTCCACAGATATGTGTGGGTAGAGAATGTTTATTCCTGTATTCAGCAAATGTAACTATAGTTATAGGTGGGAACAATGCTGTGACAGATTTTTGTTGCCCAATGTACGTCAAACTCTAACTGTGCCTCTGTGGCTAATTAATCATAGTAGGACATTTTCATTAATGAAATTCTGTTTTATTACAAATTGAATTTAGTTTTTATCTATGAACCTTGGGATGTTGATTTTTTGCAACTGAATTTTTTTACTTTCTAAGTAATGTGGCATGCAGAGAGGCACGGTGTTTTTCACAGACGAGGCCTGTGGATTTACAGCTGTAGAAAGCTAAAACACTGGCTTTTACCTGCCACCACGTCAAAGCTGTCCAGTCTTAAGTGACTTTCTATCTCCTTATACTCGGTTGTTTCACCTTGCTTTGTCCTCATAGTGCTTGGGGTCGAACCCCAGGCCTTGCCCATATTTAGCAAGTGCTAATTTATTGAGCTACAATACCCAGTACTGATACTTGGCTTTCATATCTGTGAAGAACGCCAATAATTTTCATTCCAGGGAATGAGGGGAGATAACGCTCACTTGCTCATTCGATTTTGTTTCTTGACACTAAGAACATAAACAACAGATTCTGTGTCCTGGTTTGGTCAGATGGCTCAGTATATGAAGGTACTTGCAGACAAGCCTGCCAACTTGAGTTCAGTCCCCAGGACCCACGTGGGAGAACCTGGAGCAGCTTCCTAGGACGTGGCTAGGGAAGTAGTTAGTCTGGCAGAAAGCACTTTGGAGAGTTTGCCCAGAGATGAACACCCGTTCATTGGCCTGCTCGGAGATGGCTGGAGGAAGCTCATTGGTCGCCCAAAGCCATATAACCTACAGTCTCTTCCTTACAGTCTCTTCCTGAGTAAATGAATCTGAAGCTGCTGGTCGTTGGTTTGTATTCACCCGACTCCCTGTGTCGATGTGGTGGCTCCGTGCCACTCACTCCCTCGGCCTGAGTGCCCTGCCCTCACACCCACAGGCTGGGCCCTCGGAAGGAGGAGGAGGAGGAGGAACTTCTGGCACCCAATATGGCTTTGGCTCCCTCAGCATTGGTGAGAGGCCCCATCTCTCTCAGTGAGTTGGCCCCTTGCTTCCAGCTGCTCATGGGTGAGTGTGCAGCCCCATACGGCCGCTCAGGTTGCGCTTCTGCCCCTTCATTTGGTTCTTTATTAGGAACCTGGGCCTCAACTTGAGCCTGCCCTCCCTGGAGGCACTGTGCAGGTGTAAAGCCACCTTTATCCCCAAACTCTCTGCACCCTCCTCCCACTATGAGTAACGTTCTGCTACTGCTCACCCCCTCCCCCTTTCCTCTCAACTCCCCAATCATTTAAATTACGAGGAGGATGATTATACCCCCTCCCAGCCGGAATCACCTCACGTTCATTCTGCCAAAACCCAACCGGAGCCTCCGCCACCTATCCATGGGAGGAACTCTACCCTTATCGCTCCTCTGTGATGCAACTGCCCCTTCTTCCTCCTGTAGCTCAACCTCTCATACCTCGCCCTCCCACTCTCCTTCACCAACCACAACCCCACCACCACCAACTAATACCTATGAGGTGGAACTTCCACCATGATGCCATTCTAGCAACGGCCTGCCCTGCCAGTGTTGGACACGACACAGTGGCCTGGTCCTGGTACCCCACCCCGCTTACCGATTTGGCCCTCATTTGGAAGATGGCCCTATAGTCCGATGTCAATGCCCCCTATTTCGAGCAGGTTCTTTTACAATGGGCCATTCACTTGCAAACCCATTATGACTGGTATTCTCTCTTAAAGGGGGGCACATGCACCTAGTGAGTTCCTTCAATGGAAAGTGGCCTGTAACATCCTGGCTGAATCCCAGGCCCACAGCAGCCTCCATCTCGGGGTTCCTATTTCCCTGGACATGCATATGGGTATAGGTCCCTACATGGACCCTGTTGCACAGGCCACCATTGGCTTCCGTGGGTACTTTGACCAAGTTAAATCCATCTCTTTACAGGCCCTTAAGGCTTTGCCTTCCTAACAAGACAGAGACCCTTTTCCGCAACCTAGTACAAGGACCCTCAGAGGGCTTTACCGACTTCCTTGCTTGTGTGATGGAGTCAGTGGACTGACATACCTCTCCTGGTCCAGCTAGATTAAACAATTTGCTTGGGAAGGAATCTCCACGGTGAGGTGACCCACAATGCCATCAGAGACGTCCACAAAGATCTTCATAAGTGGCTCAATACCGCCAAAGATATTAACCCCATGATTGCACCCTTTGAGGCTCTTGCTTGTGGCTTCTGTGCAGACCCTGGATATTGATAACAACCTTCTCAAAAACCTACATAATGGGGGGTGCAGCCAACCAGACAATTTCTTCTGTGTCTACCCAAGGGGAACCTTAGGCGCTCACTTCCATACCCCATGGCCTCAATGCCACAAAGGCTATCACTGGGCTAAAGACCGCAGATATGCCTTTCCTTTAAACTCCCTCCCACACCCCCAGCCAGTAAGAGGAACACCCTCTGACACGCAATGGACCCTTCCTATCTTTGAGTATTCCCCTCAAATGACTGTGTTCCTAGATGGGGTCGAGATCAAAAGTATTGTGGATACTGAGGTGGATGCTACCATTGTTTCCTTTAATGATGCCTTTCACCTCACACATTGGTCCTATGGGCCTGGCCCCAATATCAAGGAAGTTGGTGGTTTATAAACCACTGGCCAAGTCAAACAGCCTGTTATTTGGGAGGACCATGACAGGTACACAGGTGTCCTTTCTCACCTGGTAGCTGAGGTCCCCAGTGTGGGTCCAGGACCTCCTCACTGCCATGGATATTATCTTGACACAGGGGATCTGCCTTTTATGACAAAATCATGGCCCATGACACCTCCAGTCTCTCCAGACGTTCTCATCCCCTTCCCTAACCTAAGGCCTCACATCCCCAAGCCTAAGAGTCATTGTTCTTCCACATCCTGACCCATGCCACTCTAATGGGATACTTCAGACCCCATCTGGGTTGAATAGTGGCCTATACTGGAACCCAAACTTTCCATTCTCAAATACCTTGTGCAGGAACAACTTTTACTTGGTCATGTCAAGCCATCCTCTAGTCCACATAAAAGAAGTCCGGTAAATATAGACTCCTTCAGGATCTTAGACAAATTAACAAACATATGCTTAAAATGGGCTCCTTCCAACCTGGTCTTCTACATCTGGGAGCCATCCCTGTTCACTACTACTCAGCCGTAGTGGACAATAAGGATTGCTTCCTCTTTTCCATGCCCCTTAACACTGAGGACTGGCCCTATTTTGCATTTACGGTGTGGAAACCCCATCATAATGTGCCTACCCAGAGATATCAATGGATATTCCCCAGGGCATGAGAAATAGCCCCTATATCTGCCAACAATTTGTTTCCTTGGCCACAGTGAGAGTACAGCCTCATTGCCTGGTCATCCATTATACGGATGATCTATTGCTTGCACATCCTTCCAAGGATTTCTTTTCGAACCTACTAAAAAATACTGGCCTCAGATCTTGAGAGCCTTGGCCTTACAGTTACCAATGAGAGGATTCAGACCCCGCCTTTCTTTAGCTTCCTCTGATATAAGGTCACCACTGAGATCAAACCTCTTGCCCCTTCACTACTAATTAAAGGGTCGTAATTCCTTAACAGTCTCCAAAAACTCTGTGGTCAACTTAATTAGCTTAGGCCTTTCCTTCGCATCCCCCCATCCCTGCCCTGGTGAGTTTTTCTCTTCTTTGACCTATTTTGACATGTTTCTGATCCTTCTTCTAGGATCTGACTAGACCTTCCCACATGAAAATTGCTCCATAAATATCAAGCTTTCTCTTCTCCGTCTCACTTGAGAGATATGATCTTGGGACCCTAATCCTTAATATTATTTCCTGGACAGGGGAGGCTCCATTGGCCACTGTCTGGCACAACCACTGGACCCTTTGTTGGATCCATTCTTTTGGTCATGTACCCATAAATTAGCCACAAAGACTGATCTTCTTTTGCTAGCCATCACAGAATGGAAATATACTAACAAAATCTTTAACACAGAATGCTCCAAGATCATCTTCCCCCTCCCTCTGTCGAATATTCAGTTCCTGTTTTGAGATAATTCCCTCTTCGATATCGTGATGTCAGGATACCCCATAGACAATGATAACCATCTCCTGACCTACAAACTTTTGCAATTCCTTACCCTCCTGCCTCTAGAGGACACCCCCTTTTCTAGACCCTCCATACACCCCATTCCCTGAACCACCTTGGTATTCACTGATGCCAACAAATCCATTTTGGGAGTTGTCCTCAAGAGACCTAATTAGCCAGAGTCAGCTCACAGATTCCTTAACCCACATTCAGTCTAGTTGGGAGAACTTCTGGCTGCCCTTATGGCTCTGGAACTCTGCCAGGAGGAGTCCCTTAATATCTTCTCTGACACCAATTATGTTGTACAAATGGTCAGGGTGCTGCCCTTGACCTGCTCTCGATCTTCCCTTCTTCCCATCGACTACACAATCAGTGCCCTAAGAATCATGCTGGCTAACTGACAACATCCATGATTTGTTGAGCATATATGCTCCCATACAGAGATCCCTGGTACCATAGCCAAGGAGAATGCCCAAGCAGGCAAGCTTATTGCCTCAGTGGCACTTGCCCCCATAGCACAAGCAAGGAGCCTGCGTCACAGATTCCAACTGTCTCCCTCCAACCCACATACTCTATTCCCTGAACTGTGCTTGGAACAATGTAAACATCTGGCCCATGCCTGTAAAGCTTCTGAGCCTCTGGTGCCATTGGGCCCTCTCCAACCACAGGATGTTAATCCTAGGGGATTCATGCACAACTCTGTCCGACAAATGGATGTTACCCACATCCCGAGCTTTGGTAACCTTAAATATGTCCATGTTATCATTGACACATATTCCAAATTTGTCTGTGCATAGGCTCTCTCAGGGGGAAAGAACACCCCATGCTATTAAGGCCACTAAAACCATCATGTTGGTTATAGGGATGCTTTGGGAGATTAAGACGGACAACGGCCTTGCTCACCTCAGTTCAATTCATTCATGGATTCTTGGGAGACTAAACACTCCACTGGCATCCCCTACATTCCACAGGGTAAAGTTGTAATGGAGAGAGCTAATAGAATCATCAATGAATTGACCTTCAAACAAAAATCTGTTATGATGCCCTGGAACTCCCATTTGACACTGATAGAGGTACTTTTTACAACCAACTTCCTCACCTTTGATGCAGCCAGGGCCTCCCTTGCATACCAACATTGGAGGTCCCATCCCTTCATGACCCCCCCTTCCCCTGGTCCACTGGATTGACCCTCTTACTGGGTCCCCTGGCAGGGACCACATCCTCTCCTTACCCAGGGCAGAGAGTTTGTTTGTGTCTTTCCAGAGACTTTACAAATGTCCATCTGAATTCTGGTTTGCAATGTACACCCAGTGACAAATGGTTATGATGAGCTTGTCCTAAAGGAGAGGAATGCCCCCCTGTAGGAATCACAAAGGTGGGTGACAACAGGACTACATACATACAAACAGTTGCAGCACTAACTTCGGGATGTTTCATATGACATCCCCTCCACCCTTTCCCACCCATTTTTTGGCTCCCCCAAGCCACCTTCCCTCTAGTCAAGCCAACCATCCAACCACCATCCCTATGGGTCTGACTAATAAAGGCCTGCCATTGAAAAACCTCCTTTGTGACAGAGCGACCCTTGGGGGTACTCACCAAGAAGACAGATAGGCAATGATGGGTAAGACCCTCAAGAATTGGGGAACCTAAGGCAGACACCATTGTTAGAGGTCAGCCCTTGAGGCTTGGGGCCAACAATGGTGGGGCAAAGGATCCTGTCTCCCAAGGTCTCAAGAGATAAAACAAAAAAAGAGGATATGTGGGTGTTCTTGGTGAGGGGCCCTTAGGGCTCACAGCCTGAGGCAGCTTCTGAGGACCTGACTGAAGTAGTTGGGCAGAAAGCACTTTAGATAGTTTGCAAATTTGCGAGCTAGGAGACAGCATGGAGGAACCTGATTGATAGGCTAAAGCCACATAACCTGCAGTCTCTTCTTGAATAAAGGAGTCTGAAGCTGCCTTCCCTTGCTTTGTATTCACCTGACTCTCTGTGTCTGTGTGGTGACTCTGCGCTGCTCGCCTCCTTAGCCTGAGCCTCCTGCCCTCACCCACAGGCAGGACCCTCAGGAGAAGGAGCAACACACTATGGCATGGATGTGCCCTCCTAAATACGTTTAATTTTAAAAGCTGAAAGAAAAGAATTTGTGTCTTTATAGTTTAGTTCTAAAGATAAATTCTAGGAAAACTGAGATTGCTTGTGGGAAATAAAATAATATTTAAATATTAATTGTTATAAGAATATAGGTAGTATTACTGTCACTAATAAAGTGGCTTAAGCATTTAATTATTGCATAATTGAGATTCAAATTAAAATTTGCAATTAGAAAATGAATATATAATGATAAAAACAAATAATGTAGAACTGAGTTAATTGCCAATGAAAGGATTTTCAAATTATCTTTTATTAGGTAATTTTGACGTTTTAGACAGCTGCTTGGTCACACAATTGCACACATATATACAATTCTCTAAATAAGTCATTAGAAAACCATAGTTTATCAAATGTGGTTGAGTTCATACTACTCAAAATTTCACCAAAAACATTTATTATAAAAATCAGTGAAATTGTTTAACAAGTTTATAAAAATTGTTAGGTGTGTGTACATAAAAATTTCAAGCATGCCTTATTGAAAAAGTGCATTTCTGTCCAGGTGCTCCTAGTGACTGTCCAAGGTAGTTGAAAGGGAGAACAAAGAAAGTAGCATTGCCGTGTAGTGCAGCATTAATTGGTATGCATTTACCCTGGGGTTCCATAAGAGCTCCTTTCTCATATGTATGGTGAAATAGTAACGATTTATAGTTCTGTGTGTGTGTGTGTGTGTGTGTGTGTGTGTGTGTGTGTGTGAATACAATACACAAATGAGACTTTATTTCTAGAATAACTTGTTACCATAAAACTGCATTCATTTTGCAAATATTACTGATATCTTGTATTGTTTAAGAAAAAAATCATACTTAAAGCTCAAAAGGAAAACCAACAAGACCTCGTCTCCCAATACATTCACTGAATGCAGACTTAAGTAAGCACATTCATTTTGACTGTGCCCTTCATATGTGTACTTTGAAATGACTACAACATAGCACATTTGTATTTAAAACGAAATGGTCTATGTAAAACCAGTAGCCTGTACTTCTAGTAACAGTTGTCAAATGTGCAGGGGAAAAAAGAAGAAAGCCCTGAGTCAATATATATCTATATATAGTTTTCAAAAGTAATGAGAGAGGGTTTCTGAAGTCATTTCAACGTATGCAATAGATAAGAATGTCCAGTATTCATTTCTTCTGTTTTCACTTTGATGGAGGAGAGATACAGCTTTTATCTTCTTAATCCAACTTACATAATTTTTTAATACTCAATTTCATTTAAGTCTTCAGAGTATCCTGATGATTGTTGAGTTGTATCTTCCATTTCTGTCAGAAAAGTCAGACAATAATTATTTACTCTATAGAAAAGATAATTTTGAGTTCTTATACTTTGAGACTATTATAAGATCCTCCTTCCAATCAAGCTTATGTAATTGGGGAAATATTACCTGCACATGGTCCTGCTTGGAATTTAACATCGTCAATGGCAATATCACTCCTTATTGACACTCCCCGAATGGCTTCAAAAATTATCTGAAAAAGGATCAAGTTTGAATTTAGAACTAGTCAAGATGGTAAGACTGTGCTGGTCAGGGAAGATCTAGGCTTTGTGAGTCTAGACACGTTGATAACTTTAGGAAAGGAATAAAGAATTACAAATTCAAGCCTGGCCCTTAGGATCCCAGCAATCAACAGGCTAAGATGAGAGAGGTGCTGTAAGTTCAAAGCAGTGTAGACTACTTAGTGAGTTCTAGGGCAGTTTGGTTTACATTGCACACTTAAGGCTAGCCAGTGAAACCAAGTCTCTAAAATAAAATAAAACCAGACAATAACTAAAATAAAACCACAAATTTAAATTAGATTATTTAGAATGTAAGTATTCCACAGTGAAGTGTGATGCCCTGGTGACTCTTCTGGCATCTTCGGGCGATTTCCTTAGAGACGCTCAAGCAGGAGAGCTTCCTAGTGACTTGACAACCTACACCACATAGAACACTCTACACCTAGCATTTCCCAGCATCCTTAGGCTGGACTCTTCAGTTCTTTTCGTCTCTTGATGACTCTACTTTTGGTACTGACATTAGATGGAAAAGCTTAATAATAATGTGTAAAATAATTAAATTGACCAAAAGATAGTGATTCCCTTATGTTAAATACCATGACATCAAAGGCACAACCCAGTGAGACAGGGGGAGGCTGCTCTGTTTCATGGGTTTAGAGTCTTTGAAGAAAACAACTAATCAAAAATGCAATAATGGTTAATAAATGATGGAATCCTCCAGAGAGTTTTGTGGGTAATAACAACTGTCCAGAAGACATGCTTGTTCTATCAGTGTCATTAGATCAGTTTATTTTCAACTAAAAAATTAAAAAGGCCCCTATGCTAATTTTTATTAAATTATTAAAGCTACCCAAAAATTAAGGATATAAATCAAATAATAAGTTTATGTAATTATTTTGAAGTTAGTGAACTTAATGACGGACACATAGCAAAATAAGGTCAAAAAAACTTTCTAACAACAAAACACATAATGATCCATTTTAAGCATGGAATTTCCTGAGCTAAGGGGCATCATCAAAGTGGTTATAAGGCATTATTTCTGGCCATGTCCATGGAGGACTTTCTGGAGGAGATTGGCCTTTGGAACAGTGGACCAGGACAGGATGAGTGGCCTTTGTTCACAGCGGGTGGAGGCTGAGGAAGAGAGAGTCCTTCTTCTTCTAGAAATGGGCACCTATCACTTCCAGCTGCTGGGCATTGGAAGGACAGGCTCTGAGGCTTTTGGTCTCCAAGACTTGTTATCTCATCCGAGGCTTCAGGTCTTCCTGAGGGTTGGACTATTATTTCCCATTTTCAAATATAGACTAAGCTGAGCTACAGCTGTCCTGGCTCCCCAGATTGCTGATTACACATCATGGGAATTCTTTTTTTTGTTTGTTTGTTTTACTTTTGAGACAGGGTTTTTTTCTGTGAAGTCCATGCTGTCCTGGACTTGCTTTGTAAACCAGGCTGGCCTGGAATTCACAGAGATCCACCTGCCTCTGCCTCCCTGAGTGTGAGGATTACAGGTCCGTGTCAACACACCTGGATCATTACCTTAAAACTACCTGAAGGATTCTTACTGCTTTTGGAAGAATTTCAAAACTTTTACCATTTCCTATGAAGTTTTGCAAAAATTATCCTAATACTCCTTTGGCTTTATCACCTGATCATCTTCATCTCTCTTCTCTCTCTCCAATTAAGATTATTTTTATAGGCAAACCATACTTTCATATCTTTATAAGGTTCGACATGACATTTCAGTATACATTAATAATACCCAAAGATTAAATCAACTGGATTATTCCTGCTTTATCATTTTCTAGTGGTGAGACATTTACATTTTACTTGCCTAGTCGTTTTTAAATATGTAACATGCTATTATTGACTGCAGTCATGCTGTTGTGCAGTAGCTCTCAAAGGTCATTCCTTTTGTCGACATGAAGTGTTACAGGCTTTGACCAACAACTGACCATTTTCATCACTTTCGTTGCCACATCCAGCTCAACCATCCTTTATTCAACTGTTTCTGTGAACTCAAATTGACTTCTTTTTATTTGCACTGATATTACCTAATTTTGGCTTACGGCTAAAAAGCTTTTCACTTGTGCGTGTGTGCCTGTGACCTGAGGGTCGGATGGCCATGGAAACTAGAAGAGGGTGTCAGACTCATGGAATTGGAGTCTCAGGACGTTGTGACCCACCCAGCAGAGGAGCTGGAAGTAAACTCAGGTTCTCTGGGAGCAGCAAGTGTTCTCTCCAGTCCCCAGCTTATTGTCTAGTCTTTTTTTTTTTTTTAGTCACTCTCTCAACAAGAATATAAACTCCAAAAAGAAGAACTTCATGTGTTATATATATTTCAGAAATTTAGCATATATTACACGCCTGTAGTCAATAAATAGTTACTAAAGTGAGATATTTTATCTTAAACTACAAGAACTCGACGCGTGACACAGCTATTGGGAATATCAGTTCTGCCGTGGTGATGAGCATTAGAGACCAGGGGTATCTAGAAGGAAAATGTAGTTTCTAAAAGCAGTGAAACATTTTAAAAAATGATTTGGTACAGTGAAGTTTATAAAACACTTTCACACACAATAACATTTGGGGCCCACTTTTACTCTGTTGGTATCACATGACAGGAATTATTTACCCATTTTGAAGATGTAGAAACAATCCAGAGAAGATAAGGTTTGTCCAAGACCGCTTGGTGCTTGTGACCTTAAGGAAATGAGGACAGTTTGGAAGTTCTGCGGGGCAAGGAGCGGTATAGAACCGTGATTATGGAAACAGACTTTAGCACTAGGCAGATCTGAGTGTGATTTCTCTCCCAGCCATTTGCTTTTCTCTGTCTATAAAATGGAGCTATGACATTAATTGGAACAACTTATGTACAGCTCTTAGCACTGTCAGCACCCACTGTATAACAGAGGGCCAGGCTATGTGCATGAATGTGTCTGTATTTTATTAGGCAGTTGACATTTATTATGCAGCCTAGTCCCCCTAAAGTCATTTGGGATTCCTGAGGTGAGCACTAAGTGCAAATAAAGAAATTGATTACCTGTCTATTATCAGCCAGAGGCTTCCTTCTAGGTTGTGAACTGAAAATCTCTATAGCCATTTTGCACTTTTGAGAGCTGCAACATTCCAAAATGGCGCTGCAGATGCTTTGCTAGTCTATGTTTAAAAGTACTTCAATCTGTGTGTGTTGGTGCATGCCTAGAATCTCAGCAGTGGGAGCTTAAGGAAGGAGAATTCTGAGCTTGAGACCAGCTTGAACTACATAACCAGACAGATCTCTCAAAACAAAAACAAATAACAATTTATATGACCACCTACACAGCTACACATATACATAATATATTTTATGCAAGGGCCTGTGTGTTGATCTCCAGAACACAATTTTTAGAGCATTTGTGTATTAGTGTCATTTAAGAGTATATATATATATATTTCGTATAATATCTATTTGTCTGTCTGTCTGTCTATCTCTATCTATACACCAATGCTGGCCTAGGAGATCACTTGCCTGGTATTCATGAGGTAATGGATTTGCTCTTTTGCACTGCAGAACGTGGGTAGGGGGTGTCAATGCTTGGATACCATCCCCAAAGATTCAGATTCATTTAAGTCTGGAGAGCTTCTGTTTTTAGCTTGCATCAGAATCACTTGGAGGGCTTATTAAATGTTTATTTCTGGGGCTCCAAAGCTTTCCAGAGTTTCTAGTTTAGTATTCTGAGATGGAGCCTGGGAATTAATATTTTGGGTGAAATTATATTTCAGGTATTTATGATGATGCTGGTACCTGGACCATACCTTGAGATCCCTGTGATAAAGAATCTGACTTCCCTGTGGCCTAGCAAGATTGGGCTGCCATCTCTGAATGACGACCAACTAATTACATTAGTAAGTTTTCATCTGGCCCATGCACCTTCTGTAACAGTCATAAAAAAATCTTCACGGAGCAATCTGCCATTCCCTAATAGATCTCCAAACAGTTGTTTGCGCTTAGCTGATGGACCCGTCCTAGACAGCAGAACATCTTTCCTCCTGTCATTTATCGCTCATCAGCGTAGCAGCTTGAGAGTGGCACTCTATCCAGCCACTTGAGTTGTGATATCTTCAGTTTAGGTCGTTAGAAAACCAGTTTTCTTTGGAGAGTGGTGAAAAAAAAAATGTTCACATTTTGGATACCTCTTCCCAGGAAGATTTGAGCTTAGAGCAGCCAGCTAGCCAGTGGTTAAAGCTA
This sequence comes from Acomys minous, assembly GCF_964271855.1. Lineage (NCBI taxonomy): Eukaryota > Metazoa > Chordata > Mammalia > Rodentia > Muridae > Acomys > Acomys minous. Next base: position 36,521,172 of record NC_140484.1, on the reverse strand, counting down.
AGTGGGCCCAGGAGGTTTACCACCCAGAAGCAAGGCTTCTGGAGCCTGGAGAGCATGCTTACACCAGAATTCTACAGAGTGCTTTCAAGAGCAGTTGGGAGTCTGAAAGTTGCCTCCCAAGATCTTCGGCTTTGGTAGCCATGTGAGGTTTGTGGCAATCAGAAGGCAGCCTCGGCTTTCTAGGCTAGAATAGTTGCTTATCCCCACCTACTGCAACGATTGAGTTCATCTAGGACAAGGCGTTTCTATAACACATGGGGAGTTGGATGTCTGGGGTGCAGATGACCATGGGCTTGGGATCAGGACCCCCAGTTTCTTCTACAACAATACAGTAATGCATACAGAGTCTTGAAGAACTTACCATAGGCTATATACACTCTTAAGTAGAGGCTTAGAACAAAGGCCCTTACATCCAAGTGATCATGGGTAATAGCAGCAGTAGTGCATTTAGAAGAAAGGAGACTTCCGTTTGGAAGAAATATACTTGATATTCACAACACATCAAGACAAAGTAGGTACCCAGTCATCCTTGAATTATAAAAAAAACAATCACTTTATGCATGAATGTCCAAAGCTTTACGTCCCTGTCTAATTTTCCATTCACTGCCTAGAGTTAATCAATAACAGGATAATATGTTTACTCTTCAACTAATCCTGCCTTTATCTCTGACTCTGAAAAAAGGACAAAATATTCTCTTTTGTAGCAAGAAACAGGAGAGCACCAGGCACTTCAGTGTGTGTTTCCCCATGCTCTCGTCCCTTCTGGCTTACCTGGTGTTGCCTCCTGCAGCTGTATTCAACTAGTGCCCGAAGCCAGGAGACACTTTGCTCCCCTCTTCTTCTCCACAACAGAGATTCCTTACTGTCGTCTTCGCTTTTCAAATAAACACTCAGCAGACCAGTTCCTGCTCCGTACATGTGGTAGAAAAAAGTCAAGCAGTGTTTCCCGAGGATGCCTCTCAGAGGCTGGGACCAGAGGTGGGCTTTCTGTCCATATACCATGTGGGAGGCCTCGATATACATGTAGTAACCTTGAGAGGAATGTAAAGCAGGCATGGTTTAAAAAAAAAAAAGACCACATCACATTTTCTGTTTTTTTGTCGTATTCCTGGAAACATAGACGCTTTGGCTATAGTACTGAGAAGAAGCTTTTACAATCATGGAGAGTATGTATGATCCAAGAAAAATAGACATGCTGAAAGGATTCGACCACAAAGTAGCCTTTTCATTTAATGGTTCATAATTCAGTTTAATAGAAGGTGATTAATGCACCAGCATTATGTTGCGGGTATGATTATCACATTTGGAATTATCTCACTACTTCACAGATAATATTCCAAATGTTTCCGTACTCCCTCCGGTTTTATACATTGAAACCCTCATGCTTAGGATATCCATATTAGAAGAGATAGGGAGTTAATTACATCACGAGAGCAGTGACCTGCCCCCACCCCACACACACACAATGAGATCAACATCTCCATCAAGGACTCTCTGAAACTAACTCATCTCTTACGTCATGGGAGGGGAGCTTGAACAGGTGGCCACATATGAAGAAGGGCCTCCCCAGACACCAAATCTGCTGGAACCTTGATTTCGGACTTTCCAGCTTCCACGGCTTTGAGAAACAAATATATATTGTTCATGAGCTGTCCGGGCCATGATTATTTGTCACAGCAGCCCGACAGAACTAAAGCACAGCCCCCTCCCCAATCTACCCCAGCTCTTCCAGCTGCTCAGGCCCCAAACATGGGAGCCATACAGCCTTCTCCCTCATCTCTCTCTCTCTCTCTCTCTCTCTCTCTCTCTCTCTCTCTCTCTCTCTCTCTCTCTCTCTCCCTCTCCCTCCTCACCCAGGCTGTCAGCAACTCCTGGTGGCTCTACCTTCAAGATAAATTCAGAGCCCTGCTCCATTCTCTCTATTGCTAGTGTCCTGGTCCAGTCATGTCCTCTTGGACTAACATGACAGATTCTTAGCTCCTGTGCTTGCTCCTCCCTTATCCCCTATAGTCCACTTCAGCAGTTTTTGTAGTAGTCATTATTCTCAATGCTTAATATGTGTGTGTGTGTGTGTGTGTGTGTGTTCACACACAGCTGTATCTATGTGAGCATGTGTCTGCCACTGCGCATGTGCGAAGGTCAGAAAACAACCTCGGGTGTTGGTCCCTGCCTCCTCTCTTGTCTGAGACAGGGTTTATTTGTTGTTTTTCTGCAGTGTGTGTCAGCTTATGAGGCCTACGAGTTTCTGGGGATCTTTCTCTCTCTGCCTCTCATCTCCTCACAGCAGAATTGGGATTACAGATGTTTATGCTACTGCATCCATGGGCTCTGTGGATCCAAACTCCAGTTCTCATGATTTCACAAGTGCTTTTGCCTACCGGGCATCTTCCTAAACCCGAAAAGCTAAATGGTACCATGCCGTTGTTTAAAGCTTCCATTAGTTCAGCTGAGAGTCAAGGCTGGTAGCCTCAGGATTGCTTCAGTGCCCTAAACAACCTGCCTCCCATCACCTACCTCTCTTACTCTTTCTTATCCCTCATTAAGTGGACACTACTATTCCTGGTGTCGCCTCAGGCCTTTGCATATGCTAACCGTGGCTCTTCTGGAGATATTCTCGGGTCTCACCTTCCCCCCCCCCCCTTTAAGTGTCTGCTTAGATGCTACCTTTTCTACCATACCTATTCCGACTTCATTATTTCAAGTTGCCATCTTCCCCTCACGTTGCTCCCTCAGCACTCCTTATCCCTGGTCTATTAATTTAGTATGCTTTTGTAGCATCTAATTGCCTTTTGATGGGTCACCTAGCTTTCTCCTCTCCGATCTGTGTTTCCTTCGTCTGTAGATTTTCATTGTTTAGTTCAGTACCATATCCCCAGTTCTCAGAGCAGTGCTACAGGCATGGTAGAGGCTCAGAAATATTTGTGAGTGGATGGATGATGAACATAATTTCTTTTATAGCACTAAAGCCACAAACAAGTAGATCCACCAAGCTCACAGAAAAGAATGAGGTTCTTGGTGCTGAGATAGGCATTTAACTTGGATGGTCTAAGGCAAAGTTACTACAAATCCAAGATGTGATAAAAATCAAAGTCTTACTAAAGTGGGTGTTCTCAAGTTCCAGATCATCTGAGGTAGTTTTAAAAATGAACATGCTCAAAGTAGTGAGTGGTGCATGCCTGTGGGTTGAGCTCTTTGGCGGCATGAAATGCCTATGAGATGTCATCAGACCATGTATTAAGGAGTTTTGTGCCTTGCATGTGCAAATTCGTGGCACAGTGGATAGCAATGGTAACAAAGGGCATGCTGAATTAAAAAGCATTCAGAGTTAGGCGTGTATGGTAGGGAGACCGAGGGTGGAGGATTGTGAGTTTGATGCCAGTCTGAGCTATATAGCAAGGAAAAAAAAAACCTCAAGAAATAACTTTTAAGGTGAAAAGAAAAAAAAAACACAATGAAAAAAAATCTGTGCATTGCTTTGGAGTTCTCCAAAGGCCACTTGAACTGTAAAAGACCTTTCCTATACATGAAGTTCTAATAGGAAAGGCATATCCTTGAAATACATTTTCCCTGTGCAAGGGCAAAGAAAAGACAATGGGAGGCTGAGAGATAAACTCATCATGAGTGACTGATGGCCTGGGGTCGTCTTTCACTTGGTGATGCTAATTCTTGGCCATGGTTATTCTGAGGTCCTGGAAGATGAACAAACTCTCAGGCTCTCCAGAATATTGGTTCAAGTTCTTTTCTCCATGGGTACAAGACACTAGTTTCTTCATCACTGAAAGAGAAAGCATTACTCTGTGCCAGACTCTTCCTGGCACAGGATCTAATTAAACCAGGGCAGCCTCTGCAGCCTCCCACACCCTCAGCTCCCATGCTTTGGATCACACACTCCTGTAGATGCAACTTCTGAAGCTTGTTCTGCTTTCCTCTCCTGTGTTGCTGAGTCTTGGGTGTCAGGTGAAAGCTATTAGCTAAGACTTCCGGTTCCAGAGAGCTCTGTGCTTAGTGCTTTGGAATATGAAAGGAACCCATGCTGCCTGACCCATGTCACTGCTTCTTTTGGAAGAGGGGGCGTGTCAGGAAGGGGAATGATTTTCTAGGACACTAACTTCTACCTACGTCTCTTCAGTATTTTTAGCCTTTTGCAAATCACTTCAGGGCATGATCTGCACCAAGGATACATGTATATGGAAATACTGATTTCAAGCACCAAATGTTTATTTCCTAGAAATAAAGTTTTAACAACTCTGTCAACTCATCAGAACTCCCATGTATGCACCAATTATTTCTCTTGATTACAAGTACTTTTTTTGTTTGTTTGTTCCTGTTTTTGTTTTCAAGACAGGATTTCTCTGTGTAGCCCCGGCTGTCCCCGAAACTCACTCTGTAGACCAGGCTGGCCTGCTGAATGCTAGGATTAAATAAAGGTGCGCACCACCACCGCCGCCCAGCTACTTCTCCCTTCGTGACTTGCACAGCTACTTTCTTTTCCCGAAAGCACCAGAGAACTTCACAGAGGCCAGTCTGCCTCACACATGTTTGGAAAGCAGAGAAACCACATAACAGCTTCGAGCTCTGTCTGTCTCAGCAACAAAATCTTGTGGTGGAACAGAATGTCACAGGAGTATGCAGAAGGCTAGCTCACAGGTTCCTGCACACGAGGGATCCAGACCATGGAAAGGATTGTTAGCGGGTGAGGATAGGGAAGAAAGTTCTTTCTTTCTGTCAGCTACTGTCTGACATCCAGGATACAGGAGTCCCATGAATCTCCTGGTTGCTCGAGGCCCCATCTGTTGTTTGTGAGGCAACTGTGATGCCCAGAGAAGCATCCCCACAATCCTTGGCTGGGAGACAGTACCTCTCTTTTACAGGGTTGGGAAGGGGCTTGGGCAGGCTGTGTCATGTGGCCTGTGGAAGGAGCAGTGAGCTCTTTTTACTTGCTGGAAGAGCACTCCTTAAAATCAGGGGAATCATCAAAGCTTTGGGAAAAACAACTGTTAAAAAGTGTCCCTCCACCATTGCTCTATTTGTTGTTGCTAGGTTAGTTCTTTGACATTTTATCCATGCACAGTGTGATCTGGTTACTCCCCTGCTATCTCTCTTCTATCTATTACTACCTCCTTCCCACCCCTGACTCCCTGCCTGTTCCTTTCATGACTTTTGAGTTTGTTGCATCACCCATTTAGTTTAGCGATGTTAAAAAGCCCAACACAAATGAGAAGTTCATCTTTAGTGGGTGCAGTTTCTGTTTAAGAAGGTGACATATTTCTGGAGCAGGATGGAGATGGTGGCTGCACATTGATGTCATGTGTTTATCATTATCAATCCAAACATTTACAATGTATACTTTACCACTGTTTTGATTCTTAGGGAGAAGTTTATTATAAAGCCACAGGTCACAGCTTAAGAGCAGGGGAGGGGAGAAAGCATACAGAGCTCCTGTATAGTAGGAGGGGACCAGGTGACAGGTGCCATCAGGCTGTTAATCTAGGGCCTTTTCTTTTCTTCTTCTTCTTCTTCTTCTTCTTCTTCTTCTTCTTCTTCTTCTTCTTCTTCTTCTTCTTCTTCTTCTTCTTCTTTTTTTCTTGAGACAGGGTCTCTCTGTGAAGCCTTGGCTGTCCTGGACTCACTTTGTAGACCAGGCTGGCCTCGAACTCACATCGATCCACCAGCCTCTGCCTCCCAAGTGCTGGGATTAAAGTCATATGCCACCACGCCCGGCCCGTCTAGGGCCTTTTAAAAGGACTTTTGGCAGAAATGAGGGTGAGCTCCTGGGGGAAGGTGGTCAGGTCAGTCCAGTCAGCTCCACAAGATGTCCAGCATTTTAGCAGTTTTAAATCAATTAATTTTTTAGGTTAGAACACAGAATAATGGGTTTCACTTTGCATTTTCAAACATTTTTACCACATCTTTAAAGGACTTTTCACAGGTGCCTTCTCTGACAAAGTAGAATCTGTTGATATCAGACACTCTCATGGGAAGTTCAGCTGTGGAAAGACTGCAGCATGCTGGAGATTTTATAAAGTCTGCAGTTCATTCCTCAGACACTGTAGACCACTGGAGCAGCTAGGTGACATAACTGGTGTCAGGTACCCAAATCATAAAAGATAAGGACTTGAAGTAAGCTCTTCTTCAATCACACACACACACACACACACACACACACACACACACACACACACACACACATGCAGGTGCACATGCACACACAACATGCACACACGCTCCTGCTAGATCAGAAATTTGAGGCCATCTGGCTACTAAGACCTCGACTCAACAAACAGAACAAAGGAAATAAAGAAACCAAACCCAAACAACATTTCAAATACATAGTTTTCATTTTCTCTTAACAGCACATTTCCACAAATAAATTATTCTTTGATATGTTTTTTGAAATAAAGAAGCCTCCTACTTTGACTTATTAGTATGTTGGAAGATAATTTAATTTCCAGAACAAACACCAAAGAGCATCCTAAAAGAATGATGGTGCCTTTCTCTGGAATCATTAGGATGGTGAATAGAGCTTCTTTTCAGGGAGGAGGAAGAGGAGGAGGAAGAAGAGGAGGAGGAAGAAGAGGAGGAGGAGGAAGGATGGGGTGGAAAGACCAGACAGTTCACCTGTTAGGAGACTCAGTGGGTCAGGAGCCGAGACTACAGGGTTTGGGCAGGGGGGAGAAATTTATCATAAACTTGATAGTTATCTGTTGATTTATTTATTATCATTTGGCCATAGAATCTCTGTTTGTTTGTTTGTTTTTTAAACTCTTCTAAAACAAATACAAAGAATTCTGGCAACCTGTCACCGTATAAATGGCAACAAAACTCTGGGGACGTTTGTTACACCTTGCTGTCATTGTCTTATCAATAAGAAGCACAGTGTCACCCGTGTTAGGAAACTCGCTGGTGCTGTAGGAGAGAGCTACTCATGCAGATTGTGCAGGAGCCAGAGAGATAAGGCCTGCAGTGTCCATGGCACCTGGATGCCAGTCACACTCCAGCTGTCATAGAATGCTTGCTTAAAAAAAAAAAAAAAAACAGTGGTGAAATAGTGGGGCTAGAGTTTTTGGAGGGTGTCTTTATTGTCATTTTTGTATAATGATTTATTGATAAGTATTCCCCAAGCTTTCATCATACAGGCTCTATCTTCATAATGCTTTTTGTCTGTCACATGCTACTTGTCTTTAATAGCCTTTAAATAGTTTTGTTACTCATATATATTCATTTGAACAAGAAACTATATGTTATCGTGGAAACATAAAACAAGCTGCAATTCTACGAAATAACAATTCTGACACACTGGTTATGGGTTTCATATGCATGGGTATTGCTGGAAAACCTAAAAATGGTCACACACTTATCACTGGACGTGTTGGGGGTGGATGGAATGGGATTAGGGGGAAGTTTGGTTTAATAGTTCTACAAAGTCTTCTGTTTTCTACTAAGAAAATGTATTAGTGGTCACAGGCAATGGCTTTGTCCTTTATGGAGGTGCACATGACATTAAACAGTGAGTCCAGAAAGTATTACAGAGCCAGGCATCAGGTTCAATAAAAGATGCATGAATTGTAAAAACAATGATACCACACATTTTGGTGGCATTTATATATCACCAGTTAATCATCAGAGCAACCCAAGGGACTCATAGGGTATTAACTGTTATTGCTGGTTTATGTATGAGGGAACTCAGACACAGAGAGGCTGTGGATTCTTGCCCCAGGCTCTGCAGCCAGCAAAGAGGAGAGACAGTTCACTGCTGGATGCTTTGTCTTTCTGTTGGACTATACTGCGCTAACCGCAGAACATGGGAAGGCTTTTCTACACTGCCCTTTAGTAAGGCAGAAACCTGCCTCCCCTGGAACTGCTATATATGATGATTTATTGATCCTGACAGGCACAAAATTACCTGATGTATTTATAGAGGCTCTTTTGTGTGTGCTTCTCATTTTATTTAACGGATTTATATTGACTTAGTATTGAATACAGCTATCTATAAAATAGCCTCTCTCCTTTCTTCTTTTTCCCCCATATAGGCTCATCTAAGCATAGACTGACAAACTTTAAGAATGGGAAGTGAAAAGGTAGAATGCAGTCTACAGATACAGTCATGTCTTTCAAAAGTCCTAGAGTGCAGTATGTTAATTAAAAAAGGGTCCCATGGCCATCGACACTAAACACACATACTGTAGGCATCAAGGAGACACACACTGAGACTGTCCCAAGTCTCAGTGGAGCACTTTGCAATGTACAAAGTAGGAAGCCACGCCTTTTAAGGTCCCTCCTGTCATCTTATTATCTGCATTTGAAAAAGAGCCATAGCGAGGTTTGTTAGGACTAAATGTAATAAGTCACCCATGAAGGCAATGTCTCTCTCTCTCTCTCTCTCTCTCTCTCTCTCTCTCTCTCTCTCTCTCTCTCTCTCTGTCTCTCTCTCTCTGTCTCTCTCTCTCTGTCTCTCTCTGTCTCTCTCTGTCTCTCTCTCTCTCTCTCTCTCTCTCTCTCTCTCTCTCTCTGTGTGTGTGTGTGTGTACAATTCGCTATTAAAATTTCATTAAATGGAGAGATGGCTTAGTGGCTAAGAGCACTCACTGCTCTTCCAAAGGTCCTGAGTTCGATTCCCAGCACTCACATGACAGCTCACAACTTTCTGGTGCACAGATGTAAATGCAGACAAAGTACCCATATACATAAAATACATAAATAAATCAGAATAAAATAAATAAAAGTAAAAAAAACTATTTTAATTGCATTTCTATAATATTTAATATATGTTGCTTCAGCTGATCTATATTAGGATGTCTACCTCTATTTCCAGCATCTTTAAAAAATCTACAAACTGTTGTTAATTATTGAGTAAATGAAAAATTTCAAAATACATTACTTCAGGATATATCCCTCACTAAAGAAAATTTTAAGTGCTATCCATCTAAGCAACATTATATTAACCACACAAGTCATTTTAAATCAGTGGTTCTCAATCTTCCTCATGCTGCCACCCTTTAATACAGTTCTTCATGTTGTGGTGACCCCCACCATAACATTGTTTTTATTGCAACTTCATAACTGTAAGTTTGCTACTGTTGTAAATTGTAATAAAAGTATCTGATACATAGGATATCTGATATGAGAGCCTATGAAAGGGTCATTTGGCCCGCCCCCCAAAGCGATCATGACCCACAGGTTGAGCAACACTGCTTTAAATATTACTATGTGGTTGATCAAGTGTTTTCTGTGACATCAGAAAACAAAGAAAATATTTGCAGCACTTTAATATTCAGAGTTTGCAGTGATTCTTGCTTAACCCAACTTTAGTCCTAAATCTTTCCCAAGGCCTACTGTTCCTCACAAAACCCTACTTCGCAAGAAACTTTTTAAGTCAGGCACCTCCCACTCCTGGTGTCTAATCAAGGGGATATATGATGCTTTCCTTCATCTTCCAGCATGCCATAGGTGCTTGCGTGATGATAACCTTGGACTACTTTCAGCAAGAAGCCTGATAGGTTAGTTCATCCAGAATCCTTCTACCCTGACATTACTTCCTGTTAATTTTCCATGCCCTGATGTCATGCAGCTCTTTGTTTCTCTATTTCCTCCTTGGCCATGCTCTATTCAGGCTGAGCCCAGTCTCTCCCATCCACTGAAAAATCGCACCAAGCTGGTTCCTGTGCCCACCATGATGGCCATGAGTAAAGTCTTCCTGTGCTTTAACAAGCACAGTTGGGATAGTTTTCTTCTTTCTTTCTTTTCTTTTGTTCTTGTTTTGTTTTGTTTTTGTTTGTTTTTTGTTTTTTGAGACAAGGCTTCTCTGTGTAATAGCCCTGGGTGTCTTGGGCTCACTTTGCTGACCAGGCTGATCTTGAACTGGCAGAGATCCACCTGCCTCTGTCTCCCCAAGTGCTGTGGCTAAAGGCATGCACCACCACCGCCCAGCTGGGATTTTTCTTATCATAGTGTCCCCAGCATTTATTACTCAGGATGGGTGGGTGGGGGGTTATACAAGGAAACATGCAGACAGTGACACCCTCTACTGGGCAGTTTACAGCTGGAATCTGTATAAATTTTACTATTCTCTTATTATCCGTTGCCAAAGAACAGGACACTACAACATCGTCACAAACAAAGAGGCAGAAAACACCAACAAATGCTTATAGTTAAAAAGATCACATTCTAAATAATATGATGGCAGGGGCTGGGGGACTTATGGGTAAGATGCCAGGTTAGAAACTTGTCCCAGAAGACCCAGTGTCCATTTTGGCCTTTGTGGACATTGGACAAAAATGGTACTCAGACATTAATGCAGGCAAAACAGTCATAAATTTATTTAGTTTTGAAAAAGCAGTCTGAAATTCATTGCAATCCACATCAAAATTCTAATGACATTATTTACCAAAGCAGGGGGAAAATCTTAGAATTCACATGTCAACACAAAAGAACCCAGATATTCAAAACATTCCTGAGCAAAATTAATATCTCCACATGTTCTCCATGGCACACACACATGCACAATGATTATGATGATGATGATGATTATTATTATTATTAAATTTAAAATTTTAAACTTTTGTTCATGATATTATGTCTATGATTTGATCCTCCAAGAAATTAAGAGAAGAAAATATAAAATGCAAAACACACAAGCACACACACACATACAACAAATAAATTAATAAAAGCTAAAACTATACTTACCATATGACCTATCCCAACTAATCTATTTCTGGAGTATACACTCCATGGACTCAATATCTTATTTAGATATTTGTCCAACTGTGTTTGTTGCCACTCTATTTACAATAGCCAAGAAATGGAATCAGCCTAATTATCCATCAACTGATGGATCAATAATGAAATATGATATATTTGTACTATAGAATTTCATTTAGTTCTAAGGAAAAATGCAATTATTAAATTGATAGGGAAATGTTTGGAACTGGTGAGGTAACTCGGGTTCAGAAAAACAAATGCTGCATGTTTCCTCTTATACATGGATTCTAGCGTTGTGTGTTTACGTTTGCCTGTTTTTATTTGGGCTGTCTTTAGAGGTCAGAAACCTAGAAAGGGCACGTGAGAGAAGGGAGAGGAAGAGGCCCTTAATGGGAGTGGGGAATAGTAGCACGTACACTACGGCTGGCTTTCATGGTGCTAAAAGGTGCTGTATGCAGGAGGCTGGGGGAGGGAATTTATCAGTACAGACTTATTCAGAGGTGGATGCTACATGCTGCCGTACTGACTTGCCAGGCAAGATGCACCTTATCATGCAATAGTGGCCTGACCGTTATGAGGGTAAGCAGTCGCTTTCCAAGTGGATTTGAGATCAACTTCATATGAAAGATTTTAATGCCTGGTACTTTAAGTGTGGTCAAGAGCCCATGGCCGGGGAGGTCATAGGCCCTAGGGGAGACCTTACAACTGTTGTTTTGTAAATTGACACGGTTTCAAACTGCTTTCTAAATGTTTGTGCTCATACCCATAGATTAGTGCTACTCAAAAAGCCTAGTCAGAAAAGCTTTGTTTTGTGTTGGTCAGTGGTTAATGCAGAGACTCACACGATCCAAATGCTGAGAATAAGTGACTGTTCAATGCTCAGTTCCAAATGGAACATCAAAACCAGCCTCCTAAGACTCAGGAAACACTGGGGGGAAGGCAGAAATTATGTAAAAGCTGGAGGATATGGAGGGGTGCTGTGAAATGCCACTGCACTCAAAGACTCACAGCATCCATGGTTATCTGCACAAGATCTGCATGAGATCAAGCCAATTGACATTCAGGCGAGGGTGGAGGAGATATTAATGATATTCTGTTTCTAATTGAGGAGCTATTGGCAATTGGTGGTTGTTGGGGGAGGAGAGCCATTTTTTGGGGTGTGTGGCCACTAATAGGCCCAGGCTCTGCTAGATTGCCCCATGCATATGCAGACACAGTGGGTCATTTCTAAGAGAGAGAGAAAGGGGGACGGGGGAAAAAGAAGTGGGTATGAAACATAAAGGTAGGAAGGGGAGGCTTTAGGGGAGAAGCTGGGGGAACAGTAGGAAAAGGGATTTGGGTTGGATATGATCAAGATGCATTGTATACATGTTTGACATTGTCAAATAATAAACAAAAATATTCTAAAAATGTGACTGGTTGGCTTGTAGTGTAGAACAGAGCAATGCAACTTCTGAGCAAAATAACCTGTTGTAAAGAAATGATGTTACGAAAGGAGACCCCGGAGTGGCCTCTTCTGGCTCTCGTGTGTGACTGGCACTGGTTCTAGTTTACCTACAGGGAACTTAGGGCAAATAGGAAAAAAAATGAACATCGTGACGTGTTAATTACTTAAAAACTGCAGGCAAGCTGAGGAACTCGGGGAAAGTTGCAGGCTTCTAACGTCTTCAGGTAGTTATGAGCCAAGATGCTTCTGACAAGAAGGTTGGCATACCAATCTGTTTTCACTTACGACTTTGAGACTGCAAGGGAACAGATCTACAGATGGACTCTTCCACCTGAAAAAGTTCCTTTGTCTGCCCTATAAAATCTCTGAGCCCCCTGCGCAGTCCCCATTCCTGCTGCCTTTCACTGTCCAGATTAAAAGACAATCTGCCTCTGTGGAGGTTGTTAGCCTCTTTCTTTTCTTTTCACATTGCCTTGATCAATCCTCATCTAACAGGGTGGCACCTGTTTCAGAGCTATGGGAGAATGGTCCAAGCTGCAAGGCATCAAGGAATCAACAGATTCCAGAGGAAAATGGAAGGAGCCGAGACAATGGAAGGTTCCCAGAGTGAGCTCAAGAGTCCCTGAGCTGATTCCCTCTTTACACATTGTGGCAGAGATGTCAACAGACTCACTGATAGGAGCAGGAAGTAACTAGTGCCCAAAGTTTGTCCACGCATCTGCCATTGGAAGGGCCACATTTTATAAGAAAAGACAGAACGAGTACACTCCACTTGACACTCTTCTCTTGAAGTATTTGTCAAATTCTTAACTTGAGACCAAGAGACAGAAAGTTAAATGCAAAACATAGTAGGGTTTCCTGTCATCTCACCAGCCAATGAGAACATTTTAAGTTTAGGACCTACTAAGGAGGACCACGTCCCAACAAACTCCAGCCTCCATTCTTGGAAAATATGCCTGGGCTGTAGGCAGAACCAGATGTGTGTCCAGGAAGCAGGGTAGAGCACCACCTCACACTGCCTTGGTTCTTATTCTCTGGGACAAAACACATGCATATATTTATGTGTGTACATAAATGTGAGGATACATTCAAGAAAATGGATAAGATGGGGAATTCCGCCCATGAACTCGACTCTATTAAAAAGCAGGCAGGTGGTGAGAAGGGTTTCCGAGAGGCAGAATAAGGAGCTCTGAAGATCTGAAAATCTCCACAAAAGCGACAAGGACCCCGGTGGGAATGAAATGGTCAAAACAAACTTTGTCAGCATCTGGCAATTAACCAATGGTTCTAACCGCTCAAGAATGCTAAGAGCCAAGCGCTTCCCTTGAGCAAGCATTCTTGAGCTGTTTGGGCCGTTGGTTAACTGTCATACCTCTCCTTCCGTTCTGCAACAGAACTGAAAACTAGTAGTGTTACCACTAAGGCATGGGCAAGGAGCAGGATGGGCAACACTGAGTCAGAGCAGGCAGGCTACCTCCCAAACACCCCAGTCCTGGGAAATTGGCATGATTTGACCCATTTGGAGGACAAATTGAAGAGTTCATTCACATGGCTTGCCTTTATTTAACCTGAGATGATTTATTGATCCTGACAGACACACAGCAGCTTGACGTATTTATAGTGTGGCTTTTCTGAGCTTTTCTTTTCATTTGCTGGACGTGTATTGACTGACCATCTAATGCAGCTGTCTATAAAACAAGTTTGGATGCTCCCCCCTCCCCCGCCTTTCTCTTTTCCTCCCTTCTTTGAGCTCTGCCAACTGTAAACTGACAGGCTTTGAATCAAGGAAAGTGAAAAGATAGAGCTGATGCAGAGCACTTTGTAGATGCCTCACCTTGGGCCCAAGGCACGTACTGATGGCCTTTGACCTTCAATGTAGAAATATCTTGAGTCACTCTTAGCTTAAGCCTCTGCAGAGTGTCTCTGCACCCATGTGAGTGAGGTAAGAGTGGGGGGTCAGTGCAGAGTGGGCACCTATCTAGGCCAGTGAGGGTGTGGGTGTTTGAAAAATACATTTCCCTTTTAGCGGATGGCCGGGAGACATAATTCAACATGGCTTATTAGATGCCCCTGCTCTCTCAAGCAATCAATTGGACATAACAGTGGCCAAGTAAAGGATGCGTCATTATGGTTTAGATCAATACTTTCCCTGTTGTGTGGCATTGTCCCCCATTCCGGCTGTGGGGACTCACAGCTTCAAGCGTATGACCTCCACACAAGGTCACTTGTGAGGCTTCACTTTCGTGAGACTCCTGGTTGGCAGTATCCTGTAACTTAGAATTCCTGAAAGCTGTTCCGCTGCTTAAAGGCCTGCAGGTCTCACATCTGCTGTTTCTTCATGTATCCATATTTCCCACCTATTATTCCTGACCTGCATCCACATTCCTGATTGATTATCCTGATAATTCCTGATCTATTCTGTCTTATTATTCAAGACACCACCAAGAAGAGTGCCTGGTCTGCATTGTTCCATCATCTCTAGAACTTGATCTTTATTGCTTTCCTTTTAGATCTGAGTTATTTGGATTAAAAAAAAATGTGTAGTGGCTATTGAGTGCTTGGGAGATGTGGACTGAATCAAGCAGGGACCTTGGGTTGAATGATATTAATGGTAACTCCCTGTTCTAAGATATTTGATTCTTAAACACACGTAACTTCTAGTGCTGGTAGTTTGAATAATTAGTTATCTTGGGGGCTGGTGAGATGGCTGAGAGGATAAAGGTGCTTGCCCCAAGCTTGATGCCCTGAGTTCAATCTCTGGAATCCATGTGGTGGAAGGAGAACAGACTCCAGAAAGTTGTTCCCTGCCTCCACTCTTACACTGTGGCATGTGCATGCAATCTCTCTCTCTCTCTGTCTCTCTCTGTCTCTCTCTGTCTCTCTGTCTCTGTCTCTGTCTCTGTCTCTGTCTCTCTCTCTCTCTCTCTCTCTCTCTCTCTCTCTCTCTCTCTCTCTCTCTCTCTCTCTCTCTCTCTCCCCAATTAAATAAGTGTATAGAAAAAACCCAGTCAGTTGTTTTAGAGGACTCTTTGTTCATACTTTCATGTTTGAGTGGGCAACACTTGTCCCTGTTTGACCTGACAGCTGTATATCAGCTTTATTTAGCCCATGCTATTAAAGACTGAAAGACAAGAAAGCTACTTTCCATGTGGTTAGGGTAGACAACAGGGGAGTGAGTGCACTCCTGGAGTTACACTCATAATATCAGAATAGACACTGGGAATAGTTTAAGAAAACATAGATTATTTCTGTTGGCCACATGCATTATGAGTCGTGTGTGATGTGTCAGTGACTCCAATGAGGCAAGAATATGTTCCCTGGAACCAAATACACCTGAAATACAGTCCCCACTTTTCCAGTTACTACTGTGTGGCTCCAAAGGGCACTTAACTTCTCCAAGTTTTTATTTTCCTGTCTGAAGAATGGGACTTTTAACTTACTTTACAGATTGTAGGAAGGGTATAAAGATTTCAGGCACAGAGCCCGCCCAGGGTAAATGTTCAACAAATGACCCCAGCTTTACAGTGAAAGGGTCATTAAAGTAATTGATAACCCTAACTCAATGCTATATAGCTATAGGTGCCTTGGGCATAATATAGTAGAAGTTGTTTTCTTACTTGCATTGCTATGCACAGGAATAAAAAGATAGATTCCAAAATATTTTATTTGTTGAAAATCTGAAAGGCATCTTGAGAACCTTTTGAAATTTAATATTGAAGCAGGTGAAATAGTTTATTTTCAAAAATCAGCATTCTCTACACTGTGCACCAGAGGATTTAACTTAATGTGTCTAGTATTCATCCAGACTAAATATGGAGTTCGGTAAGGAACATTTGCATTCATTGTTTTGCTGTGAAGTTTCACTCTAGCCAGCGAACGCATTCTTTAAGTTTTCAAAGAGACAAAGGAAGCACAACCACACCATTTTCAAACAAAGCCCCCCCCCAACTTAATTAACATATGTCCCCATAGCCCAGTGATGGTGTCAATAATGGACTAGAATTATGAGTTATTTAATACATACTGTACATGTTTTTTGATAGATTTTTTTCACAGAGTTTTGAGTGTGTGCGGAGGAGGTAGAATGTGTTCTATGTGTCAGACAAGCCTAGACTGTAGCATAGAGCCATGAGGAGCAAGGGCAGGCCTGGGCTGTCACTCATCTAACATGAAAGGAGTCTTCCTTCTCCTTTGATATCAGCTCACAGCACTGACTCCTGGGAAGGAGTCTGCTATGGATGGGTTAAATTGCATTTTTCTAAAACATACATGATGCTGCCCTAACCCCAGTCCCTCAGCGTGCAGCTATATTTGGCTTTTCAAGATGTGACTGAATCAAAAGAGGAATTTTTAGGGTGGATACTGACTCAATACAAGTGTCATAAGGAAAGAGACAGGGGTGTGTTGGCACAGAGGGAAGGACGTGTGTGGACATGGCAAGAAGACAGCTTGCAAGCCACAGAGGCCTGAGGAAGGCAGCCATACTGACACCTTGATCTTGGAGCACTCTTTGAAATTAGCTAAGTGAGTAGGTAGTTGTGGTTCTTCTCATTGTTCTAGAAGTCAAAGCTGAAACTGAGAATTCAAGTAGCTTTCCTAAGTCCACACTCAGTGAATAGAATGTTAGTCTCTTCTAGCCCTGCCTGGTTGTTTCCCTTTGCTTTTTTTTCTGGAGTGGCTCCTTCACTATTTACTGCTTTGTTTCTTCCCTGTCTCCCATGTCCAACACATTCCACCATCTTTGTTATTCAGAAGACCACCCCTCCCCCACCTGCACCCTGCAGTCATCTTATGCTACTCTTTGATGGTATCTTTTCACACCTCTAACTGAAACCTTAATGTCTGCATAAAAGGAATAAAAATTATCAACCTCTCAGAAAAAAATTCCTATAACAGATTAGTTAAACTAATTGGCTCTTTTCTACTGCATCCCTGATATTAAACATTATATCTTCCCACAATCCTATTATTTCTACAGGAGAATTTTGTTGTTTTTGTTTGTTTGAGGCAGGACTTCCTATATAGCCCAGTGTGGTCTAGATCTTCTTATGTGACTCAGGATGACCTTGAATTTGTAATACTGCTGCCTAAGCCTCCTGAGTGCTGGGATTATAAGTGTGTACCACCATGCCAGTTATTGGAAGTCTTACTAAATAATCATCATTCTTACATGTTCCAGTAAAGGCTTTTGTTTATTCATTCATTCACTCACTCATTTACTCATTCAGGTATTTGTTCACTTATCCCATAAAGATTTTTGTCTATCATATATAAGTCACAATATTAAGTACTGTGGGGACTCAATAGTTTTATAGTACTTTGCCAGCATGACATTGTTATTCAGAGCCAAAAAGGCTCATTTTTGCTGGTCATTGAATCATAGGTCTTTAACTCCAGCACTTAGGAGGCAGGCAGAGGCAGGTGGATCTCTGTGAATTTAAGGCCAGCTTTTCCTACATAGCAAGTTTCAGGTCAGCCAGGACTCCATTGTAATAGGTTTCTCAAAAAAAAAAAAAAGGGAGCTCAGTTTGGAGATTTTTATCATTATCCTTTCCCACAAATTTCAGTGTTGGAAATCCATGAGGCTTCTTCTTCTGTAGCCAATTTCTTACCATGATAGGATAGCCTGTCTGAGATTAGAGCCAACCCAGAAAACCCAGTGAAGAGTGAGCGAAGAGTTTCGTGATTATATAGTTTATTCCTTCCATCAGGATGTGCCTGAATTGACCTTTTCCTGTTCCAAAATCCAGAAGGATCCCCGGTCCACTTAAGTAGGTTTGAGTTGCCAACGTTTTTATATGACTTGTAGTTATCATTGTCACTTCCTGATGCATTTTTAGATGTAGCCTCAGGGGATCTCATAATATTTTCAGAATCATTATTCAGTACTGAAAGTAGACATCTGGTCTACCTTCGGCCAGTGCTGAATCTTTTCAACAGCATCCTTCTCTGAGGAAACACTTCTCCTGGATGTGCCAAAGCAGCATGGGGAAAGGGCAGTAATGGGATTGGGTGACATATTTTAGGTGAGAGAGCACATTAGTTTCTGAGATCTGTGGACACTCTGGGAAGGTATATGAAATCATGTACAAATTCAAAGAAAGCAGACAATTTCAGAAAAACCTTGGTTGTATGGAGGTGTGTACCTTAACATGGAGGCATCAAGTACACAGGGCTGTTTCTGAAGTATTAGGCAGAGTGGACACTGCCAGGAAGGCTGTGCTGCACAAGTTGTAATTGGCCAGCATGAGGGGACAGTCGATAAGCAAAAGCGACTATAAAATAGCACCACATATTTCAAAGTTTTTTTTCTTTTAATTCCTCCTCAACCTGCTATGACTAGAGGATGACAAACAGGGAAGGCAAGGAAGGTAATGAAATAAAGATTAAAGACTAGACAGAGTCAAGGTCAAGCTGAGAAAACCAGAAGCATTTTCATTGAATGAGAAATAGAAGTTTTGATTTGGACTAGACTCTTTACTGTGCCTGAATTATGACTGGTCTAATACCTCGGCAGAACTGAGAGTTAAGGGATTTACCAAGGAGTGGTAAGAAAAGTTGTCCGAGTATATAAAGCAAATGATGAAAAGGGAAAAAAGAACTATTTCTGGTTGCATTCTACCAAGTTTGGCTAATTCAGTAGAAAGGTTATATACATGGAATGTTGTTTCATGGTACTTCGTCCTTGGTCATAGATTTATCTTGAGGTTAATCATAAAGTGCATCACAGAATAACCCACTGTATGCTACTGGCTTTTCTATAAGGACCCTGAAGCTTGATGTCAAAGGATCTCTGTGAGGTTAGGCCAGGTACAATTTTCCTTCTTTGAACTAAAGGTTGTACTTTAACCTAGCTGATATACCAAGTGGGGACACACTTACCACTGGCTGTTTTTACTTGCTGATATACAGTAGTAATAGGAAGACTACCTTTGAGTTTTTCCTACATTCTGTGTTGAATACACACTCCTTAGCCAGACATGGTGGCCTAGATCTACATCCCTGAGCTCTCAGAAGGCTGAGGCAGGAAGAACCTGAGTTCCAGGCCTGCCTGAACAAGTGTGTGTGTGTGTGTGTGTGTGTGTGTGTGTGTGTATGTTAGTATGTGAGAAAGAGAGTCAGAGAGTCAGAGACAGAGACAGAGATAGACAGAGACAGACAGACAGACAGAGGCGACAGGGGGAGAGTATACCTTGCCTGATTGTGTATATCATCAGCTGTCTGCTCCCTTGCTTTACCCCAAGAACACAATCACAATTTGTAGATGATTTTTTTGTCTTTGTTTCAACAATAGAAAGCATGGAGTTGAATTTACCTGCACATTCCTCTATTGCCTCTAAATTTATGTACTATGCCTCAGTTAGCTTCAATTTTGATTAAGTTCTTTGCCCACAGTTTGTTTTCTCTTTCAGTTTTTAAAACCTAGTTCTAAATTATCTTTGTATTATACATTAAGCAATATTATAAAAGATGATTTTTAATGAATCTATTCAAACTCTTGTGTGTATAGAATCACATAGAGTTCATTGTAGATATAAGACATGAATCTGCACATTCAAAATGCTGTAAATGACCACTAGTATGCTAAGTTGTGTTCTTAGGAAACAGTACCATGTGGCATAACTCACCTACCCCAGTTGTGTGATCTCCCCTGGGTCCTGTGTAGGAGGTGGGTGTTTCTCCCCTCCCCCTGTGCCAGCTGCTCCGATTTCTTTTCTCCTGGGTAAACGCACATTCATCTTGATCGAAAGTGCACTCTCCAGGTGCGGGTGGGAGTCTCTCTGCAAGGAAACAGCAGATGTTGCAATTGCTGAGACAGAATATGTATTTTCTCATGGCTCCTAGCAGCCGGCTTTGCATGTCTGAGAGGTGTCTGGCCATATGTCAAGCCTACAGAGAGAGAAAGAGAGGCAGACCCCCACAGGTGGCCTACCGAGTCCTACCTCCAGCTAATTTATGCTCCATCATGGGTCCTATGATGGCACAGAATCAGACATTTAGATCTGAAAAATGGAGTTATTTTGAGGAAGACACCCCTCAACTTGGGAGTTTGTATGAATGCAATTACTAAGCTCTGAATATTGTAGATAAATTGCCTCTATGAAGATACAAAAGTAAATAAATAAGTAAATTAATTAATTAAAATTACAAAATTGCATAATGCAAGAGCTTTCTTAAAAAACCCAGAGTAAGTGAAGGATACCCTCATGTCAACTCTATATTTCCTCTGGAGGAGGAACAGAGGATGTAGGTGAAAAAAAAATAAACTTATGACTGTAGGCAGAACTATAATGCTAAAACGATATCATTTTTCTTTGCCTCAGTGTCCTTGTCTGTATGTTAGGATATTAATGGCATCTACTTCATAGGATTGCGAGGACTGAATAAGATGATGTATGTGAAGAATGTAAGATATGGTAATAATTCAATTATTAGTAGTAAAAAAATACTAGGATCTTTTGTATTGTTAGGAAAAGTCTCATTTTCCATTTCTAGACATAACTGTCTGTATTTTTATGTTGAGGATTGAATGTAGGGCCACGTACATGCTAAGCAAGCACTATTTATAGAGTGCCAAAACTTGTCTTTGAATGTTATTCTTATTAACATCAGTAGTTCTTACCACTAAAGTAATGTCATCTCTCAACTCAGTTGTGACTTTTCCTTTGGCTCAACTTTGCTACACCACCCTACATTCATATTCTTAGTAAAAATTTGATGAGTGCCTATTTTTGTTTCTCTTGTGTTTTATTTTTTATCTGGTGCTAATTAATTTCCAGGTTCTATGCCTTGAGTGTGAATATTCTTATTAGTATTGTTCTCCCAAGGGCTCAGAAAACAGGTGTCTTCCTTAATTACTTTTAATAGCATAGGGAAGTAAATAGAGAGCTATGTAAGAGCTCTGCTACTGATCTGGGCCACTGACCCAGAAATGTTTCGAACTGTTCTCCACCATGAGACTGTTACTACACTTTGGTTACTTGTTAAAGAGATGAATACTGAGGATCTTTGAGGTATGAACCATTTACACATCATCCACCATGTCCAGCATGCCACCAGTTACCATGATTTCAGTTGCTCACCATCATCAACACTTAGTCTGAAGTAAGATTAAAAAAAAAAAAAAGAAGAAGAAGAAGTTATGAAGAAATGGCCTGGGGGAGCTCATTCTGGAGTCTGGTTCAAATCTCAACCAGCGAAGAGTGGAAGATTTTGACACAATTCTAAAACTATTTTAAATAATAATGCTAACATAGCAGTGAACCTTGCTTATGGCTTGCATGTGCCTTCTGAGTTTAACCTCACTCCATTTCTAGGGGCAAATATGTTACATTCTGAAAAATCTCACACACAAGATTATGGAATTAGTTTCCAGACAGAATACGTCTTGTGACTAATATAGTGAGGAATGCCTTCTTCTTCTCCTTCTCCTTCTCTTTATTCTTATTCTTATTCTTATTCTTATTCTTATTCTTCTATTCTGAGTTTCTCTGTGTAGCCCTGACGGTCCTCAACTTTTGTAGATCAGGTTGGCCTTAAACTCTGCCTATTTCTGCCTTCCTGAGTGCTGGGATTATAGGCATGTACCACTGCATCTGGCTTTGGTTTTGTCTTCTTAACAGTCTTTAAGTTTATCAGTGCATATCAGAAACTGCCTTATGATCTATTTTACCAGAAAAATGAAAAGTTCTTAGAAACTTTTGAACAATGTAATTCCAGATGCCATCAAATATATATACTTGACTATTAAGACTCTGTCTTAAGGCCCCACAGCCCTGTCTCAGGTGTTTACTGTCCTTTTCTTAAGTGTTTTGTGTTGATAGATAGCAGAACTTAAATCTATGTTAACACATTCTCTTAAAAAGTTTCAACTCTGTTCCTGACTCAGAAATTTTTTTCTGAGATATAGAGGCCTTGGCTGGGGTCTTTTAAAGAACAAGCTCATCATCATCCCAAGGCTTCGGGGTCATCGTGCAAGTATGGGTGCAAAAAGTGTAAGAGCCAGAGGCTGTGGATGATGGCAAGAAGACATCTGGACACATCAGGGAAGCTGCAGATATGAACACACAACAGTTGTGACGGCATGCACAAAACCTATACAAGTCCAAACCAGACTAAATCCCGGCATGCAGAGGGGTGGTAGGCACACAATTCTACCCCTCATAGTTGACAGCTGATGGAGAAAGAAGGATCAGATTTATCTAATAGTGTAGTTACTCAGATGTTGACCATGTTTCAGTGGAAGGACACATACCCAAGAGTACTCAGGCAACACAAATTGGTCTTGAAGGATTTAGGGTGGGGGGAACCTCACAAAATTGGGTGAATAGGGAAAGGGAGTAGTTCTGGGAAGAGTTGAGGAGATAAATATGTCAAAACAATGTTATATTAAATTCTCAAGGAACTAAGAAATAAAAAACCAAATAGCCATTAGACTGCTATAAGCAGCAGCTTAAGACTGTGACCGCTGTTGCTACAGAAGGGTCTTTGGCTTTATTGTCACTTAATTGACTCAGAACATATCAATTTTACTAAAAATTTAATGGTATATGTCTTGTAAGTATTTGTGATATAACAGTACTATCAATATTACTTGAAAATGTGCATTCTCTAAGAGTACAATGCTACCTATAATACTAGTTAAGATAGAGGGCACTTGTTTTTAAGGTACTGTTTAGGACAGTTCATAAGCATTGTTGCCAGCATTCAGGGAGGTATTGCCAACTTTCCTTACAATGAGGAAAATTCACACATACAAAGACATACAGAACACTGGCATCCTCACATCCAACTTGTAGAATCTCCTGCAAAGCTCTGTGAGAGAGGCATGTCTGTCAAGAAAAGCAAGGGATAGAATAGCATAGGTCAAGTGTATGAGGTTCTTTGAGGAACTGGAAGTATCTGTTGTAGGTAGAGAGACACACAGCTAAAATGAGTGATGGTCCTCTTACCTGGAGACTGGCAGTTTCCCAATTGTATGGTAATGTCATCCAGGGCTACAAGTCCACAGTCCCAAAAGCTTTTGCACAGGCTCATAAAAACCACCTGTAATTCACAAAACTTAAGCTCTGAATTCTGTTAGCTGAAAATGGAAACTCTTCAGACCTGCGCAAGCAATTAGAAACACCTTCTCATTGCCCACGTGAGGAACAGGATACAGTGGCATAACAAATGGCTCCCATTGGTGTATGACTCTGGAATTGCATTTTCTTAAGCAAAGTGGACTTTATAATAATATACCATGTATATGGATATAAAAACTAGAGGTGGTCCTCAAAGATTGGCAGCTGGTTAGCTGGGTGATAGGGAAAAGCTTGTTAGGTTTCAAATATCTTCCCTTGGTAATCCCAAAGTGGCAGTTGATTTCCAAGCATCTTTCAAATGTTTCCAGTAGAAACATTGTTGGTTGTTTTGTAAGGAACTGTCTAGCAATGTGTTTTATTTACACTATGAACAAAGTCCCATTGACAACCCATTTAGAGACTCCTGTTCCATTTCCAAGACAAAGACCCACGTCTCTGGTTGGTGTCATGAATAAAAGCATTGACTTGGTTATTTTATCAGTCCCAGTAGTTTTATCATTATGTGTAAAGGAAAAACAAATCCATAGTATATGTTATCAAATTCAG
Source organism: Acomys minous (assembly GCF_964271855.1). Taxonomy (NCBI): domain Eukaryota; kingdom Metazoa; phylum Chordata; class Mammalia; order Rodentia; family Muridae; genus Acomys; species Acomys minous. The sequence continues at coordinate 36,497,394 of NC_140484.1, read as the reverse complement.
TGTGGGTGGAAGAATAGGGAGAGAGGGAGGGAAGGAGGAAGGAAGTGAGTCTAAGAGAGAGAGAGAGAGAGAGAGAGAGAGAGAGAGAGAGAGAGAGATTTCTTATAATCAGGGCAGTTTAAAGGCTGTTTCAGATGTATGATGCCCAAAGAATGACTCTTAACATATTTATGTTACATTTTCACTGTAGTTGACAGATCTGCTTCAGATATACTGCTTAATGTTTAAATAGTGCTAGTTAGTGTGGTCCATGTCTTATCTCACAACTACAAATCTCCATTCAAGTAAAGAAGACAAAAAGATGACATAACAGAAGTTCAAATTCTACTTATGATTAATGAACAAACTTGACTTTCTAGGTTCTACTATGCTAAATGTTGTGGCTTAATTTTATTTATGTGTATTATTACTAGGGTCCTTTTGACCATGATGATCAGATTTATTAGAATGCAGAGTTTATTTTAAGAGAAAGTCTTAGATTATGTGACAGTTTGTCACTATGCAAACTATAAAATGTCCTAAGCCAATCTTCCCAGAGGAAGCTTTAATTGCCTGATGTGTGGATGTTTCCTGCCTCTGTGTTCATATCCTCTCATAAATAGATAGCTAAGAGATATAAATGTTGATCTCTGTGGATTTACACAGAACAAAACAAAGCAGGGTGGCTTTTATGGCTCTTTTTAAAGGCTTCGTTAATCTTTTATCTTTAGCGATTGTAGAGGCTATCTAAGTATTATGTAAAATATTTTACTTTCTAGTTTGTGCCTGGAAACTTATTCTGCATTTGGAAAGCAAAGCTCTTTGTCATCAGTCCTGACCAGTGTTATATTTATTAGCATTTTTATTGTTATATGAGAATGAATACATTGATATGTTTCATGATTTACCAAAGTAATTGTGCTACACAGAGGGGAAAATTGGCTTTCTTTTCTTTTGTCAGCTTTTCACATGACTGTTTTCATGACTGTGTATACTGGAAAAGTACATTTGCCCAATGAATATGAAATAGCAAGATGAGCCACACTCTAGGTCTTTCCCTGTAGAAAGGCCAGACATTTTGCATGGCAATTCATCCTAAAGATGAGAAGTATTAGGATGCTTTTATATGTTTACGATCGTACTATTTTATAAAGACTATTAAACCAAAGAAACATGCAGGCATGCAACAGATGAAATAGCCTAACATTTCAAAAGAGAAGAAATAAGCTAGAATACAACAGTTTGAGAAATAGGCAATCACTAAATATGAGTGTGGTGAAAATTATTCAGCACTGCACAGTACAGATTTGCAATGCTAAGTTTTTTGAAAAGCTGATTAAAAGGGAAAACAATCCCCAATTCATCTAAAATAATAGAAAAAGCCAAGAACATTTACCAGCGATATAATTATTATATAGACTCATAAATTATGGCTATTTCACAGTTTCCCTTATTTTCTAATATGTGTTACAGTCTGTCACTAGTTATAATTGAAAGAAAGGACTCTGGATATCTAATTTCAAAATGTAGAATAATGGGGTTTGTGGCGTAGCTCACTGGCAGAGGGCTTGCCTAGCATGTACAGGACCCTGGGTTCAATTCCCAACAAGAGATAGAGACAAGACTAGAATAATGAGTTAGTATTTGTTCTAGACTAGTGCTATTTATTATGGAACCTCCTAGGCACAAAGCCTGTAAGTTACTCAGTCTCATTAGCCACACGCCAAAGCAGTCAACACTGGAGCCATATGCAGCCACATGCCTAAATGAATTGAACTGACACATTGCAAAAAGTAACATAGAATGGGCTTCTTGCCTCTTTTCTGCCATACCAAATAACATACTTGGCTCCTGTGTGCTATGCCAGGTATGTTGAACATGATGCCAAAAGCGTTTTGAAGAACACCAGGCTGTCTCTGCTTCATACTTTTCCACAGGTAGAGCACTAGATAGCCCACATACCATTTTGTCTGACCACAGACCTCCCCAAACCCATCGTGTCCCGACTAGATTCAAGCTAAGTCCTCAAACCCCAGAATTTGTTTGGCACTTAGTTTTCATTGTGCTAAGAAGAAATACTGTGTATATTCTTTTATTCAAAAAAAAGTGTTTCCGTCTCAGTGCTATTGATATTTCAAGCCAGATTGAGGGCTGTTCTGTGTGCTAGGGCATTGCTCACAGTGTCTGTGGCTTCCTACCTAAAGCTCAGGGGTAGATTAATTGTGCCCTAGCAGTAGCAAGTCTGTTTTTTACTGTTTCTCTTTTGCCTCATTTCCCAATAATTAGCCACTGAAATCAGTCTTCCCCAAGACTGATAAAGAGAAGAATAAAGGAAAATAACTAAGAAACCACAAGCCATGCAGCCATCTGAGCAATAGTCTATGTTTACATGGGTGCCCAGGTCGAGAGAGCTGAATACTCCAAGAGTTTAAGGCCATTCTGGCATTCCTCTGGCCATGCTAGACAACTCAGAAAGCCCATATATGCTTTTGTACCTAGGACCCTAGCAAGATGGCATTCTTGACACCAATGAATCTCTTCTCTTATCACTCCATGTCTCAAGGTGTTGGTTTTGTTAGATGCGAGTGGGATCATGTTCTTACAGCTATGTGCCCACTAGCTGCTAGCTTTCTCCCCCCACCCCCCACATCATGACAATCAAGAATGCATCCAGACACTGGTGCCAAATATTCCTTGAGAGTCAAAGCCTTTTGTCTGAGAACAACTGGAAAAAATTGAATAAACTTCTATGCAGATTATAAAAGCCATTAACTAGGGCCCTATAATATGTAATCTCTGTATTAAGAATCTGTAGCTCTGCAATTTTATTTTTTGATTCATATTCTTTTTGTTGTTGTTGTTGTTTCAAGCTATTTATTTTCCTTGCACATTCCCAATCCCTGAAAACAAAGATAAAGGAACAAGGCAAGGCAAGAGATGAATACTCAGACCAATAATCATACCCTAGATTTTCAGGTCTGTTTACTTTTTGTCTCGTGTATATATGGCGTGCGTGCATGCGTGTGTGTGTACGTACATGTGTGTGCATGGAGGCTGGAGTTATTGTTGGGTGGCAGGGCCTCTTGCTGAACCTAGAGCTTGATGATTCTTGTTTTTCTGGCTAGGCTGCTTGCCCCATGGAGTCCCGTCTCTGCCTCTGCAGTGCTGGCATTACAGGTGGCCACCATGCTTTCCTGGCATTTTTGTGCATTCTGGAGCCAAGCTATTTATCCACTGAGCCCTCTTTCCAACTTTTAGGCCTCCTCTCTTCCAAGTACTTATACTCAAAACTGTAACAGTTAGAGCACAATAGAATTGCCTCTTTGTTTTCATATTTTTCTTACTTTCAAAAAAAAATAATGTTCTTTCTAAAAATAGGACACTAATGGTAAGCAGAAGAACTTAGGAGGAAACTGAGCAAGCGAGGCATGCAGCTGATTTTGGAGGGGAGGGAGGGAGAGGGTCTGTGTGGAAATATAATCATGGCTGAGTTAGTCAAAGGGCCGGGCTGCCCCTACGATAGGGAAGTTTTGGAAAGTTCTTCATTAGAGCACCACAGGGCATGGGGGAGTGGGGGTAGCGAAGTGGTCTTTACCGTGAGTTCACTTTGCCAATCCACACCAGGTTGTTTTAAAACAAAGATTACCAATTTTCACTTTAGAGGTGTTAAGTGTAAATGCCAGCCACGCGATGACTAAGATTTATAAGGTGAAGGAGATCAGGCTCGGTGAGGAGCTATGGAATATCATAAAACAGCAGAGTCTTTGTTACAGAGCTAGCCTGGCCCAGTCGCCTAACCATCTTCTAAAGATGGTTCCATGGTCTGTTTGATAGACACTGTAGGACAAGTTGTTGAGTGGTGGTGCAAATGAACGCTGACTTCACCAGTGCAAAACCTATTTAGTCCCATGATTAGACTATGAAGGACAGCTTCCATAAATGCTTCTCAGATCAAAACATTTCTTTCCCCCTTTCTTTCTTTCTTTCTTTCTTTCTTTCTTTCTTTCTTTCTTTCTTTCTTTCTTTCTTTCTTTCCTCTTGAGACAGGGTTTCTCTGTATAACAGCCTGACTGTCTTAGACTCACTTTGTAGATCAGGCTGGCCTTGAACTCAGAGATCCACCTGCCTCTGCCTCCCGAGTGCTGGGATTAAAGGCTATGCCCCCATGCCCAGATAGATGAAAACATTTCAGTCCTCTGCCAGCAAAACCATATAAGCCATGTCCATCAAATGACCCCAGTTATTTCTTGTTATAAGTAATGCACCTCAACCTCAGATCCCAGGTTAAACTGAACATTTCTTCTGATGACGCTAAAATCTTGGGTGTGTTAACTACAGAGTTGGTGGAATTGTTCACAAAATTGCTGTGATCTACTTACGGAAACTTTACAGTCCTTCATTAAGATGCTGTGGACACAAGAGTAGGACGGAATGCCCAACGTCATTGTTTTCAATTAAATTACTGACAGTAAGTTAGTGTTTGAATCTTAAAACCGCAAAAGTATAAAGAAAACACAAATTTCAAAATTAAGATACTTGGCAGAAATGATGTAATTTTCATGGATTTCTAAGGACAAGTTAAATGAAGCTGTATGTGGAAAAGAGAGTGAGATTTAAGCATTCTTAGAACCTGACTATATTTTAGGAAACTGTGGCTAAATCATAATAGCATGCTTCTTGCAGACTCTATATTTGATTTGCATGTCCCACAAACCATAGAAGAGCCATGTGTTTTCAAACATGTCTTTCGCTGACCAATGCTTTCTTCTTAAAAGTCCCATCTGGTTTGTTTTTGGTTTTTTAAAGACTCATCTGATTTAATTCAATTTTTAGCTTTGACAAGCAACAAAGATTGATCCGCTTCCAGAGTTTTCCCAGTACTCTTTGCAAGTTTTTCAGTTCTGAGGTAAAGGGCATGCTGGGATAGAATACAGGCTGCAGCCAATGTTTTTCATTGCTCTTTGGGTGGTAAACATTCAAACCTCACAATGTATTTGCATCATTTTTAGCTCTTCCTGGCCCTGGAAAGTGGGCTTTGGGCAGATGAAAACGAGGATCTATCAGTTTTAGAGCAGGACAAAGGCAGTCTCTATTAAACATTCACAACTGCATAGCCAAGCACAAAACAGCAGACCTTTGCCAAGTCCTGATAGGAAAAATTAGACCACTTTCCCATTCTTCCCTTCCTTCCTTTAGGTATTTAAAAACACTGCCCTGCACTCGGCTTTAAAAAGGATTTCTTCATTAAATCCCTCCCGTGAGGGCTCAAGCAACACCTCATCCTATCCCACAGAAGAGGAGGCAGAAAGAGTGTAAAAGCCAGAGGGGATGGAGGACACCAGGAAAACAAGGCCCTCACATCAACATGACCAGAGCTCCTGTGAGCTCAGAGACTGCGGCAGCATGCGCAGGGCCTGCCTGGGTCTGCACCAGGTCCCTGGGTACACAGTAAGGCTTCCAGTGAAGCGTTTTTATGGAATTCCTGAGCGTATGAACAAGTGGGCCTCTGAGTCCAGTGCGTCCTCTTAGGCTCTTTTCCTTTTGTTTGCTTTGTTCAACTCCAATATGTTAGTTTATATTGCATCACATTATACTATATTATAAATTATCATTCCTTAGAAGCCTGGTTGTTTTCTAATAAGAGACAGGAAGGAAGTGGATCTGAATGAGAGGGGAGGTGGGGGAGGGACCGGAAGTAGAAGGAGGAGGAATCATAATCAGGATATATTATGTGAGGAAAAAAAATCTATTTTTAATGGAAGGAAATAAAATAAAAATACGGTTCTTCAAGACTTGATCTTAGACCTCCCAGTCAAAGAGCTCTGGGCCTGCATTTATTCCAGAGATTTCTGCCTTAAATCTAAGTATTTTCAGAGCTGGGCCTCCTAAAGTATACTGTTTACCATCCTCAGTACTTTGGACTACAGGACAGTGGCAGGGCCTCCGAGGCAAACTTTGTTGGCCCTCTGAAGGGACTTAGATTGACTAGGAAAGAAAAACAGGCTTCCTAAAATGGCTGTTTATTGTTCCCAGAAAACACTACAAGGGGGAAAGATCGGAAGGGGTGTGTGTGTGTGTGTGTGTGTGTGTGTGTGTGTGTGTGTGTGTGTGTGTGTGTAAACAGGACAAACAGTTGAAAGGGAGGCCCTAGAGGCCCTATACGGTACCCGAGACAGCTCCCAGCTTTAGGCTTCTCTCATGCAGAATGTGTACAGCTGTTACTTTCCCTTTGCTCTGCCGCTTGCTCTTCTGTCTTTCCTGTTGGCTCAATTCTTTGTTCCTTCTAGGGAATGAACTCAGCAGCCCTCTAGACAACTGTTGACATCCCCATTGTACCTTTGTCTCCAGGTCCTTCCAAAAACAGTCTGAGGAGACTAGAATTGATCTCTTTTAAGGGAAACGATAAAAGCTAGACTTACACTTCCTCACAAATCCCATCATAAGACATAGAAATATCGCCCTACTCTTTGCCACCTTTTGCCTGTGGATGGCCCTGAGGAAGTTCTCTGATCGTAGGCCCGCCTTGTCTGATCGTAGGTTATATACAGAAGGGGCCCTGACCATCCTTGGGAGGACAATCTACTCCAGTGGAGGGGCCTACAGGGGTCTGCTCAAGCTTCTCTTCTCGCTCCCAATCTACGGTCAACCACTGCATCCTTTTCACCCACTAGTATTGCCATACAGCACGCGCCATGGAAAGCGTATACCTAGATCCCAGAGTCTTGATTTCTTAAGGCTTCTGTGTCATACACAACTTGGCTTTGTTTTGCTGTCCTCTTACTGACCTGACATTTGTAACAGGAAGTGTCATGACCTCGAGGATGGGGAGGGACAGTACAGTCTCTGAGCCCTGGAGCGCAATGACTGATACAGAACTGGCTAACACACACCCTGCCATGACCTCTTTTGGCTTCACGGCAGCTCCTCCTCACCTGTGCTTTCTTCTCTCCCTTACTTGATGTCATTACCTTTCCACTCCATCTTTCTATTATGATTTTAGGAAAGAATTTCCAAATCCCTGATCCACCCTACAGCCTCATCTTCATGTCCCCTGTATACTTCTCCATGTCCTCTTTACATTTCCTTTATGTTGAGAGCAAAGCCAGTGTTAAATCCTTTTTACCAGGGACACAGATGGTTAATTTTACACAATGTGAGGCATCCGAGTGGAAAATGATCATAAGATCTCTGAAAGTAAATAATAGACAAAAAGAAGAGAGCATCATTGTTGGCATTTCAGAGTCTAATTTCATATCTTAATAATGAGGATGTTATATATAATGACATCGTAACCATTTGTCACTGATGGAAGATAGATGTGGATGCTTTCCCGCTTTGTATGTGATGCATGCATGTGTGGTGTGTGTGTGTGTGTGTGTGTGTGTGTGTGTGTGTGTGTGTGTGCACCTAGAGGCCAGAGGTCAATCTGGTACCTTTCTTATTGCTCTTCATGCTATTCTTTGAGACATTATCTCTCACTGAACCTGTAGCTCACCCATTGGCTAGACTGGCCGGCCAGTGAGCTCTGGGGTTCTGTGTGCTTCCACCGCCTCCAGTGCTGGGCTTCTGGAGATGTGATACCATGTTGAATATTTTTATGGGTGTTAGGGATCTCAACTCAGGTCCTCATATTTTCATGGAAAACTTTACTTACTGAGCCATGTCTTCAACACTGGATTTTCTACTTTTTATGTGGACTCCTCAAGGGAATAGGTGGTCATTTGGTGACTTTTTAAAATAGCCCTCCAGGTTGCCTATGATTTTGTGTGAAAAACAATGCTGGTTTGTGGAAATGGCACATTGCATAATTAATATACACTAGTAATTAAATATAAATAAACCACAGTGCTTTTGTGGACAATCTGGCTTATTTCTGGCCTACTTCCCTCCAAAGTTCCTTGTCCAAACACTTTTATGATTGGTTAAATGTAATGCAATGGCCAATATATCATGTTCAAGAGAAGACAGCATAGCATGGAGATATTATTCCAGCTCACTTGAAGAGACATAAAAATGTCACTCCTACTAGAAGATGTTCAGAATGCAATCAGCAAAGAGCAAAAAGGGAAGACTTTACAGCCCCACCTTCACTCTCAATGCTTTACCCTATTCCAAAGGACTAGCTCGTGGCCAAGAGCAGTCTCCTGCAAGTACCCGAACAATAAGACCCACTTTGCTCAACTCACATCTGAGATGCAGAGACAAGTGTCAGCCAGAAGAGCAGTGATTCCCAACGCAAATACAGTCTTTGACATGATAGGAAGCCATGGGCTACAGTTCACGCAATACTAACTCCTCGGCATCAACGCCACAACTTATTCAGTCACCTCTAATAGCAGGCAATCGCGTCCTCTCATTTCACAATTCTACCAAGGCTACTGGACCGAACCTCTGTAGAGAGATCTTTTTACATGACCATAATTTACATTCGTTTTCTATCTCTCCCTCTCATTCTCTCCCCTCTCTCCCCTTCCTCCTCCTCGGGAATTTAACCCAGGGCCTGCCTGCCTCATTAACACTAGGCACATTCTCTATGACAGAGCTACATTTTTATCCCCTTTTTATTTTTATTTTTTTTAGGACAGGATTTTAATAAGGTGCTCAACTAGACATGAAAAACAGACATGTACCACCATGCTTGACCCCATAACTATTTCTTTGTGATAAATTCTTAGAAATATAATCATTATGCCGAAGGTATACATGTTTGGGTGTTTTTCCTTTTTATAAATACAGCTAAATGGTAATTGAAACTTTGTACTAATTTGCCCTCATAAAAGAGCATTTGAAGCCAGGCGGTGGTGGCGCACACCTTTAATCCCAGCACTTGGGAGGCAGAGGCAGGCGGATCGCTGTGAGTTCGAGGCCAGCCTGGTCTACAAAGTTAGTCCAGGACAGCCAAGGCTACACAGAGAAACCTGTCTCAGAAAAAAAAATAATAAATAAAGCATTTGAATGGCTAGCAGCTTGGCTCAGGGGTAGAGGGGCTTACTGCCTGACAATCTAGGCTTGATGACCTGAGTGCTATCCCCAGGACCCACATCTGGTAGAGGGAGAGAACAGACTGCACAGGGTCGTCCTCTGGCCTCCTCTGTGGTACATGTGTCCATACATAAGTCATATACTCCCTCAATAATAATAAACAAAAGTTTTTAAAAAAGCATATGAGAATGATTTCCTTGAATCATATATCACCCTAGAGTGTGATGTTTGTCTTAATAGCTCTGCTTATGCTTTATTCTGTTTGCAGTGTTCAATTTATGAATTATTTAAAAAAACCAAACCTTTGCTTTAGGAAGAAATATAGAGGCCAGGATGTAACTCTGTATCAGTGAGGATGGTACTAGCCAATTTTATGTCAATGTCGTACAAGCTACTGTCATCTGAGAGGGAGAACCTTGTTTGAGAAAATGCCTCCCTAAGAACAGGCTGTAGGCAAGCCGGTAGAGAATTTTCTTAATTAGTGATTGATGGGGAAGAGCCCAGCACATTGTGAGTGGTGCTATCCCTGGGCTGAGGGTTCTGTAAGAAAGCAGACTAAAGAAGCCACGAGGAGCAAGCCAGTAAGCAGCTCCTGCCTCCAGGTCCCTGCCCTGTTAGAGTTCCTGTCATGACTTCCTTATATGATGAACAGTGATATGGATGAAAGTGTAAGCTGAATAAACCATTTCCTCCCCAACTTGCTTTTGGTCATGGTGTTTCATCACAGCAATAGTAACTCTAATTAAGACACTCACCTTTCCAGGATCAGGTTTATATACATATGCATACATACACACACATACATATACATGTAATATGTATATATGTAATAAGCAATATGTATATATATACACAAAATTTACAAATGTATATAATACATATATTATGCATATATTTATTAATTAAAATAAATTATGTTTCTATGTACATATGTTAATATATTTGGGGATCTAAAGTAAAAGGTTTACTTTTTCACACACACACACACACACACACACACACACACACACACACAAAGAACATACACTTTTTTGTTTGTTTGTTTTTTGAAGTGCTGAAGATAAAACTCAAGGTTCTATGCCTGTCAGGGAAGCATCCTACCACAGAGTTACATCCTGGCCTCTAGATTTTATTTCTAAACCAAAGGTTTGTTTTTTTTATAATTCATAAATCAAACACTACAAACAGAATAAAGTACAAGGAGAGCTATTAAGACAAACATCACACTCTAGGGTGATATCTATGTCTATATCTATATCTATATCTATATCTATATCTATATCTATATCTAAAATCTTCAGAAAAGAGCAGGCCTCCCAGGGATAACAGTCAAATATGGCATAACAAAATACAATAAGACTAGGAACAAACTCTCGTATCAAGGCTGGGTGAGGCAACGCTATAAGAGGAAAAGAGTCCCAAGAGTAGGCAAAAGAGTCAGAGACACCTATTCCCACTGTTAGGAGTTCCACAAGAGCACCAAGCTAACAGCAACAACATATATGCAGAGGACCTAGAGCAGACCCATGCAGGCTTTGTGATTGCCGCTCCAGTCTCTGTGAGCCCCTAGAAGCCCAGCTTAGTTGATTCTGTGGCCTGTGTTCTCCTGGTGTTCTCTATATTCTTAAATTAACTATATTCAGTTAATTATAAATATGTTATTATTTTAAAATGTCTTTAATGACAAATAAGGTTAGATTCTATATTTTCAATTGTATTTCTTTTTTGCTGATTTCACTATAGCTATCTTGTCTACTTTTATATTGCTTAGCTTACTTTTATTTACCAGTGTATTAGAATAAATTTATATTAAATGTATTAGGAATGCACATGGTGCATACACATGCAAGCAAAACACTCATATACACAAAATAAACATTTAAAAATTTCAGAGCCCTTGGTAGTTTATTATGACATTATTTGTGGGCACAATTAAGATGAAGAATTTAAAGGTTGAAATCTGCATCGCAAGTTTGAATTTCAGGTTTTTTTTTCTTTAAAGTAAAGAGATTTTTGTAAGAGGAAATAAGTAGAGAAAAAGCATCTGCAAAAATGCACTTTGCACAAGAATAAAATAGTTCCTGCCACTAAGATGCCTAAAAATATAACAAGCAGAGACTCAGAGGCCATCTGAGTTCCTGTGCTCATTTCAGAGAGAAGGGACAAGGCATTGTGATTCACACAGTTAATGACTGAGACAAGATTCATAGGCAGGCCTTCATTTTCTTCATTTTCCTCACCCAGTGCTCTTTTATTATACAAAATTCACTCCAAGGAGTAAACAAGCTTCAGAGGAAGGGGCACTTGAGAAAGAGCCCAGGAGAAGGGTAGGATTTCCCCCTAAAGTATAAGGGATGTAGAATTGTCAATGAGAAATACCTTCAGATGCTGAAACCCTTTGAAGGAACACTGGGGAAGGAGGGCAGAGGGCGAGGATGTGAGTGAGGCCTGAGGAGTGCGACCACCAATGCTTCCTTAGCTGGTTTGGATTCTGAGGAAGAGGATGTGGGGTAGCTTAAACGCACCGAGATGAAAAGAAGAAGGCTGGCTCCTTTGTGCAGACCGCGGGAGGTCAGCATACTTAGGCAGCATATGTGCAAGTGGAGATGGGAGAGTTTATGAAATCTAACCTCAGAGGAGGCAGGGGAATGACCTTAGAAGCGGAGAAGCACTCATGTACACTAGCAACAAGAACAACACTTCCTCTGCCAGACTGACCAGGAGAGGAAGGGGACAGCTGAGGATGAAGGGAGGGACAGGACCGAAAGGGTCAGACACTGTGATCATTTGGTGGGGTGGGGTGGAGTGGGTTGGGGGCGGCGAACCATGAGGTCACATCCTAAAAAGGAAACAGGGTGGTACAAGTTGGAAGTCTGTTAGAGAAATGGGCTCTTCTAATAACGAGGAGGGGACGGTGGAGGTCAGACCATTCTGCAGCTGAACTGAGAAGCTTGTGGTAACAGAAGGCAGCAGCCCAAGATCCTCATAGGTTAGGAAGACCCAGGTGATGAAGGCAGGAGTGACCTGGGCTGGGGAGGGTAGGATGCAGGGGCAAGTAGATCGCTGATTATAGTGCAGAATGGAGGCTGTATTGAGGGCAAGGAAGGGGTCAAGAGAATGGGAATTGACCGTGAAGCCTAGCAGAGGGTCTTGGGAAGAGCAAGATGTAACAATGTAAGGGGAGAGCTTGTTTCAAAGGGAGGAGCCTTAGTTCTTGGTTTCAGTAATTAAAGACCATAAAAAAGTAAAATTCTGCACCAGGTGTGTGTGTGTGTGTGTGTGTGTGTGTGTGTGTGTGTGTGTGTGTTTGTGTGTGTGTGTGATGTGTCCTTATATTCACAGAGTCTTTGTGCTTTTAACATTCACTCTGAGGTTCTCATACAGTGGAGGCTTGGTCTGTGGTACAAGCAGCATGCGGAGGTGGGGCTTTGGGGAAGTGACTGGATGGTTGGGGCTGTGCTTCCACAAATGGATTGGTCTGTTAATGAAAATCCAGATAGCCTGTTGGAAGGTGACAGAACTGTGGGAGATGAGGAACAGCAGAAGTGGATCATCGGGGATGTGTCTTTGAGGCACATTTGTGGGCTCCAACTCCTTGTTACTGCTTTTTGGCTTTCATGAGGTGAGCAGATTCACACTAACATGCTCGTTGCCATGACGTTCTTCCTTACCACAGGCGCCAAGACAATGGAGCCAGCTGCCTGGTCACAACCTCTAAAACTGTGAGCCACACCAGTCTGGCCTGGTGCTGTGCAGCTGGTCTGCCCTCTTCCTTTCAGGGAAGTACGCTTCATCCTTACTGTTAGCACACATTCATTGGCAGTTCCCCTTTCTGACTACTGAGTACCTGTTCTCTTCCAGAAATTGTGTCAGCATTAGAAATAAAAAGCAAATGAGATACCCTTGTTCATTGGAACATATCTAATGTGTTGCACTTCATGGTGCACAGCTAAGAAGGGCTGGCATAGGGTTTAGCTTTGTTTTTGTCTTTTTAACCTAGTGGGGAAAAGTATTTGTATCTAGCTGGGTGGAGGCTTTCTCTTAAATGCATGTAGCTTTCAATGTCTGATTTTTTTAGTCTTACAGACAAGTAAGGATGTAGATTAAGAATGGTTTGCTATAGAGATTTTAATGATCACCGAGCTGATCATTAACCCAGTCCTGGAAGAAATAGAATGCCTTGCCCTCCACTCACTTGTCAGCCTCTTAATGTTTCCTCTCAAATAAATACTTAAATAACAAAGTGCTGAGCTTACAGTGCCCCCTCACCCCAGTGCTTTTAATTAAAAGACTACTGAAACACCCTCAATTAGGTAGTTGGAGGCAAGACGTTACTTGGGATCTAATGTCCACACTGCACTGACCGAACAGTTATTAAGTGTAGCATTTGAAGGCTGAGATGCTAAAGCTTGAGTGTCATCATTAAGTAATTTCTGATCTTATTCTAGAGTCTTTCCGCACAGTCTGGCATTTAGTAAAAACATCTTGGAGCAAATTGTTCCCTCCCTCTCTGTCCTTGTCTCTCTCTCTCTCTCTCTCTCTCTCTCTCTCTCTCTCTCTCTCTCTCTCTCTCTCTCTCTCTCTCTCTCTCTCCCTCCCCTCCCCTCTCCTCTCCTCCTCTCTCCTCCCCCACATTTTCTCTCCCCTCTCTCCTTTTCCATCTCCCTGGCATGTGCCCTCTCATTAATATTCTCTTCCAGGTAACTTTGCTTTCTGTTTGCTTGTTTGCGATTTGTTTGTTTGAGATAGGATCTTGCTTTGTAAGTGCAAATTCTCAGTACTCCTTCAGCCTTAGCCATGGCCTAAAATGTTGAAGTTATAGGTGTGTGTCACCACACACAGCCCCCACAGAGCTCTTCCCACCTGCTCTCTATTCTGCAGAGCACGGTGATGGTAGAGATGGGGCCCATGAAGATATGGTTTTAGGTTCACAAACTTTTGTAAACGTTTCTGACTTTTTTTTTTTTTTTTTTTTTTTTTTAAGGAGAGAAGGGGCTGGGGAAATGGCTCAATCAATAAAGCACATGCCACACAAGCCTGAGGACCTGAATTTCACCTCAGCAGCGACAGAAAAAGCCAAGTGTGGTGGTGGGGAAATAGAGCTTGGAGGATCCCCGGGGCTTGCTGGCCAAGCAGTCTAACCAAGTCAGTGAGTTCCAAATCGGGTGAGAAGCTTTGTCTCAAAAAAATAAGATGGTGACAACTGAGAAAGATTCCTAACCAGTGACTTCTGACTTGCAAACACGCACACACGCACGCATGCCTGCCTGCATGCCTCTGCACCTCACACATGTACATATACATACAAACATACACATGCAAAATATTGTTGTAGGGTTCATGGTTATACATATCTTCCATTTATTTCAGAAAGTCTAATAGTGCTAAATTTTTAAAAACTCTGACCTCATTTTCAACAACTCACAGCAAAAATCAAAATACAGAATTATCCATGTACCAAATAAATGGTTTGACCTAGAAAAACAGCCTTTGTTCTTTCTTTTTCCGTGTCTGTGTTGGACTGAATTTAATAGTGTTAATTATATGCTAGGAGACATACATACTAAGGATTTCATGCAGTCTCATGTGATACACAGATAGACCTTATGCAGCAAGCACTACCAGGTACCCCTTTTACACATGAGAGAAAAGTGAGGGTTATAGATAACAGGGTCACGTAACCAGTCTAGAGCATGAAGCCATGACTGATCAAGGACCCACAGCTGAGCACTTTAAGCAGTGTGCTGCCTCTCCCCTCTGACTCACCAGTCTGCTTTATGAGTGATGAGGCACCTTGACTTCTCATCCCCTCTAGGAGCCACACTTATTTCTAAAACAGATCATTGGAGAGTCCGTTTAATAAAACCCTGGATCTACTTACTTACCCAAGCTGAGTGTTAGAGCTGTACTTTCCTGTCCCCCTCCCCACCACAAGCCTGTCATTTGACATCAACCAAGAGGAAGCTGAGTGGCATTTGGGCATTGTATAAAAATAGCATGTGTTCCAGTGAGCCCCATTCACTCTCAGCCCTGCCACTTAAAAGCCCTGTGGTATTGTACAGTGTCCTTTTACTTTTGTTTTGTGTTGCTTTGTTTTCCCAGACAGGGTTTCTCTTTGTAGCCCTGGCTGCCCTAGATTTCTCTCTGTAGCCCAGGCTGGCCTCAGACTCACAGAGATCCACCTGCTTCTGCCTCTCTAGTGCTGGGACCACTGCCTGGCCCAGTCAGTGTCTTTACCTTTTGCCAAACTATCCTGTTTAGTGTGAGCATAATATTTTTCTTGTTTAGGAAGATTCAAACAGGTGGGCACAGAGATGAGAAAAGCTGATAAGGTCCTTGTCTAAATGAAGGCTTTACTTTCATAATAGAGGGGCTAGGTAATAAAAAAGGAAACCAAAAACTTAGTGGATTGGGATAGCTGTGGTGCGGAAAATAAGACAGTCCGTATGATGGGACTATCCGTGGATGGGGAAAGAGGTGACAATTGAGTGTTCTGGAAAATTCCTATCTGAGAGGAAGCCCTTCAAATGAGACAGAGGCCTGTGAACGAGGGGAATTCAGGAATTGCTGGGGAAGGACAGTCATTGCAGATGAGACTACAAGTGAAAAGGCCATGGTTAAGGCATGACCTTCACACTCAGGGACTGAGAGGAGTCCGGTGAGACTGTGTGCCTATGAGCAGAGCAGAGAGAGCAGAAGTTAGCACTGTAAGCGAGGACCAGATCACCTGGGGCTTTCCAAGCCATAGTCAAGGAGGCAGCTCTGTCCTGCGGGCTGTTGGAGTGCTTTGTAGGTGAAATGGCACCATCTGATTTCCACTTCAGGAAGGTGACCTGGCTGTTGGCTCAGAGCAGAGAAGGAGAAAGCTAGGGCCACAGCAAAGTTTCCATGTAATTGTGGCAGATGTGGTGGTGTGGTGACTTTGTGTGAGGTGGTGGCATGTGAGACTGAACAAGTCTGGGATGTGTTTTAGAGGTCCAACGTAATGATCTTGCCTGCCATTTGAAGGTGCACACTAAGAAACTAAGAAGAATCAAGCCGTGCTAACAGGCTGAGATTTCTGCTTCCTCCTCTGTAAGTGGATGGTTGGAGGACAATAAGGTTTTCTTTTGGGTTTGTTTTGTTTTGAGACAGGGTTTCTCTGTGTAGCCTTGGCTTTCCTGGACTCACTTTGTAGACCAGACTGGCCTAGAACTTACAGAGACCATCTGCCTCTGCCTCCCTGAGTGCTGGGATTATAGGCATGTGCACTGTGCCTGGTGATAAGGATTGATAGTGAGAGATGCTGGGCACAAAGTAGATACTTGATGACCAGCCATATTGCATATGGTTTTGACCTAGGTTGATGCTGGAACTTTCTAGAAGTCTCAGCAGGTTCACTTCAGAATCTTAGTCATTATAAATTCCAACTATTATAAAAATGTATGCGAAGCTCAAAATGCTCAGAAAAGTCTCTTAAGCTTCCACTAGTTTAGAATAAGTTAAAATAAGTATTGAGTGCTTAAACTGTAGAAAGCCAACAGAAGCTTTTAGACAGTGTGTAACAGCTGACAAGCATTCACCCTGTGTCTGTTTTCAGAGCTTTGTGACTTGACACTCTTTTTTTAAATGTGCTGAATACTTGGAGAAACATATCCTCTGTGGATGGAAAAGACATGTGGGGAACAATCTCCCAGGTGTGGTGTTGTGTTTCTGAAATACTTTCCTTGGGGTGCATCGAAGGGTACTTACACAAGGACTATACATCTAACTGGAGCTTCTTAGGGGTCTGATGAGCACCCCTCCAAATATGTGAGCACACAGGAACACCGGGCAGCATCCCAGAGTGGGAGAACTGGGCATGGAATTCACAGAACATGAACTAGCCTGTCTTCAGCCACTGAGAACCTGCTAGTCCACCAGTCCTAGGTTCAGTGTAGTTCAATTTCCTGTACTATAGCAAAAAAAGGGGGGCACATAGGCACTAAAATTAGGAGTTTAAAAGGTAGTGATCTGATGGGAGGCTCTACTCATCAGCAGAGTTGTCTGCCTTATAATGTCGAAAGGACCACCGCTGGGATAACCGTTCAAGGTCCAGCACAGAAGGCTCAGTAGGAATATAACTGTATGTTTAATGTCAAAGCAACTATATATTTGTAGGTGGGCAAAGAAAGCAAAAGAAAATTATAAGAGTGAGAATTTATTCATCTTATAAAATATGTGCTAATAAACACTATCTAAAGTTTGAGACTGAGGTATAGTTAAAGGTCTAAGAGCCAAAATAAATACAACCAAAAACTATGAGAAGGAGAAGTCCTTTTTTTTTTTTTTTAATAGCAAAGACTCAGCAAACATAGCTAAGGTTAATGGAGGAAAACATTGCAAATCTGGAAGGAAACTCCTCAGAATGAAACAGAAGTAGAATTGGAGTTTGTAGGAGTAGATGGCAGTAATGGAAATACTGGCTCTTCCCTTGTCGTAAGTAGCTTTCATGTGTATAAACACATGAAAACATAGCACATAAGCACACAAATCCACATAGGTATATACCATAAGTAAGCAAGCTTCAATTTCTCCCTAGTTACTGCACCCTCTCTCAGGAGTGACAAATGCTTCTCCCACTCTGAGGGAGCTGGTTCTGCCCAGCAGGAATCTGCTAGAACTATCTAGAACCTTCTAGAACCTCTGGTTCCAGAACTAGGAAGTTTTTGTATTGAACTTCCATCTGAATCCATGCCCAGTTCCCTCCAGGTGCTGTAAGAGCTCCCCTACTCTGACTGGGTCTGGCTCCATTTTTCCCTTCTGTTGCTGAGAAACCGCACGGTAGCTGAGCACCAAGATGCTTGCAACAAAGAAAGGACAGAACCTCTGGGGCGCCCTTATATGCTAGGAGGCTTGTATCAGCTTTATGGTAGTCATGTAGTAGCAGGGGCTCACTGTAAAGAATTGAGCAGACTCCTAAGTAGTCCAGCATGTGCCAGTTGAGGTTATGGAGGAGAGGAGGAGCAGGGGTTAGAGGCCATTGTGGCTTGAACTTTGACCCTCCAAACACTGGGCCTGCCAAGTCTGGCTGACATTATTTTCAATAACAATCTGTAGAATCGCATCTGTAACTGTCTGAGCAGTCCTTCTGTGGGATAGTGGCATTCACCGACTGTATCTCAGCTTCAGGTTTCTCAGTCTGCTGTCACATGTGACCTTTGTCTCATGACTGGGACCTGAAATTCACCTCTCTTTATATGCTTTCCATAACACACATGCAGGATAAATGATGGCTGAATAAAGGAACAAGTATATGGAAGAGTGAATAAATGCATGCAAGCCAAATAATAAACAAGATGCTTGTATTTAAAGCATAACAAAAATTCATTCTGGTGCACCCTGATTATGGGTGTGTGTGTGTGTGTGTGTGTGTGTGTGTGTGTGTGTGTGTGTGTTTAGTTGTGAGAGTTAAATGATTGACAATGGGAAAACAAATCTTTGAGATACTTAGGTTTCTCCAGTGCTGACAGATCAAAGAGGAGGTGCAACAATACCACAGGTGTCGAGGGACATTTGTACAAAGAAAGGTTCATTGAGAACACATTTGGAATTGTCTAGGTGACAAGTTAAAGGATTGTCCTGCTCTCCCACGGTTTTAACCTTTGTTGGGGGGTTTGGAGTTGGGGTAACTCAGTTTATTTACCCATTCGTTCTGAGCTCCCATCGTCTGAGGTACATTTTGGGGGGAAAGCAGTTATTTACTTTCTTTGGGCCTCGTTCTTGCAAGAGAGGACACTCAAGAAAAATTTGTTAGTTGGTTGACGGACTGAAACAAAATGAATTTTCCCACCCTGGTTTCATATCTGGTAGTTCACAGACTGTATCGCATCTCTGAAGGTTCCTTGAGTTGACGAGTTGTTAAGCCTGGGAGATTACTGCCATTCCTTTGTATTCTCCTTGGTTTATAGGTCTGTTTTGGTATTCTCATTGCTATCAGAATCACCTGCTGATGGCTCCCTGTGTCAGTAGCTAAATGGGGTTGGCTGGTTTCATTTGTAGTGTTGGAGGTTGGTCTGATGTATTTTGATGCTAATTACTGCTTGCTGTCTCTACCCCACCTGTACCTTGCCTAAGAGCCTAACCTATTTGACCAATACAAGGCCATCACACCTGGGCAGGACAAATGGGATAGGCGTGGCTAAGGTTCCAGGGCTGGGGGAGACAGGGAGAATCTTGGGAGAAGAGAGACCAGAGGAGAGGGGAAGGGAAGTAGGCTACCGTGGGTTAGGTGGAAAAGCACATGGCCAGTGTGGATTGAGACTTGACCCAGATGATCATAATTAGCAAGTATTTGGGACTATGGATGGGAGGTAGCTTGATAGAAATTATTAGAAACAGATGGTATGGAACTGGGGCCGGTATCCCATACCTGCCCCACTATGGGAAGTAGTTTAGGGGATTAATATCTATCCTGCCCCAGGTTAACTAAGGCTATTTTAAAATATAACAGGTGTTTGTGTCTTCATTAATTGCTAGCAGGTTAGAAAATACTGTCGTAATAACAATTATAGGCCTGATAATAAACATTATTAGGACAAACTGGTAAATTAACCTCAAAAATTCTGTGTCTGCAAAAGCCTTTAGTGATGGCCTTAATAACGCTACAGTGAAGACCCAGGCACGATCTCATCTTTTTAATTTCAACATTCTCTCTCTTTCTCTTTCTGTGTGTGTGTGTGTGTTGTGTGTGTGTGTTTTGTGTGTTGTGTGTAAGAGAGAGAGAGAGAGAGAGAGAGAGAGAGAGAGAGAGAGAGAGAGAGAGAGAGAAAGGGGAGAGAGGAAGGGGGAAAGGAAAGAGGAAGAGGAGGAGGGGGAAATGGGGAGAGAGAAAGAGAAAGAGAAAATTTTTAGGTAGCAATAATTTAGAAAATACAAGGGAATTGCAGACTTAATGTGCACCTCTCTGGGGACAGGTAATATGTGCTGAACGTGGGTGACTCTGAGCAGCTGACTAGCACATCAGCAGTGCACAGTAACTACACTGAAATCACTAACCATACCTGGCACCTAAAAACAGGTAGTGCAGGTTCTACCGTACCTTCGTGGGCATGGGCTTCTTAAAGCTGATTTCAGCTTGCCTCCAAACACCGCGTGGGGACTCGAGCACAGACCAGATCTTCTCTTGAACCACATGATTTTCTTCAAAGATATAAACGGCTAGGGTGTCACTCATTTTCAAAAACCCAAAGATGGCATAATGAAAACGCACACAGTACTGCATGTTTCCTGGCAGAGAGGGACCATAAAGCCTTCCAATGTAGCCAGGCTGGGATGTAAACTTAGTATTGGCCAGCAGGTAATACCCTGTGAAGAAAACAAACTACTTAGTGCAGTTGTTCTTCTCAACCTGTGGGTTGTGACCCCCTTGGGAGTCACATCAGATATCCTACATATCAAATATTTACACTATGATTCATAACAGTAGCAAAAGTACTGTTATGAAGTAACAATGAAACAGTTTTATGCTTGGGGGTCGTTACAAGATGACTGTATTAAAGGCCACAGCATTAGGAAGGTTGAGAACCACTGACAGTATTCAATGCAGAGTGAGTGCACACAGACAGGTGGAAACTGGTTAAAGCAATGGGGTTTTCCAGAAGAGACTACTTCCATAGCCTTTAAACTATAAAAGACGCTTTCTAGTGTTTGTGGTTTAAGTGACAAAAAAAGAAAAAAATCTATAAAATGTCCTTAGACCTCAATTGCAAATGAAACTTCTGAGAAAGTCAAGTGAATGCCACAAAGCAATATAGATCCTATAGTACTCAGACTCAGATTCATGACATTGATTAGGAAACTTTATATATGTGTGTGTGTGTATATGTGTGTGTGTGTGTGTGTGTGTGTGTGTATTTTTTCCCTTGCTAACCTGCTTCATATCTGTTTAATTCTCAGCCCCAGCTACAAAAACTAAGAGGTAAAAGGGACATGTTTTCCTCCAAGACACTCTTTGCTATGCTTGGAATTAAGTTCATTTGTGTATATGTTTATCCATTGCTTCCTTTGCTCATTGAACTGGTTCTCCACCAGGACAGCAAAGTTCAGATTACTATTTTATCTTCTCTGAGTTAATTTGACAAAGTTTAGAAAAGGCTTTTCAGGTCTTGTAAGTCCACAAGTTAGGCTATCTCTAAAAAAAAGGACGTGAAATTATAGGCATAAAATGGCAAGACCCTTTCCAAGGCTGTCTCAGGGCCTGTGTAAATGGCAAATTCACCACAGCACCCAGGATGCAGATAAATAAACGAGACACAAAATTACTTGGCTCCTGGCTGCCCTGTGCCCCCTTGAGTGGGATTTCTAAGGATACCATTAAAGTCAGTTCAATACTCAAGGAGCCCTCAGACCCTGGTTCTAGGACAGGTGCACCCGCGAAGTGTCCAATCAACATTTTCCAGCAGTCTTTTCCTCACCATAATACTCATTATCGTGGTAGAATAGATAATATAAAATTTCCCACTTTAAATAATATCAATAGTGTTAACCTTTATGTGGTGTTTAGTGCATTCACTGGGTTTTCGACTTGTTAATTTTAAAGCAAGAGCAAGCATCGCCACTGTCTAGTTCCCTAATGTTTTCATCATCCCAGAAGTAAACTCCACAGCCATTACACAGCCAGTCTCCACCTCTCCTGTATTAGCTCCTAAGACCACCAATCTGCCTTCTGCCTCTAGGGATTCTTTGGTAGATTTCATGCAAATGGAGTCCAGTGGATTTTTTTTTAAGTATTTTATCTGAAATGAAGAGCAAAAGCAGCTCACAAAGATTTATTTAATTAATGAATTGGCAAATACTCTGAGTAGCACAGCATCTTGAATTAAAGCTTTCAAAAGTGGCCACCTGTCACCAACTGCTGCTTCTTTGCTCTCCCTCTTGTTTCACCTTTCTTTTCCCCCCTTGTCTTTTCAGAAATGAAGTGAACATAGCAAGTGGTATGCAAACGCAAACCCAGGACGTGTAGGCCGACAGACCCCAGACTCACCTGTCCCTGTCGTGTGGTCTCCTGCCCGATACATGTTTGGTTTCACTCTCACCCTGGTCCAACCTGGACCTTCTTTGTCCTGATAAAAGTTGCAGAGATCTGCCTCAAAGTTGCAGCTTGTTTCCACAGCACTGAAAGGAAGCCCTGGGCAAGTGAGAACCAAAGTTACAGTCAGCCTGGGACTCTCAGAGGACTCCTTTATCCAAAACAGTCGACAGATAAGGCTACATTTGTGCCTGGGAGACCAAAGGAGAGACACATAGCAAACTATTTTTATCCAAGTGGCAGGCTGACAGGTTATCATCAAAACAGTGTTTTGACATGACAGGGAAATTGTTCTTTTCCTCTCCAGAAGGAGGGCAGGAAGGCACTCTGATCACATTATCTGCAAAAATAAACAAGTGGTAGCTTTCAAAGGGGATTTCCTTTGAGAATGTAATGGCTGTGTGCATTTATACTCAGACCTTTAAAACCAACTCCTATGGTAGTTGAAAGAAAGAAAAAGGGGAGGATTTTAAGAGCCTCATAAGTTCTAAGAAATAGTATTTTCTAGAGACAAGGCCCCTTTGTTGACTAGTCTCTGCGGCAGAGTGGCTATGGTTGGCGTTAGCAGTAGGAGCTGCTGAGCTCCAGGAAAAGCAAGCTGAGGCCAAAACCACACAGTTCAGAAGTCACGACAGGCCTCGCAGGGGCTGCCCCAGTGTGAGCTGTGCTGAGCTCTGCTATCGTCTATCATGGTCTGCAAGCATCACTTTGGCCCAGGCGGCCTGGGTGGAGTGGTGTATGAAAGAATCCTGCTCCTTTGGGAATACTGGTTGGTCCTATTAACAAAGGACTTGGAAGCCTCACAGCTTAGGTTATCCTCTGGGGTCAGAGGAGCTGTGACCACAGCAGTTTGAGATACTCAGAGTGAGCTTCGTCTGAATGGTGAGAGGCACTGTTGAGACGTTGTATGGACAGAGAGACAGAGGGAGTTGTTTTGTATAGCTGGAGTGTCATTTCTAGAGAAACTTTCAACCTGGGAACAGCCAGCTGGCGACATGGGGCCATGTTACGACAAGATCGTCTTCTCGGTTAATTTTCAAACCAAGAAAGTACTCATGTGAGCAGGAGAACTCTGCCAGGTCAAATGGTCAAAAGAAACAGTCAACCAAACGCTCCAAGGAACTCAAGATTTAGTTTTGACCCAGAAAAACACATAGCTATAAAAAAAAAAAGTTGAAACAGTCATATGTTTTGTGAACTGATAACATTGTATCAGTATTAAATTTCCTGAACTCCCTAATAGTTCCAGTTACGCTGCAGATATACACAGTGAGACAATTCAATAGGTAAAGTAGGACAGTGCTCTTCAAGGCCTGATCAGGCAAATGCTGGCTTTGCCTAGGGCAGTTTGTAGATCTTAGAAAAGAGACGGTGGGACTTCTTCACCATATTCCTGTATTCAGGCAAATTTTATCTGAGTTTGAAATGCTACAAAAAGAGTTCCATAATCCCCCCCCCCTACATTACAGAAAAAGAAGAAGAAACTGTCCCCATATAGCTGGAGCATGGTGGCATTTCAGGTCACATGGCCAAGCCTGAGTCTGATAGTGGAAATGGAAGGGACAGCTACAGTGCTCTTGGCCTGGAGACTCAGCCACACGCTGCTCTGTTTGTTTTTGGCAGAATGAGGGCTTATCTTTAAGCCCAGAGACAAAGCCTGCAAAAAATTAATGATGTCACTTATACGGGGATCCTTCAACATTTCTTCAGCGTTCCCATGTGGATAATGGAGGCCAGAGGGAACCTCGCCATCTCAATTCTTCGGCAACCTCCCTCTACCGGATAATGAAAAACAGATGAAAAAGTTCAAACTGCACGGCCAGCTATTTAGCTCAGGAAATGGCAAGGTACTCCTAAGTGCCTAGCACAGAAAGGCCATCGGGTCAGTAAAGTTACTCCTGAGGAACGACCCTCAGAGCAGCACCCCTAGGTGGCTGTGGGAGGATCTTAACTCCTTTATGAGGTCTGTAAGAAGGGGCATTGGTAGTGCTGGAAAAAAAAAAAGTTTATAGCAGCTTTATTCACAGCAGCCAAAATGGAGACTCAGCCATGATGGTCTTCAGTCGGTGAAGAGGCCCATTAGCTGTGATACATTAAGACAATGAAGTATTATTCAGCACTAAAGAGAGTTGTGTATGGAGCCATGAAGAGACCTTCTAAATGCACACTATTAAGCAAAGGAAGCTAGTATGAAAAGGCTGCAAACTGTATGACTGCGCATCTACAAGGCATAAAGGAAAAGGCAAAATTAGGGAGACAGGGGAAAGATCAGTGGCCGCGGGACAAAACACAGTGAGTCTATATCACAATGTAATGATAGGCACGTGTCATGGTAAATTTGTCTATACCCATGCATGCAATACCGACAGTGACCTTTGGTGTAAACCGTGGAATCTGGGTGACAGTAGTATGTATGGGGGGAACAAATATTTGTGTTATTTCTGTGGCTTTTGATCACTTGATTGAACCTCAAAACTGTACTAATAAAACACAACTTTAAGTAAGGATCACTTTTCTCTATGGTGACCCAGAGTTTTCTGGTCATGTTATGTCCTTCACTTGTAAATACTTGGTCTTAGAAGTCATTTTTTTTTTTTAAGATCCAAATGTTATTTTGGGAAGATGTATCTTGGCAGACGCATGCAGACTCAATAGGGGAGGGGGGAAGAACAAGTTGATAGACCATATTAAAGTGTGTTGAAAATAGAAAAAAAAAAGAAGTCATTTGTCTATGGTCAGATAGAGAGAGAAAATTCCAAATGTGGAAATAATAGACTAAATCTATTTTATGCAGAATATTTAGATAATATCAGAAAGCTAAAGATAGGGACCCCCTCCCCAATGAGCTGCCTAGCCTCTGCGATGGAGGCAAAGTTCTTGTTCACAGCTTGTTTCAGAAGTTTGGATCAAGTGAAAAATCATAAACTGAGCAGCTAGAGCATATTAAGGACATGCCGGAGGCATAGGGAGGGACTGGAGGAAGATGCAAGCCAGTGAGTGTCAGTTGGTAGGAAAAAGTAATAAAAGAAAGCAAACCCTTTAAAACTAGCATCATCAGGTAAACATGAGTTAACTACTTGGTTTGTTATTGTTGTTTTGTTTTTGAGACAGGGTTTCGGTTTCACTGGCTGCCCTGGGCTTGCTTTGTATACTTGGATGGCCTCGAACTCACAGCAATCTGTCTGCCTCTGCCTCCCTGAGTGGTGTGATTAAAGGCTTGCGCCACCATGCCTGGCTAATTACTTGATTTCTGACCTTTAAACTTTTTAGAAATGGAGGCATTTTAGACAACCTAATTAGCTGGAATGTACTGCAGCCTGGGAAGAGCGTTTGCACTCTTTTTCTCTGCTCCTTGGAGCTCCTGGAGACAAACTAAACAGCAGTGCTGTGATCCAAAAGGCTCCCCAGCCCTGCAGTACTACAAGACCCAGTACACAGTACACAGAGAAGGATGCTAACCTTGGACGGAAGTTTTATTGCCTATGAGGCAGCTTAAAGGCAGCAGAGACAGTTCAAACCTTGCTGTGGGAACCTGGTTGTAGACTGGAGAACCATGAGGGCATGGTGGCTGGGCACCATGAGGGCATGTTGGCTGGGCCTCTGAATAAGTAGCAGATACACTTTAGGGGTACAACTTCATCTACAGTGTAGGCAGCAATTGGAGTCAGGTTTCCAAACTAGATAAGACCTCCGGGCAGCCCCTCCCCCCATGTTGGTGAGTTGTTGCTGTTGGCTCACATGGCCTTCTGAGGAGTATCTGTAGTAACTGTGAGTGTCAGGACTCTTGCAGTCTCTGGCCTGGGTCTGGAGTGGAGAGACGCTTGGGCCTCTGTGTGTCACAGCAGTGTGGAGTTGGGCAGTAAGTTCAGCCTTCTAGAAGTAGACGGGAAGGCTTGCTTGGCTTTCTAGGATTTATAAATAAAAAGGCAATAGCATAGACTCCTAGGAAAGTCCTCACTTTTGGAAACTGTGATACAATTATCACCCCAGCACCTCCAATGATGGCTCACAACCACCCACAACTAACAGTTCCGACACCGACCGTCTTCTGCCCACATTGGGCACCACATGCACGCACACATGTACATGCAGGTAAAGCACCCATCGACATAAGAATAATTGTCTTTTTAAAAATTCCCATGACATCATCACACAGCTTATAGGTGAGAGGTTAGGGATGAGAATCCAAGTTCTTGGGTATAATACGAAAATGATGCAATGAAGAGTGTTTTCCAAGCAACATTGGCTCAATGAGTTCTAAAAACCAATACGGAGCTTTGACTAATGTACTATATGAAAACAAAAACAAAAACAAACAAACAAAAACGCATGTGTGTTCTTGCAGGGAAAGGGACCTTTTGTGAGTGCGTTATGCACCAAGGAGACACTGGCCCTCTCAAGTAGCCTCCTTTCGCTGAACTCTTTTTTTCTGTTCACCAGTCAGACCAGTGTTGTAGGGCGGTGCTCACGCCCCTTATGCATCTCTGTTAGAAGCATCAGCACGGTTGCCTTTGTTACCTCCTGGCTGCTTCTACATCCCTCCCTCCCCCCAGCGCAGAGATCAAACGAGTGTTTCTTCTCCCACACGCATAGTGTAGACATAGGAAAGGTCAGCGTAACTGCCCAGGAACAGAGAAGAGACACTGTAAAAAGTAACCACAGGAACTTGTGGAATTACCATGACCATAATGGAGACATTAACTGGTGGTATCAGGGAGCAGTCAAATCTCTGAGAAGTAAAGAGCTTTTTCTGTGTTCTGTCAGATAGGGAGTATGTGAAACGTTTGGGTTACATCATTGAAAATACTTATTAGAATTAGTAAAACAACAGCAGCAAATCTCTTAGTTAGGGTTTCTATTGCTGGGAAGAGACACCATGACCACACAACTCTTCTAAAGGAAAATATTTAACTGGGGCTGGCTTAAATCAAATTCAGAGATTTAGTTTGCTGTTGTCATGCCAGCAAGCATGGCAGCACACAGGCAGACAGGGTAGTGGAGAAACCGCTTACAGTTCTCCCTCCAGATCTTCAGGCAGCAGGAAGAGAGAGTGACACTGGGCCTGGCTTGAGCCTTTGAGCCTCAAAGCCCATCCCCCCTTCTAACAAGGCCACACCTCCTAATAGTGCCACTGCCTATGAACCTATGGGGGTAATTTTCATTCAAACCACCACCACCACCACAACAACAAAAAAAACCCTTAGTTTCAGCAAATTAGCTTGCTCTCTAATTTGGGAATAACACTTTAGCTCAAGTGGGAAGTATTATCTTCGTTTACTTGATAGGATATAGCTGGGAGCATATTAGAGTTCTATCTT
Source organism: Acomys minous (assembly GCF_964271855.1). Taxonomy (NCBI): domain Eukaryota; kingdom Metazoa; phylum Chordata; class Mammalia; order Rodentia; family Muridae; genus Acomys; species Acomys minous. The sequence continues at coordinate 36,470,067 of NC_140484.1, read as the reverse complement.
AAGAGTAAGTCGTGCAGCAAAGGTCAGCTCCAGTAACGATTTTCCATGCTCCAGATGCAGGAAGAGCACTTGTTAATAAGATGGGATGGGCATAGTGTTGCCCTGGGTGTTGGAAAGAAATGAATTTACTGAGTAGTAAGGTCAATTGCATTTAACTGTGTCACTGTTTAACTGCTGCCATCTTTATTGTAAAACACTTGTGTTTATCCATTTCCCCAGAAAGCAGAGAGTTCCCTCTCTTTTTAAACATCAAAGTTATAGAATTATAATTTTGTGCCTGATAAAGTATTGTGAGGGTTTACTTTGAAAAAGAAAGTAATTAAGTTAACAGCGCATACTGTTTAGCCAAAATCATCCCCGAGATGCCTTCTGGATACTAATGTATACAAGAATAAGGGCATTGTGAATCTTAGAGGCTTAAAAATCAGAGGCTTTATAATTCTATCCAGTAGGTTGTAAGTTTCTTTCTTACTGTATCCAGCTATTCATATGGTGACCCAAGGTATTCCTCAAAGACACGAATGGATTTAGGTAAATTAATACTTAAGGTTTTCTTTCCTAATATAGAGGAAAGACAAAGGAGCTTCATGAGCACTTGTGTATAGCATTAAAGAAATTAAATTTACTACATGAGAGATGAAAGAGGGTAATAGCCCAGAAAAAAAAAAAAAGATTATTCATTGACGACCTTTTAAAGACAAGGTAAAACAAAAGGTAAGGAAATTAAAGACAATTTAAAATGAATGCTGACTCTGGGCATTTGGTGAGGCAGGCACATCCCAAATGAGGAAGAATAAACAGGACTCACCTGTCTCATTCTGACAGTGAACAGGAGAGAAAGAAATATCATCCAGGGCAACATAGCCTCCTTTGGGACCATTGAAAGCAACTTCAAAAATAACCTGGGAAGGAAAATGACAGGTTAGCATATATTTACATACTCTCTTGCTCTTACGTGGCCGAAAATGACAAATCAATCAACCCAACTGAGGCCAAGTTACAAAGATTCATGTCATCGTTTCCCCTAAGTGTTTGGCCATCACTCTATTCAGCGCCAGTGCCTCTTTGAGGGAAAATGAGACTGCTCCACTCTGTGGGCTTTTTGCCTGCTGAAATTTTATCTGTTGAGGTCTAATCTTCCGAGGAGGCAATTAGCTCATGGGGTGGAGCCCTCATTTGTGAGTTCAGTGATGAGTCCCAGGGAGCTTTCTGCCCCGTGGAAACACAGTGGAAGATGCCATCTGTACCCCGGGAAAAGGACCCTTGGCATGGTGGATCTGCCAGCACCTTGGTCTTGGGTTTCTCAGCTTCCTGACTGTGAGAGATAAATTTTTAAGGTTTATAAGTCATTGAGGTCATGTTATTTTGTTGTAGCAGCTCATGATGGACCAAGACATCTGGAGTTTGTATCTACTGGGTGCTCTATTCCCTACTCCTTGGGTACCAGCTACCATGCCCAAGACATTTCTGACAGATTCCAGAATTTATTAGTACCATAGGCTTTATCTATAGGAAAAAGTCAGTGAAGAAAATGGATTAGGTTCTTCTGTTGTCTACAGGAAACTAACTTGCCTGTGTCCCTTGCCACATATGGTACTCCAGATGGGAGCCTAGGGAAAGACACAGTAGTCAGAGATGAGCACTGTGGCTAGGCCTTTCCAGCCATGTTCCAATGGATTCACAAAGACTATGGGTCAGCAATACCAACTCCTTTGCTTTCACTTATCTCCCATCCACCAACCGTGAACTTTCTGCCTGTGAGAGTAAGGCATCAGGTGTGATCAGCTCAGCTCTGAGTTGTGTTAGGAACAAAGTCCAGGGGTGCAGTCTATGCTGTGTGAGTTGATAGCTAAGACACATTGTGGATCATGACTTGAAACTTAAATACACGCCAGGACCAGGAAGTTGCCTTCCTGGGATGCAGACTCTCAAGAGAGAAGAAGGTGAAACTCACTGAAGGGGGCAGCTGTTAATGACCCCTCCCACTCTCCAATTTGTTACCCCTTTGGAGGGTAAGGGTTTTGTAAATGTAATCAGGATGTGGTCATTCTGCAGAAGGGTGGGCCTCGATTCCAATGACTGATGTTATTATAGCCTTCATAAAAGAAAAAAAAATTAGCCAGGTGCAGTGGTGCATACCTGTAATCCCAGCACTCAGGAAGGCAGAGACAGGAGGATCTCTGTGAGTTCGAGGCCAGCCTGGTCTACAAAGAGAGTCCAGGATAGCCAAGGCTACACAGAGAAACCCTGTCTCGAAAAGCAAAAGCAAAGAAAAAGAAAAAAGGGAAAATTTTTATGTGTATATCTCCCTGACCCCTGACACAGATCAATGACCCCTGACACAGACCAATGACACTGGCACTGATAGAGGAAGAGAAAAGCCTTGTTCATATTGAGCTGGGAGATTAAAAAGATCATCCCTACACTGGGCTTCCAACCACAGCCCATATGCCAGGGTTCTTTCTCTGTTCAGAAAAGTCTCCCATGTTTATTTTCCTTCTGAAATGCACTTGAGAACATGGTGGCATGGAGTTCACAGATTTCTCCAGGGCCACTTCCTTTCCTTTGGCAATTAGTAAGAGCAAACAACACAAATGGCAGACTCAGACTTGCGGAGCAAAATAACACACATGTGGATCCAAAGATGAATGTTAAGGATTAGAAGTGTTCAGTATCATGACTTTTCAAGTGCTGATTAAAAGAAAATCAGCAATGCTTAATTCATGCAAATTTTGCGTGAAGAGTTTATGTTGGACAAAAGAAGTTGGTGTGGGTGTGTGTACACACTTGTGAGCATGCACACACACACACATGCATGCACACACACACACACACACACACACACACACACACACACACATGTATACACATGACTGCCCGAATATGCATTAACACATGACTCATTTGACTTTAACAGAGGGAAAGTGCACTGGGGCAGCATCTCTTTTCCTTTCTTGTAACCCAAAGTCATAGAAAATTTTCCACTAGGCTGTAAGAACAAATCAAAGCCTGGCCAGACTGTGTGACAGGAAATAGCACGCATTCTACAAAGGCACTGTGCTCTCTCTGGGGCTGTTTGAGGTGAGGGATCTGAGAGGGACATGAAGGAGGTGGAGGAGTGTCAGGCACACCAGCAGCAAGGAGGCAGAGCACACTGGAACCGGAGACCAAGCCAGCCTTCTCCGCTTCTGCAGCAGGCTAGCAGATGGTGCCACTGAAAAGCAGCCAGAGGACGAAGCCACTTTTGTTCTCTAAAGAGAGCTGGGAAATATACTGCAGAAAGTACAAAGTGAAACGTGGAGGGTATTAATAACTTGTGGCAACTAAGACTCTACTTATAGTTAGCTGCAAATGCTCATAGCAGTCCTGCACACACAGAGCGACCCCTAGATTCTCGTGGCCTAGTAAGGGCCTCAGACAGACTGACGCTCTTCCTGCAGCTGCGCATTAGACTTTAGTCTAGGAAGTCTCCTAAGCCTCTGGCATCTGCCAGCTGTGTGACCTAGAAAACCGATGTCAGACTTCTTGGACATTGCTTTTAGTGGGCAGTAAGCACTGACAGTATTTGGAAGTTCTGAAAACACACACACAGCTATAGCTACGGATTCAGATATGTGTTTAAAGTAAGATCTGTATGTAGCCAATGGGCAGAAGGATTCATGTGGGTCCCATAGTAAGGGGAGCAGGGGCTGTCTCTGACATGGACTCTGTCGCCTGCTTTTTGATCACTTCTCCCTGGTGGGGCTGTTTTGCCAGGCCACAGGGAAAGAGGATATGCTCAGTACTGGTGCCACTTAGTGAGCTGGGGTGGTGGCGGTGGGGGCTTCCGTTCTTTGAGGAACAGGGGAGGGGGATGGGAGAAGAGGGAGGGAGGGAGAGTGGGACCAGGAGAAGAGAAGGAAGGGGCTATGATCAAGAGGTAAATTGAATTAATTAATTAAGAAAGAAAGAAAGATCTATAGCAATACACACTACAATGTCAGTTGTCACAGTTTGTCATTGTGAAGATGTTTAACTTATTTTTTGTTGCTTAGAATTTTATGATTCTTTTGCTTTGGATATTTATCATGTATATAATTGTAAAAAGTTGTGACATAAGAACACCAAGATTTGTTTCAAATTAAGGCTCTACTGATAAGTTTACTTCTGATTTTATAACGTTGTTTTTGTTGCAAAGAAGTAAGGAAGGGCTTTTTTTTTTCCTAGAAAGACAATTCCCTCAATTAAGTGAAACCTTCAAAATTGGTCTTAATAAAGCAAATAAGGGGGACCTTCAGGCACTGGGCAGGTGGTGGTAAGCAGCACTAAAGCATTGTTAAAGAACCAGTGTTAGTGGTCAGAAACATTTAGGCTTGCACTGTAAGAAGTCTTTCTGATGTTCATTCTCCTGTAACTAAACAAAGATGCTGGGCGTGACAATCCAACCCTCCAATTAGCAGATATAGGACCCTTCTCTCTCTTGCTGCCTGGATTCTTTGAGCCAAAGGACTATCAGTTGAACAACCAGCCAGACTCTGTGCCAGCACTGGCAGGCTTGAAGGCCTGGAGAAAGTGACACAGTGATCACAGAAGATTGCCCTGGCTTTGGAAGGCGCAGCTTCATCCGGAGCTATCGGACAGCTTGTACACACATCTCAGTGAACTCTAGATGACCTCACAACCATTTCTACCTAGGTTGCACCTGCCTTGGTGGTCTAAGAGAGGGGCATCCGTGACTGGTGCTAAAGAGGCGAGGCTATGATCGATTTAAACCTCAGCCTCCATGGCTGGTTTGGTGCCAAGAGATGAGGCTGTGTGGCGGTGACGGCAGGTGCAGCAGTAACTGCTGAGCAGTAAAGAGGCAGAGGGAGGGAGGCTGTAAAGAGGGAAGGCAACGGGCTCCGGGCAGCTGGAGAAGCAGTGTCTAAACAGCTGAGAGTGGCCAGCAGCAAGAAAGGGGCTGTAAAAGTAGAGGAATGGCGAGAGAGGGCACAAAGCAGAGACTGAAGGAGGAGGAAATGAGTTCCCGAGACCTGCCAAGTCTTTGAGGCCCAAGGGTCCCAGATGCTGTGTCTCCGTTACAACGTTACAACACGGGCTGCTGTGAGTGGCTGAGGACGGTGACTTCCTAGGCCTACAGGCAGGGCCTGGGTACTAAAGGTGTGCACAAGAATTGGAACATGGTAGGATGCTTCCTGCTTGCTCTTTCTGCTGCTCCGCCTGCCTTCTGCGGCCCATCCCCGCGGCACAAACTCAGAGGGAAGCTAAAGCTGCCAACACCCGGTACACAGAGAGTTTCTCTTTGCCTTCCCAGTTTTCCATCTGGGAAAAGGCAAAGGACCCGGGATGACCAGGAACCCTGGGCTAGAGGTTCAGGAAGGAGTCAGACTCCTGCTCTGACCTCCTCTTTCGAATTCTCGGAGGATGAGTAGCGCCCACAAAACAAGCCGGGTGCTCTGGCAAAAATGCCTGCAGCCCCAGCTCCAAGGGACCAACTGCCCTGGCCTGGCCTTGCCTCCAAGAGTGCCAGCACTGCGCTCCAGCTGCCTCCCTCTAAAAGATTGTAATAGCTGCAGGTACATCAGGAGTAGAAGGGAAAAGGATGGTGGTCTGTGGATGCAAAATTACAGCTAGACTAAAAGGGTACAGTTCCGTTCTTGTTACACAGTAGGGCAACTATAATTAATAGCAATTATATTGTACATTTCATGTACCTAGAAGTGAGGATTCTAAATGCTGCCGCCACAACAAATAACAAATATTTGAGGTGATGCGTGTGCTAAGAATCGTGATGTGATCGCCACACGTTTTATACATGAATCAAAGCATCACATTTTATTACATAAATTGGTACACTTTTGTTTTGCTTTGCTTGTGTATTTTTGAGACAGGGTTTCCCTGTTTAATAGCTCTGTCTGTTCTGGAACTCTCTCTGTAGACCAGGCTGGCCTTGATCTCACAAAGGTCTGCCTGCCTCTGCCTCCAGAGTTCTGGCTTTAAAGGTGTGCACCACCAGTGCCCAGGTACAATTTTTTAAAAAACTAAATAAAAAAAAATAAAGTCAATGTGTACCTATGTTTAAAATCATGACTGAGGTATGGTGGAATGCCCTCCATGTCTGTGTGTATATAGCACCCTGCCTGCATGAGACTGGGTCAAGGCCCACCTACCTCCATGGGGTAGGGAGCACTGAACTCCACCTCTGCGAGGTTCCAGGCGGCATTGCCTGGACTGTCCACTTTCCAGATCTCCTCGTACAGGCCAGCCATATCCCGAGTGTAAAGAGCGAAGACATTGCCCTTCCCCTGCTGAAGCTGGTAATAAAAGGAGAGGCATCCGGACATGGGGGCTGTGGTCACTGGGGAGATGAGCTGGGCCACTTCCTGGAAGTGCTTGACATAAATGGAGTCCACGTACATGTAGTGGCCTGGAAATCACACAAACGGAACATAGGGTAAGACAGGCTGGTAAGTCACGGGTGAACCTGTGCCATTGTGGGACTCATTTCAACACAATCCATTGGAAGGGGTGAGGAGGAAGTCTGGTCACGTCTGTATACATGTCAGAGCTGGGAGATGGACACATGGGTTTATTGCATACTGCAAGTGCCAGATGAGAAGCAGTTTAAAATTTCCCTTACTTTTCATGGAAATAAATTATCCCCACAGGAAAGATGTGTCACCTTCAAGTGTTTGAATTTTCACAGATGAAAACACTGCTGTATCAGATGCGATCCCTTCCCATGCCTTCTTTAATTTAAAAGACATCAAGACTATACTGCTTTTTATTTAAAAGCCATGGAGAGACCCTCCTGGATATATATATATATTTCCACAACTTACATCAAAGGCATACTGTGCATTTGGGTGATACTAAGAGTGCTCAAAGGCAGGGCTAGGGGTTTGGGGTCTGAAATTGTGATGCCATTGTCAGTAGACCCTGGTGACATCAGCGCCCGGCAGACCCAGAGCCACTAACCTCCACCAAAGGCCGAAACAGACAGTGTGGAGACTAGGAAGACCTTTGGTTTACCGTTGAAGAGAGCTGACTTTGAGCCCTACTTCCTTGCCAGGATGCTGGGACTAGAGCAGGTTTCTGAATTTGTGTGAGCTTCAGTATCTGGTCTCTAGCCACCCTTGGCTGTCTGGTGAAATTTGATCCAGGAGCCCCTGGGCATATTAAACTGTGTGAATGCTCAAGTTTTTCATACAGAATGGATTAGTGTTTATATGCAACCTATGCACATCTTACATGCTTTTAAAATAATTATTTATTATTTATTTGTTGACAGAAGAGCCTTGCTATGTAGCCCAAGATGGCGTCTAGCCCGAGTCCTCTTGTCCCAGGCTTCGGAAGCCTGGAATTACACACTTGGTTTGTATGTTCACTTATTTACTTACTTACTTACTTATTTATTTATTTTGCAGTGTTAGGAATCAAAGCCTTAGCTTGCAACATGTGTTCTGCCGCCACTGAGCTACAGCCTCAGCCCTTCTTATACACTTTAAAACCACTTGTAAATAACGAAATAGTAACACAATGTGATTATTTATTCTTACTGTTTTAGTAGATAATAGCAAGAAAGAAGTCAGCAAACGTGCAACATACATACAGCCACTTTTCTGATTTTTTTTTCTTTCTTTTTTGGTTTACTGTTAAATCCACAGATACAGGCAACTGTACTTTCCTCATGGCTTTGATATGAGTATGAAATGAGATTATGTGTGTAAAGTGATTATTGTGTGCCTAAAATAGTATAATTGCTCAGCTTAATTATAAGGAAATAGCAATACCATTTATGAGTCTAGAACTATGCTTGTCATATGATCTTATTTCTATAAGGGGTAGCTATCATTACTATTAGCAGTTCTGTATAAATTTATTTATGCTATGATAGAGATAATCTATGCAATGTGGCTTGGAGAAAATGATTTGTTTTTCTTTCTTTCTTTTTTCTTTTTCTTTTTCTATTTATAAGCTCAGAACATATATACCTTAATTTTTGTTTTTTGTTTTTCGGATATAGTGCCTGGTTAATAAGAATTTCTTTTATTTTGGTGAGAAAGCAGTAAGAATAGTAGGAACAAACATGCAATTGACACACAGGGTATTCACTTTGTTTCTTCCTCCTGTGTGGAAGGCCTTCAGGGTGTGGTCATCCAAAACATGAAGGCAGTCCTGGCAAAGTGGTCTCCCCACTAAGACAGAGGAAAGATGGTCAGGTCAAAGCTCACTTTCTCCTCATGGCAATTTGAATAATCCTCTTTACTTCAATGTAATTACTCTTGCCATCTTTCCAAGGCATGCAAGTGTAGATAAAAAGATACAACAGACTGGGATGCTAAGAAGCCAGGCAGATTAAGTGAAGTGGGTTGGGTCAAGGAGAAATCTAAGCTAATGAATTAGTTTCTAGTATTTGAAGTTATATTTCGCCAACAACAGGAGATGGAATCCATGATTCTATGGAAAACATCAGAAAACCCTGTAGCACAGGGGCCCATATTCTCACATAGGTGGTAAGATGGCTGCCTCATGCTTGCATGGCCCTGTGCTCAGCCTCCCATCCACCACCACCACCGCCCCCGCCCTCACATTCCCCCAGGTTTGGCAGCCTCTATTCCCATCTGATGCCTGGGCCTCCATTCCAGTGCTATGAGTTTCTCTCACAAATGCCCCAAATCCAGGTTTATGTGGCAAATTGCCATTTTTAAAGTTATGTTCCATGTATTAGTTTGCTGACAACAAAATACAATATTTGAGGTGATTTAAGCTACGAGAATTTCTTATCTCACAGTGCTAGGGGCTCTGAGTCTGAAATCACAACATCAACAGAACTGGTTGCCTTGAAGGGATGCAAAGGAAGGGTGTGTCCCTCACCTATCTCCTGGCTTCCAGGTCTGTGCACAGTTTCTAGCATTCCTTGGCTTGTATCTCTCAGCCTTTATCTTTTATCTTTACCACTCTCCTGATTCTGTTTCTCCCTATGTTCAATGTTCCCTTTCCCAAGGACACTCTTCATATTGGATTAGCAGTGCACCTACTCTTGCATCTCATTAGTTGCATGAACAAGCCTCCGTATTATGCTCCGACTGTAAAATGACTCCCACAGACTTAACGCATTTGTACAGTTGGTGTCCAAACAGTGGCACTGTTCTGAGAGGCTGGGATGTGGGGCTGGCAGGTTCACACTATCCCTGCCTGCGGTCTACCTTCTGTTTACTGTTAGGAGGTGAGAAGACCTAGCCACATGCCCCACTAACATGGACACACAGGCTGCCATGGCTTTGGTTCTAGTTTGCTTTTCTTGCTGTGATAAACACCCTGACCAAAGTAACTGGGGGCAGAAAGGATTTACTTCATCTTACAACTCCAAGGCCACAGTCCAGGGGAGGAACTTAAGCAGAGACAAGTGGAGAAATGCTGTTTACTGGCTTGCTCAGCTACCTCTCTTATACAGTGTAGACCTAGCTGCCCAGGGATGATACCTCCCACAGTAAGCTCCTCCTCCCACAGCGGCAGTTGGTTAAGAAAATGCCTCACGTACCTGGCCACAGGCTAATCTAATGGAAGTGATTCCTCAACAGAAGTTTCTTCTTCCTAGGTGTGTCCAATTGACAGCTGACATTAACTCTGACCCTTCCCCACCAATAAGGACTGTATCCCCTTCTTCTTCAAGCCAAAGCAAATCCTTCTTCCTTTAAGTTGCTTTTATCACGTATTTGTTCATGATGAGAAGAGTAATTCACTTTATTCCCAAATAAAGCCTGAAGCGCAAGGACTTTAGGAATTCAATATATAAACACAGGGGCAGCGCAACTTAACGTACAACACTATGATCTTTATACTATTGTATGCAGAAATATAATAAATATTTCTGATAGAAAAACATTTCTGATAGGTAAGGAAGACCACGTCTTATCTTACAGTTGAACACCTCTCCCTCTAGTACAATCCCAGGGTCCAGGCAGTCTAGAGCCCCCTAATAATGGAAGATGCGCGTGACCATAATAACTCCATTCTAACATGACTCCATTGACCAAGAATTCATGGGAGCAAAACCAAGCAAAGCTAAAATCCTTGTTGCCTCTTGTTATATGTCATGAGTGAAACAGTACTCCCTCACGAGTGGGCACTTCCAGGGAGTGCCTTTCTTTCCTCATACCCTGCTGTGGGAGCACAGAGGTAGGACATAGTTCTGCAAACAAACTTGCTGCAAGCATCGAAACGGGCTCGTGGGACTCAGCTGACCCACCTGTGGACTCATGACAGTGTTCCTACCAAGAACACACCACCCCACGCCGCCCCTAGCCAGAAACCCAGCAACCAGGGGCACTATAGCTGGGCTCTTCTGATGGAGGCCTGGCCGCTCCTCTTTCTTAGGATGCTGAAGGCACATTTCACTCAGGGACACAGTATGGCTTCTGTGGCCACTAGGTGCTCTTGCTTCTCCACACACTATGAAATTTTCTGGCATATGACCGCATTGCTATAAAAATGAAGTCATCTGGGCTGGATTTGTTATTATTTTTGTTTTTTTTCAGTATTCGTTTTGCTTTTAAAATAACTAAAGTTAAAGTACTGCCATGGAACCTTAAAAAATGCCCAGGCTCCTAGCTTCCTGCACCCACTCTACTAACGAGCTCCACTGACAGTGTCTGCCTGAGTTCTTCACAGGCATTTTCCCCAGTTCCAGCTTCGTGTCTGTTTCTAGCGGAACTCAAACTGACACAGCCATGAGGAGGGAAAATCATTCTACCCGAGATGAGACAGCCTAGTCCCAAAGAGTCTAGAAAGCTCCTGACAGACCCACTTGAAACAACGTGTTCCACCTCTAGGAGTGTGTTATTACTGTGCGGAGCTGGAGAATTTGCTCACCCACAGCCCCATTGCGTACAAATCTTCTCTGCAGTTGACAGACACCAGATGGCGGAGGACAGTTGCTCACCTGCTGGGTGGATGGATGCTGGTCTCATCCCTGCTTTAGCTGTTGAACTACCTCCTTAACAGCTCATGCTCACGATGCTGAGCTGGGCAAACCACAGTCACATTGCTGGCCGAAGGAGCATCCAGAAAACCCAATGTGACCCCTCCCAAAGTGAGGTTGCCGTGAATCCTACCAAGACTGCTGACACCAAGTCTCCCATGGAACCACTAGCTCAGACCACAAGCAGTTGCCTTCCTTTCTTCTCCAGCATTCCTTTGTTGACATTTGGGTATTATTTACTGACAACCTGAGTAACACGAGGTTACTTATGGGGTGAGGAGGGGGGAGGTGGCTCACCATTAGTTTATCATCTGATTTAACGGGGATGACTCAGACAACATTGCTCAGGTGTCTGGTCTAGGAGGCCAGGCTGGGGAGTGACAAAAGTCTGGCTGGGCACATCTCTGGTGAAATCTGCTCTGGGAAGGAGCAGCTGGGGACCGGTAGGAGTGGTCCTTGTGCCTCTATCGGGTTGAGGGGAGGTAGCTTGGCATTCTTAGGAAACCATGTCTAGCACTTGGCATTATGGGAGCTTTTTTACTCAGCCCAGGCCTATCCTTCTATGTAGCTCAGGGTTGCTGTGTTTTAGTCACATGGGAAAAGGTGATTTTTTTTTTTTTAAATCAGATCATTAGGATTTGCGTACAAGGAAACTCAGTTAGATATGAACCGACTACAAATGTATTTTAGGTAAACAGGCTCTTATAATCAACCATATCATCACAGAGCCCGCAGGCCTAGAGTTAGCACTTTAAATCAGCCATGGCGGTACACCCTGTAGAAGCCTAGGCAGGAAAATCACAGCGTTGAGGCCAGACTAGGCTATATAGAACACAATGAGAGATGCTTTCTTGAAACAAAACAACCAACCAGAAAAACCAATTTCGCTAAAAATGAAAGAGTCTGAATAGAGACCATGGGATCTCCCACAAGATTAAGAATCAACTGCATTGCCACACACAGAGAGGAAGTCAATCTATCACTACCCAATGTGTACTTATACTTAAAACCCTGACGTTTCTGCAGGGTAACACAACTGTCAAATCCAGTGGGAATATAGGAATGTTTGGCAATACCAGCTGAAGCTTAGGCCTGAGTAATGCTTGAGGGCAGTCTGCCCCTTTGCTTCTGAAGAGAGCCTCTCTTCTTCCTCACAGTAGCTTTCTGTATTAGCGAAATCTTTCGGGCAACCTCAGTGTGGTTCCTTACTGTCATCCACTTCCCCATGCATTAGGAAAAGAGCTCAGAGGGCAGTTCCTGAGCACGCATCTTCAAATGGCCTAGCCACCCAGAATTTCCCTACACAGTGCCCACAGCTTGACCATGGTGCCAAAGGCAGCCTCCGACTCAGCTACGATTCTTCCCCCTTTGGTCACAGTTTCGGCTCTAGTTGCTTTGCCTGCTTCGGTCTTGCTAGCTTCCTGGACTAGCTGTCTCCTGGTCCAACTTGGGCTGAAGAAACATGTTCCAGATGAAAATACTGCTGCGCTGCTGCCGCGATGAGCAGACAGCACCCAGAGACAGCAAGTCATCCCACCTCCTTTCCCATGTTGTGTGTCTGATAGCTCTATTCAGGAACACTCAATTCAGGGGTTGAAGTAGATCTTTAGTAGAGCCAGACTCCAGTCTCTTTCCACAGCAAAGATGAAAAAACATGTACACGAACATGGATGGGACTTTGTTATAGCTTGGATGTGAAGTATCCCTTCAGAACTCATAGGTTAAAACCTTGGTTCCAGATGCAATGTTCAGAAGTGGAGCTTTGGAGAAGAGGCCAGAAGATGAGGGCTCTGACCTAATCAATAGGTAGACTAATGGATTCATAATCTGATAGCGTTATTGGGAGGTTGTTGAAGCCAAGAGGTGGGTCCGAGTTGGAGTAAGTAGGTCAGTAGATGCATGCCTGTCTTTGGTCCCTTCTGCTTGTTACACTTCTGGCGACAAAAAGAGCAGCCTCTGCCTGTGTTCAGAGCACTGTGGCGTTTTGTTTCATCTCAGGCCCAAAGCAACGGGGCCAGTGAGCCAGGGAGACTGAAAATCTCAGAAATCACGAGTCAAAAGAAAATTTCCTACTTTTAGGCTATTTTCCCCCAGGTATTTTTCTCACAGTAATAGCTCCTACTCTGTCTGGAAGATTTCTACTCTCAGCTAATGTCTCAAGACCAAGAACATGGGTAATAAGAGGCTGTCTCCATTTCCTGTTTTTCTCTTTTTTCCTTCATTCCTTCCTTTATTTGCCATCCTCAGGCTCCCTCCCTCCTTCCTTTCCTCCCTCCATCCCTCCTTTCCTCCCCTTATCCTTCCTTTTTTCTTCTTCTTCAAGCAAGGTCTTCTTATGTAGCTGTGGCTGGCCTTGACTTCTGGATCTTTCTGTCTCTGCTTTCCAAGTGTGAGATTACAGCTATGTGTTGCCACTCATAGGCAATAATCTCTACATTCTAAAGGATATATAGATGGACTGTTAATATAGCAAGTGGCCACACCTGCCACTTAAAGTGACTCTTCCAACTTTATCCCATATCTTCCCTCTAATATAGATATATGACAAGTCTAGAGATGGAATTTAAAAAAAAAAAAAAGAGAACTCTCATTGCTATATTTGCTTGTGGCGTGTTTTTCCTTTCTCTTTCTTACCCTGCAATGGGAGCAGCTAAGGGAGGGGTTGGAATAGGGAAACTGCCTCTAACGTCATCACCATATAAGCAGACAGTTCTAGGTTTTGAAGTTACCTTGGATATGAAGGAGATTGTTGTTGTTGCTGCTGCTACTGTTGTTCTCCTCCTCCTCCTCCTCCTTCTCTTGTGTATGTGTGTGTTGTGATGTATGGTGGTGTATGTGTGGGTGGATGTGGAAGTACAACACTGATGTTTACGAGTCTTCCTCATAGCCTCCTCCTTATTCATTGAAGCAGGTCTCTCAGCTGAAGCCAGAGCTTGCTGATGCAACTGGCCTGGCTAGCCAGCTTGCTCTGGCTTAGCTCCTGAATCTGCCTTCAGATTTCTGAAATTAGAGGTAGCCACCCCACTTATGTGAATTCTAGGGATTTGAACTCTGGCCCTCATGCTGGAATGACCAGCACTTTACCCAATGAGCCATCTCAGTGATGATCAGAGTTCTAGAGAGAAATTGATGGGTAAAAAGTAAGTTTGTAGACTACAGAAAGAAGCGCCTGGCTTTCTTTGCATGTAGGAAAAGGCAAGAATCTGATAGTGGAGCTGTTGGGACAGAGCTGAAAGGACAAATTTTGTTGCCAATGACTTTCCAGAGTTTGATGGAATAAACACACTGACTTTTTCCTTGGCCTAAGTGACTACAACACTAGGCAGAGGCAGGCTGATCACTGTGAGTTCGAGGTCAGCCTGGTCTACAAAGCAAGTCTAGGACAGCCAAGACTACAGAGAAACCATGTCTTTGTAGAGACAGAAAAACTTAAAAAAAAAAAAGAAAGAAAGAAAGAAAGAAAGAAAGAAAAAGAAAAGAAAAGAAAAATCTTGCCTGTTTGCATGGTAACACCCATAGAGAAGGTCTGGATGATTCTGTTACTCCTAAAATCTGGAAGAGGTCTATAGATGGTCAACCACAAAGAGCATCATTCCTTTCCTGGAACTATAGCGTGCAATTCTCATTGGCCCTGGGAGAACTGGCCATTGACAATTTCCAGTTTAAGGACACCAACCTAAGTTTAAACAGTACCAGGCAGGTAAAGCTTTTTGTCCATTGCCCTTCTTTATGTTCTGAACCCTACTTTGCCTCCCCAACCCCAAAGAAGCCAGAGTGGTATAAGGAATGGGGGTGTGGGAGAATGGGGGAAGCCAAAGAAAAATGAAGACACAGGAGGAGGCAAAGCGCAACCATCTCCCTGCTGCTGCCCTCTGGAAGAGCCTGAGAGAAGATCTGCATTGGCATCCAATGACATGTGGGAGTTGTGCCCTGGCTGGACTCAATCCTCGGAGATGAGGCTGTTGGTATGTGAAGGTGACTAGGAAGCCACAGAGGGGGACCCAGCAGAGCTCGTGAAAAGGCAATGCTGAGGAGACCGACAAAGCCACATTCCTACTGGGTGCTAATGCCACACCCAAGTGGATGGATGCAGAGAGGATGAGGAGGTGCTGTTGAGATGACACTTGAACTCCACCCAAACTGAAGTGAGGAAAATGGCATGGCTTATGGAGATCTGATTTATCCATCTCACGGGATTTGGTGGAAGAAAAACAGTTCTGATCTTATTTTGGGTGTCGCATCTTTGTGCAGCTCCTTGCAGAGCAGCACTCTGAGCAGCTGGGTTTGAAAAACCTCGAGCCTCGGCAAAATAATGAACTCTCCTCATTATTTTTTCCATCCATTATCTTCTTCTCACCAAGGTGCATAGAAAACAGTACTGATCTGGGCTGTCAGCAAGACATCTCCTGAAATGATTTTTGTTCCACTCCATAAAATATTAACAAAGAAGAAAACCCAATGTGGTGAATGAAAATTGGGTACAAAAAGAAAACAAGATAAAAATCACATCCCTTCTGATATCTCAAAGAAATCCCACAGTTCTTAGTGCAGTGTCTGTTCTATTATTTGAAAAAGTTGGGGATGGTGTCATTTGAGAAGCCAAAGCTTACTGTTTGGGGAAAACTTTTAGAGACACACAAACAAATGAAAGGATACTGGTATCTACACTGCATTTTGCAGATGCTGTACTCAGCCCCCTTCTCTACAATGCAAAGACCTGCGGATGTGCCCTTCCACATCCCTGATCTTTGCTGTGTGATTCTCCACTTTTTTCCAAAGGCAGAGACCTAAGTTGCTTCCAGTATGAATGAAGACGAAATGAATCCACAGAGAGCAAAATCTGCTGCAGCAGGCAAACATCTGGACCGTTTAATCTTTCCATTGCCACCCAATTGATAAGAGTGCAGAGAAAATCAATATATCCAACATGAGGCAAATGAAACGAGAGAAGCAATCTCTATCTTCTTTAGAGTGTTGGTAGTCTTATTTTTCTGTGAGAATCTGGGCAAACCTTTGGGCCATGTGGGCAAAACTCTTCAGATAAATATTTTAGAATCTTCAGAACTCATCATTTTATGCCCCATTCTAAGTACAGGGATGACTTTGTGGGAGTTCATGCATGGTGTGTGTGTGTGTGTGTGTGTGTGTGTGTGTGTGTGTTGCATGCATATGTATGTGTTGTCTATCATGTATTTATAATGAGCAGATGGCACAAGAGAGATAAATGAAGAAGCCTCCATCTGGAGGTCAGCTGGAGGTCAGCTGGAGGGAGGTGTAGACTTCTCCCCTTCAGCCTATGGCCTGATGCTTTGTTA
The DNA here is from genome assembly GCF_964271855.1 of Acomys minous. Lineage (NCBI taxonomy): Eukaryota > Metazoa > Chordata > Mammalia > Rodentia > Muridae > Acomys > Acomys minous. Next base: position 36,453,789 of record NC_140484.1, on the reverse strand, counting down.
GCTTTTCATGTTGACATGAAGGGTACTGAGCAATGCAGGTGAGCAAAGCAGCTTTCCTATGGGAGATGCGTTAGAAATGGCCAAATGAAAGTGAAAAAGGTGGGGAAATGGAGAGGAGGAGCAGAGGACAGAGGCAAGTACAGGGACAGGGGTGACCTATCACCTATCAGCAGAACATAGTGGCTTTCAAGGATGATCGCACTGCAATCCCTTTCACTTTACCTTCTGGCCAAGGCACCAGGAAAACCAGGCCCTTAGTGTTTTCACCCTCTTTTCCTTTTTTTCTGGTGCCAAATACAATGTGCTTATAATTATTCAGGAGGCTCCCACACGGCTCTGAAATAGATCTCAACGGGTGCTGAAATCGAGGATTTTAATGTGTAGAACGAGGCAAAGGGATAAAAGTAAAATCTTGGAACGCAAAAGCATCTTGAGGATCACTGAATGCAAATTCCTCGCCTGCAAATAGGTTTAATGGTGACTCTGAGAAGCTGAGGGCTTGCTCGGGGGAACCCCAGTGCCCAGATAACTGGGCTGGAAGACAAGCAGTGGGGGTTCTCAGCCTGGCTCATTCTCCATCCCTCACTGACCCAATATGGCCAGAATAGCTAGGCCACAGAGGACACACTACAGGCATTACACTTTTTAAAGAGATCGAATTCAGGAAATACAGACAAATGAAAAGCTGGACATAGTACATCGGTTGGTCTTGGTTCTCCTAAGAAATCCCCATTCTCGCCAGTCAGCTGACTACCACCACCAACAAGGATGACAGAGGCACTGTGAACTCGCTGTCATAAGATTATGATGCTCGACCACTTTAGAGCTAAGTTTTAGTGGCTTGGGAAAGCTCTCTAGCATTTTCCCACAGTTAAACTTTCACATCTGTGTAGCTGTGAAACAGAGACCCGGGAATATTACAGTTTCAATTTCCTATTGCTCTCTGCACTTGATTTATGAGATATAAAGGAAGAACAATCACCAAGCTGTTCTGGCTCCATGTGTGAAGGAGAAAGTCCCGGGGCTTTTCTCATATGAAACCCCAAGAGATTGTCAGCAGTTTTCTTCATCTAAACGAAGGTCTGGGGAGGTGCTGTCATTTTCCTGCTTTGAGTGAGCCCGACTTTTTATAATGCTCATGCCGATTCCTGGGTGGATTTGCTGCTGCAGGGTATCATTCACTCTGCATAGAACCCTCATGTCTAGTGTGGATTCTGTGGCCACACTGGGTTGCCTACCTTTAGGGCTGGAAAATGGGCTAGGCGTAGAATTCCAAACTTTCAATATTACCAAAAATTGCTACACCTTTCTTTGACAACTAGGACGGCGAAACTGTTTTCCTTGTCTTGGCTTCTTACATAACTAACCCTTGTTCTATCTAGACAGACACCGACGGATTAATTTATGCTCCTTCTGTGCTTTTGTCCTCCACCTATGAAGTCAGTCACCTTTAGGGTGATGGTATACGCACTGTGTGATGGCGTCCTACCCTCTGTTCAAAGACCTCTGGGGCTTCCCACTGTCAGTGAGGTTGGGATCTGCTCCAGCATTCTGCTCCTTTAGAATCTGCCCGTGCACTGCCTTTTCCCACCCACCACATCTCTCTCCTTCTTTCTTGTAGTTGTCACAACTATTCACAGCATTATCGCTTCTGACTTCTCTGTGCCTGTAAAACCACAGGCCCCCTTCAAATGAGTTTACTCATTTATCATGACTTGTAAGGGTCCCTTTGTCTGAATATCTATCACTTTTCCTTTAATTCTGAATACTTATCAGTGTTTTTTTTTAATCTCTAAATATTTATCGCCTTTTTTTTTTTGGTAGAGGAAGAGGACAATTTTGACAACATTTGACACATATGATCTTGTTTGATGTCTGTTTATGGGAGAAAGAAGTTCTCTTTCTTGGGACTTACTCCTTGAAGTTTGGAAGCAGCCTGGTGGCTTGTCATCTGAATTGTAATTTTCTTCATTATTATACTTAAGTCAGAGTCAAATGAATTTGCTAGATGCAAAGTTGGGTTTGTCTCAAACAGGCAAGGCCCATGTGAATATCTGGCTTAGAAGCATCTTATTCTAAGTAGCCTGGACACGTTAAAAAAAAAAAAAAAAAGAAAATAAACCTGTAAAATAGAGGCTGAAAAGTAGGAGCTAGCTAACCTTTTGTCAGTCCATATAGTATTTTTCTTTATTTTAGAAAATGTTCATTAGCTTTTTACACACTTGAGAAATTTCAAAAAATATCCTTTTCTTCCTGGATATTTTAAGGGGGGGGGGAAATTAAAAGATCTTGTGAAGTGGGCTCGAGTTCTCATACAACGTAATCAGAGATTGCTATTCTGCACAGGTTTCGACTGTCTAGTTTGTCACAGTCCTTACTCAGCCACACACCTCATTGCTTAATTTGTCTCCTTGGCCCTTGTGGGAAATTAGGTCTAAGACTCTGGCTACAAAGGAGGAGGGCAGGTATGAACAAAGAGAACTGATGTCAAGCTGTAGACTCTAGAGCCCAGGTGACCTGCAGAATGTCCGATGCTGGCAGCCAAGTTGAAGGTATGCTTTTAAACATTTAGACATTGAGAAGCTGGAGTCAATGAGGGACAATAAAGAAACCACAGTTACCTTGGGTCTAGGCCAGGGCCCATGCTGTCATCGTGAGAGACTTAGCAAGGCTTAATAGATCCTTCAATATTCTACTAGGATGTAAGTGTGAAGTGAAAAGAGAGTGAAAAAGAAAAAGATCCAGCATTCTTACTTTTGCTTTTGAGGAAAGCCAGATTGTCTCAATTCTTAGAAAAAACCAGAGACTGTTTTGCAGATGAGGAGACATAGTAATTTACAAAACTACCAGGGGACAGGCATGACCAGTGAGACCCACAAGCGAGGACACCCTTGATGAGGTAGGTTTCCCTTCCAGAAGCTTTCTCCTTCTGCCCTCACTGAGAACCTTGCCTCTGCATTTTCCTTGTAAAGTTCCTGTGCACTTGGCCACCAGGGGGCCCTATTGCACACTTCACGCAGAATAATCATTAGCATTGGTGGTCTCATGGGGAAATTCTTAAGAACTTATCACCCTGCGATCTATTTTTAATGAAGGCTGGGATTATTTCAGCCTTGTCTTTAGAAATAAGAAAACAGCCAAAAGATAGGAAGTGAAACATTCCATGGAAATGCAAAAAACAGCCAAGGTTACAGATGAGCTAAATCTTTCCCTGTCTGGATTCCTCAGCTACAGGCTTAGTTTGCAATAGCCTCTGTCTTGCTGATTGTCCTTCCTTTCTTTCTCTTCGACTGTGTCTCCCAGTGGGCCCCCCACCCCTTCTTCTGCTGATGAAAGCCAGGAGGTGGGAGATGAAGGCATAGTTCACCCTGGAATAAAAGACTGAATTTGCGGGCAGCTCACCCTGCTCACTCCTGAAGGTGTGATCCTGTGGGAGGATGGAGTGGGTGTTCTTCGCAGTTCCTCCTCCGACGAACCAGTTCACGTTGGGATTCCAGCGGTTCACAAAGCCACAGAGATGGTTTTCTTCAAAGTCACATTCTGAGGGGAAGAGGCACAGATAGACATTTCACGGACCAGTAGTTACACTTGGCGACACCCACACTCACTGCGGAGTCTGGCCTTAATCATTCTAAGGGCTGTCTTCCTCATCCATGGGACTTTTGGACCAGAAATTCTGAACAATACTGGTTAAGAAGAGAGATCCAGGGATGAACTGATGCTCTGCTTCGTCATTGCCCCTCGGAACCACAGCCCTTTCTCCTATTAGCATGTTGTGTATTGTGGCACTCAGCATCTCTCTATGTCTATTGATGTGTGGGTTGGAGACAACAGTCCCACATCATTATACTGTAAGCGTGGACAGCTCTCAGGACAGAACCGGAACACAAGACACATGGCCTGTGCTTCGTAGAGGCTGATGATTTCTGTCAATCTATTAACTTAGTTAATTAGTTAATGTTTTGGTGCTGGGGACAAGGGTCTTACACATGTTAAGCTTGCACTTTACCACTGACTTATGTTCCCAGCTCCGATGTCTATTTTAATCCACTATTTCGGGGTTAGTCTCTCAGCTCTAGACATTTTCTCTGCCCGCCTTTCTGCTACCTGCGGGCGTAGCCCTCCATCTCTTTATGGTGAACAAGATTCCCAGAGCTCAGAGGCATGTTTCCAAGATGTTAAAAATCCCCCGCTTGTCTGAGGAGTAAGAATCTACTCAGAGTAGGTGGGACAGGCACCCACCTGGCCCAGGACCTCCCTGCAACTCCTGCCTAGAGATGAGAAAGATAGAAGTAAAAGCTTTGGGCTTGGGGACATTGACATGTTTTTCATAAATTGTTCCTCATCAACAAATTCCTTTTGTTGGGACAGGGAATTTATAAGCCTAATACAACCACTGACCCCATAATCCTGCAATTACCAGATGAAGGATGGTTCCCATTGGTTCCTCTCTACTGCTCTGTCCTCCTTCTTGTTGGGTTCCGCCAAAGGGAGGCGAAGGAGGGTGACATGAGGGCTAGTGCCCATCTCCATCACTGCCAGGTTACAATGGCGAGCCACGTTCCTTTACAGAAGGAACAGCCTAGCAGAAGTCTTGACCATACAGTCACCATTTGCAGTTGCTAATAGTCCCTTCTGCTGTCTCATTGGACCTGGCTAAGCCAGATGACAGATTATGAGCCATGGTACTAATTTTGGTCACAGTGCCAGCACCTGCTAGTGTCCTTACCCTGCACAGTTTTGTGGTCTCATTGATGTTGATGGGTTTTCTACAAATAACAGGAGCTGGTTACCCCCCCCCCCCTTCCATCTCACATCCCCCTCCACATTCCCACCAGGATCTTAGCTGGTACAGTTGTCAGTGAGCACTGACAAACTTCAAGTTTTCTTTTCAAATTTGCACTGTGGCGCCTGCCAACTGAGGTGCAACATCTAGTGCTAAGGGCTGCCACAGAGTGTAATACAAAGCAAAATCCTTCTCAGCGAGCCAAGCTCTAGCCTAAGCTTTTTCTACAAACTCACCTAATCCTCAACATAGCTCCTCAAGATAGGCACTGTTATTAACCCAACTGTACAGAAAAGGAACCAAGAGAAGAGGTGGACACAGAGCAAGGAGGGGCTACAGCATAGCATCCTTTTTGTTAAAAAAAAAAAAAACTAGAAGCCACCATCTTTATATCCACCTCTCCTATCCTTTCATAGGAACCAGTGCCATCTTGCAGGTGATGACAAGAACAGTGTAGTGTGTGTGTGTCTGTGTGTATGCAGTGAGGGACAGAACCAGCAGGTGGCGCTCCCTTGGTGTGTTTGACTGCTTCTGGATGTACATAGACTACTCAAGAAAGGAGCCTGGATGGAAGTTCTCTGCATCTACACATAGTAGTTATCTTTTAGTCTCCTTTCCTTCTTTGCATTAGAGATATCGCTGAAAGACCAAACACAGAAGCCAGACCACAGGGCATTATCATCGGCTTTTTGATCAAGATCATCTTTGACTCTCCACTCCCCTTGTCTCTGAGTCCTCAATCTAAATACTGTCAGTGCTGGGGCATCTCTCAGATCTACTGGCCTTTTTCTTTTGCAATGCTACTCCACCACCCCATCCCGACTCCCACCCCCACCCCAGTTTAGTTCCTCATTCTGTAATCCCTGTAAAGTCAGAATCTCTCCCAGGATTTTCCTAGCTCCTATGTATCTGCACTTTCCTAGTCTCCAGTCCAGGGAAGCCAGTGTCATCACCTGAAAGGCACAGCTGTATGCCTGCCCCCTGCAGGCTCAGTCTAGCACCGCCCCCACCCCACCCCGTAGTTCTAGAATCCCAGGCTCCCCACCCGCCCTGAATCGCAGCTCTGTGAGAGGCCTCCTGAGGGTTACCGACTGCTCAGCTATGGCCTGGATGCTCAGATCTCACAGCCTCTGCTGACAAACAACCCTTTCCTGCTATGTGCCTTCCACAGATGCCAGCCCTCTGTGCAGTGCTAGTTCTGTAAAGAGTTCTGGTCGATGGCAGATGAGGAGGAGGCTCTCATGGGGCAGGGGCTGTCCTCTCTTCCTGCCTTCTCAAAGCTGCCAAGCAGACAATCAATCCTGCCCACACCAGGTGGGATCTAAAACGACAGTCGTGATGATTAAGACAGCCGCAACAGTGTATCAAGAAAGCAGGTGACGTGATGGATGACTGCTCTTCTGGCAAAGGCCATAAAAAAAAAATAGAGTTCACAGCAAACCAGCAATTATTTTTATTAGAGCTGGTGAGGTTAGAGAGCTTGGTGGAGGGCAAAACTTGCTGTTTCTGCTTGTTCACGCAGCCGGTTGGAGCAAATGCTAATGAGCCTCTCCACACTGACTGAAGACAGAGGATCAATGTCCCATCTTCAGGTGAGCCTAGCAAAGAACAGAAGCGGCTCTGCATTTCCCAGCATGCTCTACGACACACTTGGCCTTTGGGATTGATTGGGTGCTTTCTGGCAGTGTACTGTAGAAAGATATTTGCGTTCTGCTGCCATCATCCCAGAACTCACTCACCAATACAGTAGCCGGCTGTCATCTTGATTTCAAAGAGGGCGATGCTGGCTGTGTTTCCTTGTCCCAAGACGCCTTCGATCAGAATCTGTACAGCATATGCGGGGAAAAAGAAACCAGGTGTCAAAACACCGTGTTTCCTGTCCAATATCTCCGTTAGGCAGGAGTCGTTACTCAGTGTGCTTCATGGCTCCTGAATGGGAAATCTTATTATGGACTGCATATGTGTGCACTCATACCTGTGCACACATGAACACATACATATATGCATAACTGTGAGGACTTTGACGTGAGCAAAGTGGCCACCAGAAGCTCGGAGTCACACACCTTCCAATACTATCCTGATCTCCACATCCTCCTGTGTTCATGGAGGTGTAATTGGTGGCGGATGGGGAGGAGACTGTGTAGCTAGGGAAGTATGTTCTAGATGGAACTGAGGGTAGATGATGCATGGGTTAAAAAATAAAATCATCCTTGGATGAGAAGGCAGGGGGCCCAAATGTGTCAGAAATCTCCGCAGGAGATGGGAAGGCTCAAAAGTCAACCTATAGTCTCCACTTCCGTGCGAAATTGAGAGTTTTACACAAATAACTGATAAAAGAGTGACAACCCGCATGGTTGATTTCCAGGAAATGTTAGAGTTCACATCTGGCCCCGGTTCTCAAATGGCTTTTACTTCTGTGGCTTCAACAGGATGTTTTGCGACTATGCGGGTAGATCTGGGTGCTGATAGCCACCGGAGGATGGTATAAGATTGGAACTCAGACTCCCAGGGTTTCTTCCCTCAGTGGCTACGGATGGGAGAGACTCTCAACAGGCTGGGCTAGGGGGAGATGCTCAGAGCCCAGGAATGGAATGCATTAGGAATGAGGGTCTCCTGGTGGCTCTGCTATATCCCCAGTGGTGCTCTCATATGTGCCACACTCCAGCTCAACTCTACACTCATCTCTTACATCCTCTGTCTTCCTCCCAGAGTGCCACTGACAGAACAGTTAGCCTCTCTGAAAAGGAAAGGAAACGTGCCTGGTAAATAACCTCCCCCTTTCAAAGTACTTTAGTGTTTCCTTTATGATAATGCCTTGTTCAAACCTTGGAGCAATTAACCCGCTAGGAAGATAACATAGGCATTTGCCACAAACAATTTAGAAGTGGCAGCAAAATTGTTGGCAACAAGAAAAATACTCCTGAAAATCCTCTTTCACTGAAGAGGTCAACTTGAACACCATTTAGAGGCTTATGCTTTAAATAGATGGAGAATTTCTATGAAGATGCTCTTTTACGGAATGAGCAAATATTAATTTACTATTTTTATGCTGTAATTAACCTTACTGACTTACTTGGTATATCAGTGGTTCTCAATCTGTGGGTTGTGACCTCTTTAGGGCATAGAATGGCCTTTCACAGAGGTCACCTAAGGCCATCAGAAAACACAGATATTTACATTACAATACATATCAGTAGCAAAAGTACAGTTATAAAGTAGCAACGAAAATAATATCATAGTTGGGGGTCACCACAACATGAGGAACTGCATTAAAGGGTCACGCATTAGGAAGGGTGAGAACCACCCTTCTAAAACCTCATATAGCATAAAGTACATGCCACATGCCTCACCTCTTCCTCCTACACTCCACCTACCTTAAATTTCTTGGAGCTGTTTTGAAGATCCAGACTGGCTATGAGCCAGCTGTCTGAAGGCTCCTTAGTGGACCAAAGCAAGCGGTCAAAGCTTTCATCCTCAAACCTCACATAGAGGTTCAGCTGGCTGGGGTCTGACAAGGAGCCCGCAGGTGTGGTTATCTGGTAGACCAAGCGCAGGCAGTTCCACTCCTCAGCCTGCAAATCAGAGCTCAGCAGCACTGCTTTCTCCCCTTGCTTGGCAAAAGAGGTATCCACATAAACATAATGGCCTGAAAGCGAGATGAACACAGACAAGGAATTAATCTTCTGTTGCAACTTGAAGAAGAAGAAGAAGAAGAAGAAGAAGAAGAGGAGGAGGAGGAGGAGGAGGAGGAGGAGGAGGAGGAGGAGGAGGAGGAGGAGAAGAAGAAGAAGAAGAAGAAGAAGAAGAAGAAGAAGAAGAAGAAGAAGAAGAAAAGAAGACAATTGTTTGGTCCATTAAATCTGTGGAAAGACAAGACCAGCTGTGTTGGTGCACACCTTTGATCCCACCACTTAGGGAGGCAGATCTCCATGAGTTCAAGGCCAGCCTGGGCTACAAAGCAAGTCCAAGACAGCTACGACTATTACAAAGAGAAACCCTGTCTCAAAAAACCATCACCAAAATCTGTGAGAAGACAGCCCAACACAATTGCCTGAACACAGGGTCTCTGCTCTCTCATGAAATGGGCACACCTACCCTGTACCATGTGGACACATACATCCCATGATAAGTGTTAATGCGTTTCAACACATTTGTAAAGGATATCATATGACTATGTCAAAGGTTGGACATGGTCTGGTCATGCTTCAGCTCTTTCCCCTCATGACACCAGGCAGGGGCTGAGCAGTGTGCCCCGTTTTCCATCCCTTCAACTCCTCTGAACTCTGACACTGAGGTGCCTTCCCCCCTCAAACTCCTGGCATGTGAAAGATCAGGCAGGAGAATGACACTAGGCACTCTGGCCCTCACATGAGTGGGCGTGCAGTCTCAGAGCATTGGTAACAGTATGAGCAGCCTGGAGCCAAAAGCCTCAAAATAGGATGGCTTGGTGCACTCAACCATCTCCTTCCACAGCTCCCCCCAGAACAAATGATTTAATTTAAATTTAGTTTGTATCATTAGAATAGACTCAATTGATTAAGTTACTCATCTTGGCTCTTGGGGCCTAGCCAGACAAAATGAAAGCTTTCTTCCTTCCTTCCTTCCTTCCTTCCTTTCTTTCTTTCTTTCTTTCTTTCTTTCTTTCAACTAAGAATCAGATTCCCTTTGCCTAGACTCTTTCCTAGTGAAATATAAGCCTCACACCTCTAATGACTAAAGGTAAAGTGTATGTAGAACACATTGCATACAGCTTGGAGCACAACAGGTGCAGCAGGATTTTCTCTCTTTTGTCTCCTGTTACATTCTTTCCCTATTCCAATCCTCCTCTTTGCTCTATTTCCCTGGCATTCTCTTCTCTCTCTCTCTCTCTCTCTCTCTCTCTCTCTCTCTCTCTCTCTCTCTCTCTCTCTCTCTCTCTCTGTCCTGCTAACACGGAGGAATAATATTCTGCCAACTGGGCCAGGATGTGGAATCATATTCCTAGGGAGGATGGGACGAAGGAGTAATGAAGCCAAGAACACCAGTGTAAGTTGCTCTGGCAACTTGGACTCCTAGCTGTGATTCATTTGTTTATTGGTCTTCAAAAGTGGAGTTGTAGATGCCCCATGCCCCTGAAGCACCCACATTTATGTCGGCCTTAACTCATTGCCTTCCATCATGTGGCTGCCCACTTCTCCCCTGGTAGATTGGAGCCCTAACACTGAACTTTTACCAGAAAGCCCTAAGACACATATAGGTTTTGCCTGATTTCCTCCAGCCTGTCCTCCCACACTTATTGTCCCCAATGGCTATGGCATCTAGGATCTCTGCATCTGTGGCAGTTCTGGCAGGCCAGCAGCAATCAGCAAATCAGCCTTCATCGCCGGAGGCAGTCTTCATGGGGCAGCCACTCGTGAGTGACAACAGCTTCAAGAGCCATCTCAGCGCCCTCCCCCCACCCCCATAATAAGTCTGATCCTGAAAGCTGTTGACACCACCAAGTGTTCAGCATATACCTATTACTCAGGTTATCAGGCGCTGCCCTAAGTGCTGGTACCTATTCGCCATTCACAAGCTGTGGTGATTACTGGCTCTCAAGTATGAAACTGGGCTCTTGAAACCAAGGGTTTGTTAGTAAAACTTTGGACCACTGTGGTCTCAGGGGGATATGTAACTGCTACCCTGCTTTTTACCACTCTTTGTTCAGGGAGTCTCAATAGGCTCAATAGGTAGTAAAGTGGAGTGTGGGATGGGATGATGTGCTGGCTATATATTTGTCAACATGAGTCAAGCCAGGGTCATCTGAGGAGAGAGAACCTCAAGTGAAAAAATTGACCCCATCATTTGGCCTGTGGAAAAGCCTGCAGGAGTATTTTCTTAATTGATGGTTGATGTCGGTGGGCCCAGTCCACTTTAGGCAAAGCCATCCCTGGGAAGGTTGTCCTGGGGTGCACAGGAAAGCAAGCCGAGCAAGCCAGGAGGAGCAGGTCAGTGAGCAGCACTCCTCCATGGCTTCTGCTCGATCTCCAACTTCCAGGTACTTGTCTTGTGTTCCTGCCTTGCCTGCCCTCCATGATGGCCATGGTGTGAAAGTTGAAATAACCCCTTTCATCACCAAGTTGCTTTTGGTCATGGCCTTTTCAACACCAATAGAAACCATCACTGGGACAGATGGGGAGGTACAGAGAGTGCTACTTTCCTGAAGAAGGAAAGAGAAGGGAAGTGAGATAGAAGAGAAAAAGGAAGAAAGTTCACATTTGTGGCTGCCAGCATTCATGACAAACCGCAAAGCTGCTGCTCCAGAGGCCCAGCTCTCGTGGGCATTTCATGGTTCCTCCTGCTCCAGTTCTCCCCTTCCTTTCCACATGCCAGAAGAGAAAGAAAGCTCAAGGCTTGAAGCAGAAGTTTTCACATTTGCATCTGGGGTCATCTGGAGGGACCACTTCCGTTCCAAAGAGCTAAGGCCCATTCTCTAGGCGCCTGTAGTCCATCACAGAAAGTACATCATAGGTTCCTATAGCATGCTTAGGAGGGTGGAGATGGTTCTAAGTATAGCTCAAATGTCAATAAATGTGTGTAATAGCCGGGCGTGGTGGTACACACCTTTAAGCCCAGCACTTGGGAGGTAGAGGCAGGCTGATCTCTGTGAGTTCGAGGCCAACCTGGTCTACGAAGTGAGTCCAGGGCACCCAAGGCTACACAGAGAAACCTTGTCTCAAAAAACAAAACAAAACAAAAAAATGTGTGTAATAGCAGGTTCATAGCACCTAATAATTGGTGATGTCTGTAATTTCTGGTGAGGGCTGTTTACAAAGCCTGTGTTGAACTGGAAGCAGTGATGGATGCCTCAAACTCCTGGCATGTGAAAGATCAGGCAGGAGAATGACAAGTTTGAGGCCAGCAAGACTTTATCCCAAGAAAGAAAAACTGATGTAGTAGACAGTGGTTTTGCAGAGGAGCCCACAGCTGGGGGAGGTGTAGAGAATATGAGGCCGCAGAATTCTCAGCCCTAACAAGAACAGATACACCAAACTCTGCTTCCCCTTAAGGCTCTGGGATCATTGTCGAAGAGGGAGTAGAAAAAGTGTAAGAGCCGGGCAGAGGAGGGGTGTGACTACAAGGAAACACTGTCATCTGGACACAGCAGGAGAGCTGTACATACGAACTCCCAGTGGTTGCAATAGCATACCCAAGACCGGTGCAAGCCTAAACCAGACCAAATTCCGGTACGGAGCAGGGAGTCGGGTACTCACTCCTACTCCTAGTCATGGAGTGGTCAGCACCTATATTGGCTGCAGGGAGAGGGTGAGTCAGTTTTCTCCAAAAGTGTAGCTCTTGATAAGTCAGGCTAATCATCCCCCCATGGAAGACCCCCCTGCCCTGCCCCCTTCCCCACCTCCCTGTGACATCCTTTTTCACTTTGTATTACCCTGTAAGCATATGCTAATGATCGCTTGTTAAGAGCCTTTGAAGCATACACTATATTCAATGCATTATTCAAAATTACCTTGCTATATACTGTATGATAAAAGGTGTCTGTTTATTGAGTGATTTTTGACATCTTATCCATAAATATTGACCATCTCAGAATATGAAGATTCCACATTTAAATTACAGATCTCAAGCTCAGCTCTGGGTCACCCTGGATGAATATGTATATGCGGTACGGTGTGTTCTCAGGCTTTATCTACTCAGCATTGAGCTATGCATTCTCCTACCTTAGTTAACTAACTCAAATGCTCCTACGGTATCCACCACTGCCTAGTCCAAGGTCACCACTCTGGATCTCCGAGTCTGCTTTTCATACCCAGCCTGGACCCAGGCCCAGAACCTAACACACAGCCCCATGAAGCCATTGCCAGTTAGTCTGAGTTGGCACTTGAACTGAAGCTGAAAACCCCTACTTAGGGTTTCAAAGCAATACTGTATTTTGTGGTCATGTTGCCACTAAATAAAGCTAGAGGGAGCATGCTATAGTTAGAGGAAATTTGTGAAATTCAAGATAGAATGAGCAGACCATGGCTATAAAGTGACTTCTCGGTACTATAACTTGTAAAACCCCAGCAAAACCTACTTTATTAAAGAGAAACATCCTGTGGAGTGAAACAATGTACGTGATTTACTCCACCGTGGTTAGACTGGCATCAGGAATCTAAGTTTACAAAGAACCAGCTCATCATAGAAGCTACCCTTTTAAGACAACTCAGTGGTTTTTCAGCACAGTCACAAAATTGTACAGCCATCTCATTATCGTGCGATTTTAGAATACATGTGCCACCCAAACCGAAGTTCTAAACTCATTCACAGCCTCATTCTTCACCCTCCTCTCACCAGCCTCTGGAGACCACAATCTAAGGCTTTCTATGATTTGCCTGTTCTGACAATGGCCTATAATTAGAGTCTTACAGTAGGTGTGGGGCTGGCATCTTCCCGCAGATGTTCTTGAGGTTTACACCTGTGTTAGAATTCCATCCCTTCCTAAGATCAAGCGCCATTTTGCGTCTAGCAGTCACCAGCTGACAGACGTTTGGGCCGTTCTTCTATCTTTTGGCTGTGGCGAGCAGGGACGGTATTATGAGCACGCATGTGAGGTTTCAGTTAGGTGAACATTCAAGTCTCTCTCACTGATGAGCTCGTTAGCTCAGATGGTAGCTCTATGCTTAGCTTTTTTGAGGAACTGCCAGAAATTCTCCTGTGGCTACGGTGTTTGCATCCCACCCGTAATGTATTCACCCTAGTCTTTGCCTGTGCATAGGCACACCCTGTGCACAAGGGCTCCTCCACAGGGCTGTAGTCTAGCCCCCGAATTCAGATGAGGATTGTCTTCTCTGCTTTCCTGATGCCTTTTCTGGCTGGATCCCGCCTTGCCTAGGGGAAGATATAGAGTGGTCAAGTGGAGCAGATGTTGGTTCAGAGTCTAGCCACGCTATTTAGAAGCTCTGTCATTTTGGGCAAGTTAATTATAGTATTTGAGATTCACTTTCTCCATTGGTAAAATGGGGATGCTAAACCACTGATTTCATGGCATTAAAAAAAAAAGATTAAATAAGACCATATAGTAGATGCATATTGCCAAGCTCTTAATAAATGTTAAAGCTTATATTTCCAGCTGCCCAGTCAGTATGATCTTTTGGGTGCCTAGCAACCGTGTCGTCATCTTACACTGGAACTCTCTGATGCTAGCTGCTCTATTCTGCAGCTGCAGTGGCCCTACTGATACCAACTCCTCCACCACACAGACGACCCTTCTGCTCTTTGCAGCTAGATCCATTTGGTCTAGTGCTTCTCTGCGGCCAGGCACTCAGCCTTTTCTCATTCCTAACTTCTCCCTGGATGTCCATCCCATTGCCCAATTATGATCTGCATCAAAGCATCATCACTGGAGCCACCAGCTGATCAAAGCATTTTGGACAGCAATGCCTCCAAGCCATGCAGCAAACATTCCTCTCCTCAAAGAACCAGATTCCTACTGTGGAGACAGGCTTCTCCACAGACTTATATCCTAAGTCTGTATAAGCCATAAAAGTACATTTGAAAGAGTTGTAATTATTTTGGCATATCAAAGGCTTATCAAAAAGACATACTCCTGAATGTGTATAGAAAACACAATGGGTAAGGGGTCTCAAAAATAGTTCATATGGAGATGGTTAAGAGTGGTAACGAGCATGTACTGCTTGCAGTGGACCTGAGTTCTGTTCCCAGCACTCATGTCGGGCAACTCAGGTTCCAGGAGATCGGATGCCTCTGGCCTCCTTGGGCATTTGCAATCATTTGCACATACTTCCAAACACATAACTAAAAATAAACAGTTGATTTTATTGTTTGAAAATAATTGGAATAGTACTCTTCAAATGTTAAAGGAACTCTAGTACATGTTTGAGATTATTAATATCCGATTTTCTCAACAAGATTCATAATCACCAATAACTCTACTGATTATTTCTGGAAAACTATTGTTTGAAAACATTTAGCACAAATGCCTGTCACTTTCATATTCTCTTCTGTTTGACGTTCCCAATTTTCTTGAATGTTATCCTGTCATCTTTTTTAATCACAATTTTAATCATAGAAAAATGAACAGAACTTTTAAAAATTCTTAAACTATCTGTTAAGAAACAGATTCAGCTGAGTATGATGGTAGACCACAGCTGCTTGGGAGGCAGAAGAAAGGGAACACGGGTTCAAGGCCAGCTGAAGAAGTTCAGTGGCAAAGTGATTGCACAGTATGCACAAGCAAGATCCTGTGCTCAACTTCCAATATGAAAAGAGGGAGGGAGGGAGGGAGGGAGGGAAGGGGAGAGAGAGAGAGAGAGAGAGAGAGAGAGAGAGAGAGAGAGAGAGAGAGAGAGAGAGAGAGAGAGAGAGAGCGCACTGATGGCTGTTATTCAGCAGACACTTCATGTTTATTTTTGTATCCTGTTTCTAGTAGATCATCCTACACAGTGGAACCAGAGAGTCACCAAAGTCAACCCATCAGTTCAGGATCACAGCTAGAAACACGAGAATGGCTTACAGTGCATATCACACTCTCCACAAATACTTCTCTGCTACATCTGTTAACTTACATTTTCACAAGTGTATTCGTATTACGATAAGAAGAAAAGCATATTTTTTTTTATTACAAATGACTTATATCCTTGACAGGAAGTATGTATTTTTGTTGTGAACAAGATTTTATTTTATTTTTTCTTTATACCAGTATCCTCCGGGAGCAGATGCTTCTATGTGGGAGCTTTTTAGACCTCTTTATTTGTACCATTCCTGCCATTAGCCAGCCATTAGATTTTACCACATTGGCTCTAATACTGAAGGTTCTTGGCACATCAAGGTTTCTAACATTTACATGTCTTCCAGCTGATCTATAGCACTGCACTCCATTTTACAGTTGGTTTGTGCAGTAGTTCGCCATGTCTTATAGTTGAGCTATAGTAATGTGCCTTGCTTCCTCACACTGCAAAGATATTGGAAAATTACTGACTACTGGATACAACCAAAGATATTTCCAGCTGCATTTTGGTTGTCAGAGATAGTCCTAAATCTCTGGTTCTGGAGACCTCCCCCTCCCAAATATCCCTGTGAACTGTGCTGGAGGTATGGCAGCAAGGGCATGAAGGATTACAGGGCCATTCTACAAAAGGTCGTCACTGGCAGCCCAGAGGCTCCCAAGGTTTCAGCCTGTTGCCCAAGACTGATGTACTTACTTCCCGACACCTAGGAGGCATCAGAGAAAGTCTTCGGTGCTCCACATAGTGCTCCATGCTAAATGGCAAAAAGTGGCCCACTAGAACTCCAAGCCCCTGTTGGATAGTAAGGGCTGCTCCATAGGGTGTTTTCATGGATTCACAACCGTTCCCAGTGTCTTTTCAATGGAAATGGCTTCTCTGCTCTGTTGTTGCCATCTGAGGTCCCTAATAATGACACATGTCCCAGAGACTTCTCATTCTGGGCCAGTGAAAGTATATGAAACCATTGACTCTAAATTAATTTTTGTGTAGAGAATGATATTTAAGAGGTACTAACTTAGACCCAACTCTCTGAGGATATTGGTTTGCACTGCCTCTTCCTGTTTATAGGCATCCCGCTCTTAACGTGTAATGGGCAAAGTGGTCTATAATTAAGAAGAGACCACACTTTGCAGCTCTATTTGGGTCCACATTGCTAAGAAACGGCTCCCAGAACAAAGTCTACCATAGCAAAAGGCTCTCATGTGGGAAATTTTAAATACAGTTTTACAACAGGAAAAAAAAAGGGAGCCTGCATTTAAAGAGCAAAACAAAATTACAGTGTACACATTCCCTTTTAACTCAACACACAGGACACATTCTCTCTCTGTATAGAAACGGACTTTGCAGTGTTCATTGACACTTCATTAAACTTTAATCGTAATAGATTAGATAGCTACCATGGATAGCCGTGCAGTGTACAACTCAACTGTGGGTGATGATCTCGCTTACACTTCCTTTTCCAGGCAGTCTTTGCTAACCTCCATCTACATTACTGGATGGCTCTTCTAAGTCCTTTTAGCATCTGTTACATGAATTTACATTTGCCCGTTTACTTGTCTACCATCCTCATTAGGGCTTTCCATATTTAATGGCATATAGCATATCTGCTTGGCTCTTAGCAGGTTTGTAGTCTCTATTTTAAATAAAAGAGTAAACTCCCTCCTGAAAGTAGGTTTTCTTCATTATCATTTTTATATAAAGACACATGAAAATCCCTTTCACTATGGAGATTTCTTATTAGCTTCAAATTTTGTAATAGTTATTCACTTACTGTTATTCTTAAACTTCACTGCAGGAAATATGATATTTGATGACAACTAGTATGTTTACTGGTGACTCATGCCACATATAACTATTTTCACATATGCCCCTACTGTTAATATTTTTTAAACATTAACCCCCACTACATTGAGATATGCAAAGAAGGGTTAAAATGCGTAAGTCTTTGCCACGCTGGGATGCAGAGCTTGCGGGAAGCTTGAAGAAGGCCTTCCAGAATGTACCATTTGCAGATTAAAGAGAGCAATGGTTTTTATCACACTCCCAGATTGGAGGCATTACAAGGCAGAGATCATCGCTCCGTGGAGCAGGGGCAGGGCAGCAGTGCGCAGCTGTCTCCAAGGACATTGCTGTTCCCCCTGACATCAGGGAAGCGTCTCATTGTAGCTAACGCTGCAAAAGTTGCGTCAAAAGATGACAGAATGTTATGAGGGCTTAAGAAGATCGCCAGCAGCAGTCTCCAATGTAAACAGTGACCAACAGTGGAAACTGCTACCCAGATGTCCGTCTGCACTTTTCTTTAGGGCTATGCAGGGCGTGGTTTCAACCCTGCTAACCTCAGCGGCAGTTCTGGAAGAGATGTTTACCTTAGCAACTACCAACAGGAAACCAAGTGGTGAACCCACGGGGCAAGGTCATGAGGCTGTTGGAAAGGGAACACAGCTTTATAGAGCTTGAGCAAGTTAAAAAGAAGGAGGAGGAGGAGGAGGAGGAGGAGGAGGAGGAGGAGGAGGAGGAGGAGGAGAAGAAGAAGAAGAAGAAGAAGAAGAAGAAGAAGAAGAAGAAGAAGAAGAAGAAGAAGCCTCCACTGCATGAGAGTGTTTGCACTATTAGGCCCCAGATCTTGGAACAGTGTCTAGAGGACACTCCTTGGAGATGTTGACATGTTCCCCTACTTAACATAAAAGAGCTGGGTCTGATGTCACATGCCTGTAATCCAGGCAGTGGAGAGACTGAGCCAGGGAGATGGGAGTACAAGGTCAGCCTGAGCTCTCTAGAGGCACCCTGCCTAGAAAAGAAACACGAAACAAAGAAAAAACAAAATAGATGTGGATCGTGATGATGTGGAGCACAGTGGGCAATCTGACTCACTGCCCATCTCATGAGTATATTGGGAAGGGAGAAGGCATCCTGCTTCCATGAGAAGAGTGTTTTGATGAAGAGCTCTCTGTCTTACTGCCCTGCTTAATGACACTCCTCAGAGCACAGCTGAGTGTTTTTTTTGCTCATGAATTATGTAAGACATTTTGTCAAATGAAGTTATGCCCATTTTAGCTTCATTCAAATCAAAATAAAATGGGCATGCAGGTGAAGGCTTCACCGTGGCATGTACAAACAAACCTGCACATACATATGTATATGTATATGTATGTGTGCTGGCACATAAATAAATAGATATTAAAAGA
Organism: Acomys minous; assembly: GCF_964271855.1. Lineage (NCBI taxonomy): Eukaryota > Metazoa > Chordata > Mammalia > Rodentia > Muridae > Acomys > Acomys minous. Next base: position 36,435,334 of record NC_140484.1, on the reverse strand, counting down.
GTTACAATTTCTCATTTTAAATTCTGCGTCATGTGTATTATAAAGAAAAAAATGGAGAAGGAACAAGGAGAATATTCTATTTGAAAAGCAAATAGAAGGCAACACATTTCATCCTGTTGTACTGAATAGAAGATGGATGCTAAGATATGCAGGGCTTGGCTATGAGTCATTGGATAAAACGTTTTCGTGCGAGAATGGGGACCTGGATTCAAATTCACAGAAGTACATGTCTGTAATCTAGTGCTCCTACAGTGACATGGAACATAGGAGAATGCATGGAACTTACATGCCACCTAGACTGATCCGTGTAATGGGGGAACAGCAGCAGCTACAACAAAGACACCTTGTATGAAACCAAAACCTGAGGTTGTCCTCTGACCTTCACACACGCCCAGTGGAACCTATGCAAGTCCGCACTCAACACACACGAAATCACACACATATCCACATACGAGCACACACATCGTGTACAAACAACACGCACAAGAAGCTGTGATGGTCAATGGTAGAAGCATAATATTAGAAGGAATAGAAATAAAGGAACACCATAATAATATAACGAGCATTTAAAAAAAAATCTAGAATGTAGTTTTGAAACTTTTAAAAAGCCCAGCTAAAAACACAGTAGTCCATTTATTAACAGAGCAAAGACGAGCAGCTGGGACCAGGTGGGGCAAACAGTTTTATAACCAACCATTGCTGTTTTGCTCAATTCTACCCACAGATTCTGTTTCTTCTCAAGACCCTGGAGTGGGATGTCTGAAGCTCTTGGAGGTTTGGAAACCTCTATCTAAGATAATTCAGATCTTCGCAAAGCTAGAGGCTTAGCACTGCGTCTCGTACTTGGATCCTGTTGGGTTTTTTTCCCTCCCTAATTGGCACAGTTTGTTGGGTTGAGGAGAGACATTCCTGGGCCGTGAGTCCGTGGCAGCCCTCCATTATGAGACAGTCTAGATTGACTAACTTTCATCCCCATGCACATTAGCATCCCTGAAGGAGACATGGTCCACAGGACAGACACACACACCTTCTAAGTGATTCTCAAGTGGCAGCTACAGAGGTGTTCTTTTTAACTGTTTGCTTTCCGGGTCAGACCTCAACCACACCTCAGGTATGGTAAACTGTACCTGTTCTCTTCACCTCTAGCTTGAAGGTGGGGCACATAGTAGGTGTCTGATGAGCATGTGAAAAATTAATCAAGCAGCAGAACCTTCTACGCATTTCAGTACATAAGGACAAACAGTGAAAAGAAAGTTCTTGCTGTATTTTAAATAGTATATTACATATTTTAGAAGCATTGCTTGCTTTTTATGAAGAGGAATATGTGGGTATGTATGTGTCTAAGACTTATAAGACAGAGTGGAACCAAAATAGAGGAGGAGGAGGAGGAGGAAATCAGGTTTCAGTAAGTGGTTTGAACTTTGATACCAACACCTTGACAGAAACATATTCTTACTTAGTTTTAGAGCCTTAACTATTTACAACACTGGAGCCGGCTCAAGCCTCCCATCATCCCCATGAAAATGCTGGACATGTTTTTCCCTCTTTTGACAGACTGCAGAAGCCTAGCTTGGACACTGTACTTTGCCTAATGAGTGCTGGGCTCCAGACTCACTCAGATGGCCAGACAGAGCAGTTGGAGCTACTGGTGCATGCTGTAAATATTGCATGGCACATACTGACTATAAGGAACTTTTTTTTGTCACTTATTTGCAATTTTGATTTAACAGGGCATCCTGCAACCCTTGGTCCTAGGCTGATTTTTCTTTTTCTGGAACAAGCCAAAGGTGTGTGTGTGTGTGTGTGTGTGTGTGTGTGTGTGTGTGTGTATGCACACACATATTTCCGTCGTGCCTGTGTGTAAAGAATTACAGGAGTGATAGCTCTCAAGGTTCCAGAACCACACTTTATATTAATTCAATGACTAACTGTTTTTTAAAATAAATAATACAAAGGGGTGCACAATTTAAAAATAAATAGAGCCAATGAAGCTTCTTATCCTGGGATTATGGGACATTATTTCAGAGGTGCTTTATTATGTACAAATACAAAGAACCGCTGGATCGCCCCATAGGCTCAGATGTTTGAATATTTGCTCCCCAGTTGATGGCGCTGTTTGGGTAGTTTTAGGAGACATGGCCTTGTTGGAAAAAGGATGTCACTGGAGGCAGGCTTTGAGTGTTTAAAGGATTCCCCTAGTTTCCAGTGGTTCTCTCTGCCTTGTGCTTTCAGTTCAAGGTGTGAGCCCTCAGTTTTCTACTTTTCCCAGCATGCATTGCATCGGATATCATGAATATAACCATCTTGTACTATAAATCCAAATAATCTCTTTCTTCTATAAGTAGTCTTGGCCATGGTGTTTTGTCAGAAACATAGAAAAGTAACTAATACAACTACATATTTAGATATAGATTTTGAAGTTTCATATAAATGATTAGAACACCCTTCTGTACCATTTTTCTCTAAATGTACTTTGGATATTCTATTTATCTGTCATCTACCTATTCTCTATAAATCTATGTATTTAATCTATGGGGTTTTTTTGTCCCAGTGCTGCAGATTCAAACATTCTATCTCCCTGACATGCCTCAGCATGGTCCAAGGCTGTGCCAGAGTAAAACTGACATCCTAAGGCCTCATCACAGAGCGCTAGAAAGGGGAGGAGAAAAGAGCCACAGGTTCAGCTTACTTGACCTGGTAGCATCCATGGTGACTCTCAAATCCAACACGTCACAGAAAGAACTGAGGGATGATTGTGTGTAGTTCCACCATGGAGTTCTATCCCTAACCTTTATTTCTAACACCCAAATAGCTTTTTCCTCTGACTGGAAACATCATATTTAACCAGCTGTTGCCCTAAAGATGAGCATATCCTCACATCATTTGCATTTAAGAGCAATATGGTGATAACCTTGTGTCCACGACTAAGTGTTGTATGTACAGCTATGGTAGGAAGCTCTAAGAAGGGCACTGCAGAATTAAAGGAAACAGAGGCTTGCACTTTGGTTATATGTTGCCAAATGTCCCTTCTTGAAGTTGTGTTAGTTCTTTCTCCAGTGGCAATACATGGGAACATTCCTGCTACCCAAACCAATTTTGGTAATCAGCAGAATGGTGGGGATTTTCCAGTAGATAAAATGTCATTTTATTGAAGCTACTATATGACCTTTTTCTTGCTATGAATGAAGCAGAACAGTTTTTACAGATAGAAAAGCCACTGATAATTGATATTTCCAATATGTGCTATTGTTGTCCTATGTTGCCATTGGGTGGTAAGTCTTTCATTATTATTTACAGAAATGCTTATTAAAGAAATTAATCCAGTATTTATTATGGGTATTATGATAGTCTCCAGTTTGTCATTTGTCAAAAGATCAATACTATTTTAGTGCAAAGTTTTGAAAATATGTTATATTTAAATAAGTGTGTGACACATCAAGCTTAGTAGAAGACACACATGGCTATCATAGGAGCTGAAAAATCTACTGGTTGTGGAAGGACTTTTTAAGGTTCAAGCTTATGATAATCATTTCCATCTTGTTCAAGTCATCACAACAGGACTGTGAGGAAGGCACAATCGAGCCACTGTAACAGCAGTTCCTGAGATTTTTCCGGGATCTAGTGGTATCCTGAAATAAATCACTGAACCCCGTGGAGCCTGTCTTTTGTGCCTTCTCTGCCTTCCAGTCACTCTTTCCTTGCTTACAACAGCCCTTCCTCACTGTCTTGTCCTCCCCCTCAGCTGCACTCCCTCTTTCCCACGTATCTGGACACACTCCAGAGAAATGACAATTTGCAATTTCCTGTATTTTCCTTCCAATCCCTACTAGGATTTAAACCAAATGGCCATCCAGACTTTTGGAATGCAGAGATAATTTTCCAAGATGTGAAAATTCAAATACATATAAAAACCTGAGCTCTTATAATAAATTAACACGATGGGGGGGGGGATGCTTTGAGAACCAAACCAAGCAGGAAGCTTCCTGTTCTTCCTGTTCCTGGGTGTCCTGACGTGGATCGTAACATGACCTCACAGGGATGTATGTGAATATTTAAAATGATACATGCGCCTAGTAGAGTATTTGGTGAAAGGTAGGTTCTCAGCAAAACAGGAGCTTAGATTTCATGTCTGCCAAGCTATTATAATACTGTATTCTACCAATCCATTTTGCCGAGTTTCCTGCAATCCTATACTACCTTCAGAGTCTTGCCATCTCTTGGTACCATGGCACTACTACTGCCTCACGGTACTGTTACTACTAATTTCCTTCTAACTGTACTCATCCAAGAATGACTATGTGACCTAGGTCTGGGCCATCAGCTTATCAAGCCCTTTTGCTACAGTGACTGGCCCTGGGACACAATCACATGACCAACTTGGTAAATGTGGCTTGTGGAAAGAATTTTTTTTTAAGTTTCTAGCAGAGAGAAGCTTCCTTTCTACAATGACTGTTAGCGATATGAAGGTTGGCTGCTTCCACATGCTGGATTCCACAGGGAAGGCCCACTAAGGATGAAGACGGCATGACAGAAGACAGGGTTGAGAGACACGAAGAGAGGGAAGCCAAGCCAGATAGAGTCTTCAGTCTCCTGCGTAAACTAGAAGCCAGAGCTCACCAAACCCTTGACTTACATCAAGTGATAAACTCTTCATTTAGTGTACACCAGTTTGAGTTAGAGAAATTTCTATTTGGAGGGAAAAAAGAGCTTTGTTAACACAGATGTCTGCGTGATGCAGGCTTCAATCACAAGCAAACAGGGGAAGAAGAGAAACAGTTGTTGTGAACTGGGTTATGAAAGGCAGCTGTGAGCCCATTATTCTGTCTTGTTTTTGCCCATACTTAGCCATGTGAGTTTGAACAGTGGGTTAACATCTCCGAGCATTGACTTTCCCTTCTGGAAATTAAATGAACTGGGCAGAAAATAGGCCTTAAGTAGTAGGACAGTAATGGACGTCCAGGTTCCTAGACCTCTGTTCTCTGTGACTGGCTCTCCTTTTATCTGTATTGTGTTCCAGCCTGTCTTAGAGAGTTCTGATGGACTAATGCATCCTGCTGTTAAAATGGGCTAGCTGAACATTCCAGTTCTGTTGATACTGGGTCTAAGTTGACTCAAAGCTCAGCTGGAGCCCAGTAGAAATGCCATGTCTTGTTAATATTTTGTAGTCTGTGTTGGGAGTTGGTCAGAAACCAAGGTCAAGAATGTAGTCCCTAGAGGGTTTATTAACTTTCCACAGACAGAAAAAAAATGTTAATGGCAATGATATGTGTCACTAATCTTGAGAACTGTCTTAGGGATGCAGGCCATTGGTCACACGAGGGTTGGGGACAGAATAAAAATGATTCTGCACAGCCATTAACTCCACCTTAGGTGCCAACACAAACACCTCTGGCTGTGCTCAGGGGACTGGAAACAGCATGCATTCTGAATAGAGGCTTCTTTCCCTTTTTCTTTTCCCCTCCTTTTCCCCTCCCTTCCCCCTCCCCTCTCCTCCCCCTCTCCTTTGTTTAAAAAGGGTCTTCTAGCAACTCCTAAGACAGAGTATAGAAATTTTGCTGATGTGTATCCCAGATTGGCCAAGAACTTGTTATCCTCCTGTGTGTCTCCCAGGTGCTGAGATTATGGGTGTGCCCTTTCCAGCTGCCTTTTCCTTTTCTTTCTCAAGGTAGAATGATCATTGTAAATCAAGCCCAGGAAACATGCACCCACACTCTCAGCCTTGGAGAACTTGATATGTAACTATTGTGTTTTACGGTCACATATGTTTACTTTTCTTTATTGACAATGTACATATTGTGGTGGTAATCTTTAGGAATATATATAAATGCATTTTAATATTAATATAAAGTATTATAATTAGATAAAATATAATCATTAAGGAAATTTCTGTACTGAATATGAATTTAGTGTTCCAAATCTTAACAGAAAAGGAGTATCCTAAGAAAATAGAACTTAGTGCCAATAGCCAGACTATGCTATCCACTGCAGTAGTTAAAATAATTTTATAGTTTAATTTTAGGTAAAAATTGCAAAAGGTCTGGTGTCTGTATATCAAATGTATCTTTTAAGAGTATTCACCTTGCCAAGAGTAGCTGAACACTTAACTCACCATAACAAACATGCTATCTTAGTGACAGTATATAATTCATACAGTTTATATTAATACAAATGAAAAGCACCATTCTCTTGAGGTTTGGTTATCTTTGTGATTGGCCTCTGATTTCTGCCATCTTGCTGACATGGGCCATAGATAAAAAGCTATTGGATCAGAGACATGTGATCAACCTTAGGAGAGGACAGCTGTACTCGGATGAGGCAGAGTCAAGACAGGTAGAGGCAGGCCACAAGAGGTGGCATATGCATTTAATCCCAGCACTTGAGAAACAGAAGCAGGTACCACTCTGTAAGTAAGTTCAGGCCAGCTTGGTCTACTTTGTGAGTTCAAAGTCAGCCAGGGAGACCCTGACTTTTTACTTTTTTTTTATGTATACATTTATATTATTATACACACACACATATATAATAAACTACACACAGCAAGAAGAACCATGAAACAATCAGGAATTATATAATGCTTCATTCATAGTGTTTTGGCTATTTGTATTTGGCAACCTTGAAGAAAACGTATTTCCTATCTTGGTGAGTCTGAAATTCTGAATGTAAATCAATATCTATCATATCTCATCTCTATCAACTTACAACATCTAATTAAGACCTAAAAACATCTTAACCCCTAAACAACTAAGCTTCATTGCAAATTTGTTTTTTGTGGGTCTTTTTGCGTGTGTTTGTTGTTTTGTTTTGTTTTTTTTTTGTAGACACAGACAGAGAGCTGGTTGAAGGAAAGTTAAGAATGCCCCAGAAAAACATCTCATGATTTAGAATCCAATGGAGGTCTGAGAAATCCAGACTTGGGAATACAGATAGCTCTAGGATCAAAGCAAACAGTAGAGAGAAGCTTAAGGTAGACTGACATGTCCATCCTAGGACAAGAGATCCAGGGAAGGCTGGCTTTGGACAGCACCTTGGATAGCTCCCTAGGCACTGGGTTCTTTGACCAAGCCAACAAAAAGAAAGGATTTCATCCTTTAAGTCCTGGCCGTCACAGTTAGCACCACCCTTGGATGGAAGAACGTGATCCCTGGGGCCTTCAGAGACCAGTCACAAATGACTCACTGCAGGGCCTGAGAGAGCTCCGAGCAGCAGGCCATCCTCTGTGGTTACTGGATCTTTGGTGCTGGCAGGAGGAAGTACGGTATAGAACAATAGGTCTTTGTAGATGTTACAAAGTTCTATCATGAAACAAATGCAATACACTGTTTTGGTTTGAGGTTCAAGCCTTGGTGGTGCACCTTCCTTCCAAGGGCTGGGACTAAAGATGAGCCACAGCATCTATAAGAGGAACAGGCTTCATTTTCATTATTATAAGTTTAAATAGACAAAGTTCATTTTTTTTTTTTTACAAAAGGCCTTGCATATGCCTTTATTCAGGCATCAGGCTTTCCCTAGAACTTGCCAGACCCTGCCACAGTGGAGACAGCTCCTTTCTGCTGCTTGTCCCTGGAGGTGCCCACAGACTCCTGAGCTCAAGGAAATATTCTACTCACGAAATCCTTTGGCTGTATTTGCTGATGGTGCCGGTGGATCACAGCAAAATCTTGAATATCAGACTCATTCCAAATGGCTCGTTCACTGAATTGAGGGCATGGCATTTGGGTCATTGTTCAAAGCTAGAGCCCTTTGAATAGCATCAGTGTGTGGAAGGAATTAGGCAGATGGGAAGAAAACCCCACACTGTCAGCAAAGGCTGGGCAAGGGCCACCATGGCACCAGAGACAAGAATCAGTGGTAGTAGCTTTCCAGCATGCAATGCGGCCATGTGGAGCCAGAGCTGTGTTCAATTGTTCATTCAACAATGTTGACTGGACAGCTACTTTGTGCAGCGACTGCCTGCTTAAGACCTTAGACACATAGTTGTAAACCTAACAGTTGTTTAAAGCACTTTATACTCTTTTCTGGCAATCTGAAGTCAGGTTACTCTACTCTAGAGCTTGCTGGGGCAATGGACAAGACATAATATTAGGAGGAGGCAAAAGTATACACGGAGCTGTCTGACCTGGCGGTGCAGGACAGGTACAGAATGTGAAACGCCCGAGTGAGATACCAGGAGCATGAATGCCCCACTTTACAAAAACCAGGTGCCAGCATTGTTGGGGGATGGTCTGATGTATTCTGATGCTGAGTACCGCTTGCTGTCTCTGTGACTCACCTTTCTAGTAATAAAAAGCCATCCCACCTGGGGCAGGGCAAAGGAGCTAGAGGTGTGGCTAAGGTGAGAGAGAGAGAGAGAGAGAGAGAGAGAGAGAGAGAGAGAGAGAGAGAGAGAGAGAGAGAGAGAGAGTCCTGGGAAGAGGAAGAGAGACCTGAGGAGAGGGTCCCGAGGAGAAGAGAGGAAGTCCGCCATGGGTTAGCTGGAGGAGAAGCACATGGCCAGCATGGATGGAGAATCCAGCCCAGATGAAGAACATTAGCAAGTATTTGGGATTATGGATGGGAGGTAGCTTGATAGAAGTTATTAGAAGCAGATGGTATGGGATTGGGGCAGGTATGTGATACCTGCCCTACTATGGGAAGTAGTTTAGAGGATTAATATCTGCCCTGCCCCAGGTTGACTAAGGCTGTCTTAAAATATAACAAGTGTTTGTGCCTTAACTGATCGCTAGCTGGGCGATCAATTCTGATATACTGATAATACAAATAATTTAAAAACAATACAGCATAGAAAATGAGAATTGCCAACAGGTGGTCTCCTGTGGTATTTTGGGGGAGGGGTGGCAAATAGACCGATGTATAACACAAGTGGTACCCAGCTGGATGTCTTTAAGACTATGAAACATTAACCTTAGAGAAGACCTGAGAAATCATTTAGTCTGAGTCCTTCTCTATACCGCTCTGAAGCCTGTTAGCTAGGGTGAGGTAGAGTTAGCTAGAGCCTGCCCATCTACACTGGAATAGACACCAGATGCTTCTCTGCACGACTTTCACGTTTTAATTGCATTTGGCTGAGGTGTCTCCTTAGCAACATCACTGGATTGACCCACCTCAATGAGTGGAAGTCTGAGGTGTTCTCTGAGCAATTGTTTTTTGTTTTCTTTTATGGGTCTGACAGGTTGAGCTTTGACTTGTGACAAAAACGCAGGAAAGGGGAAAAGTTGGAGAAGGATGGAGAAAGGAATTCAGTTGCCGGGATAACTGGCAACCTTGTCTCCAGTTGCTACTTCTTCCTGTCATGTGACTGATAAACAGATGGCGCTGAGTGGCCCAGCAGGCAGGACTTGCTTTTGGCTGAGAGGACTTCATGGACTTTTCATTTGTTGTTTTGATTGTAGACTAAGAACCAAACACATACAAAGGAAAAACCTGAGATGGAAACGTTCTAAAAACGTTCTAAAAAAAATCAGTCCAAAACAAAAAAAAAAAAATTTTTTTTCTTTTAAACGTAAGTTAGAAAGTCCCACAGGTAAACACTTTGAATTAAGAATGCCAAGGTACCGCTGAGTGGCCAAGGATGCAATACAGAGAGAGAGGACACCAGGGATGGAAATCCAGAGCTCATACCTGAAAAGAAAATCTCTCTTTCAGTTTTCCAAAGTTGATTGTAATGGCCATCCTGATCTCTGACCTTCTGGTTTTACTCACAGGACTAAATGTTCTGTGATTCCTTTGTTAATTCTAAAGAATTTTTCTACATGTGATGCTCAGGGCCTACCTATGCTACATAAGTGCTCTGCTGCTGAGCCACAACCCAGCAAGTTAATACAATCCTTTGAAGCAGTTAAGAACCAAAAAGAAAAACAAAACAAAACAAAAATACCCATTGAAATTGAAATTTTAGTGAAGGCAGTGTCTCCTAGAATGTTGTCCCTTCTATTTTTTGTTGTTGTTGTTTTTTTTTAATATTTTCAACATTCCAGTTTGGGGAGCAAGGAGGGGACATTTATTAGAAAGTTCTGATTTGCAGGTGGCATTGTGCTGTGGGAGCCGAGAGTGGACCAGGTAGAGGAAATTGCTTTTTAAGCTTGCAGGCCTGGATGAGCAGGGACTGACCTCTTCAAAGAAAAATGACTTCCGTGATTGGCACCGTTTCCTCACTGGCCCTTCAACAGCAATCACTTCAGGAGTGGCCCAAGCCTCAGCTGAGCGCCTTGTACATCTCTCTTGCAAGATTGCAAGAGCTCTTGATTCTCTTTTCAGATATGGAGAAGCCCAGCCACGTCTCTGAATTCTTAGATTAAAAGACAGAGCAGATGGAAAGAAGAAAAACAAGCATTTTCCCCATGAACTTTGTAGAGATAAGAAGCTAGGGAAACTCCAAATCAGAAGTGACTGCGGTCAAAACTGGGCCATTCGATGGGCAAGCATCCTCACATTTAAATATGTCAATTATAGACTCTTCTAGGAAAGTAGACTCAAATTTGGATTTTGAAGCAATTTCTCCTCCTCCTCTTTCCTTTCCTTCGTTAAAAAAAATCTTGTTACTCTTACAGATCTCTGCAGCTCACTCTGGGTTACAGCTAATACTAGCCTGAGTGACCTTAGCAGTGGTTATTTAAAGTAGCCATTACTTCCTCCAGTCCTTTACAGCACAGCACTTTCTTTGTCTGAATTAAGGGGGAAGACAGATGGCCCTGTAAGCCTTTTGCCCTTTGCATTTAGTCTCTCCTTTGGGTCTCAGCCATGCTTGTCTCCTGGACTTCCCCAGAGTTGGGATGAGCAACTGAAATGGAGACGGAAACAAGCAGAATCTCCTGGCCCAGGGACTGAGTACTGGGTAGTGCTGAGTGAGGTGAACCGTTGGGTAGAGTCCTTGGTATTCCCTGGAGGAAGCTTCAGCCACAACAAGCCTTCAAAGGAAGACAATACATTGAAATACGTTTTTTGTTTTTTCTGGATTGGGCCCAAGGCTAGCTCCTTGGATCAGTATGGGGATTCCAATTTGCTCAGTCTATCCACACATTTCCATTCCCCTTTGAACAGTAATATCTTAAGGTCCCCAAGGAACCTGAGAGGATTAAAACAGAAGAGCCATTGTCCTTAAAGGTGCACGGGCTTTGCTGAGCTACAGGAAAGATACCTATACTATAGACGCAGCCACAAGGTAGAAAACTAGGGCTTTTTAAAAATGCCACGAACACACTTTGGTTTATGGAAAAATGTGAATAAGACCAAGGAATCTGGGGAAGAAATAAGTTTAACCATGAGGATCTGAATTCAGATCTCAGCACCCATGTAATCCTAGTTTGATGTGGGAGAGATTCTTAAAAATTAGATGATTCCATATTATTATTATTATTATTATTATTATTATTATTATTATTATTATTAATGTAAAACAGGAACTAGACCTGGTTTGGAATTAAAAACCTTCCTGACCATTAAGACATTTTGCAAGATTTTCCATTCCTCGATGTTAAGTTTGCATTTGGCCACAATCTACAGTTTAGCTTTTGGCTGCCAAGTCACAGGTTGGCAATGATACATGGAAACCTAGGGAACGGACTGTGTAAACAAACAATCCTCCCAAGCGCTCATGCAACTCAACTGCCTCTCTGCAGGCTCCACTGCCGCAGACAGGGCGCTTTTTGCGTAATAAAATAAGAGCAGGAAGGGATGGGGGTTGTGGGGAGCAGTGGGGATGGGGGACCCTAGCAATAGAGAAATGGCTAAATAGATTATGGTTATAATACAGACCCTTAGGCGACTACTAAGAAGAATGAAGTGACCAAATACAGAACTTAAAAATATGTCCTATGCATGGGTGTGGATATGCGTTTAACACTACAGCATAAAAAGGCTACAGCCATGTGCTTACAAATTCTAAAAACAAGAGTCTATACTTCTATGCACACTGAGTGATTGTGGGAAACACAGTTCACCTCAAAGGCACACGTCTGTCCGTAATCCCAGCACTCAGGGAAGCAGAGGCCGGAGGAGCTCTGTGTGTTTGGGGTGAGCCTGGTCTACAAAGCAAGTACAGGACAGCCAGGGCCACAGAGAAACCCTGTCTCAAAGAACCAACAAAACAAAACAAAACAAAACAACAACAACAACCAAAAAAGGAATGGAAATAGGACAAAGAAGACTGTCAACTCATTGTTTGTGCTTCCTCACACTTGAGTTGAGTTGAGTTTTTATAAAAACAAGGTTAGCTATTTAATGTAACCAGCCTCCCAGCCCCTTTCCTGAAATTATATACAATAGTAAATAGTGAGGCTGCTAAAAGCCTAACTTACTTATGGTGCAATGCTGACCTAGCGTATGTGAAGTTTAATTCTTATCCCTGCAGGAAAAAGAAAGTCACCAAAATCCAAACAAACAGCCCCCAAAACAAAGAGCCCCAAACCACTACAGGATATTCAAGCTCCAAAAAGGAAACAGGAGCTACTCTCTGCTTTGCAGAGTGAATGTCAAGTTTAAAATGCTTTTGCATATACAAAATAAACAGAAGTGATATTGAGCAACAAGGCTTAACATTACAATAACACAGAGCACTGAGGAACAGAGTTTGCATTAATTTTATCCTTCTGCAGTTGCCCAGACTCCCACTCAGGCCAAGCGAGGGCAGGTGCTCTTAGTTTGTGTCCTATAGAGGCTGGAGACACACCTGCCTCACAACTCCCTCAAGGTTGGCCAGTGAACTGTGACGTTCCCAGGAAATCTTCTGAAACTCACCCACCCATGTGGCCATGCTGGCTCTCTGGTTTGTAAAGGGCAGATTTATTATGACAGCTGAGAGTAAACAAGTAGCCATTTTCTTGTCAAAAACTCAGGAGGGGCCACTAAATGTGCAGTTCATGAGCAATTAGTCAAATGCTCAGACATAACTGGTTGAGGCTGAGCAGAGAAGAAAACCCCGCCAGCTTTGATCCATAACCCCCAGTAGACCACCCACACTGCGTGCTCAAGAACCATGTGTGCTCATCAACAACACAATAAGATCTGCAATTCTCGGGCTGTTTATATTCACGGCACTCTGCTGGGTGCTCACTCAGCGGGAGAGAGGAATACTTAATGTCATTCTTATAGCTGCTTGGAATGTGTTATGAGTTTGTTCTTTGAATGAGGCCTTTGAGAGCTTCTGTGTCTCCACACCACATCCATGTGTCCTGAGTAACGGTCTGTGCCAGCAGGATTTGTATTTTCAGTAGCTCTACTTGTTAGAGAGGGTGAGTGGGCCAACGGTCACCCTTTTGTGACATCTCGATGCTTCTGCTTTGGGGCAGTGAAATAAGGCATGGCTTTATTACCCAGAAGTGTATGTCAGGAACCAGGAGGTGGCAATCCACTCTGTACTGTTGACCACATAAACATACCAGCTAAATCTGTAGGCACAGTGATGCCTACTTCTGGAAGATGGTGACTTGTGTGTCAACTCTGAAGGTGTGGCATGGGCAGTCTTAGGAGCAACAATAACTGGACCTGAGGCAGGGTGGGTTTGACCTATAGGTCACTCAACTTACCTCCACCCCTTTTCCGAGGTAGACAGACATCCTAACAAAAGGGGCTTCTGGAGAGGGTCGGGAGAGATGAGACATCGTGGCTTGGGAATGAAGACTTTTGTTGACATGGGAGGACCCAGAAGAAGAGACTCCAACTCCCCATTGTCTGTTAATCAGCAGTGTAAGAAAATACACTGGACCTTTGAAAGTAGTGCAGAAGAGAGCATTCACAAGAGAAGAAATTGGATGTAGGAGACAGTTATCACTATAATTGGAGCTAAATGGCATTTGATCTTAAGATGCTACTATGGCTATCTGCATTGTGATATTTTATAATAATACTTTTTTTTTTTACAGTGGTACCATGTAGCTTGACTGTGTTTCTTTTTTCTACTCTTTAGCCCCCCCTCCCCCCAACGTTTTCCCCTCTATCACTAGATAGGGGAGAAAGAAGGATAGAGGAGAGAGAAAGGGAGGGAGGGCGGGAGAGAGAGAGAGAGAGAGAGAGAGAGAGAGAGAGAGAGAGAGTCCTTGAATCTAATTTCTTTCTTTTTGTTTCTTCTTTGAGTACAACTACTAACAAACCACAACCAAACACAACCCCCTACTCCCAATGACCACCAACCACCAAACCCATCTATCAGGTGAAAATTTCCCAGAATTCCAAACGTCACTCAGTCACAGAAACTATCTGCAACTAGCAAAAACATGCATCTGCTAGAGCATGAGGCAAATCATAGTCAGCTTCATCGAAGTAGCCCCGTATCCCCACGCCTGGGATTAAAATGAAAACATATTCTTATAATGTTTTTGTCTTTTTTGAAGAACCCAAAATTCCAGAATTCTCTTTACAGTCCCACAAACTGCACTGCACTAATAAAATTCCTTTCTATATTCAGATTAAAAATTCTAAGCAGCAATGAGTAGACTTAGAGTCAAATTAAATTAAAGAATTGAGTCACATGCAAATGAAATTTCCTCCCTTGTCTGGTGGGACTTTTGGGTGGGTGGTGATTTTATACTTTTTCTTTCTTGGGTCTGCCCTCATGCTAGCCTTCCGCCTCCACGACTGAGTCTCTGGCTTCTGGGAGAACTCCTGGAAAGAAGGTGTGGCTGTAGAGATTGATTGGCTGATTAGAACTGCAGTACTGTGGAGAGATTGGAAAATTGCAGGTCCAGAGGCCAACTACCTTATCTCGGGCTAGCGTTAGCCTAACTGGTATTCCGTTCCTTGCCCACAGCTGTGCCACAGCCTGTAACTACAGATTAAAAACCTTTGGAATTTACTACTAGCTTCCACCAACTCCAGAGCTAAGATTGTTAGCAGAGAACAACTTAGGCCCTATAGAAAAGCTTCCCCCATCTTGCTGTGACCACTCAGGGTATTTGAAAATTGTCTCAGTTTATGATTTGTTTTTTGTTTTGTCAAACTATGAAACTGCTTGGGTCCATGGTGGAACACAGAATTTGGACATCTCACATCTGTGTTCCCAGACCATGGGCACTCAAAATGGCTTCAGAGTAAACTCTGCCTTACTCTCTTTAAGATGTTTTGGTTTTTTTCTTTACTTATTTATTTTGCTTTTTTGTTTGTTTGTTTGTTTGTTGCACCAACACTTGCTTTTTGACCAAAAAAAAAAAAAAAAAAACCAGGACAGACCAGGAATACTGACAATCACATCTCTGTCTTATGGAGTGCGGTAGGGACAAAAGATGTCTAAGTGTCCCAGTCCTCTCAGAGTGTCCAAAGGGATTTGAGAATGAACCCAACACTGACACCCTCAGTGGACCTGACTCAGAATACAGCAATTGTAATTCCTGGCAGCCATTCTAAGCACTGAGGAGCCGTACTGTCTAAATGGTAAGCTACTGGCCATCCAAATGTGGCTACTTAAACTATTTGCAATAACATATGACTGCACGTCTAATCCCCCAGGCATGCTAGCCACATTTCAGTTGTACATTGTCATAGTCAGAAGTTACTATATTGGACAGCCATGTATATACCTTTTGCCATGGCAGAAAAATTCTCTGATATAGATACACCTTAGACATGACTTTGGGTCTTTGTGAAGTTGAGCAGTTAATGAACCGGTGTGAGGCCTGGAAATTGGGGAATGGGGCTTTAACCTCCACTGTCCCTTAGCTTTTTTAAAAAAATTGAGACAGAGCTTCATATAACTGAGGTGTCTCTACCTTCCTATGTAGCCAGCGATGTTCTAGAACTTCTGATCCTCGGGCCTCATCGCTTCCCCCCTTCCCCCACCCCTCCCCAGTGCTGGGATTATAGGCATGCACCAGCGCATACCAGCCTATTGTTAATATGTCACCCATTAGTACCACATCTGCAGTTCGGTTTGTTTTTCATTTGTTTTGTTTATTAAGACTAGTTCTTATTATGTAGCTCTGGCGGGTGTAGACTTCAGAGTGTAAATGATGCTAGGCTCGAGACTGTGGCGGTTCTCCTGCTTCCACTCCTGAGGCTAGGATTACAACACATGTGGACCGCCACGCTGAGTTCTATGTGCTACGTGGTGCTGGGGATGAAACCCAGGGCTTTGCACACGCTAAGGAAGCACTCTAGCAAACGAGCTACTTCCCTCGGCCACTCCTCCACTTTGTTGACATGGCCAATTTATATCTCTTTGCTCCTAGGAGTCGGCTATGAAAATACAGCTTCAAGGCTTCTTCCCTAGCTTTCTTTCAGGAGCCGCTATAGGCAGAGGGAACCTAGAATAAACTAACCCAGGTCCACAAAACAGGATGCCAGTCTTTTACTATGTAGATAGATCTTTCAGTTCTTAGTTCTTACTTTTTAAGTAAAGAAAACATGACCTGAATTCTGAGTTTCTCTCCCTAGCTGGTGATGGTCAGGGTCTGCCCTTCTGGGGCTTCGTAGCCATAAAGGACAATCTGCAATGGAAAGTACCTATTCTGCTTTAGCAACGGACTCTGAGCCCTGAGCCCTGATTTAAACAGGAAAGTCTGAGAGCGCTATTTTAAGAATACAATCTGTTTTTGAGACTCTGGCATGTGCCCACTCAAGAGCGTAAGTCAGCAGTCTTCCAAGCACAGAAAACACCCTGTCGGGGTGAGCATGCCAGCTGTGAGCCATCTGAATTCAAGAGTAGAGGAATATCATACAGATGAGGAAGAGGGGCATCCGTACCCCAGTGTGTACCCCAGTCCAGGACTCAGATGAGCCGCTCTCGTCAGGAAGGATGAAAAAGCTAATGCAATCTCAGAAACATATCACACTCTGAAGAGACACACTGAGGCATTTCCCTTTGCCCCAGTGTTGGGGAGAAGACGAAGTCCTTAGCGAATGTGCATTGTTGGCGTGAGCACAGCCATGTCAAGGAGCTCGATGCCTCCGATTCACGGGAGTAGCAAAGCCTTCCCGTGCTCTGAGTACAGATGTTCATAGTGTGTACAGAAAGCACCAACCACGGCTTCTTGCACCTGGATGACTACAGCCTGAGACAGCTTCCTTACAGAGACCCTCCCCTACCAAGATTAGCTAGCCCACCTCCTTCTGCTGAATATAATAAATGGGCCGAGACTCCAGGAAGCTGGTACATCTCGTTCCGTGTGCACTGCCCACGCGCTCTCGCGTTTCTGTACTCAGGTCTATTGGTTTTTCCATTCCTGTCTTTCCACTCTCTAAGCCTTGCAGGTCAGGATAGGCTTGGCGAACAGGACCATAGCCCTCCCCAGTCCAGGGTTTGCAAAGAGGGGCCAGGGCCGTCTCTGCTGCCCTTAGCTGCCATCCAGTCTCAAGTCATTGGCTATGTTGGGCAGCATGTTGTTGCCAAGAGGTCATATGGCTGACACAATAATCTCAGATTATGGTGGAAACTAAAAGTTTCTACCACTGTGTCGTAACCTTTGGCTATCTTGTCACTAATTATTTACATTTTTTTTTTTATTCATTACTTTTCTTTTTTTCACTCTTGGCCATGGGCATTCTATGAGCATGTGCTACTGTATTCCCAACTCCAGTGCATCCACAGGAAGGCCTGTTTCCTTCACATACAGAGCTCATCCCAGGAAATTTATTGTATCCTAATACTCTACAGCAATATTTCCTAAAGTGTATAAAAATCACATTGGGGGGAGTTTGTTTCAGATGAAATTTCCCGTGATTGGTGAACTGACCTCAGACACATCAACTCAGTGTTTGGCCCAAGGCCTGGGAAGCTTCAGCCTTAAACAAATACTGCAGCATATCTGGTCCAGGTGATCCTGTGACCACTGTTTGCCTAAGTTATTTTGAGAGCTAGGACATCCCTGCTGAGCCACAGATGGTGGTTTGGGAAGGCCTAGAGTCCTGGAGTTGAGGTCCAGGCTGCCTGGCTTTGAACTTGACTTCATCTCTTGCTGGATGTGTTCTTGCACAAATTGAATCCATCTTTGTCATCTTGGCATGTTGCCTTTGTGTGTGTGTATGTTTGTGTGTACATGTATATATGTGTATGCGTGTGTATATATGTAAATATACACATGTGTGTGTATACGTGTGTGTGTATTTCCAGGAGTTGAACCCAAGGTCTCACCTGTGCTGGGCAGGTGCTGTGCCTGTGAACTATACCCCCAGGCCTCTTTTTACTTTTATTTTTGAAACAAGGTCTAAGTAAGTTGGCTTTGAATACACTCAACAGCCTAGTCATACCTTGAAATTACAATTTTCTTGCCTCAGTCTTCTGAGTAACTGGAAACAGTAAGACTGCTGAATGAAATGAACTACATGTTATAGACACTGTCAATCATGCCTGGCCTGTGGTAATTATTTTACATGTGTTTTCTTATATGGAACAAACAACTAGTTATCTACTCTAGTAGCCACTTTCTCCGTTTCCATGGCAACAGAAGTTCTGACTTTTGTGTGGCCTCCAGGACCTAAAATCAAGACTATATTTCTTTTCTCAGTTTCCTTTGAAACTCTGGCTGGTCTGTTAGACACAGGTGGGTGGGCTGTATAATTTGGGGGATATAGTCCAAAATAAAATGCAGAGCTCCTTTATTGAATGAGCAGGAAAAAGATAGTGCTGAAGTTACTAATTATGAAACATTTGTATTTCTTCTGTTATCTCTCTCTTGTCACAATGATTCCTCTCTGTTTGTGCTGCATACTCCCCACCCCATCCCTCATACACACATGTGTTTCAGGTAGATAAAGTTCCTTTACGTTGGAGTAGATCAGGGTTACTGTCTACAGGACTCTTGAGTCATCGTGTTGACAAATAACAGACTTTTATTTGATGACTCAGTGGTGAGAGGAAGTCAGGCTAGGCACCAACTCACCCCATAATCAGGTTTCCCTCAAACCCTGCAGCCCCATGACATTTGAGGCTACTGAACATCCGTGAATAGGAACATGCTAGGCAGCTCACAATGAAGCCAAGTGATCTGCATCCTCTTCGCTTGCTGGTGGTGCTGGCAGCTCAGGGTGAGTACCACCATCACCACACTCTGCTCCAAGATGCCATGGGATATGCTTGCCTGGCACTGACCATCCCGGAGACCATGTGTCCAGGGTGAGGTAGAGATGGAGAGGAAGAAAACAGGAAGGCCCATGAGGTTAAGGGCCGGGGGCCAATATTGAGACATGGGTTCTAGGGAGGTGAAAAGAGAAAGGAGACAGACCCTTTCATGAGCTGGGGCTGCAACCCCCCAGCACATGTTCCATGACCATTAAATTCAAATGATTTTACTAATAATTTCTAGATAGTTGTGACCTGTTTAACTGCACTGTTACGTGCGCAGGGACCAGCCTTGCATATCACCATAAATTTTAAGTACAGCTCTGGGGAAACATCCTTAAAAATTATCTCTACTTTACCTACCCCTGCCTGAAATGCAATAGCAAGTGGGGCATTTGCCACTATTGAACCCATGAGGATGAGGACACAACCTGGGTAGACACAATGGCTTGGCTATGATAGGATAAAGTATTGGGAGCATGGTCTGCAGTGTGGCAGTGTGGGGGAGGTGGGAGCTTCAAGAGGTGGATCCTGGGGAAAGAAATTAAGTTACTGAGGTGCTACCCCCTGGAAGGGATCGAAATAGTTCTCTTGTGATCTGGGTTGGTTCTCATGTGAGGGTTGTTAGAAAGAGGTAAGCTGCCTTTCATGATCCTGTTTTTCCTTTCACACCAAGTGGGTGCCCTCTCCTTCCTGTCATGTGCTCTTACCATAATGCTATCTATCTTGCCATGATGGAACCAGAAGCTCACCCACTGAAGTCGTATGGATGAAAAGCTTCAAGCTTTAAAGCTGTGAGCTAGGTGAAATATCCAGTCTTGGGTATTTTATTACAGAAAAAAAAATGTCCTTATACAAATAGATAGCAAATGAGTTAGGAGTATCAGGTCCAAGGGAAATTTCACTCTCCAAAAGCTGTATCCATTCCAAAGGAGCCAGTTCTAACAAAGGAGCCATTGCCCTCACCGCTGTCAGAAGGGACAAATGGCTCTCTGTGGTGGGTATTAGCATACTAAACACATGCTGGTCTCTAGGCTCCCTCAGTGTCCCAAGTGCCTGGAACACACTTCATAGCCTGTGCCAGCATCCTGCCTCTTCTCCCCCTGCCCTTTACCCTCCAACTCATGGGCTCCACCCGCGACCCCAGCCAGCTTCTGGTTCTTTTTATAACCCTGCTATGCTGATCATACCCTGCCTTGTCTTCCTCTTAGTCCTCTCTCCATGTTCTCTCTTTTTGTCCCTCTCTCTTGGTCTCCTTGCTCACTTTATTTATTTATTTATTTTTTTTTTAACTTGTGCTCTTCCTGCCTCCCCTCTCATAGCCAAGTCCAATGTGCCAGCCATGTTCAGTCTACTATTTTCTCTCTCTGCTCTGGACTCCTACAGATGCCTCTGGCTGTTCTCTTCCTGATATCTATAACAACAACAGCAACAAAAGCAAAAACAACAACAGCAAAACCCTTCCATTTAATCATACCTGGAGTGGTCATGCCCTCAGTTTATATAAGAAGGTGCCTTCGTGCCAGATGACATCACTGATGTAATGCTAATAAGCCCAGCCTTCTTACTCTGTCCAGATATTGACTTCAGAGGTCAACAAGAAGCTAGCATACATCTGAATGCTTTACAAGGGATAACAGCTTGCTTGTTTTTAAATCAGATTCTCCAAAGGGCCCATGATTGTCAGAGTACAGGAAACACAGCTGTAAAGCCTGAGCTTTCAACATCTGCTCAGAGTTCTCTTTGTCTGTTCACGTTGATGTGATAATGGTCACTAGCAGATGAGTGCAAGGCATAGAGCAGACCAACACAGTCGAGACACCACAGAACTGAATTGGAAGATGAGGAACGTGGGCAGACCAGAGAAAAACCAAGCCCCTCCATTCCCAGCACCATCTTGGTGAAATAAGATTCATAGCTATTCTAGAGTCATAAATCAACCCTTCTTGATCCATATAAGCACATATCAGAGCAACCGCAGTGTCCTTCTAGACTACTAAAATAAAGCTAACATCATGGCAATGCAACTCACAAGACTATTTCTTTTTCTAGTGCATATAAAGGTTATATTTGTAGAACTGGAGTCTTTCAAGTGTGCAATAGCGTTGGCTAAAAAACAATGCACACAAAATTATTAAAACATACTTTACTGTGCTGGGGTTGAATCTCAGCAACAGAATACTTGCCTGCTTGTGCAAGGACCAAGGCTCCGAGTTCCATCTCCAGCACGGCAAAGGAAAAAAAAAACCTTACTTGCTAAAAAGAATGCTAGTGCTCATCTGAGCTTCTGGAAACATAACATCAGCAGACTTGCTGGCCACAAAGCTTCCAGGAACCTTAGGAAACATACTGTCCAAAATTGAGCAAAGTACCATAAAATGAGGTAGTCGGTCTTTGAAAGCTGCTAGCACTGCATATAATTCACATTATTTGAAAGCTGTTAACATATGTTTATAAATCACTGCATAATAGTGTTCCTTTTCCCCCAATTTGTCTCGCCGATGTCTTTGGAGAAAGGCCAAAGTCCAATAACCCCTTCAGTTATCCAAGAAGATGTTTTCCAGCTGCACAGCTCACGCCGATGCTGAAGCACCCTGTCAGCGCCAGGACCAGCCAATCCACTCTGCAGGAAATTTCAACTTGCCCAGATGGGGGAGTCCTCCTCTAGGGCTCTTTGTTTTATTTTGTGGGTTTCTTGTTCTTGTTTTATTTTGCGTGACACTTTATTGCAAATGTCTAGTGCTTCTCAGGTACACGATGTACAAGCACCACACACACAAACACACTTGGCTTGTGAGAAGCCAAAGCCTCCTCCTTTAAAACCACATATTTGTAAACACTTAACCTAGGAAATGAGGGCGTAACTCACTGACAGCCCATTTCTCGTTTCCTCACACAGGCTCTGTTGCATCTTAAATAGGAGCTAAGAAAAATACGTTTTCATGTTTTAGTCTATGCGTTTCTTAGGCTTAGGCTTCAGTGAGGCAGAGATGGAAACAAATGTGCAGTAATCTGTTGATGATTTAAGACTTTGGGAATGCGGCTATTGAGATAAGAAACACAACATGGCCTGGGCCGACGGGGTGGGGGGTGGGGTGGGGTGGAAACCCTCATTGGCCAGATGCAAACCCAGGACAGTCTTACCCCAGCAGGATTCACAGAGCAGTGGGCTCTGCGCATGCGCATCCCAGCTGAAAGTGAGGTTTAACAGTGTTACAGCTTAAGAGATTGGAAGCAAGGACCAAATGAGTCCCGGTTGCTATGGTAGAAGATGTTTGAGAAGCATGAAGCTGCCCACTACTCCTCTACCATGAGCAGAATCACAGAGTAAGACAAATCCGCAAGGGACTAGAATTTAAGATGACTGTGAATCCTGAAGAGAGGTTCTGGAGAGAACGGCAAACTGGATCCTTGGAAAGTTATGTTCTGCCAGAAACTTCATTAAATAACAGAACCTGTGATCACTAAGAACCATTTTTTTTCTTTTTCTTTTAATTTAATTTTATTATGCTGGGCTAACTGGGGCCACGAAGTACATAGTGATCTTGGAGCGTATTCTCTGTATACATAGCTAGCTTCATCTTTCTAATTCTTCTCTCCTCCTATTAGTTCCAGACGAAGTGTAGAGACACTTTATTTTTCCCTCCTGGTTTTTGTTTCGAGAGAGGGTCTCATTTAGTAGCCCAAGTGAGACCCCACCTCCTCCCGTCAGACCCACAGGTTCTGGGATTCTACCATGTAAGAGAAACATGCCATATTTATTGTTTCATTAGTGATCACACTTATGGCACCCATTAAATGGGCATCTGATCTTCAATATGTTCCTATTAGGCTTTAATCTTGAGTAGCCCCTAAAATAGTCAAAATGAGGGTTCTTCAGAACACGGAACATCTGTACTCCTAAATCCAGCAGCCTAGAATGCCTGCTTTACAATGCACATATCCAATCTGAAATGGACTTGAAGGAACTTTTTGGTAAATTAAAGAAAAATGTCAATTTCATGTTGTTCCTTTCCTCAGCCTCTTTATCTATTGATAATGAAATCTGTCCAAGCCCAGGTACTGTCCCTCAGCTGCCATTAGTATTATTATCATTAAAAATTATCACCTTGTGTTTTTTCCTAAAATTGCTGATTCTATATGCTTCAATTCTCCCTTCCTACCCACAAATTCTTAAATGGAAATACTTTCCACCACAGCTGACCAAAATAAATAAATAAATAAATAAATAAATAACTTAAAGGCCATATAATGTAAATTCTGTCTAGGGTTTTATTTTATTGATAAGTCACAATAAAAACTGTAGCTCATTTGTATGGGGACCATTAAGTTTACAAACATGCTCCAGCTTCACAGTCTCTGTTAATTGCACAGGGATCCTGGGAGATGTTATAGTGAGGTAAACAGCAACTCAGCTCTGAGAAGTTCCTCAGCAGTCATTCTGATGCCACAACACTTAAGGAACTGAAAAGGAAGAGCCTGTAGCCATGTAACTCATGCTTTGTTGCCTGACTAATCATTTCCACTTGAATGAAAAAGAATAGAGTGGTTACTTTGTTCTGGGACCGCTTGGATGCAGGATGGTGACAATGGGGGAATTTTGGGGGCTCCTGAGTGGAAATCATGGCAGATTGGTTCAATCAAATGATGGCTTTTGTATCTTACAGCTGATCTCTGTTACTGCAGAGTCCACATGTATAACCCAGCATCACACAACTTAGTTCTAACAAACCAACTCTAATAAGTGCCTCCAGGTATACCAGTACTCTCTTTGGGACCCTCTGGAAAGCGCTGTTGACTGAGGGATTAGATTAAGTCTTTTAAATTTTCCTGTATAGAGTTCTAGATTTTGGATTTTTTTTTTTTTTTTTTTTTTTTAGTATCATTAGGAGGCTACTACAATTAAGGGGCTAGTAATTTTAAGTTATTTGATTGCTCACATTTGTTTTGAAAGTCACTCACATAACAATACACTTATTGAAATGATTTTAATAAACCTTACATATTTAAGCCTCAGAATATTTACTTAAGAAAGAGATGGGGGACAAATGGGTACAGAAATACCAAATAAAAACCAAAGATCAAAGAAAATACCCAACAACAAAAAGCAAAAAGTGGTATTTTAAAGTGGAAAAATAAAGACTGGGATAAATGCATTAGCCAAGGATCTATAGCAAATACATATAAATAAGTTCAAGAAATATTCTAGAACTTGAATATAGCTTACTACTTAAGTTGAAAGTCACAGATCACATTATAGATGAATTGTGTTATGTTAAGACCTACTCTCTCAAATCATTCAAATAATCAACCCATAGGAAGTTACTAAGCAGTTTATATGCTCAGCTTTCTATTTCCAGGGACTCAAGTCTTTGGATGTCTCTTAACACTTAGAAGTTATACTAAAACATCAATGTTTTATTTTTTTAAGGAACCAATGGCTCAACTTTCTGGCTCAACAAGAGGGAAACCCCTGGTATAACATGTAGACATGATCCGAAGTTAGTTAGAGAAGTCCTGGATCTCGAAGGAGAAGTAATAGTCCCTTTTCTATACCAGCATAACCCATGACTACATTCTAAACATTTGTCCTTGCACGCACAGATAGTGCGGTCCTTGCCTCTCATCAAGGAATCTTCTCTTTGAAGCAGAGGGAGATCATTAGAAGACCCAAGCAATCAATATGCAGAGTTGTGCAGCCCAGTTCCAACAGATTACATCTAAAAACAATTCTGGCACCGAAGGTTCAGGGAACACCACAGAAGAGGAGGTGGAAAGATCTTACGAGGCAGAGGATCAGGGAGTTTGCTGTAAAACTGTGTCTCCTGGGCATGTCAGAAAACCAAAAAGTCTCACCAACATGTCTGCCTAAACATGAGCCGAACAAGAGTGATAACTATAGACAAGCCAAAGTGGATGGCGGGGTGTGTGGGAAGCCAAAGTGGATGGCGGGGTGTGTGTGAAGCCAAAATGGATGGCAGGGTGTGTGCAAAGCCAAAGTGGATGGTGGGGTGTGTACAAAGCCAAAGTGGATGGCAAGGTGTGTGCAAAGCCAAAGTGGATGGCAAGGTGTGTGCGAAGCCAAAGTGGATGGCGAGGTATGTGTGGGAAGCCAAAGTGGATGGCGGGGTGTGTGCAAAGCCAAAGTGGATGGCGGGGTGTGTGCAAAGCCAAAGTAGATGGTGTGTGTGTGTGTGTGTGTGTGTGTGTGTGTGTGTGTGTGTGTGTGTGATGGGACACAGGTGGGGTGGATGGGGGGAGACCAGAGTTCTCAATTCTACACAAAGAACTACAGACAATTAAAGAAGCTGAGAAATAGTCTTCCCCAGGGAAGAGCACACCAATTGGTTACTTACATACCAAGGTCAGCCCTGAAAACATACAAACAAGTAACATTATACAGACTGAGTAGGTTATATGCAGAAATATATTTGTGTATACATATATGCATGTAATGATAATAAAAGAAACCATGAATTTAATAGAAAGCAAGGAAGGGTATATGTGAGAATTTAGAAGGTGGAAAGGGAAGGGAGAAATGATGTCGTTATATTATAATCTCAGAGAGAGAGAAAGAGAGAGAGAGAGAGAGAGAGAGAGAGAGAGAGAGAGAGAGAGAGAGAGAGAGAGAGAATTTTCTCCACCAAATTAATGTCATTTCTCAAATAAGCAATACCTGTGTTGTGAAAATTTGCTCTGCTGACCCGTCCTCACACACCCACCCCATGCAATCTCCAAAGTTCTGCCTGTGATTTTTGCAATCATCTCTTCCTGAGACACGAATGTCGGGGCAATTGGGCAGGGTTGCAAAAAGCCAATTAAGGCGGTTACTCTGAGTGGGGGAAAATGTCAAGAAGCATAAATTCTTATTTAGCCAAGATCATGCTGACACGAAAGTGGTGTTCTAGGAACCAAAAGGAATTCGCCTAAAAGAACAAATGTTTCTGGCTGAAATTTGTTCCCAAATTTCCTGGTAACTCCTCAAGGTCAGAAGGTTCCAGAAATCAGAGAAGTCAGTGTCTCTCCAGGTACACCAGGGTGAATCAAGGCCAAAACTAAATATTCAGAATCATCGTAAAATTTTTTTTTGACATTTTAGGAATTGAAAACATTTGCAATTTTCTTTCTTTAATACAATACTTTGGTGTGTTTTTAGCTTGTACAATCCACTAAGGAATAAAGTAGGGTTGTGTTTTGTTGTTGCTGTTGTCTTGAGACAGGCTGTAACTCAGGCTGACTTGGAACCCTCTATGGAGCCCAGGCCGGTCTCAAACTCACAGAAGTCTTCTTGCCCAGCCTCTTGAGGGTTGAGATACAGATATAGACCACCACCATACATGGCTTAAGGTAGTTTTTCTTTTTAAAGATTTGTTAAGTACCCTCTTCGGAATAAATACTGGATTACAAAAGACTGTACAGTCACATTTCACCGCTGACCCTGTTGTCTAAGAAATGTTTGTAATGCTGAATCCCAGCTACAAGAATATCAGAGAAAGCATATGGGAACAGTAGCCACATGGATTGTGCTACAATTGGAAAAACAGTAAAAATACCTGAAGTTGTCATAAATGTAATCACTACTAATATTTCTCTCTTCAACTTTTTATGGACCCATAAAACAATAAGTACAAGTACACGAAACAGGAACCAGAAGATTAAAGTCTCCTGGTATGGCATGGGAGGGAGCAGATAGAAGTGGAATGCTACACATGAACTGGAACATCCGGGAGATAACCTGGAGCTATTACTCACAGGTTCAGTTCAGCTTCTTCTTGTTTCATTCACAATTCCCCCTGCAGGTCCCACCCTTCGGGCAATAGGACATCCTATTCTCCCTACTTGCAAATGCCTCTAGATGCACTATCTACATCCTTTTTCAATTGGCTCCCCTGTAATTACTTTCCAAGTAGATCAGTGCTGGAGTCCAGTGTTTTGTTTTGTTTTGTTTTTGTTTTTGTTTTCTTTTTCCTCTTTCCTGCTCTGTATCGCAGAACTGTATTATGGAGGCAGGACTCAACCAATGAGAGGTACTCTAGGGAAAAGTTGGGAGAGTTGAGTGAAAGGAAAACTTTGGGTATTCTTTTTTTTTTTTAACCTGTACCTTTCTGTTTTAAGTGATGTCACCTACACTGTGGCTGTATCTCGTATGGTTGTCATCATGGTTGCATGGCAGCTCCATTGGAGGTCCATGGTCCCATTATAGTTTCCTGGCTCTAACATGATGTACTGGCTACACCAGGGTTCCAAGATTCTGATGTCACTATGGTTTCACCACGCTCTCAGGGTTGTATGGCTCAACTGGGCTTCAAACTCATGGTTCTATAGCCCCACTGCGTTTCCATGGGTCCACAGCCCTTACTGCTGTAAGGTTAGTGCGTAATATTAACTATGACAGCTCTTCCATTGGTAGCCTTTGATCCAGCCACAGGAAACCATTCCACCAAAAAGAGTTTTGTATCCATCTTTGGCTGTCCTGTTTACCCCAAATTCAGAAAATTCATCTGTGCACAATGCTAACTCTGTCTCTTTAAAAGATCCTTCTGCTGCCCTCCCTCTCCCAGCAAAACTCTTCCGTTCTTTGCATCATGAAGGGCCCTTGCATTTTCATGTTACCCACACCACACTTGGTCCAGGGATTCACGTCGTGTCTGCCTCCTGTACTGTTCTGACTTTGGAGAAAAGGACTCTGCCTCCATTATCACATAATGCTGCCCAACCAATGCTCCCTAACCCTATACAAAAGATGTTCAACAAAAGCTGTTTCGCTTGAAGCCAGTTCCAGGCTGTGGTGTGTAAGCACAGGCTGCCCTAGTTCTACATTTGTTTTGCTGCCTTTGAAGTAGTGTATGCGTACAGAATACTCACAAAAATAGCCTCTCCTAATTCACAACTTAAGTAAAATAAATATTTTCCTTACTTTTATAGTTGCTCATACTTTTAATATGTCAAAACTGTCAAGCTTAGCTCGGCTCTGGATACTCTCTTTAAGTCTTAAAACACCCTCAAATAGCATCGTGCTTTACAGTTTATAACTTGCATTTGCTCCTGTTGTTCAGTTGAGCCATACGACATACAATGTTCTGCATACGCACACAGAGCAGACACTGGGACCCAGACTTAGACAGGATAAGTGCTACATGCACCAGCATCCCACTCAGCACATGTAGGCCTGCATGGAACATACACAGCTGTTACTTCCAATCTAATTCTCTGACCTAGCCTCCGAATGAGGACATGTAACCATGGCAACACCATACTGTGGGCCTACAGTCAAACAATGGGAGTCTGAAGTGATTTTTCTTTAGTTATTCTGAAGAGCTGCATCTCCCACTCTGCTTTTCCACCCATATCAGCAAATGGAAGGCCTCAGGCACAAACCTCGAGTAAAGACTGCAATAGCCAATGACAGACCGGAAGGCCCATGCCAGATGGTCAGTCTGAGGCTAGTACTCTTTTTACTGATTGTGTAGTTTTTTTGCTCTTGAATACTGAAAGCTTATTGAGGGTGGAGCCATGGGTGTTTTTTATCATTAGTATGAACTTTGTAAGGAGAATATATTTTGTGTCACTGCCAACTGACTAGAACGTCACTGGTGATTGTATCTAGTTAAGGAGGAAAAAGTAATATGACTGTCTGTATGCCACAGACAGGGACATGGTGCATATTCTGGGTCATGAAATGCCGTAAGGCCATGTGTCCTTCAGAATGGGAGAATCTCCCCCACCCTGCCAGATGCTCAGATGGTTGCTGGAGGGCAGCACCCAGCTGGATAGTTTGATGGAAACTATCTTTGGTGAAGAGGACTGGCATGTCTGAAATCACGTGCTTTTCTTGAGTGTCAAATGAAGGCTTTTAAAGGATTGAGTCCCTTGTCCCATCTTTTAACAAGGTAAAAGGTCCTCCCAGTGCCACAATGTCTACCAAATAGGCTTTAGCCTTCATTGAGGTTGAATCTTAGGCCAGTGTCTCCCTTACTGGGTCCCATTTCCTTCTCCACACACTTCTTGGGAATGGACCCTCAAGCATGCTCTTCTAAGTTTTCTGTCCTTCCTCTTTCCTGCTCTGTATCGCAGAACTGTATTATGGAGGCAGGACTCAACCAATGAGAGGTACTCTAGGGAAAAGTTGGGAGAGTTGAGTGAAAGGAAAACTTTGGGTATTCTTTTTTTTTTTTTAACCTGTACCTTTCTGTTTTAAGTGATGTCACCTACACTGTGGCTGTATCTCGTATGGTTGTCATCATGGTTGCATGGCAGCTCCATTGGAGGTCCTTCTCGGGTCTCCCTCCAGGGAGCTTGACAGCGTAGAGTTATTTGAATTACTAATTTTCAGTACCTTGTTAGCAAACCAGCCTGGATTTACCCTCCAAATATATCCTCAACAGATTATTTTCTTCCCATCTCCACTGCTACCCTGAGTCAATGCTAGTGTTGACTTTCAGCACCGGCAAACAATTTAGACGATGGCACAAGGCTTGTAGGAAAGCTCCCCAGGACCTGCCTGGCTTGATGAGGAAAGCCAGATGCCCTTGAGCAGCAGCGAAGAACCTAACTGTCAAACACAAAGGTTATATAGCCAGTTCTTCTGAAGCAACCATGGCCTCTTGTACAATCGTCTCTCTAGTTGTCCCATGGCTTGCTTGCTGTATACTCTGCATTGGCAGCCACCATACCCTTTCCAAGGGAATCAGGCCATTTCCGTCCTCTGCTCAAAACTACCCTGTTGGGTGTATAAGTGCTGTACACTGGCTGCCTCCCCTCTGGTTTTCTCTCGTGATCTTCTAGCTACATATTCATACACCCCAAGCATACTCTACCTCAGGGGTTTTGAATTTCTTTCACATCCTGCCTTTAGAAGTTGGACCCCAGAGAGAGAGACACATAGCCTCCCTTCTCTCACAGGGTCTCTGCTTAGCTGTGACAGAAGCCTTCCAAGATTGCCCCTCCCTACCTCCTTACCTAGTCTCATATTGTAACTTATTTTTCCACAGCACATGGTATCTTTATACAGGCTGAGGATCCTTAATCTGAAACCCCAAATATGGCCCCAAATTTAAAACTTCTGAGTACTTGCATGCTGCCACAAGTGGGAAATTCCATACCTGGCCTCAAGATGAGTCATAGTCAAAGCACAGGTATGAGTCAGATATGGCGTTCATGCCTATAGTCCCAAGCTAATCAGGAGGTAGAGGCAAGAGAATCATATGCATCCATGATTTCACGGCCTGGTGAGGCAGTAAAAATTACTCTTAAAAAATAGTCACAGGTATGCTAAAGACACTGTATACCATTACCTTCAGGCTCTATGTGGAAGATGTACTAAAGCAACATAAATGAACTTGTGTGTTCAGGTTTTGGCCCTATCTTCCAGCTTTCTTATTATGTATATATGCAAATACTTCAAAAATCCCAACAATGAAGCACTTCTCTCCCCAAATGTCTTAGTTTCTATTCCTGTGGTGACAAACCAATCTTACAAAAGCAATTTAAAGGAGAAAGAGTTTATTCTAGCTGGCAGGTCAAGGCATAGGCCATCACAGTGGGGAAATCAAGGCAGTGAGGGCTTGAAACAGCTGATCATATTACGCCCACAAACCGGAACTGAGAGCAATGCTTCAAGACAGTGATGAGCTCCTCCCTCCTTCCTCTTATGCAGCCCACACTCCCTTGTCCATAGAATTATCCCACCTGCAATTAGGACAAGTCTTCTAATATCAATCTAATATCAATGTAATTAAGACAACCCCCCCACATCTGACTTTCACACAAACTCTGATGCCTCATATTTGACCACGTCTCCTGGATGGGGAGGCCTAGTGACACTCAGAGGAAGGATAGCAGGCTACCAAGAAGAGACTTGATACCCTATGGGCATATACAGGAGGAGAAGGTCCCCCTCAGTCACAGTCATAGGAGAGGGGAGTAAGGGGAAAATGGGAGAGAGGGAGGAATGGGAGGGTACAAGGGATGGGATAACCATTGAGATGTATTATGAATAAATTTTAAAAAAGACAACACCCACAGACATGCCTATCAGCCCTTCTCACAGGTGACTCTAGACTCAGCCAAGGTGACAACAAGCATTAGCTACCACACTATGCATTTTGGAAAAAGAGTATTCAACCTATACACTCCTGTTTGTGTATTTTCAGTTCCCCTGTATTAACCTGTAAGTTCCCTGAGTGTAGGATTTTGTCTTGTTCGCTGTTATACACCTAGGTCACCACCTGAAACACTTCATGGATTTGATTAGAAAAACAAAAAAAGTTTAACTCCCACTAAAATGTCTGAAAGTGGGTCTGGAGAGATGGCTCAGTGGTTAAGAGCCCTGACTGCTCTTGCAGAGGGCGTGGTTTAATTCCCAGCGGCCACGTGGCAGCTCACAACTGTCTGTGTGTAATTCCAGTTCTGGAGGATATGGCATTCTAACACATACATGCAGACAAAACTCCAATGGAACAGGATGGTGAGGGAATGTTAGGAAGAGCCTTGACTTTGCACTGTCAGAATCCTGGGCCCTAGAAAGTCATGTAAAAACACCCCACAAGGCTGGGCAGTGACTGGTAAAGATGCGGTATGCTCCAGTTTGTGTGCAAGAGCACTGGCTGCCATGGGGTTGAGTGAAGAATACATGCTTTATTGCCAAAAGGGACATCCTAACTCTGCAACTTTCTGACCTAGTCTAAATTTAAGGTAGCTCTGAGCCTGAACCAGGAAAGGCACTAATTCCTGCTTGGATCAGGCTCAGTCCATTCTCTTTTATAAAGACTGAGTTGTTTTTACAGTTAGGATTTTCAACAATCGAAAGAAAAATAAGCTTTTGGAATTACCAGCTTCCAAAAGTTCAGTAGTTGAAAGCCAATTCTAACAAAGCCATGAGCCTCAGATAGCTACCTATGGATAGACCTTTGGCCAACATATTTACCTATGGATAGACTAGTGGTCATCATATTTACCTACAGATAGACCAATGGCCATCATATTTACCTATGGATAGACCAATGGCCATCATATTTACCTATGGATAGACCAATGGCCATCATATTTACCTATGGATAGACCAATGGCCATCATATTTACCTATGGATAGACTAGTGGTCACCATATTTACCTGTGGATAGATTAGTGGTCACCACAAGTCTTTATCTTTTGCACAAACATTAGTATTCTTAGACTAAAAGACATTTGCTTTCAATCCCAGACATCTGGCACAGCAAACATAGAAAAGCCATTGATGAGAGTAAAGCTGATGTATCAGAATACTCACCACGACACACCTTTTCAGGGATGCAGATGCGTTTGTGGCCGTAGTATCGTATGTCAGACCCGCTGTCCAGACTTGGAAAGCTGATGTCCACAGGCTTTGCGTGAGCAGCCTGTACTCGGTGTTAGTCATTTCTTAGGTATGTCTCCTTGTGGTTTGACAGAGGAAGGCTGTCTTACTTTATCCTCATTATATTTTACACAGACAGATGGTCATTGGCCTCAGTATTAATTCTCGTACAGTTAAGCCCTTACTGAGTTGTTTTCAGTTCTGTTACAGAACAGCTCAATACTTGCTTGCCTTTAGTTTTGTTTTGTTGTTACAACACGGGTTGTAAATGTGAAGTACCAGACTGAAACTTTTCCTGGATAGAGGCTGCCCTTTTTCTAGTGGCTCTGTGACCTTACATAAGTCATTTGCCCCTGGAAGGATCTGCCCTGAAGGGGACTTTGGAGCACCCCCCACCCACCACCCCAGCATAAACAGTTAGTTTACGCTTCTTCAATTTAGAGAAGCCATGTAATGAAATGTGTGTTATAGGAAGATGAAGATACCTGAGATGGATAGACAGACAGACACACCACATAAGCTCTCTCTCTCTCTCTCTCTCTCTCTCTCTCTCTCTCTCTCTCTCTCTCATACACACACACACACACACACACTTTCTTTTGCTTATAAATGCAAACACAACTTCAGAACACACATAAGAAATTGGTTATTGTGGTTACTTGCAGGATGTAGGGGAGAAAAGAGACTTTTAATTTAATAAATATAACCTTAAATTACTTTTACATTGTCCTATGCATAGTCATTTTCTTTTTACTAATAGTAGTTTTTAATGTCGCCAGAAATACATCTTATTTTTACTTAATACACTTTATTTTTAAGATTAAAAAATGCTTTTTTCTATATAGCTCAGCAAAACCCAATAAAGACCCAATTTAGTGAAATCCTATTACTTTTCTTGGCTTCCATTTGGTCGCTTCCATGTTGCAAGGAGCATGAGCTTTGGAATGAAAATTACTGGGGTACAAGTCCCGGATGCAATATTTGCAAGCCTGTATTAAGGGCTCTATTCAGGTAGCTTACTTGAACTACAGTTTTCTTATCTCAAAAACAGCTCAACAGTGAAGAGCTTTGGCTACTCATGCAGAGGGTGAGAGCTGAGTTCCCAGCAGCCATGCCAGGTGGCTTTAGTTGTAATTCCAACTCCAGAGATCAGTGTCCTCACCGGGCCTTCTCAAGCACCTTTACTGTTGTGAACATAACTCGACAGACAGACAGACAGACAGACAGACAGACAGACACACACACACACACACATACACACACACACACACACACACACACACACACACATGCACACCATACAAGTAAGATAACTCTTAACAACAACAACAAAACCCCAATAGCAATATCTAAAGATAGATCTGTTGGACAGACTAGAAATTAAGTGCCTAGCAAAAAGCAGGCTGCAGAAGCAGCTTGTTATATTGTTGTAATTTTCCCATTTTTGCTTTTAAAAGACAGCAGTGATAAAGTAGCATTACTTTCAAAGGTAGCTGTCTAAATACTTAGTCCTGAAACATAACATTCTAAAATATTCATGTATTTTAAAAATTATTTTATACAATAACTATTTCTCAAGTGTGTACTTTGTGCTCAGCATTGAGTAGGATACTACCAAGATGAAAAGAATCTGAACCTTATTTTTAAGATGTTAAAAAAAAAAGATGTTCCTCGTCTATGGGAGAGGAATTAGAGAAGAAAAAAGTCATTTGAATAGAAACTAGAGCCAGGAAAATACTGAGGAAATAATCACCCAGTGGAATCATATGAAATCCACTCAGCTTTGACATTTTTACAAGTTTATAGATGAACGCTTTCAGTAGGTATCAAAGCACTGCTATTTTAAATTCATAACCTGAGTCAGAGAAATAAAGGGGATTAAAGGGTCAGAGGCCACCACCCATTAATGCTTTCCAATCAAAAGAACTAAACCAAAACAAAACCCAAACAAATAAAAACAAAACCCAGGGGTTTGGAACACTAAAGATCTCTCACCCCAATTGCAGCCAGCACCTGGACCAAGATATTTCTCAGAGAAAGTCTAAGTTTTTACATATGTCCTGGCTGTACTCAAGTATGACCTGGCATTGTATAAACTTTAGCAGGGAGATATGAGCAAACATCTGTTCACCTCAGATTGGGGAACTGATGATGATCAAAGGACTGACTCCACTCTTGACTAGCTTGGTGAACCATGAATTCATTGGGCTACTTCCAGGAGTGTGGGTGACCCCTGAACAGCTGTGTCACTGAAACGTCTCACCCCGTCATGGTGATGACTTTTCCACAGCGGCGTAGGTGAGCCCTCCAATCAGTTAATCTTTTACCCCCTCTAACCTGGCACCCCCAGAGACCATGTGCAGCTGGGGCACATCACATAGGGCTAGAGTGGAGACACAGATGGTAGGAGAGTGTGCACACGTGAGTGTGCACCTAATGTCCCTCACTGTCTCCTTATATGAGTTAAATTCAATGGGCCAGATTCTGAGGGTCTCTCATGATCACAGCTGATCTGATTAAAATAGTAGGTGCCTATTTTGCTCAAATTGATCCCAAACCATCTGTAATTCTTTTTAGTCCTGTAGTCGCCAAGCACACTGACTTCAACCATTTGGTCCCCCCATACTCAACTGTTCTTAACTGTGTCTCATTTCAAGAAGACAGGAGACTTTAAGCCTAAATTTTCTGTGAGTCGCAAGACTCGTGTGCTGTGTGAGTCAGGTAAACAGACTCCATGTGAAATTTGAACAAAAGTACTGAAATAAGCATATCCAGCCTTGAGTCGCTTTGGCTAAGATTTGTGTTCTTGGTCCTTATATGACCTTGTTATAACCAAAACCTTCCTTCATTTCACCTAGGAAAGTGACATTTAACATTGGAGTTAATTCTATCCATGTCACTAAAACCAGGTAAGGGGATCAACAGAAATGATTTCTGATGGGAAGGAAAAATATTTTGTCTATTTGGTCATTTGTCTCTGTTCTTCATGCATAGCACATCCTGTATCCTAAACAATTAGCTGACTGATGGGCCTGACTCTATCTTATGATACTTGAGTGATAGAATGCCTTCACTCAAAGGACAACTCTTCAAGCTTATTCAGTTTGGTAGAAAGTTTTGTGGACCATGAAACTTGAATACATTATATAAGCTAATGATTCCTCCTATAATTCCAATTGCCTAGAAATTGGGTGTATAGCCCAGTGGTAGAGCATGTACTTGGTGTGTACAAATCCCTGGGTTCAACCCCAAACAAAGAAAACAAATAAAAACATTTGTACTTTTCCAGGATTTTGTTTCCTTATAAACAGAGTGAAAAGATGGTATACACGACCACCCAGGTGCTCTGACCTATGATTTTCAACCCATCAAATGTAATGGACACAAATGAGCCTGGACTCTCTTTGTTTGGCTTTAGAGAAAGCAAAAGACACCAAACACTTTGCTTAATTCCATCTCAGGGAAGGACAGCATTTCTAACTGCTCAAAAGATTAGGGAACGGATCTCTCTGCGTCCAACAGTGAAAAATTCACAAGTGACCTCATGGACGGGTTATGAAACATGGCTTTCTTGGCCAAAGGTCAACTGCTCAAAGCTGTTCTCTTTTATTCCACTCGAGATCACCAAGTCTCTGTGCTTCCCAGTCCCACAGTTTTTCTGTGTGCTCACCTTAAATCTCTCTGTGCTGTCCAAGCGCATGGTCTCTCTGGGCTTATCTTAAACCCCTGCCCCTCTCTCCACCACCTGGAAATACTTTCTCTTTTTTTCTGTTGCTCTCAAATGCCCTTCTCTCTACCAGGCCATCACTTCTCAGCCATCCTGGGTGCATCTCCTTTTCATCCCTATTCTGAATATTGACTTGATCTCTTCTGCCCTCCCTTCTCTCTACACCATTCGTCTAGCTCATCACTTCTAGCCTGGGGGATAGCTAACACTGTTTGTCTGCTGGTAATCCTCAAATATATGTCTTTTTGCTAGATTGCTACCTGAACTTCAGGAGCCCATATGCAGGGTTTTCTGCATATTTTTGCATTTAAATCTCTAACTAGGGACTCAGATGGCACAAATCCACACTAGAGCTATTGGATTTTCTGGTCCCTATTTTGGCTTTTCCTCAGCTATCTTCCCAGGTGCGATCCATCTCCATTTATTGCACCATCGTCTATTCAGTTGTAAAAATCACCTAGAAATAATCTCTTTTTTGGTATGACTTTCGGTCTTTTGTTTTGTTTTGTTTTGTTTTTTTGTTTTCTGTTTTCTGGTTGTTGTTGTTGTTGTTTGTTTTTTTTTTTGAGATAAGATCATGCAATATATCCCTGATTGTCCAGGAATCACCTACTGTGACCTGTAACTAGGAGTGATCCCCCTGTCTCTGGCCCCCAAGTGTTGGGATTACAGGGATGTGTCAGCACACCAAGTTTAGAAACTATTCACAGTTTTCCTTGTTTCCCATAGATGCTGTGACTGTCAGTGATGCTGTTGTCACTCTTAATCCCAGCACCACCTCTTAAATCCCCCTTTAACTCCACAGGGTTTGTAAGCATTGCCTCTCTATCTCTCTAGCCTTCTCTCCCTCGCTGACTAGAAAAACTGTTTACTCACTTTTTATTTTTTTCACTTCACTTTTTTGGGGGGGTTTATAAAGGATCCAGGGAGTGGTTTTAAAAGAGACCACACCTCACCTGCTCTCTCCTCATCATGTCATCAGCTCAGTTGTTCACTTGAAACTACCTCCCACCACGATGCCTGTTCTATGCGAGTCGGATAGCTATTTGGGTTTTTTTCTTCACAATTGAATCCCCAGAGCTAGGCACAAATAGACACTCTATAGATATTTGCTGAATGAATGAATGAATGAATGAATGAATGAGTAATCTGTTTATGCGGAAAACAGCTAATATTGTTTGTGAAATTTTTCCTGTCTATGTAAATAGATGTTCTGATAGAAAAGAAAGAATGAAAGAAAGAAAGAAAGAAGAAAGAAAGAAAGAGAAAAGAATAACCAACCCCTTTAACCTCGGTGTGGTAGCTCACACCTTTAATCCCAGTTCGTGGGAAGCAGAAACAGGTGGATATCTGTGAATTTGAAGCCAGACTGGTTTATATAGTGAGATCCAGACCAGCTGGGACTACATAATGAGACTCTGATTCAAAACAAACAAACAAATAACTTTTTTTTTTCTTTTGGTTGCACTAGGAATTGAACCCAAGGTCTTGTACACTCCGGGAAAGCACTCCAGTACTGACCCAGATCCCTAGGCAGGATAGTGTTTTTTTTCTTTTCAACAGTCTATGTCCAAAGGGTTAGCGTTTGTACCGTGGGTAAGTTGACACACCCATGGAGAAGCAGACAGATGTTTGTGCTCCTCCTTTGCTGCACAGACGCATTGTCCCTTACTGTGTAGCATCCTCCCAGTTTGACAGCTTGGAGGCCTGGAGCTGGTGTTCTATACCTTTCTTCTAGGTGAGCTAGAAGTGACATGTCTTTGGAGGAAGATGGAGCATCCAGAGAAAACAGTGATCTATTCTGTAACCGAGCTTGTTTAATGAGAGCTGCCCAGCATACACTTGGTCCCTGGAGTTTTGCTTTATGACATGCAACTGTGAACAACACTGAAGCTACATTCCCACATCTGTCTAAGCCTTTTGTGCACCAAACACTAACAATGAGAACAACGTACAAAAATGGGCTTAACTTCAATGAAAACAAATTAAGCATGCAGTCTTTCTGTTTGTCTATAAAGCAAAAGGCTTATAAAAAATTGACCATAAAACATATGGGTGACTTTGGATTTAATTGAATTCTGAAAGTTAAACAATTGTTTTCCTACCTTATATCCCCAACAGTCAATTAACAACAAAATTTTATTAAGCTTACACACACTGCCCCTGGTGGAGGGGTGTGTATGGTAGGAAGCTGTAGCAAGTCATATCCTACGAAGATGCACATATGTATTTCTGTATGTTATCATCCTGTGTTTCTAAACAACTGTGACCGCTCTTCCTATCTGCAGATCCAACCAACTGTGGGCTGTAAATAGACACAGGAAGCAAACTGTGACTGGACTAAACATGTCCAAACCTGTTCTTTGTCAACAGCTGGTCTGCAGCACTCAAACCATGTTAAGTGCTGTGAGTCATCTAGGCATGATGTAATGCACCCAGCAGGACAGGCAGAGGTTACATGCAAACACTTTGTCACTAGAGTTTCTGGTATCCTCTGTGGACCTAGAACCAAATTCCTTGAAAACACCAAAGGATAGCTGTGTTGTAATGGGGAGAAACCCAAAAACATGAAAAGGAGGAAACAAAGAAGAGGAAATAGCAACCACAGGAACTTCGGAGTAGAAACACCCAAAGGCAAGTTTTTCCTTTGTTAAGGAGCTGCTAGGAAAAGCCCTTGTGTGGGGGACAGGGTGGTAGGAAAGCTGGAGGCTGCCCACTCTTCTAGGTTTCCACATTGACTGTTACAGTTGAGTCAACAGGTGTGGACAGACTGACGGCAGCAAAGAATGCATCCGCAGGATTCACCAGTGAGTCCACTTGTAACTAAGCGCACTTCACTAGATCATTAATCCTGCTTTTCCCTCACAAGAGCCAAATGCTGATTTTATGTCCAATTATTTACTTAGTTGTAAATCCTCTTCACAGGGTTAGGGCGAGGGCGAGAGAAAGGGGGAGGTGGCAGGGTGTGCAGTATGTGTTAGCTTAGAATCTGTGCTCATTTAAAATTCTGATACCTTGTCCGCCTAATTTTGAATTAGACTTGAGTTTTTAAATCAGAGTATTAAAACATTATTGATTTTGAGTGTTGAGATTTCTTTTTTTTGATTGCACTTTAAACGTCACCCCAAGAAGATGAGAAAAAGCAAGATGAATGCTGATGTCTAGAATTCCAGCCTCAGAGGAAGAAAAAGCTGTGTTCTTAAATGTGACTCGTTGAGCAGAAACGACAAGGGGTCATGGTTTTGGACTAAGTTCTTGAACTAGACTCCAATGCTTCAGGCTAAAACTCAAGATGGAGTCACTCATACTCCACGTCACTAAACCCAAATTAGGATGTCATCTGACCTTCTTTTCTTGACCTTCTTTTCTATCAGGACAGAGGGATAAAAACCACAAGTCCAAACAAGATCGGTTTCCATCAGCACAATAATAGTTTTCTGAGTAAAAATCTTTAGTGCGCGTGCGCGCGCGTGCGCGCGTGTGTTTTGCCTTTATGTGGCACGTGAGTGGCAGGAGCTTGCAGAAGCCAGAAGGAATTAGATCCCTGAAACTAAAGTGACATATAATTGTGAGCCACCATATGGGGCCTGAAGCTAAAGCCTTCATTCTCTGGAAGAGCAGCCAGTGTTCTTAACTGCTGAACCATCTCACCAGCCCCAAGTTCCCCGACTTAGTCCTGTGAAAACTTAACCTGAAGCTAACTGATCTGTTTTTCTATTGCTTTCTGTCTTTATCCCCACATTACCAGGGAAATAACTTTGAAACAACAGATCTACTTTTCCCCCCCCTAACCTTACCTTCTGGTTGTTTTGTTGCTTATTTTTCATTCTGTCTATAAAACCTCTTTCTTCTGCTCATCCTATGGAACACTTATTCTATTTTATGGAAGGAAGTGGTGCTAGATTCTAGGATTGCAAAATAAAACCAAGAAATCTTTAAACTGAATTATAATTTTTGTCTTTTGACAAATTGACAAGTGTGTGTGTGTTTGCTTTTAAAGAGTAACAGATACTCTTTCTTTAAAAAAAAAGATTTATTTATTTTATGTATAGGAGTGCTTTATCTGCATGTACACTTGTGTGCTAGAAGAGGGTATCAGATCTCACTATAGATGGTTGTGAGCCACTATGTGGTTGACGGGAATTGAACTCAGGACCTCTGGAAGAGCAGACAGTGCTCTTAACCACTTGAGCCACCTCTCCAGCCTGACAAGTATTTAAAAAGAGATTAAAACATAATGATAATGCTTTGGAATTCATGAGGCAGGAGAGGAACCACAGCCCTTCGTGGCCTGGCTCTGCCACTTTGGCCTGAATGACATCCGGATGCTGTTGCAAGGATCTCCCATGCTCGTAAACTAGAGAGTCAATATTATGGAAACAAATAGTTATACTACCAAAAACAATCTGCAGATTCAGTCCAATCCCCCCAAAATTCTAATGTAATTCTTCAGAGAAGTAGAATTAAAAAAAAAAAAGTCAGAGTGACGGAGGAATGACTCAGCGGTTAAGAGCATTGATGCTCTTCCAGAGGACTGGTGTTCAATGCCCAGAGTGCACATGGTGGCTCACAGCCATCTGTAACTCCAGCTCCAGGGGATTCCAATACCTTCTTCTGACACCAGGCATGCAAATGTTGCATGTCAGGCAAAAACACCCACACACATAGAAAAAAGGTCATATGGAAGCGTGCGCATGCACACACACACACACACACACACACACACACACACACACACACACACACCATATCACCAAAACAACCTTTGCAAAAACAACAATGCCAAAGACATCACCATACCTGATTTCTACTAACGTCCTTCTGAATATGGTTCGTTTCATTTAACGTAATGATCTCCAGGTCTATCCGTGTTCATGTGTCATAATTTCTTTTTTCTTTATGTCTGAAAGGAATTCTGCTGCGTATATGCACAGCATTTTCTGTATTGATCATCTGTTGATGGGTGTCTTGGCTAGCTAGTGACTATCACTGATAAGACAGAAATAAACATGGGTGTACACAGATCTCTGGGACATGTTGCCTTTTTAAAGGACAGGAACCCTTTTTACCCAATATTATCACTTTCATTGCAGGTAGGCAGTGAAATGAAATGAGATTAAAAAAATAAGCTAAAGGCATTCATTTTAATAGACCACAACCCTTATTATTCTTCTGCTCCCTAAAGTATATATTCATACCTTATGGAAAAAAACTTTGTAAACGTTTAATTCTGCATGAGTCCCAGTCTCTTAATAAAACATATCTTCCACAGTGAACTGTAAGGTTTAAAGACAAATGTAGGGTCTGGCTATGAATCAGAAGACATGCCTAGTACATGGAGAATGCAAAGACAGTGAGAGAGATTAACTCAACCCCTGAGGTTAAAAACTTTGTTGTCTTTAGGCTTGTACGATGTGCCTTGCTCACATCTCTAAGGCAAGCAAATAGTACATTTTTACCTTTTCTGCATAAAATACTCCTGACTCATTTTCAAAACAAGACCATCGAGATTATCGAAAACAGAAGTGTCTCTGGACTTTTTCCAGGGAATACAAGGCAGCCGTGGGGACGCTTTGTGTAGAAGACTCTCACATGGGCTTTCAACTTAATCTCATTTAACTTGGAACCAAGCAGGAAATTCTTCTGCTATCCAAGGCCCCCTGTACTATTTCTAAAAGAAAAGACCGGCATACATTTTTTTCCCAAGCTGGACTTGATTTGTTGGTGGGGGCTCTAGGCACAGAAAACTCTAGAAGAAATAAACCTCTTGTATGGTTTTCTTAGCTACGTCAGAACTCGTGGACAAGTTTGCCGTCACACAGTGCAGAGAGAATGTAAGTAATAAATGTCCCTTTCCTGGGCCGGGGGTGTAGTTTAGAGTTAGAAAACTTGCTTAGTATATCCAGGGTTCTGGAGTCAATCCCCAGGACTGAAAAAAGAAATGATGTGAATAAAATACAATGTTATTTTCTTCACAGAACTCAGATTGGAACAGAAATCTATAATAAAAAATAGATATGCTGCCTTGGGTCTCTGTGACCTGTTTCAGCATATCTTATTTTTCTACAACTCTAAAATGAGAGAAACCCAGCTCTCTGGGTTGCTCAGAGAGGTTCAAATTGCTTACCATAAAGCACGCAGACCAAGACTCAGATAGGAGTGATCACTCCCATAAACGGTAGCTGTTTTTGTAAGTGCTGTTGTTTCTATCACTGAGCTTGTTGGGAACCTGGGGCCAAGCAACAGGGAGAACAGAGAGATAACAAGCATAGCGATTCTTCATCTTTGGGGACAAATCTAGGATAAAATCCAGGACCTATTAGTTTTCTGGAGATGTTGGAGGGAAAAAAAACCTCTCATCTCCATCAGTAAGGAGCATCTTCCTTATGGGGTCACTGCCCACACTTCGTGAGCTGAGGCCTTAGTGTAGTGTCTAACACACAAGCCATTAATAAGTGGTCCAGGAGACGGTGTCATCATTCACCTTCTTACCCAGTCTCCATCAATATCAATATGCTCAGGAAATGCCCGTTTGGTTTTAGAGTCTGTAGAAACTCTGAAATGAGATGTAAGGGCAAAATTACCAAGTGTCATGTCATGGTGCTTGCAGCCCAGGGCACCATGATGAAAAACATGCTGCAACACACCAGCACCTGGTAGCAGAGACCAAGAGGAGACTGACCCTCTGAACCCCTACCATTCACTCTCCTGCCTTGCTCGGTGCTGTCAAATGTCTCCAAGACGGTATCTTTAAATCACTCTGAGGCTCAAACTCAGGGCATCTTGGGCACAACTGCGGATAACTGTTCCTATGATAGAATGATGGCAAATACTGTCTGGTCTTTTTATTTTTTATTTTTTTTATTTTCTTCAATAGCTGGGCTGATATTATGCTCAGCATAAGACGGTTTGCAAATGTGTCCAAACTCATGTGACAGGACCACATTCACAAAAACACAGATGGCTTCCAGACAACCAAAATGACAAATGAGAGGGGTTAATTAAAAATACACTATTTTTGCCCCCCTTTTCCTCTTTTGGTAACATTTTATTGTGAGTAGCTGTCTCTGTGGAAAGGTAAGGAGCGGGGAGATATTAGGAGTAGCGGGACGCGTTTGGAGCCGTCCACTTCCAGCTCTTACGTGCATCTGTCGTTTTATCTTCTCTCAATAGCAGCTCAACAGCTCACTCGACAGACAAGAGGTCATTTCAGCATGACAGAAATTAAGTCATTATTGATAATTATTGACATGGTCTTTAATTGCCGTAGTCAAGAATGTGGGATTTATGCTCTAAAGCTATCATAATTTCCTTTTCAATTTAACACTCTGTAACGCACATGTTAATGAAGTAGGCAAGTCCTAGTTTATGAACCCAACCTTGGAGTGAATCATGTTGCACGGCTGTTCCGCGGCTCTTCCGCTGCATCTCCAGCATCGTTTCTCTCATGCTATTCAATATTCAGGACAGACTAAGGTTTATGTTGACAACCAGGAT
This sequence comes from Acomys minous, assembly GCF_964271855.1. Lineage (NCBI taxonomy): Eukaryota > Metazoa > Chordata > Mammalia > Rodentia > Muridae > Acomys > Acomys minous. Next base: position 36,391,795 of record NC_140484.1, on the reverse strand, counting down.
GAAAATCTGTCCTGCCCTACAGAACTCAGGGTTCATGCATGTTCCCCATGTTTTCTGTGTAGCAAATATGAGCTCAGGGAGACACTGTCAGCATCAATTCACACACACATACGCACACGCACACACACACAGCTCACATATTTCTCAATGGCATCTGTAAAAAAAGAAAAAAAGAAAGAAAAAGGAAAACATTTTCAGAAACAAGATGTGGTTCCCAACACTTACTCCCTTTTTTAAGGATTTGCAATAGAACAAGCACAGAGCTTTTCTATCAATAAAGTTTATACTCTTGGTGCAGAATCAAAACATACTTGTAAGAGAAAAATCCTCTGGAATTGGATCCCGAAAATGTGTGTGTGTGTGTGTGTGTGTGTGTGTGTGTGTGTGTGTGTGTGTATGTGTGTGTGTGTGGGGGTGGTGTGCGTGTGTATGTAGCTTATGTATTTTATAATGTTACAGAAATAGAATTCTCTAGAGCAGTGGTTCTTAACCTGTGGGGCAAAGCCCCATTGGGGTCAAATGACCCTTTCACAGGGCTCAGCTAAGACTAGCAGGAAACAGATATTTACATTATGACTCATAACAGTAGCAAAATTACAGTTATAAAGTAGCAACAAAAGGAACTTTATGGTTGGGGTCACTACAGCATGAGGAACGGTATTAAAGGGTCACAGCATTAGGAAGGGATGAGAGCCACCTCTCTAGGAGGCTAAAAAAGAAAAGGCCCTGAGTTGTAATTGCGAACTAGACTTGGCCCTAAGACACTGAGCCCGTTTCCTAGGGAGTGCAGCGTATTCAAGCCCCAAACAACACTCCAGCTCTCCTTGGCAGTGAGGCAGAACGGTTTCAAATAAGGCGTGGAAATTTCTCTGAGCATCTTGCTAAGTTATAGATCACACTGCTGCACCGCTGTTCTGTGAGGAACAGAGTTAGCACTGGTCCACGTGTCTGGTGGGACAGCCAGCTTGCAGGCACACTGAGCTGAGTGTCCTTTCAATGCATTTGGAGTAAGAGGAGATGAGGTTGAAATTCAGGAGGGTCCCTTAAAACTGCCAAAGTAGGGTAGGTGGGGGGCCTTGAAGTTCCCTGGACTTTTCTTCCAAGATAACACTGACGCCTCAGAAGTGAATCCTCCAAATGGCTCTAAGAGCTAATTCTAATCTGTTACTGGAAAAATAAACACCGAGTACATTCCCCTGCCTCCGCTGCTGCCTTTCTTCCCAAAGGCTTGTGACTGCATGGGACACATGCTGCTAGCTAGCTGTAACAGAGAAACTGAGGACGGAACTTGGATTTGTGACCTCGCCAGTATTTTGTAGAGACTCTCCATGATCTCTAGAGTGGCACACACAGTCTGTCAGTCTGCCTTCCCTGATGCTGACCTCTGCACGTACCCAGGTGCCACCCTACGTTCTAGGGTAGCTGGTGCAGAATGCACAAACTCAAGCCTTTGCGGCCAGGAGCGCTTGTGCCTGGCAACCATCTCCATGTTGGGTTTGTATATAAAATCATTACATTGTAGTGATGACCAGCGAGTACCTGGCAGACACTTGTCATAGACCCTGTCTACGATGTGGCTATGTCACAGGGCTCCCTTTCCACTTCTCACTGGGAACTGGACAATTTTCTGTCACTGAAGTTCTCTTAGACACAAGCTGCCCTCTGGCATCCTCTTGATTTGAACTCTTTCTGCTGAATCCTTTCTTTGCCAGGATTTCCCCGCTATTCCACAAGCAAGCAATGGTCTCTACTTCCCAAACAAAACAAAATAACTGAATCTCTCTTCTAATATTCAATTTTTTTTTTGCTGATAAATTTCCACCAAACATCAATGCTCTGCTTCTGTCCTCAGCATCCCACGGTAAGTGTACCTGCTGAGCATCCATGCTCTGTGAATGGTCAAGCCTAGTGGCCAAGCTGCAGGGTGGTACACCTCATGAGGTTGACGGGAACCTCTCAATGGCAGGCATAACCCGCTGGCTTCTGGGCACCTCTCTTTCCCAGCCCCCTGCATGCACGTTGGCTTCTGTGCACCTCTCTTTCCCAGCCCCCTGCATGCACGTTGGCTTCTCTGCACCTCTCTTTCCCAGTTCCCTGCATGCATTGCCTCATTCCTTCTGCTTCTTTCATGCCTTCACCTCCTTCCCATACCTAGTCCTTAAATGCAAGTGTAAAGCTCCATTCTTGGCCTCCGGCCGCTATCACCGAATGCCTTCTCCTTTAGCTGACCATCATCTTGGGTCAAGATTTTGCCCATTTGTTTGCTTGAAGACTCTGCAGCCACTGTCTGTCCCAGACTACAAATGACTTTTAGATTCTTTTTACCCCCAATGGTTTCTGAAACCTTACTAAAGGAAAAAAAAATATCAATCAATTACTAGGAGAGCTAATAGTTGATCACTCATCCATCAGCAACTTGCACCATTTATTCAGTGCAATATTAAACAGTATTGGAAGATAGATTAACTATTAGCTCACAGCATCCTAATAGTTTAAGTGGGAATTACAAAATGTTTTGGGACCCTATTTTGGACTACAAAGGGAGTTTACCTTCCCATTTCCATTCTCTGGAGAACAAGGGCCAGTCATTCCTTTATTGATCTGCATCAACTGCATCCTGTTTTAGGTTCTGCTGATACTATAACTCAATACCAGCTCCCTGGCCACACCAGGTATGAGCATAAAGCACATCATGTAACTTCAAATCTCTGACAGTGGAAGGCTCACACAAGAATGGGTGCTGCCAGAGCGATGCTGCTTCCTTTAAACACCCATCTCCCTCCCTCCCTCCCTCCCTCCCTCCCTCCCTCCCTCCCTCCTTCCCTCCCTCAGATGGTTTCTTCATCAGGTTAGAGCACTGAGGATGGGTTTAGTATCATAACCAAATTAGAGTGAAGACATTGGCCACACAATACACATGCTCTAGCAATTTTTTTTTAAAAAATTTTGAATCTTGGGCAACTGTCCTCCAGTAAATACTTTTACACTTCCTAAAAGCAGTTATTATCCAAGGAACGTAAGTTTTCTCAGATGAGCATGTGAGTGAATGGAGGGAGGTAAACAAACAAAAAATTAAATTAAATTAAATAGGTGAAGTCTAATAGGGGAGCAGCAAGAGTAAGGGGGAAAAAACCAGAAATTTATTCCAGCTACAATGCAATTCTTCCGACTGTAAGGTAGCATCACGTGGCATACTCCTGAGCACATTCCTGAGATACTCTGTTGTTCTTATCTTTGTCTGTGCTTTAGATCTGTGTAGTCTCTGGCACTAGGGGGTCTTCTGGGCTTGGACCACATGGCAGTGAACAAATGGATAAAAGAGTTTTAGAAAGAGTTAAAGCAGGAGACACTGTGATCTGAGGCTATCAAGACAAAGGCTGCCCTCACTGTTAACATGTGGATGATGGACTCTTGTTGTAAATGCAGCCTTAGGTGGGTTGAAGGGGTGGTCTGTAGGCAAACAGATTGCCAGAAAGAATTCCCCACCTTGATATGGGCTGTCGTTAGTCTTACATTGTGGTTTGCCAGCGGACATGTCACCTGCAACTGGACATGTAGAACACTGTGCGAGGGTCTCGGGACAAATCACTAAGTCCCTTATTAATCCGTTTCAGTGCCATAGTCTGTGATTTTTGCATTGTTCCTCACTATTCCTATGTGTGCTTAAAGGCCAGGCCCAAACTCCTGAGTATCCTGGAGGTGAGAAAGGATTTGTCCCTTCTCACAGGGGCTCTGCCTGACACAGGCACTTGACTGGGAGGAGGTAGGAGAACCTCTCAGCAGCCTAATACCACCTTCCCAAACTAGAAACCTGAGGGTCACTTTTTTTTGTTACTGGCATCCAAAGACATCTGGCACTGCAAATTGAGTCCTCTTTGTAGTATTTTAATCATTTCTCCCCTTTCTTTTTTTCTTTTTCTTTTTTCATTTCATTTCTCCTCTTTCATACACAACTCCCCCTCTCCAATTCCTCCGTGTCTCACATCTCAGACCACTGAACAGTCCTCAGGCAATGTCTCTGCTTTAAGAGCCCCCTACACGGAGTAGGCTCATAGCTACTGAACACACAGGTGTAGGTGTGGCATAACCAATGTCTAGTGGGAAAGTCATATAAATAGATCTAGAAATGTCTAGATAAAAGTATTTCTTTATTCCCTTTCAAAAATTATCCATCGATTTGCATTTCCCTGATGACTAAGGAGGTTGAGCATTTCTTTAAGTGTTTCTCAGCCATTTGATATTCCTCTGTTGAGAATTCTCTGTTTAGTTCCATGCCCCATTTCTCGATTGGGTTATTTGGTTTGGTGGTATTTAATTTCTTGAGTTCCTTATATATTTTGGATATTAGACCTTTGTCAGACTTAGGGTTGGTGAAGATCTATTCCCAGTCTGTAGACTGTCGCTTTGTTCTCTTTACAGTGTCTCCTGCCTTACAGAAGCTTCTCAGCCTCATGAGGTCCCATTTATTAATTGTTGACATTAATGTCTGGGCTGTTGGTGTTCTGTTCAGGAAGTTGTCTCCTGTGCCAATATGTTCCAAGCTCTTTCCCATTTTTTCTTCTAAGTGACTTAGTGTCTCTGGTTTTATGTTGAGGTCTTTAATCCACTTGGATTTGAGTTTTGTACAAGGTGACAAATATGGGTCCAGTTGCATTTTTTTACACATAGACATCCAGTTAGACCAGCACCATTTGTTGAAGATGCTATCCCTTTTCCATCGAATGGATTTAGCTTCTTTGTCAAAAATCAAATGACCATATGTGTGTGGATTCATATCTGGGTCTTCGATTCGATTCCACTGATCAACCAGCCTGTTGCTGTGCCAGTACCATGCTGTTTTAATTACTATTGCTTTATAGTACAGTTTGAGATCAGGTATGGAGACTCCTCCAGAGCACCTTTTATTGTACAAGATTGTTTTAGCTATTCTGGGTTTTTTGTTTTTCCATATGAAGTTCAGAATTGAACTTTCAATGTCTTTAAAAAATTGTGTAGGTATTTTGATAGGGATTGCATTGAATCTGTATTACACCCATCAGAATGGCTAAGATCAAAAATTCAAGCGACACCACATGCTGGCGAGGATGTGGGGAGAGAGGAACACTCCTTCATTGCTGGTGGGAATGCAAACTAGTACAACCACTTTGGAAATCTATCTGGTGCTATCTCAGAAAAATGGGAATAGGGCTTCCTCAAGACCCAGCTATTCCACTCCTTGGAATATATCCAGAAGATGCTCCAGCACACAACAAGAAAATTTGCTCAACCATGTTCATAGCAGCCTTATTCATAATAGCCAGAACATGGAAACAGCCGAAATGTCCCTCAATAGAAGAATGGATAAAGAAACTGTGGTACATATACACTATGGAATACTATTCAGCTATTAAAAACAAGGACTTCCCGAAATTTGTGGATAAATGGATTGAGCTAGAAATGATCATAATGAGTGAGTTAACCCAGAAGCAGAAAGACTCAAATGGTATATACTCACTTATATCTGCATATTAGCCCAAGGGGCATGTCCCACGAAAGCCTTCACTTACCAGGAAACTGAGACAGAGGAGAGGACATTCTAGTGGGATTCTAGATGAGAGAATCATGGGAGAAAGGCAAAGTAGAAGGACCCAGAGGGTCCTAGAAGCCTACAAGTAGAACATTATGATAGGCAGATTTGGGCATAGGGGTCCCGCTCAAACTAAGGCACCAGCCAAGGACAATATAGGCGGTAAACCTTAAACCCCTACCCAGATCTAGCCAATGGACGGAACACTCTCCACAGTAGAGTGGAGAGTGGGATATGACTTTCTCACATACTCTGGTGCCTCACCTTTGACCATGTCCCCTGGAGGGGGAGACCTGATGGCACTCAGAGGAAGGACAGCAGGTTACCAAGAAGAGACTTGATACCCTATGAACATATAGAGGGGGAGGTAATCCCCCTCAGGAACAGTCATAGGGGAGGGGAGTAAGGGGAAAATGGGAGGGAGGGAAGAACGGGAGGATACAAGGGAAGGGATAACCATTGAGATGTAACAAGAATAAATTAATAAAAAAAAAATAAAAGAAAACAAACAAACAAACAAAAAAAAATTATCCATCGAGAAAGGTTATCGGTGTTGGGAGCTAACTGATTTCCCTTTAAGCCAGTTTCCTTCTATTTTACTTAAATGGCCATTTTTGTCATTTGCAATTATAATCTGTGACTACTTACAGTACTTTTGAATCGCTCCCATAAGATTCTTGTTAAATTCCTTTGGTCTATGGCTGTCACCAAGGACAGATCCTGTGTCTATGAACATCACACACATGTGTCCTATGCAATGTGTCCTGCACCTACCAACGTATCTCCCAATTGGTACTCAAAAGTTTACTGATAGATGTTCTTTAACAGTCCTTTTCTATAGACTAGGATTCATTTATGATACTATGGACCTCCGGTATTAAACTACTTGATTGTTTCATTATTTCATTCTTGGCCTCAGAGTCTGACAAGCACACTTTATTTGCTCATGAAACAGGGAAATTGGACATTCAAGCAGATCTTACTGAGTGCAGACCCTATCCTCTGGTTTCCCCAGCTGTCACCTTCCTACATATGGACTCCTTCTATGGAACAGACAATATCTACCTCTGCTTCTCCCCATCAAAATGGGCACCACTGACACCCCACACTTGAACCTTTTAGAAACACTATTTCCAGCAGCTAGTTCAAAGTCTAATAATCTTTGGATGAAACTACTTCTCAGAGCCAGCAGGTGGGCTCCCAGGCTCACACTGTGGTTGTGTATGATGGTGGAGAATGAAGGCCTTCAGGAAGCCTTGATGGAGAATGACCCAAGAGCTATCTGTCCACTGACATGTCCCAGACAAGGCATGGGCAAGCTAATCTGGACACTGCTTCACTGTTACGTCGGTAAATTACAGTGTGAACCACTGAAGACTTTCAATTCATCTGGTAGGAAGCACTAGTAAACACAACCAAAACCTCTTTCACTACAAGGAAAACTGTTGGGGGTTTTTATTCTCTATTTACTCTCAGAGGACAGGAGACTGACTAGGTTCAGAGTGTTTGCTAATGCCATGCGCTCCCCATCAGGCCTCCCGTGAGGTGAAGGGCTGGAGACTCCAGTAGGAGACTCTATTAAGAAGAATGTACAGGATGCAGAGAGGGAAGGGAAATGCCTCATTCTTCTGGGATGCTTGTGGAATGTTTGATGAACAGCTGGGCTTTAAAGCACCCATACTATTTGTATCTGTCAGCTTTGCAGTACTACAGTAAAACACCAGAGGCAACTAGCTTTACATATTAAAAAAAAGAATCATGTAGTTTGCAGTTCCTGAAGGTTCAAGACCAAGACGACACAAGCAGCCTTATTCATGTGACCTCTTGATGGCAACATATCATGGTAGGAGGACACAGAAGAGCAAAGCAGTTGTATCTGGAACTGACACAATAAGAGAAAGGACAGGCAAGGTCCTACAGTCCCTTCCAAGGACATGTCCCTAGCACCTAAGGACTTCCCAGAGTCCACAGCATCTAATTGCTTAATTATTAAATAAAATAAAATAATTAAGTTAAGTATTTAATAAAATTTAATGGATAAGTGTTTATAATTATTTAATGTGTATTTAATTACTTAAATAATAATAACTCAACAATATTTAATTAAATAATTAAAGCATAATCAAACCACAGCAGCATTTAAAGTAAACAAGAGAAGGAGAAGAGGATGGAAAGGCAGGTGTGGCGAATAGGACAGAGACAGATAGAAAGAATAAGGATGAGTTAACAGTGTCCTAGGGATCAATAGGAGAAAAGGGTAGAAGTATAATTTGAAGCAGATCATGAGGGACTGCACATGCCAAGCTAGGTAGTTTAGGGACAGATGATAGTTATCAATGGTTTTCTAAGGAGATGATGTCTCTTCTTCACTGTCCCAGAAAGGTCTGTGGAACGGCAGGCCATCATTCCCATGTCCAGTTCTCTACCATAGACAGGCGTCAGTCTGTCAGCCAGCCAGCCAGTTTATTTAACAGTGTGGAGCCTGGTCCAGTTTCTGGCCAAATGAATCAGAACCCTTGGAATCAGAGCCAGACATGACTACTTAAAGAGAAACGCTCAGGTGCTCTCTAACCAGTGCTCAGAGTCAATGTCTCGGTGAAATAAAGTGGGAGTAGTATGCAGGACAGGAATTTCATCACACTAAACTTTCTTATTCTTCAGTAACGTCCTCATATATCACTGGCAACGTGTTTTTCAGTATGCAACAGCACGGCTTCTTCCAGTTGATAGACAGGCAGTCAAACACATCAAGACCAGACCAGAGTGAATACATTTTTATGATATACTTGATTAGGTAAGCATATGAAAAAATTGAGGAAGAATATTAGAAAAATTGACAGGTGTGAAAATCAGAGTTATTCATCTGGAATGTCTGAGAAGAATTCATTACCAGCTGGCTCTACCTATTGAAATGCCCAAACCTCTATTAGCATAGCTGAGTCGGCGCTAAATTCTTGAACGGCAAGTTTGTTACATAACATAGAAATAGGACCAGGCTTTGGGTAATATAATAAAAGAAACACTGATATTTTAAGGATAAGGACTTAAGCATCAGGATATTGGAGCTGGAGAGGTGACTCGGTGCTTAGGAACACTGGCTGCTCTTCAGAGCACCTGGGTTTGATTCCTAGCACCCACATGGCAGCTCATAACCATCTGTAACTCCAGTGCCAGGGATCTGACACTCTTTTCTGGCTATGGGCTCTGCATCCACATGGCACACAGACATGCACATAAAATTAAAATAAATAAATCCTAAGACAACAAGACCTCTTCCTCGTCCTTGCTGCCCTCCTCCTCATGCGCCCCCCCCCGCCGCACCCCTGCCTCCTTCTGCTTTTGTTGAGGTACAGCCTCACCCCTGGGACTTGTGATACATCCCAGGCAAGTCTTGAACTCTCAACCCCCAAGCTCCTGAGTGATAAGCCACCCCACCCAGAAAGAGCCAGAATTTTTGTTAAATATTATTATCCCAACACAAAAGTTACAAAACACGGTCATTGTAGGTTAAGAAACTCAAGGGTGGCAAAGCAAGCATAGAGTCAGTCCCATGACAGCATTCTTTGACCTTGGCTGACATCTATACTTCAGAGAAGGAAAACATCCTAAGAATCCCCAGACATCTCTGGGGGAGAGGTCTGGGATCCAGTGAACAGCTTCCCAGTCATCGCTCTAATCTGAGGGGGAGGAACTGGGCCTGGACCTTGTCCTAGAGAGAGGCTGACAATTCTGAGAGCCTCTGTCCCATAAGCCAGCCAGGCAGAAGCTGTTCAGGCTAGATTCAAAGAGGAGTGATCAGGAAAGACATCTCCTAAGCAGGCTGAGAGAAGGGAGATGGGGAGGCCGAGGTTAGAGGCCTGCCTGAAGCTGAGGAGTGCTCCTCACCACAGCTGGGAGTCTCAGGGAGGCACCAGCACCACCAGTGACAAGAACCAATTGAGGTTGAGGTCCTAGCTCTGTGAGACAGATAAATGGCGAACCGGGCTGGGGAAGGAGGCAGAGACAGGGGCAGAGAGCACATGAGTTACAACGAAAAACAAAACAAAACAATATGAGCTTCAGAAAGAGACTACAGCCCAAGTATGTGACAGAGCCTCATTGCTTTACACACTCGAATCTTCCAGGCATGCAGAAGTTAGGTGAAGCTCTTGAGGGCTTAACATAAAAGAAATGATAAGAAAGTTCACCCTCTGGCTATAATGAAAAGCAATCGGCAAAACTACAAGCAAAAGATAGCTAAGGCTGAATTAGAAGAGTGGATGTTTATGTACAATGTGTGTACTGCTGCTAAGCTACAAATCTGGCAATAGTGTGAGGATCACATTATATGTATCATACAGTTGTCACTGTGTTAGTGTGTCAGTGGGAGTAATCTTCAGAAAAATCCTACACGACACATATGTTTATTACTCCCATTTTATTTATTTATTTTTCATTTTATTTTATGTGTGGGTATTTTGCCTGCATGTATGTCTGTGCGCCACAGATGTGCAGTGTCCATAGTGGCCAGAAAGGCATCAGATTTCCTGGAATTGGAGTTATAGATAGTTGTGGGCTGCTGTGGGGATGCTGGGAATTGAACCCAGGGATTCTGGGAAATCAAACAGTGCTCTTAGCCACTGAACCACCTCTCCTGCTCCTTCATATCTCTTTTGAGCTCTAGAGTGAACAAAATAACCAAGCCTTCTGTGCAAGATAGCTTTATGTTAACTTGACACAAGCCAAAGTCATCTGAGAAAGAGAGAGAACCTCAATAAGAAAATGTGTTCATAACATTAGTTTACAGGCCACACTATGGGGCATTTTCTTAATTAGTGATTGATGTGGAAGGGCTCAGCCAATTGTGGGTGGTGCCATCCCTGGGCTGGTGGTCCTTGGTTCTGTAAGAAAGCAGGATGAACAAGCAAGCTATGAGGAGCAAGGCAAGGAGCACCCTTCCATGGCTCTGTCTCAGCTTCTCCTCCTTCCAGGTTCCTTGCCTGTTCCTGTCCTGAATTCCTCCAGTGATGGACCATGGTTGGGAAGTATAAGCCAAATTAACCATTTCCTTCATTACTTGCTTTTGGTCATGGTGTTTGACCATGGCAGCAATAGAAACCCTAAGACAACTGCCCTTGAAGGAACAGTGTCTGATTCTAATATGAGCTGGCCATGTTAGTTTCTAACAACCTGTTCAAGCTGCTTCACATGGTAAGGAACCAACTTCGAAGGTGAAGGAAAAACAGTAGAGAACGAAGAATGGCACAAGGGCACATGTGTGGTCAGATGTCATGGACCTTATACCCAGCTGTAAGTGTCATCCTGTCTGGGCTACAGTGTGAAAAACAGACATCCGGCACGGGACATCCTCAGAGGTCCCACTCTTACACCATATGCAGAGCCTCAGCAGAACTCAAACTGCGCAGGCCCAGAACACACGGCCATGCTCAACCTGGGAGCAGGACACCAGCACAACTCCAAACAGCTGCTTCGGATGCAGCAGAAACTGTGCAGCCACATTTCTGCAGTCAGCGTCTTTTTGAGAGGTGCCCAAGGAACATTCTAGACTTGTTCTGGTTTCCAGCCTCTATCCAGCAGGGTTGTGAGTGAGTGGAGCTTCTGCTGGGAAAACTCCACAAAAACATTCAGCAGAAGTAATACAGGACCCACGGGGAGTGAGCGGGCCGGAGAACGGGGGGTGGGCAGAGCTTCCTTAACAACATGATGATGTCTGGGTCAGATGCTACAGTGACCTTCTAAGGTCGGCATAGTCCCTTTGCAATCCTTGCCAGACTTTGGGTCCAGCTGGGCCTCAAGAAGAGTCAGGCAGGATGCATCACTGTTAGTAATAACTGGCACATGACCGTGTGCAGAACTGAAACTCAGATGGCCAATGGGGAGTATCCTTAAAAGACAAGGAAAGAATTTGGGTGAAGGAAAGTGCCAGAAAGTGATGCATGCAGTGCATAGGAATATTACAGTGGAGATATGAGTACACCCTACCATGTCCCCTGCCCCCTGCCCTTAGCCTTGCTTTCCCAGCTCCCATAAGCTACAAAAGCCACCCACCTGTCTCTTGTATTGGGAAGTTTCTCCCTACTTAGACACTATCAAGGAAGCACAAAGCAGATCTTCCTCTAAATGTTTTGAGTTTCTTTCTTTCTTTCTTTCTTTCTTTCTTTCTTTCTTTCTTTCTTCCTTTCTTCCTTTCTTTCTTTTCTTCTAACCAGAATCATTCCCACATCCACCTTCTTCTCCCAAGTAAATAGTATCTACTTTAGGTTTTGTTCTTCCTCCCGGCACTCAGCTAAGGGGTTCTTAGAGAGTGAAGGTTAAGCTCCTAAGCCAAAACCAAGAGCAAAGCCCACTCTATCACCAATTGAATGGGGGCTGGAGGGATGGCTCAGTGGTTAAGAGCACTGTCTGCTCTTCCAAAGGACCCAGGTTCAATTCCCAGCACCCACATGGCAGCTCACACCACTGTGTAACTCCAGTTCCAAAGGATCTGACACTCTCACAACAATGCACAGAAAATAAAAGTAAATAAAATATTTTTAAAAGATAAATGAATGCAGAAGTTTTTATAGTATAAAATGGAGCTTATTTCCTAAGACTGAATTCAAACCTAAGATTTCAGAGCTATTTCCAATTTGAGTTTGACATAATATCACCTATTTCAACAAGTAGGAAGAGTTTACATCTATATTTACATATGTAGGTACATATGTAGGTTTACATATGTATATGCATATATAAAAATGACTATGAACCAGGCAGTCAGAGATGTGTAGAGATCTAACACTCAGATAAACCAAGAAATAGGCCTCATATAGTTTCACATAGCAGGAGAGTGATTCTGTGGTGTGAGGTGTTTGTCAACTATTCTCAGACCCCTTTAGGAAATTCTAATTTGCAAATTGATTTCTGGAATCCACTCTTCACTGGGCATTGGCATTGCTCTCTTCACTGTAGGTTAACTGACTGACCAAGGAAATATAGGAAGTGCTGTTTATGTTGCAAGGACTTGTGGGTAAAATCTGTGGCATTTACAGCTTTCTTGGCAGATGCAGCACCCAGAGGTGTCTGGAGTCTGTTTCACAGAGGTTCTGCAATGAAATGGAGGGTTTCAAATAGCTCCCCAAATTTGAGCCTGGGACAAGTTTGCTATTTTAATTTCCCAATATAGAGTAAGGGTAATTCTCAGAGATCGCTTCATAGCAGGCAAGTACAGCAGCTGGCACACATCTGTCTTGCTGCCCCAGAGTCTGCAGTGGGCAGTTATGTCCAAGTTCCAGCCTTTGAAACTTTGATCGGTAGGATGGAAGCCTAACCTGTCTGCTCTGCTCTGGAGTGCTCAGAACAGGATGTATTAATGTCCTCCAGCCAAGTCAGTGGGCCAGCCAGCCAGAAAGCAGTGGCTATGCAGAAGAAAGTGGGAGAGCCACAGTGCTTCAATTATGTAACTCTAATCACCATTTCCTATAAGCATCTTCCTGCTTTCCCCGGAGGGGGCTGTTTAACAGCCACGTTGGTGTGGAGGTGCCAGCTCAGTGCAGGGCTTCCTACTAGCCTGGGAGGTCCTTCTGCTCAGCAGGCAGTGCCACGCTCAGCCAGGATTCTGAATGGGAGGCAGTTTTGACCTGACAGGAGATCATAGAGAACACTTAATGTCTCAGACGCCTGATGTGAGAGAGAGATACCCATCCCCCCCCCTTCCCTGCCCCACCCCAGGGCCACAGCGGCCTGAGACAAGTGAGTTTAGGGTATAAGATTCAGGGAGCTCTTCCCTCTGGGGTCTACATGAGTGGCTTATTTTGAACCTGGCCTTACTTGGGGCTAACAATGTAGGTTCAGGTATAGAGATGTGTGTGTGTGTGTGTACACTCTGGTAGTCTGGGATCCTCAAAATGTGGACCCCAGAGGAGAAGGAGCAGCAGCCGTCCCAGTATTATCTTGGAACCTGTGAGACATTCTCAGGCCTCAATCCAGACCACTGAATCAGACTCTGAAGAAAGGATAGGAAATTGTGTTGGAACGTGCTCGCCGGGTCACCCTGATGCCTTCTCAAAGAAACTTTGAGAAGCTTTGCAAACTTGAGAACAATGCTCCCAAAGCCACTGCCGTAACATAGGTAGAGCCATCTTCCAAGACATTTCAAACCCAACCAGAGCAGAGGAAAGAATGGGATGATGGGCTTAAAGTCTTTTTCTTAAGCCACCATCAGGGAAGGGGCATCTTCAACAATGCGTTGATCTTTCTCACGTATACCTAAGTAAACTGCGCTCAAGAGTGTTACAGACAACGGTAATTACTGACTTAGTATCTTCTGATTTCTTTCCCTAGCTGAGCAGTGCAGTGTTGGTCACTCAGTCAACCCTATGACTAGTTGAAGGCTCAGATTCTCATATCAGCCACCTGTGCGGATCACGGAAGCTCATGTAGGCAAGACTCCTGATGGTTTCTACATCCTGAGCTAGGGTCTTGCTCCAGGGAGCCAGGCTGGATGGCTTGAACTTGAGGACAACTGAGTTGGGGAGAAAGGTCAGTTGGCTTCCTTTATGGCAGTGTGTCTTTTAAGGGAGTCTACTCCAAACCCAAATAAATGGTTCTGAGGATCAAGCTTCAAAATGTCGGGGACAAGAGCAGAGCGAGCAAAGGAGAGGAACAGCAGTACCTGTATTTGGAATGTTTTTACTGTAATAATGAAAGGCAAGAAGACACACCAGACTGTTCTTCATGTGAGCTTTGTCACAGGAACCAACTTGTACAGAGTAATGAGACTGTGACCAACTAGCCCCAGCCCAGTGGCTTCTGACACTCCACGGTGGACTTAACTCGTTTGTCCGGGACTGACTTAGACGCTGGATGGGAAAGGATGGATCACGGCGAAACCTGCTGTGGGGTAGACCTCAGTGTCTTAGCACTGAAGCCCCTCTTACCAGTATGGAAACATTGCTGCAAAGCTTCCTGTGAGCTAGTCCTATTTGACTTTCCAAGCTCAGGCAAGTGGATGCTGAGGACTAAGCAAAGCTATATCAGCCTGCAGGGGGCACAAGGCTAGTGGGGGACAGTCATTAGCAGAATCCCCCTTTGTCCCTTTCAGTAGGATGGGCGGGGCGGGGCGGGGCGCGGGGGGTGGGGTGGGGGTTGGAGCGCGCTCAGAGCCAGGTACACAGCCATCCTCTTCCCGGTGGTTTCCCTGGCCTCTCCTAGCTGCAGGAGGATTGGAAGGAAGCTTCATGACTCACGCTTTTCCTCCCAAAGGGAACTAACTCCAAGATAATGTTACTTCCGGGAGGAGGGGTGGAGGAAGCGAGCCACGAAGAAAGTTCACCTCGGGCACCTTTCCATGGAGCCCCCCTTACCTTCCTCATTTAGAATCCAAGGCAGAAACGCAAACACCGAGTCGAAGCCACACGTGCCATCTTCAAAGGTACAGGAGCCAGCGGGCAGGTCCAGGGCGCTGGCAAGCTGCAAGGCTGCGGGCACAAAGAGACTTTCAGTTTGGGTTTCTGCTTGGCAGCATTGCACCAGCCTTGGGCACTACCTGGTGAAAGTCGGGGGAGGCATGTTGGAAAGAGGAAGAGGATGATGTGTGTATGACCTTCCTCAACATTCCTAGGATGCTCCTCTGCTCAACTCCACACCCACCCACCCCCATCCCAGGTTTGACCAGGGCAGGGAGCTTAGGGGCTGAGAATGAACCAGAAGAGCCGTTGGATGGCTGAGCCAACACCGAAAGCCTCACCCTGACAGCCTGAGTGGGAGAGAGTTTCCAAGACACGCTGGGGGCGGGGGGGTCTCCGGGGCCGGCGGGTTCTTACCTTGCACTGCCAGCAGGATTCCTTCTAGCATCATAATTGCACTTCAGGCAGAAGGACCCTCTGAATGCTGCTGGCTGCTGGCTCACTGGGACTCACTACTCCAAGAGAATGGAGAGTGCCAGGCAAGGATCTGAGGACCTGAAGGAGGTGCCACAGGCTGCTCAACTTTGCAGAGCCCGAGAAGCTGCTAGCCAAAGCGCCTGTGTACAGAGCCGGCTGCGGAGGGCTGCAGCACCCGGCGACTCTGCCCAGCTGGGCCCGGGACGACCGCCGGGCTGGACAGGGAGGAGACAACTGCACACTTGGAAAGGGCCAGGCAGCACTAGGGGAAAGAGGAGAGGTCAGCACACGGTGCCTTCGTCCAGAATTTGAAAGCTGGGGACCAGACCTCTTGCACACACTTGGAAGGGGCCGGTCCCTCTGCTGGGTTGGGACCAGAGGCTCCTGCCCCGCCCATCCGCGGTGGGAAACAGCTTATTTCAGGGGACAGCCTTCCCAGCATCTAGCTTGCCAATCTCTCAGGGCTGACCCTAATTTTAACCACCTTTCCTCAGAATGGAAGGGAATGAAATTCTCTTAGGGATTTCTAGAGGAAAATTTGGATATGGTGGGGGGTGGAATAAGCTTTAATTCTCGGAGTGGTTAGAATTAATGGCCCAGTGTTTCTAACCCTGGAATAGTACCCCCCCTTTTTTTTAGCCTGAGGAATGTCTGGCATTCTTTATGCTCAGCATTCCGTGGTCCAGTGAAATTGGGGGGGGGGGGCATTTCTCTTCTGCAAACAGCCATCATAGTGAAAGGTTTATCGGGGGTGTCACTTCCGGGCGATCTGCTTGTTAAAAGTTTAAACCCGAGTAAGTCTCCAACAGTGCTCTCACCCAGTCAATTAGTTCTTTCCGCTTCTTAATCTCCTCTGTCAGTGTGTGCAGGCAATGCTGTGACTAGGGCGGGGTGGCTTATTTTTTAATCCCCTGAAGAGGTCCATGCTTAAGTCTCTCACCCAGTACTTGTGGGATGGCGCTCCTGATGCTGTACATTTCTAACCATGTTCCAGCTCTGGCTTGACCTGGAGCCACAATCTGAGGGCTGCTAGTCTAACACTCTGCTGTTCAGCTGTCAGACCTCTGCCTTCAGTTTGCCCTCTCAAGCTTGCTTTTTCCTAAAATCTCCCACAGCAGGCCGTCTCCTTAGGTCTAGCTGCCCACTCTCCTGGACCCTTGACGCTAGAGTGACTAAAGCTCTTCCCTTCATCTCCTGGGTGGTTTCCTGAACCCTCCTTCAGTGCTTTACCCGGTTCCTCAGACTTAAACATACCCCAGCCCAGGGAAGCTCAGCAGCAGGTGTTTCTGTGTCACTGTCACCAGACCATTTCTATGTGGATGCTCGCCAGATATCTAGTACTTTACAGGTCTCAAGGAGAATGGCTCAGGCTCTATAACCTCCTCTTCCCTGTCTTAGTTAACAGAGTTATTTTCCAGCTGCTGAGGACAGAGAAACTTTAGCACATAGCATCATGTCTGACTGCTCTCTTCCTCCTATGACCGTGCCCAATCCTGTGTGCTCAGGACTGACGTCATACCAGGTACTAACCTGCTTCTTGTTTATGCTCAGGCCCTGATTGATCCATACCGGTGTCTTTTATTGGTCTCGAACACCAGCTGGGCCTCCTGATCCTGATCCTCCCATTGCTTCTCTGCCTTGCCCACCACATTTCCTTCTAAATATTAGAGTAGTTAGGGCTCTGTTCAAGACAGGAATAGGGCCATGCTACTCTTTGCTCAAGACCCAGTGATTCCTCTCATCATTTAATGAAATCTGAATTCTTCACAAGAACCTGTCAAGACTCACCAAGCCTCTTATCTCCTGATTCCTCAGCTATCAACGACTTTGGTTTGCTTCCCTCCTGCCACACACTGCAGCTGTGTCCTCGCAGGTCTTTGTACTAGCCATCCCTGCTGTTCAAAATACTCTTCCCCAGACACAGGTGGGTGCCCTGTTAGGTCTTCACTCTGGTGTCACTTTATTAGTGAAAAAAAAAAAACAATAATCACCTCCTTAATTTGTTAAAGTGTCCAGGATCTTTTTAAAAGTTGAGACATATTTTCGTGAATTTTCTGTAAGTTATGACTCATAGGATCAGAAACTTAGCTGGTGTATGCTACTTATTGTATTTATGTACATTCCCTTGGGTGGGAGGGAAAAGTGGACACATATTATGCATACTCTTACAGATGTTTTCTAGAAATAATCTCCTTTGGCCTTCTTAAGAGGTTGGTGTGGTTGTTATGGTTTAGACCTGGAATGCTCCTGAAATATCCTGTGTTAAAAGGTTATTTCCCAACCTGGTGCTATAAGGAGATGACAGAAGAGGTGGGGCCTTCTGGAATGTCCTCAAATTGTACGGGCATGCTCTTAGAAGGGTGGTGAGATGCCAGCTTGTCCCTCTTTCTCTCTTCAAAATCTTGGCCATACATTCAGTACCTTTGCTCTGGTATATGCTCCCTACTGTGGTTTGAGCAGAAACCTCCCACCAAAGCTGTGAGCCTAAAAAACCTCTCCTCTGTATAAGTGGGTCATCTTGGGTATTTGTTGCAATAACAGCAAGTTGATTAGCACAATGAGCCCCTTTAAGGAGTAGGAAAACTGAGGTGCAAAATCCTGTGACAGTCGGTGGTAGAGACAAGGCTAAGCCAGCCTCCAGTGACAGCAGGTGGTAGAGACAAGGCTAAGCCAGCCTCCAGTGACAGCAAGTGGTAGGGACAAGGCTGACCCAGCCAGCTCAGGAGCCTCCTTTGCCTTCTGTTCCACTTAAGCTTTTGCTCAAAGGCAATACTCTTTGACAGATGTAAACATTCGGAGACAGATATGAAACCATTTGAACTTCAAGACACTGTTTTCAGCTTCACAAGCTACTGTCAAACAGTTGCACCTTTGCTCCAGTATCTATAAATATCTGAAATATTTAGAATTGCCTTAGATTCATGTTTCAAGTTGTGAGGAAGTTTAAATAAAAAACCCAACTTTAAAAGTTCAAATAGATATCCAAATAATTAAAATATGATTTAAAGCCTCAAGGCCACACCCACTTGTGGGCACTTATGGAAAATGGGATCATAGACAGAGACAAGCACAAACTGGGTGAAGTAAATCCCACCCAGTATATAATGAGTGGTCCCTCAGCCACTGGTGTAGGTCAGCCACCTGATGTGTTTACTGGGAGGTGCCCTGGGATCAATACCCCTGTAAAGAAGGAGAAGACAGCAGCAGGGTTGGGCTAAAAAGAGAAGTAGAGTTGGAATGCAAGCTCCACAAACCTTGCTCTGCCCAAAGACACTCAAGGTAGAAAGGCTGATTTGATCAACCCATGATGGTCTGGAGGGACCAGGCCTTTGTACCTGCTGCCTCCATCAGTGACTGGATGTGGCCTTTCTAGGGACAAGAGTGATGCTGAGCAAGAGGGCTCTCAGTACTGAGACTGACCAGAAGAAGCAGGTGGCTGGAGACTGTTGGTGGCAGTATTCCCAGTGGCTGGGATGACAGATTCTTCTTGGAGGGGGTGGGGAGCCCATCAGTGCCCACCACAGACCTCTGTCCAGGAAGGAAGAGATATGGCAGCAGGCAGGCAGAGGGTTGAGAGAAGAATCCAGAGAATACAGGAGTTCTGGGCATCAGCCTTGTCCTAGAGTCACCATGCCTGGAGTCCACACAGCTGCAATGCTGTCTTATTATCATTTAGAAAAGGTGAATTAGAGCCCAGGGACCTAGAACCTCCAAGACTTAGCTTAGCCAAAGGACCAATAGTGTGTATAAAGCTCTGGATTGAAAAAAAAAAAGCCAGATAAAGGAACGATGATGGGTTAATAGGACCCTTCCCAAAGAGATGCATATATATCCTGAAGCCCGTGAATGTGCCCTTATTTGGAAAGAGAGGCTATATGCTTAAGTAATAAAATTTGGGATGTTGCGATGAGATCACCCTGGATTACCAGATGGGCCCTGAGTCAATGGTAAATGAGTGTTGTGAGAGGCAAAAGAGAAGTCAGTCACGTGCAGCAAATCACATAAAGATGGACGAGGAAGTGGACTGATGCAGCTCCAGGAATGTACAGAGCCTTGAAGCTGGAAGAGGTGAAAACACCCCCCACCAAGAGGAGCAAACTTTGCAGATTTCTTGACATTGAACTTCTGGCTCTAACACTTCAAAAGTTTTATCCATTTGTTCCGATCTCTCCCTCTCTCTCTCTCTCTCTCTCTCTCTCTCTCTCTCTCTCTCTCTGTGTGTGTGTGTGTGTGTGTGTGTGTGCATGTGTGTCTGTGTGTGTGATAAACATGTGCCAGACACTTAATATGCCTTCCCTCATTTAATCCATGCAATATCTCTGTGAAGCGGATGTTGTTATTGTACTCATTTTACAAATACAGAACCACATTAAGGGCAGTCAACTGACTGGCTTAGGTTTCCACTTCCAGCCAATAAGTCATCAGGGCTTGAACCCAGATGTCTGACTCTGATGGCCGTGCACTGCAGCACCCTATAAGGGCTGTTGCTTTAAACAGAGGTTTCCTACAGCACACGCTGGGGAAATGACCTGCTCTCTTTGTCAGAACACATACAATATTGGCCTCTCACTGTGATTGGGCCAAGCCCACTGTTACTAATCAGGTTCGGTTCTTCTTTACTTCTACCCTGAAGGTTTTCAAATTAGGGTTTCTTAAGAGAGGCAAGGGAAATACAGATGCTCCTTGCAGGAGTTTCTCTCACTGTTTGCTGTCTTCTCCCATAGCTGGAGGAAGCTCAGGAAAGGGTTTACCTGGGAGAAGAAAGGTGGTCAGGGTTTGTACTTGCACCACGTGCGCTGTGCTGTCCCAGCACTGAAGCGGTCTGCAGCACCCATGCTCCCTGCCGTGGGTGGCTCTCTCTTCCTCATTCTTGGGCAGTATCATGGGAAGATGACATCAAATGTTTCCTAAATGGGACCTCATGAGGCTGAGAAGCTTCTCTAAGGCAGGAGACACTGTCAACAGAACAAAGCAACAGCCTACAGACTGGAAAAATATCTTCACCAACCCTACATCTAACAAAGGTCTAATATCCAAAATATATAAAGAACTCAAGAAATTAAACACCACCAAACCAAATAAACCAATTGAGAAATGGGGTTCAGAACTAAACAAAGAATTCTCAACAGAGGAATATCGAATGGCTGAGAAACATTTAAAGAAATGCTCAACGTCTTTAGTCATCAGGGAAATGCAAATCAAAACAACTCTGAGCTTCCATCTTATACCCATCAGAATGGTTAAGATAAAAAATTCAAGTGACACCACATGCTGGCAAAGATGTGGAGAAAGAGGAACATTCCTTCATTGCTGGTGGAAATGCCAACTTGTACAACCACTTTGGAAATCTATCTGGCACTTTCCCAGAAAACTGAGAATACGGCTTCCTCAAGACCCAGCTATTCCACTCCTTGGAATATACCCAGAAAATGCTCCACCACACAACAAGGACATATGCTTAACCATGTTTATATCAGCTTTATTCATAATAGCCAGAACATGGAAACAGCCTAAATGTCCCCCAGTCGAAGAATGGAGAAAGAAACTGTGATACATTTACACTTTGGAATACTACTCAGCTATTAAAAACAAGGAAATCACAAAATTTGTGGACAAATGGATGGAAATAGAAATGATCATACTGAGTGAGCTAACCCAGAAGCAGAAAGACTCACATGGTATATACTCACTTATAATTGGACACTAGCCCAAAAGGCATGTCCCATGAAAGTCTTCACTTACGAGGAGATTGGGATAGATTTGAGGACATCCTACTGGGACCCTAGGTAAAAGAAGTATAGGAGATGGGGAAATAGAAGGACCCAGAGGGTCCTAGAAACCTACAAGAAGAACATCATGATGGGTGGATCGGGGCCCAGGAGGGTCTGCTCAAACTATTGCACTAACCAAGGACAATTCAAGTAGTAAACATCAAACCCCTACTCTGATCTATCTAATGGACAGGACATTCTCCACAGTTATGTGGAGAGTAGGGACTGACTCTGACATTAACTCTGATGCCCCATATTCGACCACTTCCCCTTGGTGGGGAGACCTGATAGCACCCAAAGAAAGAATAAGCAGGCTACCAAGATGAGACTTGATAACCTATGACCATATAGTGGGGGAGGAGGTCCCCCTCGGTCAGAGACCTAGGGGAGGGGAATAGGGTGAAAGTGGGAGGGAGGGAGGAATGGGATAATACGAGTGATGGGATAACAATTGAATAGTAATCTGAATAAATATATTAAATAAAAAAAAGTTTCCTGAGTGCTTTCTATGAACCAGGAATCATGTTTGGGTATAGAAATCCAGGTGAACAAGGCATAGTCTCTGCCCTGGAGATAGGGAGCTGGCCAATGAGAAAGTAATTTGAAGAGAATGTACTGGTGAGATGGAACAAAGTCATACAGAAAAATCAAGACTTCTCAGTCGATGTTCTATTGCTATGAAGTAAAATCACGGCCATGGCAACGCTTCTCAGGGAAAATATTTATTGGGGGCTGGCTTACAGCTTCAGAGTTTAGTTCATTATCATCATAGTGGAAAGTATGGTAGCACACAGGCAGACATGGTGCTGGAGACAGAGCTCAGAGGTCTACATCTGCATCTCCAGGCCAGCTGGATGGTAGCTGCTCTAGCCATTGTTCAAAAGAAGATTAATATACAGGTCTTTGTGAACAGCTCTTGGTTTTCAGACGTTGTTTGATAACTTACAACAACAAAAAGAATGGGTTTTCCATTAAGGCAGAACAAAAACCTGTCAGAAGTTTACAATTCTACTCTTGAGCTGCAGTTCGCAGGACAAAGATCGAGCATGGAGTCAGAGTGGGAGACTGTACTGCCGACCCTGCCAAAGTATGTGGCCAGCACACGTGGCCAGTCACACTCCATAGAAGAGAAAGTTAAAGCACAGAGAGTCTTACAACTTTTCCTCAAACCCTATTTCTCTAAGTGATAAGAAGCCATTGAGTTGCCTTCGACCTGGCCAGTAACTGGATTGGCATAAAGGACTTCGTAATGGCCACAGTAACCACACCCACGGTAATCATTGTGCATTAACTGCATTCTCTTGTGTCAGATATTTTTGGAAAACATTGATATATTCTTGCAGGATATTTAATCACACTGTGAATCCCTAGATTGTGTTGTTTACTGGGAAAACCTGTTTCTGGTTATGGTGTGGCTCAGCACTGGCACACACCTTTAATCCAAGAGCTTTCTGCTTGAATACTGTAAACAGGATAAAATAAAGTCAACTGTAGGTCGAGAGTGGGGAGCAAACAACCAGTTGACAGGAAGTGAACATGGAATGTAGGAAAAAACAGAGAGAGTAAGGGGAAGTCAGGAAAACAGAGAGACACAGAGGAAGTAGAAGGGAGGGATGATCAGTTTGAGAGGGGTTTGAGGTGGCGTTGAAAAGGAGAGCTTCCTTGGGACATCAGCTGAGGAGGAAGGTTGGTTGGGTGCTTTCTCTGTCCCTCTGACCTAGTAGGCTTTTGCCCCAGCATCTGGCTCCTGAGTCTCTATTGGTATAATGAAACAATTGAGATATCTGTTAAAAAACAACAATATATATATTTTCCCTTCTCTTAGCAGGTAGGTCTCCTCTGATATATGTCAAGACCTTGTGTTTGGAATTTTCAAATCTCTCATTGTTTCTGTTTCTGTTCATCTCTCGTTTTCTTCCTTCTTCTCCTGTGTTCCGCCTGCTATGTGTCAGGTCCAAAGAAAAACTCCATTTCCACAAATTCTGGTGGTTAGACAAAAACCAGCATTTCTTAGGAACTTGAAAAGCTGATTCCTCTCTAACCAAAGGAGTCATTCATTTTTCTTATCCCTGGAAGAAGGGGCAAATGGCTGTCTGCAGTGCCTCTTAGCATACCAAGTGCATGCTGGCCTCCGGGCTCTCTCAGTATCACAGGTAACTGTTACACGTTTCTGAGGCTATGCTAGTTAGTAACCTAGCTCTTCTCACCCGCCCCCCTTCACTTTGGTCCAGTGTACATTTTCACGATTTTTCAGTAACTTTTAATTTTTTAAATATTTTATTTTTATTCATCTATGTCTATGTGTGTATCTGTATATGTGCCCAAAGAGGTCAGAGAAATGTCAGATCCTCTGGAGCTGGAGTTATAGGCAGGTGTGAACTGGCCAATGTGGGTGCTGGAAATTGAACTTGAGTCTTCTGCAAGAATAATACATGCCCTTAACAAGCCATACACACACACACACACACACACACACACACACACACACACACAAACACACACACACAAGAAGCTTTAAAAATGTAACTTTATATAATGTTTACAAGTGTTTGCAATTTTCCTCAGAAGTAAGAAAAGACTATGTTTGCAGTATTTAGCTCTGTCTTGGTTTTGGTTTTGGTTTTGTGTGTGTGTGTGTGTGTGTGTGTGTGTGTGTGTGTGTGTATGTGTGTGTGTGTGTGTGTGTGTGTGTGTGTGTGTCTGTCTGTCTGTCTGTCTGTCTGTCTGTCTGTCTGTCTCTCAACAAAGGCACCCAACATAACAAGTCCCTGCTCATTACACATTGTGAGGTTGAAAACGAGCTAAAACAATTCCAGGCTCCTGGTTTGTCCTGCCAGTGACCTCTGTTGCATTCCAGCAGGAGGTGCTGTCTGTGGGCTCTGCCCTGGGGCCAGTAGTGTCTCTTGCTTACTGCCCAGAACCAGCTACCTCTCACCCCTAAAGGGCAAAAATGTGCCTGCCACAGATCTGAATCATCACTGCTAGGAAGGATATTCAGGCCAGTCAGTTCTTAACAAATCCCTTCTTATTACAAAACATATATAGTCCACTGTGCACGCAGCCACATTCGCACGACCTGAACCCATGAAGTAGGTGCTTCTCCTGGAGGGAACTGGTCCTTAACAGGTGCTTCACACTTGTCACTCATCTTTTCCTCATCAGTTTATTCCAAATTCCAGCCTTGCTGCCAGACAGCATCCTTCTCCATGACTTGAATACAACCGCTTTCTGTTTGTTTAATCTAAACTCCTGGCTACTAGGTCAACTCTGGTGCTCCATATTTGACCACCTCCCCTTCGTGGGGAGGCCTGGTGGCACTCAAAGAAAGAATAAGCAAGCTACCAAGATGAGACTTGATAACCTATGACCATATAGTGGGGGAGGAGGTCGCCCTCGGTCAGAGACCTAGGGCAAGGGAATAGGGTGAAAGCAGGAGGGAGGGAGGAATGGGAGGATAGGAGTGATGGGATGACAATTGAGTAGTAATCTGAATAAATTAATAAAATTAAAATAAAAAAAGAAGGTACAAAGATATTCACAAGATGTGAGTGCTGTGCTTTTGAACCCTGAGGCCCTAGAACCCTGAGCCGAATAAACGGCTGGTCACTCTTTTAAAAAAAAAGAATGCTGCCATTTTTACAGAGTGCTTAGCAGGCCAGGTAATCCCAGGGTGAATCTCTAGAGATCCCAGGAGTTGAATGACTTGCCTAAGGGCACAAAGCTGGCACGTGAGCCAGCTCCCAGCTATCACCAAAGCCCTTCACCTCCAAGGCATCCTCTAACCCCAGGCAGGCTTGAACTTGAACTTTGATATGTCATCTTCTCATACTCCCGAGTCCTGTCTCCATTCCTGCACCTACTGGAGGCTGGTACGGCCAGCTTCGCTCTGCCGCAGAGATCTGTTTATCCGTAGTGCTCATGCCATGGTCAGAGCTGAGGCTGCTTCCTTGCCTCAGGTCCACCTGCTCCTCCTGTTTGCTCAGACATTTCCACATTGGCCATGTGTTCTTCCTCATTCTACCATCCTGAGCTCTCACACATTCCCCTGCACCCAGAATTCAAATTCCTTCCCTTCTGTGATTGAGTCGTGGGTTGAATTGTGTCCCTGTCCATACACCCAATTCACATATTGAAGAACTGACACCCCCACACCCCCACACCCCCCCGCCCAGTGTCTCAATGTGACATTAGTTGGGAATGGGGTCACTGTACTTGCAATGAAGTAGGGTAGATACCTCAACCCAATATTCATGTCATCTTTACACAACGAGAGATATGGCCACAGCTATCCACAGAGAACTGATGTGAAGATGAAGGCAGGGACCATTGTGATAGTTCCAGAAGCCAAGGAATGTTGAAGACAAGGACTCCCAGGGCTGGGAGCATCAGCTCCTTCTTAGTGCCCCTTGGGGAATCAACACCACTGAGCCTTGATCTCCAGCTTGCAGCGGCTAGCACCGAGAAAGGAGCACTGCGTGGCTAAGCTACCCAGTGTGCAATATTCTAGCAGCCTTAGCAAACATTCCTGTTCGTTTCTCAAGACCCAATCTAAATGTTCCTGCTATCTCCCTGAGCCATGTCTCAGGCTGCTCAGGCTGCTGGACAACATGTCACAGACAGGTTTTATGCAAACAGCAGAATAAATTTACCTCTAATGGCTCTGGAAGCTGCTGTCCAGGGAGGGCTTGTATATTTAGCTAGCTAGCCTCTCACTTGGTCCTCACATGTCATAAGGGATAAAAGGTCTCTCTGGAGACCTCTGATAAGGATGCTAATTCCAGCCATAAGGACTCTGGTCCCATAACCCACCCATTCTCCCGAAGGCTCGACCTTCTAGTACCATTAACCTCAGGGGAAGACTTGGCAGGGTGTCCTGTACGTGTGGGAAGCTAGGGGTGAGTGATGACACAACAGCTTGTCTATGGGTCTGAATCTATGTCTCTGGTGTTTACAATTGAAGCGGAGGTTTTAAGAGCAAACCAGCCCACATTCTCTTTATGCTTGGTAACTGTATGCAGAGGTAAAGACGAGGGAATGGCATATCCTTGTTGGCATACCTAATCTGGTTGTTTGCCAAAGCTACAATTCCCTGATTAGTAGAAAGAAGGTTGAGCTGAGATTCTGGTTCCCAGAGAGCCAGCTGTGGAGATGAGTCAGCTTCCCAGATGTGCCCAGGCCTCGCAAGACCAATCCAAAGAGAAGCAATCATCTCAACCAGTTGCAAAGCGGGCTCTCAGGGATGAAAGCAGAATATTCTATAAGCCAGAGTGGAGAGGCTAACTCTAACAAGGCCACAGTCATGAGAGGCAGGAGAGGAGGGCAGGGCCGGTGTGCTAGAGGGAAACAGATTACAAAGCAGCCTGGATCCTGCTCTCTGGGTCTGTCCCAGATCAGCTCCATGGATGCCTATCTGGCTTAGGAGAAAGGCTGAGCAACTGGAAAAGCTGGACGCATCTCTGCTTTGAAAGCACTGCAGAATGCTGGGCCCTCAGCAGGTCTATGGCCTGTGTTAATGCTGACAGTTGCTGAGGTAAGAACAGAGCAGGTAGATGGTGTCCTGTTTTCTTGCAGATCACTACTCTGTTGCACTTTCAGTTGCACACAGTGGGAGGGGGCAGCATGGCTTCTGTCCTGCCGTCATGAGCTGTTTCATGAGTACTTTCATCCTTGAATGTCCTCTTAAACCCTGGGAACTAAGGTCACATGTCACCTCTCAGGATCAGTAAAAAAGTAGAGGGCCCCAAAAACTGGCAAATTGACTTCTTGGTGATGGTGGTGGTAGTGGTCTCTCTCTCTCTCTCTCTCTCTCTCTCTCTCTCTCTCTCTCTCTACCTGTGTGTGTGTTGCAGATATGGCACTACTGAGCAGCTAAGTCACAGAAGAGTTATGAATACCAACTCCTTCAATTCAAAGGGCCCACCACCTGGTTAATAATGTTGGATAACATTGGTTCTTCCAGATTTTCCAAGTACCCAGTGTCACCAGTTGGAAGAAACTTAACCTCCAGAATTACAGGACACCTCAGTGATCAAGGCCAGTGATTTACAACTTTAGGTGTACATTGAACCATCTGGCCAGCAGTGGGGGTAGGGAGCGTTCTTTCTTTTTTTTATATGAGGGTTGTGGTTGGAGGTAGAATTCAGCGGCAGAATGCTTGCCGAGCATTTTTAAGACCCTGTGTTTTAAGTCTCAGCATTGCAAAATTATGGATAAATAAAAAACAAATTAAAAAAGGTTGCCCTTACCAGATCAATTACATCAGAATTCCTGGGATGGAACCAAGCATCATACGATTCTGTTTATTTGGGTTAAGAATTATAGTGGTTTGAACGGCTCATATATTTGAATGTTTGGTTTCTAGTTGGTGGAACTGTTTGGGAAGGATTAGGAGGTGTGGCCTTGTTGGAGGAGGTGTGTTACTAGAGGCAGGCTTTGAGGTTTCAAAAAGCCCACGTCATTTCCAATTAACTCCCTCTGCCTTGGGTCTATATATTAGCTATAAGCTGTCAGCTACTGCTCCAGCACCATGTCTGCCTGCTCACAGCCATGATCCCTACCATGAATGTCATGGGCTCATCTCCAGAAATTGTAAGAAATCCGCCCCCCCCCATTAAATGCATTCTTTTATAAGTTGTCTTAGTCACGGTGTCTCATCACAGCAATAGAAAAGTAACTAAGATAAGAACACGACAATCTTTTCGTCATCAACAAAATTAAGCAGTAGTTCTATTCACAGGAGAGAAGTAAAAAGCTATTTAAAGAGCGGGACCATGTTTTCTTTTTTTAGAAGGAGGAGCAGAAGGAGCCAGGTGGACTGGGTTCAACTTGTAGCTTGTCACTGCTTACTGTCTGTGAACCTAGAACACATGACTTGGTCCCCGTGTGCCTTGTCTTCCTCATATCTAAAAATGGAAACAGTAAAAATGCCACTTCACAGGACAGTCTTAAAAGCTAGTTTGAATTGCATTGCCCAAGTGCTTCACACTGTGCTTAGCATGCTGTCCAAGTACTGTACAAACATTTGCTATTACTTTCTAACAGCACAGCTTTTCATGGGTCCAGGCTTATACTTGACATTTATGAGACAGTCTACCCATGAAAATAGGCTTTTATATGGGATCCTGCCTTTGGGATGAGGGACATAGAAACTAAAAATGTATGTGTGCAAATTGGACAATTAATAATCTGCAGCCTTGATGTTGTGTCAGAGAAGATGAATGTCTCAGCTATCGAATGGGTACCATTTTAGAAACCAACAACTAGGACGTTAAAAATAGTCATGTGGAAAATGGCTCTAGGATTAAAATGAAAATCTTTTCTTGATGACATGGGGTGTTTCAAGCAAAATGGAATTGCATTTATAAATCTGTATTTTACAAAGTTATAATTCTAGGGGACAAAAGGAAATTGTCTTACACTTTCATTATAGGTCAACGGATGTCTAATAAAAATGGGTTCTAAGAGAAAGAAAATGGATGAGAAGAACAGAGGGGCGACTATTAAGGAGCTGCCTTGCTTTTAAAACAGCTAGACAAGCGCCTATAGATTTTTCCCAAGATCTGGAAAGTTGACTTTTAAATTACCCACTTACAATGTTATACATACTTAAGCTTTTCATTTTGTTGTATGGAACTTATATTTGTTTGGTCACTTACAACAAGTTCATATTAGATATCTGAGTATTTACCTTACTGACTTAGAATGATTCTGGGGCAAGGAGGGAAACGCTCCCCAGGAACATTGGCTCCTCACCTCTAAGATTCACGAAGAGCAAAGCAATCGGTTTGGAATGGCTTTTAGCTGGGCTGATGCCTTTTATCATGGCTGCCTTCTGCACTTCTGATGGACCATACTGGGTATCACCAGAGTCTTCTAGGAGGGGACTCCTCCACTGGAGGTGCTGCTCACACCATTTTGACCAGGCTCCTGGACCTACTGGTATTTTTGTTGCTAAATTCTTTCCTTCAAGGATTCTTTCTTTCTTTCTTCATTTTTCTATTATCTATCTATCTATCTACCTTTCTTTCTTTCTTTCTAAAGTCTTGGAAACACATCCTCTAACAATTCTCTCAGCAAAGATCTACAGAAGTCCAGTTCTCCTAATCTTTGGAACTATCTGCCCTAAGGGGGAGGTCGGTGAGATTTGACTTCTAGATTAAAGTTCTGGATGTATTGATGTCTTGAGTATACTCATCCAACTCTGGTTTTCCAGAATCCACTTAAGATCTAGAAGAAAGAATTATTTGAAATGTGTACACCTATAAGTACATGGAGAATAAGGAGGAGGACAAAGACAAACAAACAAACAAACAAAAAACCCAACCCCAAAGAATATGACCAATAAAAACCAATCAAACAAATTAAAGAAGGTCAAACTTGAAGTTGCCCCAATTTTTATTGAAGGATCATCAAGAATCCAGAGAACAGTAACATCATAGATGGGAGCAAAGAACATGGCTTAAAACAGGAAGGACCAGAGGCATGGAGAAACACTGCTGCCCTGGGCTCCTTCACCTTTGCTCCTGGTGATGTCTCCCCACCTTAGAAAAAGAATGATACATATTTTCCAGTGAAAGTAAGAGAGGGTCCACTGGGCAGGATGGTACAGACTGAGTTATGCAATGCGACCACGACAGAACTAAGTGGAAGGAGATGAGGAGGAAGAGACCCCAGAGGTCCAGACTCTCTACAGCGTCCTGTCTACTCACTCAGTTTCCAGAACAGTTTCACCAGAAACTTTCTTTCCTAGTAAAAGAACTAAAAATATTTTTTAAAAAGCCATCTCTGAGGATTCTGCTGGGTCCAAAAAGAAAGACCTAACTCTTCTGATATGAAGGTTTCCTAAAGCATATCACTTGGCCAGATCCCTTGCTCTGCACTCACTCAGAAACTCTGGTCAACTTTTTAATTCTCCCACAACTGGACATGACCAGACACCGAAGACAGACAAGGAAGAACTCTAACATGCAAGATAGAGATCGACCAGGCAAGCTACAAACAGAAAATAAAGAAGTAAAAATAGTTTGGAGGAAAAATAAACTATGTTGCAGAAAAAAATTCAAAATAAAGTTATTATTAAAGTCCTTTAAGAGATGAACAGTGATATGAAATCCCAGAAATAAGGTTGGAATGTTACTTCAAAAGCCACATTCAGGGAACATGAAAGAACTCTTAGAAATTAAAAACACAGCAGAGTTGAAACTCTCAACAGAAAGCTGGAAGGGCGTGTTGATCTACCCCTAGGAAGCAGAGAAAAGGCAACAGAAAGAAAACAGAACAAATGGTTATATAGAATATAAATATGTATTTATGCCTGCTTTTATATAAAAACACATTAAATGTTACATTATATCACAGACCATTTTATTGATCAGGAAGCAAAGACAGGCAGATCTCTGTGAATTCAAGGTCAACCTGGTCTACATAGTGAGTTGCGAGCCAGACAGAGTTATACAATGAGATCCTGTCTCAAAACAAAACAACAACAACAACAACAACATTGTGTTAAGTAATCTAGGAAGGTCAATATCTGCATTGAGTTGCAGAAAAAGAGAACAAAGAATAGGAACGGGAAAAGTTAAAGATTTAGTAAAGTCCCGTGAGCTTCTAAACTGAC
Organism: Acomys minous; assembly: GCF_964271855.1. Taxonomy (NCBI): domain Eukaryota; kingdom Metazoa; phylum Chordata; class Mammalia; order Rodentia; family Muridae; genus Acomys; species Acomys minous. The sequence goes on along the minus strand of NC_140484.1, from coordinate 36,360,979 downwards.
TAGCTCACAAAAATTCCCAGAACAATGCATGAAATGGTCTCCTACTAAGGTGTAGCTTTATGAACTACCAGGAAAAAGGAGACAAGAAGATTGTCAAACCTGAAAGGCAAATTCAAATCACACACACACAAAAACCAAGTCAAACTTATTTGCGTAACCATTGATGATTGAGCTAAATAAAACTACACTATCACTGTTAGACTATGAGGGTTCTTATACATGTGTGTATTATATGCTGGCCTCTGTTGAAATTGATGAGGCTTATTGATAGTTTAATTGTTGGTCCTTGGGATGGAATCTATAGTATATGGCCTTTTAAAAAGCTTGCATTGCATCATTGGCTTTCCGTAGTTTCAATTTCCAAATGTCATAATGAGTATCTAATGGACCTTGATGAAGATTTAGGATCTTCTAAGAATCTATGTAGTGCGGCTTGGGAAATGGAACAGTTACTAAAGTGCTTGCCATATATGCCTGAACACCTGAATTCAATTCCCAGTACACCATATCAAACACACACACACACACACACACACAGAGAGAGAGAGAGAGAGAGAGAGAGAGAGAGAGAGAGAGAGAGAGAGAGAAGATGTAACAGCATGCACCTCTGATTCCAGTATGGGGGACAGAGACAGGATGAGCTCTAGGTTCAGTGAGAGATCCTTTCTCAAAATATACGGTGGCATCATTTATGTGTGTCTATACACACATGAACATTCTCTCTGTTTCTCTCTCTCTCTCTCTCTCTCTCTCTCTCTCTCTCTCTCTCTCTCATATCTACATATAGTACAGGAGTGCAGTTGCATACTGGGCTAATCAACAGCCATAGATGAAAACTTTATACCCACGAAGTTAACTCAATGGAGATAGTTGAATAGTAGAAGAGCCTTTGGATATCACTCAAACTCACCATGAGTAATGGGTCTTTCCCCAGAAGAAGCACACTCAGTGGATATGAGGATATGAAATGCTGTAGTTTTGACAGAGAACTGAAACCAGTTTGGGCCTTGCTATTGTTCCAGTAGTTATTGAGTCTTAGCAGGAGGGATTCAATAAAGCTTGCCCATTAACGCATCACTGCCTCACTTTCCCTTCCATGCCCAATCTACCTAAGAGTTTAGGAGGAGACTCCTGTGAGCTGGCTGCCACTGGTATTCTATATGAGACTCAGTAGTAGTAATAGTAGTAGTAGTAGTAGTAGTAGTAGTAGTAGTAGTAGTAGTAGCAGCAGCAGCGGCGGCAGCAGTGGCAGCAGCAGCAGCAGCAGCAGTAGTAGTAATGTTTGGAATTGAGCCCCTGGAATTAATTTCACCTGAAATCAAGAATCCTAGAATAAATTTATTGACAGCAAAAATATAAAAAGTTTGCTTTATTTGGAAAAAGGTTTTCAGAATAATTTTCTTCTATTTTTTGAAAAAAAAAACATGGAGGAAGGAAAGAATAACCAAATGATAATTGGCACACGATATTTTGAACACCATCTCTATCCCCCAATTCCCTGATCTCCTATTGGTCTTAAGCAAGTCTCTTCAGCTTGTTATCATTTGGTTTACTTGGCTCTGTAGTGAAAATATCATAGTAGCCTTACCACCAAGTGTCTGATAAGTTCATTAAATTCACTCTTGTTTATTAAGTCCACTGCATGTGGAAGTCAAGAGCAGACCACTTGCTCCTTTCAGACTTATAGAAAGTCTGTAAAATAACTTATTCAGCAAGAATCATCAAATATTCACTTTTGTGCACAAACATCAATCCAAATAATGACACGAAACTTTATGTGTAACTGTTAGCATTGTCCCTGTTGTGGATTTCAAAGGCCAAGACTCACTGGTTCCCAGTCGCAGTGTAATCTAACCCAGTTCATCTTGCCTCCGGCTGTCTTTTTTTTTTTTTTTTTTTTGTAAAGTGAAGAAATAATTTTTTTTTTTAAAAGTAGAATGTGAGGATGAAGGCTCAAACAAACGAGTTTCTGGGGTATATTGTACCACAACATATACTGTTGATATAATGATTTATTAACTTAATGATATGACCTATCAGCCAAGTCCTTGGTTGGCTTGGGCACTCTCACTTCGATATTATGTTCAAAGGCATCAAAATCTATTACTGACATTCTTTATACAACTTCCTGATTTTTATTTTTCTTCTTCATTAACCAATATTATACCTTTGAAAATGCACAGTATATTTTCCCATGAAAGACAAAAACAGTGAGTTTTACCGGTACATTGTTATATGAATGCTCCTAAGCATGAGTGAGTTGATACAATGTTATCTTACTATAATGATCTATGGCCTGTGACCATTAAAAACACAACATTATAATACCATGCTCTTATTCCATAATGGAGTTTTTCACATGTACTTGATTTTCTTTTTTTTTTTAATTTTTTATTAATTTATTCTTGCTACATCTCAATGGTTATCCCATCCCTTGGATCCTCCCATTCTTCCCTCCCTCCCGCTTTCCCCCTATTTCCCTCTCCTATGACTGTGACTGAGGGGGACCTCCTCCCCCTTTATATGCTCATAGGGTATCAAGTCTCTTCTTGCTAACCTGCTATCCTTCCTCTGAGTGCCACCAGGTCTCCCCCTCCAGGGGACATGGTCAAATATGAGGCACCAGAGTTCATGTGAAAGTCATACTCCACTCTCCACTCAACTGTGGAAAATGTTCTGTCCATTGGCTAGATCTGGGTAGCCAAACTAAGGCACCAGCCAAGGACAATACAGCCGGTAAACTTTAAACCCCCACCCAGATCTTGCCTCCGGCTGTCTTGATGACCTGTTTGGTATTGAATACAGAGGAAGGGAATTAACTCAGCCAATGGGCAAGAGGGCCATCTTCTTTTCTAGCCAGAGCTGTTGTTTTTGTTTCCTAGTCTTGTTCATCCTCGGGCAATCAAGCTGCAAGACTGAATTCAAGCCCTCTTTCCCGAGAGCCTCTTAAATGCACAACTTTCAAAGACGCTCTGAAGTTGAAAACCCTAGCCTAACCCTTTACATACAAGTGACATTTGTTTTACTTTAAGAGGAAAATGATAAATCCCTCAAGACTTTCAGGCTTAAGTAGCTTTCAAAGACCCCCAAGTTAATTAAAGGAGGACAATATACAAAAGAAGATGACCTTTCCCATATAAGCTATAAATATGCCATTGTTAATGAATTTCATTACAGGAGAGAATGCAATGAGCAACTCCGGATGATGGATTGGCAGACTGGTGGTTATCATTTAAGTAGTTAAAATATTGTAACTAAGCCATTCTTTAAAAATGGACATGAATGTTAAAAATAAATTAATATATTCTAAAGCAATACAGTTTTGTTTAGACTTTAGGAGGTATATTAATGATTTATTGTTCTTCTTTCAGCTAAAAATGTTAATCAGAGAGGAAGAATTATAGGGCTGACTGGGCTTCACTAAATCCTTCCACGGAGTTATGTGGACCTTCACCACGCTACCTTGTTGAAGGGAATTTGCTTTACATTGATGAATAGCCAAAACAAATTTTACCATTGTAGTGGGTGGGGGAAATGCTGTATTTTAAGAGCAAACATGAATTATAATGTGTCGACAAATTCAAAGCAACCATTCTGAGCAATTAGCACACAAGGAAACTCCAGAGCAATGGAATAATGCCTGAAAGGAAATATCCTGATTTTATATTTTCCTAAATCTGATTTCAAGTTCCAAGTACTTTCCTTCAGCTGATCTAAATATCTTTCAGCAGTCACTTAAAAAATGAATAGAAGGAAAACAAAAATCTGTCTGAAATGCCCAGCTGGTTCGTACTAGAACCTCATGGTTAATTCCATGATTAACAAGGTTTTGTTTGTTAAGTCTTAATGCTTGCTCCCAGACCAAATTTCTTGGGTTCAAATCTCTGCTACACCAATCAGCAGCTCTAGGACTTGAAACAAACTTACTGACCTCTCAGGACCCCATTTTTCTCTGTAAACAAGAGATGACAACAGCCACTCTCTCCTACAGTGAAACAAGATAACACACGGGAAATGATTAGTACTGGCCCAACACACATTAAATAATAAGCACTACATCTTAGCCGTAAGCTTTGATGATTTAAAAATTTCCATCTATATAGCTGACATACTACTTAGACATTAGGCAGGGTATGCAAAGGAAGAATTTAGTGAAATTCAGTGATTTCTTCGAAGTGCCCTGGCTGTTCCCAGGCATAAAGTACAAGCACAGAGAACTGTTGGAGGAAGGTCCAACTGTGTTTCCAAATGTTGATTTCAGTGCCTTGGCATCTGGTTACCACTTTGCCTTGGGCATTGTTACAAAAGTTGAACTATCTCCTGTAATCGTGTGATGATAAGGAATGTTCCCCAATTATCCCTGATTGGCTAAATAAAGATGCTGCTGAAGCCTATGACCAGGTTGAAGAGAGGGCGGTGGATTTTTAGGTGCCCTGGCTTGGGTTCGAGGGAGGAGGAAATGGAAGAGAAAGAGAGGAGTAGGGTTGGGAGTGGGAGTTGCAAGAAGGCAAGATGGTGCTGATCTTGTGGCTGTAGGAACAGACTGGTGGAGCAGAAGCTGCCCCTGGAGTCGTCAGATTAGCAAGTGATTGGCTTTTATGTGGGTTTTAAAGGCACTGGGATTAGAGTAGCTCAGAATCTGCCCAGCGTAGTGCTTACAGCTTAAAAATAAATCAGAGTCTTTCTGTGTCAGTCATTGCGGAACTAGCTGGCTAAAGAAAACTACTGCCCTAATAATTTATTGTATTGATTAATATAGAAAGAGTAATTCCTCTTTTTACAACAGAGAATGAGATACCAAAAAAGCTAAAATTGGATTTCAGGGTCACTTAGGGCAAAAGCTAAGAAATAGGCCTACAGGAGATAATCTGGCCAGCTGCAGGGAAGAACCAGCAATGAGTCTTGCATTCCTTTTGGCCCACAGGAGATAAGATTGCTAGGAAACTGAGAGAGAGAGAGAGAGAGAGAGAGAGAGAGAGAGAGAGAGAGAGAGAGAGAGAGAGAGAGAGAGAAAGAGAGAGAGAGAGGGAGGGAAGGAAGGAGGGAGGGAGAGAGAGAGAAAAGAAAGCCAGAACCATTTGTGATTTTGGCACCCTCAAAGCACAATACCCCTTTTGTATCTCAACTGATAGGCACTTGCCAGGCTAGAACTCCCCTGATGCTTTGGGTGCGGTGGGAGGGAAAAGACCCTATAAATTTACCCTCAGCTCAGAGTTCAGTGTTCTTTCCGGATACCACTGCGTTGGTGACAGTCAGAGTCCAGCTTGAGTCAAAAATTAAAGGACCCTGTGTGTATTGCTGTGGTATCAAGTCCTGGTGGTCTTTTTGGGGGGGTCTCACAATCTAGACACAGCAAGAACAACATGAACCTCAAGTAAGTACAAACCACGATGTGGTCCTTAACACTGGCAAAGCAGTGCTAGAGAGAGCACAGAGGAGTCCAAAGTACCTTGGAAACAAGAAATGGAAAAACAGTCTGGATCCAGTTCTTAGCTTGTTCACAGGAGTTGTTTAAATAGTTGCTCCCCTACATTTGTATAAACCTTAACCCCCTAATACTTGTGGACATGATGGCTTTATTTGTAAAATGTGCATTAAGCCCATTGTTTCTCCTCACCTTTAGGACAGTTTGGTTTCAGATGAAGACATTCATTCTTCAAAACACTGGCAAACAGAAAGCCCATGGCTGGGTTAAGTACCTGGCAGGTTGTTCTTGTTTCAGTACAGGGGCCTCTTTAACCACGCCAACTTGTTTCTTCTTGACTTCAGGATGTTGCTGCCATTTTCTGTTGTTTATTAGATAGTGCCACTATAAAAAACTAGATGTCATGTCTCCCATAAAATAAAATATTAGCAGAGGATGGAATAGGGGAGATTGTAAAGGCAGAAGAGATGAAAAAGCACCCCAAACCCAAAGGCTTATCATTCACCTCAAATCTGCTGTCATAGAAAGTTGCAGAAAGGATGACAGCCTTAAATGAGGGCGGTTCCTTGACAAAGAGGAAATATCATCTTGGGCATTTACATAATCATAACATATCTGGGTGTTTTTCCCACCTGAGAATCTCTACTAGATGTCTGGGAAACATCAGAACTCCAACAAATACAAAAGGTCAGAAAGCCCACAGCTTACTCTGTCAAGACTCAAGAAAAAGAGGCATTTGGAATTATGGAAAGTCCTTAGGTTACTAAAAATATAGAGTACCTTACCTTTTCACTCACCTCAAACATTTGCCTTATATTAATATGGTGCACAAAAGCTTTCTAAGGATTCAGACAAGTGTCCTTAAACACAGGAAAGTAGAATCCTACTTCACATTTACACAAATAACAAAACTGAAAACCAAACAGAACTAAACGTGCTTGTATCAGTAAAACCCAAGCATCTGAGAACAGTGCTTTCTGAGGGTATAGAGACTTCCTGTACATGGCAATAGTCGAATGTGTGTATGCTGTATACAGGTCAGCACAGCAATATCTGTCACCGATGTACATACTCCCACAGTTTAATCCTATAATGTTACATACAGAGACTTATAATGCAAATATGCTTAAACATGTTCTAAATAATATATGTTTATCAATGTTGGAAATATTAAAAGCTTGAGCATGGGGCTGGAGAAATGGCTTAGTGTTAAGAATGCTTATTGCCGGTGCTGGGTGGGTCGGCTGGACGTAAGTTAGAGTCATTCAGGAAAGGGAACATCAGTTAAGAAAACTTCTCTATCCAATTGGTTTGTAGACAGGTGTATGGGGCATTTCTTGATTAACAATTGATGCAAGAGGGCCTGACCCATGGTGGATGGTGTCATCTCTGGGCAGATGGTCCTGGGTTGTATAAGAAAGCAGGCTGGGCAAGTCATGGAGAGCAAGCAAGTAAGAAAGCTGTGCTTCTCCGTGACCTCAGACTCAGTTCCTGTTTCCAGCTTCCTGCCTTCAGTTCCTGTCCTGGTTTCTCTCAGTGATGGACTATGATCAGGATGAGTAAGCCAAATAAATCCTTTCCACTCCAAGTTTTTGTTATTATGCTTTATCACAGTTGTAGAAAGAAAACTGACACACTATGCTTCCAAAGGAAGTTGTTCCCAGTCTCAACACTGGGTAGCTCACAACAACCTGTAACTCCAGTTTCAGGAGATCTGTTGCCTTCTAACTTCTGCTGCTGGCACTAGGCACATACATGGCACACATGGATACAAGCAGGCAGAATGCTCATGCACATACAATAAAATAAATGAAATAAGACAACTTTTTTTTAAAACTTTGAACTTTTAAAGTGTAGGAATTGTAAAGACTATGAGACCTTTTAAATTTTGATTATATTTTACATTATGAGGTAAACATGAGACCTGGGTGGGGCAATGGTAGAAGATAACTAGAAGTGATGTCACCTTAAAAATAAAATAAAACAAACACTTTGCTTAAATAAAAAGTCACTACAGAGTATGAAAATCGATGCAATAAAGATATAGAATACTTAAGATGAACCAGACTGAAATGCTATAAGTGAAAATTAAATTAGTCAAATGCAATCAGTGGACACCCTGATTAACAGTGTGGCCACAGGGGGAGAGTATTAGGGCTTGAAGACAAGGTGAAAGAATTGGAACCCTCAGTAAATGACAAAATAAATTATTTAACACATATGAAAGGAACATAAGAGATCTTGGGGACACCATGAAAAGATCATATCTATAAATTCTGGGCATAGACAAAGGAGAACTCAATACCAAAGTCATAGAAAACAATATCAATACATTCATAGAAGAGATTTCTCTAAATATAGAAAAGCATGCTAATCTAGATATGACAACAAATACACAGGGTCAGAAAAGAAATTTCCTACATCATATTATAATTAAAACAGTAAATATACAGAACAAAGAAATGGTTTGAAAGCTGCAACAAACATGTCCCTTATAAAGGCTGGCCCATGAGAATAACAGTTGATTTCTCAGTAAAGACTTTAAATAAAAAAAAAAAAAAACCAGAAGGATTTGCAAAGAAGCATCTGATGATTGGAAAGACCTCAGCTGCCAATCCAGACCAGCTACACACAGGAAAACTATGTGCAGTAAAGAAAAGCTTTCTATGACAAAAGCAGGCTTAAGGAATTTATAACCATTATACCAGATCTGCAGAGGATACTGGAGGGAATTCTTCAAGCTGAACACAATGATAAACACATCCAGGAGAACACGGGCAGAAAACCCTGCTAAACTAGCTGTAGGAGGGAGGGAGGGAGGGAGGGAGGGAGGGAGGGAGGGAGGGAGAGAGAGAGAGAGAGAGAGAGAGAGAGAGAGAGAGAGAGAGAGAGAGAGAGAGAGCAAGCACTTCATATTATTAAGGGAACATGCCATCAAGAAGACATAATTCTAAGCGTATGTGCACTGCACACGGTCTCACCCAGCTACAGATAACAAATGCTACTTGATGCCAAGTCACAGATTGATGCCACTGAAATAATAGTGAGTGTTTTCAAAATCCCACGGTCACAAATAGAGACCAACATAGCAAAAATAAACAGAAACATCGGGGTTAAATGATACCACAGACCAAATGAACCTAACAGACAACTACAGAATATTCTATCTACATGGTGCATTCTCCTCAGCAGCCCATGAAAATTTCCCCTGAAGTAGCTCATATATTATAGGGTCACACAGAAAGTCTTAACAAATATGGGAGAACTGAAATAACTTCTTTTTTTTAAAAAAAAGATTTACTTATTTTTTATTTATTGCATATGAGTGCTTTATCTGCAGAAAAGGGTATCAGATCACATTATAGATGGTCGTGAGCTACCATGTGGTTGCTGGGAATTGAACTCAGGACCTCTAGAAGAGCAGGCGGCGCTCTTAACCACTGAGCCATCTCTCCAGCCCACTGAAATAACTTCTTATATCCCATCTCACCTTAATAGAACAAAAGAAACTACACAAACTCATAGAGATCAAACAAAAATAACATCAACGTCATTCTAAAATAGAGAAAATCTCAAAGCAGTTCCATTAAGCTCAGGGATATTCACACAGTACTTGAGGTTTCAGCTATAGCAATAACGTAAGAGAAGGAAATGAACTGGATACAATGACTGAAGCCACAGAATTTCCCATTGCCCAGGGTGCCCTTGGTCGTCAAGTTAAGTACGCCGAATGTATGTATGCACATCCCTGGCTTAGGAAGGAACTTGTCCACTCCCGATGCCAGCTCATCAGGAGGTGAATAATACAACAGAATTGTTCAAGAAACAACAAAACATGGTAATGTCACTTATTACAAAATTGTAACAATTCCATTAAATCATTTGTTAGTACAGTATACATGCTCAGTGTAGGCGCTGTGCAGTCAGGGCCATTTGTAACCAAATTATAGAGAAACAGAGGGAGGATTCAGCCATATAGTTATGATCATATTGTCTTCAAACAAGAAAAGGCTGTGATTTCTTTTAGCTAGTAGTCATTTGAGTCACGAAAGCCCCTGCGAAGGTTCAGAATTAGTTTGTGTACTTAAGGTAGCCCAAGCCTAAGTTAGAATTACCATGTTACGATAGCTAGTGGCATGTTCAAATATATTCTATTAAAAAACTCTCCCAATATACTTGCCACCTGGGACTGTTATGAAATTAACTGTCTCAGCAAAAGTGGAGCTCAAAGAACGCAATCAAATTGGCTTTATTGCCTAGAACCACAATGGTGCTCTAACCAGGTCATCTCATTAACACAAATATATGTAGCCAACCTCTTTGGGACACCCTTAGAAAAGAAACAGTGAAGAATATATTTAAAAAAAAACATAGCTCCTTTTCAGATCAAGGCCTTATTTATCAAAATGCAGTAACAAATACCAACATTGGATGAGGGCAATGGTTTCATTATCCCCTCCAGAAGGCCATTAAAAGATGTCAAGCAACTTTAGAATCTGCTGAGCTTAGAGTGAATTAGCACGAAGTTGTACACTGTCCTTTGCCTTGAGAAAGCATAAACACTTAGAAGAAATTAGAAACAGAGATGACTGCTTCTGTTTTCCTATCTGATGGTTCCCAAGAAATTAATACGGTGCAGCCCACACCTTGGCTTAAGGTGGTACTCACTCTTTAAATGACATCTGACCTTCAGAAATAAAGGTCTGCCCAGTCATGCTTGCTCCCAGGAGGCACCACAGTGGTTATTGTCACAGAAGGCTTTCAGTACTCAGACCAAAGCGTGGCGGCAAGCGCAGTATTTTACCCTTCCTGTAATACAACTCTCTTTACAACATCTTTAGCGTTTGTTTCCCAACCCCAAGACCAGTCTAGCCCTTTAAAACATCCAACCCAGCGTAACCACTGGAGCAGTGGTTCTCAACCTGTGGGTCGTGACCCTTTCACAGGGGTTGCAGATCAGATATCCTGCACATCAGATATTTACATTAAGATTTATAATGGCAGCAAAAATCACAGTTATGAAGTGGCAATAAAAATAATTCTGTGGTGGGAGTCGCCACAACACGAGGGACTGTATTAAAGGGTTGCAGCGGTTAGGGAGACTGAGAACCACTGCCCTAGAGAAAGGAATTGAACCTCTCTACTTCTGAGTTCTATTGAAGAGGCCAGTTAGTCTTGGGGCCATTGTTCCCTTATTTGTAACCTGGAGATAAAGTAACTTTAACTCTCGGAACCACTGAAAGACGGTGTAAGAAACATTATCTTCATACTACTGTCCCCTCCAGTGCTCAACATCTGCTGCAGATGTGGCTGCGGAAGGTTGAGGCAAACCCTTTTGAGGGATGGCATATCCTCGCTGGGAACAGGAAGGCACACTGATGTAACACATTATCTAAGATCTGTGAGGACTTACCCTTCGGGTTCCTGAATTCCCTAGGGGTCAGGGGATACAGGCACCTCAGCAGCCCTTTAGAGAGTAAAAAAATCTTCCCTTCCACAAAATGATCCAATATCTCCCCAGTGGTCAGTATGGCTTTGGTTATACTGCACTCTCTATGGCTGCTATGGAACAGCAGGGGCTGTTCACACTACGTTTGTGTACAGGGGAGGGAGATTGTGGTTTTATTCTGTTTATATGCAAATGAACACTGCAATACTGTTTTCATCAGGTCTAAGGCAATTGACAGGGTGTCCCTAAGGTCCCGGGGCATCCAGCAGTTCAGGTCAAGCTAGTTTCTTCAGACTTAGGATAACGGTGCTTCTTATAGAAGGAACAGAGTTCCCACTTGGCATGAGGGGAGACACTGTGATGCTATAGTTCTGACAATGCATGGGAAGGGGCCTAGAAAGCATGGAGTTGAACTTACTCCTTGTGCCTGCACACTGATGTTCCTTGCTGCACTAGTCACATGACCAGGTTATAGAGGCATCCTGTGCTCACCCAAGGATGGGTGTGTACATGTACACATGCATGTACAAAGTGTGGTTTAGGGCCCATGAGGGGACTGAGCAGCTAAGAGCACTTGCTATGCGAGTCTGATGACCTGAGTACAATCCCTGAAACTCATGGTGGGAGATGAGGACAAACTTCCAAAAGTTGTCCTCTGATCCTGACATGCAGGCATGGGTACACACACACACACACACACACACACACACACACACACACACACACACTCACACCAGATACTACTCACACAATCATTAATAATAATAAACACTTAAATGAATAAAATGTTGCATATATACACAGCTGCACACTAGAATGAAATTACATCATGTCCAGGAATAAAGATGGAACTAAAGAGCCTCATATTAAGTGAGACAAACCAGATTCAGAGAGACAAATGCCACATGTTCTCTATCATACATGATATCTTTTTTTTAATGTATGGGATTAAAGGGTGTATAATCGTTGGCACAGGGGCTAGTGGGGTCAAAGAGGGAGAAAAAAAGATTAACACAGGAGTGGGTGCTTGATGTGAAAATGTCATGATGATGTCATGCAAGTAATATATGCTAGTAGATTTTTAAAAAATTGCTAGCAATGCTAGGGAGATGGCTCAATAGGTAAAGTGCTTGTTGCATCCTGAATTCAGATCTTCATCATTCACATAAGAGGGGTAAAAAGGGACAGGGGAGCAGCAACATATGGCTTAACCCAGTGCTAGCACAGAGTTTGCTGCACAGTCAATGTAGGCAAATTACTGAGCACTCGATTCAGGGAGAGATCCTGTCTCAAAAACACAATGTAGACAGCAGTGGAGGAAGCCACTGACATTGATCTGTGGTCCCTGTGCACATAGGAACATGTATAAACAGCACACACACACACACACACACACACACACACACACACACTCCAAAAGCAATAGGTTTTTAAGCCTAAAGAGCTCTCTGACTGTGCATTCATACGTCACAAGTGCTGCTTTTTCCTCTTGTGTCCTTAATTATGTCTGATAATTTATTGAGTTTGTGTGGCATGCATTAAAGAAAACAAATCCAAACATTCTTAGGATTAAAGAAAAACCTTACGCTTGTAGAACTGATGTATGGGTGAGTGACACAGAAGTGCATTCAACATTAGCAGCCTCCTCACCCCAAAGGCTGTATTTACTTTTAGGAAATTTTCTTCACCTTAGAGCCAGTCTAGTGCTCCCAACTGCCAAGCACCATGGGATTAGTTTTTGAAGAGGGAAAAAAAAATCACACTATTAAAATTTTTCTCAAGAAAGAAATCACTGAGAAGCATTCGCTCAGTACACAGCCTGTCTGAGGCTGAAGCAGCTGAGGACACACTCAAGGAGCGTGGCCGTTAGAGGCCAACGGAAATTCTGAAGCACAGCTGAAGCCAGCTCACCAGGCAGCCCAACCACAGATACCAGCCTGCTGCCTCAGGCCCTGGGAGGCAAACTGTGGCCATGGAAAAAACTTGAAGGTTCAGACACACACACACACACACACACACACACACACACACAAACACACACACACACACACACACACACACACACACACACACACACACACGTCAGAACAAGCCAGTTGCCCAACAGTGTTCAAACAAGGCAATCTTTAGGGAAAATTTTTTTTTAAGAATGACAATTCTATTTTTTGAACAGAAAGCATTCTAATTTATTAATACCCTTTTTGTTTTCATAGTTTGTATATTTGTCTAAGCATCTAATGTCACTATTAATTGAATGTCTTGCTTGACATTTGTATTATAATATCACTTCCTGGTTGCTATGGTGTTTACTTCTTTCTACAGACTTAATTGTTTAATTTATACACAAGACACGTTGGTTGTACATATCTATATGGTGTTGTTTGATAGTCCAGCATATCCATATATTGTGTCATCTTTAGGTTAAATGAACATGCACATCTTCTAAAACATTGATAATTTCTTTGTGGTGAAAACATTTAAAAAAACATTTTGGGAATTCCATTTTTTTTATCCCTGGAATCAACATAAAACATCAGATAATCATGATGATCAGAGGCAAGTGTTCCTATTGAGTGGCTTATAGACCTTTGTAGGCACAGGGAGGCTACAGGCAAGAAAAGATGTCCTCACTCACCACTGGGCAAATGGCTGAGGACCTACCTGCAATAGAGCAAGAGAAAAGTCTGACCACTACTTATTCACCCAAGCTTTATGTAATACATATCCTTCAGAAAATGATGACGCAAAGAGACAGGGACAGCTGTGTGTGCTTCTGCTGGGTAAATCTGATGAAGAGAGCAGGTAGACAGAAGTGTGCTTGCACAAAGGAGGTGTGATCATCGTATGACAGTGACTTGCCAGAGCCTTAGCAAGGACTGTAAGCTGAGATTCCTCTCTCTGTCTCCTTTTGTCAACACACACAAGAACTGTGCTTCCCCTTGGGCGCAGTGAGGATTCATAGTGAGAAAATGCATGGTCTGCTTCAGGGGAAGAGAGAGGTCAGGGCAAACTTCCTGCTGTAGTGCTTTTCTCTCCAATGCCAGGGTGTTCTGGTCTGCGGTGGCAGTCACTGTGCTTCATGACACTGTGACATGCAGCACACTTGCTGGGGATGCACACTTGTCAGGGGAAGGGCTGGGCTCCCATCTGGGGTCTGGTGAGGTTTTTGCAGATTCTATGATTCCTACTTTGCTCCGTGAGTCTGGGAAGAAGAGAGAGAAGGAAGGTGTGCAGATCCCTACAAGCTGCGGAGACAAGAGAAGGCCCTCTGAGAAACTGAACTGCAGTGGCCAGAAAGAGATGGAGCCACACCCTGTCTTCTCCGTCACCAAAGCATGTGTGCACTGGGTTTTTTAAATTAATTCATTTTTAAAATGCACACAGACACACACACACACACACACACACACACACACACACACACACACATTTGTTGCCTGCATGTATGGACCACATGCATGCCCGATACCCTCAGAATGGGTCTTCTGATCCTCTACAAGTGGTATTATAAACAGTTGTGAGCCCCCATATGGGTGCTGGGAACTGAACCAGTGTCCTCTGGTAGAACAGTAAGTACCCTAACCACTGAACCACCTCTCCAGTTCCCAGTTCCCAACACTTGGGTTTTAACACTACCTTGCAAAAACTATTTCCAGCTGCTATTTTTAAAAAGGGTACATTTGCATCAGAGACAATCCCAAAGTTAGTGCATCCTGAGCTCACTCTTTCTTTCTTTCTTTCTTTCTTTCTTTCTTTCTTCTTTCCTTTCTTTCTTTCTTTCCTTCTTTCTTTCTCTTCCATTGTTCTTTTTTTTTCTGTCTGTTCACTCTTTGGTTTGTTTTTGAGACAAGATCTTCTGTAACCCAAACTGGCTTCAAACTAGGTAGCTAGGATGGCCTTGAACTCCTGATCCCTGGTGCCCCTGCTTCCACCTCCTATTTGCCAAGTACCTAGACTATATAGGCATGTGGCATGACACCGAGGTAGTTATCCTGCTCTTAACAAGTATAAAACCACAGTTTGTATCAGAGTGAGGCCACATTGTGAGTGTGCCCTAAGTGGACAGGAATTCAGCTACAGGACCAAAACTCGTGGGTCGCTGGAAACATCTGGAGGACTGATGCTGAGAGACACAATCTGAAACTCAACTGATATTTTTCTCGGGTCCACATTCCCGTGTGGATAATATGGTGTGGCAAGGTGAGACCACACAAGCCTGGGCAAACCAAAGCTCCTCACCATCAATTACAATAAGGATGGCTTCATCTGCTGAGACAAGAGAGAGTGTAGGACCAGGAAGCGATGCTCAAGGGATATTGGGCCCAGTGATGAGCAAATGAGGAGGAATAAAATAGGGACAGTGGGGAGACTTGGCAACTGAACACCAAGGCACGAAAGGAACAAAGAAAACTGGATTGGAAGGTGGGGTGGGAAGAGCACCACCCCAGGAGGAACCTTTGCTTGAGTCTGGTAGGGAGTGGGTGTGGCTAGAAAGGCCCAGTGTTTGCTGAAGCACTGGGTGCAGAACTTCATTCCCGTGAGGCAGAGAAAGGCTTGCGCACTTGTTACCCACAGTACATAGTGGTTTTGTTGGAAACCAATGGTAGCAATCAGCGTTCCCTCCAAATTTTACACATAGGAATAAGGCGGTAGTGAAGGACGGCAAGTGCAAGACAAGGAAAGGCCTAGAAGAAGCTGGGTTTACTCTTCTTTATGATCAAGATGTGACATTGCCATCCCATGACAGAGAGAGAGAGGCACAGCCCTAGTCAATCCCCTGCAGTATTTTAAAGGGTGCCTTTTCTCTTTACGGACCTTTGTCCGCTCAGTCAGAACCACAGTTTCGTGGCTTCAAGAAAGAAAACAATGTCAAGGTTAGCCATTATGAAGTAGAGTTAGAAAGGGATGTTTTATAACCTAAATCTTAAGCAGGGTAAATAGAAAGAGACATGCTGGCCAGGAATGACAGACACCCCTGAGCGTAGAATGGACTTCTCAAGGCAGAGTCACATTGGACTTCTTTACAAAGGGTATAGATAGCAGGTTGGTGGCTCTTGTTACATTTTTAAAGCTTGCTAAGAAACCTCTCTTTCAATTTTAACATTGGCCCCAAGGTGTAGCTTATAATAAAGTTAAAAGTTAAAGAATTTTCTTTAATAAATAAAACCTTGGAGTAGATTTATGAAGGGCATTGTTTAGGTTTAGCAAAGCGAGGGGAGCTTTAAGACTACAGTTTACTTTACTGCTTTCAGCATCCTTCTTGGAGATGTCTGTGGACTAACATGGGCTCCTCCATAGATCATGTTGGCTTTATGAGTTTCCTGACACCATCAGCTAGACAGAAAAGTAATGCCTAGAGACTATGGGCTATTTTTCTTTCCTATGCATGCCACAAGGTGCCTTCAATGTCACTGTAATGTTCCCTGTCTTTTTACCCTGCCTCAAAATCATGCTCCTGACCTTCACATATGTGCGGCTGATGTCCCGACTACTATCCTGAGAGTTTCACAGAAATAGTTTCTCTTCACTCCCATTATCACCATGGAGATACCATGATCTGGTCTGCTTCTACAGGAGGTCCCTGAGACGCGGAGAAGCAGTTCACCAATCTCTCTTACCACCAGCCACAGCAAGAGTCCTCTCCGACTCTGAGGTTGTCGGCTTCCTCAGGTGTCATCTTTAAATTACTATTTTCCGAGTCTTCTACACACAACATAGCATTTGGACTTTCCAGTGACTCAGAAAGCAAAGTCGGTTTCAGGCCATAGCTAGACTCTGGCTAAGGCTGTGGTTTCATCATCTTGGAAGTGTACATTTTAATGGTGTCTAATCACTCACAGGGTGATTGGGATACTTTACAGGAAAGTATACCAATGGACGCAGAGGTATGGCCAGAATAGAGATGCATACACCTTTAACAGAGATTCAGAGCAGCTGGGAAAGAAAGAAACTTCTCCAGGAACACCAGGTAGAAATGAGTTGAGCTAGGGTTTAGGGTCATCTGGGGCTAAGAATCCTTTCCCTTGTTATCTCTCAGTCCCAAGTGGTCCATGGCATGGCTCCATGGCCTTCAGGATCCTGCCTTCCCTAGGGACCCTGTCTGCCAGGATGACACACATTTCATTTGGCTGAAGACAGATGGAGACTCTGGAAGCTTAGGAAAGGAATTTTCCCATTTTGTGGACAGAAACAGCATTTAAGAAGTACGACTCAGGGCACTTCCGCTTGCAATTTCCCGTAAGAGAGGTCATGTACTGGGGCACATTCACAAAAACCCTACAGGTGCATGAAATACTGTGCTGTGGAAATGAAGAAATGTATCTGAAGATACCTGGCTACAGTAGTGAATGGGGAAGTTTGTTTCTGTCTGGGTCCCAGAGGGAGAGGAGGTTGGAAGAGGTAGAGGCTTTCAGATAAGAAACAGAACACAGGTTTCAGCTTGCTGCAAATTCTTCTATTAAATTTGCTCCCAAGCCTTCTCTATCTAACAGTGAGCCAGATTCCTCCTCAGTGGACTCTGGTGGCAACAGCCAGAAACACAACCATGCAATCACCACAAATTGCTACTATCTTTCACCCTCTGGCTTCTCTTCTCCCTCCAAAGTTCACTGATCTCAACTCAGAGAGAGAAAGAAAAGAAAAAAATGGGATTAGTTCTTACTAAGCCAACTGGCTGATGCTTTACCCAAGGTATACAGAGGCTAAGAACTGACACACTGTGCAATGGGGAAATTCTAGGGAAATTCTCAAAATGAAATTGATCTGCACTAAATTCAAACTGAGAGATTATGGGCCTATCACTTTATAAGGCTAGGTACTCCAAGAGCCCATATTTTGCAGCCTGGAGAAAGCCAGCCACGCCCCTCTTCAGCTTTCTCCCTGGGACAGAGAGTTGGGAAGCTGTGTTATCCCGTCAGTTTTATAGCCTCCAATTATGGGCCGCTCTAGTCCCTGGCCCCTCCCTTCTCCTGACTTCATGCGGCAGCTCTTCCACTCTTACTTTAACCTGACCCTTTAATGAAGCTCCTTTTCTGGCTTTAAAGGGAAACCTCTCTTTTCCTCTCCAGCCCCGTCTTGTTGTTTTTAATACAGCGTGTGGTTTCTTCTAATGTTCTTCTAGCTCTGTGTCAGTTCACGTTCTTGATTCCCTTCTCCTAACACAGTTAATTCTCAAAAGGTAATCATGCGTAGGCTGCTTTCCCAAACCAACGGGCAACGCTCCGTTATTATACCTAACACAAACCCACTCGATACATATTTAGCCTCAGGCCCACTACAGCAGTCTCCACTGGCTGCTCAGGATGGCGGGTACCCTGCTGAATTGAGTGGTGAACAGGAAGGAGGCCTTGCTTACGTCATAGTAGGAGAAGCCACAGCTTCTACTGGGGAAGCAAACGGGTTGTTCAGGAACTGCCCTGCTGTTGGCCCAGAGATATGAACAGTTCAGAGCTGGGGTAGGAGACTATTTCTACCGCCTTCTTGACCCTGAACCATGGGAACTTCATAGTCTAGGAGACTTTTTTTTTTTCAACACGCATTAGCCTCATGTCAAAGATTTAATGCTTTTTAGCCATCCTGAACTGGTTCTGTGATCGACAAGGTGGGGATAACCACTGTAAACTCAGATCTAGTTAATCGCCACTGGTCTGGAGTACACTCCTATGGAAATCCTGATGGCGAACGGAAGTGGGAAGGTTATATTAAACAGCAGATACGGAGAATCTCACCTCTAACAAAGACAGTCACTCTGCCTTTCCCCATCTTATTTCCACCCATCTGGGCCCCCAAATCTCTTTACCAAATAGGGTTTTACCTTGACTCATAACTTCAGGGGATCCAGATGACCATGCCAGGAACTGCACGGCAACTAGGTTGGTTTGGTCTGTGCTTGTAGGAGCTTGCGGTGGTGGGAGCTTGTAGTGGTGGCTTCTCACATCACATGGGTCAGGACATAGAGTCCTTGGAACAGAAGTGGACATGGCTGTACTCCCAAGGCCCACTACTAGTTATCAATATCTATCAGTTGTGCACCATTGTCCAAAAGGTTTGACAACCTCCCCAAAGAGTGTCATCAGCTGGCAACCAAGTATTCAAACATATGAGCCCATGGGAGACACTTTACACTTAAGCCAGCATGTTCTACCCTGGCCTCCATGGGTTCCTCGTAATGAAAACCCATTCAGTTGTAATTTAAGAGTCCTCAGATTCTTAACAGTCCCAACATTGTTCAAGAGCCCAAAGTTTTGATGCAATCTCTTCATGGCGAGCCCCCATGAAATCCTTTCTAAGTTACACATCTTTAACTTACAGTGACATATTGTAAGTGTTCTCACTCCCAAGGGAAGGAAGCGAAAACGCTGGACCAAAGCAAGACTGGCACATGGCAAGGTGAACACCAAACCTTATAGCTCCCCATCCAGTATCTAGACAACACAGCGGCAGCATCTGGATCTGAAGAATTTGTGTGACTCTAGCTCTATATGTCTGCCATTTGTCCTCCATGTGGCCTCTCTCTTGGGCCAGCTGCACTCAGGACCTGCAACTTTCCCCAGTGCACGACACAGGCATCTATGGCATCCTGTGGTCGCTACTGAACCTTAGGTTTCATCCTTACTACGTCACATATCAGCACCTCAGGGTCTCTTTTCAGGGGCTCCAGCTTTGCCCTTCATTGCCCGGCCTTCTCTCCTTTTTCCTGGAACTGTAGTGTTTGCCTCTGTGACCCTGTCACTCTTGTACTAAGACGAACCCTAGTTTGTCTTTACAGAGCAAGTGGGGCAGCAACCAGGGTGTAAGTTATTATTTGGCCCATTCTTCTGTCTATCCACCTGTTTTTTTATTCATTGTATTATTTAATAAAGCAGCTTATCCAATGTTTATATTTTTAACCTTAACTCCAGACCCATATTTTGGCAAAAATTTAAAGAACAAAGCTGAGTGATCTAGAGTGCGTTTAGTTTAGAGAGCAGCGACTTTCTCATCCCTTTGCCAGGGCCTTTCAGCCCAGCTTTTCCCCAGGAACCAAAGGAAGCTGAATCTGTCTTAGACGAATGGGCAACGAGTCGATCTGAACAGAGGCTGCTTGTTCTGCAAAAGGCAATAATGTGGCACAATTTTAAAACGCGAATGATTTCATCACAACCCTGGACTTGAAGCTGGAAAAGGAAGCCTTAGCCACACCGCTGTTTCATTGCCTCTCAACAGAGATGAAAACCACCCACCCTGCCCTGCTCCAAACGCACACCATTTTTATTGACACGGGGCTGCACTACTAGACAAACTGTTCTACCTGCAGCTCAACAATTGTAAGGGTGCAGCCCATTCCTCATTGCTTTTTTTTTCTTTTCTCAAAGGGGCACCTGCAAAAATTACTTGCTCCAAGTTCAGTTTGTTGAATGTTTGCTGAGCAATTGCTGTGCAACCAATAGCTTGCTAGGCAGCTTAGCAAAGGTCAGCCCTGGCTACACATTGCAATCATTGGCGAAGCTATAACAACTAGAATGTGCCAGCGTTCCGTGTCCAAGACAGTGTCGCTTACTGGGATGGAGTGGATCTGGGAAACACTTGTTAAGAGCTGTCCCGGTGTTGGTACTGGACAGCTAAAGTTGCAACCACTCATCTAGGGGCTGCTGGAGAGTAAGCAGCTCATCCTTCCTACAGTCCGCAGTCCTTGGCTTACTTGTAACCCACATCAACATTTCACTGTGGAACAGGCAGTAATCAACATGGGGTTCACTCAGATGGTTGCTTAGGGAAGAGAGATGCACTCGCTGCTAGTTAAATAAATGACCCCGGCTCTTTTTTCCGCTTCTCTGATTTGCTTCTGTGGCTGTTCCTCACAGACACAATTTCCTCACACAGCTGAAAGAGTCCATTAAAAGCTGATAGTCAGCGTCTCCTTCCTAAAGTTTGCCCCGTGCCTAGTTTGGCGACTGGCAGGAAGACAACACCACATCAATCTTGGCTCAGCCAAAATAACCCTGCAGAGCTGATCACAGGCAGACCATAAATTTTGTCCTGGAAGACATGCCTAGCGAGGTGCTTATGACTAAACTGTTTATAAAACATTGCTGCAAAGACTATTCTTAATCACATGGAACAGATAAAAATAATCTCGATTTTTTTTTGTCTCCTACCCTATTGAGCAGGAGTAGTCAATGATGTTTTCCACTAGCTCTGCGCCTGGGTCAATTCTGCTGTGTGTAGAAAATGTTCCAGGAGTGGCTGAAAGTGCCTCTGAGGATTCAACATAGTAGTTGGTTGCTGGTGCATCCCTGAGGGTTATGGGCAAGAAGTAGGACAGGTGATCCATATCGACTTTTCTTCCTACCACACACATAACCCAACTTGCCCCATGGCAAACTCTGACATCCATGTAGGAATGGATAGATGTCTGCCTCAGTATCATGCTTGGGGTAAGTCTTTTGTTCACTAGAGTCCTGTCCCAAAGCCGTGCCTACTTGCCTTTAGCCTCTGCCACAGGATGATCAGCCAGTAAGAGGCAGCCCTCTTGCAGAGGGATAATTAGCAGTCCAGGAAGTAAGGACTCTCAAGTCAGTCTCCCTATACTCCCCACCTTCTCTGCCCAATCTGAGGACAACACACACAGTTACGGTATATAAAGAGGGTATATATGGGGATATAAAGTACATCCCCAAAGCCATGTTAGTGAGTTGGTCCCTCTCTGGTGAATCCAATCATGAGAAGTGATTTGCTCTAACAATGGATTGATCTCTTGTTGGGTTCATAGCATGATATACCATCAGGGTATTATTGGGATGTGGAGCCTGGCTGAGGAGGTGAATAACCAGGCACTGGGACATGGCTAGGAAAAACACACCTCGTCTTCTCTTTTTCTCTTCCCTTCTCTGTCCTCCTTCCTTTCCCCTCCCTCTCCTTCCCAGCTGCCTTGAGGCGAGAAGCTCTACCATGTCATGGTGCCCTGTGTCAGCATGGCACTAGAAACAGCTGAGCTGACCGTAGATTGATGCCTCTGAAACTGTGAGCCAAGTCCTTCCTTTTAAATTGTTTCTGCCAGGTAGTGACAAACCAGGGAAATTTCTCCTTCTCAAATACTCCTGCCTTGATGGATTTGCATCTTCATAATGACATTCATATTTTCCCCTTCAGCTCCTTAAAACTGAGATGCTGCCATGCCTGGTCATGTAGAGCTGTCATTTTGGCTACTGAGGAGGCCAAGGCAGGTAGGTCAAAGGTTCAAACCCAGCATACTACACTGTGAGCTTAAGGGTGGGTAAAATGATGGCTCGAGATGCAGCTCAATAGTAGAGCACTTGTTTAGCAGGTGGGAGGCCCTGGGCTCTGCCCCCAGCAACACATAGACATAGGTACACACACACACACACACACACACACACACACACACACAAACACACACGCACACACAGACACACACACACCCCGACACACACACACATACAGACACACACACACAGAGACACACAGACACACACACACACACACACAGACACACACACACACACAGACACACACACACAGACACACAAACACACACACACAGAGACACACACACACAGACACACACACACAAATACACACACACAGACACACACACACACAGACACACAGACACACAGACACAAACACACACACACAGACACACACACACAGACACACACACACAGACACAAAGACACACACACACACAAACACACACACAGACACACACACACAGACACACACACACACAGAGACACACAGACACACACACACACAGACACACACACACACAGACACACACACACACAGAGACACACAGACACACACACACACAGACACAAAGACACACACACACAAACACACACACACAGACACACACACACACACAGACACACAGACACACACACACAAACACACACACACAGACACACACACACACAGACACACACACACACAGACACAAAGACACACACACACAAACACACACACACAGACACACACACACAGACACACACACAAACACACAGACACAGACACACACACACACAGAGACACACACACACACACAGACACACACACAGACACAAAGACTATATTTTCATAAAAAATACTAAAACAGCATTCAAAGTATACACTTATGGATACATCTTATCAATTATTAAATTTAAACATAAAATTAAAATAGTTTTCTTGTTTCTGAAGTTTTATTTTTCAGAGATACTCAAATCATGTATTAAAATTAAGTCACTATACATGTAACTTATGAATATAGGATATTAAAGTACTGAAATGAATCTGCAATTATAACAACTTGCCGTTATATAAAGTCATTGTCTTAATAAACATATAAATATTTTTAACCTTAACCTACTCAGAATTCTAGGACTCAGCATCTATCTGATTGATAAGGACATTGTATTCGTTTTATGACTACTTCTGCATGCAAATTCCTGCATGACAGGAATTATTAAAATATTTCCAAGCATTTTCAACTGCCATGTTGAACTATTATAAACACTACAGTAATTTTAAATGCACTTTGGGTAAAACATATAGAAACAAGAGGAGAGAGAAAATAAACACTTGGGGGCTGGAGAGATGGGTTAGCAGTTAAGAGCACTTGCTGTTCTTGCAGAGAACCTGCATTCAGTTCCCAGCACCCACATGGAGGCTCAGAACCAGCTGAAACTACAGTCAGTCCCAGGGAATTCAATGCCTTCCTCTCTATGCATACATACACACACAGGCACATGCGTA
This sequence comes from Acomys minous, assembly GCF_964271855.1. Taxonomy (NCBI): domain Eukaryota; kingdom Metazoa; phylum Chordata; class Mammalia; order Rodentia; family Muridae; genus Acomys; species Acomys minous. Next base: position 36,337,367 of record NC_140484.1, on the reverse strand, counting down.
CATGAATGCAGGCAAAACATACATACACACAAAAACACTAAAATAAGTTTTAAAATATAAAGAAAATAATTAGTTGACACTATTGAGAAATAATAAATGATCAGTAAAAGTTTGTTATATTCCAGAGACTTGCCGGGGAGAACTTGGCAAGGCAACGAATTTATCTTGATTTCTAATATTTAAATGCTCCCAACACTCTATCGTGTCTGTCTCTGCAATCACTGCCCCCAAAGCCTTCACGGCATCACTCAGAAAGGATAGTCAGCAGCATTCTGAGCCAGGAACACAAGGCAAGAGATATAAAGAGGCATCTCCTGGGGCCTGGACAGTGTAAGTCACAAGAGCGTGTTTTGGTTATGGGTCCTGCTGAGTCAGTGCTGAGCGTCAGCTCTCAGCCAAGAGGTACTGCTGCCCATGTGCTCCCAATAAATCCATGTGTTTGCAGGCCCTGTTGCTCTCCAGTGTGAGACCCAGGCAGGGCTTCACGTGCCCACACTTCTCAGCAGTTATCAGTGGCAGTGGCTCGTGGCTAAAATAAGCTCTCAACCACAGCTAGGGAAAGACTGCATAATTGTAAAACACCTACTGTTGGAAATTCTTCTGCCTGCTGTGATAACCAACGTAGTCTCACCATAACTCGTAACTCAACAAATATTCTGAACACCCAGTTTATTTTTATTTTATTTTATTAAGTTTTTGGCCGGCATGCAGTGACACATGTTTCACTGTCACATTCTTTTGTGCACAAATTACTGTGTTGTATTCTTGTCACTCCCCACTGCCCTCTCCCATTCACCTCCGTGTCTTCCTGGTCCCCTTCTGCCCCCCAACTGTTTCTCTTGCTGCTTTCAGGTTCCATCCTCCACTTTGATTCCCCTCCTGATCTCTTCTTCCATTTCCACAGCCCTGATTTTATTTTTATCCTAGAATAGTGTGCACACCAACACACGGATATGCCGGTGAGGATCCAGTAACTACAGTGTAGGTCTCAAAGCAGACCCATGACTCGTAGCAATGAACATTTGAAAGTAAACATATGTGGACAAAAGGCTATACTGTATGATACACTACAGCTTCTGTGACAAGATTGCTTGTTTGTCTGTTTGTTTTATTTTACTGGGGAGAGGAGAGGGATTTTGGTGCATGACATGTAAATCACAGACATTCAATAAAAGTAAAAAAAAAAGTTAAACAATAACAAACAAAATAATCCAAAAAAAAAAAAAGAAAGAAAAAGAAAAAAAAAAAGAAAGAAAAAGAAAAAGAACTAGGTGATGCAAGGCTGCTACTGAAAAATAAAATATTTTCAAACTCTGATATTAAATTCTGAACCATACTTATGCATGGGAATTATGATGCTTACAGAGAATAAAGACGTTCTGCTTGAGAATTACACACACTCTCTCTCCTCCTTCTGCCTCTCCCTCAGAATTCCTCTTTGATGCACTCTTTGCAGTCACAAATACAGGCCTCATTTCTGGATCACTAGAGATGCATGTGAGATCTCTGACGAGAAATGACAAGCAAAGTTAGATGGTGTGTGGAGAAGAGAAAGCCAGGGCAAAGTGACATGTTTTTAGAGGCTTACGGCATCTTCACTTGTGGTTTCCTAGGCTCTATGAAACTTGGACCAGTTTCAGGTGTCGTTCTTGACAAGTTCTGGAAGAACTGCAGAGAAACTGGCCTCCTCTGTTCTTTTCCTACACTCAGTTTTAAAGCTTTATTGCTTCCTGGGAAATACATTTTTTTTCTTTTAGCATCATTTGTCTACTTCTGTACGATATATTACTACAGTCCCTGGCCATATTGGGGAACCAATTACTTTCTTTTTTTCTTTTTCTTTCTGTTTTCTTTTCTTTTCTTTCTTTCTTTCTTCCTTTCTTTCTTTTTTTCCTGCCTTGGAGATTTGCAATGAATTCTTTTAGGCTAGTCTTAGGAAGCAGGGGTTAAAGAGTTGATGAACCATTACAGGACTTTGGAGCAGGAAGCCCCTCCCGCCACCTCCCCCAGAGAAGAGTGAGAGCAGGCGTAGGTATGGGTGCTGGCCTCTCCCCACACAACACACTGGTCCCTGTGAAGTGCATGCAGAGGAGGACCTGTCAGTGGGAGGGAGGACTGTGGGGTCCTACCTATAGCTGCTCAGCCAGCTCTGGGATGTGCAGAGCCGTTAACCTTCAGTTAAGGCTCAGGGTGTTGCTTACAGATGAACACTTCATCCTTGTTTTTTCCCAGCTGGAGGATGAGGAGTTGGATCAGGGATGGCAAAGGTCTCTTTCAGTTGGGAACAGTCTGTACTTTACTGCCACCACACCCAAAACTAAAACAATTGAGTATTTTTCGTCCAGCTGCTTCATTCAGTTGTCCATTGCCCTAAGAAAATTTACATAAACATAATCCTGAATTGCAAAAGAAATAATTCGGAGAACTAGGATTTGAGTTACCCAGGAACTCTTTCCCTGACAGATGGCACTTCGTTTGAACTAACTAATAAGCATCGTGTAGTTTAGGATAATTCCATTTTCACACAGCATCTCAGGAACACACTTTCGGTAGCCAGTCATATATATGTACTCACTGATGTCCACCACCCTTGACTCTTGTTGACCCCTCACATTCTGCCCACGCATTTGTAACCTCTGTAACCTCTGTGTGACTGTCACACTTCTCACACCTCCCTATATGCACCCTTTCTTATGCTGCCCTGTCAATCAGTGTTCAGTGCCACCCCTTCCTTCATTCAACAAAATCCTTTTGCTATGGCTTCTTTCTCTCTCCCTCCTCAGCATCTTCAGCTGGTTCCTCCAGCTCAATCCTGGAGTTGCATAGAATTCACTTCTGATCATCTGCTCTTAGCTTGCCTTAGTCAGCTCTGGCTGCTATAACAAAAGTACACCACAGGCTGGGAAAGCTTCTAAGCGAACAAAACAGATTTATCTCTCTTGGTTGTAAAGGATGAGAGGTTCGGAGTCAGGGCACCGCGTGCGGATTCAGTGGAAAGGGAAGGCCTTCCTGCTGTGCCATCCTGCGGTAAGAGGGACAAGCTTCCTATGCGGCTTCCTTTGTTAGTATGCTTATGTCATTCCTCAGGAAGACACTTTCCAAGAGCCTTATCACCTCCAAGACCATCGCTTTGGGGGTTAGGAGTTCAGCACATCCACTGGTGGGAAGCAAGGCCACAGACCCCAGGAAAGCTCAGTCTCAAAATGAGGCTCCCTTCCTAAACATTGTGTAGTGAGGCTTTGAGTCCCACGTGGTAATCATCTCTGTAATTTAACGCCAACATTCCCCCATTCCTCACAACACTCTGGGTTTCACAAGGTAGCATAAAGTCCCCAGTCCGCAGGTGGCACAGACTTTTACATTGTCATTGAGACAAAGTGAACACACAATTTTGCGATAAAGAAAATACAACTGCTCATTTGTACATACTCTCTGGGGAAAGTTGCTTAGACCTCTAAAATGGAACCACTGCACATCATTCTGAGCAGAAGAGCTCAGTTTCCAGATGTCCCAACACATTGGTGGCTTTGACTTGGACCTTAGAAAGGGCTGTTCTTCGACCTTAGAAAGGGCTGTTCTTCGCTTTGCTGTACAGATAAAAAACCTCAGGAATTCTGTCACCTGTAATCTGGAGCTTATACCTACAACTCAGGGCCAGCGATCAAGCCCTTTCCAGGACAGACATCCCAATTCAATACTGGAAGCTGATCCAATACAGAGAGAAACTGGGTCATTTGTTTTCCAATTAAATGTGGACATCTACTTCCAGAATTTATTTAATTTGCAATAAGGCTGCAAATTACAGTGTCATCCCTGTCAGCATATTTTCATCGTTTCCTCAAAGTTTCTAGTCACCCTTTCATAAAATGATATTCCCGTGCATAGCAACAATTCTCTCTGGAGAGCTTAAAGTGATTTACCTAAAGTAACCTAGGCAGATGGTGACGGGGAAAAAAATGAATTTCTTGACTAGTAATGTAGTTTCAAGTTCATACACAGAAAGTAAACAGGATAAAAATAAATATTCTCGTTTTTTTTAACATCACTTTGTATCATTTGACAATGCCTGCTGTTTTAACTCCAGACAAATTCTCAAGTTCAAACTATTTGTTCATCTTAAATTATTTTCTGTTTTTTCCTTCACAACTTGAACCCTTAAAAGGCATCTTGAAGAAGTCACTAGTATGAGACCTGCTAGAGTGCCGAGATTTGACTTTTCTGCATCACATTTAATTTTTTTTTCCCTGTAGTGTATTTCTTTAGTCATATCAAAGCTACACTTGGCTATCTTTTTAAAATTCAGGATGACAATTTTCCTGCTTTTTTTTTTTTTTACTAAATCCACACACAGGTGATATAATTATTCTATTTACTTTAGTACCTTCAAAGATCATTTAAAAATCTGCTAACTTTTAATTGTTCATAAAGATCAAGTTATGTGCAAACAATCTCAAATCTATTTTCATTCCCCACAATTTGCATTTTTATGTTTCAGATCCTCGTGCGCAGCAATAAGAAGATGTGAAAACGGATTGCTAATTGCTTAAATACACAGGGCAATTTCAAGAGCTGCAGAACTCCAAGCAATTATCTGAAAGTAAGTGTCCATTGGAAGGAGTGTGCTCTGTGACCTTAGAAAGGTATGCACAGGAGCAGACAGTCCGTCCCCTGGGGCTCGTTTGAAAGGATGAGAGCAAACAGGTTGTAGAGTGATGGCTTATTCCCTGTGAGCCATTCTTCTTCTTCTTCTTCTTCTTCTTCTTCTTCTTCTTCTTCTTCTTCTTCTTCTTCTTCTTCTTCTTCTTCTTCTCCTTCTTCTTCTTCGGATTTTATTATATTTATTATGTATACAGTGCTCCACCTGACTGTACACCTGCATGCCAGAAGAGGGCATCAGATCACTTCTTATAGACGGCGGTGAGCCACCGCGTGGTTGCTGGGAATTGAAGAACAGTCAGTGCTCTTAACCTCTGAGCCATCTCTGCAGCCCTCCCTCCCCCAGCCATTCTTCTTATTTAATCCTCCTCAACTCAAAGTTCTTTTTAGTTACCTGTGCATGCACACACAAAAGTCAGTAAGTGGGTGGTATGAAATTATGTTTGCTGCCCTCATTCAATATGTAACTTCAGGTGAGCCCCTGAGAGGTGGGATATCGCCCATGGACCCAATGAGCCCCCAGGCAGTAACCACTATGCCTTCCTGAAGCTGCATCCAACTGACAGTATTAGCGCTGCAGCATTAAAGCTAAGGCACCTCTAAGAAATTATCCACTCGTTTTTTACTCAGTGTGTAGCTGAGAAAGCCAAGGTCCTAGGAGTCTAGGTGACTTGTCCTCTGTGAAAATAGCCAGCTAGTAACAAAAGAGAGACCAAAGCCCATGCCCGGAGTCTTGGATCGGTTTTCTCCTTTCCAGGAATGCACTTCAATGGCTGCCTCTGATTTCCCTCTCACACAGGCATTCCGAGGGCTGTCCTAACAGGTGAGTTTAGCAGATGGTTGTGACAACAGCGTCGCAGTTTTTGAACCAGTAGCACCCTGCTAGAGAGTGGAGAGAGATGAGCGAGGCCTCTGTAGCTCAGAGTTCTGTGTGTGTTGTTCACGCTCACTGAGCCCAAGTGCCAGCAGTTACTAAACAGGGCAAGAGAGGACTGGGTGCAATTGTGGGCACATTCTGTGGGCCAACATTTGCTCAACTGCATTGATTGGATAACCTAGCTTATAACGGACAGCATGAAACCTTAAAGCTAACTTCGACTGTGATGCCTTTTCTCAGCAAGTGTTCTCATGTACCCATGCAGCTAAGAAATATGTGTTGAATGCTAAAAAGATGGCTTATGGTTAAGAGTGAATGTTGCTCTTGCAGAGGGCCCAGGTTTGGTTCGAGGCACCAACATTGTGTGGCTCACAACCACCTCTAACTCCAGCTCTAAGAAATCTTCCACATTTTTCAGAAATCTAGAAGCCCTTATGTTCACATGTGTGTCTACACACACACACACAAACATACACTTTTTAAAATCACTAAAAAACAGAATTATTTATTGTGTACCAACTATGTATCACCCAGTTACTATGCTGGGTCCATAGGCTGAAATGATACCAGATACTGTCTCTCCTCTTGAGCAAGTTGATGGGCTAATGAGGAAAATAAGAACACAACAGGTGATGCTCTCTTATGATGATACAACACCACACAGAGCATCTTGTCCTAGACTAACATTTGAGAAGGTTCGTCAGAGAAAGCCACCTACGAGCTGAGGCCTGGCAAATGGAAATTACATAGAGGGAGGGGAGTGGGCAGAATTCCAATGGTAACAGCCCAGAGATGAGAGGAAATAAAGGGAGCTGGCTGTACAGCAGTTAGAGTGGAAGGCTTGGGGCTGCGGGGGAGTAACAAGCCAGATGGTGTGTAGGCTGACCCTTTGCACTTGAACTTGACCCTAAAGGAATCAAAGAATTTTAAGTAACAAACAAAGCAAGCACTTAAGTGGATTTTTGATGAAGAATCAGTTTCAAATTCTTGAGGGTTCTCCCCACTGGCATAATTTTAATATATACATTCATTTTAATATCTGAATGATTCATTCTCACTTGTCCACAATTTATGTAAATCATTTTCCAAGTTATATCTACTTCCACTGAACCTTCATCTTAAAAAAAAAAAGTCACAGGCAAATTGTTTGAGTTTTAACTCAAAGTGACAGCAGTTCCATAATTACACGTTACCCATTGGGGCAAAAAGAAATAAAGGGTTTGTCAATTAAATGCATGCACTGAAAAAGCGCCCCTTAAAATGTTCAAAAATTCAAATTGAGAGGAAAGCACAGGAGTGATTACACAAGGAAATAGAAGGGCAAATACGTGAAAGCTGTTGAAAAAAAAAAAAGATTGAAAACCTTAGGTCTGTTCAAATCGCCACACCCTGGCTTTGGACAGCAGGCACAGCTCTGCAAAGCCAACCAGCGCTGACTAGCTGTGCCAGGTAAGGCAGGTCCTACTGGCAGTCCGGGGCCTCGGTGGAAAAGATACAGCTGCGTTGCCAGAAGTGGTGCCATAGCAAACAAACTTTTCCCTAAACTGCCGCCTAAAATGTAGCTCGGCGAATGCACCCAGTGGCCAAGCCTCCCTGCTGAGTGCTGGTAAGTCATGGCCAGTGGCATGTGGCCTTTGTGGCCAGGGAAAGACACAACACTTATGCCTCCTCCATCCTTATAATGAAGATGGTCACAGGAAGCGATCCTGAGCTCTCTGGTTCTTTTGTTTCCACTATAAAAATCAATGAGCTACTTTCTAGCTGGCTTTATTTGAACATTTTCCACACTCTTAACAGCATACAAAGCAAACAGAAACAGTGAGCATTTGCAGTTACAGCATATTGTGCCTTTCTAAAAGCCCCGAGACTCAGAGTTCTAGCATAGTGTTCTTTGAGAAAAGCACTCCCCTCAAGCTGAAGACTTTATTTGATCAAATAAAGGGTTTATGGACCACAAATGAGGGAGTGATAGCAGGTGTGTGTGTGTGTGTGTGTGTGTGTGTGTGTGTGTGTGTGTGCAACATCAAGAGGCCGTGAGTTAGCAATGTGACAGCCATTTTAGGAGATGGGAATAAAGAAAACGGGTAGGGTACTTTGTGATTCTATGAAGTTAGTACTTTTGGTGCTCAATAGCTTGACTGTGTGTACATTACACCCAGCTTTTCAACTGGTACACTAAGGCGCATGTGCATTGCCTCCATGTACAGAAACACAGACAGACAAAGTAACTCTTATCCCACCGACGACGTCCAATCAATCACTGCCAGCAACACTGTCTACTTCCTCAAACTTTTTGTGTAGCTCTCTCACTTTCCCTTTGCATATAACTGTGGTGGGTCAACAGCTAGTGCTTGAGTGCGCCATGAGAGGATATTGTTCCATGTTACTCAAGAAGAGATTTGAGCTCACGCTATGTGACTATATGATTAAATATATAAGTGCAGTCATTTCCTAGATGTTTAGCTGGCTTCTTCTAATCCTATCCTCTCAGGTCAAGTGCTCTCTGTTTAGTCTGTTCAATCTGTGGCAGAAAGTCACTGTTGGGCTATCCTGACCACAGCCTATACACCAGTCTGATATAACCTCTCCCCACTCTCTCTGTAAATAGAGATATAGATAGAGTTAGAGCTAGATGACAATGATATATATATATATATATATATATATATATATATATATGATATAGATATAAATAAATGTAGATGTAGAGATAGATATAGAGATAGAGATGATGGAGAAAGGGATAGAGATAGAGATGATGGAGAAAGGGATAGAGATAGAGATGATGGAGAAAGGGATAGAGATAGAGATGATGGAGAAAGGGATAGAGATAGAGATGATGGAGAAAGGGATAGAGATAGAGATGATGGAGAAAGGGATAGAGATAGAGATGATGGAGAAAGGGATAGAGATAGAGATGATGGAGAAAGGGATAGAGATAGAGATGATGGAGAAAGGGATAGAGATAGAGATGATGGAGAAAGGGATAGAGATAGAGATGATGGAGAAAGGGATAGAGATAGAGATGATGGAGAAAGGGATAGAGATAGAGATGATGGAGAAAGGGATAGAGATAGAGATGATGGAGAAAGGGATAGAGATAGAGATGATGGAGAAAGGGATAGAGATAGAGATGATGGAGAAAGGGATAGAGATAGAGATGATAGAGACAGAGACAGAGACAGAGGTGACAGCAGCTTTCATATTCCTTGACATTTGACAGCAGCAAATGATAGCAACAGGCAGGTGGGAGCAGCCCCAGAGAAGCCCTCTAATGTACTATTCTCCCACAGGTCTCATGTGGCCGATCTTAGCTTTACAAGTATTACTGCCTGTGCCAAGGCCTAAGTCGGGGACCAGTGTTAGAGCTGCTAGGCCTGAGATATCTGAGCCTCTTGGTCCTAAAGATCTGACAGTTCTCTGGAACTCTTTTCCAGTAACCAGGAACTTTAGTTTCCCTTCTCTGGCTCTTTGTGGCTTCCAATTCTTCTTCAACCTCAGCTCTCTACTCTTTCTCTCCCTCACCATTTGTGCCCTGGCTGTCTCTGGAACTGCTCGGTGGGCTTTTGCTGAGGCTGGTATAATGGGTGACACCAAGGGTGGTGTGCTGCCGTTGTCACTTTGCTGTTGCTGCCAGTCAGGTGGCTCTGCCTCTTTGGCAGGTCCCAGAGCATGCAATCACTCTGATGTACATGGAACATAGCCTGTTGTTGCTACTGCCTCTCCCATCAGTGCTAGCCATCTGCCCCTACTGCTACTGTCTTCAGGTTACCCGCCACTGCCACTGTCTTACCTAGAGGCAGACAAGAAAACACCCACAGCAAAGGAGTCTTTCGCTGAGCCAAACTCACCAGGTGAGCAGAACAGCTGGAATAAGAAGCCAGAGAAGGTATGTCTGCCCTAATCACGGCAAACCACTCTTGCAATTGAGGTTTGTGTTCTTACCCGTCACCCAGAGTCCACACAGGATTGAAATAGTTGCAAGTAGGACCTCACCTTTCAGAACGAGAGCAAGCAGGTGAGATTGTGCTGTAGTTTTCTCAAGGTATCTATGGGTGTTCAAATGAACAATGATGGTATCAGGGTGGTCTAGATGGCTTTTAGACTGCTTAAAGCTGCTGGGACAACAAAAGGCAATACAATAATTGACATGGTGTGGCAAATTGCCCCCTCCTCCTGCCCCCAGTGTCTTTGCTTAGTGATAGTATGTAACTGGGCATCAAAAGAAATGGTATCATAAGAACTTAAAGAATGTGTCATTAACATTAATTGTGATATCGACAGATTTCAGTGTTTAACACCTGCCCAGTGAACCAGGGAGTGAGTCCCTTTCCTCTGTACCATTGACATAATGCAGCTTTAACTGCGCAACTCTTCTCTTATCTACTTCTATAGGAATAATTGGATATAATAACAGGACATAATAATCTATGTATATATTAATCAGTTAATATGTGTCAGCATCTGGGCTTATTATATTTACCTTGTATCTTTAATGCTCACAATAACGCCATAAAATTTGTGTTCTAGTCATAATCTAGATGAAGTGACTTGCCAAAGGCAGAGATGAGCCTTGCGCTCACACCCACCTGATCTTAGAAGCTGTGCTTTGGATTCATTCTTCCCACAACATCACCTCGCACCTTGACTCGCACCACTGCCTTGCACAGCTGGCAGATGCTCAGTGAATCCATAGAATAAATGAAACAAAGATGAAAGTAGAGCATGAGTTAACTAATGAAGAAGGAATGAGTGGAGGCTAGGACCTAGTGTGGCTTCATATGGGGGTGGAAGAGATGTGAAAGTGTTTACTTAGGGACATAGTAAAAAACGCACTCTTGAGTTTTATCCTGTTCAATAGCAAGAAGACACAAGTTTAATACTGGGACTTTGTACAGACACTGTGTGTGTGTGTGTGTGTGTGTGTGTGTGTGTGTGTGTGTGTGTGTGTCCTTGTCCATATGTGTACTTGGGAAGGAAGTACATTTAGAGTACAGAAGAGGGTTTCAGATCTCTGAGAACTAGAGTAAACAGACGTCTTGCCTGAGTTCTGGGAAGTAAAAAGAACTCTAGTCCTCTGTAAGAGCAGCAAGCACTCTTAACCACTAAGCCACTCTTCCTGACCTTGTACAGACAAAATTAAAGGCAATTTTCAAGAATATGTTAGCATTATACCACATCAAAAAAAAAACCATAGTTGATGTTCATGGCAGTGTCATTTTAGCATGACTATGGTGTAGTTTAGAGTACTTAGTGGATAAATTAAGACTAGTGACTTGGTTGGACTTCCGGTAATTTCAGCTACTTAGGAGGACTGCAAGCTCAAAGCCAGCCTGAGCCACAGAGTGAGTTCAGGACTGTCTGGACAGCTAAGTGGCTGTATCTCAAAATGAACCACAAAGAGGTCTGAGACTGTCGCCAGTGCTATAGCACCTGTGTAGCATGCAGGAGGCACTGGCTCAGTCTCCATGACCCTCAAAACACCACGCGAAGCAAACAAACGAGGACTTAGATAATGAAAGGTGAGAGGAGAGTCAAATGGTCAGATAATCAGAAATAAGATTTCTGGGATATCAAAACAAAGGTAATCACAGGGAAAATTCTGGACTCTCAAGGCACTGAACAGAAATTGCAGACTAATCTTCTTCAAATAGACCAGAATTGTAGCAAACCCCTTGAGGGCTTTAGTCACAACCCCCTGCCTTTTTCAGGCAGCTTGACTTGTCCGGCCAGCACAGCAGTCCCTACTGGATAATGTACTAATCCCTGCAGCCTGTTTGGCCCTTGTGAGTCACAACCAGACATCTAAGGGAAAGACTGGTGACAAAGTGCTTGCCTCATATGTGCAGGACTCTGGATTTACTCCAACCTCCTCCCCACCCCCAATCAAAACTGGACAAGTAATACTGGAGGAAATTAAGACAATCACTCACTAGCAGGAAGTGGCTGATGGACACTCTAGACCAGTGGTTCTCAACCTGTGGCGATCAAGTGACCTCTTCATAGGGGCTGCCCAAGGCCATGGAAAACACAGAATACATTATGATTCATAGCCGTAGCAAAATTACAATTACGAAGTAGCAACATGTGTAATTTGATGGTTGGAGGTCATCACAATATGAATACCTGTATTAAAGGGTCACAGTATTAGGAAGGCTGAGAACCACTATTCTAGGCCTATTGCTGCTCTGACAGGGAACTTGGAGCTGTATATGCTGCATGTCCCCCAAGGCTCCCCAAAGGGAACAGGCTTCAGTTGCTACTTCTTGGCTGCCTCATCTTCAGTGTTTCACATCCTCATGCCTCTGTGGATTCTTCCAGAGAGCACTGTCAGTGAGTCACTTGCACTGAAATCGTTATTCCTATTAAGAGGAAGTTGGGGGTCCTTTCAGTGTACACATGGACACAGTTGCCTCATCCAGTTGCCCCGACATCACAGCCTGCTCCTACGTGCCACTTTCCCATATAGGATGACTGAAAAAGAGCACAGATATGAGAGCATGGGGCCATCTCCCAATTTAAGTTCCTTGTCTTTTGGAAGATGAGGCAAAGACTAAGTAGGCTCCTTATTCTGGACTTCTAACCCTATGTATTTTCCCCAAAATTGTTTTTCAAATGTAGCTATATTCAAGTTTCTTCCTATCACCATGATAAGTACCATGACCGAAAGGAATTCTTGGAGGACAAGATTTATTTGGCTTACAGCTTATGTCCATTATGAAGGGAAGTGAGGGAAGGAACTGAAGGCAGGAAGCTGGAGTCAGGAACTGAAATGTAAGACCATAGAGGAATGCTGCTCACTGGCTTGCTTTCCATAGCTTGCTCAGCTTGCTTTCATATACCACCCATGACCACCAGCCTAGGAATAGCAACACTCCAGTGAGCTGGGCCCTTCCACATCATTTATTAAACAAGAAAATGCCCTACACACTCTCAACATGCCAGTTTAGTGAATACATTTTTTTTTTTGCTTGAAACTCCCTCTTTCCCAGGTTACCCTAGCCTATATGAAGTTGACTGCAAACTAACTACCATAGCCACAGTATTTCTAAAATTCTGTATAAGTGAGGAAGGACTGGGAGGAGAGGAGGGAGGGGAAACTAAGGTCAGGATATAAAGTAAATAGATGAGTTAATTAATAAAAAAAATCTATATGAGTTTAAGAAATGATGGGTTTAAAAAAATCAATGAGGACTATTTCAAGAGAAATTCACATAAACTTTTCTTTGACGATGGTTATTCAACATGCCACAAAGCAGAGGCGGGAGTCTAGTGTAGACCAGATTGCTGTTAATGAGACTTTTGGAGCACATGGTGGTCCACTGAACTCACAGACAGAAAATAATCACTATTTCCAGACTATCCACAGATGGTCCACCCATCAACCTGCCTAGGTCCCCCTAGTCAGCTCCATCCTCTACCGAGAGAAAGTTTTTGTCCCTCAGTTCCATCATAATGCACTTTTCAAAATTCTCCAAACACCCCAGGTATGCTTATCCTCCTGGCTTTGTGCACACTGTTTCACTGCCAGGAGCCTCAACCTGTACTTTCTACCCAGGGATCCTTTCTCAGTTGATCTTCTTAGAGACTTCAAGGATGGGTTCTGTGGTCAGCCTTCTCCAATAACGCATCTCTTATTCACATCTGTGTTCACAGAAGTTTGCATAGGACATGGAACCTACAACATGGTGCTTGTATGAGTTAATGCAAGGAACCCAAGAGTGAAGTGAGGTTCAAAGAAGCTAAAGGATCCAGGACAAGTCACACTCCCTTGAATTCAAATCTAGGTTTTGGGGTGTGATTCAGTGGTAGAGCACTTGCCCAAATGCTCTAGGTATAGAAACCAAGCAACAACTAACTAACCAACCAACCAACTAACCAGCCAACCAATCAATCAACCAACCAACCAACTAGCCAACCAACCAACCAACCAACTAACTAACCAACCAGCCAGCCAGCCAACTAGCCAACCAACCAACAACAAAAACAACCCCCCACGTATTTAGGAAGCTCAGGTGAGAAGGTCATAAGTTTGAGGCCAGCCTGGGTCACATAGTGGAGCACCATCTCAGAAACAAAACAAAGACAAGAAATCAAAGGCACAGATAGAATTTAGACCTTTTACCCATAATGAAGGTCAATTCTGGTCTTTTTAGCTATATCCCATAAGTCAGAATGTTATTCATGGAATTTGCTGATTGTTTTACAATTATGGTAAAATTTGCCCAATGAACTTTGTCATCATAATCATTTGTAAGTATGCAGTTCAGTAGTGGGGAGTACATTCATGCTGTTTTGCAACTAATCCTGAGAACCTTTTCCTGTGTCAATACTAGAGCTTTATACTAATTGGACAATATCCCAGTGTCTCTTGCTCTCTATCCATCACTATGCTCTCTGTATCCATGGATTTGTTTTCTCCAGATACCTCACATAAAGATACTCGAACAGTGTTTGTATCTCTGTGACTGGCTTATTTTACTTAGCACAATGTCCTCAATGTTTATAGAAGGATGAGTTGTCTGTGGATATTTTCTACCCCCGTGTTCAGTGGCCCACCATGCTCTTCCAGAGTGTCAGGAACAGCAGTATGGGCTATGGGCCACACTAGCTTCTCCTTTGGGGTATGTTAGGTAGCCACTAGCAAATAAAAGTTTAGTTAAATTCTTCCTGATTGACAATGTCTTGATTGATTTTTTTTTAACCCATCATTTTGGGGGTGGGAGTGGGGGGTTAATCCCAGGCTGACCTGGAACTCATTATATAGATCAGGATGGCCTGGAACTCATAAGGTATGCCTCCTGAGTAACCTATAATTCTTTAAAAACTGGTATGGAACTTAAAAATATCTTTTCGAGGCAGGATTACATTTCAGAAAATAACTTTAAGGAAAGTCTGTATTAGGGCTAAAACTGCAGAATGTAGGAGCCATGTCGTCTTTGATTCGTTTAAAATCTAGAGGACATATAGCGGGTGAACTTCTTGTGCTCAGGCCTCTTACTGGCTCTCCTCTGCTAATACCCAAAAGGGGACGTTCCTTTTTAAGGCTGTGTTCTATTTCATCAAGTATGCAGTCTGCACATTTGCTGGTCCATTCGGCTGTCAGTGAGCACTTGGCTTGCTTATCTTGTGGCTGTAAACCATGTATGAACATGGTGTACAGATATATAATCAAGACCCTATTTTCTATTCTTTTGGGTTTAGTTGGTGACTTTTCTTGAGTACATTAAAATGATTGCATTTTCCTATACTGTTGTGAGGATGAATATTTAAACCTAACTTTCCTCCTTGCAAGCTATTCAAAACCATAGAACTGGCAACTCAGTTTTTTTTTTTTAAATGTATTAATAAGGAGCTTTTGATTCTCTGAGGCAGAAATCAGCTTGCACTGCTCTGAGCAAAAACATGTTATTGGAAATGGTACCTAGTGAAGAGTCCAGCCCACTGGAAGAAAGGCTCCGGGGTGCCTTCAGGAGCCACCCTTCCATTTTCTCTCTTCCTCTCCTTTCTGCGTGCTGCTCCATTTTTCTCTCACTGCACACAGAAGAAAAATTACATCTACTTCTCAGTGTCATATCTATCTCCAGTCCCCATGAAGAGACTAACCTAAATCTTTCAGTCCCAAACCCAAAATCTCCAGGAAGATCCATGGAGCTGCTCCCGTTACATTGCAGTCCACCCATGACATGCAGCCATGTGTGTGAAGATAGATAAAATGGCTGCTCGATTCACAACGATGTTGCTATGGGGGTGGGAGAGTGAGCAACCAAAACACACAGAACAACCAGAAAGCTTCTACCATCTCAGTTGATGGACTGAACAAACAAAGGCAGCAGCGAGATGAGGAAGTGTCTGCCTGGGCCCAGGGCGTGCTCATCACCTACAGTTGAAAACACATGGGGGACGGGTAACGCCCAACCACTTCACCTGCGCTCACCAATCTCGTGGAGCTAAGGGGCAGGATTTATGGGAAACTCAGGAGTACAAGTATGCATTAATTAGCGGCCCAAATCCACAGATAATGAGGCAAAGAAAAGGCCTGCTAGCTCTGAGATCTTTTACACAAGTCTTTTGTTTCAAAGGGCAAGTCCCGGAAGAGTTATACGGGAAGGAAATGAAAAAGCAGGTGCTCTCACAAACACTGAGGAAGTAAGTCCAGAGGCCACAATTAAAAGGAAGTAATAATGACACCCAGAGATCCTCCTTGGCTATAATACTTCCAGGAGAGGAAGCCCAGGGATGCCTCAGAGGCATCGGATTTGGTAATGAGGTGAAGGAAGGCAGCTGGCCACGGAAGGCTAAACTCCTGCTAAGAACCAAAGCCCCGCCCCACGCCCCACATCGCTCGCTGCCTTGCCTCCAGTAAAATGCTTCTCCTGCTCGCTCATAGATTCTGAATGTCAAGTAAGTCTTTCCATGTTCCAGTTTCCAGTTCCAGGTTCCAGGGCTTGGAATCTCAGGCAGCAAATGAGAAAACGAGGCGTGCACAAGTCGAATCCTAACTCGGCTGCTCTGAATATGGTGAGCCAAAACAGAATAACGTCAGCAAACTGCCGGAGGGAGGGCCTTGATTTCTGTTCTCCACGGGAGCTTTTCATGGTCACAATAGGGTACCCTCAGGTTCAGGACTGAAGAAAGAGTGGATGAGAGAAAGAGAGATGAAAGAACTTGGTTTGTAAATTAAAATCTCTTTATAGTCAAAGCACCTTTTCTTCAGCTCAAATTACTTACTTACATAGTGCAAATTCCCACACCTGTTAGCTACAACTCTTTCACGGCAGTCACCAAATAGGGACATCAGTCATTACACTACCAAATAGGGACGTCATTTATTACATTGGACCTGTAACCATGTCCAGTCTCCACAATGAGATTATGAACTGGAGGAAGGTGAGAGAAAGGGCTGCCTCCTTGGTTCACGGTCATATGCCGCACAGCACCAAGAGGAACCGATGTTCCATCCCTGTCTCCAGCACACCTCAATACATGAGACCTGCCAGACTGTATTCCTACACGTGCCCCCAAACACCCTGCAAGACAAGGAGGATGAGCACACACTGCTGGGAAGCTAAAGCTCTCCAGAGCAATGATTGGTTCAAATCATATTCCCACCATGACTGAGCTGAGATCTAACACATGTCTATTAAATGTCCTGGACTCGTTTCCTCACCTCACTATCTACTCTGCAGACAACACTGCTGTTCTCCAATAAGCATTCTGATAACAGTAAGAACCGAAACTATATTAAACACTTTCTATAAATCATGCATTATGGTAGATGCTTTGTACATATTGTTTCAGTTAGTTCTTATCATGAAAAAGGCAGTTTTATAGCATCCATATTCTCTATCTAACAGATGAAAAAACTAAGGTACATAGGTATTAAAATAACCCTAGATCTTGTGACTTTTGCAGTAGTGGTGATATCAAGATGCTGACCTGATGTGTCAGAGCATATATGTGCTTTTAAACATCATACATTAATTTCAAGATATAAACACACACAAACACACACACACACACACACACACACACACACACACACACACACACTCCAGTTTTCATGCTCTGAGTATCTACTCTATGCCAGATTCTAAATCTGCCCTAATTTAGCCCAGTAGAATCCTTGGAGCAAAACAGGTATTCAATAAATTGTGGAATGAATGAAGAACCAGAGAGAAAAACAAGAGCTGACACTGTGACCACTCATTAGAAAAGCCCAGAGACACCTTGTATCTGCATTGATAACAACCTGGGTCCCAAGCTCCAGGGGACCAGGAAGGATGAATGAGTGCTGGAAACATAAGAGCATCATAGAAGATGCTTTACTGTGAAAGTGTTTTTGTAAAACCCATGATGGCCCATGCCGCGAAGCAGGCTCTCTTTGTTATGGTAGCATAGAGAGTGAACTGTGCCAGGAAAAGAGCATTTCAAGGAAGATAAACAAAAAGCCTCTAGCTGGGCCCAATTTTTATTGTTGTTTTATAGTTTTCTAATTTATTTATTCTTTCACAATTCCATGCACATATACAATGTACTTTGGTCATGTGCCTCACCATCATTACGTCTTATCGCCTTCTCCTCTCTCTCATCCATAATGGAATGTTTGTAGGTCGGGTCTTATGCAGGTCACCAATACTAGTGAGAGTATGTGTGTGAAATAACCATGCCATAACCAGAAGCTGATGGTTCACGGCTCTTTACCCCCTCCTCTGGCTCTTACATTCTTTCTGCTTCCTCTGCACTGATGTTCTCTGAGCCTGAGGGGATGATGTAGATGTCCACTTAGAGCTAAGCACCTGACTGTCACTTATTCTCAACACTTTGACAAGTCATGAGTTACCCACTGCATTGTCCACCCATTGCCCACTGCAAGTAAAGCTTCTCTGATAAAGGCTCTGAGCAGTGTTATCTATCAGTGTAAATGTAAGTATTTAGAAGGCCGTTCGATACTGTGTATACAGTGGCAGAGCAATAGTGGTAGGTTCCCCACCCCCACCCCTACCTGGCACATCCTACCTGGCTGGTCGGGAATATAGTTTGCATGGCTCACAGCTGAAAAAACTGTTGATGACCTTTCTCTCCTAGAAGACTTCATTCACATCACTTTCTAGCACTATGAAAATTATTTGTCTCAGTTTTGTAGAGAAAATTTAGCCTTTCTATACAGATGTGTGTATGTGTGTGTGTGTGTGTGTGTGTGTGTGTGTGTGAGAGAGAGAGAGAGAGAGAGAGAGAGAGAGAGAGAGAGAGAGAGAGAGAGAGAGATACATCCAGATGAATTAGAGTTTAGTAGGTAGTCAGGAAAGAGTGAAACATCTGGGATAAAAGATTAAATTCCTTTTTCCAATCCCTGATATCATTTGTCCTGTACTCTACAATGACTTCTCCTCCAGCCTGGAAGTTAGGCATGACTGTATGATTTGCTACAGCCAGTGGACTACAAACATCATTGAGATGTCATTTTAAAAAATAATCAGTAGATTTTCCAACTCTCATTTCACGATGACAGGTGGTATCAGATATCCCCACATTACTGAGTAAATGTGGCATAGAGTAGAGACCTGAGCTAGCCCACAGAGGAGGCCATATACATAGGAAGAGAAAGTCCATTACTAGAGAAAAAAATTTATACAAATCAGATTAATATGGCAATTAATAAGCTGTGTGACCCTGGGTAAGTAATTTATTTTGCATGCAAACCAAAGACACTAGCTTAGAATGAGAAAGTTGATCGTTAATATAGGGGCCTGGGAAAAGCCTTTAGGAAGACAATGATAAAAAAACAAAATAGTTGTAAGTAAAATTGTATAGGTCCATGCACATGTGCTTGAGGTGTGTGTGTGTGTGTGTGTGTGTGTGTGTGTGTATGCCTAAGAAAGCAAGAATGAGACCTAGTATATACAATTGTGGGAGGAAATCCAAAGACTTTTCACATTTTAAGAAGGTCTGTGTTACTTAAAATGAGGTTAAGAGCCTGGGTAATCTATGAGGGCTATTCAGAGCTCCAAAGTGCTTTGTGGTATGGGGGAAGAGAGTGAAATAGCTAATTAGGTTCCTCTACTATCTGGTATTTCAGGACTTGCCTTGAGTTAGATTTTATTAAAGTTGTTTTCCAATAATTACATTTAAGAGCTCTGCTTAATAGGATCTCAGATATTGAAATCTCAGGAGCTATTCCAGAATGAAAAAGGGATTTGAGGCAATTCTTTCTAACTATAGAAGAAAATGTTCTTCAAAGCATGATAATGAGGACCCAGATTGTGTTTGAGGGTAGGGAAAAAGACTGGATCGTGTGTGTGTGTGTGTGTGTGTGTGTGTGTGTGTGTGTGTGTGTGTGTGTGTGTGTAGAAAAGGATGCTCATTGACAACTATATCCTTACTGCCTGAGAAGCCGGAGTGTAAAGCAGAAGGCTGACATAAAACACCAAGACAGTGGGTAGGCTATGTTCATACAGTCTGAGCCATGTAAATGGATGTCCTGGCTGGAACTGAATCTCATCAAGCTATTGGACCATACTTTCTCATCCTATAAAGTAGGAGCAATAATACCAACCTTCCAAGGGAGACTGCTCAGCAAAAACAGGTACTGCATTCAAATGCAATCAAAAAGAGGTCGTTTCAAATCATTTGCCAAGATGTGCTCAGGGTTAAGGGACACCAGCAAGACATGCAGAAGCAGAATTAAGTAGGTCAAAGCAGGGAGCCTCTTAACAGTCCTCCCTGTTTTTAAATAAGAGAACGGCAGCTCTCATGGAGGAAAGGCCCACGCAATAGGGGTAGGAGGAGTGCCCTCTCCTGAACACTGCCAGTGCCAGTATCCCCATCAGTGAAAGCCAAGAAGAAGGCAAAGGCAAAGGAGTTCATAGAAGTCAGTCTCCTAGAGGAGAGAGGACGATGGTGAGATGGACAGAGCTGAAGAGAGGCAAGCGAACAGTTCAGCTCTTACAACATGTTCCTTGCAGACACTGGCCACTGTTTTTTCTTTGTGTGAATGAAGACCTTATAACCTTTTCTAGAAACAGTTTGTGAATGGGTTGTGCAAAGAGGAGGGGAGGTCCTTGGCCTCAAAGACACTAGGAAAGGACATGTGGCAGAGACCCATGATTCCGAATACAGTTACTTGGCCTAGGGAGATAGGTTGAGGCCTGGAAAGCTGCTTCAGAATGAGGTGACTAGGAGAGACTAGAACATTGTACAACAAAACCCACAACTCCCAAAGCTGTTTCTGGTTGCTTCTCAGCATCCTAGAGTGCTGAGGGACGAAATCTACCATGACCTCTTCTGCGGCCCTCTGGTCCTTGTCTTCTGGCTGCAAGGTAAGTGCCTCTCTGCAGCAAAGTCTAGAATCAAACCAGATTCTTGTGCACACAGCCAGAAGGCTAGCTTCCTTCTGGGTACTTAAATACAGATTCTTGTCCCAGACTATAGGGCTGCTGTGTTTGAATTGTGCGGTACCCCATAGACGTTGTATAGATATTGTTAACGTTCGGGTGCCGCAGCAGACAAGCTTCAGTGGATCATTGTCTCCCTCTGCTCTGCCAAGACGTCTCACTCCAGAGACTGTACGCTTCCAACACCAGCAGATGAGCTTCCTCTACTGAGAGTCCCAACTACAGGACAGGTAGAGACAGCTTCTCTTCTTCCCTATCCTTCAAGAAAACGTCTTTCCTTCATTGGAAGTAGGTGGAACCTTAGACCCATGACTATGGTGGACCAATCATATTCCTTTCCCCTGGTAATTTAGATATTGAAGGGAATGACCCAGGTTAGGAATAATGATTGAAGCGTCAGTCCTATTCCTAGGACTCTCAAAAAAAAAATACTCATGTACTAATGCCTCTAACAGGAATACATCCATTAAAATCAGACCCCTGTCTATATATGTAGCCGTTTGGCATTTCTTCTCACTCCTTAAGCTCTCCCTCATCTTTGTAATTCAGGCTTAAGTTAGTAAGCTAGGCCAGATTCTTGTCCAGTGCTTCAAATTTGAGGCCTTGATGAGAATTATGACTGGGATGATGTTTACAGGCTTTTGCGTTGGCTTACTTCCAGATCATTCCAACAGGCAAACAAATGACATATGTTTAAAAAGGCAAGCATGAGCAGGTACATACTAGATCTTTGTAGAGCAGGGACTGAGTTCCCAGGCCATGGCATCCCATGCAAAGTGACAATCCTCCTTTTTAAGCCTTGAGACCATGGAGAGGACCACAGTGATGCTCAAAGGTCCAACTGTTAGCATGTTGCTTCTTCACAATGGTCTATTTATCACCAATTTCTGTAGTAACTATAGTAAGTTTGGTCATGCCATATCATTGTTAGTTGAGGCCCATCTCTGCCCCTTGTGACCGAGAGTCCTATTAGACACAGCTGAATTATACTTAGTTCTTCCATAATCTGAGCCTGGCACTGGTTTACAGTGTAACCCTCTGCCCTATTTCACCTACCTTATGGATTATTATGTAGAAGACATGTTTACATATATCTTTGCTCACCCCTCTTGAAGTCAATAAGGAAGTATTTATTCTGCTACTTTATAGATAAGAACACAAAAGCATGTGTGGGTTGTGTGTAAGTGGACTTTACTTGCCCAGCATTACAAAGCTGTTATGCTGAAGAACAAGAGCTCAACCCCAAACCTACTTGACTTGAGTGTATACATTCATTCTATTTCCCAGCATGCCAAGCTTTGGTCATAGCATCGATTCTATTGCACACACTTGTACACTCTCTATTCTTTTTGGGTCCCTTTCTGTTTTTTAAGAAGTCAGCCTAAACTATACATCTCCACAAGATTGTTGGGACAAAGCGAATAAGGGAAGGATGAAAATATTAGGTGACAGGATGAAGTCTATGAACTGCAAAGCATCTGTCTGCTTCTAGTCATCTGTTTTCAATGACTTTTTTCTTAAAAACAAAACAAAACAAAACAAAACAAAACAAATTGCCTCTGGGTTAGTACTATAAATTCTCCTACTCACTCCAAGCCAGTAAGAAGCCCCTGAGAGAGAAGTGTAGCTCTTGATCTCGCCTCCCTGTGTGCTTTTTGACCCATTGCTTTCTACTAGTGCTCTGCAAACCTTCAACGACAGCCCCTCTTCAGGTTCCTGCCAAAACATTTCCTCTGTTGACAGTATGTTGCCAGAGCCACCTTCATTAGCTTAAGATGGTTAGTGCTAAGATGGTTTGACATAGTTCAAGCTCTAGTGTAGCATGAGCAACAGGCAGGCAGGGAGGGAGGGTCCTCAGCTCTAGTTCCTGGATCTTAAGTGTGCTCTGCTAGCCGGTGCGAAGTGAGGGAGAAGGACAAACTTTGCTGAGCCCAGCTGTGTTGATGAAACCGTTCCTCCTGGAACAGAATTATTTTTTGTTTTTTATTTTTTATTTTTTGACTGCTGGATTGTTAACCTCTTGTAACATGTCTTGCATCCGAAGAAGGAAGAGTTAAAAGGGGGAAAAAAAAACAAACCACCACATTGCACAAGGCCAAATGGAAAATCCCAGCAGCAGAACATTCATCTAAACTGGCTTGAAATCATGACAGAGATTTGAGGACAAAAGCCAGAGAACTTTGAAGTGAGGGGATTTCTGTCTTCACCAGCCACCCGTACGTACATTGCACAGCGGTTACAAGGAAAGAGAGCAGAACTCTAGAATGAGCTGCGCCCTCCCTCCTGACTTGACTTCCACATCCATCTCCAAGCAGCAGGAACCTCATGAGAGATGAAGCAAATCCGCCACTCCACATCCTCTGACTCCACCAGGTCTTCTGCCACGGGCCTATAAATGTTTGAAGCATTCCCTCGTGAACTGAACACCACAACAGAAAAGATAGGGGTGAGGAAAACACCAAGACAGATGACAGGGACTCAGCCCAAGATGCCACCAATTAAGACACTTTGAACTGATCCTTAAAAGGGTGCAGGTCATTGGAAAATGCTGTCTGACAACTAGAAGGGAGCCAAATGCATCCGTGTCCTGAAGACTGTGCAGCAAGAGCCTCCACCAAGAGCTGCAAAGATGGTTCTGTCAGTCAACTGCTAGTGTCACAAGATTGAGGACCTGACTCCCCAGCAGCCACGGACAGAGCTGGGCATGGGGATGTGGCCTGTGCTTGTGATGGAGTGTTGACAAGGGAAAGGCAGGATAATCCTTGGAGCCCACTGGTCAATCAGTGTGATGTAATTTGTGAGCTCTGGGCCACAATGACCCTGTATCAAAGGATGTGGATGTTAGTCCTGAGGACCACATCATATGACATATGCCTACATACGTAATCATGCACACATACAAATTAAGAGAGAACCCTAACCAAGCCTTACATTCTATTTGTTTATAGCTTCCT
The DNA here is from genome assembly GCF_964271855.1 of Acomys minous. NCBI lineage: Eukaryota > Metazoa > Chordata > Mammalia > Rodentia > Muridae > Acomys > Acomys minous. The sequence goes on along the minus strand of NC_140484.1, from coordinate 36,313,986 downwards.
TACATGTGGAAACAGAGCTGACAAAATGAAGGCTTCCTTTTTGTTTAATGGTGTAAGGATCGGTCCAGTTCTAGGCATGTAATAGAACAGAGAGTCTGATAATTGTGGATCTGCCCTCAAATCTCTTAGACTCTCTCCTGAATTAGCTATGTAATGCACAGTTGATCTCACAGACTCAGGTGGGAATAACCCCACTATGAGCATCAAACCAAAGGACAGTCAAAACTTAAGCAAAATAGCTATAGTCAGAGGCCTGTCTCTGACTCTCCTGCGCATCTAATCGGCCTTTGTTGCATAACTCTTCCAAATTAGAGATAGCATCTTGTCGCTTCTTTCAAACATTATTTTTCAGCCACTTTTGCTTAAGACAGTTGAGGTTAGCACCTCTGTTTGAACAGCTGTGGTGCGTTAGTGCAGCAGTGATTCCTTCCAGCTCCTGGAGGTGGAGGAACCCTGAAAAAAACAGCCTTCAGGCCCTTTCCCCATTCAGCCAGAGGTATTTAACCTTGACCTTGCACCCTTTTGTTCAACTCTTTGTTCTAATCTCCTAAAAATTGTTCTCAAAACAGGTCTCATTTGGGAGACTTCCACAAGGAACGTGGACTTCCTTGGCCACCCTCTTGGACTTTCACTATCTAAATTCGCATGGCAGGGAAGGGGACCCGTCATTAAAGAACTAGGGAGCCGGCCTCCAAACCACTGTGCTGTGACACTGGTGAGTACCGGTTAAGGATGCTTCATAATCACTACAGAAGGAAAGAGCCGCGAAAGCTGACCAGCAGCCAGGAACTAAAGAGGTTACGTTTGGGCAGATGGTTGATATTAGGAGGAACGGCGTCCAGATTCATGACTTTCTTTTTCCTTAACACCAGTGTCAACAAAACAAGGCAGCCTGACCCAGGCACTTGAGGTGAGGGACCCCATGACACTCCTCTCTGAGCTCCGCTCATGGCTGCTTTCTATTGTCTGTTGACTGTTAACATGGCCAGATCGTCCCTGTGATGAGACTTAACATTTTCTGCCTGATTGGCTATTTCTTTCAGTTGTTGGAGCCTACATTCACCAGAGTCACGAAAAACATCACTTAAGTCTAGATAAGTGATACATTGCATGCTGGTTTCCACTGTTCTCTCCAAACTAAATTGATGCTTTTAGAGTGTCCCTTCTGATTTTCAATCACAATAATTGCACGCTGTGTTAGGCTGATGGTCCTCTTTTTACTCCTGTCAATCTAGTGGTTGATTCTGTAGTCCACATTGACTGAAATCATAGAGCATCCCCATAATGTTATTTTCCTCTTCCTGTGTGGGTACTTGGGATAGTCCAGGAAGCACAGACATCATTATGTGCAAAGCGGGGGTGGGGGGGTGGGGGGGTGGGGGGGGGTGGTTAAGAAAAGTGTGAGAGCTCACCCTGCCTTCTCCTTCTGAGCTGTCTTTGAAGCCCAAGTATAATGAGAGTTCAGAGTTGCCCACTGATGGTCATGTCTCCCAAAGGTTGCATCAAAAGTTTATCACCCTGAAAAGAAACATAGGAACTCCAGGGACCCACAAGCATTAAATGTCATACCTAAACTCAGTGCACAGCTCTGACGGGATGCCACATAATCACACAGCAACCCAAACATGAGCGTTGGGAATTTTAAGAATTTCACAGTGCTCACTTTGGAAAGATACAAATGTTACTACCACCACCTCACATGGCCAGAACATGCAAAAATTTTTTTTCATGGGGAAATAGTCTTGTAATGTATTGAATAATTTCATACATTATAAAATTATGCTTGATTTAAGAGAGACTGACCAAAAGAAACAAAGAATTGATTCTTAATGTTTTTTATAACTTAAGCCAAAGTAAGTTACAAACTCATTCTACCCCAAGTTTGAACCCATGAACTTCTGAGTCTAAATAACATCTCATTTGTATATATCCCTGCCATTACATGTGCCATCACTTTCCCCAAGACAAGCTATAAAACTTCGAGTCATTATCTTAGCCTAATCCCTATTTTCAGTTGGGTAGACTGCCTTCGTTTCTAAGAATTCAGCCAATAGCTTCAGATCAAAAACATGTGAGGGGAAACTAATGTCTAAACTGAACCTGAACAAACATTTTTCTTTCAATGGCTCCTTAAACAATACAGAATAGTGGCTATTTATATCACATTCACATTGTAATAGGTTTTGTAAGTAATCTCAAAGTGATTTGAAGTTTAGGGGAGGATGTAGGTGAGTTAACTGCAAATACTATATCACTCTATAAAAGGGACTTGAACATCTGCATTTCTATGCCCATGGGGGGAGGGAAAGCCCTGAAAATAATCCTCTGTGAGTACTGGAGAGCTACATTCAGTTTGGAATAGCACTACCTTCATGAAACTCTGCCAAACGTTGTAGAAGATAGAAAGGCATATATATAAAACAGCACTAAAAGTTGGTAGAGTGAGACATGTACCAGACATGAGGCAATACTTTGAGAAATGTCATGTAAAAGCCAAAGCTTATGAGCATCGTTCTGGGCCCATGTGAAGGGGAAAGCTTCAGACGATGAAGGTCTTGCAGACTCTACCTGGCAGCCTCGGCAGGAGCAAAGGTTGGAATGCTTCAGAAAGGCCAAGAATGGTCAACTAGAGTTCAGATGCACAGCAAAGCCCCCTGATTCTTGCCTTTATGATGCTCTCTGTGACTGTTTTTTCCTTTCCGTGTTTTTATTGCCCACACATTCAAAGTTTGAATGATAACAATAATGACTTGCCAGTTTTTGCTCAGATCCACTGCATGCCAGGAACAAGTGTACGCACGTCATATATTTTACCTTACCTAATTCTTGTAGTAATATATGTAGACCCTGGCCTTAGTGACATTTGAAAGGTGAAGAAACAGACACAGAGATGTGTAGGGTTCTGCCCATAGTTAGACACGAGGAAGTTGAAGATCTGCACTCTGCCCGGTCTTGATTGTAGACCCTGAGCACTTGTTTATCAAGTGTGCTAGTAGATCAGATCTAACCTCAAGAGACAGTTCTCACCCATCCTTGTCTACTTTTTAATACTGACACTCACGTGTTAGTCACTTTTCATCGCTGTGACCTAAAAGCTGCTTCAAGGGAGAAAGCTGTAATTGGGTTCGTTGTTTCAGAGGGGTCATGCCTTAGATGTTGGGTCCCATGAGCTGTGGAGGAACATCATGGAGACGTGGTGGTGTGATAGGGGGGTGGGGTGGGCAGTTGTTTACACCATAGTGGAAAGCAAGCAGATGGAGGGTAACAGGAGATAGAAGAGCAAGTCCTCCAGCTCAGTCCTACTTTCTGAATTGCTACAACCTTTCATAGTGCCACCTTCTGGGAAATAAATGCTAAAATTAATCTTGGGCCTATTGGAAACACATATATTCAAGCATGGTCCATAATGGCCAGAAGAAAGACACCAAAGCACTTGCCATGAGTGCCACTTGGAGAGATGGGAAAGATGGGGTGCACTGTAGAGAGGTGGAAGAGGAAGCAAAGCCAAGGGGGTTGTACGCTGTGAGGAAAGGTGAAACTGGAGACTCAATGGCAGTGAAGCACAGGCAGATATGAAGAGGCTGTGGTGAAGGCCTGATCCAGGCTGCCACCAAGGGCCATGTTTGGGCCCTTGTTCCTACAGCAGCTGAGGTCTGATGATGTCCCAGGTCTATGCTACCAGCAAAGGTCATACAGATGTCGCTGGTCTGGCCTGCTGCCTGAGGCACTGTGCTGAGCTGGTTCTGGGCAACAGAGTAAAGCTGATCCTGGAGGCAGGGAGCAGGTGAGCATCCCCCGAGAACATAAGTGCAGGGGACTTGACCCTGGACCTCAACAGCCAAGGGGTGTCTTGAGTAAGGGAATGGTGCCCTCCCGTGCTTTGTTCCTCACCGTCTGTGGCAGGTGGGAGTTCTGGCCTAGAGGTTATGAGAATGGGATAGTTGTCTCTGGCCCTCACTGGTAGCAGCACTCAGAAAAATGGGCCCTACACCTCTCCTGGGCAGCACAGTGGAGCTAACCCTGGTGCAAGTGAGCCAGCCCCAGGGCATGAGCTCTGGAGAGCTGTCCCACCCTTCATCTGCCTCGGGGTGGCATGGCTGAGGTGCCCCTCACTGTTGGTGAATGTGCAGATGAGCTGGCCCTGCCCCCCCACCCCACCCCTGCCCTCAGGTCATGAGAGCAGTAGAGCCAACTCTGCCCCCTTGTCAGCAGAAGCATTGGGTGAGCTACCTAGGGCAGTGCTGGAATGCTGGTTGGCTGACTGACTCAGCTACGGCCCAGGCTCAGATCCAGGGCTTTGAGCTGGCCCACCTCAACATCTACCCCATCTATGATCTGCCAGAGTGTATAAAAGGGCCAGTCCTGCAGATCCAAAGCTGCAGGATCTCCATGACACAGGGCAACAGCAAGATATCCAAGAGGAATCCCTGTGAGGATCCAGTGTAGATAGTGTAGCAGAAGCCAGAGGCCTCAAACCAGACCAATGACTCATTGCAATGAACACTTGCAAGTAAAGATGTGTGGACAAAAGGATTCCCTGTGTGACACACTGTGACACACTACAGCTTCCATGACAGGCATATATATGTGTGTGTGCGTGTGCGTGTGCGTGTGCGTGTGCGTGTGTGTGTGTGTGTGTGTGTGTGTGTGTGTGTGTGTATAATTTTATTTCTTTAGGGGTGGGGTTGGGGGAGGTTGCAAAGGTGGAGGGTGGATAGGAAGATGAGTGGGATTGGGGTGCATAATGTGAAATTCACAAAGAATCAATAAAAAGTTTTAGCATACATTCAAACAGAATACATCTGTGCTCTAGAGAAGACGATACTCACACCCCAGCCTTAGACTTGAAGGTCCTCCTCACATCTCTGGTGATAGGGCGCCATAATGCCCAGGCTGTTCTCTTTAACCCAAGCACACACTCTATATATGTATTTCTTCCGAACCCTTCGCACTGCATTCTGCTGGTGCGGTGAGCGAAACCCCATACTTCCTCCACCAGCAGTGAGTCCGGGCGCAGCTTCTAAAACGGCCGCCACGGTGAGCTGAAAATGGACCACATTCCTCCTAAGTTCCATTCGCCGTCAGTTAAAATCGCCATGCCTTCTGTTCTGAGATAAGAATCCCTGCCACTCCAGTCTCCTTACATCGTCCGTCTGTGTTGTACTTTCACGACTTTTAAGCCTGATGCCGGAGTTTACAGTCATTCTCTTTCTGTCATAATTTTAGCTTCTGTTCACGTTTTCTAATCTAGGATGACTTTTTTGAATACAGATTCTTTTCAGTCACACTTTACAGACCCACTCGTGTAGTAAGGATGTTCTTTACAGAGCCACCCATGTAGTAAGGATGTTCTTTACAGAGCCACCCATGTAGTAAGGATGTTCTTTACAGAGCCACCCATGTAGTAAGGATGTTCTTTACAGAGTCACCCATGTAGTAAGGATGTTCTTTACAGACCCACCCATGTAGTAAGAATGTCCTTTACAGACCCACCCATGTAGTAAGGATGTTCTTTACAGACCCACCCATGTAGTAAGGATGTACTTTACAGACCCACCCATGTAGTAAAGCTGTTATTTACAGAACCATGCATATTACTAATAAATAATATCTGAGAAGATTAATTTGCCTTTTGCTTCTGTTTTTCCAAAATGGCTCTGTTCTATTAGACAACACACTGGCACATCTGTTCAGTCAACTATCAATCTTCTTAAATTTTTCATGACCTGGTCTGCATTTGTTTGTCTTAAAAGCAAATTACTATCATCGGGCATTTTATCCAAAGCTTTTTTTTTCAGTTTTGTTTGTTTGTTTGTATCAAACACATCCTTGAGAATAAGCCTTCAAAACTGGACTCACCGTGTTTGTATACGCTTGCTTCTGGTGACAACCTACTTTTCTAAGTGTTCTCAGCCTACTTTAATATAAGCAAATGCAAATTTTCATCAATGATGAATGCCATGTTTCTGCTTATGGTAATACCTCATAATCCTGGGATGTGCTCACTGCTGTCCTTCTGTACCATTCATCTTTGCAGTGCGTCTCTAGCTCTGAGCCTGTGTTAGCCTCCTGGTACCTCTGAAACATATTTTCATGGACTTTCTGACTTCAAACAACACAGTAGAGCTTTGAAGAGAAAAAAAAAACCCAAACCAAACCAAAAAAAAAAAACAACAACAAAAAAAAACAGTTTCACCAAGTTAAAATGAAGGTGTTGGCAGGGCTGGATCCTCCCAGAGGCTCTGATGGGACAACCCCTGCCCTTTTCCAGATTTTAGGTGCTGCTCACATTCCCTGGCTCATGCCCCCAGCCCCTAGAGGCATCACCCCAACCTTTGTTTCTATGCTCACATCATCTTTTCTTTCTTTGACCCCACCCCCAACCTTCCTCTCATAAGAACGGTTGTGATTACAATGGACCCATTTAGGTGGTTGGATCTTTCCATCTCAAGAGCCTCACTTAATCACATCTGTAAAGTCCTTTTTGCCATATGAGCTCATTTGGTCACAGAGCCACAGGTTTCGGGGACTATGATTCTGCTGTCTTTGAAAGAGGTCATTGTTCTGCCTACTACTCACCCCAAGACCCACCACTTGAGATAGTTGTTTCTTTATCTTCGGATGCCATTTATTTGCCTTTGTTACAGAAATTAATTCTGGTGGGCTAATGCTCTTCCTGGGATATTTGTTCGTTTGGAATAGTTTTTTTCCTGCAATGCAAGCCTTCCATGTTGAAAAGCCCTTTTCTAAAAGGTGTGTGTGGCGGTGTGGGGCTTGCGGTGGGACGGGGGAGCAAAGTGGCAGTTGGATAGTTTTACTTTTTTCTGTCATCTTCTTGACACTACCTGTTCTAATGTCCTTTCCTCACTTTGTCCATGTTCTCCCTTAAAAAAAAAATAAGCAAGAAAATGGTAGAAAAGAGCCACTTCAGTTTTAATATTTTTCAAGTCTCAACTTTTTCCCAGCTGGCTTTTCTGTACATTTCATTGGTACAAATCGGTGCTCATGATCTCATGCTCAGCCTTGACTATGTCCTCTTCCTTCAAGAATCTGTTTCTGTTCTTTCTAAAGCTCTTTGGATGGTTCCTAGTGACACTCCCTACAGCCTTCTCATTACCACAAGCCAAGATTACAAAGTAAACATTCTTTTTGTGTGTGTGTGTGTTTAAGATACATATTCTTCTTAAGTGATGGTCCCTTTTAGAAACACACTTCAAACTTATTTACTGCCTTCAGATTAAAAAAAGAAAAAGCCAATGGGTGTGACTAAGCATGCCCATTTGTTCCTCTCCCTGCCATTATGAATTCCGAGGTGATTGGGTCACTTCCTCCCATGGTCACCATACCTTCTGTGACACCAACTGGCTTTCCTTTTTGGTTAGAAATGAGTGGAGGCCCTGTGTTCTTTGTCCTCTAATCAGGCATCCACTTTTAGCAACAGGAGCCTCCCAACAGATGCCTGGAGAATTGAAATCATGACATCACCTCATTACCGTTACAGGGAAAAGCAGTCTTCACCGCTGCCCACTTCTCTGTGCCCAAGCATCTCTGACCACATGTGTCCACCCGCACTCTTCCACATGATTCCTGCTTGTAGCTAGTACTCTGACTAGCCAGGAGTGCTTAGGCTCAGACAAGTTAGAATAGCAACGAGAGATAAGCCCAAGGTGTGTCTGGAAGTGGGCCTGAAACAATTTGCTGGTCTTGGAAATACATGAGCAAAAGGCAGGCTGCCGATTTAACTTAGGGAGAGAGCTACATGCTTTCAGAAATGAAAATTCCATTCCGCCCATAGGCAGGCAGCACCAGGGCACCTCACAGGTACCTCAACTAGATTAGAGGTGAGGATGTGACCTCAGTGAGATCAGCAGAGTAATCTCAGGACTTCCATGGAGGACTTTGGGGTGAAATCTCCCTAGGCTGTAGAGGTAGACAGGAAGCCCACAGGTCAGGGCTTGCAGCCATCTTGAGACTCCGGGAAGAGGTCATTCGAGGAGCTGACCTCAGAGAAGGGGAATGACAAGAACTCAGGACCCCGAGGGCTGACATTGCTGGTGGCTGTGAAGTGAGCCTTCCTGCAGATGTTCAGTTCCTTACCAGTACCTTATCCTTTCTACTTTCCAGCTGAGCATTTATATAGTTATTGTGTACATGACCTTTCACTATAGGCGAGAAGGTGACTCTGCAGGAGAAAGGACTGGAGCAGTAGAGAGGACAGCATATGGCCAGTGGAGGAGCACTGAGCTGTGGCCACCCTGGAGGCATTTTTTCAGCAAGGAACATGAGATCAGTGTTTCTATGTGTGTCAGCCAGTCATGGCGGTGTATGTCTGTTATCTCAGCACCCAGCTGAGGCCAAAGGAATGGGAACGAAGATCGGTCAGAGCTACACAGTGAGACCCTGTCTCAAAACAATGACAATGCTGTCTGTCCCCAGGACAACTATTGCTACTGTAACCTCAGGCTGAGTCACAAGTGTATCATGCCAAGGACTTAGACAATATGGGAGCGTTTAGTCAGAATCAATGGTATGTGAGGTTGCATCTCCCTCCTGTTTCAATTGCTCGTAAAAACCCCATCAGTTATACAACCCTTCCAAAGATAAGTCTGTGAAACGCACCTTTTCAGATGCCAATAAGGACTCTAAGTCAGACAGAAATTTAGTTTATATGCTTTCTCCCATGACTTTCCTACCTTATTTAAATAAATGCTGTCTTCCATAACAGCATGAAAAGCAACATTTAAAAAAAAATCTTAAATAGCTCTAGAGATGACCCAGTCTCCTCATTTCCAAAACTAGAGAAACTAAGGCCTAGAGACATAATAGATAGGCAGTTAGCCAGGCACGGAGCAGGCACGAGCACTGCAGTGCCCTGAGCCCTCACACAGAATCTGTCCCTCCACAACTTGGGTGTTTCTTCGCCTCTGCAATTCCCAGCCCATTTCCGCCAAGCAAACTTGGCTTAATATTCACCATTTGTATGAAGACCCATCCTTGTTTTAACTCCATTTCTGCTTACATATAAGGTTCTGTTTGTGTTCATATTCTTTACAGTCTGTTTCCACTAGAGAATGAGCATCCCCAGGCAGGAGCCAGGTCTCTATTTTCCACATTTTTCTCTGCCTGTATAGCTCCAGCCATTTCCTTACCCACTATGGAGGAGGGGCTACAGCCTACTGATCTGTGCAGCTTTGGTATCAGGCACACAGAGCAAGCTTTCAGTAAAAGCTCATTTGAAAGGAATGGCTCTACATAATGCATGACTACAGATACCACTTGCTGCTGATTTCCTGATCCCTGCCATCACGTGCCTCGGGCAGTAGAAGAAGCAGATTTAAAAGGGGATTCCCATAAACAGGCTTATAGTTTCTCAAAAAGCCAAGCATGAGACCCAGAGATCCCAGTCATAGGTACACACTGTATTTTGTTTGTCCCAATGTCAGTTATTGGATATTTGGTTTATTTTCACTACCTCTTGGAGATAACAGTAAAAGACCATTCTTCTTTCTTTCTTTCTTTCTTTCTTTCTTTCTTTCTTTCTTTCTTTCTTCTTTTCTTCTTCTTCTTCTTCTTCTTCTTCTTCTTCTTCTTCTTCTTCTTCTTCTTCTTCTTCTTCTTCTTTTTTAGACAGGGTTTCTCTGTATAGCCTTGGCTGTCTTGGACTCACTCTGTAGACCAAGCTGGCCTGCCTGCCTCTGCCTCCCAAGTGCTGGGATCACTTGGTGTGAGTCACTACAACCAGCTTGAAAGAACATTCTTAAGAATATGAAAATATTCTTTCAACTCTCTTGGGCACAAATACATATGTGGTGTGTGTGTCTGTGTGTATTGTATAAGATTGCTGGGGCATGCTTAGTGACTCTAACTTTCTTTCTTTTTGAATTAAACATGATCTTACTATGATACCATTCCTGGTTTTAAATTCATAGAGCCTTGCATGACTCAGACTCACAAGAGCACAAGAGTGCCAGGATTACAGGTGTGAGCACCATGCTCATGTGGTTTTGCTTTTTTTGTTGTTTTGTTGCTATTATTTTTTTTGTTGTTGTTTTAGCTTTTTGAGAAATGCATAACTTTTAAAAGCACTGCCTAACTTTTCTACAGCGGTTGCAAATATTTTATGCCCCAGTAATACAAACAAGAATTCCACATCTCCTCTTCAGAAGCACCATTTTCCTTTGTAAGGGGCAACCATCCTGGTGAGTAGGAAGTTAGGTCTTTTTAGGGCTTCATTTTCCTGGGGCTAATGATGTTGACCATATTCTGTTTTCCTTCCTAGTCCTTTGGGTATCTTTTAGGCCTTACCAGACCTTTTTGCCCATAAATTAGATTATTCTAATTAATTCCAGGCTATTTGTTATTGCACAGTAAGACTTCTTTAATCTTTCGCTCACTTTATATGTGATTTGTAAATTTACTTTTTGCTTTAAGGTGGACTTTAGTTTCTTGGTAGCGTTCTTTGGCGCACATTTTTATTTTTGATGGAGTAAAATATGTCTTCTTTTCCTCCTTTAGTAGCTGTGCCTTTGGCCATTTGGACTCCAGTCTTTATGACCAGCTGTGTAGTTTCTTTGTCACTTTACTTTTTGGAGACCAAATCTAGCGAGCCATTGGCTAGTGGGTGACTGAGTCCTCTAAGGACAAAGGAAAGGATTTGAAAAGGGCAAAAGTGCCTAAGAAAGAAGAGGTCACATGGTCAAACATGTGAGCCCCTAACATGCAAAGCTGTGGTAGAAAATCAGACTCCAAGAAAGTGATGCACAGGGAAGCCATACACAGCCCCCTCAAAATTGTCCTGTGCAACCAATCTGACACCTGGCAGCTGGTGCCACCCAGTGGTGGACATACAAATGACATGGGGGTACTAATATAGTTGCTAGCTAGACTGATTCCAGTTTCTGACTATTACAGGGCATCAGTGAATATGGATGAGCAAGTAACTCTATGATAAGATGTTCTTTGGGTGTATTCCCAAGAGAGGCATAGTTGAATCTTTTGGTAGATGTATTTTCAGCTTTTTGAGGAACCTCCACACTGATTTTTACGGTGGCTATACCAGTTTGTACCCCCACCAGCAGAATAAGTGTTCCCTTTTCTGGCACTTACTTCTACTTTTAGTGTATTTCTGACCTCACAACTGCATGCTATTAGCTTGAGGTGAATTCACAATATTGAAATATTTTGAAATATTGAATATTGAATTAATTGAATAATATTGAAATAATTTGAAATAGGATGACATCGTGTGTATGGGTCAGAGCAGATGTTACTATTCAGCCATCAGTTGGACCTTACCCCAAGATCTAATCTCAGTGGCAAAAAAAACCCAAAAAACAAAAAACAAACCCCAAAACCCCAAACCCAAACAACAACAACAACAACAAAAACCAACCATAAATTGATTAGAGGAGAGAGAAAAACCACACTGAATGAGCTAATTATTTAAAGTTGATGCTCCAGTACTTAGGATCACGTTTCTATTTGATTCAGATTAACTTCATCTGCTTCTGGCAAATATACACTTTAAATGAGTCCAAGCAAAAGAAGAGCCTGTAGTCAAGATTTTGAGAAATCTCAAGATCAAAAGCATGGTGTGTACTAAAATTAGGGACAATGAGAGACCTCATGAGTAGTGGGGACTTATTATTATATGACTTGTATTGTTCGCCTCAATTCCTACCCATGTAGCCGTCTATGTTGACAGAAGGATGTCTGTACATATAAGCATTCCCATGTAGTGAGACACAAAACCACTGAATGTTCTCAGACTTTTAGCTATGACTAGTGCCAGAGAAGGTATGTATACACCAGAGCACATTAGCACAACAAAGAAACCTCTCTTGCAAATCCAAGAAGAAAGCACATACCTGTTGTCATGTTTTCCCATGTGACCTGTGGGCTTTTCTCTACTGATAGAATTAGGCAGTGGGCTGAGCTTCCAGGGTAGTTCAGCTCCACAACTACACTTCATAACTTCTACAACCAGAAGGCCACTCATCACCTCTGCTGTTGCCTGTGAAAGTGGGTGTCCTGTGTTCTAATTATTTTTTTCTTTTTCTTTTTTCTTTCTTTCTTTTTCTTTTGTCTTTTCAAGAAACCATTTCTCTATGCAGCCTTGGTGCTCTTGGATTTGCTTTGTAGAGCATTCTGGCCTCAAACGCACAGAGATCTGCCTGCCTCTGCCTCCCCAAGTGCTGGGATTACAGGCGTGCCCCACCACGCCCAGCTCCATGTTCTGATTCGTGACCCCACGAAGCCATTGAGGCCTCAGCTGAGATGGCTACAGAGAGCCCAAACATCCGTCTACCATGTTTTCTCAGAAACAGCTCCACGATATGAACTTCTGTCTTCCAAAGCTCCCAGGGGCATCTGCTTAGCATTAAGCATGAAAAATCAGACATGTGAATATGTGACATCTTTCATTATAGACTGAAAGTTAATGTCTCCTGATTCATGTGTTGAGCCCTAATCCCCAGTGTAATGGTATTAACAGGTGAGCCTTTGAGAAGTGATTAGGTCACACAAGTGGAGCCTTTGTGAGTGAAATTATAAGTACAAGGGGAGACCCAGGGCAAGGAGATGGAGGTGTTTCATGGCTCGTGAAGCTGTGGGCTCAGGGAGAATAGACGAGATGAGTCAGGTACAGAACCTGGCCCACGGAATTCCATACTCCATGCAGGAGGCTGTGGAGGTAAGGACTGGGTCAGAGTTAAATCAAAATAAGGCATTCAGGTGCACAAAGCCCAGCAGACAGCCATAGAAGCAGAGCCCGTGTAGGGGTGTTTTGACCCCTGGACAACAACTGTCAGTGCAGACAGTAGCTGGCTTTGAGAAGCTAGCTAGGGATAGAGCCTGGGACCCAGGATACTAGGTCCTCAGAGGAAAACGAGTTCTCCAACCTAGTGAGAGTTAATCCTCTCCTGAGTACTATAAATGGTTTCCTTGAGAAAAGAAAGCTGCCATGAGCAAAAGGAAGAAAGGAAAAGAAAGAAGGAAAACCAGAAAGAAAGACAGACAGAAAGAAAGACAGAAAGAAAGAAAGAAAGACAGGAAGAAAGAAAGAAAGAAAGATGCAACTAGCAAACTACTCTCCAGTGCACATGTTTCAGTGCAGAATCAAAACTAACATGAACTAACAGCAACCCGTCTCCTTCAGTAGTCACTATTCCCAGGGTACCAGCCCTCAGGAAGAGCAACCTGGGAGAACCACCAGACAAACTCGTCAGAAGGAGGGTTCTATGTTCAACAACCCAAAGGAGATATAAATGTACTCAAGAGAAAAAAAAAACAAAGAGATAAATGAAGCGAGGATGACAATTTAAGATACGAAAATAAAATTCAATACAGAGATCAGGTTGTTGAAGAGAAGCCAGGCTGAGACAATGCTAGAAGTGAAAAACTGGATAAACCTCCTCAGTGGAAAGCTTCAATAATAGAATGGGGCGCATTTAAACGATGTCAGGGCTTGAAAACAAGAAAGGAATTGAATCATTCAGTAAAGGTTAATGACAAATTTTAAAATTCTCCCTTCTCTTGCTCTCTCTGTCTCTGTCTCTGTCTCTGTCTCTGTCTCTCTGTCTCTCTGTCTCTCTGTCTCTCTCTGTCTCTCTCTCTCTCTCTCTCTCTCTCTCTCTCTGTGTGTGTGTGTGTGTGTGTGTGTGTGTGTGTGTGTGTGTGTGTGCGCGTGTCCACCTGTATTTGTGTATATGATAAAAACTAAATCTTCTACTATGGCCAAAGAAGAGGGACATGAGAATCACATCAAAGGTATAAAAATATTTTCAATAAAATTATAGAAGAAAACTACCAAACCTGAAGGAGATGCCCATCCTAAACAACAAGAACACCAAATATAGAAATCTACATAAGACATTAATTATAACATTTTATAGTCAAAACATTAAAAACAAGAGAACATTGGTGTTTAATTTCTTGAATTCTTTATACATTTTGGGTATTAGCCCTTTTTATGAGATGTAATCTGTAATCTCTAGACTGCCCTTTTCTTTTATTGACAGTGTCCTTGGCCTTACAGAATCTTTTCAATTTCAAAAGGTCCCATTTATTCATTGTTGATCTTAGAGCCTGAGCTGTTGGTGTTCTGTTCAGGAAGTTGTCTCCTGTGCCAATGAGTTCAAGGCTCTTTCTCACTTTCTCTTGTAATAGATTTAGTGTATTTGGTTTTAGGTTGAGATCTTTGATCCACTTGGACTTGAGTTTTACACAAGGTGATAAATATGGATCTATTTGAGTTTTTCTACATGTAGACATCCAGTTAGACCAGCACCATTTGTTGAAGATGCTATCTTTTTTTCATTGTATGGTTTTTGCTTCTTTGTAAAAAAAAAAATCAGGTGTCAGTATGTGTATGGGCTTATTTCTGGGTCTTCAATTCAATTCTATTGATCAACCAGTCTATTTCTATGCCAGTACCATGCATTTTCTATTACTATTGCTCTGTAGTATAGTTTGAAGTCAGGGATGGGGATACCTCAAGAGTGCTTTTACTGCATAGGATTGTTTTAGCTCTCCTAGTTTTTTTTGTTTGTTTGTTTTTCCATATGAAGTTTAGAATTGTTCTTGCAAGGTCTGTAAAGAAGGGTGTTGGTATTATGATGGGAATTGCACTGAATCTGTAGATTGCTTTTGGTAAGATGGCCATTTTTACTATGTTAATCTTACTGATCCATGAGGATGGAACATCTTTCCATCTTCTGACATCTTCTTCAATTCTTTCTTCAGAGATTTGAATTTCTTGTTATATAGATCTTTGACTTGCTTAGTTAGAGTTACACCAAGATACGTTATGTTATAGGTGGCTATTGTGAAAGCTGTTGTTTCCCCAAGTTCTCTCTCAGTCCATTTGTTGTTTGTATACAGCAGAGTGACTGATTTTTTGAATTAATTTTATATGCAGCCACTTTGCTAAAGGTGTTTATCAGCTGTAGGAGTTCTCTGGTAGAATTTGGGGGCCACTTATATATATACTATCATATCACCTGCGAATAGTAATACTTTGACTCCTTCCTTTCCAATTTATATCCCCTTGATCTCCTTTAGTTGTCTTATTGCTCTGGCTAGGACTTCAAGTATTATATTGAAGAAATACACTGAGAGTAGACAGCCTTGTCTTGTCCCCTGATTTCAGTGGGATTGCTTTAAGTTCCTCTACATTTAATTTGATGTAAGCTACAGGCTTACTTAGAAATTAAACATCAACAAACAAAAATAATCCAATTTTAAAAATAGATTACAGAGCTACACAGAGAGTTATCAAAAGAGAACTCTTGAATGGCTGAGAAGCACTTAAAGAAATGTTCAACATCCTTAGTCACCAGGGAAAATGCAAATCAAAATGACTCTGAGATTCCATCTTACATCCATCAGAATGGCTAAGATAAAAACTCAAGTGACAGCATTGCAGGTGGGAGTGCAAACTTATACAAACACTTTGGAAATTAATCTGGAACTTTCTCAGAATATTGAGAATAGTTCTACTTTGACTCTGCTATTCCACTCCTGGGCACATACCAAAACAATACTTTACTATCCAATAAGGATACTTGCCCAACTTTGTTCCTAGCAGCTTTAATTGTAAAAGCCAGACTATGAAAACAACTTAGATATCCCTCAACTGAAGAATGGAAAAAGAAATTGTAGTACATTTATACAATGAAAATATTACTCAGCTATTAAAAACAAGGAAATCATAAAATTTGCAGGAACAGGAAAAAAATCATCCTGAGTGAGGTAACTCAGATCAGACCCAGAAAGACACACATAGTATATATTCACTTATAAGTGGATTTCAGCCGTACAGTATAGGATAACCATACTACAATTCACAGACCCAAAGAAGACAAGTAACAAGAAGGACCCAAGGGAGGATGCTTAAATCTTACTAAGAAGGTGAAATGGAATAGACAGCGGTAGTGGTTGAAGAGAGAGAACAAGATGGGAGCCTAACATAGCTGTCCTCTGAGAATCTCTACCCAGCAGTGAAACAGATGCTGAGACTCGTAGGTAAACATTGTGTGACGTATAGGGAGTCTTGTAGAAAAGTTGGGGGAGTATAGAAGGATCTGGAGATGACAAGAACTCCACAAGAGAGACCAACAGAGGCAACTAACTAGGGCCCAGAGGGGCTTTCAGAGATTGAAGCACCAACCAAGGACCATGCATAGACTGGACCTAAGCCCTCTATACAAATTTACCTGACGTAGGTCCTCCAGTAAGGGAGAGGGGGCCTGTCTCTAATATGTACTCCATTGACTGCTTTTTGACCACCCCCCACCCCCAGCAGGGCTACTTTGCCAGGCAGGCCACAGGGGAAGAGGATGTGCTCGGTCCTGATGAGACTTGATGAGCTCGGGTGGGTAGGTGGGGGGCATTTCCTTATTCTGAGGAATAGGGGAGGAAGGGGTGGGGGAAGAGAGAAGGAGGATGGGACTGGGAGGAGATGAGGAAAAGGCTAAGATTGGGATGTAAAATAAATTTAAAAAATTTAAGATCACAACTGCCAACATAGGTTATTATACCCATACTTAAATAAAATGTTAAAATTTACACAATGAAAATAAACAAAAGGAATTTCTAATACCTAAGCTACTCTAAAGAGGATAATTGAAGAAATAGGACTGAAGAGAAAGATAAACACAAGGATTTATAAGCAGATTAGTTAATCAAAAGAGATTCTAAAGAAGTATAAAAAAGAAACAAAATAACAGGATAACAATCGCTTTTAATATTAATAATCTCAGCTTGCCAGTAAAAGACTGGATTAGAAAATAGGATCCATCTTTGTACTGTCCCAAATCTCACCATCAAAGATAGAGATCACCTTAGGGTAAAAGAATGAAAAACTTATTCTAAGCAAATATAACTAAGAAACAAGCCAACATAACTGTCCTAATGTCTAACAAACTAGACTTCAAACCAATATTAGTCAGAAGAGATAAAGAAGGTAACTCCATACTGATTAATAGAATAATCTACTGAAAGGAGATTATAGTTTAAAATATTCCCACAAAACATGGATATACCCATTTTCATAAAACAAATTACAATATGTAAAGCCACAGATTAATCCCAGAACAGTGAGAGAGGATGACTTCAATACCCCACTCTCACCAAAACACATGTCAGCTGGACAAAAATTAAGTGTAGAAACATTGGAGTTAAATGGCACTATAAAGTAAATATATCTTCCAGGCATCTACATACCATTCCACCCAAACTCTTCAGAATACATATTTCTTATCAGAAGCCCATGAAAGTTTCTCCAAAAATTTCACATACTAAGATGCAAGGAAAGTCTCATCATATACAGAAAAATAGAAATCATATCTTGTATTATACTTGTTCACAATGGGAAAAACTAGAAAACAATAATAATGAAGAAACTTTATAAATCCTTGGACAAGTTAACCAAAACAAAGAGAGAAAAGATCCAAATTGACAACAATTATAGGAGAAATGGAAAACATTACAAAAGGTAACAATAAAATTCAGAAAATAATAAGGACATGCCTCAAAAACTTACACTTCACTAAGTCAGAACACTTAAAAGAAGTGTATGAACTTTTAGATGTATATGAAACACCAGAATTAAGCCAAGGTGAAATGATTAAATGAATCATTGAAACAGCTCTATTATCAGCAACAACACTGAAAGATCAATAGAGTCTCTCATCTCAAGAGGGCTGGGGGGTTTATTGTATAATTCTGCCAGAACTTTAGGGGAATTAACATAAAAATATCTAATTTATTCCATATAATAGATTATCTTCTTTAGAGTTTTATTGCAGTGAAGAGACACCATGACCAAAGCAACTCTTAGAACGGTAAACATTTCATTGGAGCTGGCTTACACTTTCAGAGGTTCAGTCCGTTATCACCATGGGGGGAAGCATGGCATCATGCATGCAGACTTGATGCTGCAGGAGCAGAGAGATCTGCATCTTGATTGAAGGCAGCCAGAAGGAGATGGAATTTCACACTGGGTGGAGGTTGAGCATGTATATGAGACCTCAAAGCCCTGCCTCCACAGTGACACACTGCCTCTAACTTCTCCACTAAGGCTATACATCCTAATGATGCCAGTTCCCATGGGCCAAGCATATTCAAACCACCACATAGATAAAAGAGGAGAGCTTCTACGCTATTCCTATGAAGTAAGTATTGTACTTAGCGATACAAAACCAGACGAAGGGTATCTGGTCCTTTCACTTCTAGTCAATCAAGAGCTTGGAGTCTTACCTATAAGACAAGGGAAGAAAATAAAAGGATACAAACAGGAAAAGTAGTCAAAGTCTCGCTAAATGCAGATAATTTGATTCTATATGCAGGAAACCCTAGTGACCCCACCGTAAAATGCTTAGAGCTAAATAAATGCTCTCAGTATGTGGCAGGCTACAAAATTAGCACAAAAAGCAGGAGCCTCCTTATATACCAATGACAAACACACTCAAAAAGAAATCAGGGGAAAAAAAGGAAATCAAGGGAACACAATTAGATACGCACAACAGCCACTACCACAGCATGTGTGCTTGGGCACACATACACCCACAGCCAACCAACCAACAAGACTCTGGGAATAAGCCTAATCACAGGTTTAGTATCCCCACCTGCAAAGCCACCTGGGAGGGGGAGTGTCTGCTTGGAACAAGGACTAGGGAGGGATCTTTGTAAATCACACAGTAAGGCAAAAGAAGCTTGCAGGCTTTCCCTGAAGTGTAGGCAACCCAAAGGGAGAAGGTCCAGAGCAATGCTCCCAAAAACAGCCACAAAGAAAGAATGTGGAATGGAAGTCACACTGCAAAGCCTAAATTAGAAGGGTTAAATTTGCAGTGGGTAAAGCCAGGTGCAGTTCTGAGGAGTCAGAGGAGGAGGCAGTCCTTGAGGAGGACTCAGTGAGTTCCAGGCCAGCCAAGGGTACATAGTGAGACCCCGTCAACAAATAAAGAAAAGAAACTTCAGTGTGTAAATGAGTTGCCAAGGATCTGAGAGGCAGCTTGAGTATGTTCTTACGTATAGTCATCTAGAACACCTGTCTTCTTTTCCACATGTAAGCTCTCATCATACTCAAGCTCATAACAAGAACAAATGGCTGAGTAAAAATACTCAGATAGAATTATTCTTCTCCTCAAGCACAGTTTGCATAACCATAGCAAGCAGACTAACCTTCCAACGATGTCTCCACCCTAATCTCTAGAACCTGTGTCACCTTGTGTGACAAACGGACCTTACAGATGCAGCTCAAGAGTCTAATATACCCGGATGGACCCACTCACTGTCATTTGCCAAATCTAAGATGCGACTACAGTTAGGAGAGCAATGAACAGCATCACTAGCTTTGAGGATGCAAGAGAGAGGAACAAGAAATGTTGAGGGCTTGGAAGATCCAGAAAAGGGGGAGGTGCGTTTTCTCCCAGAGCCTCAGGACCGGAGCCCTGTGCAAACTGTGAGCTTCTGCCAGGGAGACTTGTGCTGTATTCTGGCTCCCAGCACAGTGAGATAATAAACCTATGTTGTTTTCAGCCCGAGTCTGGGCATGGTTGTTACAGCAGCTAATGAATGAGTACAATGACACAGGTGAGCTGTTCAGGGGAAATCGAATAGCACTTGATGGCAGAAACTAGGTGTGAGAGGGAGGGGTCTATACACTGCCATTTTATGGGGACAAGCTATCTCCAACATCGCCTAATGCCAGCACTTAGGGCAAGCTCACCCATTTCTTGCATGTTGACCATCATGACCTCCAGCAGTGTGAACTTGAGGTCAGGAATACAAAGCAGAGATGAATGGAAAGCCTCCGTCTCTCAAGGGTTCATGAGGGAGGTCATACTCTATGAGCTCCATTATTCTCTTGACAGAACCATCTGAGCAGCTTTAACTCCTAGCTGGGAAATGCCTAGGACGCGGTGCACTCTCAAGAAGAAATATTAAAATCTGAGCACATTGCTAGGACCCAAACAGAATGGTGGTCATGGTAGACAATAATAGAGTATTCTTGAAGCAGAGATGACCAGAAAAACAAGGCTCAGAGCAGTGAGGTCCAACCCCGTGGCCTTTGCAGCGGAGGGGGCGGGGTCTTTCTTCAAGTCTGGCATTGAGGACACAGACTTTATTGAGTTTGCACTGTAGTATTTGCGGTTTCTGGCACAACCCCAAGCCCTTTCTCTATATTCAACGCTATCTACTGTTTCATTTCACCTCTAAAGTGGCAGCATGCAGCATACAGCATTCTCTTGTGTTTTGAAGGGGAGAAAAAAAAACCACGCTGGTCAAAGCAGAAACATCTGAAAGTTGTCTGGGCAGCCCTAGAGTTTGACTAGTTCCTTGTGATCTTGGCAACTCTTTCCTAGGAACATCACAACCAAGACCTCCCCCAAACCTAGAGTCGTAACCTTAAATATACTCACTCTAAAAGTTTAAAACATTGCATGCTTCCAAATAATGTAAAATTAGCATGTGTGGGACACTAACTTATTAATGCACAAACCAGTGAGACTTTAAAATCAATTCGATACCCAATGGACAGGACATTCTCCACAGTTATGTGGAGAGCTGGGACTGACTTTGACATAAACTTTGGTGCCCCATATTTGACGACCTCCCTTTGGTGGGGAGGCCCGGTGACACTCAAAGAAGGAATAAGCAGGCTACCAAGATGAGACTTGATAGCCTATGACAATATAATGGGGGAGGAGGTCCCCCTCGGTCATAGACCTAACGGAGGGGAATAGGGTGAAAGCGGGAGGAAGGGAGGAACATGAGGATACAAGTGATGGGATAACAATTTAGTTGTAATCTGAGTAAATTAATAATTTTTTTAAAAAAGTAAAATTAATTCAAATCATATGAAAAAGGAGATGTCAATAAATAGGAATATTGACACCAATCTGCTAGTAGGTACAAAATCCAGTCAATATCTTATCTGGTTAGAAATGGTAATGTTTGGGATCACTTTTTTTTTCCTCTGGAAGACAAGGGTTGTCTGAGGTGTGTTTTTCTGGTCACTTAACTGGAAGATAGATCAGCGTGTGACAGGACACATATCTCTTTTCTTAATACTTTCTAGGGCCTGACCTCTTTTAGAAAATTGGATCTTTAAATGCTAGGGGTACAGCCTATAAGTTTGAGTAATACTTGTCTAATGTCTAGAGTGAATGGAATGTAAATGCCACTGAAAGGAAGCTAGTGGTTATCCTGAGGCTGTTCCCAGGGATACAAAACAGACTCCCAACTTTGTATCTGGGGTGGTGGCTGCACTGGGAATTGCTGAGAAATTGCAGAGCAGAGAAGTGCAGCCCTAGGTGTGGAGTAAACTGCTGGCTGAGAACTTTTCGTCCTGGTGGACACAGAGCAGCCTCTTTTGTATTGACAACCCCAAGTTTCCAAAGGCTCCTAAACTGGCCTTCCAACTCACAGCTTTATACCTCCGAGGCTTCAGGAATAGCTCCAAGCTTCTAAAGCCAGAGGCTTATTGCCCGGGATGCTCAAGGCAGATGCCAATTACCTTGAGCTTAAGGTGCTAACGCCCAGCATATAGCTTTTGAATTTCTGTACTTTAACCCTTGACATTCCTTTAAAACTGCTTTGTTATTTTTGTCGTCCCTCCCTGTCTCTGTGTCTCTGTTTCTGTGAACTCTGGTGTGGAGGGCATCACCTATCCCCAGACCCTTTCATCAGTGACTGTGAACACTGACCATGTGGCACCTCCCCTCTAAGCCAGGACATCACCTCATGACATCAGACTTTGCCCAGATTTTTTAAGATATAAGTGATTTATACTCATTTCCAAAATGACATTTCTTGCATGGGAACAGTTATTATTTTGTTCCCATAAGTTGGCTCTTGCCCTAAGTGTTCCAAAGTCAGTATTGGAAAGTTTTGACCATGTAGCCATAGAACCCTTTCAGGACAATCAGGACGCCTGGTGTGAGTTCCCAGAACCCTTGTCACAGCTCCCAAGAGATGCTGAAAGAAATGTCTGGCTCCAGTGGGTTTCTCTGCTGTCAAGGATCCCTGTCACAAAGCCAGCTTTGTGAGGGAGCAGTGGCTGGGGCTGGTAGGCAGACTCCCAGGCCCAGAACTCAGTAAGCTCTGAGACTAACCCCAGCTGGAAAAGTGGAATGTATTAAGGAAGAAAAAGACAAACTTCTTGGATTGCCAAGCACACAAAACACAGATTGTTTTAGAGACAAGGAGAAAGCCTAGCTTCTCAGATCATGGAATAGCAGTTTAAAGAACGTTCCCTTATAACTGTTGGTCTGCTTCAAAGTCGGAGCTCTCCTCTACCAAGAACTCTGCAAGGAGCATTCACATCCAGATGGCATATACATTTGTTCAGATGAGTGTTAAAGGGGGGGAGGTGAACCTATGGAGCCCCTAAAATAGTACCAGCATGGAGAAGAGTTAGTCAAATGGAAAACTTTTATGCCTTCCAGAAACAGAAAAATAATAACCTTTTATTCTTGTACAATTTAGAGTTATACCTGACCTGTTTTTCTCCATATATACACACACATATATACATATATATACATATATATATATAATTCAATGTTATTATTAAAATTCTACTCTCTCCTGTCTTCCTCCACGCCTTGAGTCCCCTCTCACTCTGAAAGGTGGTTTTCATTGGAATTTTCCCAAAATCAATTCTCAGACACCCATATACCCATATCTTTCCATATCTTTTCTCATTACCTCAACTGTCACACACCCTGTGCTGGGGGCAAAAACCCAGGATCTTGTGCTAATAGGGCAAATGCTCTCCCACTGAGCCAAGTCCACCCCAAGGCTTAGATTCAACTCTACAAAGCGTTCTTTAAAATATCTGAGTGCTGAGGGTGGTGAGGTGGTTCCGTTGCTAAAGGCACCTGCCACCAAGCCTGACAGGCTGAGCTCCATCCCCAGGAACCACATGATGTAAAAAAAAAAAAAAAAAAAAAAAAAGAGCTGAGCCTTACAAGTTTTCCTCTGACCACCAAGGTGTCCCAAAGCATGTACATATGTACGCGTGCATACAAATACAGTTCGTAAGT
Source organism: Acomys minous (assembly GCF_964271855.1). Classification (NCBI taxonomy): domain Eukaryota; kingdom Metazoa; phylum Chordata; class Mammalia; order Rodentia; family Muridae; genus Acomys; species Acomys minous. Next base: position 36,290,935 of record NC_140484.1, on the reverse strand, counting down.
GAATGAATAAATAGTGTAATTTTTACTTTTTTTCAAGGTAGCTTTTAAACAACTTTTTACTGATTCATTGTGAATTTCACATCATGTATCCCAGTGTTGCTCATCTTCCCACCTCCTCATATCAGCCCTTTACCCTTACAGCCTCCCCCCTCAATAACACACACACACACACACACACACACACACACACACACACACACACACACACCAAACAACAACAAAAACCAAAGCATAGAAGCACCTCATTGAGGAAACTGTAGCATGTATGTCACAGTGTATAGCCCTCTGTTCACACATCTTCACTTGCAAATGATCAGTGCAGTGAGTCATTGGTCCACTTTGAGGCCTCTGGCTTCTGTGACACCATCAATACTGGATCCTCAGCAGGACTCCTCCTGTTATGCTGATGTTGCCATGTGCCATGGAGATCCTGCAGCTTTGGATCAGCAGCACTGGCCCTTTCAGGTGTCCCAATCATTCACAGATGATATAGATTTTGAGGTGGGCCAACTCAGAGCCTAGATGGTAGCTGAGCTGGTCAGCAGGCCGGCTCTCCCTTCTTTCTAGGTACCACCAGGGTGAGCTCTTCAGCACTTTTCTGGCTAGGTCACCCAATGCTATCATCTGCAGGAGGCAGAATCAGGTCTCCTGCTCTCCTGACCTTGGGACCAACTCACCAGCACTCATGCCTCCAGAGCCAGCTCCACTGTGCTGCCCAGTCAAAGTATGAGGCCCACTCTCCCAAATACTGCTCCCTATGAGGGGCTGGGCAGCTCTCCCCCTCCTACGCCCATGGGGCTGGCTCACCCATGCCTTAGCCCCCGGGCTAGCTCTACTACTGTGTTGCACAGGCAAGGGGCAGGGTCTGTTCTCTTGAGTGCTACAGCTAGTGAAGGGCAGCTCTTCTACCTTAATGCCCTTGGGGCCAGCTTACCTGTGCCTCCTCCACCAGGGCCAGATCTACTGTAATGCTCAGGTGAGGTGCAAGGACCTCTCTCCCAAGTGCTGTAGCCAGCCAGAGTAGGGCTATTGCACTTGCTGTCATGACCCAGGGGTCAGCTCTCCCAACTGACTCAGATGGTGAGGGGCAGGGGTTAAAGGTCATCCCCCATCCCTGCCCAGGTAACCTCACAGTAGAGGAGTGGGAGGGCCAGCTATTCCTCACTTATGCCTTCAGAGCTGGCTCTACTGTGCAGCTCAGGTGAGGTGCAGGGTTCCTTCTCTTGAGCGCTACATATGGTGAGGGGGGGGGGCAGGGAAAGCTCTCCTGTTCTCATGACCAAGGGGCAAAGTCTCCCTGGAGGCAATGAGGTGAGGGCATCACCTCTGTGCCTGTGCCAACCTAGGGCTGGCAGTCTGCTCTCTCACATTCATGCCCTCAGGTATGGCTTACCTACACCCCTGCTACCAGGGCCAATTCCACTGTGCTGCCTGAGCAAGGTATAGGGGTGAGGCCAGCTCTCCAGAGCACCATAGCCAGTGAGGGGCAGGACTAGGCTGCACAGCCCCTGGACAACCACGTGGTCCCCAGAAGCTGTCCCAACTATGGACATTCTCATTTCTCTGGTTATAATATGAACTAATGACACCAACCCTTGCTACTTTCCAAATAATGTATGAGCCATGGACCTAGACATGGCTGTCAGGAGCAACTTAGGTTCAGACCTCACCATGGCCCCAGGTGGCAGGGCCAGCCACTCAAAACAGGCTACTCGCCGGGCGGTGGTGGCACACGCCTTTAATCCCAGCACTCGGGAAGCTGGGGCAGGCAGATCTCTGTAAGTTCGAGGCCAGCCTGGTCTACAAAGTGAGTCCAGGACAGCCAAGGATACACAGAGAAACCCTGTCTTGAAAAACCAAAAACCAAAACCAACATCAAAGCAGACTACTCCTCTCCATATTTGAGTCCCCAGTTCCAGCTCTCTTCGTACTGCATTAAGTTAATCCACTTCTCTTTTTTTCCCATCTGACCTCCACATGCCCACATATTGTGGTGCTTTCTGCTGAAGGCTGGCCATGGCAACTGGGTGTCTAAGGCCCACCCTGTGCAGAGAGCAGGAGGGCAGGTCTGTGGGTGCCATGGCAGGTCTGCAGGTAGCACTGCTGTGTGGTGGTGGGTAGGGCTTTATGTGTCTACGGCCCACCAGTACAATGGGGTAGAAAACAGATTTGTGGGCATCTTTCCCCACCCTCACCTTGTGGCATGGCAGGACTCTGGTCTCAGTCTGCCCTCTCTCCTCCTGCTCTGTGCTGCTTGGATTCGTTTTGTTTCGATTGGATTTTTATGTGTCCTAGGTGTAAAACAGCTTAGGATACCAAGCCAGGCGTCAAGCTAGGATGAACAAAGGATTTCAATCTGCTCTGACCCTGACTGATATCAGAACAACGCCACCAACAAGGTGTCTCTCTGCCATTGTCAGAGGGTCAATAATGCAATTGTAAAACTTAAAAAAAAAAATTAAAACATGAGTAGCAGCATTTGCTTTTGTGGATCTGAAAGGTTAATAAGAAATTCCTTGTTCTGTGCATTTATGAACCTTCATAAATTTTCTTGACTGTTTTGGCATGACATACTTATTAATGAGCCTTTGAAACTATACATATGTACATATCCACACACATATATGCATGTATAATTTCAGAACGGCAGTGGACACTTGGGGAGAGTCACAAAGGTAGTTGCTGGTGTCCGTTATTCCAGTGTCCATCTCTTGGGATTTCTGACTGCACTGAGTCCTAATTGGTTACAAATGTTGCATTTGATCTTTGCTTACTCTCTTCTAATTCCTCCTTAGCTCTAAACCAGAACCTGAAAATTTTTGAAAAATACCAGCTTCCAATTTCTTGTCATCATGATCCTTTTTTTAAAAAAAATGTATTTCAGGGATTTGAGAATTTATTTTCCAGTTTGCACATTCATTTGAGAAGGGCAACTATCACAAACAGGGAGAAATTGGGACAAAATTGTAAAGAAATGTCTTTCTGCTGAGTGAAGTCATGGAAAAACAATGGAACGTGCACCAAAAGCGCTAGGTTTGAATTCTTACTCGCTATCCTGCCGCAGCAACAATGCTGTCTGTTGGTTGCTGAAACCTGCCAGGCACTTTGTGTGTGTTAGTATTAACTTCTGGGACACTCGGCTTTCACTCTGTAGCCCAGGCTCACCTCAAACTTACTTTGCAGCACAGGCTGCCCCCTCAGATTCATAGAGTTCTCCCATAAGAGCCTTTCACGGGCTGAGATTATCGGCATAAGCCACCACACCCAGCTTTTTAATATTATTACTCTCCAAATAATGTATGAGGTATATGTGTTTTATTCTATCCATGGGCATAGAATATGAAATAAAATAACTAATAAAGTTAATACCATACACCTCAAATAAAAAATGTTGCTGTGAAATTAACTTTTAAAAAAAAGTATAATTCTTTACACTACTAATGGAAGCAATAATCATAGGATTATTAAATTATCATTTTTAAATTGTGTCCAGCATTCTGTTATGCAAGAGGCATTCTGTGTTATGCAATTGGCATTTGTTATCTCACGTAATCTTTCCCAATCAATAACCATTATAGTCTGATGCTTTCAGTAAAAAATGCAGTCTTTTCAACTCAAGTGCCTTGCTCTAGGTTTCATATATTTGTCTTTAACCCAAGTCCCTCTGGCCCTGAGGCTGCCCTACAACCTCTATTCTGGAAACAACAAGAACAATGAGTGGAGGGTGGGGGCGGCAGTTGGGTCTTTTTTTTTTTTTAATTCATTTTCTGGTTTCTAATCAGAGGGCATTCATTTCATACAGAGTTGGACATATGTTCCCTGTTAATTCATCAAGGCTTCAGGCAGTTTTGACCATTAGTGCTAGCACAAAATACCACCAAACAGCTCTGAAGGTAGTGGAAATTCAGAGTGAAATAGCCACCCTTAACCTCTAGAACCGAGTGGCTACGTGGGGAAGAGCCTAAGAAGACACGGTGCCTATCACCCCTCTAGAGCTCCGATTAAGTCAGTTGTTGGCCACCAAGTGTATGGGTGTCTGAGCCCACACAAACCTCCAGATGAGGGCATCCCCAGCTGACACGATGGAGCTGAGAGAGGTAGCTCGGTCACTCCACAGAACGTGAAAGATAGGAAGAGGGCGCCTTTCATTGCTGAATATCAGGATTGGTTGCCAAGTGGTAGGAGAAACAGCTCTACTGTCAAAAGTAATCAGGGGGCAGGTTTAGGCTTCTAAGGACAAAGCGTTTCCTATCAAGTAGAATTACTACTTATTGTTAGGGCCTAGCAGAATTCCCAGGGGGGAGTGGACAGTCCACGCTGAGGACTGGGTGAGAGCTGGGCTCTGATCCCAAGTCTTTATTTATATGACTCATTTTCAGGACACAGATATTCTACTTGGAGGGTTTAAAAATATATCCTCATCATTGGTTTGTAAATGTCTCTGATCTTATAAGCCTAAAAAAACTAGTATAACTGCTAGATCCCCTGGGTAGAGCCATTTATTTGTTTGCTGCTTGTTTTGCTAAGATAATCTGTTATTGACTTAAAGGATAATTTGGCTGATTTTTTCAAATTAAGTGTTATTATCGTTGAAGAGGGGCTTGATGTGTTGCTCAGGCTGGTCCCAAACCCTTCACTCAAGTGATCTTTCTGCTTTAGCTTACCAAGTGCTAGAACTAGAGGTGTGTGTACTGTACTTGGCCAGTAAATATTAATTTCTAAATTTTATTTTATAAGGCTCAAAGACATTCAAAGAATATAGGGGAGAAAAAGAAAGCACATGTGATTTTTATCATGGAGGTTTTTTTTTTTTTAATCAAATTAGGTGAACAATGAGTATGTCAGTAACGTTAGAGCCCAGTGGAATCTTAGTGCATGCATATAATCTTAACAACGTATTGTAAAAGGATAGAAAAAATGATCTCATTTGACTACTAGACTTAAAAAAAAATCTGGTGACAGCTGCCACCATTCAAATTACATTTCAAAAGATAAGCAATAACCCAAGTTGATTGTAAAGAAATTACCAACTGAGGGAACCCTGAGCAAAGGTCCAAAATATGTTTAGTGACTAGAGGGTCACCCAGATGACCAGGCTGTAGAGCAGAGCACGGCAGTTACACGAGGCAGTGCTGAAAAGCAATGCCAGGACCATAGTTGCCAAGTGTGGAAAACAAAATTGAGACCTGTGTGTGTGTGAGTCTGAAAACAATAAGGATATGCTGAGTATTTTTAATCATATGGGTTGTATGACCCCAGCCAAGCCTTAGCAGGGTTAATAGGATCTTGACTTGTGGAAGAGAGTTGGGGAAGGGCAGTTAAAACCAAGACTGGAGCTAGAAACGCCAGGCTGAGCCATAACAAATATTTCTACTTGGGTATCACATGAGTCAAGAACACTCTTCTTTTTTCCCCACTGGATGTTACTCCCACAGCCTCCTGCATCTTACTGAAAGGCACAGCCACCTTCCCGTTTCCTCTAGGGACAGGAAGTCATCCTCACCTGTGCTCTCCCTTTCCCCAACCCTGTATCCAATCCATTGAGAAATCTGGACACAATCTCAAAAGGACATTCCTTATTCCTTAACTGTTTGTCTTCATCTAGCCCACTGAGCCTCACCCTAGGAAACCCCAACCTCCCTTGGAAAAGCCATGGCAACTTCCAGAATGGAGGTCTTCTTTTTGTATCTGCCAAATGACAGTCAGAGAGGTATGTTCTAAGCGTAAACTAGAGTCCGTGGCTCTCCTGCTTCCTCCCCTCCAGGGTGCTCACTGCACTTTGTACAGTGACCTAAAATGGCTTCCACACTGTCTCATCCAGCCAATCCTCAGACGATGCCTCTCATTTTCCTCTAAAGCCCATAGTGCTGCACCCTTCTGTCCATCATTTGAACATAGAGGCTCACTCTTATTTACCTCAAGGCCCTTCTCACCGTTGGAGGCAGCAGCACAGGTCCACCAGCAGAGTGGAATCCAAGGCTGCACCTTTACAGGGTAAGATCTGTATCTTACTCAGTAACCTTACACACACAGCCTTTTGATAGCCACATGTAAAGACCTTCGGCTGCTGGCATTCCCAAGTTTCTGTCTTGTGTCACAAGTGATGTCTGTCACTGAAGTCAGATACGCAGAGGACTGGAGGAGTGGAGAGCACGTGGGAATTTCCATTGGAATGCAGAAAGCATGGATAAGTGCACAAAAGACTGGAGGGCGGTGCGGGGTGGTGTTTCTATGCTTTGGGCAAAAGCAGGAACAGAGGATCAAATCCTGGCTCTGCCACACACTAGCTAGATGCCTTAGGAGAGAGAGACATCCCTTCGTTCCTACAGTGTCCATTTTCACACATAAAACAGACACAACTTAACCTGCTTCATAGTTTACCGTGAGGGCTGGTGACCTGAACACTTAACAAGGCATCTAGTGCATTCTAAGGCACAAGAAGGCATATGATGACATACTTCACAGCTGGGCAAAGCATCAGGAACACTGAAGATTTTTGGAGCCATCCTCCTCAGTGTGGGCTAATGCCTATTTTCCACTGTAAGTGTAAAAGCATTTTAAATGCTCTGCAAGATGGAAATAAAGTTGCTGGCAGGCTTGTATTTCTGAAAAAAATTTTTTTCTTTAAATTTGGTTTTGAACTTAGTAAGCCTATTTAAAAACAGTTTCTAGCCTTGGTGCTGGGTATCGATTGGATAGAAATGGAGATGTGTATACATTTCAAAGCAGTGTAGATATTTGAGGATGTCAGAAGGCTTTGGAAAAATAATATAGTCTGACCTTTAATGTTTAGAGGGTGAAATGAAGACCACAGAGGCTAAATGATTCATTGGATGCCACGAAGCTGGAGGCACAGCTGTGGCTAAAACCCAAGTCTCGTGACACATAAGCAGGCCCTTTGATCTCCAACATGGCAGCAGCAAACCAGTCCAGAAAATGTTTTTTGTGCAGATTCTTCAATTTATGCATTGGACCTGTCCCCTCTCCAAAGACTAGTAAGTTAGAGTAGGAGTGAGGGACCAAAGCAAGAGTTTAACATGGTGCATGTGTGTGTGTGTGTGTGCATGCTTGCGTGCTTGCGTGTGTGTGTGTGTGTGTGTGTGTGTGTGTGTGTGTATGTGTGTGTGTGTGTGTGTGTGCATTGTATATATACTAAGATTGAAAGACACTTTGCCAGAATCAATCCTCTCCTTTCACTGTGTAGGTTCCAGGTTGTTCCAGGGACTGGACTCGGGTTTTTAGGTTTGGTGGCAAGCATCCTTACCCGTTGAGCCATCTTAGTGCCCTGATGTCCTGTTCTAGTGTTATAAATCCACTAAACATCATTCCTCTACAATTGTGAATGATAATGATTAACTATCACTTTAAAGTTCGGAAACGGGTGTTCTTAGAAAGAGCCTAACTGCTTTCACACATGGGCATAGATTTTTCTTCTACCCTTGAATACCTTTTTTAGTTTCTTTTGAAGCCTTTGTGATTCTTTTCCCTCACCACAACCAATTAACTTAGTGCTTTGTCCCATTTTATACACCTTAAAGATACTCTTTTAAGGAAACCTGATTTAATGAGCCAGTGGAATGCTGAAAGGGTGGTCATATGGCTTTTTATAATTAAGTAGGGTTTTGAAGATTTTGAAAAAGAGCCAATTATCACAATTGGGCCAAACCGTTTGTGACCCTTACATAAAGCTGTGTGGAATTAACTATGTTGGTTTCCTACTTTGATAGAGGAAAACTAAATCTGTGATTTATTTCTCCTTCTCATCTTTTCTGGTTAAGATGGAGGAGATTGAGGTGAAGTAAAGCCGGAGGAAAAAGCTGAAGAACATTTGTAAATAACGTTTTCTAATGTGGCTTATAATTTATTATATTAAAAAGTTTGCCAGGTAGATAGAACATTCAAGAGAAAATCATCGAACTGAACTGAATTTTACTAGCTGGAAGGCTTGGTTTCCATAGCAACAAGAGACACCACTACACTTTCTCTTCCCATCCACAAGGAGGGAACTAGCCAAAGAGCTTACTATTACCTGATATCCTATAAATTACTGTCTGTGTTAGATATCCTAACGAACCCCAATGTTGTTTTACTTTTAAACTAGGACAATGAAAGGAAGAAATAGGAGTATCTAACCAAGGAATAGAAAATAAAGAACTAGCTCACAGAGCTGAGTGATGCTGTGTGAGAGAGCAGTGGCAATAACACTTGTGAGGAAGAAAGAAATTGTTATTCAACGTCAATTTATGTTGTTAGCTGATCTCTGAGGTAGAAAAACATGCTCCTGAGCTGCTGTCAAGCTATAGGTCATCTGGTCGACCTCCATAATGATACTGTTGCTTTGAAAGATTCTGAAAAATGTGAGCCAATCTCTAATAACCCAAAGATAATCTAAACTGCACATTCAAACAGTTACAATGGTATGTTCCTTGCATATATAATTGATTGCTGTTAGTAGATAACAACCTTTTATTTATTCAAAACACATGCTGCATGTATTCATGAGACAGCTACTGGAAAGGTTCTGAGGATGTTGGGTACAAGTGAGACAGTCTTAGCTGCCAGAGATATGAATGTTGCATAGGCCCAAGATATCAAATTTCCTATTGACAGACAGTAGAGAAAGATCACTAACATTACCTGTGATGGGCACATCATTATTTAATACCCCTAGGATCCGGCACAGTTTCTTGAAAACAACTGTCAAGTAATAAATCTTGACCGAATATAAAAGCACGAGGATGAAATCGACACATCACATCAGAATTAGCTGTAGTAGGGAACTCCTCAAAGCACAAGGCCTCAAGCTACAGTTAAAGAAGAAGGTGTAATTGAACTCATTTTAAAGTAAGATAAATAGGATTCAAGTTTTCAGAAATAATAAGCAAAGCTGACATGTGAAGGTAGACTGTGCTGGCATTGTAGAGACATTTGTGCATAAGCAATCTATTACCTGTCCTCTGAGAGAGCAAACCCAGGCAAGTGGGGGAGACAGCTTTCAAAACTCTCTTGATTGCCAGGAAGAAAAGGAAAGAAAAAATCAGCCCAAAATGTAAACCAGAAAGCCTCAGAAGGCCTGCAGCTTGAACCCTGCCTGTGCAGCCAACCACTCATTTACTGCCTCCCTGAGCCAGACCCTCTTCTGGATACTGGGGCTGGAGCAGGTGGGAACACACTGAGTCATTGTTTCATGGCTTGTTTTCTTCATGAGACTAACCCCCTCCAAACACACCTCATGACTTACCTAAGTGTGATGATGGTGTTTCCTTTTAACAGAATCTAAACTCTATAAAGAAACGAAATTTTGCAGTTTGCTCCCAGTGCAGTGCTTGCAATACTGTACAGGTCCAACAGACATTTGCTGAATAAATGGATTGTGGAGTGTACATTCTGGGGGGAGACAGATTTTAAAATGAAATTAGGAACATAGGTAAGGTACAATCATACATTTTCTGTGTTGCTTTCTTCTAAATGCAAAGTGATCATTGCTTTATGGGGAGAGAATGATATATACATACATATATATATACATATATATATACATGCACACACACACACACACACACACACACACATATATATATATATATATATAGAGAGAGAGACAGAGAGAGACAGAGAGAGACAGAGAGAGAGAGACAGAGAGAGACAGAGAGAGAGAGACAGAGAAAGAGAGACAGAGAGAGAGAGAGAGAGAGAGAGAGAGAGAGAGAGAGAGAGAGAGGAAGAAGAAGAGAGGGGAGGGAGGGTATGAAATTGAATGGGTGGGGAGAAGCTGGGAGAGGAAAAAGTGTGATCAGAGTATATTGTATGAATTTTTTTTTCAATAAAACTGAAAGGCTTTATGGCCTCTGGCTTTGAATGTCTATTTCAAAATGTTAAAGAGAAAAATATAGGGGTATATTTATCATTTTCTGGGTGAATTCAGCACATTGATGGCTGTCATGAGCAACCCAATGGCCATGCTTCCTTCCCTCTGCCACTCAGCAATGCAGAGGCAAGGATCTCGGCAAGGGCCGCTTTATTGAATCCATTTTATTTCTGTATTTCTCCTTTCTCTGTCAATGGCTTCTCTTTTGTTTGCAAACTGCATTACTGGAGTGTCATAAACCCACCCACCAAGGTCCTGAGCTTAACGGCTTAATTGCCTGCTCCTGGCATTACTGGAAGGTGGCAGAAGTTCCCAGAGGTGCGATCCAGTTGGAAGAAGTAGGTCATTGTGGTGTGGCCTTGGCGGGTATATTTTGTAGCCGTCCCCTCCCTCTGTCCCTCTTTGCTGCCAGAAAGTGAGTATCTTTGATGTCCCACATGGTCCTTGCTCTGAGGGAGGCATGAATCCTGTACCAAACATGGATATCAAGTTCTGTAAATGACCAGCACAATTCTCTCATGTAAATTCAGGCTACACATCAGTCTTCAGTATATGCACAAATGTGTGCAACTCTCCAAAGTAAATCTTATGACATTTACATCACATTAAGAAGGAAGTCTGTGGATGGGGGAAAGCTCATGGGCCTCAAGCCGGAACAAAGAGCTATGGGAAACTGAGAAATGCTGAGAGTGGGAGAAATGGTCTCTCGGGGTGGGGGTGGGGGCACACCAACTGCTTTCCAATTACCAACGGCCAGTCTGAAAATGCATATTAAAAAGTATGTTATACAGATTAAGCAGGTTATATTTATATAAAAATACAGACATATTTATGTATGTAACACCAATTAAAGAAAAAGTAATCATGAATTTGAGAACGAGACAAAGCTCAATTCATCTGTTCTGATTTTTGTCATTTATACCTTTTGATATCATGAATATGAAGATCATAAAATGTACCCCTGTGTTTTCTTCTAGAGGTTCCTCCCATGCTCTTAAATCTTGAACGTATCTCTTTTATTTGTTTCAAGCTGGTTTTTATACATACGTTGAAATAAGGGTTCAAATTTACATTTTGACATGTGGCTACACAGTTGGATGCCAGCACAATTTGCCAAGAAGACGATTCTATCCTCCATGAGTTGTCAGGGCACACCTGTCACAAGTCAGTTGACAAGAGGCATGCGCATTCAATTTTTTGGTCTCTGAATTTTATACTTTTATACTGACTGCGTGTTTATGGGAGTGTGTGTGTGTGTGTGTGTGTGTGTGTGTGTGTGTGTGTGTAGTGTCAGGGTTATACAGTTTTTATGTCCATCACTGCCTGGTAAATTTTAAAACAGTTAAGTGTGACTCTACCTGCTTTATCTTTTGCCAGAATTTCCTGGCCTATTTTTGGTCCCTCAGAACTTTACCTGGTTTTATACAAAGATGGTTTCTGCAACCCTGAGGCTGACGGTGTTAAATCTGTAGATTTGTTTGGGGGACAGTGCCTCTTAACAATGGTGAAGGTCATCTGCTGTACACACATGGGATAGGTCTCCACCTACAGTTTTTAGAGTAGAAATTCTGCAAACATTTTGTTCATTTTGTCCCTAAATATTTTATTCTTTTGATACAATCATCAATGGAGTTGTTTTAACTTCATTTTCAGGTTGTTCATTGTATTTGTATAAAAACACATTTGAGGGCTGGCAAGATGGCTCAGACGATGAAGGTTACTTGCTATGCAAGCCAATGACCTGGGTTTGACCCATGAATCTTACAGTGGAAGAAGTGGGCCCAGTCCTGAGTATCGTCCTCTGACTTCACAAGCCTACAGTGGCACAAGTGTGTCTGCACTCACATACACATATCAGTATAATACACGAAAACATACATAATAAAAAAAAACTTTAAAATATAGTTCGTGTTTTGAAAACTGACTTGGCTCTAGTCCTAAGAGCTTTCGATAGATTCTCTAAAAATTCCTGCATATAAAAGCATGCTATTTGTGAATAAAGATATTTTACTTCTTCCTTTCCAAATCTTTTTCTTGCCTAATGTCCCTAGACAGAGTCCCTAGAACAGTGTCAGGTAGGGACTATGAGGGTTGGAATTCTTGACACGTACTTGACTGTTCTTTCATCAGCAATGAGGTTAGCTAGCTAGCCCTTGCAGGGAGCCTTTTTCAGGTTGAGAAACCCTTTCTATTCCCATTTGTACATGTTTCTGCTTCATTGAGCTGGCTATGGGAAGGAGAGCAGGAGCATCATTTGGATATCATAGATTCTCACATTTCTCACTCAGATTTTATAGATATTCTTGACTGCACATTTCACTTGCTCTTTGCCCTTAGGACCATTACATATATATATATATATATATATATATATATTTTTTTTTTTTTTAACATTCTTTGTAAATAGCCAGAAAAAAGTCACACTAGTCCAGGAAGCCAGCACCTCTTTATCTGGTAGGCTTATTCATTGCTAGTGCACAGCAAAAGAACAGTGACATCTACGTCACCTGCTTCATTAATGCTAACTGGGATGGCAGCAATGGTGACATGGGGTAAGATCCCCAATTAATAGTGGCAGGATGCTTATAGCAAGCACTGGTGATCCACCCTGGGGAGATCACAGCTCATCAAAGGCCTGGGTTTGCCAGTAATTGGGTAGACACTATTCCAGACAACACCTGATTAAACATCTAAAACTCAACCTGTTGGATGGACTTTGAAGAAGCGGCAAACCAATTAGCGGTTTTTTTTTTCCTTTCATAAGCAGCCTAGCCAATAGATTTTTAATCCAAACTCAGCGCTGTCTGTAAAAAGAGGCACCAATGAAGTAAAACGAGAAACTGTTGATTAAATCTCATCTGAGTTTTAAAAGCATAATGCGTACACAAGCTCTCGTCCTTTGCAGTGATCGCATTTGCATCAAGATGAATCATAAGTTCATCTTGATGAAAATGAGCCGCTGCTGACTGCAGGATGATTGGCAGCTCCTGAAGGCATTTTCCATCATGCAGCCTTGAGCTGGGTGCTGAGTGGACAGGCGGCAGCTGTGCTCACCCAGTGACTACTAAGAACAGAGTCCGTCTGTTACAGTCACTCCTGTCTTTGATGCTAAAATCCAAGAATGACCAGTGAGTTTGAAATAGGGACACCTGTGAAGAATGGATTCGGGGGCTCAAATCCATCTTCTTTGGTGGTTGACACTACGGTGTTTTGCTTTGTTTTTTTTTTGTTTGTTTGTTTGTTTGTTTTCTTGTTGTTGTTGGGTTTGTTTGTTTGTTTGTTTGTTTTTGCTTGTGTCCTCCCGTGATGATGATCTTGAGTTTATTTCCATAGTACTTTGGTATCTCCTAAGCAGAAGATACGGGAACAGCAGGGGCTTGACATTTAGCTCATTAGCTGAGAATTAAGATTTCTCACCCTGGTGCCTATGGCTACCACAGGACACTCTCCTTGGCGAATACCTTCCCCCTCATCTGGAGCCAAAGCCGGTAGGAAATGACATTTACGTAGCCACCTCTCTTTTGTAAATTGACTTTTAAATCCTTCCTTAGATCCAGGCATGCATTTGGGGTTTGTTTTTTTTTTTTTTTTTTTTTTTTTTTTTTTTTTTTTTTTGCACATACAAATGAAGTGATAATAATGTTCATTTATACTTATACAGGCCAACTCCGTACCAAGACCTGTTCACGGCCTCATGCCTGCTCCTTCATTATTCACCACAAGAACCTCAGCAGGACCATGAGACACAATGGAATCAAGTTGCTGCTCAAGGTAACAGGGCTGATGAGTGGAAATGCTGGAGCCTGAGGCTTGACAATCACTGCAGTGCACTACGCTACCTCCATATGAAATACTATTCACACTGCTTCTTTGAACAGCAGAATAAGTGATCAGTAGAGTGGTCCAACCAATAAGTCAGAATTGCTTCTGGCCTTGTCTCTCTACTTACTAGTTAATTCTCCTTGAAGGTCTGAATATGCATACAAGTGTAGACAAATTTTGTCACTATGGTAGGCAGATGCAATTAATACTTAAACTGTAAAACACCTGAGTAGATTCAAAGCATTGTGATAGGGATTAAGGCTGAAACAGGAAGACCAATAAATCGCAACTAGATATTCAGATATGTTTCTCTAGAGGACAGGTGAATTTAGGGCTATTCTTATAGTTCCGTTCAAAAACAACTTTTGTATCATTTACCTGGACAGTCTAAAGCCATTTTACATGTTAACAAGATAAATTTTTGGACCCCGACTCCAGCATGTGCCTAACTGTAACTACCCCTGTTCAAAGGCATCAATTTCTAGTGCAGAAAAAAAAAATGGTCAAAATCCACAACCTGTTGAACTAGAGCTAAGATGTAATGGGGAGATTATGCAAATAAATTATCAACCATCTGTCAAGAATTAGTACTTATTAACACACAAAAAATCATGTAATTAGAATTGTAGACCTGGCAGCTATTTTAACCTAAAATCATAATTTATACAACTTAATTAACAATAAGCTCTTGGAGGGGCAAAGACCTCCTCTTAGAAGCCTTTATATGTCTCTTGGAGTCTGACATACCATAGGCAGTCAAAACATTATGATAACTTGAATGGATTCACTAATTAGCCCCTGTAACATGTTTGAGAAGTGTGTCCTACATTTGTGATACATGCACATCGAAAATCATGAAGTTGCACAATTGGAGAAAATTGCCTCTCTGCAGCTGTGCTTCCTTGCTAGGAAAATGGAGTTATCCTAGCAAATCTCTAGGGCTTTCTTCCTGTTCAGGAAGCCTCTGTTGAGACTAGCAGTCTCTGTCCCACTAAAAGGGAGATTGGATGTCAAGGCCATGCCCGTGGGTATTTACCGTAAGGACTGAGCTATACATTAGCACCGCTTCAAGTAGATTGTGGTGGGTAAGAGATGGGTAGATTATGACCTAAGTTCTCCACCACTGCAAGCCACATGCTGTTCCATGAAGTGGACTTGACAAACGAATGCAGAATGGAAAATCCCATCTGTGAATCCTTAGCTGTTGTATGGTCTTTGGACTCCAGTTCAGAGTGGGGTGGAAGCTATCATATCCTCCAGCAGAGGGAGCCAGACTTAAGCATTAACCAGGCCACAAGTTAAAAGTCAGCATTTCATGGACTTGTTTGAGGGGTCTAGAAAAAAAGAAAGTACTTTGTAGGTATTTTGATAGGGATTGCATTGAATCTGTAGATTGCTTTTGGTAAGATGGTCATTTTTACTATGTTAGTTCTCCCGATCCACGAACAAGGTAGATCCCTCCATCTTCTGATAGCCAGAACATGGAAACAACCTAAGTATCCCTCAGTAGAAGAATGGATAAAGAAACTGTGGTACATTTACACTATGGAATATGACTCAGCTATTAAAAACAAGGAATTCCCGAAATTTGTGGACAAATGGATTGAACTAGAAATTACCATAATGAGTGAGTTCACCCAGAAGCAAAAAGAGTCAAATGGTATATACTCACTTATATAGAGACACTAGCCCAAGGGGCATGTCCCATGAAAGTCTTCACGTACCAGGAAAGTGGGTCAGAGGGGAGGTCATCCTATTGGGACTTTAGGTGAGAGAAGCATGGGAGAATGGGGAAATAGAAGGATCCAGAGGGTCCTAGAAACCTACAAGAAGAACATTATGACGCATGGACCTGAGTCCAAGGGTCCTGCTCAAACTATGGCACCAGCCAAGGACAATACGTGCCGTAAACTTCGAACCCCTACCCAGATCTAGATGATGGACAGGACATTCTCCACTGCTGAGTGGAGAGTGGGGTCTGACTTTCCTGCAAACTCTGGTGCCCCATTTTTGACCATGTCCTCTTGATGGGGAGGCCTAGAGGCACTCAGAAGAAGGATAGCAGGTTACCAAGAAAAGACTTGATACCCTATGAGCATATACAGGGGGAGGAGGTTCCCCTCAGTCACAGTCATAGGGGAGGGGAGTAGGGGGAAAGCGGGAGGGAGGGAGGAATGGGAGGATACAAGGGATAGGCTAACAATGAGACGTAATATGAATATATTAATAAAATATTTTTTAAAAAAGAAAATACACGTTTTGATACTGAATTCTCCTGTTTGGGTCCTATATAATAAGCAAACACTGCTTACAGGATCAATACCAATTCTCCAAAGGTTAAGTTTTGCCCCTAGTGACAGATGTGCTAAACAACAAAGCAAAGCAACAAATCCCTTGGTATCTACTTCATCAGAAGTGGAAGGATGTTTATAGAAAAGACAGGTGTGTGTTTACGTGTTTTAGCCAAAGGGGAATCTGAGTCTGGAATCAAAGAAACCATACAGATCTATGGCAGTGAGTAGATAGTGGGTGTATTTGCACGTAGGATTGTATGTTTAAGTAGGAAAGATTAGTCATGTTGAAATAAGAGACCCTCTAATTCAGCATCACTGAGGTCTTTATGAAGAGCAGAATTTTGGCAAAGACATGTGTAATACTTGTGTAAAGATGGAGACAGAGCCAAGGGTGAGGCCAGAGAGCAACTAGAAGCCAGAGAGGGAGGCTTAGTTTACTCTCCCATAAGACCCCAGAAGGAAACAAAGGCACAGACCCCTCTGCCTCCCTCCGACTCCCCGCCCCCCATCTTGACCTCTCAGCCTCCAGAAGAGTGGGACAACATTCCCTGCTGTTGTTTAAGCATCTCACTATATAGTACCTAATAGCAGCCCCAGAAAACTAACACATGGTCTTATTTCATTGTTTGGCAGCATTAAAAACAAATATCTTCTTAAGCGTTGCCTACAATTTCTACTCATTTTAATGACTCAAAAAGGGGGGGGGGTTGTATTCTAAACAAATATAAATGCAGTGTAAATATTAGGTGGCATGCATAGACAAAAATTTAAAAGACCACTGTTCACACCAACTAGGCCTAACCTCTGCAAAGTATTTCTCTCAGGATATATTATATAGTTATAAGTATATGTGAATTTTTCATCAAAAATGTTTATCTTATAAATACCAATTTATTTACTAAACAATCCACAACTTCCACAAGATAAACTTCTATTTTTCTCATGCTCACTCTATAGCCCAGGGCCTTTGAATGTTACAAAATGCTTCTGGAAATTGTTTGGTCAAAACACTCATCTACTCCCTCTCCTCTGATGCAGCAGAATTGCCCTCCTTTTTTTTTTTTTTCTTTTAAATCTCACCAACTTGTTAAATAAGCTGGGCCAACTGTTCTCCAGAATGTCCCTTGTTCTATATTTATCTGGTTATTTCTATGTGGTATCACTCATGTTTGCTTTTCTATCTTTTGTATCTCCAATAAATTAAAATAGAAGTCACAGCTTATGTGTTCAAGTTAAATATTTAGCTATAACACATCACAGGTGATGGTACAAGTTTCACAGCAAACAGTTTTAAATGTAATCTGGTGAAGCCCTCAAAACAGAATGCTTGTCTCTCCAATCCCATAGGCGTGTTGTATTATAGCAATTCCCCCTGTCCAAGGCAAGAAATAGTGAACGATGCCTTCCAAGTATGCCCATTATTCTGGAAGTGGGCACTTTCTGAACGTAATTATCAATTTCCTTTTCCTGCAGGAAGCTGCAAGACATGAACTCCTAAACACACACCCAAATTGTTCCTTCAGCTTTTCTAAAATCTTAAGAAGGCGTCCGTTACCTCCCCCACCTCTTTAACGTCCTAGTCTACCTCTTGATACATCACTGACTCATCCGCCATGTAGTCATGACGTGCACCTGCATGAGCGTTCTGGGGCATACAGGTGGGAAATGCTCCCACCTCCATGGAACTTCTTATATAGCCCAGGATGGATGCAATATGCAAATCTTAAGTTTCAGTAATGGGCTCCTAGCTCATTTTGTCATGTCTTCCCATGCCCTTGCTTGTCAGATTCTCAGAGGGACACCTTGTAGGACCTCCACTCTCCTGGAAACTGTACATTCCATAGTAAACCACACACTTTTTTTTTTTTTGAAAAGCTACACTCATTCCTTGGCCAAAGGTCCAGCCCCTACACTCCTTTCTCTACACGGCCTCATTGCTAATGACTTTCATTGGCTTTGTGTACATTCAGACCTCACTTTCTCTGAACTGAAAACTGTATATCTAACCACAGAAAACTCCCATAGATCAAGATCATTGTTCCGGGCTCCATTCCCATTAAACCTAAGTAAAGACATCCGAAAACATGTTTCTGTCTAAACCAGGGAAGAGTGTTTCTTGCAGATATCTCCACAGGTAGTGTAAAGTGCAATGGAGTGTGTAAATAGCTCTTTCGTAACACAGAAAAATATAAAAAGAAGCTGTTGGCATTTCTGGGTTTTGCTAAGTATCAAGACAGTAGCTGTGGAGGAAAATACTCAATGAGATGGGTAGTTGGAAGGCAGAATGAGACAATAAAGAAAGCAGACATGGACATGGAAGACATCTTGATGCCTCTCACTTCAGAGAAAGCAGCCAGAGAAAATGACCACAAGCCATTGCCGAGCCATTGCCATGGTGAAGAATCTTGGATGTCTCTGACTTTGGGCTGACCTGAGTTGAAGGCCTGGAAACTGGGAAGGAGGTTTTCTGGGTAGAGTGTATAGGGTTGTCTGCTTTACAGTGTTGCTGCCGAAAGGGCAGAAGGGAGGTTACTCATAGGGAAGTAGCAATGATGGATTCTGGGGTTTTTGTTTTTGCTTTTTGGGGGGTTTGTTTGTTTGTTTGTTTGTTTGTTTTTTGAGATAGGGTTTCTCTGTGTAGTCTTGTCTGTCTTGGACTCACTTTGTAGACCAGGGTGGCCTCGAACTTGCAGAGATCCACTTGCCTCTGCCTCCTGAGTGCTGGGATTACAGGTATGCACCACCTCGCCCAGCTCAATCTACACTTTTCACATTGAACAGTAGAAAATGGACTTTAGCTCCTCAGCTTGACATGATATAGACATTAAAAGTGTCTGTGACACTATAACTTTTGGGAGAAAAGCTTCCTTTTAAGGTGTGGCAAAGAACATATAAGAAGAACCTGGATTGGCTTGTGGATTCCCGTGATCTGGATGTTCCAGTGTATGTTGGATATACCTGGCACAGGATGCCTTTTCATGGAGGGCCTCACTTTCCACTCAGTGTTCCCACCACTAATGCGCCCATTGGTTTCTTCTGGTCCCCTTCCCATCTAACTAATCCTTAGAACTGTTGAACTCTACAGCTCATGAAGTTCTGCATGCTGCTTTCCTTCCGCATGGTTGTCTCTCCCCTGAACTCTTCAGTAGCATTCCCACCCTCGTTCTTTTCCCAACCATTTCCTCCTCGGCCCCTCTCCTCCTCCGTTACTTTTGAGTCACCGCTCTACTTACATCTCTTCCCATGTTGCAAAACAGTCAAAGATCTTTCTCTTCTGCATGACCCGCAGGCCCTTTCATAATCTAACTTCTTCTGACATCTGCTGCCTTAGCCTCCACCTTTTCCTGTCATTCTCCTAAACTGTAACACTTCCCAAAGTGGGTCACTCCCCTGTGCTACAAAAGAGCTTCTTCCACACTCCATTGGACTTTAAACTACTTATGAGAAAGAGGTATCTGCCAGAAACATTCTATGGTTTCCCAATGTTCTTTTCTTTTTAAACTTTATTTACTTATTCACTTTATATACTGGTCATAGCCCCATTCCTCTTCTCCTTCCAGCCCCACACTCTCTTCTTCTTGCCCTCCCCTATTCCTCAGAAAAGGGGAGCCACCTTTCCCATCCACCCCAGCTCAACAAGTCTCATCAGGACTGAGCATGCTTTCTTTCCCCTGTGGCCTGGCCTGGCAGTCCTGCCAGGGGGAAGTGATAAAAAAAAAAAAGGTGGTAACAGAATCCCTGTCAGAGACAACCCAGTCTACCCTTACTAGAGGACCCACATGAAGCCTGAACTGCCCATTGGCTACATCTGGACGTAGGTCCAGTCTATACACGGTCCTTGCTTGGTGCTTCAGTCTCAGCAAGCCCCTCTGGGCCCTGGTTAGCTTACCCTGTTGGTCTTCTTGTGGGGCTCCTGTCACTTTGTGGGGCTCCTGTCACCTCCAGGTCCTTTTTTTTCCTCCCCCCCCCACTTTCCCACAAGACTGCCTATGCATTGCCTAGTATTTGCTGTGAGTCTCAGCATCTGTTTTGATATGTTGCCGGGTGGATCTTCTCAGAGGACAACTCTGCTAGACTCCTGTCTCCAAGCATAACAGTGTCTGGGGTTGGCTTTCTCTGATGCGGTGGGTCTTGGGTTGGGCCAGGCATTAGTTGGACATTTTCTCAATCTCTGCTGTATCTGCTCTATCTTTATCCCTACACATCTTGTAGGCAGAGTAAATTTTGGGTCAAAGTTTTTGTGGGTGAGTTAATTCCCCCTCCCTCTACTAGGAGTCTTGTCCAGTTAGAAGGTGTCCTCTTTAGTCACTCTGGCCCCTGCTACTAGTAGTCTCAATCTGGCACTTTCTCAGACAGTTGGCAATAGTTCTACCTCAAGACCCAGCTATACCACTCTTGGGATAAACCCAAAAGACGATCCACCATATAACAAGGACACTTGTTCAACTATGTTCATAGCAGCTTTATTTGTAATAGCCAGAATCTGGAAACAACCTACATGTCCCCCAACAGAAGAATGGATAAAGAAACTGTGGTACATTTACAGAATGAAATACTACTCAGCTAGTAAAAACAAAGAAATCGTGAAATTTGCAGGCAAATGGATGGAATTAGAAAAGATCATCCTGAATGAGGTAACCCTGACTCTGAAAGACACACATGGTATGTACTCACTTATAAGTGAATTTTAGCTATATAGTACAGGACAGACAAACTACAAGGAGGATCCAAGTGGTGGTGGTGGGGTACTCAAATATCACTCAGAAGGGGAAATAGAAAAGACAGAGGTAGTGGCTGAAGAGAGGGAACAAGGTAGGAAAAGGGGTGCAGAGAGATATGAGGGTGGAGATTAGACCTGGGAAAACAGGGGTGGAGTGGGGGTGCAGGAGGACAGAAGGCAAAAGAGAAACTGTGGGCAGGGATGGGGGTTGGGGGGGTAATCTCTATGACAAACTGGAGGCCTAAGTCAGGGTAGGCTTCTGGGAAGATATGAGGGGTACTCTACCAATGTTCTTTTCTTCATCTTGCCTAAATAGAAATAACACTCTCAGGTTTCTGGGGTGTCTTGTTTGGTTGGTTGGGTTTCGTGTGTGTTGCTTTAAAAACATTTCTTTATAGGATGAACTTCAATTTTGCAAAAGCTACTATCTAAATATGTACTTTGTTTCCTTAAGCACTGGGCAACTCTTAGCTCACATAAACAACCTTTAATTATTGATATCTTATCAACTGCCATGTGAAATACTATTTGAATTGGACCTTTTGTGAGTTTATGTGAATCAACTGCATCTAAAGAACACAATGCTGAAAAAAGAAACCCTTTTTTGCCATTCAATCTGTATCTCTCAGTATTTTCCAATTACAACTTGAATTATACGGGTGGCTCAAGGTACAGCAATAAATTTAGTTAGATGCATTTTTTTGATAGTGCCTGAGATTCAGTTGGAAATGTATCTATATTTTTCACATTTCCAATAAAGGAACACTTAATCAAGCACCTATATGAATTCATCCCATTAAATATTAGTGTAAAAATGTCTTATTAAATCCTTACACATAGCACATATAATAAAATAATTAATTATAATCTATACTTAATTTCACATATATTAAAGCAGCATGAGCCAAGTGGTGGTAGTGCACACCTTTAATCCCAGCATTTGGGAAGCAGAAGCAGGAGGATCTCTGAGCTCAAGTCCAACCTTGTCTACAGAGTGAGTTCCAGGACAGCCAAGGCTACGCAGATAAACCCTCTCAAAAAACAAACAAAACAAAACAAAACAAAGCAAAAAGAAAACAGTGTACGAGTAATTTTGAGGTACTCATGTCTGTGCTTGGGTATGTCTTACTTTCTGAAACTCTTCCAGAACTCCAAACCCAGACTTTACTTTCTTCGGGGTGCGTCTCTTTCTTTCAGCCCTAGATGTTGGCCCATGTGGTCATCATCCAGGTGAGTCCGCGGGAAGCTTTTGCTGGCTGCCTTTGCAAAATCTGCTTGATCCTTTCTTTCCTGATTCTCCTCAGTTGGCCACCCATTAGAATTAAGAGGAAGCTAGCCTTAGCCATAGGTCAGAACACTCCAGTCTTCTGAGGCTAATCAAAGCAGAGGCCATGAAGCAGAGTGTACACTAAGCAGGCCTCTGAGAAAAGTGTCTCATACAGAAGAAACAAACTCAAGGAAAGACAATCACACTTGTTCCTCTGAACATTTTGGGTCTGGATGTGAGGCCTGAAACACTTTCAACGATTATACAGTCACTCTGTGGGCAGAGTTAAGAGCCCTCCAGAGCCTGCACTGTGCACTAGGTAGATGCAGTTCTTACTCTTGGACTCCTTGTGGCATAAAAATTATAAGTGTGCACTCTGTTTAACTCGGTAGAAATTTATCTCTGGCAGGAGAAAAATGTATGCAAAGTAATGTATTCTATAGTAGTAATTGAGACTGGCATATCCAAAGTTAGCAGGTGGAGTAGAGGATTGGAGATCTGGAAGAGTCAATATTGGAGTTCAAGTCCAACGACCATTTACAGAAAAAAAACTTCTTGCTTGCAAATCTGTTATTTGTTCTGTTAGGGCATCTGCTAGCTGGCTGTACTAGTTTGCTTTCTGGTGCGTGATAAAAACAGTGATCAAAAACAAACTTGTGGAGTAAAGGGTTCATTTCTGCTTATAGTCCATATCAAGGGATGCCAAGACAGACACTCAGGGCAGAATGCTAGAGGCAGGACCTGAAGCCGAGACTACAAAGGCTCCCCATGACCTTATCAGCTTGCTTTCTTACACAACTCAGGACTACCTGCCCAAAGATGAGAATACCTACAGCAGTTTGGGTGATCTTTGAGTCAAGAAAATGCCACTACAGACATGTCTACCAGACAGTCAGATGAAGCACCGATGTTTGCTCTTCCCAGGTGACTCAAGTTGACATAAGCTAACCAGCACACTAGCTGAACTTTATCTGCATTTTGGAAATCAATCTGCTTCTCACAAACTACACAAGTTTAAATATGCCTCATGCTAAATACCCTCACAGAAACACCTAGAACACTGTTTGACTATACAGGCACCATGGCTTAGTAAATTTGAAATATAAGATTACCATTATAACCATTGTATGGTTTCATAACCAATTTCTTGAGATCTTATAACAGTCTGGAATGTCCAAAGCTTTTGTGTCATTGCATATAAACATTCTTTCATTGATATCATGCCAAAAAAAAAAGAATAAGATCATCATTTTGCATGATTTCATAATAGCTGAAACCAAGACATTGTATAAAAGGAGCAGAAAAAGGCCAGGCCTAGGAAACTGCTGGAAAATTAGAGATAGAATAAAGAAACCAGAGGTATAGATGCTAGAGAAGGAAGGATAGTACAGTGTAGCTCGTGTGAGCCCAAGACACAGTACTTCCAGTGCTGTGAGAAATTAAAGTTGTCAATGCTCAAAAGGCACCTCTGAGACTGGGTCTCTACAAGATCATCTGTTTCTGCATGCCAGTAGGAAACAGCACATCGACTCGAGCTATTTAAGTAGTGCTTAATTGGGGCAGAAGGATAGTATAGGAAATGTAAGAAAGTAGAGAAATTAGTTAATGCTGCCAAGAACCAACAAGATAGGACCCAGAGCATGCATGTTATGTGTATTTCCCCTGGATCATAAGAAACACATGGCAAAAAAGAGGACACCATGACATGAAGGCATAGGATTGATGGACAAGTGAGAGTTTCTGCCAAAGGATGCCATCAACCAGAAAGGACATGGTTGGAGTACACGGTGGGATGTTGTGTCTTTGTCTTTCCTCACCTACCTAAGGCATTCTCTGATTGGCTTTAATAGAAAGTTGCTGATGGAGCCGGGCGTGGTGGCGCACGCCTTTAATCCCAGCACTCGGGAGGCAGAGGCGGGTGGATCGCTGTGAGTTCGAGGCTAGCCTGGCCTACAAAGTGAGTCCAGGACAGCCAAGGCTAATACAGAGAGACTCTGTCTCGAAAAACAAACAAACAAAAAAGGTTGCTGATGGTCTATAGATGAACAGAGAGATAACTGGAAGGCGGGACTTCCTGGAAGAGAAAGATGGCAACGCTGGGAAGAAGAAAGAGGAAGGCCTTCTTGCAAGGACACATGAGGGAAGTAGACTTGACTATGGGCCTGGAAGGGTTAGCTAGTTTCCTGGTTGGATGGAGCAAAGTAGATGGGTTAACATAGATGAGAGCTACTTGCGAGTCTGCCCAGCTAAGGCATAAGTATTAAAATATCAAAAAAGGTCTTGACATCTTTATTGTTTTGGCCTAAGGGTCACCCTGAGTCTTAGGCCTTTTCACCAGGAGATGTAAGGCAATGGTCTTCTACAGAACACAGTGGAAAAATTATTTTCAGTCCACTTCCTATGTCACCCACTGGTGCTCCCAATATGTCAAGGGAGCCAGAGTGAGACTGCCAGATAAAATATAAGACATCTTGTTGAATATGAATTCAGATAAGTGCATGTATTTATACTATATACATATGAGACATACCTGCATTTAAAAGCTACATTTGCAATTCAAATGTAACTAGGCATCTCTCAGTTTTTACTTGCTGAATTTTGGCAGTAGAACCCAGAAGACTTTTGAACCAACAGAAGCGCCTCTGAGCATCATCAGGGCTCAGAAGGGACCACTCACAAGTGTATTTGGAGCAATCAGAGTTCTTTTCCTCTTGACTCATGAAACTTGGATGTTTCTCTTCCAACAAAAATGACCTATGTTTTTCTTGTTCTAGTTAGTGCCCTGGAAACTCTACAAAGGATTCTAGGACAATAGAGATTTTAAAAGTAAAATATGTAGATAGAGGATGCTTTTAAGATTTTATAATTAACTTTTAACTGCAGTGTTCATTAGTATTAACGAACTCCAGAGAAAAACTCTTTTATCTTCTAGAATCCTCAAAGTTGAATTATCATTTTTCCCTGTGAATATATCTTTCCACACTGCTGCACAATAAGATTTCAGACTATTTTCCTTCTCTTTTTGAATGTCCTTCTCCCAAATTTATGTTAGAGTTTAAATACTATTGTAATAATATTAAAAGTTGGAATCTTTAAGACAATGACCTCACAAATGGACTAGTGTCTATGTTAGGTTCATCACAGCGATAGAATAACATATGAACAAGTCAAAAGAGGCCTTGCTTATTTGGCCTCAGAATTTTAGAGGTTTCCATCCATTGTGGCAGGGATGGCGCAGAGAGAGCAACTCATATTGTGGCAGCAAGCAACAGGATGGCATGTGCCGCTCAAGTAGCTTTTTACATGTCCTCAGCCTAGTAGATGACAGGGCCCTTATCCACAAAGCTCCCTAGTTCCTTACATAATCCCCACTAAGACCCAGAGGCGTGCTTTACTGACTTCCTAGCACTTCTCAAGCAAATTGGCAATGAAGATTAAGAATCACAAGTCCATCCCTTGTCAACATGATACCCAAACACATATTTTCGAACCAATGCTTCTCAACATTTCTAGTGCTGCAACCCTCTAATACAGTTTCTCACGGTGTAGTGACCCCGAGCCATAAAATTCTTTCTTGCTGCTTCATAACTTAATTTTGCTACTGATATGGCTCATAATATAAATATCTGTTATGCAGGATATCTAATATGCTACCCCAAAGGGGTTGTGAGCTACAGATTGCGAACCACTGCTTTAAACTGTTCTATCCCCGGTCCTCAAAGAGTTCCTGCCTGTCTCATAACCAGCCCATCATTGTCCAAAAGATCCCACAGCCACAATAATGTTCAAAACACTCTAACACTTGGGATGCTGTGGATTTTATTTGAAATGACCCTACTAGAGGCTCAGGTGTCTTTTCCGTCTACAACTTGTGGTACTACGTGGACGCTATGGTGCCTTTCTTTAGGAGTTGTGGCCTGGCTTGCAGGTATCTAGAAGAAAGTCTTTGGGATTGTATCTGAGCCTTAATTTCATTCTTTTGTTCTCTCCCTTAGTATTTCTTAGTTTCTTTTCATTTGCTTGATAAAATATGCAACAAAAGTTTGTGGGGTTTTTTTTTTCATTAATTATTTTTTTTTCATTCCGATTGGAACGTCCTCTCTCTCCTCTCCTCCCAGTCTCTTTTCTCCCCTTCCCCCATGCCCTCCCCACTCTTTTTCTTCTCAGAGAAAGGGAGACCGCCCATGGACATCAAGTAGGCCGAGGCACATCATCTTTTATTGAGGCTGGACAAGGGCATCCAGTTAGGGAGAAGGGGTCCAAAAGCAGGCAACAGAGTCAGAGGCAGCCCCTGCTCCCGCTGTTAGAGCGCCCTCATGAGGACCAAGCTGTACATAGGTTACAAATGTGTGTGGTGCCAAGGTCAGTCCCATGGATGCTCTCTGGTTGTTGGTTCAGTCTCTGTGAGCCCCTGTGGGCCCAGGTTAGCTGATTTTGTAGGTTTCCTTGCTGACTTTATAGTTCAGAAGGAATATTTTAGGTTTCAAACTTGGGACAAATTGCTAACTGAGGTGACCATTAACATATGAAAATGGACCTGGCTGTGAGGTTCTCCCCGCATCCATCAGGTTTTACACATTACAGGGTATAGCTAGTATACTCCGTCCTCTTCTCTCGGCTGCACTTCCCTGTATAATCCACCCATTTGGGCTACCTGGCCTTTTTGGTCTACCCTTTACTTTCTTGGCCAGTTTCTTGGCCCAAGCTGCCCCTCTTGGTCTGCAACCCCTCTCCCTTGTCCCCTCCCCTCCCCCTCTCCTCACAAGGCCCAGCTCAGTCTGAACATATCCATTCTGGACTCTTCCATATGTCCTGCCTCTAGCTATGCTCTCCACTTTATCTACAATAAACTTTCTCCTCCACCATACCTAGCCGTAGTCATATTCTCCCTCTTTTATTTCTTCTTTTCATTCAGGATACAGTCTATGATGATGAGCAAAGTGTGGTGACAGACGGGGAAGGCACAGTGGAAGGTATAAGAAACTGATCACATTGTATGCACACTGGAACCAGGTTATAAAACCTCAAAGGCTACCCTCCTCCAGCAAGGCTTCACCTCCTAAAGGTGCCACACCTTCCTAGGCAGCACCTGCAACAAGGGACCAAGTGTTCAAATACACACGCCATCCTGTTATGGTTAGAGCCAGAAGACCAGAAGGCTGATAGAATATGTCCTGCAAAGACCTTGCTCAGAGAGACTGACTTCCAAAGTAATGAAGTAATTTATTAGGCAAATAAAATTTAAGACTGTATGTTATATTCAGGCTATGGCATGATTGTTAGTCATTGCTTTTAGTCAGATTTACACAGACTTGGGACAAAAAAATGGAACAGAAAAAAGTAAAATAATGTGTAATTTAGGGAAGAAAAGAGAATTTGTGCATTTGATGTTTGCAGACAAGGCGACTGTAATTGTTAGAGGTTAGAGTCATTCACTGGGACAATAGCAAAAGTGTGTTGATAGCAGGACCTCATTCAAAAGACTCAGAATAGAGGAAGGCAAATAGTTTAAAGGCTTCCATTCAAAAGGAGAATGCCTGGAAATAGAGTTTATGCAGAGAACTGCAATGGTGCCCTACTGGAAAGGGGCTTCCCTGGGAATTGTTTTCTAAGGTTAAGCCACAAAGGCAATCAGAGGCCATTGCAGCCATGGTTCAAGGGGCCTGGATATCATCACTCCAACTGACAGCAGAATTTGGTGTTGTTCATGTGGTGCTGGTTTTACAGACAGGCAGAATGCAAGAAAGAAGCATTAAGGTTCCAGGGGAAAGCTCTGTTTGACCAGGCCATGTGTAGTGGTCAGATTCCTCATGGAGAGCCCATGGTAGAGCAATCCACAAAGCTTTGAGGGTAAAGCCTACGTTGCAATAGGGTGCTGGAGATGGCAGAACGGTGTAGGCATCTACAAAGGAACTGAAGGCACTTTCATTGCAGAGTACCTATTTTATTTTTTAATTTAATTTTATTTATTTAATCACTTTTCTATTAATTTATTCTTGTTACATCTCAATGGTTATCCCATCGCAGCCTGATCCCAGCTCTCACCCTTCTCCCAGTTCTACCCTCACACCCTTCCACCCCACCCCCCATTTCCCTCTCTCCTTCTCAAAGAAGGGAAGACCCCTAAAAGGTATCAACCTACCCTGGTACCTCAAGTCACAGCAGGACTAAGCTCATCTTCTTCCACTGAGGCCTGACAAGGTAGCCCGGCTAGGGAAAAGGGATCCAAAGGCTGGCAACAGAGTCAGCCCATACTCCCATTGTTAGGAGACCCACATGATGACAAAGCTGCACATCTGCTACATACGTTTAGGGGTCTATGTCTGGCCCATGCAAGCTCTGTGGTTGGTGGTTCAGTCTCTGAGAGCCCCCATTGGCCCAGGTCAGTTTATTCTAGGTCTTCTTGTGGTGTCTTTGAACCCTCCAGCTCCCTCAATCCTCCTTCCCACTCTTCCACAAAACTCCCCCAGCTTGGCCTATTGTTTGGCTATGGGTCTCTGCATCTGTTCCCATCAGCTGCTGGATGAAGCTTCTTAGAAGTCAGTTATGTTAGAGTCCTGTCTCAAAGTATAGTAGAATATCATTAATAGTTAGTGTCAGGGATTGGCTCTCTTCCATGGGGTGGGTCTCAAGCTGGGCCACTCATTGGTTTGCCATTCCCTCAATCTCTGCTCCATCTTTATCCCTACACGTCTTGTAGGCAAGGCGAATTTTGGGTCGAAGGTTTTATGAGTGGGTTGGTGTTACCCTGCCTCCACTGGAAGTCCCACCTGGCTACAGGAGGTGGCAGCTTCAGGCTTCATGTTCCCTGCTGTTAGAGATCCCAGCTAGGTTCACCCCCATTGATGCCCTCCCCACCAATTTCCATTCTCTCCCCAGGTCAGAGTACCAATTTTAATAGTGAACCCTGAGTCATCTACAGAGCTATATATAGAACATGGGTAAGTCAATTTTGTGTCTATATCCACATCTTATTTACATCTTAGAACATTCTGCTTATCAGTTTAGCTAATGTATACTGCTTATTTGTGATTGGGAAGTAATCTGTAAGGATAACTTAAAGAGTTAAAGTTTGGAAGACCACACATCCATGATGATGAAATTCTGCCTTTTGTTCACAAATACCTTTCAAGATCATACAACAAAGAAATGACGTCACAAGTACAGATGAGATGAGCCATCAAGCACAGTCTTCTAAAAACTTATGAATAAGTACATCTGCTGCAGGGTTGTCAGTGAGACGCTCTGGAGGCAACCTGTACCACACAGAACATTCATCCCAAGCATGTCATCCAGGTTTTACTTTACATAGATCTCAGCAGCTTGGATGCTCTGGTAAATTCAGGCTTGCTGTACAGGAAGCAAAATTCTCGTTAAGGTAATTTTGGCAGATCCTTCCTTTTGGCAAGATCATTAAATCCTTGATAGGCTAAGCATGCTAATTAGCCAACTATGTTAAACAAAAAGATTCTTGTCCTTTTTTGGTTTTGTTAATTGCCTGAGCATTCACTCATACCAGTGTATAATTATTTCACATGTTTTTCACTCATTGTCTTGACCTTAAACAAAGTTTCACTAACAGCTACAGCAAGATCAGTGACCCTGAAGTCACCCCAAAGGAGCCAACCATGTCACTAATTTAAGATAATGAGAAAAGTCTATCTCTGTTCTGACTGAAATATTATATAGAAGGGAGCATGCTTTTGTACAAAGAAGGTTTTGTCACGAGAAATGTGTGACAGAGAGTGCTGTGATAAATGGAAAAATGCAAACCGTTCCTCCCTCTAGCTAGTCTCTTTGCAAAGCCAGTCCCCACTGACTTGGCCAGTCCAGGACCATCTCTGACCAGGACCCAATAAACTTGGCACAAGCAGATGTCTGAAAACCCCTTAGGTACAGAGGCTTCGCTCCCACTGTTCTTGGGAACCCTGTGATCACTGCAGTGTCAGCAGGACCTGCCTCTTCCGCCACCATGTTACACATGGCCAGGGCACCCTTGGCATTGCCAACCTTGATCCAACAGCTTGTTATCAGAATGAGAAGATTCTAGATCCCAACCCAACCAGATAAAACTGGAGAATCCATCTAGTGAACTCACTAAACAGGAAGTGCCATTTGTTGTTCTAAGACAATATGTTTCCAGGTGATTAGAGAAAGCTAACAAAAACTTACAAATCCTCTTTTTCTGTACAATATATAACACATACATTATGTATGTAGTGCATATTTTATATAGACATATGCATATATTCATGCATATTTTCTTCTAGAAATGAACAAATTTATACCAACTGGTTCAGCATTCTCACTTCTAAAATGAAAGGTGGCAAGCTTTCATTACGTGGTGATTATGAGATTTTCAGTGCTCTGTCACAGCAGAAATACTGATAAGTTTATCAGGTCTAAAGAAACTGATAAGGAAATATAGAGGAATATGATGAAAAAGTAATGAATATGTCTGTACAGCATTTTGTGAGTAACCTTAATATTCCTTTCCTGACTTCCCATATCATCATTATCAAAAATACTGGCATAGGGTCCACATGTACTATCCATTTTTTTTACATGTTTACCTTTAAGATCCTCCAGGCTTCTACTTTCAAATTTTCTGTTGTTTGTAGATAAAAATTCAAATGATTAATTCTAAATAAGTCTTGTTGGCTGCTTCTCAAGTCACACATTTTTTAGATTATTTTTTAATCTTTAAATTAATTTTATTTTTAAGTTTTCAGATTATTATTTACTTTTCAAATTATTCCATTTTTCAAAACTATGTTTTAAAAAGTTTATAATTTTAAAATATAAATAACAGGGCTGGCAGGATGGCTCAGAGGTTACAAGCACAGCTTTTGCAAAGGACCTGAGTTCACTTCTCAGCACCTTCATTGGGCAAAATCACCCGTAAGTCCAGTTCCAAGGAATATGATGTCCTCTTCTGTCCTCCATGAGTAACTTCATTTATGTACAAAAACTCCCATGCATATACATAATATAAAATGAATCTTTTAAAAAAAGACAAACAACCTAACTAAAGTATGAGTGAGGGATCCAAAGAATCTTGTGCTGGCTAGTTTTACGTCAACTTGACACAGGGTAGAGTCATCAGAGAGGTGATACCCTCAATTGAGAAATTTTCTATATAAGATTAGGATATAGACAAGCCTATAGGGCATTTTCTTAATCAGTGATTGTGGGTGGGGGCACCCCTGGCCTAGTGGTTCTATAAGAAAGCAGGCTAAACAAGTTGGGTTGAGCAAGTGATATGGAGATGTAAGCCAAATAAACCCTTTTCTCCATAATTTTGTTTTAGCCACGGTGTTTCCACTGCAGCAATAGAAACCCTAACCCAAGTTTCTGAAGAAAACACTTTTTAAAAACAAAGAACATGGTGAAAGATGTCCATTATCATCAGTGATTAAAGAAACAGACAAAAACCAAGTCATAGCCATTAGGATGCTATAATCAAGACAGTTAAAAAACAGTCACTTGAATTTTGACAAAGAAGCCAAATCTATTCAATGAAAAAAGGATAGCATCTTCAACAAATGGTGCTGGTCTAACTGGATTTCTATATGTAGAAAAATGTGATTAGACCCATATTTGTCACCATACACAAAACTCAAGTCCAAGTGAAATAAAGACCTCAACATAAAACCAGAGACACTAAATCGGTTAGCAGAAAAAGTGGGGGAAGAGCCTAGAACACATTGGCACAGGAAGCAACTTCCTGAACAGAACAACAGCCCAGGCCTTAAGGTCAACAATTAATAAATGGGACCTCATGAGGCTGAGAAGCTTCTGTAAGGCAGGAGACACTGTCAAGAGAACAAAGCAACAGCCTACAGACTGGGAAAAGATCTTCACCAACCTTACATCTGACAAAGGTCTAATATCCAAAATATATAAAGAACTCAAGAAATTAAACACCACCAAACCAAATAACCCAATTGAGAAATGGGGCTCAGAATTAAACAGAGAATTGTCAACAGAGGAATATCAAATGGCTGAGAAACACAAAGAAATGTTCAACATTGTTAGTCATCAGAGAAATGCAAATCAAAACAACTCTGAGAATCCATTTTACACCCATAAGAATGGCTAAGATAAAAAATTCAAGTGACACCACATGCTGGCGAGGATGTGAAGAAAGAGGAACACTCCTTCATTGCTGGTGGGAATGCAAACTAGTACAACCACTTTGGAAAGCTATCTGGTACTATCTCAGAAAAACGGGAATAGGGTTTCCTCAAGACTCAGCTATTCCACTCCTTGGAATATACCCAGAAGAAGCTCCAGCACACAACAGGGACATATGCTCTACCATGTTCATAGCAGCCTTATTCATAAAAAACAATGTAAGGAAGACTCAGACAGAATTCTACCTAGGCCTGAAATGGTCCAATCAGGAGGCAATACGGTCCCTTCCTAAAGGGACATTCCTCAGTACTGATCAGCCCTTGAAATAAATCATGTTCAATCCTGATGTGATGAAGCCCATTAAATCAATTATCTAAAGAAATCCACATCAGTACAAGCATGTTGTCCTACAGAGCTGGGCTTCAGACTAGTGTTTGGAGCTCATTCGGTCCACTCATCCACTGAGCAGCTGAACTGACTATTGAAGAAGTAGCCATTGTTTGAATATACTGATTTTGTCAACTATTTTAAATGAAGCCTCTCTCATTTCATCCTTCTGCCAGTTCACAGCAAAACTGATTATTAAACTTATCCTTTATAGCTTAGCCGACCTAGGTCTTTTACTCAGGGTATGATGTTTGCCAGCGCAATGGTATGCACAGGTAACAGGAAGAGTTCTAAGATAGGGCTGTGAACATTAAAACTTTCTGCCTATGAAAAGGAATTGTCTATCAAATGGTGGCACAGTATGGTGTTCAGCTATGTATTTACACCAGAGCTTTTATAGTATTTATGCTAGACATTGGGTGAAGGCTAAGGTCGTCTTTATTTCAAGTTGAGCATACTATTGAAAATTAGTAATAATTAAATTTGACTTTGTAATCAGTAGAAGGAAAGTCATCCTAGGCATGTGTCAGCTAGAGTAACCAACAGATAAAAGAATTGACACATAACCATGTTATGTGTTCTTTGAGTTCAACAGAGTTCTTGGATTTTGATAAGTTTTACTTGGAAAGTTAGGATGCCAGAAGACCAATGTTCACCAAACCCACCCCCACAGTAACCCCTAAGTTCAGTTTCTTTCCCAAAAATATTAAGGAATCATTGACAAGGAGCTAGAATAGGGAACAAAGATGCATTAAGGAGTGGTGGTTAGAGAAGGAATGGCCTCCATGGATTGCGTATATGAATGCTTGCTTCTCAGCTGGGGGAACTGTTTGGGAAGGTTTAAATACTTTCCTTTGTAAGTTGCCTTGGTCATGTGTTTTATCACAGCAAAAGAAAAGTCATGGCAAGTGGGAATGAACTCATCCTGAGAGGCAGAGAGTTTCCAAAGGAGGAGTGTTGGCTGTGTTGCCCTGAACCAGAGTTTTGATGGAACTTATGGCAGCAATCAGATAAAGGCTGAGGTATCTTTATTAGGATTGGTCCTTTGTGAGTGCATCACAGGTTGGGCCAGTAAAGGGCCTCCATATCTTTCACCTCCTTCTGCAACTGTCCTAACAGAGAGATGACCCAACAGGAGAATGGTCACATGTAACTAGCTCATGCTCAACATGAGCCCCACGGGGACTGTGTAAAGGAAGCTTAATTCCTGCCTCAACTTTTATTAGTGAATAATATACACATTTATGAATGCCTGAGCATATGTTTGTATACTATATAATCACATGCAATAAAGTGGCAAGAAATGATTATTTGGCTTAGCACATTTCTTCTTATCATCTTTCCCTCGTACAATTTAATATCTCACATTTTGTCAATAAAGAATTATGTACAGTGTTCAATTAGCATTTAGCATCACATACTATTTCAGAGGCCAGAAGAAGGTATTGGATCTCCGAGAATCAGAGTCAAGACAGTTGTGAGCTGCCATGTGGATGTTATAAATTGACCCCAGGTCTTCTGGAGGAGCAGCCAGTTCTCATAACTACAGAGCCATCTTTCCAGCCCATGGATTTATTTTTTTTAAATAAAAATGATATTATAGGACTGGAAATATGCCTCAGAATTTAAGAGTAAATTCTGTTCTTGCAGAGGATGCAAGTTCAATTCCCAGAACCCACATCAGGTGCCTCAGAACTGCCTCTACAAGAAGCTACACACACACACACACACACACACACACACACACACACACACAGAGAGAGAGAGAGAGAGAGAGAGAGAGAGAGAGAGAGAGAGAGAGAGAGAGAGAGTTAATAAATAGCCATCCTCAGAAGAAATCAAAGTTCAAATTATCCTCAAAAATCAGCCAGAATCCAGAATATGCTATAAACAGAACCCTGGTCTACTCTTGTATGCTCCTCTGTGTCCTACACAAATTCATATGCAGAACCCTAAGCTCCAAGCATGGCTACTGGGGAGACATGGTGTTTAGGAGGTAATTTGGGTTAAGTGCGGTCATAAGAGTGGGATCTATCCCAGCTATACTGTGGTCTTATGAGAGAAATGTGACTCCACTCTCCTATGTCAGAGGACACAGCAAAGCACCAGGAGGAGCCCCTGCACTAAAACAAAGTCTGCCAGAAACTGGAGTTTAGATTTTTTCAATCTCTAAAACTGAAAAGAAAAACAGACTTCTATTTTGAAAGCCACTTTGTTCTGCAGCCCCAGGTGTCTGATACCATCAAGGACCTAATTTATGGGAGAGTGAGTCAAGATAGTCCTAAAATTCTTTTTATCTAATCCTAGATGATCCCTCAAGACCTCCTAAGGTCTCACAGTCTGATCGCTCCGATCTTACAGACTCAAAAGATTTTACCTTGAATAAATGGAGTGCAACTAGCTACCATGGAACAATTAAAGCCTGTGGGTGCATGTACACACACACACACACACACACACACACACACACACACACACACACACATTCAATATCACTGTAGGACCAATGCTGCCCAAACTTTAATTCTCAGTCTTACCGAAAATCTAAGTATAACCTATATTTTTATTCACTTAAAACTTGCCTTTAAAGTGTAGAGAAGAACAGTGGTCACCAGGCTAGGAGGGTGCTAAGAGGTGGAATAGATAGAGGACAGAAACAGGACCAGCTAGAAGGGAGGAGGAAGTTCCAGTGTTCTATAGTGGGATAATCTTAGTTACAATAACTGTATATTTTAACATAGCTAGTATACAGAAATTGGAATGCTCCTAACACCACACAAAAATGATAAATCTTTGAAAAGCTAAGTACCCAACTTGAACATTATGCGTTGTGTATCTTATTTTTGGTTTTGTTGCCTTTTTTTTTTTCCTTTGGCTTTTTGATACTTGCTATGTAGCCTAGTCTGGCCTTTAACATTTAATCCTTCTGTTAGGATCAAGTCATGCATTGCCTCACCTGGATGTACACAGTATACTTGTATTGAAACATATTATATGACATAAACATCAACATCTACTGTGTTTTCACTAATTTGTTTATGTGAGAAGAAATTGATTGGGGATGAAGTTCAGTAGTAGAATGTTTGTGTAGCATGTGCAAGGCCCTGCTTGCCATCCCCAGCATCATCAAAAATGAAATGAAATTGGCTCACTCAAAAAAAAAAAAAGTAGCTACATGCTAAACAATCACAAGTTGGATAGTGGCCATCTTTACTCATTTTTGCAACGATAAAAGAATGCATATTCCATACAACAGAGTAAGCAGCCAAAATTGCATCCTAGAATTCTGTGCCTCATCTTAGTGGCGCATGTGCTAAATTCAGGGAGCTAGCAGAGTAAGTAGTTCATGAGAATATGGATACAAACATTTCCTTAGAATGGAAAACCTTATGTTTATTAAGGAAACTTATCTGCTACATTTGTTAATTTTCATTAGTTTGAGGGTCTGATTGCATATATTGCTGCTGACAAGGGACAATAGGATTTTCAGCCAATGCGTAGAGTTTTTGTTTTGCCTCTGAATTAGCATAAATCCCACTCTCGTCATGCCATGTGTTGATGCCAAATCTTTTGGTGCCATTTAGGTCTGTGAACTGAGAACGGCACTTCCTGTAGACTGTGGAGCACTCATCTTGACGTGGACAAGCCTACAATGAGAAAAAAATAATATTCAGTGACTGACATATATACTCAAAGGAACATGCCCCAAAAGTTGGTTCTTATAACTAAAAGTGAATTTTCAAAAACTGTTTAATGAAGCACAACCAAACACTTGCTACGGATTTATAAATACTTCCAATCCAGAAAGAAGAATCTAGCTCACAGCAGTTTGATTTATAAGACTTTAAAAAGTATGCATGTAAAAAGTTTCTAAACTAAGTACAAATATGGAGGCCAATTTAAACACTATGGTAATCTAAATAAAACTAACATAATCAGAGTTAACTATGTTTTTTAAACACCTTTTGTTGATGAGTCAGGATTATTATGAAGAACAGTATCTCGTGTTAAATCTTTGATAATTATGAAATCATGCTTCCCACAGTGGTAGATGTCAAGCTCCAAGGCTCATTCCTATTAGAAATTGGACTCAAAACAACCCAATATAATTAAGATGCTTATCTTTAGGCCACTTTAAGCTTCATAGGGATAAATATGATGCTATTATCGATCATTTCCCAAGGATACACTGGTTCTTTCTGGCTACTCCAGGAGTGATGGAAGACTCATGAAAACTCATCTCCTGCTTCCTGCTTTAAGTCAGTTCTAATTTTAAAGCCCCAGAGCAAGATTGGAATGAAACTTCCCAAGCTATAAAACCATTAAGAACACCAAAGACACACCTTCATCTTAGGTTTAGGTTTTTTTGTTGACATTTTAACCATATGTTCACCCATAATGTCCACTTAACTGTGGTGTGCCCACTATGGGCTGAGCACAAATATTTTAGAGTTGATATCTTCTGGTCCATAATGGGATACTGGGTTTGAATCTTACTCTCATTTTGCACATAGATAAAGGCTTTCCTAAAACTCCAGGAGAGTGGGTAAAGGAAGCCAGTGCTAACTAGCTGAGGCTGGTTACAAACCACATCTGACTTAAGACCAGTGTTGCTCCAGAAGCTTTTAGGAGATGAGAAGGGTCTAAACTATGACATCACAAAGCCATACAATATCTGTGATGCTGTTTGAACATGGTTTGGGATTTGGCTCTTGTCATTGTGTGGCACTTTCAGGATGGAGGGACTTCTCTATGGCTTGGTTGGTTGGTTGGTTAGAAGGAAGGAGAGCTAGATGGAGGGGTTCATGGATTGATGGTCCATCAATCAAATACAAGTATCTTAAATGAGATTTTGTATTACTGAACAAAATTATCCCTTCAGAAGAATCAGAATCTTCTCATTCCTTTTCTTCCTGGAGTCAACCTGAAGAGAGTTTCAAACACAAGATCAGTGTGTTCCTTTAGCGTCTCATAGGCTGAGAGGACAATGTATTTTTATGAGGTAAATGGCATGTCAAAGAGTTATAAGAAGAATGAGTCTGGCAGCATAAATATTAAAGGACTAGATATAGAGAAGACTGGATTCGAGAACTGGTTAAAATTGGGTCTCAGTAACTCAGAGGGCATTTTCTGATGCATGGATAAACAGATATTACTCAGAACCAAGAGAAAGAAAATGCTAATGGATGCCATGACATGAGTGAAAACATCGCTCAAAATGAAACAAGCCGAGTACTTAAAAGGGATGGATTGTGTGGTATGTGGATTAATGTTAGCAAAAGGGTTTAAAATCAACATGTGCGTTGATGAGGGTGATTCTGAAGTGAGAGAAACTAGATAAAAGTGCCTGTTGACTCGCAATCCAGCACGCCTGCCAGTTCAACAAAGGAGACAGTGGGTAACAGTAGCCAGCTTCTGCGGCATAAATAGCCCTGCTGTTGTTGGTTTCAAGAGACCAGAGTGGTCAGGGAACTAATGAGGACCTGAGCTTAATTTTTGACACAAAAGTGTTGAACACTCTCCCATGTTGCCCGGAGTCCCCTTTCCCAGCGTGTAGCTGCCAGTGTGAAGTAGGGTGGCCTCAGCCCAGAAGTAGAAATAGACTCTAAGTGGACTAAGAAAATTGGTGTCTTTGTGCCCCATTCTCAAGTCAGCAGGTCTTAAAAGATTAGAGTAGGCCATTAGGAACCTTGCCAACCTAAACCAGAAAGCGTATAGACCAGATCGCTACTGGAAGCACCCCACCCCCCACCCCCCTGCAGCCAATATATCATGAAATCAAGTTTTTCCTTTTCTTTTTATTTATTTTCAGTGTGGTATTAAGCCCAAGGTCTCTCCAACCCCTAAAGCCAACACTTGTAAAAGGTGGCTTGAAGAGTCAGTAAGAAACAGGATACATTATTGTATTGATCCTTTCCCAAAGTCTAACGTTTCAAAAATGTGAGCCCAATTGATTGCTTTTACTCCTTGGATTTTGTGCATCTTGCTAAAAGCATCTTGACATAGTTTCTCATGTGACATGAGAATCCTGAGGCCCTTGGAACAAGGAAATGAGTCAAAACTATTCACTAGAAAGAGAGAGTGAAGGCAAATGGTTTGTCACAGGTAGATGACTGGGAATCAGAAAGGTCCACATACAGAGCAGGTGAGCAAAATAGGCATTCAGAAACAAATAAAAATGATTGGAACTAGAAAGCTTAAATTTCTAGTAGGAAGCAAAGCAGAGCTTGTTTCTTTTTAAAGAAAACAAAAACCCTGAGATGGAACGTGAGAAAAAAGCAGGGACCCCACAATGACTGCAGCTCAGATATGAGGACAAAGCCAGGATAATGGGAGTTCCAAACAAGCAAGCCATTTGGAGTGCCATGCAAGTCAATAAACGCAAGGGGATAATATAAAAATTAGTGTGTTTTTACCTCAGTGTATGTTCCCACTCATTTGCTCAAAGGGAGTTTAAAATGTGTTTCAGGACAATACCAGTCAAAGACCAAAGCAATGTTGACTTGCTGCATGGAAAACAAAGTTCTTTTTTTCAGCAAGATATTAGCCTCGTTGTAAATGCACAGGCTGGAGGAGTTAGAACACTCCAGTGATCAACCCCTGGGCCATAGGGTTCCCTTCAATGTATACAGAAAACACTTTTTACTCCAATGGCTTACAGATGACTTGGGGAGAGAAGAAAACAGTCTATCTGGGAATCCTTAGGAAGAGAAGGTGAGAAAGAAAATCAGGACAGCAGAAAAGGCCAGTGTTTCCCCATCCCTGTTCTTTAATTATGGAGGGTCCCTTTCTTCTAAACAGGAAGAAGTATAGTAGAGAAGAAAAGAAAAATCTAGAGTTCTCCTGGTCCCAATCCAGTTGAGAACTCTTATCATCGGTGACCTCTCACACTGCCTTTTACTTGCTTTGGGTGGTTAAGCAGAAAGGACCTCTAAGAGTCATCAATCCTGCCGGGTGGTGGCAGTGCGCGTCTTTAATCCCAGCACTTGGGAGGCAGAGGCAGGTGGATCGCTGTGAGTTCGAGGCTAGCCTGGTCTACAAAGCAAGTGCAGGATAGTCAAGGCTACACAGAGAAACCCTGTCTTGAAAAACAAACAAACAAACAAACAAACAAGCAAATAAATAAGTCATGATCCTGAGCCACTTTGGGTATCATGGTGTGGCGAAGATATGGGAAGTAGCTGCAGTTCTGAAAGGGGGGTAGTAAGAAAGCAGAGGTGCGTGATGGAGTAGAGACAAAAACGTGAGTCAAAGAGGCTTCTGTGGCATCTATAGTACCAATGAGAATGGAAAACGGCCAAGCCATCTCCAACTATACTCAGGAAGGAAGAAGGCTGTGAATTACAGCAGTGATCTACGTTAGACACTGATGACAACAAGGAAAGAGCACCAGGTGGACCAAAGTGCCTTGCCAGAGATGGGAACAGATAGAGAACACCACATGTAAACTGCTTTCTTTGGGCCAGGAGTTCAGACAAGGTACAGCAAAGATATAACACAATGTGTAGGGCATCAGCTGGGATAACCTGAAACTGAGGGTTCCTGGAGGGCTAGGGCCTGGGAGCATCACCTTACTACTGTAGCTGGTAGTTGATGGTAGGTTTCCACTGGGATCTGCCCTGGGCTACCGGCTAGAATGACTGCACAGGCCCTTCCTGTGTGTTTGCTTCAGCTTCCTCGGTGGTGGCCAAGTCCTGAGAATGAACGTGACACAAAGCAAATCAGGAGGAATGGGCATTGGTGTAAATCAAAGCCACACAGCACCATTTCCAGCAGAGGCACAGCTCACCCAGATCCCAGGGCAGGAAACATACCCTGCTTCTAGCAAAGGGCATCTATCCATGTGTGTGGGTAGGGGGCGGGGGACACCGAGTATAGGCATTTTTATCACATTTCTTTCTCTTCTCTTTTGGGAGAGAAGCGTAAGTTGGATCAGGAACCTCAAATCCCCCTCGAGTGTGATGATTTTCTAGGAAGACTCGTAGCTGGGTAGCTAGAGCTCTACAGAGCACTGCGGCTATCTATCTCAAAAGGACAGAAAGCAAAATAATGACAGAGAACAGGTGCATGGGCTAAAGCCCAGAGGACAGCAGGTGCAGACCTCTGGACTGCTACCCCAGCGAGCTGACAAGGGCAAAGCTTCTGCCCAGAGCAAGCTCACTAGAAACACATGCCCAGGGTTCTCATTGGGCACTGGGCACATCCAACCTCAGCACGCACCAAAATCTCATACGTCCAGAAGAAAAAAAACAAGTGTTTGGCATAAACCATGTGGGTTGCATGATTCGCTTTGGCACAGGGAACCATTCTGATAAGGGGATTGTGATTCTGAAAGCCAGGTTTCCTGACACAAGCCAGGCCAAGATCACAACAAGGACCTTGAAAAGATAGTCTCGGCTCTGATTCATGAGTTCGTGGCACACAGGGCAAAGATGATGTTTGAGAAAGTGAGAGTATTTTCCAGAGAGACCGAGCTGCATACAGTGGACCAGTACTATAGTGGCCTCACTTAGGAGGCTAAGGCTCAAGGACTGTCTGACTTGGGTTTAGCCTGAGCTACAGTGGGAGATCCTGTCTCTACAAACAATTTCAAGTAGATAGAGAAGGACAAGAAGGCAGAGAGAGAGAGAGAGAGAGAGAGAGAGAGAGAGAGAGAGAGAGAGAGAGAGAGAGAGAGATGGATAAATGGGAGAGAGGAAAAGACTTAGAATACTTTGTATGGTAACAAAGTTGTGGCACTAAAAGAAGGTTTTATGTGGGGAGAGGTGTCATCCACAGTGATAGGGTTGGGAAGAAGGCTGGCTATCACCTCCTCCTCGGACACAAGCTGAAGACAATTATCATGCACTCAACACTCTAACAGAAGAGCTAAAATTTTTGTCTATTATTTCCTTAGTGGTTGTAGGAAGAGTTTAGAATTATATAGGTGAATATATATATATATATATGTGTGTGTGTGTGTGTGTGTGTGTGTGTGTGTGTGTGTGTGTGTATGAGATGGCTCAGTTGTTAGAGCACTGACTGCTCTTCCAGAGGGCCCAAGTCCCAAGTTCAATTGCAAGAACCTACATGGCAGCTCACAACTGTCTGTAACTCTAGGATCCAACACCCCCACGTAGACATACACACAAAACATCAATTTTTAAAAATAGAATTATATATAGAAACAGACATTTGAATAACTATACATTGTTGGCGAGCACAGTATTCGGTGCTATAAAGACCATGGTTTCCGTCTGTTTCTCCGAGGCAGAACTAGGATTTGATGGATCTTTCTGAGCTGTGCAGGTGGATGAGGACTGGGAAGCACGTGCTTTGTGTGTAGTAATAAGTATTATTGTACTGACATTCCCACAGAATCTAGAGAAAGGGCATTTCACAGAAGGAGCTTAGAGCACTTTCGTGGCTAACTGGGCACAAAGAATCAAAGATGATTCATAGCATCAAGTCTGCATGGTGGGGAGAGTTGTAACACCACTAAAAAGAATAAGGCACAGGGATGGGGGAGGATGTGTTCTATTGGGGGGAAATTATGAGTCACACTTTAGACATTTCTAATTTGAGATTGCATCAGTACAAAATGTTTATTTGGAAGACGGTGCAGTGGGACAGATGGCCTGGAGAGAAGTCAGTGCCCTACACGCAGCAGTGATCATCGGCAGGGGACAAATAGCTGCAGGGAACGTTACAGGACCCATGGATGCTATCTGTTGTAAACTGTGGGTTACGTAACTGTACCCCATGCATTTCCTCCGAGGTTGGAAACTGTGTCATAGCTACGCGCCCTTGCTCTGGCTTACATGTCAATTTATTTACGATAAAGAAACATGGTTCAGGTGCCTATTTCCAGAGGATAAGCAACTGCTGACCCCAACAGAGCCTATGTGCATGCGTATCCCTGTGCATTTACCGAAATGTTCTTATAATATTTAAATTATTTAACAACCAAAAACTGTACCCCCAGAATGACGGGTACAGAGCTAACAGGGCAGATGACTTCTCTAAGGTTGGGTAAAATTGGAGGAGCAGTGTTCGGGGACCCAAAATGTTAAGGGCACCCATGGCTGGGCCTAAAAAAGCAGAAGTGGGTAAGGAGACTACTGTAGCTCTAGGAGGACCGGGGAAGTTGAAGAATTCAGTGGGAGCCAATAACACTAACTTTGAAAGAAGTGACAGAGCAAGACCTAACAAAACACAGTGGGATGAGTACATTTCTAGGGACCTTAGCATAGGCTGCTCAGAAAAGGGTTAAGGAAGTTCAATTAAACATGCTGATAAAAGGCAGAGACGAAAGGAGTGCTGGGGGCTAACCAGCCCTGTACTGTAGACACTGGAACCTACTGAAGCTGCAGCAAGATCCTACGAAAGGCTAGCCTGGGGAAAACTGGCTGAGGAGGTTTCTTCTTCCCATCCTTTTGTTCTGCTTTCTTCTTTCTCTTCTATGAATCATAGCAAGACAGGACAGGATGTTACAACAGGCTTCTCAGTGAGCAGGTTTCCCAACTGACCTTCACTTACTTGGAAGACAAATGGCATGCTTTTACCCTACAGACTGACACACCATCTCTACATAACAGGCTTGCCCGAGACCGTACCACCGCACACCCTGCGCTTCCTGGGTGCTACAATCTCATTCTTTACGATGAAG
The DNA here is from genome assembly GCF_964271855.1 of Acomys minous. NCBI lineage: Eukaryota > Metazoa > Chordata > Mammalia > Rodentia > Muridae > Acomys > Acomys minous. Next base: position 36,247,792 of record NC_140484.1, on the reverse strand, counting down.
GAGCATGGTTCAGTCACCAGTATTCTGTGAATAAACCACACTGACTCTGCCAGAGGTTATGTGGGTATCCCCAGTGTACCCCTAGCTCCTGCATCAGTTTTCCCTGACAGAATGACACCGCTGTTCCTTAATCAACCTGCGTACCTAATCCTCAGCCAAGTTTTCCAAACCATCCAATAGGACATTCTGTGGTTATACTCTTCCTGGTTTCGTTCTGGTTCCTTGACTCCTTTCTAATTTGATAGGTTTTTCTCCCCAAGGTCGTTCTTAGTGGGTGACCAGCCTTCTGGAACATTGTTAACTGCCTAATTTTGTATCATAATTTGAAAGCAGTCTCAGCCCCTCCATCCAGCTCATCCATAAACATGCATAATGGGTTATTTCCTGGCCAAATCAGTCACTGTGAACTAACCTTGTGTGGACTGTAAAGACAGCCATTATCCACCTGGCATTAGGACAGCAAAAGCCACCCTTCCCTAGGATGCCCATAAGTGTATTCATTTTGGGGACCTCCTTTACTCTTAAAAGGCATTTGAAGCAACAAGCATCTGATGTGAGTGATGTGACTTGTCACATGGACAAAACCAAAGTACATGTATTTTATAGATTGCCTATGAGACTTTATTTTATTATTTTTAGTATACATCATGGATAAAAACTCCATGGTTCCAGTGCACCTAAATGAAGACCCCCCACCTCCTCCTAGTGACATCTTCTAATCACATATACAGAGCAGCATGGGAGGAAATGAGCAAGAATCTGCTTTACCTACCCTGGGTGACACTGGGTGACAGCTTACTCATTTCTTCACCAGACATCACATGAATTGGCTCCTACTGCTCAATGGTTATGTTACAAAAATAATAGTATTCAGCCAATATAGCAAGAATAAATATGTAACTAGTAGGATGTGCTTTGCTATATATTTAAGAAGTACTTACTATTTATCTTTACTTAATAATTTTCTAAAGGAAATTTGTGTACGTCCAGACATTCAATCACAAGGAAATTGTTACAGAAGGTATAAAGATGCTGAGGCTGCGAGCACAAATATAAATTGCTACAGTTTTGAAATATAGCAAAGCATCTGAAACACACATATCAATTTTTATTCTTCAGTCCATATTATGCGAGGACATTTTTCTCTGACAATGATTTGTATTTATAACCATATGACACAACATGTTGCATGTAAATCCAAAGCCTAAGGCTCGCAATTTTTAAAATATTTCCCCTTTATAGAAGGCAGGTGTGTTCCTGTAGAAATGAATCAGTTGAAAAGAAAGTAAAATCTCTCATAGTCCCAAACTCTCTGACCTCGCCTAGAGGCAAAGATACATGGACGCTGACTACTGTTAGGAGGAACATTGCAATCAGGACAACTGTGACATCTTTCTAGGGAAAAGATATGACACAAACTCACTTTGGAATCTGACTTTCCTGAAACACAACCCTAGAATATCAGTGACTCACCAAATGAACAGAAAATTATAACATGTATTATCCAGTTTTCAAATTGACAGAATGAAATGTCTGCCCAGGTCTTTAAAAAAACTACTTGGTAATAAAACAAATACTTTTCTAATGGAACAGAGTCAACGAGAACAAGGTCACGTCATCTCAAACAATTGAACTAAGAGGTTGGAACTTGGCGGGAAGCAGGCGGGCTACCTGCAGGTCTTCACCTCTCCATCTGCTCTCCAAACCCAACCCCAAGCCCTACCCCCAATTCTGTAGCAGCCCACTTGCGATCTGACCCCATTCCTAGCAGATCATTAGATCTTCTCCTTCAGAATTCCACCCCCTCCAGTTATCCCAAGCCCCAAGCCCAGCAGACATTCTCTGTGAACCCATCAGCCAAGTCTGTCAAGAGAAGCAAGTAGGGCCAGATGAGCAAGTAGGCAAGCTTCAGATAGTCACTCTCCCTCCTGCCCTCCATATCCTATGCCCCAGTCTCATCCCTAGCTTTGTAGCCAACTACCTGTTGTGGCCTCTCCTTCCTCTCTGCCCCAGTTCTCAGGGAACTAAGCAAATACTTGTAGAACTGCTTTCTTCCCTCCTCCACTCCATCATCCTCTCCTGTCTGCACCCCTCTCCCCCATCTCTGTTTCTAAGTGTCAATGTCCAATACCTAGAAACAGAACCTCTAGTGGCCACAACCTGGAAGAATTCCTTACCAGGCAACACACAGCTACCACATTCCCCTAAGAACAGGAGAGGGCAACAGAAAACAAGGAACAAAACACCCACCCAACAAAGACCAAGACCAGTGATCAGTACCTAGAATTACCATCGTCACAAACCCAGATGCCAAGACTCTATAATAAAAACAAAATCATAATAGCAAGACAATACGTCTCCACTAGGTCCCAGCAATCTTAATACAGTAGGACTTGCAGAGTGCAACATGGCTGAAGCACAAAACAAACCTTAAAATAGCCTTTACAAATATGCTAGTGGTCTTTAAAGAGGAAATGACTGAACAAATGGTGGAAGGAAATGAATAGAACAGGAACTTTAGAGGCAACTCTCACCAACAGAATACAAGAGATAGAAGAGAAAATCTCAGGCATTAAAGGCGTGACAAAAGAAATGGATACCTCAATCCAAGAACATGTAAAATTTAAAAATATTCTGACACAAAAAAATTTTCAATGAAATTATAGAAGAAAATTTCCCTAACTGTAGAAGGTAACGCCTATGAAGGTACAAGAAACACACAGAACACACCAAACTTGGCCACAAAATTCTCCAAAACACTTGATAATCAAAAACACTACACATACAGACCAAAGAAAGAATATTTTAAAAAAGACTAAATAGTATACAATGGCAGGCCTATTAGAATAATACCTGAATTCTCATTGGAGACTCTAAAAGCCAGAAGGGCCTGAGCAGATGTATGGCAGACTCTAAGGAACCACAGACGCCAACCCAGACTACTATACATAGCAAAACTTTCAGTCACAACACAATATACAGAGAAAAGAAGATATTTCATGATAAAACTAAATTTAAGCTGTATCTTTAAACATCCCTAGCACTATAGAAAGTGCTAGAAGGAAAATTCCACCTTCAGAGGTTAACTACCCACAGGAAAACACAGGGAATAATTAATCTCAGACCAGCAATCAAAAAAGAGTAAGCACATGTGAGTGCGCGCGCGCACACACACACACACACACACACACACACACACACACACACACCAGTAACAACAACAGGAATCAACAATCACGTCCACTGATATATCTCAACATCATTTGTCTCAATTTCCCAATAAAAAGAGACTAGCAGTGTTGATGCAAAAACAAGCTCCACCTGTCTCTGCATTAAAAAAAAAATACACCTCAATATCAAGGATAGACATCATCTCAGGGTAAAATCAGAGAAGAAATTCCAAGTAAGTGGATCTAAGAAGCAAGCTGATATAGCCACTGTAATATTTGTCAAAGTAGACATCAAACAAAAATAAACCAAAGAGATAAGGAAGGACACTACATACTCATCAAAGATAAAATTCTCCAAGAGGACCTCGCAATTCTTAACATCTATGTCTCAAACACAAAGGCACCCAAGTTCATAAAAGAAACACTATTACAGCTTAAATCACATATTGACTCTCACACATGGACCACTCTTTGTAGCTTCCTTGTCTGAAAATGCCATGTCAGGGCTTTTTAATTTTGTGTTTTATTTATATGCATATTTCTCTCTCTCTTCTCCTCTCCTCACCTCTCCACTTCTCTTCTCTTCTCTTCTTTTCTCTCTCTCTCTCTCTCCTTCTCTCCCCCCCCCCCCATCTCTCTCTCCCTGCCACCCACCCCATAGGTCCTTTTTGTATATATTATGGCTTTCAGTTTTGTGTTTTTATGTGATTTCTCAGTGTGCAATGAGTAAGTCTCTGGGTGTATATCTGCTTCTTGTGCCTTTTCTTGGTCTCTTTCTCTTCTTTTTGTTTGTTTTTCCCTATTCAATATGTTAATTTCTGTTTTAGCTTATTTTATTTTATCCTTTAGAAGCCTGGTTGTTTTCTAATGAGAGACAGGAAAGGAGTGGAGTCAGATGGGAGGGGAAATGGGGAGGAACTGGCAGGAATAGAAGAAGGGAAAACTGTAATCAGGATATACAATATGAGAAAAAAATCTATTTTAAATAAAGGAAAAAAGAATTTGGAAGAAATGAGAGGACTAGATAAGGAGGAAGGGAGGGAGATAGAGAGGAATAATACACATGTGCCTAGGGCGCCTGCCTAATTGTGCACCTGTGCTAGCTCACCTCATAAACACCCTGTGAAACCATCCCATTAGAATTATATATTGGGAAATCTATGCTCCATACTTGGAGTTCTACACTCTGTAGAGGTTAAATCTTAGTAATAATGCAGCAGATGAGTATTCAAAATGAACCCGTCTGATGTGAGATGCCGTTCTTTGAGCCACTTGTTACAAATATGACTCAATTGTATCCTTTGTAACTGCAGGCCTTGTGTTCATCATTTGAGGATTATTGGCTGAAGCAGCCTCCCCTTCTCTCCTGTCTCCTCCTCCTCCTCTTCTTCTTCTAAATTAATTATTTTTTAAATATATTCTTATAACATTTCTGTGTTTTAAAAAAGATTTATTTATTTATTATGTATACAGTGTTCTACCTACATGCATGCCAACGGGCCAGAAGAGGGCACCAGATCTCATTACAGATGATTGTAAGCCACCATGTAGCTGCTGGGAATTGAACTCAGGACCTCAAAAAGTACAGCCAGTACTCTTTTCCACAGAGCCATCTCTCCAAGCGCCAGGCTGGTGCTTTTTCTCTCTGCTCTGGACTATTCCAGGCACCTCTGGATATTTTCTCTCTCACTTTTCAGTGGTTTCCTTACTGTGCCCCTCTCAAACACTGGGGTGCTAGTGTAGTCTACAGAGGTGCTACTTGCTGGAGAACCCCACCATGTTCCAGACTCACTTTCTGTCCCAGTTCTTGTTCTCATGAGCTATTCTTTGCCTTGTCTCCTTCTGAAAGCCTCTGGTAGGCACCTTCTGCACAGCAATTGGTATACTCAAGCAATTCCAGCCTTCAGGGAACTCCATTTTTGAGAAGGAGCCAAATCGAACAAGAGTCTAAATGCTTTCAAATTTGTCCAAGAATTGCACATGTAAAGGTTATAGGCCAAATGAGTGGCAAAGCCAACTCATGCTAAGGTAACATGGTGAACTCTCCAGCAAGGTAACATAGTCTGCTTTCTTTGTCAGTATTTTATGAGTCATGCACATGTTAACTTCATTGTAAGAGTCCAGTGCAGGTCTTGTGTTGTGACCATTGGCAGTTACAATTTAAACTATCTTATTGTTCTACCATAATATAATAGCATAAGCATTTGTTATAAAGTGTTGTGAAAAGCAGTACGAAAATCAGCCCTCAAAATCAATCACTTTGGCATCAAAATAGAAGTGAATGAACAAAAGTCCACAGTTAAAGCCCAGCAAATGTTCTGGCATGTTTTGCAGCTATGGTGGAAGTGAGCAAAGAGTGGAATATTAGAAGGAATGCCAAAAATGTGAAGAGCAGGGATGGCTAAAGGCTTATGCATGCCAAGAACACAGCTCGCATTCTTCTTTTTTTCTTTTTTCTTTTGTTTTTGTTTTTTGTTTTGTTTTGTTTTTTGAGACAGGGTTTCTCTGTGTGGTCCTGTCTATCCTGGACTCGCTTTGTAGACCAGAGTGGCCTTGAACACACAGCGATCCACCTGCCTCTGCCTCCCTTCCGAGTGCTGGGATTAAAGGCATGCGCCATTATGCCCGGCACAGCTTGCATTCTCTAAAGGTATATTTTGTCTTTCAAACTTTGTGGGTTTTAATGGTCAACTTGATGCAAACTACGGAGCTGCCTGGGAAGACAGATTTTCCCCCAAAGTGAGGAGTTTTGTACACATACGTTGATCACATTCACACCCCCAACTCTTCCTAGATCCCCTCACTTCCCCACTCGCCCAATGTTGTGCCATTGTTGTTTCTTTAAAAGCCTTCAAGACCAATTTTTATTACTCAAATATCTGGAAATATAGTCTTACTGAAGAATTGTCTAGATCAGTTGGTATGTGAGCATGATTGTGGGATATTGTCTTGATTATTGGGATGGGAGAGCCACCTTAAACATGGGCAGCATCATTTTCTACTCTAGGCCCTAAGCTCTATAAAAATAAGAGAAGCTAGTTGAGCAAAGGGGGCAAGCAGGTAGCATGGGAGCGTTTGTTTCTGTCTGCCTTTACTGTATATGTGTGTGGTGGTTTGGATGGAAATAACCCCCAAGGGCTCATAAGTTACATTACTTGGTCTCCAGTCAGTGTAACTGTTAGGGAAGGGTTAGAAGGTACACCTTGCTGGAGGAGGTGTGTCACTAGGAGCAATTTTTGAGGTTTCAAAAGATGCTTGCCATTCCCAGTCTCTGTCTTACTCTCCTCCTCCTTTTCTTCTTCCTCTCCCTCTTTTCTCCTCTTTGTCCCTGTCTGTCTCTGTCTCTCTGTTCTCTATGCCTCTGTCTCTTCTCTCTCCTCTCTCTCTCTCTCTCTCTCTCTACACACACACACACACACACACACACACAGAGAGAGAGAGAGAGAGAGAGAGAGAGAGAGAGAGAGAGGGAGAGAGAGAGAGAAATCAGAATGATGTAAGCTCTCAGCTGCCATGCTCCCACCATGACGCTCACACTCTGACCCTCTGAAACTAAGCACCAAATCAACTCTGTCTTTGCATAGCATCTTATCAGAGGAATAGAAAAGTAACTAAGACAATATGATATGGCCAGTTCTTTCAAGCTCCCACTGTTGTACCTTCCCCTGAGGGATGGGCTACAACCTGTGCTTGTAGTTAGGATTTTGTAACTGCAGCATACATGAGATTAGAACTCACACGTTCTTTGTTTAAAGATAGAGACAGAGCTTTTGAAAATAAGGGAATAGGTCTGAAATTCATTTTGAAATAATGTGTTCATTTCCTTATGCTTTAAAACAATTTCTTGTATTTATTCATCGTGGGAGGCAGAATCATGTATCATGACATATATGGAGGTCAAAGGACAACTTTTGTGTGTATGTGCTCTCTATCCACCAGGTGGATTCTAGGGATGAAAACAAAACAAAACAAAAAACCCTGAATCACCAAGACAATCCTGTACAATGAAAGATCTTCTGGAGGTATCTCCGTGCCTGATCTCAATCTGTACTATAGAGCAACAGTAATGAAAACAGCATGGTTATGGCATAGAAACAAACAGGTGGCTCAATGGAATCGAATCAAAACCCAGAAATAAGCCCACACACCTTCATTTGACAAAGAAACCAAAACCATACGATTGAAAAGAGATAGCATCTTCAACAAATGGTGCTGGTCTAACTGGATGTCTACATGTAGAAAAATGCAAATAGACCCTTACTTATCACTCTGCACAAAACTAAAGTCCAAGTGGATTAAAGACCTCAACATAAAACCAGATACACTAAATCCATTAGAAGAAAAAGTGGGGAAGAGCCTTGAACTCATTGGCACAGGAGAAAATATCCTGAACATAACACCCAACAGCTCAGGTTCTAAGATCAACAATTAATAAATGGAACCTCATGAAACTGAAAAGCTTCTGTAAGACAAAGGAAACAGTTAACAGAACAAAACTACATCCTACAGACTGGGGAAAGATCTGCACCAACCCTACATCTGACAGAGAGTTAAAATCCAAAAAATATAAAGAACTCAAGAAATTAAACAACACCAAACCCAAAAATTCAATTAATAACAGGATGGACTATAATTTTTAATTATAAATTATAGGTCCTGTTTCAGTAGAAATTTCTAAAAAATATAAAGATAAAGAAAATCATCAAAATTTCTCATTCAATGGTCTATTTTGCCAACAATTTTGAGAACTTCTCCATGTTTTTAAGTTTTCTCTAGATTTTCAGATACCTTTCATGAAATATGCATGTTTATGCTAATTTTTAACCTTCAGTGAAAATTTATTAAGAACTATTTCTGAACAATGTTAAGGCTTCACATCGCCACCTGTGGTTATAAAGTATCAATATTATCTCTAATGCTATTAGTTATGCGTTCTCCAAGTTTTGCTATTATAAATAACACACTGACTAGCATATTTTGTAATATTTTATTTTGAATTATTTTTCTTCAAAGAAATTGCCTTCAAGGAGACTTTATTGGGTTAAATGGTAACCTAAAATAAGCTGACAAATTTCTTCCCAGGCAGGGTGAAATCTCCAAGTGTATAATCTCCTAAATAAATCAAACTCACCACTTCATCCCATCTTAGTCTCGCCCTCACTATTTGAAAAAATATTGCTAATTTTATTTTAAGAACAAATTAACTCATATTTTTTACTTTTAAATGGTATCTTTTCCCTATATTTAATTAATTGGATTTCTTACCATACAAACCTCTTGTATATATTCTTTGATCATTTCTGTAGGGTCTCTAACACTTCTCTGCAATAATTGTTTCAATATGTGTTAAATTTATCTACCCATAAGCTATCATAGTTTCTGTTTTTATGTACTGAGTTATTTTCAATAAGAAAAAAGAGAGTAAGAATGCTACAATAAGAGTGATATCATAAATTATTTTCTTCTCTAAACTGGTAAAAGTTCAATTGGCTTTACAATTTTTTCAAAACATTGTTATATTTCTTATTCTATTTGTTCTTGCAAATAATACCTATAATCTTAAATTCTGATAGAAGGCAAAACTCCATTGAGGCCCTAGTTACAATAAACTTGTACATTTTAAAAATAATTTGTTTCCCATTCTTGTCTCTTTTATTCGGCTCTTGGAACCTTTTGCTTTTGTTTTTAGCAAGCAAAGGAAAGAACCCAACAGCTCCATCCTCCTCCAGAGTGTCTCAGAAGCTAGAGCAACTGGAAGCTGCAGTTAGACTCCAGCCTTAACCAAGATGGGTACCCAAGATGGTTTCCTCTATCTTGAGCCATGCCCTTCAGTGTTCCTCCCCTTACCCCTCCCTGGTTACTCAGGACAGCAAAGGATGAAGTAGCTAGCACAAGGCCAAATCAGTCACCTGCCAGTCCAGGCTCTAGAGACAGGGAAATAGTCACCTCTTGGTGAAGGAGGAGCTGCTGCAAGTTAGAAAGTCTGTTTTCTTGCCTTGACCTTGGAAAATTTCTCTTCAAAAGAGTTTTTCGTGTTGAGTTATTATAATTGTGTGGTTTTCTCCTTTACAATTTACTGACTAGTTAGTGTTGGATGAAGGAAAGCTTTTCCTCAACTTGGATACTTGTCAGTTTAATATCTTGCTTCTTCTAAGTAAGTAATCATACTATTTGAGAGAATGATGGCATTTTCCCTTCTTTTTCAATTGTTAAACATTATCTCATAGCTACTTTTCTGGTCAAGATGCATAAGATAAAACCAGTAGGAAGCCACTTTTATTTAGGTTCTGTTGTATACATTTCCCTTCCCCTCCCCTCCTCTCTCTCTCTCTCTCCCTCTCTCTCTCTCTCTCTCTCTCTCTCTCTCTCTCTCTCTCCCTCCCTCCCTCTTCTCTTCTCTTCTCTTCTCTTCTCTCTCTTTCTCTCTCTCTCTTTTTCTCCCTTCAACTCTTTGTTCTTGAGGTGAACCCAACACTTTTCAGACTACTCAAGTGCCTTAAAGCGGAGATGTTCCCTTCAGTCCTATTGTCTAATTGTTAAAATATAAATATATTTAAAACTGTAAACTGGACTTCAAAAAAATCAATGCTCAATTTCCAGAGCTAAATTAAATCCCATACTTGTGTGTGCTCATCAGATAAAAGTAAATAGAAAGGTAGTTTTCATTTGGTGTAAGTTTCCTTCAGGGTGGAGGCAATAAACAAGCAAGGGAGAAAGTGATTAATATGTCTTCAATAGTATAATATTTTCTCCACTAAGAAGTCCATTAATTTCCAAAATAAATCATAGCTATTAAACATCCTATCGATTCTCCCAAGCAGCAAGTATCTCTTAATAAATATAAGACATCGTAAGTCTCAGCAGTCCCTTCTCTCCAAGACTGACTCATGCACCAGATATGACGAGGCATGTACACAGGTAGGATTAGAATGTGAGTCTTTGTACTTACAGGTGGTTGATAATCATATTGCGGAGCATAATCTTCAGAGTACGTTGTCAAAAAACACCTAGGATGGAAAAGCCAAGATGTCAGAAAGATGCCTGCCAAAGGAAGATACCAACATGAAACAAACACATTTCAGGGGAGATTGGCACTGATAAAATCAAGTCCAGTCACCCCAGGGCCTCTTCACAGTGTGACCTACCACCAGCAACAGCCCTTCATTACTTCTAATTCTTCACAACTCGCCACCAAGACCCATGTCTGCATCTCCAGGTGCTCTGATTTCTCCAGATTCTCTCCATCACCCGCTTGCTGCCTGAAAAAGCCTTTGACCTCATGTCCCACTAAAGAGATTGTGGTCGATACCCAGGTGGCTAAGATCACAGAGTGCCCCCAACCTCCACCAAGTATCTAAGCCGCTGTAGCCCAGTTCACACAGAAGTCCCTAGAGTTCTGGAGATGAAGGCGCATGCTACGAGAACCACAAAAGCTGACATACTAAGCCTACAAAGAAGAAGTTTAAGTATAGATAAAGAGCAAGAGAAGTGGTCCTAGGTTCACTGTATATGCACATTAGGGAGACTGGGGAACCCCAGTTACAAGGCCAGAGAAACTTGCAAGAGTCTCTCTGTTTTAGAGCTCTGGGAAAGGAAGAAGTGATTTTCTATAGAAATGAAGCCATAGTTGTGTTCCCAGCAATATTATAAGAATGGGTGGTCAAAGAAAATGTCTTGGTTTTTGTTTTGTTTTTCAAAGCAAGAGCATTAAACAAGAATCTCAAAACAACAAAATCCAACTCAGGCATGCTCATGGGTACAGATGGTAGATTTAGTCTAATGGTAACCACTGATTCTTGCCAGCTTTCTGTGTTGTTTCTTGAGCAGTGGCAGCACCTAGGGGCCTGAGACTTATGTGAATTCAGCCTTCCCTGGGTTTGGAGGAAGACCCCAGTGGATACCAAACTCTATGGATGCTCAAGACCCTTCTGGGACTTTGTATTTGTGTATAGCACATGTACATCCACCTACATGTTGCATATCTTCTCTAGATTGCTTATACTACTTAACATAATGTAGATGTTAACTCAGGAGTTCAGACACTACGTGGTTGCTGGAATAATGGTTTTTAAAAATCTGTACAGGTTCAGCAGAAAGTTGTCTTACTTCCAATTACTTTCAGTCCATGATCGGTTGAGTCTGCTGATGTAAAACCTATGGATGTGATTGTAGTTAGGTCCTACCCCAAGTCTACTGAATTAGAATTTCTATGGGCAAGGCTCAGCATTCTGGAGTTTAACAATCTCTCTAGATACTTCTGATACACACTTGCATTTGTGTACTGATGATTGAAAGAACAAATATAGAAATTCATATGAGGGGAGAAAAGCCTTAAAGGAATAATAGAACATATAATACAATATAATATATATAACATATAATATAATACAACATATATGATATAACAGATAAGGGGGCCATGTTAATGTTTAAGATTTAAGCAAAGAGAGGGGATAAAGTGATGAGGAGGGATTAGAAGTGGGTTAACTAAAATTAAGACTGTATGAAGACATCTCATGAAAACCTACTGCCTTGCAAACTAATTAAAAATACAGTTTAAAAGTTCGAACATAGGTAGCCTGCAAGGGGGGAACAATGCTTCTACTAGAAGACATGGGATATTAAATAAAAATCTCAGCATGTGGGAAGTCCCTTACTGAAGTTATTGGTCAGGGAGGTCCCCAAAGATCCCTGAAAAAAAACCTCAAACTATCGTCACTGCTTTTGGTTGTCCACTACAGCTAGATGGTAAGATCATCTTGCCAAAGCCATTTGTTGAAGGACACAGAGGAAATGAAATAACTAACCTGGAGTCTCTCCCTGCTAGATAGTTTTCTTAGTACTAGAAGATGCTGTATATGGTAAGTCACTGGGAGAAAAAAAGCCATCAATAGACTTACCAATAGCGGACTCTGCATGTTGTGATATCAGCCTCCTTATACCATAGCAATAGTGGCATGACTGTTATAGTCAATAGCTTTCCAGTTGGATTTGAGGATGGCCCCACAGAAGGAAATTCGTGCCTGGTGCTGTAAACCTGATAAAACCCCATAGTTGGGGAGGTCAATGGCCCTAGGGAGTAACTTACTACTACTGTCTTGATAATTAGGCATGTTATTAAACTACCTTGTAAATATTTATGTTTATACCAATAAATTTGTGTAGCTCTCAACCTTGGTCAGAGAAGCTTCTTTTTTGCAGTGAGTAGTAAGCAATCAATGCAGAGTCTCATAACAGTTCAAAAGCACAGAGAATAAGTGACTGTACTCAGGTCTAAATTGGTTACCTGTCAGCATCCCTCCATATACCTCAAGGCTCAGGAGATATACTGGAAGCAAGGGGCAGAAAGAATTTAAGATCTTGAAGATGGGGAAGAGTTCTGTGTAACGATGTCTTCCAGACACGACATCATCACTGCAGTCATGATCTCACAGCAGCTGTGGTCATTAGCATAAGACACGACACATACAAGAATAAATCAACCTATGTCCCAGCATGAAAGAGCTAAAGGCAAGTGATGGCTGCTGGAGGAAGGAGGTAAGTTTTCTTCCTCGGGACTTTGACCATGCTTTGGTGGATGGCCCTATACTAATGAGAATGCAGGCAGCAATAACTGGACCCAGTGACCAATGGGTTGATATAAAAAATAGAAAAAGGGGGAGGAAGGAGGAGTAGAAGCAGGGGGAAAAAAAGAAGGTGGAAGGTAGACATACGCATGGGATCCAGGGGTAGTGAGGAGGTTGGATGTGCTTAAGGTAAATTGTACACATGCATGAAATTGTCAAAGGATAAATACAAATTATAACATAGATCAGATGCCCAACTTTTAAACCTTCAAGTCAGTAAATGAAATCTGAGAGAAAGACCACTTGAAAAAAAGGAAAAGGGAAGGAAGGAAGGAAGGAAGGAGAGAGGGAGGGAGGGAAGGAAGAAAGAAAATAAAGGAAGAAAAAAGGATTAAAGTAGGAAAAATAAAGTATTTAATATTGTTTGGCCCTAAGTTGCATATCACACTATTTCTTATAGACTAATCTATATGCTTTAATACTTAACAAAATTGTTTTCAAAGAAAGCTTGAAAGCAAAATTATGAAAACACACACAAGTACTAGCCAAGAGATATATTCTTCTGGCAGTAGCATTTGTTAAAGATAAAAAAATTTAAAACCACTAGTTATAGAAATCATTTTAGTATTTTCTGATTCTAGAATTGTAAATAAAAGCCAGACCTTTGCATCTGTTACAGTTTCGACTTTGACTCTTTAAGCTTCAGTTTGTATGTGGATAGGTTTTAAAAATCCTGTCAATAGAGCTAAATCAAAGCCATAATCCCACCCTGATGTGGGGAGATGCTAAGATAGGAGGATTTGAACCACAGTTTTCAAGCAGGAAGGACCAGAAGAGGCAACTAAGATATCAGAAAAGAACAACCCTGGAGCTGTAACACAGCAGCATCGCAGCATCAGCAGGCCTCCACTTCTTACCCCACCCCTGGTGTCAATTAAACATTGCTTCAATGGTCTAACAGAAGATGGCACTCTTGAACTAAGATAATGAGCAAACTTCCCATACTCCTCATTTCCCTCCTTAGGATTACCTGGATGGGATTACCTGTGATTGCCACTAGTGCAGGAAAACTCAACATGGAAAATCCAACATAATTAAAATAAGCAGAGATAAGTAACATTACTATGAGAAAAATTAGAATCAAAATTGAGCTCATGAATATCTTTCCTCCAGAAATATTCCCAATCACTGAGTGAGCCCTCCATTAGCATTTTTATTTAAAGAGCTACTGCAGAGCCTACAAAATGAAACAAAAATGAGTGTACTACAATAATTAGAATAGGAATGTAAAATCTTACTTTCCAAAGTTGAAAAAAAATTTTTTTTAATCCAGGAGAATCCACAAATTATACCAAGCAAATCCCAGCAAGGTTGTCAGATACAGGGTTATTATACAAAGTAGTTAACCCACCTATTAAGAAACAAAGAATGGCAACAGGTAAGTGGAAAGCTCTCACAATTGCACCACATTCTCTAAGTTTTCTAGAAGAATCCATATAATTAATGCTTTATAATACACCTGAAAAGGAGAAATTGTGGTTCTCCTCTTCCCTGTGGGGCTTGCTAGCCCACCAAGGCAAGAGGAGCAGGAGGAGAGATGCAGAGCTCGGAAGACCATGAGCACAATGGAGATCAAACACTCCGGGTACCACTTCAGGGAGCTAGTTCAACCTTGCTCAGGGAGAACAAAGGCTATATAGTCTTTGAGGAGCAGATGGGGGACTTCCAGGATAGGTGTACATAATTGGTTGAAACTAGGCGCTGTAATGGTGCTTGATTTACATTTGATAACACACAGCAGGAACACAGTACCTAATTATCCTAGAGACACAGGGAGGGAGAGCTGGCAGGGAGCCGTGTCAAGGGTCATATATCAAATGTGGTTAGGGGCATCTATGTCTATAGACACTCTCCAGATGGACTCAGGCAGAGAGTAGGAGGCCCTGCTGGGGAGGGGTTCTGCACTTAATGCTGAGCTCAGAATGGCTATCTGGACTGGGAGGACCGCAACCTCAAACAGCAGGGTCCTTCTAACAGAACTTAAAAAATTTTGATGGGTATAGAATAATTCTTTACTTATGAGTAAGATTATTCATTGATAATGATAATTTTTCCATCTAGCTGATTAAATGTCACAAATCAAAGTACTATGGTATTCCCAAAACTAAGGCACTTCATGGAACTTGACAAAAAAAATTATAATAGACATAGAATTCCATAGAATGCCAAATGGAATGATGACAACTTGGAAAAGAACTGGTTAAACTCACTCCCCAAGGTACAAAGAAGTAGTCGAAAGTCACAGTAATTAAGATGCTACTGTGGCTGAAAGGCAGGATAGGCTACGGAGCTCAGAAACCAAGCTGCTTACATGGGGCTATGCAGCTATGATGGAAAGGGCTTAATGATGAAACATTTAACAAAATGATGCTGCAAGAACTAGCTAGTCTCCTGTTACAAGCAATGCATGGACATTACATATGAGATCTGTAGCTTCTAAGAGGATGAAACGGAGCAGTTTGGCATTTCGTATATCTTTACTGCTACTGGACAAAACAGTACCTTACATAGTTACAAGGAAAGTTAAAGAAGATATTTGCACACATTTTACCAAGACAGAATTAGTACCCAGAATTTTTTTTTACTTTATACACACACACACACACACACACACACACACACACATGCCAATAGGAAAATAAACTGAGGCTACACACAGGAAATCCTGAAGGGTCATTGCTGTTGGGCAATAAATTCAATCATAAATCCAGTAATTAGTGAAATATAAAGTAAAAAAACAATGCAGTACCATTTTATTTACATTATGAAATTTGTTTACATTTTTTACAGTATGAAAGAATGAGTATTCATATGCCCCTGGTATTTACTAGTGTCCAGGAATCCTGTGCTCCTGGGGTTATAGGTAGATCTGCCAAGTCTAGAGTAGAGCCAGAAGACCTCAGGGTCGGGCACACTAATCAGACTCAATGGCAGCCTACAGTGAGTTGACATCATCATTGGGAACCACTGGGAGCGCCTTTGTGCCCTACCTCTCCCTTCCCTACCTGGAGCTAATAGACCCAACGTCAGACCCAGGCCCACATTATCAGGGATCTCTTTGGGGATTTCCTTTAGTAGAAACTGATAGAAAAGAGCCAGTCACACATCTGTGCCAGGAGCCGCAGACGATAATGTCTCTACTTCACGGAAGAAGCTACAGAGAGAAAATGCTGCGGGACTGGAGACCTAACAATAGGCTCCCTCACAGACTTTCCAATTGTGCCGTTGGGTCTTTTAACACACTTACTCTTTGGCTAGGATGACCTTGTATCTCTGTCACCTACAACTACAAGAGTCCCTTTGCAGAGTGTGTGGCCATTAATCATTGGAATCGTATAACCAATTCCCCTTGCTCAGAGGCCAAACAATCTGATCATAAGCTGGCTTCCCATATGGTTTCTGCAGAGGGAGAATGCTTCATTAAGCTGACACAACTGTCTGGGGTGCTTGGAATTGTTCTCATTATAAATTAACTAATTAGAAGTGTGTGTGTTTGTGTGCACGTGTGTGTGTGTGTGTGTCAGAGAGAGAGGGGGAGGGAGAGAGAGAGAGACAGAGAGAGATATAGAGAGAGACAGAGAGAGAGAGAGAGAGAGAGAGAGAGAGAGAGAGAGAGAGAGAGAGAGAGAGAGAGTGTTTATCGGGTACGAGTCAGTCTACATGAGTCAGGTAAATGCTGAAGCACAGATAAAAACGGCCTTTCCGGAAATGAGACCAGATGCTAGGAGATTCATGAGGACAATGCTATGCTGTCAGGGTGTCTGGAAGTTGGACAGCTGGCTTTCATCCAGCGCCACCCACAATTTGCCACACATACCCTCACTGACCTTTAACAGGTGCAAAGAATAACTAAAGGTGTTTTGTGAGAAGAGCAAGTCTGATATTTATCATCAGGGCTGTGGCATTAGTAAAGTATCTACACGTGCACTAACACAGGGCAAAAACTGTAGATGGGTGACAGGATGATGCACCCCAACACATGGAGTTCCCCTTAACTTCCAAAAACCTTAAAGCTTAATGGCTTATTTCCTATTTTGTCAGAGGCACAAGGAGCTATTTTCTTACCACATGTCCTAGGGACTAGAACAAGGATACAGCATACTTATCACATCCCTTGGTGCCATCTAAATATGAGTGACTCAAAGAGAAATAATTGATTTCAAATTAATCTCTTCCCTGGCAACAATAGAAATACTAATTACTAAGACAAGTCTAGTCACTGACAGCCAAGGGGTGAGAGGAGAAAGTTTATGTACTCTGGGAAATTACATCCCATTGTGATGCATAATTTTATTGTAAACTGCATGCTGATCTGGATACAATGGTACAAGTCTGTAATCCAGCATTTGGGAGGTAGAGGCAGGAGGATCAGGAGGCCGAGGGCCATCCTTGACAGCATGGCAGGTTGGAGACTGGCCTGAGTTAACGTGAGACACTATCTTCCCCTGCCAATCTTACACTGAGCTGACTAGAATGCGCCTGTCATTTCTCCCTGCATCTCCCTCCTGACTAAGTCAGATGGAATTCAGTTGCTGTTCAGCAGCATCCAATCACAGGCGGCTTTTAAGAAACTATCTCCTAAGAAGCCAGTGAGTATGTGATGGAGAACAAAGATGAGTTGCAGGACAATATGGATCTACCGGTAACCCTGACCCAAGGTCAGTCCTTGCTGAAAATCCCTAGCAGCTTTGTAAGTGTTCTCCCTCCCACTAAGATATAACCCAAATGTTCTTGTTTCTGCTTTGCCCTTGAGTCATTCTGGAGCAATCAGAAAGTCACTTAAACACTCTGCATCTTAACACCTCCCATGTGTATTTATTCCATAAATATTTATGAACTAGATAAGCAGATTAATTAATGGGGAATCAGATTCCTTGTTTCTCTGCCTTAATTTCTTCCTCTACACAGATAAGGTCAGCCCCACCCAAATGACCTTGGATGGCCCTTGGGAAGGACAGGATACAGGAAACATGTAGAAGTTCTGAAGGACTGCATGTGTTACTCAGATTTAAGTGTGAAACACAATGTATTTATTGATGAAAAACTCTGCCATCAACCGGACCAGACCAAACCAACAACAACAAAAGTTCTACTGATTTCTAGGTCCCTTCCTGATTTGGGGAAAGTCACAATATCCCACTGAGCCCTATTTGGTGAGAAGTGTTACAGCATATAAAGTATATTCTTTATACTCTTAGAAGAAGAGTGTTAGCCGGGCGGTGATGGTGCATGCCTTTAATCCCAGCACTTGGGAGGCAGAGGCAGGTGGATCGCTGTGAGTTCGAGACCAGCCTGGTCTACAAAGCGAGTCCAGGACAGCCAAGGCTACACAGAGAAACCCTGTCTTGAAAAAACAAACAAACAAACAAAACAAGAAGAGTGGTCAGCTGTAAGATGGAGAATGATTGAAAGGGACAAAACCGGAGAAAGAAGAACCAGCTCGCATACTGATATCAGCCACCGAGGATGAACCCGTCTGTTCTCCAGTCTCAGACACCTGACCTCTGATGCAGCCTCAGCAAATGGCCTCATCCTCCTCTGGATACCTAAGCTGGAGGACAAGGAACCAAGCTGAGGTCATCTCACCCTCATAATTAACCAGGAATCCAGCAAATGTCAGTTCTCAATGCGTCAAGAAGCTGCGCCCTTCTCTCCTGCCACGCCGCCACTGCTGAAAAGCGGGTTCTTGTCTTGGTACATTCCAGAGCCTCCTGATGGCGGTCTCCGTTATCTACTAGTGTTGTGCTTTCTTAAACACACATATCTGATTTCTTCTTTCCTGTATTTGAAAACGTTTCACATCGCTGGCACAATCAAACTCAGATTCCTCCCATGGCTTTCAGCGCCTGTTCACTCAGCTTTCATGACCTCAGACTGACCCGGTGATATGCCCTGGTTGTCCTGCCTCAGAGTGTCCCATGTCCCCTGATGAAGAGTGTCCTTTTCTCCCATTGATCTGGCAGCTCGGGTGTCACTTCTTCCTGGAAGCCTTCCCAGTCTGCGTCACCTCGCTGCCCTGTATCTTGTGTTCGCCCCAAGTGTGCAGCAGTTTTCTGGTTGCTGCGTTTACTAATCCAGCCTCCCTTCTCTCATTTTTCTCCACCTAGAAGCTGAAGACTATACTGTAGTCAAGGTGACCCTGCTAGGGTCTGCTCACGAAGTGTGGGATGAAGATCCTGGACAGGGCTTCCTTTCTGCTCTTCACTGTGTCCTTTCTAGAATAGCTTTATGTTTGCAGCGTAGGGACCAACCTAAGACTGTAAAGATGAAAAGTAGCTAACCTAGGTTCCTTAAGATATTGGTTAGCACCATACCAGTCATGGACTCCTTGTGCTTAAAGTCCATGTGAAGTGGCCAAATTGATCAATGACTCAACTCCTAGCTAAGTTTTATGTTTCTTTTAGCGGAGCCTTTCTTGCTCATTCGCCAGTACTGATGACTTTCCCTGCAAATGAGCCTGTCTTTTCCATCTGTACTACCAACGTCAAACTTCCTGGCTGGTGCAAAGTAGGCAGTCATCAAATGGGTATGTTGGAAGAATTTTCACAAGCCCAATACTTTTCGGAAGCCATTTGAAAAAATAAAGTATCCGGGTTTACATATTTCTTTATTTAAATGGAAGCACAGACCCAAATATACACAGCAGCAAAAGTTTCTGTAATTCTAGAAGGTTCTTACTTTCTTAAACAGTATCTCTACCTCAAAGATGTACTACCCACTGAGACCAACTGAAGACTTCAAGTGATTGTCTAAATGACAACTGCATAACTTATAATATTATGGCCGCAGTCTCATCCTAGCTTAAGCCCTACTCTCCCTGAGTGTCTTTTTGCTCATTGATCTGGCAGCTCAGAGTCACCTCTACCGGAAACTCTGGCTTGGGACATAAGAAAGTGGCAGATGCTTGTGAACTGTCCCTCATGACCTCACCACTCATCTTGGGCTTTGTTGTGGTTGCTGTTGTAATACAGAGTGCTCATGGTTCTGGTGTGTGGTCAATGAATTTATTAATACTGCCAAACTCACAGAAATATCTCCCGGCTGTTGCCTTTTATTTTGTGGTTTGAATAGTCATGATGCACTCTCTTAGCAAAATTCAAATGTGTAATCCTAAAGTGTCAATACAACACCTAACTGTACAATAGATCTCTAAAACGTAGTCATCCTTCAAGATGGGAATTGTGTGTCCTTTGATCAACATTGCTCCACGCACCGCACCTTCTAGTCCTTGGTAACTACCGCTCTATGATCTGATTCTAGAAAGCTGAACTTGTACATCTCACTTGTAAATTAGACAGTGTGGTACATTTTTGTGTGTATAGTTCACACTCTCTGATTTCACCTATAGTTTTAAAAATAAGACTTCCATGTTTAAGGCTAAATAATACTCCACTGTATACATATACCATGAAGTCTTCCATCAAAGCATTCCTGGTTTGCTTATCTTTGCTTATTGTGGTTTATGCTGCAATAAAATCCAGTGTATAAATCCCTCTGTGAGATATCAGTTCATCTCCTATGGATATATATACAAAAAATGAGGACACTACACCATAGCACAGTTCTATTTTTAAAATTCTGAGTTATTTCCACACTATTTTTCATAATAGCCTTTGGACTCTACATGCTCAGCAATATAAAAAGCTCCAGTTTCTCCTTATGCATAAACTTGGCATTTTTGTCTCTTTGATAATATATATCTATAGTAAGAGGAATGAGGAGGTATTTCACCAAGGTCTTGATAATGTGTGTATGTATGCTTGCGTGTGCATGTGCATATGGAGGGCAGAAATCAACCATAGGCTTTGCTCCTCAGAAACTAGCCACCTTGTTTGTTGCGACAGGGCCTCACCCATTAGGCTAGCTAGCTAGTGAACAGCTTTCAGGAGTCCTCCTTTCACTGACCAATAACCTCCAGGGACCCTCTCATGACAGACCTCCAAGGATCCTCCTGTCACTGAACACTGAGCTCCAAGTATCCTCCTATAATGGACCAATGAGCTCCAAGTGTCCTTCTGCAATGACCAGTGAGTTCCATGAATCCCGTCACTGACCAATGAGCTTCAGGGTCCTTCTGTCTCCGCCTCCTCAGCACTGAGATTATGAGCACACGGCACCATACCCAGCTTTCTACATGTGTGCTACAGATGAAGCCCAGTGTTTTAGTTTGGTTTTAGTTGCTATAAAAATACACCATGACCAAGACAACTCTAATCAAGGAAAACATTTTACTGGTGCTGGCTTACAGTTTCAGAGGTTTAGTCCATTGTCATGATGTCAGGAAGCATGGCGGCATGCAGGCAGACAGGGTGCCGGAGAAGGAGCTGAGAGTTCTACACCTTGATCCACAGGCAGCCAGGAGGAGACTGTGTTCCATACTGGGTGGACGCTGAGCATAGGAGACCTCTAAGCCCTCCACACAGTGACACACCTACTCTAACAAGGCCACAACTCCTCCAACAGGACAACTCCTAATAGTGCCACTCCCTTTGGCCAAGTATTCAAACACAGGAACCTATGGGAGCAATGCCTATTCAAACCACCACATCCAGATACTTGTGTAAGCACTTTACTGCCTGAATCCTCAGGCCCCTGGATTTGAGTTTTGTTTTCCTGATTTGTCATGTTGAGCACTTTTTTTTTTCGTATACCTACTGCCCATCTCTATGTCTTCTTTAGAAAAATGGCTATTGAAATTCATTGCCCACTCAAGCGATTAAAGCGTTTATTAATTTGTTTATGAGTCCCCAACATTTGACCTGCCAGTATCTCTATTTTGCAATGATAAAACTGTACCTACAGGTCTAATATCAGGAGAAATAACCGCATAAACATGGTTCTAAGATTTGAAGCTAGTGGCACAAAATAGCCACTTTATTATCTGATCATTTTCTCTGATCGTTTGGCGGGGTGATTGGGCTCAGTGGGGTTTTCTGTTCTACCTGATGTCAGACCACTATGCTATCCAAGATGGCTCACTTCCACCTGGGTGCTTATTATGTAAGAACTCGGCTGGAGATGTCAATACAGTGCGTTGTCTCATCTCCATGTGACTGCCTTATGCATTTTAAGCTTCATAGTGTATCCAGGAATCAGAGAGTAGAGGTCGTCAGTGTTCTTAAGGTCTGTACTGGGAAGTTTGGAATCTCACTTCTGCCGCACACTGTCACAGCCATCACAAAGCCAGCCCGGCAGCAGAGGGGAGGGAAATGACCGCTGGCTCTTTCTGACATGCACAGAAAAGAAGAGCTATGGCAACCACCTGAAAGGCTGGTACCCACAATAGGTAATCAAGGATGCCTAACTCTAGCATCTTGATTACCTCTTTGAGCATGTCTAAAAACCCAAGAAGCCCAACTTTGTGGATGGACCTAGAAAGACTACTGTAATGGACTCAGGTGTGGAAAATAAATAAGGAACAAAGGGCAGTGTGTATCAGCCATTAGTCAGTTGTTACGTCAAACCTCGAGATCCAAGAGACAGGGCATTACACGTTTTGACATAAATTTTGTTATCAGATTATTTGAATTGCAATGCAATGATAGCAAATGGAACAAGTTATTACCAGGTGCTAAAACAATCCTTGCTAAGGCACACAACCCAAATTTCATATCAAATCAGGACTTGTACCACTACTCCAAATATTGCTGTAGGGCAAGGCATCCCACTGATCTGGCAGTGGTATACATCAGCTAAGCAGTGATACACTACATGCAGGAGTCATGTGAGGAGAAATGGTACTTAGTTGGCTCTAAGTACCATTCCAGCCAGTATAGCCAACTAGAAAGGCTCTCAGTCCTCCAAACATCCCACTCCGGGGCCAGAAGCATGATCACATGATCTCTGCCTCACAGGGGAAAGTGTCAAGCCAGAGTCTATGCATGTCTGAGTAACCAATAGCCCCACTTGATTAAAAATGAAGTGATTTATTTGAATGCTAGGAGCTTGGTACTCACAGTGGTTAATTTTATATTAATCTGACTGGGCCAATAGATACATACAGAGTTAGTCAAACATTATTTCTGTGTATGCCTATAGGAGTGTCTATGAAAGAGACACAATTAGACTTAGGAAGGATGCTTCCCCACCCCCTACCCTACCACCCATGTGAGAGCACACCCTTCAGTGTGTGTACAGTCCCAACAGAATAAAAAGCAGGACCATATCTATTCTCCGTGTGCTGGGAAGTCATGGCCTCCCACCCTCAGACACCTGAGTTCCTTGATCTCAGGACTTAGGATTCTGAACTTACACTCTATCCTCATGTTTATTAAAAAAAAAAGTAATGTACAGAGAACTAAAGTACATATCAAAATTCTAGTCATTCTACCATTCTTCTGAATAACAAACATCTCAGATCGCAAGTTTTGGTGTTAATAAAATTTTATTACATTATTTTGTGGGTGTGCTCACACGTGGTGGCTATTTGTGGCCATCCAAGGACAGCATCTGGGAATCAGTTCTCTTTTTCCATTATGTGTGTCCTGGGGTCATTAGATTTGGTGGCAAGTGCCTTTATTTGCTGTGTCATCTTACCAACATCTAAATGTCTCATCTCAAGTCCTGACTTGTTATTAAGTACTACCTGTGAGAGTAGTGAGTAACTTTAGTCTCTCTGCATATAGTTTACTCTACAGAATGCAAATGAATCAATTTAGAGAATTCTTAGGAGAAATGGATTAAGATATATAAAGCCATTGGAATAGTGTTGATTCATAATTAGCAATTTGCTTTAATTAGTTTTACTTGCATGCAAGCTATTGGAGCCCAACTCAAACTTGAATAATAAAAGAAAATACTCACATATACAAAAGGATGTCTTCAGAGCTCTTGCTTTCTAGATCTACTTAACTTGACTTTCTGATAGCTGTTCTCCCATGAGCAAGATGTCCTCTGAACTTGAAACTGGGGCAGGAAGAGGCATTGCCCCAAAACTCTATTTATTATTATAGCATGTTCCCCAAATGTCTCAGTCTGGATCATGTGACCAACACCTGAGTTTGTGGGATGATAATAGGAACAGAATTGACCTGGCCATCACATGGCCTAGCTGGGTTACAATGGATGCAGGCAAGGGCTGCCCAAGAGAGCAAGCCTAGACAAACAAACGGTTCTATAGGAGATAGAGATAAGACGTGGTGGTGCCCGCCTTTAATCCCAGCACTCAGGAGGCAGAGGCAGGTGGATCGATGTGAGTTCGAGGACAGCCTGGTCTACAAAGCGAGTCCAAGACAGTCAAGGTTACGCAGAGAAACCTAGTTCAGATCTGTTTGCCTTCTACTCCGTGTTCTTTCCGCCAACCTCACACTCCTTGTCACAGTTTCTTTATTATTATCTACTCCACGTCCTCACAGGGACATTTTTTCCCCAGTGTTTTCCTTCTTGAAATATGTTCAGCAACTAGATGGTATTTCACCAAGAGACTAGCCATCACACAGTAAGTAGAAAAGAAAATAAATGTTTTGCTTCATATTTTCAGAAGGGAAAAGACAAAGAGAGCAAAAACACTCTCGTGATTTATGTGCAGTCCCTTTTTCCTGCAAAGAGTGCAGCAGGTTTTAGAGATGCCAGCCGCCCTGTGAGAGGAACAAACTGCAAGCATAGCAACTGTGGCAGCCCAGCTTGCTACTGCTACTGTGAAGACACCACCTCACTCAAGTGGCGAGGAGCTTCTGCCAACAGTGGACACTTAGCTGCCTCAACTACCCTTTGGTCTCATTTAATTTGCCTATTTAGATACCTTTCCCCTTTCAGCCATCAAATTAGCATAGTAAAAAGGGTTTTTACAGCTCATTTGGTTCAAACCTTTCATGTTCCAGATGGAAGCAAGAGAGGATTATTAACCTAGAGCAAGGTCACCTAGTACGTTCCCTATTTTCCCACACTGTACTCCTTCTGAGAAGTCATTTAGTGTCAAAAGCAACTCAGTGACTAATGTACTGTTAATTTTTTTCATCTGTATTCTGGAAACAAGACACCTATTACAAAATTTCAATGAATATGCACCAGTCACTCCCACAGAAGGCAGTGAAATTTGATGACAATGACAAGATGAAGGACTCGGAGCTGACCTTGTGCAAAGTCTTCCTTAGGTATTGCCCCACCCAGCAATGGGTGCTCAGTAGTGGATTCCTCTCAAATAATGCCAGCCTCTGTGGGCATACTTCTCATTCCACAAACAGCTTGTGCCACAGTGGAATTTTCTCTACCCAAAAAGGAAAAGAAAAAGGAAGGCAGGCAGGCAGGCAGGCAGGCAGCAGGTAGGCAGTGCTGACTTCTCCTATGGACTCTTATCGCATGACCATACATAGGTACATAGGTGTAGGTGTGCGTGTGTGTGTGTGTGTGTGTGTGTGTGTGTGTGTGTGTGTGTGTGAGTGTGTGTGCGCGCATCTTCTTATAACTAAGACTTTTGATAAAAATGAGTTTGTATTAGATAACCAAACAGTCAAGGACCCACTTACAAGCAAGTTTCCCACATCTCACAAACATTGCTTCCAAATTAAGTCAAACTTATTTTAGAGGCTTGGAGCATATTCAGTAGACCCATGTCCCCATTTTTTCCCCTATGTGTTTTAAGGAACTGTGCCTCACCCTGACTGCAATCATGGAGTAAAATTAATGTATATTCAAGATTGTAAGTCAAAGACCAAAAGCAAAAGAACACAGTTGGTATCCAAAAGATATTTGAGCATCCTTGGCTTTCAACTCTCCTATCAGCAGCCATGGTCAATACCTTGATCATGGTCAATGCCTTGAGAAACCTACTGGTAAGAAAGAACTCTCTCACAGGAGCGGAAACACTAAATAACTCAGCCACCAAGTCTACAAATGTCATTTCAAGCTTATGTCTTTGATGTCAATTTTAGTCTCCATCTAACGGCTTTCTTTGTTACTCAGGGTCCTCTAAGGGAAGGGACCTGACAGAAAGAATATGTTTATTAAAGGGGGAACTATTGGATTGCCCTACAGGATGTGATCTGAGTAGTTCAACAATGGCTGTCTCACACTGGAGAAGGGAAAATCAGGTAGTTGCTCAGCATATGAGGCTGGATGTCCTTTCTAGCAGTCCTGAAATGGAGCTGAAGGATTCCTAGAGAGATGCTGGGGTTTGGTCTGTATTGGAACCCCAAAGAAACTGGTTCTCACATCAGTGAAGGGCAGCCTCTAGGAGGTGCTTCTCACATTTTAGGATGTGTCTCCTGCTTCAAATAATCTAATCAAGAAATGCTCTCACAGGAGTGGCCAAGAGTTTGTTTTAGTTGATTACAGATGCCATCAACTTGGCAAATCAAGACCAGGGCCATCACATTTCTCTTTGACAAGTCTTCCCTTTTTCCTTAGCCCATAGCCTGTGAACAGCACATTGCTTATGTCTCAGCAATGTTAAACTAGCAGTATGAAATCCTATGGTTGTTCTGATAGCCAGCATTTCACTGAGGTATCTGCCACCAATTTATGAATAGTGTTTTCTTCATATTTGTGCAAAGTGGTGTAGCAGCCATGGTTTGAGTCATGAGGAAATGAAGCAGACAGACCAACACCATTATAATATAAATGGCATTGTCTAGAAATTAAGGTAACAATGGATCCTAACTAGTAAGGCTTTACCCACATTCTAATTTTGTTCCTTAAGAGATAACATGAAGTTTAAAGTTACATTATGAATACAGCTTTCTTTTTATAAGCTGAGGTACCTTATTTTGGTCCATTGAGCAAACTCATTCTTATTCATTGCCTTTTAAACTTGACATTTAACTTCCACAGCTGTACCGCTAGCAAATAGCAAAAGAATTTTTAATATTCAAGAGGGTAGATTTCAAATCACCACAGAATTCTACTGTATGTGGCATCCTGTAGCTAATATACATTTGCTGAAAGGAAGAATTACATATGAAATTAGTTCAAGAGGCTTTAAGTTGCTCACATATTTATTTCTTTGCTCATACTCACAAATCAAATTACACAAACAAGTAATTCTTGCAATTCAAGCTAGTGTTGGTTTCTGGAAGGCTGTCTTCTAAAGCATTTACTAAAATAGATTTGAAAATATTTGAATCTACAGGCCCTGAATCCCTAAACCAAATACGAATTTGGCATCCCTCTTCCCTTATAATTTTCTGTGCAACCATAGAAATAAGTAACGTGTTGAAGATGTAGCTGAGCTACAGCTACTGCAAATCAGGCTCTCCACAGCCCAGAACTCGTAGGGCACAGAGCCATGGCAGCCTTGCCCTTTGGAGAACAGAACTTAGCAAAAAAGACAGGAATCCAGATTATATAAGAAGATGACCAATGCTTAGACAAGAGGTTCACAGTGCTCTGGGCATGTACAAGGAGGGACCAACGCACGTTGTGGGAATGGAGGTGACATTGTAAGGTTGTCAGGAGAAGATGATCTATCAGGAGAGATTGCATGGCTTTAGAATTAAACCTGAACGTGTGCATTGTCATGCTTCTTCAAAGACACCAAAACTTCAGATTGTATTTATTCATTTAGGAATATATGTACACACACACACACACACACACACACACACACACACACACACACACCTATGTAATAGCAATTAATTTTTAAAAAGAGAAAAAGAGGTCATGAATTTGAAAGAAATCCAGGAGGACAGTTTGGGACAATTTGGAGGGAGAAAAGAGAAGTGGGAAATATTATAGTTATAACCTCAAAAATTAAAAATATACTTTAAAAACTTTATTTTTAGACTCTTTTAGAAGTTAGAGCCCAAAAGAACACAGCAGAAGAGACAGAAGAAACAACGTTTGGGAGCTCAAGAGAAGAGGGACAGTTGGTTAATCCTAAATCGGGAAAAGGAGTTGGGAGGAAATATTTGCTCCAACCCCTCCCTCCCTCCTAGCCCCACCCCTCCTGAGCAGGAGTCACACACAGGAAAGGGTAAAGGAGAAAGTCCTTGGTCAACAACACAATCCATCCAGTGACTCTACAGTGTAGATTTGGTACTGGCATCCCAACAAGATCACCCTTGCCTTCAAGGACAACAGTCTGTCACCCACCACTGAAAGACTGGGAGCCTCCACTTGGAACCTGCCTGGTGATGCTGCTTTGGAAGGATCACCTGCATAGAAGCCACCAACGAAGCATCAAGTTAGAAAGTTTCAAGATCATAAATAAGCAAAGACTGATTGCCAGCCTAGAAAACTGCGTCCAGGATAGCTAGACAGCTCACAAGGGAAAAAAAGAAAAAAAGAAAAAACTTGGAGAAAACAGGATATGCATACCAGAAAGAAAAATCAAGAAAAATATTAATATTCCAGATACAGAAGAGAAATTCTTGTGGGTATGAACTCAGATAACAAAAGGATGTCAAGAGAGAGAGAGAGAGAGAGAGAGAGAGAGAGAGAGAGAGAGAGAGAGAGAGAGAGAGAGAACCAAGGAAAAACCGGGCACAATGGCATATGCCTTAATCCTAGCACTCCAGGAGTCAGAGGCAGGTGGATCTCTGTGAGTTCGAGGCCATCCTGGTCTACAAAAGTGAGTACAGGACAGCCAAGGCTACACAGAGAAACAACAACAACAACAACAGCAAAGTCAAGAAAATCAGAGGGTATAGACAAGCAACCCCCAAATAAAGGATTTGCAGGTACATCCAACAGAGTGGTTATAAGGCCAGCATCAGCACTGTGAGTCCCGTAATATACAAACGTATACTTCTCATGATGCTAATGAATTTATTTCTGTGTATTTATACATTAGGAAGGGGATGCTGTGTCTTCTTAAGGAAGATGAGTGGGTAAGAATTGTTTATGCAATGACTGCTCTCTTTACCCACATGGGTAAAGACATCCACGTCTTGCTGTACAGTGGACTCTCTTTGTTCACTGCCACACTCTAGGACAAGGTCACAAAAACTGAATTAGCAAATACTGAACCATCAAGAGAGCAAAGGAGATGTTAGGTTCCTGCAAGCCTCTGTTTTTGTTTGTTGCTATTTTGTTTCGGTTAGAGACAGAGTCTTATGGTGTAGCCCATATGGCCTCAAACATGCAATCCCCCTGCCTCTGCCTCACAACTGCTAGGATTACAGGTGTGAATGTATCTCATCTTTAAGCCTCTGTTCCCACTTGATCAGCTGGTCATCACACAACCTTATTGTGTGCCTCTGCTTAGAGACACCTTATTTAGAATATATTTGTGGTTCCAGACCATCGACGTTAACCACCACTACTCTATAACTCTTGCCTGAATGAAGCTTCCTTAATGCCTGGATTTCCTTAACTCCAAAAGGCACCCCAGAGTTCCCTTGCACAAGGCATTGCTCCAGCTCTACATTTAGGCATCATATTTAATGGGACTGACAAAAGGCACGGAAGTTAGCAAAGCACAGCACTTAGTGATCCGCGTGTGAGAGCCACAACAGCAACACATCTTTTTTTAAACCTCAGCTAGAAGTGTGTGCACAGGTGACCAGGATTATCTGCTCATGCTCCAGATGATTTCATCTGCTTCACAAAGTATTGATTTTTTTTCAGTGCATGTTTGTTTTGCCTGTTTTGGAGAAAGTTCCCAATATATAACCCAAGCTGGCCTGGAACCCATAACACCGTCTCCTCAGTGTCAAAAGTGCTGGCAATACCAGCACGTCCATCA
This sequence comes from Acomys minous, assembly GCF_964271855.1. Lineage (NCBI taxonomy): Eukaryota > Metazoa > Chordata > Mammalia > Rodentia > Muridae > Acomys > Acomys minous. The sequence continues at coordinate 36,218,372 of NC_140484.1, read as the reverse complement.
TTTTAAGATTGCAAATAAATGTTAGAGAGGAGGAGAATCCACAAAGAAGTATTGTTGTAGTCATTGCTATTGCTATTGTCATTATTGCTAATTGATGCTAATGCCTCTTTATGGACAAAAGTCTGCTGTTAAAGGGAAGTGCAAGACATCACATAAAGGGCATTTTGTTGACCTTGAACCATTCCTCTCTCCAGGAAACAAAGCTGTGGAAACAACATTCTGTACAGTCAGCAGCAGTTTAGGGACAACTCACGGCTTTCTCTGATTTGGTGGGGATTCCACATTAACATCCCGAAAGCCTGTAGGAGGTAATTCAGGGTCCCTGTAAAGCAAGACAGAAATATATCAGCCCGCCACAATTTCACAATTCCAAGTCATTGAGAACTACTTTAGGGATGATGACTTTTAGGGAAAAATTTTAAAGTTTGCAATGTTTATATAGTTTGAAAGCTAACTTAAACCACTGTGATTTTAAAATATTTTGCCCTTATTTTGGTCACATTTTCCAATAGTTACAAAGCAAACTCTCAAGAACTCTCTTCTCTCTCTACAGAAGCACACACCAAAAAAACCAACCAACCAACCAAACAAACCCTCCAGTGCCCTGTGAAACAGACTTAAAATACAATGGCAAGAGCAGCTAACTAACCCCGGTTGGTGACAGCTCTCCTTATTCCGACCATCCAGCAGCATTTCTAGGCACATTTGCATTTTATTTCTTCTAAATAATTCCCATTTTGCACACGTGCAAGCGGGATCATAGATGCCAAGTAACTTTCACAAGAAAGTTGTAGCAGCGAGGTTTAAACCCAGATAGTAAGAGCCCTGAGCCAGAAAGCTATCTAAATAAAATGCAAGCTTTAGTTGAACACTGAGTAAATTAAACCTTGATTGGTGAATGATTAAGGGTGAAGAATCCTCTTGCATGAGAGGCAGAGAATAAGCAGAAAGGGACATTGGTGACTCGGGCTCTGCACACGGCTGGGACTACTTGCATCTTTCCTGTGAATATAAAACCCTCCCTGGGTTGTTGTGAGGTCTACAAGTAAAAGAAGAGACAATAAACACCTTTCCAAAATCCCAGGACATGTTGTTTTCTCATTGACCAAGGCCTTTTTTTTCTTTTCCACGAAGTCTTTGTTTAAAAACACCTGGGACATCTGTTCATGTGTTTCTGATATCCACACCTGGAGAAATAGAAGCCACATATAAGAAAAATTAATTAATCACCAACAGGGTCAGCCACTAAAATATTTTCTTACTAAGGCATATTCTGATTCTAATCACTGACTCCAGGTGACATTTAAGTCATGCTATTTCATCATAGGTATCCAAAAATAACAATCCCTGTGTGTTGTTGAAAAAATGGGAGGTGTTCATTCAACAAGGTACTGATGCCTCCTAGTTCCTTTTTTAAAAACAATTCCAGAATTGATTTTTTTTAACTTCCCTAAGAAAACCCAAAAGGTTTTCAAAGTCTTCAAACATCACTGTTGCTATCATCAGTGTTGAATTTGGGGATTATCAAGCAATTATTACTATGAGGGGCCATCTGAAAATTATAAGACATTCTTAGACCATGTGCAGAAGCATTATGGGTAGCCTCTAGGATACCTTAGGAATGGAAGCTGTTCTTTCTAAGAGCAGGAGACTATGGTGAGCTAAAGATTCAGTATTTGTACCATAGAGTTGTAGATGATCAGGACTCTAGAGGCCCAGAACAGAGAAACAGAATTTATCACTAAGAAAATGTATTATTTTCCTAGCCCAGAAGACTAGATTTCCCAAGACAGCCAGTGAAATTCCAGAATACATAATATCTCAAAGAATATGTTGTGTGTGTATATGTGTGTGTGTGTGTGTGTGTGAGAGAGAGAGAGAGAGAGAGAGAGAGAGAGAGAGAGAGAGAGAGAGAGAGAGAGAGAGAGAAAGAGAGAGAGAGGAGAGAGAGAGAGAGAGAGGAGGGGCACAAACTTTGGAAACCTCAACTCTTCCACTGCAGGATTATCATAGCTACAGTCAAATGTTTCTGTACAGTTTGGATAGCACAGGCTCTGCTGTAGCTAGCCAAGGCATTTCTAACCCGTGACTCTGGGCGTGGTTCCTTGATCTAAGCCATGGCCTTCCTGCTCCATGGCCTCTCTGACCACTGATCTCAAAAGATCACAACCTTCTGAATCACAGGGCCTTCCCAGATTACTTTCTCAGCTCTGATCCATATGCCTTCAGCTGAGTTAGTTTTCTTCTTGGATTTTCCTACTTAGAAATTAGGAGCAAGAAAAACTAGATTGGGCCTTATGTATCTTAGCCATCATTTTATTTCAAGGTATAAGATTTTAAAAATTAACTTCCCAGCCCTCTGAAGGCTATGTGAAGCAAAGGTGTTTCCAGATATGAGGAGTTTTAAAGGTCCATGTAATAGTTAGAATATAGTAAGTGGTAGACAAAGAAGTAAAGAGAGACAAATGTTCCCCACTGATATTAGGTTTTTCTTCTTCTTTCTTTTCTTTCTTTCTTCTTCTTTCTTCTTTTTCTTTCTTTCTTCTTCTTTCTTCTTCTTCTTCTTCTTCTTCTTCTTCTTCTTTCCATTCTCTTCTTCCTTCTTCTCTTCTTCTTCTCTTCATTAACAGAATCTCACATTTCAGCTGGACTCACGGAGTTACGGACTACATTCTCCAACCTCCCATCATGCTTAGACAAGGTATACACTGCACTATGGAGCAGTAGTGGAAGTCAATGATGAAGCTTCCTGAACCAGTCTTATATATTCCTGCTCCTATGACACAGAGGGACTATTGTGACTGGTATCCAGCAGCCATTCTGGATCTTTCTCAAGGTATGGCAGAGCAGAAAGCTACAGGAATAGGTGTCTTGTGACCGTATGTGAAACTTCCACACTACTTCTACTTTACTCTCTCCCAGACATTTTACAGAAGAAATAAAATCTTCTCCGAACAGCCTCTGTTGATCTCTGGGCTTAGGTGCTCATATCCAAATGTAATCCTACACCATCTTGGTGTGAAATCACTTTAGAAACTAGCATAAGCATAATTCATAAAAGCACTTCCATATGTTCAAAAGTTTTTTGGGGATATATATACATACATTGTGAGATTGTGAGATATATATAATATATATTATATATATGTGCTGAAGATTGGCAATTTCATACATGAGACAGCTAAATTAACATAGCACAAACTCACAGGATACTCACTAAAGTTTCCTTTTGATTTGCATAATAAAGTCTAACTTGAGTCCAGTGATACTATTTTTTAAAATTTTTTTACAGAAAGATCATTTCAGTATATCATTGATATTTCTTATTTTCTTCAAAGTCAAGTTGGTTTTTTTTTTATGATCCCAATTTCTAAATTTTCAGAATAAACTCCCCAATGTGTGTTCCGTTTAAGAAAACGCAGTAAGTACAAAGTCTAAGTAACAGGATAGAATGGGAAAGCCCCTTATAACTTCCTCATACATTGCCTATCTGAGAGGCGCCAGCATCCTGCTCAGTGTGGCTTACAGCATCCCAAGGCTAGGTTCATTTCAGAAGTTCTTACACTGGTAATTCGTCTTGGTTCCTATAGGGCCTAGGAAAGCATATTCCTCTAAAAGAAGTACAAATACTTCCTAAGTCAAGTGTTTCCTCTGATATCACAGGCTGCTTCTGGAACTTTCTGTTCTGTAGTCTTTTGACTTGTATGGCTGAAACCCTAACCTATAGGGAGCACTATGTCCCCTAGGCAGTATTCTCAAGGCCTTGACGCTTACACTTTACCCTTTAGATGTGATCACTCCCTTCACTCTCTTTTCACATGATTCTTCCACCCTCCAAATAAATACTTTTGGCCAGTTCTTTTCAATTTTACATTGTTTATTTTCAAAATTCTGAGTGAATAAGAGACCAAAATATTGAAATCTAGTAATATATTGCCCAAATGCTTTTTTATGGTCAATATGAGCAGCATGTCACTGTACATTAAGATAAAGATGAGATATTAGCTCTTTGGTAACTAATAAGGAATGTCTTAAGCCTGTCAATTGTACTTTTATTCAAAGATGAAGGTTTTTTGCATCATTGCCAAGAAACGTCATCATCATTATCAAATAATAGCCATGCACTGTAAAAAGCCGTCTACTCAAAAAACACCAGTTCTTTCATTCCACTATCCCCTGACTTCCTTTTCATCCTGCTGTAGCCTCCAGAAGCTTCTCCTCTCCCTCCCCCTCCATTCCCTGGGGACTCTAAAGGCCTCTTATTATGGACCCAGGGTCCCATGAGCTCCTTCTTGATGCCTCTCTCAGCCTTGATTCCTACTCCATTTCCGTTCCTTTTTGTCACTTAAAAATCTGAAGAAACACTCTCTACCAGGTACCTCACTGTCATCCCATCTGCCTAGGATTCAGTGTGGGCAAGGGCAACCAGAGAACACAACATCCACTCAACAAAGACAAGACCAGATACCTACATCAAGAAACAGCCCAGCCAGGAGTGGTGGTGCACGCCTGTAATCCCAGCACTCAGAGGCAGAGGCAGGGAGATGACTGTGAGTTCGAGGCCTGTGGTCTACAAAGTGAGTCCAGGACAGCCAATGCAACAAAGAGAAACCCTGTCTCAAAAAGCAAAACAACAACAACAAAAGAAACAAAGAAAAGGAAAGAAACAACCTGATAGGCTGTGATCATACAGTGGAGGAGAAGGTCCCCTTCTGTCACAGACATAGGGGAGGGGAATAGAGTGAAAGAGGGAGGGATGGGGGAACAGGAAGATACAAGTGAGGGGATAACAACTGAGATGTAATCTGAAAAAAATCACTTAAATAAAAAAAGAAGAAGAAAAGGAAAGAAACAAAGAAAGAGCCCAAACATCAGAATTCCAGACGCTTAAATCCCAGGACAAAAGTACTAATATGAACAACCAAGACAGTATGCCTCTTCAAGAAGACAGCAATCCTATTGCAACAGGCCAAGAGAAAAGCAATTCAGCTGAAGCCCAAGACAAGTACTTTGAAATACCAATTACAAATATATTCAAAGACTTTAAAGAAAATATTAATAAATGCCTTATTAAAAGATCATGAAAATACAAACTGTTGAATGAAGACATTTCAAGACATGAAAATACATTTAATAAAACAGATAGGATCACTAAAGAAAACCCAAAATGAAATAAGGATGGAAATGAAAAACTTAGGATATCAAACAAGAGGCCCAGAGATAAGCCTCATCAACACATTGAGAGAATTTCAAGTTCTGGAGACAAGGTAGAAGAAATAGATATCTGAGTCAAAGAAAATGTTAAATCTAAAATAAAAAAAATAAAAAAATCCAGTCATTGGTTTACAGTTTCAAAGACTTAGTCCATTATCAATGCAGGAAAGAGGGCTGTGTGCTGGAGGAGCTAAGAGTTCTATATTACGATCATCACACAGCAGGAGGACACTGCCTGGAGCTTAAGCAATAGATGAGGCCTCAAAGCCCTGCCTACTCAGTGACAGGCTTCCTCCAACAAGGCCACACCTACTCCAACAAGGTCACACCACCTAATAGTGCCACTCCCTATGTGCCAAGCATTCATACACATGAGTCTATGAGGGCCATACCTATCCAAACTACCACACTAGAAAAATACCAAAACTACAAATAGTAGGGGTAAAAGAACAAGAAGAAACAAAGGCATAGAAGAGAGTTTGGAAAAGTCATAGAAAAAAATTTCTCCAATCTAAAGAAAGAAGTGTCTATTAAGATACAAGAAGCTGAGTGAAGACCATGTAGACAGGACCATAAAAATATTCACTATAATGCATAATAACCAGAACACCAAGTGTTCAAACCATAGACAGGACATTGTCAAAGAGAAAAAGACCAAGTTACATCTAAAGGCGGGCACATTAGAATAACGCCTGGCTTTTCAATGAAAAAATGAACACCAGAAGGGCCTGGACAGATGCTCAAAAAACTTGAGAGACTGCAGATGCCAGTTCAGACTGTGGTATCCATCAAAACCATCAATCACAAATAGGCGAAGAAAGAAAAACATTCAACAATAAAAACAAATTAAAGCAGGACCTAGCTACAAATCCATCTCTACAGAAGGCACTAGAAGGAAAACTTTAGTCTGAAGAGATTAATTGCACCCAAGAGAACACAAGGACTACATAATGCCAGAACAATAAGTCAAAAAAGGAGGGAGAAGCCTACCCCATTACAAGAAAATAGGAATCAATAACTACAGCTCATTGATAACTCAATATTAATGGTCTCAATTTTCCCAATTTAAAAAAAAGACATGTACTAACAGATTGTATTGGAAAACAGGATCCATCTTTTTGTTAATCAAAGAAAGACACTTCACCATCAAGGATATGCAACATCTTAAGGTAAAAGAATGGAAAAAGGTATTCCAAGCAAAGGAACCCATGAAGACAGTATGTGTCACCATTTTATATCTGGCAAAATATACTTCAAATCAAAACTAATCAGAAGAGATAGGGAAGGACACTACATACTCATTTTAAAGGATATTACAAATTCAAACATTTATGTTTACAACATAAAGACAGTCAAGTTCAGAAAAGAAACATTTCTGCAGCTAAAATCACATATTGGTCCTCACTGTGGGTGACTGTGGGTGACTTCAATACTCCACTCTCACCAGTAGACAAGCAATCCAGACAAAAACTAAACAGAGAAATGCTAGAGTTAAATCATGTCTTAAATCAAATGGACCTAACAGATATATGCAGAACATTGCAACCAAACACTAAATAATATGCTTTCTTTTCTCCAAAATTCCCCACATATATACATACTAGCCAGAAATTAGAAACAGCCTACACACCCATCAGCTGATGAATAGATCGTGAAAATGTGGTATGTGATGCAAATAGATTATTCAGCTATTAAGAAAATTTAATTTATTAAATTTGCAGGCACATGGATGAAGCTAAAAACAGTCACCTTGAATGAGGTGACTCAGATCCCAAAAGACAATAACTATTAATTTGTTAGCTTTCAGTATGTGTGCTGCAATCCTAATGACCACAGAGGTCAGGCACCGAGGAAGCGACCATAGGAGGTACCAAGGAAGGAGAAGTAGAATACAAAGCAACGGAGTGGGAAAGGTGACACTGGAAAAGCAGGATTAAGTAGGGAGGGGGGTGGGAGAGGAGGAAAGGGAGGAAAAGGTGATCATCAACCCAGGTACAAACCCTAAGACCTGCAACTGACTTACCTGCAGGAAATGCTGACGAAGTAGGGGCACAGATGTTATGGTACTAACCAACCACTTTTCATTGGATTTAAGGCCCACTCCATGATATGAAACCCATAATGCTGAAGGGACCAAGAACCTGAGGTTAGATAGGTCATGGGCCGAAAGGAAAATCTACCACTATTATTTTGCAAAAGAAACAGTAATAAAATGACCCCTAATGATATACTGCCATGCCTGTAGATCAGTGCCTTGTTCAATCCACATCCAAGGAGCTTTTTGCAGTAAATTAGAATTAACATAGAGACCCACAACTGGACAACGTGCAGATAGTGAGAGACTTTGGGTCACTCAGTCATAAATAGAATTTCCTCAACAAATTCCTTCCTTCGAGGCTCAGGGATCGGTGGAGCATGTGCACTGTGTGTCCAGGGGAACTGGCCCAGAGAAAGTGAGATTGAGACGTGTTCAAACCCCAAGAGTCTCATCTTGAAACCAGCAGGAGTAAGGATCACTCTCTCCCTGGTTTGGGTCTGTATGTCCTAACACATGACACGGTAGTCTTGTCACCCCTACCTCTCCCATCCTAGAGGTGTCATGTAGTCACATGGCCTGGTGGCCAGGTTTCAGGGTTCCTCATAAGGACACCTCTGAGCTAGCACCTGGAATTCCTTTCCGTTCAAACGAAGCATTCCCGGCAATTCTCAGCCCCAGCCCAATGATGCACAATCACCCCCCCCCCCGAAAACCCCTACCCACTTCTGCAAGGTTTATTTAGCGCTATTCCCCCGCCCCTCCCCCCACCCTATAAAGCAGAGCTTTATCACTGGAAGAGCTAACTGTATTGGAGAAGGCTTCCCTGCACCCCAGCACTCACCCGTCACTGCTGGACCAACAGCCTGCTAACCCACCCGCCCTGCTAACCTTCATTCATTCCGGTCCAGCGTCTGTAAGCTTCCATGCCTGGAAGCCCCAAGGGGAAGCAGCAAAGCCTCTGGCTAGGGAACAACAGGGATCCAAGAGGAAGAGGAGGCAGGGAGACTGTGAGAGCCAGAGGTCACGGATTAATCCAAGCAAACAGTGTCTCTAGGCACAAAAGGACTGAACTCGAAGAGACTGTGGCAGCGTGCCCAACACCTGAAAAGGCTCAAACCATACAGCGCTCGGAGAGGGAAGTGGACAGAGTCCCAGCCCTAACCAAGAAACTGTAACAGACACCTGCTGGCGAAGGGCAAGCCAGTTTTCTCCAATAGAGCTTCACTAGGTGTATTGACTACACTTCAGAGCAGGTCTCAGGCCCATGAGAAGTGGGCCAACGCAAAATAAACACAATGGTATGTTTGTGAACTTCTTCATTTTTCTGTGTTTTGGCATTCTTTTGTCTTATTGGTCTTTTACCTGTTTGCACTGATTTTAGTTTTTCTGTTTTGTGGGGCTTATTTGCTTCAAAAAAAATTTTTTTTTTGTTATTTTCATTTTTGCTTCTTGTGGGTTTTTTTGTTCACTTGTTTTTAAGAGAGAGAGAGGAGGGGAGAGGGAGAAACTGTATGCACATAATGATGGGTGGGGAGGGGAACTATGGTCAAAACATATTAGAAATATTTTTAATTAAAATAAATTAAAAATGAAAAATACAACCCAAGCCACCTGCATAAATAAAAAATGATCTCCGTAAAGGCCATTCTTTGTTGTTGTTGTTTTGTTTTGTTTTGTTATTTTGGTTTTTCAAGACAGGGTTTCTTTGTGTTATCTTGAATGTCCTGGACTCATTTTGTAGACCAGGCTGGCCTGGAACTCACAGCAATCCACCTGCCTCTACCTCCGAGTACTGGGATTAAAGGTGTGCGCCACCACGCCTGGCTCTGGAAAGGCCTTTCTTGTTTCTCAACAATTATGCTGTCCTTGGGGACCTGCTTCCACATCTAGATCAACTCAGAACCTAACAAACCCCTGAAAGGTCCCCACGAGTAAAATCACCTTTGTTTTGAACAAATGGGACTCATAGGATACAATCAGAAAAATATTTCATTCTCCCCACTACCTGTTCAAGCAAGCCTTTAAAAGACTAAAAGAAATAAATTCTAGGAGATCTTTTTTCTTCTCTGATCTTTCTGACATGGAACAATTTCCTGTCACAAAATAGTTTTGGCTATTTAGTTAATAGTAGACAAATAATCACAAAAGTACCTTCTAATTGTTGTTCCGGTGTCTGAAGTGGGGAAAGCGGATCAGTTAGGAAAATAGAAAATTAGTCACCTTCCCATCCCCTCTGCAGTCTTTTCTAGACCCAAAAGTGAGCTGTATATTTTGATAGAAGAGAAAATCCTAGGCCTTAAATGAAATTCACCATTTTGATGTGATATTCTAATTATTGGAACACAACCAATAGGCTTTTTTATGATTTAAAACTGACCATACACTTGATGGCACTTGTACAAGATATGTACAGTGGAATTTTATTCGGCCATAAAGGAAAAAGTGAAACTAGCAAGAAAGTGGATGAAACTGAAAGACACTGTAGGCAGCAATGTAACCAAGGCTCAGAAAGACAACTGCCACAGGCTCTCTCCTCTGTAGATCCTAGCCTGTAGCTGTTAAATATTTATATCTAGGTGGGAGTAGATACGTAAAGGCCAGGAAACTAGAAAGAAGCCCGTGAAATGATAAAGAAAAAAGATGCTTTAAGGAAAGGTGTAGGGCAGACAATAAAACTGAGTGAAAAGGGGAAACAGTGAGACAAAAGGGAGCAGCGGAGAAGGGAAATAGAGAAAGGAGATGTGGTGGGGCAGCGACAGAATCAGCCAAAATGATGTACGAAAATGTCACACGTAAACCTGTTACGTTTTGTCTTAGGTGTTTAAGTGCTTTGCCAACATGCATGTCTGTGTAACATGTGAACGCCTGGTGCCCGTGGAGGTCAGAGGAGGGCAATGGATCCCCTGAAAATGCAGTTACCAGCAGCTGTGAGCCACCATGTGGGCACTGGGAACTGAACCTGTGTCCAGGAAGTGCTCGTAACTGCTGAGCCATCACCCCAGCTGTTGCTTTAGAAGCTAATTTTAAACAAAATATTTAAATAAAGAAAATAAGTACTAGGGATAAATTATGACCTACTTTGGGTAGACACTGACTCAATAAAAGGAAGTAAGTTGAAAGTGGAGCAAAAAAAAAAAACTGATTTTTTTTTTTACTGAAGGAAGTCTAAGTTTTTTTAGTAATTTATTCAGATTACATCTCAATTGTTATCCCATCACTTGTATCCTCCCATTCCTCCCTCCCTCTCGCTTTCTTTCTTTTTTGTTTTTTATATATATATATATTTGTATGGTCTTTTTAATTAATTTATTCAGATTACAACTAAATTGTTATCCCATCACTTATATCTTCCTGTTCCTCCCTCCCTTCACCCCCACCCTATTCCCCTCCCCTAGGCCCATGACCGAGGGGGATCTCCTCCCCCACTTTATGGTCACAGGCTATCAAGTCTCATCTTGGTAGTCTGCCTATTCTTTCTTTGAGTGCCACCTGGGATCCCCACCAAGAGGAGGTAGTCAAATATGGGGCACCAGAGTTCATTTCAGAGTCAGTCCCCGCTCTCCACACAACTGTGGAGAATGTCCTGTCCATTGGCTAGATCAGAGTAGGGGTCCGATATTTACTACTTGTATTGTCCTTGGTTAATGCAATAGTTTGAGCATACACCCATGGGCCCTGATCCACCCATTACGATGTTCTTCTTGTAGGTTTCTAAGATCCTCTGGATCCTTCTATTTCCCCATCTCCTACAGATGTGAGGACATCCTACTGAGACTCTGGTTTTATTTTTAGTTTAAAGTTTCAAGAATCCCATATATGAGTACTATACCATTCCTGGTGCTCTCTCTCCCCCCTCTGAAGCTCATTTCCATGTCACTCCCACCTCTCAAATTCATGACTTTATCCAAGCATAAAGAAGCAATGACAAAGCAGTGCAAACAGATGGTGGAGGCAAAAAAAAAAAAAAAAAAAAAGTGTGAATGTCCCACCATGTTTGCTTATCCATGACCATACCATTTAAGTTTCATTAATCAAATGTATACCTGCTTAAACAAACTGCTATTCATGGGGGGGAAACTAGTTTATGCTAATGCTAAACTAAGGCACGTTGACTGATGCAGATGCAGAGCAGCAAAGGAGAGGTGTGTGATCTAAAGGTCTGTGTCCTGCTTTCCTTTCTGTCCCAAGCCCTTAGAAATTGCAGAGGCAATATTTGGTAGAAGAAATAAACCCACAGATGCAGCAGAAATCAGGCAAGAAACACTCGATGGGCCAAAATGTTAATAGAACTCTTGAAAGAGAAAAGGCAGATGCAGTCTCGTTGATGCTAGAAAATATGGTCCAGAGGAGTTCCAGGGCAGGATGGACAAGAGGCTGCCATTAGGAGGATGCAGAGGGGAAAAACAAGAGGATGCCCTGGCCCAGCATCCCACTGCCCCCAAAGGACCCCCCTTTGATAAAGGCACTTGAAGTGATTTTATCTGTAGGACTCTGGTTTATGGGTTTCCTTCAGTTATTTAGGTGGAAACACAAGAGGCATCTTTAAGATTGCGCCATCACATTCCCATCTACTTAGTCAAAGACAGCTATCTAAATTGATGGAGTGCATTGTACTGGAACTTCTGGGGTGATATAATTATTTCCTCTCATTACCCCATTAGGGTCATTAAATTTAATGCCGTGTTTTCCACCAACACAGTTTACATTTCGGCATATAAACTGTCCTTTTAAAGGTCTTTTCTATTTTTATCAGATAAATACAAATTATATGAATTTATAGGATGTGATGTTCCAACGTGTTGAATTGTACAACGACCAAACCCGAATAATTGTTATATTCATTACTTCAAATATTTATCATATCTTTAAAGTAAATACATACAAAGCCTTCTCTTTCATCTAATTTAAAACCCCCACTGTTATGAACCACAGCCCTGGTGCTGTGCAACAGAACACCAGCACTCACCCCCACCTAATTGGCACTTTGCACTACTTACTTACTCTGCCCACCCTCCCTCCCCAAACTCTCTCCTTCAACTTTACTCAGTTCTACAAACAAGATTTTTACTTCAAGAGGAGGCACAAAATACTTCTTGAAAAGTGGTCCTTTCTTGTGCTTGGTGAAACACAAAACCAGCCCCAGGACTCTTCTGGTTACCCTTGTAGTATATATTTTCTCTGGCTATTTCTTTCCCAAGAAGAACCAAGCTGGCCAGGTGAGATGCTCAGTTGCTATACAAAGGTCACACCTTGTTTAAAGTCAAAGAATCTTTGCCTTGGGGCTTGCTTTGGCCTGCTTTACTTCAGTGGGAGCAGGGGCTGCAGCTGTCTTCCTGCACTCCTGGAATTGGTCCCTGCTCTGCAGATCCCTCTTGTCTGGGTCGGAATGAGAGGTTGCTGATGGAAGGATCTCGGGATGCGAGGCAGGAGAGATTCAAGAAGGGCAGGATGCAATCCGTTTCTTGCTTCCTCTGGGGATGTCTGTGTTTTACCACCCATTCCTGACATATATTTATGAATATTCAAAGATGACCTTCTTGAAATGCTCTGGTAGCTTTGAGCTCCTCTCCGGAAGAATAAAAGGTAGTTCTCACGACTCTGGCTGGGTTTTAAATTACTGTTCCAAAGGTCATGAATTTGAAGTCAAAAGGAAACAGGAGGAGTTGTCAAGGGAGTGGAAATTATGCCAATACAGTACTCTTGTGTGAAATTCCGAAAAAAAAAAAAGAGTTTAAATGAAATAACAGCCTGCTTCAACCCTTTGAAATGCAGGTGGTCCTCCCCTCAGTCTACGTGAGGACAGGCTCTGAGGTGACCACATGTCACTTTTCCCTTTCCCATGGCACGCACTTGGTTCACAAGAGCCACTTTTTGGCCCAAGGATGTCCTTGTGCTACCCTAGACAGACATGCAGCCAGCTCCTTCCTTCTGTGCTGCTTCTCCCGGTAGATCGCCAGAGCCTTGTGTCCGTAATTCCCTATTGTCCAAGGAGCTTTCCAGATGCAACTTAGAGCACAGCCTTACCCAAACCCTCAAACTCCTATGCCATTCACGTGAACGGGGCCTCATGGTGCCAACTTCTCTGAGAACCTTGCACAAGTAAGTTCATGGTTCACTTCAGCTTGCGAAACTTTTATTTTGTTCTTAGCCCTTTAGAGCCTTAGCTGAAATATAGACAGAGTATATGCTGTTACAAATAAGTGATGCTCACGGTAATCCCTGCAGCCAGGGAATTAAAGCATTACAGACTTTTAACCAGCTAAACAGAAATATTATTGGACATAAGAGGTGGCCACTCAGCAGCAATCTTTCAAAAAAGGAAAATGCTAAGAAAGCATTCTGGAGGGGAAACAGATGGGAAAGAGCTAGCCAGCATGTTTGTACACATAAGTCAAGGGAAGGGGACAAAAGATGAAGCTACCCAACATATACAGCGATATATAACTTATTATATACATTATTTATAATAATATTATACACACACACACACACACACACACACACACACACAAATATATTATTTCAAGCAAGACCACAGAAGTCAGGATGCAGTTGTATGAGGATCAAAAAGCTATCAGACTCATTGTGAAGCTGTGTGGCAAATCCAAGTGGCAGATGGAAGAGTATTTAAAGCATTAGACTTTGGTGCCAACTTGAATATTTGACCTAGCTATTTGACCTTGAACAAGTGCTTTCATAGGATCTCAGTTTCCTTCTCTGTACAATACAGGTCACAGTTGGTACCTGTCTGAGTCATGAAGAAGGTAAAACCAGGCACTTTTCATACTGAACTGAAGTATCATCACATTGATAGGGGAAATCACAAAACTATTGTAGCCAGGCTGCCCACGTCTGTCCCCCATACCCAGTGTATTCCCATCTTTAGCTAGATAGAAGGATTAGCCCAGTTTTATAGATTTTCTGGGCTCTTCATGTGTCCAGAATTATATAATTCCATTTATAAAAGTCCCCAGTCCAGCGAAATTAGCACTTCTATTATACCAAGTGCCCCCTTTCTCAGCTCAAGGCTGCAGGCCTGGGAGTCTGCAACTGCAAGGATGGAGCTTTGGACTCTGCTGCTGCTTCCCTTTGCTGACTCCCTTCTCTTTTCATGGTTGCCTGCTAGTTCTGGCTGAGGGGGAGAGATAGGTGGAAAGATGTGATTATATATATACATATTTTTTTTTTCATGACAAGGTTTCTCTATGTAGCCTTAGGTGTCCTGGACTCACTTTGTAGATCAGGCTGGCCTCGAACTCACAGAAATCTGCCTGCCTCTGCCTCCCAAGTGCTGGGATTAAAGGTATGTGCTACCATTGCCTGGCTGGAAAGATGTGATAATATTAAGTAGCCCTTACTCCCTTGACATGAGCCAGAGAGCATGGGTTTGGCTAACGGTTGAAATCAACTCCTCTCCTAGGACATTTTTTAGATTGCTTTCTGACATTCTTTTTACTGAGCATTGCAGTACACTGGAGAGGCAGAGCTTCACCCCTCCACTCGCTATCTGACACCCCCAACCCCCAGCCCCCGCCCCAGGCTCAAACAAGGTAGAACAGTTCCTTCTAGCATGTGTTTTACTTCAAATATTTTTTTTAATGTTAACTCCAAAGATATGAGGAGAAAGACTACTGACCCAAGTCACCAATGGCCAAATTAATTAAAGCAAGCAATTACTTGAAGCAAGCTCTTTTATTTCTGTACACTGGCTGCCTCTCCTAAGGCAAGGTTCAAGAGATCAGCATTTGATGTGGGGAAGATAAAGGGTAGCTAAAGATAGCTCAGGAGTAGGGAGTTTCCAAATTGGAGGGTTGGGCAGGCAAATAGACAGAGTTACAGAAAGAGAACATAACAAGGTAGTCATAGCAACAGGTGGTCATAACAAGGTAGTCATAACAAGGTGGTTATAACAAGGTAGTCATAACAACCATTGATCATAATAACCTTTTGAACAAAGGTAGGGTTACAAGATGCTCATAGAAACTTTTGGAAACAAAGACATAGTTGATGCTTCCTGGGACAGGCAGTACAAAACAATTTGTACTTAAGGTTATAAGTGTGGTATAGCCCAATCCCTGAGAAACAGAGGTTTAATCATAAACATAAATGAACCTACTTTGTCTTTACTATAGATGGCTTTCAAGCTTAAGGCAAGCTGGTTCATCATTTATTTTTCTGAAGGGGCAACTCAGTCATTGTCTTGACTGATTATATTTTACTACCCCAGCTTATGATCTGAGTCCTTTCCAGTTTATCTCAAATCCCTGCAGTAGTAGCCCTGATGTCTACATACTGTGACTAGCCAGGCTGGTCCCTAACTCCAGGCAGAAACTATCATATTATAACTGAACATGAACTGCCACCATTTATGCAATAATGATTTCCCCTGTGCCAGTAGGACCTCATGGAACCAGGCCTGAGATCATGACCAAGAAGACCGCAGTTTAACCAAGATGACTGTGTATATTTCTTGGCTCCTCCCTTTTATTCTTCCATATAATCCTGAAGTTCTCATTGGTACCCTGTTGAGGGTTTAGGATGTCTCTCTTTCTGTTCCTTCTCAGTGTGGCAACAGCAGATGAATTCTTCCTGCCATCGCCATGTCTCTGACTGGACTTTGGAAGCCGTGTGGTCTATTAGAAAGATCCCCTCCCCCCACATACACAGAGTCAGTCCTCTAGCCTAGCATTGCAGTAACAGCAATCCCTCTTCTGGGCTTTGGTATTTAGCAGATCTTTTGTGCTGCACTGTTGACTCTCTGCCCCAGTTCTACAGTCTTTCTGAGAGGACTCCAGCAGATTTTACCTCATGACTCATCTCAGTGAACACATTCAGAGATACTTGGACATTCTGAGGGCAGCTTCCTCCCTCTGTCCTCTCTTCTGCCACACCAGGAACCAGGCCTAACATTAACATTCTCAAGCTAGAGTCACATACCAGGGCCCTACATCTTTGAAATGTCAGGACACATGTCTCTCAGAATAGTTTCCATGACATCCCTCTCAACTAGGGAAAAGGGAACAAGCAATCCTCATGTACACAAATCCTCTTTCTTTGGACAGCACTTTCCAGAAACCATAACAAGCCAGGACCATCTCTCTCTGGTTTGGAGGTCTCAGGTGGCCCTGCCTAGGCTGACTCGCTCCTCAGGTTATGTGATGCCTGATGACTATCAGGAGTGTTCACAGCTGGCTGTAGTGGCGACACTTGGGAGGTGGGGGAAGAAGGATTAGAAGTTCAAGTTTATTCTCAGCTTGAGGCCAGCCTGGTCTACATGAAACACTAGCTAAATAAATAAACACACAAACAAATAAACATTTACAGAGTTGTTCCAGACTTTAGGCTTCTGTAAAAACTTTGGGAAAGGGGATTAATTAATTAATTAATTAATTAAGCCAGGAAGCCCTGAACTAGTGTCTACTTCTCCCTGGACACTGGGGACATTGAGTGAGTGATGTTAAGATTGATAAGGGTAGGTTTAGAATGAGAATAATAACAGCTTCCTCAACAACTTTATAGCTTATTTTTAAAAAAACAAACAAAAATGCATAGATTTCTCTATCAGGGAAACTACAGCTTATTAAAATATGAAAATTGTGATTTTTATCAGAAATAGTAGTTTCTTGATCCATTTCCTTTGTATCTAAACCAGACTAGGAACTGGTAGAAGAAGGGCAGAGCTTTTATGATCACCACCAAATGTGTAGGAAAGGCCAGCTGTCCTGTTAAATCTAAGCCTTGACCACGACTGTACAGAAGCCAAGGAAAGAAATATCCAAGATCCATAAACCTCAATTTCCCCTCATCTCCCACAACCCAGACACCAGTGTACTTCTTGCTTGACTTTCTCTTGTTCTACTCAATCATCTGCTTAACAAGCCTGGAGTTTGGGAAGAGCATAGCAGGGCTGCTATTGACTGAGTTCAGCATCAGATACATAAGCTCCTCCTACATTCTGGTTGACTGCCCATGAGACATCTGGGAGCAAAGAGTAAGGAGCTTGGGTGAAAACAGAAATCTCACATTGCCTATGTGATTTGGGCTGGATCAAGAGAAAAATATGAGAACTGAGAAATAGAGATGTCAAGGGAACCCTGTGTGTGTGATTGGGAACGCTGCAGAGGGAAGTGCCTTCTCTGCCATTTCATTGGCCCCTGAAAGTTGCCTCATTCCATATCAAGGCAACTGTAACTATACTGCATCTCATTTCCCAGGTCATCCTGCTTGGACTCTGCTCATTACAACTAAAAGAAATGGAGGAAACCAAGCTGACACGCTAAGATAATTTATTCCTGCTACTCTAGAGAATAAAAAATATTTTAGAATAATTTTAAATCTATAAGCATGTCTTTTCTTAGGCTTGCCAATTTCAAAAAAGTGATCTGAGAGTATCGGCCTTTGGGGGAAAATATGAGATATACCCAGTGTTCTCAGCATGTTCACCTTCAGAAGCTCAAGAACGTCCGGGTTTGTAAGTGGTGTAGCAGCGGTGTCATTGACTGAGTTCAACATCAGACACCTGATCTCTACCCACATGCTGGCTGATGGCCAACAAGACATCCCAAGGTTCAGACAGATTTGTTGTGATCTTTATAATTTATTTGTGTGCATATGGTTTTGTATGTGTATGGTGTATGTGTACACATATGTGTAAGTGCTCATGCCTTAGATCTCAGTGCCAACACAGAGGCCAGAAGAGGACATGTGTCACTCTCTATTATTCTCCCCCTGTTCTTCTTGGGGTTGGGTCTCTTCCTGACTCTGGAGTTCCCTTGTTTTCTTCTGACAAGGCTGATCTTCCTGTGTTATGTGTGAGCCTCAGATGTCCTGCTTGTTGTGTGGGTACTGAGCTCATACCTCTGGTCCTCATGTTTTTGCAGCAAGTGCTCTCAATGATTGAATCATCTCTTCCAGCCCCTAAGATGCACTTTTATGTAGCCCCAAAGCTGCTGCCATTGTTCAGCACAACAGGGAGGAGTTTTTAGACCACTAGGCTCCTTCCTGTCTTCTGTTGACTGGGCAGACACTCAAGTGGACAAGCATTAACCCACTGCTTAAACAAATGCATATTCTTTCTGTAACTGGATCCAAAAAATGTTGTGACCATATTAATAGGTTTAATTTCTTGTACCTTGAGAAAAGCATTTTTTAAAAAAGAAAAAAAAATCAGAGGCCCGGGTTCAATCTTTATTTTCCACTCTCAGAAATCTCTCTTCCTGCCTCTAGAAAATGGAGCTAAATGCCTGGTTCACAGGGTTGTTCTGGAAGATAGAGAGGTTTATCCAGCAAGATGCTACTGCTGCATCACAGCATCACAGTCCTTGCAAGGCAGAACTGGGAGCCACCAAGGATCTTTAAGATGAAAGAGACTCTCTTTAAGAGGAGTTCTTGAGGTTATACTCTCAAAAGAAATTGGGGGACCAGTTTTATTGTCCCTTTTGTCTTGCCTCAAAATGGGGCTACTCAGCCTGACATGCATTCCTCCAATGACACGCCACCTTTATCAGACCAGGGAGGTGACCATATTTTGCACTTCCACCTGCAGAACTGTGAGTCACAAATAAATATCCTTACTTCATCCATAGCATGTGTCAGATATTTTGTTATAGCGTCAGAAAGCTAACTAATACAGTAAGGCAGCAAGCTAAGCACTTTGTGGTGTCTAGCTCACCCAATAACCTTAAGAAATAGGTTCATTGTAAAGGTTTGCTAAGTGCATTGCAACTCAGCTACATAATTAATTTCACAAACGACTAACACCATGGGAAAGAATACTCCTCGCCTTACTTCTTACTGGTTCAGTATGATGATTTCAGAAAAAGAAATAAACAGCAACTACTTACAGGACACTCAGTTCCAAGTCGCCAATATGTTGAATTACATAGTTTTCTCTCTGTCTCGGGATTCTCTATATCATAATCTTTTGGGTATCCTTCTCTGTCACGGTGCCTTCAGGGAAAAAAAAATTAAAGTCCCTTAGGAATAACACCTATTGATCATGTATTGCATTTAGAACTTTAAGTTTACTATATTTCATGCTATTATTTTAATCCTAAATTTGTACAACTCATGATGAATGATGTATTTCTCACCTCTCTTCAAGGAATGCTGAAACGACTGCTTAAAAACAACCTGGCACATTCAATAAAACTGATACTGTCACAAAAGCACTACTTAACCAACACAGTAATTACCCAGTAGCTCCAGTGAACTGAAACTTATTTAATAATGTAGATTAATTACTGACAATAAATTCTAAAATGAGATACGGGAATAGCTTTAAGATGCAACTTGTCACTTTAGAAATTCCCTCTACCGTGAATTTTAATTACATTGTTTTTCAAATGAGGGAGGATGCATTGATTGGTAGCCTTGTTTCCAAAGAGCACCTAAGGAAGCTGATAGCCACAAGCTAAAAATCAACAAAACCCTACTTCTTAAAGTGGGAGAGGGAAAAAAAACAAAAACAAAAACAAAACACTCCAGTCATCTTGGCTAAAAAGTGGTTGGGACTAATTTTATTTTTTAATGTATTTTTATTAAAATTTATTCACATAACATCCTGATTGTTATCTCCTTGCTTCTATCTTCCCACCCCCACCCTCCCTCCCTCTCCTGCCCTATTCCCCTTCCCTAGACCTCTGATAGGGGGTGCCCTCCTACCCCACTATCTGGCCTGTTAGGTCTCATCATGATATCCTGCATCCCCTTCCTCTGTGTGCCTGCAACGCTGTCTGGCCAAGGGGCAGTGAAGAAATTGTGGGCACCAGAGTGCATGTCAGAGGTTCAACAGAAGTCCCCTCCGCTCCGAGCTCCCCCCCCCACATCCCCACGTGGAAAATCAGCTGTCCATCTGCTGCATCTGAACAGGGAGTATTGGTTGGTGCATCAGTTTGTGCAGGAACCCCTTGGTCAAGGTCTGCAGGCTTTGGTGGTCTCCCAGGGGAGTTCCTGTTCCCTCATGGATCTTCCATCTGCCCCGAAGTCTTGCCTACAACTCTCAATGCTTCCCCCCTGAGTCTAGCTTTGAGTCCCAGCGTCTGTCCCAATTCCCCACTGGGTGGAGTCTTTCAGAGGGCATCTATTTTGGGCTAATATCCACTTATAAGTGAGTATATAACATACGTGTCTTTCTAGGTCTGAGTTTCCTCACTCAGGATGATCATTTCTAGTTCTATCCATTTGCTTGCAAATTTTAAGATTTTCTTGTTTTTAACAGCTGAATAGTATTCCATTGTGTAAATGTACCTCAGTTTCTTTATCCATTCTTCGGTTGAGGGGCATCTAGGTTGTTTCCAGATTCTGACTATTAAAAATAAAGCTGCTATGAACATAGTAGAGCAAATATCCTTGTTGTATGATGGAGCATCTTTTGGGTATATGCCCAGGAGTAGTATAGCTGAGTCCTGAGGTAGCACTATTCCCAATTTTCTGAGAAAGCGCCAGATTGATTTCCAAAATGGTTATATAAGTCTGCACTCCCACCAGCAATGGAAGAGTGTTCTCCTTTCTCCATACCCTTGCCAGCATGTGCTGTCACTTGAGCTTTTATCTTAGCCATTCTGATAGGTGTAAGATGAAATCTCATTGTCATTTTGATTTGCATTTCCCTAATGACTAAGGACATCGAGCATTTCTTTAAGTGTTTCTCAGCCATTCGATATTCCTCTCTTAAGAATTCTGTTTAGCTCCATTTATAAATTGGATTATTTGGCTTATTGGTGTTTAATTTCTTGAGTCCTTTATATATTTTGGATATTAGCCCTTTGTCAGATGTAGAGTTGGTGAAGATCTTTTCCCAATCTGTAGGCCGTTGCTTTGTTCTGTTGGCAGTGTCCTTTGCCTTTCAGAAGCTTCTCAGTTTCATGATTTATTAATTGTTGAGGCCTGGATTTGAACAGGTTGTGCCCCCACTGAAGGAGGGAATAATAGAAAGAGATTTGTTATAACGAGAAATGAAAAAGATGTGCTGTGGTTGACAACAGAAGTAAATTTTCCTATAGCTTTTTTTTTTTTAGGTTAAATAAAGGCAGTTGAGACCAAGCATCCTACAAAAGGGACTCAAAGGGATGCAAAGCAAGAGCTTTGCGTGGGATACTCAAAAATTCACTTAACTATCTGTTTATTCAGCTACAATTTGTAAGGTCCAGCTTGGTGAGTTTGAACAGGATATGCCCCCTCTGAAATTCAGGTATACATTTTATTTCCTCTGTGGCAGTTCTGGGGAACAAGGCTAGAAAGAGTTAATTATATCATTAAGAGACACTGGAGCTTTCCCTTACTGGCTTCACTTGGTAACACTGGGTGAATTCCCCACCTTGAGAGACTGGGTTAGTTACCTAGAGAGCCGACTGCTAGGTGAAACCACCCCTTGCCCTGTCTGGCATCTTCTGCTCCTCCAGCCTGACCTAGTGTGCTTGGTGGGTGCCATCACCTGGCCTTGAACTTCCAAACTTAAGTGCCATGAGCTTTCTTTTATAAATTACCCAGAATTGTGGTCTGAATGTGAAACTTCCCCCACAGGCTCATATTTTTGGTCCCTGGCAGTTTGGAAAGTTATAGAAGATTTTAGGAAGTGGGTCCTTGCTGGTAGAAGCGAGTCATTGCAGGTTGGCCTTGAGGTTTGACATCTAGGCTGTTTCCTGTCTGCACTCCCCGCTTCCTAGCTGAGGCTGTCTTATGACCAGTCAGCTCAGGTTCCTACCTCTATGCCCCCTCAAGTATAATACACAGCGTGTCCTTGAACTGTGGGCCATAATAAACCCTTCCTTTCCTCCTTCCTTCCGTCCTTCCTTCCTTCCTTCCTTCCTTCCGTCGCCTCTTGTCAGGTCTCTGGTCACAGGAACAAAGAAAATAACAAATACACCCAGCCACCAAGCGTTTTGTCTGAGCAACGGAAAGCCGACTGAGACAATGTTACATTTTATTGGGCTACATTTGCAACAGGCAAAAGAAAGCTACTCCCAGCCTCTGCACAGACAGACATTAACTTAGTAATTAGGAGGGAAAACCTTAACTTGGCCACTTTCTTCCAGCTATGAGAGGGCTTTTGTGGTATTGTGACAACCAGGATTCCTCTTTGCTGTCTTTGCATCTACAGAAGCATCCCCAGTTCCCTCGGTCTTCCATTATGAATTCATCCATGATGCTGATCACTCATGTATCTGTTGGCCATCTGTATGGTTGAGAAATGTCTGTCCAAGTTCGTTGATATTTAAGTTGCCTTACTGCGTTTTTTGTGATTGAAGTTTTTAGTTCCTTGCATATTTTGGACATGGACCTTCTGCCAGATGAATAGTTGGTTTATATTTTCTCCTCAAACTGTCTCCACTACTGTGATGAAGCTTTTAAAATGATGTAATTTAGTTAGTCTGGTTTTATTGTTATTGTTCTGTGATTTTTCTGGGTGGGGGTCTTGAAATAATGGACAGCACCCCAAAATTGGAAGATGTCTTGGTTCTAAAACCAGCAGCCTTAAAAAAAATCTTTGACATGTTGTTTTTAAGCTCAAATTTAAGAAATAAGAATTTTTGTGGCTTTAGCTCACTAGGTTGATACAAAGATTTTATATAAAAATATAAAAACACTCAGAATAGAAAAGCAACAGAGAAAGTTTTAAACATTGAACTATTTTAGAATCCTAAATATAGTGCAACATATATCATTAAAAGTCATAGTAAACACAAAAGACTCTGGGCAGCCAAAGTAATTCTCAGCAAAGGACATAGATGTAAACTAGAGCTCCAAGCGCTCGACAACAATGGCAAAAATACATATTAAAGGGGAAAAGACAGTATTTTCAATAAATGATGTTTGGAAACTTGGTATCTGCTATGAAAAGGTAATTTGATCCCTATCTCTCACCCTGCACAAAAAAAAAATCAATTACAAATAGTTTTTTTAAAAAACTCAATATAATACATAGACCTCTGAAACTATTAAAAGAAACCCTTCATGGGACGGGGTAGGCAAAGGATTTATCAATAAGACTCCAGTCACTCAGGAAATAAGACAAAAGCCTTTTAATTTCATGAAGTCCTATTTTTATTTGTCAATTGGAAATAGCTTACTAAGTGAGTAATACCCCCTACAGGGTAGTAGAATGTCTTTAACATCTATACATCTAACAAAGGAGTAATGTTATCTAGCATATGCAAAGAGCTCAAAGATCTAAATAATAGTGTTCGTTGTGCCACTTTTCACAATAACTAAGTCATGGAACCAGCTCAGATGTCCACAACAGAGGAATGGACGTTAGCCATAGGGAATGAAGTTTGCAGAAAGATGGCAACTGGGGATAACCATATTAAACAAACTAAGCCAACTTTAGATAGACAAATATGTTTTCTCTCACTTCTTACTCCTAGATTCTACATAGATAGATAAAATCACACACACACACACACACACACACACATATGTATGAAACATTAAAATAGAAGCAAAATTGTCTAGAGGGACAAAGAGGATGGATTGACAGAGAAGAAGATACGGAGGAATTGTAGAGAACATGCTTAAAAAGTATTATATGTTTGCATGAACATGTCCCTATGAAACTCAGCATCATGTACAGTGAAATTTAATTTAAAAGAATAACCACGCTACAAGGATCTTCCTGGGAAGAATAAATAGATTAGATTCTGCAGGTGGACTGGAGGCAGGTAGTATTGGGTACTGGGAAAGATGACTGGAATTAGGGGGGGGGACATTTGGGGAACAAGATAAAAATGTAGTGTAATGGAAACCCCACGGAATTTACAACAGTGACACTAGCAACGACTCCTACATATGGCGGAAACAGAGCCTGAGCCAGCCATCTTCTCTCACCAGGCAAGGCCTCAAGAAGAGGGATTGAGATACCAACCCATCCATAAAGCCTTCCAGTCTACAGTATGTCATGCTTGCATGTTGTGCTAGGACCAGAGCTGACATAATCATCATTCAAAGAGACCAGAGAGATTTCATCCAACAACTGATGAAGGTAGAGTCCCACAGCCAAATATTAGACTGAGCTCAGAGAGTCCTGCTGAGGAAGGTGGAGAGGGTGGAGGACTGGAGGAACCAGAGGGGTCAAGGACACCACAAGAACATTGCCCACAGAATCAACTGACCAGGACTCAGGTGAGCTCATAGAGATCAGGGAGCCTGTGAGAGTCTGACCTAGGTCCTCTGCATATATGTTAAGATTGTGTAGCTTGGTGGGTTTGGGGGATCCCTAACAGTGGGTCAGGTGCTATCTCTGACTCTTTTGTCTGCCTTTGGGGACCCTTTTTCTCCTACTGAGTTGCCTTGTCCAGCCTTGATTTGAGAATATGTTCCTGGTCTTATTGTAGCTTGTTATTGTACATTTGGCTGATGTCCCTGGAAGGCCTTGCGGTGGTTTGAGTAGGTATGGCCCCATAGACTCATGTGTTTGAATGCTTGGCCCACAGGGAGTGGCACTATTAGGAGGTATTGTCTCGTTGGAGATGGCATGGCCTTGTTGGAGGAAGTGTGTCACTGTGGGGGTGGGATTTGAAGTTTCTTCTGCTCAAGGTACATCTAGTGTGGCACATAGTTTCCTTCGGCTGTCTTTGGATCAGGATGTAGAACTCTAAGCTCCTTCCCCTGCGCCATGTCTGCCAGCACACTGCCACGCTTCCACCATGATGACAATGGACTAAACCTCTGAAACTGTAAGCCAGCCCCAATGAAACAGTTTCCTTTATAAGAGTTGCCTTGGGGAGGTCGTCAAATATGGGGCACCAAGTTCATGTCAGAGTTAGTCCCTGCTCTCCACATAACTGTGGGAAATGTCCTGTCCATTGGCTAGATCAGAGTAGGGGTTCGATGTTTACTACTTGTATTGTCCTTGGTTAGTGCAATAGTTTGAGCAGACCACCCTGGGGCCTGAAGAAAGAATAAGCAGGCTACCAAGATGAGACATGATAGCCTATGACCATAAGGTGGGGGAGGAGATCCCCTTGGTCATAGACCTAGGGAAGGGGCATAGGGTGAAAGGGGGAGGGAGGGAGGGAGGAATGGAAGGATACAAGTGATGGGATAACAATTGAGTTATAATCTGAATAAATTAACAAAATTTAAAAAAAAAGAAACGTACTTCCCATATGAGTAACAATTAACTTACAAAAAAAAAAAAGAATTGCCTTGATCATGGTGTCTCTTCACAGCCACTGAACCCAAACTAAGGTAGGCCTGCTCTTTACTAAGGCAGGTAAGTTGGGTAGGGGGGAGAAAGACTGGGAGGGAGGGGGAACTGCATATTTAGTTAGAATGCAATACATAAGAGATTTTTTTTTAAAAGAATGGGCCTTTTTCTTCAGAAGACCTTTCTACCAAGCAAAATATGGCTATTTTTTTACTATTTTTCTTTTATTTAAAATAGATTTTTATACAATATATTCCGATTACTGTTTTTCCTCCTAAAACCCCTCCCAAATACTCCCCTCCCATACAAATCCACACCTTTCCCCTCTCTCTCCTCTCTCCCCCCTCTACCTCTCCTCTCCTTTCTTTCCCTCCCTCCCTCTCTCTCTCCCCTCTCCTCTCTCTGCTCTCTCTAAAAACAATAATAAAATAAGATAAAACAACAAACTATAATAGGATAAAACAAGCAGAAGAGAGACAAAGAAAAAGCCCAAGAAACACATATAGCTACAGAGACACACATTCATACACAGAGAAATCCCATAAAAACATAAACACGGAAATCTCACTATATACTCTATGACAATTTCTTTATAAAAAGTTGTGAAGGATAATTTTATGTCAGCTTGATGGAGTCATTTGAGAGGAGGAGACCCCCAACTGAGAAAATGCCTCCGTAATATTAAATGGGCTTCCGTTGAGCTTATAGGGCATTTTCTTAACTGGTGATTGATGGGGGAGGACCCAGCCCATCGTAGGTGGTGCCACCCCTAGCATACTCGTCCTGAGTTCCATAAGAAAGCAGGCTGAGCAAGCCAATGGGGAGCAAGCCAGTAAGCAGCATCCTCCACTGCTTCTGCATCAGCTCCTGCCTCCAGGTTCCTGCCCTATTTGAGTTCTGTCTTGACTCCTTTCAATGATGAACAGTGCCATGGAAATATAAGATGAATAAACCTTTTCCTACCCAAGTTTCTTTGATTATGGTGTTTCACCATAGCAACAGTCACCCTGGCTACAACAGAAATCCTATCTGAGGGCTGGAAAGGCGCCTGCTGCCAAACCTGCCGATCAGAGTTCAATCCCTAAATCCCACATGGTGAAGGCTGAGAACTGACTCAAATCGTCTCCTCATTTCCATTCAAACCATGGCACACATACCCGCACACACACATGCAAGACACATACAAATTAATTTTAATTAATTTTTAAAGCCTATCCTATCTGAGCCATCAGTAGATGCGGCGTTTTTGGCTCTCCTATTTTATGAGAGAAGCCACATGGCAAGCAGTATGACAAGCCGTACGACATCCATCAGAGTTTAGAGGAAGCAACTGGTTTAGACTAGTTTTCTACACAACCCTCCAGCAGACCAGACGAAACCAGAATGAAATCACTGTGCCAAATGCTATGCTGAGTCAGTATGATGTCACAAATGTCCTCAATCTTAACGCTCTAAAGAAGTCTTTGAAATGGCCAACACACTTTTTAACGTTTCTGTTTTCTCAACTCTTTCCTGCCCACAGGAGTAAGGTTTGTTTGTTTGTTTGTTTGTTTGGTGTTTTTTTTTTTTTTTTTTTTTTTTTTTTTGTGCTAGTGTTAACCAAAAATTGTGTTTCCTAGACTGAGATTCTGCCTGGTTGTAGAGTTATAGTAAGGGCAACTTGATTCTTACACCAATTTTGCTGCACGTTTCTATTTTCACACTATAAATAGAATTAGGAATGGAAAAAGGGGCTGATGAGGCAGATTCCAAATTGCAAGCTATATAAAAGCAGCCTTGAATTCTGACCCTGTTGTCAGTGATAGCGGGCTCAGGGCAAAGACCAGCACAAGTAGGTCCCACACTGGATGATGCCCTGAAGACCCGTCTAATTGGAGCAGAGCCTCTAATCACCGACATCACCTGACCCCTCCAGCCCTCCATCCTCCTCCTGCATCTTGAGCTTGACTCAGTTGCAGTTCACTCTTTCATCAAAAGGATGTGGCTGAGTTGCAACCTGGGGCTCTGTGGGAGCATGAATACTCCTTCAAGACTGGTATATGATTCTATACCCTATAGATCGGCAAGCCCCTCTTACACAAACCTGCATCATATTCCCCAGATGATGTAAGGCTCAGCAAACTACTCCAGAGCTTCAGGTGAGGCAGGAAGCCATAGCTCCCCCCTTCAAGCTGCCCCACTGCAGAAGAACCCTGATCCCCACTAGTGGAAGACAGGTGGATTTGGGGAGTAGGGTTCTCACAGTCAGGGTACACTCTAGAGTTTCTGTGGTCTCTTGTTTATAAGGAATGGGGATGGAGGGGGAAGTTTGCAAATACACTTTTTGTTGTTGTTGTTGTTGTTTTCTCACTGTGCCATACTTCACACTGTTTGATAACAATCCATTAAGCGTCTAGCTCCCCTTTGCGCGTCTGGCGCGTTGCAAATGATTAGATCTTCCGTGATTGATGGGCAGCTCCCCTTTGCGCGTCTGGCGCGTTGCAAATGATTAGATCTTCCGTGATTGATGGGCAGGTTGAATCTTTCCACATTTTGTTTCTGCCATCCTAATATAAATGCTGAAAGCAAAGGCTTTCAAACGTGTCCATAAAGATAAAAGAGTATCCTGGCTTGGTCTTCAAAAGCACCAGTCAGGAAAGCGTGATCATGCATAGAGGCAAGCTAGCTCTCTGCAACACCAGCTTGTCCCTGGAGGAATTGTAAATCTACCTGCTAAATGGGAACACTCTCACTACGCATATGTATCACATGGATTGCAAAAGGCTTTGAATGTGAGACGTACCTGACACGGGAACAATGAAAGCCTGAGCTGAGTTCCAGCTTCTGGTTACTTGACAAGAGACACATTTTCTTTGCAGATTTCAAAGATGTTAAAAAATGTTTAGTTAAGACTCCAGATGGCAGAATACATTAACTTTAAGCTTTAGAATTATTAATGTAGTTTGCAGCTATGCTGTCAGCTATTGTATTTTCTGATGTAAATGTGGTGCAAATAAGAAGAGAGATAACATTTCTGTTGCGTTTCACAATCCTCAGCAGCCTAACAGAGGGTTACCCTGGAGAGTCAGCTAGATTCCCTGACACATTAGAAACTCAAACCCAATGGAAGGAAGAACTGCAAAGAGAGATTTGACAGTCCTTTTAAAAATTACATAGGCAAAAAGATTAACACACCACTCTAGTGTTATTTAGTGGTTTATACACTAAACCGGCAAAGACATTTAGATATATTTGTGACGTTGTAAAGGAAATGTTATGTTCTCGGGAGAGGAATTCTGTCATTTTAGAATGGTGAACAGGGACTTTAACAGTGTATCCTATGTTGTGCGTGATTTGCACATCTGCACCATGGTCCCAAAATTTGCAGCCCAAACTGTGCTCTAGAGAAAATTACCTGATGAAGATGGATATGCCATATTTTCTTCATTCAACATATATGGAGTGGCATGCAAATAAAGAATTATCACTATAATAAATTTTCTACATAGAAAAATCTTCCAAAACAAGAAATCCCATAGAGAATATTGTGAGGAGCTGGGGGTGGGGGTGGGGAGAATGAGCACAGCAGCTGGAGGCATAAGCAGTTAAGGAAATGTCAGTGTGATTGACTGCCAGACATATAACTCACAGATAGCTGAAGAAACACATATCAGGACGGTGACAGTACAACTGATTACACCTCCTGGGACACTTTTCCTGATATGATGGCCAATGGAAGTAATGACAACCATCCTGCTCAGTCAAACAAACAAAAGCGCCTGGACCTCAATTAGCTCCACGTTCTGGTATGCTTCTCAGGGTTTCTGTGACCTTCACCTCCAAAAAGTAACTTGCATTGGTTGGCCAAAGATGCTCTTGGGCCTGGTATGGTAGTTCAGGCCTATAATCTCAACATGTGAAAGGCAGAAACAGAAGGGTCGTGAATTCAAGGCCGGCTGTGGCTACATAGTGAGAGACTGTGACTTTAAAAAAAAAAATGGTATTCTGGGTGGTGGAAAAGGGGGCTCAAGGCAAAGAGAAAAATCTTCAAACATGAATTATACAGTCACTAAAGTTTACTATAGTGCAAAAACAAGAAAACCTAGGGCAATGTAGGCATAAGGTTATTATATAGTTTAAATTCTGATTTTTTTTGTAAACTCTGCTCCCCAATTGTCCCCTGGATATGTCAATAAAGTAGTTTACAGCCAATCAAGGAGCAGGGTAGAGAATAGGGCTAGACTTCCTGCCAGACAGAAGAGGAAGCAGGAGACTCAGCCTGGGAGTGGAGGGAAGTCCAAGGAAGATCAGGAGGGAGGAGGGGGAGCCCATAGCGATGCAAAATGCCAGTATCACTGTGATGTTTGCTGGGAGCTGGACAAAACAACAGAGAGAATTAAGAATAGGCAGAAACTGCTCAAGATTGTGTTGTGAAGCTTATTTTTAAACAAATATTAAAGAGTCTCAGTTATTTGTGTGTTGGCCGGGTTAAGGAATAAGCTAAGAGAAACAAACACTGTTTTATAAAAATAATTTCAACGGAGCAGTAGTTCTTAAGCTGTGGGTCACAAGCCCTTTAGAGGCTGACCATGCCCTTTCACAGGGGCTACATATCAGATGTTTACATTACAACTCCTAACAGTAGCAAAATTACAGCTATGAAATAGCAACAGAAATAATTTTATGGTTGAGGGGTCACCACAGCATGAGGAACTGTATCAAAGGGGCGCAGTGTTAGGAAGGTTGAGAACCACTGCTCTGGAGAGTATTAGCTGGCATGGAAGTAAGCTGCCCTTCATGTGCAAAGGGGCAAACAGCATCTGCTTCCTCTCTCTCTACCCTTGCTATCATTCTAGAAAATATCAGAGGGCCATATTAAGAGAGGCTAATGTTATTTTCATGTGTATTTCTGTGATCCTTAGTACCATACACATTGAATAGATAATACAAGGTTATTTGGTTTCAGAGCAATTCATTTCATCTTATTTCTAATCCTCTGCTACCTAAGACTTAAAAACAAAAACAAAAACAAAACAAACAAACAAACTACCCAGGAGAGTCAGCTAGATTCTCTGACACATTAGAAACTTAAAACAAAAACAAATGGAATTTTCCTTGTAACTAGATCTAGAGTTAAATGTTGCATCATAAACATAGCTAAAGAATGCTCATTTTCCATATTCTTAAGAGGAAATCATTCAAAAGCAGAAAAAAAAAAGAAGAGGTAGTTAAAAGTGAAGCTAAAATCCTGGCAGAACCAGGAACTATAAGCCCTATAGTTATTATATCAAATATATGAGCTACTGAAAAGGAGCCAGGACCAAGTGAAAATGAGTGGGAGACAGACAGAGGAGACGCTGTGGAAAGCAGTCTGTACAGTCTAGCTTTATGTCAATTTGGCATAAGCCGTAGTCATCTGAGAGGAAGGAACCTTCTTAACTGAGCAACTATCTACATAAGATTAGGCTATAAGGCAAGCCGGGGGTGATTGATAGGGGTTAAGGGAATCCCAATGTGGGTGGGGTTATCCCTAAACTGGTGGTTCTGGGTTCTCTATGAGAGAGCAAGACCATTTGAGCTATGGAGAGCAAGATGGCAGGCAGTATCCCCTGTGGCTTCTGCATCAGCTCCTGCCTCCAGGTTCCTACCCTGTTTGAGTTCCTGTCTTGACTTCCTGCAATAGTGGATAACAATGTAGAAGTATAAGCCAAACAAACCCTTTCCTCCAGAACCTTTTTGGTTTTTTGTCATAGTGTTTCACCATAGAGAAAGTAACCCTGACCTAGACAAGGTCTCGGTGATGATGAGAGGACTAACAGGTGGGAAGCTGCAGAGTACTGACTGGACCAGACCACACTGCCTACGGCTGTGCCCATGGACTCTTGTGATGTGAACACTGAAAAATGCGAGGTAGAAGACACTTAAATTTTGTCTCACATACTAATTCTCAAGAGCTGAACATCCAGGTCAATTTTTAAATGAAAGCCAGTGGAAAGGTCAGAATAGCCTTTGAGTCAACCCTGCCCTCAGTGTTTTCCAACACTACTCTTCAGCATGGGTGACAGGTCCAGCATCTTACACACATCAGTGTTAATGGATACAAGCCTATCCCAGAGTCTGCTTATGGGACATTTACAAAACAGTCTTCTACGTGTGGCATACACTGTGCTCACTAGTACAATTTCTCTTTCATTCCTGGGACTACAGAAGATCAGAATCCCAGGGCCTTTGGTAGGGACTGCAGAGACATTTAACTGGTTACAGCATGAAACTCAGAGACCGCTGAATGCATGACCATGGAAGGGATTGCTATGTCACCTACTCCAAGGCTCAGATTGTATCACGAAGATGGGGTGGAAAAGATGTAAGAGCCAAATGAAGGAGTTGAGTGAGCAGGACCTTGTCTTTGGGATGTAGCATCACTGTTGCCTCCTTGAGCTCACAAGAGCTGTGATACAGGAACAAGACCTGTGTAAGAGGGACCTGTCAACATCCTTCATGGCAGAGGAAAAAGGGCCTTGAGCTCCCCACTCCCAGGACCTATACCCAAGATCATGGTAATGGGGCAGGGCCAGGGAGAGGGGTGCCCAAGAGGCTCCACCCCTCCCTGAGCATCAATGGGCACTTAATGCTACTGTAAATAATCTTTCAACCAGTACCCTGTAGGCAACGCTAATCAAACTCACTGGGTCAACAAAATAAGCAATAAAGACATGGAAGTAGAAGAGGGACTAGGTGGGGAGGGGAAGAGAATCAACAGGAGTGAGGGTGGGATAGTTTAGCGTGGTGAGGGAAGATAGGGTAGAAATACATGGCATGCATCTATGGAAATGCCACAATAAAACCCGTTATTATGCGTAATCTGCATATATAATGAAAAGAAATTAACTAAAATGATGCCCAAGCCCCTGCACCAGACCAGATCAGACCAATAACTATGAGCAGGAATTACATGGTTGGAGGGCTAAGCTGAAAGTGGAGGATTTTTTGTTATGGCACAACATGAGGATGGCATCACGTGGTGGGGGGAGGCTGAAAAGGAGAGGGGGATGCCTGCCTTACAATGGAGCCACTGTCAAGATAATAGCATCAATCCATTCAGGCAGGGGCCTTGAATGACCCACTTTCAGTTAGCATCTCAGTAGCACTTAAATTTCAACATGCATTTTGGAGGAGACAATTTAAAGCTGGTAAGGAACTGGCCTCAGAAGGAGCAGTGGTTCACCGCCCCTCCCAGCAAACACAAAGGCTATTATGACATCAAGAAATAAATGTTTATACGCCACTGTGGTGGGGGAGGTGTTTGTTATCACATATTTATTCAGACTTATAGGAATCTGAAGCAGAAGTGGGGAGAAACAGTGTCACAAAAATCTAAAGCAGAAAGCACTGACATAAGCCGCACAAGATGAGAAACTAGGATGTTCAAGTTATTTATTAGTCACAGGAAGAAGAAAGTCAGACCATGTGCCCATGAGGCCAGAAAGGGGAGCAGAAAGGTAGGTGGTTTATAAACTACAGCCAACCATTTCTGCCATTTTCAAAAGTAAATGAGTTGAATTTAGAAAGTCACCAGGCTGCCTAACACAGAGGACGGAAAGAGAAATGACATATCACAATAGTTGAAGCCTTCAGATATTTGTTCTCTGGGTTTAGAACCAACCACCCTCCAGAGCTAGAAGCAGGAGAGAAACTAGTGCGTATCGATTGCATTGGAGAGTGTAGCCTATGATTAGAATGCGCGTCCCTTCCTTGGTTAAGTGTAAGCTTGCACCACACATGGGCAGAAACTGAAAGCACTCTCTGATGACCTCCCTAAAGAGCTTCAATTCAAGCACATTTCCTAACAGTGAAGAAGCCATATTTGAAACTATGTTATGTTTTCTAGCTACCGAATAACAGGTGGTAAAACTAGAATTAATTAATAGCTCAAATGATGTGGAGATAAGCAGCTTATCAAACAACTTGAGTCAAAGATCATTACAACCTTAAATTGCCAAATTCCGTGGAAATGCAGACAGTAGAACACCACTCTTTGCTAAGTACCCATGATTCAAGCACTTGACAGGAGGGTCAGAAACTCCAGGTCAACCTTGTCTACATAGTGAGTTCAAGGCCAGCTTCAGCTGCATGAGACCTTATTAAACAAACAAAACAACAAAAGCCACTCACACGAATACATGCGATTTACCCAGAGAAAATGCCAAAGCTTTACATATGTAAGTACTAGCATCACTAACTATGAAGGGGGAAATTTTTAAATAAAACATCAAATAACAACAGAACCAAGAAGTAAATTAGTTTCTCAGAGGACTTCGGGAAGATACGGAACTTGCAGCCAGACCCTGGGCCAAGAGCTGATGCACCAACCAAGGACAACGCAGACAGAGTACCTAGACCTCCTGTTCAGATGTAGCTGATTCTCCATGTGTGTGGGGAGGAGGGAGAGGGAGGACTGCCTCTGACATGAACTCTGGTGCCTGCAATTTGATCACTACCCTTGGCAGGGGGGTCTTGCAGGCATACA
Source organism: Acomys minous (assembly GCF_964271855.1). NCBI lineage: Eukaryota > Metazoa > Chordata > Mammalia > Rodentia > Muridae > Acomys > Acomys minous. Next base: position 36,184,466 of record NC_140484.1, on the reverse strand, counting down.
GAAAAAGGGGATGCAGATACCCTGTTGAGACCTGATAGACTGTGATCAGATGGTGGGGGAGGAGCCTCCCCGGCCTCCCCATCCTCGCCCCCCTCCCTGGCCTGGCTAGGTAGGGGAGGGGAATAAGATGGAGTGAGGGTGGGAACTGGAGGAATGAGGAGGGGATAACAATCGAGATGTAATATGAATAAATTATAATAAATAAATACATTAAAAACAGGAAAAAAAGAAAAAAGAAATAAATGACTAAGTAAACCACAAAAGTCACTATTTGTTGAGTCAAGGAAAAGCAGGGAGTTTGGATTGATACAGTATCCATACTATAGAATAGTAGCAAACAGAAAAAAGAAACAAGCCTTGGAAACAGTATACTAAGTCACAAAAATCCAGTTTTGTCACATGTATCAGTTCTGCAGCTCCCTTTCTATGAAGCGAAAGGCAACTGTATAAAGACAGAAAATAGCTTAGTGCTTGCTGGGGCTTGGATGTGAGGGCTAGGGCATGTTTGGAAGGAATGTCCAAGGGGCGAAGAGGTTCAATGGGGGAGAGTATTAGTTATCTTTCTCTTGCTGCAGTTAAGCACCATGACCAAGACAACTTACAGATAGGAGAGTTTATTGTGGCGTATGGCTCCAGAAGGATCAGAGTACACTCCTAATAGAAACAAGAAATTGGTCGTAGTGGCAGACATGCTCCCGTGAATGCAGTAAACTCGATGAATTTTGTATTCTAAAGGGTTAATCTGTGTAAAATGGGACTTATAACAATATATCATTTCAGGAGATGGGATACAGCTCAGATGGTAAAGTGCTTGTTTGCCTGATATGCACAAGGCTTTGAGTTCAATCCACACACTGCATAAAACTGTATGTGGATGTATGTCTATAATCCCAGCGCTTAGGAGATGGAGGCAAGAGGATCAGGCGTGCAAGAGGATCCTCAGCTATGCAAGGAGTCTAAGGCCAGTCCATATATATGTACATGTATGTGTGTGTGTGTGAAATGTATGTATGCATGTATGCGTGCATGCATGTATGTATGTGTGTATGTGTGCATAGAAATAGAAATCTTAAACCCTACATTTCCAAAATTCTATGCATATATATTTAAAGCTAGGCGCCATACAGAACTTGCAAAGAAAAAAATTATCAAAATTTCTCCTAGTGGAAACAAAAAGCCACAATAGATGATTACTAAGGCCGAAACAGAGAAAGTTTTCAAGTAGCAAATACTTATCCTTCAGGACATTATCAGTCCCAGATGGTTTTATAGGGGGAAGACACTTCAAATCTGTGTCTGACACATGACAGGACATTTGACATGCTGTGTCCAGTCTATTTGTGGAACAGCACTGGCAAGTGCAGGAGCAGTGAGGGTGGGTGTGCTCAGTAGAGTTTCTACTGCGCTGATGAAACCATAGTCAATCATATGGGGAGGAAAGAGTTTATATTTTTAAGATGTATTTATATATTATTTATACAATATTCTGCCTGCATGTCTGCCTACACACCAGAAGAGGGCACCAGATCTTATTAGAGATGGTTATGAGCCACCATTTGGTTGCTGGGAATTGACCTCAAGACCACTGGAAGAGCAGCCAGTGCTCTTAACCTCTGATCCATCTCTTCAGCCTGCATCCTGCTTTCTTAGAGAACCACCACCTCACATGTGTCACATGTGGCGACACCAACAATGGGCTGGGCCCTTCCCATCCATCACTAATTAAATGCCCCATAGCCAGATCTTATGGAGGCATTTTCTCAATGGAGGTTTCCTCCTTTCAGATAACTCTAGTGATGTCTAGGTGACATAAAACTACCCAGCACAATGGGCCAGTAGATGAACCTGAATTCACCACCTTGACTTTGACATTAGTATATCTCAAGAAAACGTAGCTCCCAGAACACTTCTGTTTCTTAAAGGATTGCTTAATATACAAAGAAAAATGCCAATTTCAAGAGTGGCGTTATCTATATAGACTAATATTTTTTAGATTCAGCTGGTAAGGCCAGGCCAGCCTGGCTATGTAGCAGAGAATAACCTTGAACTTTTGACCCTCCTTCCCTTACCTCCCAAGTTCTGGCATGTGACACTACACCAAATTTTATTCCTTCTTGAATATCAAATCCAGAGCTTTGTGCATGCTAGGCAAGCACTCTATCAACTCAGCTACACCCCAGACTATCTTTTTTTTTTTTAATGTTTAGTGTGTGAGTGTGCCTGTGTGCACATTCATATGTGACCCATGCTTGAGTATTCAGTTGTGCACATGTGCACAGAGGCTAGAAAAGATCATCAGCTGTCTTCTTTTATTATCTTTCATCTTTTCCTTTGAGGTGAAGCCTCTCCCTAAAGGCAATACTACTGCTTTCTCAGCTAAGCTGGAAACCTGCAATCCCCAGAGATCCTCCAGTCTCCATCCCAGTCAAAGATGAGTTCACAGGCCTGCATAGGATGCTCAGCTTTCTGTATGAGTACTGGGATCCAAACTCTGCATCTCACAATTATGCAGCAAGCACTCATAACCACTGAGCCATCTCTTCAGTTCCTAATTAATTACGCTTTCGTTTATTTTACTTATTGTATGCAGACATATGTGCATGGACAACCTTGAGGAATTGGTTATCACACTCCAGTACATAGGTTCCTGGGACTGAGTTTAGGTCGTCAGGCTTGGCAAAAAAGCACTACTTTTTCAGCCACCCAGTAGCTCTTCTCTAGATGGTGGGGCCAAGATAATGATCTCTGAGAAACTTTACCTCATCTGCCAGGCCTAAGACACATGCTTCTCCTCAATGCCCCCAACGGGTCAGGAGAGGAGGCATATAGGGAGAGAGGTCGTGAGACTAACATGTGAAAAAAAAGTCAACTGGCGTAGATACAAAGCCTTCCCTCCTGAGCTGTAGAATTGCAGAGTATGGAGTAGAGAAGCCCTCCCCTCCCCCATACACAAACAGAAGGCAGGCACTATGAAAATGACTTATAAAGCACCAAAACTCACGAGGCCCTGGGCCCTTGAGCATCTGTCTTCCCAGCTTGCACCCTCAAGAGAACCGTTTCCATTTCTCAATAAACCGTTTCTATTGTTATCCGTGTGTCTCTGTTCCAATTCATTGTTCTGAGTCACAGGACCTAGGAATCTCAGTGGGTGGGGTCTGGGCTTTGATCCATGCCTCATAACCAGGACGCCCTGCTTATTTTAGTCTTAACTGTAGCACAGGCCATCCGTTCTGCAGCCAGTCACTTAGCCCTCCCCACTGCTGCCTCACTTCCCCCTAGTGGGCCTGCCTTGTCAGGCCACCATAGAATAGGATGCATTCAGTCCTGATGTGATTTGATGTCCTAAGGAGGGGTAGGTGTGTGGGGGGGGAGGGGCTCCCTTTTCCTGAGGGGTAGGGGAGGAGGGAAAGGAAGAATAAGGAGGAAAGGTAGGCCTGGGGGGGAGAGGAAGGAGGAGCCACAATTGGAATGTAAAGTTAATTAATTAAAACAAGAAAAATAAAATAAAACTGAAAAAAAAGTGGCACCCACAAAAAGCCCTTCATCCGAGGGGACCATAGTTGAGGAAAAGTTTGAATTTTCGAGTTCATATAACACTTCTGGCTTCTGGGTGAGCAATTTGAAGTTTTCCTAAATGTTTAAAAGTTGTTTTAATTTGCTTGTTTTTGGTGTTGGTCTTTCTGCTTTGTTTTGTTGGGTAAGGTGAGAGGGTGTTATATTTTAGGGTAGGGAATTGTATCCCTCCCTCCTTCCCTCCCTCCTTCCCTCCCTCCCTTCCTTCCTTCCTTTCTTCCTTCCTTCCTTCCTTCCTTCTTTCCAATCTTCTTTCAGATAAGGTCTTGCTGTGTAGCCCAGGCTGGCCCTGACCTCTCAGGACTCTTGATTCAGAGTGCTAGGATCCCTGCTTGCACCACTACATCTAGTTTGCACTGAGAAAATTGTGACAAGTTATTAACTCTTACATTTTAATCTCAAAATAATCTTACCAATAACTTCTATGTAAATAGACTAAATTATTTGTGCTAAAATTTAGAGAGCAGTAAATAGTGTTGTATTAATTCTTCCATTTTATTGAAGGTTTAACAATCTGGTTAGAGATTTAACATCTTACCAAAGAAGCATATTGCGTTCCTGCCAATCAATTATCTTCGTTAATGCACAAACTATTAAATCACAAAAGAAAATATAAAGCATGACTAATAACAATTAAAACATAATTGTATTTCAAAATGAAATGAAAGAAACCGAGCAAAGGAAGATTAATGCCTATCAAAAACAATATAACAATATTTAAATTTTTTCAAAGCATCAGAAAAATGTTCCTACCTAATCTATGTACACGGTTTCTTTTTCTGTTCACTACGTCTAACTTAATTTTTTGTTTTGTTTTTACCAATACTTGGGAGGTGCAGTTTTAGCAAGAGAGGAGAATTTTAAAGTAAAATAAACTCAAAAATGTGTGTGGAGGGGGAATCTCAGAATATTAATGTATTTTGTTCTAAACATTTGCTATAAAGCTGAATGCATGGAATATGGGATCTTTCTCCAGACAATAGCTGTCTCTGGGATCTCGAGTCCATCACATCTTCTTTCTCCTATGTACATGTCTCGATGCCACCTGGAGAGGTACCAAGTTTCAATTTGATGATCCCAAACAGACATTTGGCCTGGGGGCATACAACTGACTTGGGATCTTTACAATTGGAGGTGAAACTACCTTAAAGCCAGGCTACGTAACTCACCCATTTCTACAGCGACAGTCATGTTTCCCCTACTCTTCCATGAGAAGACGAAGAACAGGTGCCGAGAGTAGAGGAATGAGTGAGGAACCAGTGCCCCTTGCCCCACTGTTCCTAAGATTCAGTAGCCAACCCTACAGGATGTCATGTGTTACTCCATTTGTCTTAAGCTAGTAAGAGCTATCTGCCGTTTATAACCAAAAGGGGTCTGATTGATGAGCATGGGAAATGGTGTCAAGGATGGGGGACTTGCAGAGATATTTGCTTAACTACCTCCAGTGCTGTTTAAAGAACAAATGAAGATCTGGGCCTGGAGTAGTAGTATATGCCTTTAGTCTCAGCACTTTGGAGACAGAGGTAGGCAGATTCCTATGGTCAAATCCAGCCTTGTCTGAGTTTCAGGGCAGCCAGAGCTCCATAGTGAGAATATGTCTCAAAAGTCTGAGCCTGTACTTAAGTGTGTGTGTGTGTATGTGTGTGTGTGTGTGTGTGTGTGTGTGTGTGTATGTATGTATGTGTCTCCACAGCCTAAATCTCAGTATCAAACTATCACTAAGCTCCACTTTCTTCTCGCCCCTTCCTCTCCCCTAATACCTTCATCTAGAACAGTGGTTCTCAACCTTCCTAATGCTGTGACCCTTTAATACGGTCCCTCATGCTGTGATGACCCCCCCCAAGCATAAAATTATTCCACTGCTACTTCATAATTGTGATTTTGCTACTGGTATGAACTGCAATGTAAGTATCTGAGATGCAACCCTAGTGAAAGGGTCATTTGACCCCAAAGGGATCATGATCAACAGATGGAGAACCACTGGTTAGGAGCTCACCAGTGTAAGAAGCAGCAAAGTCTAATGAAATCAGACTCAAGATTCTGAAAGATTACATCCCCATGGTGATGAGGATCCCTGCCATCTCAATTAGGACAACATAAGGATGGGGAGTTGTCTGGAGGCAGAGGTCTCTCTACATAACAATATCTTTCTAATTTCAAGCTTGTCTCCCCAAATGGCAAAATGCCTGTACTCTGCCTCTCAAGGGCCTGAAATTTTCTACCCCCTTACAACACAATCTGACAAGAACAACTCAAGTAGGAGGGAGCACGTGTTCTGCTCACAGTTTCAGAGGCTCCAGTCTGTGGTTGCTTGACCCAAGTGCTGAGGCAAGACACTCTGACAGGAAAAGGCCCTGGGTGAGGGGGCTTCTTCACCTCATTGCAAACAGGAAACTAAGGAGGAGACAGGAGGGGGCAGGGACAAGATATCCCCCAAAGCCCAGCCATTGGGACCTACTTCCCCCAGGTAAGTCTCACTTAGAATGCCAGAAACCTCCCCCAAAAGCACCGGGTGCTAGGGATCAAGTGTTTAAGCCAAGATCCTGAAGGCTGGTGCAGACAATTTCACACTCAAACCATAGCACTCTTTCCTGCAAAACTGTTATCCTTACAAATGCCAGCTAAACAAAAAAGACTTCCATGCAGGTGGCACCATGAAAATGCCATAAGCATTAGGTTTATCAAGACAGCATTTGATTGGTTCCATCAAAGAGAACAGCATTGGTGAGGGGCGATAGGAGCCCCAGGGTGAAGAAGGCAAAGCCTCTTGAATTTCATTTTAAAAAGAAAAAAAGAAAGCGCTTCATTCCCCCAAAAAACTACTTCATTCAAAAAGCAATGGGAGGCAACAGCATGAGTATATTGAGGAATGAAAACATAGACTAGATTCAAAATAACTGTGGCGTAGGAGCTACTGTCACAGCACACAGACGCGAATGGAAGGGTAGCTAAACCAAATGAGTGTGCATCATGATTCCTACCCAGCAAAAAAACCACCCAGCAATTAAAAAGATATTTTTAAAGATTCGTAATAAGCCATTTAGAGTGAGTCGGATTCTGAAAAAGGGAAAGTATTATGAATACATTCTGATCACTTAGGGAATGAGTGCTTCACAGGAAAAGCTCTGGAGAATGCTGTCGATTGTTAACAGGGCGTTGACAATAGTCTCACTGTAAAATCAATCCATATCCTGTATGGAAGATGTAGACGTAGCAAAGGAAAAAAGAGGAGGCTAGTCTGCGATGCTAATTTTGTTGTGGTACATACCAATGTCCTCCTGATGAAGACTCCTGTACATTTTAAATAACAAGGCTCTAAAGCACGCTTGTTTTGTTTAATTAGTATACATGTATTATACAAGATAATAGATTTTTATCATGACATTTCCATCCACGGATGTCACGTACTTTAGTCATATTGCACCCCCATCTTTCTCTGGACATTCCTTCCCTTCCCACTGACCTCCTTCCTGTTTCCAAATTATCTCCCCTTTCTGCTTTCAAATTCTTTATTATTATTATTATTATTATTATTATTATTATATTATTATTATTATTAAGACCATTCCAGAAATTTGAGAAAATGTAAAATTTGTTTTTTGAGTCTAGCTTATTTCACATGACATCATGACATCTCCAGTTCTACCCAAATGTTAAAATTTAAAAACTTTCTTAGAATGACGTGGTGTCGCCAGGCACTAGTCCTCATACATTGCTGGGTTCCCTTTAGAATAACTTCCACTCTAATAAACCGGAGGCCTCCACATCTGTCTTGGGATGGGTTAGGAGGCCTCCACATCTGTCTTGGGATGGGTTAGGTGGCCTCCACATCTGCCTTGGATGGGTTAGGAGGACTCCGCATCTGCCTTGGGATGAGTTAGGGTTGTTTCCGCAGAAATATGGCAAACAAGCATTGCTACTGAGAAAATAAATGAAGATTTTTGGTCCTGAGTAAGATGCTTAAAAGCCAGCATTGTTGAGAAATAAGAACTAATTTTTTAAAACTTTATAATTTGCCTTCCAAAGACAAACACTACAGAAACTGAATGAGGGGCTTTGATATACGTAGGCCAAGAGGAGGGAGCTATCCTGGGTGTTACAGCTTTTAAAAGAACAGTCTCCCACAGTCTTGTATTTTTTTGTCCAGGTGGTCCCTAGCTGCTGGAGAAGTTGTAGGAACTTTAGGTGAGGCAGAGGTGGAGGAAGTAGATCATCGTATGTGTGGTGGGAGTGGGCTTCATCAAATGTGCACACACCGTGTCTCAAGCTCAAGTCTGCAGCCACCATCCCCGTCATGGCAAACTGTACACTCTGAACCATGGACCAAAATAAACTTCTCCTTTCTTCAATTTACTTCTGACACACATTTAGTGACCATGATGATAAACACTAACAGAACAGAGCATATGCAGTCCACTTAGGTGGAACCTGGGCTGTCAGTGAGCTGCAGACCACCGTGCTGAGCCTGGCTCAGGTAGCTGCTGCAGAACCAACTGGAGCCAAGTTGGGAATAAATCTGCAAGCACACATACCACGTCTTCAAAAAAGGATAAATTCACCAGCAGCAGGCAGAGGAGTGGGAGGAGAATGGGGACAAGGAAGTTGCCACGCTTCTGGAAGGCAAACCCACCTCCACTACTGGCTGCCACACAGCCCTGCTCCCTTGATACATACGAGAGGAACTGGAGGAAGGAGAATGTGGAGGAAGGAAACCTGGAAAGAGTGGGTTCTGTTCCGAAGTTGACGGTTTTAATCTAAAACAAGTCGTTTAAAGTTAGAGAGGGGGAGATAAGCTTTAATTGGCCTGTTGAGATTTGTCTGAAGTAGGCAACAGTTAAAAAGTCATGAGGATCAGTTGTAGGAAATAAATTTTATTATATGCATATGGATCGTATGCAAATTTTTACTGGTTTTTTTTTTTTTAAACAGTCATCTCTATATGTAGCCCAGAGAAACTGTGAACTCAAAGCGATCTCCCTGCCTCAGAATGCCAGGTGCTAGGACTGCAGGCGTGGGCCACCAAACCCACTGGTACGCAAATGTTGGATTTCGCTTCCCACTAGATAGTAAATATATTTCCATGTCCTCAGTCTACTTTACACTATAATAAATGCACGTGTGACATCATAATTTGAACACTTGTCACACACATTATATTTATTTCTACTCTAATATGCGGTATTGTACCCATACAATTCAGGCAGGATACAAGGTTTCCTACCTTCAGTACTTTGAAAGTGCTAGTTCAGGATGTTTAGGATAAATAAGCTATACAAGTTCATTGTTAGTTGATCAAATCATGGCCAGGTTAATTACTAGTCTATTTCTATCACAAGAATATAGGTTTAACAGATAAAAAGATTCTACGGATATATAAGGTAAAATAGTTAGATAAGGTCTTCAAAAACCTCAGAGACTTACAGAATATGGCATTCAAAGATATTTTTATTAGTTTAAAGGTTCGTTGACAATAAGACAAGTTAACTCCTGGCAACACCCTGCCTACCTCAAAGAAGATGATGAGCATCAATGAACCTCCTTATGGAGATGGCTTCAAATGTGGCAAACAAGCCACCATAGAAAATATCCTCATTTCTGCCACTGACAGAATTCTGCCTAAATATGGGCAAGCTTGGATACAGGAAGAGTCTTAGGCCAAACTCTGCCGAGAAAGGGTAAGCAAGTCCTCAATAGTTCCTGCCTCACAAATATGTCTGTCAGATATATTGGGCCAGAAGGCTGAAGACGATGCTCCAGCATTATAGAGAGTTATGGATGTCTGCTCAGGCAGCAAACTGTCTCTGTAGTTCTTTTCACTTTGGAAGCTGCTAACCTGAACTCCTGTCTTCTCAGGTAATTAATTTTATTCCTTCTCAAGTCTCTGATGGATTTGAAGACTAGATAGTTTAGTTTTACAATTAAGCTTAGTTGTTTATGGGGTAAGATGTTTTTAGGTCTAGCTAGATGTTTTAAGTTGAGAGAAATGAGATATGATAGATATTGATTTACATTCAGAATTTTAGACTCGCCAAGATAGGAAAAATGTTTTCTTCAAGGTTGCCAAATACAAACAGCCAAAATACTACGATTGTAACATTTATATAATTCCTGATTGTTTCATGGTTATTCTTGCTTATGTAGTTTATTATATGTAAAAAATTAAGCCATAAAAAAATAAAACATCAAAAAATATTTTGAGTATTTGTAAGAAATAAAAATATTTCCTTGCAGTTTAAGTGCCTGTCCCGACCTTAACTCGAAAATCCCCTTAGGATCCACCAGTCCCTGGTGACGTGTCATGTATTGCAATTGAGATTTGCACAAGTCCATCCCCCATTTGTTAATTCTCCTCCGTTGCATTACTTGCTGTTCTATGTGACCAAAGACCTGACAAAAAAGCAACTTAAAGCAGGAAGCATTTATTTTAGCATCTACCATGAAGCGATACAGTCCAGAGTGGTGGAGAAGGCACGGCCACAAGAGCTGAGACACTTAGTCATACATCACCAACCGAAAGACAGATAAAAGGATGCCAGCTTTTCACTCACTCCAGTACCCCAGCCCATGGAACGGTGTGGCTCAGAGTCAGGGTCTGTCCTCCCACTTAGCTAAGCTTCTCTGGAAAAGCCATCATAGACTTGCTTAGTCTAAAACATGCTTTGTAGCTGATCCTAGATCTAACCGTGATTAAATGAGTAATCATCATGGAAGTCTAGTGTGTCACACTCTTCCAGATTCATGCACACAGGAAGGGACCAACATTTCAATCTTATCCTGCTGAACTGGGTTAGCTATGAAAATCAACTCTAGTTCTGTTAAGGGTTCATGATATACTATACATCTTACCTCAGGTTCTTATGAAAATGTATGATTCCAGAGTCCATGTTAAAATAATAGACAGGACATATTTATTGAAAATTTCTCTTGAGGTTCTGCGTCTGCGTTAAAGTTGGAGGCATGATGGAAGAGGAAGCCTTTGTGAACTTCAGTGACATACAAGCTAGAGCACATGGTTAAGAAGTGCTTTTTATCTTAGTGTGGGCTAAGAAGGGCTTTTTATCTTAGTGTGAGATGCAGGGGGACACTATCGGCCAGCAGAGCTTTACCTAACTCTAGTTTGGCCCTCAGTGATGTGAAGATTCTAAATACTTAGAGGGTCATCACCCACAAAAATCACTGATTAAACACAAAAAGGGTGACACATCAAATGAATCTAGGCACTCTGTTTTCTATGCAAGTATACAAAGATAGCCCAGCCCTTGGAATGGGGTGAGCCTTAAATGTGCATGCCCTCCCTGCTAAGGTAGCAGCAATGCAAATGTCTCAGAGTCTCACAGAAATAAGAATTTCCCCTTTACCTCTAGTTATTATCCATGCCCAAATTAGCTTTTGTAAAAATCTTTTTTTTAAAAAAAAATGAAGTTCCCTGCCCCCAGTGACTGCATTTAACTTCTCTTTTCCCTTTTATATTTTGTGTTATTATGGGGTAGGGGAGTGGCATGGGGAAAGTATAACACTCAAAGTCTTTAGTCTGTGGCTTAGGCGAGAAAGAAAAAAGATTAAAACTACAAATTTGTAAAAATTAATCTGAGTCCTTAAAACTAGATATTGCCATGGAGACCAGAGCAGGATCTGTCTCCATGGAGATCTGGATGATTTTTTTTCTTTATTATCATTTTTTACCAGATGCCAGTTTGGCCAAGGAACAAATGAAAATGAATGATGAATGAATGAATGAATGAATGAAGTCAAGGAGTAAATAAATTCTTCTCACATGAGAAAATGTATTAAAATAAGTATAATTTGTTCTGTTCCTTATTATTCCAATGAGTGGGAAGATATCCCAGGAGATAATTTTCTCTTACCTTATTCAAAATTTCTAATTGAAACCTCTTATAATATAGTTCCATAAATGCTACAGAAAGGAGTGAACAAAGATGACTTTGAGAAAAGGTATTTCTGATGCAAAGGGAGCAGGCCATGATGAGAGAGATAGGCTCTATTTCGTTACCACTCCAGCTTTGAGACAGAGATGCATCTTAGGGGATGTCATAGATTAATGGACCAGCGATACCCCTTACTTTCCATCCTTTATCATGTCTACCATGCATATCTCTATTTCAAATATGTGCAGTGAGGTCAAACAGACTTCTATTACATGCCAGATAGAGAGGAGGAAAACAACAATGAAGAGTAAACTGAGATTTCTCCTAGCTACACACTGCATTTGTACCTGCAAACATATAAGGTCCCTGATGCAAGTATATAAGGTCCCAAGATGAAATACTCAGTTGGAGCGGTCACCAAAATAGTAAGCATAGGACCTTAGATATTTGCCAATTGAACTGGAAAATCACCAATAGATAAAACTTAAGAAAAGTGCAAAAAATAAAAATAAAAAAATAAAAAAAAAAGAAAAGTTCAACTGTGTCACAAAAGAAGGCAATCAAAAGCTAACAATCATGGGCTGGCTGACACTGCTCATAAGTGTACACATTCAACTGTATGCTGCCTTGTTGGCATAGATATTGACTGGTTGATTTTGTGAAAAGGCAGCAAGGAATCGCCAGCTTCCAGCAATGCTACTGTTTCTAAATGTGTACAGCAGATTGTCATTAGTGCATGTTCTACAAAGCTATCACAGACACTCATGAACACTAAAGCGATCTCTTCCAGGGGAAACAGGCTTAGGTTCCTATGACCTCTGGCCACATTGTCATGAATCAATCAATGTGCTTTTGTGTGTGTGTGTGTGCCATTAAGGATGGAAGCTAGGCCCTCCCACTCACCAGACAAGCAGTCCCCTACTGCATTACACCCCCAGCCCACACGCACGCATATCTAAAGACATCTTATTTGATATATGTGGGTACTTCATCAACACTGGACACTGACAACACTAGACTTCACACCTCAACAAAATCTGTCTAATGCATGGTTCCCTCATAAGATGTATTTACACAACCAACCTTCTCACGCTGAGAGACATCAGGCAATACTTCCTCATGGTGCCTGTGGGCATGCGAACAATAGCAGTAACAAAAAGCACAGAAATGCAAAAGAGAAAATATAGCATGAAGCAGACCACCAAAACGATATCTATGAGAGGAAGAAGAAAAAGAAGGCAGCGTTTTGCCTTATTAGATAGACCATGCACATTGGGGGAAAAACACTGAACCATTTGTCCTCTTCTCTGCACATCTGTATGTGCTGGGGGAAATGTCTCAAGAACTGATTCTGGTTTGTAAGTACTCATCACCAAGTAGGTGACTTTACACAAGAAATCCATAAGAAGAGTCAACTGTGTATTTACCATTTGACGTGAACTTTTTCTACTTCTTGTGTTGTTAATATCCTGTTCTCATTTGCCTGTCTTCAGAGTTCCTATTCTTTCTTGAAAACCCTACTCAGAAAACACACACACACACACACACACACACACACACACCTACCTACCGCACTGTAGGCATAATGTTATCGTGTAATTAAAATGCTGATTTCTGTACTCCTCATATCTGGTTGCTGCCTTTGTTTTGAGAATCTCCTGTCTCAGTGTTGTGTAAACACTGCTCCCCAATTGTCCCCTGAGATGCCAATAAAGCAGCTTACAGCCAATAGCTGAGCAGTGGAGAGAATAGGGCTGGACTTCCTGCCAGCCAGGGGAGGAAGAGCTAGAGAAAGAGGTAGGGCATTCGGCCATGGGAGAGTTCTAGGTGGTGTCAGGAGAGAGAGCTGGAACAGGGAAAGCTACAAAATACATCTCTGGGGTGTGTGCTGGGAGAAAGCTAAATTAGCTTAGAGGGTGAAGGATAGAGCAATAACTGCCCAGTTCTTGTGCTGTGAAGCTTGTTAAAGTAATATAATAGAGTCTCAATTATTTTTGTAATAGCTGGATTAAGTGAGAAACAAAAAGTTTTATAAAAGTAACTCTAATGCTGCATAAGATCAAGCTGTACAGAAGCAGATAGGACATTTTCTTAATTCGTGTTTGATATGGGAGGGCGCAGCCCGTTGTAACTGGTGTCATCCCTGGGCTGGTGTCATCCCTGGGTTGGGGTCATCCCTGGGCTGGGATCATCCCTAGGCTGGTGGTCATGGGTTCTACAGGAAAGCAGGCTGAGAAAGCTGTAAGGAACAATCCAGTAAGAGCATTTTCCATGGCTTCTGCATCAGTTCCAGCATCCAGGCTCCTTTTCTTTTTTGAGATCCTGTCCTGTCTTCCCAAAATTATAGAGATGCTGAATGTGGAAATATAATCCAAATAAACCTTTTCCATCCCAAGTTGCTTTGGTTACAACTTTCATCCAACAATAGAAACTTTAGGACAATGTACTTTACCAAAATCTCAATGATTTTTTTTTCCAATTTCTCCATCCCTAATATGTAGCAAAGCGTATGGCATATAAATACTTGTGTTGAACTTAATTTTTCTTCTCCCTTGTGAACAGAGGGAAGCCCTGTACATGTTCAAGAATGACTGAAGTGACTTACAGCCCTCCACTGCCCTTCTTTCTTGCCAGGCCGCACACCATTCACACGTCTGCTCTGCTATTGATATCCACACTGCTTACAAGTTAACTTCAAAGCAACAGTAATGCAGAAGGGAATAGAAGTTCTGTCTCTTCGAAACCCCTTTCCCATTAATAACTTACAGAGGTGATATCTATTATGTCCCAAATCCTTACAGCATAACAAGTCTGCAGAAGAGCTAAGTGCTTTTGCTTAAGGGCAAAGAAAGAAAGAAAGAAAGAAAGAAAGAAAGAAAGAAAGAAAGAAAGAGATTAAAGACCTGCATGTATGAAGCCAAAACAGGGTGCTTAGGGCTCCACCCCTGCCCAGCAAGTATATCATCAATGTGAAGAAGTCCGTTTCCATAATTAACTTTATTGTTGAAAAAGAGTCTGTTGCCCTGTGTAGCTTTGGATTTGGTGCCAATATAATCTTTCGCACCTAGTTTAGCGAAGGCAGAGGATATACCTTGGGATGAGAAACGAAGGCAGAAGGAGTAGACTTTGGAAATGTAGCGAGTGAACAGGCATTTAAAAGCCTGCAGAGCAGAAGTGGCAGGCATCACAAACAGCCCAGGAATGGTGAGGTCCGAGCAGACCCAAAGTCAAAATCATCATCTGTCTTCAAAGGCAACGGCACCATAAAGTAGCCGAGATTTGTGACTTCATTTCTGTCTTTTCACTTCCTCCTGATATTACAAATATTTAGAAAGTAATTATTGTAAGAAACCTGACCCACCCACCCACCCACCCCGACACGCACATCTCCTAAAAGTGTCCACGTTTCTCCAGCGTTAGCATTGCAGCTGTTGGCGACTTTAACACATAAGGGGAGAGTTCGAAGTGAATTCAAGGCACAATACCCAAAGCACGTAAGTTGGCCAAATGCTTCCTGGTGTCCTGAGAGCTCCATCTTCAGAAAAAGATGGACTCCAAGCCTTTCAATTTTGCAAGGGAACAGACAGCCCTGGGTTTTTGTGTGAACTTTGCAATTAAGTAATTCAAATGAAGAAAACACAAGCAGAGTACATGTCAAACAAATGCACTAGCCTTCCCCAAAGAGAGGCTAAATTTTGCTACCTCTGGCTGGAAGGGTCTTTGTGAAGGATGGCCTGCAGGATGCAGAGGGACTGCTTTCAAGTGCCGCCCCCCTTCCGCCCCTAAAGCATTGGCAGCTCAGGTCCCCTTCAAGGACCTTTGCCTCTTGCCAGTGGGCGTGGCTTTCTAAGTACTTCCAAGTAAGCATTGCCTTTAGATGATTTTTCAAGCCTTTTAAGTGATTCCCACTCCTTTCTCCTGTTTGGATGAGCTTAAGTTTCCGTGGCCAAAGCACTGGCAGGGGCAGGTCTCAGTGTGTGTTCTCCTAGCTCACTTTGATAAGGTCACTGCTCTGTGGGAAATACCTCCCCATCCCCCCCCCCCCCGTCTCCCGCTCCCACCCCCCACCCCCACCCCTCCCGCCCCTTACCCTCGCCAATCCTTTTCCATACCATTTCTCTCTTGTTCTGTTTACCTCGTTACTCTCCTTCCTTTCATTTTCCCCCTCCTCTTTGCTGTCTTTCCACTATTGTTTACTCTGTTACTCTTTCCCGCCTCCTGCGTCTCCTTCCCTAGGACCCAAGAACTGCGAGTGTTTGGCTCACCAGGAATACACCAACACTGGCTTCGAGTATTTCTTGTGATGAGAGCGGAGAGTTAGGGAGCCTTTGCGCTCCAGCAAATCCGTGGGTCCAATCTCATACCAGTCCTCTTTACTGCCGAAACAGTCCTGACCTATGCTACTAAAGGTCCCCATGCCTGGGAAACAGCTGCGAACAGCCCACACTGGACTTCCCTCAGCACCAGTCTGGCCCTGCGTAACAACGGCCAACACTCTGCGTCTCTTGTCTCCTAAGCAACCTAGGAAGAGGTCAACAATGGGAGAGCCGCGGAGTCAGAGGAAGGCGGAGTTTTCCCCCCTTTACTGTCTCCTAACTGCCTACCTTCTGATTAATGATTAAACTACATTTCCCATAATGCAGTGAGAGTGACTCAGAGGCTTCTGAAGGAAGAATGCATGCTAGGATTTATGCTTGCACTGGCTAGCTAGCCTAAGCAAGGGGAAAAATAACGAGAGGTGGTGCAGAGTCAGTTAAGGAGAAAAAGCACAGCTCCAAGCCTCCAGATTGGAGCTGAATCTGTAGCAGGTTTTAACTGCCCATCTTCACTCACAGTTAGGTTTAACTAAAAGAGAGTAAAAGGAAACCCCAGTCCTAGAATATGATCTCTTTATATGATTTTATTGCCTATCAAATGGTAGAGTCATTCAGCAAATGGGCTGAACTGTTCTGAGCAGTCAAAAGTTTCGTTCCAGACCCAAATGCTGCTCTCAGCCTTGCTAAGCACTGCCTCCTCCCTCGGACAGACAGACCAGGGTAAGAACTGTACAGTGTGGGGGAGGGGAAGAGGAGAGCAAGGAGTTCTCTTTCAATTCTGGAGGCCAAACTACCGCTAGAATACCGGGCAACCAACTCCCAGAAAAGATCTCTTCATTCTTCATTACAACATGCGACATTTTGTGACAACACGAATTCTTTTTATTGTTTTGTTGTGTGTAGCCAGTACATGTGTCTCCAGTGTCAAATGCACAAATGGATATGACATTGACTTCCCTTTTATTCAGATTTCCACAGGCCCCAGAGAGTACTGAGTGATCCCTGTCTGGTGAGGCAGGACAAGTCATCCCTGGCCCTCAGGAGGCTGAGGCGGGAAGACTAAGTTTGAGACTAAGCTGAGATACATAATGAACTCTGACTAATAACTATTTAAAAGGAGGCTTAGAGTTCATGTTAACCAAGTAGGGTAGAAAAACGTATTTGGTTCCTGATTCAAATATACAATCTGGAAAAAAATTAAAATGAGTCAATTAAAAAAAAAAAGAAATCACACAAAGATTCATACTGAGGAAAATATAAAGAAATAATTCACATTACAAACAGATTCACTTTTCAAAGATTATTGTATTGAGACTTTATGTCAAGGAGTGCTGGATCTCTTGACAAACTTGATTACACACATCTTCCAAGTGCTTCTCTGTGGCCTTTGATCATAGGCTGGGCACTGGGTAGGCTACAATCCTTATTTTACTGGCAGCCATGGCAACCCACACTACCTGAAATCAAATGCATGGTCTCCATTTGTCAGCTAAGTGCCAGCATAGTGCCAACTGCTGCTGTTTCAGCCTTTCCCTTTTGATACAGAAGTGAGCTGTAAAGGGGCTAAGGACAGCCACACATTCAATTCTATCCAATCCAAGCATGCAGCTTGAAGTAACACCTTCTGTTTACATGTCTTCAGCCCTCTGTTCATGCCTCCGGGTCAAGCACTCCACCACTGAGCTACACTCCAGCCCTAAGTGTCTTAGTTTTATCAGACCTCTGAAAAGTCTACCAGGAAGAATTGAGTAGGACAGCAAACTCAAACCAAATAAAAACCAATTAGATGTCTTAGTTTCCTTTCCTGATGTTATGAGAAAACACCCTGACAGAAGCACCTTAGTTTATGTCTGCTCACAGCTCCAGGTTACAGTCACCGTAACAGGGAAGTCACAGTAACAGAAATGTGAGGAAGCTGCTCACGTTACATCTGTAATCCCAGAAAGCAAAGAATACATGCGTGAGGTCTATCCTCTGCATGTTATACAGTCCAGGACAAAACACACACACACACACACACACACACACACACACACACACACACACACACACACATGGAATGATTCCATCTACAATTAAGACTGGTTTTTCCACATCAGTTAATGATATACCTGGAAAAAGGGGCCACCTCTCACTCCCTCCTTTCCTATCCTAGCTAATAGCCAGGAGCTTGTGCTCAGTTCCCAGGAAAGCCCTATTTATGACCTTCCAAATCAACAGCAGCATGCACTCCCACACCATTAAAACTACTTTTCTTTACCAAATATTTTCTTTCTATTTTTTGAGATGTGCATGCATTTCTTAATGATTTATTTTTATTTCATGTGCATTGGTGCTTTGCCTGCATGTGTGTCTATGTGAGGATAGCATATCCCCTGGAATAGGGGTTATAGACAGTTGACAGCTGCCATGTGGATGCTGGGGACTGAACCCAGGTCCTCTGGAAGAGCAACCAATGCTCTTAACTGCTGAGCCATCTCTCTAGCACCGACCAAATATCTTTCTATTAAGCTAAGAGACAAAAATTTAGGATGGCTGAAAATTCATTTGTATTATCTTTATGTCAGTTGAGTTTAAACAGATTTAAAACTGTACTTAAATTGTATCATACTTAAAATAGAAGAACTAAGCATTAATTAAGGATTGCATGGCTATTGTTCTTTGTTATTTTAAAAGAAAGAAAGTCCCAAACATTTGATTTTACCAATGAAGACTCAGGAGCCAGATGCTGGGGTGAAAACCTGCTAGCTCAGAAAGGCAGAGAAAGCACCCAGCTGACCTTCCTACTCAGCTCACGTCCCAGAAAGAAAAAGCCAAAAAACAAATTCTCAAAACTAAAAACTCCAAAAGCCAAAAGCCCAAGACCAAAAGTTTGTTAGGTCACCTGACAGCCCAGGAGTAAAAACCCAAAAGCCAAAAAAGGCTCTTTCTTCTCCACACTGTCTCAAATACCCTTCTCTCAAAGTCTTTCCTTTCTACTTAATCCCTGTCAGCTGGCTTCTTGCTCCACCTCTTAATCTAGGGTTAACTTTATTAAATCTTGTGTAAAGAAATATCTTGAATTAAAAGTATGTGCTAGGGCTGAGCCACCCCATAATCAAACAAACAGGTTTTCACAGTTCATAATCCTTGGATTCACATTAGGATCAAATATCCGGCAACAGTTCTCCACAAACTAGGACCTCCCACCATGACCCACATACTCATGCGTGGGTGCTTTATCAGACATAAAAATGTTGGAGCCCACCAAGAAGAGACTTGATACCCTATGAGCATATACAGGGGGAGGAGGTCCCCCTCAGTCACAGTCATAGGGGAGGAGAGTAACAGGAAATGGGAGGGAGGGAGGAATGGGAGGATACAAGGGATGGGATAACAATTGAGATGTAATATGAATACATTAATAAAACATATTTTAAAATGTTAGAGCCCACCTGTTATATCAAAATAATATGTTATTATTCATTCTGATCCTCTCCGTCTCTTCAACCCCTCTCTTTTCCCCCCCTCCCTCATCCTTTCTTGACTTTTTCTCCTTTTTTTTTTTTTTTTTTTTTTTTTTGCTTTTCAATGTCGTGTTCCTTATTTTCTTCATCTCTTCATTTGTTTTCTCCTCTGATTTCTCTCTTTATCTCTCTCTGCTTTCCCCCCCCCTTCTTCCTGTTTGAGATAGTACGATTTGAGGAGTCAGAATCATTTCTCAACATGAGGAGGAGGTGGAGGAGGAAGAGGAGATGGGAGGGAGGAACCAGCATGGTCCAAAGTTATATAAAAATGCGAAATAAAGATAGCTGGACCTATAAACAAAGTCTTATAAGCTAGAGCCAAATTTTATGAATCAGGAAGGAACTGACTCTGAAAAAGGCATCTTTTCCTCCAACTTCTAGAAAACTACCAACAGTTCAACTCCAACTGCCAGTTTTAGAACAATTTTAATTTGAGTGTGATTCTCCTGTGCTTCCAATTTGGACTGTAAACCACTTAGGCTCTACTTGCCCTCAGGCCATTGTGGTTAAGTGTCGTTAAGTATTGATTAAGTGTTAGAATGCAACAGGCATTCTTTCAGAAACTTCCACTAGCAACATGGGATTGATTTGTTAAATATTCAACATCAAGTGTTCCATAATTTATCATTTCCCTTATTTTAATATCTAATCTAGCCAATAAGTAAAATTCCTTGGCAGAAATGTCCATAACTATCATGATAAAAATTTAATTTTGTAGAATAGTAATGACATGCTCTAATGTAAGTGTAGATTAGAGCCTTCCTTAATATCCTACAAATGGTGTAACCTTAATTATTTAAAGACTAAATATCCGCCATCACCAGTGGTCTAAGGAGCCTTTCATTTCTCCTTTTTTTTCTCCCAGTGCAGCTTTGATTTCTGGAAGCTTCTGCATTTGCCAGTAGCAAGGATGAAACAGTTTAACTATGTTAAACAGCTCTTAGGAAGAGAGAGGTTCAAGAAATTCAGGTCAACATTGCTGAGGCTTGGTTGTCCTTCGAGCACTTCAATCTGGTCAAAGAACTCACTGGAGAAGACGCTCAAAACGAGGGGAAACATTGGGTGCCTTTTTGCTACTGGTGAAAGTGGAATTGTTTTTTTTTTTTCCCAATAGGCCCACCTAAAGATGCTCAGAGGAACAATGGGTAAGAGACTAACAGAGGATCAGTAAGTCCAGGAGGTTCCTAGCTGTTTAGTAAGACAAGTGTGCACTTGAGCCTGAGACTGCCTTGCTATTGCCCTTGGGGTTGCAGCTAGGAAGCTGGGGACCTTGGAGCTGGCCCAGAGTAAGAATGGGGTTGAAGTGTGTCCAAACCTGGAAAAATCTCACCCTGATATTGACAGGAGTAGGATCACTAGACCCCCCCTTCACCATCCCCCCACCCCCACACCACCTCTCACCCTTGCCTGCATGTCCTGGTGCACTGTAGCCTTGTGCACCTCCCTCCAGGTTAAACTTCTTCTCCCCTTATAAGGTCATGTCCAGCAGCACTTGGAATTCTTCCTCGTGTAAATGAGGCATCCCCAACATCCTAGCCTGGGCCAATGATGTACACACCCGCAAAACTCCTACCCACCCCAAAAAGGTTTAAGTAGCCTTTGTTCCCCCATTAAAGGAGCTGTCACACTGAAGCCTGTCTGTTCCCCTTGGTTCACTGCTGCCTGGGGTCTCCTCTGCTCCCAGACTTTTTTCCCCTACCTCCCCTGTCAGGGTCTGCCGGATCTCAGGCAGGGAAACGAAGCCTGAAAAGCAAAGCTGGAAAGCTTCCTGACCCTGGTTGAGAAAGGAAAAAGCCCCAACAGAAATCAAATTCTCCCTGAAATTGTTTTAATGTTAGGTCTAGGAATTCTCCAAGAAACACCAATGACCTCTAGGTAAAGCTTCGCTGAGGGCAATGACTGAGCAAGTACATTCTTGATAACAAAGGACGCAGCGCTGAGTCAACCAAACTCATTAGGTCAAACAGAGGTATTCCTGGCCTCTCCAGCTCAGTATGCAATGCAGAATTCCAGGAATACTGCAGCTTTAAACACATGAGAATCCCAGGCCTGGAGTGTTTGGGCCAACTCTGTACTTGAGCCTCCGACTGATGAAGCAGAGAGGATCCTAAACATTGGCAGAGCCATTCCTAGATTTACCCAAGGGGATATGAAGATGATGCGATGTTGATCCTGTGGTTAGCTCACCTCACACATAAAAAAGTTTTTTCCTGATTAAAAGCACCGACTACTTGACTTTGAGTTGACCAAAAATGATTACACAGTAGCCCCGATCTTGTCATAGGACAGTTTTCCTGGCTATAGCGGAAGAAAACATTGAAGGAGGTGTCAGCACTGAAGATGAAAGGGTTATGCAAAGTTTGAAGGAAGGATCGAGAAGGCTAAGAATGGAGGAGAGCTGGCCACCAGCAGGAGAATGAAGACGTCTGTCCTACAATGGCAGAGAACTGATTGCTACCACCACGTGCCATTCCCTCCCACAGCAGCCAGATCAGAAGCTGATTCAGCTGACTCCTTGATTTGAGATTTATAAGAAGAACCAGAAAACCCAACCACGACTGGCAGGACTTCTGTCTTACAAAACTTTAAGTTAATATGTGTTTGTATAAAGCTCATTGCATCTACGGTCATATGTCTTGCAGCAAAAGAAAATTAAAAGAAATGAAATTCTAGAAAGTATCATTTAAGAAAAGCAATCTCTGAAGGCAATGAACTGGATCTTCCTGTGCAGGAGCCGTGACTGGTGGGCAGAAATCACACTGGACATAGAGGAGCACGTTGTCAGACAAGCTTCTTGTGACTGGCAAAGCAGAAGAGGGCTAGAAGAGCCTGCTATTATACTCTCCCTGACTGTGTGAATGAGTCTCTTTATCCTCTTTGGCAGGAGAAAATTTGATTTTAAATTCTATCCTTTGCTCGATTTTAATTCTTTCGACCCTGAATTGTCTCATTTTACATTAATATTGTGATATCTGCTCTGATTTGGGAAGTATCTTTTGAGCTGGGTGTTCATTGGCTTGTTGGTTCTTTGAGACAGGGCATGCCCTGTGGCCCAGGCTGGTCTCTAGTTCTCAATCTTCCTTCCTAAGTCTCCCTAGTGCTAAGATTGCAGGTACACATCACCATGCCAAGCTTTTGGCTTACCTTTTTTAGACTTAGACGTCTATATTCATTTAGAAGGAGGTTCATTCACAAGAACCATGTAGTGAAATTTTTCTTTTTTTTTCTTTGAAAATTAAACTGTTTATTTTTATTACTACAATTTATATTTTGTATAATGTTTTCCTCCTCTTACAATATTTCCTTGCCGTGTTCTCGTTTCAGCCTAGTCTACGGGACATGCTCATCCCACACTATACTTTTTAATCAATAAAAATACATATTATACCTTTGTTTTCTTAGTAGCTCTTGTGAATTTTTTGAGTATTATCTTTCTCCTTCAGTTCCCTATTTAGATCAAGAGTGAAATGTTATCCTTGACATTACGGAAGATGACAGGGCTAAGATGAAGGCACAGCATCAATAGACACTTATCTGATTAGACTGAGCTAAAGCTAGTTTGTCTTCAATCCCATCTGAAGTCATTTGAGACATGGAATTCATATAATATCTCAAGCATCCCAGAGAGAAAAGAAGTGGCCTCAAGTAATGCACACAGAGGTGTTCCACCTGATGGGAAGACAGGACTGCTAAAGTTTCCTTACTTACTTATTATTCAAGAGGAAGTTGCTGAGAGCCATTGAAGTGGGGTGATTTCAAACTGTGTGTGAAAATCAGTTCAGTATTGACAATCTTCTCTCTTCCTCTTCTAACAAACCCCAAAGGAGAATGACTGGTTCCTTTTCTTTCAGCTAAACTTCTACGCCCAGAATGCAACCGCACCTCTACACTTCCTAGAATTACCTCTGAGCTGTGCACATGGTGTCCCATCCAGGTGAATTGGCTGTAGGAAAATTTCCTCAAGCTCTTCAGCAAGTTGCCCACCTCATCACTGAAACATCATTAATAGCTTAATTTGGAAGATTCAGTCCTAAGCCTGAACACAGTGAGAACAGTCTCAAAGATTAAGGTTTCCAGATAAAATGTGAGGATCATGAAGGTGGTTTGGGAGAAACAACAGTAGCCAACTTTTTGCTTTGAGTTTCTGCTCATTCTATTTCTCCAATTGCAGAAAACTTTACATCGTACCTATGGTTTTGGTCATGTGAATCTCAGAGGCTTTAAGGAAACACTATTCTGCCTTCACAGGGCTAAGTTTAAGAATACATTTGAACTAGGATGTAGCAATCTGGAAGATCATGGGCAACAAGTGGGACTGCCCATGCCTGGGTTTACAGTACCCTTGCAACCATGTTGCTGAATTGAGACACTGGGTAGACAACTGAGCAATGGTTAGACCAGATAGAACAGTAGAACTCTGGCCCACAGTCTATAACTTTTCAGGGAATCTACCAGCCTGGAAAAAGCAACCCATTATAAGTCAGATTTGTAGGAAGCTGCATACTACCTGTAGTGACAGTCTCGCTGTCATGGGAAGGATACGCCTGATACAAGTCTCTTCAGGAAACACAGAGGGCTTGAACAAGAAGCCTCATAGAAAAAACTCTTGTGACAATGAGGAAAGTAAACATGATCTCTTAAAAGTTCCATTGAGAAAAACTCAGTATATAGTGACATATGCCTCCTGGGAGAAGCAAGCCAGTGCTCTGCAACACCTTTGGGGTACCACAATTCTACCGAGACCCTTTCCTTGCTACTGACAGCATGGCTTGAGAGGTTCTCCAAAGGCCTGTGTGCCACTGGTATAGTAATGTTGACAAGTATTGGAATCTTTAAGAGATGGAACCAAATCCAAGAAACACAAATGCCAATCTCATAGAGTGATTAACTCCTGTCAAAATGTGTTATATAATACAACAAGCCTGGTCTCAAAAATCATTCTGGCTTCCTATCTCACCAGATGACTCTCCTTTTAGTAGGAATCTACCATGTTATAATTTAACCTGACATATCTTCACCAGAGCTGAGCACGGATGTAAGCACCATGTTCTTGAACCTCCAGAACTGTGAGCTAAATAAATATCTATTTATAAAGTAGCCAGTTTTTGGCATTTTGTTATAGCAACAACAATAAAAAACAAAAACAAAGCTAGGAACTAATAAAGTTCCTAAACTCCGTAGTTTATATGTATATGTATACTTACTTTTTAGCCAGGCAGAGGTGGCGCATGCCTTTAATCCCAGCACTCAGGAGGCAGAGGCAGGCAGATCGCTGTGAGTTCGAGGCCAGCCTCTACAAAGTTAGTCCAGGACAGGGACGGTTACACAGAGAAACCCTGCCTTGAAAAATCAAAACTCAAAAACAAAAAACAAAAACAAACCAAGTTGAAGACTTACTCTTTTTCACTGATGCACTGCATCCTGCAGCCCGCCCTCCCCAGGACACCCATCACAGTAATGACACAAAGTATCTCCCTGAAAAAGGTTACACAGCAGCTGCCAGGCCCATGAGTTTCCTCCAAGGCCACTGACCACACCCAGAACAGTCCCTTTAACAGATTTACAGAATGTTAGTTATTTGCCTGAGCCAAACTTTTATTATCAATAGAATAAAGAAGACTGCAGTTCAATGAGAAGTTTCTTAAGTTCTCTGACAACTCAAGACTATTCTCTTCTGGTATCGTGTCAAAGTCTATAAACCAGACCACTTGCCAAATCACCGCTATATCTTTCTTTGAGGAAAGCAAGTTGTATGTTGCATTGTTGTAGCTTGCTGATGTTTGATTTGCTCATTTGTGGGTTTTAATGACGTCATAACTTGAGATACAATTGATACCACCAACAGTGGTGTTAATGTTTCAGCCCAGTTGGACTATATTCTGCAAATTCTCCTTATCTTGATTTGTTTTCCACAACATTTACTTTCTGGTTGTCAGTGGATGAGTTTCATTGTAGTAACTAAATAATTCAGGTGGCACATGCCTTTAGTCCCAGCACTTGGGAGACAGAGGCAGGCTGATCTCTGAGTTCAGGGCCAGCCTGTTCAACCTGAATAGTGAGTTGCAGGACAGTCAGACATACAAAGATATCCTGTCTTGGAAAAAAAAGCTTCCTTAAAATAATTTTATTAGACTTTGACTGGAAAGTTTACCATTTGTTTCATTTATATATGGACTCTTCCTATAGTAAGGATTCTGATTATATGTCATATATTCTCAAGTCTATTATTTTATTTGTTAGTATTTTGGACTTTATTAACATGAACAGTAGATAAATATACCTTTGCTTCCTGGACCATGATCTTCTATCAATATTTTTATGTTTTAGATTTGGGAGGCATGTTTTGAAAGACCCTGTCATTCTCTGAGATCAGCTATAAATATCCATTAACTTTCCCAAAGAATCCCAAGCCCAATGTTATGTAAACATAGGATTTCTGTATGTGTACACTTAAACATTCAAGTACTGAAAACCTTCACGTACCAAAAAGAAACTTACCTGGTGCCCTACAGTGCTTTGCCCTGTCGGTGAGGTCTCTTCCACCTGGGTTTGCTCCACCTATGATGCCACCATCACTCATCACTCACAGCTATCACAGTTGTCCCCAATGCCTGTGCCTCAAGCTTGTGGCTCAAGAAGTTAGCTCTCAGCTATGACTGCAGCTCCATGCCTGCCTGCCTGCTGCCATACTCCCCACCATAACAGCCGTGAACTCTACTGCCTTCTGGAACTGTGAGCCCCTTTACATGTTGCCTTGGACATGGTGCTGTCACAGCAGTAGAAGAGCAAATAAAATACAATATATAGAAGAACTATCTTTGATTGAAAATCTAAAACCTGTAAAACATATTAACAATAAAGAATCAGTTGGTCTCAGTTTTTCAAAATGAATCAATGGTAACAAATTCAATATTCTTACACAGTACTTCTTTTTTTTTTTAGAAACTGATTTAGCAGTGAGACAATTAAGGATGCAGGTGTTGGGTTTGCTTTGTTTTGAACAAACAATGCACTAAAATGTTTGGCTTAGGGTTTTCCAGGTGTTCTGCAAGAAAAGGGAAGGGAGCTTCCTGAGGATTTAAAGGTTAAAAAAAAAAAAAAAAAAGAAAATGGACACGTTAGAAAAGTGAAACTAAGGACAGATTAAGTGGCTTTGTGGTTAAGAGCACTGTCTGCAGCAAACCTGGGTCCAGGAGGACCTACAGAGTCAGATGCACCAAGCAAGGACCATGCATGGAGAGGACCTAGATGCGCCCCCTTCCCCTCTGCAGATGTAGTGGATACATAGCGCAGTCTCCATGTGAGCCCAATAAAATGGAGAATAGAGGCTGCCTCTTCCATGGACCCTGTTGCCCACCTATTGATCAATTTTCCCTGTCGGGGTAGCCCACAGGGGAAGAGGAAGCAGGCAGTTCTGATGGGGCTTGATAGGTTGGGGTCAGATGGTAGGAAGGGCTCCCCCCTTTCTGAGGACTAGGGGGAAGGGAAGGAGGGGGACAGAGAGAGGGGGGTTGGGACTGGAAGGAGATGAGGGAGGGGGCTACAATTAGGATGTAAAGTGAATAAATTAAAAATAAACAAACTTAAAAAAAAAAAACCCAGCACTGGCCTCTCTCCCAGAGGACCAAGGCTCAAGTCCCAGGCCCTTCTTGGCAGCTCACAACTGTCTGTAACTCCAGTTCCAGGTAATCCAACACCCTCACAGAGATATACATGTAGGCAAAATGCCAATTCACATAAAAAAATTTTTTTAATTAAATTATTTTTAAAAAAACAGAATATAAAAGTGAAACCATCTTGACCAAGGACACACAGCTGGAAAAGGGCAAAACTAGGACTGGAAATAAGGCTTTCGGACGCTAAATTTGATATTTCTTCTGTTTATTTTTTTTATACTGAGAATAAGTAGCCATCTGGATGCAAATGTCTGCAAATGGTTTGGTAACTATAGACCACCCAGAAGATAAGACTGTGATGAGGAAAATCACAAGTCATATCCGCCCCTCTCATCAGACTTTGAGACAAAAAAGGGAAGAGAGGCTGCAAAACATGACTGATGCGTGACACCCAGAACCTAGAAAACTCTCTCCCGGATGACAAACAAAAAGAAGAGCCAGTCATTTCCATACCGGAAGACATGCCCTGCCTGGTTTCAGAGCCCAATGGAAGACAGCAGGCTCTCTTACAGACTCAAGTCCCACCCCAGACAACTCATTGTACCACGAGAACCTAAGCTACTTCCGAAGCCTTGAGTCTCTCCTCTAGAGAATAAGAAAAATAAAGGAAATAAAGCGACCACCATTCAGCATTGCTAAGGACGAACTTGAGTGGTGTGGAGGAAGTACTCGGTGCTGCGCTGGACACATGCTAAACAGAGGAATCTCTCACTATTGA
The DNA here is from genome assembly GCF_964271855.1 of Acomys minous. Lineage (NCBI taxonomy): Eukaryota > Metazoa > Chordata > Mammalia > Rodentia > Muridae > Acomys > Acomys minous. The sequence continues at coordinate 36,156,791 of NC_140484.1, read as the reverse complement.
AGAGCAGTAGTGCGCGCGCGCGAGTTCCAAGAGGCACCTCTATACCCGTCAGTTCCAGAAACTAGGGGTTTCTTCCTCGCGTGTCCTGGCTCTTTGAATCAGAGAGTGCATTTTGATGTTTATCTCTGATGATCACAGAATTCAGAGACAAAGGAAGTCAGACTTTAATTTGCTGTATAATTTCCTACCAGCAATTTAATCTCTTTAGACTCATTCCTTATCTCCAAATTGAACATATCAATAAGATCTCCGGGTTGTTTCGTGGGCTATATAAAATAGGTGTGTACAAGACAGCATTTTGCATGAAAAAATAAAAACAACCCCTCCTCCCAAACCCCTCTACAGACTTTAAAGTGTCAGAGGATCAAGATGTAATTACTTATTCTACTTACGAAGGTGTGGCCTGTCAACAGAGCCTACTGTTATTTTGACTGAAACAGGTAATGGATCTAAGCCTTTGTTCATCGTACTTAATTACCCAGGGTTCTGAATCATGGTGACTCCTGCTCTGAACACGAGTTGACTTAGAACATTTCAGCTGCTGAGCTGCGGCAATCTGTCTGAAATCTATGACATCTCTAAGGTTATAACACCTATTTCTCCTGTGTTCTTCACAGTGTTGCACAGGTACCTACAATAACAGTGACTCTGAAAACTAGCTCAGATTGTTCTATGAAAAGCTCCTTTGTCAAGAACAGATTTTTTAAAAGTCAGTGATATATAGCAACTGAAAGTTTTTAAGTGTAGAGTTGACACTGTCATTTTTAATATATATATTAGAAAAATCACTTCAGAAATTTATAGACCTTAAAAGAAATCTAAGCCTGGAGGTAAAATATACATAATCAGCATTATCAAGAAAAGAAAAAATAAGATAAGAACCGAACCTATTAAAGATGACAAGTATAAAATAGTCCATTAAATAAGGTTAAACTGTATGGTCAATTATATAATTGACATACAATTATTGAAAAATGAAAAGACACAGGGAAACATACGTAGGGGAAAAGGGGGATGGGAGGAAAGAAAAGTAAGATGTGAAAATAAATAAAAGACTTGAAAGAATTGGGAAAGAGGGGTGAAAGTCAGAACTATTTATGTAAGAAAGAGCTTTCATGGGGTTTGCACCAGTTACTTCCTGTGTTAATGGGGCAAAATGCCCTTACAAGAGCAACTTAAAGGGGAAAGAGTTTGTTTTGATTTACAGTTCAAGAGTGACTTCACCATGATCGGGAAATCCTGGTAGCAGGATCTCAAGACAGCTGGTTTTATTGCATCCAGAGGCAGGAAACAAGGAGCAATGAAAGCTCACACTCACTAGCATCCAAGGCCAGAGAGAATGGTGCTTCCCTCCTGTGGGCTGAGTCTTCCCATCTCACGTAATCTAATCGAGAAACTCCTTCACAGCCACACTAAGAAATAGTCTAAAGAATCTAAGTAATACATCACAGATGTGCCCGGAGGCTTGTCGGCAGGTAATCCAAGATCCTGTAAAGTAATAACCATCACAGGGTTTAAAACTACAGTCCAAAATCAAACCCTTCAGAAGAACCAGAAGGGCAGCTGTGAGGAATGGGCCTGGGGGCTGGGAATAGAATATGGAAGTGGCAGAGTTTCCACTTAAAGACACATTTTGACGTGTTGAAGAGAAGGCTTATTGGTTAAGAACACTTGCTGGTCTTAGAGAGGACTGGAGTTTGGTTCTCAGCATCCACAGCTACTCACAGCTGCCAGTAATCCCAGTTCCTAGGGACCTGGCACCCTCCCGTGGCCTCTGAAGGAGCCACACCTACATGTGCCCACACACACTTGTACAATAACAAGGTTGTGTTTTTTTTTTTAAATAGACAGAGCTATATATCACATACCATACAATTTACACTCTTGGAAATAGTCAATGACTCACTTACTCACAGTTGTCTATCATAGTGAATTTAGAATGTTTACTTCATCTCAAAAAGAAGTCCCAGCCACTCTCCCTTAGCCTTTGCCCCCCAACTTCCCTCATTCCCCCCAACTCTAATGTCTAATCAACTTTTTGTTTAAATGTATTTATATGTTCTGGCCGCTTGACATAGAAAGAATCATGACATGTGAGTCTTTCTAACTATCCTTTTATTTAGTAAAATATTTTCAAAGCTCATCCATGCTGTAGCTTTACTTTAAATTTTTCTATGCCAATGTGCTTGATTATGTGTATGTGACATTGTTATTTATTACTTTTGAAATAGATACTTTTTTTAAATGTCTGTCTGCTCCTCCCCATTCCAGAGACAGCTGCATCGTCCCATGTGGTGCCAGCCTCATCCCTGAGACAAGATGGCGAAGGTCAGAGTGAATGGATTTGGCCATAGTGGTGACCTGGTTACCAAGGCTGCCTGTATGTCTGACAAAATGGATATTGTTGCCATGAACGAGCCCTTCATTGACCTTAACTACATGGTCTACATGTTCCGGTATGACTCTACCCATGGCAAGTTCCAAGGCACAATCAGGGCTGAAAAAGGGAAATTTGTCATCAATTGGAGCAAGATCCCACTAACCTCAAATGGGGTGATGCTGGTGTCAGTTATTCTGTGGAATCTACTGGTATTTTCACTACCATGGGGCAGGCTGGGGCCCACTCGAAGGGTGGAGCCAAAACAGTCACCATCTCTGCCCCTCCTGCTGATGCCCCATGTTTGTGATGGGTGTGAACCATGAGACGTGAAGTGTGAGAGCTCACTTAAGATTGTCAGCAGTGCTCCTCCACCACCAGCTACTTAGCCCTCCTGGCCAAGGTCATTCATGACAATTTTGACATCGTGGAAGGACTTATGACCACAGTCCATGCCATCACTGCCTCCCAGAAAACTGTGGATGGAACCTCTGGAAAGCTGTAGCATGATGGCCACGGGGCTGCACAGAGCATCGTTCCTGTGTCTCCTGGTGCTGCCAAGGCTGTGGGCAAGGTCATCCCAGAGCTGAATAGGAAGCTCACCGACATGGCCTTCCACGTTCCTACCTCACAATGTGTCCATCATGGATCTGACATGCTGTTTGGAGAAAGCTGGCAAGTATGAGGACACCAGAAAGGTGGTGAAGCAGGCATCTGGGAGCCTACCAAGGGCATTCTGGCCTACGACAAGGCCAGGCTGTCTCCTGTGATTCTTCCAGCTCTGACGCCGGAGCTGGCCGTACTCTCAATGACAACTTTGCAAACATCATTTTCTGGTATGACAATGAGTACAGTCACAGCTGTAGCCTCTGGGTGGTGGAATTCATGGCCTACATGGCCTTCAAGGAGTAAGAATCCCTGCACCCCACACCCCACACCCCACACCCCACAAAGAACATGAGAGGAAGAGAGAGACTCTCTTGTCTGCTAAGGAGTCCCAACTCTGGCCTGCTAAGGAGTCCCAACTCTGCCCTCCAAACTGAGCATCTCCCTTCACAGTTTCTATCTCAGACACCCAGAAGAAAGAGAGGGGCTTAGGGAACCCTATTCTCTCGAATGTCGTCAATAAAGTTCAGTGCACTCCCCCAAAATACAAAAAAGTTAAAGTGAAAAATGTCTTATTAATATTAATAAATATCAAAGGGATATGCTTTTTGTAATTTTTTTTACTTCAAGTTATGTGACAAATAATTAGCACGTATTAAGCCAAGCATTGTTGGAAGCATTTCTAGGATTATGTTAGTTAATAAGAACAACAAAGTCTTGAAATATTGCACTTGTTTTGCACAGAAAGAAACTGAGGCAGTTTTTAGAAGCGATTACAGAGTTGCGGAGACTGGATTTAAAGCCAAGACATCTGTTTCTAGAGCTTTCACTCTTTAGGACAGCAAACACAGCCGCCTCCATAAGACCTTAAGGATTCAAATCTCAACCAGTAGCTTAGTAATGTGGAGCACCTCATCTTTGCATATTGTGAATCATTTTTTAAAAATCTGCTATACACACACACACACACACACACACACACACACACACACACACACCGGGGTGGGGGTGGGGAACAGGGAAGGAGGGAGGGAGACGGAGGCAGAGAGACAGAGAGACAGAAAGACAGAGATAGAGATTCCAGACTACAAAAGAATTCATTACAGAGTTGCCTCAGCTCTCTCCTGAGACACACAGTTCAGTATGATGGCTGAGTGGCGTGCCACCTGGTTTACCTAAGGCTGTGACCTAAAGCAAGATATCTTTACATTAGTACGGCTGCTACTTTGCAAACTGCAACCCATTAAAAAATTAAGTCCACTTTGCTGGCCACAGAGAGTCATCCCTTCACTAGTTAGGAATATTTACAGATACAAAAAGCTCTCCCCTTTCCACCATTTGAAGCCAAGACTATAAGTCAAAATATTTAGCTGTTCTGTGTTTGTATTTGTTATTAGCACATGCTGCTTCTGTTAAGACTTCCTTTTCTGAAGGACCAGTCCAGACTGAAGAGTGAGCTCCCGAGTGACTCCATATGGCAAAAGGCACCGAGTTCAGGGGTAAAAAATGAAGCCATCTGTGGTCGTTCTTGTTTCTTTCTTGTAAACCGATGTTTTCTTTTCTCTTTCTTTTGTCCTTTCAATTTTTTTCTTAGGACTTAGCCCCTGGCCTTGTGTGTTGCAGGAAAGCACTGAGCTGTATCTTCAGTCCTAAGCTTGTCCTTTTAATGGTAAAGAATTAGAACATCTGAACATATTTCCTCTTCCCCGCATATCTTCATTAGAACTAATTATGTGTGACCTACAAAGGTCGTTCATTTTATATGTATTTTTTTTTAATTTTTTGATGGATTTTTCATGACTACACAGCTGATTCTTCTTCAAAAGCAAAACGAAGTGATAATAAATAATAATTTCAGCGATTCTGTTTTGTGGAAGTTTTGGTTTATATGTAACCATGTTTTTGTATTAATCCCAGGTGTGGGATATGGGGCCTGCTCCAGTTTGTCCACAGCTGATAACTGCCTCCTGAGAGGGCACGTGATCTTTGTCAGCTGAGAACTACCTCGTGCGGAGACGTGGTCTTTACCAGTGGCATTAAATGCCAGACCTGAAGAGACTGTGGGAGCTCTGAGAAAGAAGGCTGCTGGTGCTTCCCCCCTGCTGCTCCTGGTTGCTGTTAATGCAGTTTGACAAGAAGAAATTAGAGATATCCTGAAATGGAGATTGGACTTGCCCCAAGGAACCTGATGACCCTAAACAGCAGGAAGTAGCTATGGAAAACTACACCCCTTCCCCAACTAACTTTCTTTATCTTCTACCTGGTGTTGGGGTTTTGGAAGGGACTGGGGTGGAAAGGGGAGAAAGAGATATAAGGAACCCAAAATAAAAATAGATTTTAAAAGTACGCGAACAAGTCTGTATCTATTTCTTTTCATGGAAAAGCTGAGACTCTCCTTGTAGGCTTCAACATGATTTTTCTTCCAATTGATTTCTGTTAAGATGTGGAAATGAACAATGAAAGGCTGAATTATTAATTCCTGGTTCATTACCAGTGTGGCGAAATTGTCACTGCTGAGCAATACCCAAAGGACATAATTTAAACGTAAACTGACATTTGGAGGACTAAGGCAAAATAGACAATCACCCAGATTACACATTTTTAAAGCTGGGGAGATGGCTCCGCCAGTAAAATGCTTAATGTACAAGCATGAAGAGCTGACTTCAGACCTCCAATACTCATGAAAAGGCAGAAGTGGCAGCATGCGTCTCTAATCCTGGTACTGGAGAGGCAGACATATGAGGATCCTTGGCGCTTGCTGGCCAGTCGGTCTAGCCAATAACTGAGCTTTAAGTGCAGTGGGAGGCCCACTCAGAAAGTAAGGTGAAGAGACTGGAGAGATGACTCACTGGCTGAGAGTGTGTCCTGCTCTTTCAGAGGACCCAAGTTCGGTTCCTAGCATCCATCTGTAGCTGCAGATCCAGGGGATTTAATACCCTCTTCTGGCCTCTGATGGCACCTGTACATATATGGTGCACATATGGACAAGGAGGCATCCATGTACATAAAATAAAAACAAATACAAATTTAAAAATCAGGCAGGACACAATCAAGGAAGTCACTTAACATCAGCCACTTACTTCCACATGCACACACGTGCACACGTGTGCACACACACGTATGCATACCTGCTCAGTAATGTGCACACATAAACACACATAAACATATTATACATACATAAATTCTCACACACAAAAATTTTAACTGCATATTAAGTGAATGAATGACTGGATTAACCAATGAAGTAGAATTAAGTTTCCTCAATATACATCCCGAGTTCTGCTTGTTCTTGAGAAAATATGTTTCCTTTTCACTTTGGCAGCCTACAGAATGGAAAAAGATTTTTTTTTCCAACTATACATCCAATGAAAGACTGATATCCAAAATATATAAAGAACTAAAAAAAAACCCACCTAGGTATCAAGAAACCAAATAACTCGATTTAAAATGGGGGTACATACCTAAACAGAGAATTCTCAAAAGAGAAAACTCAGGTGGTCAAAAAAAACTTAAATGTTCAACATTCTAAGCCATTAGGGAAATGCAAATGAAAACTACTTTGAGATTTCATCTCACGCCTGTCAGAATGGCTAAGATCAATAAAACAGGTGACAGCTCATGCTGGGCAGAATGTGGAGCAAGGAGAATAAACATGCATCCATAGATCCGGGGACTACAAACTTGTACAGCCTATATGGAAATCAATGTAGTATTATCACTAAGATGCAAATCAATGTACCCCATGATCTAGCCATACCTCTCTTGGGCACGTACCCAAAAGACACTTCATGCTACCACAGAGACATTTGCTTAACCATGTTTATTGCTGCTCTATTCATAATAGCCAGAAATTAGGGCACTAAAGAGATGCCCTGGCAGTTAAGAGCACTGGTTGCTCTTCCATAGGAGCTGGATTTGATTCCTAGCACCCACATGGCAACTGACAACTGTCTGTGGCTCCAGCTCCTGTGGGAAGGATCCGACACCCTCACACAGACATGCATGCAGGCAAAGCACCAGTACACATAAAATAAAAATAAATAAATAAATAGTAACCAGAAATTTGGAAACAACCTAGATGCCCCTCAGCTGAAGAATGGATAAAGAAAGTGTAGTACATTTATACAACTTAATATTCTTCAGTCATTAAAAAAATAAAAATTTCAGGTTAATAAATGGAACAAAAAATCATGAAAAAGGTAACCCAGACCCAGAAAGACAAGTACGGTGTGTATTTGCTTATATATGGATATTAGCCATTAAATTAGTAATACCCAAGCTACAGTTCATTTGACCACAGAGGTTAGATATAGAGTAAGAGACTGCAAGGACAGATAGATCTCCCTAAGAAAGAGAACTAGAATAGTTATGGATGGATGGGGGGAGGCACACTGGTATGGGAGGAGCAAGGAAGGAAAGGGAGGGGCAAGGAGGATGAGGGAAGGAATATAGGGAGGGACAGCTATAATTAAGGGCCACTTGAGGGGTGGTATGGAACCTAATACAGTAAGAGTTTCATAAAATATACACATGAAGGCAAACTAACTGAAATTGTCAAATAATGCAGGGGGAAGGGGAGACAGAATTCCAACTGGACAATTCTTGTCACCAAATGAAGTTTCTAGCACCAAGATTGGGTTATATCTGAGTTGTTGGTTGGCCAAAGGGGTTCCCCCCAAATAACCAAGGCTGTTGCTAAGACTATAGGTTTGTCTCCACAAACTGATGGCAAGGTCCCATTGCTCAAGTCAACATCTAAACAACTTATTGAACTTGGAGGAAATGAGCTGGTGCCTACATAGAGCCCTCATCCCAACATTCTAGCATCTTTGGTACAGGAAGGTACTCTGCTTGCTACCAAGAGAGAAACATAAACACCAAGCCACCAACCCTTTATCTACAATGGTGTCCTGCCTGCCAGATATGCTGGGGAAGTGGTAGCCCAAAGCTTGTATAACCAATCAGTATATAATTTGACTTAAAGCCTTCTCCAGGAGATGAGACCCATACTCTGTGTTGCTTGGGTGACCAAGAACCAGACACTAGATATCCCAGGGATATAGGATAAAACCAAATGCTATATTTTAAAAAATAGCAATAAAATGACTCTGAATGACACTCCACTGTATTCATTGGTCAGTGAATTGAGCCATCATCAAAGAAGCTTCCTCCTGTAGCACATGGAAATGAATGCAGAGACCCATAGCTAGACGTTATACAGAGAATGAGAGACCTTGGAACACTCAGTCCTAAATGGGATATATCTTTCAAATCCCTTCCCTCAGAGTTCAGGGAACTCCATTAAAGAGGAAGCAGAAAGAGTGTAAGAGCCAAAGAAGATGGAGGACACCAAGAAAACAAGGCGTCTAAATCGACATAATCAAAGCTCACATGAACTCACAGAGACTGAGGCAGCATGCACAGGACCTGATTGGGACTGCATCAGTGTGTTTTATGGCTTCCAGTTTAGTGTTTTTATAGGATTCCTGAATGTGCAAACAAGTGAGTCTTGTGCCTTCCCTTGGCCTTTTTTCCTTCTGATGTTTGTCTTGTCCAACTCCAATGTGTTTGGTTTGGTTTTATTTTTTTTTTCTTATTATTATCTCTTAGATGGGAAGGGATTTGTGGAGGAACTGGGAGCAGTAGAGGGAGATGGAACAGAGAGACAGAGAGACAGAGAGACAGGAGAAGAGGGGAGGGGAGGGAAAAATGGGAAAGGGAAGGGAAGGGAGGGTAAGGGAAGAGAGGATAAGACAAGACAAGAGAAAAGAAGAGAAAAGGGTTGACATAAAAATGTCTAAGAGGGCTGGAGAGGGGCTCAGAGGTTAAGAGCACTGGCTGTTCTTCCAAAGGTCCTGAGTTCAATTCCCAGCAACCACATGGTGGCTCGCAACCATCTATAATGAGATCTGGTGCCCTCTTCTGGCATGCAGGGTACATGCAGGCAAAGCACTGTATACATAATAAATAAATAAATCTTAAAAAAAAAAAAAGAATGACTAAGATTGTCTCAAAATTGGTGACAGAAAAAGACCATAGAGCCAAGAAGTTCAGCGAACCCCAAATAACAAAACCACACACACACACACACACACACACACACACACACACACACATGCATGTGCACACACAGTATTTTCTTTTTTTATTAATTAAACATTTACACACAGTATTTTCTATTCAAACCATAGAAAATAAGAAACAGCATCTTAAAGTGAGTGAAGTGCCTTCCTTGTAAGCGGTGGGGGCATAAAAAGTGTGTGACACTGCAGAAGTGTGTCACACTGTTCTTCAGAAGTTATGCTACAAGCAGTCAAGATAGTTAATGTTGATACAATTAAAAACTCCTGGCCTGGAACTCAATACCAATGAAATGATCCTTCAGAAATAGAGACATCCTCAGACTAGTGAAAACTGGGGCAAATTGGCCAATTTGAAAGTTCTTCAGAGGGCAGTAAAGCTACATAGACTGAGAGCTTGGGTTTGTGCAAAGGAAGGATGGCTCTTAGAGAAAGAAAACACAAATTTTAAATGAATAATTTTCTTATACTTATCCAAAAGAAAAGTCTATTCACAACAGTAATGCCAATATTGTGCTTGATAATTATCTTTCATAGATAAGAAAAACAAATGGTACCAATGTTCCAAGACTCTGGAAGGAGCAGCCTTTAACTGTCCATTGCCTTGAAATATTTAGGCCACCCCTGAAGCTGTAGAGTGTCCATTGGGAGTGACCTTTGCTTAGCTGAGGATGGAGATCTTCACACTCTGGGGTGGTAAACAGCACAGTTTAAAAGAGGACAGTTGCTATGCAGTGTGGTTTGGGTTAAACCCATCCACACATATGTTTCTATGCTAAAGCCCTAGCTCTCAGTAAATCAGAATTTTGCTGCCTTGGTGATAGGATGTTTAAAGAGGCCAGTAAGTTAAAATGATGGTACTGCATGAACTCTAGTCCAGCTTGGCTGACACTTTCATGTGAAGAAAAAATCCAGACACATGGATACTGAGGATGTGTGTGTACAGAAAGAAAACTTCAACTGAGGGCACAGTAAGTAGGCCGCTGCCTACAAGCAAAATAGGCTTTACTCAAAGCTTCTAGAAATGTGAGAAATAAATGTATGTTGCTATACCATATATCATACTGAGTTTTCAATTTAAAAATTATAAGGCATGGTAAAAGGAAAAAATGCCAAATATAAAAAACAAACCAACAAACAATCAAACAAAACCTACCTAAAAAAACATGGCAAACACCAGAGGCACATGTAGTGTGGTTGGGGAAGTTGTCAAACTACTTGGAATTCGGTGGTGATCATTATATAGCCCACCTCATAAATACAGTAGAAAACACGAAGTTATATACTTTAAAGGGGTAAAAATGTTGGTTGTGATTATCTCAAGATTATTTTAAAGACATATGATTATTGACAGTTCTTTCCAGCAGAGTTCCTAGACTTTATACAATCTTCAGACTGGTAAAAATAACAACAAATAATGAATTACCATGAACTTACATATTTATAATAAATGAATGGTAGATTTTTATAATTATGGTTCTCTTCTTATTATCTTTGCCATCTATAACACTAACAATAAAATAATAATTATATTTGTTTTTTTCAATAATGATACACTTACTATTCTCATATAAGAAACTGCACTACTTTCTGTGATGCAAAAATGAATTTGACAACCCCTTCTAACTTCATAAAAATAGTGATTTGCATATATCAGTAACTGTAAAATATGACATGTGAAAAGTGCCAAAGCTTACTGAGTTCAGTGAAGTTCCAGGCTCAAATGTTCAAGAGAACATTTCCAACTGGGGTGATCCCAGAAGGTGGCAGTTTTTAAGGTGGTATTTTAATTGAGCCTTTATTTGTTTATTTAACAAATAGTGAAGTGTTTGCTACGTCCAAGTTCTGTGCCAGATGCTGGAGAGAAAATCTCAGATCAAATGTTCTCTCGTCTCACTGTCTGATAAAGCTTGGGAGTGTGAAGATAGGTGTATATGTGCATCTTTATGCACATTATGAATGTATACATTCATATGCGTATACATTATGAGTGTATACATGCACGCATGTATGGCCAACTTAAAGCATAAAGTGATGAAAACAACCCTGGAGAATGAGCAGATGTCAACAAAATGTATAAACCTGTTCAATGTCTACTAACAACCTTTTAGAAAAAAATTTAACTGACAAAATGTGGACCTTGGGGTCCTGTGGCCAGGCTCCTGGCCAAGTTCCTAGGAGACTTCCTCCATGTTCCCTTATATACTTACAGTTCATATCAGTTGTCTTATGCTTACGATTTTTTCCTCATCACTTATTCCACCAAGTCAGGCCTCTATTGAAGTATTAATTGAAAAAGTATACTATATGCAGGTCAAGGAATAGGGAACGTAGCACTGCACAGTCTACTGGGGGTTTCAGTTTTTGTGTTAACATTCTCTAGTGCAAAGATTATAGTCCAGTATAAACAACTGCAAAATTCTATTTATGTACAAATGCTTATGTGTGTGCAATGAGGGCATTTGGTCCTTCATTCCATTAAGGGGTTTGGTTTTGTGTACAGGAAATAGCAAGTACTCTTGCCTTGCCACATAAGTCTCAGAGAATGAAGAGGAAACATTGAGGGTCTCACCAGTTTAGTGGTGTTCCAAGGCACACCCCAGTATTTCTACTGAGACTTTGTTTTATGGGTTCTGTCACTGAGGCACATGAGCCTGTTTGGATTCTGGGTGTAGCATGTGCTCGTTGAGTTTTTCGAGTCACTTATTGAGTAACGCATAGTTCTGAGTGGCTTCCCGAGCAGTTGGAGACTGAAGCAGACATAAGCCTCCATGCAATCTGATCTGGACCACATGACTCATCATGCCAAACGGTACTTGAAATAGCAGATCAGAATGCTCGCACAGTAGGAAATAAAAATGTCATGGCAATACCCTCAGGAGTTTGGAGAAACCAATCTTCTGTTGAGAAGTGTTATTGGGGGGTGGGGGAGTGGAGTTCTGGCCTTGCTCCTGAGCCATTGGCATTGAAGACCTGAGAAACCAAGGGATCATGTGATCTAAGGTGTTACCTGGCTTACAGGGCCACTGTGTTGTAAGCAGGACACAAAAGGGGCATGAGTGAGTGACTCAGACATGTACACCACCTACCCCTGCTGCGGTGACATGCCTTTCCCTGTCATACTCTTTACAGAATTATGGAGAATTCCCCAAGATGTGTGACTGAACATGTCTAGTTTCCTAATAGTTCTTCATGCTCTGTTGGTGCTGTGTTTTAGCATTTTAGCCTACTTGTGGCCTTAAAGAACCCAGTAAAAAAGGAGAGTCTCTCCAGGTGAACATCAGACTGTGTGTCTAGATGTCCACTCATGTTGGAGGAAAGCATGACCAGAAGAGTGAGCTACATTTCTCTGGAGATAGCAGCAAATAGTTTGGTTAGAATATAAAGGTATTAGTAAAAATCAGTAATTGATAATGTCTGGGAAATAAAGATGACATGGTTTGAAGGATAATAGTCCCCATAGGCTCATACTTTTGAATACTTAGCCCCCAGTTGGTAAAATTGTTTGAGAAGGATTAGCAGATATGACCTCGTGGGAGGTGGTTTTTCACTGAGGTGGGCTTTGAACTTTCAGAAAATGCTTGCCACAATGCCCTGCTCTCTCCTTCTCCCTTCCCCTCCCTCTCTCCCTCTCTGTCTTGTGGTTATGGATCTGTTAAGGAGTGCATGTTTTTCCTCCTGGCCCCAAGCTCCCAGACTAATGACTCATGGGACTCAAAATATATTTACAAAATCCATTGCCGTATAGCTAGGCTCTTCTCTGACTAGCTCATAACTTAAAATAACCCATTTATACCTTCTGCCATGTAGCTGGCTACCTCTGCTCAGGTACCATGCTTCTGTCCTCCGCACATCTTCCCAGATGAGTATTCCACACCTGGCTCTATCCCAGAATCCTTTCTGCCTGCTGGATGTCCCACTTCATGGATTAAAATATAAGCTTTCAGTTACTGCTCCAGCAATACACCACCTGCCTGCTGCCACGCTCCCTGTCAGGATACTCTGAGACTGTAATCCCCAGATAAACTCTTTTCTTCTGTAAGTTGCCTGGGTCATGCTGTCTTATCACTGCATTAGTAAAGTAGCTAATTCTAGAGATAATGGAAAATATCTTTGCACAGGTACAGATCCTGGTGGCTAGTCTATTATGAATGCTCACCAAAGGGTATCCACTACAGGAAAAAAGTGTCAATAGTCAGGTTAGGTACATCCAAGATGGACAATGATTATACAATCGACTCATGAAGAAAGTGGACAAAAAGATTAGACCTATCTTCAATAACAGGTTTTTCCCACCCCAGGGAGCTCTAATTAGTTACTCAAGCTTTTGGCAGCAGCCAGCTAAGGATGCCAGCATATTACTAGACATGGGTTGTCTATGGCGCATCTCTTCTAACATAGGGGCAGCAGCTGGGCCTTTCCCCACTCCAGTTTCTTCTCACAGTGAGACGTCTTACGTCTCGTGCCATGCTATTAGCGTTTGTAGGAGATCTTCTTATCTACTGATCAGCAGAATTATACCTTACAGCCAGCATTTGTTTCTACAGTATGATCTTCACACCCTCCAGTGGGACTTTCTTCATTCCCGCAGATCTTGGCAACTGCTATAAGTGTTGTGCTGCGACTATTTTAACATTGTGAAACTGAAGCCATTTAAAAAAAAAACTGGCCTGAGATTCCACTTCCTTGCTCTTGGGAGCCAATTCCCATGTATGGTTTCCTGAGGTCACCATGTTTCCACTCTGCTTCCAGAAGAGTCCTAGAGCAGGAATTCTTCAACTTTTTTTCTATTCATAACCCCTTTTTGTTTGAGAAATGTTTATGTGACTATAAAGTAGATAGAAAAATAAAACATTTGCAACCAGAGGTGTAGCCCAGGGGTTAAGTAAGAGTCTTTACTTTGTGATAACGACCAGATTCCAGCATTTATATAAAAACCAAGATATTCTCACAAATGCCTGAAATCCTAGCTTCAAGAAGAGCTAAGACTGGAGAATCATTGAGGCTTGTTGGACTTCAGTTGCCCAAGATGTGATCCCAGGGTTCACTGACTGTCTTAGTTTGGCTTTTATTACTGTGAAGAGACACCATGATTAACACAACTGTTATAAAGGCAAACATGTCATTGGGGCTGGTTTACAGGTTCAGAGGGTTAGTCCATTATCATCACGGTAGGAAGCATGGCAGCATGCAGGCAGACATGATGCTGGAGGAGCCAAGAGTTCTACATCTTGATCCAAATACAGTTAGGAGACTGTCTTTTGCAGGCAGCCAGGAGGAGACTGTTCCACACTGGGCAGAGCTTGAGCACTAGGAAACTTCAACGCCTACTCCTGTGGTGACACACTTCCTCCAACAAAGCTACACCTACTCTAAAAAGACCACACCTATTTCAACAAGACTCCACTTCCCTATGGTCCAAACATTCACACACATGAGTCTATGGGGGGTCATTCCTATTTAAACCAACACACGTGCCCTACAAATAATAATAAATAAGTTTTAAAAAATATTTGCTAAATATTGATATGGAAAGAGTAGAACATCTTCAAAGTTTTTCAGAATTGATCAGTATTTTGATCTTAGGGTCATCAGTGCTGAGAACCTGGCTTTGCGGAAATTCATAGAATAAAATAGTAGGAGTACATTTACAGACATTTCAGAAAATTTTGAGAATTCTAACCTAATCACAAGCCAATTTCACTTGCCAATTTATTTTAATGAAACTCAAGTCAGCAATTCCAACATCGATTTTCAGAATCAAAGATTCTTGCATAATATAATGCAAAGACAGACTAAGTTGATATGTGTTGAAGAATAACGGTGGGGAAAAAAGCACTAAAAGCCTTTGCTTTCCTCAGTGCAATTGTTATGCTTCCTGAAGAGCAGGAAAGTTTATTTGTAAAGTACAAACACCACAATTCATGACATCCACTAGTCTGGAATCTGATTTGAGGCGTTTCAGACACTGTTGTTGCATGGTGGGATGGCAGGTATGCTGCAGAGAATACGTGCTACACGTGTGTTCAGAAACAAGGCTAGAGTGAAGCCTCACAGTACAGCCTGGGCAAGCCCCACCGGAAGCACCTTGGGTTCATGACACATTCGATTTTGAATTAATTTTTGCATGTTGTATGTTCAGAAACCTTCCATTGCCAACAAAGTTTTCACAGTCCCTACATTCAGTTTTGTGCCTCTATGTGGGATTGTGACTCCCTGTTTAAGAAGCTGGGCTCACACAGAGAACACCAAGGCACAGGACAGAGGAAAGCATCAATCTTGGATAGCCAGGCTAGCTAAGCCTTCAGCTGATGGTAGCCATGACCTGCCTGCAATTATGGAACCTCAACTCTTCCCCACCCCAGTTGGTCCTGGTAAGTAAGACTTGTGGGAAATAATAGCCATAAAGTTGAGGTTATTTGGTTACACAGCAACAGACAATAAGACCTATAATTTTCTATTAAAGCTCTCATTCACAACAGCAGTCGCAAGAGAATAGGCTTCACATCTGCCGGGTTCACTGATGACAATGTCTCCCTGTCATTTGAAGTCGCTTGCTTAATGAAACAGTGAACCTACCGTGGACTCACAGACTGTGTGATGGGACAGCACACCATGGCTTCTGGTGCTACACTCCATGATAGACAGATAATCCAGGGCACCATCCAATGCACAGAGCTGTTTTTCTATAACCAGATTCCAGATATCTAAGGACCAAGATATATCCACTACTTCTAATCGTTAATCCACTTTTTTTTTTCTCATCAAAGTAAGAAAGCTGATCTGTTCTGGAATTTCTATTGCCAACCTAGAACCATTATCATATCATCAGCACCACTGGCCATTAAAAAAAAATCTCCTTTGTAAAACAGTTGGGCCTGTTAGCAATAGCAGAAGCATTCTGCAAACAATGAAAACTGTCAAAGATGACATGATGACGTAGGAGGCTGTCGGTAGAGACCTGTCATCGTAGCATACTAAAGAACACAAAAGGACACAGAAAGGAAGAGAGGGTTGGAGCGAGGCGGGTATGCTCTTGTTGGTGGTAGTCAGGTGTCAATCATCCTGAATCTGAAGTCACTTTATGGATGCTCTAAGATTGCAGGGACATAGTTTGGCTTCTTTCAATTCTTGAGTAATCTCCCATTATCCCCCTGCTTCACACAGCCTTCGCACCACTCCTGAAGGCCTTCCCCTGTTCCTCACAGGCCAGGTCCTCTCTCTCTCTTCAGGCTTCACTTATCACCAAGCACACTTTTCTGACAATACTGCCTAAAGCTATACACTTACTTACACTAGCATCATATATAACTTGCTTTTTGCCTTTGTGTCATTTTTTAAAAATTTATGAACTTGTCTGCTTCTTGACTGAATCTATCTCTTCATGAGAAGGTAAGGCCCACAAAGGTGCTGACCACCTGTTTCTCTCACCGTCTGAATAGCCAGCATAGCAGCTACCACAATGCTTTAGATTCAAGAACACACTTGGGAATAACTAAGCAAAATTGCTTTTAACCCTGTCACCTCAGGGATGGTTTTTAGTGCTTTCTACCTATAGCCTCACATGTCATCTTTGTGACTGTTTTTGCTGTTGTGTTGTTTTGTCTTTGTCCTCTCATCCTGATGACTTGGAAGATGGGACCATCGGAAGTATAACGCTTACAATCAGAAGACTTCACGTAGGGAGTTAGTTTTTGACATTCCTTCCTAAATCTCAGACTATACATCTCTATAAAGGTTATACTGCAAGAGCACAGTTCAACATTTCACAGGGAAAATTCAGCATTCTTACAGGTAACTTTGGCTTAATATTAATGTTGATGGGTCTCAGAGGTGGTTTTAAACATAGAAGTAGGATAAAACTGTGAAATAAAGCCGGACAGTGTGGTGCACACCTTTAATCCCAGCACTCAGGAGGCAGAGGCAGGTGAATAGTCGTGAGTTCAAAGCCAGCCTCATCTACAAAGTGAGTCCAGGACAGCCAAGGCTACACAGAGAAACAACAACAACAATAACCAAAAACAAAACTGTGAAATAAGTACATTTTTATTATAGTATTTCCTGATTCTTTTTGAAAGAGAAAGTATCCCCTTTGCTTTTAGCCAGATACCAAAGACTGTAGTGATTTGAATAAAAAATATCCCTTTAGTCTTGGGTCTTTGTGGTGGTGCTTGGGGAGGTTTAGGCAGTACAGCCTTGGGGGTGAGCTTTAAGAGGAAAAGTCTTAAGCCACTTCTAATTCACCTTCTTTTCTTCCCTCTTCTAGTTCAAGACGTGAGCCCTCAGCCCCTGGCCCTGCTCCTGCCACCGTGCCCACCTCTTGTTACCACGCCCTCCTTCTTCCATCATGAACTCTCATCACTCTGGAACCATAAACCAGAATAAATTCTCTCTTCCCTAAGTTCCCTTTGATCCCGGTGTTTTATCACAGCAACAGAAAAGTAACTAAGAGAGTTCCTGAACCTCTTCTACAGTAAAATTAAACTCCTACTTATCTTTACAATTTCAGTTAGGACTTATGGTTTTCATCTATCAGTTCTGTTAAAAAAATTATTTAGCCATCCATCTAAAAGGCACAGTACTCAGAGAAGTCCTATGACAACTTGGAACCTTTCATACATGGGGAGAATTTATTGCTCTGCATTAGGAGAGGAAGCGTTCTCTCTGGCTGTTGCTATGTGCTGGTCCTGGATTGGCTTTCTCTCTAGATATTTTTCCCTATTCTTTCCTAATAATCAGGGGTCCCCTGGGCCTCTGTAGTAAAGAGGAACAAAGAAAGGAAAGTGAAGATTTAGAGCCACCAGATGCCAAGGAAAAGAGTCAGCTCTTAGCAACAGAGCCATGGGCGTTACTAGTATCTCCATGGATTATAACATCAGCGTACATTGGTCTTTTAAAGGTCATTATTATTCTCCCCTTGGTGGCATTTACCTTCCTTTCCAGGTTAAAGGCAGTTCGTGCTCTATGAGATTGCTTGCACTGCAGTGCAATACCCTTTGCACGTATTAAGCCGATTTCATAGTGTTTCCCTTAGTCTTCTTTTACTATCGTTCTTTTTAATACTGATTGGCAAATCATACTGCCTCCCTCATTCACAGACGTGAGGAATCATCTGGATGGCGTCTCTCAGCTTAAAGATGCTAACACATCTACCATATTTTTTATTCTAACAATAGGTTTATTCTAACAAGTGCTAGATGTGTCATCTAAAGATAACAAAAGATGGCATTAGCATTCTCAGGTAATTTTATAAGTAGTCCTTCTATGTGAAGTCTTGTGTTTGAGGAAATAAGCCAACATGCTCAAACCAAGGATATCTACCAACCATCTCTACATTTAATGCGTGTGGTCCTAAAATGTATTTATTTCTCTTCCTTTTCTCAAAGTCTAGTAAAGCCTATGAAGACAGTCACTGTCCCCGCTGCCTTTTCCTGTATAAAAGGAAGCAGATCATTGATATTGTACCTTGTTTACTGATATTTTGTTGTTCTGTTTCTTTGCTGATAAGTTCTTAGGCTTTAGACAACAGTGATGGTGTAGAGCGCTGAGGTTTGACTGATACAATACAAGCACATGACAATATTGTATATCACAATCAAGTATTTAAAATGGACATCTACTTTTAGGTGTGGGGGGCAAAGCTAAAATGTAAACCTGTGACCTCACATGTTAAGCAAGCACTGTGTCAACGGGCAATATTTTAAGCCAACACTTATTTATTTGATTCTTAGACAAGTCTCACTGTGTAGCCCAAGGTAAACTGGAGCTTACTATGTGGTGAATTCTGGGCTTGAAGTCACAGTCCTGCAGCCCTTCCTCTTTGGAGGGTGGGGATAAGAACAAGAGCATACCACCACACCTGGGTCAACTTGCTAAGGTGATGAAAGAAGCTTCCTATGTTAGGAAAAATATCTAGCAATGTTATGAGCATATTTAGTACTATATGAACCTTGTATAATGTTATCACAAGGTACAATTCAAAGAAAAACTGGTGGAATGCATAAACAAAGTATCAGAGTAATGTAAGTAGAATAACACAGAATAAAGACATGATCAGAATCCAAAGTCATCTTCTCATCACAAAAGTATCCATCCCTGTGCCTTCTAGGGCTCAACATATACATTAGGATTTTCACTTCATAGTGTTTGCGGTATTTAGTAAGGCTTACAGTATGCATGCATATGTATGTTTCTTTTCACATGCGTGGCATACATGTGTGATGTGCTGTGTGTGTGTTCGTGTGTGCTTGTTTAAGCATGCATGTAGAGGTCCCTGGTTGATACTGGGCATATTCTTCAAATGCTGTTCTGTTGTATTCTTTGAGGCAGAGTCTCTCACTCAAATCCAGAGCTTGCTAATTTGCATAGTTTAGTTAGCCAGCCTTGCTTTAAGAATCTTCTGTCTCCATCATGCAGAACTGAAATTACAGACAGAATACCATGCCCACATGGCATTCACGTAGTGTAAAGTAGCCCAGCTCTTGGAACATGTATGTATAAATCTCAATTATCTCCATTAATTCTGTCAAACAGAGATTATTGTTCATAGCCTTTTTATTTTATATTCTAGCCTGTTTTAAATAAAATAAATCTGTGCAAGCTTATTGCAGGTGTACTGTTTTTTTCCCCCAAATAATATTATTTATTTTGGATTCAGCCAACCATGTGTGGAACCTGCAGATACAGAACGCTCACTGCATAGTCCTTCAGGTGTGTTGTGAATTTTCCCTCCTCTTCGGTTTGATTCAAGGACAGAACTCAGGTCTTCAAGCTTGTATCACTAGCATTTTTACCTGCTGAGCCACTCCCCTGGCTCCTCATCATAATTCGATCAATCTTCTATCGTCGGGCATTTGAACTATTTGCTATGTATTTCATTACTACATATTTGTAGGCCCTAAATATAAATCTTCTGGTCTTTATACAAAATCCTCTTAAATTTAACTACACACTATTTATATACCATTAGTAAGGGCTCATGAATTCCAAGTCTATCCTCTTATGATTTTAGCCCTTATTAATAAAATTGAGTTGGATCAGTATTCTAATACATCCCAGATGTAAATATTTGCATTCTACACTTAGTAGATCTGTAATAACTGGGTGAGGTCATTTTTACACTTAGAACCATGAGGTATAATTCACAGCTTTCATATGAGTACAGAGTGAAGGAAGGACCAATACAGAATCATATAGAGATATTTGTTGGGTCTGAGGGACACACAAATGAAAAGAAAACCACGGAAATCTAGGCATGCCAAACAGAGACTATCTTCGGTGCAGATTGGGTGGGGGGTGGGGGGTGGGGGGAAGGTGGGACTTCTAGAAAGCTAGGACTGCAAAGGCTCAGAATCTGTTGCCACCCCGAAGGGAGTGAATACATTTCTTTT
Organism: Acomys minous; assembly: GCF_964271855.1. NCBI lineage: Eukaryota > Metazoa > Chordata > Mammalia > Rodentia > Muridae > Acomys > Acomys minous. Next base: position 36,136,338 of record NC_140484.1, on the reverse strand, counting down.
AAAACCAAAAGCCACAACTAGGCTTTCAGGGGAGGACTATGAGGATTAAGTAAGCATTCAATCATTCTTTGAGTAAACATTCAGTCATTCTTTGAAGTAACGGGCCCCTCCCCGAGTAAAGGGCATCTTCTGAGATATAGTGGTTTTGTGATAGCGGAGATGTTTACATAAATAAGCTCTAGGTGAAGAAGAGGGGCTATCTCTTGCCATTGCCTGAGGAAGGCCACCTGGTCTTTCCTGCAACTAGGGAAAATCTAAAGACGGGCAAGCAGGAATCTGCAGTAAAAGGCATTCAGAAAAATGGGTTACATATCTGAGATTGGGGCTCTCTCTGACCCTTCGATGTTACCTCTCTGGAATATCAGTTTCATTTGGAGATTTGAGGATCAAGCTTGGATTTTTCTGGCTAATTGCGAGTATACTGGACAAAATTACAAAAAAAAAAATCAAGTTTTAAGATTAAAAAGAAAAGCTTTGAAAAAATTTCTATTTCTCAGTGTATTCCTCCATCTTTGTTCTCAGAAGTCATTGCTACTAAGGGAAGGATAAAAGGTTCTGATGAGACTTGTCAGTTATCTGAAACCATTGGAAAACTGTACCCTATTATTAACAACAACAACAACAACAACAAAAAAGCTAAAGGTAGGTGTGTGTGTGTGTGTGTGTGTGTGTGTGTGTGTGTGTGTGTGTTCCCACAGAGTCAGAAGAGGATGGAGCTGGAGCTACAGGTGTTTGTGGGTGCTAGAAACAACTGCTCTTCATTGCTGAGCCACCTCCCCAGCCCTGGCCTAGGAACCCTGACACACCCCCTTGTTTCACTGCTTCTTGTCACACAGTAAGGCTAGTTTGGTTTTACTGTGTCTTAAACAGGTCCGGCTTGCTTTCTACAATGTCGTAGACGTTCTCTTTGTTTCTTTACCAGGACAATACCAACCATAGTTTGCTTTGTAAAACTTTGGGTTTTTAGAGATCCAAGTTTCATATAGCCTAGTCAAAGATAACCTTGAGCTTTACATCCTACTGTTTTCACCTCCCAAGTGCTGGGATTATAGCTATGTACCACCTTGCCAGGGGAAAGATTTTTTTTTTTTTAAGATACAGATTTTAAGCATGGGGGGGGGGTTCGGGGGGGGGGAGTGTAGGAAAAGAATGGAGGAACAACCACTACCACCAGAGGCAGTCAGATTCTTGTACTCAGAATAAACAATAAACACAAACAAACAAAAACACCCTAGCATATAACAGTTTAATCACAGCACTTTAGAATCCAAATGGAACAGAACAATCTTATAAAAAATCATTTGTGGGGCGAGAGAGCATCAGGAAAAAATTGTCAGGGCCTAGGGTCTTTATTTTTCTTTTATATTCCAAATTAACGCACTGATCACTAAACATTGTGCAAATCGGGTACAGTGGGTTACTTTTTTTTTTTTTTAACCTTTCCCTCTGTATCTGGAGTATAATTTCTCCTTTACTTTCTTTTTCTTTGCTTAATGCATTACAAGATCTAATTAAAAGGGCTACTTTAAATTTCAGTGATACAAAGTGGCACAAGAATGCAAAAGGAGGTCAGCAACAAGCCTCCTCCCGAGGTGGGCGGGTGAGGCACGCAAGGAGCTGCGGTCCAGAGGTCGCAGGGCAGGAGCCACCCCGGCACACGTCCGCTCCGGAGGTGGGGGGAACCCTCCTTCCTCCATGCCAAGTGAATCAAAATTCAATCAAAGCTAAGGAGCATGGAAAACGAGCCCAACCCAGCAGCAATGCAGCCCTCTCTGACCCGGAAGTGCTCGGCGGCCCCAGCGAGTGCGCGCGTGAGCCAGGGCGCGCGCGCGCGCCCCCGCGGAACTCCCGCCGGTGGCTGGATTCTCCCGGAGGCGCGCCCGATCGCGGCTGCCGCCAACATGGCCGAGACGAGCGAGGAGGTGGCGGTGCTGGTGCAGAGGGTGGTGAAGGACATCACCAACGCCTTCCGCAGGAACCCACACATGTGAGTCGCGCGCCCTGCGCCTCCGGGGTGGTCGGGGACGGGACGGGGACGCGCTCTAGTCCACTCGCGGCGGCCGCTCGGGGCCCACGCGCGCTTCCGACAGGCGGAGCGCGGCTGGGACTGTCGCGTAGGGCCGGTTGGCCGTTACCAGGACGCGTGGTGGGCCAGTGTTGGGAAGCCACCTCCAAGAGCCACGTTGGAGCATGGACTTTTCTGCCCTGCCCGGCGCGTCCCGGGAGTTGTGGCAACTCTTCTCCCGGCCACCCTCTGCCTGAGTGCGCTTTGCTCCGCGGGCCACTGCTGTGGGTCTCTGTCTTGTAGGCGGCTCTCGTTTGCATCCCGTGCGTGGCTGTAGAGGGTCATCCACCCCATCAGACCCCCGGCAACCTCCTTTTAAGTTATCTAAAAGTGATTGGAGGCTGTGTTTGACTTTTCCACTCACTTGTCACAAAATTGCAAAGCGAGTCGGATGTAACAATTTTTGAAGGTGACCTGGGTGGATCTCGTAAAGCTGTTGCAAACTAGATACTTTTTTTTTTTTTTAAATCAGAAGCACATCCGAAGTTACAAGCATCTTAAGGCATTCTTACCCAGCACCCAACTTTGCTGCCCTCTAAAAAGTTCACTACAAAACTGACACATATCTCTTTCTTTTCTCTTTCCATTTTACTTGTTATTCTCTAGAAAGATACTCTCAAGATTGTATTTTCTCTGCCACTCTTCCTTTAACAAATGAAAAGAGCTACTAAGGAGTTATCTACATCAGTATACAAAATAAGAAAGAAGTCAGAGTGTCGCCTATTTCTCACCCCCGCCCCCCACCCCTCCTCCTGGGAATCAAACATGGAGTCCAGTTTTGTATTATTTTTTTCATTGATTATACAATTTATCTTCAATATTTTATCTTTTTAACTAGAACACATGAATTAACTTTAAGCATTCTAGCTGCCTTAGCTTTTTCTACCAAATGAAAGGCCTAAATCTACATTTTAACAAAGTGTTCTTCTCCTCCAATGTGGTGATCATAAATGAATTTAGATGTCCTCGGATGGCCTGCTCCCTTGTGGCAATTAGGGGCTTATTAAAGCTGGGCTCTGTAACTGGCCTCTAAACATACCTGCCAGCTCTGACAGCCCCCAAGCCTCTTCCTCTTTTGACTGCTGACTTTTTTCAGATTGAACATTTGGAGTGATTTCCTGGCAGTAGCCGCAGTGGCTGCTGGGCCTTTTAAAGAATGCTTTGATGTCTTGTGTGTGAGTCTTTGAGGGCCTTTTTGAGAATTCCAGCCACAGTGCAAATAAGAGAGACATCCTTAAAAGAGAGTTGGACAAGTGAAAGGTTATTTTTCATCATTGGGGTTTTCTTGTCAAAGAAATTATAGAAAAGGTTAGAAGTTTAATGTAGTAATCACTTTAGTTTCTCATCTTTGAGATAGACTAAAACTAACACATTAGGCAAAACTAAGATTATGGTTATTAGTTAGACAGGTTGACCCAGAGCAGTGTGGGGCAGGTCCGTTTTTTCTAGATCACATTTATCAAAACTCTTAAAGGGCTTCAGTACCCCTCTCTTCATCATAGTTTTACTCTGCACTCTGCATTCTCACTAATATATCCTCTGTCAACATATAATTTAGGATTATTTGTAAGTTTTTAGGTCATTTGAAATATGAAAGTTTGGGATTAGTTGGGCACTTGAAATAAGTTATGTTAGCTGTAAACATTTAAGTGGCAGCTGTATTTTAGTACACATTCCATACAGTAGAAGTATCTTCTAGCTGTTCCTCTTTTAAAATGTCTTATATGGCTGGAGAAGTGGCTTAATGGTTAGGAGCACTGGCTGTTCTTCTAGAGGACGCAAGTTCAATTCCCAGCACCCACATGGCAGCTCACAGCTGTCTGTAACTCCAGTTCCTGGGCATCCGTCATCCTCACGTAGACATACATGCAAACAAAACATCTATGCACATAAAATAAAGAAGTCTTTTCTTTTTAAAGCCTTGTCTTTTTAGACTCAAAAAGGCTGTATTTCTAGTTTTAAATATTTGTCTACCTTTAAAGTTAGCAATAACTAATAACAGTATCATAACAGTTTTTCATTATTTACCTTTTGTCTCCCCTTTTTCTCCAACATGAAATAGGTTGCCAGCTTATTTGCTAACGCCTACTCTCTTGAATATATTAACTTTGTTTCTGTAGAGCTATCTACCTGAAGCAAAGGTTCAGTACGTGAGACAGGAATGATGCTTCTGTCAGGTATGGATTGTTTTTCCCCAGGCTCAATGTCCTCTTGATCTTGGAAGGCTGAGGAGAATTCAAAGCACTGGAGTTAACCTGGGTTCCTCCACTCCTTGCCAGAACACTTTGCAAAGTGGGAAACATAATACAGATATTGTTTGTGTGGGTGGCTGGGAATCCTTTTGGGTTCTCTGCAACTAGTGGCTTAACCCAGGAATATTTATTACCACGAGGTATGGACTGTGCCTTACTGTGGAAGACAGCTGTCTGCTATATAGCCTAATTAGCTCATCATGTTAATATTCTCATATCCAGCACATTTCTTTTTATTGAATATCTATATTGATTTGAAGTGCATATTCACTATGTGGAACAAAAAAAAAAGTACAAAATACAGTTTACACTGCAGCCTAATTTCCGGTGTGATTGAATTGTATATCTGCCATACTAGCCATCCGTAGCTACTGGAAACTTGGAATGTGCTTAATGTGAAGAGAACTGAACTTTTGATTTTAAGCATAATAATCAGATGAGAAGTGAGTACTATGTTGTCAAGTGTGTGTTTAGCGGAGACCTAAGACTTGACCTGAACCAACAGTAAATTAAGCCTACAATATAGTTCCCAGTGAAGATTGTGTTAGCAGTGCTGTCTGTTGGAAGAGAAGGGAGGCTGGGTAGATCCCATGGGAGGCAGTTTTTAATGTGAACATCAAAGACTGGGTAGGACTTACAGTGCCAGAAGAAACTGGGAGCAGTATATTGATCAAAGGCAGCAAGATGTGATTGAAAAGATCGCACAGGAGCGGGTTAAAGATGTCCTTGGCCTAATTGTTGTATTCATGTGTGTAGGAAAAGAACACTCCCATTCGACAGGAAAATGCTAGTCTGGGGATAACCCTACCAGGAGCTGAACATGTAGATGAGTGCACAGTTGAGAAAAGAGCCCCATCCTTAATGGAGCTTCAGATCAATCTACAGGTAGCTTGTGAAGGTAGGCAGGAAGGGGAAGAAAAACATCATATAGTGGTGATAACCAGGAGACTTTATCTGGATTACAAGGCAAAGATAGTTCTTTCAGGGGAACTAACATTTGAACTGAGACGCAAATGATGGTATTTCTAATCAGTAGGAAAGCCCCATGGAAAATTGTTAAGTAAGGGGGCAATAATGAAACACAGTTTAACGCTATCTGCAGGCAGAAAGTTATGAAGCCACAGACTATAATGGTCTTATACATGTGTTTTGTTCATTTAAATGATAGTATGGTTTTTTAAAGTTTTTGTTTAGAATTTGAGTTCTGGATTTGGATCATGTGCTCTGTGTGTGTGTGTGTGTGTGTGTGTGTGTGTGTGTGTGTGTGTTTTGCTAGCCCAACATACTTAGGTAAGACTCTCTTATCTATTAAATGGGGTAAGATTTTTACTGTAGATTATTGCATAGAGTAAACACAGAGTGTGGCATGCAATAAACAATAAGCAGAAATTTCTGATTTTCTAAATAGTTTCAGAGTGTAGTTTCAGTAGTACACAGTAATCTTTAAAATTAACGAGGAAGCCTATTAGCTCTCTGAAATATCTTCACTACCAGTCAGGTTTTAATTATTTATATACAAGTGTCATTTCTTGTAGATATTTTACTGTTTCCTTTTTGGTCAGTCTAGAAGGAGTTCCAGCTAATAGTTACTCCAAAAATAACTATTCAATAAAGATATTTGCATGTTTTCCTGAGTCTAGCCTGTGCTTTGTTCTGTTGTGACGCTTTATAGACTTCCTGTTTAGTATTGGGAGCAATGCATCTCACCTAGAGGGGGAACTTAGTTGAGACAGCTTTCATGAGCAGAAAAGTAAGTCATAGATAACAATTATTTCTGGAGCATACAGACAAGAGACACTGCTACACATTGGAACAGAGTTGACGTCCATGTAATATGAACCTTAAACTCCGTTGGCTCTCCGCTGTAAAGTGAGACCCCCCCAAACACATGCTCTGTGCTGTCTGTGTGTGATCTGATGTAAAGATGCTGGTCCATTCCATGTCCTCTGTGGGGCGAACTAGCAATGCCCCGAACCATTGAGCCCTGTAATATCTGTTTGAAAAGATTGAAACGTGTTGCTGCCCCAGACTTGGGTTTCTTTGAAAACCCTGACTTTAGTCACGCATAGAGTATTTACTTGAGCAAATGGTTTAACACAGGACTCTCAATTTTTCTAGAAACTTTTAAAATATGGGGGAAAGGAATTTTGTGGTAGTGAAAGGGTCAGGAATCCCCTTTTTGGGAGGAATAATTGGGAATTGTCTGAAGGTTATAGTCACTGTGAACACTAAAAATATCAATTATGTAGGAAATCTTAAATGTTAATTTCTAAGTTTTGTCCAAAGTTTTATGTCCGATGCGGTTTAGCTTTCTATAAAATCCCTTAATGGAGAGCAAAAAGACTCATACCAAATGTCACTTTTCCTTTGTATTTTCCCTGAGTTTTCTACATTTTCTTGAGTATGAAATTATAATTTAATTTAAAATAAAGACCCAGATTCTTAAGTTAGCTGTGAGTAATGTTGACTTCAGGTCATCCCCTTAAGCTCAGTGAACCTCATCTAGTAAAAGGAGTCACAAGAATGAGCTTTCATCATTTTAAAGTGCGTTAGAATTCTAAATTGCCTGAAAAAATTAGACACCAAGCTAAAGAAATAGACCCAGAAACCTAAATTGAAGCATTCTTTTATTTGGAAGTTAAAGACCGTGTGTGTGTGTGTGTGTGTGTGTGTGTGTGTATGTACGTGTGTTTCTAAAGAAAATGTTGTAATTTTTTTGGAAGTAACAAAACATTATTTTCTTAGGGTTGAATAACTTGCCAAAGGATTAATGTTCTTTGCCTCAGCTTTCTATTGCCTCCTAACCAAGAAACTTGACACTGACTGACCTCAGGCTGCTAAAGGAGTTGATAACACTTATCTTTGCCTAGCATTTCATAGTTTGCCACATCCCTCACCTTTGGCTTTCCTAGCAAACAGGGAAATTATTCCCGTATTTCAGGTGAGCAGTCCAGAAGTAAAGGACTTAGCACATCACACTGACCATAGTGGTAGAAAGGAGACTCACTAGTCAGGACTGTTATTAGGAGTGTCTGTCTCTATACAACACTTTTTACATATGATGGCTTTCTTCTTCTTCTTCTTCTTCTTCTTCTTCTTCTTCTTCTTCTTCTTCTTCTTCTTCTAGTTTTATATTCTCTTTACATGGAAAGCTGAGCACATTCTAGCCCTTTTCCTTTGCTGGGGATATAAAACAGTTTACCTCTTTACAGATGGGGAAAGTGAAGTCTGTCAAGGCTGAAGTTGCACGTTAGATGGCCAGTGCTGTTCTCAGAACAGTGTGTTACAGAGGTGACAGTCTCCTGGAGTGACCTTTGAAAGCTATGTCACTGTCACTGAAGAGCAAGGATGACCCTCCATTCAGATGTGGTTACTGAGCACAGGCCATCCACAAGGCTCTTTGTGTGTGTGTGTGTGTGTGTGTGTGTGTGTGTGTGTGTGTGTGTGTGTGTGTTTTAAGTTTCTTGGGAGGGGAACCAGCCACAGTAGTGTGTTTTTTATTTCTGCAGATGGCTTTGTCCTATAATTTAGGTACCAAATTAGCACTTAGCTATTTTATATCTAGTACAACTGTAGTGAGTGAACTTGTTTTTAACATTGTGAATTTAAGTTTAAAAACCTCCTCCCAAACAGTGGATCCGGAAGCTGAGAACCTTTATTCTTGCTAATATACCATTTATGTTTTTAGCTCCTGGAGTTCCTTGAAGTGTTATAAGTAGTTATTAGATCTCAGAGGACACAATCTCCTGAGTAATTAAGTTGAAGGGTTGTTTTTTTTCATTTGGTTGTGCTAATTTTAGGTTACTCATTTTTGTTTGAGACAGGGTCTCACTGGGTAGCCCTGGCTGGCTTGAATGCAATATGTAGACCAGGCAGGCCTTGAAGTTACAGAGATCCTCCTGTCTCTGCCTCTCAAGGGATGGAATTAAAAGGAGTTATTTATTTATTTTTTTTTACTAATAGGTTATTTTCTAAAACATTCAACTTCATATAGCAAAATACAAATACCAGGAAACATATTATCCCAGTGGCTAGGCATGGCTGGATGTGCTTACAGTGAACTAGGTGGATTCAGGTTCTTATCTCCAAATCCAGATGCAGAGGCTTCTTTGAAAACTGAATTCTGACTTCAGGAACTCTCCCAGTCTTCTCCTCACAGAACTGCTTTTGTGTTACAGGGATAGCCAGCCAGTGGTCCCCTTTTATTGTAGATATGGACTACCTTGCCAGAAACTCTTTGAAGTCTGTGGGACTTTGCTGCTGCTTCTTCTTCTTCTTCTTCTTCTTCTTCTTCTTCTTCTTCTTCTTCTTCTTCTTCTTCTCTTCCTCCTCCTTCTCCTCCTTTTCCTCCTCTTCCTTCTCCTTCTCCTCCTCCTTCGTTTTTCAAGACAGGGTTTCTCTGTATAATCGCTGGGGCTGTCCTGGAACTCTCTGTAGTCCAGGCTGGCTTCAAACTCACGGAGCTCCACCTGCCTCTGCTAGGATTAAAGGCATGCACCACCAGTGCCTGGCCTTTCATCGTCTTCTTTTTGATTTATTAGAAACTAAATATGCAGTATATTCTGTGCAGGGTTTTCATACGATGATAGTACTGTTGTGGTGCATGTGTATCAAAGCGACCTTTGAATCTGCTGAGCATATTTGTAGGTCCCAAATCTTCTGGAGAATTTGGCTACTTTGGAAGAAACGTTAGCATCTTCGTTTATTGACAGATCCCTGTGTCACTCAGGAAGTGCTCAGTAGAAAATAAGTAGCTTCTGAACTAGCCAGCTCAAGGTTTTCTCTGGACGGGTTTATTTTAGGTCTGTGCTTCCTTCTGACTCGTGGTGGTGACTTAACAAAAGAGGAGTATTCTTATAATCTGTAATTAAACATGTTTGTCCCTTTAAAAAAAAATCTATCAGACTGCTGTCTTCTTGGCAAAATCCCAGGGACTTAAAAGGCCAGGTCATGCATAAGTCCTGAAGATTAAGTTTTTGTTTATTTTTAAACTTTATTTTGGTGGGGGAAGGGGGACAACATCTTCCAGTTGTACAGCTTCTGCCTTTTTATTTTTTGAGACAGGATTTCTCTGTCCTAGAACTCACTCTGTAGACCAAGCTAGCCTCCAACTCACAGAGATCTTCCTGCCTCTGCCTCCCAAGTGGTGCAATTAAAGGCGTGCACCACCACCACCACCCAGCAACATTCTTTAAAAAATTGAAATAATTCCATAAAACAAAATTCTTTCTCATTACCTTTCTCAAAAAAATATCTCCATATCTTTCCAAGGAAAGATTATATTTAATTATATATACACACACAAATGTACATATATATATATATATTTAATTACATGAAAGACTTTTTCATTGTGTACAGTTTGCTTTCTCCACATATTCTTGGCAGGCATACCAGTTATGTAGACTTACTTCTTTACTTAACAGATATTATACTGATGAGCTGTACTTACTTTACTGGTGGTATGCTGTTAAACAATTGGATTGTTTCTGCCTTGCTGCAGTGTTGTATTGGGGCAGGGCGTGATTGCAAGATCAGAGTATATGCTTTGAAATTCCGAAAGGGGTTTTCAGATTACCGTCTAAGGGTAGGCTGAATCTTCACTTCTGCCAGCAGGTAGGGTTGCAAAGGGCTGTTTCCCCTGTACTCCAGCTGTTATCAACAGACTACAAGCTGCATTTTAAAACATTATTTGTTTGCTACAACCCCAGTAAATGAGCTTAGTTAAATTCCTAGGAGAATTAAATATATGAGGTTTCTAGAATGCTTTGAAAATTAAAAGTCGATAATGTCTCTAACTTCTTTTTATGCCTTACATATTTAGAGATGAAATTGGCCTGATCCCATGCCCTGAAGCAAGATATAACCGGAGTCCCATAGTCCTGGTTGAGAACAAACTTGGTGTGGAGAGCTGGTGTGTCAAGTTCTTATTACCATACGTCCACAACAAGCTCCTTTTGTACAGAACAAGAAAGCAATGGCTAAACAAAGACGGTGAGTGTGAGCCGCTCATCTTCCCTGGGAGGAGCCTGAGCTGGGGGGGCGGGGAGGGAGTGGCATTCCTGGACTCCAGTGTTGGCTCTCCTGTCTGCACTGCCTAAGCAGGTGCATCGCCTCTCTGTCAAATGAGTTTGGACTTGGTGGTTAGTGTTCCTGTTTGTAACCACAGTGACTATAGTGGAAATGTCTCAGGCACGAGTGAGCCACCTGCTGCAGTCAAAAAACAGAAGACATCTGAGCATCACCAAAGAGTTTTCTAGTTCATAAAAGCACCTGAATTCTGATCCCTTAGCATTTTTTGGTAGAGAACTTGTTTCCATAGCTGTTCAAAGGAGACAGGCAAGGTGCTCTCCTCGTCACAGCATGACCCCACCCGTGATTGCGACTGTGCTGTTCTCTTGGGTCCCAGTTGAGATCAGGCCTTCTGGCTCATGTTGAAATGAGAAAGTGAAAAATAAGAAGAGAGAGAGAAACGTTGGCTTTTACTTCTTCCGTGGTTCTGGGGGAAACTCTTTACAACACTGATAATCCCTAACTGGTCTCTTTTTCCAGCGTTTCCTTAGAACCAAGGCTCTGAATGCACAAATTCTCCATGTCCTCGGAGGCTCCCCTCAGGTCTCACTTCTGGGGAGTGTTCATCTACGACCGTGTCCCTTCTCCTTTTGTAAAACCCTTCCTCTTCCCTCATATAGCATTTGCAGAAGTGCCCATGGTGCCTGGAGTAAGAACTTGTTTTGGAAACAGTATTAATTATCAGTTCAGTAGACATTACCAGGGGCTGCTCTTACCAGAAGCTGCTCTGAGGACTGAGGGCATAAAAGATGAATAATACATCTCTCCTTTATCTAAGAAGTTTTAAGTTGAGTACCAGGAAGCCTCTTTAGGGGAAAAGTGGTTGCAGATGTATCACATCTGATATCCCTGAGTTTTTCTCAGTACTGTCCTTGAAGGACTGTCAAAATAGGTTAATAGCACTTTTTCCTGTGTGGCCCATTTGATTGGTCCTCTGATTCTTGTTTCTAATTTGCAAGTGCTGCCTAAACCTGGTGTGATGTTAATGGCATGACCTGTGTTTAGGGCATATACTTCAAACAAATGTACAGGTATTTGGCTTTTTTTGCGCTTCCTTCTGTATTCTGTTACCGTGACATAGGGTTCAAAGAGCCATAGGACTCCACCAAGTTACCCTTTATCTGGTGTAACTGAGCCACTGTACTTCAGTGGGGAAGAATAACTGTCTCATAGAGAAGAAGAAGTAGTAGGAGTTTTTGAAGATCCAGTCTAAGTTGCCTCAGAGCGTTAGACTGTGCCTGTTCTTGTGTCTGAGCTTTGCCCACCTTTGTCCTGTGGCCATCCGAATCCTTCTTTGCCTTTCAGCTTCTTGTCTTGTCAGTGTGTACTGCAGACTTTGCCGTCTTCTTCTCTTGATGTCAGTCTTGATGGCCCGCCCCATAGGACACTATCAGGAGCACAGCGGAGGCGGCTTCTTATCTTACCTTGGTCTGGATAAGAGCTGACCTTTGATGGTCTAAGGCTTAGGTAGGAGGGGAGCATAGTTGAGTGTGATACCATAGGCTGCTCAGGTCATACATATGCTGTATTGCCAGGAAAAGAAGCAAATCTCTGCTTTGATGTCTGAAAATGCTAGTGCAAAAATATTGTGCCAGGCTGATGAATTAATACATTTAGAATAGCCGACTCTTGCTAAAGAAAGATAAATTCAAATTTTAGGAAAATTCCATTTCTTTGAAAATTCTTGTTGGTTGATGATGTTTTGTTTGTTTTTGGTTTGGGATGTGTATGTGTGTGTATGCATGTGTTTTAAGATTTATTTATTTATTACGTATACAGTGTTCTGTATACATGTGTCCCTGCATGCCGGAAGAGGCCACCAGATCTCATTATAGATGATTGTAAGCCACCATGTAGTTTCTGGGAATTGAACTCAGGACATCTGGAAGAGCAGCCAGTAGAAGGGCTGGGTTTTTTTGTTTTGTTTTTTAATTTTTTTCACATACACATTTATATTATTACACACATATGAAATAAACTACATACAACAAGAAGAACCACGAAACAATCAGGACTTATATTAATGTTACATTCATAGTGTTTTGGCTATTTGTATTTGGTAACCTTGAAGAAAACATCTTTCCTATCTTAGTGAGTCTAAAATTCTGATTATAAGTCAATATCCATTATATCTCATCTCTATCAACTTAAAACATCTATCTAGACCTAAAAACATCTTAGCCTCTAAACAACTCTTAACCACTGAGCCATCTTTCCAGGCCTCAGCTTGCTTTCTTCTACATCCCGGGACCACCTGCCCAGAGGTGGCACTGCCTACAGTGAGCAGGGTCCTCCTACATCAATTACTACTGATTAGCAAAGTTTGCCACAGACTTTCCCATGGGCAAATTATGGAAACAGTTTTCCCAAGTGAGATTTCCTCTTCCCAAATGACTCTACCTTGTGTTAAACGCACATAAAATTAGCCTGCACGGCAGTATTAAAAGTCCCAAATGGAGCCAGGTATAGGTGGCGCACGCTTTTAATCCCAGCACTCGAGAGGCAGAGGCAGGCGGATCACTGAGTTCGAGGCCAGCCTGGTCTACAAAGTGAGTCCAGGACAGCCAAGGCTACACAGAGAAACCCTGTCTTGAAATACCAAAAAAAAAAAAAAAAAAAAAAGAAAGTCCCAAATGGGCAGATCTCTGTCCAAAATACTATAAGTATACCTTCTACATTTCTTTTTTGTTGTTTTTTTTTCCTCACTAGACTTTTATTTCTCAGCTGGGAAAATGCCAATGGCTCATTGCAGGCCCCTTTGTAATTTTTGTCCATGCCACTAACCAATCGCTTCAAATAGTAGTTTCCAACATCTTTTTCTCTTAATTTTTTTTAACTTTAAAATATAATTATATCACTTCTGTCATCCCTTTCTCCCCTCATCCTGTCCTTCCAAGTTCTCCATTTCCCCTTACTCTTTCTCAAATTTGATGGCCTCTTTTTCTGACTACTATTGTTACATATACATGTATGATTATATAAAAGCTAAGAAGCAAGTAGTTTTAATATACTCACATCTTATTTTTATTATTATTATTATTATTATTATTATTATTATTATTATTATTATTATGCTCCTATCTTATTTCATTATTCTCTCAAAGCCAATGAAGTATTAAAATTCCATAGATGGTACTCAAGGCCTTTAGTCGTCTTTTCAAAGCCTCGTTGCCAGTGTTGTCTCTGTCCCATATTTGGCAATAGAGATTGCAGGTCCTTGGCTCCTAGTCTGATACTTGTCTTACAGACCAGTTTAATTTTGGCTTTTATGTTTCAAAAACTGTCCTTAACTAGTTGCATAAGTGTTTAAAATCAAGATGGAAGTTTGAATTTCTGTTCTTACTTGAAAAATCAGTTGGCCTGAGTGCTTAAGTTTCTACATAGCAACAGTAGCCTACAATTTTCCTAGCAGGGCAGGGCTTCTGGCTTACGGTAACTTCTTCATACCAGTCAGAGTCTGTGAAGAGTAACTGCTTGCTACTTAGCATTATTGTGTTGCTGCCTTTTGACTTGTATTTGTATTTGTAGTATCTAATCTGTATTCCAGTCCTGATCGACACTGTTTCATTCTCTGACTTCGTGTGCTACTCCCTTATTTTGTCTTTGTGTTGTCATCATCAGCTTGGTTGCCAGCATTAGCAAGCTGACTTCACACGCATCCCAGAAGCCTTTCTGCCTACTTCCTGAAGCAGCTGATCTCTCCACTCTATTGGCATCCTTTATTTGGGGGACACTCGCCATACTGTATTGTAGATTGTTGTTTAAACATTTCCCTGCTCGATTGTGGGTCACTGAGAACAAGGATTATGGCTCTTAGTCAGTCCTGTTAAATGCTAAAGTGACCTTGGTTAGATGGTTAGCAAGAATTCTTAGCTTAGTTCACCACCCGGGGTCTGTGTACTGTAGTAAACAGCTTTACCTTAAGCTTCTTTTTATATGACACTTGAGTGTATCGTGGAAGGAGATCAACCAATGCATTATCTTTAATTTATTTAGCTTTACATGCATAGAAACCATTCTCTGTCAGAGGTTGTAGTAAAACCAGGACTGTTGCTAAAATGAAGTCCAGCAGAGAAAGTGTGCTCACTTAATAAAGTGTATCAGTTTGTCTGTATATGTTTTTCTGGTTCCAGCTATATTTCAGCTACTTCCCTGTGTATGTGCCCGTGCGATGATGATGATGATGGATAAGTCACACTACTTTGGCTTTCCCTTACCGTCCATGGTCTGCACTCATTCATAGTCCCCACGCATACACTAGTAAGAATTAGTGTGGTGGAAGCCAGCCAGTTTGCCCCACCCCACCACTCTCATGAACAGATATGTGATGGAGAGATGGAAAGATAGAAAAATGGAGCAGTGTGTGTGTTGACGTCCAGGCTGATGTGAGTAGTTTGTGTTGCCACTGAGGGCCATGTCTGGTTCCGAGGCCTTACTGCAGCTGCAGTCTGTGTTGATGTCCATAGCTCGTGTTACCACCGAAGGTCATGTGGATGTCTATGGTCTGTGCTGTCCCCTAAAGCCATGTTGATGTCCACAGACCATGCTGCCTCTGGGGGTGGGGGATGGTTGCATACTGATCTGAGTGGCCTGGGCTGCCACCTGAGGCCATGGTGATGTCTGTGGTCCAGGCTGCCTCTGAGGGCCTTGTCTGGGTCTGTGGTCTTACTGCAGTCAGAGCCCAAATTTGTGGACTGTGCTATCACCAGAAACCATGTGAAAGGCCATGATCTGTGCTCCTGCTCACTGTAAGGAGCAAAGATAACACTTTTGCTGTGTTATTAAAAAAGAGTGACATGGAAGGCTTCTTTGACAGCCGCTGCCCCCATGCCAAACTCCATCCCTCTTTCCCCTCACCCCCAAAGAAGCAGCCTAAACAGGAAGCCATCAAAGAGAACTTTTAACAAGTATAATATGGAAGCCAGAGTAGCTCTCCACAATTGATGACTCCTGGCAGGACATGGGAGGGAAGGACTCAGATCTATTGAAGGCAGGCTGCTGAACGTGGTGGCATGCAAGTGCAATCCCAGCATTGAAGGCAGAGGCAGGTGGATCTCTATGAGTTCAAGGCCAACCTGGTCTACAAAGTGAGTTCAGGACAGGCAAGGCTACACAGAGAAACCCTGTCTCTGAAACAACAACAACAACAATTAAAAAAAAAAAAAAAAAGGCAGGCCACTGAGACCTTGACCATGCACCAGAAAGAATATAGATAACATATACTTGGACTCTTTCTTTCATCCTTACTTTCTTCCTTCCTTCCTTCCTTTTTTTTTTTTTTAAATTTTTATTTTCTTTTCATGGTGAGCTGTAAAATTGGATTAATAAGGCAACAGTTTTTCCTTAACCCGGTTAGCTCCCAAAAGAATTGACACAGAAAGACTGTTTTATTTTATAAGCCTAAAACACAAACTAGGCAGATACCAACCCTCTAAGCTATTTTTTAAATTAATTTATTTATTCACTTTACATCCTGATCCTAGCCCCCTCCCTCCCTGCTTCCCAGTCCCCCGTCTCTTCCCCAGCCCCCTCTCTCATATTCCTAAGAAAAGGGGAGCCATCCCCTCCCCTCTCCACCCCAGCTCATCAAGTTGCATCAGGACTGAGCGCGTCCTCGTCCTTTGTAGCCTCGCAAGGCAGTGATCAAAAAGCAGGCAACAGAGTCCATGTCAGAGACAGCCCCCATAGCCTTATTAGAGGACCCACATGAAGACTAAGCTGCCCATCGGCTACTGTCTATGTAGAGGACCTAGGTCCAGACCATGCATGCTCCCTGGTTGATGCTTAAGACTTCACAAGCCCCTCTGGGCCCTGGTTAGTTGGCTCTGTTGGTCTTCATGTGGAGCTCAGTATATCCCAATATGTCTCTTTAGCACTAGAGCATCTTCTTCAGCCTCTGGCCCAGTATATCTGGAAGACATATTTGTGAAGCAGGAACTGCAAAGGACTTGCTTACCCTGTCTTGGCAGAGCTTGGCAGTCGACTTGCCCACCTCTAAGTTTGCCCATTTTGGTCAGCATTCTGTCTGCAGGGGGATTCGGACATTTCTTTGCCCAGTGGCTGGCTTGCCACATTTGAAGCCATCTCCTAATGGAGGTTCTTTGATGCCAGTCATATTTTTTGAGGTAGGCTGGGGTGTTGCCAGGAGCTGACATGTCTCATTGTCAAAAAGTCCATAAAATAATAAAAACATCCTTAAATGCCATATTCTGTAGGTCTCAGAGGTTTTTGAAGATCAGTTTGTACAAATAATCACTATCTATATTATACCTGAATAGGAAAAAACATTGCTTGTTTCTAGCTACTTACTATCTATTCGACCTAGGAAACACATTTCTGTGATAAACTAGATTAGTATCTAACATGATCACGAGTTTGATTGACTATTAACTTGCATTACTTATCTATCCTAAATAGTTTTAATAGTAGCTTTTAAAAGGACTGGGAGTAAATCTGGTATTTTTAAATGAGTTGCAAAGATCCAGTACCCAATACAAGGGTAGAATCATCTATACATATGTGTATCACTTAAAATTTGTATCAGTATATAAAATTCTATACCAGTGTATCAAAAATATTTGAGAATGAGTTCTACTGTTGAAGAGCAGATTCAATAATCTACCCTTTTATTTCTATTCCTATGTTATTCCTATATATGTCTATATTTCCCTTTTTCTTCTCATCTCTTTTCCTCTTGCCTAAGGAAGAAAGATAGAGAAAAGAGATAGGAAGAGAGAAATCCCTGAGTCTAAGTTCCTATACCTTGCTTTGTCTCTGATTGAGACCATTAATAACTTGTAACCAACCCATATAAGGACAAGCACCCATCACCCAATAGAACAACCAAAACCTACGCACCCTACCTTAAGGGAATGGGACAATGCTATCTTATATTGCTTCCTGCTGATTTGGGGGGGGCATAGGATACCTTTTTGGAGGGCCCAAAGGAAATTGGGGAAAATGGTTGAATAAGCTAACAATAATATTTGCTGCTGAGTCTATAAATGCTGAGAAAATACAGTCTTAAATAAAGTCCTGTTTGGAATGGGCTGTTACTTCGGATGATTTGAGCTAGCTGCTTTGAGGTTGTCCTGGAAGCAAGTTTTGATAAAACAGCAACCGGAGCAGTGTGATGCTGCATTATGCAAGGTGCTGAAATAAATGTGTCTCAGCATTCTTCTGGATGAATCTTGTCAGGTCTGATATAATTTCTGATGTTTAGTCCTTCCCCCTCACCCCCCATAAACATATAAGTTCTTACTAGTAATATTCAATTCTACAGTTAACATGTGCATGGCATATACTCTGTGCATGGATCAATTAAAGATGATTTTCTTCTCTTTGTATGAACAAGTAAAAGACTTGTCTTTCTTTAAGCCAGCCTAGACTGTATACCAAATTGCAATACCAATTTTTATTTATGCCATTTAAAAGGATGGCATGATAAGTCCTAAGGATTTTATAGCCATCAAGATTTATTGGTTATGCATAGACATTTATGCCTCAGCCAGTCTTAGAGGCACCTTAGAGGCACCAGCATATACATTACCTGCTTTGGTTTTGATTTGTTTCTTCTTTTTTAAAAAATATATTTATTTATTTATTATTTATATGAGTATGCTGTCTTTATGTACATCAGAAGAGCCATCTCATCATAATACATGTGGTTGTGAGCCACCATGTGGGTGCTGGGAATTGAACTCAGGATCTCTGGAAGAGCAGCCAGTGCTCTTAACCACTGAGCCATCTCTCCAGCCCCGATTTGTTTCTTCTTGTGTGTAGCCAAGATCTTCAGGAGGTCTGCTCTGTCAAATCTGATTTCCAGCCGTTTGGATGGAAGACACAGGTGTTTTTGTTATTGTTGTTGCATTGCTTTGTTTTTTGTTTTTTTTTTTTTTTCTGTGAAAAGAAATGCAAAACATCCTCCCCAATACAATTTTTCTCCTTTCTTATCATGTATATGCTGATCTACTTCACCAGTCCTCTCTAAGTTCCAGTGCTTTTTAACAGCTGCATTAACTGTTTCATTGACAACAAAGCACCATTTAATCTATCCCTGGGATGACCCACATCTCCCTTCTGTTCTGTGAGCACCTCCTCTAAATTCCTATTAGATCTCTCCATAATCATCTGACCTGCAGGATTCTAAGTTATATCTATAACACCTTCCATGCCAAAGTGTCCAAAAACCCATTATATTTCCATGGATAGATATGTTGAAGTACCGTCATACCCAACCTGCAAAGGCATCTTCTAGACAGTCACCATCTCTAATAAATGTGGAACCTCAAAATCGTCCTTTTCAGAATTCAAGGCAGACGCCCCTTGGAATTCTGAACATGCTTCAATAGTGTGATGCAGGGGACAGGCATGGAAGGACCGGGAAATGAGTGTGATCAGGGTGCATGACGTGAAATTCCCAAAGAATCAATAAAAATGTTGTTTTGTTTTGTTATTTTTAAAGAATTGGTCATAGCCCCTTTGGAAGGCCCCAAATGTGATGTATGTGCTTTGTTTGCCTTTTTCAGCAAGAAGATAACGTTATGAAGGGTAAGGTTGAGTTCTATTGGAATTACACTCATCCTTTGAGTCTTACTAGAATTATACCCATTCTTTGAGTCCTGGGCCTGTTAACCTTTGCTCATTGTTCATACCTAGAATATTTGTGGAATTAAGTGAATATTGATAAAGAACATTATATTAGCTTCCTTGACAAACATTAAATTAGTGCTAAAAACTATTAAAAATGAAAGGAAAAGGAGATGAATTAGATTGGTCTTTATGCGCCCAGCATACTTGTGTGTAGGAACGTGGAGCGGGGAAATGTGGGTCACAAGTTCCAGCTTCTCAACCTTTGAGTGTTCAGCGTGATCAGTAGTAGTAGAATCATATTTGCTGAACAGTTGGTAATCTTTTCAGTAAGATTATGTGAGAACAGAATAATTAATAGTGAACTGGATCACTTTTTCAGTGATTCCATGAGGTACTTACGTGTGTGTGCTCTTATGTTTGAAGTTTATCTCGTATGAAGCACTAAAAACATCTCATTTATCTTTTTAAAGACAAGCATTTCAATTTTAGTATTAGCAATATTCCAAAAGTCTCAGAGTTAACTTTGTTACAAACTAATTGATTAAAACTCTAGCTCTCAGAGCTGGAGACTTGCCTTAGTAGTTAAGAGCACTGGATGCTCTAACGTAAGACCCATTTCGGTTTCCTGCACCCACGTAGTGGCTCACAACTGTCTGTAACTCCAGTTCCAGGGCATCCGATGCCCTCTTCTGGCCTCTGCTGGCACTAGGCACACAAGAGGGGCACAGGCATAATATAGACAAAGTATTCATATACATAAAATAAAATAATCTTTGGGAGCTCTCAGTTTCGTTTTCCATCTGTAAAGTTGAACAAAAAGGCTTGGATCATGACTAAGAATGCAGTGAACTAATTTGAGTAAAGCAAAACGTAGATTGTGCTGCTCCCGGCAGTGCCACATCACGTGGACCAGAGACTTCTGTTATTTACACGTGGCACTTAGTACAACTGGTGCTGTTCCCTACTTTAGCATTATGTCTTTAGATTGATAATGCGATTCTAAAGTGATCTTCAATTTTAGTTAACAACAAAATGTCCAGAATTGGCCAATTTAGTTCTTTTAAAAAGCAGGCTTAGGAGTCTCTTTGTATCTGTGGACATTTTTGTAAGACCGTGGAGAATATCTTGTGACTATGAGTGGCATGTCACCAGCAGATTGAATGTAGTAAACAATAGTGAAAACTGATCATATGACCGAAGATAAAGAGAAAACATAGTGGAGTGTTTTTCTTTGAAGCCATCACATTGACATTTTAAAATACAATTATAATAGGTTAGAATTGGGGCATAAGTAGTCACCTTACTCTCTGACAGTAGAAAGTAGTCACAGTCCATTTAAAGGATAATCTGTAACACAGTAGGAGTCACATCGATGTTTATACTATTTTGCCAAAAGTCTTTTAAAAAACAGATTACTGTACTTTTATCATTGTTATCACTATGTAAAATGTGTAGAAGGATTTTTTTTTTGCCACAGAATGTAAATTGAGCTATGGGTAATTTTCTCTCCTCTCTTTGAAAACTTCCATATAGTTAGTGCTTGAGACATTAGTAGAATTAAATGAATGGTGGTTTCAAAATTGTTTCTTAGTGCAAATTAGATTACTGCCAGATCTTCTAAACGAATCAACGATGAATTATTCTTTATGGGCATATTATAAAGTTGTTAACTTTTAAAATAACTATACAAATCACAGAAGAAAATCTTGAGGATAACAGCCACACCACTGACATCTTACAAAAATGTGTCTGTCATTAAAATTAATATAACGTGGTATAGGTTGGTATAAAAGAAAGTGGAAGCAGGCTTTGACAGGCAGACTGTGTTTAATATGGCTCTCTTTATTTTAGAATTGATAGATGTCACCTGCACGCTGCTGCTTCTCAACCCAGACTTCACCACCGCATGGAATGTGAGGTATGACATTTTCTTCAGTGCTAAAATGAAGTTTGTCCAGATTTCTGGGGACATATAACCCTGTGAGTTTGTGAGCTACTCAAAAAGTGAGATATTTGTCCGTAGCATCTTGTGTTTACCTATTATGCAACCTCTTCATAACGTCTCTGTGGCAGTTCTAAAGCATGCACTTGTAACTGTCTATTTCCCATAAGCATTTCCCCCTAAAATAGACTGTCCTGCTGAGTTACAAGGTAGTGTCCGGTGCCTGCTTGTGTTTCTTCCCCGGTTTGGGGATCACAGGCACTTTGACTGAGTAATTGGATCACAAGGCATTGCTTGGCAGTTTAGCTGCCCTGGTCTTCAGTTAGCCATAATCACTGTGATGCTGCAAGACTGGCCCTTGAAATGGCTGGCACTCGGGGGTTGGAAAAGGGATCACATTTGATTAATTTAGAGAAAAAACAAAAACAACAACAACATTTTTATTGAAGGTTTTTTGTTTGTTTGCTTTTGTTTTACAGCTAAATGACCCAAATGTGTATATGGGCTTAAATCAACTGGTATTTCATTAGACTAAAGGTAGAACATGAGTGATAAGTAAAACTGAAGTCTGTTGAATGTTCTGAATGCTTTTACGTTCTCTCACAGGAACAAGCCATAAAAATCATAATCCTTTATCATTGGGGATTACTTAAATCATATTTTATAAGTTCCTGTGTATTTTAAACAAGATCACATTACAATACTGTATTTATAATTGATTTTTCAGACTTTAGATAACATGTATCATGGAATTTTTCAAGGTGTCTTTGAATAGTAGTGCTGGTTCTGCCAATTGGAGCGAGTTGCTAAGCCCCTCCACACTTCAGTTTTCACATTTGTAAAATCAGGATATTTACTTGAATTATGTGAAGCTGTTTTTAGTCCATCAGAACTGGTTGAACCCAGCACTCAGGTTTCTAGTAAAAGGGAACTGGGTCTACTAGAGAAATGACTTCTTCAAAGACCAAGGCAGGAAGTATTGCAAAATGGGCCTGGGGCATCTTAGAGCCAGAATGTAAAGAAAGCACTATTAAAAATAAAGTAAAACACAGTGGGAGCTGTTAAAGGGGCATAGGACCAGCTGAGAGAACTGTGGACGCAAAAGCTACAATGATTTTAGTAGAAAAATACAGACAGTGTAGTCTCTTTTTATCCTGAGAAGATGTGTTCTGAGGCCCCTGTGCTATCAAATCTACTGAGTTGATTGCTGGCTGTATTCATAGAACATACTGGGCAATGAATTTGCATTCTGAGTTGTGCAGCACGAGATTTCATCAGATGTTCAGGGCCACCTGTTATTTAAAACTTATTTCTGAAAATCTTCCATTTAAAATGTTCAAACCGTGCTTGACTATTGTGTTGGTTAGGTCGTTGTTGCTGTGATAAAACCCCATGAGTCCACTCAGCTCCGGGAGGAAAGGATTTATTTCAGGTTAGAGGTCTCAGGTCACACACAGTCTGTCACTGAGGGAAGTCAGGGCAAAAGCTTCAGGAAGGAACCTGGAGGCAGGAACTGAAGCAGAGGAAGTGGGAGAACTCTGCTTCCCATGCTCAGCCCACTTTCTTATGTAACTCAGGACCAAGCGCAGCGCAGCCCACAGTAGGCTGGGTCTTCCTACATCAATCATTAATCAAGACAAATGCCCCAAAGACTTGCCCATAGGACAGTCTTATGCTGGCATTCTTCTCAGTTGAGATCTCTCTTCCCAAATGATCCTAGCTTTCGCAAGATGACAAAAAAACTAACCAATATGATAATAAACTCTGAAGCAATAGTCTTTAGACTTTAATATGGTTCATACAATTTCTGGTTTAGTGTCTTTAGGATAAGACCTGGGGACTTGCATATTTATTAGATTATTGATTCCTCGGCCTCACTTTTTGTTGTCCATTCTTTAGTAATTCTTGGTGAGTCACCATGAGATTTTATTAAAAGCAATAAAGAATGCTTGGGTAGAAAAGTAACGCTTTTTTCTTTGTGTTACAGGAAAGAGCTCATCCTCTCTGGCACTTTAAGTCCAATTAAGGACCTACATCTGGGAAAATTGGCCTTAACTAAGTTTCCTAAGAGTCCAGAGACATGGATTCACAGGTGTGGTTCACAGTGCTGTATTCCTGTTCAGTATTCCAAATTACAGCTTATGTTTGTTCAGAATGTAAATTCTAAAGTCAAATTTGATTCTAAGAACTATAACTTGCTCCCTGAGTGTCCATGGTAGCAAGTTCTTCCAAGTCTGAGTTTTTACATTCATAAAACATCAGCTATAATATTTGTCTCAGTATTTGCAGTTCAGTGCTCCTGAGATCGGGTGGACAAACACCACTGTAGTGTCTGGCATATAGTAATTGTTCAATAATGCTGGCTGCTTTCACCCATTTGTGCCAGTTTTGGAGACTGAGTTTAGATATTTTACTATAATGCACAGACTTTGAGTTCCTGGTAAATATGGTGGTCTGTCTGGTGGTTGTGATGATTAAACTCAATTTTAAAGGAAGCTAAGGGTAACTGAGGTGATTGCTGTTTGGACTAAGCAAAAAGCTATTAAACCCATAAATGCAAGGAACAGTTTTAGGGTGGGAGTCTGAGACAGCCAGAATACAAGTAAGGACCCTGAAAACTCTGCTGTTGTAAAACATGCTTCTCTGGGGGTCTCATTGGGCTAAAATGTGGTGGAGTAGCTTGCTGGTTGGTGTCCTCAGAGGAGAATTTCCTCTCAGGAGTTTGCCCTCCTTATACCTCTAGCATGTCTCAGTCACGGGCAGCATTGGGATCTTCCTAGCATGTCTCAGTCACGGGCAGCATTGGGATCTTCCTAGCATGTCTCAGTCACGGGCAGCATTGGGATCTTCCTAGCATGTGTCAGTCACGGGCAGCATTGGGATCTTCCTAGCATGTCTGAGTCACGGGCAGCATTGGGATCTTCCTAGCATGTCTGAGTCACAGGCAGCATTGGGATCTTCCTAGCATGTCTGAGTCACGGGCAGCATTGGGATCTTCCTAGCATGTCTCAGTCACGGGCAGCATTGGGATCTTCCTAGCATATCTCAGTCACGGGCAGCATTGGGATCTTCCTAGCATGTCTGAGTCACGGGCAGCATTGGGATCCTCCTAGCATGTCGCAGTCATGAATGCTGTTGGGATCTTCCTAGCATGTCTCAGTCATAGGCAGCATTGGGATCTTCCTAGCATGTCTCAGTCACGGGCAGCATTGGGATCTTCCTAGCATGTCTCAGTCACGGGCAGCATTGGGATCTTCCTAGCATGTCTGAGTCACGGGCAGCATTGGATCTTCCTAGCATGTCTCAGTCACGGGCAGCATTGGGATCTTCCTAGCATGTCTCAGTCACGGGCAGCATTGGGATCTTCCTAGCATGTCTGAGTCACGGGCAGCATTGGGATCTTCCTAGCATGTCTCAGTCATGAATGCTGTTGGGATCTTCCTAGCATGTCTCAGTCACGGGCAGCATTGGGATCCTCCTAGCATGTCTCAGTCACGGGCAGCATTGGGATCCTCCTAGCATGTCTCAGTCATGGGCAGCATTGGGATCTTCCTAGCATGTCTCAGTCATGAATGCTGTTGGGATCTTAGGTTTGAGGAGCCACGGCTGTAACCTTGCTCTTACCAAACCAGTTAGTTGTATTTTCTTCCTTTCTAGAAATTGTCATGATATGCCCAGAGAGCCATGTGCTAGTGTCAGTGGTTGGGGTCCGTAATTTAAAAACAGGACAGTGCTTCATTGTGAGACTTTATTGTTTAACAGTGGGATGAATCTTCTTATTCGTTTTTTTCTGTGCCTGTGGGTTGGAACTTTTTTAGTCTGAAAGTATGCATCCATAAAAATATGAACTGGTTAGAAACCTTTTCTGTGGGCTTTTGACTGAAATGTGTGCTGATGCAAATTATACATAGACAAAAGGAAAATCTGTGATTAAAGACATGTTAAGCCTTGGTGCTTCAATGTATTTTGGTTTTCCCACATTTCATGCTGTAATATAGAAATTATGCTGAATGAAAGCTATCAAAATGGAGCATGCAAGTGAGGCATGCACATGAAACTGAAGATGTGGGTCTGCTGCCTCCTCTCCTCGTCCACAGCCACTGACTGATACCCCACGGCCAGCCCACCGCACACAAGCATGTGGACTGGCCCCCTCTGTGTTTCCTGGCCAAGTAGAATTTGGAAGTTGTCATCCTGGAACTAACAGCCTTCTCTTTTTGACAGATTTTGACAGTTTTAGAAAAGTTTTCCTTTCCTTTTTGTGAGTCTCATATACTCCTTCTGGCTCGTATTGCTAGGTGGAATAGGTTCCCAACACACAGTGGCAGCAGCCCCCTGACATCCCCATGTCTGAGCTTATAGATAATTACTGTTTTGTATTATCTGCACATGGAAACTAAGAGCAAGGCAGACAGATTGTTTCCCTCTCTCACTTGTGTTTGCCCCTCCTGTTGTGTTAACAGGCGCTGGGTGCTGCAGCAGCTATGTCAGGAAACTTCCCTGCCTTCCTCTGCGGCCAAAGGAAGCTTAGGAACAGTTCCTGCAGAGATGACACAGCGGCTAATACAGGAAGAGATGGAAGTCTGTGGTGAGGCAGCAGGGAGGTATCCCAGCAACTATAATGCCTGGTCTCATCGCATCTGGGTCTTACAGAACGTGGCCAAGCTGGATCTCAAGGTAGGACTATTCTTTCTCCATGGCCAATGCAGCCCATCCACCCTTTAAATCTCTGTGGTAATTTATCCCTGAAATAATGTTCCAGCAGCCCCGGAGGAGCAAGGCAATTGTGGTTTCCAGAGAAATCCTCATAGTTACTGAAGGGTTTGCGTTCTCAGCTGGCACAGCTTGGCGCACTGGTAGGGGAAATACAGTGTTAGGCCAAGGGCATCTGGAACCAAATGAGAAGAGTCAGCACAGCTCATTAAGATTATTAAACTACCTAGAATTGAAATTAGTTCATGGATTTCTCTGGACACATGTCAATGAGCCAAATTAACAGGCATTCTTTGTATCCTTCGCTCTCAGAAAGAAAGGAGAGAGTGAGAACAGACTCAGAAAAGAGCCTGTAAATCACCTTGGGATTCCCAAGACCCTCCATAGGCCTGTGATGTATCAGGGCCGTGACATCTACACATAAGCTTCCCCCCCCCCCCGCCCAGAAGTTCTGTATGGCTCTCACAGCCTTTTTTCCCCCTTTAGAAATGGGGAGATGGAGGCTTGCAGGGTATTTGGAGGCTATGACTTAGCCACAGTTGGACCACTTGCAACAGTTAGCACTCGGCAGTCAGGATGAGAGCCTGATAGCCCCTGTGTTCCCTTTTCTGTTATAAATCATCTCCATTTTCCCTTTGTTGTTTATGGTGTTAGAATTTCATAACAAGATATGGTGCCTTTCTAAAAGCTTCCCAGGGTTGGGGAAATTAAAAGGTGAAAGTGAAGGTCAGCCTGCCCTAAGTAATGATGGAAATTCACAGAGAGCCTCCCTGTACTTGTGGTTCACCAGCCTATCCTCTCTTCGTTCCCAGTTCCTGTTCCTCCTTGTTTCCTAGTTGGGGGGTCTTTCATTGTCACTTACAAGGGAATTTAAGTCAACAGTCAGAGAAGAGTAGATTTTCCTGTTTCTGTTCCTGTCTGTGAGTTTCAGGAGCAGCTAGATGCTCTGGCCCCCACGTGGAAAATCATCCTTTGAGATTTTATTTAGTTTTTAAAAAATTATTTATTTATGTATACTGTGCTTTGCCTGCATGTACACATACAGGCCAGAAGAGGGCATCAGATCACATCACAAATGGTTGTGAGCCACCATGTGGTTGCTGGGAATTGAACTCATGACCTCAGGAAGAGCAGTCAGTAGTCTTAACTGCTGAGCCAGCATCTCTTCAGCCCCTGAGATTTTATTTTTAAATGAAGAACTCTACTGTCTATCCTGAAGTTAGTCTGAGGACTGCTGAGCACTGGGTTTCTTCCACAGAGGTGTCTTTCCCTGATTTCCTGCTAATAAAACGGTTAGGATGCTAGCATGCTTAGTTGGCTTAGGGCAGCATATTCATGGGAAATATTTCAGGGCTATCTTTCCTAGCTGCTGTGCTGGGCACCAGGCTAACAGTGAAGATCTTGCTGTCTCCAGCTGCAACTCTAGTTGAGAGAGCCAACTAACAGGAAGTAGCACAACCCTTGGAGGGCCTGGGGAGCTCTGAGTCCAGTTGGAAGCACCGGAAATGGTTCATTAGAAACAGCTGCTGAGTGTAGAGATGGGCAGGTCATGTGGGGTACTGTTAGGGATATGGAGTCCTGCAGCTCCTCACTATAGCATGGTAGGAAGGGCCGCCCTTGGGAGAGAGTTGGTACCGAAAGGCCAGTGAGATGAAATGTTACTAGAAACTTCCTTGCTAGACTTGGCCCCTTCACAACATCAGAGGCAATGGGCCAATATGACATTCTTGGTTATTTGAGACCATCTTATCTTTAAATATAGAGTTTATTGATGAGGTTTTGACTCATCTCCTAGGATCTACTTCTGAGCTAAGATCTTGTCACCCCTTCCTTGAACTGCCTTCAGGAGGACATGCTGTACACCACTCCGCTAGCATTTCTTGCTATTTTGTGGTTTTGGTTTGTTTGTTTGTTTGTTTGTTTGTTTGTTTTGTTTCAGTTAAATGTACTGAATGTTTTTTAAGCCTCTTTCTGTTGTTAAGAAGCCTTTGAGCCCAGCTGGAACATGCTCTGCTCTGTGCTTTGTCTCTGAGAGGAAGTAGTTAACAAAAGAACCAGTCATCTAGAGCAGCTTAGAAGTGTATGTCAGTCTCGGTGTTAGAGGTGCACACTGGTAATCGCAGCTACTCAGATGCTTAGGCCGGGGAGGACTTGGAGTGGAATGCGACCTGGGCTACATAGCGAGTTCAGAGAGGATGTGGATGGGCAACTTAGTGAATTCTCATCTCAAAATAGAAGTGAGTAGATTAGAGAAGACATAGAAAATGATGCAGCATTAGATCCAAGCACTAGTACTGAAAAAATAAAAATAAAAAAAGACATTTAAAAAGTGAAGTGCATAGAAAGGCGCTAGCATTCTCTCAAGCATAGAAAGTTGAAAAGAGTGTCTTGGAGAGCTCTGTGTCCAGCACTGGTAAGAGGGCGGCACTGAGCTCTGTAAAAGTTGTTGCTGCCTTAATAAAAGGTAACAGGATCACATTTCGATTTTAAAGTAGGCACAGCCATAGCGTTCTCGTCTCATGGAATTCATCTGACTTAAAGAATCAACGGCAGAGACAGTATGCGTGGTATAATAATTAAGGGTGCCAGTCTGTGGTCATATAGACTTAGTTTGCATTCTAGTTGTTCTACTAATTTGCTGTGTGGCCTCAAGGAAGCTCCCCAGCCTCTGTAATCCTCGTTTTCCTGCCTGTGAAAAGAGTCTCTGGTAATTCCTCAACAGCTGTCCTGTGGGACAGTGATTGCCAGTGTTCCTCCTTAGTGCTCAATAAATGCTGGCTATTAAATACAAAGGCTTGATATATTAAAGTAGCATTAATAATTGTGAAAAATTAGAAAGGCTTGCCCTCTGAAGTGAGGCATTCATAAACATTTCTAGTCCACCATAAACTGGAGTGTTTTAGTCTACTAAAGATATACTTTATTAGATGTTTTGAAGCAAAATGTTTATGGTAGGTTATTGAAATAAAGCTAAATATAGTATAGACTTTACACAGTTTTAGGACATTGGTATTTAATGAAACAAAAGATACTTTTGAGTGGTTGGGCAGTGGCTGGGGTATTGTAAATGCTTAGCACATGTTTATGTGTACGTATAGTGTTGTTATGGTTAGGGTTTTTATATGCTTGTTTTTAGTAGTAGACATAATAGTGTTTTAGTCATGAAGAAGGGTTAGAGACAACATGGCATTCTATTTTATGTTTTTATGCTTAAATAAACATGTGATTTTGTAAAATTTAAAGATTATTTTAAGGGTGAGCAGATGATAAAGATGAGCAAAATTTATTGTGACTAGCTAATTAGTGATTGGTTATCATGTCATTTGAAAAAATAGAAATGTACAAACATTCAATAAAAACATTTGGCATCATTAACAAAGGAGAGAAGTGCAAATCATAACCACAGTGACTGAGACACTATTTCATTCCAGTTGGAGTGGCAACAGTAGGGGCAACAGTAATGGCGGGCAGTAGCAAGTGTCACTGAGGATTCAGAGAAGGGGCCCTTAACATGGCTGGCAGGAAGTAATCTGGTGCCATCCCTATAGAAATAGCTTAACATTCTCTTTAAAGAGAGAGAGAAATGTAGATTGACTGTATATGGGAGAGACCTAAAAGAGTTAAATTCAGTAGAGTGTATTCTTGGAAGAAAAAGGATGGTTATTGATGCTCTGTTCTGGAGAACTGGAGGCATGTCCATACTGAATCCTGTGTGAGTGAGAATGTCCATAGTCCCAAACTAATACAGTGCAAATGTGTACTGTACGAGAAAAGGAATACCGAAGGTGACATTTCAGTAAAATGAACTGTTGACCATAATAAAGGAATGCATATGGAACATTGTGATGTAAATAATCTGAAAACATGATTAAAAGTAACCAGATTCAAAACCATATCGTATGATCCATTTATCTGGTAAGTTCAGATGGTCAATGTTTATTGAGTACCTGAAACTAGTCGGGGGATGGGAGGTAAGTCTCCATGGTAATGGAGGACTTTTTTTGTTAAGTGTGTATGTGTAAAAACATTTGAAATCAGCTATAATGACTACACAGTTCTGAATACACAAAAGTATAGATTTGCCTACCAGTTTCAAAACTTGAAGTTGATTAGAGAAGAAAAGTTTACAAAACAGCTAAGAAATTAAACAGGCACTGTGCCATTAGATATTTAGCTCCACTGAGTAATTGAAAGTAGAACTTTTTCAAAATAGACTAGTTAATGATAAAAACTTATAAACTCTAGAAATAAATCTTAGTACATATAACTATGTGTAGACTCTATTAACAGTGAATATGGCATGCTACATAGAGAAAACAATCTCTGCTTGGTTTGTGATAACTAGTAAAACTTGGGTTGACTTTTTTGTGTGTGTGGTAAAACTCTTTGCACTTCTAATCAAGCATGAGTCAAAGCAATGCCACAAAACTGTACTAGTGGACAGTCTATTCTTCATTGACATACCCTGCAGCAAACAAAGTCATGACATAAGTAAAATATAATTAAAGCATTAGTTTTTTTTAAAACAAAGAATATGTTCAGCAAGGTGCGGTGGCACACAATTTTAATCCCAACACTCACAAGCAGAGTTTGATTGAGGCTACCTTGGGTTCTTTAGTGAATTTTAGGTCAGCTAAGTCTACAAGGTGAAACCCTGTCTCAAAAACTATGCATGTATAGATAGATAGATAAATAGATAGATAGATAGATAGATAGATATCCATAGAATATTGCCAGACATGTTAGCACGTGCCTGTAAACCCAGCACTTAGAAGGCTAAGCAAGAAATACTGGGTTGACTTTTTAAAAAATAATTAAGTTAGTTTTTTTATGTATAAACTGAACTAAAATAGATTTTTTTAATCTGAGAAGAAAATAGAGTCCTGGAGGGTGGTATGCTAGGTAAAATAAGCCATGTAAATATTGAATGATCTCACTTTTATGTAGAATCTGAACAAGTTGGAATTCACTGGAAACAAAGTAGAATGATGGTTGGAAAAGTTGAGAAAGGGACCGAGAGAGTTGTTGGTCACAGGGTCCAAAATTACAGTTAGTTAGAATGAGTAAGCCGTCAAGATCTCACACAGCTTAGTGACCATAATTATCATCTGTAGGGGCTAAAGCAATCACTAAGTGGTTAAGAGCACACGCTTCTCTAACAGAGGCCTGGAGTTTGGCTCCCAGCTCTATGGTGGCTCACAACTACCTGTAGCACCAGTTCCTAGGGATCTGACACCCTCTTCTGACCTCCACAGGCACAAGGTACATACATTGTGCTCATACAGACATGCAAACAAAACACTCAGCACACACAAAAATATCAGTATATTTAAACAAGAATAATATCTTATGTACATAGCTAAAATTTGCTGCAAGGATATCTTAAATAGTCTCACAATGAAAAATGATAACTCAGTGAGGTAATTACTTTGGTTTTTTTTTTTTTAGCCTCACAATGCACACACACCTGTGATTGATTACATTGTATATCACAAATGCATACATTTTTATCAGTTACTCCTCAGTAAATCTGGAAAAAAAGAAAAATCAATTGGAATAGTATATACTGAGAAAATGTATCATAAAAGTATGTATGATGAAAGTAGAGATTTAATATCTCCTTAATGTATAAATATCTCTAAACCCATTAGAAGAATAAATGACTTACTGATAGTAAATTGAGCAATTCATAAATGAAGGGAACAAGACAAGTTGGTTATTCATAAAGAAATAACAGAAGAAAAGCAAGCATATAAAAACTCTTAGCTTTCCTTATTTTTAAACACTACCATTTTATATATTATTAATAAATTAGTAGTGATTAATATTTTCATAAAAAGTTTAGGAAACGGGCATTAATAATGTGCCTCCAATAGGAAGATACGTTGTATAGCCTTTCTAGAAGCACTTTATGATATATGTCATCAATCTTATAAAGTTGTTCTCTTTGTCCCAATAAGTAAACTAAACATTTCTCTAAATAAGATTAGACATGCATGTGTTTTTCTGTGTAAGAATGTCACTCATGTGAGTAGAGACAAGGGAAAAGTCTAATACTCATCTTGAGGACGAAATGCTGTGCAGTAGAGAAAGGTGTCCTTGCAGAATGCTCATTGCCATAGCAGTGTCCTACATTAGCTACGTTGCTTGTTGCTGTGACCGAATACCTGACAAGTAGGAACATGTGGAGGAGGGTTTTACTTGACTTACAGTTTTGAGGGGACATGGTCCATCATGGCGGAGAAAGCATGGCAGCAGGCGCATGAGGTGGCTGGCCACTTTGCGTCCTCAGTCAGAAAGCAGAGCAATGTGAATGAATGCTGCTGCTCACACACTTTCTTCCCAGGGCTGGGGCTGAGCCCATGGGATGGTTCTGCTCACGTTCAGGGTGGGTCTGCCCTTAGTTAAATCATGGTGGAAATACCCACAGAGACATAGAAAAGTGCATTTCCACATTGATTGTAAATCCAGCTAGGTTGACGATGAAGACTAGCCATCACTTATGTGCTTACAGGTTAAGCAGAATAGAATCAGTTCAAAAGTTAGCTCCTAGTGTGTTAATGTGTGATGTGGTTTATTTTATTTTTATTCTTCCGTATTATTAGTTTCTAGAATGATCATTTTTACCTAGTTAGGCTTAGTTCTATTTCATCTCATAACTGTCAGTATAGCTCTCAGGCCATACTCTATCACCAACACAGGCAGGAACTGCAGCAGGGGCCATGGAGGAACACTGCTCACTGGTTTGTTCCTCATGGTTTACTCAGCCTGTTTTCTTTTCTTTCTTTCCTTTTCCCCCCATTTTTATTATGTTTCTTTTTAAAACATAAAGATTTGTATATTATACATAAATAAAATAAACTATATACAGCAGGAAGAACCACAAAATAATCAGGAATTATATTAATGTTACATTCATAGTGATTTGGCTATTTGTAACTTGAAGTAAACATCTTTCCTATCTTGTTGAGTCTAAAATTCTGAATGAAAATCAATATCTATCATATCTCATTCTATTAACTTAAAACACCTATCTAGATCTAAAAATATCTTAACCCCAACCAACTAAGCTTAATTGTAAGACTAAGCTGTCTGATCTTCAACCTCATCAGAGACTTGAGAAGGAATAAAAGGAATAAAATTAATTACCTGAGTCAACCTGAGTGCAGGTTAGCAGCTTCCAAAATGAAAAAAGTGACAGAGACAGTTTGCTGCCTGAATAGTCACCCAAAACTCTCTATAATGTTGGAACGTCATCTTCAGCCTTTTAGTCCAATATATCTGACAGACATATTTGCGAGACAGGAACTACTGAGGACTTGCTTACCCTGTCCTGGCAGAGTTTGGCCATCAACTCTTCCTGTATCGAAGCTTGCCCATTTTTAGGCAGATTTCTGTCTGTGGCAGAAACAAGGACATTTTGCCCAGTGGCTGGTTTGCTGCATTTGAAACCAACTCCATAAGGAGATTCTTTGATGCTCAGTATCTTCTTGAAGGTAGGCTGGGTGTTACCAGGAGTTAACTTGTCTTGTCAAAGAATCTTTAGAATAATAAAAACAAATGCCATATTCTGTAGGTCTCTGAGGCTTTTGAAGACCTTATGTAATTATTTTACCTTATATCTATAGAATCATATCTATTTGTTAGACCTAGGATACATATTCTTGTGATAAAAATAGTCTAGTATTTACATGACCATGATTTGTTCAACTAACAGTTAGCTTGTATTACTTAATTATTCTAAATAGCCTGCAGCCCCACTAAGGTATTGGAAGTAAACCTTGTATTCTAATTGAACTGGATGGGTATAATACCTCATATTAGAGTAGAAATATATGTGTGTGTGTATGTGTGTGTGTGTGTATTTATACATATATACATATATAATGTGTGAAGAATAATCTTAGATTTGAATTCTATACCAATGTATCAAAATTACACTTATTTTGCATTAGTATACAAAATTCTGTACCAAGGAATTAAAAATAACCATATTTGTGAGTAACACTTAAGGCCTAGAGCTGAGGAGTAGATTCAATAATCTGCCTTTTAAAGTTGTGTCATCCCTCTATTTTTCATATCCTCCTTTCTTTCTTTTCAGCTCCTATCTCCTTACCTACCAAAGAAACATAAAGGAAAGAGAGACATCCCTGAGTCCAACCTAGTTTTCTCTCTGTATAAGACCACTAATAACTTATAACAAAATAAGCATGTGTAGCCCAAGAGAGCCAACAGAAACCTACCCAACCCCTCTTAGAGGGAATGAGACACCATTCTCTTAAGGTTTCTTCAGGCTGATTTAGGGCAAATAATATGTTTGAAAGGGCCTAAATAAGATTGAGGGAAATGGTTAAGCAAGCCAGGGATAGCATTTATGGTCCATTTTCTAAATGTTGAGAAATTCCCAGCTTAATCAACCTGTTTTCTGAAGCCATACAGGACCACTGCCTCCCATGGGATGGGCCCTCCCTCATCAGTCAGCACCCCACTTGTCTACCGGCCGGTCTTATGGAGGAATTTTCTCAGTTAAGATTCATTATTCTTAAATGACTCTAGCTTGTATCACGTTGACAAAAACCTAACCAGAACAATCACTTCTATAATAAGTAGGGAAAGTTACTAGAAATGTTTATGGTGCTGGCATGGGTATTTTCAGTATTTTGTTTTAAGCCAGTCAACCCCTCTGTTCTATAGCCCTGTTACTATGTTTACTTATTCATCTTTTTATATGAAAGTTGGAAATGAATAGGTACACTTAAGGTATATTCCAAAAAAATATTCATTTTTGTCAGTACTGACATTTAAGCCATTCCCTTGTGTTTTTAAAATCACTTAAAAGTAATTGCTGTCTTTGTTTTAAAATCATTGCCTATGTGCCATTTTATTCTAATTAAAAAAAAAAACTAATAAGAAAATGCTCTGAAATCCCTGGTTTCTTTTATGACGTGATATGAACACTTACACATAAAGAAAAGTGCAGAGTAGGGATTTTTCCTTAAGAAGTCTTCAGCTGGGAAAACGCATGCATATGTGTGCATGTAGAGGCCAAAGGTTGATTTGGGGTCTTTCAGTTGCTTTCAACTACCCCCTCAGTTCTCCATTGCCTTTCTCTGCCTCCTTCTCCCCAGTCCTCTCCTCCTCCTCCTCTTCCTCCTCCTCCTTCTTCCTCTTCTTCTTCTTCTCTCTCTCTCTCTCTCTCTCTCTCTCTCTCTCTCTCTCTCTCTCTCTCTCTCTCTCTTTCTCCTTGTTGTGTACATATGAGTGGTGGGATATGCATGCCTGTGTGCACCAGAGCAAGCAGGCAGGTTTCTTCTTCTTTTGCTCCTTTTCTTGATTGCCTTGCTGCAGGATCTCTCACTGGAGCAGAACATCACCATTCTGCCTAGCTGGCCAGCCAGTGAGTCCTTGGCATCTACTTGTTTTCTGTTGCTTGGTGCTGGGGTTACAGGCATGTACAGCCATGCCTGGCTTTCTTCATGGGCACTGGGGATCTGAACTCGGGTCCTCGTGCTCATGGAACAAATGCTTTGCCATTGAGGCATCTACCCAGCACCCTTTAGAGATACAGTTTCTTACTGGACCTGGAGCTTACTAAAGTGGCTAAACTTACCTGTCAACAAAGCTCTGAGATCCTCCCGTCTCCCTGACACAGGGATTGCAGATGTGTGCCCTTATGCCTAGCTTTTTTTCTGTGGGTGCTATCTGTACTCAGATCTTACACACCCTTTGTGTGTAAGGGTGTAAAGGTGAAGCAAGGGCTTTACCAACTGAGCCATTGCCCCAGCCTCTTTAAGAGCTTTTTTAAATAATAAGTAAGTTGGTTTTATTGAAAAATTTCATCTATGTGTTGCTTTGCCTCAAAGTTAAATAATAAATAAAACATTTTTAATAGAGAAATATATAGTCAGAAATAATCTAAAAGTGTTTCATGTTGTTATATACACTCAGATTAGATAGTTGTGGTATTATCAGTCCATATTAGAAGCCACACTAAAAGCAAAAAACTTCTGCCTATAGGCTATGGGCCGAGTCTTAAAAATTATACTACTAGTAGCCTTAATATGCTATTTCTCAGACAGAGGCACAAGTGGAAATGGCTGGAGGTTTGCCAGATGTTTTTCTTGGAGACTTGTCAGCTGTAGCTTTGTAAATAGACCTAGTACAGTGGTTGAACCATCAGAACATAAGGACCCAGCCCTCAGAGGCTGAGGCAGAGAGAAGTCATGCTGTAGGCCAGCCTGAACTACATACACACCACACTGGTCCGGTCTCAGCACAAGTCAAATTTAAAAGAAGAAGAACTTAAGGAAGATGTGAAAAACACTTAAATGGTACACTTTGCCCACACAGGCTGGCAATTTTAGTCCTTTATGACTGTCACTGCATTCATTAAATTTCTCATTCATAAAGTATTGGCATATCTACTATGATGCTAGTGAGCAGAGGAGAATGGAAATATCAACTTGGACTGGATAAGTTCCCTGTGCAAATTTGTTGTTATAGTAAAAGTAAAACATCCTTACAATTTAGTGACAGTGAAAACACATACAACTGTTCTTCATGTGAATCATACAAGTACTGTGGAAGTTCAGAAGGGAACGATTTCTTCTGACAAAGGAAAGGTATGTGAGACATGGGGAAAGGATCTCAGTACAGGAAAACCATTTTTTGCTGGAACCTTTGAAACAGGTGAGAGTCATTTGTTATCACATTGTCTACGTTGTTCTCTGCTCACAGTTGTGTGGTTTTCTCCTTAGCTTGTCCGAAAACCTTCTAATGAAAGCCAAGTACGGTGGCTCTCACCTGTCATCCTACCACTTATGAGCCTGAGGCAGGAGCATCACCGCTGGTCTGAGGCCAGTCTGGGCTTCATAGCAAGTCCCAGGAAGTCTAAGCTACAGAGTGAGACACTGTCTCAAAACAAAACAGAAAAAAAAAAACCCAAATCGGAACATGTCAGGCCTGTGGTGACACTTTTTATATGATCAACTACCTGTTCAAACTAGTACCAAACACTTCTTCACAAATGTTATATTAAAACCTTTAGCATCCGATATGAAGTTCATCAATTTGTAATACAATGTTCTAAACACTTTAGAACTGAATTGTATCTCATTCATTTATTACTGTCATCACTGATAGGAATTTGAGACAAATAGTGACAATTGTGATTCCCTCGGAAATTCTGTTGTTTGTACATCAGAGTTTCTACTTAGCTTTTAGAATTAAGAAATGGGACAAAACTGACACAGTCTCTGCCTATATGGCATTTATTGTAAAAAGCTGCTACTTTGATTCTCTTACTGAAAGTGTAGTGCATATTCATATGCTTTGAATGTAGAAAGTACTAAGTACAGTAAGAATCAAAACCACCCTGAATTTATGTTGTGTGTTTTCCCTTTTACAATAATATTAAAAGCTGGGCAAGGTGGCACACGCCTTTAATCCCAGCACTCGGGAGGCAGAGGCAGGCAGATCTCCGTGAGTTCGAGGCCAGCCAGATCTACAAAACAAGTCTGGGACAGCCAGCTCTGCACAGAGAAACCATGTCTCGAAAAAACCCTAAACAATAACAAACAAACAAATAATAATATTACTTGTAAATAAATACACTAAAAATTCACTAATTTGAAATTTGGGGTTTTTAGGAGTGGTGCTGGTAGTCATTCACAGTGTGGTAAGGTTAAGGGAAAGAATGACAAGTTCATAAACTTTGTGCCCTTAAAAAAAAAAATTCCTTTTTGCTTTATAAGGGAAGCTAGTGTGCATTCAGCATCCAAGAGAGCACCATGCAGGACATTATATTACAAGACACTGGCGACAGTGAGTCAGAGAAAGCGCACAGGTGTTGATGGAAAAAGCAAGGCCTTTGTGGACACTCTTCTCACTTCTCTTTTTCTTCCTACAAGATCCTTCTTGACGAGCTGTCTTCCACTAAACACTGGGCGTCTGTGCATGTGTCGGACCACAGTGGGTTTCACTATCGCCAGTTTTTGCTGAAGTCTTTGATTGGCCAGACTGCGGTGGACAGTTCTGCACTGCAGCAAAACTCTCTGAAAAGTGAGCCGAAAGATGAAGAAGCAGTCGCCCCAGCAGAGGATCCGCGGGTGAATCTTCCCCAGCTCCTAGAAGAAGAAGTGGAATTCTGCACAGATCTTATCGATTCCTATCCAGGGCACGAAACCCTTTGGTGTCATAGGTAAGAGAAGAGAAAACCCATTTCCTGTGACCAACTGGGTGTGTCCTTAGAGACTTGCACCGACCTGTGTCAGTGTATGCAAATGTGGCCACGTGACTGCAGAGCTCACCTGGCTGAGTGAGAAAGGGGCCATTGTTGATCATACCACTGCCACTGTCGTGGTTAATATGAAATTTCTCACACATACATCTTTGCCTGTGGTTTAGGTTCATCCTTAACTGCGCAATAGAATGATTTGTGTTACTTTGAAAATAGTAAAAGCAAACAGAAAAATGTTCCGTGACTCTTTGATCCTGACAATTAGCATACTGGGGATGGGGTGCTACCATGTGTTTTTAAGAAAAGTAATGTTGGGATGAAGTCCAGGTAAGTCAGCGCTTTGCTCCGTTTCTCTTAGATCTTCATCTGTCTGGAAGGGTCCCCATGTTTACAAGTCCATGTTCTGCTTCAGGCCATAGGAATCTGTTTGTGAACAAAAGACACGGCTTTGCCAGGCAAGGATGCGGACTGTAAAAGCTGTGTTTCCTAAGTCACCGAGTCCCCATCCCTCTCTCCAGTCTGCTCTTTCTCATGGCCTGCTTAGGCAGCCTGTTAGCTGGCTGCTAATCCATGCTAAGTACATGCAGAAGGCAGAAGTTTTCTTTTTTATAGAAGCTTCACGAATAGACATTGGTCCTTTCTCTTCACAGCAACCAAGACCTGTGATTGCACAGTTTTGGGGAAGACAGGATGTGAGGCTGTTGTTTAGAGACTTTGCTGTATGATGCATCTCCCCGCCACAATAGCAAGGCCTTAGAGACTTAACAGGTTGATATTAAAGCATTAGCACTTGAATCAATGAGGAGATATAACAGGTGAGGACCTGTCCTATGGAATTGCATAGCTTGTATAGCAGACGTGTGCCCGGGAAAGCTGTTTGTAGATCACGCAGAGCAGTTTTCATCTTCGTAAACAATTCCAGGTAGTAGCTGCTCCTCGGCTGAAGATAGGAATGGCATCTTTTGTGTGCTTTGCTCAGAGCCCAGCTCTCCTCTCCTGAATACCGAGATGGAAGACTAAAGTGGAGGTTTAGGAGAAATCATAAATGGCCCAGTGAATAAAGGTGCTTGCCAACTAGTCTGATGGCATGAATTCTACCCTTGGAACGTAGAACATAGAGCATGGTAGAAAGAGAGAATTGACTTCTGTACCACGTATCACACACACACACACACACACACACACACACACACACACACAATCAATAAATAAATGAGATAGATGATAGACAAATAGGTAGGTAGATAGATAAATAGATGGATAGATAGATAAGATAGACAGGCAGACAGACAGGCAGATGCAATAAAAATATCTTCAGAAAGAACTAGATAGAGGTTATGAACTACATGTCTATTCTGGAGAAACTGTTTCATGTACCTTGTTTCTGAGTTGCTTCAAAGATTCTAAATGAAGTTGGTATTTTGTTTTATATAATAATTTATGGCAAATAATTTTGAGCATTCACTATTTCTAACTCATGTTAGTATTAGGTCTGTAAACTCATCATGATACAAGTAAATGTTTATTAAAAAGCCCTCAGAGCAATCCTATGTTCTAGCAAACCAACCGGCAGCGAGGGTGGATGCTCTGAGATGTCAGTCATCTTTCTCCTTCTCTCAGACAGCTGTGGATTGTGAAATAGGTGTGGGCTGATACTGTATATTTTTAAGTTATCTTGGCTTCTTTTGCCTGCAAATCTTGAGTTTTGTTATGATTTTTTTTTCTTCCACCCCACCTCCCCCATCACAGGCGGCATGTTTTCTACCTTCAGCATCACTTACATGGCAGGTCTCCTCCAAGCTTGACTCACCTGTCCCCTGCAGACTACTCTGGGGGAACTTTGAATAATGACTTGCACCTGATCCCAGCAAGCGCTCAACCATCTCAGGCAATGGAAGTGGACGGACTGAGTGACTCTAGCAAGCAAGGCTATTCCCAGGAAACCAAGCGCCTGAAGCGGACCCCAGCTCCAGACTCTCTAGGCCTAGAGATGGAGCACAGGTTTATTGATCAAGTATTGTCCAGTTGTCGGAATGTAGAGCAAGCCAGGTATGCCAATGCATACAGGAAGTGGCTGGTGACTTTAAGTCAGTGAAAAGGGTAGATTCATCCTAAGAAATTCCCTTTAGTGCAATATTGCTTTTTTTCTCAATGCCATAGTTGCATGAACTGACTAGCTAACTATGTATTCTTTCATCTATAGCTTAAAAGTCTATAAGAAACTCTTTGATTTATTTATTTTATTAAGAGCCGGCATTCCTTTGGGTATAAAATAATTGTATAGTTCTTTCCTGCTAAACAATGTCTTAATTCTCTCTCTCATTTTTTTTTTCTTTTTGATTCCATGCCCTTTATATTTCGATATTTGGGCTTCTCATTTGATTCTTGGGATTGGTTCACATAACTTTACTCACCTCAGTTCAGTTGCTGCATAGGCACTTTCTTTAAACATTGGAAATTTATGTTGCAGTTCAGCTTAAGAATACTAATACATGTGCAGAAGGACTTGATCTGATTGCAATTTTGAGAATAAAATGGCTAGATGGATGGATGTGAAAAGGTAAGCCACTTCTTTCTCAAGTGTGTTCTCCAGGTATTCACGAAGAGAACCAAAGCCAGGAGTGTTGGAATTTATATAGAAGAAAAAATAATGCTTCCAATGTAATATATTTTTTAAATGATTATTTAAAAGAAACTAAACTAATTTAAGAGTTTATGTAATTGTAGTACTGAAAAAATTATTTTTATTACTAGTTTTGATAGATTGTTTTTACCTCATATTTGGTATATGCCAAAACAGCAAGTCAGCCCTTATAAAATAAATTCTTTAAAAAAAAAAAAACACAAATGCCATTTTTAGTTATTACTACTTTTTTCCTTCTAAAGTCATTCATGAAAAATGGGAGAAATCTGCATAGGAATTAAGTCTATAAAGCTTTCTTTTTAAAAATGTAAATTACTGAGATTATACTGGATAAACTGAGAAGTTTTTGTCAAGTGGCTAGTCAGGGTTTACTGGCAAAATCTAGGGAGGAAGACCAGTTTTAAGCATTAGTTCAATTTTTACTTTTAAAATGAAACAAAACACTTTGATACTAAATTCATCAGGGATAAGAACCAAAGTCCACGTTATAGCTGTGTCTCAATAACAAGGGCTGTGTGTTTCAGGTTGTGAAGTGGGGGAGGGGGTGGGTCAGGCACTGGCTCCGGCTCCTTTCTTATTAGATCCGCCGCTTTGGATGAGCTATGATTCCTCTGCGCGCACACCTTCTCTTTATCTTGCCAGCCCATCCCATCCTCTCCATCACTCAACTGTCCGTATTTTTTCTCTTGTGCGTCTTTTTTCAGGGATGCCCACTAAAGCTATTATCTCTCTTATAACAGCTTAATGCCTATCTATAAACACAGGAAGTATGAATAAGAGGTGCCCCTCTCAAAGTCCCTTCTAATGGTTGTCTTCGTTGGGTTTCTATTGCTGTGATGAAACACCGTGACCAAACCTGGAGAGAAAAGGTTTGGTCCTGACAACCTCCCGGGCAACACCCGTCACTGAGGGAAGCAGGGCAGGAGCCTATAGGTAGGAGCTGATGTAGAGGCTATGGAGAAGTGCTGCTTACTGACCTGCTCTCCATGGCACCACTTACAGTGATGGGCCCTCTCCTGTCAATCACTAATGAAGAAAATTCTCTATAACCTTGTTTACAGCCAGATCTTATGGAAGCATTTTCTCAACTGAGGTTCTCTCTCCTCATGTGACTCTAGCTAGGGTCAAACTGACATAAAGCTAGCCAGCACCGTGGTAGAAGCTGTCTCTTGTCCTGTGTATGCGCAAAATGCAAGTGATGATTACAGAAGTAAGCCATCATGGTTTGCATGTTCTCCTTTGCACACTTGGTGATGTATAGTGTAGGTTGAGGGACAGAGGGGAAGGCAAACCTCCCCTGTCTTGCTCTAGTAGACACTTACACTTGCATTAGGTATCCTGCACTAAGAGAAAAGAAACACATTCTTTCTTGGGCATTGTGTGTAGCAGACTGCTGAGCTAGGTGATGCTTAGAAAACCAGAAAAAAAAAAATCTATGATCTTGCTCTCCCTAGGTCAAAGTTATTATTTGCTATTCTGTAGTACCTAGATAATAAAGTACTTGCCATTATGAACATGATTCCACAGCCTTCTATATACAAAGGATATTCTGAAGCATCAAATACCTCAGGTTCTATGTGGACCTCTATAGGGAAAACCATTACACGATATTAGCTCCTATGAGATTGAGTAGAAACAACACAGCAGTTCCTGCTGCCGAGTCCCGTCTTTACTCAGTGCTACCTTTCTTCTCAACATCTTTTTAGCTTCCCAAGTAATAGGGCTTGTATTCCATGTAGTGTGTGTCAGGACATGCGCATAAGCTATGCTTTATGAATGTCAGCTAAAGTGTGAGTGTTCCTTGTCTTCTAAGGCTCAGCCCCTGCCTTCCTGAAGCCGTGGAGTCCTCTAATAATGCTATTTTTTTTGGCTTCCTAATAAAATTGGAAGTACATAGTAAAAATGAAGATATGTAAAAGATCCTGTTTCTGTGTGGGTCTTTGCAACATTATTTCTGAAATTAGCATTTTCAAGTGCTCATTCACAGGACTTAGGATTTGATTTCCCTGTATGTTTTCCCTAAGTGTTTGGCATTTACCATCACTAGCAAGCTACTGTGTTTTTGACCAAATGAATTCATGCGGTAGAAAAAAAATATGTGTAATCTAGGGGCTTGTTTAGTCATATTCTTCTGCACATATGTTGCTGTTAAAAGGAAGAGATGGTTTGGGTTGGCATACTGCATCTGATTTTCACTCCTGTGGATCAAGAAACCTGCTGATGTGCAAAAGGCAGTAAAATCTGTGATTTTCACCACAACCCCATCCTACTTTTTTCTTTTTAAGACTGTCTAGTTTGGTAATTACATTTCCAGATTATGTCATATGCCCTGCACATCATAAGGACTTAATAACTGCTAGGTTAAGAACTAATTAGCTCTTTAAGGGAAAGGTCGGTCATGAATGATGGAATAAATGATCAGGAAATTAAGAAGTTGTGAGTGATGTGGGCTAGCTCTGGAACTCTCAAGGACACTCCCACATGTAAACTTAGTGAGGCTTAGACTTGGTGTCTTCATGACAGTGTCTGGACTTGCTAACTCTTCACCATGAGATGGGACTCTAGAATTCTCTTAGCTGTTCTTTGTCCACACTGGAACCTCTCAGTCAGTTAGACCCATTTAGTAAGAAAGCTGTTTTCTTTCACTACGCAATGTTGGGGAGCAGCCCTCGCATACAGAGCCAGAGGCATACTTGAGCAGCTGGAATAATTCTTGGAATTTAGAGACTTGTTGATCTGTGTTTGCACGTGAGTCATCCTAATCCCCAGCTTGAACTGTGGCCCTTTTAGGTACTCCTGGAGCCTGTGGGAGTCATTTGCTAAGCCTAAGGAATTCATACCTTCTTTAGAAGCTCTGGGCCAAGAATTTCATCACATTTCTTATTCTTATGGCACAGTTCTAACTTAAGCTAAATGCTTCATTAATTATTTTCTCTTTGTTTTGCCAGTGTTGAGGCTCAAGTTCAGATTAGTAACCAGTCATAGAATTAAATGTATATAGATTATCACCGAAAGCCACTTATACTTTCAAATAAGGGCTATGTAACATATGAAATAGAAGCAAGCTTTTGAGTTTATATGCCGTGATCTGTAGAAAGCATGTGTGGTAGCCTTTATCACTTAGAGAGTGTTGAGATCCTCTTAGTTCATGCTGTGTGTGTGTGTGTGTGTGTGTGTGTGTGTGTGTGTGTGTGTGTGTCTGTAGAATTGCTATAAATAGAAAGTTGTGCAGTTTTTTCTTATCCAGCACAAGATAGTGTCTGATGTGGGCCAAATACACCTTTGGAGTGGAATGACCAGCATACAAGCGTCTCACTTGGCTCCCTAAGTCAGGGAAGACTCAGCTGTAAAATGAATAGCGAATACCTCCTCCCCCCGACAAACTTTTCTTTTCCTAAAATGCTTTTTGGGTTTACTGCTATTTTTCTACTAGAAAATTGTACCTTAAATTTTAAAATGCTTTATTCTGAAGTTTGTAAACAATTTAAAAACCATATCTTTGTCTTAAATAAAGCTGCAAACCCAAGCAATATTTCTCCCCTGCCCCACCCCAACGCATA
Source organism: Acomys minous (assembly GCF_964271855.1). Classification (NCBI taxonomy): domain Eukaryota; kingdom Metazoa; phylum Chordata; class Mammalia; order Rodentia; family Muridae; genus Acomys; species Acomys minous. The sequence goes on along the minus strand of NC_140484.1, from coordinate 36,092,260 downwards.
GTCTGTAATGAGCTCCTGCTTATTAGAGAAGCATGCTGGGGTACCAGGAAATTTTAGCAAACTCAGTTTCATAGAATCAGTAAGCAAGAGAGAGCCACCCCCAAGAAGAAGTCCACATACTGTCACACAGTGTCTTCTTTAAAATAACTGTGCAATGTTTTAACTTGAGTGCCTTTCCAACTTCAGTGTGTGGTACAGGATTATGTTATACCAAACACTTGTGTTCAAGCAGTAAAAATGTAGAGCTTTTATTAGCTTGTTATGACACAGTGAAATGCTGACTGGAGAAGATAGGACCTTTTGATTTATATGTCATTAGTGGGCATTTTTTAAGTGCACTACTAAGAATACCAAGACTTTGAATTAATTCTTTGGCAACTAACGCTTTGAGTTTTGGAGGCATCATAAATACAGGCAGTGTACACACAATCAAAGTCACAGAAGTTATGCAGCCTGTGCTTGAAGGGAAGCAGGCATGCCGGCTAGCACACCGCAGAGAGCAGGTGCTTGTCCCAGGTGACCTTTTGCCTTATTCTGAGGTCCTGCCTTTCCTCCTGAACTCAGACATGGGGTAAGATAGTTAAAAGGGGGGGAAATGGGGCTGACTAATACCAAGAGGAAAGTAGTAAATACTAAAATGAAATTTCAAATTATAAGTATTTATGTGTGGAAGGGGAAAGTTGGACTGTCACAAATCATGATAGCAAATAGTTTGTCATTGTGATTCCTATGGTTAAGATTCCAAAGTGCTCTGCAGAGAATTCTTGATTAATATATCTCTGTTTGCATAGGGTTCATAATTGACACAGAGACCAATGTATCCCATGTGGATTTAGGGTTAGAGGGGGAATTCTCATGCCAGCCCCATTACCATGGAACAGCCCAAGACCGGTCGCTTAAAAATAAATGGCAGTTCAGTTGATCTGCTGATGAAACAGTGTACTTCAAAGGATATGAGCTGTTGTAGTTTGTGCTTCCTGAACAAACACACGAGGCACAAAGCTGACCCTGACATTTAGTAGTCTGCTTTACTCCTTAGGGTGTAGAAGACTTAGTCAGTGCAGAACATTTTATATGCTGTGGCCAAAAAGAAAAGGCAAAATATACTAAATGCATTGCTAGTTAGTATTGTGCAAGAGCTAATGCATACCATCTCGCTGCTTGCCCTGGACTTGTGCTATGAATGTTACCATGACTGTTGCCCGTGAAGAGTACTTCTGTGTTATATTTCTACTTTGGGGAGGTGGAGGAGGTTATATTTTGTTTCAGTTGACTTTTTCAGCCTTTAAAAACCATATTGAGGAAAACAATTACTGTTGTTATATAAGCTGACAGCTCTTTTTCTTCCTAAGACTCTTTTCTCTCTGCAAGTATGAGATGCAAAAGCCAGACAGGTTCAGAACATCACATAATGAGTCTGAACTGATAAATGCTAGAGAAGGAATATTATTAGCATATTTCTATTTTACCATTGTCAACATTGTTAGTTTTGGGTGAGCTATACTATTTTGTATGAAATATACATTATCATGTTTAAATATACAAGGCAAGATACACAATTGTATAACATCACAACCAAAGTTGTGGTTCTTCTTAAGTATCTAAATGTTTGTGTGTGTCTGTGTATGCCTGTGTGTGAGTACATGCATGCTTACGCACAGACATACATCTAAAGAGATCTGGAGCTTAGGCTTACATGAATTTTTTACAAAAGATTTTATCCTTTGAATTTTTATTTTCATATTTGCTCAAAGTGTTTTTATTTAATACAGATAAGCTCCTCCAGAAAAGTTGGAAACTGACATGTGTCCATTCGCCCTACTTAAATATTTGTGAAAACTGTTTGATTAGGTATTTGGTGGTTTATAAACCATGTTATTCTGTTTTCTTCCATATCGTTAAGGAGTTGGCGTTTATTTCATGCCTAGCAATCACTTTCCTAAAAGCGCTGCACAGTGTACAACAGATGATCTGATCATGTTTCTAAAGTGATGACATCACATGAGCCACGGGGATGTATAGGAATGTTAACCCTGTGACACTTCCCGGGAAATGTCCATTTATCCCCACATCCAGTGTCGTGCATTTGAGGCGAGCCGGTGGTTTTGTTGGTTAAAGTGGTGTAGATGGGGTGCAGAGATGAGCAGTTGTTCAATGCGTAGCCAGCTATTGCTCTCACGTCAGGCTAGCCTAGCTCTCACCAAGGAGACTGTTGCCATCTCTTCACCCAGGAATATGTTAGACAATGGAAAATGTTACTGTATGACATTAATTATTACGCTTGTTTTTTAGGCTGGAGTTAGACACATAATAAAGACATTTAATAAAACCATGGTATGGAGGGAGACAGGAGGCGGAGGAAGTTTAAGCAATATCTTCCTGGACAAGGCGCATTTAATAAATGGCTAAGCACTGGCGGCTAAACTCTTAAGAGAGCTATGAAGTCTTCTGCAGCCCGCTTATGTATTGGCAGGTCCAGTACTTTCTAGTAGCGGCTCATTTTATTTCTCCCTACTTCTCAGTTGCTTTCCATTGTCTTAAAAGTGATGATAAAATAGGAAGTTACACTGAGTAACTTTGTATGCTTTTCTCAGAATATGTTTGGCATGAGGAAGAAAGTTTTGCCAGTAGTAGTGTACTCTGGGTGCCTGTTCTGAGTTGACCTGACGCAAAAGATTAAACAGTTTTGAAACAAACATTCCCACCTGAACTGTGAGGGACCAAGTGTATAGTGCAAGTGTAGTTAGGGTTTGCCTTCTGGTGAGCTTGCTGCTGCACGGTCGTGTCCGTGGCTGGAGTCAGCTCTGTCGTTTTGGTGTGTTTTGTTCTAGGAGAGTAATGGAGCATGTACACTAGGCTGGATCACATACTGTTTCTGGGCCAGAAACGATAAAAGATGAGGTGTTATAAGTTTGCCAAATATTTGTATACTGTTATAAAAACCTTAAAGGAGGACTTCTTAAAAGTACAGCAACGGGGGCTGGAGAGATGGCTCAGCGGTTAAGAGCACTGACTGTTCTTCCAGAGGTCCTGAGTTCAATTCCCAGCAACCACATGGTGGCTCACAACCATCTATAATGTGATTTAATGTGCACTGTATACATAATAAATAAATCTTTAAAAAAACAACAACAACAAAAAAGTACAGCAACTACTTTTTCTAAACTCCGGGTTTCTGTATGCTAGTTAATTGCTTAGTTTAACGTAAAACTGGGGGGCTCTCATGACGAGAATGATCTCACTGTATTCTACTGTCAGAACTCACCATCCGTGTCGTTTACATTGCTTGTGGGCTGTCCGAAAAGAGCATTTAGTAGGCTGCAGTTAACGCCGGACACGTTAGTGTGATCATGGTGCGCCGTTAGATCCCGGGCATTAAGCGTTAGTTTGACTCACTTGTGCACTGGGGACAGCGGCTTCTTTCCGGATGATAGGTAGATAGCACTTCCCCGGGTATGACACTCTGCGCTGGGGCTCCTTTCGCTCTTACGAACAGCAGCCCACAGTTTTCAAAGGATCAAATCCCTTGTGAATTCTTTACGGTTAAAATGTATACCCTGGAGGGGAATAAGAAAAATTTTGCAAAAAGATATGTGCAAAGTACACTTGTGGTATTTTGGGGTTTGGTTTACCGGGCTGATTATATTATGTTAATTTCTAAGGTTGTCACTTGGACTTTTGGCTAAAATTAAATGTAAATTCTAAGGTTAATGTAATTATGCATTGTTTATATGGTAGTCAATGAAAATGTAATGTGAGCCACAAAGAAATTACAATTTTCTACTAGCAATGTGTAAGAAGTGTAATTAACTTTAATAATGCATCTTATTTAACTTTTAAAATAACCATTTCAACATATAACTAATGTAACAAAATTAATGAGCTCTCTTATCTTCTCCTTTTCCTTTATATTAGTCTTCAAAACTCAGCGTGTGGTCCGCACTCACGCTGCCCCTCCATTCTGGCCATGTGTCATGTCCTCATACGGCTAGGTGCTGCTGCATCAGCAATGCAGGTTCATAGGGTACAAAGTACGAACTTGTTTGAATTTTGAGGTCACAAGACAAGAAATTTCAGCTCTTTAAGAATTGTTTAGAAAGAAATCTAGTGGCGTTTTCCTTCATTTTAACTTAAATTCTATCTAGAAACTGGGTCAGCCTGATCCAGTTTGCCAAGCATTGTGTGAAGAACAAATCCTGTGCCATGTAAAATACCACACCTAACTGTCGAAAGGTACTGATGGTGCAGTAACAACAGAATTTTTAGTTTTCACTAAAGTCTATCCTGTTTCTTCAAAATATTAGCTTAAGTTGCATGCTTGCTGTATATCTGTACCTATTTGTTTTTATTATTCTTGTTATATAATGATATATATTAACCAGCAGCCCTAAGATTCTAATCTATGCAGCCGTCTTCCAGAACATAATGATGTACCTATTAAATTATGATAGGGCCAGGCAGGCATGGTAGTGCACGCCTTTAATCCCAGCACTTGGGAGGCAGAGGCAGGCAGATCGCTGTGAGTTCGAGGCCAGCCTGGTCTGCAAAGTGAGTCCAGGATAGCCAAGGCTAACACAGAAAGACCCTATCTTGAAAAAAAATAAATAAAATAAAATAAATTATGATAAAAGGCAGAGAAATAGGATGAACCATTTCTTTTCCCATTAGATTTGTTTTCTACATGGTGTCATATACCAAACCAGCTGCAAATTACTGTATTTCTGTAGAATGGAATCGGTGTTGTCTTTGCTGATGTCTAAGTAAACATTACCTCTCCTAAAACAAGGGCTGTGTGTGATTTATCTCTATGCGTATTAAACTTGGCTACGTCCATCTGCTGAGACGCCTAGCTGAGTGCTTTGATTGTGGTAGGTAGGAGAACTATTATCTAAACAAAGTCAGTAACTGATTATCATATACATAGAAAAAATAGAACATTAAAAAAAAATATCAAACTCTGAGAAATTGCATAGTTGTCCTTAAAACATATCACCAGTGATAGGCTGACTTAGGAAAGTCATTGTGTCCAGATATACTCTTATTTTTATGTGTTTAAATGAAGGTCTAAAGTGAGATATTAATGGTGTTACACCTGTCTTGTTGCTGTGCTGTAAACCAGAAATCACAGCTACTTATACTTGGTGAAGACGCCTATAGATGGACCAAGAAAAGTGGCCTCTGAACTAAATACTATTTTCACTGAGATTTTAGTACTCCAGACAGTTGTTTGCGGAGAAGGGCTTTCTTAAAGCCGTGGTTATGTTAGCAATGATGTGCTATTATCTATGCATGTTTTATAGGAAACGGATTGTGCGGTTCATTTTGCATCATTCCAAAGAGTTATAAAATACTTCAAATTGCAGGAGAGTAGCTTATTAAAGACAGTCTTAATTTGAACTAATAGGCAGATGGTATAAATATGACAAAATTAGTATTAGAAAAGTGCTTCTCTGGAAAATCATACTGTTTACCAGCATGCTTCCCCAAATGCAAGGTTAGCACTAGTAACATGTGCCTGGCACACCGGCCAGCTACGTTACCATGAGGACCCTTTGCTGTTGGTCACACTTAGCAAACACACCATTTTCCTTGTGCTATGATCTCAGAGTTTTACTTTTAGCATTGCATTATTTTAAACGAGTACATGTTGAAAAAGACATGAACAGCGTAACGCCTGTCTCCTAGGCACGCCTTCCCAATGGCCAGGGTAGACAACAGCTTTAAGCAGCAGTGTATCATGTGTGCCCTGTGTAAGAATAGTAAACACTGAAAGGCCTCTTGCCCACTCTTCTAAGCCTCAGAGAAAGTAATGATTAGCATGTGCCCTTCCACAGAAAGATCCTTGAGTGATATTAGCTTCTAGAATAGACAGAATTTAATGCTTTAAAATCTGTGTGCCTCATAGCGAAGCACTGGGAGTCGCCAAAGGCTTGTGTTACACGCTTTCTATTCCTCTTGGAGTAACTACACATGGTGGAAGGTCTACTCCTTGCCTTGGGAGCTAGTGGGATGTTGTGTTTTGGTGTTTTTAGGTTGCTAGTGATCTTAACAGACAGAACTAAATGGGGTTGGTAAAATATTAGTCACCCATTTGTTTCATTTTTAAATAAATTTCGTAATTTTGCTCTCTACTTAGTCTCTTGGTGGGGGCGGGGGAGAAATCTCCAGTTCTCTGAAGATTTTCTTTCTCAGATGATTTGTGTACATTCTGTGATATAAAAGTCATCATTAATTCAGTGATGCCATAGGGGAAACAGTGGAAGCATTCTGTGTAGCAGTTACTGCAGTAGGAAATCACAAAGACTGGCGCCAGTTTGAGTGAACTGCTCTTTTTCCAAATACGCTTAAAAATAGAAGAATGCAGAACTGCGTGGAAAATAGTCCACAATTTAACTTTTGGAATAAGGTATAAAGTTATATCTAAAGTAAGAGCCTTTTTTAAAAAACAAGGTTTGAAATCTTATTTTCAGTCATTGCGGAATTAACTTACTGAACAATAGTAAAATTATTGGAGGAAAAAAAATTGTTTTTCTAAAGCAGAGTAAGCAGGAAATCCTACTTAAACCAGAACCCTGATGGAAAGGGTCTTGAATGAAGCTTAAGAAAGAGGATTAAACAAAAAGCCCCTTTTGAACAACAGCATTGAAATGATCAATGTGCTTTAGATAATGGAAGTGACGGTCTAGAATTATAGAAGTAAAAATTGATGACAACTGTAAGTAAATACACACATGTACACATGCCTGTGTGTGCACACGTTCACCTCCAGGCACACACACACACAGTTCTACACACATAAAGCCTTAAAATTAGATGCTGACATCTTCGAAGAGGGCAAGGAGAAGGGAGCAGCTGGGGAGGTGGCTCAGCAGCTGAGAGCTCACAAACTTGATTGCTGGTCCCAGAGTAGAGCGGATCACAGCCACCTGTGCCTCCAGCCCCACATGATCCAAAACCCCCTCGTAAGCTCTTTGTGCACATGCAACCACATGCACATAGCCTACAGACTTACAGGCATACATGAAATTAGCAATAAAAATTGTAAATCCGGAAGACAGTGGGACCCTGACCAAGACTGGAAGCAGATGAGAAATGCGGAGGTTGCTGGCTGGGTTCTGTTTCTTACCTGTGCGGTGAGAACATCTTCACATATACATAGGTACTTTTCTTATTATTACGTGAGAGAAAACATCAAAGAAAGCAGGGTGCCATATTCATGATTAGACAATATAGAGACAATTTTTCCACTGTTGATCTGTAGATTCAATACTGTGTCAACTCCAACGGATTTTTTTTCACAGACATTGGCAGGTTATATGGAAATATGGATGGGTTCACTATCTTGATTATGGTATTGGTATACAAATTTGTAAAGGCCTATTAACCGTGTATTGTGAATATGTTCGGTTCCATTATATGTCAATTGTACAGCAAAGCTGGTTAAGAATAATATAAATATTCTACTGATCTATTGATAATAGTTTGTGTAAATTTGGTACTAAATAAACAATGATGTTTACAAAAGTATATAGCAATAAAAAGGATTTAGTATAGTTATTACAGCCTTTTAAGATTTATTTATTTATTCTTTACATGCGTGAGTATTTGGTCTGCATGTATACACGTGTACTGTATGCGTACAGTGCCCCATGAGCCCTCAGATTTGGGGAACTGGAATTATAGATGGTTGCAAGCCACCATGTGGGTTCTGGGAACTGAACCCAGGTCTCTGGAAGAGCTTTGAGTACTCTTGGCCACCAACCCATCTCTCCGTCCCCTAACAATCTTGCTATAAAGCCACAAGAATTAAATTATGGTGACACAAGACTACTAGATAAACAGACTGGTGGAACGAGAGTCCAGAAATAGGCCTGTTGCCATTCTGTTAGTTTTCTCCCAGCCAAAGAGCCACGCCATTTCAGTAGGCAAGTTCAATGATAACTAGTGCTGTGTCCATACGGAAGGGAGAATTTTAATGACTGCCTCACATAAAGACAACTTTAGTGAACCATGATGAGGAACAAACAGCTAAGTCCGTAAAACTACTGGGAAATAAGAGAACAGATTGATAATGAGGAAGCACTAGTAAGGAAACATTTCAAAGCCCAGGTTATGTGTGCCTTTGATTCCACACACACATTCAGAGAAGACCTGAGAACAAGGGTGCTCTTACTCACCAGCAAGATGGAAAAGCTCAGGCAGAGCTGGGAGCTACCTGGGTGAGTGCAGTTCATCCCACTATGCAAAGTGGGGGCTTATCAGTTCAAAGAGTCTCTGCCTTAGTCATGAGCTGGCCTCCATGCTATTGAAAAAGACTTCCCTGGACACAAAATGAAGAATATAAGAGTATATTTCCAGAAAGATGCCAAACAACAATTTTACAGCAAACTCGAAACTAGTGGAGAAACAAGGCTGGCACATTTTTCAAAATACCCACCTTTCAACCAAAATATTACACAGTACAGAAAGGAACATTATAGACTATTCCCAGGCTTAAAAGGAAAATAGGTCCCAGGCACGGTCTCAGAGAACAGCCAGACATTAGGCTCAGCAAGGCTTGAAAGCAGCTATTTTTAATCTGTGCTAAAATGGCCAAACTTAAATGAAGAAAACAGAACAACTATGAACAAAGAGATGTTTTACAGTTCTGGCAATTTATACTGAAGGATTTTACCATAATCATCATCATCTACTGAAGTGGCTGATTTTTTTTAAGCTTTTTTTTTTTTAATTATGTATATTTAGGAGGAGGAGTAAGTGCAGGTTTCTGCAGAGGCCAGAGGAGGGCTTTGGATTCCCGGGAGCTGGAGTTCACAGGTGGTTGTGAGCCTCCTGGTGTGAGTGCTCTGAGGGAGCTGTAGATACTGTGAACTGCCGGACTATCTCTTCAGCAACTCATCCCTGCGAGTAGTAGAGTCAGGAGGAAGAGTAGTCAGTAAACTTGAAGAAAGGTCAATTCCCAATAACCAAGTGGAGGAGCAGGAGGAGGAAATGGAAGACAAGTAAACAGCCCAAGGGATTGCTGGAACCTCACCACTCTTGCTGATATGGGGTTCATGGATAATAAAAGAGGGAGCAAGGCAAAAGGAGTATTGAACTTCGGCTGGCTGCAAACATCCCCAGTTAGATGAGAGACACCGATCTTCATCTTCCCATCACAAAATGCCTGCGAAAGTTAGGAAGGTGAAAGATTTATTCTGGCTGACAGTTTAAGTCTCAGACAATAGTTGACTAGACCCATGGCTTTTAGGCTTGATGGGGTTCCAAATGGCAGTGCTGGGAAACACTTAATGGAGAAAACACCTTAACTTCAGGGTAAGAAAGCAAAACAAGTCCCACACCCTTTTGGGGGTACCCTGGCAATTACGCAAGAATTGCTATCCAGGGTATCTATCTCCTAAAGGTTCCATGACAGCCTGAAGGTGGGAATGAGTATGTCAGGGCAGAAATCTTAGTCACCATTTCCATTAACTCCAAAGAAATGGTGCTGAGGCTGCTGAAAGCTCAAGTGAGCCAAATCAAACACTTATCAAAGTAATAGGTTTGGGAAAAGACAATGCTCATGCATCTGATTTCCCTGAAAGGCGTGGTTATGTGGCAGTGGGTCATGTTGGGCTGGGTGGTGACCATCTAAGGTTATCTAGATTCTGAGAGAGTGAGCCTATTCCATGTGGACTGGTAAGAGAATGAATCTTAAGTTGGAGGTAAGTGATTTTATATTTCCACTTGATTGTCTTATATGTGCCTCATCTCTTTATTCCAATTACTGCATTTTGTGTTAATTCTCAGTCTATAGTAGTAGGCACATTTTGTGGTAAGTTATGACAAAAACAGCATAACTAGGATGGGGCAGAGAACCATACAGAAACAGTTTTGTATACTGTTAAAGTTTAAGTGGCGTTAATCTCAACAAGATTGGCATAAATTAAGATGCTAATGATAGTTTTCAGGGTAAGCGTTAAGAGAACAAAGCATCTAATTGTACAAGAAGTGACTAGAATTATACAATAAATAACAAAAGGGGGATTGCAGAATAATTAAGAAGTAGAGAGAGTCATAGAAAATAGCAAAATGCCGGGTGTGGTGGCACACGCCTTTAATCCCAGCACTCGGGAGGCAGAGGCAGGTGGATCGCTGTGAGTTCGAGGCCAGCCTAGTCTACAAAGTGAGTCCAGGATGGCAAAGGCTACACAGAGAAACCCTGTCTCGAAAAAAACCAAAAAAAAAAAAAAAAAAAAAAAAGAAAGAAAGAAAGAAAGAAAATAGCAAAGACAATGTAGATCCTACTTTATCAGAAACCAAGTGGATTAAACACTCCCAATTAATGGGGAAGATTGAAAGAATGAATTTAAAAAGGAATACTTCAACAGTGTGCCATCATTACGAGACATATTTATATGCAATGACCGATACAAATGGGCTGAAAGTAAAATGGAAACAGAAGTATGCAAACAGTAGGGAAAAAAAGAGCTAAAAGAGATAAAGTGTTATAAAGAAAAAAATCTCAAACATTCCATTTTACCAATGGAGACTCAGCAGCCAGATGCTGGGGTGAAAGCCTATAGCTTAGAGAGGCAGAGAAAGCACCCTGCTGACCCTCCTACACAGTGACATCCCAGAAGGAAAAAGCCCTTTTTCCTCCATGCTGTCTTAAATACCCTTCAACTTAATGTCCCACCTTTCTGCTTCCTGTGCATCTCTATCAGTCCTCAGGACTTCCTCTCTCTATGGTTTTTTTCCCATGTTGACTTCGGTCAATCTGGTTGCTTGCTCTGCCTCCTGACCTAGGGTGAACTATTTAATCCTGATTACAGAAAGGTTTTGGGTTAAAGGTGTGCGTTAGGGCTAAGCCACGCCACAACTAGAAGCAGGTGTTTGCAGTTCACAATCTTCGAATTCACAATTGGGTCAAGTACCCTGCAACAATAAAGTAAGGCTTCAAGGCAAAGGCTGTTTTCAGAGATACATCTTGCTGGTGATAATTCATCAAGGTGACAGCAATTCAACCCCACATACTGTCAGAATTGAAAGCAAAGACAATTTGATAGTACTAGTTAGAGGCCCAGAGAAGTAGCTCTGCAGGTAAAGATGCTTGCCTCAAAAGACTGACAGCCAAGCTAAATTGCCAGGGCTCACAGTTGGGAAAGAAGAGACTGAACAAAATTGTCCTCTAACTTCAGTATTCACACACCCACTCCAGTGCATAAACACACACAATATACTTAGTTTTACAGAATAGTAAGTTGGAAGTGTGTGTGTGTGTGTGTGTGTGTGTGTGTGTGTGTGGTTTTGGGTTTTGTTTTTTTTTTCTTTTTTAAGACAGGGTTTCTCTGTTTAGCCTTGGCTGTCCTGGACTTACTTTATAGAAGAGGCTGTCCTTGAACTCACAAAAATATACCTATCTCTGCCTCCCTGAGTTCTGGGATTACAGGCGTGAGCTACCAGACCCAGCTAAATTGGGTCTGGTAATGTAATGGTGGTTTGTAAGTCACATGTGTGTAGGAAAGACTATTAAAAGCAATAATAGCTATTAAAATTTGTCAATGGATATATCATTCAAAAAGATATAAATTGTTACATCAAAAACATAAATGGGGGGGAGATAAAAGTGCTTTTTTAAAATCAAAGTTAACACATTAGCAGTTTAAGATACCAAAGTAAGCTCATGCTTTTATTTCCAGGTGGTTCACAACAAAGGTACCCAGACACACCCCTGGGGAGGTTGCCCTCTTTAATAAGTTATGCTGAGAAAGTGGGTGTCTGTTCATCTGAAGAAAATAAAGGGCATCAAAGCTTATCTGATGCCACACACCCAGAGACATTTGTAGGGATTTATACAAAGCAGTCGCTCACTGATATATATTTATTTTAAACAGTTCCCTGGTGTACACAGTTTTTCCATTTATTGAAGATGAAAGCAAATATGTTTCTTAATGAGATGGGACTTGTTTGCTTTTCATCAACAATTAGATCTTGGCTGAATATGTGATACCGTGGGTTAAAGAGCATCTTCAGTGTTGGCTGATATTTTTATTTCATAACCATCAATGCTGAGAAATCTACATAAATATGCAGTACAAAATAATAGAAGTTTTATGGCCATTTCATAAATGGTTGGAAGTCCCAATTCAAAGCCAAATTTAACTTTTGGTAGGTTTTTGGTTTTGTTTTTTGTTATGTTTTGCTTTTTGGACATGGTTGACATGAACTCCCTTTGTAGACCAGACTGGCTTTAAATTCGCAGAGCCCTAGCTGCCTCTGCCCGCAAATGCTAAGATTTAAGGTGTGTGACATCATGCCCAGTGTTCATTTAGGATTTTTTAAAGAATGAAACTTAAGTCAGCAATTTCAGTAATAAGGTATTTTTGATTAAATGTTTTGACACAATACAACCCAAGGATCTACTAATTCCAAACTTGCGTGCTAGAGGATAAGAAAGTGTTGAAAAGCATTGTTTTCTGTAAATGAACTTGTTTCTAAAGAGCAGAAAACTGTGTTACAGTGAGAAGCACAGTGGTCTCCATTTGACCTGTGGAGCCTGAGGCAGCGCTAGTCGGCTCTGGGTGATGTGACGATCTCTGCAATGCAAAGCTGTGATTCAGATCCAGATCTGGTGGAGATGTTTGATGAAGCCCAGCCAGACTTCGCCAGGAACACGTTATTCATTACTTTCTTAATTTAGGTTCGGTTGTTGTGCATTCTGAACCCTGTCACTGTTGTGACTCCCATATTCAGTTTAGTAAGCCCAGAAGGGATTGGCATCCATAGTGTAAGAAATGGGACCATGTACAAAGATAAGCCCAAACATTTTAGGGACTTAAGTGAATCTCCCGGACACTAGTAAAGGGAAAACCAGGTCAGAGATCTATAGCTTTTTTTCTTTTTTTCAAATAAAACCCTGAAATCACAGAAAGCAAAAGTAAAACCAGGCCAATGGGCTTACATAAATAAAGTGCTTGTAAGCAAAGGAACCAGTTGACACAAAATGGAAATGTCATGGAAATGTAACCAACAGGATGATGGTATTATGACGTATGGCCTTCAGGAGGTAATCCTCACAAGTGTTCTACAGTTTCACTGCCATCATCAGGAGAGTGCTAGTAAGAACAGCCTTGACAGAACCTAGTTGTTTTATTTTTATTTTTATTTTATATATTCACTTTACATCCCAATCACAGCACCTTCCCTACTCTCCTCCTGATCCCTTTCTCCATCCCTTCTCCTCCTATCCTCCCTCTCCTCTTCAGAAAATGGGAGCGCTCCCCCACCCCCAGCCCAGCACATCAAGTCGCATCAAGACTGAGCTCATCCTCATCCACTGAGGCCAGGCAAGACAGCCCTGTTAAGGGGAAGTGATTGAAACAGGTGATAGAGTCTATGCTCAACTTACTAAGGGACCCACATGAAGATCAAACTGCCCATCAGGTACATCTGTGTAGGGGTCCTAGGTCCAGTCCATAAATGCTCTTTGGTTGGTGTTTCTGTCTCCGTATGCCTCCATGGGTCTAGGTTAGTTGACTGTTGTTCTTGTGGTGTTCTTGTCCCTTCCAGGTCCATCTGTCCTTGCCCCAACTCTTCCACAGGACTCCCTGAGCTTAGCTGTGAATCTCAGCATCTGATTCGATCAGCTGCTGGGTGGGGCCTCTCAGAAGATGGCTAGGCAAGGCTCCTGTCTATAAGCATAGCATAGATTAAGCTGGGGACATGGAGACTGAAGAGGCCACCTTCTAGCCAGGCAGGACTTATAGGATAGGAGGAGAATGCAAATCCACCTACAAAACCTTCAACCCGAAATTTACCCTGCCTACAAGGTATACAGAGATAAAGATAGAGACTGAGGGAATGTACAACTAATGCCTGCCCCAACCTGAGACCCATCCGTGGGAGAGCACCAACCCCTGGTTGTTTTTATATCACATGAGAACACAGAAAAAAGGTGCCCTCTTTGAAGCAGAAAGTCACCCTTTTCCACAGAATCTGTCGGTGTCTCCAAAATTATGAATAGTATATTAGTATTATTTATAAATTGCCCAATCTGAGATATTTTTATCTGAGGGAATTAAGACAGAAAATATTTGTAGGCCATGCAGCTGATAATAAGGGAGACGTTTGTCAATGGATATAAAATGTCAATTTGGAAGAATGAGTTCAAGAGAAATGCCGAGGAAAAGCCAAACTGAAATGAAATGATAAGCTAAGTAAGGCAAATTAAGAACCTCAGTGACAAGCCTCACCAACAGAAACTGCAGGGTCAGGGCTAGAAGGCAAAACACAATTGCCCTGTGATTAAAGCTCAATGAGAAATGTAAAATAATGTATGCAAACCTGAGAGAGCTTTGGGACACCATGAAAATATGGAACCTTTGAGTTCTGAGCATAAAGAACACCATAGCAAAGGCATACATAATTTTTTTTTCAATGAAATCATAGAAGAAACATTTCCCAAACCTAGAGCAAGAGATGGGATCCAAGCCCCAGAGGCTTACAGAACACCTAACACACAGGACCAGAAAAGAACACTTGAATCAGACACATGGCAAGGATCCCCACTCTCTCAACCCCAGGTTAATACTGTACTTGAACTCTTAGCTGGAACAGTAAGACAAGAGACACTATCAAAGGAGATACAAATACGAAAGGAAGAAGTCAAAGTGTATCCAGGTAAAATGACTGTACACACAAAAGACCCTAAAGACTCACCCAGTGAACAGCTACACGTGACAAACACATTCAGCAAAGTAGCAGGATACAAAACACACAAAACTCAGTAGCCTTCCTACACACTGCCAACAAACACACGAGGAAAGAAACCAGGGCAGGGAGCGCATTCATAGTAGCCTCGAAATATATATCGTGGGTTCCATCACACTAAGGTAATAAAACCTTGCACAATGAGCCCGGCATGGTGGTGGCGCAAGCTTTTAATCCCAGCAGTCAGGGAGGCAGAGACGGGCAGATCACTGTGAGTTTGAGGCCAGCATAGTCTAGAAAGCTAGTCCAGGATAGCCAAAGCTACACAGAGAAACCCTGTCCTGAAAAACAAACTTGCACAATACACTGCACAAAGAAATACACTGTACAAAGAAACCGAGGGAGATATCAGAACACCGGAAGATGCCATGATCATAAATTGATAGGATTGACATTGTGAAAACATCTATCCTACCAAAAACCATCTATAGATTCCATGCAATGTCCATCAAAATCCCAACATAACTATTACCAGGAATTGAAAAAGTAATCTTAAAATTCATATGTAAACACAAAAAACCAAGACAGCAAGAAAAAAAAAAACTCTGAATAATAAAAACACTGCCAAAGGTATTACCATCCCCAATTTCAAGTTATAGTAATAAAAACAGCATGGCTCTAACAAACACAGTAACCAATGGAATAGAACTGAGGGGCACACACACCACACACACACACACACACACACACACAAACACACACACACACACATGCCTGGATCCCTACACTCATCAGTTTTTTGACAAAGAGACTAAAAACACACATTGGAGAAAAGACATAATTTGTCTGCAGTGAATTATGCTGGTCAAACTGGGCGGCTCCATGTAGAAGAATGAAACCAGCACTTTATCTCTCTCCCTGTAGAAAAGAACTCCGTATGGGTCAAAGGACCTCAATGGAAGGCCTGAAAGCCGGAATCCAGAGAACCAAAGTAGGATATGCTTTAAATTGTAGGCACAGGGGAGAACTTCCTGAGCAAGACCCCAGTAGTAAAGGCACTATGGCCATTGATAGTAAAGAGAGACCTCATTGAACTAAAAAGCTCCTGTACAGCAAAAGACTCTTACCATTTGAGTGAAAAGGCCACCTACAGAATGGGATAAACATTCTACCACAGAAAAGAGACATGATGTCTAGAATACACAAACAACAACAACAACAACAACAAACTGGCTTAAAATTGGTTTTAACCTCCATCGGCATCAGAAAACCACAAATCAAAACTACTTTAGATGTTTTACTACTCCAGCCAGGATGGCTAAGAATTTTTAAAAAGACAACAAATGTTGTCATGGATATGGAGAGAGAACATTTATTCGCTGATGGTGGGATCTTGAACTGGTGCAGCCACTGTCAAAATCTGTGTGAAGGTTCCCAGAACAGGGAGAGAAAGATGATGATCCAACCACGTCCCTCTGGGGCTGCACCCAAGGAGTCCATATCCTACATCAGAGGTGCTTGTTCATCCATGCTCACAATAGCACGGAAATGGAAACAGCCTAAATGTCTATCAACTGATGGATGGATAATGAAAATGTAGCATATCACACAATGGAATCCAGTCTTTGGTTGAGGAAGAAAAGGCAATCTTTAAATAAAACCATGAATCACTACAATTTCTTCATGCTGATTTTTTTTTGTTTTCTTTTTCAATGACTGTCTCCGTGTAAGAATAATTAATACTTATTATAAAAGTTTCAAATGCTCTAACTATATAATGGAGAAAGTGATTACTACTGTGTTAGCTGGGTATATGACTCCATTTTTTTTTTTGCATGCATAACATTTTAAAAATAGCGTTGAGATCAAAGCTGGGGAAATTGCTCAGTGAGTAAAGGGCTTGTCTTCAAAGTATGGGTACCTGAGTTTGAGCACTAAAAACCCGTGTGAATAAGGCTACTGGTGTTGGCGCACACATTTAACCCCAGTGCTGGTGACACTGGGACCAGCAGATCCCTGGGGCTCATTGGACACCCACCCTCGCCTATTTGGCAAGTTTCATGCCAGTAAGAAAACACATTTCAAAGAGAAAAAAGAAAGTGTGACCCTGTTTGAGGAACAACACCCAAAGTTGTTCTCTCCCCTTCACATGTATGGATGTACACATGCATGAGTGTATATACACAATAATCATTTTAAAAAGCAATAAACAATAATGATAATTAATTTAAATATTTGGCTTTAACTTGAGGTTTAAATTAACTGTATATTGTAGTCACTTTTTATTGTAAGAATACATCTGTGTTAATTATTGATAGTTTTCTTCTATACGTTAGAGTTTGTTTAACCAATTTTCTACTGATAGTCATCTGTGTCACCAATTCCTCCTTGCCCGCAATACTATATGGAATATTGCTTGTGGCCTTGAGTACTTGCGTAACAAATGTAAAATGTTTGAAGATTTTACATAAGTGTGCTCCTCTTACGCACCTTTGCATACTTTCCTGGGGCTGGAATTAGGGTGTTGTTAAGCAGGCTTATGTGTTGTCTATCCTGACAACTACTTCGTAGGGAGGATGCCTGGCTCCTTATAGCCTCAGAAATGTGCGGCACTAAGTTTTGTTTTGTTTGGGCCAATTTAGAACACAGCAGTGTTTTCTTTGGTATTTGGGGCATCTTTTCCTCAGCTTGCTGGATGATTGTCATCCTTCTAGGAAAAAAAAAAAAAACAGAGTTGCCATGGTCCTCCTCTAGTGTCTATATTTCTATTTGTTTTTCTTGTTTACTGAGCTTTCTTTGGGAAAGTATATAACCATCTGTTATTGAATATGCATATTTTTCTAAGATCTTTTGACTTTTTGTTTTCATTTTGACGGAAAAATTCTTTAATCTTAATGTAGTTTAAATATTTTCTAAGTCTAGATTTTTGTTATGCAAAGGAAGGATTTTTTCCATTAGAAAATTATAAATAATATTCTCCCTTTTTAGTGAGAGTCTATGTTTCATTATTTTACCTTTGTATGGTTTGATTTTGGAAACAGTGTTGTTATATCACCTCACCTGGCCTCAGCTTCACTGTCCTCTTGCCTTGTCTCCGTAGTGCTAAGACTACACTCTTAGGTCACCACATCTGGCTTGTGTTTTCTCCTTTTGAAGCTCCTTGACCTTACTTTGTTGTAAGGGTTAAGACAGAGCCTTTTAACAATGGCTGACTAGCAGGCCGATCGCCACAAAGTCAGTAACGCACTTACTTCCTACTGTTAAAGTGCCATATATGTACATATGGTGGGCTATATTCAACTATATGCCTGTTGTTTCTGGAATCCATTTACCTCTGCTCTGGAACTAGATGGTGGCCATTTCAAATTTGTGTATATGTGTGTGTTCACATGGGCATGAGCACTTATGTACATCGTGTGTATCTGAAGGAGGCCGAGAAGACCAGAACAAAGTGTTGGATCCTCTGGCACTGCAGTTAACAAGATCAGTTTTGCCATGTAGGTGCTGGGAACAAAAGCCAGGTCCTCTGCAAGAGCAGTTAAGTTCTCTAAACCCCTAAGCCTGCCCTCTGTGTTTGTGTCTGTGTCCGTGTCCGTGTCCGTCTCCGTCTCCGTCTCCGTCTCCGTCTCTGTCTCTGTCTCTGACTGAACCCTTCTTTTAGAGAAACAAATTGCTGCTGTCCTGGAGTTAACCATCTCTGTATCACATGAAAAGGCCCTCACTACTTTTTTGTTTTTTTAAAGGAATCCTTGCTCCTTGAAGATTTCTTACCATAGCTAATAGTTCAGTGTCCTTCCCAAGCCTGTGTGAGCATTATCTACCATTCTTTCCCCTATTTTGTTTATTTTTTAATTAATGATGTTTCTGATTCAGTGTTTTTTGGTTTAGTTTGGTTTGGTTTGGTTTGGTTTTTTGAGACAGGGTTTCTACTGTAGCCTTGGTTGCCCTGGGCTCACTTTGTAGACCGGGCTGCCTTGAACTCACAGCAATCCACCTGCCTCTGCCTCCCGAGTGCTGGGATTAAAGGCCTGGCCCTGATTTAATGTTTTTGATCAGTGACTTCACCATAAGAAGTGACCAGAACAGTGACCTCGTGTGTGTGTGTGTGTGTGTGTGTGTGTGTGTGTGTGTGTGTGTGTACATAAATATAATTCAGGTTGGCCAAATCAGTCTAAACTATGGAACTTTTCAAAGGTGCTGTGAGTACAAACGCATGTTTCAATTCGCATGTAGAAGTGAGCAAGAATCTCATTTTCCAGGCAGTGTATAGATTTACAAGGGAAACATTCAACACAGAAAACAGTGTTTCAGCTTAAGAGAACATGCTGAGCAGCTACAGTCGCCACAGAGCAACTAATGTGCACACTTGCTGCAGTCCACTTCCTGCTGTATTGCATTCGTGGAAGACTACCATGTGCTGTCACTCACTTCAGCATGGAGGAAAGAAATGACTGTTTCTCGTGGTCTAAGGGCTGCGGATGGGTCCCATTTTGTGCCTATAAAGACCCCATTCTGTGTATTTCTATGTAACTCATTCTGCCCATGCCCACCTGGCAACTAATGTCCGGGATCCACATGGTTTTAACATTTTCATATTTTTATTAGTGGTGTGTGTGTGTGTGTGTGTGTGTGTGTGTGTGTGTGTGTGTGTGTGTGGTTTGTGTGACATGCACATGCCATGTCATGCATGTAGAGATGAGAAGACTTTCAGGCTCCATTCTCTCCCCCCACTTGGTTTCCAGGCATCTAACTTGGGTCATCAGCTTGAACAAACAAACAGACAAACAAATTAAGATGCACACTTACTGCTCTGTGAGAAACATGCTAACAACACAGCCTTTCCTGTCCAGGGAGCCTCACTGCTGTGCAGGTTTGAGGTTCGTGCTACACAGCTCAGTGGGGCTCTTGTCGATTCTGTTTCCTTGATCGGCTCACAGCACCACGAGGATGAGAATAGTTCCCAGGTGACAAGGACAGGTAGAAAGCTGCTCCCACAACATGCAGTTCCTTAACCCACAAGACCTTGCTACGACTGGCTGAGCTCTGTCAGCACCCGAAAGGTTTCTTGGTTCTGTCTTGGCTCCTGCACCTCCCGCCTATTTGACTTGCAGTGCTCAGCTGTATGGGGCCTGAAATGAAAATGTGCTTTGGAAATTCAATCCATAGCAAAGCAGAACTAACTGGAAGCATCTCCATGGACAGATTTAATAAGAAGATATGAGTTTGGGGTAGCAGGTAGAAGGGAGATAAATTCTGAGGAATAAAAGTAGAAACTGTGTGTCCCTATGTGTTGTATGTCTATGCGTGTATGATTGTTATGAGTATGTATGTATATGTACATGTGTGTATGTAAGTGTATGTGTGCATATGTATGCATTATATACATGTGTTATGTGTGTTGTATATGAGTTCATTGTGTGTGTATGTATGCATATGAGTGTGTTGTGTGTATTGTGTATATGTGTGTGGTGTATATGTAATGTATGTGTATATTTTGTATATGTGTATGTATGAGTGTGTTGTATGTATGCATGGTATATATGCATTATGTATATGTGTGTGTTATGTGTGGTGTGTATGAGTGCATTGTATGTATGTGTGCATGTTAGTGTGTTGTGTATATGTGTGTATGTGTTAGATGTGTGCACATGTGTGTATAAGTGTATTGTACATATTGTATATATGTGTGTTGTATGTATGTGTGATATGTATATATTGTGTATATGTATGAGTGTATTGTGTGTATGTAAAGTATATATGTATTATGTATTTGTGCGTGTGAGTATGTTGTGTATATATGTATGTGTGTGTGTGTGTGTGTGTGTGTGTTAACAGTTTATGGTGAGTAATGTGCTTTTTTCAAAGTCAGTTTTCTATTTTATAAGAAATGGGAGAGTTGCAGGTTCTTTTCAGAGGTTCCATGCATTCAGAAGGTGATCTGAATGCTTACCTCTTTCCTGAAGCTGACATGTATGTCATGTAGTCACAGTATTTCCAAACGTACAGCTCACCTAAAAGAAACCTTCATGCCTCTGGTTAAGAGGAAAACATCAAATCTAACTGATGATGCTTTCTTTTCAAAAATTTATTGTTGTTGTTGGGTTTTGGTTTTTGGTTTTTTGAGACAGGGTTTCTCTGTTCTAGCCCTGGCTGTTCTGGACTTGCTTTGAAGACAAAGTTGACCTCGAACTCACAGAGATCCACCTGCCTCTGCCTTCCAAGTGCTGGGACTAAAGGCATGCACCACCATGCCCGGCAAAAATATTTTTAATAAAATTCCTTTTAAGGAAGAAAACTAACTCTACAGCAAGTCACATTACTAGACATTTGATTTCTAAAAAACAGAATTACTTTCATGTCCTAAATGCCTGCATTTAGCAAAGCAAACAAATGACATCTACAACCAAAACACCATATTTGGCCCTATCTCCTGTGAGTAGCTTTTATCACAGCTAGTATATATTTGTAAAATGGCCTGGGTCAGGTTTGCCTGACTTCCTCAAGACAGAAACATCCTTGGAGACAGAACTCGGCCTCTTGGGCCTCAGATTCCTACCACAGTGGCTGGCATGTGGTAGGAGATGAGTGACATTTGCAGACTGGAGATCTATTGGTTTGCTGTCTTTTTCACAGGGCAGTCTATTGGAAACATGAACATCGTGACGACTGGTAATTACACTGCTATTGTTTATCCTGGTGATCCTCTACAAGCATGAGTCGGGGGGGGGGGGGGGCGCGACTCAGAGAAAGATGAATAAGTAAATATGTTACTTTTCCTGTCACTGTGATAAAATACCCAACAAATCGACTTAAGGGAGGGTTTGTTTGGGCTCACAGTTCTAGAGAAGTCGGGGAGCAGAAGCATGGGGCAGCTGGTCTCATCGCACCCATGGCTAGGAGGCACTGAGATAGGCAGTGATGCTCGGCTCCCACACACAGCCAGGAGACAGAAGAGATGGACACTGGTGCTCAGCTCCCCCAGGAGATGGACACTGGCGCCCAGCTCCCACCCACGGCCAGGAGGCCCAGGAGATGGACACTGGCGCTCAGCTCCCACCCACAGCCAGGAGACAGAGAAGATGGGCTCCAGATCCCAGGCCTGGAATGGAGCAATCCTCTCACTTCCATTACCCTAATGAAGAGAATCCCTTACAGGCATGCCCAGAGGCTGAGATGCTAGACAATCCCTCACAGGTGTGTTTGCAGGCTTGTCTCCATGGTGATTCTAGATCCAACGATGTTGACAACCAATGTTAACCATCACAATGAAAGAGGGAGAGAGACAGACAGAGATAGAAACAGATGGAGACAGACACCCAGTGAGACAGGAGAGAGATAACATGATCTCCCTTGGCTTGCAGAGGAGATGAAAGTGAAAAAATTGCCTGTATACTATTTTCTATTAAAGCTTTATCTCAGTCCCTTACTTTTAAGTCAATAAATGCCCCTGTCCTCCACCCCCCCACACTCAGAAACCATTAAACCTTAATAAAAATAAACAATTATTTTTTTAAAACAAAATAATCTTAGCCACTCTGAATGACCTAATTAGATAATTAGACATTTAATGAATCCATCAGCCTCAATATGTGATCACATTCTACAGCATGCCAGATGTTTGGAACAGGAGCCAGCAAGGGACATTACCAACATTGAGTTACCACTGTTTTTCAGGGCTTAGAAACTATTTTGAGCTGTGACACCATGGTACTTGGGACAAAGTATCACACACAAAGACATAGTGGGACTAGAGCAGTGATTTTAAGTCATGCATTAGTATCTTGGTGTTGCCCCAGAAACAGCACCAATAAGGTATTCTGTCAAAAATGATCAATGGTAGCCTATTTTTTCTTTGTTTCTCTGCAAACTATTAAAAGAGGAATTAATGGCTATTAAGCTTCTCTAAAGTCTTTTTTCCCCCCTTTCATACATTTTAAATTTATTTGTATATAGTGTTCTGCCTGCTTACCAGAAGAGGGCACCAGATCTCATTATAGGCTCCTTACATGGTTATGAGCCACCATGTGGTTGCTGGGAATTGAACTCAGGACTTCTGGAAGAGTAACCAGTAGATGGGCTCTTAACCACTGAGCCATCTCTACAGCCCCAAAATTCTCTGAGTTTTAAATATTTTTATCCTGGACACATTTCTTTCTGCTACCGGTGTTTAGTAGCGTTTGCTTCTGTAAATATGTTCGCTTGGCTCTGTGCAGGCGTGCAGGCAGTTATGGTTACACACAGGTGAAGATCAATGTCCAGTGTCCCTCTTATCGTTTCTCACTTTATTTTTTGCAACTAGGTCTCTCAGTGAGTCCTGAGGTCGTTGACTGGGCTGGGCCTACAGGCCAGTGAGCTCAAGGGATCTGCCTAGCTCTCCTTTGCCAGCCCAAGATCACAGATGCCTGCTGTTGTACTATTGTACTTAGCTTTTATGTAGATGCTATGCATGGGAACCCAGACCCTCCTGCCTGTGCAGCAAATACTTTGCTAGCCGAGTCTTATTCCCCAGCCCCTTTGGTGCATTTTATACGATGACAAAAAGATCCACATCTGAAGCAGACATGTACTGACAAAAGCATTAAATCACCAAGCACTTAATTTCATAGCTCCTTATTTTGGAGGAAATGTGCCCCCGACTGCACTGTTATGTTTTATAGCAAACACAAAGCCGTATCTTCTTCTAGTAAAGTTTTCCCTGGTTTGTAAGATGAATTACATATATCAATATTTTATGATACTCCAACAAGATGGGCATAATATCCAGGTACTTTATTTCGGAAATAAAGTTCAAAAGAACGAAGAGTATAAATGTTGTTTTTATTGCCTCAGATGAGAAGATGAGATAAGAGCCATTCCCAAGCCTTTCTAGCTCTTTCTCGCTGGCTGGGTCAACTCAGCTGTTCTGGTACAAACTCTTCTCTGAGCTGACTGATTCGAACTGGTTTCTCTTGGATTCTGACCGAATTTCTCTGCCTAGTCTCAAACTAATTCTACCAATATGTTTTAATCTTCTGGCTCCTTCTCATTCTCTGGATCATTCTGTCTTCACCTATGACTAGTTTGTTCTCTCTGCATCCTGACTTTGTAAAGCTGTCCCAGTAAAAAAAAAAAACTCTTGGTTAAAAAAAAAAAACAATCTCTTCTCTCTCCCTGTGCTGCTCTTAAGCAGCCTCTGTTTCCTGTCCTATTCTCCTGAAAGTTAGGTGTATCCTATCTCTGACTCTACTGTCAAATCTTTCTCTCAATTAGATGTCACTTTCAAGCATGGCTGCTTTCTCCTATAAACTAACCTTACCTTCATTGTTTGGGATTCACGGTATATACTAAGGGCATGTCTGTACTCCGCCCAGGTCATACTGTAATCCAGAGTGTGTCTCCAGTCCAGCCAGACCACATAGACCCAGAAGGTCCTTGGATGTGATCCTTTTCCAGAGCAGCCATTCCTTCACTGCAAGGACAAAACTATGTCATCGCAAATGTGAGTCAACTTAAGTTCTTCCTTCCCTAAACTGTTCCTTGTCAGGTATTTTTGCCCCAGCAAGGTGATAAGGGCTAGAAGCTCCAGTGTCTGGCTTCCCCTATGACAAGTGCACAGGGAAGTTGGTGGGGTTTTTTTTTCCCCCTTCTGCTTATTCTCCTCATCTTGTGGATCTAGGATTTGTTCTTGCTGCTGCCAGAAGATGGCGGATTTTAAACTAATACCCAAAAGGCCAATGGCATTGACTAACCAGCCTATCAGGTCCCAGTCTTTCAAGTCACTTGGTGGACTGGGAGCTGGTGCATCTGTAGTAGTTACTTTTCTTGAAATTGCAGGGACCAGACGCCTGACAAAAGCAACTAAGGGAGAGAAGGCTCCATCACAGTGGAGCAGGCATGCAGCACGCTGTGGTAGCTGGTCACAGCATCAGTGTCACTGTCAGGAAGCAAAGTGAGGACCTGGATGCTGAGCTCTATTTAATTTCTTGTTTATAGCCAGGCTAGAGTCAGTCTGTGAAAAACGGTCCGCCCGTTTTAGGGTGGGTCTTCCTGCTCAATCAAATCAATCTAGAAATTTCGTCTGAGAGAATCTCTAAAATGTCTCATCAGGTTGAGAGATGAACTGCCACAGCAGAGGAGCTTTATCATCATCATCTTCTTCTTCTCCTCCTCCTCCTTCCTTTTCCTCTTCCTCCTTCTTCTTCCTTCTCCTCCTTCTTCCTCTTCTTCTTTTCTTTTCCTCAAGAAGTCAAAGTTGTGGCTGCTGCCTGCCTGAGGCATCCTGTGCTTCAGTCCTGATTATGGGACCTTCACACCTTTCCTTCCTTCCAGCTGGTCTCTTGGAAAGGCCTTTTCCTCAGGCAACCCAGGCATCATCAGATCCCTCTGCACCTTCCAAGTTGGAAAGCCCACAGTTGCTCTTGGTTGTGTAACATTTTCTCCAGGGTGCTATGAATTCTGGAGGGACAAGGACCCTACCTAGCTTTCACCCGTGACAACATCTTGACTGACAATAGATAATGAACGTCATAGGACAAGCAACAATGGTACATTCTTCTAGTATATGTTGTAAGTTTTATTAAAATATATTTGGGGTCAGGAGAAGTTATAGTTTTCTTCGTCAAAGCGAAGAAATTCATTATGGAGTAGAATGCAAAAATTTATATGAATTTTAAAGCTAAACGAGAATTTTAGAATGCTTCAGGCTACACCCGAAGATATTTCTGGAGGTACTGTGCTTAATATGGAAAGTCTGTGTAGTGATAGATTCATCTCTCCTGAGGTCGAATAAGCAAGGCTTATCTTCATTTCACTAGATGAGAATATGTGTAGAAAGAGAGAACTTGAAAATTATAAGGTTTCAGAGGAATATGACACTTAATTTTTAAATTGAGAACTCTGGCACAAAGAGGGAAAAGGATGTAGCTATCACATCGCCTATTACGGGTGGGGCTGGCGCCTGAACCCAGACCCCCCGGGGACAGAGCAGCTTTTCATTAAGGCACAGCACCTGCCACCTGGTCCCTAATGTAAAGGGTCCTCATCCTCCCGAGATCCGAGTCGTGTACCAGGCGGATTGCCTGTTCCAGGCTGGAAGACTCTTTTAAGCTCCTAGCAACCGCAACCAGCACGGTGAAGCCAAGCGGACCATTTCCCGACCCCGCCTTTTAGACGCTTTCTGGGTGGGGCGGGACTGGACAGCGCCCCCGGTGGGCGGCCAGGGACCCAGCTTGTTCCGCTCGAGCCCGCGCGTGGGCCCCCTAGCGGCCACATGCAGAGTGCAGCGCCGCGTTGCTATCCCGAATCCTTTACCGCGGCGCCGCGGGGTTTCAGGCCCTGGAAGCGGGAAAGCTGAGAGTCACTAGCAAAAGGACACGCGCAGCCGTCCACGCGGCTGCTTGGTTCTGTGCCCTAAGTGTGGTCAGACCCTCTACTCAGAGGTCAGGCCCGGGATGTGCATTAGGGACCTGAGACTGAGGACGGTGGAGATCCCCTTGGGTCCCCGCGGGAGGCAGCCACGTCGTCCACTCCGGGCTCCTGGCCACGAGAGGCAGGGACTCGTGCAGGTCCACGACGACGGGTGCGGACACCTCTCACGCTCACGCGCGCCAGAGCGGGACTCCTGCGCCGCCGTGTCGGTCCCGCGCCGCGCGCACACGCGGGTGGGCGTGGGAGGCAGGGGCGCTGCTGCACGCGGCGTGCGCGCGCTCCCCTCGCCGTCAGTCGCAGCCGCCCGGCCCGGGCGCGCGTCACGAGGGCGAGCGGGCGGCGAGCGGCGAACAGGGGGTGGGGCCGTGGACGGAGGGGGCCCGAGCCGCTGCCGAGCTAGAGCCGGAGCGGGGCGCGGGCGGCTGCGGTCCCGGTGGCAGCGGGGGAAGATGGTGGCGCTGCAGGAGGGAGCGGCTGGAGAGCAGTTTTATTCCCAGGCTTGGCAAGGTTGCTGTCACTAGCGCCGCCTGCTCCCGTGGGCCCGCGGACCCAGCTGTCAGGCAAGGTACCACCGCCAGGGCGGGCTGGGTGAGTGCCGGGCGCCTGACGCCCCGGACGCCCCGGACAGAGCTTGGGTCCTCCTGGAGGGGCGATCTCGAGAGCTAAGGGTGCTTGCGTGGAACAATAGTGCAGATGAACAGGGATGGCAGGCGACATCCAGAGGGCAATGCTTGGAGTCAGCAAGGCGGGGGAAGGGTGTGTTCCAGAGAGATGCCAGGCGTCCGGTGCGAGCTGAGATACCCGGCTTTGGAAGCTGGCCTGATGACAGTCATGGCAGGAGCATGCGTGTGTGTGTGTGTGTGTGTGTGTGTGTGTGTGTGTGTGTGTGTGTGTGTGTGTGTGTGTGAGCGCAGAGGGGATGGAGGTGGCAGATCCTAGGTGTAGGGGGATGACATTTCCAGGAATCCCCGCTAGGATCCCTCTTCTCTGGCTGACTGATGTTGGAAACCATGAGGTGGGCAGGATGCACTTGGTGTGTGAAGTGTGGAGACAGGCAATAGGGTAAGGCCGGGTTTGTAAAATCCCGTGTAACAGTGTGTAGCGTGCAATTGGATCCACGCTCCAAAAACTGCGTCCCACATCCAGCGATCTGCGTTTCCTGACTTGATGCCACCAGCTAACACGGTGGCACAGAATTGATTATTTTGACCCTGCAAGTCTGAGAACAGTTTCTGTTCTGCTTCTGTCTTGGGTGGCTGGGTGTAAGTAAGGCTTCCCCACTTCTCCTTTTCCTGACCTCGGAACGCTGGGATGTGGAAGTGAGCTTTTTGCCTTGAGGCGCATGGCAGGGAAGCAGGCTAATGATTACATCTTTTGAGACCATTGGTGTCCCTGGTTCTGAAGTGAGCTTCCCTGACACTTCCCAGCCTCTCCTGACCGCCTGACTCTGCAATTTCTATTGTTTATCTCTTGTCAAACCCGAAGAGAAGGCTGTTTAATGGTCACCTGCCTCTCCTCTTCCCACAACTTTTATCGCCAGACTCTCTTCCACATTTAAATACTGAAAACCTTCTGGCTGAAGTACGGGTAGTCTTTGTGTTTCATCTTTTAGAATAAACTCTGGAGGTGTTTAAAGAAGGTGGGGGGAGGGGGTTAAAAAACGAAAGAGATTTGGAGGGAGGTTAAAAAAGAAAAAAGAAAAAAAGAAAAAGAAAGAAAGAAAGAGACCATGCCAGGAAATGTTGGGTGTTTTTCCATGGGAAGTGGTCTACTTTATTTCTGCTGGTAGCATCCACTCTCCCAGCTTTCACAATGGTTAGAAGGTCCATTTAGGAACCGAGAATCTCCTGAGACCCATGGTGATAAGATCTCCAGTCGGTCGTGAAGTCCTCCCCTTTCCTCCCCAGTGCAGCTCACTCGTAGGATATTTGGCAAATGTCCGGCTCTCCAGTGATGTCTAGGAACCAGGACAGAAGAGAGCACTCAGAGACTATAGATGCTTAAATTTCTCTGCGTAATAAAGATAGGGTTGGGTAGACAGAGGAATTGAGATGGCATATTCTGAGTGTCCACTGCAGCTTGGTTCCCTGGAGTCTGTATTTCTCCTGCAGTATCCATAAGAGTGAATGCGCCTTTATGCTGATAGCTCAGTACTTTATTGAAACCGTATGAGTGGATTAGCCTACTTGGGACATATTTTAGTGACAATTACCTTAAATTCCTCTGAACTGCTGGCAGAACCCAAATGGGCTGCCCTGGGTCTCTTTGAGAAGCCTCTCATAATTCAAGGCTATACAAATACATGAACAACATATTGATACCAAAGATTTCTTTCTTTTTCTTTAATTTAAAATTTTTTGTTTTGGGGACAAAGATTGCATTATCCCATCGATACATTGAAAATTATAAAACTAAGCCTATCCATATATGATTTTTTTCCTTCTCATTTGTTTTTAAAAATTAATCATGATATATGGACCAGGTGCTTGGGAAGCTGTCAAAGTAAAGTAAATTTCCCCATGTCCTTCAAGTCAAGCCTTCTAAAGAATTAATGTGAGGTTGTTGGATCTCACCCAAGATTTAAAGGAGGATTTATAAAAATGAATTTTGAATCTTAGTTCTTTACTCTCTTACTGCTTCCGCCATGTCTCTTTCTGATGGATGTAAATCATCTAAGAGGCTTTGGCTTCTTTACTTGAAAAAAGTTATCATCTCTGTATTTGCAAGTAAAACCATATATATGAATTTCTTATTTAAAAAAAAGCTCAGGATTATTAGAAATTACTAACAATTAGCCTGATTAGAGAATTGCATGGCAGCACAATCGATGACTTGGGAATTTCTGGTTTCCTTTCTCATGTAAATGAGAAAAAATTTCAAATGCCAAGCCCTGCTTTTCTAACGTTTGGCCTGGTGAGGTTAAAGGTACAGCTCGGATGTGTAATTCGGTTTGGTAAATGGCTGTGCCGTTCTGTGCAGCCTGCAGCAAGCCATTTGTTTTGTGCAAATGCCTTTTCTTCACTTAAAGTAGCTTTAATGCTTTTTAATGCTGTTTTCCCCCTTCTATTATGAGCCTCTTTTTAAAAGTTTGTTCTTTCAGTAGAGTTGGAAGTAAAAGACATTTGAAAACTGACCTGCAGGGCCAAAAGGGATAAACCATGGTGCCACGGGGGAAATTGGGCTTTTATGGTACAAGGAAGAAGAGATGGAGAGGTCAACAAGCAGGGAAAACGGACTTGTACTTTAATAAGTTGGGTGCTGAAGGAAAGGGCAATACATCAAAGCAACGGCACAGCAGGGGGGAGGAAGCCTGCTTCATAAGCCTAGGTGTGAATCCATTAAGGGGAAGGGGGATGGAAGGGGGATGGAAGGGGGATGGAAGCGGGAAGCTAAGATGAAAAAGCTTTCAAGATGGTGGGCCATACTGGGTGGAGATGGAAACAGGATTTTTTTTTTTTTCTGGAGGTGGAAACATGAATTCTGAGATGGATGGAAAAGAATATGGTTACAATATCTTAGAAAAGATGCAGGCATGTTGAGGCCAGCTGCACAGTAACAAACACGTGTGGCAATGTGGAAAGTTGGCGTGAGTGAATGACCATGGCTCAGCAAGGAGGGCCTCTGTGTTTAAATTTATGGAGGAAGCAGCAGGCTTTGTTACTTATGTCAAATTATCATCAATAAGTTGTCAATTATGCTTTGACAGCTACTTAGTTTTTGCAATACTAAGCACTCAATATTGTTAAATTCAGTGGGATTTCTGTCCCTTATTCTCCATGGAAAGAATGCTTACTTTTAATTTGCCTGAATTGTCTAAAACTCCATTTGAAGGCTTTCCCATGAGAACTTTCTCTTGGGGACTTTTGAGTTCAATGAATAATACTTGTAATAAAACGATAGAGAAAAACAAGGCTTTTTAAAAGATAAACTTTTCTTATATATTATAGTAAGATATGGCTTATACAGTGAAGTGTAAAGTTGGCTTTTGGGGGTTTTGTTTTTTGAGACAGGGTTTCTCTGTGTGGCCTTAGCTGTCCTGGACTTGCTTTGTGGAGCAGTCTGGCCTCGAATTCACAGAGATCCACCTGCTTCAGCTTCCCAAGTGGTGGGATTAAAGGCGTGAGCCACCAATGCCCGGCTCAAAGTTGACTTTTCAAAATGCAAATAAAACACCTTACCCAGCACCATGCCCATCATAAGCACCCCATATATTTTTGTCACGTGAATTCATGAATAAATTAATTTCTTCCAATAAATCACATATAGCTTCTGAGATCTGAAATTTCAGAATTTATTTATACAACGGATATTCAGTGAGTTGTATCCTGCAACCTGTACAAGGTTATGGTAATATAAACTTGTTTGTGTATTCATACTGGCTACATGCACTAATCTTGAAAAGCAAGGACGGTGTTTTCCACAAAATAACAATGAATGCTTGAGACCCTTGGGTATGATGATTCCATTTGAGATTATGAAATTTTATCTGTAGCTAATGATAATTTGAGGCTCTAATGATGAAGTCTGTTTGTACTTTTAACAAATATTTATCAAACGACCTCTCTGGGCCAGGCTAGCTGCGAGGAGAGAAGTGGGACATGGGAGTTGGAAGAGCCCCTAACGTAACAAAGCTTTTAGCGGAAGTAGACTATAAGGAGATAAATAGGTGGCATTGGATGTCACGTATGGATAAGAATGGAATGGTGGGGAGAGGGACTGGGCAGAAGGCTCAGCCATGAAAGTGCTTGCTGTGCAAGCAGAAGGACCAGAGTCTGGATTGCCGGAGCCTACATCAATGCCCGGTGTCTGCGGTGGCGACAGACAGGGTCCCCCGAGCATCCACAGACATGAGCCGTATCACCAACCTTGATTAAGAGGGCTTGCCTCAAAAATAATAAGGTAGAAAAGTACATGAGGACCATCCCAGCAGCCATCTAGAGCCTCTTCATGCATGCACATGCAAACATGTATACATGTATATATACATACATACCACATACACAAACACAGGAAAAGAAGGAAAGGGGGAGGGAAAGAGAATAAAACGGGAGGCAATACAGTGGGAGGACGGAGGGGATGGTATCATATAGGGTAACCAGAGAGCACTGTAAAGGTTTTAAAACCAGAGGGGCTTGAGCCACGGAAACATTTGAGAGAAGGACTGCAGGTGGGAACACACTTTGCAAGATGAAGGGACATCAGGGAAAAATACCTTTGGGTTCTGTGGTTTACCTGGAAATAAGGCGTCCTGCTTGATTGAGGGAGCAGCCACGCAGAGACATCTGCTTTGTCTTTCAGTATTAAATCTGCCACCCACAAGGCTGTTACCTTGTACCAAATTGCACTGACCTGAGAGGCGATGCTGGCTTCTGAAACGGTACGTGTTCTCAGCCAAACATACTAAAGTTAGAAAGCCTGAGGAGTGACCGTAGGTAGCGATGAGCTGCTGGTCTGCCAGAGCAGCCCCCTTCTGAGGTCTGGATCCTCTTTTAAATGTGGTAGTCTCATCTCCCCTCTGGACACATACACGCTTCAAGTCCTCCCGGCTAGAACTCCATTTTGTTCGAATAGCTAGACCCCCTAACACATCGGACAACTCTTTGTATTAATAGGAGGTCTTTACGTATCCATTGTCAGCCATCAGATCAGACACTTCCAATGACTTTCACAACCCAGGTCTAAGAGATGAGGGTGTAACACTCTTCTTAGTTTGCTTTCTGCAGTCAGCTTTCCAAAGGAGGATAGCACATCACCATATGACACTGAGCTTGTTTATGCATGTAGACCCTGGAGCAAAGACTTGAATCCAGATAGTTTCTTTGGAAGACAAGACCAAGAAATACAAATTGAGAGTGAAGAACCCGCGACAAAGAGAAAAAAGCAAGCCAATAAGAGATGAGCTAATAAGCAGGCCACTGCTTTGAGCAGCTGACCTGTGCACCACAACTTACAATTACTCATCAGAGGCTGGGGGAGCCCGGAGGCATTTTCCCACCATTTCCCCTGTAGAGGTAAGCCCTCAGCACTTCCAGGCTGCTGGTATAAGCCCAAGCACGGCTCAGAAGCACTGAGAAAAGCCTGCAGCAGAGAAGCAGACAGAATGAACTACCTGGAATGCCAAGCAGTGTGTTGGGCACAGTCGATCAAAGTTGTAGATAGACTCAGAAGTGGCCTGAGGAGGCCCAGAGCTCTGTTTCATATGGCACAGAGACACCATAAGAAAAAAAAAATTTTTTTGATGGATTAAGAATTGGTAGCGGGGTGCAGTAGCACATGCCTATGATCCCAGTACTTGGGAGGCAGAGGCAGATGGATCCCTGTGAGTTCGAGGCCAGCCTGGTCTACAAAGTGAGTCCAGGACAGCCAAGGCTACACAGAGAAACCCCGTCTCGGAAAAAAAAAATATTGGTTTGACAGCAATTATTGGAATTTTAGTATAGGGATTTAAATTGCTGCAACAGCTGCCCATATTCCATTTGCTCACGAGCCAGCCACTGACAGCACTCAGCAGTGGAGGTGCGCACCATTCTCAGTTCTCATGTGTAAAGCACTCTTGATTATATGGTGGCCCCAAATTTTCCAAAAAAGAAGGTTTTGAAAAAGGTTTCATGGCTTTTTGAATATATACTTTCTAGTAATATATGTAGATAGTGAAAGCGTCTGCTTATACCTAACGTGTTAATTAACTTGGATATGTTTAAAGTTGATTATGTAAAATTAATAATTTGGAAATAGTACATCTACTCTCCTGAATTATGGAATCATTTATTCTCATAAGCCTCTGACTTCTGTGCTCTCTAAACTAGCAGGTGACATAAACTAGAGTCACCTGGGTATAGGGAACCATCTGATTGGCCCGTGGGCATATCTATGTGGCATTTCTCCAAAAATGGTTGATAAGAGAGGGCGCAGCCTACTGTGGGCAGTGTCACCCCTGGGCAAGTGTCTGGTCTGTGTAAGAAAGCAAGCTGGGCAAGCCACGGAGAGCAAGCTAGTAAGTGGTGTTCCTTCACGGCCTCTGCTTCTGTTCTTGCCTCCAGGTTCCTGCCCTGCCCTCCTTCAGTGACAGACCGTGACATGAATGTGTAAGCCAAATAAACCCTTTCCTCTCTGAAGTTGGTCTGGTCAGTGTTTTATCTGAGTATCCCAAAACAAACTAGGGCAGCGTCGCACTGTATTATCCCATTTCCTTCCTTGTTGGGATACGGCACCACTTGACTTTCTGCAAAATGCCACCACTCTGAGCTCATTTCTTAGTTCTTCCGACAGGAGTATCATGATGTCCCAACCCATGCTTTCCTGTGGCCAGAGCAGGACATCCAACAGAGGAAGTTACACACAGCTCCTCCCAGGAATTTCTACTTCAATTCCCATTAGCTCTTGGTCTCCTTTCCTCCTGGACACAGTCATTTATGGCACGTCAATCACACGGCCTTCATAAGCAGCCTCTGTCTTGTACTGTTCAGGCTCTTCTCTCTCCGTGGTTGTCAGGCAGCCCGTGGAACACTGTTGCTTTTCATGCAGCCTGCAGGCTTACAGCTTATCCACTGTAGACATGGCCTGTGTCTTTAAAGTCAGTTGCTGTCACCCCTGCATTAATGACTTGCTTGAGTTTTAATCCCTGTTGTCTCACAGGTAATAATAGGCTTTTGCGTTTCTGACAATCAGGAGAAAGTAACTAAGACAATGCGCTTCAAAACGGGGAAAGCTTTGTAGGCACTCAAAAATAAAGCAGATTTTTTTTTCTGTCCTAAACTTTAATTTTTGTTTTCTGTTTGTTTGCTTGTTTGTTTTTGCTTTTCACTCTTTTGGAATGGCGGTTTCATTTCATGTTGGGGTCTGTGAAGTGACCATGAGAAGTTGTCAGGATATGATTGTGGCAAAGCCAACTCTGCCTGCCAGGTTTCTCTGGAAGCTTCCTCTTGCATTCTATGGTGTACTCATTAGTGTACAATTACTGTGAAAAATAACACTGGTTTGCTTTGTAAAGGAGCGATTGTTCCTCTTCCAAATTATGTAAGGATCTGTGTGCCTGACTTTTGATGATTCTGCATCTCTTGATTGATTTTTTATTTATTAATAGTTTATTATTTATTAATAGAAACATTTATTTATTAAGATGTACATATTATTTATTACATAGTATATTACATATATGAATAGTTACATATAATTTAAAGACATACACTTGACAAGGGATACCTAAGTATATCCTCTCTCTATACATAGTAGCACTATTTTGCAGACAGGATCTTATGATGTTGCCCTAGCTGCCCTTGAACTAGCCACTCTCCTGCCTCAGTCTCCCTTAGTTGCTAGGATTGCAGGCATGCCAGTCCAGTCCAAGTTTTAGCATATTTTAATGCAGTGAGAAGTTTTGTCACTTCAAGAAATGCCATTTAACAAGAGTAATTACCACCTACCTTCCCTATGTAATGGGCTACGATGACTCTACTAGACTGTGCTGTAGTGATTGGCATTTGGTTGTAAAGATGGCTGCCTGCTTTGGACCATCATTCTTAGCAAGAATACAACTTACCACGGCACCATTAGGTGCGTTTGTGTGAGTACACTCACGCATAAACAGCACAGAAACAAGCATGTGCAACAATATCAGTCTTCTGCTAAATGTGATGCACAGTTTTCTGCTCTGTTCTGCTTCTATTTTTTCATTATTTGCCAACATGCTAAACTGATGTCAGCAGTAACGGGTCTTGACACGCAGTGTAAAACACACTGCCCCATTATATTAAACCTGTCAGAAGAATATATGAAATAATTTATATCTGAAGGGCTTTTCTGTTTGTTTCAAATTATTAACATATTTGGGTATTTGGTGTAGATGTCACAACACTCAGAAAGGGAAAATTTGTGGGGTTTTAAAAAAGTATATATTTTATTCCCAAAAGAAGAAGTTATGCAAAGTATTGAAAACTGTGTAAAATGGAATGGGGGAAGGGGGATTGGGCCGATTCCTAGTTAGGTCTGGTAGCTTCCTGGGAGTGTGACTCTGGAGGAGAGTGTGGCTTCCTGAGGGGTGGGCTCCTCCCTCCCCATAGCTCTTTCCTGACCCCTTCCCCCCCACCCCCCAGCTTGCTTCCATGTAGTCTCTGGATGTTCAAGTCAGATACTGAATTCTAATTTTAGTTTACTGTATTTTTCCTAGTTGTGGAAATAGTTTTTATATTCACTTTTCTTTCAAATGACTTGGGAATACAAGAATCTGTTTGTCTGAGCTGACACCTGGGGAAGCTTTGTTCTGAAGGAGCTAGAACTTGGTCCGTAGATGAAGGTTTCCATAGTGATGGGACGAACAAAAGCTTGAATCTCTTGTGCGTTGCTGAGGATTGAACCCAGGGCCTCATACATGCTAGGTGAGCACCCTACCGATGAGCTGCATCCCTGGCTCAAATCTGCATTCAGGAACGATTGCACAATTTATGACTGTCTAGTTGGGTAGCGGACATACATAAGAAACCCTTCTCTACAATCTCAGTGTGTCCTCAGTACAATGACTACAAGCAGATGAACACGAAGGAGTGCCAGGTGTTGTGATATTATACAGCATCCACATGCCCAAATCCTACTAATCTTCCAACTTCCAAAACTACATTAGCAGAAGAATTATAGCTGGGATGGAACCTTGAGACCCACACTGGTTCTCTCAGAAGCTACAGAACAAAGCAAAGGAAAATATCCTGAGGTCCATAGGTAAGGAATGGGGCTCGATTGCTCCTGGTCCCCAAGTCTCTTCTGTCTTTCTGGCCTCAAAACAACTTCTCACTTTATCTGCTCAAGCTAGATGCTCATTTATGATGACCTCATTTGTGTGTGTGTGTGTGTGTGTGTGTGTGTGTGTGTGTGTGTGAAAGAATGTGTGTGATTGACAGTCTGTGTGCAAGTATGTGTATGTAACTGAGTATGAGAGAGAGTGTGTGTGATAGAGCATGTGTGTATGGGAGTGTGTGTATGAGTGAGACTGTATGTGAAAGTATGTCTGTGTGAGTGAGAATGTGTGTGTGTGTGTGTGTGTGTGTGTGTGTGTGTGTGAGAGTGTTGTATGTATGAGTGAGGGTGTGTGAGTGAAAGTGTGTCTGTGAATGAGAGTGCAAGTGATAGTGTATGAGTAAGAGAGAGAGAGAGAGAATTGCGTGTATTTCACGGACTGGGAAAGACTCAAGATGAATCGGAATACGGTGCCACCATAAGTCACCAGCATTGCACAGGGCTGCGCCTTGCCTCAGCTGTCCCACCTGCCAAAGGGCAGTAATGAAACATGGGCTTCCCACTGTTTCCCATACTGCATCGGGAAAGCTAAGCCAGATCTGAGAGGCTAAAGTAAGGTAGACACACCTCCTCCTTCATAATAGCACTAAGCAAAATGGTTCCTAGTCCTTAGCGCTGCTTTCCTCTACTCCAGCTGTGGGCAGGCTTTTCTGTCAGAGTTTCTCAGCTCTGCAGCTGGAGCAGGGAAACAGCCCTTGACAGCTGTGAAGGCCAGCGAGCATAGCTGTGCTCTGACAGGCATATTCGAGGACGCTGGGCTTTGATGTGATTTCCACATGTCAGAAATTTTTAACTGCTCTTAATTTTTTTTCAGTTATTTAAACTTTAGGCCTGTTTCAGTTCTGAAGCAGTACAGTGCCAGAAAATCGGGTAGGTTTGTCTCGTGAACCCCAGTTTGCTGGCTCATGGCCTGGGTTTTCATAGAGCTTTGCTTCACCCTAACACAGTGCACCTGTGCACATTCACACACTTCCTGCGTAGTGAGTAACTATTCACACACAGTAAGTGTCAGGAGAACCTTGCTTCTCTGTGCATCCTATTTTTTCTATCTATGAAAGAAATTCTGCCTTGATTCTAATAAATCCTTGGGAGTGACTGGGTTAACATTCTATGATTAAATTTAGGGGCTCTAAGATTCCTGCCTTAAGGTTTTACCCCCTCTGCTATCTACCATAAAAGGAAAAGAATGTCAGGGAAGGAAAGAAGAAAAAACAAACAGACAAAACAAAGCCAGCATTTCAGCAGAAGAGGGGCTTGCTGGAGCGTAACTGCCAGGGCCAATGCTTCCGCCCTGAGGTTTCTGTCCCTCCAGGCTTTCTCTCCCTCCAGGCTGCCACTTCTGGGCTTTGCTGGTCAACAGCTCTGCTTATGAGTGTGATTTCTCTCAAAGTACTTTAAGAATTTGGACTATTTGGAAGTGTATAAATTGTAACTCATCTTCTCAAATGAGATGTGCAAACACTGGGTGATTGAGTTGTAGTCGCATGTGTTTCCAGTATCCTGTGGTAAGAACAGATGCTCTGAACTTATGATGAGGCTATATCCCGATAAACCTATTAGAAAAAAAAATAAGTAGGAGATGCATTCAGTACCCCTAACCTACTGAGTACTCTGGCCCTAGTGACATACTTTACTGTAGAGAACGGCTGATTGCTCTTGTAATCTCGTCTGGTTGGGAGCTTCAGCTGTGTGCCCCTTCCCAGCAGTCTGAGAGTATGCTATCCACGTGTCATCCCAAGGAAAGATCTATATTCCCAGTTTGAAATTTATAAATTTTGCATTATCACAAAGAGAGAAATCATACCTCTAACTATTCTAACTCAGAGACTCCCTTAGGGTTCCTGTTGCTGCAGTGAAACACCATGACCAAAAAGCAACTTGGGGACAAAGGGGTTTATTTGGCTTACACTTCTATATTGCTGTTGAAGGAAGTCAGGACTGGAACTCAAACAGGGAAGGATCCTGGAGGTAGGTGCCGATGCAGAGGCCGTGGAGGGGTGCTGCTTGCTGGCCTGCTCCCCATGGCTTGTTCAGCCTGATTTCTTATAGAACCCAAGATCACCAGCCCAGGGATGGAACCACCCACCGTGGGATGCAGCCCTCCCCCACTGAAAACTAATTGAGAAATGTCTTACAGCTGGATCTCATGGAGGCTCTTTCCTCTCTGATGACTCTAGCTTGTGTCAAGTTGACACACAAAACCATCCTGTGCAGATACCATCTGCATATAACTATAATAAGGCGTGTGTGTGTGTGTGTGTGTGTGTGTGTGTGTGTGTGTGTTGCATGCATGTATATAAGGGATTGGAAGAAAGGACTATACTAGATAATTGAGATGAAAATCATTAATAGCATAAATTCCTCATTAAATTTTATTCAAGGAAGAGAACAATTATGTCAGTTTTCAAGTAGATCCTTTATCTTAGCCTGCCAAAACACTGATTTGCTATAACTTGGAAAAATACATGGTGTCCTCCCCTCTTACCCACTATTCTGGTAGGTACAGTTTTTCATGGGGACGTACACCTTGGACTAGTGTCTCGATATAAGTGAGTATATACCATTTAGCTCTTTTTGCTTCTGTGTGAACTCACTCATTATGACAATTTCTAGTTCAATCCATTTGTCCACAAATTTTGGAAATTCCTTGTTTTTAATAGCTGAGTAGTATTCCATAGTGTAAATGTACCACAGTTTCTTTATCCATTCTTCTATAGAGGGACACGTAGATGTAATATGTATAAATTAATAAAAATGTATTTAAAAAAAAAAAGGAAAAATGCATGGTATGTGCAAAATAAGTTGTAAAGTGTGCTTTTGACTTGGCGTGCACTATGATTGCCTCGTCTTAAAGACAGAATGTTAAGCAAATGTTAAAAAGTATGTGTGTTCCATGTAAGTGATGGGAGATCGCTAAAGCCTGCTGGGGAAGAGCAGAGGACGAGGGGCTCAGGATTCTGTTCCTATTATGTCTAAGCTGCTCCACATGAGACACAACATAGTGCTTACCAGCTGTGCAAAGACCGTTTGCAAAATTACTCTCAGTGAATGAATGCGGAGGGGCGGGGCATTCAGGGAGGGCA
Source organism: Acomys minous (assembly GCF_964271855.1). Taxonomy (NCBI): domain Eukaryota; kingdom Metazoa; phylum Chordata; class Mammalia; order Rodentia; family Muridae; genus Acomys; species Acomys minous. The sequence goes on along the minus strand of NC_140484.1, from coordinate 36,053,294 downwards.
GGCTTAGAAATCACTGGGGGGGGGGTGGGCAGCTAATTATCCATCTGTTGCCAGTGTCTCGTGTGGAAAAAAACTCCCCTCGTAGAAATGGAGAATGTGCTTATGAAGGTGAGTGGTTTGAGCTTCATTTACCGTGTTATCTGTGCCTCACTGACTGACCTTGGCTTTTCTTAATTGATGCTTCACTTCCCTCCCGTGCTCCATGCCTTCCTTCTCCCACTTGTGAAATGGCAATGGGTTTATTTGGCTCTCATTTTTTACTTTGATGGCTCTCTTTACTTACTTACTACTTAATGTTTATGAGTGCTTTATCTGTATGTATACCTGCATTTCAGAAGAGGGCATCAGATCACACTATAGCTGGCTTTGAGCCACCATGTGGTTTTTGGGAACTGAACTCAGACCCTCTGGAAAGGCCTCTTGACCACTGACCCAGACAATCTATAGTAGCTGCTGAGGTCTGGGTGTTGCCTGTCAGATTCTGTCGAAGCAGACACGGAGAAGGGAGTTTGTGCACCTCTGGGCTGCTTTATTAAGGAGAGAGCTCTGTCAGGGAAACTGGGAGGGGAAAAGAAGTCAGGCCAGGGTGTGAGCTCAAAGTGCCTTGTAGGGTGACCTCACTCTGGAGTTTGGGGGAGGGAGGTGGGGGCAGGGCAGGACTTAGAGGTTTCTGGTTCCTTCTGTAAGCCTGTCAGACACTGTTGAAGAGATCCAATGTGTCATGAGAAAGAACACCTGCTGGCTTCAGGTGACAAGTGTGTTGCTCAGAGCAGAGGCCCAGAGAGCACTACTGAATTTGTCCAATGGATCCTGTTTCCAGAATGTTCTCCATGCTATTCTTTGATAGGCTTATAAACACTAAGTTCTACAGTGTACCATTCCAAAGAAATGTGCTGAAATCTCTGCTTTGTGAATCTTCTCTCATATTCTCGTTGTAGACTTATATCAGATCTATATCTTATACTCGTTGAAGTAGGTTCTTGAGGGGGAAAGATAAATTAATTTAGTCTATTTGCCATCTTCAACCAGGGACCACACCAAACAAAAGCAAAAAGGGGACTTTACAACTTCATTGGAAAACAAGATTGCTTGCATGCTTAAATTTTGTATTCCTGGGGCTGGAGTCATACACCTATAATTAATTAAAAATAAGATTAAAAAATCTTTGAAAAATTATATTCTTGTAATTTCACAAAAAGGGGCCCAGTAATTGCTAATTAGCTGATCTAAACTTTTACCCAGGAGAGCAATGTATTGGTCAAACCAAATAGCTATATGCTATGATCATTAGGTGAGTGTGTGTGGTGGTGGTGGGGACATGGCTATTGCGAGATCTTTGGTCTAATCGAGTTTTTTTTCTATGTTATACAACGTTTTGCATATCATCATTAGACACAGGCCTTCTCATGTCAGCTGGAACTCTGCCTGCCATGTTGTCACACCACAGTTAATCTGTGGTACTGAATCATGAGCAGGACACTAAGCAATCACTTTGGCAGGGTTACTGGGTGACTGGATCGCTGGAGTGCACACAGCAGCGTCTCCAGCTCTCCCCAGCTCCTCCGCACCACTGCCTAGGCCTGGCTCCTCTTTGTTGTAATAGAGTCTTGGGGAAGTCCCTTGGGTTCCCCTGTTCTTAAGTAGCACAGAATCAAATCCAGACTCTCACTCATGGACTACAACCTAGTGTAACAATAGAAATTAAAACCTCCTATCTAATATTAACTAAATATTACAGAATGCTTTAAACATAGTAGAGAGTAGAAATACCAGGTGCCTAGTTTGTTTTACTTTTGTATATCTAAAACCTGTATGATTAGCACTCAGATCATTACCTAGAACAGAGCCCCAGAGGCCACTTAAAGTCCTTTTCTAGTCACTGTTACTCTACAACATTGACTGGCCCTATCCTGACTTCTGTCACCAAAGAGTTTTCCAATAAATGGACTCATAAGTAGTGCATAACATCTTTGTCTAATATTACTTTAAATGCCCAGCTGTTCTGTGGATCAATTGTTTCTTCTTTTTGCTGTCTGGTCTATGTATACTGAGTTTACCCATTCTTCTCTTAAAGGACACTGATGTTGCTCCTGTGTAAACACTTACACACATTTATTTTGATGCACATACATACTGAGTTTTGTAGCGTGTATGCTGAAGAGTGGGACTATGAGTCATGATATAAATATGTATTTAGCTTAGGAGATTTTGCTGAATAGTTTTCCAAAGAGGTTAAACCAGCCAGTTTACATCCCCAGCAGCACTTCACTGTTACGTGTCTGCATGTACCTGGTACCCTACCATGCATTTAGCACTGGAAAGTCTAGTCAGGGTGTAATAGTGTTCAACTTGTCAAAATTTAAACCAGCTCTTCCAGCTCAGGCAGGTTACTCGTACGGGGCTCACACCGTGGCCACAGAGAACACACACCCTGTTCCCTTGCCATTAGAAGGGCCTCCAGTCCCAGCACAGTCCCTACTCCATCCTTTCCCAGATAGATCTGACTAGCCTTTGTTTATATAATAGCAAGAATAAGAAGCCAACACCATGAGGCCTGCGATGACCCCCTGAAGTTTGTCTCAGAGGTTTCTTTTCCTGATGTTTTAGTCTCCTCAGGATGCTGTAACAAAACACCTTAGACGGGGTAACCTAGGAAATCACTTAGGTTCTCCCAGTCTGGTGGCTACAAGTCCAAGTTTGAAGTTGGTGGATCCAGACTCTCTGGAAGCTTCCTCCTTGGCTTGCATATGGCCATCTTCTCGCTGTATCCTCACATGGTCTTTCCTGCCTACGTATCCCTGGCAGCTCTTCCTCGCAAGTCGCACCACCCTGAGTCCTCCACTTGCCTTAATTGCCTCCACCAGGCCATCTTCAACTAGAAGCAGGTTAGGTGTTCGGCTTCAAAGAATGGCCTTTGTGGGCTTCACGGCTCCACCTGTAATGCTTGGCTTTGTGTGTTTGTGGGTAGAGCACTCTGCCAGCTCTCCGGTACCATATGGAATAAGCAAAGGGAAATTAGTTTTGTGAAGTTCACGTACAATCAATCATAATTTAAATTACTGCTTGGGCGCATTTTTCCTAATGGAAGTAAAACACACACATACATAGATTGTTGATGAATCTTGCACATGTATAAATCAAATTAATCACTCCTCAAATCAAGAGATATACTAGAGCTCGGCGTGGTCGTGCACACCTTTAATCCCAGCACTCGGGAGGCAGAGGCAGGTGGATCGCTGTGAGTTTGAGGCCAACTTGGTCTACAAAGGGAGTCCAGGACAGCCAAGCCTACATAGAGAAACCCTGTCTCAAAAAACAAAACAAAACCAAAGAGAGAGCCGGGGGGGGGGGGGGGATGGAATAATAGAACATTGTTCACATCCCCTAAGAGTTTCTCTTGCTCCTTCCTAGTCTGCACCTGCTTCCTTCTTCTTGGGTTAATAGTTCTCTGACTTCCTAACCATGGCTGATGATTCTTAAACTTCACATAAACACAGTCACTGTGTTAGTAAACTTTTCATCACTATAGCAAAATTCCTGAGATAATCATCTTGTAAAGAAGAAAAGCTTATCTGCTCTCATGAGTTTGGAGGTTTCTGTCCATGTTCAGTTGATGCTGTTGCTTTGAGCCTGTGCCAAGTGCTGTCATGACAGAAGTAGGTGTGTGAGAAAATGCTCATGTCAAGGCCAGGAAAACTAAAACAGAGAGCATGAGGGATCTGAGTCCTAGAATTCTTTTTGAGAGCATACCCCCCTAATTACCTAAAGACCTCCCACCTAGATCCTCCTTAAACATTTTACCCCTTCTAATACCATGCCTTCAACTCCCATGTCTTTGGAAGGAGTTCAAGATAAATTTACAGTAATCATACGTGCCAATAATATAGTTACATCCCTTTGATCTGTATTCTTTTATGTGACATAATTTCTTTGAGTTCCATCCACACTGCTAATATATGACATTCAGTTGTATAATCATACAACAGTTTGTTTATGCATTCTCCTGTTGATAGGCAGCTGTGCTCTCTTCCCTTATGGGCTATTATGAGCGAGCTATCGTAAGCAATCCTGCTGTTATCCTTACTCATGTCTTGGGTATATATTTAGGAGTTGAATTCCTTGGTGGTAGAGATATTCATGTGACTGCTGCAAACATTTTACTCCACTGTTTTGTTTTATTATTTGAGTTTTTATAACTATTTGGGGATTTTATGTAGTTTTATATAATTGTGTGTGTGTCTTTGTGTGTGTGTTTTTAATATGTACACAATGTTAAGCAAGTATCATACCACTGAGCTACAGCCCTAGGTCTTTAAAGTATATTTTTCATGCTTGGGTAGTCAGGAGTATATGTGCTCTGCTTTAGTACAATGACTTGTTGAGTTTGGTTCATTTGATTTTGGAGCACAGCTAACTGAATGTGATTTTTGTTCTTTATGTATCAAATGTAAACAAGGCCATGCGCATGTGGATTCGCTGGCTATGAACAGGCTATTATGCATATTTGAGGAATGTTTTTTGTCACACTCTGTTAAGCCAACAACCATCCGCTAACAGACATTTTGTTTGTTTTATCTGGATCAACAAGGTTATTCATTCAGAATATTTCCATTAAAACAGTTTTATGCGAAAGAAAACAAGCTAGTGGATATTTTAATTTTAACATTTTCGTTTTAAGCTTTGAGTTCTATTGTGGCCAAAATGTAACAGCTTCTGCCAGAATGCTGTGAAGGCTCTTTTGGAAACCACACCCAGTCACGATGGAATGGTAGGTATCTGTGTACTGTTTGCCGTGCACGGCATGAGACCCTGCTCAGAGCATATAACAAATACATCAACTCATTCAGTCCTCACATCAGCTCTACAGGATGTGCTGCAATCACAAACCTCTTTCAACTGAGGAAGGCAGAGAATTTTAACGGCTTGAAGCACAGAGACATTAGTTGACTTGCCCTATGTAGGAGAGTCAGTACACAACAAAGTCAAGATTTGCATGCAGCTAGCCAAGGTCTAGAGTCTGTGTGCATTTACTCAATAAACTATACTGCTTTTTAAACTTTTTAAAACTTTTGATTACACCTGGGGAGCAGGTTCTTGGGGAGAACATTCCTTCCCTATTTTGGGGGCATCTCTTCAGCTTAGACTGAAACCGCTGAAGTCTTATTATTGCTTTACTGGAGCCCACTAGTCAGGTGTTTGAAGGATGCCAGCCTGCTGACATTGCCCTCAAAAATCACATCAGAACACCACTGCCCCGCCCCCACGTACTCTAGGAGGTCACACTTGGGGGATTCTGTTAGAGGGGGACATTGTGGCTAAAGAACTTCAGAGACCCTGAAAAACTAACCTTTAAGTGGCAGGGAGACAGGAGTTCCAGCATTTGACTGGGAGACCCATCTTGTACTGGCTGTCTGGGGAGTGACTTGGGTTGAGGGGAGAGACTTTGGAAAGGAAGCCCTATGTCTGCAGGTGACAGCAAGGCTTATGTGGCCCCCGGACTGAGGTAGAGAGCTAGCCAGGCCAGAGCTTCAGGACACCCCAAGAACCCCCTTTTTTGTACAAAAATGGCAGGAAGTCATTTTAGCATTTCAAATAAGAACTTGTTCAGTCAGGTCTGTGACCTTCTCTGATCCTAGACTGGGAAGGGACTGGGAAGTTATAATTCTACACTGCAAAAGTTGCTTACTCACTCAGAGGCGCTGCAGAACGCAGGGGGAGGAGCTGTGGGGCATGCTGGAATGGAGCGCATTGGGTGCGAGAAGCCGGGAGTAATGGAGAGTGGGCAACAGGAAGGACTCCCAGGTTTCAGTCACTAAGTAGGAGGTGAAATTAAAACAAACAAACAAACAAACAAACAAAAAAGAAAGCATTACTTAGTTGGATGGGTAGGCAGGAAGTAAAGAATACATTGTGACTAGTATGAGGCCTCCAGGAAAGAGTATAAATTGGGCCTTTTTATAAGATCTAAAACTCCAAGGGGTGTTATGCACCAGTGGATATCCCAATTAAGCATCATGGATTTAGAAATTAAACTCATGAACCCACACTTAATGCTTTGAGCTTTGGAAGATCGAGCGCTCCCAAAAGACAGCACCAAGAAGCTTGAGAGATGACTCGGTTTGATTCCCAGCACCCACAGAGCAGCCCACAACCCTCTGTAGCTGCAGTGTCAAGGGATCCGACACTGTTTTTCTGCTCTGTGTGTGCACAGACACATATACATAACCAAAACACTTGTACATATAAAATTTAAAAGAAATAAAAAAAAAAAAAGCAGCCTGGAAATGGGTATGGTGGCCCCTTCCTGTAATCCCAGAAATGGAAAGGCACAAGAGTGAAGGGCCAAGCTGATTTCATACTGGGAAACAGAACAAACACAAACGAAACAAACCAAACCCATCATCCTGGGTGAGAGCGCTAGGGGCTACCAGGAAGGAAGGTGTCTAGATTTATCCTTGTTGAAAGGCAGGTGACTCTGCCTGGGACCTGCTTTGAAGTCCTCAGACTGTAGAACTTTGTAATGGCTGGGTGTTCTATGCCCTTAACACGCAAAACCTCTACGTCGTTTAAAAATACTTTTTGCACACTGTGCAGTGAACAGATAGGTTGAGAAGGGAAGCAGCCAAGCAGATGTGGTTTGCCGGTTTGTAAGTATTTGATGTTTTCATTGTTTATCTAGGTGGGAGGTGCGTGTAGACACATGTAAGCATGTTACCATGGGAACCTGGACAGTAATAAAGCTTGCAGCACCCCCCCCCCATGCTGGTTTACTAGAAAAGTGACTTCATTGCAGAACTTCCCGTTTGTAGGGTCCCCTGTCACTTATGTTTCTGACCCTTAATTTCCACCCTTTTCTTATCTCTCTGGATTTTCCCCAATTACCACTTCTGATACGAAATGCCAAGGCCAGTCACCCTCTGGCTGGCAACTGTGAGGAGCCAGGAGGGAGCGTTGAACACACATCATCCTTCCTGTCAGGTGACCAGCCTTCAGCTGCCTGGACACGGTGAGCAGAGTCCCCAAGGGCCCTGCAATCCTGGCCTATGGGCACGGTCCCTATCAACCCTTATCCTGGTTGCCCAGGGCCAGCCACTGGAAGCCCAGGCAGCGCCTTGCACCTTGTTTAAAAAGGGCTGTGCAATGGCTCAGCGGTTAAGAGCACTGACTGCTCTTTCAGAGGTCCTGAGTTCAATTCCCAGCAACCACATGGTGGCTCACAACCATCTATAATGTGATCTGATGCATACTGTATACATAATAAATAAATCTTTAAAAAAAGGGGGGCTGTGCAAGCTTCACCCCTCACTCAGCGCTGTTGGCTGGATTCTTGGGAAACCGTTCTGTAAGAACAGTTTGGGGGAGAATTGCGGACAGCCCAAAGAGAGGTTTCCATTCTTGTGTGCCCGCACCCTCTCATTTGTGTAACAGACTTTGGTTCTTTCTGGAAGCCACTTAGATGTGGTAAGGCTTGTCTTCCTGTTTAAGGGCAGGAGTGGTTTAAATTACTGCTTTTGTGACCTTGAATTATAACCTAGGAATGAACTTGAGGAAAACACAGTCAGGAAACCCCAAGAAAGAAGGGACCGACTTTGGTTATTGTCCACCCTGAGAGCTGCCAAGTAAAGATTATGTATAATATCTGAAATTTGGCTGGCTGCTCCTCTGTTTTTAAAGTGTTTTCCATATCTGGCTACTTTGTAAAATGCTGATAAACTTTTTGGAATACCCATGTGTCTTTATGGATTTTTAAGAATCATAATTTATATAAGTTCCTTTATCTGAGGGAGGCAAGAAATAATGAATTTTGGATCCTAGGCTGGCTTCTTATATATTTCATGAGGAAAAAAAATGTAGCATTGATAAGCTGTCTATGGTTGAACACTATTTTCTAAAGAAAAAAAAAACACCCTATAATAACCATTAAAATTTAACACTGTTAATGAGACCTCTGGCCTGAGCATCAGGTCTTTCTTTGGTGACCAAGGAGCATAGGCTTCTGCGACTAAAGCACGGAGTCCTTAATATTAATCAATGACTCAGTCAATTAATTATTAAATAATATATAATAAGTATATAGTAATACCTTATGTAATGCTTTATAATTAATTACTAATGGCATATTAATTATTGATCTTGCTACTGTTCTGAAACATCATGTAAACATCCAGTGACCTCTGTGAAAGAGTCATTCAACCCTTGAGGGGTCACGAGGGGAGCTTTGGAGGCAATGGAGAGAGGCTGCGTGCAGGCGTGGCATATGGCCGTGAGCTGCATGTTCCCTCCTTCTTTACTAGTGAGCTAGAAGAATATGAACCCGTGTGTGTTCTTCTATGTCCCACGGCTTACTCAGGAAGGCACTGAGGAGCCTGAGCTTCCTAGGTTTTCCTGGGTGGCTGGAGTCACCCCATCCTCATTCTCTTCTCACCACAGCTTAAGTGTTCCCTCCAGCACTCACACTGCAGCGGTCTTCCTTATCCATGGCACGGGGAAACTGGGCTTAGAAAAGGGTCTCAGAGAGGGGCCTGCATTATGGGCCTGGTGACTTCACAAGGAGAGGCGAGGGACCTGAGCTTGGACATGGTTGCACATCTTGCTGTGTCATGATGCAGGCAGACAGTGTCATTGCTCTTGGATGTCCCAGCTTCCAGAAGGGTGTGTTAAATTAGCCACTATCCTTTGTACATGAGCCCAACTCGGGTATTTTATTACATCAGCAGAATATGGCCTAGGATACCTCTCAGCTTTGGAACCAGATGAGGAATAAAATGAGGAGACAGATGGAGCTCTGCAGATGGCAGTGCCAGCTGGAGGCTGTACCTTAGGTGCTGGGCTGCCCAGGACAGTCTGGAATCGTCATCATGCTAGCTCTCACACCACAGGGCAGTGCTACCCCATGCCTGGAGACTCACCTGTGGACAGAGAGGAGCCTAAAATGTAGCCTCCCCAGATGGTCAGAGGAGAGAGAGAGGGGAGGCGGGGAGGGTGTGCGTGAGCTTGTGCCTAGCACCATGCCCAGAACGCTTCCTCCTACACTGTTCAAAGGAGGGAGGGCAGCAGCCAGAGGGTCAGAAGCAGGCCCAGGTAAGGGCGTTGCTCCTAAGCTTTCTGGAGTGGAGAGTGATGATGATTCACATGTTTGCAAAAGGAAGCAGACAGCTTTTATATGTCCAGAAAATAGATCTGTAGCAAACGACCACACCATGCCCCATAGCGATGCATGATTATTATCTGTCATTAAGAATAACTTTGTCATACAAAGACACATGCATGTCAGCCAAATGGAGGGAGCTGATGCCACTCTCTTGAAATTCCAGGATAATGGCAACATTCTGGTGTAACGGCTTCTTGTGTAACCGGAACACAAACTCTTTCCTGCCTATATCTTGCCTCCTTTCACTTAAAAAATATCCTATTTTAATTTCCATAATTCTAGAAGAGAATTCCTATGTGTTACTAAAAGTCAACGTTTCAATACAGGTGCTAGTGGTGCACACCTTTAATCCTAGCTCTCAGGATGCAAAGGCAGACCGATCTCTGGGCTCGAGGCCAACTTGGTCTACAAAGTGAGTTTCAGAACAGCCAGGCCTACACAGAGAAACCTTGCCTCAAAACACACAAACAGTAAACAAAGACAAGGATTCCTATTCTTATCCTACAGGGCAGTGCTGCGGCATATACATCTCTCTCTCTCTCTCTCTCTCTCTCTCTCTCTCTCTCTCTCTCTCTCACACACACACACACACACACACACACACACACACACACACACACACAGTTTTAGATACAATAGAGAAAGTGACTTTGGCTGCCTCTGCAGAAGAGTGACTGAGTGGTTGCTGAACTGGACCCAGATGAGGGCTCATCCTGAAATAACACCCAACAGGAGACCTCAGAACAGAACAGGTCTGACAAGAAAACACCAGCTCTGCTGCTCAAACAGCTCAAAACCACGCTGTTTCTGTGTCAGGCCCTCCCCTTAGTCACAGCTGCTGGCTATGCCATCCTTGACCACTACGGAGCCCCTCTTTACAGCTTACCTGGCTATCAGAGCCCAGCTGCCCCTCAGCTCTTCCCCAGCTGCAGCAGAAACCCTGGAGCAAGTATCTGGATTTTCCCCTCACTTTGAGAGCTGTCTTGGCTGGGCCAGCCTGGACCCACAAAATACCACTCAGAATGCAGTTTGGGCTGTGCGTGTCCAGGGAGAAAAACACATTCTGCATGTGGGTCTCTGCCTCAACTGATGTTTCTAAATGGCTGCTTTCCTGCCCAGTCACAATTGAGAAACTGACTTCATTTTTCTTGGCTTATGTTCCTTAAACAAATTAGATTTTTTTTAAACCTGCTTGTCCTACAGAATAATGATTGAGTAACAAGAAAATACACCGGAAAAAAAAAAAAAGATAAAGACTGTGTGTATGTTGTAGCCCCTCAAATCCTCAACCAATCTCTTAAAGCCTTTCATCAGCTTCTTCCTCAAACTGTCACCTGAGGACTGCCCTGGCTCTTCTGCTAAGTGATCCAGGGATTGTTTCCAGCTTGACACCTTGTCAGCATCTACAGTCCCCCCACCCCACCTCTGCTCCTATCCCCACACACACCTTCCGTTGCTACAGTACAGATGCTTTGCCTACTTTCTGCGGCTGTCTCTGTCAGAACCCTACTACTGTAGTGCTGCTGAGACTGGGTATCTCCCTGGAGCAGGGCTCTTATCTCTTCTCAGAATCCATCTGCAGCTCCCAGCCAATCCCAGAACAGACTCTACTTCCAGAGCACTTGGGGTTGTGCTCTGTCTAACCTATTTTACAGTCCTCAACAAACATTCCCTATTTCCTCTGTGCAAACCAACCACACACTCTCACCATCCCCTTTGCCACACTTTGTCCTGTTCCTGGGTGCCTTCCCTGTCCATTAAAAATGTTCCATGCTTGTGTTTCTAAGACTGTGTCACATCTGTCATTATTTCTCTAGTTTCTTTCTGTTTTTTGGAATCCTCTGTTTTGAACTAGTCAGTTGAAATGTTTATCTTATTAAACCTTCTTGGTTCTTTCTTACTAGGATATATTGTTGTACAAACATGACGCATTTCTTTATAGCACTCTCATTTACATATTTCGTGCACTGGGGACTCACTCCCTCTCAAAGAATCCCCTGTCATCATTCTCTCACTTACTCATTTCCACCTTAAGCATTTCCTTCCTTTTGATTCTTTGGGATTTCTCTGCTTTTGGTCCTGTCCCCCCCCCCCCACACACATTTCTTCCTCTTTTTCCAAGATCTCCTTCCTAACCTCAGCATCAAACTTGCAGGATCTGCTTCACTCCAGATGGGGAGTCTTTGATGCTGAGGTGATTTCCTTTATTCATGGAGACCCCCCTCCCCTCCCCTCCCCTCCCCTCCCCTCCCCCGCCCCCCCCCCTCTCTCTCTCTCTCTCTCTCTGTGTGTGTGTGTGTGTGTGCATTCACACATGGCACAACACACATGGCGGTCGGCATATAACTTTTGGGAGCCAGTTTTCTCCTTCAGTTCTGTGGGTGCAGGAGAAGGAACTCAGGGTGTCAGATTTTTACCTGGTGAGCCATCTCGCCAGCTGCCATGCATTCTTTGGTGGTGTGAGAGGACCAGGAGTTGCTCAGGTCCCTACCACAGTGCAACAGCTACACAGTGGTCATGATTAAGAGGTCATCTGGAACAAAGGTTCCCATGTTTGCCTCTCATTAAACCTCAGTCCACAAACATTCATGGAGCAGCTTTTGATTTTAAGTCACTGGATAGAAATCCTGCCATTAAGTTTAAAAAGCTTAAACTCCTAGTCTCATCTAGGAAATGGCCAAGTTGGAAAGAAAAGAGCAGAGCCTCCGAAGCTCTCTTGGCTCTCTTAGAAGTGTCATTCTAGGGGAAGAGCATGGGTCTTTCAGATGAAGAAATGTAAGTAGGCGCTGCCAGATGTGTCTGACTGACAGCAGAGGAATTGGAGCAAGGCTTACTGAGAACTAACAGCAGAAATCTAGAAGAGGGATTTGCATTGGATAGTACAGTATACTGAGATAAGCATAGCCAGGGATCTGCACTCTGAGACACAGTCTTGTGAGCAGGCTGTGGTGGTGGCCATTTAATTACTGTAAAACAAGCAAATTAGCATGTGTTCAGCAATATTTAGGAAACATCTACTTTGTGCAAGGAAACATCCCGGTGCAAGGAATGTTGGGAATAATGTATAGCCATTCCTCTGCCACTTACTCTCTCAAAGGGAAATGGATAATAAGCAAACTAACAACCAAATACATATGATGTTTTGTTTTACACTGGTGGAGAAAATATAAAGGTGTTACGACAAACACTATGACTGACGCAGCAGATGCTATCTGAGATATGGTGGTCAGAGAAGGCTTCATAAGTGAGGGAGCAAGTCCTGTGAATCTCTCTGGGAAGAGCCTTGTTGGCCGCAGCAGGAGGAAGTGCAAAGGCTTGCATGAAGCAATGTGCCTAGCGAGGATGACCAGGCTATGTAAAAGCAGTAGTCAGGGGTCAGCTCCAGGTGGGCTTTTTGGCTCAGGGGCTGGCTACTTCTCCTCTGCTCCATTTTCCCTCTCTAAGCTTTGTCTTCTAAGCTAACTCACTCAGTCACATCAGCCATGGATATATAGCCAAATGGATGTCATGATCAATCACCAGATTGATTCTCCTGAGAACTTGGATATAAAGACTTTATGAAGTGGTTAGAAGACCAGCTGGGCTGGGCTGGGCCGGGCCAGCCATATTTAGCTTATGGGCAAAGAGGAGTAGAGAAGAACTAGGAGACGGGAGGGAAAAGAAGCAGAAAGAAGAGCACAGGCACCGAGGAGGACAGATGTGCAAAGTCCTAGTGCCGAGCTCTCTCTAGGCCAACTGTCTTCTTACTGTTCACATGGCAGGGAACGACCATCTAGAGCTCCCGTTCCAGGGGTTCTGACATCCTCTTCTGGTATGTGGTACGCAGACATACGTACAGGCCAAACACCCATACATATAAAGTAAAGTAATAAAATATATGTATTTTAAAGATTCATATCATCCTCAAAAGGTCCTTGTGTCCCCTAGTCATCTCCTAAGTCCCAAGGCCCACCTCCCCCCAGTCTCTGTCAGCCACTCATGTGATTTCTATCCTTACAGAATTGCTTCTTGTGAAATCTCCTATGGATGAAATCCTACCAGTATGCAGCCTTTTGTATCTTATTTCACTCCGCGTGACACTTAAAGATTGAATCCCTGTTGTTGCATGGATCTGTAGTTTATCCTTTTTTGTTGCTACGTGTATTCCACTACCACAGTTGGTTTATACATTGCTTGATGTATATTTTGGTTATTCCCCCTTTTTACTAATAAAAGAATAAAGCTGCTGATTTATTTTCATAGGTATAAACAGTTGGTTTCTGTCTCTGTATAAGAGTGAGACATAAGAATAAGACATAAAGGAGTGAGGCAGAAGTCGTACTTGATTTTGTAACAAACTGTGTTAGAGAGAGAGAGAGAGAGAGAGAGAGAGAGAGAGAGTGTGTGTTTAAGTGGAAAGAGGAAAGTACAGAAAAGACAGAAAAGGGAGAGGGTGAGACAGAGAAAACAGATACAGAAGGAAGAAGGAAGAGTGTGGAATTGGTTAACTCTAGACAGTTGACAAATCTACCATCTTCAGGCTAGGACAGCAGGCTAGAGACCCGGAGGAGGAGTTCAAACTCGGGCTCATTGGTGTCTGCTGGTGGAATTCCTTCTTGCTCAGAAGCCAGTCTTTGTTTCATTAAAGCTGTCCACTATTTGCCTGGGGTTCACCTACATTATGAAGGATTATCTGACTTATTCAGCACCAACCGTTAAATGTTCATCTCATAAAAATTCTTCACAGCTACACTGAGAATCTTGGGTCGAATGTGTAGGTATCTGTATGCCTTTTTCTTTGTCTCGCCCTCCCCCTCTTCTGTCCTCTCTCTACTTTCCTCTCTCTACCTGAACACACACACCTTCTCTAACACAGTTTGTTACAAAACTAAAGACACACTTGGTTCTGTGAGGAGCAAAGTCACCTGTAATGACTTTGCTTTGGCCCTGCAAACTCGATACATACCGTTACCCATCAGGCCACTACTTTCCAGTCTCAGTATAGGAGTTCTCGCCACTCTGCATTCTTGCCCACACTTGGAATTTCGATTATTTTGAATTTCAGTCATTCTAGTAGGCCGTAGAGCTGAAACAATGCATCGTATTTATGACAATATTGTCTAATCTTTTTCCATGTAGCAATTGGCAGTTGTGTGTTTTATTTAGTAAAGTGTCCGTTTCAGTATTCTGCTTATATTTTTAGTGGATTGTTTATCTTGCTGACTTGTAAGAGTTGCTTACAGGCCATAGGTGCAAGCCTATCATTGGGCATAGGTTTGCAAATATCTTTCCATCTATCATTTGTTTTATCTTCTGGTTGGTTGGTTGGTTGGTTTTTCCAAACAGGATTTCTCTGTGTAGCCTTGACTGTCCTGGACTCACTTTGTAGACTAAGCTGGCCTCAAACTCACAGAGATCCTCCTGCCTCTGCCTCCCCAAGAGTTGGGATCACAGGCCTGCCCGGCTCCTTGTTTTATCTTTTAGAGGGATAGACGTTTTTACATTTTTGACAAAGTCAAAACTGTCAGCATTTGCTTTTGCACTGTGTGCATCTTTATGTAATATTTAAGTCATCGCTGCCTTACCTCAAACCAGACCCCTGCTCCTGTGCTTTATTCTAGAAAATCTTATACCTGTGCCTCTTACACATCGGTCTCTCTGACCTATTTAAAATTAGTTCTGTAGATAGTAAGAAGATGGAATCTAAGTTCTTTATCTTTGCTTTGCTTTCCACTTTTTTCTCCTCCTTCCTTCCCTTTTCCCTCCTTCTTTCTTGGTGCTAGGGATTGAATTTAAGGATTTACAATGCTAGCCAAGCACTCTACAATGGAACTATGTCCCCAGACTTCTTTTATTCTTTATAAATAAATATCTGGTTAATCCAGTGTCAATTTTTAAAAAAATATACCATTACCCCCGCCATTGAATTATCTAAACACTTATCTTGTTAATCAATTTATCATATGTGGTGAGCCTATTTTTAACTCTATTGTTCTATTAATCTAGTGTCAGTCTTGGCTTAATATTGTGTTGTAGCTTTACTGTAACTCCTAAATTCAGATAGGATCTATCCAATTTTTTTTCTATATATATTTTATAATTAAATCTTTGGCATTTCCATGTAACTTTTAGATTCCACTTACCAACTTGTATAGGAAACACTGTTGGGATTTGTCTGGTGTTATATTGAATTTGTAGACCATTGGTTTTCAACCTTCCTAATGCTGAGACCCTTGACATAGTTCCTCATGTTGTGGCAACCCCAACCATAAACACATTTCATTGCTACTTCATACCTGTAATTTTGTTACTATTATGAATTGTAATGTAAGTATCTGATATGCAGGATATCTGAAATGCAGCCCCCAAACAGGGATACAACTCACAGGTTGGGAACTGCTGCTGTAGATCCTTTCAGACACGAGACACTCCTGAGTTTTCCAATCGATTAGGGCAGTAGATCTCCCAACTTCCTACTTCTCCCTTAATTTCCTTTAGAAACAGTTTATAGTTTCTACTACACCTCTTCTGTTAAAGTTATCTGTAAGTGTGTAAATTTGGATGTTTCCACTTTAATTTCAACTTCTAGTCACTGTGATATATAAAAATGCAATTGATAATTTTATATTGACCATGTATTTTGTAACATTGTTACACCCAGTAGTTTTATACCTTGCGTATATTGCTAGGAATTTTATGCATAGGTGATTATGTCATCTGCAAGTAAAGAAAATTTACCTCTTTATTTCTTTTTTTTCCTGCCTATAATCCTGGCTAAGACCATCAATACTAAATAGAAGTAATAAAAAAAATAAGTAGCCTTTCACTGTTAAGTGTGGAGTTAGCTTAAGGGCTTTTAGTTGCTGCCCTTTGTCAAGGTCATTCTATTTCTAGTTTGCTGAGAATTTTTATTACAGATGTGAGTTGAATTTTGTGAAATGATTTTTTTTTTTGCATTCATTGAGATGATTGTGTGGCTTTCTAAACTGGCTATATAGCTTTAGGCATGTTACTTCCTCTTGTTCAAAATGAAGGGATAATAATAGTTGTGCCATGCCTGTTACATAATGTGGGTGATGTCCAGCAGAGAATCTGGCACTCAGCAGTAAATTTAAACTGTTAGATCTTCATACCAGCATTATATACATTAAATAATTTTAAAGTTTTCAAAATACAAAATTACATTATAAAGCAAACCACTGCAAATTAAGAGTCTCAGTAACTATATATTTCTACCAAGAGGTGATCTGACTGTGTCCCAGTTGAGCATTGCTGTACTAAGTTATCTAAATCTGCTTTATTGCCCAAATATGAAAAACTCACGGCACTTCATGATTTCTAAATAGGATATTATGTTTTAAAATTATACTTGTTTGCAAGTCACTTTCAAAGAAACTTTTTATTTATAGTAGGGTGTGTGTGTGTGTGTGTGTGTGTGTGTGTGTTGATATTAGGAATTACATATATACACATGTGCAAAATAGATGCTATTAAATCTGGATAAAGCTTGCTTTAATTCATATTCTCATTTTATCTATCTCTTCCCCTTGTAATTGATTCTGAAAAATATGAAGGTCCCCCATCCCCTGCCCTGGTGGATTTCTCATGACCTGGATTTTATAGAGTTGCTCCTTTCACCACAGACACATTTAGCATGCCCTCTGGTCTCTGTATTTTATTCAAATTGGCAGGAAGATATAGAAGTTTCATCACATTCTACTTGTACTATTTGGGGGGACTATAAATTTAATTTTCTTCTAAAACTGTAATTTTATTGGGAGCTTTTTAGATGATGATACTCTTACTTTACATTCTTGTGTGTATAGGTTAAACTTCCTCTCTAGAGAGAAAATTACCCTCGCTTCTATCTAGTTCTTCTGAAGTATAATTCATACTGGCAAGGCAGAGCAAATAAGAGCTTTCTCTCTCTTCTCTCCTCTTTCCTCTCTCCTCTTTCTTCTCTCCTCTCTTCTCTCTTCTCTCTCTCTCTCTGTCTTTCTCTGTGCGTGTGTGTGTTTCCATTCCCTAAGTTACAAAGTGAGGAGTTGGTTTGTTAGCACTTCTAGTGACAGCCAACAAGGAGGAGCAGTTGCGGAGGACCTCAGTGCTGGGACTCTGAGCATACTTCACTTCAGTTGGAGCTGGCCAACAGGAGCCTGTTCTCTCAGCGTCCCTTGGGGTGACTTCTGGGGTGAAATGGTCCATGGTCATCTTCACACATCCTGCATCAGATGTGCAATCAACCATTCCCCCTAAGAACTCTGCTTCCTTTTGGTGAGAAATAATATCCTAAGCCAGTTTCAGAGGGAGGCTTAAGAAATACACTTAAAAAAAAAAGATAGCTCACTTCGTGGTTTAGCCTTTCATTTGCATTCAGTATGAGGGGATTGCTTCTGTTTCAGAAGGGGAGTTCCCACAGCTCATGCAACCTCCATGAACTATACCAAGGTCGAGAACCGATGGATGAATGCAGCACCACAAAATCTCTTCCACCGCAGACTCTCCTTGCAAAATGGAAGCCTTTGTACTTAGGACTCGAAGAACAATGTAGAGTAAATGAAGGCAGCAGAGCCTTGGACTGTGACAGGATGGGAGCCTCTGTACATTCCTATACATTCCCGGGCTCTTGAGAACAGAGCCTGGACCCTCCAGCTTGAGAAGCCCCATCTTGGTGGATAGTTCCATACTGGCCTCTGTGACTCTTCTTGAGTTGTTTGTCTGTTTGTGTTTACTCATGTGTTCTTCTTGACCTTCTGAGTGAGTACTGAGATATCTAAAAGCAAAATGTTTTTCCTATCTTCTCTTAGACCCCCCCACCCAAATCTTATAGTAAACACCCTGCGTGAATTTTAATCACTTCCACGTGCCTCGTTTGGCTTGAAACCTGAATGGTCCCTTCATTTAAGCATGCAAAGACCTGCGTTCACATCCACACTTGCAGCACACAAGCCAGAGGTTAATCTCTTGAACGCAGAGGAAGTGAGGGCCGGAGCAAGGGCTATATTATTCACTTTACAAATTATTCACTTGAGTGTTCTGTCCATGAGGCCAGATCCCCTAGTGCATTTCAAATGTGGTTGTCTGGACACAAATCAGATTTGCATACGGCAATTCAGAACCATGTCTCTTGAGTAAACAGAATTATAGCTCATCAGTTGTTTTGTGCTAGGGAAGAAGCCACCCTACTGCTGCAGGTTGCTGATGCCGTTCAGTTTGGGTTCTGCGTTTGTGGTAATGGCACCAATCCTGAATCACGTGTCACAATTGAACATGGAAGTTGGCCCTGCTCACCTTATTTTTTTCATCCCTTCCTTGTGTCATATTCTTTCCATGTTTTCTTCTGTTGACCATCGCTAATCTGGCTTTTCATTTAGGCATTATCCACATATTGCTAAAATGTAACTCCATAACTTATTGTTCATAGTTTTGGTTTTTAAAAATATTGAAACAGTTGAAGATCATGTGTACTTGGCTCTTGGTGTTTGGGGGGGGGGGTCCCCAATTCAATTTTCAGGAAACAGTGTAGAAGACAAGTTTCTCTGCAATGAGAACACATCAGCTCTACTTCTTAGCCTGAGCTTGCCCTGCCCTGTTATTAATAAGACCGTGGTCCCGTTTGTTTATGTGAGGTGATGGTTTGTCACTAACGCAGCATACAAACACTTAATGGAATCATTGTCTCATATAGATTATGACCTAAAGATGCAGTTAATGATTAGCTCATATTGTGAGGCTGGAAGCTTTTGCTGGTGTCACCTTCTAAAATTACTCTGCTGGTTCTAATTAAGTGCTGCGGCCCTGGGGCATACAGTGCTACCAAGGGCCTGGTTACCAGCGGGCTGCATCTCTAACGCCAGCTCCTCCAGTTCAGCTTGGAAAAGATGAGGCAGCAATGGAGACGCTTGCGTTTGAGCTCGTTCTCCAGGGCAAGGGGTCAAGTGCCCTCAAGGATTTGAACTGGGTGCAGAGACGACTGAGCATCTGAGAGCTTGAGGATGAGCAGGGCCTCTGATCTTACACACTGTCCAAGGAAATGACATTTGCATGAACAAGCCAGTGAAGCTGGTGGATGCAGAGACCCTCACTTGGCCCGTTGTACCAGCTTCCCAACTGTGGTGGTAGGTGAGTTTTAAGTGGAATGCTTTGTAGAGGATCTTGCGTTTCACTTGAATAAAATGTTTAAGCTGTCACCTTGCCGGCATTGTTTGAACAACCACATGACACTACATTTGACTTGTGTTTCAGCCTGGGTCCTAGCAGGAAGCACACCCGTTCAAAAAATGTCTAGTGAAAGGCCTGTCTATAACAGAATATATAATGGAACAAAATGACTTAGGAAGTATCCTTGGGCTCGCAGCAGTCAGGGACTTCACTTCTGCTCTGCCTCATCAGACCAAGAGAGGGAGGGCTAGAGGCTGCCTACCCAGAGCCACAGCTCTGAGGAGAAAAATACCATCTGCTCTGATAGCCCCCTCATAGGTGCTTAGTCTGAATACCCCATTTATAATCGTGACCCTCCCCATATGCACTTCTAGTCACCCCCAATCTCAGGTACCCAGCCAGCAGGGAGCTAACGCATAGACAGATACCCAGATCTTTCTCTTCCACTTTCCTCTACTGCTGATGTTTCCATTGACTGAATCCTGCAGAAGCCAGAGGATAAGGTAGCCCACTGGCTCAGGAGGCTAGCCTTCTGGAGCACAGAGTAGGACAGTAGTCAGCGCAGATGCAAAAGGAAAATATCCAGTAATGTCTCCTTCCTGTAATACGCACACATAGGGAGTGTTTTTCACAGAAAAATGCCAAGTGAGGAAAAGTAGTTAGGATGCCTGATATCGCATCACTGAAAGGGCGCCACATGTCACTGCATTTGACCTGGGTCCTAGCAGGAAAGGGGAGCTCCAGTGATTGTAGGGCCAGCTATGGCAGCAGCTGTCATTGTGGTTGTCATCTCCATGTTTATTGGGTGCTGACTTTCTGCCAGGTACTGTCCTAAGCATTTCATCTGTACTAACTCGCTTACATTTCCAAGCAAGCCCACGTAGTGCAATTATCATGGCATTACAGAAACACAAGAAACCCAGGTCCCTTGCACAGACTCTTAGCTGCCAAGGTACGGGGTAGAGACTGAAATCCAGGCTCCGAAGCTGAACTACTTTCCATCCTGTCTCTCAATAAAGAAAAAGACACATAGGGCCAGATGTGGTGGCACATGCTTGTAATCCCAGAACTCAGGAGGCAGAGGTAGGAGGATCTCTGTGAGTTTGAGGCCAGCCTGGTCTACAAAGTGAGTCCAGGACAGTCAAGGCTACACAGAGAAACCCTGACTCAAAAAAGCAAAGAAACAACAACAACAAAAAGAAACAAAAGAAAAAGCACATAAAATGGGTCTGAGGAGTGAGGCTAGACTGTTCCATAAAGATTAATATTTATTTTCTGTTGATACCTAGAAGATAACTGAAGGAGTTCGGTGTGCTTGAAGTCTCTTCTCACAGTAAGGAATTTTAGGCTAGATTTGTAAGGCAATAGTTAATTTGATTATGGGTCATTTACAGTGACCCTGCCCACAACAGGTTTAATGGCATCTTTCCTCTTTAGTATAATTCTTTTCCCCCTGTTGTTTAGATGGAAGATGCTTTTCCGAGCCTCTGGGGGACATAAGCAAGAAAACAGTCTCTGCTAACTGCTAGGTATTGGTTGGAAACCTTGAGGATGGCAAATCATTTCATGTGCACGATAGCCTCACAAAGCAGCTAGTTGGAGTTCCATTTTACAGGTGACAGGATTGGAGCCTGGAGGTGTAGTATACTGCCAGAGGTAAAGTCATTAGAAAGCGGCAAGCTCTGGCAGGTCTCCACCCTTGTGTCCCTGTGGACTATGACTTTTTCCCAGAGTCAGCAAGGCTATCAGGTGAGCCTTCGCTGCCTCAAAACGGCTGAGTGTGTCTTTATTTTGACATCTATATTTACTCCTGGATCATTTCCCAAAGGAGTCATTGAGGAGCATCCAGAAATGGTACAGAAAGTGAGTATGGCTCTGATGACAAGTAAGCATGACCACCTTTGCCAGAGGCAGCAGAAAGTTAGATGAGTAAAGGCCACGCGTCCCTTGCCTTTGCCTGTGTGGAGACCATTGGTGGCTTTCCAAGGAAGTGTGGGGCAGACACCCAATGAAGGGAAGGCAAACTGGACGTGGCAAGGCCAGGCTAGGGATTGCATGTCTAGATTTCCTGTTTGAGGAAATGGAGGGAGGAAGAAAATGAGTGGTGACCAAGAGAGTGAGAGAATTAAAGAGAATGTGTTTCCAACTCAAAAATAGTATCCAGAGACGGGGAGTTCAGCCGTGCAGCAGGCAAACAGCTGAGGATGCACGCAACGGAATGTTAGATGACCTGGCCCTGCCCATGTTGTAGGTCCTGACGCTTGATTGTCACGCCCTCTCACTCTGGTTTTCTTTCTAGACAGCCATGCCAAGCAGTCAGATGTTGGTGCTTTTGTGTGTGTGGTGCCCACTCCTGGGGATGGTCTGCTTCTGGGTTCATGTATGTATGGAGCCTTGTTGGCACTGTAATCTCAGCTAGAATTTCTTTTTCTCAGAAAGGACTTTCCTGGCCACTTCTTTGAGAGCAGTCCCCTGCAGCTTTGCTCAGTCTCTCTGACTTATGGTCGTGTGGTCCCTTCTTCATAGTCCATTTCCTCCCTGGGTCTGCTCTGATGGCCCCTCATAGGTGCTTAGTCTGAATACCCCATTTATAATTGTGACCCTCCACATATGCACTACCAGTCACCTCCAAATCTCAGTGTCTACTTACTAGGGCATGCTAGTTTTCATCACAGCATATAACCCACTACTATGTGCCTGTCCCTTGGCAGATAGATCGGGTATTATCTCCATGGCGGTGTGCACCCCTGCCTTTTTTGCTTGCTGACATAGCTCATGCTCCACAGTGCTGCCTGGCAGGGTGTAGGACATTGAATCAGCCTAACTTGACTCTTAGAAATCACTTTGACTTTCTGTCCACCTTCTTGTTTATTGTCTGGAGCACAGAAGCATGGCCCCACTAGTTTTACACGATGGTCCAGCAGACAATAGCTCAATGAGCAAATACTGTATGATTGGTGGCTCCGTCCCATACCGACCAAATACCCAGCCTTTGGCCCTTTGATGTTGCCTACAGCCCAGATGATCCACAGTTCTCAACTTGGACTGTCAGTTTCCAGATCTCTTTCATGCCTTGCCCTTCCAGAAATTTCTACAACGTCAATATTGACAGTAACACAAAATATGATTCTTCATTATTTTATGCAACTTGTCATTTTCATACAGATGACTTTCTGTCCATTTTTCCTATACGTTCTTCTTTCTTGTAAATCCTTAATGTCTTTAGATAATTAAGAAATAATTTTTTAGCCAGGCATGGCTGTGTACTCCTTTATTCCCAGTACTTGGGAGACAGAGGCAGGCAGATCTCTGTGAGTTTGAGGCCAGCCTGGTCTACAGAGTAAGTTCCAGGACAGCCAGGGTTACACAGAGAAACCCTGTCTCAAAAAACCAAAAGCAACAACAACAACAAAATCAAAAACAAGAAAAGAAAGAAAGAACTATTCAACAGTTAAGCTTAATCATGACTAGTGAGCATTAGGGAGAACCTTAGAACCCATTTGCATCTGTAGGATGTACTGTGATTAATATTAGGAATGTTCTGGCATGGGCATCTTGTCTAATCATTGTAGGAAGTAAGACTTCAGCTAAATGCTTCAGATATGTGAGCACTGAAGAAGGGACAGAGTGTGTCACAGAACCCTGAACACGCACACTGAATATGTTTAAAAGTCAGAAGTACTTTCAATTCTGATTTTAGTCTGCTTTATTACAAGGGCCACATGTTCTAAAGTTAGTGTTTACATAGTTTTCAAGGAAGAAAAAAAACCCTATGTGGTCCTACTAACAAAAAGCTGTGAAGTTTCTGAAATTATAGGAAATGTAATTATCACAGGAGTAAATTAATACACAGACTATCACAGCACTGTTGGAAAAAGTTTCAAGGTCAAAGATCATGTGAGGTGGGCTTTTCTTTTTAATTTAATTCTGTTCAAGAAATCTTCTATGAGCTCATAGGTTTGGAGACTTAATGGAATCTCACTTGCAGGACGTCAGCAGATGAAGACAAATTGATTATCTCTCATTGTTCTTCATTTCCAGTAATTTCAAGCAAAGCTACTTAGGCACTTCCTGTATAATGCAATAAGATTTTCGAACATGTTACTACGGCCGTTATTTTTCATTATCTGCTTCAGAAGTTGCTCTGGTTAATAAGGTTTCCACTGTAGAACTCAGAGCATCTACGAAGCTGACAGACACCCTTTGGGACATTCCACAGCTCTCAGCTGGCTCCCTGTGATGCTTTCTGAATGTGTCTTCCTATGATTTTTTTTCTTTTTTTCCTTTTTTTTTTCTCAAAAGAGAGACATTGACAAAGACTCCTTCAGATAGGCTTAGACTGATTTTTGACTCAGTGTAAGGATAAACAGGACCCTCATTTCTTCTCTCAGTGTGTAGTTTTCTGTTCCTGCATAGCACATCGCTCTGTATTTAGCAGCTTAAAATAACACACACTTCTGGCCACACATTTGCCATGGGGCAGAAGTCTGGGCTTAGACCAGGATTTCACAAAGCTGCAGTGGAGATGCCTTTGGGCTGTATTCTAGTCTAGGGAGAATCAGCTTCTGCGCGTGTTCAGGTTCTATCTTAGTAACTATGGCTGCTGTTGAGGAGTCAGCCTTTTGTTATTTGTAGACTAGGGTCTACCCACAGTTCCTTGCCATGTGGCTTTCCCAACATGGCCACTTACATCTTTAAGCCAGGGAGAGTCTCACTCTAGCCCATGAAACCCTGGTCTGATATAACAGTGTTGGAAATAGGGGTCCTAACACTTGGGTTTTGTTCTGTTGGTTAAAACAAGTTACAAGGGGAAATAGCAGACACTGTAGAGGACCAGGCAGAGTCTTCTGGGTCACTGTGGGGTCCTGCTCCCCTACTCAGTGTTTCATACCCCTCTGCACTTGTGACCTTTGGTTATCACATCACATCTTCTGCTTAAGTGAAGGAGGGCAGAAGACCAAGGCAGCTCGCCGCGATTTTTGTTCCTAGGTACGTGACAAATTGGTGTTGCGTTCTTACTCTTCTTTCCATTGTGGGATCCATCATGGCTCCCCAGGGCATGCTGAGAGCTCCTGGGGATATCCCAGGGAAACAGAGACTGCTGCAGAGGAAGGAAGTTTGGCTAGCTGTCTGTCATCCATGCTCCGCGTGGCATTAACCATATTTCTGCTCGGCTTCTCATTATGCCACCCAGGAAAGCCATTTAGGTTATAACAACAAATTAACACCCAGATGGCACACACTCTGTTGAAAGAGTCCTACAATTAGGGAGAAGCCCATCCCACCCACAATTTCTCTGGGTTTTGCTACAAAATTAGAATGTCTGCCCTCTCGTGCAAGCCTGCAAAGGAAAGACTTATCCCTGGAGAGCTAGTTAATGAAAGAATTGTTTTTCAGAGTCTGACTGGAGGAGAAGGAAGGAAAAATAAAAACCCTAGGGTGAATCTTACTGTACTGAACTATAATGAACATAAAGATAATGTAAAAAAGAAAATAAAAAGACAAAATATAGTGGCCCCTCATAGGTTATATAGTAATACTATATTTTTCATACATTCAAGTTTTTCTAAAATTTAGGGACCATGTTTTTATAATTACAATGTAGCTTATTTCTGTTTGTGTTCTTATTAATGGTTTGTTTTTAAGGCGCTTTAGAAAAGGCCCATAGTGTAGGGGTGATGCTCCCTGTCCCCCTTACCCCACGCCACTTGTAGCAATTAGAAGAGCTGGATGCAAGGTCAATGGAGTGGGGCGCAAGCCCTGCACCTCCCCTCGACAACACAGTAGCGCTGAGCTGGGTAGTATGGATGTGGCAGAGGCTTTGGGCTGACCAACTCACCCACCACCCAGGCCCAGATCCAGGGCTTCGAGTTGGCCCACCTCAAAATCTACCTCATCGATGGTCTGCTGGAGCCATGAAAGAGCCAGTCCTGCTGATCCAAAGCTGCAGGATCTCCATGACACAGGGCAACAACACCACCACCAACAACAATAACAACATATCCTAGAGGGGTCCCGGTGAGGATCCAGTATTGATGGTGTGGCAAAAGTCAGAGGCCTCAAACCAGACCAACAACTCATTGCAATGACCATTTGCAAGTAAAGATGTGTGGACAAAAAGGTACCCACTGTGAGACCTCTGTGACTTACTACAGCTTCCACAAAGGGGTATTTTCTATGCTTTGTTTTGTTTGTTTGTTTGTATTTGTGTTTTCTTTTGAGGGGGGTTGCCAAGATGGAGGGCAGATACGAAGGGATAGGGAGATGACTGGGGAGCATGATGTGAAACTCACAAGGAATCAATAAAAAGTTAGAAAAGCCCACAGATAGCATTAGTTTTACTCAGAAGAAAGAATGGGTCAGCAGTGGCCCACGTTGATTGAAAGGTTCTGAATAGTAACTCAGAGGTACTTGGGAACACTGACAGCCAGAATTATGGAGGTAGAAATGACAAAAGTAAGGGCATTGTTTGAAATAACCACGCTGGATTTGTCCAAGTCTTCCCCACCCACCATAAGTACTGTTTTTTTCTTTCACTGGCCTCAGGATTATAAGCCTTGGGGATGTACAGTCTGGCATTAGTAGGTAAATATATGAGGAGAGAAACCACTAGCTTTTATGGTGATCAGCATGCCTTGGGACGTGAATATAAAATCATAATATTTTTTTTCTTCTCTTAGATTTGGAAAGGTCATATGCCAATTCTGTTCTCTCCAGGAGGCTTGGCCAAGTCTTACAAGTAAATTTATATAAACAAACAGAGGTGCTGTGTGCTTCTCAGAAAAGTGCTGTCCAAGGAACGGCCCCTGCCATTTCCCTAGCCTGTGTTTTTCAGGTTCTGTCTGTGCACGATGCTCACAGCACATTCATGCTCTCCTGTGTGTACATGCATAACTGTCTCCTCTACTGTAAAAGGAGGGCAGTTGCAAATGGAGAAATACTGATTTAAAGCTTATTTATAACTTCCCCACAGTTACCAACTATATCACACTTTAATAGCACTAATAGCTACTGATGTACATTTTTAAAATAAAGTAATTTCCATGCAACATTGAGTGCTTTATAACCTAACCTATGTCAGCACCTTCTGGCGAGGGCTCATGGCTGAAGCTCAGTTTGTCTTCAGCAAAGCCTCATGCTTCCCACAGGATGCACCTGTTCTTTGATGACCTTTTAGCTCCTGAACTATATTTCAAATCTACCTATTATCCTGGAACAATATCACCTCTAAATACTTGAATAAATATTTCATATGGCCTGTACAAATTACTTTCCTCCTAGACCCTGAATAATGTTTCGGCGGTAATGTTTGTGTTTGAGTCTCCCCGGGAAACCTCTTATCAGAATTCAGTAAAACCTTTCCAAATGATTGGGTTGTATTATACATACCAACCCAGCAATGCACTCAGGAATGCATCTGCTGCTTTATTCGCAGAGGGCAATTTGGGCATCGGTAAAATCCAGGCCTGGTGGCATATACATTGCACCCTTCTAGCTGGCCACATGCCGCTGGGCCTGTCATCGTTAGGGGAGTATTGCTTTGACTCAGTAGCACAAAGAACAAATGACACACGTGTGCTGCGTGTTAATTAAATTAGACCATGACTCAAGTTAATTGAGTCTGCGAAGTGACACATTTCTGAACACAAATGCTCGGGTCCTAAGACTTTGTCAAGATGTAGCATTCATCAGGCATCTTCGGGGTTCCCTTTCTTCAGTGGCCCTTGGACTTACTCTGTTCCAGTCACAGTCCCAGACTGCAGATGTCACGATGGTCAATAGAAAGACATCCTAGTCCCTAAGACACACTATTACCCCATTTAAAGCAAGTAAGAAAAGTTAGATTGTGGGTTTGTTTGTTGGTTTGTTTGTTTGTTTGTTTGTTTTAAGCATAAGCTGGGGATCAGTCCTGTGTAGATAATGAGTGAGGTTGTCCTGAGCAAGGGTTATGGATCAGAGACTTTGGATAGAGACGCTTGGGAAGGTTTTATGGGAAAACACTACTTTGAAGGAGATCCCAACATCTGGAAGGTTGGGCTGTGGGAAAAGTAAAAGGAGAAGACATTCCAGAAGTTTCTGCTGGTGCAATCTTGGTTTGTTGAAGGACAGGTCAAAGGCTTTTGAGGCTATGACATATCGGGAAAGAGGAAGTGGTCTAATACAAAGGCCAGCTTTTGTATGGCATATGGAGAAATTGAGTTTTAAGTGCCGATGTAACCAAAGAGCCTCTGCATGCCTGCTTCGTGAAGGCAGGATGGAGCCAGAGGCCTGGGGGATTCTGCTGGGGCTTGGTTCTTGTAGCTCTGAGCTAACAAAGGCTGCCGGTGACCTGCCTTCTTCTTTCCAATAGGAAGAAAAACCTGGGAAATATGTTCTAGTAGAGAAAGAGAATTTACCATACTTTTTTCTTTATTGTCGCTGGCTATCGACCTAAGCCTCTGCATTTGTGAACAGCTAGAAATCATGATTTGCTTTTAAAAACTTTTGGTCACACTGCTACAGTTTTGTTTTGTTTTTTTTTTAAAGACTGGCATAGGTTCTTAGAAATTTGGCTCTAGTGGATTGCTTTCTAAAACCCAGAAGATGGTTACTCTTCAGATGAGGCAGGCTGAGGTAGATGAGAACATGAACTGCATACTGTATGCTGCTGGGTGACTTCTGTGGAGTCATGGTAGGGCCAGGGCCAGGGCCCAAGCTGGATCTCCCGCTCTTGCAGAAAATGTTCCTTATGAGCACTAATAAGAATTCAAGTAATTATTGGGAACAGAAACATTGTTTCCTATTTGAATGCATTTCTCCATCTGGGACCCTGCTCTGGTCTGACTAGATGATGTGGCAGTGCACAGATGAACACTGTGGCTCGGGAAGCATATCTTGCCTAATCATATCTTGCACTGATCTAATGCATTCTGGACACCCATCTTAAATTCTTGCTATTCCTTATTAAACTTCAAAAATGTTGATTTTCATTGAAAGCCATCTCAGGCTGTGCACTAATTCTACTTTATCATCTAAGACCTTTTCAGCATTTCATACCCAGAATCCTTCAGAAGCAGTTGGCCAAGATATCTTAAATACAGGGTGTATACATATATATGTGTGTGTGTGTGTGTGTGTGTGTGTGTGTGTGAGAGAGAGAGAGAGAGAGAGAGAGAGAGAGAGAGAGAAAATGAAAAGAGAGGATGATAATAAATTATCTTCTATACTTACGTTGCTTTACATTTCTAAGACTATGTCGATACCTACCTTGTGTGTATCTATGAGACAGACTACAGGAGCTCTCAAGAGGTGTCAACACAAATCAGACATCAAAGACCTCCTCAAGGGCACAGGTTAACACAACAAAACTGCCCACCAGTTCTCTTCAAACATTATAAAGGGTATAAATTGTGTTCCCCAATATTAAGACTAACATTTTTTGTGAGTTAATTTTATATCCAGCTACTTTGATAAAAATGTTTATCGGGTATAGGAGTTTCCCAGTGGAATGTTTATGGTCACTTTTATACTGTCACGTCATCTGCAAATAAAGATCTTTTGACTTTTTTTCTTTTTATTGTATACCCTTGATTTCCTTCAGTTATCTATGGCTCTAGCTAAGACTCTTAAGTACTATACTGAGTAGGTACAGAGAGCATGGGCCATCTTGCCTTCTTCCTGCTCTTGGGGGGATCTTTTCCTGATGTTGGGTTGCCTGCTCTGGCCTCCGTGTGACGGTTTTTGTTTTATCTTATTATATTTTATTTGTCATGTTTGTTTGTTAGTAATTAGAAGCCTGTTCTTTTCTAATGAGAGACAGAAAAGGAGAAGATCCAGAGGGGATGAGAGGTGAGAGGAACTGAGAGGAGCAGGGGAAGGCAACCTATAGGCAGGATATATAAGCAAGGACTCTATTTTCAATAAGAGAAAAATCCATTGTTAAAAAGGCTAACCAAATGCTTGTTTAGAGTACAGGTTCCTGTGAGCCCGCAGAGCCTCCTGCATCAGACTGTTCAGTTCCAGAGGCTAGGAATCTGCATTTAAAGGCCCTGGCTCCCTGGCTGACTTACGTGGGTTTAGATAGAGAATGTGTGGCATAAAGAACAGGTATATCTTTCATTCAGTACTTCATATTTTTAATTGTTCAAGAAAGACAAAGACACATTGAACAAGTCTAGGGACAGGGCCAAAAAGAAGTGGTCCAAAGGCAACGTTCAGGACCAGAAACCTACATTATGACAAACTCTGTAAGGAGGTTCCCAGCTATAAGCTTATTGCTCCAGCTGTGGTCCCCGAGAGACTGAAGATGGGAGGTTATTTGTCCAGAGCAATAATTCAGGAGCTACATAGTCAAAGACTTATCAGGCTGGTTTCAAAGCACAGAGAGCACAAGTAATTTACACCAGGAACACAAACGGTGGAGATGCCCCAGCTCCTGGCAAAGATGCATGATAGATTCAATCAACTGTATATTTGAAAAAAAATAAAACTTTATTAAGTCAAAAAAGAAAAGAACAGTTAGGTCTAAAAAAGTCAGCCCTTGGCTGAATTTGTGAGATCAAGGAAGATTTGTGTGACTTGTCTTCCAGCTCTGAATATGTCCCCCTCTATGACTTCAAGCTTGCTCTCTGCTGCTGTTGATCAGACATCTTTTGAGAGAAAAATGAGTGAAAGCTGAAGCTGCCACTCTTCTGTAGGACTTATGCTTTTAAGAGATGTATTTGTAGGAGGCATTTGGGGATGAGGGAAATGATGCCCCCCTGCCCCCCCCCCCCCGTAAGCTATAAGATCACCCCATGTCATCTATTTCACTGCAGCCTCTGGCCAGTTTTGGTCCCAGAAAACCAGAGAAAATGGACACACAGTGAAGTCGAAGCATGTCTCTTAAAAAGCACATTTGAAAACTTAATAACTTAATATTTAATAGCTTAGTAACATAGGTTTTGGATGCGTCTTTCCAAGCTACTCTTGAATATGCTATTTTCCAGACTTTTCAATTAGAGTTTGTCTCTTTGAGACAAAGACCCATGTCTGATAGTGCCCTGCTGTGGCAAAGTCTCAGCCTTATCTTTGTAGCAGGAGCTGTGCCTCTGCCAAGGGAGTGGACCGTTGAGTCATGAGGTCATTGTTCAGTCTGTGGCTGCTTGTGCTGGTCACAAAGACAACACCGCTGTTTCTAGGGACTGTGACTGCCAAGTCCACTGTGGATAACGGGCTCCTTTCCAAACATTAGAAGGCTTTTGGGGTTGGGAAATACTGTCTCCTGTGCTGACACTTCTGGAGGAGATCTTTAGCATGGCAGGAATTCAGAACGGTTGTTCTTCGGCCCGTGGAATCATACCTTAACATTGTCAGAGGCTTCTCAAAGTGAAAAAGCCTAAAGTGGGCTTTGCTTTCTCTTTACACTGGCCTGCGCATGCATGTCACCAAGTGACCTCACAGGTCAGAGACATCTTGCAGTAGCATTTGTCTCTGCAAATGCAGAACTCCTGAAACCTAGCCGTGAACAACGTGTAGACACTTAGTCCTTAGCCATCTTTAGTCACCCCCAGCATTAAGCCTATGGTGTAACGTTTATGTCTTTGTTTCACTTGCATGCTGGCAATAGGTATGACATGTCAGTTTTGCCTTGCCTCTCTTGCTGAGATACGAGGCAAGCAGGCTAATTCTGTTTTGTCTTCAATTTATCATATTTGACAAGAAGAAAATGGATTGAATCAGTGACTCCAACAAACATATATTATTCTAGATTCTTTGGACACATCCCACACCAACCGAGGCACAATCGGAGGGGAGGGTCTGGGGTATGTACTTTCTAGATGTGCCTCTGATGTTTCAGGCATTTGGTAGCCAGTTTATCAGAGTATCTTTAAGACCGTTCTAGCTTTGATGGGACAAGGGACGATGTCTACCCTGGTCATCAGGCGTATGTGGGATAATAGAACATACTTTGTTGCTAATCATAGCCACCATTGGGTTCCAATTAATTACTTCACTTCTGCCAAATGCCATGGCTTAGTCACTAGTAGAAGACAGATTAAGGATCATAAAACATTTGCCTGAGGAGCCTGCTGGGTGTTATTCACACATATTGTTCCTGTTATGTTCCTGGGGAAGAGGCATAATAATGATCTAACGCTCTTTGTCTAAGTTGTGGACTTTCTACGAACCTATTGAACTGCCACAACCAATGTCACAGGGTTACTAGTGTGTCCAGTTTACAGATGTGGATGGTGGGTCACAAAGAGAACAAAGAGCTTGACCATGGTCCCACAGTTGATAAGTGGTGGGACCAGAACTTAATCCTAAGCCATCCAACACAAGACCTGGGCAATTGGCCTCTATACTACGTGGCTTTTGTTGGCTTCCCTCCAGGGTTGAAGGCTGGTTGGAATGACTCCAGTTGGTCACCAGAGCAGTTGCCTGTCTGTTGTACTGGCTGTGTTTGAGGTATGTTCTGGACATGTGGAATACTCGGCTCTCACACTCTAAGTGTGACTAGAAGGCAGACTGAGAAGAAACAGAAAACACATGGGCAGCATGGGGTGAGTCACGAGTAGACTGCCAGGAGCACGGAAGCAGCCATGGCAGTGGCCTCCCTCCTGAGCCAAAAGTCAGGGAAGGGCAAAGCAAAAGTCAGAGAACAAGAGGAGAGCCAGGAAACAGCAAGAACAGATTTTCTCTGAGCAAGGTGAGATCAGCAGCATCAGGAAGTGCTGTGTCAGATGCGTGGAAGCCAGAGGGGAGATAGAAACCCAACAGCAGTGGCACTGCCTTCAGGAAAGGCTTTCCTAGCATTTGAATACTGCAATACTGGATGACAAGTTACCAAATGGAGTAATGTGCTATATTTAATTCACATAATCTCATGTAATGCATTGAGTGAGAGATTAACACTACCCAAAACCCTCTCATGTCCCAAGGACAAGATGGCCATGCAGGAGGCTCTGCTGTCCTCAGAGGCCTTGGAAGTCCCTTCTGAGCACTGGCTCCCTTGCTACCTGTGCTCTGTTCAGCTCAGGCTGCCATTTCTGTCTTGGTCTGGCTACTGTTCGTTCCTATAGCTGCTAAGGCAGCCAGACGGGCCAGGCCTGCTCACTCTAATTTCCATGGAATGCAGTGGCCTTAAGTGGTTGAAACAGGGCCCTGCTGCAGCTTTCTGTCCCCAGGTGCTTCCCTGCCACACACACAAGGAAGAGGTGACTGTGGACTTGGTTGTCGTCTCTAGAGCCAATCTCCCTGCCACACTGCCAGGCTGGGTATCACCCATCTTCTTATCACATCCTTTCCATCTGCTCCTCACCTGACTCAACACTGGCAATGCCAACATGGGTAGAATTGATGTCAAGCTTTGTTCTGGACTAGAGGATAATTTTTTTTAACTCACTAACCAGACCATTCTTAGGGGGAAACTAGACGCCCCTAATGCTGCCTTCCTGCCCTGACTTGGCAAGACAGGAATAGGTATATTTGTAGCTTGGACCAAGTTTTTCAGAGATGTGCTACTTGGAGACCGAGAGCAAGATGTCTGGGGAAGGCCTTCCACTGCAACACTTAATTGTTGTTTTTTTGAGTGTTGGGACTCTGTTTTCCTGATTCTGTAGACTAGTTTCAGGAAACTTTTCACACAGAAATACGGAACAAGAAGTTGTGGTTTTGTAAGAAAATTTGGTTGTTTGTACAGACATCAAATAGAACTTTTGCTTTTACGTTGTTAAGCAGAACACTGTGTGTGTGTGTGTGTGTGTGTGTGTGAGAGAGAGAGAGAGAGAGAGAGAGAGAGGGGGGGGGGGAGGGGGGGTAGGGAATATATGAGAGAAATTTCCAAGTTGATGTGCACAAGTAGGTCAGGCCACATCCATTCAAATCCAGAACTGAAGAAGTGAATGCATATCTGACTTGACCTTTTTCATAAAGCATGCTCTATTGTATAAGCTAGGAGGCTTTCCTGTCTGTCCAAGGCTACACAGAAGTGGGGAAGGAGGCTATTTTAATAACTGAGATTATTCTTATACTCTTTGAGGTGCAGTAAATGTAGCCTCTTACATTTATGACTTCTAAAGATGGTGGAATCCGTGCATGCACATTATCCTCAGTCTCACAAGAGAAGGGGCTATTAATCTGGTCTTTCTGACAAAGGAAACATAAGACCAGAGAAATTAAGCAACTTGTACAAAGTCACACAGGTAATAAAAGTGAGGGCTGAACCAGCAAACCTGTTGCTAGTATTTTAAAAACCTCATATTTATTCTCTAATTTATTGAGGTCACGAGGCTTGCATAACAAACACCTTTACCCACTAAGCCATCTCACTGTCTTGGCTTTTAAAGATATATGTCTCTTCACTACTTGATAAATACCCAGGGTTTGGGATGTACTGTTTAAATTTCATTTGGATTGCCTCAAAACACCAAATCCTATGCTTGTTTCAGTAATGGTGGTGGATGTTATTTTACAGCCCACTCTTCTGCCTAGAGCTTCCTGCCATACCTGAGTGGCTGCTTTGCAGACCACATGGTGGTTTCTTCACATTATCGGTGGGTGGGCATTGCCATTCTTGTGATGGAGCTGAGAGCTGGCTGGCTGACTTACCCTGATCTGTGGACCCACATCAGGGAGCCTGCAGGGTTAGAATGTGAGCTCTGATCTTCTGGCTTCACCACACTCACACCTTTTCCTCTAGGTAGTGTCTTTATTTATAAATAAATAGACAAATCACGCTAAGGGCCTATGAGATGGCTCAGCAGGTAAAGGTGCTTCTTGTCAACCCTGGTGACCTGAGTTCAGCCCCCAATGTGGTAGAAAGAGTTGACCCTCCCCCCACATAAGCTGTCCTCTAATCTTCATGTGTTAACACACACACATACATACACACACCACACACACACACACACACACACACACACACACACACACAGAGAGAGAGAGAGAGAGAGAGAGAGAGAGAGAGAGAGAGAGAGAGAGAGAGAGAGAGAAAAGGCTGAAAATACTTAGCCATGAATTTCTGTTGATGGCTCTTGTGCCCCAGCCTGGTGAGCCATGTGTCTTATGCTTCTCTCCCTGCTTTGCACATCATCCTAGCTTGGTGCTGCTTCTCACAGCTCTGACTTGTCATGGCCCAGATGGGCCTTGGCTGAACATAGCTGGTGATTCTGACTTTCCCTGTATCTCTCTCCACAAGAGGTATCATCTCCATCTCCAGCAGCTGTTGTCCAGGTTCATATCTTAACCCTTCCGGGGCATTGACCATATCCATCCCACTTATCACTTAGTCACTGTAGAACCTAGACTACCATCTCTTCTGCCAGGAAGGATACGCCAAACACTGAGTAAATGCTGTTGGGTCAAGAGAAACTGAGTAGTTCCAAGACAGACAGCTGTTGCCAACCCAGTGGCTTTCGCCATTGGCTCTTGAAGAGTCTGAAGAGATACAGTGATGCCCCACAAAGCTAGCATCTGTGACTGTGTGCCTGTCAAGGAGTTGAGCCCTATTCCCTTCGCATGGCCCTATAATGTAGTGGCCAGTCCAGAAGTGACAGGTATGCAGGTCACTTTCATTCATTACCCAGCCCACACCTGAGGCAAACTCACTATTGAATCACTATTCTGTCTTGGTGCTAACCGTGCCCACACAGCATTTGACATAGACATTTAAGAAGATGTATTTACTTCACCTGCACATGTGTGAGCATGTGTGAGCATGTGTTTGTGTGAATCTACACGTGTAAGTATGACAATAGGGCAGCTGGAGCTCAAGACGTCAGCATTGCTAGACATAAGTATGTCAGTAAGCAGCAGACCGAGTCTTCTGATTGAGGAGAGAGAAAGATGTAGAAAGAAGTATAGTGGCCCAGCCAGTATAAAAGTATTCAGTAGTACTGAGTACGGCTATGATAGTAAGTTCTAGCTTGTGTATATTTCACTACACCTTTTTTGAAAGACACGCCCATATGTTTCTTGTACCTTTTCTTTGGCTCTTTTTCATTCTGTTTGTTTTTCCCTATTCTGGGTTGTTACTACTTTATTTTTTTCAGATGCCCCTTTGTTTTTTCATGAGAGAGAAAAAGAAAGGGTGTGGTTTTGGGTGTGGGGAGAGGGAAGATATGGGAACATTTCAGGGAGAAGAAACTGTAATCAGACTATATTATATGGAACAACAAAAACTATCTTACGTTGGAAGAAAAGCTCAACTGTTTGGTGTTGATACTATCATGGTGCGTGGTGAGGACACGGGGAGGTTTGGGGGACAGTGGAGAGGTAGTGTGGTCCCTACTTACTGTCTGTGATTCTTCTGTAACATTTCCTGAAGTCTATAGCAAATAGATACCATGATCCAGGTGCACTGGTCATGAAAGTGAATTTCTGACTCTTATAGTGGAGTCCACAGGTGCTTGTTGGTGGCTGTAATGTTCAAATATAGGCTGGATGCACAGAGCCTATATTAGCCTGTGCCCTGGCCTATTTTATGCTGCTAAAACAAGAGTACCACAGACTGGCAATTGGTAAAAGACGGAATCTCCCCTCCTCGGATTGGAGGTGGGCAAGTCTAAGGTCAGCACCTGGCTGCTGGACAACATGGCAGAGGAGAGAAGGGAAATGGTGAGACAGCTCCTCCAGACCTTGCGCAGGGATGCATAAGCCTCCGCACAGAGCATGGGCTTCCTTACCCCAAGGATCTCGTAATGGCTCCACTTTTAAACATGACCGTGTTGGAAATGTGACATTTGGAAGGGGCATTTTTGAACTATAACAGCCACTATTGATTGTGGGGGACAGATAAAATGAATTCTCAGTTGCTACATGATGCCATCTCACTCTTTTGATGTTTGGCTTATACAAACTAACTATATGCCTATGAATCTGGCATGGGGAAACAGTACTGGGGATTGAAACCAGAGCATTGTATGTTACAGAGAGGTACTCTATCACTGAGCTACACCTCTTAGCCTTTTCTAAAATTTTTTCTTAAGTCAGGATCTTACTAAATTGTCAAGTTGGCCTTGAACTTGTGATCCTTCTGCCTCGTCTTCTGAGGTAGCTGAGTGGCAGACATGCAGCACCCACCATGTCTATGAATCTTACACTTACTATAGTCAGCATCATATCTTCCTTCCACTCCTCAGTGTAATGCCCATTAAGAATATATTAAGCATTTTACAAATTGTTAAGTGAAGAATTAGAACTGATATCTTATTTGCTTCTCTGTTCTTCATAGTGCCTAGAGCAGCAGCCTCTTATACATACAACACATGGTTGTTTGATAAACAACAGATATTGCACCATGTTAAATACCACCCACTTGCACATGGCAAGAGCTAATGAGATACTAATGGTTGTTAGTAGACTGTGGGCTTTGATCTTTTTAAAACATACTCTATTAAGGGTTCTTTAATGCCTCTACCTCCCTTCCAACCCACCTACCCTAGATAGGAGAGAAAGAAGGTTAATAGGGACAGTGGAAGTAGAGCGTTTTAGACTCAGTTCCTTGGGGAGATTCCATTGTTCGTCATCAAGATTTCAACAGAAAACACAGCAACAGGAAGAAGTAGTAGTGGAAGCAACAGCAGACACAGCAGCCTCTTCAAAGTCTTCTC
This sequence comes from Acomys minous, assembly GCF_964271855.1. NCBI lineage: Eukaryota > Metazoa > Chordata > Mammalia > Rodentia > Muridae > Acomys > Acomys minous. The sequence continues at coordinate 36,016,430 of NC_140484.1, read as the reverse complement.
TGGAGTGACTCTCTCTCTCTCTAGGAGCATCTCAAAGGAGAGTGATTAACAGCCAAGCAATGCGAAGGGATTCAAAAGCGATTGTTCTTTGTTATTTGGACTATTTATACTCTCCCATAGTCCATACAGAATGTTTTGCAACTGTACAGTAACATGCCCCCACAAGAAGCAGTTCCCTTTCTAGTAGACAAACATTACTCGCCCTCTCACAAGTCTGTTTCCAGTGGACAAATATCATATGACCTCACACAAGTCTCTTTCACATCCCACACTTGAGATAAAAAACATGTTTACATCCACTACAGTAAACTATATCTAGAAAATAGAAAATATTGTGGTGAGGTGTTCCCTGGTGGCAAGAAGGGACATCTAACATGGAACAAAATGGGAAGAGTTAGAAACCAGAAAATTTGGCCTCAAGGTTGAGAAAGTATGCTAGATTGGGACTGAGGCCAAACCATAGTTCTTACTCTGGGTGCTCCTTGCTTTAATTTGGTGAAGGTAATTGTGTAATTACTCTTTATGTCTTTACCATTGCTTCTTGGGAGGACAACATGACCCATTTGGGTACTTTTGAAAAGCTTGGCATTCATAGAATCCTCTTCCTGGAAAATATTGAAGTAACATATTAGAAATACTGCTTTTAAAGGGGCAGTGCCTTATATAAATAGGACGTTCCTATTCTCTCTCTCTCTCTCTCTCTCTCTCTCTCTCTCTCTCTCTCTCTCTCTCTCTCTCTCTCTCTCCCTCCCTCCCTCCTTCTTCCCTCTTCCCTCTCTTCTCTCCTCTACTCCCTCCTCTCCCCCCCACTCTCTTTGCATATTCTTTCCAGACTTTGAAACCCAAGTGATAGTAGTGGGTATTTGATTATAGTTCCACTCTCTGATCCACCTCATCCTGTTTCCTTTTTAGTAGGTGATAACAGAGATTCAAAAATGCCTTCCAGTTAAGAAAAAAAAGTGTGCCATATGGATTAAGATGTGTCTAATCTGGTGTGGGCGCATTAATGTATCACTCTGGAACTTTCCACCTTGGTAAACATTTCTATTTTTTACTACTGAGTTTGCAGCCAACAGTATTCATTATTTTAATTAAAAAGATTCTGTGATTTCTTTCCCCAAATATGGTGCTAAGTATGCTAGGGGGAATACCGCGCCTTACAACAAGAATGAGTTGTGGAGTCATTTAGAGTATTATGCACTTCCTATTGGGTAAATGTAATCTATTATGATCAAAGTAATCTAAAAATAGTAGCCTGTTTCCATCAGATGCTTCATTGTTAGCTCTACTATTTTCCAGAATACTCTGATTAAGCATTGATTTGGTTGTTATTATAGCAAACACACTCGGTGCCTTACACACATAACGCCACAAAGGCTCTCCTTATGAGAGAGCTGTTGGCAACATCCCCATTCTAACAATAAGGAAATTAAGGCTTACTCTACTTAAGAATAGGTTCAAAGCTACATAGCCAGAAAGGAATGGCGCTGAGATTACAACCCAAGGCATGTCTGTGGAGCCACAGCTGGCTCAGTTCCTGCCTAGTCCTCCATCCCTTGAGCCTTCACTTGGCGTTGACTAGTTTCAGAAGTCAAAATTTGAAAAAAAAAATTCTTGATGGAAATACCAGTAAGGATGATATGTGTTGGCAGGGCTCAGGATGCAGCTTAGCTGTGTTTGCCCATCGGTCCTCAGGGCACTGGTGGATGCTGCAACCCCCACACCGATGAAGGTCAAACTTCTCATCTCTAAGGCAAATAAAATTCAACCTGGAAATATGGGAGTTTCCAAATTCTGCTGTGTTTCTTAGAAATAAGTGGGACTACATACCTTTTAATGATCTGTCTCTTGAAGACAGGAGACCATGTCATCCTCTGCTGTTTCTTGCCTCCTTATTCTCTCATTGCCACGTGCCACTTCTTTTGGGAAGGAGGGCGGCCTGAGAGCTGTGATAAGACTCCACTGGACAGACCCCAGACCCACTTCCCTACTCCCTGTGTGTCAGTTTGCCTCACTTGTTGGCATCAATTTCTTTGTCAAACGATAAGGAGCTCAGAGCTGGAGAGATGGCTCCGTGTTCCAAGTGCTTGCACCTTAACCCTGAGGACCAGGGTTCCAACTCCCAGAATCCACTGGAATTGCAGCCTTGGAAGGTGGAGACAGGAGACTCCTTAGAGGCAGCTGGCCAGTGAGAAGAACAGTGTGCTAATGAGCTCTGGGGCTTATTCACTCTGCCTCAGTGAGTAAAGTGGGAGAGTCATCTAGGCTGATTCCCCAAATAAACCTTGGGCCTCCCATCTGCATGCATGTATGTGCACGTGGACCCGCACATACTTGTATGTGCCCCCACACACGTATGCACACACGCATGCGTGCGTACACACACGGGCAGGGAGAGTGGGGAAAATAGGAAATACCATAAAGCTGCCTAACAGAGTTCTTAGAAAGTTTAAGCAGCAGATATTAAGTTCCCAGCACAGTGCCTCTGGCTATCACAGGTGCTAAGCCATGTATTTGAGTGCTGTCCTTGTCCTCACTCACTTCCTCCTGTTCCACTGCACGAAGTTTGATAATGCTGGTTTTGCTGATCAAAAGCAATTATTTGCTGATGGTCAAAGGTGCCCTCTCAAGCTGCCTTGGTATTCTTGGGAAATACCAATGAGTTGTTTGCACATGGATGTTTTTTATTCCCACAGTGATTTGAACATAAAATCTAGTTAGTATGAGACTATGTCTGTTTTATGTATGTGTACAGTGGTCAAACCTGTTGGTAGAACTCTTGGCCTGTTATGTTCCTTCAGATCTCAGTAGGCTGAGGACCATAGACATATTTCTTGTGGTCATAAGAGTTCTCTTTGAGAATTTCTCTTCCATTCTTTAATCATCAGTTTATTGACTATGAGTCTATAGAATGTATGTGTATGTTTATGTAGGTGTATATATATGTGTACATGTATGTGTGTGAATATGTGTATATGTGAATGTGTACATGTGTGCATACATGTATATATGTGTATGTACACATATATGTGCAGGTGCATTATATGTATATGTGTGTACATATTGTATATATATATGTGTGTATGGGTATGTGTATATGTAGGTGTATATATACAAGGTGAAAAACGTGTTATAATATACTAGGTACACTACAAAGCACTGGAAATAACTACAGTCAACAAAATATACTCGTGTCCTTTACTACATGGAACTTATAATTTTAGTGAAACTCAGTTTGAGGATTTAAGCCAATTCAATTGGAGCACATTCTGGACTCTCTAGTGACCACCGTGAAGCTAAATGCTGCTGTGAGGTTTTAGTGCCCATATTGTTATGTGGCCATTGGTGCCCTGTCATCAGATAATGGATTTTGTTTATTACTATCAACTCCAATGGCAGAAGTGACTGTAATTACAAATGGTCCTTTGCAGCTGAAGCCAGGCCAGAAGACAGTGTAGGGAAGCCTTGGTGACACTGAAGGCTGCATTTGTGCCTGAGAGGCAGACGCAAGTGGAAGCCTAGGTTACTGCATGCCATTGAGCAGAACAGGCCAGACAGAGTCTGAAGAGTCAGGCTACAGTGAGGAAACTAATTTCAACGCAATATTCTTACATATATTAATGTGATTCATTCAGATTTTATTGGCTTTGTGGCCTTATTTATATTATCGGTTATAAATTTCTGCTGATTTTATAGCACTGTAAGAGCCTTAAACATAAGGCATTCGTGGTGTTATAATAATAATAATAATAATAACTTTTTTTTACTAGCCCTTGGGAGGCCTGAAATAAATTCTCTTTTCTGTAAAGATGGCCAGCACCATTATTCAAGCACAAATGCTTGCTCCAGAAAAAGATTGCCTATAGGTAAAATTCTTTCTGGGTATATGAATAGTTTAGGGGAAAAAAAACCTACCCATATCCTTGATTTATCAGAAAAAAAGAAAGAGCTGTGTGGAAAGATACAACTATTTTTACCCCCAGACCTTTGTACTTATGAGCTGAGCTTTCATGCTCTTACGTTACTCACAACAGAACTGTCATGTGTCTATTTGCTATGATTATTTGAATTAGTTGGTTAATTCTGAGACACAGTCCCGTATATCTCAGGCTGGCCTCAAACTCACCCTGTAGCCTTGTCACTGGAGCAAAGTCAGAGCTATGTTCTGGAAGCCTAAGACCTTAGGCTCAGCCACCCGCCCTCAAGAGACAGAGGAGACACCAATGTGTGAAGAAGAGAGAAAGGCGAGTGCCACAGTGTGGCCACATTATGATAAGGAGGGAAGAGACCCAGTGACCCCTGCCCCACTTCAGCTGCTAGGGCGCTACTATGACATTTAGGTTTAGAGGGCAAGAGGTGTGCACAGCCTTGGCAAGGTGCACTGCCACTGCCATCATTTCTGCTCCAATCTCTCCAGCAAGGTGGTGTTGACGAGTCAGAACTATACGCAGTCTCTTTACAGGAGAAAAGCTGTCCCTGGACCTGGCACCAGGATTTCAACTTCTCTCTTCTGGCAGCATGCTATTCTTAAGGGATTTCAAACCTCTGGGGTTCCATTGCTTCTAGAATCTGAGAGCCACAGGGAAGGCCATGGGTGTATCTGCATTCCTGCCAGGACAGTTACAGCAGAAGAGGATCTAGAAGTCTGATCCTCCTCCCTCTACTTGGGAAGTAGAGGACATTTACAGGCACGTGTGACTTGACTGGTCCTCATAATCATTTCTAAAGGGAAAGGGGGCGGGGTACAACAAAGTTTCTCATCCTGGCTGTTTACCCATGTTCCTACATGTACACTTTGGGCTCCTGTCAGTAACCTCCTCCCACTAAGTCACCCTAGTCACTTGTTTCCCACACAGACTGCTCTATAGAACGTTTCAACATTTGGCCTCACAGGCTTTTAAGATCCAGGCCATCTTAAGCCTGAGATTAGAGCAATCATAAGAGATGACCTTTGTAAAATAATTAGCATCTTCTACAATGTAATATAGCAGTGTTTTCATCTTTCCTCCAGAGTCTAGGCTCTGGGTCAGCACTGAGGTACAGCTCTCCGCTAGCACCCAGATGGTGCCATTCGTAGGGTGACCACACGTCTCTCCCAGTTTGTCTGGGACTGCCCAGATTCATGACTGATGTCTCACCTTACCTCTTAACAGTGACCCCTTCACTCTGATTCCGATGATAAATTATAAGCAGCTCCATTTCCACAAAGAACTTGGCCTATGGCCCTACTGGATCCAATTAAGGCTGTTTCTGTTACTTTCCTCATTAACCCTCTGTTCTCACTGAACCATGTTGACGTCTAAAGAGATGATATTCACAGACTTTTCTGTAACGTCTCTCTTAGATGCTCAGAAAGTGTATAACAGCAATGGTAAAAAGCTGGTTACCTCAGAGCAGTGATTGGCTGGTTATCATCAGCAAAACCTTTTGTAAACTATGATCTGATGAGAAGATTCAAACATCCAGGGGTTCAAAGCCTGCAAACCCTAGTCAGGGAATAACAGGATTTAGACATATTCTTCCTTCAAAATATTAAAAGACAAAATTGCACTACCTTGTCCCACCTGAAACAAATGCATCAATGATCAACAGGGGCTCAAAGGCTTGGGCTGCCACCTGCCATTTTGAATGCAAGTTTTGCTTTTGTCAGGAACTTATTTTGGTGTTGAGAGGTGGGACATTAAACCGGTGATTGGGCTATAACGGCATCTGATGGAGTAAGGCCTGCGGACATACGTGAGAACATGTCTGCCATGCTGAAGCCAACAGTCTAGGCTACCCACAGTGCACACCTCACTCTATTCCTGTCTTTTGCTCTTGGGCTGTTTGGCTTGACCCTTAGCCCCACCCCTACCCCACCCCACCCCACCCCCACAGAGGACCAGGAGGACAGAAAGGGGGAATTTCTGCTAGTGTTTTTCTGGGAAAAGCTAAGGAAGATGATTAGATCTGTGCTTATATGTTGTAATGTGTGTGTGTGTGTGTGTGTGTGTGTGTGTGTGTGTGTGTGTGTGTGTGTCTGATTGAGCAGGAAGCAGTCCTTCCTTACCTGGAGTTTGTGGGAGGAATATAGTGAAAGTCCCTCAGAGGAAGACTGAAAGCCCAGGCATTTCTGAACTCTACAGTCTCTATATCTTTTTATTATGCACACAAAGCTATGATAAAGTTTCATTCATAAGTTAGGCACAGTAAGTCTCAGACTATAACTAGTGATAAAATGGAGGTATAAGTAAGGTAGTGTAATAAAAGTTTTGTGAACATAGTTTCTCACTCTCGCGGGGTATCTTACACTGTATCCATCTTGCTGTCTTGCTGTGATGATCTGAGATGAGGTGATGCCAGGGACGAGATGAGGTAAATGCCTCAGCACTTACGGAGAAGCAGCTTGAGAAGTGACAGCAACACGAGTATGGACTTTTTTTTCTTCTTCACAATTCTATGGACAATAAAATGAAACAAAATCCTCCTTAGCATAGACCCTAGCAGCCTCGAGTACAACTGTTCCTCTTTCTTTAAGAATTTTTCCTCCTTCATTTACAGGAACATCACACTGCTTCTCTTTGGCGTAGCTGAGTTGCCAGCCTCGCTGCCTATGGGTGATTACTGAGTAAAATAGGGGTTACATGAAACCCTGGGATAGTGTTACAGTTGGTCTGGCATAGCTAAAACATGATTAATGGGAGGTCAGTGTTCGGTGTGGATGTCCTGGAAGCGTGGGTAGGAACTGACAGACCGCCAATCCCCAGAAGAGCATGCATTTGAAAACCTATGAATTAGAAGATGGCTTGCCCAGGGCTTGCCCCGTGAACATGAGGACATGGGTTCAATTCCTAGCACCCGCAAACAAGGCCATTGGGTGTGGTGGGGATATTTACAATCCCAGTGCTGGATGAGTGGAGGCAGAAGGTCGCTGGTGCTTCACGTGAGCCAGCATAGCCTATTCAGTGACTTCCAGGTCCCTGGAGTCCCTGAAGGTGGGAGACCTTGCCTTAAAAAACAAGGTGGGCAGCTCATTAGAACAACACTTGGAGGTTGTCCTCTGGCTTCCACACACATGTTCACATGTGTGTATGTACTCACGTCTGCATGAACAAATGTGTAAACTACATGAGTACACATGTGAAGGCACACAAGAAATTATGAATTGTGTATTCCTGCAACTTTCTATTTAACATTTTCAGACCAGTTGAGTAAAACTGAAACTGTGGAAAGCAGAACAGTGTACAAGGAGCCCTGACTGTGCTCTCACTTATTATATCTATTTCTGTGTGACCAAAACAGAGGCTGTCTGTCTCTCTGTCTGTCTCTCTCTGTCTGTCTCTGTCTCTGTCTCTGTCTCTGTCTCTGTCTCTGTCTCTCTCCCCCCCCCTCTCTCTGTGTGTGTGTGTGTGTGTGTGTGTGTGTGTGTGTGTGTGAAATGCGTGTCGTCACTGGAATTAGAAGTTCCACTGAGGCTATTTGACCATGTCGCTTGGACGGGAAGACCTGGTGACACTCAGAGGAAGGACAGCAGGTTACCAAGAAGAGACTTGATACCCTATGAGCATGTACAGGGGGAGGTAATCTCCCTCAGTCACAGTCATAGGGGAGAGGAATAAGGGGAAAATGGGAGGGAGGGAAGAATGGGAGAATACAAGGGATGGGATAACCATTGAGATGTAACAAAAATAAATTAATAAAAAATTAAAAAAAAGAAGTCCCACTGAGGCAGACTTGAAGCCTATTGTGTCAAATCATCTCCCCTCCAGCACTTAAACCAGTGTGTAACGCCACGTAGGAGCTCACAAGCTGTAAGCATGAGGGGCTGGGAGTCAGCAACTGAAGGGAAGAAGAGTCTGGACAGTAACTGCTACTGCGTACATTTTTCTTTGCCTGTGGTGGGAATCTGCTGGGATGAGATAGTGGTAATGAATGCATGGTTATCTGACCACTTTATTAAGCACAATTTCATATTTTAAAAGGATTTTTTGTCTCAGTGTATTTCTATTTCAATTATTCAGTCATATTGACTATGCAAATTAATGGATTTCATTGACATTTCTGCTCAAGGCATGCTTCCATCATGTGTTTCTTCCTTTCTCCTCTTTCTTATCATCTTCCCTTTTCCTCCTTTCCCGGGGTCTCTTCCCCTTCCCTAGTACTCCATTTCCAGGCTCAGGCCATTACATAGATTCATTTTGTGGAATGCTAACTCTGTCTTATTTTAACTCACGAAGAAGAAGAAAGGCTGCATTCTAGACCTTCTGCGCTGCTGTAGTTGGTGTCTGATCACTGTGTCTTTTGGGAAAATTGATGATTGCTTTTCTATACCAAAATACAGTAAAGAATTGCTTTGCTCAAAGCATTGCTTGTGTGTCCCTTGTGTGTCTGGGTTGTGGCCTGGTGGAGCGGAGTTATTCAGGCAGAGGAGGAGTTAGGATGCTGGGAAATGGAATGGCGTCCGAGATGATAAGAGTAACAGCCTGTCTGTCGAGCCTGTTTGATTTTAGCATTACCAAAGGAGAGGACAGTGGGGGTTCTTTTTGACATTTTTAATACTGGAGGAAAGAGAGACCTCTGTTAGAGGGAGTCTTAGTTCACACCAGTCCAACTCCTTTCTTCTGTGCTCCTGTTAAATCCATTTAAAGTCCCTATGAGTCTGCTACCCTTCAGAGAATGAAGTCTGTCAAAACAGGTTAATGCCACCCCACCCCACCCCCCCAAACATTAGCTCACCTGTGACAAGTAATCTGGAGGGATTTATCAGAATTCGTGTAATTCAGCCACTTGCTGATGGCCAACAGGTGATTGTATTGTGTCATCCCAGGCATCAGAGGGTACGAGGGTGGACTTGTTTTTCTCTCTTTTTCAACACGAGGTCAGGCAGAAATTAAAACAATGTCTTTCTATATTTATGGTGGTCTTTTTGAATGGTCTTTTCTCCCAAGCAGTAGACATAAAATTAGTCTGAAAAGAGTGTGTCTGGCTGTGTGGCCATGCAGAATGGCCCTTTATCGTAGCTGAGGACTCTGCTGAGAGCAATGGAATACTGGCTTTCTTATCAGAAAAGGAGTTTGAGCCTTCTCATGTTTCTGGAAGGTGCATATTAAGTCCTATTCAAGTTAAAATGATGGTCTTCATAACTTGAATCATTTTTTTTGTTGTTGTTCAAGTGTTTGAATCTTCTCCATGTCCCATTGTATCACCAGGTAGCCTTTTACTTTCTTTCTTTCTTTCTTTCTTTCTTTCTTTCTTTCTTTCTTTCTTTCTTTCTTTCCTTTTCTCTCTTGAGACAGGGTTTCTCTGTGCAGTCCCAGCTGTCCTTCAACTTGCTTTGTAGACCAGGCTGACCTTGAACTCACAGAGATCCATCTGCCTCTGCCTCCTGAGTGCTGGGACTAAAGGCATGTGGCAATATCTAGTATTTATATAGATGAAATCTTTATAGCGTTGTTAATATTAAATGTATCTCTCTACTGTGTGGGGGAGATATACTATATGTATAAAAATATGATCTCAGGGCTGAGGAGATGCCTCAGATGTTAAGAATACTTACTCCTTTTTCAGAGGACTCATGGTTGGGTCTCAAGACCCATATGATGGTTCACAACTCTTTGTAACTCCAGTTCCAGGGGATCTGATGTCCTCTTCTGACCTCTGTAGGCACCAGGGACATACATGGTATACATAGAGGCAAAATATTCATAAACACAAAATAAAAATATGCACATCCTTTAAAAAACTTAATTCTCATAATTTTTAAATATACTTGTGTTTTCCCCTTTATCCCAGGCTGACCTCAAACTCTCTAGGTAAGTGAGACTGACCTTGAGCTCCTGATCCTCTAGATTAACCTCTAATGTGCTGGGATTGCAGACACGTTCCACCATGTTCAGCCCAATATTTCCATTCTGAAGACAAGGAAATTTGCTACAGCATGGGGCATGAACTGGCAAATGATAGGGCAAGGTTCAGACTGTGCCCTTGGGCTGATTTTCATGCATAACAAAAGAAACAAAGGCCACACAATTAATTAGAGGCTAAAGTTGGACTGGAGATAAAGCTTTCTGCCATTGGCATTATTTTCACACAAGTATTTGTATCATAGGAAGTTGCTAGTGACCTCAGCCTATGTATTTCCTGTGTTTCCTATGAAAGCAGAGAAAGAGTTACTAATGGTACCACAGTTGTGACTATCCCCATCCTGGTCATAACGAAGGACACCACAGACCCAAGAAGGGAGAGGAGAGCTGCTGATCCCTGATACAGGCCAGGGGGTCACGGTGTGAGTATGTGTGTGTGTATGTGTGCTACCCAGGCAATGTGTGCCTTCAGCCATTGCCGATCCAGCTTATAACCCACATCAGCCTTCTGTCACTCTCTCCCTCCTTCTTTGCTGCTTCCTAACATTTTGGAGGTTCCAGACTTCCAAGAGTGGGAATTCTCATACTTCTATATACGTGGTCATTCCCTCAAGGATATGGAAAGGCAAGATTTCTGGCTTTCCCCTCCCCCCTCCCCCCAGAGTCTCTGGGTGAAAACCACCAGGGTACCTTGGGAAGGTTTGAACATGGGAGATGACAAATTACTGACTCTGCCAGCTGTTTGAAGAGCTCTGGTAAGGTGGCCGGAGAACTGCTTTAGTGATAGAGAACATGTCCTGCTTTTGTGGAGGACCCAAGATGGCTTCTTCCCAGCGCTCATGTCAGGGCGGCTCACAACTGCCTGTAACTCCAGGAAATCCAACACCTCTGGCTTCCATGTCGCCTGTGTTTACATACACATAGCTCTATATAGACACTTGAACGTAACAATGATAATAATAATAATAATAATAATAACAACAACAACAACAACAACAACAACAACTGTTCTTAAGAAGCTCTGATGAGCAGCTGGAAGGCAGGGGATGGGAGCTAACAACCAATTTGACAGTTCCATCAATTGATTAGAAACAATGCCTAGGACCAGAAGGAACTCTTGAAAGACTCAGACTGGGCACTGGCTACTGTGGGTGAGGTGCAAGCTGGTGCCTGAGCACACAGACCCGCTCTCATCTTTGGATCAGTGAACTTCATTTCCACTTCATAAAGGAACCCATCTTATTGATGCCCCCAGAGAGGGCACAGCCCTCCACCTCAGCTTTTCATTTGTTTGTTGGCAGAGACACATTTACCACATACTAAATGTAGATAGGCCCCCACTCAAGGGTCATGGAGAGAAGCTTATATGCCTTCTCATTAGCCTCCCCACCCCCAAAGACTTCAGAAGGCCAAGAGAGCTAGAGCAAAGGCTGTGCCCCTTACTGCCTGCACACAGTGAGATGATGTGCAGGAAGCCAGTTCCACATGAGGAGGCTCTGGCTCTTAATGTCTTCTAAAATGCTTGACTGGATGGATAGAAGTCCTTCTGTCATGTGCCTTTCCTCCCATGCCTCAGCAGAATGTACAAAGGAAATCTAACCCTTGCTCCGTAACCAAGGTAGGTGTTGCCCTGCACAGACACATTTTCTCTGTCCCCTGCTATGTGGCTCAGAGCTTCTCTGCATAGCTCAATACAACTGCTGTTTCACTTGTCACTTCTCAAGGTGTCTCCACGATGCCTCCTAATTTATTAGCTCACTGAAAATCTGACAAGAACAGCAGATATGTCAATGAGTCATGAACAAATGCAGCATCTAAATGTCTTCTCTAAAGGTGATGGGCACACTGCTCTGTGATGCTTAGACCATGGGTGTGGTCAAATTCCAGTTCAGACCATAAGAGAAAGAAGACCACATTTAGGAGAAAATGCAGGGGAAAGCTTAAAGCTATTTGGTTCCACATTGCTGGTGCCATCACACTAGGCTCAATCTGAATTTTATGCAAAAGACATAAACATTCGCAGTGTGCTGACATCATGGTTACTTGCAGGGAAATCTCACTGCAAAGGTACATAGATAAATTGGATGGAGGGATATAGATGCCTGACAAATGGGGTGTTCCACATTGTCGATTTCAAAAGCCAGCGTCAGCAGAAGCACTGTATATGTGGATGAGAGGAAGCAGTCTGATTGGATGGTGTGTTTGAAGACCTCCCTCTTCTCATCTCAGCCTTCCTCCTCCCCACTTCAGCTCACAGGCAGAACAAAACTAGCATATGTGGAGAAGCTTCCAGAGCCTAGATCTTGGGTGGTCAGTAGAGTCCTCTATTGTCAGTCTGCTGCGATGGCTGAGCTCCCCTTAAGTGCCTCCTTGGGCTTCAGCCTCCTGGTCCTCCTTATACCAGACCCCTGGACACCGTATGGATATGGATAGATTTACCACCATCTCGGTGAACTGATATCAATTTCCCTCACCTGGAAATGATCTGTGAGTCCATAAACAAAAAATAATATCTTTGAATACAAATGGAAATAGTCCCTGGTAAAATGTATATCCTTTATTGCTCGGGTCTTATGGAGTCACCCTCAGCTTGCAGCCAAGCGGACATAAAGTGGCGTATGAATTAATGACCTGATAAAATAGGTCTTGAAAGAGTGGCAGAGACATCATCACTAGAGGTCAACCAGGACAGTCCAGCCTCAGTGGTCTGCCATTGTAACAGTGAGTCTGCTAATAGAGAATGTGAAAGTAGGAGCTAGGTGAACTTGCTTCAGTCTGTGCAAAAGTTCCTCAAAAGCATGGATTCCCATGGAAGTCAAAGAAAGAAAACCGAAAATAGTAAATACCTAATATTTCTTTGTCTTATTGCTTATGTAACATTTAGCGTTACAACTCAGGCCAAAGGCAGGCATGGTGGCATGCACGTTTAATCCCAGCACTCAGGAGCCTGAGGCAGGCAGATCTCTATGAGTTTGTGGCCAGCTTGGTCTACAGAGAGTTCCAGGACAGCCAGAGCTATGTAGGGAGATTCTGTCTCAAAAACAAATGAACAAATACCTCAAACTAAAAGACATTATAGTTACTACCCAGGCACTCCATGGCAAGTGAACTGTAACATATTCCCCCCCTCTGTGTGTGTGTGTGTGTGTGTGTGTGTGTGTGTGTGTGTGTAGGTCAGAGGACAATTTTCAGGACTCAGTTCTCTCGTTCCATCATGTGAATCCTGGGGATCTAACTCAGGTTATCAGGTTTGACAGCGGATGCCTTTTCCTGCTGAGCCAACTCGCCATCTTGAACCTGTGTCCCACTGTTAATAGTGTTTATATCATTTGTCATGAATCAAGCGATTGTTTTGTGTTAAGTGTTTCATTCTATATTTCCTGTTTAATTCTTGCAACTAAATTCTGATTGTTAATATCACATACTACAGGTGAAGAGATTTATATTGAGAGACACTAGGTCATTGCCTAATACTGCAAGTACCAGAAAATCATGATTCTAGGCTCTTGGCAAACTCGAGAGCACTGCTCTTGCCTGCTGTTTCCTATAGAAAGCATGGTGTGGTTGGTCTGAGTAATACCCACGCATCAGAAAAGAGCTAAATTATTGCATAGAAGGCATTAAAGAACCCCTTGGAAGGCAAGTCGGAAGAACTTTTCTATCAGTATTTATCTCATATTATCACCCTAAATCCTCAGTCATGATATTAATATATGACTGTATTCCCATCACACATGGTCACGTGATCATGGCATAGGCACGCCCAGTTGTAGTATTCTCACCACAGCCCCCTCCCTCCATGACGTCATCCAATAATTATATGTCATTCTTTTCTCGCCACCCCACCCCTAGTTCTCCCACCTCCTTCAGTTATTTTTATTCTGAACCCCTAGATGGATAAAGCGGACTGGTCATACAAAAGTACTCTGAAACATTGACCCACCAAAAGAGGTCATAAAAGTAGAATTATATACTTAGCTCTTGGGGGCTTAGAGTAAAATGTGTAGTCAACAACATTGATGTCACCTGAGAGCCCAACAGAAACACAGGCTTAGTGTTCATCCCCACTGGATCGTAATCATTGCTGTGGCCCTCCTCCCCACCCCCAGAGAATTTTTGGCCCATGAACATTTGGGCAGCTTGGCCCTTTCTGTGCTGCAGCCATGATGTGACATAGGTCGGTCACTCCACAGGCTCATTCCAAGTTGGAAACAGGCAGAACCAACAGAAAGAAGACCCAGCTTGTACTCAACTCAAGGGCATGACAAGCCAAGAAGAGGCTTAGCAGCTTCGTCAACACAGAGAATGCCCGGGAAACCTAAAGCCAGCACACCCAGCCACACCATCAATGTGCACATGCAGTAAGTCCAACTTGGGAACAGTTAAGTAAAAGCCAGATGACCAAGGTCATGGAGGTTATTCAAGAGACAACATTAGAGAGAGCGTTCCTGAACAAATTGCATGAGTAGTGTATCCTTGAGGGATGAAAAAAAAAAAGCTCATTAAAAAGAAAGTCTCCATTTTAACAGCAATTTTGTTTATTTGGCTTAATTTTAAAACATCCTCATTCTCTTCTCTATGTCTGGCTTTCACTAGGGTCAGTAGATTTGTGAAAGAATTCAGTGCATTTGAAACTTCCAGTCAGCAAATGGTCAGACCTTTGTCTTCTGCCCCATTGTTTTCCAAACTGATGCGTAAAAATGCTTTGTTGCTTCCAGGCAAGAGCAGGCAGCCTTAACTTCCAGCCATTTCCTACTCTAAGATCACATCTGTTCTCCGCTTCCTTGGCCTCAGCTCTGCGAGCTCCCTGCTCCTCTGCCTTCTCCACCACTTAGCTGATAGCTGTTGATAATCCTTATGGTTATAATTCTTTCCGTATTGTCTAGGGAGGATGAGGAATTAATTGCACACTGCACCTTCCACATCGGAGTTGTTTAATATCATATCTGCACGCTAGTGTAACCTGCTAATTTAAAATCCAGTTCTTGAAGCAAAAATGTCATGCTTCCAGAGATTATAAGTAAATAGACACAGAAGAGCACAGGTATATTTCTGTCACCCTTCAAACATTCTGATATGGAGAAAGAAATAGTTTTTTGTTTGACTTTCAAAGGGCAACTGGTGCATAAATCAGGCTCATAGTCTTGTATTTTAAAAGCATTATCTTGGAAAACATTATGATATTATGAAGAACGGGCACTGTAAAGCCAAAGGCTGGGCCCTTCTCACAGTAGTTGACTGGCTAGTTTTCTTTTTTCTTTTTTTTTTCTTTTTAATTAATTTATTCAGATTACAACTCAATTGTTATCCCAGCACTTGTATCCTCCCATTCCTCCCTTTCTCCCACTTTCACCCTATTCCCCTCCCCTAAGTCTATGACCTAGGGGGATCTCCTCCCTCACTTTATGGTCATAGGCTATCAAATGTCATCTTGGTACCCTGCTTATTCTTTCTTTGAGCGCCACCAGGCTTCCCCACCAAGGGGAGGTCATCAAATATGGGGCACCAGAGTTCATGTCACAGTTAGTCCCTGCTCTCCACCCAATTGTGGAGAATGTCCTGTTCATTGGCTAGATCGAGTAGGAGTTCGGTGTTTACTACTTGTATTGTCTTTGGTTATTGCAATAGTTTGAACAGACCCCCCTGGACCATGATCCACCCATTACGATGTTCTTCTTATAGGTTTCTAAGATCCTCTGGATCCTTCTATTTCCCCGTCTCCTATATTTCTCTTACCAAGAGTCCCAGTGTGATGTCCTAGCATCTATCCCAATCTCCTGGTAAGTGAAGACTTTCATGGGACATGCCTTTTGGGCTAGTGCCCAATTATAAATGAGTATATACCATGTGAGTCTTTCTGCTTCTGGGTTAACTCATTCAGTATGATTGTTTCTAGTACTGGCTAGTTTTCTTTTTTTTTTTTTCCTCCTTTATTAATTTATTCTTGTTACATCTCAATGGTTATCCCATCCCTTGTATCCTCCCATTCTTCCCTCCCTCCCAATTTCCCCTTATTCCCCTCCCCTATGACTGTTCCTGAGGGGGATTACCTCCCCCTCTATATGCTCATAGGGTATCAAGTCTCTTCTTGGTAACTTGCTGTCCTTCCTCTGATTGCCACCAGGTCTCCCCGTCCAGGGGACATGGTCAAAGGTGAGGCACCAGAGTATGTGAGAAATTCATATCCCACTCTCCACTCTACTGTGGAGAGTCCATTGGCTAGATCTGGGTAGGGGCTTAAGGTTTACTGCCTGTATTGTCCTTGGCTGGCGCCTTAGTTTGAGCGGGACCCCTGGGCCCAAATCTGTCTATCATAATGTTCTACTTGTAGGCTTCTAGGACCCTCTGGGTCCTTCTACTTTGCCTTTCTCCCATGATTCTCTCATCTAGAGTCCCACTAGAATGTTCTCTCCTCTGTCTCAGTTTCCTGGTAAGTGAAGGCTTTCGTGGGACATGCCCCTTGGGCTAATATGCAGATATAAGTGAGTATATACCATTTGAGTCTTTCTGCTTCTGGGTTAACTCACTCATTATGATCATTTCTAGCTCAATCCATTTATCCACAAATTTCGGGAATTCCTTGTTTTTAATAGCTGAATAGTATTCCATAGTGTATATGTACCACAGTTTCTTTATCCATTCTTCTATTGAGGGACACTTAGGCTGTTTCCATGTTCTGGCTATTATGAATAAGGCTGCTATGAACATGGTTGAGCAAATTTTCTTGCTGTGTGCTGGAGCATCTTCTGGGTATATTCCAAGGAGTGGAATAGCTGGGTCTTGAGGAAGCCCTATTCCCATTTTTCTGAGATAGCACCAGATAGATTTCCAAAGTGGTTGTACTAGTTTGCATTCCCACCAGCAATGAAGGAGTGTTCCTCTCTCCCCACATCCTGGCCAGCATGTGGTGTCTGGCTAGTTTTCTTATCAGGCATTCTTGGTAGTAGAAGCATTTGTCATTTTACTTTACTTAACTTGGTAAAATGACATAACAGTCCTCTTTACACACAAAAAAACCCCTCAGTTCCTACTACTGGATTCTATACACACATATGTACATATATATGTACATGTATATATGTAATGTGTACACACACACACACACACACACACACACACACACATATATATTTCAGTTTTCAGGCTCAGGACAATTTTATTGTTAAGAGTATGAATGGCTAGAGAGCTGGCACCATGGGTAAAACACTTGCCACAAAAGCGTGAGGACCCAAGTTTGAGTCCTTGTAAGGCTGGTCGTGGTGGCATGCATCTATCACGTTATTCTCCAAACATGAGGGGGGGGGAGAGGAGAAGAGAGAATCCTCAGACTCTCACAGGTCTAGTATACATAGTGAGGAACAACGAAGCTGCCTCAAACAATGTGGAAGGCAGCCTCCACGCAAACACCACTGCGCGTACATACCAGACTCACAGGCATGAACAGACTCACACACAGAGGGGGTGTTAAATATTGTGAAGAAAACCTCGTACAAGGAATCACTTTCTTGGGCTTAAAAGTGGTGAGTTTTATTCTTAAAAGCAAAGACATCGTAAAGCTCTGTGACCATAAGATGTGGAGACAATGAAGGTCTCTTTTCAACCTTTAAATGGGGCAGTTTAGGTAAATTGCTTTCTAGTTATCAAAAGTGATGAGCATATCCACTTAAAAAGTCACTTTTACAAGTAAGAAAATGCAACCCGCCCGAAAACATTATGTAATTTTAATGTCAGCCACGAACAAGTAAGGTGAGACTGTAAGTTGTGTTTTAAAAAGCACCCGTCCCACCAAGTCATTTGGAAATTGTGAATACATGCTAACGATCTGACTTGTTGACACTGGCCATGGATTATTAATGGCTTGAGTTATGTGACGTTCAGGAGGAGTGGCAGGTGTGGTGTTTAGCTTTCGAGGATAAAAAGATGGACACTTTCCATATTGAAACATAAAAGAACTGTTGGAATGCTATCTCATTGGCTTGATTTGGTAACTAAAAGGGAAAGACTGAATATAAGAAAGATTGAGCCTCGGGGCCAGAGATGGCTGAGTAGTTAAGAGCACTGACTATTCTTTCAGAGGACCTGGTTTTGGCTCCAAGAACCCACATGGTGCCTCACAACCACCTATAACTCCAGATCTAGGGGGCCCAATGTCCTCTTTCATTCTCTGCAGCCACTTACATGCATGTGGTGCATAGGCATGCATGCAGGCAAACTACATATACATATAAAATAAATAAATACTAAAAAAAAAAAAAGAAAAGATAGAAAACTAAAGAGAAGAGAAGACACATGGCCGGAGAGGGACAAGCAGAGCCCGAGGGGCAGCGCACACACACCCTTCCTCCAGAGAAAGCATCATTTCTCTTTTCTGCTTACTCCACTCCCAGTTTGGGACAAAGGAATCAGGGCCCTCTTGGAGTCGTGGCCACCATGGTAGAGGATGTTCCTGAAGGATCCATTACAACCTTTGCTGACAGAAACTTCACACTTAAAGCCCCCAGCTGTCTCTTAGGACTTTGGTCTTTATGTTGAATTTGGAAGCAGGTGAATATTACAATGTGCACAATATTCTCTGAGATGTTACATGCCCTGTCATAGGTGCCAGGGAACAGGAAAACCTGTCACTGGAGATTTTGCTATGACCTTTGCCTGGTCCCATCTTAGGGAAGCCAGGTATGAGTTGAGAAAGTGCAGTTGTATGCAAATACTGACTGGTGGTTTTAAATAGGTGTGGCCCCGTAGACTCATGTGTGTGAATGCCGGCCATAGGGGGTGGCACTATTAGAAGGTATGGCCTTGTTACAGGGCGTGCGTTGCTGTGGAAGGGGGTTTTGAGGTCTCATATATGCTCAAGCTATGTTCAGTGTGGCACACCGTATCTCCTTACTGCCTATGGATCAAGATGTAGAACTCTCAGCTCCGTCTCCAGCACCATGTCAGCCTATGTGCTGCCATGCTTCCCACCATGATGACGATGGACTAAACCTCTGAAATTGTAAGGTAGCCCCAATTAAATGTTTCCCTCTATGAGAGTTGCCTTGGTGGTCATGGTGTCTCTTCACAGCAATAGGACCCTAACTAAGACACCGACACAGTTATTAGAACTTAAGAGTGTGATTCTGTCTGGGGATCCAGCTCCTCTGTTGCTGGTTTCCGCATCCTTTGTGGGTCATTTAGAAAGGGACTTTGTCTAGTTGGAGAGCTATGATTGGTGACAAGGGCCTTGTAGAGCTGCCTTGTGTAAATGCGTTCTCCTCCATTGATTGCTCATCTTCACCCACACATCATTGATGCTAGAACAGAAAGCCCTTCGGAGCTGAGTTAGTCCAGCCTTTATTTTTAACTGATGAAGAAATAGAGCCCCGGAGGTGTATAAGGAGCTCTCCAAAAGCCTGGGCTAGAACCAAGGCTTCCTGTCACAGCATTCTGTCTTCCTGTCTGCTCACCATGTGGTTCAACAATGATTTATTTTTAGCCATATTTAATCTGCCAGGACCTGGTCTAAACCTTAGGCTTTCTAAGATAAGACACATGTGACCTCTCTTCAGGAGGAACCCATAGTCCACGGAGGAGACAGGGGATTCTTTGGTAGCATAATTTATAATTTAAAAACATTAGATGGTGATCCCCACAGGGATAGCGATACAGTGGAAGAGCACCTGGGCTTTATTAGGAGTAATAAGGGAGGTTGAAAGGATGGGGGGTGGCGCGGGGGGGCTGAGCAGGGCCCCTCACAGTGCTGCAGCCAAAACAGCACCACCACAGAGATTCCTGTGGCCCTCTGCTGAGAAGCAGCAGCTACCACTCCACTTTTAGGGGTCCTCTATGGACAAGCAGGGAGGTGTTCACCTTTTCTTCGGCACCTCATTTCTCTTGAAATTACGATGAAAAGATGCTGTGAGCGTGTATTGAATTGTCCTTTTTCTATTTCTATTTCATCAAGTGAAAGATTGACCTAAACCGTTTGGCCAGGGAGAAATAGAAAAGCCAGTTCCAGTTTGAATTGCTCTAATCTGATTCAGTCAATTCCTGCTCGTGATTGCAGCAATTTTTGGAAACTCTGTGAGTTGGGAGATGGGAGTGTAGTGCACAGAATGAGCTCTGACTTTACTAACCACTATCCCAGTAGCCTGGAAGGCCCCGCTGAAAACCACAAAATGAATGAGATACTGAGTGAAAACTGGACTGAGACTCCAACCTCTTATGTTCTTGACAACTTTAGCCTTCAAACCCCTAATGACAGGCAGAGCGTGTGCCTCTGTATGGCTCTCTAACTCCAAGTGGAAGGGGGAAGTGAGGTATTGGGCTGGAAGTCCCGTACTACAAGGAGCAGATGAATAAGGAGGTGAGAGAGGGCAGAGAAGAGATCAGCATGGAAGGCTGATTCAGGACCCCTGCTCTCCTCCGAGGAGCGAGGAATCAAACAGCGATGGCCGAGTGCCGTCTAAGTACAGAGCATTCTGCCCAGTACTTTAGAGACTCAGAGAGAAAAAAAGACATGGTTCTTCCCCCCCCCACAAAGAACTGTGCATGTGATGAAGTCTCATGGCATAGACAGTAGAACTCTTCTATGTCTTTAGTAAACATGTTACTATTGACAAGGTTTTGGTGTGTGTAATCGAGGGTGCTACCTGACAGGTCCATCATGAGATTTAATGAGACAGTCTGTGTAAGACAATGCCAGACATTTCATAATGCTCAGTGAATATTAGCTGCCATCATCAACATCACCGCCACCATCATCACCATCACCACCACCAAAATCATCACCACCATCACCACAAACAGCACCACCACCATCATCACCATTACCACCACCAAAATCATCACCACCATCATCACCATCAACACCACCAACATCACCACCATGACCATCCTCATCATTATCTAGAGGGAGTTAGCTCTGACATATAAGCACTGATGTCTGTGCTGACATTTCCATGTGGACCCTTAATAGTCAGATCAAACTTAGCATGTCCCCAATTGGAAGTCCTGATGGTTTATTTCCCTGGGTCCAGCCTTACCTTGCATCTGATTAAATGGTAATAATAGCTATATGTTACTTTTCATCACCTAGACTAAATACTCTGGCAGAAATAGCTGCACGGAGGGAAAGTTGGGGAGTTTTAGTTTATTGCAGACAGAAAGGCATGGCAGAGTTCATGGCGGAAGGAGCATGTGGCAGAGATTCTTGTGCATCTTAATGGACCAGAAAGCAGAAAGTCTGAGCCAGACACAAAATTGATCAGGACCTTCAGAGTCTCGCCAGCCCAGCTAACCTTCAAAGCTCTGTAGCTGTCAAAATGGCAGCATACTCTGGGGACGAAGCACTCAAGCCATGAACTTACTGGGCTGGGGATGGGGTGCGATGATGCTCTAGAGTCACGCTGTAGCAGCTTCTGTAAGCCACTCAAGTCAAGTCAGCAACTCAGGAGACATCGTTTTCTTTCCTTTATCGCATCCCTAACTTCCAGCCAACCAGTAATCTTTGTGCTGTTTCCAAAAATACTGTAAAATCACCTCCTTCTTTAAGACTGCAGTCAAGGCACCGTGGACCACTGGACCGTTCATCCTCCTGCAATTAAAACCTCCTATAATGGGAACTCCCACCTGATTCTCCAGGGTGCCAAGCCCCCTTTTGCCTGATGATCTCTGAATTCAGTTTTTATCTAGAGGAAACAGTCTTTCTCAACTCTTTTGCTTTCTCAGTTTTTCAAATCAGGTCTCTGTTCAAATGTCATTTTTATAAAGATTCCCCTGGCGGTGCCTCCCCCCCCCCCCCCCGCCCAGTTCCATTCCAACTTCTTCCATCCCTTTTCTTGTTTTAGAACATCTTCAGGGGTACTTTGTGGGGTCAGAGAAGTGAAGGACCTCAAAGGCTGTGTTTAGGAAAAGTCTTGGGAATGGCTTACCTTACTCCTGCATACGTCTCTAGCTAGAGTTCGTTCTCATACTTCTTTCTGTAAAGAAGGCCATGGGGGTATTTTTGCTCAGGAAAATGAAAATGTCACTGACTTCCGCATCACAAGGAGTCTTAAGTGTGTGACTTCGTCCAGATGTTTTGTGACTCCAGACTCCTCAGTCTTCCCTCTCCATCCCAGGTTTCCCTTTCTTTGCCCAAATTCTTGGGGAGACGATCTCTCTCTGTGTTTCCTCTTATGGTGCGACAGTAGCTGGAAGCTGCGGTCGAAGTTTGTTCACTCAGTTGGGTCCGTTTCCATCACTTACAAAGGGCGTGTGACCCCTTGCAGACCGCAGACCGATGCTGAGCTCTCCATCTTTGAACTTGAGGCCTGGGCTGGGAGCCCTGGAAGCCATATTGGCTCAACATTGAGGTAGGCGCTAACCGTGAAAGGTCTCTTATTGAAAACAAGAAGAGTAGATGACAGGGTTTGAAAATAGTTACAGCTTCTATTATTTAGCATCCAACTATATACAACTCCAAACACTCTCCAAGTGACCACATTTTCCTCTTAAATTATTCCTAGAAGAATTGGCCTCTGTCAGAGCATAGTGTGCAGCCACCACAGTACTCATAAGTACGTGGAAATGCATGGCTCTTTGCTTCATTTTACTTTAGCCTGAATTTTCTTTCACCAAGAATAAATGTACCTGGCTTCATTCTCGTAAAGTAATAGGTACTGTACGAGTTGCTAGCTGTAACAGTCAGCTGGGACTTCCAGTGTATGAACTCAACCTACCTCTCCTGAGTTCATAGAAAATTCAGTGATGTTTTAGAGGGACATACACTAACTAACGTAATGGAAGAACAAGATCCTTGGAGGAGATAAATTCAAGAATGTAGGAGTCACGTTTCTTTTGACATCATCCAGAGTGATGATGGCCAGGAAGTAGCCAGAGCCCAAGGATGAAGGTAAGTGAGTCAGACATAGCTGGATGCCTAAATCAGCTTGAGGGAGCCTTGGAGAACGAGAGTAAAATGACAGAATCTTTATTGAGAAATAAGGAAGAAAGCAACTGTTCCTCTGGTACAGAAAAATAAGAGTCATGCTAAAGAAACTGTCACCATTGAAAACATTACAAGGGAAGGATGGCTCTGTTGAGAGCACTAGGTTGTGGCCATAGAGAGTCTGTAAAGAACATTCTTAGATTAAGATGGTCCACACAGAGCCAGTTTTTTTTAAAATCATGATTTCAGTTGTGTCTGTCAACCAGAAATTTCTTTGGTAAACCAATAAAAAAGAAATGTGTGTTGATATCTGTGGTGACCAGCCCTGTATGGAGTTCAGCAGATACAATATGATCAAACCAAACACAGCGTTTATCCCTGTGGAGTTTACAATCAAGAAGAAGAGCTTGGATCTCAGACTTCCCTCAAAGGCCCCTGTGTTAAAGACTTAGTCTTCAGTGTGACTCTGAGGAGTAGTGAAACTTCATAAGAGATGGGGATGTGTAGAAGATTTTATGTCACAGGAACATGCCGTTGAAGGAAATGTTTTTTACATTGTCTCTTCCTGTTTCCCTACCTGGCTACAAGGTGAGCAGAGTTGTTTTTCATAGTCTCACTGTTATGATATACTCTTTCACCATAGGCCACAAGTAAACACAGACTGAAACTCCAAAATAGAGGAGCCAAAGGGAAACTTTGGCTGCCTCAAGTATTTGTTACAAGTAATGGAAAGCTGATGAACACAAGAAGAGAGACAAAGTCGTCACATATAATATCAACATAGATGTTTGGTAATAAGAGTTTGCATTTGGAATATAAGATAGAGTTCTGGCTCATTCTGTGTCAGAAGGCTAAGAAGACTATAATTGCCACTCCCCTGGTTGATGCTTATGGGTAACCACTACAGTGGTGGAGCTTTAGAAATATACTGCTCCACTGTTTTCAGGGTCACCCTGAGTGGAAGGGCACTGAATAATGGTCCCAACTGCTTGTCCCAGCAGGGAAGCTGTAGAGCTGCCCCAGTGAAGGCTCAGGAGATCCATGCATGAGAGCAAAGTCTTGGGCCATGCATCTGGCGATTGTGGCAGGGTCTACCCTGAAGTAGCAAGGCAGGCATGTACATCAGTGGACAGCACAGAAACAAGCCCACTTGGGAAATGCTAATGAAGCACGCGGGCAGGTAGAATGACCCACACCGTGGCTGTGTGGATGGGATGTGGAAGAGATGAATGCGATTTATAAATGGGATGGGCTAGAAGAGATAAGCAACTGGGTCTAAGTTCTATGCTTGGCAGGTGACCAGAGCGAGCTCTGCTAGACAGATCAAACAGGAATCTCATCAGACTCAGAAAGAGAGGGAAAGTCCACTTTTCATAATAGTGAGTACAGATCAGAACTGGTGGAAAGAGGTCTGGATACCGTACCAGGATGTCAGACACTATTGCTTATTTTTCTTGTTACTATAATAAAATGCCTAAGATATATAACAATATAAATTAAGAAGGAGCTGTATTGAGCTTTCTGAGTGGTCAGCCTCAGTGTTGCTAGGCTCCTTGGGAAGTGAGAACCTCATGATGGTGGGGCTACCACACCATGCCTCAGATGCCATGGGAGCCTCTTCACCTCATGCTGGACAGGAAGCAGAGAGAAATCAAATAGAAAAGGCCAGAGGGGAAGGTGCCCTACTTCTCTGACTTGGACTCAACTCAAGTTTCTACAATCTGTTAAAATAGTGCCACCAGCTGAGAGCCAAGCATCCAACATGTGAGCACAGGCGGATTCTGTGGGAAACATTTTACCTTCAACCCAAAGCATAGATCATAGCTTCAAACATCCTGTCTCTCTAGCACACATCATGACCAAGTTGAGAGGACCTGGCCTTGCTGACCTGCAGATGGGGTTGGACGGAGTCATCATGGCCAGGGGAGAGGTACAGAAACTGTGTCCCAGAGCTGGGACTGGACCAGTCTTTGAAATGCTCTCTTCACCAAAGAATTTTGGCCTAGGCCAGCCATCATTCCTAGTAGGTGTGAAGGAATCTGGTGACAACCCTTCTCTTGTGCCATCATCAGAGAATCCGGGCAGGCGTGTGGAGTCACTAAGCTAAATGGCCTGACATATTATTGCAGTGCAGCAGTAACCTTAAGTCTTTAAGCCTTTCTGCTCTCGTTTTAGTATTTTAAGATATTTTGCAAAACACAAATTTAGCAATGAGATATACTGCCTAGTATGTTACATATGAAACCATTTGCTAGCTCCCTCAGTCAGGCAAGATTGCAAGCTCCTCAAGAGCAAGGTCTCTGTTTTTGTTTACTACTGGGTCCCCAGAACCTAGTAGGATGTATATAGTTGATGTTCAGCATGGTTGTTGAGTGAATAGATTTAAATAAATGAATAAGCAAGTAAGCACTTGTTCTGTTAGATTTTCTCTAGCTCTACTCTTTCCATACATTTTTACCATGTTAAATAACTCATAGGTTTATGCTAAGTTACCTAGTGTCCTCTGGATATTGTAGGTAAATAATGCCTAATTCTTCCTGGGCACCAAATGGTTATTCCTTCATCCTCTTTGCTGTTCTTTGAGTAGTTCAGATTTTTATGTCAAATCAAAGTTTAGCCTTTAATTTTTCATGCAGGAAATGAAAAATGACCTTGTTTGCCTGTATTTAGAATGAATAGAATCAATTTTACTTCATAGAAAAGGTATTATTTCCCCCCATTAAAATGGATATAATAAATTAACTAAAGTTAACAAGAATACCTAAAGTGTGCCTGTCAGTATTTTAAGTCCTTAATATATATCCTGTCCTTTTTCTAATAAGTGCCTGTGGTGCTATATTGTTTTTGTTATGATTGTCACTATTCTTAGTCTCATTTTGCCTTTGGAGAAATTGGTATACAGAGACACTAAAGCAAAGTAGCTTACTTAGGGTCATACTGCTTGGAAGTGGGGAAGAAGGGAGATTTTGGCTAGGTTTTAAATAAATAGCTGAAGATCTAAAAAAAATAGCTACAAGACTGAGTTTTCATAAAGCTAGCTACCCAATGCATTATGACCATCATGTTAAAATGTGCATTAGATACTATACAAAAACAAACAAACAACCATTCTTCATTGAGCCATGTGTTTTCTGTTTGTTCCTTTTTATTTTCACTTCTAAAAAGAACAACATGGACCCCTTGCTAAGGATGGTCTCTTTAAGTGCTGTTTTAAAAAAGAGCAGAAATAAATGCACATATCCTGGGTTACACACGCTGACTTGAACCTTTGGCACTGGAACTAGAGCATTCTGTCATAGAACGCTAACACCTGTTATAAACGTGCATACTGTCAAAGGGACAAAACCACTGACACTCTACAACATGTCTGTCTGTTGTCCATCACTGAGTACACTGGTATAAACGGAGATTAAAAAAAAAAAAGGTAAGGAAAAAAGGCGAACAAAAGGAGCAGTGACTCACTGTATTTTCTGTTTAAAACCAAACACAACAAAGACCCATTTTGTTGTGGACTAACATCTTAAAAATACATCGTTTGTACACAAGAAAGCCAAACTGAGTGTACAGAGACCCAAACATGAGTGATGAAAAACACATCCCTAACTCTGCTTTTCTATGGTACTTATGGGAGCTACTTGTCTTCGCTTGTCCTAAGAAAGTTTCAGACTTCATCACCAGGTACTGAGGAAACAGTGCAGCCATAAAGCAGAGCTTTTCCCACCCAGGGATGTATAAGCCAACATCGCCACAGTTCATACAAATAGTCTCCATAAATGCTTACCCTACTTTCTCCATTTTAAACAACTGGATACCTTTTAAAGGTACAGCAGTAAATACCATGTAATTCTTCAATTTCTAGATGAGTAAAAGATAGGTATATTGACCACCACCCAGGCTTCTTGGGAGCATCAAATGCAAAACACTTAGAGTAGGATCTGATGCCTATGTAGCAATTGTTGGCCTTGTCCACCTATCAACCCCTATAGGGACCCCAAGTCCTGTAGGGAAGATAAACACAATGCAAATGCCATACGTACACACGTATGCACAGATGTGGGTATAAATAAATATGGATGGGTAGACTGGACTTAGCGGGAGAAGTTAGGAAAGATGAACCAAAGCTGACATCATCAAGTGAGGCCTATTCTGTGACCATCCCAAGCAGGGTGAGAGAGTGCAGGCTGTAGCTGCCCTTTAGCTGACCTGATGCAGAATCTCTGTGTAGCGGAAGGATGGCGGCTGACATTTGTGCAGTGCTCACTATGCAGAAAGGCATATTTGAATGTTTGCCGATCCCTGCCAGGCAGGTTCTGTTATCCATATTTAGGAGATGTAGCAATGGGAGCCTGGGGAGGCCAGGTGCTTGTCTGGGGACCTCAGCTGGCTAATGTACACGAAGGAGCCCATACCCTGAGTGATTCTGCAGTACCATGCATGAGAACCTCGACATTGCTGCCTGGGTGAGAGGGAATGGGTCATGAAACATCCTGCTCTCTAAGGCTTTTCATGAAGTGCAAGGCGTCATCAGACAGAAACTCTGGTAATTTTTTTTAAAACTATGTAATTAGAAATCTTTTCGAAGATTTTTTTTTCTTTTTAAATTCCATTCATTTGCTGGATAATTTTCCTGAGCTAGCTCTAATAACACCATTTTAGTATAATTACTTGAGATACAGGAGCCTAAGATAGAATTCTTAAGAACACCATCTGATTGATGCAGGGTAATTTTGCAGTGCAGTTATAGATTTAAAATAAATCCTCATTGTCATATCCATTAACACTCAAGGCTTTTGTGTAGGGTGGTTGTCTGTTTCTTCATTCACTGGCCTGATTCATTCATTCACTCAACAAACACATCCTGTGAGCCTATCCAGGGTTTGTTCTGAAGTAGCACGACAGCTTCCATCTTGCATGGATATCAGCCCCTCACCTCCCTAGCTGAGAAAGCAGGATTCAGGGGACCGGAAGAAAGGCTAAG
The DNA here is from genome assembly GCF_964271855.1 of Acomys minous. NCBI lineage: Eukaryota > Metazoa > Chordata > Mammalia > Rodentia > Muridae > Acomys > Acomys minous. Next base: position 35,988,700 of record NC_140484.1, on the reverse strand, counting down.
TCCCCAGTAAGAGGAAGGCGCCATCAGTAGTGGGTAGAACTCATTTGAGACTGATGTGGACGAGGCTAGAAAGAGAGAAGGCCGTGTGAGAGCGGAGCGTAATTCCTGAAGAGGTTGTGGCACTGCGACAGTGTCCCCCTCACTTCACTACGAAAGAGGCAGGGCTGGAAGAAGGAGGAAAGTTATGATTGGAAGCACCTGAGCTGAGGTGAGAGGGGCAAGAGGCAGAGGCATCGAGCGGGCACGTCTGTACACTTCCTAGGCTCTTAACATTTCCATCTCAGTATCTGAATCTCATGGGTGGAGAGCCACTGGCACCGAGAGAGGGAAGACTGTCTGCGCTGCGGTAGGAATTGGGAGTGTGTAAGACCTGACTTCTTGTGTGGACCCCCACACTGCCAAAGGAGGGACTGAGCTCTGCAAGAGTTGCCACTGTTAGCCTATCTCACTGTCTGGTCCTTTAAGTCTGCAAACACATCGTGCCTCCCCTTACTATGTTAGACACTGGTTAGCTGTCCATGGAGTCTCAGACTATGTTTGCCCATTTGCTAGGGGGGAAAAATTAGCTTTTTTCCCATCATACCTGTAGAATGACTGAAGCAAGGACATTGGCCTTCTGTAGGAGTCACCTGGAACAATGCCATGATTCACCCGGTCCTAGTAGGACCACTGGTATATTGGCTCTCAACCCAGGACTCTGTCAACAACTATACTATGCTGGGCTGTTCCACATAGACAGGTCTCCATCCTGCTCACTGTCTTCAGGCAGATTCTGAAAAAATCATGCCCTGGTCCTTATTCCTCAGATCACCCCTCAAGGAGACTAAGGCCCAGTAACTGGGGAGACGTGGAAGAGTCGCACATTAGAAAGAAGCAGTGCAGGTAGGAAGTGGATTTGGGTCTTCTCTTCTCTGTGGGAGGAGGGATTTGAATTCATATCTGCTTTCTAAGCCTGTTCCCCCTCCTCCCCCAGGGCATTGGCATGAAGGAATGGTCTTGCTGGAGAAGCGTTCCCCCATCATTTAATAGTTCCGGGGCGCCTACCATGTACTGCTGTTTTCTCTAATGGTTATGGCAATACAAGAAAGTAGCTTCTTGTATTGGAACCAAATTTCAAAGGGGAGAATACAATTGTCCTTGAAGCATGGGAGTTTCCAACAGTCAGCCCCACCATAGCACACCTGAAGACTGTGTGCCTCCTTAACAAAATAATTGGTGCTTTTGTACCACAAAGCTGTTTTTGAAGGAGACAGGCGTTTGTTGTCCGAGTTCCCCATCTACTGACCCACTCTCCCTGCCCCTTTGTCTTCGTCATCCATCCTTAGAGACATGTGCTAGCTACACTAAGTATTCTGAATGTGCCATAGATAAATATCAGGGATGTTTTCTCAGCGAGCCTCTTCGTGACTGATCTTAGTTTCACTTGCAACAGAAATAATAGCAGTGGCCTGGCAAACATATAATCTAAGGTGGAGACATATAAACTAACGTAGAGAAATTGCAGGGCAGGGTTAAGGCAGATGCATTTTTGACACTCTTTGCCATTTTAAACGGTGTGCTGGGAGCCCGAGTTTGATTTAGGTCAGATATCCCAAAAAATAACAAAGCCAGAAAGTGTGCGGAGATGATATCATTCGCAGGGTTGTATAGGTAGCACCACCAATTGGGGTCATCTTTGATCTCTGTCCCCTGCTGCTAAGAAAATGCAATATCATTTATAAGTTATATAAGATGTCCGAGGCTCAAAGAGGCATGTCAAAGACAGACCCGGGTCAGAATACCTATCAGGTATCTGTCAAATAATCCAGCTATTCAGTGTGGAGACAACCACTGAGCTCACAGTGGGTCTTCCTATGGAGCTGCTGAGGTGACACCGAGGGGACACCGAGAGATACTTGGAGCTTCTTTAGTGGAGAGTGGGAAGGTACTTTCTGTAGCCTGCAGGCATCTGTAGGCTCAATCCCTGTGTCCCATGGAATGCCATTCACTGGCCTGAAAAGCATTTCACGCTTTTTAGTTTCCCAAAGGAGACCCATCAGCAAGTTTCCTACAGAACAAAATAACTGAGCCCTGGTGAGACTTCCCTCGGAGTCCTGTCCAATCAGATGCTGTCAGACCACTGCAGGGAGGGATTTGGAGCCTTGCTGGAATAATGCACTACTGATAACTACCAATAGGATTAATTTTTTTTATGGTGCTGAGGATTAAAATCAGGGCCTCACTGTACTAAGCACATGCACTCCCATGGCACCACATACTGAGCCCACCAACAATGCATTAGTACTGGCCAAGAGAATGGGCAGTGCCTCTCATACTCCCCGTATACCCTTCTGGCTAAGTTTGCCTTCCCTTTTGGATATCTGGTCTCTGTCTTGAGTTCAGGCTCTGCTGCTCTGGTCAGCATAAAGGTTTCTAAGCCTTCATCTGAAGAAGGGACTTGGTGTGTGACGATGCACTCAGTGTTCTTACACCAAAGATGTCCATGTTGTGTGCCCTAAGTGGACATCTCAACTTATCACAGCACCTATTTCAGAATGAAACCCAAATCCAGGCTGGGAATCTGCTTCAAAGGCGCTTGGCCGCTGCAGTGAATCAACAGGGCTTGGCAAAGCCAAAGGATGCTGTCCAGGCATTTAAAATGAGTTCCTCAAGGACAGAAGGCCAGCGATGGGACTCTTTACATGGCTATCTTTGTTGTCCTGGGAAGGTCAGCTGTCAAGTTTTTGTTTGCATTTTGAGAATGGTTTTAGTGGGCAGACATAGGTATATTTTTAAGAAGTAAGAAGAAAAATCCATCTACGACTACACATAATCATCACAGCTGTGAGCTAAATGCTGTCTGATCCAGCTAGGTGTGTTCACAGCTATAAAAACTACTCCTGCGTTTAATTGGCTTTTTGAGAGCTGGGATAAAATGTGCAAGTATCTAATTAGATCTATTTCCAAATTGGGTTTTCTTTTTCTCTCCTAAAGACACACACACACACACACACACACACACACACACACACACACGCATGCACATACATACTCACACATGCACACACACATACATGTTGTCCTCCCGCCTTGCTTTCACTTATGGCATATTTATAAGAGGTCGGACAGCGTGCACATTTGGCATCTACCACTTTGTGTGCACAATAATAGCATTGATGAGGTGCTTAAAAACACTGGTTTAAAAATTATACTGCCTGGGTTTAATTCCCCAACCTTTCCCACTTGAGCCATCTGACCCTGGCCAATTTATTCAATTCTTTGAAACCTCAAAGTACTTAGCAGTAATATAAGTCTAAACCCAGGCTTGGGCTAGTGTGAAGATGAGAATGCTATTACATGGACAGCCATAAAATATACCCCCTATCTACCTTTTAACTGAAGAATTAAAGTAGAGAAAGGATTTAACAGAAAAATACAAACATTCCTTCTATAGTTGAAGTCTGCATGAAGCACAAGATTATGAATAGGAAATCTCTAACCAGAATATGATGTTATGATTTGGGTCTGAAATATCCTGCAGATGCTGTGTACTGTGGCTTAGCCACCAGCCTTTGGCGCTATTGGGAGGTAGTGAAATCTTTAATTCACTGGGAACATCCTTGAAGAGGATACTGAGACCTTGGTCCCCCCACCTTTGTTTCCTGGCCACTGTGTCCCTGTCTCCTCTCCCCCACCTCCCCAACAGGATATTCTGCCTCTTATGGCTCCAGGACAACCAATTGAGTCAAGGGACTGTGACTGCAGCTCCTGACAACATAAAGCTAAATCAATCTTTCTTCTTTCTAGTAGGTCATCTAGGGTATTTTTCACAGAAACTGGCAGCTGCCTAACAAATGGTGTCCCTTTTTTGTCGCCTTCAGTGATACTGACCTTCTAGGACACAGAACTCAATTATTGCTGGGAACTCCATGTCCTAATCCACTTTTGTCCACTGAAAGAATGGTTTTCTATAAAGCTACATTTGACCAAACATTTCTTATTCACACCCAGCGACCCGGCATCCACACATCTGTCTATGGAAGGAACATTCAGTGCTTTGTAAGAGCCAATGAAATGCTCTGTGCTGAGTGCAATGTGTGCGTGTACACAAAGACAATGCCCTTGTCCTCACAGAGCCATGTATTTAAAGTTTGCAGTTTCCATAAAATGGTTGGTTTCTAACGCAAATCTTATAGCACACAGACTGTATGTGCTAAGTGGGCTGTGTCTGCAAGGGGACAGAGCAGGGATGACACCAATGTTGTCCAGGGTAGGTGTCTTCAAACCCACCACATCTCCCCAGCCTTCTGTATAATATTCCAACAGTGAACAATGATTGGTTAAAATATGAATAAAAAACACTTTAGAAGCTGCAACTTTGTATTTGAAGAACCCAAATAGTGTGTTTGCTTTCAATCAGATCACAATCTCAAGGCCACTTTCTACCCACAGTTCTGAGCAGAATTCCCAGGAGAAATCCGTGAAGGTGAAATGACTCCAGAACCCTCCAAATGTATGAGTTGAACCTCAAAAGATGATTAAAATCTTGACCTTAGATGCCTCAGCCCCCTTTCCCCCGCTGGGGAGCCATGGTGTGGTAGTTGTGCCTTCTGGGGGTGGTTGGGTCTGATTTCGTGTTCCAGAGAGCTTGCCTGGTGAGCACAGAAGGGGCCCTGGGTCTCTATTTCTTATGCCATGGTGGGTCTGGCCAGGCTGTCTCACCACAGCGCCTGTGATGCTCTCACTTTGCTTGATTTAATTTCTCACTCTAGAGGGAGAAACTGCAATCAATGTTTGTTAATTGGCCCAGACTCCTTTAGCAGGTACTTCCAGCACGACAAAGCTCAAGTGCTTTTTGTTAGATTAGCTAAGAGATGCAGAAGAGGGTGTTGCTAGTCCCCCGAGACAAAGGAGGCCAGTGTGGGTTCTGGTACTTGCCCATGCTGCTGCCACATAGGAAGAAGTCCAAAGTTGTCAATTCCAACAGGGTAGCCTTAGCCACCTCTCAGGACCTGTTATGAATCATATAAAATACAAAGAATTTCAGTTAAATAAAACATTCCCTAGAATAGTTAGCTAGATAGTTTTATACTTGACCTTAGCTGACAGGCCAAGCAGAGATAGTCGGGTGATTTTAGGTAACTAAAGAATGAGCATTGCTTAGCTACTAGTAGCTACTAGATTATCTCTATTTCTTCTGCCCATATTCCAGTCACCTCAGGTGTATACAGCAGTATACAATAATGCTGTGATTTCAAATTTCATTTGAATAATCCAGATACAGTTACACACTCTTATAATTCCAACATCAAAACTCTGAGCAGAATTGGGAGTTTGAAACAATCCTGTAATGTATAATCCCGTTTCATAATAATAATAATAATAATAATAATAATAATAATAATAATAATAATAATAGTTGTTATCATGAATTTATTATCATTTAATTGAAAAACATTTCCTCATGCTGTTTCTTCACATTCAGGCTGTCTACAGCTCCTTAACTGTCTTATCCTGATGGTCCTGACTGGTCCATGTTCTTCCCAAAGCTTACTCACTCTGTTTCACCCTTCCTCTCTGCATCAAGTGTGTCAGAGTGGGTCCTCATTAGAAAATAAGAAAGCATGAAGACTTTGCATGGTACAGGGTTGGTCCCTCCAGGGCTCCCCAACCCTGCCTTTCTCCCCTTCCTACAGCTTTATAATCAGTCTAAATATTTCATGTTTTCTTAGACTGAGTTTCCTCTTTACTCATACAAAAATAAATTAAGATTCTTATAAATATGTTTCTTGTGCCCTAAAATAAGGGTAAAACAAGCATGCTGCCTTCTAAAGACTGAGTGATCCTTTATGCTGGCTAAGCTAAGCTCTCATTCCCCAGAAACCTCCGGAGGTCCCTTCCTCCGAGTTCAATAAGAGACGTCTATTTATTTTGTTGCAGATTATCTCTATAAACATGACATTTTTAAAAAGTGTTAACTTACTAATCTGCTGACTTTCATTTTCTTTTTTATATTTTTTATTTATTCCCTCTCTATTCTAATCATAGGCCCTCCCTCATCTCTCCCCAGTCCCACCTTCCTTCCCTCCCTCTTTTCCTCTCTCCCCTTCCCTATTCCTCAGATAAGGGGAACCCCCTCCTCCCCAACCTGCAGCAGCAGCCTATCAACTCACATCAGGACTGAGCACATCCTCTTTCCCCGTGGCCTAGTAAGACAGACCCACCAGGAGGAAGTGATCAAAAAGCAGGCAACAGAGTCCATGTCAGAGACAGCCCCTCTCTCCTTTCTGGAGGACCCACATGATGACCACTGGCTACATATGAATAAGGAGCCTAGGTCGAATTTGTGCATGGTCCTTGGTTAGTACATCAGTCTCTGTGAGTTCCCCTGGACCCAAGTTACTTGGCTCTCTTGGTCTTCTTGTGGAGCTCCTGTCCCCCTCCGGGTCCTTCCCCCAACTCTTCCACAAGACTCCCTGTGCTCTGCCCAATGTTTGGCTGTGAGTCTCCCGCAGGGTAGGAGAATGCGTGTGGAGAGAAATGAGGGTAGAGATCAGATGTAGGGAGAGGAGGCAGGAAGACGGAGGGCTTGAACAGAGAAGAGGAAACACTGACCGCGGTATCTCTGAGACAAGTTGGAGCCCTACAACAGGGTAGGCTCCTGGGAGGAGCCAACTGCTGACACTTCTAATGACACTCTGCTATGCTTGCGTAGGGGAGCCTGGTATAGCTGTCCTCCGAGAGCCTCCACCCAGCAGTAGATCTGACCTCCATTTTTAACACCGAGTGAAGCATGCATAATCATTAGTTAAGGAAAAGTATATACAAGCAAATGTTTGCCCTTAAGATGGAAGGCAGGGTGAAATCGTGTTTAGAGAGGTCATGGTCATTGTGCAGAAGGATGAGGTTCTGTGTTGATGGTTTGTAACGTTTAGCCAACTCATGATTATTCTGGCAGATTTTTGAGCCTTGTGCCTCACATCAGACAAATATAAATGCAGACATCGCTTACCCAGTAACAGAGGCTGAGTCACGTTTGAACGTTTTAAGGTATTTGCTTTATTATTAAAACATTTATTTGAAGAGGTATAATTACATGTGTACACACACCCATAATTGTTACTATTTTATAGGACAAAAATGTTTGGATATCACCAATTTCGTGTAATCTAGTAAGACAGAGCTAGAAGGAGCACAAAGTAACCAGGTCAGAGAGGGGCATACCCACACAGGAATGTGGCAAGATCCCAGTGCCGAAAGGCAGAAGCTGCTGTTGAGTCAGCTCCGCAGCTTCCATGGAAGCCGAGGAAAGTGACCAACCCTGAGCCTTCCCAACTTGTCAGTGTTTCACCAAAGTCAGTGGTCTCGGCAGCAAAGTGCCAGCTCTCAGGGAGGGTGTTAACTCTTGCTGTTGTGTCAATGCATTTAGAATACTGCAGCAGTAAGATAGGATGGAGACTGGGTGGGCCCCAGGATTCAGCAATACAAGCAATCCTCCTGGATTAGCCAGGGCTCTGCGAAGGATCAGAACTGAAGTGATGAGTGTGTGTGTGTGTGTGTGTGTGTGTGTGTGTGTGTGTGTGTGTGTGTGTGTTATACACAATGCACATGCATATGATGTATATGATGTATGTGTTGCCTATAAATATATATGATGTACATATCGGTATATGATATATATGTATATGTGGGAATTAATAGAGTGGCTCACATCATAAGAGGCTAGATACATAAAGTAGATAGACAGAAGTTGGGCACGGTCAGAGGAAATGAAGGGGTTTCCTAAAAGAGAACCATACATGGCAGCCCTAGCAGCTGAAGGGAGGGGGAAGTGGTGGGGTATTCAGTCTACTTCTGCTAGCTCTGATGGCTGGAGTGAGTGCTCAGGTGGCTGGGGAAGGGTGGGGGAGGAGGGAGAATAACAAGAGCAGCCATCTTCTCTGGGCGCCGTGGACATGCGGGAACATCATCTCCTTCGGTTTCATCTCATCACTGAGATCTTAAGGGTTGGTAAAGCAGGATGCTGAGGCGGAAGTTTCACGCTCACATCTGTGCCTGCATCTCTACACTGTGCTTAGCATAGTTGGATTGTTGGCAGCCTCAATTTTTTTTTTTTAGAAGCCCGAGCAGAAATTAATTCAGCGTGAAGGGGCACAGGACAGGCATTCCTAATCTGAAGCCCGAAACACCCCAAAGTCCAGAACCTTCTGAATGCAGACCCACTGCTCAGAAGGCCTCAGATTTTTTTTTTTTTTTTTTTTTGCCATTTCAGATTCTGTGGATGCTCAGCCAGTCAAGTCCCGCAGATATTTCAGAATGGAAAATTTAACAATCTGATCCTACACGTTAGATATGAAACACCCAGCCTACACGAGTTTTAAAAAGTAAAGTGATCTGCTTTTCCTCTCTGAAGAGCCATAATTAATAGAATCATATATGATATTGAAATGATAGTTACCAACACTAAAAACATGGAAAAGTTTTATTTCCTTTACATGATGATAAGTGTTGACTACAGAAGCTGGGGAAAAAATGCTTAGAGATAATTCTGCCATCCCCAAACTGTCGCCTATGTCCCCCTGCCTCTCTCTCTCTCCCTTTCTCTTTGTCTCCCTCCTCCCTCTCCCTCTCGCTCTCTCACTCTCTTTCTTGCTCTCTTTCTCGCTCTCTGTCCCTCCCTTTCCCTCTTTCTCTGTGTGTATCTGTACACTTAAAAATTATGGTCATAATTTCACAGTTTTATATCTTATATGTATCATTTAACTTCCTAGTGAGGAATTTTATTATGCATGTAATTAAATAGCCTCAGAAAAGATAGCATCTATATTATATTCCATGTTATAGAGAAATAATTATTTCAATGAATTGCATGGAGTTCATGGCTAGAGCTTCGGAAATTGGTATATGTAACAATAATATTAAAATTGTTGACAATTTGTCTTTTATTTTTTAAGGTGGCCTTTTCCATAAATTTTTAAATGGTTTCTCAGCCTCGGCATCCATTCATTCAATAATTAACATGTTTATCACGTTAGAATTTCCAAAGTTACCAGTCGGTAATAAAAGCTATGCTTCTGCCTCACATCCCACTTGGATTTAGATTTACAAAGAAATACGTGTCAGACAGAGGGATGAAGAAGTCCAAACTCGGCATAATGCCTTCCTAACACCATGGCATCTTAACGTCCAGGAAAACTGACCTGCTCACAGCCACAGAACAGTGGAGAACTTCAGAGAATGGGAGTTCTGTGCACTGTGGGACAGGCCTTCCAGAGCCCCCTCCACCCCTATCTGCAAGGAGGCTTATCTGCCAATGTGAAATAAGTCATGAAAACCAGAAGGGACTTGTTTTATTGGGCCTCAGTTGTTCATGTTGATTTAATAACACAATATTCTTTTTTCTTTGAGTGCACTCACAAACAAACCAAGAGGGACAGCCAAACTGCACAGACCTTAGGGATCAGTGGCTCTGGGGTGAAGTGCAATTTAATTCAGAGCCTGCTCACATTCCTGTGTGGTACCCACGATGCTGTGTAGGGAGAGAGTACAGATGAGTACAGACGCTAGCCTGCAGCTGTGTTGCTAGAATTGTTATTTGGGTGAAAAGGATACAAAGAAAATGATGGGCATTTCTCTACAGCATCTCTAGGCTCCTTAGGCCAGCAGCAGCACTGGCTAGAAAGGGGAATTCTGGGACTGTAAATACTTTGTCTCCTAGAAGGGAACCATCCTGTCATATCTGTTCATAAATCTCTATTGTAAAAGGCTCCAAACTCTTTCAAGGAGAGTCACTCTGAATTAAGATAAAGAGTAGGCAGATGTGGTATCACGTGCCTTTAGTCTCAGAATTCAGGAGGCAGAGGCAGGTGAGGCAAGCCTACTCTACATAAGAAGTTCTAGGCCAGCCATGACTACATAGTGAGACCCAGTCTGTCTCTGTCTCTCTGTCTCTATCTCTGTCTTTGTCTCTCTCTCTGTCTCTGTCTCTGTCTCTGTCTGTCTCTCTCTCTCTCTCTCTCTGTCTCTCTCTCTCTCTCTCTCTCTCTCTCTCTCTCTCTCTCTCTCTCTCTCTCTCTCTCTCTCACACACACACACACACACACACACAAAGCAAACATAGATTATAAACTAAACTATCTCAAAATGGTCATACGCAATGACAACGACACTTAACTTTATGCTACTACAGCTACACTTAGGAGCTGGGGAGATGGATCAGTTTGGTAAAGCATATGGTGCGCAAGCATGAGGATCCGAGTTCGAGTCTCTGACACCTGTGTAAAAGCCAGGCATGGTCATACATGTCAATAACTCCAATATTGGCGGTAGAAGAACAGAGATAGTTGGATTCCTGGTGTTAGTTGGTGAGCTGTGGGTTTAGCAGGAGACCCAGTCTCAAAAGATAAGGTAGAGAGCAACAGCAGAAGACTCTGGCCGCTACAACATGATCTCACACATGTATATGCACCTGCATGTACACATGCAAAGACATGAGTTACATGTGCGCACACACACACCACCAACAACAAAAACAACCCATGCTTATGTGTCTAGCTCCAGCAGTTATTTCTAGTGACAACTTAGAGTATATTGGCTGTGCATGGTGACATACGTGTTCTTCCAGCTCCAGGAATCCACTGTTGAACCTCCTCATGTGCCCTGACATTTTAGACCACAGTACAGTACTCTGCCTCTCTACACAGGAGCCCTCCGCCCAACATTTTGTCTGGCAAATGGTTCTGCATCCTTCAAAAACCAAGAACACATCCTGCTTCTCAGAAGCGTGCCCACAGCTACCCTATTATGACACCCGGGTTTCTGATAAGATTGTGTGAACATCAGGTGGTACCACCGTGTTGGCGCTGCTCTTCTGTTCTGAGTGTCTCCATCTCCAGCCAAGGGAAGCCTAGGATGTGCCTCCCTCCTCTGTGTCCTTGTTGCTTAGTACACAGCAAACACGTAATGTAATTTATATTAAATACAACTGAAATAAGCACGTTGTGTTTGGGAGGGTCACTTTGTTTGCTTGCTTGCTTGCTTGCTTGCTTGTATGGGTGTGGTGCTGCAGACAAACCCTGGAGCTTGCACATGCCAAGCAAGTTTGGTATCACTGAGCTACATCCCCAGTCCCAGCTAATGACTCTTACTCAGATGTGCTGAGGGTGTAGAGATGGATGGAGAGAAAGGAGAGATCAGTTTCCAGGATCCAGTTGGGCAGCTCACAACCTCCTTTAACTCTTGCTCCAGGGACTCCTGACTGCCACCTCTGGCCTCTTCAGGTAACTGCATTTCACATGCACAGACACCCACATGTATATACACATTTAAAATTAATTTTTAAAAATGTATTTACAAAGCTGTAGTAAACAGGCTTTAAGGCCCCAAATCTGTACCATGCCCAGCTTCTAAAATAATGGTTCTCAACCTGTGGGGTCGGGACCCCTTTGGGGGTTGTGTATCAGACATCCTGGGAATCAGATAGCTACACTACGATTTTTACCAGTAGCAAAATTACAGTTACAAAGTAGCAATGGAATAATTGTATGGTTGGGGCTCACCACCACATGAGGAGCTGTATTAAAGCTTTAGGAAGGTTGAGAACCACCCACGGCTCTAGAAGGAAAGGCATTGTGTTATGTGCTCCTCCAGCTTCCCAGATTCCTGATCAATGATTCAGAGTCTACATTAGAACACATTTAATCCTCACCTCAACCCTGAGCCACCTGGCAAGGGGGCAAGAGTGTCTCACAGTGAAGAGTGTGTGCCTGGCAGCCTCTTCAAGCCTATCTGCGGCTTCATTCAACTACTCTTATCTGTCTGGGAAGGAAGAAAGACTCTAGGAAGTTTTCCCCACCCCCACCCCGCCCATAGTTTGAGCTGGTTTGACGTTGCTGCTCTTTCAGACTATGCACAGCTCTCCTCTCCACATTAGTAGGAGTCTTTGCCTCTGGCAGCCTCATTAGTATGCAGAAGAGACATAGGTGCATGGGCTTTTCAGCTTCTCAGCCTCAGCTGGACAGTTCTTATGTTAGTAAGGTTTTAAAAAAATGTTTTTATTAGCATGTACTGGTTAATAATGGGTTTCCTTGTGACATTTTATACATGTACATAGTGCATTTGGATCCTGTCACTCCTTACCCTCTCTTGACCCCCTCACTCCCACTAACCCACTAGTCCTCTTCTACTCAGGTCTTTCTGGGTTGGAGGAAGTGACTCGGGGGGTTTTATTAGAGCTATTAACCTTACAGTGGCTATCCTACAAAAGAAAATCTCCTTCCTCCTCCTCAACCATTATAAGTCCTCAGAGAAGTTGGGACTGCGGGGGGGTAGGAGTGGGGGGACTGGGGGGATTGGGGGATTGGGGGGGTGAGGGGGTGGGGACAGAGGCAGGGGTGGGGGCAGGGGTGGGGGCAGGGAGGAGGGCGGATGGGAAGGTAGAAGCCTCTCCCTTTTCTATGGCAGGATGTTCTAGAGGCCCAGTCTTGTGGAGCTCTTAGTCCCACAATCACAGTTCCCATGAGTTCAAGAGAATAAAGGCCTAGAAGTCAGACTGTCACACCGGTCCTGCTCCACTTCAGCCCAGGGTCAGCCTCCATGATAGATTAGTGCTTTGCTGTGGTGACAAAATGCTGTAGAGAAATAAAGGAGGCCTTGTGACTTCCCCCCAGGCCCATGGCTTAGGACCTGAGACCAGCTAGCCCATGGCGGGGTGGGAGCGTGTGGCTTCAAAGGCATACCCCAGTGACCTACTTCCTCCAACAAGGCCTTGCCTCCTAAGAGGCCATCTAGCTATGACCTCGCCGGGAGATTTATCCACTGATGACCTCAGCGCCCCTAGGATCCAATCCCCTTAGTAGTTCTACCAGTCAAGGACCAAGTTCTCAACACGTGTTGAAACTGTGTGTATCTAACCATAGCACGTGGACTGTGCAGTATATGAGGTTTAGTGGCATCCCTGGCCTTTACCTCCTGTACCTCCTGTGTCTACAGCAAACACACACACACACACACACACACACACACCATAATAACAAATGGCTTCAGACATTGGCAAATGTGTTGGGTATGGGAACAAAATCCCCAGTTGAGAATCAGTCACACTCATACACTAGACTGTGTGGCAGTTAATGCATGTGACATACATTCTCATCCTTGAATGTATAGCATTCTGTTTGGTTCTCATTTGCTAAATGAAATCCACGTTTTAGGAATACTTGTCCAGTTTACAGATGTGATGATGTGATTAGGTGTATAAAGCCACACCTGAATAAGAAAGGTAGCCTGGAAAGGTGACAAATTTAACACATATCTGCTTGTAGCTAAGTGAGCATTGTGTCAATGTTTGTTGCTTCCTCTTCTAGATCTTTCCATTTTAAGCATCCTTTCCCACTAATAGATCAGAGTGTGAACACTAGGCCCTTCTTTGAAGTTCATGTCTGTGATTCTGGCTCATATGCACCTCTAATAGTCTTGGGTGGAAGTAACAGCGCTGATGAGGATTGCTCAAGACACGCCAGACACTGTCCTAAGCCTTGACTCTCACTGTTTTCTCTTGTATTTATGACAGTCCCACAAGGCAAACACCGTTAATGCCACAGTGTAACACCTGGAGGACCAGATGTGGACCATGCGTACACACAGCCACTCAAGGGCAGGGCTCACTCACAGCCACTTCACTGTGTCACCACCCAAAGAACACCTGCATTTGCTTTTCAAGAGCCTCAACTGACCATAACCCTAAGCTGGTCATGTAGACAGGACCTCTTCCTCCATTGCTGACAAGAGGGTCGTGCGCCCATTTTAAAACATACAGAAAATTCTAGCAGAGGCAACCAGAGACTTGGGGGGAAACTGCTGCTCATTCTGCTGCCGTGCACATGATAGAACGGAAGCATTCTGGCTGTATTTTTACAGCAATTAGGTAGAAGATGTAATTAGCTCTCTTCTGATTCAAGTAACAGATTAAGCTGTAAAATCTAGGGTGCTTGGCTAGAGTCTTTCTGCCCAGATTTAGACATTCAGAGGAAGAAATGGTTTGTTACAGGCTTAGAGGCTGCCAAAGTGTCCCTCTGCTGCTACTGTTGACATGGGCTCATGGGCCTACTGAGAAATTCCACATGGTGCATGGGGTCTTTTCAGAACATTCCAGTGGCTTATAGCTCTTCTCCTAGGTAGGCTAGGCTGTACAAGAATGCAGCCACCCCCCTTTCTGGCCCATCTCCCTTACTTTGCATTTTTGACCAATGTTATGTTGCTTTTTTGAGGGCTGTAAAGGGAGTTTTATGGGGAGCCTGCCAACACAAGCCTGTCTTCCTGGGTGTCTGACTGGAAGGCCACTGCCTTGTTCTAGAGCAGTAGAAGGCACAGAAGCACTTTAAATAGAAAAAAAAGGAACATGATCAGATAGACATGTGTTCTAGAAGTTTATCTTCAGAATGGAAAACGTTTTAGAAAAGACTGAAAAGCCAAAAGGGAAACAGTTGGAAGCTATGCCGAGGCCAAGGTGAAGGTCAGACATGGTGGACGTAAGCAAGTGAGGAACGGCCTGAGAGAGAGGGCGGGGAACTTGATGGAGGAAGGTGGAATCTCAGTCGCTACCACAGTGCAGGCTGGAAAACGGTGAGTGTTGGGCTGTCTACCAACAGAAGGAGGAAATGTCATGCGGAGAAGCAGTGAGCTAGGGGTGGAAGGTGATGCGCTCCTTTAGGAATACTTTGTGGCCCCTCCATGGTGTATGTAGTAAGCCGTTGGCTATCTGGTATGTACCTCCACAGAGGGCTGACGTAGGGCTGCGGGCTGAGGGAATGGGCAGATGGTGCCACGCAACGCGAGTATTTTCCTCAGGTCTCTCACAATTGGCCTGTGGCAGAGGTGTACTGTGGTGTTTCAGGACACACTGGGAAGCAGAGGCACACTGCAGTCAGGAGGGGCTTTGGGCAGGTGGCCTGCAAGGTGACCAATGAGTCTAAGACTCTGCCTGGCAGGTGCCTCCCTTCATCTTCATATTTGGGCTGGGCTTTTTTTGCAGCCATTTCCTGCTGTGGCTCTAAGATTAGAACAGGCGTTTTTGGATGCTTCCTTTTCATGGGTCAGTGCTCCTTGCTATCTGAGGAACTACAAAGGAAGATGGCTTTTCTTCCTCCTTATTTATCCAATCCGAAGCTTTTCAACTAACTACCTTACAACAAATTTATTTCTGGAAGTGTTACTGGACTCTCAGTTCAAAAGAGGGGATTTCCTTTTGGGCTGTTTTCACTTCGTTACTGGTTTTGGCTAGGTGCATAAGGCCGTTAGGAATGCTGGCGTACAAGCATCTTTTGGAGTCTCTGTTTCATTGATTGTGAGTAGAAACCCAGAGAGGTGGAGTTGCTGGGGCATGTGGTCACTCCAGGTTTGGTTTTGTCTGAAACAGTATTCTGTCTTCCATAGCAGTGGCCCCATCCACCATCCATCCATCAGCAATGCTTTATGGTTCCAGTTTCCCCAGTCTTGCCCGTCTTGTGTTCTGATTTTCATACAATAGCCACTGGGATGGCTGCGAGACCACACCATCTACCTCATCCCAACCGCTCGCCGAATGCAGCACATACCGGATATTTACTTAGAACCTGACAAGTTGAAATCGTGGGCTTTTACTGTGGTCAGCTGAGCAAGAGCATGCAGAGGTCACATGACCTAACCTCATTTATAAAGGCCATTGAAATGCAACCCATAACCCACGAAGATGACAGGAGCTGGACCTCTGGTAGTTGAGAAATGTTGTCGCTGAAAGTGAAGACAGGCTTTTGTTTTTTAACTGTTCTCTGTAATGGCTCTATTAATATTCATAAAGCTCTTGAGAGGAGATTGTCACTTGGTATTAAGTCCATTACAGTTGTCACTGGGTTCAGAGCGCTGCTGCAGAGATTAAATTGCCCCCCCCCCCCCCCCCGCTTCTCCCACGCTCTTCAGAAACTTAACTGTTCGGGTATGAGTTCCATCATCCGTCTGCCTGTGCCCCTGAAACGTAGATGCAGTTATTACAAGGGCAGAAGTCAGAGTGAATGTTTGGGCAGGAGTTCCGGGACTCGGCGAGTTGGAGAGTCACGTTTATTATGCGCTTGCGTGAGATGGGGCTGCTGGGACACCTGTAGCTTCAGTGAATGCCACACTGAGGAGTGACTGCACCGTCTTCAGAAAGGGCTGCTTGTGCTTCTTGACCCTCGGTCCTAGTGACTTTCACATCAGCAAAAGCTAAATGGGTACTGTGGAAATCCTCAGTGCTGGCCAAGTCAGAAGGCTCTGCTCCCTGGCCTCGCTGTATCCAGTGTCAGAAGCATTGGGGTGCTGTTGAGCTGCTGAGCTGTTGAGTGGGGAGGGCGGGTCCTTTAGTGATCTGGTCTTAATGGACACATCGGACTCTCTAGAAAAGTTGCCTAAAAATTAAAGCTAAGTCATTGGCTATATCGGAAGTGATATGTTCTCTCCGCATAGGCACCAGTTGAAAGGATGATGCCACTGCCCTGGTTTGCTAACCACGCAAACCGCAAAATTACATTAACCCGCATAGTAACCTTTTTATTTCTACATTAAATTGATTTTTTTTTTTTTTACTTCAGAGGATAGACACTGTAGCTTACATTGTACCTTGAGAACCATGTTAGCAACAGGGCAGCTTTGCACGCAATCCTTAAGAAGGTTTGCTGTCCCCTTTTTACTTTCAAAGTCCATTTTTTACGAATAGGGGAAACAAACCAATTCTGGGTAGAAAAGTTGGAGCTGGCTACACTTTTTAACCTAAATTTATTTGATTGAATCAAGGCATGAAGGTCCTATAATTCATTTTATTTAGGGTCTTTCCAATTTGGGTCATTTAAAGTTTATGGGCCAAGATAGACTTGAGGCTTATGTGATAAAAAAAAAAGGGGGGGAGGAGGAAGCTTTAATTTACAAATGAAATGGCCTAGCCTAGGGCTTCCAAAGGCCAGAACAAAGTGTAGTAGAAGGCCTTATGTCTCATCTGATAATTTTAATTTCCATTTTCTGAAAAAAATGCTCATTTCTGAAGAAATAAGCTAAATTGTATAAGCAACTTTGTACGAAATTGGTAGTGATAGTAAGTGTTAAATATCTTTCTTTTTTTTTTAAGCAGTGTTTCTGTCTACCAATACCATTTTTTGTCAGATTGGTTTTTAACCTTCTTGTTTTTATTATAAAATAGCACTGTCATATATTTAAGCTCAGAATGAAAATGTTCTACGTTCTACTTGGGGGTCTGGAGAGATGACTCAGCAGTTAAAAGCACTGGCTGCTCTTCCAGAGGGCCAGCACCCACCCTGCAGCTCACAATCATCTGTAACTCCAGTCCCAGGGGACCTGCTGCCCTCTTCTGGCCTCCATAGGTACTGCAAACTCATGGCGCTCATAAAAAATAATAATACAATAATTTTGAAGTTTTTGTTTAGGTAGACTTAGTCTGTTCTCTTTGAAAAGACTAAGCTCATTTAGTCATGTATAATACATGTGTGCATATGTGTGTTTGTCATCCTAGTGATAGTTAAACTAGTTAAAGCAGAAATACAAGTAGAATCAATAAAAATCGATAGTGTTGAAATTGACATTAAAAGGCATATTCTTGCTGTGGTTGAAATCTAATGTTTGCTTTGGCCTTATGAGGACCAGCTAATTTCTCTAAGTGTACATGGAAGCTATCTTGTCTCTTTGGAGTGCAGCAAGTGATTACAACAGATGCTTGTTGGGGAAAATAATGATAAACCTAACTTAGCATCACCTCACCCTCACCCTCATTCCTCTGTTAGAGATCAAATAGCAGAATGGATTGCTGTAGCAACCACAGTCACATACACCCAAGTCTCCTAGACCCATAAATAGTAAATTATAGGATGGGCAGAACCGTCTGTATCCCCAGATTCCCTGCTCTCAAGGCTCCAGGGAGCCTCTGGAGTCTGCAGCAGATGCTGTTCTCTGTTAAATGTCCTCTGATGATGTGACAGGATTCATTCTACACCTGCCTGAGGTTACTGCTTTACTCTGGCCCTGAGCCCCCCGGGACACATTCTACAGAACAGTAGCATCGCTCTTGCCATGGTATTGATCTTTACCTAACACACTGGGCCAGTGATCCTCACTCCGGTCACTGTGCTGTTTGTTCTGAGCCTGCGGTGAGCCACACCCTCACAGAAGCCAGTCACCACAGAATACAATCTTCTGTGGGCCTCTCATCAGGGCGCCTTTCTCTATGCACTCACTTATACACTGAGGCAAGACCCTGCCTCGTGTTCATTGGTATGCCTCTCTATCTTAATTTTCCCTCTGACTTTAAAAGATTTCTCTAAACTAAGGAAATTATAAGAGCATGGTATTTTGTTGTTGTTGTTGTTGTTGAATAGTATTTGAAAGAATAACTTTACATAGAGTAGTCGCTCTTATCTGTGGTTTTGCTTTCAAGAGTCTTCCAGGGTCTGAAAACATGGTGAATTGCAATAATAAATTGGGATATTTAGAGATAAAGAGATAGAGAGTACAGTTATATACATTACAGTATATTATTATAGGCCTATTTTATTAGTAGTAATTGCTAACCCCCAACTGTGCCCAATTATAAAGCAACCACTATCATAGTATTTATGTATGAGGAAAATAAGATACATGTGATGCTATTGTCCAAGGTTTCAGGAGTCCACTGGTGTGCTTATAAAGTATCCTGCATGTAAGGATTTGCCATTATACCCAGCATATATGAAATCTATGTTATTATATCCAGCGATTCCATTTTATTCCTTTTCATGAAATTCTTTATGTCTGGAATATCAACTTATACATTATCCACTTCCTGGGTGGGCAAACTAACTAAAGGAATGGTATTTTCACCTTGTTTAACAATATTAATAACTGGTCAGGCTTTACTGAGCACTACCTGCTTTATATACAGCCACATATTTTATCTTTGCAATAGTGCTCCAAGGTAAGAATCTCTATCTGTCTGTCTGTCTGTCTGTCTGTCTGTCTGTCTCCCTCTCCCTCTCCCCCCCCCACTCTCTCTCTCTTCCTCTCCCTCTCCCCCCCCCCTCTCTCTCTGTGTCAAGGAAACAAAGACACAGAGATCTAGTGTAGAATATCCAGTGAGTGGTATTGGGGCCCTCTGGAAATCAACAGTATC
Organism: Acomys minous; assembly: GCF_964271855.1. NCBI lineage: Eukaryota > Metazoa > Chordata > Mammalia > Rodentia > Muridae > Acomys > Acomys minous. The sequence continues at coordinate 35,969,562 of NC_140484.1, read as the reverse complement.
CTAACTTCCCTCACTAAACAAGCAACTTGCTTAGGACAAAGAAGTAAGCCTTTAAAGGACAATTAGCTTTTAGCTGAGATCCAAGTTAAAAGCATGAGCAGTACACTGTTACTGGGCATCAGTGCGCACTGCCCAACAGACGCACAGGTCACACAATGTTAGATCCGGCGCATTTGAAAGCCGGTAGTTTTCCTCTACTTGCCTATGGTAGCAATGACCAAGATTTAAATCTCAACTTACAGGAACCTGACTGTTAACCGTTCACAAGGCTGTAGATAATATAAGGCAGAGAAGTAAAGGAAGCATTTGGCTTCTGGCAGCATGGTAGGCAAAGTCCATGCAGAGTTATGAAAACTGGTTAAATCTTTTCTAACGTTTTTTAGTGTTATGATAGTTGAGATCAAAATAAAGAAAAAGAGAGGGTGGAGAGATGGCTCAGTGGTTATGATCACTGGCTTTTCTCACAGAGGACCCAGGTTTGATTCCCAGCACCCACACAGCAGCTCACAACCATCTGTACCTGCAGTCCCAGGGCATCCTCTAATGACCTCCAAAGAGACCAGGTATGTACATGGACATGGACATAGACAGGCATGCAGTCAAAGCACCCGTACGTATAAAATAAAGTTTGAATAAAAAAGGAAAGAAATCATCAGGAGGAAGGAAGTAGAAGCTCAGAGGAGCCAGAAAGACAAGTCATGGTGCTGGGAGCTGCTAACTCTAGAGAGAGGCAGCCTCCTTAATCCCCAGACCTGCAAGGGCAGTAGTCAGGGCCTGACCTGTGCATGCAGAGAGCGAGCACACAATATGAACCCTAAAAGCTGAGCACCTCACAATCCTTTTCAAGAAAAGAAATTAAAGCTTTATCTATCACATTCTTCTATGAACTGGTATACTGTGTGAGTCCACACCTTTCCTCCTGGGACAGATGTCTGAAGTGGGCTTCTAAATTAAAGGGTCATAAGGCTATAGACTGATGAAGCACATTGACTTCTGGGTAATATTCCTTAAATATTACCCAAAGCAAATTGACACTATGATGTATCATAGACTTTTAGAACACCAAAGATGAAGGAAGCTCTTTAAAATAGAGGGGAGGAAGTAATGACTATAGGAAATGGTCATCAAAGGAAAAGCAATTGCATTGTCATGATGGACCTTTCTGGCAGTGATGAAGACTAAAAGAAATTAGAATAATCTTCAAAATATGAGAAAAACAATTATTACCTCAGAATTCTATACCCTCTTAAACTATCACTTTATTGTGATAATGACATAGGATGCACAGTGAGAAAGAAGGAAAATAATTATAAACACAGCAATCTTCAAATATATCATATTGAATAAACAGGCCAGAAGCAAGAGTGATTACTGTACGATTCTATTCATATGAAATTTAAAATAGGGAAAATTAACAGCTAGGAATAGCTGTCTGAGTGGCAGGGATGGTGACTGACAGACAAGGGCTACAAGAGAGCCATCTGGAGAAATGAAATGTTTTAAGTTGATCTAAGTATTGTTTGCATGGTTATGTACAGACCCAAAGCTCACTGTCCTGAACAACTTTTGCTCACACGCATATGCCATACCTCACTAGTATGTGTTTCAAGCCTCCTGAACAAAAAGATACTGATTAAAAAGAAGGAATGTATAAGACAAAAACATTAATTTTGCTTTTTTAGGTATTAAGGAACTACAAAAGAACATTTCCCAAAAAAGGGGATAGAACTGAGAAGGTTGGAGTGGGCTTTAATAACGAACAATGGGGGAAAGTAGTAAATGAGCACTTTATTTTAAGCAAACATTGGCAGCAACAGCAATGACGGCTTTGATGGGAATGCATGAGAGCTAGATAGAACTGACACGCTAAGAACCATGGGAGGTGGGACGTGGGAGCTGGAGCCAGAAGAGTTGACGGTCCTTGTTTGCTTTACTCTAGAGAAAGTACAGTGTGGTTTAACTTTGACTTGATCTTAGAAACATTTTTAAACTGAGACCTGATATGCTGTGGCCATATGGTGGGGGAGGAGGTCCCCTTCTGTCAGAGGTCTAGGGGAGGGGAATAGGGAGAAGAGGGAGGGAGAGAGGATGGGAATGGGAAGATATAAGCAAAGGAATACATTCAAGATGTAATTTGAATAAATTATAATAAATTCTAAAAAACAGTAGCAATAGGCTATCTGGTTTTCATGAAATGGTCAGGAAAGAAGAACTAAGAAGTTATTCTATCTAGTAAAAAAAAAAATCAGGAAAGGAGAAAATACAGAAAAGGAACAGGTAGTAGAAAGTAAGAGAATGGAAAAGACAGCCAGCTAATATTCATAATACAAAAGTAATTTATGAATGTATATAGCACACATGTACACACACATGTGCTCACATACACTTCACATGCACCATAGAATGAGGACTTTCACACAGAAACAGTGTTTTATAAACAAATCACTAGGAAAGTATCAAAGTCCTGAGCCTGGCCCCTGTAAATAGACGTGGCAAGGAGAAGCCAGCAATTTTATAGTAACACTCAGGAATGTAAGACACACCCCTCACACGACCATAATAGATTAATCAACAGAAGACGAGCAGAGGATGGTTTAAACAACACCTATACATGAGCTTGACTTTGACTGTGTAAAGACTCCTGCCCCTAGTCAGACACAGCGCCCATCACTGATACAAATTGAAAGTAAGGCCACAAAAAGAAGTGTCTAGAAAGGGTCTTCTTAAGGCAAAACCTACCTAAAGCAAAAGGCTTCTACTTTGAAGTGCTAATCTGAAATCACCCAGGGTGAAGCACTTGCTGCTGTTACCACCCCACCTGGTCTCACTCTCAGGTAGACTCATAAATAGTTTTCTTCCAGGAAAGAGTGAAGTCATCAATGGATAAGCCTCCCAACCAGTCAATTTCATGTTACAAGCATTTCTTATTTGGGAGAGTGGAAGAATCCAAGAGGCAGGAAGTGACAATGTCTAAAGTTTGGTTTAAATCTTCTGTGATGGATTTGGATTTCGTTCTTCCTGGTCCTCAGTAGTTCACCTCCAGGAGAGGCTGGATGAAGTATTTCTCTGAGCACATGAAAAAACAGATTAAATATCTTTTTTCCTGTAGTTACACACTGCATACATTTAGTAAGACCCACCCACACATACACACATACACTGTTGGACATAGATTCTCTGTGTGAAGTTGAATAAACACATGGTTTTTCATGGTGATTCTAGGAGTTCCACTTAGACATTTATTTGTCCCACCTCTTCTTCATGGTGTGTGAATAATCATTATCATAGCTACACTGTTCGAGGTTTAGATGCTCTCGTTGGCAAGCCTAGAGTGTTCTTTTTTTTTAATTAATTTATTCATATTACATCTTGATTGTTAGCCCTTCCCCTGTTTCCTCCCATTCCTCCCTCCCTCCCACTTCCCCCCTTCTCCCCTCCCCTATGTCTGTGATTGAGGGAGACTTCTTCCCCCTATGTATGCTCTAAGATTATCGAGTCTCTTCTTGGTAACTTGCTATCCTTCTTCTGAGTGCCACCAGGCCTCCCCATCCAGGGGACATGGTCAGAAAAGGGGCACCAGAGTTCACGTGAGAATCAGATCTCACTCTCCACTCAACAGTGGAGAATATCGTGTTCGTCAGCTAGGTCTTGGTAGGGGTTCGAAGTTTACTGCCAATTTCTCCTTGGCTGGTGCCTTAGTTTGAGGAGGACCCCAGGACCAAGATCTGCCTGTCATAAAGTTCTTCTTGTAGGTTTCCAGGACCCTGTGGGTCCTATTATTTCCCCATTCTTCCATGCTACTCTCGCCTAAAGACTCAATAGGATGTCCTCTCCTCTGACCCACTTTCTTGGTAAGTAAGGTTTTTCATGGGACGTATCCCTTGGACTAGTGTTTTGATATAAGTGAGTATATACCGTTTGTCTCTTTTTGCTTCTGGGTGAACTCACTCATTATGATAATTTCTAGGTCAATCCATTTGTCCACAAATTTCGGGAATTCCTCGTTTTTAATAGCTGAGTAATACTCCATAGTGTAAATGTACCATAGTTTCTTAGTCCATTCTTCTACTGAGGGACATTTAGGCTGTTTCCATGTTCTGGCTATTGTGTATAAAGCAGCTATGAACATGGTTGAGCATATGCCCCTGTTGTGTGGTAGGGCATTTTCTGGGTATATTCCAAGGAGTGGGATAGCTGGGTCTTGAGGAAGCCCTATTCCCATTTTTCTGAGAAAACACCAGATAGCTTTCCAAAGTGGTTGTACTAGTTTGCATTCCCACCAGCAGTGAAGGAGTGTTCCTCTCTCTCCACATCCTCGCCAACATGTGGTGTCATTTGAGTTTTTGATCTTAGCCATTCTGATGGGTGTAAGATGGAATCTCAGTGTCGTTTTGATTTGCATTTCTCTGATGCCTAACGAGGATGAGCATTTCTTTAAGTGTTTCTCAGCCATTTGATATTCCTCTGTTGAGAATTCTCTGTTTAGTTCTAAGCCCCATTTTGCAATTGGGTTGTTTGGTTTTGTGGTGTTTAATTTCTTGAGTTCTTTATATATTTTGGATATTAAACCTTTGTCAGATGAAGGGTTGGTGAAGATCTTTTCCCAGTCAGTAGGCTGTTGCTTTGTTCTCTTGACAGTGTCTCCTGCCTTACAGAAGCTTCTCAGCCTCATAAGGTCCCATTTATTAATTATTGACATTAAGGCCTGGGCTGTGGGTGTACTGTTCAGGAAGTTGTTTCCTGTGCCTTTGTGTCCCAGGCTCTTCCCCACTTTTTCCTCTAACTGAGTTAATGTCTCTGGTTTTAAGTTGAGGTCTTTAATCCACTTGGACTTGAGTTTTGTGCATGGTGACAAATAAGGGTCTAATTGCATTTTTCTACATGTAGACATCCAGTTAGACCAGCACCATTTGTTGAAGATGCTATCATTTTTCCATTGAATAGATTTGGCTTCTTTGTCAAAAATCAAGTGAGCAAATGTGTGTGGATTCATCTCTGGGTCTTCAATTCGATTCCATTGATTCACCAGCCTATTACTTTGCCAGTACCATGCTGTTTTAATTACTGTTGCTCTGTAGTACAGCTTGAGATCAGGTATGGAGATTCCTCCGGAGGATCTTTTATTGTATAGGATTGTTTTTGCTATTCTGGGTTTTTTATTTCTCCATATGAATTTGAGAATTGATCTTTCAATATCTTCAAAATATTTTGTAGGTATTTTGATAGGGATTGCATTGAATTTGTAAATTGCTTTTGGTAAGATGGCCATTTTTACTATGTTAATTCTCCCGATCCATGAACAAGGTAAATCCCTCCATCTTCTGATGTCATTTTCAATCTCTTTCTTCAAAGGTTTGAAGTTTTTTTCGAATAAGTCCTTCACTTGCTTGGTTAAAGTTATTCCTAGATATTTTATATTGTTTGTGGCTATCGTGAAGGGAGTAGTTTTCCTAATTTCTTCCTCTGCCTGTTTGTCATTTGTATACAGAAAGGCTACTGCTTTTTCGAGTTTATTTTGTATCCTGCCAATTTGCTGAAGGTGTTTATCAGCTGCAGGAGTTCTCTGGTGGAATTTTGGGGATCGCTTATGTACACTATCATATCATCTGCAAATAGGGATAATTTGACTTCTTCCTTTCCCATTTGGATCCCCATGATCTCCTTTTGATGTCTTATTGCTCTGGCTAGAACTTCCAGAACTATATTGAAGAGATATGGGGACAGAGGGCAGCCTTGTCTGGTTCCCGATTTTAGAGGGATTTCCTTGAGTATCTCTCCATTTAATTTAATGTTGGCTGTTGGTTTGCTGTATATAGCCTTTATTATGTTTAGATAAGTGCCTTGTATTCCTGATCTCTCCAGAACTTTAAACATAAATGGGTGTTGGATTTTGTCAAATGCTTTTTCTGCATCAAGAGAGATGATCATGTGGTTTTTCTCTTTCAGTTTGTTTATATGATGGATTACATTGATGGATTTCCGTATGTTAAACCATCCCTGCATGCCTGGAATGAATCCTACCTGGTCATGGTGGATGATGTCTTTGATATGCTGTTGTAATCGCTTTGCGAGTATTTTGTTGAGTATTTTTGCATCAATGTTCATAAGAGAAATTGGTCTGAAATTCTCTTTTTTTGTTGGGTCTTTGTGAGGTTTAGGTATCAATGTGATTGTGGCCTCATAGAAGGAATTTGGTAATGTTCCGTCCATTTCTATCTTTCGGAATAGCTTGAATAGTATCGGTATTAACTCCTCTTTGAAGGACTGGTAGAACTCTGCGCTGAAGCCATCTGGCCCTGGGCTTTTTTTGGTTGGGAGACTATCAATGGTTGCTTCTATTTCTATAGGCGAAATAGGGCTATTTAATTTGTTTATCTGGTCTTGGTTCAATTTTGGCAAATGGAATCGGTCGAGAAATTTGTCCATTTCCCTTAAATTTTCGAATTTTGTGGCATAAATGCCTTTAAAGTAGGTTCTTACGATTCTTTGTATTTCTTCAGTATCTGTTGTTATGTCTCCCTTTTCATTTCTGATTTTGTTAATTTGGATAGTGTTTCTCTGTCTTTTCGTTAGGTTGGCTAACGGTTTGTCTATCTTGTTAATTTTCTCAAAGAACCAGCTCTTGGTTTTGTTGATTCTTTGGATTGTTCTCTTTGTTTCTAATTTATTGATTTCAGCCCTGAGTTTGATTATTTCTAGGCGTCTACTCCTCTTGGGTGTTTCTGCTTCTTTTTTTTCTAGAGCTTCCAGATGTGTTGTTAAGTTGTTTATGTGGGATGATTCCATTTTCTTTTTAAAGGCACTTAGTGCTATGAATTTTTCTCTTAGCACTGCTTTCAATGTGTCCCACAAATTTGAATATGTTGTTCCATCATTTTCATTGAGTTTCAGGAAGTCTTTAATTTCTTCCCTTATTTCTTCCATGACCCATGTGTCATTAAGTAGAAAGTTGTTTAGTTTCCACGTGTTAGTATGCTTTTTGTTATTTCTGTTGTTGTTGAAGTCCAGCCTTAGACCATGGTGATCTGATAAGATACAAGGTATTATTTCAATCTTCTTGTATCTGTTGAGGTTTGCTTCGTGACCAACTATGTGATCAATTTTAGAGAATGTTCCATGGGGTGCTGAGAAAAAGGTATACTCCTTTGCGTTTGGGTGGAAAGTTCTGTAGATATCTGTTAGATCCATTTGATTCATGACATTGGTTAATGAGGTTATTTCCTGGCTTAGTTTTTGAATCAAAGACCTATCCTTGAGTGAAAGTGGGGTATTGAAGTCGCCCACTATTAATGTGTGGGTATCAATAAGTGGGGCAAGCTTTGTTAATAACCCAAATGTGGGAGCCCTTGTATTTGGAGCATAGATGTTCAAAATCGTGATGTCTTCTTGGTTGACTTTACCTTTGACGAGTACGAAGTGTCCATCCTCATCCCTTTTGATTAATTTTGGTTGAAAGTCTATTTTATTAGATATTAGAATGGCTACCCCAGCTTGTTTCTTGTGACCATTTGCTTGGAATATTTTCCCCCAACCCTTTACTCTGAGGCAATGTCTGTCCTTGTGGTTGAGATGTGTTTCTTGAATGCAGAAGAATGTTGGGTCGTGTTTATGCAACCACTCCATTAGTCTGTGTCTTTTTATTGGAGAATTGAGAACATTGACATTGAGAGATATTAATGACCAGTGATTGGTAAGTCCCTTCATTTTTGGTATTTGTAACAGTCAAGATTTTGTGAGGTTGTGATTTTGCAATGGTATAGTTACCTATTTCCTATGTAGTTTTGGTTGGAGACCAGTTGGGGTAGAGTTTTCCTTCTAGTAACTTCTGTAAAGTCGGATTTGTGGCTAGGTACTGTTTGAATTTGTTTTTGTCATGGAATATCTTGTTTTCACCATCAATGGTTATTGATAATTTTGCTGGATATAGTAGTCTTGCCTGGTATCTGTGTTTTCTTAGGGTTTGCAGAACCCCTGTCCAGGCCCTTCTGGCTTTCATGGTCTCTGCTGAGAAGTCAGGAGTAATTCTGATAGGTTTGCCTTCATACGTTACTCGGCCTTTTTCTCTTGCCGCTTTTAATATTTTTTCCTTGTTCTGTATATTTTGCGTTGTTATTATTATGTGAAGGGAAGATTTTCTTTTCAAGTCTATTCTGTTTGGTGTTCTGTAGGCCTCTTGTATGCTTGTATGCATCTCCTTCTTCAAATTGGGGAAATTTTCTTCTATTATTCGATTAAAGATATTTTCTGGACTGTGGAGTCGGTTGCCTTCTCTTTCCTCTATCCCTATTATTCTCAAGTTTCGTCTTTTCATGTTATCTTTTATTTCATGAATGCTTTGTGTCAGGAGCTTTTCAGATTTAGCATTTTCCTGGATGGTTGATTCCAGTTCTGCGATTGTATCTTCAAGTCCCGATATTCGTTCTTCCATCTCTTGCAATCTGTTAGATAATGCCACCTCTGAGATCCTTGTTTTCTTCTTTGATGCCTCTTGATCACGTTTTTCTTCTGTGTGTTCCTGTATCATAGCTTCCATTTTTATCTTCATGTCTTGGACTGTTTTAATGATTTCCTTCATCTGGTTATTTATATTTTTCTGAAATTCTTCAAATGCCTCTTTATATGATTCTTTTAACTCTTCAGCCCTCTTGTTTGCCTCCTCCTGCAATTGTTTACAGATTTTAATTGTTTCTTCCTTTATCATTGTCTTTACTAGGGCTTTGAGGTCCTTTTCTTGACTATCCATTGCTGTTAGGTTCTCCAGGTTGTTTTCATTGGGAATGCTGGTATCTGGAGATGCCAAACTGTTTTGGTTTTTGTTAGTATTCTTTCGCTGTCCTCTTGTCATTTTGATGTCTCTGATGTTGGAAGATATTTTGTAGTGACCTTCGCTGGTTGAGAGTGGTTAATTGATGACTGATTATAGGTCAGGTGCTCTTGCCTGTGGGGATCAAGGAGTATTTCCGTGGAACAGGTAGTTGATCTGGTTTCCCTTCTGGTGATTTTCCTCTGCACCGTGGGCTCCAGGCTGAGTCATCCAAAGTAGATTTCTCTTTGGATTTTACTGCTGTGATTCAGATCAGCAGTTTTGGGACCTAGATTAAGGTCCACACACAGACGTTCTGGTTGTGTAGGTTGATCTCTGCTGCCTGTCCTTCCTGTGGCTTTGTAGTCAAGATCCCAGGTAAATCAGATCTTCTGGAGGTGTAGCTGTCTTTTAGGTCTATCTCTATACCCTGTAGAGGTGTTCACCTTCTCCCAGAACTATATGCCTGGAGGGACCAAGGTCGCTCCTGGTCAGCAATTAGATACTGCAAGCAAGACCCATGTTTTGTCTCTTGATATTGTGAGATTGCCTGCCTTGTTTGGGCCAAGAGCCCCTGATAAGCTCTCTATTCCAGGGAGTGCAGGACCAGTGCCTTGTGACTGGGTGGGTAGGCACAATAGCAGGAAAGCGGTGCAGAGCTCTGGAGAAAGCCCGCGGGTTGGAACCAGATCTTCCTGCAGAGCTCTGATGCTCCACTAATGCTCTGGGTCAGCAATTAGACACTGCAAACACGACCCACCCAATTCTCGACTCCCGATAATGTGAGAGTGCCTGCCTTGGTCGGGCCAAGGGCCCCAGATCGGCTCTCTAGTTCAGGGAGTGTAGGGCCAGTGCCTTGTGACTGGGTGGGTAGGCACAATAGCGGTGCAGAGCTCTGGAGGAAACCCGCGGGTCGGAACCAGGTCTTCCCGCCGGGCTCTGATGCTCCACTAATGCTCTGGGTCAGCAATTAGACACTGCAAACACGACCCACCCAAGTCTCGACTCCCGATAATGTGAGAGTGCCTGCCTTGGTCGGGCCAGGGGCCCCAGATCAGCCCTCTAGTTCAGGGAGTGCAGGACCAGTGCCTTGTGACTGGCCGGGTAGGCACAATAGCGGTGCCGAGCTCTGGAGGAAATCCGCGGGTCGGAACCAGGTCTTCCCGCCGGGCTCTGACGCTCAGCTATCGCTCTAGGCAAGACCCACGTCTCCTGATATGTCTGTGGAAGCAGTTCCAAGCTGACTTCTCACTGCCGCTGTTTGCAGGCTCAATCCACTGTGATTGGTGTTAGGTTGGGCCCTGGATGGCCAGCGAGCTGCAGTCCCTCCACCTGTTGGGACCCTCCGCCTGCGTTTCCACTCGCCCCAGGCGGGTGATCTCTGCAGTTTGGAGTGGTGTGGAAGGAGGACTCCTAGGGCAGATTCCCCCTCTTCATTGAGACTCCTGGCTAGGGTCTCCAGAAAATCCCCTCCCCAAACAGCGAGTCGGTGCTTTCTATGCAGCTGTAGTTTGCATGTGGATTCCGTTCTAGAGTTTGGGGAGTGCGTTTTGCACCTCCGGGATGTTTGTCCCCGGGGAGGGGGGTGGGCCCCCTGTTTGGACTGCAGTCTTTGGGGCCCCACTCACCTACAGTTCTCAAAGTCCAGCAATCTGTTTCTCTATTTATGTCCCTGGTCTTCTCGGAGTAAATCAGATACGCGGCTTATTGGTCGGCGCCATCTTGGAATCCCCGCCTAGAGTGTTCTTAACCACTTACACATGTGCATTGTAGCCCCTCACTTTGTTAGGCTTCAGTACCTCTTTGGCATCTTTTGTTAACCTAGAAATTCCACAGACAGATCCATTTTTAGGCTGAATGGAATGCAGCATTCCCGAAGTGACCCAGCAGTCTCCCACAGGTAGCTTTCTTCAGGCTTGAAATGATTCCACTTATTACCATGGCTCCTGCCCCTGAGAACATTTTAGTTGAATTTTCACCTATTTCCCTTCTCCACTCTGCCTTTGCAAATTAGAGAGCAGACCGTCTTTTGGAGTCCTCCTTAACCTCCTTCAGTTAAGGCTTTGATCACCAAATTATGTATCCCGTGGGTGTTTTGGTTGACACAAAAGGCATAAAGCAATCTGTCACCGTTTATTTTATACTGTAACTGAAGAACTAAAGCAACTACTGAGGGCAAGCTTTGTCCTATGTCTGGGGATTAGATACAGTGCACAGATCTGTGCTTTTCAAAATGCTACTGGTTCCATCACGGAACATTGAAACATGACTGCGCTTGGTCACACACCCAGCCTGGGCATCAGAATTCTTCACATGTTAGAAGCTGCCTCTGGCTGCGTTTGTATAAACCGCAATGAGCTGTCCATCTTAGCATCTGTGTCCAGCATGTCCCTGCTTTCCGATATCTGGCCCAAGACTTCAGACTTCATTGTGTGAACAAAATGACCATTTGGGAGGCTGTGGCTCATTCTTGCTGACCAGAGAAACTTAGCTTTATTTTGCATGCTGATATATTTGAGTTGACTTCATATTTTCCACTGGATATACAGTATGATGGCAGCAAATCTGGGAGTTATGTTTGAATAGTTGCTATACTTTAAAGTTTCCTGTGAAAGACTCAGTTCACTGCATCTGAGTCCCCATGAGAGAACTAGCTAATGTGTTTTCTCAAGTAACAATCATGTCTCATTGTTAAAAAAAAAAAAAAAAAGGACTGTTTTGTTGTTGCTTTCTCTGCTTATGCCACAGAGACTATTTTTTCACTTTGAGTTCATCAACTTTAGTTTAGATTAGGCAGGTGCCTGAATCATATACAAAATTTTACAGGTAAATGGAGCAGAGAACTTAACAGTCCCCTAAAAAGAAAACCAGACAGCCATGGTGCACCGAGAAACTGCCCAACTCACCAGTAACCACCAAAATGTGGATTAAAACAACCATGAAACACCCCTCTCTAAAGCTTCTGAAAATAAAGCCAGGGAAATAGCTCAGTGGATAAAGCGCTTACCGTGCAAGCCCAAGGACCTGTGTTCAGATCCCACGTGCCCACACAAGACACAGCATGTCCATAGCCCCAGTACGGGGGTAGCATAGTGGAGACAAACGGGTCCCTGGAGCTCATTGGTTAGCCAGCCTACATGAAAAGATGAGTTGAAAGTTCAGCGAGAAATCCAGTCTCAAATATAGGTGAGAGCTAATGAGCTGGCTCGGTGGGGGAGGGCACACTTGTTAGCAAGCCTGGCAGCCCAGAGTCTGTCTCTAGAAACCAGGTGGTGGAAGTAGAGAACCATTTCCTGAAAGTTGTCCCCCTGACCTCCATAAGGATTTCTGTAGCTTGGGTGCCCACATGTACATCTCACACACACACACACACACACACACACACACACACAAATACAAATTGATGATGATGATGATGATGCACAGGCATTCAATTTTTGATGAGTCTTGTTAAAAAACAGTAAGTTTTCATGTGTATTGACAAAGTATTTGCTAAATCGTTCTACCATTTTTGTACTTCCCAAGGATGTCCATATTCAGTGAGGTCCCTATCTCTCTGCGCCTTTGTCTAGATTGAAGTGATCATATCTTTGTTGTTAATTTTTTCCCTAGGTTGGTTTGTTTCTATTTTATGTGTATGAGTGTTTTGCCTGAATGTCTGTCTGTGTACCACAGTCATACAGTGCCAACAGAAGCCAGAAGAGAGTGTCAGATCCCTTGAGACTGGTGTTCCACATGCTTGTGAGCTGCCATGTAGGTGGTGGGAATAAGACCAGGGTCCTCTGGAAGAGCAGCCAGTGCTCTTAACCATTAAATCATCTCTTCAGCCCTGAGGTAATTGTTTTTAAATGTTGGCAGTGACTTAACCATAATACTTTCAGGAATTAAATACCCATTTATAGAGATGTTTTATAACCTAGAAAACGGTATGAAAAAGACAAATGCTATTTTAGGTAGTCCCAGTTCCCACTGCTCACCTCCACAGACAGGTAAGGGTATCTGTGTCCAGCTCAGGGTAGATATCCATTCCCTTTACTGTCCCTTCATTCAGTCTACAATGGTTCTCAGCCTTCCTAATGCTGTCGCCCCTTAATACAGTTCCTCAAGGTGTGGTAATCCCCAACCATAAAATCATCTTGTTGCTACCTCATAACTGTATGAATAGTAATATAAATATCTCATATGCAGGATATCTGCTATGGGACCCCTCAAAGGGGTTGTGGGCCACAGGTTGAGAACCATTGGTCCAAGGGATGCTTCAGAGCTCACTGAGCAACTCAGTGCTGTAGCCCAGTTCTTCCCATGTACTAGGAAACAGTTATGCACATGTCACGAAACTCATTTGCATCGTTATATCATGTTTAGAGGAAAGTTGGACTGTCTCCAAGCAGATAATTGTCTGATGATGGACCGTTCTTGTCCGCTGCTGCCTTGCTTAGTTCTGAATCCTTAAATTATGGAAACGGTGCCTTTTTAGGACACGTGCAAAACTCGTCAGCAGCTCTCCCGATGGCTGTCTACACTGTCACCTGCTTACACGTGCAATGCATCCTGAAGAAACTGTCCGCTTGTGAAGGGAGCTGACTTTCCCATGGATGCTCTTACTATAGAACCAGGAAGAACTGGGAAGCTTAGACACAAGGGCTTGCCATTGGGATCTGAGCTCATTACATATGTTTTCAACCTACATGTGTTTCCATTCCAAGCTGCTTTTAAACTATCTGTCTTATATGAAAGGCAGTGACAAAAAGGCTCATGACCAAAATCATTCTATTTTAATGTAGAAAGAGCAAAAGGTGAAATGTTTTTGGCTGGGTAGCACAGATCACCAATGGAGTTTGTTCCTCATGGCACATGAGACACATCTTTGCTGTCTGCGTAAGTTCTCTGAAAAGGCTGTGTGCAACGGAAACTTCTGGAGTCTATGTGCTACTCTTTCAGAATAGAGATATTTGAGGCCTTCAACACCGTGGGCAAGTCACCTGAATTTCCATGCCTTCTACAAGTAGGAGCCGTGCGATGCCAACCCATTGGTGTCTTAGGGTGGAGCATGAATGGGCTTTGGAATGTGGCAATCTCAGTCAAAGTCTGACTTCACTAGATACTAAGACTTCAGTTTACCTAATGCCCTCAGTCTAGCCCTTCCTCTGAAAAATGAGGGAAATGTGCATTTATTTGGCAAAGAAGTGAGTGCTTGGGAAAACATGATATATTAGAATCAACATGAGGTTATCACTAAGTTATCAGCACAGGTGAATTGCACAGACCAAAGATAATATAAGTGATATTCAAGAATCTGCATATGGTAATTACAATATTTACATTCCATTTTGGCTAACAGTGTCTACAGGAGGTCTTTGAGTAAGTTGCTTTTTGGATGACTTAAAGTCTGTACATTGTGATGTTCATTGGTAAATGATGTTAATTTCTTGTCTTGAGTGAGGAATTTCCAGGGGTGACACGCACTTCTCCTGCAGCTTTCTGACCAGTAGCAAGCCCTGGTGAGAAGGATCAGAGGTCACTGTTGTTTTTCAAGACCAGGAAAAAAGAGCCCTTTTTTTACTAGAAAAGCCAGCAAGCCCATGAGGACTCCACATATACTTGCAGTCATTAGCTCTGTGCTGAGCCAAAGAGAATGAGCTGCACACTTAATAATTCTGAGCCAGACACTTTACAGAATATAACAAAGATGTGTTCTATTTCTGCCAGGAACTTATAATAAAGCATCCACAACAATTTGTAAAAAAAAATCTACACTGATAACTTAAAATTCTCAGCTCTTTTCTTTTTTAAAAAACCTTTTAATATGTTTTTGAGAATTTCCGCACATGAATACACTGTTTTTATATCCTTTCCACCCCTTCCTTTCTCCAGCTCCTCCCTCCCCCATCCCTTCTTAGATTCATGAGTTCATCTTCTACAATTATTGTGATTACACACACACACACACACACACACACACACACACACACACACACACATCCTTCCAGATACATTTAGTGTTGCTCACAGATACATGTGTCTAGGGATGACCACTCGGGTTTGGATAAGCTATCAGGGCTGTCAGCCCTGGGGAAAGCTGATTCTCCCTCTAAATCCACTCCTGTCTGTAGTTCTCACCTAGGAGTGGGGCCTTGTGAAATGTCCCCCATCCCCGTTAGCATGCCGACTGCTGTAGTCCTTATGCAGGTCTTGTTTAAGAAGCCATATTGTTGGGACTTCACGGGAGCCTTATCTCTGCCATACCCAGCAGACACTGCCTCAAGGCAGAACCCTAGTCCTAGTCCTCTGGCTCGTATCAGCTCTCACCCTCTCTTTGACAGAATTCCTGGATCAGTGCATTTCTGATATCCATCTCGCTCAGTCTTCAACTCCATCAAGGTCTCCCAGAAACACTATCCACAACAGAAACAACTCAGATGTCCATTAATGAGGGAATGAATGGATGGAAATATTGACGTATATTCATGCAACAGTATACCAGTCCACAATGAAAAATTCCAAGGAGCTGTGGGATGCAACAATCTTTGGAATTATTTGTTGAGCCAATATAGTCAGACCCAAAAGACCATTTGCTGTAGGATTCCATTGATAGGGTATCCAGGAATATGTAAGTCTAATCTACAGTGAAATGGGTAGAACTGGGAACCACAAACAGCATAAAGAGAGGGGATATTGGCTAGAAAGCGAAAGACTTTTCTGAGTGATGGCAGCATCCTGTTATTTACACGTAGATGGATATGCAAGCCCGCACACACACAAATTCACCAGACCCCACAATTCATATGCAATATGTAACTGACACATCCATTTATTATAGTGCCTAAGAAAAGGATGAATGAATACGGAGAAGTTAGGAATTCATCTCTTAAAAGAGCCCTCCTGGGTCTGTGAGACATGGTTCGGTGGTTAAGAGCACTGGCTGCTCTTCCAGAGGACGTAGGTTTGGTTCCTAGCATCTGCATGGTGGTTCACAGCCATCTGTAACTCCAGTTCTAGGGGATCCAGTGACCTCCTTTGAGCTCCCTTAGCACTGCACACATCGGTGCAAAGGCATACATGCAGGCTAAACATCCATAAGCATAAAATTAAATTAAAAAGAAAGACTTCTCCTTACAAGGTTTAAATTTTTACACACTCTAATATTGTAAAATATGTTTTCTATTTTACAGAGGGTTTTTTTCTTGGAGAAAGGGTTTCTCCATGTAGCCCTGGCTATGCTGGACTTCCTTTGTAGACCAGGCTGGCCTCAAACTCACAGAAACCTGCCTCTGCCTCCCTGGGTGCTGAGATTACAGGTGTGCACCACTGTGTCTGGCTAGAGTTTATATTCTATAAATTCTGTTATACTAATAGATTCTATAAAATTATATTTAGAGATTATAAGCTCTGTAAAAATGAAACTACTATTGAACCCTGCTATTAAAACTAAGTAAAACCTGCCAAGTTAGATTTTACAGCATGAATAAATTATTTCATAATTTTTAAAGATTTTTTTTTCTGTTTTTAGATTTTAAAAATGCCTTGTTTATATATTTTCCCTTTTATTTATTCAGTTGCTTTACAGTCTGACCAAAGCCCCTTTCCTCTTCTCTTCCCAGTCCTGCCCTTATGCCTCCCTCCTTTGCCCCCTCCCCTTCTTCTCAGGGATGGAGAAGCCCCCCCCCCAACAATAGATACCAACTCATCCTGGCACACTAAGTCCCTGCAGGACTAAGTGCATCTCCTCCCACTGAGGTCAGACAAGGCAGCTCGGCTAGGGGAAAGGAGTCCAAAGGCAAGCAACAGAGTCAGAGACAATTCCAGCTCTAATTGTTAAATAACCCACTTAATGCCCAAGCTGCACATCGGCTACATATGTGTAGGGGGCCTAGGTCCGGCCTATGCATGCTCTTTGGTTGGTGGCTCAGTCTCTGTGAGCCCCCATGTGCCCAGGTTAGTTTACTCTGTAGGTCTTCTTGTGGTGTCCTTGACCTCTCTGGCTCCCTCAGTCTTTCTGCCAACTCTTCCCCAAGACTTCCTGAGCTCCACCTATTGTTTGGCTGTGGGTCTCTGCATCTTTTCTGTCAGCTGCTGGATGAAGCCTCTCAGAAGACAGTTATGCTAGGCCCCTGTCTGCAAGCAGAGCAGAGCATCATTAATATAAGAGGGGTTGGCTCTCTCCCATGGGGTGGGTTTTAAGTTGGGCCAGTCTTCAGTTTGCCATTTCTTCAATCTCTGCTCCCTCTTTATCCCTGCACTTTTTGTGAGCGAGACAAATCTTGAGTCAAAGGCTTTACCGGTGAGTTGATGTTCCCTTCCTGCCACTGGGAGCACCCCCTCTGGCTACAGGAGATGGAAACTCCAGGCTTCATATCCCCCTCCCTGCTACTAGAAGTCTCCACTAGAGTCACTTCCATAGATTCCTGGGAGTCTCCCCTGTCCCAGAGATGTCCTCCTATTGATTTCTAATCTTCCTCACCTTCCCATCCCCAACCTTGACCTCTCTACACCTGATCCCCACCCTGGTTACCCTCCCCACCTCATCTCCCACCCAGTTCCCTCCTCCATCTACTTCAGATGTCTATTTTATTTCCTCTTCTGAGTAAGGTTCAAGCATCCTACCTTGAGCCCTCCTCCTTGCTTAGCTTCTTTGGGTCTATGGATTGTAGCACAGTTATCCTGTACTTTATGGCTAATATCTACTTATAAGTGAGTACATACCACGTATGTCTTTCTGGGTCTGGGTTACCTCACTCAGAATGATCTTTTCTAGTTCCACCCATTTGCCTTGAAAATTGCATAATGTCTTTGTGTTTAGTAGCTGATATTATTCCATTGTGTAAATGTACCATATTTTCTTAATTCATCCTTTGGTTGAGGGATATCTAGGTTGTTTCCAGATTCTGGCTATTATGAATAAGGGTGCTATGAACATAGTTAAGCAAATGTCCTTGTTGTATGGTGGAGCATCTTTTGGGTAAATGCCCAAGAGTGATATAGCTGGGTCTTGAGGTAGATCTATTCTCAATTTTCTGAGAAAGTGAAAATTGATTTCCAAAGTGGTTGTACAAGTTTGCACTCTCACCAGCAACAGAGGAGTATTCCCCTTTCTCCACATCCTCACCAGCATATGCTGTCCTTTGAGCTTGATCTCAGCCATTCTAACAGGTGTAAGATGGAACCTCAAAGTTATGATTTGCATCTCCTTGATGACTAAGGATGTTGAACATTTATTCAAGTGCTTCTCAGTCATTAGTGATTCCTCTGTTGAGAATGCTCTGCTTAGCTCCATACCCCACTTTTTAATTGGATTGTTTGGTTTGTTGATGATTAATTTAAATATATATTGAATATTAGTCCTCTGTCACATGCACAATTGGTGAAGTTTTTTCCCCATTCTGTAGGCTACCATTTTGTCATGTTGACAGTGTCCTTTGCCTTACAGAAGCTTTGCAGTTTTATGAGATCCCATTTATTAATTGTTGATCTTGATACCTGAGCTGATCATGTTGTGTTCAGGAAGTAGACTCCTGTGCCAATGAGTTCAAAGCTATTCCTTACTTTCTCTTCTATGAGATTTAGTGTTTCTGATTTTATGTTGAGGTCTTTGACCCACTTGGACTTGAGTTTTGTGCAGGGTGATAAATATGGATTTGTTTGCTTTCTTCTACATGCAGGCATCCAATTAGACCAGCACCATTTATAGAAAATGCTGCCCCTCCCCCATTGTATGGTTTTGGCCTCTTGTCAAAAAATCAAGTGTCTATGGGTATGTGGGTTTATTTCTGAGACTTCAACTCAATTCCGTTGATCAACCTGTCTGTTTTTATGCCAGTACCATGCAGTTTTTATTACTATTGCTCTGTAGTACAGCTTGAAGGCAGTGATGATGACGATACCTCTAGAGGTACTTTTATTGTACAGGGTTGTTACAGATATCCTGGGCTTTTATTTTTCTATATGAAGTTGATAATTGCTCTTTCCAGGGGTGTAAAGAATTGTGTTGTGAATTTGAATCTGTAGATGGTTAAAAGGTAAGATGTTGATCCTACCAATCCATGAACATTGGAGATCTTTCTATCTTCTGATATCTTCTTCAGTTTTTTTTTTTTTCTTTAGAGATTTGAAATTCTTGTCATACAGGTCTTTCACTTGCTTCATTCGAGTAACACCGAGATATCTTATATTACTTGTGGCTATTGTGAAGGGTATTGTTTCCCTAGTTTCTTTCTCAGCCCACCTGTCACTTGTATACAGGCGAGCTATTGATTTTTTTAACTTAATTTTGTATCCAGCCACCCTTTTCATGGTGTTTATTAGCTGTGTGAGTTCTCTGGCAGAATTCTTAGGTTTGCTTATATATACCATCGTATTACCTGTGAATAATGATACTTTGACTTCTTCTTCCATTCTAATTTGTATCCCTTTGATCTCCTTTAGTTGTCTTATTGCTCTAGCTAGCCCTTCAAATACTGTATTGAGTAGATATGGAGAGAGTGGGCAGCCTTGCCTTGTCCCTGAATTTAGTGGAACTGCTTTAAGTTTCCCTCCATTTAATTTGTTGTTGGCTATTGGCTTGCTGTATATTGCCTTTATTGTGTTGAGGTATGCACTTTGTCTCCCTCATCTCTCTAAGAATTTTAACATGAAGGGGTGTTGGATTTTGTCAAAGGCTTTTTCAACATCTAAGGAGATAATCGTGTGAGTTTTTTTTTTAATTTCAGGTTGTTTACATGGTGGGTAACATTAAAGGGTTTTCATATGTTTAACCATCCCTGCATCCCTAGTATGAAGCCTGCTTGGTCATCTTGGATGATGCTTTTGATGTGTTCTTGGATTCTGTTTGTGAGTTTTTGTTGAATATTTTTGCATCAATGTTCATAAGAGAGATTGATCTGAAATGTTCTTTCTTGGATGAGTCTTTGTGTGGTTTAGGTACTAGGATGACAATAGCCTCATAAAATGAGTTTGTCAATATTTCTTCTGTTCCTATTTTGTGGAATAGTTTGAGGAGTATTGGTATTAGCTCTTCTTTGAAAGTCTGTAGAATTCTTCACTAAAACCATATGGCTCAGGGCTTGCTTTTTTTTTTTTTTTAGACTTTTAATGACTAAAGACTACTTCTATTTCCTTAGAGGTTATAGATCTATTTAAATTATTTACCTGATCTTGATTTAAAGTTAGTAAGTGGCATCTATCAAGAAAATAGTTCTAGAATAAGATGCAGTATAAATAATACTTTTATAGCTAGAGAGGATATCAGTTTTAAATTCTAAAGTGACACTGAATTTTTAATGTGTCTTTGGATGCATTAATATTTTCACCTAGAAAAAAAACAGATTGTTTTGTAAATTCATCTTTTCAGCTTGGGCTTGTTAAACTCCTCCATAGGAGAAATGGAATGAATACACTGCCTAGAGAATAACTCAAGTACATGTTGGAATGCTGTATATTGATTTCATGAAGGGCATCTTCATCTTGTGTGCAGCAATGTGCCATCAGCTGATTGCTCTCATTTGCTCTGTGGTATTTGCTAAAGAGGAAAAGCATAATGTATCAGGCATGGTGGAAGCAGCTTGTAAGCTGAGTCTAGACACAGTCATCACCCAAGTTGCGAGGACCATCTGGAAGGTGGACACTGACGCCTTTGGTTCATTTTTTTACTCTTTGAAACCTTCATGATGGTAAAACGTTCATAGACCATCTTGCCTGTCTTATTCATGCAGTCTTTTTAGCTGTATTCATCACCTGCATGAAACTTGACCCCCAATTCTGTGTATTTGGGCCATGTGGCACTTCCTTAAGCCTACAGAGCAATTCCTCTCGGTCGCTCTGCAGTCTTTTCTGCACCCTGCAGTGTGTCTTCACCTCCCCACTGTAAGCACAAACCTCACCCCCTCCAGCAAAGCAGCCAAGCAAGGAGCTGAGCTGAGGGAAACAGAGCCTGCATCCATCTCTACAGCAGACTAGTTCTCAAGCTGCAGTGTTTCTGATTTGCCATTTCCTGGTACACAGGTGTTTTTGTTGTTGTTGTTGTTGTTGTGTTGTTTTGATTAGTTTTGTTTTATTTTTTCACCAAAAGATTGCATGGAACCTCTCGGCCTTCAAAACTTCGTAACACAAAATATTAGAATTTTAGTCCCAACAACAACTAAAGGTCACCCAGACAAATTTTTCGTGACAAAATAGCAATTGTAGCAAAAGAAGAAAGAAAAGGCTTTGACTCTGAAGTTCCACCACTAAAATAAGAAGGCAGAGACATCTAGTTGTTGGTTTTGAATAGAGATGTTAAACTGTGAAGCTCCACATAGCCCTGTGAGCCCGGACTTGTGACAGCAATCCAGAGCAGCTAGGACACGTCACTGGAATCTGTCACAGAGACCCAGCAGCTGGTTAGAGACTCAGGTGTATTTGTAAGCACTTCCAAGTATCTGAAAGCATAGCACAGCGGCACCAGTCTCCTCACATCACCTCTGATAATGCCTTAGTATATATCTTCATTATTTCCCATGTGTATATATATATATATATATATATATATATATATATATATTAATACACCAAATGTATGTGAAGTGACTGTAAATTATAGATGTTGGTAAACAGTGTAATATTCTTGAGTCTACCTCAGGACCTTTAAACTTTGAGCTTGCTGTTCCCTCTCTCTGGATGCTCCTCCCTCCCCAGATAGCCAGACATCCATCCTCCCTTCTCCTGCATCTTCACTTTGCTCATTTTGGAAGTCCAAGTGTATATATCCGTATTGTAAATTCCTCTGTACAAGTTCCATTAAGGGCAACTACCCTGTCTGTTTTATTCAGTTCATGTTCCTAGTGTTTACCACGATGCCACACATATCATAGAAACTCAAGAAATGCTTGCAAAACTGGAAAGATGAGTGGATGATTTCAAGGAGATCTGATCCCATGCTCTGTAGTGTACCAGGCACCATTCCTAGTAAAAAGCCTTGTGTGTGAGCTAACACTCTGGCACCCACAGGACAATCTGACAACCAACTGAAGACAGAGTGGTTAAGGAGGTGGGGGAATAGTCCACGCTGAGCTGAGGAAAAGGAGGGAACTTTCCGAAGGCATTTAGGAGGGTGGAAGAAAGAGACATGGCTGTGGCCACTGGTGAGGTGTGCCGTGAACCAAAAACATCAAGGTCCAACCCAGTCAACACCATATGTGCCTGCTCACGTTGTACGGAACCTCCTTCTCAGGTGTACAGCTTAAGTATCAGAGAATTTAAATGGGGAGAGGAGGGGCAATGCATATGCCTTTCACGTACTCAATGCTAGAGTTGATTCTTTGACTTTGGAATCTGACACCTGAGATGTAACAAGATTTTTGCAATGATCTTGAGTTAAACTCTTCCAGAGGACCTGGGTTCAATTCCCAGCACCCACATGACAGCTCACAACTGCCTGTAACTTCAATATATGACACCCTCACACAGACATACATGCAGGTAAAACACCAATGTACATAAAATAAAAATAAATAAATTATTTTTAAAAACCAATAGGAAAATCATATCTTCTCTGCTTTGATGTAGGCCTCAGTACTAGGTTTATATTCGCCTAAAACAGTTCCCTTTTTGTTGTTTTTTGTTTTTATTTTGTTTTTACAAACTTATTTTAGAAGCTGTCTTTCTTTTTCCTTTTGGACACTGGCTTAACAGGAATCAAATTCAACTTGAGGTTCTTCACGCTGCAATTACACAGACTCGCCACAAGGGGTCACTCACAACCCGGAGAGGGCAAAACCTTGGCACTTCTGAGTCTTGAAGAACTTGAGGGTGAAAATTTATAGATCCTGACAGAATGTAATGACTCACTGTATCGAAGTGGTGGGAAGTGAGATTTGTAGCTTCGAGGAGCACCTTGGGTGGAAGGGGGCTGGAATACAAGAAAACAAAAAGACCCGTAGGCTCCTCACTAACCACGGTCCCTGACGCTGTTCACTGCACGTGCAGGGTCCCGGGCCCAGGCTGTGGTGTGCTAGGAGAGTGAGAGCCAGGGCGACTGACCTCCCGCAACCAGCATTTCAGGTGACTAGTGGGCTGCTGGGACCCTTACCCCGCCTTTTGCTTTAAGGACAATTGCAGACTGAAGGCCTGCACTTAGCAGCAATGTTAGGTATTTCGGTATGTCCTTTTCTACCTGCTCAACCGTATGGACTTTTGAGGTTGTCCCTGG
Source organism: Acomys minous (assembly GCF_964271855.1). Lineage (NCBI taxonomy): Eukaryota > Metazoa > Chordata > Mammalia > Rodentia > Muridae > Acomys > Acomys minous. The sequence continues at coordinate 35,946,577 of NC_140484.1, read as the reverse complement.
AGCTCCATGTGGCTCTCTTTCACCTTGTCCTCCATGAAGACAAGCTTCTTTGCTCTTCCTTTAGGAGGCCGTCTCATGTCCACAGCCCTAGGTCTTTCAGAGCCTCCACTGCCTTCCTGTCTCACCAGCTGCATCTGCAACAAAAGAGACATCCGCACACTCTCCAACAGAGACCTGAAGCACATGACCTTGTCTGCCTCAAAGGATGGGGGCTGAGTGGGTGGACAGGATGTTCTAACTAGGGCATCACTGTATGGCAGGCCCTGTGGGCATCTGTGTCCACATGCCACTGGAAAGAGGCAGCCTCCGTGAGCCCGTGTCCTTTCTCTCCTGGAGGTTTGGTTCTCACTCTCCCTTCTCTGGAAGCCTTCGGGCACCTTTCTGTCCTTGCCTCTTTTGCCTGTCTTGCCTTCTGGTTTCCCGCCTCCCCTGGTGGCCCTAGCGAAAATGGACGACCCTGCAGCTTCATTCAGCCTTTTGCTGGAACTGTTTGCCCAGCGCCACATGTTAACTCGCACTGCCTTGAAGAGCTTCTGGCAAGGTATGTTCCCTTTAGTCTCCACACAGAAACCATCACAGCCTCCCACTGGGTTCCTTTATTCACCTGCCGGCCCTGGGTCTGACCCCTCTGTGTACCTCAGAGGTCAGTTATTTAACGAACAGATATGGGCCCTGTCCGTCTTATTTCGAAGACAGCAGGACATTCACTGAGGTGTCCTGAACACCCTGCTGCCTTTTATCTTAAGCATCGTACCTTCTGTAGCCCTTTGAGAGCTTTCATCCCCATTGGCTTGTTCTGTGAGGAGGACGATAAGGTATGTTCCCTTATCACCTTGCTTTAAAACAGGAAGAGCAGCTTCTGCCCGCCCAGGTGTATTCATTTCCTGTTGCTGCTGTAACAAATGACTATATTCCTAAGACTGGAACGGGACAAATGTGTCAACTTGAGAAGGGGACACCAGAAGCTGACCCAGGCTTCACAGAGTAAGACTGGGAACACTGCTCCTTGCTGGAGGCTCCAGGGAGGGCCCGTTTCTTTGCTTGGTCTGGATGCCAGAATTCAGCTGCTTGTGGTTGCAAGATTGATGTCCCCACTTTCCAGTGGCTGTTGGCAGAGGGCAATTCCCAGATGCTTACATTGTCTGATTTGGTGTCCTTCTCCCAGTACCCGCCAAGTCAGCTGTGGGTCAAACTGTCCTCGGCCATCAAATCTCTGCTCTTTGTCTGCTCTGTTATGCTGGCTCAGCTTGGTATTAGGCAGGGCCCAACCTGACCATCTGGGATAATCTCCCCATCTCAGTATCTACTCACTTCTCCCAAACTGCAAACGCCCTGCATGGTACAGGACAGCGTGCTCCTGAGCCCCGGCACCTGATGTGGACATCTCTGGTGGCTGTTGTTCTGCCTAGCACAGCACCCCACAGTTCTTTGCTTGGAAGGAAGCACACATGGTGGTTTTATCTGGAAATGGCACTTTGTGCCCTCAAGCACTTACAGGAGACAGTGAAGTTCATCTTCTTTAAGCCTTGTATTCACGAGCCTGGCCAAGGCTGTGTGGGCTACGATGTTTTAGAACACTACCAAGTAGGTCCAGCATTGAAGTATAATAAACAAATTGAAGGTTTATTAAACAACAACAACAGCAACAACAAAAACCCAAGATGGGCATGGTAACTTACACCTGTAATTCCAACACTCAAGCAAGAGGGAACAGGAGAATCACTGTAATTAATGATCAGACCGGGTCACTGCGCGAGACCCTGTGAAAGAAAGAAAGGTGGGGGGAGGAAGGGGACGGAGGGAGGGAAGGAGAGAGGAAGAAGAAGTAAGGAAGGGAAAATCTATTAGCATTCTGTTGTCGACATGAAGCGATCCATTCAACATCCATTCTTGTCTTTCTAATTGTCCATCTTTGCTAAGAGAATCCAGGTTTTACTTGGCTCAAGCCAGCTCAAATAGAGAGAGGTGATGTTCACAGCCTCCTACGGACATCCAGACCCAGTAAGTGAGAGGCTCCCTCACTCCCTCACCCAAAGATTCCAAGTGTAATCAAACCACAGCAGCCTGGACTGAGCGCCTTGTAGAGCAATCCCTCAAGGAACAGGACCGTGGCCAGGAGAGGAAGCCTGCGGCGTGAGTTGGCCAGTTATGTCACAGCAGAGTGGATGAATGATCTGGTCTGAAGAATTACAGTTTTTATAAGTCTCAGGGACTTGCCTGAAAGGCAAAACATTGATTCTTATATGATCAAATAGAATCTAGGCCAGAAGGCACACACTATACCCCCGAATAGAAACGGCACTCTCATATGGCTCAACTGAAGAATTCTCAGCCTAAACTGTGAACTTCTAAAGTAAATTTATCTTGAGGTTGGGGACTTAGCTCAGTGCTAGAGAGGTTACTTTTTAGCAAATGCAAGGAGTTCCGTCATCAGCAATGGGGAGAAAAAGTAAATTTATCTTTATAATTTCAAAATTCACCACACGTTAGAAAATGTGCAAATCTCAGAGGAATAAAGGCACAGCTCCCACCAGTGGAGGCTGACATCTCTTCATGCGTTCCTTATTTCCACAGAAGAGGTGACTTCCACCTGGATCTTCCGTGACATTTAAAACATTTAAAAGCCAATTTGCTGAAGGTCACCCAGCGGTAAGCTAATTGGCTTAAACATCCTGTTTTCAAACTCTCTTTCTAACATCTAAAAATCATTTAAGGGCTGAGCCCAAAATAGCAAGAGCCGGGAGGCTGTACAGTGATTGTTATGGACTTGAGTTTAGAGGCTACAGTTCTCACAGGGGCTTGGTCCCTGCCATCACTGTGCTCGCTGAGGGGAGAGCCCCATCAAAGGCATGGCAAAGAGCAGGAGCAAAAAGATGCAAACGCTTTTTTGAGGCCATCTCCCAGTGCACCAGTGGCTGTGCACCTGCCCACCAACCCCCTGCATTCTTGTTTCTAATGCTCAGAATTATTGTTTGCAATAGAACCAGTTTTTTTAATGGCTTAGGGAAAGGAGAAAGTGATCAGGAGATATTTGAAGGGTATGTAAGTGTCTTATGGGTCCCAAGACCCATATGGCAGCCCAGCCATCAGGGGGACCGGACTGCTGCTAGCAGGGCTAGGCAGTTTGGGCTTGGGAGTTCAGGCTTGGGGTTGGTTTTGGTTTGTTTAGCCCTGGTTCCTCTCACCTGCCCTTCCTTTCTCTGTGCCAGGTAGTGCACCCACCAAGCCCATCTTGTGTAATCCAGAGAAGGTGCAGCTCCTTGTGTGTTTTGTTCTGTTCAGAAAATCAGGCAGCCCAGAGGAGACCTGAAGTCTTAGTCTTAACCCTTGCTAACTTTGTACAGAGAGAACTCTAGCCTCTAACGGGTCAGTTCACTAAGTCAAGGTGGCATGAGCAAGGCTGGCAGGTGCCAGTCTTTAAGAGTGCCCTGGAGGGTAGGGAAGCAACTCCAGAGAAAGGAGACTTGCAATAAGCTGCATGCAGAGCCTCCACAGGTGTCCTGGAGTCCTGACTGAAGAACCTCACATTGGTTTCTAGGCTGTGAGCCCAGGCCTGGGTGAGAGTGGACAGAGAGGAAGATAGACTTTCATATTTGTTGTGAGTCTTTCTTTGCAGCAGCTACCTAGGTACCAATCTCTGAGACTCAGTCAGTGCTACACACCCTGAGAAGATGCGGGCAGATGCTATCTAGATATGTTTCCATGTCAGTGAATTCAGGCAGTTTAAACTCCTGTCCCTAAGTAACTTTTATCTTGTCGTCATCATATACCTCAAATCACTGGGCACTGGTCACAGGGCCATTTTTATTTAGGGAGTTCCTGCCTTGTACAATATTTCAAAACCCCTGTGTGTAAGGTGAGGCACGGGCCAAGAAACTGTGGGCGTGTGCTGGCTGACAGGAAGTTCTCCACGTGAATTTCATTTTTATTTGTTTCCCTCTTTGCTTGCATCCTCGTGAACTTGTCTAAAGACACTCTGCTATGTGGAAGCACGCTAGATGCATACAGATAACGAATTGTTAGAATGTTCATTCTGAATCTTAGAGAGTGATTAAATTGACAACTTCTGTATTATTTTCAGCCACACTGAGTAGCAGGAACTCAGCCAACAAACGGCTGAGAAAGCAAAGAGCTCGTGCAGCCTGCCATAAGGAAAATTTAGGCATGACTTATAATTTGTGGGGTGGTGGTTGAAATGTGAGCAAATGCCTTCAAAGTGTTTCAAAAATAGCCTTTAAAGATGCCGTAAGTACTGAAAACACTGACTTCACTACCTTACCACCTCTTTTCATAGAAATTGCAAAAGGAAAGGCCAATTGCCGCTTAAAAAAACCAGTATCATAGAAGCTAGTATTGTTCCACACTTTCTTGACATGGGGTATCGGCTTCTTCAAAACCTCTCTTTGTCTTACTCTTGTGACAGACATGGGCACTGTATCTATGTCTGTTTTATCCAGAAGGAAATTGAGTTTATGATCCATGAAATTCATGTTAAATTATTTGGATCTAAATTAATGTGCTTTTACTAGTTTGGACGACAACTGTGATGAGAGAGACCTCCAATTAGCACATTGGGTTAAGGTAGGAAAGAGCCAGACATTGTTGAGATAGCAGAGAAGCTCATGGCTTTGGTGTTTATTATTCAGGAACAAGCCAGAGTCCACAAGTTCAAATCTCAGTCTCCTCACTCACCTCTCTGTGGCCGTTGAGAGTCACCCAGCCCATCTTGTTTCTCAGCTTCCTCCTATTAATGCTGAAGGCGTGCAATAACCACTTCATAGAGTTATTTTTTAAGAATGAATAATAGTTAAGCACACAGAATAGCCCCTGGAACATAGAAAATGACATTCACAGCCTGGAGCATGTATGTGTACTTGATGTGGCGGAAGAGCTAAATGGTATGTTGAGCGCAGCAGCCTCCTCAGCCGGGTAGGATGCAAGGCACTTAATCAGGCTTTTCTTGCCTGTTATAATTCTCCATTTCCTGCTGGTTTTCAGACTGTCCCCCACACCCTACCCTCCCCCCTCACCCCCGTGCACACACACACACATGAGTAGGGAAACCAAGAGCAAAGAAAAAGAGAGCTGTGTTGTACCAGTAGACAGGAAGGCCAGCAAAATGGTGTGGGGAGGCAGAGGGCTCAGTAGCCTGCAGCTCTGCACATGCTCAGAATTATCAGGGCGTCTCTATTTTCATTAGATGTCAACCTCCGCCCCAAGTCCGCCATGGGCTGCTTAAACCTATGGGGTACCATTTGTGGAACCCAAGGAAGCCTTGATAATTGGGCACTAAAGGAAGAACTCTGGCCTTGGGAAGGGTGTGAACACAGAGCGGTTGGAGAAGCCGGCTGCCGTCTGAGGTGCAGTTGGGTGGCTGGGCCCACAGAGCTCAGTGTTCCTGGAAGGAAAGATGAGAGATGGGCTCACTTGCCCTCTCTTTTCTCCATAGTCATCCCCAGAAGACTATTTGCTATCTGTGATGGGTTTTGATTTGTTTCAAAGAGATGCAACTATAGAAACACTAAGGTGAAATGCCGAGTTTCTGTAATTCATGAGAAATTATCTGTCTTAAATATAGTAATGGTCTGATTGAACACCTAAATTTGGATAGTTTTGAAAACCAAAGGAGGTAGTCAGCATAACTAAAATTATGTTACTTTCCTTGGACGATGGTTTGGCAGCCTCTTAACAAAACTAAAAATATGCTTACCATATGTATGAGCATCATTTAGGCATTTGGTGCGTGCCCAAATGTATTGAAAATTGTTTCCATAGAAATCACACACAGAGATGCTTAGAGCAACATTGATCATGATTGACAAAACGTATCAGCAGCCAAGATGTCCTTCAGTTGGTACATGAATTTTCAAATTAGCATTCTGTACTAAAAAGAAGTGAGCTATGAAGGCACAAAAAGACAAGGAAGACTGTTCAGTGTGTACACTATACAAGTCAGTCAGAAAATGTACATACTAATGGCTCTATTCCTCAACTCATCCCAAAGAACTTGTCGTAAGTTAGAAACATCATCAAGTCTAGGGTGTACCTACTGCTCCTAGCCTCCTAAGCATCTTTGCTTGGCGGCAACAGAGCACAACACAAAGTACCAGAGTTTCCCTGCAGATCCTCCTTGGCTTACTTGTGCTGTCCCAGCATCTCCAAAAGGATGTACCTTCTGTTGCTAAGCTGGGAAGAGACCAAGATGCAAAGCTTGAAGTACCATTGCTACAACATGTGTATTGCTGTAGAAATCCGAAAGTCAAAAAAAAAAAAAGGCATAAGTCAGATATCACAGGTTGAGAGGATTATCTGCATATGACATTCTAGAAAAAGGCAAAACTATCAAGGCAGATAAAGTCAGTGATTCCCAGAAGCTAGGTAAAGGGAGGGATAGAAGGAAGAACAGAGAGTCTGAAGGGCAGTGGATGTGCTTCTGTATGACGTTAACGATGGAGGAACATGTTCCAATGTCTATCAAAACTCATAGAACACACACCAGACCTGAACCCCAATGTAAGCCCTGGCCATAAGGACATGCCGATGTGGTTCACGTACTGTACCAAATGCCTCGCCCTGGTGGAGATGACAGTGGTTAGAAAGGCTGAGGGGGTTGTCTATGTGGGAGCTTGCTATGCTTCTAGCTCAGTTTTTGTGTGAACCTAGACTGTTCTAGGTAGTCCTTCACCTTTAAAAAAAATTTTTGTTTGCTTTACATCCTTAATGTAGCCCACTCCCTCATGGCCTCCTGGTCCCATCCTCCCTCCCTTCCCTAGTCCTCAGAAAGGGGAGTCCTCCTCCCCTAACATCTGACCTGAGCCTATCAAATCTCATCTGGACTGCCTGTATCCTCTTCCTCTGTGGCCTGGCAAGGCTGATCCATCAAGGGAAAGTAATCGATGTGTGGAAGCCAGACTCCATGTCAGAAGTAGTCCCTACTCCCCATATTATGGGACCCACAAGGAGACTGAGCTGCCTATCTACTACATCTGAGCAGAGGGTCTAGATCCTCACCATGCATGGTCCATAGTTGGTGCATCAGTCTCTGCAGCAGCCCCCTCTTCTGCCCAGTTTTGTTGGCTTCACAGGGTCTCCTTGTGGAGCTCCTGACCCCTCCAGGTCCTTCTACTCCCCAACTCTTCCATAAGACTCCCTGTGCTCTACCCCAGAGTTTGGCTGTGAGTCTCAGCATCTGCTTGGATCTCCTGCTGGGTGGACGGTCCTTCCCTTTTAAAACCATGCTGCTTGCACATATTTATTAGCTCTGACACTGTCACACTTTAAAATAATTTCCAAAAATATTTTTATCAAAATGGGATTATTTTGGAGAGCGGGAGCATATGTTCACCTTACTTCTGAGCAAGATGCTCTTAATTGGAGCTAAGAGGAAAATAAATGTCAGCGTGCTCAGTAAGTCAAGGGGAAGTAAGCTGCTTTTCCACAGTGTCTTTTGCACTCTGTATGGGAGCTTGTACTAAAGTCTCTCCGCCCGACTTTCTAGGTTAACAGTAGTGATTTGTTCTGTTGTTTCCAGTGTACTGAGGTTTGTTATGTGCTTTACAATATGTTGGTTTAGTCATCATTAGCTGGAGACATTCATTCATTCATTGATTCATTCATTCATTCAAAAATATGTATTGACCTATAACTCAATAGCAAGAAAACAATAATGAAAAAAGAATTGAGGGTACAAATGGCCAGTGGGTACATAAAAGGATGTCCAGCATCTCTAACAAATGCCAGTCAAAATCACCATGGTGTATCAGCTCACATGTGTTAGGGTGGCCACTCTAAAATAAAGAAGCCTTGATGTGGATGTAGAAAAACTAGAAGTTTTGTATTTTGCTGGTAAGAGTATAAAGAAAGTCCTATACCTGCTATGGAAAATTGTATCAAGATTTTTTTTTTAAGGGTTCGTTTTTTAATGTGCATTGGTGTTTTATCTGCATGTGTGTCTGTGTGAGGGTACCAGATACCATGGAACCTGAGTTATGGACAGCTGTGAACTGAATGTGAATACTGAGAATTGAACCTGATGTCCTCTGAGCTATATATTCAAAACTAGAAAATTAATATACAAGGAATACTCTTCTATTTTAGAACCTGCCTTTCTCTTTGGTTACAATACTTTCTTTTTATTTGTATTTTTATTATAATTTATCTACATTACATCTACATTACAGTCCCCCTGCCCCCACCCTCCCTCCCCATTCTGCCCCCACTCCCCTCCTCTAGACCTTTGACCGGTGCAGCCCTCCTCCCCCACCATCTGACCACAGCCTATCAGGTCCCATCTGGATAGCCTGCATCCCCTTCCTCTGTGTTCCCAAGGGGCAGAGGTCAAATCAGGGACTAATGTGACGGTCATAGCTTATTGCTCAGCAATCTCATTTCTAGGTATTTACCTAAAAGAATTAAAATGAAGATCTCACAGAAATATCTACACTCACATGTTCTCTGTTGCACTGTTTACAATAGCCGGGATGCAGAAACAGCTTAAATGTGCACTGATGGAGAAAGATAGAAAGTTTATGCATATAGCGGAATAGCATTCTTGCCATTTGCAGCAACACAGATGACTGCGGAGGACGTTCTGCTAAGTGAAATAAGCCAGTCACATAAAAGCAAATACTGCATGGCTCGCTTACACGAAGAATCTAATCTTTGCTGGCAGAAGGAAAGGGTAGAATGACAGCGGCCAGCACCTGGGGAGTAGTGGAGGGAAGCTGCCATCCAACAGGTAAAATCCTCCGGTTATACAAAGTAAATAATGCCCAAAGATCTGCTGGACATCTTCCTTAGAGTTAACAAACCCCTATTACACTGTTTAAATCCGTTAGGGTTGGCCCCACGCCCTGTGTTGTACTGCAATAGTAATAAATCATTGAGCACTAGTTAAGTACCACACTCTATTTCCCTAAGGACACAGTACATGGAGTGCAATAAAATGGATGAGGGAGGGGGCTAAATAAATGTATACTATATCAGGTGACATGTAGAAGAAGTAAGTATAGTGCTGGGGACTGTGATTCAGGGGACTTCTCTTATATGGTGACATTTGAGCAGACACATAACAAGAATAAGTTTTGTCTTGTCTGGGGGACAGGACAGTACATTCAGGCAGAGGGACAGAGAACGCAGAGGAAACGCTGGCATTTCGTGAAATTGCAAGGAGGTTCCTGTGGCTGGGAGTATATGTGTAGAAGTTGAGGTCAAAGGTCACTGAAAGTAGAATGAGACATAGCACATCATTAGAAGAGATACATCTAACTTACATTTGGGCATGGTGGCTGAAGCCTAGAAATCAATTGCCCATCTCCCTGTAAGAGATGGTGGAGATTGTGATGGGGGAATAAAAACAGTTTGGTTAGTTCTTGGTCAGGTAGAAATGATACGAGTTTTTCACAGATTTGCCAGAGAGTGAAGGAAAGGACTTAAGGACGATGCCAAGGTTTTGTACAGCTGGAATCGCTGTGAAAGCGGTAGTAGAAAGAATAGGTTTAAGAGAAAGGCAGAAGTCTGCTCTTAAACATCCTCCTTGGAGGCACCGCCCAGTTACCCATGGCAGCATGTTAGGGAGGCAGATTACATCTATAGGAGCTCAGGAGAAGGGTCTCTACTGTCAAAATGAGCCAGAGATTCATCACTACAGATGACTAAGCCTGTATAAGATTCCCTGAATGATCCTGGGTAAGTAAACGAAAAGATCTAAGAACCCAGTATGGGTCCTCCAGTGTAGAGAAACCTAGAAGAAAAGAGGAAGCTGTATATGAGACGGGAGAAACAACCATTAAAGCTGAGGACAAAGTGGTATCGCACCCAGGAGAGAAGCCTGCTTTGAGAGACCGGGTGTGGTTGGCTGTGTGAAATGCTGCCCAGGTGTAATGTCAGGAGGGCCACCGTCTTTACTGTAGAGCATGGTACATAGGGAGAAGCTGAGCCCGTGGAGCAGCAAGGATGAGGGCCCAGCTGGAGGGCGTTTAAGGCAGAACTGAGGGAAAGGAGAGGCCCAGAGGAGACAGAAGGATGGAAGATCTTGCTAAAGGGCTATAACTCGCAAGTGACAGAACTAGGACTTAAACTCACATGTTCTTCAAAGCCCAGGTTGTGTGCTACAATGGTGCGTTCTGGACCAAGAGTCAGGGCAGCTTGGATCCTTGCTGGTCATGTGACCATGAGTCCCACTACCCAACATCTCTGACAAAGGCCCGTAATATGCAGGTGGATAAATAGCAAAGACCCCTTGTCCTGACTTGGGGTAGAGAAAGAAGATGAGGACAGCCCTAGAAGGGGTGGAACCCTACTCACATGCTCACCATCCTGTAAGCAGAGAGTTCAGACCAGGAAAACTCTAATGGTCTTCCTTGTCTTTTGATTCCCATGGGTTTGTGAAGACAACCCTCTCATCTCAGATGGACAAGGGCGAATGGCACAGATAGACTCTCCAGAGGGTTTTTAAAGGTGTCAATGCTTAATTAGAATTTTTAATTGGGAGAAAAGTGTGCAGGCACTTTAGGTGCAATTAGTGTAGTAGATTAAAATCATTTAAGTGGCCTCATTCGCTTTCCAAACTGTTTAAATTGGTTTTATAATTCTGCCCATGTAAATAGCCAGGTGTCATATGGATAACTGAACCACTCATAGATTTTAATGAGGTTTTTTGTTGTCAACCAGAGAGAGAAGGAGGAAGTTATTATAGCATGGCTTTTTATTGCACTTGTTGGAGAGAAAGCTCATTCACAAGGTAATCCTCATCTTTCCTCAGTGGCATTAATGAAATAAGTTTTTCTTGAGAAAAAGAAACCACAGAGGCAGCCAGCGGGCAGATGACACATTGGGAGAAAATACTTGCAACCATGTGACAGAAAAAAAATTAATATCTCTAATATTCAAAGGCCTCCTTCAAGTGGCTACAAATTAAAAAGTCAGTCAAGAAATCAAGCCATTGAAAGGAAAGGAAATATGATAGCCAGCCAGCCTGCCTATGAAAAAGAGGCCTCCTTATTAACTGTTATGGAAACTTGAGTTAAGCCATCCCTTAGCAGACTAGCTAGGATTAAGTCTATCCGTAACATCTAGTAAGGGAACACCATTTCCCTGCCTCTTGATTCGTTGTGGTCTAGGCCTCTTCCTGCCCCTCATGCCCAGAGGGGTGTATTGTTATTAAGTTTACGGAAAGAGCCCAAGGGGACTTGGTGCCATCTGTGCCCTCTTTTCCCATAAGGGTGCATGTCATATACCTATAGCCCTGTTCTGAGGCTTCTCTGGGTGGGCTGTGCGCCTATGAGGGGCACCATGGCTTCAGATGTCCCAGTAATCACATAAGATACCCACCTAGTGCAGAGATGGAAAGTAAGACGCTCTGGCAAATCTGAGGACACACTGTATCGGGTGCAAATTTACATCTGTATTTCTGTGGCTAACGTGTATTTCTTTGATAGTTTAGAACTTAGGAAGTAAAAAAAAATTTTCCAGAGAGAGAGAGAGAGAGAGAGAGAGAGAGAGAGAGAATATGCCTATGGTTACATGTGTAAGAAGAGAAATTCTTCAGAGTTAGCAAGGAATTGCCAAGAGTTAAGGAAGCCACTCTGTCAATATGCATTACAACATAAGTATGTAGCATAATATCGGGGGTTGTAGCAGAATAAGAAGGCCTTTAGGGCCAGTCGGATGGTTCGGCAGTAAAAGCACTTGCCAATCAGCCTGACAACCAGGGTTCCATTCCCAGGATCCACAAATGGTGGAAGGAGAACGCTGACTCCAACAAGTTGTCCTCTTGCTTTTCTGTGAGTGCAAAGGCATGTTCACACACACACATGCGCGTATAGGCACACACATACACATCTAATAAAATGTTTGTTCAATCAGGTGAAATTATTGGATTGCTTGCATTTACCTCAACATAACCCAAGAGGAGGCGGAAGTGGGGAGGGGCATGGATGGGCCACAACGGGCCTTCATCCTGTCTTCAACCCTCAAAATCAAAGTGATTGGATGATAGCATTGTTCTTTCTAGTTTTCCCTGTGTTTCAATTTTTCCACTTAATTATACTTTCTGAACATTCTCTCATAGAAATAACCATACCTACACATAATGACATATGTCTATAAGAACATTTATCAAACATATTATAGACAAATGTGAGAAAGCCAAGTGATCATGAGTGGAGTAGTGGCCATCTCAACAACAGTTTGATTTCATTGCGTTTCAACATGATGTTTAATGGTGACATTCAAATCACAGATGGGGGGAATGCATTCAGAATTTTGCTGAACAATAAACCACTGTTTCCAAATGCCCACATCCAACTAGCACTTGAACGCACCCTGGAAACGTCGGGGTTCTGGGATGGGAGAGATGATTTATTTGAGTTATTAGTATATTTTTAATTCCTTGCTTTTATAATCGCTTAGTAGGTCTGGTTTTTTCAGGCCCACGTCCTTACCTTAGCACTATGGTGGAAGAGCAGAATGAAGTTCAGAAAGAGATCTAGCGACCAGCTGCTGCTTTCAGACGATCATGCCTATGGACAAGCTTTCTATTCCTGGCCTTCATTCCCTATAAAACAAGGTTCTTGTTGCCTTGGAGATATCTTCAATCCCACTACTTTATAATTATGTCCACGAGTTTATATCCATATGTTTCTGGAGAGCAAACATGAGTGACCACAGCCTAGACTGGAGATCCCTGTGGATGTATGACTCTTGAGGCCATTTTTACCAACACCTCCCCCAGCCCCACAATCCGTCTACAGAGATGTTGCTCTTGAAAAATGAGGCACAAAGACAGAGGTTGGATGCCAGCATGGCATCAAGAAGCCTGACAAATGGTGATGGGGTTCAAAGCACAGCAGAAAGATTACAGGGATGCAGCCCCAATTGGGCGCCTTCCTCAACAAGGGAGAAGGGCGTGGCTCCCAGGCCCTCTACATTGCAAACGATACTTGACATGCTGTCTAAAGGCAGGATTCTCACTGTGTGTTTGGAGTTTAAACTAGGTTTGTTGTTCTAACATCAGGGAGTGCTTATGCACAAGAACCTACCCACCTCTCATTCCTGCCTCTCACCCTGAAGGGAGCAACTGGCATTGCTTTCTCCCTTCTAGACTGTGTGTGTGTGTGTGTGTGTGTGTGTGTGTGTGTGTGTGTGTGTGTGTGTGTGTGCGCGCCGCATGTACCACACTCACACTTTTGGTACTTATAGTGTACTAGATACAATAGTGCCCCTTATCCATGGTCTCACAGTCAGTAAATCAAGGTCCCCAAACACTATAGTACAATAATGAGAGTACTTGAGAGTGACCACATTCATGTGACTTTCATTACAGTATGTTGTTACAGTTGTTCTATCTTATTATGGGTTATTCTTAATAACCTCCTCTAGCCTAGTTTACATACTGAGCCTTGGGGCTCATTACTATCCACAGTTTCCCACGCCCAATGAGGGTCCTGAAGCCTATGTGCCAAGGATAAGAGGGCGAGGTGGCTGCATTCACCACACTCTTTCTGGCCTTGCTTTTAACTTAATTGACTGGGGAGTTCTTTCCACGTCTTTTGTGTTTATCTATTCTTCCCCATGGGCAATCCATTATTACATGTGTGCTTGACCAATTTTCTCATGGTGGACACTGTTGTTGTTTCCTGTATTTTGTGAACAAAACCGTAAATCGCTCTGTACTTGAGTCATTTCATACACCTGTGCATAAATATGCCACATAATGTAAATTCCTCTAGATGGTGATTTCAATAGATGCTTTCAAGTTAGTCCTCTTCCTCATCTCATTTTATAGGTGAGGAAAGAAAAGAGTGAGTGATTGTAAATCAAAAGCTGGAAACAGTTTACTAGTGCTAGGGTTGTTTTTTGTTTGTTTGTTTGTTTTTGTTTTTTTGAGTTGGACACGAAGTATCACAAGGTCAATGAAGCTTGGTGTGTGAACACAAGCAGAGCCACTCAGCAGTTCACTGAGGAGCAGGGTAGAACAATGAGGCTTGGCTGCAGCTAGTTGGAAAGTCACAGCGGCAGCTGGGAACTGAGTACTACAGTGGGTGAGCAGGCACTGTGAGGCAGAGTATTGGAATCAGCTTGGGAGGAGGCTTCCAGAAATAGCAGACACATGGTGTGCAGGGCGCACACACACACACACACACACACACACACACACACACACACAAAGGGGGCGGGGCGTTGAGCCAAGCAAAGAATGAGAACCCTTGGCCCAGTCGGGGTCCAGTCACTCACACCTATGCCCATCAGGCCTTAGAATCAGGACAGTGACAGAACGATGACAGGCATAGATATATATAATATAAACACAGAGAGATATGCTTATATACATGCTTAAGAGCAGCTTAGGCTTGTGGGAACATTTAAAGGAAACTAGTGAGTCCCCATGTACACCATCTGCCCTTCAGGGAACATCCCATCCCTGAACATTGGTTACAGATGCTGAAGTATTGTCACATCCTCATCACCCCAAATCCTCTTAGGGTTCACACTTGGCACAGTCTGTGGTTTGACAAATGCACTGTTGTTCTTGTTCTCGGTGCTGCATTCACTCCCCCAGTATTCACAATACCCACCGGGGCTGAGGGCAGGGAGGGGGACTGATGTCACTTCCATTTGGAAAGAGGATAAAGAGACACAGGAAGGCTAAAATGACTTGCCGGCAGTTATGTGCCTGGCTCCTATTCAAACTGAGGCTCGAACACAAGTAGTTTGGCTAGAATTTCTTAACCGTCTTCGATCCTGCCCCTGCCTTCATTCCCGGGCCCTGAAGTTTCTTTCTCTTTCCCGTCCCCACTGAAGGTAGGTAGGTGGCTCTTCTTCTCTGGGCTTGCCGGAAGTCCTCGGTGCCGCTTTGGAGACTCTTTGAGCAACTTTCCCGCTGTTTTCTGCAGTGGAGCCTTGAGCACTGGAAGGCATGAGCTGCTGTGAGCTAGGTGGGGTGCCCTAGAGGATTACCTTGAAGAAATGTCAAGGGAGGGGAAGCTGAAAGAGATGAAGGAAAGGGGAACACTGCAGCTACTGGATGCGGGGGGGGGGGGGCGGAGGGCGGGGCGGCTGAAGGACCTGAACTTAGTGGACAGCAGTCCAGATTGAAGGAGATAAAGTGGAGCGGCCTCCTTGAGAGACTGATGACTGCTATAGAATACTTGGTCCTGGATTACAAGGAGAACCGAGCTTCACTTGCGCATGCGCATTCCCAATCTTCTGTTAGGCGGGAAAATTCTGAGCTTCTGTTCAGCGAACAGGGTGATGGCCCTGTAAATACAAAACTATTTCCTAAGCAGTTCTTTTTCTATTTCACTTTTTAGGTTAAATACTTTTATTAATTAAATTTGTTCTTTGACGATTTCAGACATGTTTGTAATGCATTCTGATTACTCTCACCTTCTACCCTCTCTTAGCTTCCTCCTCCCATCCTTGTCAACTTCTTTTCACCTCTATGCATCACTTGCCCACATTCATGGCTTTTGTTTTGCGGTCCACTGAGTTTAACCAAGACCATCTGTGTGACCATGGGTTTGGAGCTATCTCCTGGAACCTGGTGGGCTCACCCGTGGGTAAGCAACTGAAGACAATAATGACTCTACATCTCCCAGAATCCATTGCCAGCCAATAGTTCAGCAGGGAGAGGTAGGGCCCCATGAGCCCACTCCCACTCACATCTGACATGGCCAGTGTTGTACAACACATAACTTAGCTGCTCCAAGCTCATGTTTGTAAATACCTTTGTGATGCCCAGACAATGCCTTTTAATAGCCCTTCTCTCTCTCACCTGGCTCCTACATTATTTCTGTCCCACCCCTGTGCTGTTCTCAGAGCATTAGAGGAGGTGATATAAATGTTTTATTTAGGGCTAAGCAGTCAACAGTCAGCAGTCACTTGTTCTTAGCTACCATGAACACCATGACTCGCTGCATTCACAGTTCACCACCGTTCCCAACAAAAGAGAGATTTCTCCAGTTAGGACTGAAGGTAGCATTTATCTATGGAATATTTAGATATTTAGAAGGTAATTTAATGCTATGTCAATTTAGCTAAACAATACTAGTAACTTCCTCACTAGGGCCTATGACCTCACCAGCCATGTGTGTGTGTGTGTGTGTGTGTGATAAGTATATTATATAAATACAACAAATGTATATTATACCAAATAATTAAATAATACATTAATAATATAATCATTTATGTTAATAATAAATATTAATATATTTTAAAACATTATTAAAATATATCTAATATATATGTGTGTGTGTGTGTGTGTGTATATATATATATATATAATTTTGCTGGGCTTACACTGTCAGGAATTTTGCAGAACAAATCTCAAATCCAATCAGAGAGTAATTGGTTACCACCATCCATGCCACTGTTGTACACATGGGCTCATCTTGCATAGCAGGTTGGTATTTCACAGCTGGATAAAACCATCTATGTCTTTTTTCCGTAGTGGCCTCCATAGCATCTTCTGGTACTATGAATGCTAGCCAGCAGGGTAGAACTTTCCATCTCCATTAAAGCTTGATTTCTCTATATTTTGCAATCCTGGTTGTGGTATCTTCAGCAAGAAGATTATATCCTCTAGTTCCAGTGGGAGGACAGGGAGAGGGTCTAAAGTTTGTAGTGTTTTAGGGTCTCTGGAGCTTTCCTTCACAACAGTCATGAAGAGGTTTCACACACCTGGCCTTGGAATTTTCGTTTAGTAACCCATGGCTTCTAGGAATAGCATTATCCAACTGTGCAGAGTATTTCCCTTCTAATGCTTTCGTAAATTTCATTTTTTAAAACTTTTTAAAAATTTCAATTAGCTTACAAAGTAGTGGGTTTCCGTGTGGCATCTTTATCTGCAAAATTTGCTTGCCCTTCCCTACCCTAACCTCTTTGCCCTGTGTGCCTATCTTCCTCCCAACTTAGACCCTTTGGCCCTCAGCATTCCTTCTTCTACCTTCTTATCACATGTGTCTTATGACCCTCCCCACCCTGTCTCTTCAAGCTCCTTTTCCCTTCTCACGGGCCTCTATAAACAGCTTCTCCCACACAAATACATGTACATGAAATTTAGAAGCTAGGATCCGCATAGGAGAGAGAAAATGAGGAGAATTATCTTTCTGAGCCTAGACTAGGTCAATGTAGCATATTCTAATTTCATCCCTTTTCCTATAAATGCCATAATTTCATCGCTTTTTTTAATGGCTGAATAAAGTTCCATTGTATGTGCACAAGATACTTTCTCAGTCCATTCTTGTGTTGAAGGGGATCCAGGCTAACTTCACTTCTTTGATATTGTGAACACAGCAGCAGTAAACATGGATGAGCAAGGATCTCAGTGGTAGACATGGCATAGCTGGATCGTATGGTACTTAGATAATTTTAAGCTTTTGGAGAAACCTCCACATTGATTTCTAAAGTGGCTGGGCTAATTGACACTGCCACCAGTACCGAATATGGAGTCTTCTTCTGAACAACCCGTCAGTATTTGTAGTCATTTGTTTTCTTGATGATAGCAATTCTGACTTAGGTTAGATGGGGTCTTGGGGTAGTTTTAACTATGAGTTTCTTCTATGGGTAAGAATGTTGAACATTACATAGAGCTTGTATTGGCCCATTTGTATTTCTCTATTGACAACTCTGTGTTTAGCTCATTAGCCCATTTCAATTGGGATATTTCTTTCTTTTTTGTTTTTTAGTTCTTTGTACATTCTAGATGTATATGGCAAAGATTGTCTCCCAGTCTATAGGGTATCCCCTCACTCAGTTAACTGAATAGAAAGTTTTTACGGGACCCGAAGATGGCCCAGTGGGTAAAAGTATGGGCCACACAAGCCTTATGGCTTGAATTCAACACCTAGAACCCACATAAAAGGTTCTCTGGCCAGCTAGCCTAGAGGCGGCCAGACATGTAGCATGACAGACAGAAACAACAAGAGACCTGCAAGGGGAAGATGGAGGAGGAGGAGGAAGAGGAGAAGGAGGAGGAGGAGGGGGAGGACAACAATCACGATGACGATGATGACAAGGAGGAGGAGGAGAGGAAGGACAGGAGGAGGAGGGGGAGGGAGATGGGAGAAGGAGAAGAGGAAGGGCGGGAGGAGGAGGAGGAGGGAGATAGGAGAAGGAGGAATGGCGCTTTTTTTTTTCATTTCCCAAGGTCCCATTTGCACACTGTTGGCGATATATCCTGAGCAACCATCGTCTTATCCAGAAAGTTCTTCCTATACCTCTCATCTTGAAGTGTTTTCTCTGTTTTATCCTCTGAGGGTTACAGGTATTATCGTTAAGGTCTGTGATCCATTTGGATTTATTTTTCTGTGCAGGGTGGTGAGTAAATCTAGCTTGGTTATTCTACATGTGGATTTCCAATTTCCCAGTCATATTCCTATTTGGGGCCCCTGAGACATACTCTTTAATCAACACAGTCCATGGATCCTGATGGGTTTCCAGATTACCCATGAATCATATGAGCTTTCCATCTTTCCCTCTATTTTTCTTTCCCTATAAACTTTATGTTAACGTGATGAAACAGAGAGCTGAGTGGGTAAACTTTGACTCAATATGGTATTTTTGTCTCATCAAATTCAAATTCAAGTCATCTCCATTGTTATTACATAGTAGTTGCTTAATGGGTTTTGTTTTAGGCTTGTGAGTGAGGCGCTTCCTGCATGCAAGTGTTTTTAATCACTAAGGTTAGTCCGTGCCTCACAGATTTGAGAACTCAGTGAAAATATTGTTTGTGTGTAATGGACAGATCCTGGCTGACCCATTCCTGACCCATGAACAAAAAGAAATCCAGAAACAAGAATTTGATTCAAGGTTTTGTAATTAGGGCCTTGACTGCCATTCTGGTGTGGGTTTGGGAAAGGAAAACTAGGGGGAGTAAAGAAGAGTGAGTTAACTGGCTTTCTTTTTTATATATATAAGATTTACTGATTTATTATTATGTATACAGTATTTCAAAACTGCATGTCAGAAGAGGGCATCAGATCTCATTATAGATGGTTGTGAGCCACCATGTAGTTGCTGGGAATTGAACTCAGGACCTCTGGAAGAGCAGCCAGTGCTCTTAACCTCTGAGCCACCTCTCCAGCCCCCTTCACTGGCTTTCTAATGAGCCAAATAATTTGTAAAAGTAACAATAACAGTAACTCTGAGGTGATGTGGTCTCAGAGGAAAGATTGCATTTTAATGAATTACTGCTCAGTTTGTCCTTAGCTGGAAACTCCCGTCTCCTTCTCCTCTCACAGTATAACTTAGTGTGCCCAACAGATTTTAGAGTCTCATCTTTAACTCTATGGTGGTGGAGGGATGTGTGTGTGTGTGTGTGTGTGTGTGTGTGTGTGTGTGTGTGTGTGTGTTGCGTATTTCTGTATGAAAGAAATATCAGGAAAATGTTCAAGATTGGCTATAACGGGTAACTTAATACCTTTGAACGGAGTGTAACCCAGCAGAAATCAGAAATACATAGAGATTGGAAGGACATTTGGGGCATACAAAAAGGAATTATAACAGGAAAAACCATATCAAACTCCCTTAATATTCTGTAAATTATGGATTGTGTAGATATGTTTGATTTTATACCAGAGGCTTTTCACAGAAATTCAGAGAAACTTAATCAGCTTTGATTTCTAGACAATATCCCTAGAGTTTTCTATAAAAATCGTAAAATTTCCCCCTCTGACTTTCTGTGGTTGCCTTGGGCTTACCGCATGAATTTTATTGGAATCCAAATGATAAATGAGTGATTTGATCATTAAAGTGTGAGACGAAGAGATAGAAAATAAGGAAATCTGAATACATTTAGAAAATATGTTCTTAACCAAAGGCTGGGCTATGGTGGAGTTTTGTAGCTGAAATGACTGAGTTCATCCTAGTGGGTAAGTTAATTGTGCTGCCTGGTTAGCATTAGTGCTGACTGCAAATGGGATGATAGTAACTGACCTGACTATGCAGAAATGGCACAGTGGTCCATCCATCCAGTTATCCTTTCCATCACTGTTTCTCCACTGAGGATAAAGTCTCATTATGAAAGATGGGGCTGCTGACCAAAGCAATTCTGAGGCTATCCTCTGGAAGGATCTTCAGAGACTTGACTAATCTTTAGTAATTGTGGCAGTTGTACATCTGTGTCTCTTAGGAACATATTTGCTATTTTCAGGACACTAGAAACTACCAAGAGACAAGAAAATTGAAAATTTAAAAACCACTTATAGCCAAATCTTTTGAGTGATAGATCTGGATGATACATGTTAGGTTAAAAAAAAACAGATATAACTAAGGATGACTATAGAATGTGAAAAATTACTCCCTGGTAATTTCAGAACCCTTCAGTTAACTTAGAGATCAATTCCAACCTGAGAGTGCTCAGAGTGCTTTGAACAAAACAGCGGTACTCGGAAAACAGGTAAATGGAGAGTCTGCCAAGGTCACCACTCTAGAAGCGATTACACCAATTTAAATGTTTGTTTTTAAGGAAATCAACCCCATTACTTTCTGGGCTCAGTGTAATGCAACAGGAAGATTACAGTGAGAGCCAGCAGATCTGGCTCCATCCTTTTCTGCTCTGCGTGACCTTGGACTATTTATTTAAGCCATCTGAGCATCTGCTTCCCAATCAGCATCTGGAGATAATGATTCCCACCGAGATGGTTGTGAGAGTCAGAGATGGAGCATAAGAAGCAGTGTGTGTAGGTGGAGCAGGTGTCCACATTGCTTAGTGAGGCGACTGGTTGTTATCTCATGGACTTAAATACATCTAATCATATTTCAAGGTGGACTAAAAGAGCCTTAACTGCTTGTTCTCTGCCTGCTACTCAGTAAATTGTAATAGTAAGAAATATGTCATGTGCCCAACATTCATATTAATACTGTTTTAGTTTTTACTTTTTAAAATTCTATATTGGCCTCTTAAATACTAATTTATGCTGTGTCCAGAAAAATGTACTAATAGACAATGAATAGCAGTTAAACTGAATCTGTTATTATTATAAGTACCATACACTAAGAGGCATAGTCCTTATGGTGACTCTGTTCTGTAAGTACTACTGTTATAGCTGTTTTAGAAACTATAAAATCCCCATTTGCTGTCAGTTATTCAAAGTCAAAGCTGGTAAGTAATAAAACCAGGGCCTAGAGTCAACCTTTTGTACCCAAAGCCTGTACTTTTAACCACTACAATACCATATTACATAGAGTAAATGATGGGATAATCTAGGGACTTGACAGGTGAAGAATGCCAAGTGCCATTGATTTCCAATACTTGGAAATAAGGAAGTAATGCCTCCTTTGAAGTAAGAAAAAAAACCCAATGTAATTAAATATTACAATAGTATGGCAAGACAACCCTCTGGTAACTTCACATCCTATCAATCAACTTTCAGAGCTGCTCCCAAAAAGGAGTATCCAAGGTCTTTCAACAAAGGCAATGCACTCGAGACATAAGTAAGAGTCTACCAAGGCTGGTTGCTAAAGGATCAGGCTTCACATACCCGTGCTGGGTAAGTGTTAAAAGGCACATTCAGCTGCAGCTGTGGATGGAAGTTCAGTCTAGCTGACAGTTCACATCTAGGGTACATAACAGCCATAGCATATTGCTACCCAAGCCATTGGCATATTAAAAAAAAAAACGGGGGGCAGGACCTAAATGTTAGGGTTGAATTATGAAATAGGCCAGTGAAGGAGGGTCAAATGGCTTCTGCTGAGGTGAGAGGAGAAGTGTGGAGGCTGAGACTCAGGTAAAAGAGATTGAAATATCCCAGTGACTGAAAGAGAGATGGTCTCTGCTCTGGTGTAAAGGAATCTGGAGGTTCTTAGGCCCATCAGGCTTCCTGTGTGAATTTCCTGTGTCAACTCATTGAATATACATAACCTCTGGAGAGGCCCTGTCATGGAAGCAGGGGGAGAGAGAAAGAGTGGAGCCTGGCACAGTGCATCTCATTACAATGTCACCTTCATCGTTTGACTACAGCTGTACTAGTTAGACTATTATCTTTGTTATTAAGTGGACTAGCTACTATGACTAATTTTGCCAC
This sequence comes from Acomys minous, assembly GCF_964271855.1. Taxonomy (NCBI): domain Eukaryota; kingdom Metazoa; phylum Chordata; class Mammalia; order Rodentia; family Muridae; genus Acomys; species Acomys minous. The sequence continues at coordinate 35,924,552 of NC_140484.1, read as the reverse complement.
CTGTTAATACTTAAGTATAAGCATCCCACCTTAGATGACAGTTAGGTACCAGTAGAAAGTCAATGGGTATTCAAATCAGCTAATGTACAGAGATGCAAGAACTTAGTATCGGGACTAAAAAGACAGCCTTTCAGGACCCCAGCACTAGTATGGTCCATAAGACTAAAAGGGAAGTGTGAGAGCCCTCATATTTCTACAGTTCTGCTCTTAGAGTAGACATGTTACTGTCAGAGATGACCCGGGAGAATGAACACCTCAACTTCAGACTCCTTCATTTCATTGCTATCTCACTCCTTGTTGGCCAAACAGAAACGGAGGACCACATTGGTACTGCAGTGTCCAAAGAGGCTGTCCTTAAAGGGCACTGGCAAGCAAAGCAACAGAGTGACTCCAGAGGGGAAAACACAGATGTACACATCTTCATCTAAGCCAGACAAGGTTCAGCCCAAGGACCCAACTCTGCAAGCTGACTTACACTTAACCTCTTAGCAACATACCTTTGTTCAGGTAGCCAATTCAGAAATCATGGCAGGTGCCATCTGCCAGCTCCCGCTTCATGGTATCAGGTACAAAGATAGGAGGGGGAATGAAATATTTTGCTGGAGCCACATAGTCCTATGTTGAAAGAGTTTTTCTGACTATGTGAGCTCTCTGAACGGGACATGATTTTAGGAAAGAGAAATGCATTTAAGTGCCCATCTTTAGGCTACCATTATTACCAAATTGAACTTCCCAATGAGGGGATTAAGTTTTAATGAGCCCTAGTCTTCGTCATCCTTGTCTTTTATGTTAGTATTGTAAATAGGTGCATCATGTTTAAAGGAACTCATGATCCAAGGCTCTTGAGGTCCTTTGAACTCCTTATTGGATGTTTCACAATTGATCTAACTCAGGAAGCAAAGAAGGTTTGTAGTGTAGGAAATGCATGAGTATTCTTACTCTCTCGTCCTTTGTGCAATATTTGAAACATTAGGCGCTGGGGAGGGGGCTCAAGGGGTGAAACACTTTCAAAGACTTGATCCCCAGATTCTGTGTCTTAAAAATAGCCATGTGCGGTGTTGTGAACACTTGTAATTCCAGCACTGGGGGAAGAAGAGATGGACAGATCTCCAGGACTCACTGGTGAGCTAGTCTAACTTTCTTGTAAGCTCCAGGTCAATGAGAGACCCTGTCTTAAAGAAAAGAAAAGGAGGGACTGCATGTAAGGAATGCCAAAGATTGTCCTCTGGCTTCCATATGCACACACACACACACACACACACACACACACACACACACACACACGCATGCACACCGCACACATATGAACACATGAGAGTGGGCACGCACACAAGAACCGTTAATCGCAGTGTATATAAGACATGCACATACCCACATATTGCATCCAAGGCATAATCCTATTTAGCAACCACAATTGTTTTTTGTTTGTTTGTTTTCTTTTCTTTTCTTTTCTTTTTGCTGTGAACATCAATCTATCTCAGGGCTACATGTTGCTGTTGTCATAACTGATTAACAGACATCATATTACTGAAATAGTATATTATGTGTGGATATTAGGACAGACTTCAGTCTCAAGAAATGGGTCTTGACTGCCAACTTTAGTGGGAAAGACAAGCAATGGGCATTGAATGCTTTGGAGGTAGTTGTTCAAATATGGGGTATGCCAAGGCTAGTTGAGTGGGGACAGAACCCAGCCCCTTGTGCTGGGAGGGCATCTGGCTCCTTCCCAGAGGCACCTGGGCACAGATATAAAAGCCTAAATAAGCACAGATATAAAAAAATCTCCTATATAAAAGAATCAAATTTTCTTTTTCTTTTGCAACACCCTATCCCACCTTTAAGTTCTTCCCTGCATCTGCCTAGCACCCCTTTGACAGCACGCGCGCGCGCGCGCACACACACACACACACACACACACACACACACACACACACTGTAACCTGTGTGTTAACAACCTGGTATGCCTACTTTTGTTCTGTTTTACCTTCTTGTCTACAGTCACACTTTTCTTCTAAAGCTACTTTTGAATATCTCAACACCACCAAAACAAAACAAACAAAAGACAGTCAACTGGCAATGCTTGGCCACAAATTAAAGAAAGGTGAATGAAAGTAAATGTATAGCCTCCCCTTCGAGACTGTCCTACCTATGTCTTCCTGGTCCATAGCTTTTTTTATAGCTAGATGGAAGGGATTTCCTTCAGCCAGCTCCTCCTCCCTTTGCTGCTGCCTCCTGAGGTGCATGAGACACTACCAAGGCCCTAGTTGGATGGTAGAGCCATTCTCCTAAGCCTGAGCTCCTGGATGCTGGGGAGCTCAAGAAATGCAGAACTCTCAGGAACCACAGCACTTAATTGGACCTCCAGCTAAAATAGCAGCTTCTATTATTTTTGGTATAGGCTCCTTCCACGTATTGAACATATTTCTATTTTTGCATTCCTAACCAGGTATTATAATTATTATAAAGATATTTTATAATTATAATAGTTAATATATTTTAATATCATACATATAATATTTATGATCACTGCTTTAAAACCTTTGAATGTCCTTTGCCTTACACAGTATCTGGCAATGGGCCAATGGGTCAACACACCCAAATATGAAAGAATGCTACATAACTGCTATGTTCTTTAATGGAGGAAATGCTCTGTTGTATTCAAACCTCATGATTTTAATGGTATTTCCTGCAAAGAACTTTCTTTACCAAGATTTGGTATATATACATGTACAAAAACTCCATTTTTATTGAATCATTGTATCTGGTACTCAGATATGATTTAACTCAGTGCAGACTGAATTTTCTTTGTAATACATCTGTGAATAGAAAAGCCCATTTTCACAGAAAATAGTGGCTTTGTCAATTCTGTACCTGGTATCAAGAACTCTTGGCCATTCAGGTTATTGTGTTTCAAGCATTGACCCACACAGCACAGGGATGGCATCCAAGGAAGCCTGCCATGTTCCTCTTGTTGAAAACTTGCCATGGGCTCATTAGAACTGGGTTGGTACACAGGTCAGTGTTCCTGTAAAGCTTTTGTGTCTATTGTCTGTATATGAGTCCTTGTGAAGGAAACAGATACAATGACCTTGTGCTGTATTGAACATTTGTTCTGTATGTTCCACAACCCACTGGAGACCTCTTAGCCAGGTGTACCACAGAACCAATGCTTGCTTTTTCTGTTCCATTTATTTATTATTCACCTTTGTCAAAGCCCCAGTGACAACTTATTCTTATTTGGGAGAAACTTTCTTATATTTTGGCCACAGTTGGGGTTTAATAACGAGTCCACATTTTTTTCAGAAGAGAATGATTCTGATCTGGGACTCTTTTTCAGCTATGGGGCAGTAGGTTTGGCTTGGTAAACCATCCTTGTTCTCTAGTGAGAATCGGTGGGGGGGGGGGAGGGGGAGGGAACTCACCGAGGTGGGGATGTGATGCTCAGCTTGAAGGTAGATGTGGCAGCTCCAACATAGCCTCCATTTCCATCTGGTCTGTCATCAGGTTGGAATGGAATTGCTGTGGCTCGGGGGGTGGGGGGGGTGGGGTTGAGTGGACTGTAATGAATGTTGGCATTAAGAGCTGATTAGGCATCCCTGTATCCCTGCCCGTTTGTATGTATTTGACAAAAGAATACAATGAGAGAAATCTAAGAATACAATTGAATCCGGGTCCTAGTTTGCTCTCTGTTGCTGTGATAAACCACTCTGACAAAAAAAAATTAGAGAAGCAAAGGGTTTATTTCATCTTACAGCTTGTGGCCATCACTGAGGGAAGTCAGCGCAGGTGTACATCGCAGGAGGCTGAAGCAGAACTCACAGAGGCATCCTGTTACCTGCATTATACAGCCCAGATCCACCTGCTTAGGAACGGCATGGCTGGAGTGGGCTGGGCTCTCTGGCATCAATTAGCCATAAAGAAAAGGCCTGATCGACAAGGCATCAGGGCAATCTGATCCAGACAAGTCTTCAGTTGAGGCTCTGCCTTCCCCCGGTAACTGGGTTGTGTGAAGTTGACAGCTGGAGCTAACTATGACAGCTCATTTACCACAGGTTTCTGGAAACCCAAAGATTCCTGCCTGGCTTCTTTGTTCATTATATTCTGTGTCTCTTTCTACATACACTGTGTACAGGTTGTGCTTAAGTGTGCAAGCACGTGTGTGTGTGTGTGTGTGTGTGTGTGTGTGTGTGTGTGTGTGTGTTGTGCACATATGGTGGGGCGCTATACCAATACACAAACATGCTCGGAGGCCAAAACAGGATGTTGGACATCTTCCTTGATCATTCTTTACCATACTGTTTCACAGAATCTATGTGAATCTGAAGCTGTCCATTTTAGCTAGCGAGCCAGCTGGCAAGCTCCCAAGATCCACCTGCCTCCATCCGCCAACACTGCAGTTACAGGCATCCACAGCCATGTCTGGCTTTTTTATGTGCTGGGCATTTAAACTCAGGTCCTCTTGCTTTCATACCAATCGCGATCACCCACTGGGGCCATCTGCCCTGTCCTTTAAAAACTGCTCTTGTGGTGAGAATTGAAAAGAGTTGGCATCAATCTCCTTAACTGTAAGTTTCCCCACAAATAGGTGGAGACCTACTCTACTCATACTTTCTGAGAATTAGCAATGTAGTCTAGGTTTAAATGTCATGCATTCACAGAATTACAGAAATTTAGATCCAGGGCACACAAGGAAAGTACTTGAAACTGCCTACTCTGTGTGTACGTCAGAACTCTGGTTTCTAAGGGGAAAGTGTTTCTGGGTCAGATGAGTTAGAGAAACCCTACATTTTGTAACTTCTTCCCCCTTGGATAGTCACAGTGAAAAGCTAACTGTCACTTGGCTAGTCACAGGATTATTTAATTATGGATTCCATTTTTCTCCTGTGCTCATCCTGCATGTAAGAAAAGAACCTCATGTCTTTGTGAAGGTCTAGAAAGCTAAACCCTTGTTGGAGGTAAAAAGAACCAAGGACCTGTTGGTGGTTAGCAGCCTCTCCAGAAAGGCTACAACCTTACACTCATAGCAATGGTGTGTGTGTGTGTGTGTGTGTGAGAGAGAGAGAGAGAGAGAGAGAGAGAGAGAGAGAGAGAGAGAGAGAGAGAGATTGATTTTGATTCTGATACACACACACATGAAATTTATTAAAAGAGTTGCTTTTAAAGTATCTAGGATCCTAGTGTAGAGATATTTATCTTTGAGCAGGTGGGAAAAATATGCCAAATGGCCCACCCAATTGAGTAGTCCTCTATGCATAGACCTCAGAAAAGGCAACCTGAGGAGCATGCCAAGAACGAAGTACTCGCCAAGCTCTCGGTCTGGGGACACGGGAGGGAGAATGTAATAAGCAATTAAACAAGTAAATATGTAATTACAAATTACGAGACGTGCGTCAAGACAAGAGTACTGTCAGATTAAGCTTAAATTTGCAATCATGTCTTAATTGCCTCAGCTTCAGAAGGGATCGATAGCAGGTGTTTTTATGTCTGCCTTGATGATCAGATCAGCTACGTTTGGACCCACGCAGTAGCCTTCTGTCCTTGTTTCTTCTAGGCCCCGTGGAGCAAAATGAGAGCGCAGTGAGCGAGCGCAGCCTCTCCCCAGCCATCCCCCGCCCCGACGCCCACCATGAACCACTTGGAGGGCTCTGCGGAGGTGGAGGTGCCCGACGAGGCTCCAGGAGGGGAGGTGAACGAGTCCGTGGAGGCCGACCTGGAGCACCCCGAGGTAGAGGAGGAGCAGCAGCAGCCCCTGCAGCCCGCGGGCCGCCACGGTGTGGTCGAGGAGCCCCGCGCGCAGCTGGCGCAGCAACAGCAGCATCAGCAGCAGGAGGAGGAGGAGCGCGGTGAGTGCCTGGCGCGCTCCGCCAGCACGGAGAGCGGCTTCCACAACCACACCGACACGGCCGAGGGCGACGTGCTCGCCGCGGCCCGCGACGGCTACGAGGCGGAGCGCGCGCAGGACGCCGAGGATGAGAGCGCCTACGCCGTGCAGTACAGGCCCGAGGCCGAGGAGTACACGGAGCAGGCGGAGGCCGAGCACGCCGAGGCCGCGCACCGGCGCGCGCTGCCCAACCACCTGCATTTCCACTCGCTGGAGCACGAGGAGGCCATGAACGCGGCCTACTCGGGCTACGTCTACACGCACCGGCTCTTCCACCGCGGCGAGGATGAGCCCTACGCCGAGCCCTACGCCGACTACGGCGGCCTCCAGGAGCACGTGTACGAGGAGATCGGGGACGCGCCCGAGCTGGAGGCGCGCGATGGCCTGAGGCTCTACGAGCAGGAACGCGACGAGGCGGCCGCCTACCGCCAAGAGGCCCTGGGCGCGCGGCTACACCACTACGACGAGCGCTCCGACGGGGAGTCCGACAGCCCCGAGAAGGAGGCGGAGTTCGCGCCCTACCCGCGCATGGACAGTTATGAGCAGGAAGAGGACATCGACCAGATCGTGGCCGAGGTCAAGCAGAGCATGAGTTCGCAGAGTCTCGACAAGGCGGCCGAAGACATGCCCGAAGCGGAGCAGGACCTGGAGCGCGCCCCGACCCCAGGAGGGGTACACCCTGACAGCCCTGGACTGCCAGCACCAACAGGGCAGCAGCGGGTCGTGGGACCCCCGGGCGGCGGCGAGACCGGGCAGCGATACAGCAAGGAGAAGAGAGACGCCATCTCACTGGCCATCAAGGACATCAAGGAGGCCATCGAAGAAGTGAAAACCAGGACCATCCGTTCGCCTTACACCCCTGACGAGCCCAAAGAGCCCATCTGGGTCATGCGCCAGGACATTAGCCCCACGAGGGACTGCGACGACCAAAGGCCCGTGGACGGAGATGTAAGTATGTTGGGTTCAGGCTGGCAGGGGGGAGGAGAGATGAAAGACTTGTCTTTGGGAAATTACTTTATGGGATTAATGGTCTGTAGGGGGCGCTAATGCACCTCCCCTCGGTAGTTTAATCCAGTGTGGTGCTGGCAACACTGTTAAGAGTAGACCCCACTTATTAGACTCATAAGGCATCCCCGTGCCATCCAAATGGTACCCGGAAAGCTTCTGGAACGTTACAGCCCCACCCCCACACGCCTCTCTTTGTGCTTACTGAGAAAGTCTGAACTGGGGAGTCCCAGACTTTACATCAAGTCCACTCTGAGTAGAAGAGCCCTGGAGAGGGTATTTGCAAAACAGCATCTTGTAAGTACAAGATCTGCCAGCATTCCTGAGGGGAAGGGGTAATCAATCTGAAAAAGAACAGGTGGGTGGAAATGGGATGGCATGGTGGCCGAGCTCAGGTGGGCATCCTGATAAAGTTTTAACCAGAAACCAATCTGTTCTCACGTGTGTAAGGGGGGGGGGGGGGCACCTGGGGAAAGGAGAGAAACTCCACCAAAGCCAGTCTATGTGTTCCTCCCCCCACCCTCCACCCCACGGATTCATCAGCAATTTAACTGATCACACTTAAAAGGTGAAGTATGTCAAGGTGTGGGGGGGTGTCTGTGTCAAGCCCTGTCATGAATAAGCAGGGCGTCAGAGAGTTTGAGTAATACAGGAGAAGGGGGTCCTTTGCAGTAGACTGTTCCGCAGCACCTCAAGAGTGGTTCTGAGATTTTTAATTATTTATTTTACTTTTTTGTTTGTTTGCTTGTTAGTTTTCTAGGATGGCAGTGCCCAATGTTTTCCCAATTGGCAAGGTCCTAGGTTACACTGTTGACCCTAGGCCACAGTTAGAGAACCACTGCCATTAAGCCTATAGTAAAGGTTTGGATGGTCACCATGGCCTCTTTAATGGAGATTGCTCATGTCCTGTCAGGTGATCTGCACCGGCCCCAACACACACACACACACACACACACACACACACACACACACACACACACACACTGACACCCTGTAGCACTCAGTGAGCTTCTGTCATATTTCACAGAGGTGTGTTTTCCACTTAAAACCAGATGTGCTTCATTGTGAAGAGCTACACGCAGAGCTGTTGCTGCCTCTGTCAACAGACAGCTTATTTGCCATTTTTGAAATACCTAAGACCTTTGAGACAGTGTCAAGCTCAGGTGTCACAGGCTATTGAAAATAAATCAAGAAGACTAACCTTTGGCCCCTCTACCTTGCTGTAAAAAATGCTTTTTGCCCTAACTCTCCCTTTTCTATACTCCTTGGTAATTTCTAAGCAATTTCATGGCTTAAAGTCAGAGAAGGGTCAAGAGGTTCAATTCAGCATCATTTAATCTGGTCCAGCCCCTGCCTTCTCCATCAGCATCCTTAGCTGCATCAGCCCCCTTAAAATCACCTAGTAACTGCTTGGCTTGGGCAAGGGTCACCCTGAGCTCCAGGACGGTGGTGGAGCCAGGGTGGTTTTCGTTCCTTTGAACAGGAGAGACACTTTAAACGTCTTGGGTTATGTTTTTTTCCAGACAAAAGTCATTACAAAGTAATAATACGTAGGACCCCACACTGTTAGGCATTCATCTTGATGCTAAGGAATGGCCTGGTAAGGCTTACCAGGATATGAAGAGTTAAAAGAAAGCAAAAGCCAAAACCTGTGCTGTAAAATATGCCCCCATCATCCATAAGCCATTTGGATCTATGGGCCGTATTTCATCTGCCATGCTATATTTATAGGAAAGACTTTCATTTGCTCCCCCTTTGATGGTATTATTCTACCTCACCTCAGCATCAGAAGTATTTACTGAAATCTCATTCCACGCATGCTATCATGGAAAATAGAAAGGCTCCATTAAAACTACTGTGGTCTGTAGTCTGCAGCAGTCTTGTTAAAAATGCAGAGTTACTCCCTTCCGTCCTAAAGCCCAATGCCTGAGGCAGAGCCTACTGATCTGGTGGGGTTTTGTTCCATAAATTCTCCCTGAGCCCTCAGTTGTATGAAAGATTGAGAACCATTGGTTAAAGACGGGGGACCCATTTAGGGCCTGTGGACTTGAGGCTTTCTCCAGTAAAGGACTGCACCACTCTGAATATGGTCTGCAGAGACAGAGGACGCTGAAAGAAAATCTTACTCCAAAAGCCATGAGGAGGGTGTCTTAAAAAAAAAAATGGCAAAATCAGAAAGTGCAAAGAAACAGGTTTGGAAGCTGGGAATAGCCATGTTACCAATTGTTGGAGGTAATTGCTAACAGTTAAGCTTGCTCCTGACATGCCTGCCCATGTCCCTCTGAACCCCAACACGTTGCATGTAGAGCAATGCTTTGCTTGTTTGCTGGTGCGGTAGACGGAATAAGCAGAGGGGAAATCAACTGTCCATTAGACTTTCATTTGCTCCCCCTTTGATGGTATTATTCGACCTCACCTCAGCATCAGAAGTATTTACTGAAATCTCATTCCATGCATGCTATCATGGAAAATAGAAAGGCTCCATTAAAACTACTGTGGTCTGCAGTCTGCAGCAGTCTTGTTAAAAATGCAGAGTTACTCCCCTCCATCCTAAAGCCCTTAGGTATGTTTGAGAACTTATTTCCAACCCTGTCCTTGAAAAATACTGATAGTGAATGTGTTCAGAAATTTTCCCTGTCAGTTGACCTCTCTCCGGGTAGCACAGACATTCCAGGACAACTGTTTTGACATCAGCCAGCATGGTGCATGCTGGGAGATTTGGGCTATTCTGAATGGCGCTGCAGACTGATAGCTGCCCACTTCTGCTCTCTCCTAAAACTTCATTAAAATGACAGTAAAGAAATAAGAAGCAGGAAAGAAACAGCAGAAGTGGGGGATCATAATAAAGTGTTGTTGAACTCTTCGGTAGTGCTTTCTTGCTGGACTGTATTTCCAGTTTTCTTTGAGAGGCTTGCTTGCACTTCCTCCTTCCTGGAAACTTCTATGAGGCAAGGCCAGTGACCTGTGCATTTAGTGTGTTACTTCTAGGCAGGAGCAGCAGAAACTATTCTTCTTGCTCTAATTGCAACCAACCCAGAAGTCACATGGTTAGGGGTGGTGTGACCCTGAGCACAGCAAGGCTTGGCCCCGGAGCAAGCAGGATTCCCTCGTGGCCCCTCTGAGACATTGAGGCAACCTGAGCTGAGGCCACAGGAATTTGGGGGTGATTTGTTCCCACTGCCTGGCCTGCTTAGTGCTGAATCATTCACTATGGAGGTTTCTGCTTCCTCCTTTCTACTAAGATTTCTGAGGATTTGAACTTAGACACCCCAGAAAGGCTTAGGAACTTGAAATACCCCTATGGGTCAGGTAGCAGGAATATGAGGACAAGGTTGAGAAAGAAAGGTCAATCAACAGGCGGTCACGGAAGAGGACGTTAGGCCTCTGGGTTCCTCTAGGGTGTGCGGCCAAGTGACCCTTTCCTGGAAATGGGTGGCTTCTATAAGCAAGGACAGGGCCGGGGCGGGGGAGGGGGGTGCTCCTAAACAAAACCATAAACCAAGAAAAGAGGAGGAGGAGCTCCACCACAGGAAATACAGGAAGGGAGTCCGCTGAGATGCATGAAGAAGAGGCGCTGGGCTGGCTACTATGCAGAAAGTCAAGGAGGCAGCGAATCCAGAGGTACTCAGATTCCAGTAGGAGGCGCCCAGAAAGAAGAAAGCAGAGAGACCCTGATGAACCTGGGCTTGGAGGAGCAGCTGTAGTTAGAGATGGTTTAGCTTACATTGTAGACCAGCCCATGGAACGCCAAACAACAACAAAATTCGAACAATTCCAATTTTCTTTGGTTATTAGCCTTCCTGAAAACAACTAAACAAGCCAGCAGAAACGCAGTACCCTATGCATGTGGCTGGGCCGGGAAGAGCAGAGGCAGAGTCTTCAGAGTGCAAACGCTAAATGCTGATTAAGCAGAAATGTGTAGTAGAAAGGACTTAGACTTCAGCATTTACAGCGGACACCATGAAACAATGTCTAAATCTGAAAATGAAAGCGAGGCAAATACAGGCACATCACCTCTGAAAGTCAAGTAAACGTAGAAGAAAGTTTCAGAAGAGTTGAAAATGGGGTCATGAAGCGAGCAGCACGGAAAAGAATTTGAGTTTTGCCCTTAAGCTGTGCAGTGTGATTTGACTTTGAAAACTGTGTTTGTGGATTTATGCGGAGATGGCTCACTGAGCAAAGAGATTATCTCATTGCCCTGTCGGCTTGAACATAAATAGAGAAGGGCAAATGCTTCTGTGTGCTTTGTGTTCAATTCATAGGAAGGAAAGGACTTCTCTGCCAGCCGTTGACCTGCGGTAAAGGCAGGTGTACTGAGTTTTATGCAGTGTTTGCATTAAGCATGAAACTCCTATTTGCCTGGCATTACAAACGTAAGAATAAGGAGCTACAGCAATTAGGATAAGAGGAGGCTATAGGATACTGCCGGACAATAAAGAACCTGAGGTGTTTAGAAGCCATGGGCTTGCATGTGCGTCTAGAGTTTGGAAGCCTCAGAACATTGGTGGGAAAGAGAGCAGTAAGAACAGTGCCTGCAGTGGGAGTGATGCGTGCTGGGGTCAAGGGCAGTGCACTGAGGGGTCAAGGGCAGTGCGCTGATTTCTCCGGAGATGTGGAAACTTATGTAAGACCACAGCCTTGGCTTTAAGGATGAAATGCTTCTGAGAGCTGCCGTTCACCAGGGCGGAGGGAGGCACCACGGTTGCAGCATTTACCAGCCCAGGCTGCACTTTTCAGATGCACAGCAGGGAGTGGTGCTCTATGTAGCAAAACTCAGTTGTCAATAGCAACAGCCAAAAGGAGCCATTTTTCTGTGAACCACGAGGACCCAATGTGACCGGGGTAATTTTCTTTAAAGACATAATAGTCTTTAACTGTTGCATCTTGGAAATGAAAAGGCTTGACCTTAAACTCCCGTTCAGAGAGCAGATGATTCATTTCAACCATGAAAAGAGCAGAAGGGGACAGAGAATGTTTGCTTTGTTCGCGTCTCCTAGACTAAAGTGCTACCTTCAATCATCTTACCGCAAGCCCTGGTAGGTGCTTGAAAGCTGTCTGCCGTGTCGGAATCACTGGGGCAGAATCTACACTCGTGATGCCCCACCACAAGTCAAGCATCCCAGCTACTCTGTGCTCCATGGCATTAAAAACAGTGTGATGGGGAAGTGTGAGTGTGTTTTTTAACCCATGAGTTTCAGCTTCTCCTCGTCGTCGTTACCTGACCCCACCCCCAAGAAAGAGGAATCTTTCCCTCTGAGTATATATGTGAAACCATGGGAGAAGCAACAGGGAAGCAAAAAAAGCTTTCAGCTGAGAAAATTTGTCCCTAGAGTTAGCACACAGGACACAGTTGATGAATGTGACAGGTTCAATTAGAAAGTGGGGCCTCGAGACTATTTGTGTCACCCTCTTCAACACTGCACCTTACATGTGGTAGGTGGACTGTGGAGAAAGGGCCGGCATGGGGAGGAGAGCAGCTGTATGTGGACCCAGTTAAATACTCGGGCCACGCAGCCCTGCAAAATCACGAAGCATGAATTGTCCATACATGGGACCTTCTTTAAGTTGAAATTTATTCCTATTATACGCATAGTTGGCATTATGTCCTTAACACAAAAGGAGTTCCTCAGTAATTGTAAGAAGGCGTTGTGGCTGTGGAGTGCCCTCTGGAAAGAGATATGTGGGTATAGGTGTGGCGCGTTGGCTCCTTCGGGAAGTTAGGGCTCACCATTTAGAGTGGGTCACTGCCAAGCTGAATTGGTGTGCTTGGCCTCAGAGCTTCCTCCTCAGCTTCCCTGCACTGGGGTTTCCATCTGCTGTCTCTCAGCACACCACTTGTCCTGGTCCCTTCCTTCATTGACCCTGGTTCCCAGCTTCTGTGGCAAGCAACAACCCACCAGCCTTTTTAAAAAATCCATGACTGCTCTGATTAAATCACACTAGCCTACTAAAGTCAGTGAAAATGGAGCGTGCACCACCCACTTCAGGTAATACTTATTTTATCTTGGCATCCTGTTCCCCCCTCCAGAGTCCAGTACACAAAATATTTCAAGGCAGGAGGTTGTTCAGCACTAACATTGCTTAGCCAGAGTCAGAAACCAGCCACCTTCATGCTGAAAAGGAGGCAGCATCAGCATCCTGGGAGGTAAAGGCCTAACCTTAGCACCTGCCCTGGTCACCTGCACTCCTGTAAGCTGATGGGAGGATGCAGTGGGGAATACCCAGGCTTCATCTGGCTCGTACATTTCTTGATGTTACCTCCTCTCTACCCTGCATTCAGCATTAGAGCCTGCAAGGATTTTGCTTTTTTTTCTCTTTACTGTTGCTAGGAGACCGTCAACCAAGGTCAAATGCACATGCTAATTAATTAAGACTCATTAGCAGCATCTTACCCTGTTGACCTTGCCACTGTGTTGTGGAGCCCACAAGGACAAGAAAAAGAACTGTGTTGCTGCCGAGGATTCTATTTCTGTGCAGGATTCCTGTGAGGTGCTCTGAATTGAGGGGTTCCCTCTGCACATCTCCCCCCTGTTCGTGAGGCCAGCCACAATATTTCCAGGATCACATAGCAAGGGACAGAGTTGAAATGGGATCCAAAGTCAAGCAGACCGAATTTAGGATGAAGACATGTTCTGTCAGCGCCTCATTTCCCCCCAAGGGGGTCAGTTCCTTGCTGGGATGTGATGTTTTGTTCTCGGGGGGGGGGGGGGGGCGGCCTTACAGTAGCTCCATTTCTGCACACATTTATATAAGTAAGCACCCTTCGCTCAGGTTGCTATGAAAGAGTACATATCCTCTGGGATTCAGACTGTTAGATAAAGAGCACAGACGGATGCAATATTCCCAGCATCCCCGAGACTTGGACAGAAGTATAACTATGGCAGCAGAGGGCCTCACACAGAGGCAACAGAAATGGCTCGGTGTGTTCATTCCATCAAGCTGAAGTCGGAAAAGCCAGCAGTGTAGAACGGCATTGTGGTTTTAACTGAGTCCTTGGACACATAGAACATTGCTTGAATAAGAAATACGCCCTAACTACAGGCAGTGATTTTCATTGCTTTTCCTTTTTAGAATCTTAATTATTTATTTATTTAAATGCTTAAATAATAATTTCTTACACACATATGCACCAAATTAGGATCATTTTCACCTCCCATTACCTTCTCTCATTTTTCTCTCCCACTGCAACTTTTTCCCCCAAAAGCCCCCTCTTAGTTTCATGTCTTTTTTTTTTTTTTTTCTGACCCACTGAGTTTAACTGTGGCTGCCTGCATGGGCATGAGTAGTGGGAGAGTTATTTACCAGAACATAGGCACCTTATCAGTGGTCACATCACTGATGAAAATGCACTCCATCTCCCAGCACCCCTTAACTGCTCCTAGTCCCTCGAGCATTTGGAACCTCATGACTCCTTCCCCCATGCATGATGCAATAGTGACAGGCCCAGACGTGAGCAGATCGGGTGCAGGTAACCATAGCCTTCAGTGAGTTCATGAGTCCAGCAGCCACGTCATGGCCAGAAGGTAGTGTTCACAGCACTTCTCCCTAGCCTCTGGCTCTTATGTTATTTCTGTCTAGTCATCTAAAGTGTTCCCTGAGCCTTGAAGGAGGCATTATAGAGGGCAAACACTCCACAGTCACTTATTCTCTACCCTATGACTGATTTTGAGTCATTACATTAATGGTCCTGTAGCTTCATGACTGATGACAAAGAGCTCAGATGGCTCTGTCCTTCAGGCTTGGCTGCATGCAACACACTTCTCTCTCTTGGGCTGTTCCCCTCCCTATCTGTAGCTTTTCTTGGCAGATGTCTCATGGCTCTGGCATCTCCAACATCTGGGCTGGGGGTGTCTCCAAACCAGGCTCTGTTTCCAGAGCTTCAGGAGATGACTTCTCAGAACTTCCATGCAGGGACTCCCGTGCCACGTGCCTAGCATCAGCAGCTCTCCTTAACCTCAGAGGAAGATTCTAGAACACCTTTGCTTACTCCTGTGTCCTTCATGACTCTAAAACCAGAACCACATGGTTAATACAAGTTTTGGGGACCACTTAGGGTGGAGCCTGCTCCCCCTTGAATAACACTTGTAGCAGCAGCCTTTCTTTGTTGTTCCATTTTGAAATTTCCTGGTGTTCTTTTTTCACTTCTTTTTGCCCTGCCTGCCCTTTTTCATTGTAGACCTGCAGAAGATTAATTACTAATAAGCACAGGACAGAGTCGGTATTAGGTTGACTTGAAATCTCCTCCACCAAGGAAATTAATCCAATACTTTTCATTTAGCCTCAGGCAGATTCGTAGGACAAGAACAGAAAGCAGACACATATATAGGCTCTTATTCAGTTGCTAATATGTTCCTCTGACACCTCTTGAGCTGGGCATCTAGAGTCCACATTTTTCTCAGCACTATTGTATTTCAAGCTCCTACTAGGATGCTGTGTCAATCCCCCATTTACAGCATTCAACTGCTTTCCTAGTCCAAGGTCCCAATAAAGCTTTCCACATTCCTCAAACAACAACATAAACAAAAAAAACAACAAAAAAAACAAAACAACCCAGTATGGTCAGGCCTAACACAACAATATCCCACTTCCTGGTACCATCTTCTGCCTTAGTCACTTTTCTATTGCTGTGATAAAACACCATGACCAACTTTTAAATGAACCGTTTTCTTTGGGGATTTGAGGTTTCAAAAGCCTCACACCATTTCCAGCTTCTTTCTCTCTACTTAGTGGTGTAGATCACGACGTAGGCTCTTAGCTAATGCTCCAGCACCATGCCTGCCTGCCTACTGCCATACTCCCTGCCATAATGGTCATGGACTCTAACCCTCTGAAACCATAAGCCCCAAATAAATCCTTTCTTTTGTGAGTTGTCTTGATTATGGTGTCTTATCACAGCACTGGAAAGGTAGCCAAGACAAATGGCAACCTGTTATAAAAAGAACCTTCCCTGAAAAGGTTGTGAGCAGTATTGATCTATAGATATTCATAATTAGAAAGCAATTTGACACCATGTCCATTTAACAAAACTATAGTAATAGGTTCTCCACTAGAGCCTATGACCTTCTAGCCATAGACCAGATTTACAGTGCCAGTTATGAGTCCCTCCTGTGGAACAGGCCTCAGACCCAATCAAAATGTTACTGGTTACTCCCATAACAGCCTGCCACTGGGCATTTTTGCCAAGGAGATTGTCATTGTGGCTTGTGGAGTCAACAGGTAGATTATTTTTAACTGATGACTTTTCTCCACAGAAGTTTACATAGCATATCCTGGCACTATGAATGCTATCCAGCAGTGAGGAAAATTCCATCTCAGACTCAGTTGATTTCTCAATGTCCTCCCACACAAGTTTGAGGTGTCTTCAGCAAGAGGATCTTGGGGTCTAGTTCTGGTGACCAAGCAAATGCATTGACAGTAACCCATAATGTTTTGGGAGCCTCTAGAGCCTCCCTGACTGTCTTAGGGTTTCTACTGATGTGAAAAGACATTATGAAGATGGCAACTCATAAAGATGTTTAGTCCATTGTCATCATGAATGCATGCCAGCAAACATGGTGCTAGAAAAGTAGCTGAGAATTCTACGTCCAGACCCGAAGGCAGCAGGAAGAGAAAGTGACACATGGCCTGGCTTGAGCATCTGAAACCTCAAAGCCCTCCCCCTCTAACAAGACCACACCTCCTAGTAGTGATGCTCCCTATGGACCTATGGGGGACATTTTCATTCAAACCAATTCACTGACCAATATCACATAGGGAGATATCCCCTACTTGGTACTAGAGTTTCTGTTTAATAAGGTCAAGATTACAGAAAGAGCATTGTCCACCAATGTAGGGTTGTTTGGTTTTGCTGTATACACAAAATGGTAAGTTTACATAGGGATTCTTCATAACATCCTTTAGTTTGGCTATCCCTTGCCCTACCCTCTCCTCTGTCCTATCCTACTGCCTCATTCCCACTAAAACCTTTTCATCCTGTATTTTCATATCACATATTCTTCTATCCTCCTGTCCTAGTTTGGCTTTCATTACTATGATAAACACTACAACCAAAAGAAATTTGGTGAGGGGTAGTAATTTCATCTTACACTTTACAGTCCCTCATGACAAGCCAGAGCAAGAGCTCAAGGCAGAAACTGAAGTAGAGTTTGTGGAAGAATACTGCTTACTGGTTTGCCCTCCATGACTCTCTCATCTTGCTTTGTTGTGCAACCTTTATATACCTGCCCAGAGATGACACTGCCTATAGTGGGCTGGGTCCTCCCACATGAGTCATTAATCAAGAAAATGTCCCCACAGACTTGACCACAGGGCAATCTGATGGAGACATTTGTCAGTTCAGGGTCCCTCTTCCCAAAGACTTTTAACTTGTATCTACTGAAAAAACAAAACCACTTCCCTCCTATAAGGCTTCAATTTTTTCCTCTAGTACATCCTTTCTAGCTTCTCAGCCTTTACAGGCATTGCGGTTTAAACATGCTACTCTGAAAGTTCGTTGCTAGAATCTGCATATGAGAGAGAACATGCACTACTTGTATTGGTGGGCCTGGGTTACCTTTTTCAGGGTAATTTTTTCCATTTCTATCCATATTCCTATTATTTCCTTTTTTTTTTTTTTTTTTTGGCTGAATAAAATTCCATTTTGCTGATGGAATCCATAGGGTCTTTTATGTAAAGACGTATGCCATCTGCAAGCAGGGATGCTATTGTTCCTCCCTTCCCTGTTTGTATCAGTTTTATTTCGTTGTCTTACTTCTCTAGCTAGTGTTTCAAGTACTATATTAAATAGGATTGGAGAGAGTGGACACCCTTTTGTTGTTCCTGGTCTCAGTGGTGTTGCTTTGAATTTTCTCCATTTAGCATGATGTTGGCTATAGTTTTATTATACATATAAGCCTTTATTATGTGGAGATATGTTCTCTCTAGCACTAGCTTCTGTGGGGATTTTATTATGAAGAGATGTTAGATTTTTCTCAAAGGCCTTTTCTTAGTCTACTGAGGTAATCATGGGGTTTCTGTCCTTGGGCCAATATACTGAATTAAACTTACTGATTTATATACATTGAAGCATTCCTGAAACTCTGAAATGAAGCCAATCTGATCATGACATATGATCTTTTTGAACTGTTCTTGAATTCAGTTTGCAATTATTTATTAGGTTTTAAAAAATATATCAAATATTTGTTCATCAGGAAAACTGACCTATAATCTGGTCTATAATTTTCTTTCTTGTTATGTCTTTATCTGCTTTGAGTATCAAGATAGAAATTGCTTCATAAAAAGAATCTGGAAGCATCCATCCAAAAAGCATTCTCTTTTTACAAAATTATTTGAGGCTTACTAGTCTCTGAAGGGGTGGTAGAATTATACAACGAATTTTCCTGAACATGGGATTCTTTTAGTTGAAACGTTTTTTTTCTTCTGCAATTTCATTGTTATAGATCTGTTTAAATTATTTATCTCATTTTGGTTTAACTTTGGTAATCCTAGAAATTCATCCATTTCTTTCATACTTTTTCAACTTAGTTAAGCATATGATTTTAGGGTATGTCATGCTTTTCTGAATCTTATTGGTATCTGTTGTAATGTCTCCTTTTAATCTCCAATTTTATTTATCACATGTTTATGTCTATGAGTGTATGTGATGCATGTATATGTATATTTGTGTATAGTTTATACTCACATGTACATGTGTATGTATGTTGATGCACATGCATATGTGGGCCAGAGGAGGATATCTGGTGTGTTCCTCTATATTGCCCTCCAGCTTATTTTTTAAGCAAGGTTGCAAAATGAATCCAAAACTTTTCAGTTTAGCCTTCTGGAATCTCTATCTGTCTCTGCAACACTGTGCTAAGGTTATAGTTACATGCAGAATGCCTGGCTTTTGAGTAAATAATGGAATTCAAAGCAGGTCCTCTTGCTTTCATAGCAAGTGCTTTTACCTACTAAGCCATTTCTCTGGTCCTGTCTGAATTTTGTTAATTTGGGTCTTTATTCTCTCATTAGGTTAATTTAGCTAAGGATTTGTCAGTATTATTTATGTTTTCAAAGAATGAAACAGGCCAAAAAATCTTCGTTTTATTCACTCATTAAGTTGGTTTTGTTTAGGTTTTTATTTTTGTTTCTATTTGTTTCATTAGGTCTTTTGCTTTTTGTTTTTGTTTTTATTTTTGTTTTTGTTTTGTTTTGGTTTTTTGTTTGTTTGTTTTGTTTTTACCTTAACCATTTCTTCAGATCTACTACTTTGGGTTTAGCTTCATCTTGCTTTTTCAATGGCTTTTGGTACATCATTAAATTATTTATTTGAGATTATTGTTATTACTTAATGTAGGCACTTAGAGTGATAAACTTCCTCCTTAGAACAGCCTTTTAGTAGTTCAGGTTTTAGAATGTTGTCTTATCATTTTCATTGATACCTAAGAATTTTTGTTTTATTTTCCTTGATCATTCATTGATCATCCAATAGTGTACTATTTAGTATCCATGACTTTGTGAAAATTTTTTGTAGTTTCTCTTACTGTTGATGTCTAGCTTTCATCCATTGTGGTCAGCTAAAGTACAAAGAATTATTTTAGTTTTCTTATGTTTGAGACCTTCTTTATGTCTTAGTATGTGATCTGTTTTAGAAAAGTTCCATATCTACTGAGAAGAATGTGTAGTCTGTAGTATTGGGTTATATGGTTTGTAAATATCTATTAGGTTCGTTTATTGTGTCATTTAATTCTACTGTTCCCCTGTTGAATTTTTTCTGGAGGATCTGTCTAATAGTGGGTGTGAAGTATTATTAAAATCATCCTCTGTTTTGATATAGAGTTAATCCATGACTTTATGCATTATAGCATTTTTTATGAAGTCAGGTCTACCTCTGTTTAGTATGTATATGGTTGTAATTGTAATGTCCTTTATGGATTGTACCCTTTTGATGTCTTCTAACCAGATTTTGTTAAAATATATATTGTCATATATTAGAATATTGATCCTGCTGTTTCCTGTTTTCATCTGCCTGAAACACTTTTTCTAGCCTGCCAGCCTAAGATGGTATCTACCTTTGATAGTTATGGATGTTTGTTGGAGACAGTGAAAGAAGAGTCCTGCTTTCTAATCCAGTGTGCTATTCTCAATCTTTTGATCAAAGAATTCAGACCAGTAATAGTTAGTATTATTATTGAAAGGTATATATTGATTCCTGTCTTTCTTTTTTAATTTTGTGGCTGTATGTATGTTAGTACTCTTTTGCTTAATACCATGCTAGTTTTATTTATCCATTGGGACTGGGCTCCAGAACTCTGCATCATGATTGGCTGTGATTTTGTGTAATGGTCTCTATCTGTGACAAAGAGAAGTTTCCTTGATGAAGAATAAGGACTACACTTACCTGTATGGGTATAAGGACCAATGTTCAGAATGTAGGTATAGATTATACTTGTTTAGTAAAGTGGCATTTACGTTCTCCATCAAAATCTATGACTTCACTAGCCCTGGGTATTTGGCTAAATTTTTAGTACCAGGCATGAATTCTCTCTTTTTAAATGGATCTGTAGTCCAACAGAGAGCTGTTGGTAACTGCCAAGGTATGTGTGTCACTATTGTACTCTTAAGTTTATTATGCCATGTGATTGTTATGGCTCACTGTCATCATAGCTGGGTAGGGCTATTGGTTGCGTCTCTCCTTTGGAAACTTGCGTGGCATTGTCTGGTACCACGAAAGCTAGTTCTTAGGGAAGACTCTTTCAAATCAGTTCCAGCTAAGAGTCCTCTGTGCCCTTTGTCTAAAGTGTGTGGTGACTTCAGCAACAGGGACTCACTTTATACCTCTGAGAGGGGCGACCAAGGGCAATAGCCATATCCTATTATATTCTGCAAGTATCTTGGAGGATTTTGTTCAGCAACTCAAAAGAGGGCTTCTCGTGTCTGATGTTGGGGGTTTTGTTAAATAGCCTTTGGCTCTTGACGGAAGCATTGTCAGATGGGAAATTTTCGTTTAAATTTTATATGTATATTTATATACCACCTTATGCATGCTATAGGTATTTTATGTAGTTAGTGAATATTCCTTAGGACTTTTTCAGACATCCTTACTACCAATTTACCCTCCTTCCGTATTTACCTTCCTTTCTTTCGCTAACTAGAGCACCCTCACACCGTGATTTTCCCGTTTCCCCTATTAGATCACTTATACCTTGGTATCCCCCTGACCCCACCTGTTGCTCCCTGCCTCCACTCCAGCAACGGACCCTCTTTACTCTCCTGCTTTCTTCAGCTACTCTGGGATATGCACTCCTACCTGAAGTTCTGGATTTAAGAGCCTAAGATGAGAGAGAATATATGACATTTCTCTTTCTGAGTCTGAGTTACCTTACTCAGTGCAGACTTTTCCAGTTGCAGCCATTTACCTGGTAAACTTCATGCTTTTATTTCCTGAATAGTATTCCACGGTAGGTATATACCACATTTTTATTTTCCATTCAGCACTTGAAGGGCATTAGGTTTGTTTTTTTCCACTTATAAATCTGACTAAGGATTACTGTCCAGAATATATAAAGAACTAAAAAACAAAGAGTAAAAGAACTCAAATGACCCATTAACAGAAAGTTCTCAAAAGAAGGGGGAAAAATGGCTAAGAAATCCCTTAAAAACTGGTCATCATCCCTAGTAGTTAAGGAAAGTCAAATTAAAAAAAAAAAAAAAAGAACAACAACAACTTTGAGTTTCATCTAGTCCCAGTCAGATACTCCTCAAACGTCCACTGTTTGGGCAGTGTAAAGGACATCAGTATTACTGTGTCAACTAGTCTACTAGTAGTTGTAGGTCTGAAGAGGAGATAAAGAAGCAAGAAGTGGTGGCGAGGTTGGTGGTTAGTGTTGGGACACTAGACAGGAGTTAGAAGGGGGGACTACCATGGGGGTAGAGGAGGTGCGGATGAGCGTTTGGGTGCAAAGCACACTGAAAAGAGAAGGGTAATGACATGCATTTAGATCATGTAGAACAGCCTCATTGCTTGTGGGGTGGGTCGAGTCACAGAAACCCTACATATCACAGCAGCCTCGGTAGGATTGCAGGAGAGGAAAAAGAAAAGACCCAAAACAGTGGGGGACAGGTAACTTACTGTGTTCCTGACCGGTTATTTTATAGATAAGGAATCTCTGTAGAGAAGAAGGAGAGCTGGGAGGAATCTAGCTTCGTGTCAGGAGTCCTATTCTTAAACTTATTTTATCTCATTTATCATGTATGAATGTTTTTGCTTGCATGTCTGTACACCACATATATGCCTCATCCCCCCCAGAAGCCAAAGGAGAGTGTCAGATTCCCTGGAACCAGAGTTACAGATGTCTGTGAGCCAGAATGTGGGTGCTGGGGATCTGTATTGAATATGATCTACCTACCCTTCACGGAGAAACAGACAGGTATCTTTTTCCAACTGCGTGGCTTATTGTTCATGCATAAAAAATGGGAACAACCCACAGCAAGCAAATCTAACAACCTAACAATATCTCTCAAAGAGATACCACCGATACCCTGAGGCAGGATTCACTCACAGACAGCGAGTAGGCCTAGCATAATAGCCCAGTGCCCAACAAGCCACCACGTCTGCCTGCTGATGGAGGCACAGTGCCTGGGTGCTGGCTCTGTAGCTGGGTTCCATGAGAGATTGAGAACAATGAAGGCTAGATGGTCACCCGATTAGCCAGGTCAACCACAGTGCTGGATTCTCAGTGGTCACCAAGGTCAGAAGCAGGATATCTTGGAGAAGACATGGTCACAGGAAGGGTCTTTTGTTGGTAGTATCCATGGCTCGTGTGCATTGAGGTACACTGGAGAGCAGCAGCGCTGAGCTGCCTGGAGCCTGGGTTCTTAGGTTCTTCTGAGCTTTGTCTAGACCTTGCAGACTCATGGTTCCTGCTTGAAGTGAGGGCTGGTGAGGGCTGCCTGATTCTAAGGCATCGATGGTTATATCCAGTGCTTGCTTTGGCTGTCAGCAGGTTCTGATGTCCGGACATTGAGCAGAAGTGTCTCTATCATATAAACCACTACAGTTTGTTTTCTTTTTATTCCTAAGTGTTCACTATGGAGTTGAACCTGGGTCCTTTGGAAGAGAACCAGTAATTTAATCACTAAGCAATCTCTCCAGTGGGGCCAGAGTCTTAGTATGCTCCCTTACCTCACAGGGCTAATTAGGGTGGGGACTGGCCAGCAGTGGGCACTAGGTCTTGTCCTCCTCTGTGACCTCAGAACACAACCTGGCAGTAGGGTCCTAAGTCTTTGCACAGTTCCTGACCTCAGAGCATGAGAAGCAGTTAGGTTCTAAGCCTTGCCTCCATCCATGACCTGTGCCTCACTTTTCTGCTGAACTAGAAGAGAATTAGGACTGTGGCCCCTACTCATAAGGTGAAAGCCCGTCTTAATATGTTGTAGTGTAGTCTGCACCCAAGGCATTGTACAAGACCCCAGGGATACTTGTGTGATGGACAAGGGTCTGTCTGCATAGTGTTCTACCTAGGCCAATCCTTTATCCAGTCCACAGGCAGACCTTTCAGCCTATTCTGATCTTAAGACTTTCATATGAACCCTTACCTGATGTCTGAGACTACTGCCACATAACAGATCATCCTGAGATTTAACAGCATAAAACAACCCACATATTGTTTGAGAACCTCTGTGAGGCTATAAAGTGGGCATCAGGGAAAAACTCTGCTTCCAAGCTCCCGTGCTGTGGGCAAGATTTAGCTCTTCAAAGCCAATTGGCTGACAGCCTCAGTTTCCCATTGATAGTGGCAGGGCATTCTCTATACTTTGTCCCATGGGCATCGTGTCACCCTTGAAGTGACACAAGAAGGCTCCAGAGTCTGATGGCAAGATGAAAGAAATAGTCCTTGGTAATCCAACACAGAATGACGTTGCACCACTGTCATCTTATTTCAATGTTTAGGCTGATATCTGACCCATATGTCCTTCCCAGGGAGAGGTGTCTCTCTTGACTTTGAGGACAGACGTACCTGCCACAAGGCTGTAGCCTTCAGCCCTGCTCAGCCTCACTTGGGCCTCTAGTTGACCCAGTGTATTGTATATGAAGTATGTCATTTCTCTCTGGACCAAGATGCAGGGATGATTGGGGGCGTGGAATTCAGGGGAATTCCTGGGGTTGGGAGAGGCCTTAAAGGTGGGAGGCCTGCAGAGTGAAGCGGCCTTGAGGCTGCCTCTTGTCCTAGCACTGTGCTGTCTCCCTCCAGTGTGCTGTGTGGTTCCTATTCCTTATGCTCCCATCTCAGCACCATCTTGCTGCTAGCAAATTTTTCCATCACAGATGTGATCCATAATTGATGCGGCCTGGGGAAGGTGGTGATGAATAATGAAGGAGGTTTCAGGTACAGAGTGAACATTAAAGGGAAGGAAGAATGAAAACAAAACAGCCAGGGGAAGTGGTTCACGTTCCAACATGCCAAAAGGATACTGCGTGAAGGTGCTTCCTATGTCACAGAAGGCCTGGGCTTTGATTTAGAGTCTTCTGTTGTCTGATAACTTAACTTGTGGGTGAGCTGGTCCTCTCTGGCTAATAGCTGAGAAAGATGACAAGCTTTCTGTGGCAGCAATGGCTTCCAGAGCCTTGTTCTAGTGGTCCCAAAAGCAGTTTCTGAGCCAGAGAGAGTTAGCTGGCAGCAAGTCTTAGTCCGGACACTTCGTAACCAACACCCAAAGATTTCTTCGCTTAAAATAGGTAATGGAAAGAAAAAAACCATGTGGAGAAATGTCTAACTCAGTCATCTAGGAACACCCTGGTCACGGTCCTGCAAAGGGCTTTCCTTCTTGAATGGTGGCTAATAGTTACAGGTATTGCGGGCCACTAGCCAGGGACATGGAGGGTACACTCTGATCCCACCAAGACTGATCAGACTCAGAGGATGAGAGAGGTGGGCCAGTCCAGGGAAGCTTGCCCACACATAGGAAACTACCAGTTCCGAACGATTGGTTTTCCAGCTATAGATTGCTTTAGATCCTGTGTGTTTTGTTCCACCATTTAGCCCCGTCCACAGCTCATTAACTAGAGCCCTGCTGACAGGTTTGACAGAGGGCTTGCTGAGTAGGAAGCTGATGCTCCTCAAGGGCCTTTGTGCCTCCCTGCCACCCCAGCTCCATGAATCAGAGCGTAAGAACTCTGGAGCCTCCCCCATCTGGTGCAAACCCCCTCCCACCTCAGCTTCCCTGTGTTCTCTCCAGATCAGTTCTACTGATACGTGTCTTCCTTCCTCTTGTTGGCTCTGGCCCAGCAGATACAGTTATATTCTAGCTCAATTTGGGATCATCTGTTGGCTTGGCCCAAGCCATGCCAACCACAGGGCAGCTCTTTTCTGACTTGTCAGAGGCCCCTCTCACTTGTGGCACATAGGAGGGGTTGTCAGAGCACAGTGACAGAGCATGCAGTTAGTGGTAGAGGATGCACTTCCAGCAGCCTGTGCCACTGGGGCCCAGCCATCAGTTGGTCAGAGTTTCCTAAGCACGCTCTAGGCACCCAGATGCATTCTGATCAAGGCCTAAGAGCGTTTTCAGCCACCTCCGTCCCCAGAGCTGGATGCTTCTTCACAGGTTCTATAAACACAGCAGAGTTTGGGGAGTGTGAAAGTCTCTGGTAGCACCTCTGAGCTGAGTTTATTTTCCCCAGAAATAGTAGGTGCCGCTGACGGCAAGGGTGAGCCAGATTCTTCTCAGAAATATCAGCTGACGATGCTGCACCAATGACTTGAGACATTCCCGGCCACCGGCCACTGAAGGGTTAATATGGAGGGTCAGACACTCTGGAGGTGGTCACATCTCCTATTACTGGTTGCATTATTGACAAGGGCACCTGACACCACCAAAAGTGTCCACCAAGCGGCACTGAGATCAGTTCACTCCAGCTCACAAGTGGATGCAGTAGGATTCACCCCGTTGCCCAAACAGCAGTTGGAAAGATGGAGAACTTTTGGATGTACCAATTTGAAAGTCATGAAGAAGAGGTATGTGTCCCCTGGGCCGCACCAGGATCTGCTGCCTGGCTTCAGTCCTGCCTGCTTCTGGCCTGGCCAGACTGAGCTGTGCTCTGCATTTCCCTTGATAGGAGGGGATAGGCGAGGAGAGGGCGCTACCCAGGATGAAGAAAAGCGAGCTTGGAAGCGAATGGTAGCCTAGAGCAGGGGCTGTTTTGTACTTAGCCAGGACCTGGGGAAGGTGTGCTCGTTGCTGTGTCTCCCCAGGAGTGCTGTTTTTTATTCTCCCTGTTCTGATGGATGAGTTCATCTGGACACTGCATTTCTGCGTTCTAGACTGTGGTGTCATTTACTGCCAAAGCTGATGCATATGAGTGGCTATTAGTGCCTTGTGCACAAACAATGGTAACAGCTATAATGTCCCCTGCATGGTGCCGGGCATACAGTAAGCCCTTAGAAAACGGTAGCTGTTACCATTTCTAGCAGATGTTGTGCTATTATAAATTGTGAGTGTAGCTGCAGCTCCTCCTCTGCCTGCTTTGATTTGAGACAGGGGTTTCCTAGGCAGTTCAGGCCAGCCTTGAACACACCATACAGTCCAGGGCATTCTCAAACCCTTTGCTCTTCCTGTCTCAGCTTCTCGAGTGCCAGGATTACAGGTGTGCACCACCACACCTGGCTTGGTTACACTCAGCTCAATTGCGTTTACTAACTTATATTTAAAGTGCCTGGGGTTTGCTCTCAGAAGCAGGTAGGTGACTGGGAAAGCATTAGGCAAGCATCAAGGAGTGAACAACAGACTTGAAAGTGAAGTGAATGAAACACTTTCTCGTTAGTCCAGTTTGATGCATTTCAGATACACCAAGTGAGGCCATTTGGAGAGAGAGATGCCCTGTTGATGCCCACAGCTTTATCAGGTGATGGGTGGTTTATAATTAACTGGTTAAGCTTTTGCTTTGAGAGCATGGCTTCAGAAGCTTACTCTCTGGTGACGGTGACAAAAAAAAAAATTATGTGTGTCGTTCCCATGACGAAATCACACTCTGAGCTGAGCTCTGCTGAGCATGGCTCCCTAGGGTCCTGGCAGCTTCCACACAGGCTTATGAGCTTAGGAATGGGAACTGAAGGATGTCGTCTGTAGGAAAAGAGAACAGAAATGCTTAGAGAAGGTTAACTGGCAGTTCTCTCCAAGTATTCCACCAGTATTAATTGAATCCATTATGAATGTATATAAAAAACACCTCATTAAGCCCAAGCCATTATCATCTTAATGACATAATTATGCTCATTCAATGCCCATGTTAACTTCACTACTGCCCCACATTAAGGAAATACAAATGTGCATAGATAATATTGTTTGAGTTATACTATAGAGTAGATAATTATGTACTTCTTAATGAGCTTCAGATTTCAGAAGCATGAATATACACTGGAGAAACAAACAACTTGATATGTTTAGGGTTTTTTTTTTTTTTTCAAAATAATTCTACAGTGGAATTGGGTTAATTTAAAACAACTCAGATAAGTAGGGACGCAGTGTGTGCTGAACTGGAGAAAGGGATAAAGGCAGCACCTGGGAGCACTTCGACTCAGAGGTCCCATGCAGTCTCAGAACAGAGTTGACCGAAGAACCAGGGCGTGTACCATGGCTTACCCCATGCCTTATACCTTTGAAATTCCATGTAGAAAAGTAGTAGAAGCAGGTTGCTGTTCAGGCTGTGAAGGATTAAATGGCCGAGTGCTCACTCACAGTGTGTGTAAAAGCCACTTCTGTGAATGCCAGTGCTTACTGCTGTGCCTACTATACTGTCTCAATCTTGCGGGGATGCATGATTTGCAAGCAAGGGTGGCAGACCCTCATCCAGAATGAGTAGAGAGCCATGGATGCTAGAACCTCATCCAGAATGAGTAGAGAGCCATGGATGCTAGAACCTCATCCAGAATGAGTGGCGAGCCATGGATGCTAGAACCTCATCCAGAATGAGTGGCGAGCCATGGATGCTAAGAACCAAGTGTGTTCTCAGAGCTTACTCTATTACATAAAACTCATTCTCATTTGCTTTTTCAAATGATACAAGTTAGGTGTCTGTGCATTTTTTATTCATCATATGTTTTGAAATCCTATTGTATATTTCATGAGGGCCTTTGTCTTAGGTACTTGGAGAAGAAACATGTAAATTAATTATAAATCCTGCCTTTGTTGGACTTATTAAAATATTATGCTAGAGTACTGTAGTTTTGCGAAAATACAAGGGAGAAAGTCAAGGAGTACATCAAAGGCACAGATAAAATGCATGCAAGACATTCAAGAGGGAATCCTCGGGCCCTAAGAGGATTGGGAAGATCGAATAAGAGGAGTAATATTTACAGTGGCCTTTTGAAGCTCATGTGTACACAGAGCCCAGGCAAGGGTTAGAAATGAAGTCACTGAGCAGAAGCGTGAAGGTCGCAGGCTGGAAACAGGGCATGATTCTCTTTGGCTCAAAGAAGAAGAGTTAGAACAAAGTGGCAGTGCTGGGGGGAGGGGGGCTGGGGAGTCAGAGCTGAGCCTCGGGTGCCTTAAGTACAGAGATGGTCTGGAACCTGTGCTCCAAGCAAAGAAGGTAGATTAAAGGCTTGAATCGAAACCGATTTGTTCAAAGCTTTTTATGAAAAGAGAAAATAGGCCCCTGGTGAAAAAGGCTTGTGAACTCTTCATGCTATCTCATTTGGTATATGGCTCCTCAGTCATTGGGGGTGGGTGTTGCCGGGAGAAAAGCAGGAAGGAAAACTCAGATGTTTCTCTGAATTGTTCTCTGCAGGTGACATTACTAAGTAACTCAGCCCCAGGTGATTTGGCCAAGCTGTATAAGCTTTTAATATTTATTTTTCTCCCTGCCTTTCATTGCCGTGAATTTCTGTCCCTGATTTTCTTTGGAAGAGAGGCACCAGTATTTGCTTGGACTCAAGGCTAGGTAGAGCTAATTGCTATCTTTTATGGGCGTCCTGACTCAGAGGTTTACTGGTCATCTCTACTATGCCTTAATTAACAGTAGGGGAGGTGGGCGTGTCCTTGTAGATCAATCACTACAATAGTATCACTTTCAACGTACAGATCTGCAGCCCTTTCTTGCATGGAAAGCAGTGGATGTGCCAGAAATTATACACAGCAGTTGCAGACACCAGCCCCCTAGCTATAGCCCCTAATGAGCTATTTTTAGCAATATGCCATTAAAGTATTAGAGCTTATGAATTAATGTAAAGTCTGTGGTTTGGTTTTATAGAGCCTTCTGCTTTCTTTTTTCACTTTATCCATGAATGAAATTTTAATGAGGAAACAAAATGAGATGAAGAAAGCATCCCATGGCTGTCCTGGCCCTCTAAGGACTTGTTGAGAAATACATACATACATACATACATACATACATACATACATACATACACACACACATACATACATACACACATACATACATACATTTGTGATGTTGGAATTGTAATAGACCGCTAACATTAGGTGAATGTTGACTAGGTGCCCAGACAACTAGCTACCCATCAGTGTGCGTTTACACCAGCCAGTCCTCATGCCAGCCTTACAGTGGGTCAGAACCGTCTTGTCCTATTCTCAGGAAGAGTCAGAAAGGATCAGCTACCTGCCCAGCCTCGGAGCTATCAATAAGGAGGGCTAATTCAGTCTCCCATCTATTAAGTACCAGGGCAGGGATTGAGAATTTAACCACGTTTTCATTCTAAAACACAAAATAAGCCTTTTGTTTTTTACTATGATGTAAAATTAAAAGAGCCAAGTCACTTTCAAAGGGAAAATGTCAACTGTCTTTCCTGTGATCACACTGTGTTATAAAATGGGCCCTTAGTGTCACAGAGCCCCATCTCGGTAGCTTTGCGGACTCAACCTAATGTCTTATGAGTTGACTGGTGTATGCTTTAGCCAACCACAGACTCAGAGGTCCCCAGAACAAAGTTGGGGTACTGGGATAGGAAAGGGATCCCTGTGGCCTCTGCTTCCTCTCAGACTTGGGCTGCATCATCGCAGCTGTCATAGTGCATCTGAAAATATTTAGAGCATTGATTTGAAGGGAAGAGAAAGCAATTTGCTTTTTAAGAAAACTCATTGAAGCATAAAATCAAATAGCCTTCTTTATCCACGTGTGACTTTGGCAGCATGATCAGAAAGGATCTTTTAAATGATGGACATTTCAGTGGCTGTTTTCTGAGGGCTTCACTCAGTCATGTGATGCCCCCGTTCTTTCAGGATACCGCTAATATTGTCATCATCCATTCACTTATGTCTTCATCTTTGTCTGCTTCGTGCTGAAAGCAGGCTCGTGTTCATAAAGAATAGCTTATTTGCTTCATGGTTCAGGCAACAGAGTCCCAGAGTACAGCACCCTCATCTTCCAAGGGCCTGTGTGCTGTGTGATAGCCTGGTGGAAGGCAAGCATGCATAGAAGAAAGGAAAGATGAACTCTGTCTGGTTTGGTTTGGTTTCCATTGCTATGATAAACAGCATGGTCAAAAGTAACTTGGGCAATAAAGGTGTTATTTTAACAAACACTTGTAGGTCATATTCCATCACTGAGGAAGTCAGGGCTGAAACTGGAACCGAAGATATAGAGGAATGCTGGTTACTTCTGTTCAGCCGGCTTTCTTACACACCCTAGAAGCCCCTGTCCAGAGCTAGTCCTGTCCGAAGTAGGGTAGGCTCCCCTGCATCAGTTAACAATGTAGAAACTGCCCTCAGGCCAGTCTGACTGGGACAGTGCCCCAACTGATACTCCCTCAGATGCTCTGGGCTGTGCAAGCCCACAGACAACTAAAGCTGACTAGGGGCCCCTCCCATCCTCAGCCCGTGTCCAGGAACAGCCAAAACATCTCATGCAGAACAGGTCATGTCATTAAGGTCTCACCCTCAACACTGGGAAGCTGAGGATTAAGTGGATAATGTAGGGACACATTCAGCCTTCCTGGGGAACATGGGAGCCCCCTTTTCAGCGCTTTCATCTTATAGGTAATTTTTAAAGGGCATCTGTTATAAACTGATCCTTTTATCACCATAGAATGACATTCTTTGTCTCTTTTTTTTGCATTTTCTCATTTAAATTCTGCTTTATCAACCATCACTATAGTTATTCCTGTTTGCTCATGTTTTCCATGTATCATTTATGATATATTTATTACTACACATACATTAAACTACATACAGCAAGAAGAACCACAAAAAAAACCCAGGAATTATATTAATGTTATATTCATAGTGTTTTGGCTATTTGTATTTGGCAACCTTGAAGAAAACATCTTTCCTATCTTGGTGAGTCTAAAATTCTGAACATAAATCAATATCTATCATATCTCATTTCTCTCAAATTAAAACATTGATCTAGACCTAAATACATCTTAACCCCTAAACAACTAAACTTAATTGTAAAACTAAACTATCTGGTCTTCAACTCCATCGGAGACTTGAGAAGGAATAAAAATAATTACCTGATTAACAGGAAGTACAGGTCAGCAGCTTCCAAAGTGAAAAAATGATTGAACCGTCACCCAAAACTCTGTAACATTGGAGCATCATCTTTAGCCTCCTGGCCCAGAATATCTGACATACATATTTGTGAGGCAGGAACTATTGAGGACTTGCTTACCTTGTCTTGGCAGAGTTTGGCTGTTGATTCTGCCTGCATCCAAACTTGCCCATTTTTAGGCAGAATTCTAATATTGGCCAAAACAAGGACATTTTTTCAGTGGCTGCTTTGCCATTTTGAAGCCATCTCCATAAGGAGGTTCTTTGATGCTCATCATCTTCTTTGAGGTAGGGTAGATGTTGCCAGGAGTTAACCTATCCTGTTGTCAGTGAATCTTTAAAATAGTAAAAACTTTTAAAAATTAAAAAAAAAACTTTAAATGTCATATTCTGTAGGTCTCTGAGGTTTTTGAAGACCTTATCTATTTTACCTTATCTATGTATAGAATCATATTTATCTGTTAAACCTAGGATGTATATTCTTGTAATATAAATAGACTAGTAATTGACGTGACCATGATTTGATCCACTAACAATGAACTTGTATAACTTACTAGTCCTAAACAGTCTGAAATAGCACTTTCAAAGTATTGGAGGTAAACCTTGCATTCTACTTGAGTTGTATGGGTACAATACCTCATTTTACAGTAGAAATACATATAATGTGTGTGAAGAAAAATCTTAAATTTGAATTCTATACCAGTGTATCAAAATTAAATTTCTTTTGCATCAATATACAAAATTCTATACCAATGAATTAAAAATAACCTTGTGAGTAACAATTAAGGCCTTAAGTTGAGGAGTAGATTCAATAATTTACTTTTTGTCCTAACATCCCTATATATTCCTATATTCCCCCTTCTTTCTTTTCAACCCTATTTACAAACCTAAGAAAGAAAGATAAAGGAAAAGAGAGACATCCCTGAGTCCAACCTCATTTTCTCTCTGAATAAGACCAATAGTAACTTATAACCAACTCCCAATGAAAATAAACATCTATATTCCAAGAAAGCAACCAAAAACTTACCCAACCCCCCTTAAGGGACATGGGGCACCATTCTCTTAAGGTTTCTTCCAGCTGATTTTGGACAAATAATACCTTTGTAGGGACACAAATAAAGTTGGGGGAAATGGTTAAACAAGCTAGGAATATCATTTGTGGTCCAGTTTCTAAATGTTGAGAAATTCCAGGCTTAGTAGAAGTCCTGTGTGGAACAGTCTGAAATGCTGGACCAATTGGGATCAGAAGCTTTGTTCGAAGCTGTCCTGGGAGCTGTCCTGCTCTGATAAGGAACAGCAAACTGAAACACTTGGTGCTGGAACATGAAGGATGCAGGATAATTGATCTTTCAAGGTCTGTAAAAAAATGTGTAGGTATTATATTGCTAGGGGTTGCATTGAATCTGTAGATTGCTTTTGGTGGGAGGGCCATTTTTACTACGTTGATTCTCCTAATCACAAGCATGGAAGATCTTTCCATTTTCTGATGTTTTCTTCAATTTCTTTCTTCAGAGACTTGAGGTTTTTCACATAAGTCTTTCACTTGCTTGGTTCGGGTTATAGCAAGATACTTTATATTATTTGTGGCTATTGTGAAGGGTGTGGTTTCCCTAATTTTTTTCTCAGCCTGTTTGTCGTTAGTATACAGGAGGGCTACTGACGTTTTTGAGTTGATTTTGTATCCAGGCCCTTTGCTGAAGGTGTTTATCAGTTATAGGAGTTGCTTGGTAGACTTTTTTGGGTTATTGCTGAATACTATCATATCATCTAAGAATAGTGATACTTTGACTCATTCCTTTCCTATTTGTATCCCCTTGATCTCCTTTAGTTGTCTTAATGCTCTAGCTAGGACTTCAAGTATTATATTGAAGAGATACAGAAAGAGTGACAGACTTGACATGTCCTTAATTTCAGTAGGATTGATTTTAGTTTCTCTCCATTTAGTTGGATGTTGGGTAGAGGCTTGCTGTACATTGCCTTTACTATGTTTACTATGCTTTGGTATGTACGTTGTGTCCATGACCTGTCTTAAGACTTTTAACATGAAAGAGTATTGGATTTTGTCAAATACTTTTTCAGCATCTAAGGAGATGATCATGTGAGTTTTTTCCCTTCAATTTGTTTATATGGTTGATTACATTGATGGATTACCACTCCTGCATGCCTGGCATGAAACCCTATTTGGTTGGTCATGGTGGGTGAGATTTTTGATGTGTTCTTGAATTCAGTTTGTGAGTATTTTATTGAGTACTTTTCATCAGTGTTCATGAGGGAAATTGGTCTGAAATTCTCTTTCTTTGTTGGGTCTTTATGTGGCTTACGTATTAAAGTGCTTGTGGTTTCATAGAATGAGTCTGGTAGTGATCCTTCTGTTCTATTTGGTAGAATAGTTTAAAGAGTATTGGTATTAGTTCTTCCTTGAAGGTCTGGTAGAATTCTGTGCTGAATCCATCTGGCTCTGAGCTTTTTTTGATTGGGAGAATTTTGATGACCACTTCTATTTCCTTAGGGGATATGGGACTACTTAATTTGTTTGCCTGATCTTGATTCAACTTTGGTAAGTGGAATTTATCAAGAAA
This sequence comes from Acomys minous, assembly GCF_964271855.1. Classification (NCBI taxonomy): domain Eukaryota; kingdom Metazoa; phylum Chordata; class Mammalia; order Rodentia; family Muridae; genus Acomys; species Acomys minous. The sequence goes on along the minus strand of NC_140484.1, from coordinate 35,890,607 downwards.
TTTGTCTATATCATTTAGACTTTCTAATTTTGTGGCATATAGGCTTTTGAAGTAAGACCTAATGATTCTTTGGATTTCCTTGGTATCTGTTGTTATGTTTCCCTTTTCATTTCTGATTTTGTTGATTTGGATACTCTCCCTTAGCCTTTTAGTTAGCTTGGCTAAGGGTTTATCTATCTTGTTGATTTTCTCAAAGAACCAGCTCTTGGTTTTGTTGATTCTTTGAATTGTTTTTTGTTTGTTTGTTTCAAATTTATTCATTTCAGCCCTGGGTTTGATTATTTCCAGCTATCTACCCCTCTTGGATATGTCTGCTTTTTTCCCCTGTGGTTTTCATGTGTTCCATTAAGTTGCTTGTATGTAATGTCTCCAATTTCTTTTTGAAAGTACTTCATGCTATGAACTTTCCTCTTAGCACTGCTTTCACTGTGTCCCAAAGGTTTGTATATGCTGTGCCTTCATTTTCATTGAATTCTATGACATTTTAAATTTCTGTCTTTATTTCGTCCCTGACACAGTTGTCATTGAGTAGAACATTGTTCAGTTTCCATGTGTTTGTAGGCTTTTTGTTAATTCTGTTGTTGAAGTTCAGCTTTAGGCCATGGTGGACTGATAAGATAGAGGGGATTATTTCAATTTTTTGTATCTGTTAAGGTTTGCATTGTGACTGATTATATGGTCAGTTTTGGAGAAGGTTCAGTGTGGTGCTGAGAAGGTATATTCTTTTGTGGTTGGGTGAAAAGTTCTGTGCATGTCTATTGTTTGATTCATGACCTCTGTTAGCTTCATTATTTCTCTATTTAGTTTCTGTTTCAAAGATCTGTCCATTGGTGAGAGTGGGATGTTGAGGTCTCCCACTATTAATGTGTTGGGATCTATGTGTGATTCAATCTTTAAAAGTGTTTCTTTTACAAATGTGGGTATCCCTGTTTGGGGGCATAGATATTCAGGATTGTGATGTCCTCTTGGTGGATTTTTCCTTTGATGAGAACAAAGTGTCCTTCCCCATCTTTCCTGATTAATTTTAATTGAAAGTCTATTTTATTAAATATTAGAATGGCTACTCCAGCTTGCTTCTTGGGGGTCCGTTTGCTTAGAAAATCTTTTTCCAGCCTTTTACTCTCAGGTAATGTTTATCTTTGCTGCCGAGTTATGTTTCTTGAATACAGCAGAATGTTGGATCTGGTTTCTGCAGCCATTCTGTTAGTCTGTGTCTTTTATTGGAGAGATGAGGTCATTGATGTTGAGAGATATTAGTGACCAATAATTGTTGGATCCATTTATTGTGGAGTTGGTGGTGATCATGTATTTCTGTGCCTGTTTTGGTTTTGCTGTTGTGAGATTTATTTATATATTGTGTTTGCTTGGATGTGGTTGACCTCATTGTGTTGAGGTTTTCCTTCTAATATCTTCTGTAGAGCTGGGTTGGTGTATAAATTTGTATAAATTTGGTTTTATTGTGGAACATCTTGTTTTCTCCATCTATGGTGATTGAAAGTTTTTCTGAATATAGTAGTCTGGGCTGGCATCTGTGGTCTCTTACTGTCTGGATGACATCAGCCCAGGTCCTTCTTGTTTTCATGGTCTCTGTTGAGAAGTCAGGTATAATTCTGATGGGTCTGCCTTCATGTGTTACATGGCCTTTTTCTCTTCCTGCTTTTAATGTCCTTTCTTTGTTCTGCAGATTTGGTGTTTTGGTTATTATGTGGTGGGAAGAATTTCTTTTCTGGTCTAGCCTATTTGGTGTTCTGTAGGCCTCTTGTATATTCAAGGGCATCTCTTCCTTTAGGTTGGGGATGTTTTCTATGATTTTCTTGAAAACATTTTCTGGTCCTGGGAACCTGGCATCTTCCTTTTCATCTACTCCTGTGATCCTGAGTTTACACCTTCTTATGGTGTCCTTGATTTCTTGGATGTTTTATGTTATGAGTTTTTCTGTTTTAATATTGTCTTTGAGAGATGTATCAATTTCTTCTATTGTATCTTCAGCCTGAGGTTCTCTCCTCCATGTGTTTGAGTTCTTTGTCAGTACTTATCTATTAAATTCCTAATCTCTTCTCTAAGTTTTCCATTTCCAAAGCTTCCTTGATTTGTGTTTTATTAATTGATTTTAATTCCATTTCCATGCCTTGAACAGCTTTGCTCATTTCCTTCACCTGTTTGATTGTGGTTTCCTGTTTTTCTTCGATAGCCTCTGTTTGTTTGTATTTTCCTGTAATTCTTGGAAGGATCTATTCATTTCCTCTTTATAATTCTCAAATGACAGTATAAGCATAGCTTTAAGGTCATTTTCCTGAGATTCCGCTGCATAAGCATGTCTATTGTTGCCCGTGCTTTCTGGAGGAGCCATGCTGTCCTGGTTTTTGTTCTTTGTCTTCTTACTCTTTCCTTTAGTCATCTGCTGAGGGGGCTCAGCTTTTCTAAGCTGTCAGTCAAGGCAGCGAGTCCCTTTGGAAGGCAGCTGTTTTGTTTACTGGCTTGGCAGACACTGTCCTCCTGGAGCTAGATTCATCTGAACTCTGCCGCCTAGGATTGGAGGGTTCCTCTCACTACATGTCTCCTCAGAGGTTGGAGGCCAAACCACTGACTCGCTGTATGGGCTGTCTTGGTTTCCCTGTGCTGGTCTTCTGTTCCCCAGGGGGACTACACTCACTCCAGTACTCAGAAGAGTGCCCTGTGCTTGGAGCTTGTGATTCCCAACCCCAGGGAACTTCCAGCCGCAATAGGGGTAGTGGGAGGGGGGCTTCTTCTCATCCTCCCCAATTGTTCAGTCTGAGAAGTCCCCAAGACTGTGTTTTAGATCGGCAATCTATTCCCTCACGGGTATTGCTGACCTCTGCAGATCCTCCATTCCCCAGGGGCCTGCACTTGCTCCAGTATTGAGAGGAGTGCAGGGTACTTGACATTTGTGCCTTCTGAACTGGAGGTTGTCTGGCTGCGATGAGGAGCTCGATGCTCCTGGTTTGTTCCCTTCAGTCCATTTCCCAGCTGCTCCCCTGCTCTCCATATGCAATACATGCTAGGTGCCCCATCTGGTCCATCAGCCTATGTCATTTTCTAAAATGTTGCTTTAGTCTCGTGATTCTTTACTGGAGAAGTGAGTTTATTGTAATAAGTATATAGTCTTTTCAGTCTGTTTCATTCATTCATTCAGTCAGTCAGTCAGTCTGTCTGTTTTGATTGGTAAGTGCAATCCATTTACATTCAAGGTTGTTCCTGAAAAGCATGAACTTCCTGTCTTGTTAATTTTACAGGGCTTGCTTTGCTGTTCCCCTTCACATTATGATACTTTTCTGTCCTGCTGAGGCTAAATCTCTCTGTGTGTGATGCATCTGTCCTCCTAGTAAGCTTTGTGTGTACTCAGGTGTCTCCATGGCAGTAACTACCCTTCCGTTTTTACACTAGGGTCCCTTAAGTACATCTCACAACACTGGTCTGCAGGGGATCTGTGCTCTTCATTATTATCTGGCAATGTTCTTGGCTGTGGTTCTGCAGGGCTTTCTCCTCCCATTATTTTGACTGTATCATCCCATTCTCTTGTTAGTGAGGCTTCTGCAAAGCAGCCTACCGTGAGTCTGGGGGACATTCCCTTACATGTGACTCTTCTCTTGCTAGTTCAAGATTCTTTGCCATGTGCTCTTGTCGTTTTGACTGTAAGAAGCTTCAGTGAGGTTCTTTTTGGGTTGGATCTATTGTCATGTGAGCTTCCAGAATCTAGATGTCCACATATCTGTAAGGTTTGAGAGCTTTGGGGACATTTTCCCAGGTAAAAATATTTCTGTGTCTTTCCCCGTTACTTTCTTCAGTTCCTATGGTGAAAGGGTATTTTTACTTAATGGTTTCCCATGTTTCCTGGAGTTGCTTCATTCTCGTATAGTGTTGTTAATTTTTTGTCTGACTAGGTGACTTCTGAGAGGAGCTGTTCTCAAATTCTGAGATTTCTTCTTTAACCTGATACGGAAGCTTCCTTTGTATTTTTCATGTCATCAATGGACATTTTTACTTCCAAGATTTTTTATTGGTTCTTTTTAATGTGACTTATCTTTGGAGGATGTCTCATTCACATCCTGAATCCTGAATTGTTTTTCTCATTTCTTTGTACTATTTATCTCTTTCATGCCTCACTGGGTTTCCTTCAGAGTGCTGCTTAATTTTATTTATTTATTTTAGGCATTTCATAGGTTTCTCTCACATAAATCTATTTCTGCATAGGTATTTTTCCTTGCAAGCATCATGTTCCCTTTCATATTTCTTTTGCCAATGATGTCTTCATATCTGGTGTAGCATTCTGTTTTTTTATAAAGTAGCTTTCGTAGGAAAAGATATTTCTGTTTAGATGGGATACAGGACATCAGCTAGATGGGTTCTTTTGAGTTTAGCTCTAGTGGGTTCCAAAGCAACCTTTGATTTCTTTGCCTTTGATTGGTGTCAGCAGTGTCTATATTATATGGAGTCATGGCATAGGCTTGTGTATGTGCCTGTAGAATTACAGAGTTGATCCCTGAGTACACAGAGGCAGCATGGCAGCTGAAATAGCTTAGGTAGCTTAGGTGTTATGGGATGTGGGGAGGACAGGTCTGTCTTCATGTTGTCATGGGAAGGACTGGTGACACTGTTGGTTGCAGCAGCAGCAGTAGCAACACTGCCTCTGCAGCCACACCTTGTGAAGGAGACCTCCAGGATTCTCAGGATATGAGTGGGAGATGCTGGGCCTGATGTGGAGCTGTAGAATGGGGCCAGGCTTTCCTTGGCTCTATAAGATGAGCATATAGATACTAGCATTTGTGGCTTACACAAGCAGCTTCCCAGCATTCATCTTGTGAATTATCAAATCATGTTTGCTTCCTACCCTTTGTCTAAGATTGAAGACCCATATAGGAGCCCAGTAGGCATGAGAATCTAACACAGATATGTCGTGATAATGTCTGCTTCTGACGTAGGCTTTGAAAGTGATACCCATTATCTAATTTCTTTTTACTTTATGTATACCCAGTGAGAGGTTGAGGAAAACAGAAGGCATTGAAGCAGGTATTTGAATAGCTTTGTAAGAGCTGGGTCTGTCTAAAGGAGCCTGTGCATGTTTGCCTTGGTCAGTATCTTTGGGTTTTATTGCTGTGAAGAGACACCATGACCATGGGTAATTCTTATAAGGAAAACATTTAATTGAGCTATCTTAACAGTTTCAGAGGTTTAGTCCATTATCATCACGGCAGGAAGCATGGCAGCGTCCAGGCAGACATGACGCTGGAGAAGGAGCTGAGAGTTCCACATCTTGATCTGCAGTCAGCAGTAGGTGACTGTGTGTCACACTGGACATAGCTTGAGCATAGGCTGCCTCAAAGCCTGCCCACAATAACACACTTCCTCCAACAAGGCCACACCACCTAATAGTGCCACTCTCTATGGGCCAAGCATTCCAACACATGAGTCTGTCTATTGAGGGCCATTCCTATTTAAACCACCTCGGTCAGCAAGTGACAATTTGTAGCCCTGTGTGTCAAAAGAACATCACTGGAGCCTAAGTTAGAGTCCTCACAGGAAAAATAGATTTCTAGAGTTCAAGACAAGCAGTGAGTGTTCTACACAGAGAAGCAGAGGGACACTACAGCAGAGGACTCACCACTGACCACTAAAAGAAGTCGTCCCAGGGAGGCAGTGGGCAGTGTTGCTCCATGCCTTCTTTCAGTGCAGGTTGGAAGCAGGGTAACCAGTCCTTTGTCCATGCCTCCCTTTGCTGACCACCTAACCACTTTGAAGACCTAAGCCTAGACACCTGCATTGTCACGGAGACAGGATCCCTACTGATTAAGAGTTCTTGGGGATTAGGCATACTCACAAACAAATTTTAACATAAACCAGAGCACATTACATAGGGGAGAAGTGAGCTGATTGGTGTCTCAGAAAGCCCAGTAAGGGGCGTGCTTCTGAGCTGAGCTTTGAACATAGGGAAAAGGAAGGGAAGATGTGGATGGAGAAAACCCACCTGAGTCTGTCTGTACGTGGGCCAAAGGCACAAGCACAGGTGTCTGGCGAGAGTGGGCCCCTGCTCAGGTCAAGGTAGGGCTGTAGAAGCTTTATCCGGGGGGAATGACCAGCATACTCGTGTCTTCCTCTTCCCTAGCATTCCCTGGTAGGCACCCGGTACTAACCATAGGTATCTTACTGTTAGTGTGAGTTCTGCCTTCCACATCCCTGCCCACTGTCCAGATAACTTGTCTCCCAACATCACCAGAGGAAGGTCCCATGCCCACAGGGTGGGAAGAAATCTATTTGCAGAATATTGGAGTGGAAAATAAAGAAATGGGAAATGTGAGGCTGTCAGGTAGTTCTGTATGAAGATGTCCAATATCCTGAAAGCAAGCAGTTCAAAAAACCCAACCACAGCTTTGCTAAGACTCAGTGCAAACTCTGAGACAGAGAAGATTTCTTTGGGGGGAAAAATCAAGCTACAAATATCAAAAGATGCTTTTTAAATGTGAAAAACTGGGGAGATTTAAAGCATTAAGTTCTCATCCTTTTCCACATTAATTTTGAGTCGGTCAGACAGTGCTGAGTCAGCAAGCACCCAGCAGCTCTCTTGGGCACTGACTGGAAACTTCTTCATGCTTCTTTTAAAAGGTGTGTAAGGCTGCTTTATTGTGGCCAGGGGCTGTGGAGCCTGGGCTGCTTTATATCTGCTGTCACCTTATGCTTGCCCTTCAGCTTTGACTGTGGTAACATGTCTCAGTGCCACCATGTAAGGGACTCATGGGCTCTCATCTCCCCACTTAGAGTCAAATAACCATATGATCAGAGATCAGGATCCCACAGCCTCTTAGCTAAGTAGTGCCTTGCACTGTGTCATCTTTCAGTGTCCCCTGTATTTCTTGTAATTCAGACTTTTGGAAAAGTTTTCCCCCCAGTTTTAAATAATGCCTGCTGGGTTCTCTGATCTGTTAACATGCTTTCCCCCAACCCCCAACACACACACACACACACACACACACACACACACACACACACACACACACACAACTTCACTGTTTGTGAAACATTCTTCCTTCCTGTGAGAAGATATTTTACTACTGTCTCTGTGCCTTAGCTTCCCCCAGAGGAGCCACCTGCTGAAAGTCAGATGTGCACACGTGCTGCTTTCCTTAGCTGAGGATTTGCCTTGTTGGCTCCCATCTGTACACTGGGAGAACACATCCTGCATGGCTCCTCTTATGTTGCACGTGGGTCCTCAGATATCACACACAGCTGGGAAGCACCACAGACTCCCCCCCCCCCCCGCCCCAGCCCCCAGTGCCATCACTGCGGAATTGGTAACCATCTCTGAGGCTACCCAAAGATGACCCTCATCTTTCAAGATTTCAGGTGCTCACAGAACTTTCTGGTGTCATATGGGGGGTGTTTCCAGGCCTGTACTTGCCATATTGCTTGCTTTGGGGGCCATTCATTCAGCACGTACTTACAAGGTACTTGCTGTGTTCTGTGTTCACAGCTACCACCTGCCTGTGCCCACCCACTGAGGCACTGCCACACTGGCACAGGGACCTGCTTCCCAAACCTGTTTGTCTACACCTTATTTTCAAGTCTGTCATTTAACAGAGGATTCTAAGCTACGCTGACATGTTCCAGAACAGTGTGGTTTTAATGTTGAAATTTGTCTGAATTTTCAGTGGTCTACGAATTAAGAGAGACAACAGATAGACATCTGAGCTGACAAGGAAAATGCAGTGGGTGGTTTTAGTTTTCAGTTTGTCCATTCAGATCATCCTAGGCAGGTGATGTGTAAATATGTGTAATCTAAGTATTTAACTTTAACTAAGGAAAAATTAAAATATTGTATAATACCCTTATTTAAGTTTGATGCCTTGTGTCGGTCTGTATTTTCTTTAAAATATTAGCCCAACGGAAGAAAAAGACTCGGAGCTATAAAACTCCTTTGAAGAGATGGAGTTGGAAGTTTGCGTGGCCAGGTCTGCTCAGTGCACGTGGCAGTTGTTGCCACAGGCTTCTCCCCATGGCAGTGTCTCCTGGGGCAGTTCTGCCCCTTGCCGCTTGCTACACAGCCCGCAGGTTCTCACTGCTGTCTGTCCCTCTTGCTGTGTTCCAGTCTCCATCTCCTGGCAGTTCCTCACCTCTGGGTGCTGAGTCATCAAGCGTACCCCTTCATCCCGGTGACCCCACGGAAGCCTCCACCAATAAAGAGGTAGGGCACCATCCTTATTCTTCATTCCTATTTCGCTTCACCCCAATAACGTTTTATTGCTTTTACCTCTGTCCTCCCTGATGTAAACTGCCCTGAGGAGACATATTTTCTCTCCTCTCCTCTGTGCAGTTTGTCAATAAAAGCCGTGACTGATTGGTCCAGTTTAGTCATCAGTGGCCACAAGTGTCTGTTAATTATTGAACATGAGAGTTCACATCCTCAGGCATACAGCTTACACTCCAGGTGTTCAGTGCCATCTGCAGCTGGTTACAGAAACTTTTGTATCGCAGGGAGTTCTACTGGACATGGACTCTCAAAAGCTATCTACCAGCATCTTTTTCAAAACAATCTGTGAGGAAGGAATGCTCCACATCCGTAATGTCAGGGCTATTCACTAGCCTCGGGTTCGCATAGAGCTCATGAAATAAGGCCAGGAAGACCGCAGAACTGAAATTCTCATCTAATCCTACCTAGGCTTGGGGCTACTCAATGAGAAGGTTGTAGGGTGTCACTTGGGGGCAAGTCTCATGGGGACATATAAGCCTGACAAAGCTCTTACATAATGAGATGGGACTAAGATTTCTGGGGCTCGAAAAAGGCAGAGTTTTTTCCCCTGAGTAGAGCCACTGCCGCCTTCCTGTTGGAGGTCCACACCAGGTGAATGTTTCCCTGTGCAGAGACTGTGTGGGCACATGTGGATCCAGCAGTAGTTTCTCCTTCATCAGCACTGAGGAGATCTGGTGAAGAGGTATGTCTCATGCTCCCCAACTGTGCTAACAGTTTCATGTTAAATCAACTTGGAAACCCAAAGCATTGTTTTTACCCGAGTAACAAATTGCTTCTAAAATGTATGTTATCTGTGAGAGAGGGCTATAGTTTTTATTAAAAATTTTTCTTCAGGTGATACTAACATTAGACTGGAAATATGTTTTCTCCTCTGGTCTGTTCACAGACTCTGCCACTGGATTATAGGTGGCAGGGTCATAGTTTCTGCTGGCCCCTTTTGTATTACTTGATACTTTATTCATAGCACATGGATGGGTAAGAGGAAGGGGTGCCATGCCTATGGACTCTAAACAGACTTCATGTGACCCCTGAAAACTCTTGATGTCTTGGCTTTAATATCCTCTATTGTTTTCATTTTATGTGAGAAGTGCTGTGTTGCTATGGAGTCCAGACTGGCCTCGAACTCACAATGCTGGGATTACAGGTGTTCCCCACCACATCCAGCATAGCGCCTAATGTCTTGAATGCAACTTTATTAATTCATGCTAAGAATCAACTGATGTTCATCTCAGTCTGCACGTGAGAAGGCAGGTCTAGCCAGGTGTCTGAATGTTAAGCTTTCAATTATGCATTGGCTGTAACAAGCATGGTAGATGTATTAGTCTCCCACTTCCTACAAAACCTGATACGTGGTTCTGCATATCTTTAGAAATAATGATGAAAATCCTCATTGTGTGTAATAGAGATCCTTTCATTTCACAAAACTTTTTTTCCAGTATTACCCCAGAAGTGACATTGATGATAAGCTAACAAATGGAGAGTGTGAATGTACCAACCACCTACCATTGTCACTTTAAAGAAATGCTGTAGCTTCTGCTAAAACAAGTTTTAGCATTCAGAGAAGTATCCTAGTAGCCCAAGAAAACCAAGTCAGCTTTTTAAGGGCACCTGGAGACTAAGCCACTTTGATGAAGCTAAGTGACTTCTCATTACCCCTGGAACACTGGGAACAAGGACAGGGAAGAGGGATGGGAAGTGACGTCTTTGGCCCCTGTGAAGCCAGCTGCTTCTGCAAAGCATGGGGCCTCCTAGCCATACCTTGCCTCATCTGCTGTGAAGTTCTCCACAAATGGGATAGCATCCAAGACCCAGTTTCTTTGGTGTAAAGTGCCATTTTATTCTAGTGAGAACATTTGCAAGGGCCCTGCTGAATATTGCCTTTTGTGATCTGCCATGCGATTAGTGTGGAATTCCTGTCACATTTTCCACATAAAACAATTAGCATGCGGTGTTAGGAACTTTTGCATATGAAAAGTGACACCCCAGTCCTTATCTACCCAGCCTGCTCACCTAGCCCATCAGGTCCCCAGAGCGTGCTGTCATCTACCAGATCAGTGGACTGAACAGATGGCCTTCTCCAAAGGATAGGTGTTTAAGTGATCTCATGCCCCCATGGCAAATCTCCAGAAATGAACATCTCAACCATGCAAACCCTACCTTTTGCCCATGTTAGGTGATTGCTTCTTAACATGAGCCTTTGATGCCCCCTACGTTTCAGCTACAAGTTCTGTTACCATTTAAAACAGAACTGAATTCCCTGTCCTCCTACCATGCAGAGTCGCTTCTAGCCTATGTGCTTCTGAAAGGAGCCCATGGCAAGCTTTGCCACTTGGCATCCTGGCATTTTTCCTGGAAGGTTTTCCAGCCAGCCGGGTTCTAGCTCATCCCATCCAGCAGCACTGTTAGGCTGACTTCTGATATGAGCTGACACTTAAATTCAGGAAATGTTTGTATTTTAACTTACCCTTTCGTTTTTATTTTAAAGAAACACAAATTCATGACTTACAGAACGGAATTTTTCAACTTAAAGAGTCAGTGAGAGATAAAAAGGTATAAGAGTATATCTTCCCTGTGTCAAAGACCTAAAGAAAACTCCAGGGAGTCCTGTCTCCAGGGTGTATTTCCAGAATACACCATTGTGTTATTGGTGCATTTAGTAATCAATAGTTTTTCACACTGAATACATTCTTAAAATGTAAAGTATAGTCTTTATTGCTGATTATACCTTTTTTAAGCTGACAAACACCTCTCTGAAACATAGAGGTATTTTGATCTCTTCAAACTTCAATGGGCATCTCTGGGCTTAGGTAAGTAAATGCATATATTTATCCACACTTCACTCGGCAATGAGAAATGGCTGATAACTGGTTAACAAATGCCAATGCTGATGTATTTTTTTGTTGTTGTTACATGGATGCTTGTCTAATGCATATTTCATCATGCTGTGCCCTTTTCTGAAACTTCTTTGTCTTGATTACAGTCAAGAAAAAGCTTGGCATCATTCCCAACCTATGTTGAAGGTAAGAACTGAAGAGAAAATATTGAGTATTGGGGTCACTCGTGAATCTTTTAGCAGTTGGGGGCACTAGATGTAAAACAAAACACTGGGAAAGACCACAAACCTGTTAACTCTGAGTGTCTTAGACTCATGAATCGCTCGTTCTCATCACAGACCAAGGGTAGAGGCTGGGGGCTAGCCAAGGAGTAAACCTACACCTCAGACATATCGTGAAGGTCCTGACCAACTTCCCACTTCTCTGTTTTGACCACAGCCTTAGTTGTTGAAAACTGAATAATACGCTGGGTGGTGGTGACACCATTAATCCCAGCACTTGGGGGACAGAGGCAGGCAGACCACTGTAAATTCGAGGCCATCCTGGTCTACAGAGTGAGTTCCAGGGCAGCCAGAGCTACACAGAGAAACCCTGTCTCAAAAAAAAAAAAAAGGAATAAGTTAAGTTTGTACCCTGGCCAGCAGTTTTTCATGGGGAGGAACTCAAGGGGAGCTAGACGATTAAAAATGAAAATAAAAATGACTTCAGGTTAGACCCACAAGAGGGAAAGCAATTGTTTCCACCTCGAGTTACTTCATTTCTAGAACCTGGGGTTTCACACTGTTTCACATTTTAGTCTCCTCAGAATTGTCATTCAAAGAAAATACATGTTTTACTTACGATTAAAATGTTTGTCTGCAGTGAACCCATTATACATACCAGTTGCAGACATGCTTTAATTTGGGCTGTGGATTATAGAGACTATGATTAGAATCAGATGCCCCTCTATTTAAAACAGAGATTTGATTTAGTGAGAGTGAGATTGGTGAGTGAGAACAGAAAAATCTGATTTTCCTGGACATTGATCTCTACGTGAAGCCAGGAGCATCATGGTCCGTCAGGTGGCACTGTTGCCAGCATGGGACCGTGGCTTTGCAGTGATGTTATCAACTTACAATGTTGGAGTCTGGAGCCATTATAGGAAAGAAATATCCAATTTTCCTCATGGATGAAATGTAGTTTCTCCATCAGAGACCAAAAAGAGGAGGAAATTTTGAGTGGGTAGAAAGGAAATAGGAAGTGTCAGGAAATGATGTTTTCCATTATTACAGCTTTCTGTTCCTCTAGCCATTCTCCCAAGCAAACATACAATTTATAGACTCACATGACAGGCACGAAAGTCAAAGATGAGTGTGACATGGCCCTTGTTGGCAAAGAGCTTGTACTCCAGTCCGCAGTACTGTGTTCAGGGGGTGGGGAATCATTTTGCCTGAGGCCTCTCACATGAACAGACTGTCTTCCTGCCTCAGCCTCCCAAGCAACTAGGATTACAGGCCTGTCTAGGAGACTTTTTTTTTTAACTGTTGGACTCTGATTCATATTTAAGTAAATACATCATTTCTCATAATAAATGACTCTTAAGATGTCTTTGACTAGCAGGTTGACTACATATTTACACGGTGAGCTTGGGGCGTGGCATGGGGTATCCCCCCCGTGACATCATTCACCACTGTGGCTCTGTGTGTTCCAGTTCCTGGACCTTGTGACCCTGAAGACTTGATTGATGGAATTATTTTTGCTGCCAATTACCTTGGTTCCACTCAGCTACTCTCAGACAAAACTCCCTCCAAAAATGTGCGCATGATGCAGGCCCAGGAAGCAGTAAGCCGAATCAAGGTGAGAGGGTCTGCGTGATCTGAGGGGTGGTGGGTGGCTGAAGGCACTCAGTGCCAACCCACAGCTCTTAGAGAGTGGACTAATATGCTGCAAGTAGGGCGTATTCCTGCCTGGATAAAATCCCACGTCTTTACATGTAAACACTATTCAGGTTGCTCTTAAGAATAAATATATGTGGCCGTGCACTTTGCTCTTTCTGCCTCTAAGGCGAGGTTCCAGCACTGGCTTTCTATTGGCAGCTAGAGGTCATTGGCAGGAGCAGTCTTCCGTCAGGTTCCGTTCAAACCATTCCACTGCCATTAAAATGAACTGTTTGATCAAACCTTACTTGAGTAGTCTGAAGAAGTCAAGCAAATCCCAGTTTAACTAGTTTGCACACAGTCATAACCTATTTAAATTAGTTTTTAATCAAGACTTGAAGAAAGCCAATTATGGGTACATCAAGAACCAATTTGATCTGCTTTCAATAGTTCACAAGTAGGTTGAACCACTCAAAATCAGTGTATAAATGCAGAACTCGAGAATCTCCACCGTAATGCCACCTAGAATTACAGACATGCCAGAGCAGCAGGAACACTGACTTTGCATTCATGCTGTCCAGATGCCCTGTGCTGCCAGCACATGAAACACACAGAGCCAGCACCACTCCTTAGATAGAACCAGAAAATTGAAACGTTAGGGTTCACCAATTTACTTTTTTCTAGTTTCAACTAGTTACAACTAAATCTTCTCTGCCCCTCTCCTCTGGTACCATAAGGGCTGGTACTTGTATGGTTATATAGAGTGAGAAAGGGACAAGAGAAAACAGTTAGAGGTCCTGGGCTGTTGATAAAAGAAAAGAGAATCCTTGAGCTCTGTCTTGTGTAGGACTATGGGGAAGGGTAACAGTTGAGGAAGTGAGTCCCTTCAGAGGGAATTAACCATCCAATAGAGGCACTGGGTGTGTCAGGAAGAGAGGATGTCAGATGTGGAACGCCATGGGAGTACCCTAGAAGCAGAAGGAGGGAGGCAGAAGAGAAGGGAAGTGCATTCCTGAGAGAAACACCTTAAAAGGAAGTGAATTTGTTGAGGCTCATGATTTCAGAGGTCCTGGTCCATGGCTGGTTGGGTGTGTTTTTCTGGGCCTGTGACAAGGCAGAACAGTGAGGCAGAAGAATGTGGGGAGCAGTGTCACTCACCTCATGGAGACAGAAAGAAGAACGCATGCCAATCCCCTCTTCAAACACCCTCGCCAGCCAGCATCCAGCTGTATCCTTTCCTAAGTACTTGGTGTCTCTCAGACCAATCAAGAGCCAAATTGACATGAGTAACCATCATAAGTTCATCTTTTCTCATGCTAACACCCTAAGCATACCTGCTCAAGCCATAATTAATCTCCAATTGAAGAAAACAGTAAGGATATTATTAACTCTCCCACATCTCCCCTGGTACACTAGACAAACTCTCAACTGTGAGCCCCTGTGAAAAGCAAGTGAAACGCCTATAATATATAATGACAAAGGACAAACATCCTCGTTCCAGAGGGAAGAGTAGAAAAATGACAAGAAGGAATTGAACTGTTAGAACCAAACCCAGAAGCTAACAAAGTCCTGTAGCCCCCTGTTGAGTATCTGGAGGAATGTGGTGGCATAACGTGAGCTTCAGAGGTCCTGGGCAGCCTCTCCTGCAGCCTTGCTAGTGTGTAGCCCACATGCTTTGTCTGAGAAAGCTGTACTCACTGCCTGCAGCTTCAGTGGCACATATTTCCTGTCCTTGCATCTGATTTTCTGTCATCTCCATTTCATATCTTACCTTGAGCTCACCACCAAACCAGTATCACATGGACAACAGCCTTGTGTGGCACCAGCTCAGAGCAGCAGCTGGACCTCCTTGGACCATAGCTACAGGAGCCTCTGAATGCCTGGGCAGCTGAGCACAGCAAATGATTCCTATGATAATAACTTCCTGGGCATCTGCGTGCAGTCAGGGCACCCCACCAGCCTTCTCCTTCCAGGCAAGGCCGTTCCAGTCCTTACACTGTTATATCACTGTTATACCTACAATGCGTATGATCTTGCTGATTCCTGAGATGCCTTTCAAGGCATCTTGTACTTGTTACAAAGTACTTTTTCTCTTTCTGAGGGTTACTTTTTAGAAATCATGCCTTTCATAACTCCAACTTTTCAAGGACTTTAAATCAAACTGCAAGGCTTTCACATCTTTTCACCCTGCTTTTGCTCCCTGTTCTAACTATAAACCTGACCAAAAGCCATAGCAGTGTCCGTGTAATAGCCTGAAAGGCAACTGTCTTAAAATTCCTATGCCAGGGGGACCTAATACAAAGTCTTGGGATGTGGACAAAATAAAACACAAATGTCCTCTAGTCCAATTCCAAATAAACTCCCCGTTTCTGTTTGAAACCCCATGAGCACAGATTTACTGTCCATGGTGTATTATTTGAGCTCTCACCACCCCTTAAACCTTAGTGAAAGAAACCTGGGGACTCTAACACGCATCTGCAAACTTTCCTCACATACCACACGCTAGGGCTTCTGAACCTGCAGTCGGGTGGCTGTGAAGACAGCACCGTTCCTGGCGCCAGGGTTCTGCTCCTCTGTAAATTGCCATAACAAGTGCTTGAGAGGACAGACTGGTTTTACTTCACAGCTGCAGAGCTCATTGTCAGCTAAGTGGTGGGTCGAGAACCATGGCAGGGAGCTGAAAAGCAGCAAAGCTGCTTGCCTTGTGGCAGCCAGAAAGCAAACAGGCATTGAGAGTGAGTGCTTGTCTTAGGCTTCTACCCACATTCATCAAGACTAATCGCTAGGACCAGTGTGCTGACATACACCTGCCATCCCTGTGCTCAGGAGACTAAGATAGGAAAATGCCTGGGCTGTATCACAAGTCCTGTCTCTAAATAATCAATCAATCAATCCGACTAAGCATCTTAAGTCTTCAGCTTTCCACTCACTCTGCATTTCCCCAGGATGCTCTGTGATATTTTCTCACCTCTCTCATCGCTTCCTGATCTAGTAGCTCTCCAGGGCACCTACTACTGCAGCCTCTGAGTGTCAGTTGCTCTTATGAGAAGTTCATTTGTAAAGTGAACATCTCTCTTCTGAGCTCAGAGCTGCCCTCTCCTTTAACTGCCCATAGAACACGTAGTAAGATGTGACTTTCTAAGTTACCATTGATATGTTAGGATTAAGGGAATAGTTGACAGCTGCCTCAAAGGGGGTATGATCACAGAACTGATAGCACTCTTGATGTTGAGTCTGGATTAACAGTTATTTCATGTGTCAGGGATCCACTCAGCCACTTTATCTGTGACACACAAACGTTGCCTGTGCCTTGACGTCCCTCCCATAATGTCTTATCTTAAAATGAGCCTCTTCCAGGAAATTGAGGGGTTGTTTTTTGGTTTGTTGTTGTTGTTGTTGTTTGGTTTGGTTTGGTTGTTGTTGCTGTTGTTGTTGTTGTTGTTGTTGTTGTTGTTGTTGTTTTAAGAGAAGTTCTGTCCTTGACTCCCAACAGGGCAGCACCTTGAAAGCGAAGTAACAGTTTGACCTTCACACTTTGTGGGTTTTCAAACCAAGTAATGTTTTCAGTAGAACGTTGCTGGATTCTTACTGAGCTGCCCATGCTTAGTGTGTCAGTCAGCTTGGCGCAGCTGTGAGCTCCACCGCTGTACAAGTACAAGATAAACAAAGGAAAGGGGGTTTATTTGGGCTCATACATCCATGAGTGTGTCAGCTCATAGCCCCTTGGCTATGTTGCTTTTGAGCAGTAGTGCTCCGGACCAGTACCACACTGGAAGCACATGGCAGAGGAGGCTGCTCGATTCACAGTGGCCAGGAAGCAAACAGAAAGGAAGGAGTCCCTTCTCAAGGGCATGCCCCCAAAAAACTAACTTCCTTCCCCTAGACCCCATGTCCTAAAGATTCCACCACCTTCGAGAATTACCAGAGGCCAGTGACTAAAACTTTACCCATGGACCTTTGGGAGAATAGTAGTCCAGATCCAAGTCACAGCAGTTGGCCTAAATTGCTCTTGTTCGCCTCCCCACCCCCAGCCCCTGCCACCCCCTGAAGAGATTCACAAATGCCAGAAAGTTTCCTCAGGGTCGTCTTCATCTTAATTTAGCACCTCCCAGCACAGCTCTTGAAATAATGTATAAGCGTCTTAAGAAAAGCAAGCTAGTTTTTATTTTTTTAATGATTTATTATGTATACAGTATCCTCCATATACACCTGCACACCAGAAGAGGGCACCAGATCTCACTATAGATGGTTGTGAGCCACCATGTGGATGCTGGGAATTGAACTCAGAACCTCTGGAAGAGCAACCAGTACTCTTAGCTGCTGAGCCATCTCTCCAGCCCCCATGCAAGCTAGTTTTTAAATGGCGTCTCAGTCCAGACTGTAAGGGGACAGTCCTGCAAACACCACATGGAGCACTAAGTCCCTCAGGTGAGCAGCACCATCAGCCTCCCATGGCTAAACAGACTGCAGTGACCTGCCACAGCCTGCCCAGTGACCCTTGACAGATAGGAACTAGCTCTGCAAGATATTCCTGAGAATGGGTCAGGACATCGCTGACTGTCACACTAAGACAGGGCCTTTCCTGGGCCAGAACCAAGCATGCTCCACACTCTGTAATAATCCAGAACAAAGCCACATGTGAGAATTGTATCAAAATACCAAGTCCAGTGACCAGGGCCACTTAGATGATCTTTCCAAAGGAAACAACAGTCTGACTTTGATGGTTACTCAAGACTTCCTGCAACAGAAAACTGAGGGTTACCCCGAAGCTAGTGTCTTATCAACTCTACCTATCAAGTCTCCCAAATCTGGCTGTATTTGTTGGGGCCCCTTGTTTGTTCACCTCCTGACAGCTTTGTACTCCCACATATGAGCATGTGTCTTTCCACTTAAGAAGGGCTCAGATGTGCTCAGGGTGGGTGGGGGTGACAGGCACAGCATCACCTGGACAGAAAGCAGCCACATCTCTTCACCAGCTCCTGGTACCAGCTGTACCCTGAACTGCTTTCTTGCTTCCATAGTTGGGGCTAACAGTATGGTTTTACCTTTAAGTCCATTTCCTTCATGAAAATCAGACCCTTTACTCTGAAACTCCCAAGCAACCAGCACCCAAAGATCCCACAGCTCAGTTAAACCTCAGATCAAATGGCACTTTCAAAGCAAGCAGGTGGCCAACTGATTATGTTTTAAGCCTTCCCAGAGCACAGTGGGTATTTGAAAAACATGTATTTATCTTTTACAAGTAAATTGGTGTAGTGTGAGGAATTCATTAGAGAGTGGTAAAATTAAATGGTTACATTTCACTTACTGCTTATAAGTATCATTTTACAATGTGCTTCTGTGTGCTGGAAGGAACTGCTGGCTGTCAATAAATATTTTCTGCTTCATGTTCCTGTTATATCCATCTAAATGCTTGTTGGGATAACACTGCAGACAGCCTGAAGCCTCTTCCATGATAAGCAGAGATGCTTGTGTAAACCATCCCACCCAGAAATCAGCCGAGTTGGGAGCTGGTTCAGACTGGATGGCAGGAGGAAGAAGTGTGTACCCCAGTAGCCCAGTGGCCATGGATCCCACCCATGCTCAGGAGACGTCACTCTCTATGAGGCTGGGTGCTATGCTCTTCCCACAGAGAGTCTGGCCTTTCGAGAACAAGTTTTTCTAGGTCACCTCAGCACAGTAGCCATAGAATACAGCGGGGCCATAAATGTCAGTGTCCACCCAGGAAGGAAGGAGAAAGGAAAGCAATGTTAAGTATTCATTTTCCAGTCTGTTTGTGAGAGTTTATAGTGCCAAGCCAATAACAATCTCTGGTTTGGCCCTTCCACTTGCTTAAAGTTGGCTGGTTTCTTCACTGGTCTCCTGGCCTTATCTTCTCTCTCAGTCCCCATAACAACCCCCATTTTGTTCCTCTCTTTCCTGTGCCTCTATGGTGTGTATAGCCAGAGGGAAGAGTGCTTTCTGGTTTTGTAGCAATTTACCCAGCAGGTGCCAGCCTGAAGCCAAAGCTTGCAATTTATGAGCATCCCTGTTCTGCTGGGTGGCATCCATCACAGCTGTGGGCCAGGGATGGATTCACACTTGGAATTTTGAAGATTTTTTGAGACAAGTTTTCTCTGCATAGCCCTGGCTAACCTGGAATTCAATCAGTCCAGGCTGGCCTTGAACTCACAGAGATCCACCTGCCTCTGCCTCCTGAGTACTGGGACTAACAGCATGCACCATGACCACCCAGCAGTTACTTTTTCTTCAACAACATAAATGTCCAGATTTATTTGCCAAATGGAAAGAGAATTTAAGACTTGTATTTGACCAGGCACTCATATATATCTGAGACTTGGGTTTAAAGGGCTTTTTCTATGGAGACTTTTATGATAGGCACTTTAGAAGTTAAATTTAACCAACACCCAGTATTAAACCTTAAGAAACTGTCACGCCAATAAATGGGCCAAAACGACTGCATGGATGAAGCTGCTGCATGGCAAACTGAGGGATCTGAAAACAAAACCCAATTCCATCTACCAAGATACAAGGAATAAAATAAGTCTGAACAGCAGTAGCAGAATTAGAATTCACTTGCCATTGCTTTCCCCTTCTTTGGTTGGCATGCACACACATATAGATACACACACACACACACACACACCAACAACAACAACAATAACAACAACAAACAGGAATGCATTAGAACTATGAGTCTCAGCATACGGTCCAGGGACCAGCAGGCCAGCGTTGTGTAGAAGCCTGATGGGCATGCAAGCTCTCCAGCCTGAGCCCAGACTTCCTGAGACAGGAGCTTAGACAGTGATGCTATGTGAAGAGTCTGTATTGACAAGCTCCAGGAGAGCCTGCTGTGCATGGTGGCCTATAAAATTGCTCCCTGGAAGTGTTATGAAACATCTTCTCTTCAGCTGTGCTCTCCAGAACACTAGTCAAGCTGAGCACTTGCTACTTAGTAGATCTCCATCGGCAAGTGAGTTCATGAAGTGCTCAATCTCTGGGTATTTTCCCAATTCTTTTCTTTGTTAAAGGATTAGAGAATGGACTTCCTAAAATGGCTGGATAGAGGTTCCCAGAACTCACGTTTCTTCTGCAAACAAGAAATGCAAGTAAAGGGTGTGTGTGGCTGTGTTTTAAGCTAAGTGGTTAGAGTTTTAAAAAAACAAAAAAAAAACAAAAACAAAAAACAGGACAACATAGTAAGAGAAACACAGCCAGGGGAGAGGGAGACAAGCCTGTCCTTTGCAGAAAGAAAGGTGAGGTGGACAGTCATAGCTGAGGAAGCTTCACGATCCTCATGGGCTTGCGTACCACTGAAGTACCCTGAGATCTTCCCTGTAGCTTTACTACAGAAGAGAATCTTACAAACACTAACGATGCTATAGTCCAGAGCCATAGGCAGTGTTTTGTCTCTGTAGCCAAGTTCTCTTTGCAGTTTTCTGGTCTCTTGAGTGCTGGGATTGCACGATGCACCGCCAGGCCTGGCTTGCTGGGTTTGCCTTCAGAAAGCAGCTGGCATCTGAATTAGAACTACTCTATGGGTTCGTATCCCCTAATATTTCCATCTCTGAGACCCTGGCTACATTCCTCTGCCCTGCCTCAGTGTGTAGCTGCCTCGACAACTTAACTAAATCCATCAGAGCAACTGACTGGAGCTGGATACTTCATCATAGTGACAAACAGATGGTGAGCCCTTAGGAACCAGCCATCAGACAAGCATCCTCTGAGACCATTTACCGTGGTGATCTGCCTGAAGACTCATACCAGCACCAGAACTGAAGGTGACTCTCACTCAGACACCCTGTGCCACACCCACCTGCCACTGACAGGACATGGTGGCTGTCCGGCTGCTCTGTCCACCGGAATGTGCTGAGGTAGCCTTGAATAGTGCTGAGACTCCAGCTGTCACCTTTCATGCATGCCAGACTAAAGAGACCTTAAGGGGAACTTGGCCCTGTTCCTGCCAGGACGTGCTCCTCAATCACTAGGCTCCTGGAGTCTAAAAGAAAGGCAAGAAGCCCCAGCCATTATCCTGCCCCTGGACGTGCAAGGCTGGGGGGAGCTGAGGGCAGTCTCTCAGAAGCCAGCAGAGGAGAATGCTACAACAGTTGCTGTTACCTCACCTATCTACTTCCTGGTGTCCTCACACCTTGTCTGACAGGAAGTGCCATCCAGACTGCATATAATCAGGCACCATAGAAGAGAGGCTGTGGTTCCCATTAGCCTCTCCCTGTGCAAGGTCTGTTCCAAAGCCACTGTCTGTTCACAGGACAAAGATTTTGTGTCCCTTAACACAGCTAGAGCTGCTCGTACCAGACGCCACTGCTAGGAGCAGAGTTGACATCAGTAGCTGAAAACACATGGCTGGGCTGGGACCACAGCCCCCATGGTAAGATTGGCCATACGGCCCTCCATACACTCTGCTGTGGACACTGTGCTGCCTAAGCTGCCAATGTAGCCTCAACTTGGCGTAGGCCACAGTACCTCTCTGACTCTGACACAGCATGCCCAGTGCCCAGTCATGAATCATAACCAGCAAAGCTACAGGAAGGCTACACGTCGGTGCCCAACTGGAAATAAAGCCAATTGCCTAACAAACTGAACTCTCCAGCAACAAATTGCAAGGAAATAGAAATGGATTAAATGACTGCTAAAGAATTTCAAGATGTAGCTAACAGAAGCCCAGTGAGATCCAAGAGAATGTTTTAAAAGAATCAAGGGAAGTTAGAAAAACAGTGCCAGACAAGAAATAGAAATTCATCAGAGATTTTTAAGAACAACTAAATAGAAATCTTGGAATGAAAGAAAACAGTTAACCAGAAAATACAAACACACTAGATCAAGTGGAGGAAATGACATCTGAATTTGAAAAGCAGTTTCTTGTCTATCCGATCAGGCCCCAGAAATCCCACAGGAAGAAAGCAAGAAAGCAAGGGAGGGAATGGGGAAAAAAAGAAATATACACTTAGGATCTTTGAAAGCCATGGGTGATTGTATATTTCTATAATCCAAGCATCATTGTAATTAGATTATATATACCTATAATCACAGCAGCCTGTAATTTCCATACTTAGAAGGTTAATACAGGAGGATTGAGAATTTGAGGATAGCCTGAGGTACCTAGCAAGACTGTCTCATACAAACAAGAATCGAACAAAATCTTTGTAACACTCTAAAGTGAATAAATATAACATTGTTTAAGGACACAGGAAACTTATTCCATGAAATAATACCAGAGGACTTCTCTAGTCTTTGGAAAGATAGGATCATCCAGATAGAAGAGTCTATGGAACCTCTAATACAGCTAACCAAAAAAGATTTTTCACCCCAACATTGTAGTCACATTGTCAAAAGTCTAAGAAAATAACAACCTGCTAGAGAAAAGCACCTTTTCACTTTTATCTTATGCTCATTAAAATAGCGGTAGACAGACATCTCAGCTGAAGTCCTGAAATCTGTGATGGAACAGAAGAAGAATAGTATATTCAAAGCCCTGAAACAAAATGTCAAATCAGAATTACTCTACCAAGCAAGACTCTTCCAGACATGCAGAAAAATTAAGGCCTTCCGAGATAATCAAAATTTGATTTATGACCACCAGATCACCTAAGGGAAACCTTAGTGAGAGAAAGAACGACCATTGCTAAAGCCTGTGAACGCGTAAATCTCCTTACAAGAGTAGCCTCACCATTACACCAAAGACAAGTGGAAGAGAACCAAGCATTACCTCAGCAACAGCCCAAAGGTAAGACAGGAAGAAAATGAAAATATTCCAACACTAAAAGAAAATCATCAGGGCTGCAGAGATGGCTCACAGTGTGAAGACCTGAGTTTGGATTCTGAGCACCTACGTAATTGTCTGTATGCCTTGCTCCAGAGAAATAGAGACAAGATTCCCAGGGCAAGCAGGCTGCCTAAACTAGCTGGATCACTGCACGCTGGGTTCAGTTGAGAGACCCTGCCTCAATAAATAAGATAACTGAGGAAGATGCCCAGTATTAACCTCTGCCCTCTACCCTCATACACTACACATATGTATATGCATATATCACATACCCATGAAAACATCAAAATGACAGCAATAAGTCCTTACCTATCAGTAATAACCCAGATGTAAGTGGACTAAATTTAAGGGGCTTAATGAATGGATTCTAAAAATACAAAAGCCACCAGTATGCTGCCTGTTAGTAATCTACTTTACAAGTAATTACACAGAGACTGAAAGGGGAAAGATGCAAATGGTACTCCAGATGAATAAAAACCTGAAGTGAGCAATAATCGCTATCTATAGGAATAGACATTAAGACAATAACTATATGAAGAGATAAAGGCAGCCACCATGTGATCATGTATTAAGTCAACAGTAAGACATAAGTTAATATGCACCTAATGTTGAAGCATCAAGTTTTATACATAAGCATTAAGACACAAGAGAGGATCCAATACAGAAATAGTATGGACTTATGGAATTTCTGCACTCTGCTCTTGTTAATGAACAGGTCATCAGACCTCCTCTAAAGTCCAATTAACACCAGAGTTAACTTATACTATAAATCCTATGACTTCCAGATATTTATAGGATAATCCATCCCATAGCTGCAGAACACATTTTTCCTCAGATTAGGATTTCTCTGGAACAGATTATTATGTCACAAATTTTAAAACGTTTGAGTCATATGCTAGATCCTTTCTGATCACAATGATTGATGAAACCAGAAACCAACAAGTGAAACTCTAGAAATTATACAAATACACAGAGCAGTAGATCACTGAGGAATGAGAGGTGGACTAATACTTTTCTCAAATTGGCAGTTAGAGTGTGTATAAGTTATTTTTTCTATTGCTGGAATGAAACAACATGACCAAGGCAACTTATAAAAGAGAGGATAGAGTCTGTGATGGTAACGAAAAGGCGTGGGGGCAGAAGCAGCTGAGAGCTCACGCCTCAAACCCTAAGCAGGGGCCAGAGAGCGCACTGGGGATGCTGTGAGTCTTTAAACCTCAGAAGCCTGCCCCCAGTGACAGACCTCCTAATCCTTCCCACACAGTTCTACCAAACATTCAAACACATGAGCCCATGGGGGTCATTTTTACTCAAACCCAAACAGGGAGTGTGGCTAATGCTAGGTTCTCCATGCTCCAGTGGATGGCCCTGCACCAGTGCACATGGGCACAACTAATTGTACTTAGTACATTATAAGAGAGAGAGATGGGGGGGGGGGGGAGAAGAGGAAGGAAGGAAAGAAAAAAGGGAAGACAGGCAAGACATGCAGCTAGGAAGAGAAGTTATTGGGAGAATGAGAGTATTGGTTACATTTTCATTGTACACATATATGAAATCCTTAACAAATAAAAAATTATAATAGAAATAAATATAACACAGTACAACTGTGAGATGCACCGTAAGGTTACACTTATGAGTGCCCACATAAAAAATAGAAACTTTACAGATACCCTGTTGAGGTACCTCAAAGGTTTGAAAAGAACTAAAAAAAAATCCCAAAATAACAAAGATCAGAAATAAAACAATATGAAAGAGTGGTGAAGCTAAGAGTTGGTTGTTTGCAAAAATAAAAGCAGAAACGTAACTGATTCAATAGAAAGTCAAAGTATCATGGGGGATGAGTTTTTAAAACTTTAAGTTGACAAGTTAGAAAACCCCTGAAGGCATAAAACATGTGACTAGCATCTTAAATGATGGTCAGAATTCCTACTGTGCAGCAGTACCATTCATAATATTTAAACAGTAGCTCCCATAATTGTTTAAGCAGGGACTATGAAGACCGTGGTGTATTGCCTGCTAAAGCCTGCTGGTAGTGCCTTAGAAAGGTTTGTGGGACAGACCTCAGACCTCAGGAGAGTTTTTACTCCCATGTCCTGATGCTCTGGAATAGCCCTTTCCACTCAGCGGGGCCGCTGTGACTGTCCCCTGTCTACAGTACAGTAAGCCTGTGCTAGCTCCCTTGTCATCTTTTCCCAGGACTCTCGACTCCTCAGCCAGAGGTTGGGGTGCTCCTCTGAGGCCGTGGGTGTCCACACAGAGGGGGCGTCCTCATCTCCAGTCTCTCTGTGAGGCTCGCACAGTGACACCACTGGTGCTGTTGAGGGATTGTGTGTGCACACGTTTTTGTTCATTTCATTCGTTATCATTTTTCTTGTATGTCTTTACTAGCCTGTTCCAGAGTTCTTATTTGTCCATGCCTTTTTTATTTCTTTCAAATATCAAAAACTATGGCTTCATTGTAAAATTAAACATTCTATCATTGTAGCTTTGTCTAAGCCATGTCACTTCCCTGCTTGCTTGAAGAGACCTGGGGCAGTAGAGAGGGTGCTGCTGGCTCCCACCAGGCCTTTCATGTATTGCCTCATTCACTGCTGAGACAGAGGCGTCGGGTTGAGGGTAGGGAGTGCTGGGAGTTAGGTTTTATTGGCCCCATTTTATGGGGAACTGAGAAAGTCCAGAAGAGAAGCCTGCCTAAGCTGCACAAAGGGGAGCATAGACTGTAGGGCTAGATTGCCTGGGTTTGGATAACTGTCCCGCTACCTCACTGCTGTGTGACGTTAGGCAAATTACCTAGCCTTTCTGTGCTTTGTTGTCGTCTTCTGAGTGTCTTACTATAACTCCTGCGTCACAAGACCGTTGTGAGGTTTGACAGTGACATGTGGAACAGTTCTAAGGATCCTGGCACAGAACGGTAACTCAATAGGTGCTAGCTGGGTAAAGAACAGCCAAAGCCCTCCCCACACCTAGAAGGGCTGTCCTCAGGTGAGCGTCTGGTGCACACTGAGCCTGGAGAAAGAGGAGCGAACCCTCCCAGGGCACTGCCATCCTCGGCCTTAGGAGGTTTTAGGAAGCCTCTTTCAATCTCTCACTTGGGCTCTGACCCTCTCATCCTGTCAGTGTTACACCTAAATGTTATGATCTGCTGCAGAATTCTTGGAAATTCAAGAGATTTCAGTATTGCTCTACCTGCATAAGTATTTTCTACTTTGTGGAAACCATGTCAGAACACCAGTTGTGAACATCAGTTTGCCTTCCTCATCTTTCTGTAGTTTCAGAGAAAAAAAATGGAATTTGGGTGATATATTGATGACAAAGCTGGAGTATGGGAATCTTGTTCGGCTTTCAATATTATCAGGAATAGGAATTCCTGGGCCATTTCACACCATTTCAAGAGAGGCAGAGAAAAGAAGCATCTGAGATCCTAGGGGAGAGGTTACCAGGCAGGTGACTGACTTGAAGTCAGAACATCCAGGGAAGGTCTCTCACTCCATGAGCATCGGAGTGGTACATAGCTGTGTCTGCTTAGGGTCTTCTCAGAAGCAGAAATACACCCACTGACTTCCACAGCCCTTTGTGTGGTTTATTAACTTCAGAGTCTTCCAGATCAGACTGCTCACAGGAAGAATGGTGAGGAAGCTGTGTAGGCGTGGGGTCGCCCTTTTTCCTGGGTATAGCAGCAATTAGCTGTGCGGTGTCTGGATGGCTGACTCATCCAGTTTCCACAATGGGGTAACGCAGCAACACATTGTAATCACTAAGTGAGCTAGAGACGCAGTGCTGAGAACAAACTTTTTCCAACAGGTAAGTACCAAGGAATGGTACCCCCATCACCTACCCCGTCACAACAGCACAGCCTCACCCACTAGTGCCATACTTTCACAACAGTCTGGCTTTACCACCCCACACACAGCACAGCAGTGAAATCTTACCCACCCCTCTCTGTCACAATAGTCCAGCCTTACCCATCCATCACAATGATGCAGCTTTACCCACCCCACACCCATCATAACATCATCCACAGTTTGGCCACTGACTCACATTTACATAAATAACTGCATCCTACACATATAAATAATAATTGTATATAGCAGACACAGATATAATACTTAGTTCCTTGTTCAAAGGTTTTTTCATGTGTTCATTTTATCTTTTAAAACAGCCCTGTAAGGTAGATTCTATCTTAATCCAGATAGAAAATAGATATGCTAAGTGGCTTGCTTAAAAATCACACCAATGGTAGGTAGCAGAGCCAAGATCTGGATTTAGAAAGTCCAGCTCAGCTTCTGTTAACTATGCTTTCTTTTAATTATGAGTAAAAGGAGAAATATGTCCATTTTATTGGTACAAACTATATTAATCTTATAAAATTTAAGAGGTAAAATTATAGGGTTGACTCAACAGGAAGGCACACTACGCTAAATATATATGAACTCTCTAACACGGCTACACACAGAGATGGTAAAGGTCGGGAGAACCAAAGCAGTACAAAGATAAGCCACAGTAACAGCCCGCAGTCTTAGCACATCATTATCAATAAAGTGATGGGGCCGGGCGTGGTGGCGCACGCCTTTAATCCCAGCACTCGGGAGGCAGAGTTGGGCGGATCGCTGTGAGTTCGAGGCCAGCCTGGTCTACAAAGTGAGTCCAGAACAGCCAAGGCTACAAAGAGACCCTGACTCGAAAAACCAAAAAAATAAAAAAATAAAAAAAAAAAAAGTGATGGGACAATCAGGACACATGCACAAACCCATGTGAGAACTGAAAAATCATCCTAACCGACAACTGAAGATGCGTACTGTGCAGTCTACATGATATGTTCACCAAAGTCAGTCATGTGCCCGACAACACCTAAGCGACAGCAACTTCCAAAAAGAACATACCATGTTCTCAGGTCACAGGAAAATTGATTCCAAAACCAATAACAAAAGGATAGCTAGAAAACCTCTAAGTATTTTGGAATTAATAACACAGCTCTAAATAATCCAGGGTTCAAAGATGTCCCAGCTGAAGGGCAGTTATGTGCCAGTAAAGAAATTGCAGTGCATAAAACTACAATACGGCTAAAGCAAGGATAAGAGAGGAGTCCAAAGCCTTAGTAGAAGAAAAAAGTCTGGACAGCTGTAGCAGTTTATCAGAAGCTGAGGGAAAATTCAGCAAGTTACTCCCAAAGAAAGTAGATAGAAGTAAACATGTAGGCTGCAATCAGTGACGTAGCAAATGAGGCAAGGGTTAAACAGACCCAAAGTGGCCTCTTTAAAAAGTCAAATTACAGTAAAGCATAAGAAGCTCTTTCATGCCCTGTCCCAGCACGCGCATTATATTAGGAATATTTCCCCTTAAAGTGGGGTGTTTAGCCCATCTTCTTCCTATAAGCGCTTTAACCCGCTAAGCAGTGTTAGTGTGTCAGTTCCCTTTTGACTGAGTCTGCAAATTCTTTTCTAACTATTCTCCTGTCTCTGTTTGTTCCATGCTAAGCAGACGGCCCAGAAATTAGCCAAAAGCAGGAAGAAGGTGCAGTACAACTTCATCCCTTGGTGTTACGCCTGTCCTTTTCTTTTATGTTTTGCCTTTTTATGATTTCGTGTTTTTGTTTTCTGCATCCAGCAAGTTTTTGTTCCGATTTCGTTTTGAATCGCTCCATAAGCCAGCCTTTCTCCAAACTCAGTTGCCTCAAGTGGCCATTTTCTGTTGCTCATTTGGTCATTTCACCTCAGAGGAACGACAGGGAGCAGATTGGAGATGCTAAATGAATCCTCTAGTGTGGAAGCTGCAGCCGTTCAGGAGCAGTGATGTGGCAGGGACCTGGGACTACTCAATTGCAGTTACACTCGATTTGAGGATTTCTCAGATTGCTGGATGCAAAAAAGAAAACTCACTAATAACCACACATGCGCAGGGTTCAGCCCTAAATGAGCCAGGCTGCACTTTGGGGGTCTCAGAGCTTCTAGGTGCTTGTAAATTACTCCGAGGATGTGAGACACTGGGGGCTCTTCTGTAATGGGGTGGCTGCAGGAGCAGGCAGCTGCGGCTGTGTTGCTATGCTGATGTGTGAACATGAAGACCCTGTTACCAGAACTGCATCCAGTGGCTTCATTTGCACCTACTTCAGACACTGTCCTCCATCAGTTCTGGCAGGGTAAACCGAGTGACTCTTCTGAGCTCCTCACTACGCACTAGCTGCTCTTACCCTTCAGTCCCCAACACCCTTGCAGAAGGGGCCTCCTGCCATCAAGTCCAGAGTTAATCTGCTGCAGTGACTGCTGCTGTAGGGGAGGCGCAGAGGGGACCCTGCCTTTCCCCTGTAACATAGAGCTAACCCTTGCCCATGTGTCCATCCTCTCTGTAGTACCTTCAGCTTTGGCAATTTAACCCTGTGTTGCCATTCTGGTGACTGTGTCTTGGTAACCCAGTGTATGAGCTAACCTTTTCCCGTGCCTCTGGATTAAGATAATATAGTAAAACTTCTTTTTGGTGTACTTTCTTCTTAGGCCCCTGAAGGTGAATCTCAGCCAATGACTGAGGTGGACCTCTTCATTTCTACCCAGAGGATCAAAGTATTGAATGCAGATACACAGGTACCAGCTTGTTCCTGCCTTGCATCTCAGTGGTGAAGGCCAGGGGACTTCTAACATAAACTCTCTGCCTGTAAAGTTGCTATGACCAGGTTCTGGGGTACTGTACCTTGCATGCTGGGTCTTGGAAACCTGACAGGGGTGATGAGGGAATGAAGAAAGGACTGACACACAGAATAGCTGGCATCTGGTGGACCGTGTGCTCTGATGGAAATGTACCATCAGCAGCCTCAAAACTCAATATATTTCCCTTACACCTCTGAAAAAGAGGCAGGTTAGCTAATATCAGTAGGAGGTGACTTTAGGGGAGCAGTCTCTGGCTGTAAACACTGGGGAGGACAAAGCTTGAGTCTGTGTTTTCTGCACACATTTTGTCAACATCTACGCATGGACCGGAGGAATGCTTTGCCATCCCCATGGGTCTGAGACATTCAGATCCTTCGTGTCAGTGATACACATTCAGTCAGGACTTCATCCACTCCTCACACCAGATTCCAGTCAAGCTCAGATTTTGTTCACAAAGCCTAATGCTAGGTAGGACTGTGACTAATTTCTTAGAGCACAAAGGAAAACTTAGGATATGTGTATTGTGTATCACTCACGTCACTTCTCTGAGGAAGAGTCATTAGCCTTAAGGAATTCTGTTTAAAATTGCACAGCATGCATGCATACACATGCACGCACATGCAGACACACATGCACACAGTGGCGTTTAGATTTTTTTTTCAGCTTCACCACAAGAGATTCTGTAAAATGTAAAACGTTTGATATTTCTTACTTGTTTTTCTCCTGCTCATATCGCTTGCTCTTTACCAACCAAAACAAAATAAAATAAAATAAAGCCTCAGGCCTTGGAAGTGGGATTCAGAGGTCCTGTCAGTGAGGGCTTTGCCCTGGCCCATCCAACCTAAGTTCCATATTCAGCTGGAGTGAGGGAAAAAGATAACCATCTCCTAAGTCCTAAGGTCCTGCACAGCACTCATCCTGCTCTGCACTTCCCCTCTAGGAGCCTATGATGGATCACCCTCTGAGGACCATTTCCTACATCGCAGACATTGGGAACATTGTTGTGCTGATGGCCCGCAGGCGGATGCCCCGCTCCAACTCCCAGGAGAATGTGGAAGCCTCGCACCCTTCCCAGGATGGAAAAAGACAGTACAAGATGATCTGCCATGTCTTTGAGTCTGAGGACGTAAGGCTGGCTTCCCCAACCTCCCTCTGAGAACCTCAGTCAGTGTAGTTCATCATACATTAAACGTATTTATTGAGCACCTACTGTGTGCCAGGCATTGTTCTAGAACTGTAGGTGTAAGGCTGAATAAAGCACAGGGGTTACTCTTTATACAGGCTGAAGGGGTAGAAAATAAGGAGACAAACCAACTTAATAAATGAGACACGGAGAGTGGTTTACTGAAGTATAAAACAGGGTCAGTGCACAAAGGACAGCACTAGCTCAAGCTGGGTGATTAGCATAGTCTATTTTTTTTTCAAGGAGATGACATTTGAACAGAGACCTGAATAAAATGATAATAGACAATAATTAGTGTAAAGGCCCGAAGGCAGGGGAATACTGAGTTTGCTTGGGAGGGAAGAGCAGCCATGCTTTTTGGGAGAGGGAGATCCAGATTGCCAGTCTTCGTGGCCCCAGAGTGTCTGCAGAGGAAGAGTTCAGAGGTGTGCAGAACTGTTGGTACTGTCATAGTTAAACTAGTGTATTTGTTCCTCCCAGCCTAATGACAGAAGAAGCATCTCCCACTAGACCCAGACCTCTTAACCACTGAGCCATCTTTCCATTTCCCTTTTTTCCTACAAAATAACTTATAGTCATAAATTTAACAAAGAAAAAGAAGTTAATATAAAGCCACGATACACTGTATAAATGCTTGGGGCCAGCCATTCCAAAGGGCATCATGAAGTAGCCAGATGTTTATACCTGCTTACTTAAGTTTGACTGTGAGTCTAGAATTGCATTCAATGCAATGCTGCAGGGAACATCTACTTCACATTTTGAATTGAGGGCTAAGCAAGAATCCAGGTCTATAAACGCAAGCAGACTCTCCATGCACCATAGAGAATCCATGGGTTGACAGGGATGTGATCATTGATAACTCAGATGCCATACCCACGAATGGCATGAATGATCTTGAAAGACATGAAACTTGCCTATAAAATCTCAAAGGACCTTCGCCTTGCATAGTATTATTCTTAAAATGTGTAGTGTAGCCAGGGCTGCCTGGTGAGTCTTTGTATTTAAATATAAAGTAGAATCCAGCCATGGATACAGTTGTTAGAAACAGGAATTACATATAATATGAATGTCCAGTGGGATATCAAAAAATTGCACAGGATGTCGGATGACTTGTCGTAGTGTGTGACTGACCTTTATATGATAGGATGTCCTGTCTACTGTGTGGTCATAAGAAGAAACACATTCATTTTTTTTCCGAATAGTTCCTGGTATGCCCTGGTCCCCTGATGTGGAATGACTGACTGGCTTGTTATTTAGAACCCTCAAATGCCACAAGGGATCATGCAGGGGTGGGGGTGCCAGGAGTTCCCCCATTCACCACTGTCATCCCTTATGCTGCTGCTATAGGCCCAGCTGATCGCACAGTCCATAGGACAGGCCTTCAGTGTCGCATACCAGGAATTCCTCAGGGCCAATGGGATTAACCCGGAAGACCTCAGCCAGAAGGAATACAGTGACCTGCTCAACACCCAAGACATGTACAACGATGACCTGATCCACTTCTCTAAGTCGGAAAACTGCAAAGATGTAGGTACCTCCCGGAACTTGTTCCCAGGCTGAGCTAGCTGGGTGAAGGCAGGGGGAGGGCACACGGGGGCGGGGCTGGCAGCCCTGCTGTGTGTGGAAGAAGAGGCTGAAGACCATGGTATTGACAGGACATTTTGTGGCTCTCATGCCTGTCTCTGGCTTTGCCTCCTCAGAGGACTCCTATCATTAATAACTATCAAAATCAAGTGTAAATATTGAGGGAATTCTATAGGTATGAGTACAGGACCTGATTTCTGTCCTTACGAAGTCCCCAATCCAAGTAAGGGCACTGAAAATGATCGGTGACAGGCCACCGCAAGCACTGATGGAAGACAGCTGCACTTGGCAAAAACAGAGCACGTGACCATACAATAGATGCTGCTTTGGTCCTCTGCTCTTTCAGGTTGAGCTCTGCAGGGGTGTCTGGAGGGAGACAGGGCCAACCAGGCTGCCCTGAGTTCTGGGTCATTGCAACATTCAGGGGCAGCTGAGAATAGAAGGCTAAGGAACAGTGGGGAAGCCCAAGGGTTAGAATGCTGGGACATCAGGAAGGAGGTGAGTCAGCTGGAGCAGGAAGTGAACACTGGAGGAGGCAGGAGAGATAATGTGCCAGTTTGAAAATCCAGCCAAAAGGTTCAGACACTATCCTCCAGATAAAAAGAACTTTGAATAAGAAAGTGAGCTTTGGACCCATTTGCTGTCACTGGTCAGGTACCTTGGACCACAGCCTAGAAGATTCTTAATGAGGCTCAATGGAAGCCTGTACTCAAAGCAAATACGGGGTTGGGGAAGGTGCTGAGGAAGAGTATATGGTCTTAGTGGGCATAGCCCTCCTTCCGAGCCACAGGGCAGAGGACCTGGAAGTAGCTATACCCACTGTCTCATTGGCCCAGGATGTGCAGGGATATATCCGTTTGCCAGGACTGCCATAGTAGACACCAAGGCTAGGCGGCTGCAACAGTAGGCAGGATTGATTTCGAGGTTCTGGAGGCTGGAAATGCAAGGTCAAAGTGTTGGGAAGCTTGAGTCTTCAGAGCTGGGAAAAATGGCTCTGCTCACACCTCTCTCCTTGGTTCACGGTTGGCCCCTTCTGTGCATGTCCTGTGTCATCATCTATGCATCCAAGTCTCTCATGAGAGCAATGAGTCACACTGGATTAGAGTACACCCTAAAATGCCCAGCTTAGCTCGGCTGTCTCCACATTGAGGCCCTGGAGGAGGTACTGGGAATTAGAACTACGACAGGGGGATTTTGGGGTGTGGTCTGGTGCTTTGTCTTTGTTAATTGCTGTCCCCTGATCCCCGAGATTCTTCCTGCAGACTGTCATGTACCCCAGGTATTGCCATTGAACCTTGCCTCCCTGTTTGACTAATAAAGTGTCTCTCTTTCCCCACACACAGGCAGGGGGACCAGCTCTGATACCTGTCCCATATAGCTGCTGATTTGAGATTTCTGTATATTTTTCTCTCTGCAGGTTTTCATAGAGAAACAGAAAGGAGAAATCCTGGGCGTTGTGATTGTGGAGTCTGGCTGGGGGTCTATTCTACCAACCGTGATCATTGCCAACATGATGCATGGGGGCCCCGCAGAGAAGTCAGGAAAGCTAAATATCGGGGACCAGATCATGTCCATTAACGGCACCAGCCTGGTGGGCCTGCCTCTCTCCACCTGCCAGAGCATTATTAAGGTACCTAGGCATGAGAAAACCTTCTCAGTAACAGACCTGAAATGATGTGAAGTGTGACTGCCACCAAGTCCTCAAAACCTGTGAACACGTTTAAGCCCAGGCCCTGAGGAAGACCCAAATACAAATGGCGTGGGCTTGCACTCAAGGCAGCTAACACTCAAGTTACTGTTATAAGTTTCTCCATAAGTCAGGATAATATATGTGGCTTACATAACACCGACCTCTAATCCAGTGCCCATGCGAGCATACCTCATCAGTTAAGTCACTCTCTCCCACGTAACCAGGCTCAGCCCCAGCAGGATCTTTCTCAGCTCTCTACCGCAGGTAATCCTTTATAGCCAGCCAGCCACACATGGGCGAGATGACTTACCACCCTCTGAAGCTCAGGGCAGCGCTTCAGCTCCTCAGAGAACAGTGCTGCAGGTCCACCTGTCCCTTCCCCCGAGCCGCTGCCTGAATGCCATAGGGAGAAAGCCTGCTGTAGTCCACACGTTCGTTTTTGTTCAGCCCACGCCAATGCCATCACTAACGAAAAGAGCTACTTAAGGAGAAAATGAGTGTGACTCCTTGGGGTAGGGGAGGGGGCTGGATTTTCATAGCAGTGAAGCAGCTGTGTGTGTAGCCTTAGAAAACACTGACCCCGCTGCTTTTATAGCCAGTATGACCCTAACCCACACCCAGCAGTGGGCAGACTGGGGGCTCAGCTTGGTCCCTGGGCTTCCAAAGGGAACACTACTCTGGGAGGAGTAAATAAATCTGCACATTCTACGGCAAAAGAAACCCAAAAAAGTCAACACCCTCATCTGAGGAGCCGGGACAAGGGTGTGAGCGAGCATACAAGGCAGAGTGATGTGTCCCTGCTCCTATCACCAGAGTATACTTGTTGCTTATACAGCCATGTGTAGAGAAGTAAGTTCTGAGAGATGTGTCATTAGGTGTTTCTGTCATTTTCCATATCACAGAGTACTTGCACAAATTCACGCCTTCTGCTAAAACCAAGAGAGGCAGTAATTGTAGGGCTCATGAGGGGCTGAGAGCATAAGACAACATACTATCTTATGTTGTGTTTTAACAAGTAGGGCTACACCCTAAAATAATGATAGAAAACTTAATAAAGGCTAGTAACATAGCCTTTATTAAGTATCTTGTACATTCATGTGTGTGCATGCATAAAAGTTGGCAGAGCAGTGAGTCTACACAGATGTCACCACTGGCATGAGGAGTGAGTTGTGCTATGACATTAGGAGGCCTATGGGGTCTCCAGGTCCTGGAATCTGTCAGTTCCACTGTTGTCTTTCAGGACTTCTATGGTTGACTAAGCATAGCTGTGCCACACATGGTTGTACAGAGAATCTGCGTAATGCACAGATTCCTTCAGATATGGTTAACTGGACCTTTGCTAGGTGCTGAGCTGAACCCTGGAGAAGCCATATATGTGGACAATAATTACATTGCTGAAAGGGTGTGTGGCAACAAAGAGGTAAAAGGCTGCAAGTGTTTAGGAGAAGAAACATTAGTAGGACAATGTATAAGCTGACTTTGAAAGAGTTAAAGCTTGGGTTTGTATCAGGAAGGACAGTGGTCTTTAGAGGTGTCTGTCTGAATTGATGGACAATGGGCTGGCATTGAATCTGGGCGAAGAACTTAGCCTGACCTGCAAGGTTTGATCTGGCATTGTCATGGTGACCTCTGCTGAAAGGCAGGGCCACTACCCATTGGCCTGTCCTCTCCTCTCTCTCCTGTGAGTAAATCACTTGTGTGTGCCTGTGAGAACTCCAAGGAAATATGTGGCCCAGACAGTGAGTAGGCCCTCACCCAGGAGCGAGGCCTAGTAAGAAGAGGTGACTGGCCCCACAGTTACAGAAGTCAAGGGCTGTGCACCCAACACTGACCAGAGGGTAGTTGTAGATTAGCTTCTGGTTACACATAAACTTCTATGCACCAGGCATTGTTGTCAGTTATTGCACAAGTAGAAAACTGAGGCACAGAACAGTGAGCACATACATAGCTGGCCCTTGGTGGAGACAGATAACTCACCCAGTGAGCAGTCTGTTCCCAAGACAGCGCTGTCCAGGGATGGTGTCTCTCCAAATGTACATCCTCAGCCATAGGTAATAATGTATGCCCCAGAAGCCTGGAGGCTGGCTTGGCTGTTCCACTGTGAAGATGGTACTATAGCCATATCCTGTGATGCATAGGACAGCCCCCAGCACAGCCAAGACTTACCCAGCCCCAGCTGTTGACAGTGCTTGTCTTGAGGATCTGTGTGTGGGCTGCAGGTTTCAGATATGAGAGAGAGAAACTGGTGAATGAAGTCGGTGATGGTGATTTACAGAGAGTTGATCTGGGTCAAGAAAGGTTGGGGGTGGGGGGCGTGTTTTAGCCTGAATATGTTCCTTTAAAATTCATGTTGAGGCCCTGACCACAGGGGACATTGGGAGGTGATTAGTCCTAAGAATGATGCTTTCATGAAGTGGATCAGTGCCTTTATGCAGGGGACCCTACAGGCCTCTCTTCCTCCATGTGAAAGCAATGAGAGGCCAGGAATCTGCAGCCCAGACGAGGCCCCTCATCACTCCTGATTGCCTAATCTCACCCTAGGGTGTCACTCCTGGCACCCTAATTTCAGACTTCTGGCCTGCGTAACTAGTAGAAGTAACTTGCATTGACTGTAAACTACACAGTGTGTAATATTTTGTTGTGGCAACCGAGGCTAACTGGAGACAGGGGGGAAGGGAGAGAAAGGAGAGACACAGAGAAACTTGAGTGAAGATTGGGATGGACTTGAGTTTGAGAAGCAGGAATTTCTGATCACTCCCAGCCCTGTGTCCTATAAGCCACCCCTTACCTGAAACCCCAAAGGCTCAGAGCCCCCAGCTGGCCATTCACCGGGCCCCAACTCTCCTCTTACCCGTTCCTATCGCCCTCTAAGTGTCAGAGACAAGATGAAGGCCGTGCTGTGCAGGAGGTCAGCCTGGCCACCTTGACTGCTGCCTGGGGCCATGGGTCTGTCCACAGATCGCCTGCTCAATGCAGAGGGGCCCTAGAGCTGCCTGAGGGGAAAGTTTCTTTGAGGAGCTGAGCTTTGATGCCTGTAAACGGAGTCTCCATGGACTCGGAAGATGAAAAAGCCGTGTGATGATGAAAGATAGAACAGCTGAAGAGAACGTGAGGAAGCAGCAGCCTCCCTCTCCTGGGATGTGCACAGCAGGCAGGTCCAGCTACAAACTGTCCATGTACCCTCAGTGTCCTGAGAATCTCAGCTTTGTTGAGCTGAAAAATCAGATAGCCACAAGACAGTGTCTTGGCTTGGCCTGGGCCCATAATACTAACTGAGGACTGGCACTCAGTAGGCTTAGTGTCATTTTTATAGTTCTGTAGACGTCACTTTGTACCTGGGGCTAGAAGGATGCTCACGCTGCCCAACCCCAAACCCCTCAGCTACTGCAGAAGAATGTCTAGGCTTCAAAAATTTACCACAGTGCTGCTTATTTCAGCTGGCCCAGTGTACTTCGTAGTTACTCTACCCAGCATCCTGCATCTTGATCAGCCATTGCTTCTCAGACTCACTAGAGCTACCCGGGGATCCTGTTAAGACGTCGGTTCTCACTGACAAGCCTTAAATAAGGCTCTGCTTTCCAGCCAACTCCCAAGAGGGAGTCTCCTGGCCTGCACTTTGAGGAACAGACATCTAAAGCGATGTGTTCTGTGTCTTACCATTTCAATGCCCGTTGGCCTTACCCTCTTCCCCCAGATTACAGGAAGTAGAACATGTTTCTAGTTATAGAAACCCTCTGAATTATTTCCTGCCTAGCTCTTAGCTTTCCAGTTGTAATTTATTCCAAAAGTATAGCCACTGGGAGGCGAAGCATGCTAGCAGCTGTCTCTGTTCACGCAACTGCCTCCAAGTGTAGTCATCTGCTCTTTTCCAACCTAGTGCCCAGCTTCCCTCTCCTTCTCAAGAGTGTTGTGGTTCTGCTCCTGTTGCTATAGATACCATTCTTGCTTCTTCCCTTCTCACCATTGTTTAATTTGCTGCATCATTCACTGTTGTCATGGGGACGAAATGACCACTTATTTAATTGGCACCTCCAACCAAATGGCAGGTAAGAATTCTGAGTTAATGAGACCCAGCCTGAAACACTGATTAGGGATAGCAGAGCAGATGATGCCCTCGCTGCTTCAGATGGCCATTTCCTGAGCTTTACATTGGAGCACATTTTCTCCAGCCTTAAAATCATTTTGCTGAGGGACCCAGCAGGCATCTTAAATCAGTTCACCAGAGCAATGTGAAATCCTTAGGTAACACTGGGAAAACAGTTGCATTCTCGTGGGTTTTGATGTGTCATAATGACCTGAGCACACCTAAATAATCCTGGGCCTCCAACAGGCATAAGCATTTAAACAGGTGGCTTTGTGTGAAGGCCCACAATTCCTTAGTCAGATACTGTCACTCTCAGCTTTTGTTTTCCACAAATTCCTGGCCTCAAGGTGTGTGTGGTCTTGTGGGGGTGGGGGAGGGTGTACAGGAGAGGGGGAAGATATGGTGTGAGGATGTAGTGGGACTCAGGCTGTCTCAGTCCCACCTCATGTCTTAGTTCTGATACTCTCTGTGTGTCTTCTCAAAGCCTCTCATGCCCACACCCCCACCCCTGTTCCAGGAGACCTAGAGAATCTTCTTCCTTCCAGTGCCCAGCACCTAACCCTTTCCTTGGTATATAAGTGACTTTTAAGTAAACAAAAAAAAAGGAGGCGCTCAAGGAAAATTATAATATATATGTGGCAAAGTCCAAGCTGCCATGCTCTGCAATACTGGTTTTAACGTTAGGGAGTGAGGTTGCATTTTGAAGCTTAATGGCCGAGTTTAGTGTCATAGGTTGAGGCTTTTAGGAAGACGTATATAGAAGCTGGACCTGGCAGACACCTCAGTGAGTGTCACCGTGTACAAAGCAGTGGAGAAAATAAGGTAAAGTGCCTAAGAGCTTCCTGCTTATGACAACAGAAACATGGCAGGAACTCAGGTCTAGGGCCACCAACCATGTCCTCGCCTGGCTTGTCCCAGTGCTGGGAGCAGAAAGCTAGACCTTCTCCCTCCCTTGTTGACATAGCTATGAGACTCGTCAACAGAAGGCCCACGTCTGTCACTGGCATCTGTCACTGAATTGAAAATACTGCTCCCCTAACAAGGAGTCCCCTGGCCTGTTTCAGACCACTGGGTGACACCAACATGAGTTTGAACATCAAGTCACATCCGGTGCTAGCTCTAGGGGATATCATGGAGCTGAAGAAAACCTAACTTTTCCCCAAATCCCTGCCCTTCCAGTTGTTGTGCACGTTCTCTGTCTCTCTGTCTCTGTCTCTATGTCTCTCTGTCTCTCTCTGTCTCTCTCTGTCTCTCTCTGTCTCTCTGTCTGTCTCTCTGTCTCTGTCTCTGTCTCTGTCTCTCTCTCTCTCTCTCTCTCTCTCTCTCTCTCTCTCTCTCTCTCTCTCTCTCTCTCAGGAGAGCCTGCTCACCCACCTTAAGACCCTTCACTCGTGCTCCCTTAGAGGAAAGTCTAAGTGACCTTGAGCCTTTTTGGTTTTTGTTTTGTTTTGCATCAGGGTTTCTCTATGTAGCCTTGGCTGTCCCAGACTTGATTTGTAGACCAGGCTGGCCTTGAACTCACAAAGATCTGCCTGCCTCTGCCTCCCTGAGTGCTGGGATTACAGGCATGGGCCACTGAGCCTGGCAAGGAACCATTTCTTAATCAGCTGGTCTTGGCAGATAGGAGTTCAGTGAGACAGGCATTTCCTGAGTGCTCTGATCTCCCGGCCTCATCTGTAGCAGCATGGCCTCAGACCAGTGTGGTCCATTTGCTCCAAGACGCAAAAATCATCACTTTCACTCTTAATTGGGATGTGAAGCATCTGTTGGAGAGCAGGTGCAGGGAGTGGCTCAGGGACCTTTGAGCATGCATTCTGCAGAGTATCTGCTCTAGCAAGCAGGAGGCAGCCTGGGCAGAGCAGGCCTTCCTCAGAGCCAGTAGCACTAGAGGGAGCATGGTTATTTCTGAGCTGGCTTCTTCTGCCTGGTCCTCACTTCTCAGCACCTAGCTGATGAGCTGGTAGATGGGCGTGCCTGAAGGAGGCTAGTATGTAGAAAGCGCCAGCAGGCTTTCTGAAAAGTGTTTCCTGATCATAATTAAAGGCTAGCTTTTCTTCTACAATCCATTCTGAGCTAGAGGAAGAGCAGGTGACCAAGGATGAACCCTAGTACAGTCTTTCTATTTCATTTCTCCATAATCCATCACATCCCAAGAAGGCAAACACTCACTGGAGCTTCCGGTTGTGGTAGTAATTTCCATGAGCAGGAAGATCTCTCCAGACAAAGGAGAGGGAAGAAGAGGTCAAGACCAGAGAGCCTCAGCTGGGCGAATGAGCTGTTGCTGTCACGTGTGTGCCCTTTGTGTGCTGGAGTCTGCCTTACAGAGGGAAAAGCCCCTGTTCCACCTGGCTCTCTACCGGTAGGGTACACCCCTCATCTGTCAAGCACATGTGACTCGTTTTCTTATAGTCATACTTTCCTCAGATCCCTTGACACAGGCCATTTCCTAAAATGAAGATGCCATCTCCAGGACACCCATCTCACACAGACTGAATGGGTTCCAGGGAGCCGTCATGGGGAAGGCCCCCAGCTCAGGTCCCTACAGCCTGCAGGTGGCAGTGAGGACTTCAGAAAACTACAGGTGTGGATGCCGCCTCTGTTGGGTGACATCTGCTTCTATATACTCTGCCTGACTCAGTGGTCACCATCTCCACTGTACTTTGTTCATGTTTAAGGGCTTAAAGAACCAGTCCCGAGTAAAGCTGAACATTGTGAGGTGCCCTCCGGTGACCACAGTGCTAATTAGGAGGCCGGACCTTCGTTACCAGCTGGGTTTCAGCGTGCAGAACGGAATTGTAAGTACAAGGCATGCCACACCCTTTCCCCAACACTGACAAATGAAAATGGAGGTATATTGAAATTTTTTTCCAGCTGGCCCATTCCCTTCATCTTTTCCTTCAGTGGAGAGGTTGGGGTTCTCAGTTTTGACTAGCTTCTTGTGATTTTGCTTGTTTGGGGATGGCATATGCCAGGCAAGCGCTCTACCAATGAGCCACAGCCCAAGCCTAGACCCTTGGTCTTGTCTCCACTGTGAAAGCAGCTGAAGAACGCTTTGACCTGAGAGTCACTTAGAGCCAGAAGGACCCATTTACCCAGAACCGCTAAACTGCCTTGATGCAGGTCTTGTCTGCATCAACTTCTGGATAAAAGTGCACAGTCTGAAGTGTAAAGTCAGCTTTAGTAAGTTCACACATACTCTTGCTTCCTGTGTAAGGTGGGGGCACCCCAAGCTGCAGCGCTGGGGGGGGGGGGCTTTGCTGACCAGTTGGTGACAGCCTGGCCCTGTGCAGTGGCTGGCTGTACCACCGACTCCATTCCTGTGAGTTTGGCCTGGGACCACCAAGTTGAGAACAATGAATACGCTCTCCTCGAGCCACACTGTGCAACAGAGTAGCTTTCCCACGCCTCTTTGGGTCACGCACTAGCAATTCTCAGATGCAGGCTTCCAGCGGCACCAAACAGTTCAATGGGTAAGCCTGCTTGTGTCTGTAGAAGGCTGGCTGAAACACTGCCACCAGCTGATAAGCCCAACAAGGATGGAAAGCGGTCAGAGTTCAAGACACTAGTAAGTTCACACCTGCCATATCCCCTGTGCAAAGTTCTTGCACAAGGCAGCCAGGTGGGCCTACAGAACCTACTTTTGCTGGTGCTGTATAGCAAAATAGGGACCAGACACAGGTTGTGTGCATGGCAGTAAAACATTTGCCCCTTGCGCTCCATGCAGAGCTACAGAGCCCATCACTCATAAGAAGAACCTAAGAGCTGCAGCTTGACATGGCCGAAGACTCACCAAGCCAGCTT
Organism: Acomys minous; assembly: GCF_964271855.1. Classification (NCBI taxonomy): domain Eukaryota; kingdom Metazoa; phylum Chordata; class Mammalia; order Rodentia; family Muridae; genus Acomys; species Acomys minous. The sequence goes on along the minus strand of NC_140484.1, from coordinate 35,848,893 downwards.
CTCAGAGGCGGGCACTCGAGCACTGGGGCTGCAGGGAAGACAGCCTTCCACCTACATGTGGTTCTGAGGTGTGGCACTGCCCACCAAGTGTAACCTGGTGTTTGTTTCTGGTAGATCTGCAGCCTCATGAGAGGGGGAATCGCCGAGAGAGGAGGGGTCCGCGTGGGACACCGGATCATTGAAATCAATGGCCAGAGTGTCGTAGCCACGCCACACGAGAAGATCGTCCACATCCTCTCCAATGCTGTTGGGGAGGTAGGATTGAGGCCCGGGGCGGAACAGGGCTGGGGTGCTGTGTGTGCCCCTGTGTTGGGGAGGTAGGAATGAGACCCGGGGCAGAACAGGGCTGGGGTGCTATGTGTGCCCCTGGTGCCACGCTAGCCTTCCTGGGAACCTTCCAGAGCCTCCTTTCCCCTCCCAAGATGCTCCTCAGTAAGCAGGCCATCTGCCTCAGACCTGGCTGAAGCAAGCTCACCCCTCACCTTCTCTTCCAGTCGTTTTGTTGTCACCACTCTTTGTGGCTCCCCAGATTCTCTCCACCAAATGCGCTTGGGAGACACAAAGTTGTATTCAAGACCCATCAAGCCAGCAGCCCCCAGTGTCAGCATGGGCTCACACCAAGTCCTCACATCATGTCCGGGCCTGCTGCCCTTGCTTTTGTGGCAGAGCAGTTTCGGATGGGTTGGCATGTCCACACGGCCAAGACAAAAAGGGGAAGCAGGCCACCAGAAGCCCAGAGCCCTTCTTTGCATGGAGCCACCTTTGTTTCTCAAAGGGCTGTGGAAACAAAATCCTTTAACAGGAAAACTGAGCCTTACCCAGATTTTCTCATCATTTACAATAACCCAACTTTCTAGAAAGCCTGTGGGCTTCACTCTTGCTAGGCCAGGTCCCAGGATCAGCGGTGGTGTGGGCTATCTTGGAAACTCTGTATGGTCAGAAGCACCATGGTTAGGGCCCCAGCTGACATGGCTTCCTGCCCTCTCCTCAGATCCACATGAAGACGATGCCAGCAGCCATGTACAGACTGCTGACAGCCCAGGAGCAGCCCGTTTACATCTGAGCCGCACCTCCGTGGCGGCGGCATGCATGGAGGACTCTCCTCACCGTGGTCGTCTCTCTTGTGCTGCATCGTGTGCCCACTGAGACATTCCCCTCTCGTGCCCAGCATTTGGTCTTAAACAGGAAGAGAAGAATCGGCAAGGACCTCTTAGCTCTCTGTCTGTCTCCCTCTCTCTCCAGTTTGCTTTTTTCTGTTCCTTCCTTAATACCAGGGAAGTTTTTGTGTGTGCCCCCTTGAGGGTGGAGAACAGCTAATATCTACCTGGGATCCTTGTGGAGGGCCTTTTGGGGGATCCTAAGGTGGTTGTCACTGCCCAGGGAAGCACCGTCCCTCCCCAAGAGGCACAGCTTCCTGGAAGGAGCTCCCGGGGGCAGCATAGGAGCTGACTGAGCAGTGAGCAGTGCCTAAAACTCAATTGCTGACCTCTCTGCCCTTTTCGCCTCACTTGTTGGGAAGAGTGGTGACAGGTGATGGTGGTGAACACCCTTAGAGCTGACATCTTGACGGGTGTTTTACTGTCTGCTATATGGGTGGCGGGCGCCCCGTACATTGTTTCTGCCCAGAATTTCTGAGCCAGTCTTAAATATTTCTTCCATAGTTTATTTTAGTGTGTGCTAACACAGGCCTAACTGCAGGGAAATGAGGAGGTGACACCTGGACAAGGCTGTGACACTGAAGAGATCCTGGCAAGTCACAGGGCCTCTGACGCCTCTCAGATTGTCCCAAGGTTAGCAATTGTGGAGTATAGCCACAGGCAGATACTATCTTCCTGTGCACTTACACAGGCGCTTACGAGTACACCACACACACACACACTGCATGGTGTCTCATTTGCTCTCTACCTGCACTGAAGCAGGCTGAAAATCTAGCACACAGAGCCTGTGGGGAATCCCAGCACTTTTCTAGCAGAAGGTTGACACACACGAAAGTGCCCAGCCTCATCCTGAGAAAGAGGCTGTCCACCTGAGGTATGGCCTTCCCAATCCTGATAGGCTCAGTGTGCCCTCTAAGTGCCCCCCCAACCCCATGTACACACTGGATGTGATGTGGGTGTGCCCAAGTGTCATGCTTCCTGCCCCAAGGCTAAGCCAGTGTAGGCCCTTTCACAGCCACTAGTAAGGATGTGATATTTCAAAGGCTGGAATATAAGCCACAAAATCAGACACGTTTAACACTTGGCGTTGGGCCTAGGAATCCCCAAACGTACCCCAGAAACATCCTCTACTGTCTTGTAGGTCTGGGAGTTTGCAGCTGGTGTAGAAGGCTTGATGTCTCCATCAGATGCCTCACGTTTTGGATTACGTCTCAGTCTAGAACATGTGTTTTAATAATATCATTCTGAGCCAGTTTCCACTTATTCTTGGTCCAAAGAGCAGTTTGTTTTCGTGTGGGATGTGGCTAGTTTTTGTTTTGTTTCATTGATGACCTCAGTAGAGACAGGGAAAGAAAACTAATATATTTTGTACTATGAATATAGCCCCTGTTCTCTGCATCTGGGATGTTTGCGTTGTATCTGTGGAAATGGGAGTTCAGCGAGCAGTGTTGGGGTGGATGAATTTATGGAGGGCAGAAAAGGATCTGGGGGAGGGAGGGATGTGAATAGAACAAGACGAGGAACAAGAGACAGTCAGCCCCCTGGGGTCTCTGGGAGAATCAGGAAAGCCCAGGGCTTGCAGTAGAACCCTCAGCTTTACTTTAGCACAAAAAGCTGCCCAGATAGCTGCCTCAGAAGGAGTGGCCCTCATGCTGCTCTGGAGCTCTGTGGAGTTAGAGCCACAGGAGCCAGGCTGTCTGGGCTTAGTTTTAAGGGTGACTAGCAGAATGCTGCTGCGTGACCAGGTCCAAGGCCAAACGCCAGCAAGTGAGGTGTGAAGACCAGGAGCCATGGCCCGGCTTTCCTTCCTATCTGCTGAGCTAACTAATCTGCCGGGTATCTAATATAATACACACTCAAGAGGCTATCTCTCCTCCGCCAAAGAGATGCTGCGTAGGACAAGAAGAAACATTACTTGCTGCGTTTCAGGCATTGGAAACCTTGCAAAGTCACTTGAGAGGCTTAGGCTTGCCTGATCCAGGGTGGCCACATGGGCACATGCCCAAGCACCTGGACAGGAAGGCAGAAGTGGGACAGCAGAGGCTCAGTCTGGTCAGGGACAGGCTCCACAAATGTCACGCCCGGTATAACCCCCAAGTGATCACAAGGAAGTGTCTTCGCCCCAGGGAAAAAGGAAAGAGAAAATACATTCCATTCTTGTTGCACAAGAGACCTGGAAACTTTGAGACAGGCTGGAAAGCCAGGTTTTCCTTGTGAGTGCTCCTGGAGAAAGAACAGTTTAGCATGACTAAGGATGGCTTAGTTTCTCTGTTAATCAAAGTGGCTCCTCCCTCTCAGAGGAAGAGTTTTAGGAGCCTGGCCCAGGCTCCCTGGCTGAAGCACTAGGCTGAGTGGTTAAACTTGGGGTCAGGCCTTCTTCTGGGGCATCCTCATATGCATAGCTACATATGTAAATATCTCATCACCCCCAGCAATGGGGCCAACTACATAAGGAGCCACCTTCCCCAAACTGCAAGGCATAAAGCCACTCTGCCCACTCAGCTGGGACATTCTGGTGGCTTGCCTTTGGGGACAGGCTCCAAGATGCCCCTCCCACTCCTAGTCCAATGAGGTTGCACCACAACCCACTCTGCCTCTGCCTTCTCCAGTGGGTACATTTCAGGGAGCCACCATCAGCCTTGAGTTAGTGAGAGGGAGAAAGCCCCACAGATCACTGGTGGGAGCCCACTTCCTGAGCGAGCCCTTCCTTCCTCACCACAGCAGGCTCCTGGGGGTAGCGCACACACACACGGCAGGCTGCCACCTCCCTGCACAGGTTTGCTTTCTGAACTTCGCCCATCAACATTGGCCTTCAGGGAGTCCAGAGTAACCTACTACCTCCCCCACTGCTCCCCCTCCTTCCTGCAGCCCTGTCCACACACCTAATGCTCCCTGTCGCACACTGATGAAGACCCACCACAGAGCCCTGCTAGGGTCTCTCCACCCACCGGTGTAGCTGTCACCAATGTTTACAACCAAGGGCCACCTCTTCCTGATGTTTTTACTCTCACCTTCACAAGGCTACCTGTCGGTTTCAGTTTCACATCCATCTGCTCCTTCCCTGGGTAGGGTCCACTCGAGCACACAACTCTGATTTTATTTTCCCTCCATCCAAGGCAGTGTGTGAGGACCGTGTGGGAATGAACTCTCCTGTACATACTTAGCACAGCACCTGGGATATGAACCCGCACTCCCCCTTCTGTAGCGGGGTGCATTAGCGCCTACTGTAAAACATCGGGAGAAGTATAGTATTGTATTTGTAACAATATCGTTCTTTGTATACATGAAACTCAATGATCTCTATATATAAATATAAATATATATAAATAAAATATATCTACACATGAGCCTGGAATGTTGACACTGCACACCCACTGAATGTATTTCCTCTGACAGTCTGGTCACCGGTCCTGGCCCACCCTCCCCTTCTTTGTGCCGTGGCCGCAGTTGTCTAGTTTGGGGTTGTGATGTATTTAATGTGTTATCTCCTTATTTAACTGAACGCTAACGTCTGTATAAGAATTGCTGCAACAATAAACAAGGACTTTGCCTCTTGGCTCTGGCTGAGTGTCTTATGTTTCAGGAGGAACAGGGCTCTGTGTGCAGGGAGGGAGGATTCTGTCTTTTCCTTAGTGGGCCACTTCCAGCCCTAAGGTTTATGGGAACTGCTTGCTACCTAGGTATTTATCTTGTGAAACTGGCTCAGTGGCCTGTCACCCGACAGTGTTCTCAGCCTCCTTGGGGCACACTGAAAGGGAGAAGCGGGCCCTTTGGGTCTCATACTTTGTATCATCACTGAGGGAAGAGAAGCAAAAATAAATCCCCACAAGAAAAAAGAACAGAAGTGATCTTCACTGAGGGCCGGAGCCAGAGTAGAAGACAGTGTCTCAGTAGAGACCACCTGAACATTCTGTAAAAATGTTCCAGAAGCCTTTTACCTAGTACTCTTTGCAATTCCACTTTTCAGTTTTTGGTAACATGAATTTCCTGCTGCCAGGGGCATGAGTGGGCCAGCAGGTCCCCATCACAGAAGACCTGGTATCCGACTAGTGTCGTCTTCATTAGGACAACATCTGCCTTGTCTTTCTTGAAAAACTAGTTGCAGGTCCCTTAGGGGCTGTGCATCTGAGCTGCCGGAAGTCCTGGGAGGTAGTGACTGAGAACTGGAAAACCCTTGTGGCAGCCAGCTGAGCTCCTGCACTGCTGGGTCTCTGTTGCTATGTTTTATATCTCTGAAACAAAACACTCAAGGTTGAAAGGCTTAAAAAGATGACAGTGGGCTAAAACCCTCCCAAGTTGTCTCCCCACAGAAACATCTTAAACATCTCTATTCACCAGTAAAGTCACTTTTACAAGAGCTAACAAAACCAGGTGAGAGATCACAGACTGTTGCAAATAACTTACCTGTATGGCCTAGGAAGCCAATTACTGATAAAATGAAATTATAGTGTATTTTAAAGCTGGACGCATTATGCTGGGCAGAATGTATACTACTACTAATCTACTAGTAAACTAAACCAGCTAATCCTATGGCTTCAAAACATACATGTATCCCAATCACTTGCCAATCTGATGCCTCCCTAACTCTCAACTGTCCAGCCACCAGTTTTTCCAACTTTCCCCTGGAAGCTCTGCCTTCCATTTCCTATCCTGTCCAGCTGATTGGCCAACCAGTGCTTTATTGACAACTGCTATGTCCACTCAAGGCATTCCTCCACAGTAGACCTAGTTCTAGTGTGATGAAATGATGTGTTGGCCAGAAAGAACTGCTTATATCACTCCCAACTCCAAAGGACACAACATGAAGAGTGATGCTTCCAACCTGTGGAAGGGAAAGAACATTGAATGATGCCCTTAAACGTGGAACCAAATACCAAACTTGGTACAGACTCCATGACCTCTGTCCTGATCCAATGTCCATGAACATTGATTTGGTGGCCAATGGACCACTTCCATTATCTTCCTGTGACCTCAGGAAGCAGAGCATAGGGAAAGACTCCAGTTGCTGGGGACAAGGAAGTAAGCACAGTGCTTTGACATGGATTCAAGGCTGAGCGATAAGAATAATGACGTGTAGTCTTTTAATGTCTTAAAGCATGGGCCTTTTAGCTCGGGCAGTCTCCCAGTTGACTCTGTAGCTTAACCTGACTAATCCTGGCATTACATCCCAGCATGTAGCTAGCTCTACCTCTCTACTCCATTATGTTTGTTCATTCACCTCCATGTCTACTGGCGAATCTCCCACATTTTCCTTCTCCCAGCTTCACCCCCTCCCCAATTCATTTTCTACCTTCTGCCCAGCTTTTGGCCATCAGCTCTTTATTAGAACCAATAGGCAAGTGAAGAAGGATGAATATTAACAAAATATAAGACAGGTGATATGCCACAGAAATAACAATACCAAGATCTGGCTAGTACTTAACTCTCTGCCAGTTTAGCAATTAACAATTGAATATACAGAGACACACCTTTACACAATGTAGACCAACTACCCTGGCTCCAGGCAGAGAACTGAGCTCTAGTGGAATAGATTTGTAGCCTAACCTGCATCAACCCCATGCGGCATCAGTCTCCTGCCACTAGTACACCACACCATACCACTGTGGGTTTACTGAACCAACAGATGGGTTACAACCTCAGAGCCAACTATATGCTGCTTACAAGAAATTCACTTCTAAAGATATGTAATGGACTGAAAATGACAGGGTAGTGTGATAGTTAACTTTCATTGTGCATGTAGCTGGATTTAGAATCACATAGAAGGTTGGAAAGCCATACATATAAGTGTATCTACGAGGGTGTTTCCAGATTAACTAAGGTGGAGGACACCTAGCCTGACCATGACTGTCATTGTCCCATGGGCTGGTAGCCTGGGGTACAATAAAAAAGCAAAAGAAAAGAGCCAGCTGAGCACTGGCAATCTACACTTCCCTGCCTCCTAGACCATGGTGACATGAACTGCCTTGTTGCACACATCACTGACTGACCCCTCTGGAACTGTTAGTTAAAATAAAGGTTTCCTCCCTTAAGTTGTTCTTGCCAGGTATTTTGCCACAAACACATGATTACTGCAGATGGAGATATTCTGCATAAACAATCCAAAGAAAATCATGAGCTGCTGTATTAGAATTAGTTAAAATGTACCTTAAATCAGAATCAGTAACAATGGGCTGAAACAATGTTATAATTTGGGGGGGTGGCTTTTCTAATTACTCATTCTAACTCCTAAATAAATGACACAAAGACCTATATATTTATTAATAAGCTTTAGGTTCTACAACTGGGCCAATGTGATCTATTCTAACTCTCTATGGTATTCTGGCTACTTTCCAGCCACACACTCTGAATTATTTACCACATTGGTTCTGCGTGGGCTGTTACTGCTTCATTAGGTCAGTCTTCATGACCACGCCCTTTCTCTACCTCTTCTTTCTTCTCCTTTCTTCTCCTTTCTCCTTCTCTCATGGTCCCTACCTGAGAACCCCAGACTGGGAACGGAAGTCCGGCCTCCTGTCCTCTTGCCCAGCTATAGGCTCTCAGCAAGTTTGTTAACCAATGTCCATGTCTGGAATGCAAACAGATCTTAGGGCCCAGAATTTAGCATCTGAATACACGGCACACCAGACCAACCCCCAACAATGGGCAAGGAAGGCTATTTTATATGTAATAGAAATGTCAATTCAACAAGAGAAAATGATGTCTAAATACACATAGGCATCATTGAAGAATATAAAACAAATGTTAATAGAGAGGCCACAATGCGATGCTGATTGAGTTAGTTTAACATCCTACTTTCAGCAACGTACACGGTATCCAGCCAGAAAAATCAAGAAAGAACTGACAGAGGTAATCTGCACTCTGTTCTAAGCATATCAAGCAGATCAAACATTCCTACCAACTTCTATAGACTATATACTCTCAACAGCACATGGAACATTCTTTACAATAAATTATATGTATAATAGGCCACAATAATGGCAACAGAATAGAATCTCCCATCAACTATCTCTTCCAATCACATTGCAACAAACTATAAAGAATTCTTAACATAACCTTTGGTAATTGCAAATACACGAAAATTAAACAACTCCTAGATAACTAATAAATAATGAAGACATAAAGAACATTTTTAATGTCTTTAAATTACAGCAGAAACATAACAAATCCAACATATGGGAGAAAGAAAAGGAAAGAGGGAGGGAGAGAGGGGGAGATGGAGGGAGGGAAGGAGGGAGGGAGGGAGGGAAGGAGGGAGGGAGGGAGGGAGGGAAGGAGGGAGGGAGGGAGGGAGGGACTGAGGAGAAGAGGCAGGGAGGGAGGAAAGAAAAGAAAAATGAAAGAGAAGAGGATGAAGAAGAGAAAGAAGGTTCTTAAATAAGAAGCCTATCATTGTACCAGAAAGAAAGAAAAAAATCAGGGAAGAATGGGAGGATACAAGGGATGGGATAACAATTGAGATGTAATATGAATAAATTAATAAAATATATTTTAAAAGAAAGAAAGAAAGAAATCAAGACAGATCTGAACCCAGAGTTAATAGAAGGAAAAAATAAAGACCAGAGGAAAAAGAAAAGAGAAAAAAAAAATGAGCCATTAGTAAAAACAAAAAGTTGGTCATTACAAAAACAATTAAAAATGAAGGAAAAATAAATCAAACACAAAAGCAGAAATAGGAAAGAAATACAATGTATACTATAAAATATGAAAACATTAGAGACTATGAACAATAATATAAAAAATGGTAAGCTAAAAAGATGGACAAATTCCTGCTCATAATCAACTTTCCAAGACTGAGGCATAGAGAAATAAAAAACTGAAAAGATAAATGGCTTGAGCGTATATTTAGACAATTCCAAAGACCCCACCAAAGAACCCAACTATGTAATAAGTGGACTCCACATAATTGTAGGGCAACACACAAAACAGGCTGAAATCAGGAGTGTTTCTGCATAGCAACAATGAAATGATTGAAACAAAAAACAGTAACAAAAAAAAAAAAAAGAATTATCTAGAAGAAAATAATTCCACAGTGAAAACTATAAAACACTGACAAAATGAACTGACTAAAGCAATCCACAAATCCAGTGCAAACCCAATCAAATACCAATGACTTTCTTCCCATGTGTAGAAAAACACTCTAGGATACATTTAGAATTACCAAATAAATATTAGCTAAAGCTAAAAATAATTGTAAAGCCAATTTGAGCCCAAATTTTGGCCCAAAGAACATAGAATACATCATCATATCATCTGGCTTAAAAGTACACTACAGAGCTATAAGAATTGAAACAAGCTACCGATATAAAATATGGGCTCATAACACAACGGAACAGACTAGACCATGTAGAAGAGTAAAACTGCACCTCAATCCCTTACCACATATAAAAGCCAACTCTAATTAAAGGCTCAACCATAAAACTAAAAGAGTGGAAGCAGACATAGGGGAAATACATTAGAAATCAAAGATGGCCAAGAATTTTTAAATAAGAAAACACAGGAAATAAAAAATAGGCAAATGAGATAACATCAAACTGAAAAACTTCTAAAAGAGTGAAGGAGACAAAATATAAATAGAAGAAAAGTGGGGAATAGCTTTGAACTCATTGGCACAGGAGACAACTTCTTGAACAGAACACCAACAGCTCAGGCACTAAGATCAACAATTAATAAATGGGACCTCATGAAACTAAAAACGCTTCTGCAAGGCAAAGGACACTATCCATAGGACAAAATGACAGCCTACAAAATGGGAAAAGAACCTCACCAACCCTACATCTGAAAGAAGGCTAATATCCAAAATATATGAAGAACTCAAGAAATTAGATACCAACAAACCAAATAACCCAATTAAAAAAATGGAGCGCAGAGCTAAACAGAATTCTCAACAGCGGAATCTAGAATGGCCGAGAAACTCTTGCAGAAATGATCAGCATCTTTACTCATCAGGGAAATGCAAATCAGCATAACTGAGATTCCATCTTACACCCGTCAGAATGGCTAAGATTGAAACTTAAGTGACAGCGAATGTTGGTGAGGATGTGGAGCAAGGGGAACACTCCTGCATTGCAGGTGGGAGTGCAACTTGTGCCTCAAGACCCAGCTAAATCACTCCTGGGCATATACCCAAAAGATGTTCTGCCATAGCACAAAGACACTTGCTCAACCTTATTTATAGCAGCTTTATCCTTGGATGTGCCAAAGACCTGGGATAGGCGAGACCCCATAAAGTCTATGGGGGCCATCCTAGCTGAGACTTCTAGAAGCAGAGGATATGGAGCCTCAAGTGGCCACCTCCTGTAGGCACGCAGGACTTTCAGAGGAGTGGTAAGGACACCAACTCACCCACAAAACCTTTGACCCAAAATTTGCTCTGCTTGCAAGATGTGTAAGGACATAGATGGATCAAAGATTGAGGGAAATGTCCAACCAATGATTGGCTCCCATAGGAGAGAACCAATCCCTAACACTACTGATGTTACTCTGCTCTGCTTTGAGACAGGAGCTTAGCATAACTCCTTTGAGAGGCTCCTCCCAGCAGCTGATGTAAACAGATGCAGAGACCCACAGCCAAACATTAGACATGTGGAGACATATGGGAGATCTGCAGGAACAATTGAGGGTGCTGAATGGGTCAAGGGCACCATAAGAAGTCTTATAGAGTCAACTAACCTGGGCCCATGGGGGCTCACAGAGACTGAACCACCAAGCAGAGAGCATCCATGAACTGGTCCTAGGCCACTTGCATATAGGTAGCAGATGCATGGCTTGGTCTTCGTGTGGGTCCCTCAGCAACTGGAGCAGAGGCCCTCTCTGATTCTGAGGCCTGCCTCTGGATGCTGTTCCCCTAACTGGGCTGCCTTGTCTGGCCTCATGAGAGAGGATGCACCTGGTCCTGCAGGAACTTAATGTGGCAAGGTAGGCTAGCACCCATGGGGGACCTCCCTCTTCTCTGAGGAGACGGGGTGTGAGGAGGACTGGGAGAGGAGGGGCTGAAATCAGAATGTAAAGTGAATAAATAATTTTTTAAATGGGAGAAATATTTTCAAACTACGCAACTAGCAAAAGGGTGATTTTAGAATATGTAAGGAGATTAGTAGCAACAACAATAATCGTTTTTAAAATGGGGGTCCAACCTTAACAGCTGCTTCTCGTAAGAAGAAAAGGGAAAACAAATGACAAACAGGTGTGTGGCACCGTGGGCAACATCACTGATCATCAAGGAAAGCCACTCAGAGCCACAATCAGATGAACCTGTTCCATGTGGCGTGAACAATGGCAAAGGAGACAGGAATGAATGTTCACAATTTACATGGAGAAAGAGAAGAAAAAAAAATAAGATGCGAATTAGTAACATGACATGAAAATTTGGGTGCTATCTGATGCCTTTCTTAGCCTCTGTGTTGGTGAAAGGTAGTGGTCTGTTATGTCCTAAGAGGGTCATAGGATAGTCACTGACGCTAGGTCAGACACAGAGGTGGCTAACACGGATGGCTAAGAACGGAGCTAGAAATAGCCCAGCATAATTTGAGTTGGGCTCTGTTAACATTGCAACTCTCCAGAAGCACGCTCTTCTGATCAGCCAATCAACCTGGTAGACTCTTCAACACAGGTATAGCTTTTGTCTGAGAATTTCAGTTCACAATAACCCATACACATGTGAATTTTAATGTCAAATTTCTTTTAAAAAATTACAAAGGACAATATCTTCCCAAGAAAATCACTTGACTCACAATTCTGGAAGCTCTGAGCAGCCTCACACCACTGTCCTGCCCAGAGGCCCGAAGTGAAGAAAGGGAGCCAGTGGCCTGCCTTTTTAACCTCCTACTCTAGAATGACCGTAACTCATCAGCCAATCCCATTTCTCCAAGACAGCACTGACCTTCCTGGAGGGAGGTGTGCCTTAGCCTTGATCACCTTTCACTCAGCTGTGGTGCTTTAGGCCCCTCCTCCACACAGCCACTCCCCGGCGGCTGCAATACCACCTCAAAGCTTCTTGGTTTCCACTTTGGGGGCGCACTAAATCTAAAATAAGCAAGAGCCTCTTCTGCCATCACATAAAGCAGAGAGCCCCTATTGCAGCTGACAGGTTTAAGAGTTCACAGGATGAGTCTCAGCTGGTCCTAGGGCAAGGCCCAGTGGCTGGGCTCTTTTCAAAGTACCTCCTGTAACTAGCTTAAGCCCCACAACACCTCAGGAGGCAAAGGCTGCTTCTCATGTATAGCCAAAGAACCTAGGGTTTAAGAAATCAGTTACTGCCTCAGTGCGTCTAGCTGGGCTGGACCCCTGACCAGTTTTAAATGCACTCTTCCCAGTCACCTCTGAAGTAATTAACACTGGCGCACCTCCCAGCAGGAACTTGATGGGGCTTGGAGCTGAGAAAAGAATCTTGCTTGCTTGCTTGCCTTCTCTCCCCCTCATTCTGTGAGATGGTGACAGAATTCCTTTGAGAAGGTCACAGACCACCCTTCCCGGCCCACTCAGCTAGCCTATGCTTCTGGCCAGGAGTTTCAAGAGATAGAGAGCCACCCCCGCCACCCCCCACCCCCCACCCCCCAGACCCTGGCAGGCTAGTCTTATAAAGAGAACCATCTTGATCGAGCTGTGTCCCTGGCTGCAGGTAGCACCCTCCTTACCAAGAGGCCTTGCCTCCGGTTTGCGCGTCCCCACCCCTCCACTGCCCACTGCCCTCCATTTGCCGCTACCGGTTGAACTATCCTCCACAACACTCACCCCATCCATCGCAGGGGTGAAAAGGGCCACCTGCAGTGAGTGGCACCAGCGTTCTCCAGGGGGCCAGGTCTCAAAGACAAAGGAAATCCTTCCTTACCCCACCAGAAGAGAAGGGAGGACAAACTACTTTCCAAATTGTTGTATTTGCTCAAAAGACAACGCCCCCTCAACTGAAGGGCAGTACCACCAGATGAACCTGAGAGAGTGTCTTGTGAGCAAGCCGCGCCCCTCGACAAGCCCCGCCCCTCGGCAAGCCCCGCCTCTTGGCAAACCACCTTAAGACTCACGGAATTGCTTGATTTTACTCTTCTAAAAGTAACCCAGCACTCTGGAGGCAGAGGTAGGCAGATCTCTGTGCTTTCTAGGCCAGCCTGGTCTACAAAGCGAGTGCAGGACAGCCAAGGCCACATAAGAAAACCCTGTTTCGGAAGAAAAAAAAAAAAAGTAACCTGAGACGAAAGTGCACTGCCTCACTGCTTAGATGGCCAGGATCCGGAAGCTGGGTAGCTCAGAGACCTAGGGTAAAACAAAATTCGACAGACAAAAAAAAAAAAAAAAAAAGCAATGAAATGGTTCCTAATGATACTCTGGTGTACTCATAAGATCAGTGCCTAGCCTAACAGTTATCAGAGAGGCTTCCTCCAGCAGCTGATGGTGGGAGATGCAGAGACCCACGGCCAAACATTAGGCAGAGCTTGGGGAACTTCGAAGAAGAGGGAGAGGAAGGATTGTAGGAGCCAGAGGAGTCTAGTACACCAGGGGAACCACAGAGTCAACTAAGTGGGGTTCACAGAGCCTGAAGTGGCGACCATAGAGCCTGCACGGGTCTAGAGGCGGCGGCCACAGAGCCTGCACGGGTCTAGGCCAGGCTCTCTGTATACGTCCTGTGGTTCTTTAGCTTGGGGTTTTTGTTGGACTCTTGATGAGAGAAGGGATGTTAATGAGCAAGACATTAAGGCACCCAGAAATCACGACCTTTGTCCAGCATTAAATGCAAGTGATATATATATGCAAGTGTGCTCCCAGGGTTTCCGGGCCCCTCTACGAAATAATCCCTTCTTTAAAACAGCTGCAGATGATGTGCGCACTGAAGGTTAATTGTACGAGTGTTTTACATTAGTTACCCAACTGCTCTCTTAAGAACAACTGACGTCATAATAGCCAGAACATGGAAACAGCCTAAGTGTCCCTCAGTAGAAGAATGGATAAAGAAACTGTGGTACATTTACACTATGGAATACTACTCAGCTATTAAAAACAAGGAATTCCCGAAATTTGTGGACAAATGGATTGAGCTAGAAATGATCATAATGAGTGAGTTAACCCAGAAGCAGAAAGACTCAAATGGTATATACTCACTTATATCTGCATACTAGCCCAAGGGTCATGTCCCATGAAAGCCTTCACTTACCAGGAAACTGGGACAGAGGGGAGGACATCCTATTTGGACTCTAGATGAGAGAAGCATGGGAGAATAGCAAAGTAGAAGGATCCAGAGGGTCCTAGAAACCTACAAGTAGAACATTATGATGGGCAGATTTGGGCCCAGTGGTCCCGCTCAAACTATGGCACCAGCCAAGGACAATACAGGCGGTAAACTTTAAACCCCTACCCAGATCTAGCCAATGGACAGAACATTCTCCACAGTTGAGTGGAGAGTGGGGTATGACTTTCACACGAACTCTGGTGCCTCATATTTGACCATGTCCCCTGGAGGGGGAGACCTGGTGGCACTCAGAGGAAGGATAGCAGGTTACCAAGAAGAGACTTGATACCCTATGAGCATATACAGGGGGAGGAAATCCCCCCCCCCCAGGAACAGTCATAGGGGAGGGGAATAAGGGGAAAGTGGGAGGGAGGGAAGAATGGGAGGATACAAGGGATGGGATAACCATTGAGATGTAACAAGACTAAATTAATAAAAAAAATTTTTTTAAAAGAACAACTGACGTGGCTGAGGGAGAAGTCTTGGTTGATAAAGTGCTTGCCATGTAAACATGTGGACCTTGGGCCCACTCTCCAGCACTGGTGCAAAAAGCCTGTATTCATTCCCAGCCTCGGGGAGGGGGAGAGGGAGGATCCTCCAGACTTGTTGTCTAGCAGTCTAGCTAAACCTATGAGTTCTAGGGTCACTGAGAAACCTTGTCTTGAAAAGTAAGAATGGTTGAGGGAACCACCTGATGATGTTGACCCCTGGCCTCCACACGTGCCTTCACACATGCACACTCATGCACTCAGTACCCGGGAGCACTTACATGCCTGCACATGCACACACAACAGCTAAGGTCAGGTAGGCTTACAGCTCAGAGGCAGACTGATCACCAAGCATACATGAGGTCCTAAAGTCCAACACTCAGCAATGCAAATTATGTTTAATGTACGTTGTACGTCGCTCAATTTTAAATTTTTAATGGTTGAAATGGCAACTTTTTGTGTTGTCATATCCTCTACCACAATTTGAAACTCTTAATTTAGCATGGAATTAATTTGGTGATGTTTATTTTATGTAGATTGGCGAGAAAGGGCCTTTCTGAGACTAAGGAGAGGGCTCTATGGGTGTCTAACGAGTGAGGGTTCCAAACTGACTGAGATACTTGAAGCCAGCCTTCTGGCTCCGGTGGCGGCAGCTGCGCTTAGCAGGCAGAGGGTAGCCCTGGCAGAAGGTAGCCCTGGCGGAGGGTAGCCCTGGCGGAAGTGGCTGGAAGAACGGTCGTGCTACACAGCTCTCATTGCTAATTGCTCCAGCAAGCGGGGCACGTTTTCAAGTCTCCCCAGCTCTTCCCAAGGAAGAGGAAACCCAAGGAAACCGGGGGCTTCACAAACCTAATGATAGATTTGGCGCCCTCTGGTGGAATAATGAGAGAAAAGTCACACTTACCGGTTCTGACTCACAGAGGGCAGCTGCAGGGAATGAGGGATTTTATAGACCTAGCCTAGATGAGGACACTATAGCTGCAGGCAAAGTTAGTGCTAGGACTCACTAACTAATGCTCCAGTGTGAAAACCCAGAGGCTGACAGCAGGCTCTTCAAGCTGGTCAGGTCCTGGAGCCCTGGAGGCAAGCAGATTACAATGCACTGACCTTGCTTAATAGCCACCCCAGAGTTTGTCAGGTCATTTGATGGAGACCATAGAATTTAAAGACATAAACCCTGGAACAGTGGGGCGAGGAAATCTGCACACACTCGGCAGCATAAAGAGAGTGTTGATTCCCTGAGTCAACCTAAACTTTAGACTATTGTTTTCGAGAATTCTGTCCATGTGACTCCAACTTCTGGTTGGCCACAGAAGCACAAAAGAGATTCGGAGAGGTATTCAAAGCCAGGGCTGTGTAACATCAGGAGAATTGAAGCGCACACCCACGGTCACTGGCTGGTGGTGTACATGGCCAGCAGCACACACACACACACACACACACACACACACACACCAGCTGCTGAGTCTGGGGCCGGGTGCAGTACAGTTGACCCCTTCTGCAGGTTTCCACTATAGAAGTGATGGGCAACAGTGGCTGGCTCCATGCCACTCTGTCCTCATGACCTGCTGGGGCCAGAGGTCACACCTCAAACAGGGCCCTCTTCCTGGCCAGTACAGGTGTGCTTGGCTGAGCTGTGGGGGGGGGGGGGGGGTGCCTTCCTCCCTCCCACACACTGAGGGAACCCAAGCACAGAAGGGAACAGGAGAAGCCTGAGGCAGCCCGCCCAAGCAGGATGTACTTCATGACACCTGCTAAGTAGCTTTGGCTTGGCGGCCTTCTGCTCCTTCTACTCCTGCCGTCTATAAGAGGAATCTGGTCCTTGCTTTACGGCAGCAGCAGAGACAATAGCTTCCCCCATGTTAAGTGTGCTTCCAAGAACCCGAAGCTGGAAAGGACAGCTCCAGCTTCTGCAAAGATGACCCCCCCCCCCAATGGCTATGCCATCCAACAGATCTGGGACCCCATGGCAGCTGGAGGGGCCTCCTCATCCTCCTACTGTTGTTAAGGAAGCAGGCGTGGATCCTCCAGAGGGCAGTGGGCCAAGGACACTGCGCTGCTAATTAAAAGGGCTCAGATTGGATCCAGCTGCCTGTGGTTCTGAGTCCCTAGGAGAATTCCACAGAGCATCCCACAAGAGACACTGAAGGGAACACACTCATCTCCCAGTCAGGGAGACAGACAGCTTCCTTCCTGTGCCCACAAACCAGCCCTGGATCCTCATGAAGAGATCAAAGCCCAAAGGAGGAAGAAGTGTGGGTTGTCACAGCCTCGGCGACTCCCGAGGGCCACTGAGAAAATGACTGCAGCCCTTTATTGTGCTCCGGAGGCTTCACCAGAGGGTCAGGTGTACACGCTGCTGTGGGGACAGCCCAAGCCCGTGGTACATGGCAGCCGCTGATTCCCCTGTGTGGGAACCAGTGTTGAGCACAATCATTACTGAAAAATTAATTTGTGGACTAAAGAGATGGCTCAGATGATAAAGTGTTCAGTGTGCAAACATGAGAACTTGGGTCCTATCCTGAGGGCCCATTAAAAGCCCCAGTGTGACAGCGTGACAATGTGACAGTGTGGCAGTGTGGCAGTACAGGCCTGTTATCCAAGCAAGACAGCCAGGAGACACAACAGGCTCCTGAGAGACTTGCTTGTCCAGTCAGTAAAGCCTACCAGTGGGCTTCAGGTTCAGCGAGAAACCCTGTTCCAAAAACTAAGGTGAAGAGTAACATAGGAAGACACCCACTACACACACACACGCACGCACGCACGCACGCACACATCAGCATTAAAGGCTACAATGAGTCCAAGTGGTTTCAGCAGCACTCCACACCGGGTGGGCCCCTAGCACCTGTTGGGTGCATGCCCACATAGCTATCTCTTCTCAGAGGAATTCACACTACAAAATCATATAGGTCAGGGCCTGATGGGTGACTTTGGCAGTTAACAAAACTAATAAAGAAAACACTAGCCACACATAGTAAAGTCTCTGTATCAGTTGGCGCAAGAATGCGTGTAAATTTGAAGAAGTGAGTCGGAAAACAGAAATCACGGTGGAATCAATCAGGGGGTTTTCTGACGTGAAGAGCACAACCGGGCAGGTGCAGTTAGATTGTGGGATCCACGTAGTAAAGGGCAAGATGAACCCTGTTTTCTATTTCATTTCTCACTAAAAATAAGCTGTAAGTGAAGGCAGAAGCACTGAAAACCCACAGGAATTCTGGGAGTCGCCATGCTTAGCATGGTAGCGCCCAGGTCGGTGCGTTAAACTGTTGTACTCTGCCGCCACCTGGTGGCACACAGCAAAATGCTGCAGTACTCTTAGAACCTGGTGCAGGTACAAGCGAGCTCAGGGTCTACGCTGCCCTTGTTTCTCTAGTCACCTGGTTTCTCCTTCCAAGTCAGGTGAGGGCGGGCCAGTGAAGAAGCCACTCCCCTTTGATTGTTTTACTCTTCAAGATGCTTTCATTAAAACGTAAATCGAGCAGAGAAAGTTATCAAGCCGGAACACTTGGCCCTTAGGGGGCTTCCCAGCAACCCCATCCACATTCCAGAACATTCCCTCCACCACCGTGGCCCCCACTGGCTGTTCAGCGTTCAGCCAATCTGGCACCAGGGTGTGTTTCTCCTGACCTGAGACACCCAAGATTTCCACAGCTCAGAAGTGTGCCACATCCACTTGCGGCTGCAATCTGGAGGATATGGGGTGATGATAGCCAAAAGGCTTCAGGAGAAGAGAGTCTCCCAACCCACCGATCCGGCTTCCCCAGCTACTTGCTACCAGAACATCAGGCCCTGAGCAGCTTCGCGCAGCAAAAGTCCCGTGAGCACTGGCCAGGCCTTGCTCTGTCCCTGCACCGATGTCTATCTGCTATCTGCTACCGCCCTCCCAGCAAGGAACCCCAGACATCCCACCTTGCTCCCTGCACAATCATTTTCTTTTCTGCTGCCTCCTCCAATCTGAAAGTCAACTGGATAATATGTATATGTTGTTCCTGGACACAACAAAACTGACCAGTGGGTAATTAAAATGAAAAATAATGTGGAAACAGAATTCTTTGACATGCAATCTAACTGGGGGGAGGGGGAAAAACACCGAGAAAGGTTCCTATTTTAAAAAAAGAAAAAAGAAAAAAAGCCTAACCATTTGTAATACTTTAAATAGCCAGTGGTGAGTCAAAAGGTCTTTTACTGTTACGGGCTCTTTTTAGATTACTACTCTCAGTCATCAAGCGTGGCTTCAGCTTTAATTCTGGGTAACTGGGCAGAATCCAACAAATAAGGAAAGTCATGCGTAGGGTGGCAGCTTGGGAAGAGGGAGGGGGAGGAGACGTCCGTATGAACGTGGGAAAGCCTGACACAGATTCTGAGCAGCATGCTTGGGATGGTGGGGAGTGCAAAGGCCCTGAGGCAGAACAGGTCCTCCGCCTGTTTAAGGAATACAAGGGAAGCCACGGCTGCACAGCCAGGCCACAGTGGAGGAAGGAAGGAGCTGGTGGAAGAGTGGGCGCTGGAAGACTAACGCAGAGCCGCACATCTGGGCAGGTTGAAAACCCGACTGCCTCAATATCCCAAGAGAATCCACAACCCTACTGGCCTACGCAAGGCAGGCTTCCTTTCAGACTTTTAAGTATAAAGTTAAAATTATTTGGAGTTATCTGAAAACATTTTTAATATTTGTATTATGCTATCTAATATGTATACTGTTTTAATCCGTGCTGGGGATCAAACCCCATGCTTCAAATAGGCTATGGAAGCGTTGTCACTGAGCTACACTCCAAGCTGGGAAGATAATTCTAAAGCAAAACTCTCCTGCCTCTTGCTAGATAGTAGGCAATTTTGATGATTTTCTTGGATAACTTGTATACAATTCATTCATATCTTGGTTCTTAAATCCCTAAACCTTTCCCGACGTATGAGCAATACTATTGCAAGAAGAGCCCATGTTTCCAGTCCTTTGCACTCGGAACCTCACTGCGGGTGGCTAGCTTCCAGGTCGCTGGCTGGGCAGACAGGATGAAGTCCTAGGCCTTAACGCACCAGGGACACCCCACGCCTGGTTTCAACCTCCGTCCAGGCGCAGCCTCTGTGATTCCTTGAGACTCCTGGGACCACACAGTTCTCTAAACTCTTCAGTCTCAGTGGCTGGGGACTGTCAGGAGAAGTCCTATTCAGACTCCAGGCTGTTCCCAGGATGCACCACTCGCTACTCCTCCACACCCGCAGGGAGACATGGCGTGCCTTTCCCAGAGCTGAGCATATTCACTTGACGCATCTGCCCTCTGCCTCTCTTCCCTGCTACTCTGTGAGTGCTGTGTGGGTGAGAAGATGTCTGTCTTGTTCACTTCTAGGCCCATTGCATCAGCATAGTGTCTGGCACTCTCTAGAACCTGGGTGTTTGGGGAAAGTCATCAATTGGCCAGGAATACAGAGAAACAACAGAAACTTCTGGTGTTGGGCCCGGAAGCGCTGCCTTTGGTATACAGTGATTATAGGAGTACTTGACTCTGACCTTTGCTTCTGACCTACACTGTCCTTTTTATAACTAGCTGCCACCGTCTACAGCCCCCTCCCCCACCTACAGTAGCCTGCCAGCTCCTATCCTCACCACCCCTGCTTCTTAGCAGGAAAAAAACTGGAAAGACCTAATTCTATCCCCTTCTTTGAGCCCTCTACATAAGTTTCATCCCACCGTCCTACATAGCCTGAAATCCACGGTCCTAGAAACCCCAGCAGCCCCTCTGGTCTCATTTCTCATCCCCACCCCACCCCCAGATCCCCCTCTGCAAACCCTCTGTTCTAACCACAGCACTCCATGGACACATTCTGAGACTACTGGCCCAGTACCCACATGGCTCATTCTTCTTGCGTTAGGATTCTGCAGGGATGTCACCTACCAGGGAGGACTGGGCATCCTACACTGTGTAGCATGCCCTATGCTGGCTGCTGGGTCTAGGGGAGGAACTCCCATCACCACACAGCCCCACCTGCCCATGCTGGTATTTTTTACTTCTTCATCCATTGCTCGGCTCCTGCTGACCAAAGATGCGCTAAAGGAGATCAAAGACCTCTGTCCTCCTCTTGCTGCCTGTTTCCTATGTTTTAACGTTTCCATAATTGTAACAAAACACCAGACAGAAGCAATTGGGGGGAAGCAAAGGCGTATTTGGGGGTCACCATTCAAAGACATTTCAGTCCATCATACAAGGCAGGCGTGGAGGGGTATGGAGACAGGGGTGACTTACAGCAGTTAGGCAACAGGAAGCCGAGTATAGGTCAGAGCCAGGAATAGCTATAACATTTAAAGCCCTCCTTGTGTGACCTACTGGGGCGAGGCTATTGGTCCTGCTGGGGACCAAGTGTTCAAGTATGTGAGACTTTGGGGAACATTTTACCCTCAACCATAGCACCCAATGTCTGCGGTCATACCTGGTTATCTATTCATTGCTTGAGAAAACATGCTGAGTGAGTGGATGTGTGAATGCAGACAGCTCCTTGTCTGAACCATAGAAAAAGGCAAGGCGTAGAGTGAGCCATCGTGAAGACGACAGCATCCTCCTGCTCAAACTCCCCTTTGTGACAAACCTTAACAAGGGTAAATCCTTGAGTCTCCATGTGCACCCAGTGTCACTGTCCCCGGGGGTGGGGGAGGGAGGGTGCTAAAAGAGTTCATAGGAGATGGAGTGAAAATCTCCTTCACCCATCATAGGTTCATGAACAAGACAAAAAAAAAAAAAAACAAACTTACAAGTTTCCTTAATTTAAATTTTACAGGAATATTGCAGCTATGAAGACCCTAAGAAACATGTACCAAAAGGTGTGGAGGGGGCATATATTAACAACAGGCATGTACTGATGAACTGTCCCCCACAAAAGAACCAGGACAAGAAATCTATCATCATCATCAACTCTATCATCAAAGATTCCAACGCTCTAAGCTATTTCAGGGCACAAAAAAAAAAAAAAAAAAAAAAAAAAAGGAAGGAAAAACATCCTAATTAATTTTATAGAGCAAATATAATACCTGTGTGGAAACAAGAAGAAATCAATGTAAGAAAATATACAAACACCACTAAGTTTTCTAAATAAAATATTAGCAGAGTCCAGCATTACATTAAGAAATAATGCATCACGAATTAGTGGGATTTGTTCAATAATTCAGGAGTTTTGCCAATAGAAATCCATTAACATCATAGTATGGGCCCATCTTAATATGATAAATAATATATATTTGGAATCTAGAGATATAGCTCGGTTGGTGCAGTGTTTGCTTAGCATGTCTGAAGGGTTCGATTCTCAGCACTGCATAAACCATGCCTGTAATACCAACACCTGGCAGGTGAAGGGCATGGAGGCAAGATGTTCAGAAGTTCAAGGCCAGCCTAGATCACATGGGTCCCTGTCTCTAAACATAAAAAGTAAGAAAGCATCCTGGAGTGTTTCCTCTAAGATCAGTAAGAGGGTAAAAATGTTTATATTATCAATTCTCCTCCACATTGTAGTAGAAACACCAGCCACTGCAATAAGGAAAGAAAGTTCTAGAAGATCTCATAATAAAGTCAGACTTTTTTGAGGCAGGGTCTTTTACAAAATCCAGACTGGCTTCAAACTCATGATTCACCATCAAAGTCTCTTGAATGCCAGGATTACAGACTGACAATCCACACTTAGTGTCATTATGACTCTTTAGAAAAGTGATGTCGGGCTGGTGTGATAGCTCGGCTGCTAAAGGCACTTGCTGCTAAGCCTGATGACCTGAGTTCAATCTCTGGGACCCACATAGTGGAAGAAGAAAACCAAGTCCAGCAAGGTGTCCTCTGACCTCTAGAAATGCACTGCAACATGTACATATACACAAACAATACATAAATACACAAACACAAATGCAAAAAAAAGTTTAATAAGAGTAATGACATCATGGTATTAATCTGTCAGCTCCCACTTTCTCTTCACCTCCCAATATCCATGCATCAGTGTCCTGAAATGAACAGTTTCTGACAGAGGCAGAAAACACTACACTTCGACTGCTTGTAGATTATGTAATCTCAAGCAAGTACATTTCTTTCGCTCACTATAAGTCTCCTCATCTACAAAATAAAGTGGCAGCCTTCCCTATCATGTGCATCTGGCTTGTGACTTGGGTTGACTATTGAAAACCTGCTCACCTTCCACAAGCCAGCATGAGGCACGTAGGCTAAGCAGCTCACAACCAAAGCAGAAATTTTCTAACCATTCTCCTTGCTTGGGATCTTCTCGTGCCTAATCTCTCCCCAAGTCCACTGTGAATTACTCTTTTTTGGATCAGAATCCACGCACAGTATCTCAAGGGCACTGGGAAAGCCTCCACAGCCCTGGGACCTACAGCCACTTGGCAAAAGCAAAATGATGATTCATTCTGAATTTTGGCTCTCATTTTTTTGGTTAGGGCAAAACCCAAGAGAGCTTGCCAACTGCTGGAATTAAGAAGAGCTCCCTGCTCAGAAGCCACATGCCTGAGGCAAGAAGAAGGGTGGCAGAGCTTCCTACTCTGAAAAATGATACAGACTCCGGAGTATCTCCTGGACCAAACCCTGAGATCCCTGACCTTCTCAAGTCCCCTTTAGGATGTTCAGGCTCTACTCCTGACCTACTTGGTGCAATTTTAGCAAAAAAAAAAAACAAAAAACAACAAACAAAACAAAACAAAACAAAACAAAAAACTGCACCCTTTAGATCTGACCGATTTCTCACTCTCCATTCTCCGTCTTCTCACTTTGACATGCCTTCCGCAAGAATTTTATTAAATAACTCAAAGGCTGGGTATATGGCTCCTTAGAAGCAGGCTTGCCTAGCGTGCACAGAGTTCTGGGTTCCAACCCCAGCACCACTACCATGACACCACTATCACCACTATGGCACTACCACCCACACCTTCACCACCACTACACCATGTAATCCCAGCACCACTACCACAGCCCCACCATCAACACACACACACACACACACACACACACACACAACCTGTAAACCCAGTACCACTACCACAACACACACACACACCCTGTAATCCCAGCACCACTACTACAATACCACCATCAACACACACGCACATACACACACACACACACACACACACACACACACACACACAATCTCTAAACCCAGTACCATTACCACAACACACACACTCTCTGTAATCCCAGCACCACTACCACAACACCACCATCAACACACACACACAATCTATAAACCCAGTACCACTACCACAACTCACACACACACACACACACACACTCTGTAATCCCAGCACCACTACCACAACACCACCATTAATACACATACACACACACACACACACACACACACACACACACACACACACAAAACCTGTAAACCTAGTACCACTACCACCAAACCACCATCAACAAACACACACATACACACACACACACAAAACCTGTAAACCTAGTACCAATCACTACCACCACACCACCATCAACACACACACACACACACATACACACAAAACCTGTAAACCCAGTACCACTACCACACCACCACCATCACCACCACTGTCACCACTGTCACCACCACCACCACTACACACCCTGGTACACATCTCTAGCTGTCCTTGTACTCCGGGTTGAATCTGACCTCTCTCCTTCAGTCCAGTAGTACTCTCTTGAATAGCATGCCTTTAACCAGCACAAAGCTTTTCTTTTACTGCACTTTTTACTTGTTTTCTTATTATTACTTGTCCTACTTGTTAGGGTAACTAGCACCTACCCACCCCTCTCTTTCCTCAGCCCCTGGCCCTCTGCCTAGGATTCTGTAGCTCAGTAAATACCTGTTGAGTGACAAGCAGAGAGCAATGGGAGAAAGGTGATGTCTTTTGGCTGCAGGCCTGACTAGCTTTTCAGAAGCCCCAAGGAGGAACACCTTGTAAACAAAGATGGCTTTGTGGAGGCCTTTTCCAGGGGCCCCTCCGTGGTGCTCTGTTGCAGCAGCTGGGGAAAGGTAAGAGATGGGCTTACTGTTCTGCTTCAAGAATTCCTCTCCCACTGGGTGGAGGGGCTGGCAGCAGCTCCCTCTCCTTCTGCCAGCTCTTCTTGCTGCTGAGGGAGTCAAAGAGCCTTGGGCCTTGGCACTACAGGCCTCTCCAGGGAACCTCAGCCTCTAGCAGCCTCCTGTACAGAGAAGAGGTACAAAGCGAGGTACAAAGCCCACCTGCTCCTGTTCCGTTCCAGTCCTCTTCTTCAATGCCCAGGTGCCACCATAGAGAACGTGCTCAAGGGAAACCGGGTGACTCAGACCAGAGTGGGCCCCAGAGCAACCCCAAGCCAGTATAGGCCAGAGACAAGATTAAGTTCAAAAAACAAATAGAAGAGTTTTGAAAAATAATCTGAAAGGTCTTTTTTTTTTTTTTTTTTTTTTTTTTTAGGGCTGAGCCAAGGAATCTGCAATCTGCAGGTCCTGCTGAAGCAGCAACACTCAAGAAAGCAAACAAAAGAAGGTAGGCAAGGGTAAACCGGTTAAGACTGGTAACTGCCAAGATGGGTGCCAATCTGACCAAAGACTGGCCTTGTTCCAAGAAGCCATTAACCACTGCAACTAAATAAGAAAAACAATACGGTGACAGCCAGGTTTCTGATAGACCTGACCTGGAGGGTTAGCTGAAGGAGACCCCATGGTACAGCCTTCAAAAGGTCACCAGCCATAATGGGGCGAGACTTTGCAGTAATGTTTGGGAATACCCATGTTCTTGTAAAGAAACTGCTTGGCTCACCATACTGGATTTGGGTGGAACCCTACCTTTGGTCTGCTGTTGGTGCCTTAGCAAAGAGGACCAGATGGGATTGTTCATGCATCCCCAGGAAATGTTAACATAGGAACAGTACGGCATTCCAGCAAATCTGAAATTATGGCGACTACAAAAGATCCTGTGGCTTTTGGGAGTTAAAGGAAACAGGAGTAAATACTCACAACGAAGAGGGTTTTTAGACAAATAAATCACTATGTGTACTACACTATTGTCTACATTCATAAGATATAAATAAAAAGTGAACTCTCATATGCACCACTGCCTTGCCCTGCATGGCTTACGGAATGAAGAAACGACAGACACAAACACCCACGCTTAGAAGAGCTGGGATCTGGTGAGCTGTGCACTCTGATGCCGACACAGCAGCAGCCCAGAAGCTCAGCTCGTGTGTTATATAGCACTGAATGAGGAGGGACATTCACCGTAAACTGCTGAACAAGGAGGGAGCTTCTCATAAACATACAATGGAGGGTGGGTTTAATCTTGGTAGGTGTTCTCTAGAGGAGAGAATTTCCAGGTTTGTCCAGGAGGAAGATGCTGTGGTTGATAGTCTCTGCATACACTGATGTTAGCTAAAGGTCAGTCATTCATAACATCTGGACTTAGCTCAGAGGAAAGCTTTGCCATTTCTATGGGTCTGAGGTATTGGGGTCCTTGACATGTCAAATACGCACATTCACTCAGGTTTGTGTTCAGTCCCCCCCCACACAGAGACTTGGGTGATAATTATGGGTCTACTGTAATGAGTGTGCCATTCAGGTTGGGGGTGTTGATAATAAGGGAGGATACACCGATGGAGGACAAAGGACAGACAAGAATCTGTGATCCCTCCACCCAATTTTCCAATGAGCTTAAAAGCACTTGAAAAATAAGCCTCTTTTTACAAGAATATGCTATAGTCTTGTAATATATATTATATATGCTATACATGTCTCTTTTTTGCTCTTACTTAATTTTCCTATTAAACCTGTTTACTATAATTTACAAAAGTTTTTAGCCCATGACAGATTTGGGGAAAAGAATTGTTCTTTTATCCCAAATTGAGATTGCTCTGGCCTTGACTGAAAACTCTGGTCCCAAAACCGGAAGTGCCGGTCTCCCACCTCCACTGCACAATTATAAGTACTGTGCCTCAGTTTCCTCACTTGCAAACTGAGAAAGGAGAATAACCAGATTTTGCCAGACAGTGCCAGCAAATGTCTGGTCCCTGTGGTACGTGAAAGCAGCTGGAACTCAGAGCCACCTCCGCCAAACCTCACCACTTGGCAGGCCTCTGAGGAAAGTGAGCCTTCGGGCAACGGCCAGCTAGACATGCCTCAGCCAGTCTTCATAAAGAGCAAAAGCCAGGAAAGTCCTCCTCTCTGGCCTTGGACACCAGACACCAGACAAAGAGCTTTCTGGAACATTCTGAAGGAGCCGCCCGTCCTGCTTTATCCTGTGCCCATCTCACTAAGTGAGCGCCATGTTCATACTCACTGAAGCAGAGCCAATGATGATTGTACAGTGTTCCAGCCAGCCAGATATCCCGAATGACATTCAGTTCACTAGTAAAGACTTACCTCAGGCATCTCTATGCTCAGTAATCAATGCTCTGTCATCATTCTGACTGTGACCCTGTATATACTCAGTTAACCTATGAGCACACATGCCACATTGTTAACACTTTGGTATTTGAGAGTATTTTCTCTATTGACAAACAAACAAACAAACAAAAACCCAGCAGGGAAATGAATGGTAGTACTTCTAAGTGCCCCACAAGATAAATATTCATAAGATACTGTAGTATCATCAAAATTGCAATATTACAGGGAGGTCAGCGGTCAAGGAAGAGAATGGAGTCTTCACCAACAGCATCAAGTTCTGGGATTACATGAGACATTTTTGACCCTCCAGAGGCAATTCTGATAAACTGAGGCAGCCCCTCTGCCTCCTGATACCCTTTTGGGTGGTACACTCAGGCTTCGCGTCTTCCTCAGGCCGTCCAGGAGCATCTTTGTACCACGCCTCAAAGGTTCATACGTCTGCCATCTTGCCATGTACCCTGAGGCTTTGAGGCATGCTGCAAGCTTGGTGGTGTGGCCATGGGGGCGTGGCCAGCACTCCCTTCCTCCAGCCATGGTGGGGAGCCTCTGGTAGGCCTAGAACGCCTAGGCCTCCCTTGAAAAAGATGGCTGGAGTGACTGCACGGGGACGTGGCAAGACCAGGTTCCATGGGCAGTCTACTGTGTGAGCAGGCAGCAGCAAGCAGGCCAGAGGTTTGGGTACTGCAGAGACTCACAGAGAAGACAGGTTTGACCGTAGGCAGCAGACTCAGGATGGGGCGGAGGTGGTAAGGACAGAAGCTCGCTTGGGCACAGTCAGCCAGCACCAGCCTGTTCATGGCTCTACATTTCTCCTTTATTTTTATGTACCCTAAGCCCACTTTCCATGCCAGCTCAGTGGCACCCTCTGCCCAGGAGGCCACTCCAATTTCTACTCTGGCATAAGTGGTTGATGTGGAGCCTGGGGAGTCTACAGTCCCATGAACCAAGCAGGAAGTTCAACAACTTTCTTCTTTTCATTTTTTTTCCCTATTGATTCTCTTAAGCCTTTAAAAAAATCATTTATTCAGATTAAATCCCGGTTGTTATCCCCACCACTTGTATCTTCCCATTCCCCCTCCCTCCCTCTTTCTCCCTATTCTCCTCCCCTAGACCTGTGACAGAAGGGGACCTCCTCCCCCACCATGTGATCACAGATTATCAGGTCTCATCCTGGTAGCCTGCTTCCCCTTCCTCTGAGTGCCACTAGGCCTCCCCACCAAGGGGAAGTGGTCAAATAGGGGGCACCAGAGTTCATGTCAGAGGCAGTCCCCACTCTCCCCACAACCATGGAGAATGTGCTACTCTGTGGCTAGATCTGAATAGGGGGTCGAGGTTTACTGCAGGCATTGTCTTTGGTTGGTACAGCAGTTTCTGCAGGCCCCCCTGGGTCCAGATCTTCCAGCCTGATGGTCTTCTTGTAGGGTTCCAGAACCCTCTGGGTCCTTCTATCTCCCCATGCTTCCATACCACTCTCACCTGGAGTCCCAATAGCAAGTTCCAGCATCTGTTTTGATCCCCCGCTGAGTAAAGACTCTCAGGGGACATCCATGGTGGGCTAGTATCCAATTATAAGTGAGTATATACCATGTGTATCTTTCTGGGTCTGGGTTAACTAACTCAGGATGATCATTTCTAGTTCCATCCATTTGCCTGCAAATTTCAAGATTTCCTTGTTTTTAATAGTTGAGTAGTGTAAATGTACCAAAGTTTCTTTATCCATTCTTGGACTGAGGGACCTTTAGGTTGTTTCCAGAGTCTGGCGATCATGAATAAGGCTGCTATGAACATAGTTGAGCAAATGTCCTTGTTGTGTGCTGGAGCATCTTTTGCGTATATTCCAAGGAGTGGAATAGCTGGGTCGTGAGGGAGCCCGATTCCAATTTTTCTGGAAAAGCACCAGATTGATTTTCAAAGTGGTTGTACAAGTTTGTACTTCCACCAGCAATGAAGGCATGTTCCCCTTTCTCCACATCCTCGCCAGCATGTGCTGTCGCTTGAGTTTTTGATCTGATGGGTGTAAGATAGAATCTCAGAGTCATTTTGGTCTGTATTTCTCTGATGACTAAAGACATTGAATATTTAACTGTTTCTCAGCCATTCGATATTCCTCTGTTGAAAATTCTGTTTAGTTCTGAACCCCATTTCTTAATTGGGTTATTTGGTTTGGTGGTGTTTAATTTCTTGATTTCTTTATATATTTTGGATATTAGCCCTTTGTCAGATGTAGGGTTGGTGAAGATCTTTTCCCAGTCTGTAGACTGTTGCTTTGTTCTGTTGACAGTGTCCTTTGCCTTACAGAAGCTTTTTAGTTCATGAGGTCCCATTTATTAATTGTTGACCTTAGTGGCTGGGCTGTTGGTGTTCTATTCAGGAAGTTGTCTCCTGTGCCAATGAGTTCAAGGCTCTTCTCCTACTTTTTCTTCTAACAGATTTAGTGTGTCTGGTTTTATGTTTAAGTCTTTAATCCACTTAGACTTGAGTTTTGTGCATGGTGATAAATATGGATCTACTTGCATTTTTGTACATGTAGACATCCAGTTAGACCAGCACCATTTGTTGAGGATGCTATCGTTTTTCCATTGTATAGATTTGGCTTCTTTGTCAAAAATCAAGTGCCCATAATTGTATGGATTTATTTCAGAGCCTTCAATTCAACGATGTTCTCAAAGAAACAGGAAACACAAATGCTACCTGGGAAGTCAGACATCTCCATGTCTGAGTCCAGCCACGTTGGTGTGAATGACAGCTCTGCCCCTTGGCTTCTGTGTGATCTTGGACAAGCCATAAAATATCATTATCCTTTAAAATGGAGACAAACAACAGCTCCAATCAAATAGGCTGTAAAAAAAAAAAAAAACATCAAATGAGAATTTAACACCCTTATCCTAGAACTGAGGTGGAGCCCAATAAGAGCCAGTGCTCACCTCCCAGGAAGCCCTATTCCAGCTCCCTGGTTCCTCTTCCATCTAAATTAACTGTTTTCCCAGTAGCATGACAACCATTTTAAAATATGATTAAGCCAACCTTTCTTGTGTTAGAAACTTCCACAGAATCTCAGTGTTAGCACAGAGCACAACTTGCCAGGCATCCATCTACCTCTCCTTCAATACAAGCCTGCAGTTCCTAGTATGCCTGGCCTTGCTCCCTGCCTCAGTCTCCCCTGGACCTCAGAGTCAAGGTCCAGCTCAAATGTCATTTCCCCAAAGCCCTCCCTAACCACCTCCTCGCTTCTCAGCACTAATCCTATCAGTAGTTGCTTTACTAGTTTTCTGTTTCTGGCCCCACTAGAATGCAGGTCCACAGTGCCCTTCAACCTAACATTTTTAAGATTCAGGTCAGGGCTTGCCTGATGCACTTTTATCTGTGGGATCCAGGTACTGTGGAAATTAAACTCCGTTACGTTGGTGACCTATAAGGGGCACCACATCCCCAAGCTCCAACCCCTCCATGAGTTAAGGCCTGGCCATTTAAGTACACACAAAAACTACACACGGAGTCCAGAGTTCCAAAGCCAACACTTTATTCTCGGTTCTGTCTTAGGTCTAGTTTGCAAGCATGAATAAATGGAATCTAGAATAGTCCTCCCCCTCAATGTCCCTCATTAAAAAAAAGAAAATCACCGCTTAGCAGGTCCCCTGCTCTTCCTAAAGAGGATGGGGTTGAGAGTAACCTAAGGAGGCTGGAGGACGGGCATTAATCATCCAATCTGCTGCCAGTTTCTCTCACCGGGCAGCCAGAGGCCGCAGGCAGCTATATATAGCCCGGCAGGCAGCTCTCCCTCCCCTCACAGCGAGGCAATGAACTTGGCAACAACAAGAGCCATAAGGAATGAGACAGGCAGAGTCATGAGCCCGTTGTCTGCCCACCCAGTGCCTGCCCTTTGGGGATGCCATGACAAAGGAGAGCTCCCTGCCTTTGCCTCCAATGGGGAACAAGCTGACTGGAAAGGCCGGGAAGAACCTACTTCCTTCACCCAAGTTCACCAGAGTGCCCTTGTCAGCTAAAAAAAGGAGCCAAAGAGGAGAAATAAGTGTGTCTCCCGAGGCTCCCTGTTTAGGGGCTTCCTAGAGGGGAAAACCCCAACTCCCAGACGGTACCCAGCACTGAGAAGGGACACCCTTCCTTTGGACTGGCCTATCCAGGTCACTCAGATCACAGGACAGTCTCTCGAACGACACCGATGAGGCTGTGCGGGCGCTCAGCCTCAGCTCGCGGCTGGGGCCTCCTCTCAGCTCTTGGCCTTCCCGTCAGGGAAAAGGTGCTCAGGTCGCCACAGCTGCGCAGGTGCAGCAGGCCCAGCTGTCTCCTGGAGGTCAGCATGTGGGCCTGGGAAGTGCTGGCCTGTGATGGGGCCATTATCTTTGGGAAAAGAGCAGGAGAGGGGAAGATGTTAGCAGCCTCACCAGGACTGACCCGCCCCCCTTGTGTCCATCTGTGGATTTTAATGCTTAGTTGCTTTAGATTAGAAAGGCGTGTTTTCCAAAGTAGAATCTATTTAGAATTCTGAAGATGTCTTGAATTTTGCCTCTTTATAAAGTTTTGAAGAAATTCTCCTAATTT
Organism: Acomys minous; assembly: GCF_964271855.1. NCBI lineage: Eukaryota > Metazoa > Chordata > Mammalia > Rodentia > Muridae > Acomys > Acomys minous. The sequence goes on along the minus strand of NC_140484.1, from coordinate 35,817,094 downwards.
CTTTTTGTTTCAGCAGAAGGCAAGCCACTATATAATGGCTCGATTGTACTTTCTTATTTTATTGGTAAGGTTATAGTCTTCATATTTCTCCAGAATCTCTGTGTTCCAAGCCAGTGACTCCTAGTGGGTGGAGAGGGATGTAGGCAGTATAGTTTCTTAGGAACATGGCAGGCCACCTGCCACTTACTCTGACAGTCTACATGGAAGCCTGGTGTGTGTGTGTGTGTGTGTGTGTGTGTGTGTGTGTGTGTGTGTGTGTGTGTGTGTGAATGTATAACCTAGAGGTGACAGTGTCTTCCTCTATCACTCTCCACCTTATTATTATTTTTTTTTTTTGGAAAGAGTCTCTCTCTCTCTCTCTCTCTCTCTCTCTCTCTCTCTCTCTCTCTCTCTCTCTCTCTCTCTCTCTCCACCTGATGCTGGTCATTTGGTTAGACTATGTGCCCCAAGGATCAGCCAGAGTGATAGGCCAGTGCCACCATGCCTTGTTTTTACATGTATACCTGGGATCTGAACTTTGTTCCTCAAGCTTGCACAGTTAACATTGCATCCACTGAACTGTCTCTCCAGCTTTGTGAGTTTTAACCAGAAGCAGGTGGTACAACACAGAACCACTGACTGGTCTGGATTAGGTAATGAGTTTACAAAATGCCAGTTAAAGTCAATGATGCTTCAGGAAGGTCTGATAACCTATGGATAAATAGCATTTAAAAGCAGGACACTTTATCTGTGAAAGCTGGAAAATGGCTCTACTGCTAGGCCTGTCTTTAATGTGTCATGTCATGTGAAGCATGTAACAATATCACTTCTCAAAAATGAAAAAAAAAATACAGACTATTTATGATCCAAGTAGAACTGATGCAGGAGGGATTGGCCAGCTGATGGATCTGTGGGAAGTTGAGCTTGCTATGGTGTGTAATGCTGTTAGTGCCTTGGGAAGGAATCAAGACTCTCACTGCACTGAACCTCACAGGACGATTGTCCCAAAGCCACTCTGTTTCAGTCCGAGACACAGTGCACAAAGGCACTGTGGCGTATTAGGTCTACAGCATCTAACCCAGGAAAATGAGTAAACAGGCAAAAGGTAACAAAACCTCTTAAAGAGAAGGTTCTCGCTGGGAGGAAATCTCACTTACTTGGATACACAGAGCTGGAGACTACCTAGCCCAACCCTTCCCTGTAAACATGAGAAACCCAAGGCCCAAATGGACTCCATGTGTGCCTACTTTTGTCTCTTTCCAGGGTAGCTTCAGTTTAGGGCACCTTTTACTTTTTAATCTATGGAAAGAAAAGTGTTTATTCCTCTAAGTCGGTGGTTCTCACCCTTTGGGGTGATCAAATGATCCTTTCACAGGGGTTACCTAAGACCATTGGAAATACAGATAATTACATTATGATTCATAATGTAGCAAAATTGCAGTTGTGAAGTAGCAACAAAAATAGTTTTATGGTTGGGGGAAAGGGGTGGTTCCCCACACCATGAGGAACTGTATTAAAGGGTCACAGCATTAGGAAGGCTGAGGACCACTGCTGTATGCCCAGTCAGCTATTTTGTCTGGCCCAGCAATTGACGGGCACGGGAACAGCTCCTAGATAGAACCTTGACAATCATGAGATTCATTGTGTCATTCATGGGGGGATCCTGGGCATCCCTAATTCAGGAAATCATGAGAGTGACGAACTCCATGATACCTTTCCACCAGGCTTAGCTCCACCTCCCAAAAAACAGGGTGGGGGGGGGGGTGTCTCGTCCCTTAGGCCAAGAGCACTGTGGAAAAGTGATGAAGCCCAGAGGAAAGCTCTCTGGTTTCCTCTCTGATGACATAAGCGCCCCCCCCCCCAGGTCCTTGGAGACTGTGACTGTGAACTTAAACTCGGTCTTGGATGGGAAGTCAGACAAACCACTTCAGCCCCGGTAGACATCGGCTATTGGATGCGTGCCTGATATTGATCGTAACAGTACCTGCTCTAGGAAACTGGCGCTTGTGATGGCTTCCTCCATGTGCTCCTCATCGGACTTGAGAACAGATTTGATATTTTCTACGAGCTCATGGATGTCCGGAGTCATGCTGCAGGAGGACTGCTCCAGGAACCTGGCCACCAGCAGCTTCGTGTCTATGTAAGACCTGTAATCTATCAAAGAGCGGGGTCTGCATCTGGATGCCCTCGGTCTCACACCTCTCCTCAGAGTCACCGCAGCCAGATCGAGCCTCCTTTCGGTCTGAGTCGCTGCTTCGCAGCTGAGTACTGGGGTAGCTGTGGACAGAGGTAAATAAAAACGTCACCATTGGACAAGCCCCTCTGAACACTGGCCATAAAACTCAGTGTGGACAACATCTGGCAGATGCCCGAGGCCATGCGTGTACATCTCGCCTTCATCTCGAAGAAGGGAGGGAATGGAAGAGAATGAAACGAATGCAAGCCTATTGTGTGACGTGCACCTCCAATCGGCTATGTCCTGAGACACTGAACAATGGCATATAAATGGTCCCCGATGCAAAGACAGATGACACAGCAGAGAATCCACAGTGCAAGCCACAGAGGGGTGTGTTTCATGGAGTGCAGCAAGGAGATAGGAATGGATGGCCAAGCAGAAAAAAGCATGGTGGACCAATGAAAGGATGTTGGGAGCAAGTACATTCGGAAGAATCAAAGAGATGAAGGGATAGATGAGAGACTTCTGGGATGAGCAGAAAGTTCACTGTCACAGTACCTTTGTCCTAAGCATCCTCAAGGGCACTGCTTCTGTTACTGAGGCTCACACCGTGACTATGAGGTACATCTATGGCTATGACAGAAACCTTAGGTGCAGAAAGTGACACCATTCCAGAAGTGAAGTCAGGGTCTAAAAACCCATCGCAGGCTCTAATTCCCACAGCTGCCTCTATCAATAAAGGAATAAAGACTGGCTGGAGGCTATTTCACCATGAACTGGGTGGAGAAATTAATGCTCAGGTCTGATTGCCGTGTATCCATAAGCCACCATCTGCCTTCAGTGCACACAACTGTCAACTTAAAATGTGTAAAGGCCTCGGAAGTGAGGATTACGATGTTCATGGAGGCAGGAGGCACAGGATGGGGGTGGGAGGGGTAATTGGAGGGGGAAGAACAGGAGGACAGGAGAAAGAAGGGAAGGCTTCCTTTGCCTCTGGAGAAAGGTAGACAGGAGCTCTGAACCAGGGTTAGAAGCTGTCCTTCCAGCTTGCCATGTGCTCTTTATAGACAGCGAGCCTTGCAGAGGTGCAGGGTAAAGCTGTGTGAGGACAGAGTGGAGTTTACACTTGCTCGCTAAAGGCAACTTGGTTCCTTCCCCAGTGAAAGAAGCCAACAGGTAAATGTCCTCTCCTCCACAGGACTGCAGAAGGCAAAAGGGCTCCGGGAAGGTCTCTACTTGTTGCAGAGAGCTAGGTGTTCCTAGAAGCTGGCAGGTGGCCAGTTGAAGACTCAACTTGCCAGATAGCATACAGGAGATCCACAATAAAGGTGGGTCTTTGGACTACAGGCCAGGCTGCTGGGCCTACTGGTTTGCAGAGGCACACAGCTAGTCTCAGGGGGCAGGACTCCCTCCCAACCTGGAAGCTGCTGCAGGGACAAGAGAAGTGTCCACTCTGGGTTCCATATGGTCAGTCCAGAGCTGTGACAAATGACACTGTCAGAGGGACAGACAGGACCCGAGACAGCAACATTAGAGGGTATCCAATTATTTTGCACAGAGTTTCCAAAGAACAGAGTGTAAATCTTAGACTAATTTCTCCAAAGAGGCCCCTGCTGGTTGAATTACAAAAGCTGTTCACTTTATTCCTTTGCTTCCTTTTTTTTATATGTATACTTTTCTATAATGAGACATGCTTATGGATATTTAAGTATTCAAATATTCAAGAAAGCCTCGATGTTATTATTTTGAAATTTTTAAGTTATTCAACATCTGTATTCAAGTAAAACCCAAAACAACGAGGGAGAGAGATGAAGTAAGGTGAACATGCTTCACTATATCCAAAGTTTTAAAAATATGGTCATATTTCAATAATTGAGACTACTCAAGCCCAGTTTAAAAAGACAACAAGCACACACCCCTAGACTGGCTCTCACGAGAAACCAGGATACAGTTTACATAATAATCTTGCAGCCATGCTAAGCACGCACCATGTGCAACCAAATGCTATTGCCAATGACTTCAGGAACAAATTCTACCAGGATCAAAGTGCCAAGCCCAGTGAGATGGCTCACCAGGTAATGGCACTTGCCTCCAATGTGATGACCTGGGTAGAGTCCCTAGGACCCACATGATAGAAGAAAAGAACTGACCTGTACAAATTGTCTTCCATCCTCCATAGATGCACCATAGTGTACCCACTCTCCCCCACAACACAATGTATGTGTGTGTGTGTGTGTGTGTGTGTGTGTGTGTGCGTGTATGCATGTACATTTAAAAAGATACCACATGTATTTTCCCAATGTGAACATAGACTATCTTATTTTCCCATGGCCTCTTAACCTCTCTCAAGATACTGCTTAATCTTGCAGGGTCCTCACCTTGCAGGTACCACCTGATTATACCTGGCACCTTAACCAATACTTAGCAGCAGTCAAGGAAGCACAGTGGTCTACCAAGAGCCTGGGGCATGACATCACCTCTTTCCTCGGAATGGTGAAGCACAGGGTCGCTCTTTGATCTTGCCCTCAGAGGTGGGAGAGCTCTCCGGCTTCTTGGAGGTTGCACCAGGTTGGAAGCAGGAGCTGCTGCAGATGTGGTTTCCTCATTGGTTGTGTTAGGAAGAACCCCACCTGATTTTTTTTTAAATAAAAATAAAAGAAACACATTATTTCAACAGCTGTAGCCTTCAAAATGTTGGCTGCAGGAAACACCTGCAGGCCCAAATCTGCCAGGGCAAGTAGAATATAATTAATAACATTTACTTAGGCTGCTGGCCCAGTCAGTGTTTAGTTCCCAGCACCATGGCAAAGCCTCTATCTCCAAACCACCCTGCCACACTTAAAACTACCAAACAAGAAAAAAAAAAAAAGATAAGCCCAAAGGGCAAAACAAAGAAGCCTTGCCAGAACACTGGTTTGGTTTGTTTCCTAGAGACATTTAGACTCTTTCTCACTAGGGCAACCTGATGTGGCCTCCAGGAGTGCCAAAGGGTTTCACAGCGTCTAGCTCTTCAGCAGGTGGAGCCCACATGGGTGTGGGTGCTATCCTGTGGGCTGCAGATCCAAGGCTCGAAGATGCATACTTGCCTGGCCCAGAGTGTGCCCGGGACACTCTCAATAGTCTAGCAAAGCAGCCAGTGGCTGGGAAATGAATCAGCAAATCACACTGGAATTGGATGACCCCTGCTCAGAAAATGCAACTACATCACAGTGAAAGCTGAGTTTCTAATTAGAAAATTCCTTGTTAAAAGAAGAAGGAGAGGCTGTTATCACACGGTGGGGGAGGATGGCCCCTGCTGTCTCAGGTCTAGGGGGGAGGAATAAGGTGAAAGAGGGAGGAAGGCAGGGACAGGAAGATACAAGTGAGGGGATAAGAACTGGGATGTAATCTGAATAAATTATTTAAATAATAAAAAAGGAAAGAAAGAAAAGGAGGAGGAGGAAGAAGAGGAGGAGGAGGAGGAGGAGGAGAAGAAGAAGAAGAAGAAGAAGAAGAAGAAGAAGAAGAAAAGTGTTTAAGGGGAGTGAGTGCTGTTTTATAAGTCCTCTGAAGGTAGGTTGGGATGAGGGTTCAGTGGCAGGGGCTCAGTTTGCCCTCTCCCAAATGTAAGGTGAATAGAAGAAAGTTTCAAACATCACAGCTGAAAAAACTACCTCCATCTGAAATGGCTGAAAGTCAATCCATTATTTATTGCCATCTGCAATTTTGTACCAGTGGGCAATTCTCTAGGCCATTTAAAACCTCCCCAAAGACAGAAAGCTGGAACAATGAAGTCCTTAAATTACAAGGATAAATGTAAATTGACTCTAGCATTGGCCACAGGACTGAAAAAAATCTTAATTTGGTAGGCATCAGAACCCTTGGTTATAAATGACGGTGTGAATACACACTGCAGTACATGAAATTCATGTTCCTTTGAGGAAGCCCAGCTCGTTTCAACAGAACAAAGAAGATCAGGAAACACAGGAATAACAATAAATTAACATCCACCCAATCCATGGGTTCCTAAGGATAGTCTGATTATCCATAAACCATTTTTAAGTAGTTCTCCTTAGTTCAATTTATAGTTCTTTTTCCTGCTCATATTTTAGATCTCACTTCTAAGCCCTAAGAGCTGACAGAACTTTGACCCTGACAAGAAAGACAGGCTGAACCATTTGCTCCCAGAATGCCTTACCTCTAGCAAAACACTAGTCAGTTCCTTTTTCTACCATGTTCTAACCTATTGAATGAAGGCTCGGCGGTGAAGATGTACGCTACCTTGAGTTATTTGTGTGCAAACTGGCTCCACTGGGCTCACAGCAGCTTCTGGTCCTTCTGGGATTTGGAATGAAGACTCCTGCATCACAAAGGAAGGGAGAAAGAGGATTAGGGTTTATTTTATTTATTTATTTATTTATTTATTTATTTATTTATTTATTTATTTTAATGATGCTCAATTACTGCTCAGAGGACCCCAGTAAACTCCTTCAGATGAATCAAGGGCATTTTCTTTATGATGTGTGCCCCTGTTCCCTCTGGACCTACCTGTTCCTGGTCGATCTGGCTCACAACAGCTTCGTATGGAGGTGGCGGGTCCAAAGGACAGAATACTTCCACACCTTTGATTCGTGCTCCATAGATATGTGGCAGTGGGATGACATCAGGACCAACCATCCTAGGAAAAAGCACCTGGTCTTCAGGAAGTGTGCTCTGCACACTGGCCCTCTAATTGCAGCAGCCCCTGGACCCTCTGACTTCACCTCTAAACTGGGGGATTTGGGGGGCAGAAACCACTCGCAGTGGCTCAGTTCAGAAGAAGGAAAATGGTCCACGCTGTCCTTAGATAAATGCCCAGGGGGTCCTTAGACAAATGCCCAGGAGGTCCTTAGACAAATGCCCAGGGGGTCCTTAGACAAATGCCCAGGGGGTCCTTAGACAAATGACAGTGTATAAAACATAATACCTTTTTTCCTTTTAAGTATACCAGTGGAAATGTAAACACAGTCCATTGAGACAGAAAGCATGGGTGGCTGCCAGGCTCTGAGGGGAGGAGACTGGAAAGTGACTGTTTATGTGTTTATGGACCTGGCATTTCTATAAGAGGCAGAATAATGCTTTGAAATGAGTTAGAGGTGGTGGTTGCACAATGTGGTGAATATACTGAATATCACTGAATCATACAGTTAACGACAATCAAAACAACTAAGGCTAAGAAGAACCTCGGTTCTCTCCTAATATTAGTACATAGAAAAAGTTTCTTGGTTTCCTTGGCGTCAGATTCATGCTAAATAACTCTTTAAGGGGGTGGGGGGCCGGAAGTAGAATTAATTTCAAAGAAAAGGTGAGCAATGGCACAGCTCAAAGACAAAACAGGAGCTAGCAGAAAGGATCACAGAGTGACTCCCACATCTTCCTCAGGTGGCCACTCTACACACCACGACCAATGATGCACTATCCCAGGTGTCAAGGTAAGGACAGTGAAAGAGGTGGGTTAAGGTTGGCGGTCTGTTTTTCCAGCCAAGGACAATACGAGCAGTAAACTTTGAACCCCTACCCAGATCTAGCCAATGGACAGGATATTCTCCACAGTTGAGTGGAGGGTGGGGTCTGACTTTCACACGAACTCTGGTGCCCCATATTTGACCACGTCTCCTTGATTGGGAGGCCTGGTGGCACTTAGAGGAAGGATAGCAGGCTACCAAGAAGAGACTTGATACCCTATGAGCATATACAGGGGGAGGAGGTCCCCCTCAGTCATAGGGGAGAGGAGTAAGGGGAAAATGGGAAGGAGGGAGGAATGGGAGGATGCAAGGGATGGGATAACCATTTACATGTAATGTCAATAAATAAATAAAATATATTTCTTAAAAAAGCTTGGCAGTCTGTTTTTCTCTGAACTAGATTCAGCAAACCCAGCCGGGTTGACAAAAACATCTGTGCTCACTTAGGATACGGACACCCCACTCCCAACAACACAGCAGCTATAGCTGCCAGTTTCATAAGAGAAATTTTTGAGTTTCACAATGACCAAGATTCACAGAGGCTGACTTAACACAGGGTTACTCTGTCATGTGTGGTGGAGGGACCCTTGACAGCAAAATAAAAAACAAAACTCACAAGAGTCTCTGTCACTCTTTATAGCACTAATCAAAAGAAAACACACTAGAAAACAGGGAACTGAAAATGTAAACTAATTAAAAAGTATAAAAAGACAAATGGTAATACAAAAGAGAACCTTGTAATCAGGATTACTAGAGAATGAAAACAAATAAAAACCCACCCATAACAATGTCTGTTCTTAAAAAACAACAACAACAAAACAAACAAAAAAGCCCATCCATAACAATGTCTGTTCTTAAAAAACAACAACAATAACAAAACAAAAAAACCACCCATAACAATGTCTGTCCTTAAAAAACAATAACAAAACAAAACAAAAAGCCCACAATATCTGTTCTTGGAATACAAAGAAAAGACAAGGGGGAAATCTTATAAAAGTTGGTGAAAAGACAGATTCAAAGCCAGATGCACTTGAGAGACCGATTCTGAGGGGGAGAGGCATTAACTGGATTTAAAAATTCATCTTATTCATTGTGGCCATTTATGCTACCCCCAAAGGGAAGAATCGAGGTTTTATACTGGCACCTAACTCGAGATGTTCCCCAGAGTGGGTGTATAAAATGTTAAGAATCCAGTCCACAAAGAAGTCCCATGAAAGACTCATCCTAGGCTGGCTGGAGGGCTCCTGACAAAGCTTCTGCTTATAGAAACTCAGGCATGGATTTCATCCCAACTCCCCTACCTAGCTCCCACCGTTTAAGACTTGTTGGAGGTTGGTCTAATGTATTTTGATGCTAATTACTGCTTGCTGTCTCTGTGCCCCACCTTGTACCTTGCCTAAGAGCCTAGCCTTGTTTGACCAATAAAAGGCCATCACACCTGGCCAGGGCACATGGGATAGGTGTGGCTAAGGGTCCCTGGCTTGGAGAAACAGAGAATCTTGGGAAGAGAGGAGAAGAGGAAGAAGGCTGCATCATGGATTAGGTGGAGGAGAAGCACACGGCTGGCATGGATGGAGACTTGGTCCAGATGGTGATAATTAGCAAGTATTTGGGACTATGGATGGGAGGTAGCTTGACAGAAATTATTAGAAGCAGATGGCATGGGACTGGGGCAGGTATGGGATGCCTGCCCCACTATGGGAAGTAGTTTAGGGGGTTAATATCTGCCCTGCCTCAGGTTACTAAAGCTATTTTAAATTATAACAGGTGTTACTGATTGATTGCTAGCGGGTTAGAAAATACTGCCGTAATAATTATAGGCCTAATAATAAACATTATTAGGCCATGCTGATAAATTAACCACAACAAAGACTCCAGCTGCTGGATGATTCCAAGAAACTACATTCAGTGCAGGAATCCTGACCAATGACCAGCACAGCTGTTTGATGGGGGGCGGGGGAGGGGGGCAGGCAATCTTCTCCGTACAGGGCCAGTCTTCAGACTCTAACCACCATAACCCCGTGCGTCATCCTTTTAGCACTACTGCCCACAGCTCTGCTTGCCTGTCTGTTCTCCTCTGATAGTCTCTGGCGCTCCCAACACATTGTCTATCTATGCATTGCAGAGGTAAGGTGCTGGATTTCCAAGGGCCAAGAGGTTAGGAGAGCAGGCTTTCACCTTAGATGCTAAACTACCACAGAATCTCTTCCAGAAGGAAACCCAGAAGTTGGGGAGGGCACTTTACACAACATGATCACAAAATGAATGACTCCTATGGTAGCTTTCATGACTATTGATCCTGCATTTGGATGGACGACACCTCAGAGTCAGCAAGAAAGGACAAGCCACTTCTTTACCATACATCACTTGGGCAAATAAGGGTTTATGAAGGCCATGGTGTTTTGACTAGGAATGTCCAACATAGGGTTATATGTTTGAATGTTTAGTCAATAGTGGTGGCACTACTTGGGAGGGATTAGGAGGTGCGGCCTTGTTGGAGTAGGTGTGTCATTGAGAGTGGGCTAAAGTTTCAAGGGCCCAACCAGGCCCAGTAGCTTTCTCTCTACCTGATACTTGGCAGGTTTAGATGTAGAATTCTCAACTCCTTCTCCTGCACCACATCTGCCTGCACGCTACCATGCTTCCCACCATGATGACAATGGACTAAACCTCTAAAACTGTAAGCAAGGCCCAATCAAGTGCTTTCCGTTATAAGAGTTGCCATGCTTATGGTGTCTCTTCACAGCAATAGAATACTGACTAAGACAGAGACGAACAGGATTGTTATTTTCTGGAAAGTTATTTTCTCTGTTATCCTTTATGACTCAGCCCTAGCAATGGAGAAAAATCATCTTGGGGAGGTTCTAAAACTCGAGATGGCTCACAGAGACCATGTGTTTCACTGCCATCCCTCTTCAGAATCTGTAATTCTCCCATTTTCTGAAAGAATCAGAATCATTTGGTCCTGGCCCCTGGTGCTCTGTAATGCCAGCAGAACACACCCTTGCTGTCTCAAGACCAACACAGATCATCTGTATGCCCAGCTGATAGCCCCCTTCCCTGGCTTTGTGGACATTTCTGCCTGGGGAAGTGTCCTGGGGGGAGTAAGGTAAGAATCAAAGACCAAGGGTGGTACCCAGGTGGGACCTGTTTCAAATGCTTGGGTAGATGTCTTGAACATCAGAAAATTTTTTCCAACAGCCCCAAACCTGTACCACATCTGTCTAATGATAATATTGATATTCAAAAATATATGTGCCTGATGATCCCAAATAAAAAGTTAAAGATGCTAATATTCCTGTAGAACCCAGAGATTTTTTTCCTTTGGGGTTCAACCTTTAAATTCAGCATAAGTAACTTCTCTGGGGATTCCGGAGCTGACTGGGTGACCCAGTTGGCTATTCTGGGCATTGAGTACTGGGATCCTAACACTCGTGTTAGTGATCTGGACTGAGCCCCTGGCTTGGAGCAGAGGAAGAGCTCTAACTCATTTTGAATTCTATAAGCTAGCACAGCACCAAACAATCAGTAGAAGATTGATAATGCTTGCTGAATAAATAATTGAGATCATTCTTTAATGGTTCAATCCTAGGCATCACTAACAATCAGACACATGCATGTTTCATTCTACAAATAACAACTTCTGAGATTTAAGGAAAACAGTCAAAATTTGAGATGGAAATTGAAAAGGGAAAATAAGCAGTGCCTCCACTTTTTTTTCCCTAGCCATGGAGATGCAATTAATAATTAATTTTTTCTTAGTGGCTGCAAAGAATTTCATGACTGTTGGGACCCATTGATGGTGTTATAATGAAACATCGATTCTGCCTTACTGGGCACGTTTCCAGGGCAACAGAAACTCTCAATCAAGTCAAATAACAGCTGTTATCTCTCTGGGTGTCTGTTTTCCCTAGGAAGCTAATTGAAATTGCAAAAGTTTATCTCTAGGTCAAGGTTGGATTTATCTTCGGAGTCATCTGGTTTATCAGAGAGAGAAACAAGAGAGGGAAAGAGGGCTAACCAGGCAGGACAATCTGTCTGGACTTTGGAGAAAAAAAGTGAAAGTTCAGGCTGAGTGCTCTGGAGACCAGATGTGTCTCAGCACAGAACGCACCACGCACGGAGAGGCCAGCAGGACTTAGGAATGCTACCTGCGGTTCATGCGCGGTGTGCAGGAGTAGAAGGTGGCAAAGTAGGAAGGGGGAGGCACCGGCGGCACAAAGTCATCCGGATCTGGAATCCGCCCATGCTCTTCCGCTTCTTCCGCAGACATCTGGGATTCATCCTGATCAAACGGCATGATGGGAGGGGGAAAAAATGATCACACAGTAGGGATGGACAGATGGACAGCTAGACGGAAACACCACACAGCGCTTCCACGGCACAGTACCACAGTACGGATGAAATGCTAGGTCAAAACACTGCATAGTGTTTCCTCACACTTACAAGACACGGCCTTCTGCTGGCAAAGATCTGGAGGTAGCGCAGGGCGGCAGCCACCAAACACACTGTGGTGGTCAGGGCGTTCAAGGCACACAGGGCAAACAGGACTTTCTGGAAATGGCAAGACCACTGATCAGACAGCAGTATAGCAATGCGCCAATAACATGCTGCCCAAACTGGCAAGCTCCCAAGCGGATGGGGGCAGGGGGTCAGACAGCATCTGGCTTATGGAAGCTAAAATAAATGCTGCAAGTGTAGCTCCCTGCCAGAATGTAGATTTCTTCATTTTAAAACCTTATCATTTCAGCTACTTTGAAGACTGAGGCAGGACGGTCATAAATTCTAACTCAGACTGGGTAATATAATAAAACTGCCTAAACACACAGAACAACCTAGACGGAGTCTAGTGAGGCACCCCTATAATCCCAGCATCCTGAAGGCTTGGGGAAGGAGGATCTGAGTTCCAGGCCAGACTCTAGCTCAAAATATAAGTAACCCCAAAAGCAAGCATATCTGGAAGCTCCCTGTCCTCCAAAAGCCTAGTGTTAAATCCGGGGCAATGATACCTCTGTTCACCTTCACAGAGTCAACTAACCCCGAATGGAAAATCCTCAGGAAAAAAAAAAAAATACAAGACTGTCCTGAACATGTGCAGATCCCTTTTGTGTCATTTTTTTTTCTTAAATGATGTAACAACTATTTGCAAAATACATTGCACCAGGAACTGCATCTAATGATGGCTCAAGCGTGCAGAGAACGCGTGCAGGTTATGTGAAAACCTATGCCATTTTATGAAAGGGGTTTGGGTGTGACAGAGTGTCCTCAGGGGTGCTGGAGCCAATTTCCCGGGGACATGGGAAGCATCTAAATACTATCTAAACACAAAGCTCCTTCCAGAAGAGCAGTGAGACTCCTCTGGAAGTGGTGTCCCCAGAGGGATAGAATCAGCTTAATGTGTGGCCACTGTTCTGCGACCAGCACTGAAAGTTGCAGTGACTACAGCCCTGGCTCCTTCAGGGGTGGGAGAGGACTTTCCCCAAGCTAAGTCGGGCTTACAAAGTTCAAGATGACTCAACTACCAAACATGCAGAAGCCAAAGCAAGCGGGTCATTTTAAAGTCGGTACTCCCCAAAGCTGGCCACTCTGCAGAGTTCTCTCCCCGAGCTTTCTCCTCCTCCCCAAAAAGCAAAGATCTAAAGAATGCCAGAGGTAGTTGACTAACCAACAGCGAATGGGCCACTGTTTTGCCACCCTCTGCTGCCAGGCTCCAGTTATCTGGCTCCATCATAAAGGCTGGTTTTGCATTTCTCTTTGACCTGAATCCTTAGTGTATTTTCCTAAATTACTTTTCCTTATTATAATATCTGCCCACTAAACAAGATACAAAGAACTCAAGTGTCTCCTGTACTCTCTGGCAGATCTTAGTCTATGGGCCATATGCAACTCAACAAATAAGCAATGCCAAGGGACTGTGCCACTGAGGCTTTCCTGAGAGCCACCCCTCAGATGTGTGTGCAGAAACATATACATATGTGTAGTTAGACTCCTTTGCATTTTTTTTTACCAGTTTATAATTCTTAAATGCAATGAAACCTCTCTTCACGTAATTAAAGATGCAATCTGTAGCCTTCTCTATGCTCCATTCTGACTATGGGTCATTAGCTCATACTTGCTTTCATCAGCTTGATGAAAATACTCAAAGAGCAGCCCTCTTGGGCCCCTGTGGTGCATTTCCTGATGGGGCCGTGAGCTGAGCATCATACCTTAAGCAGAAGGTGAACAGCGCTACAAGGCTGAACGGGAAAGAGTTTCAAGGCATTTTCTTTGTCTGTGCACTTGGCTGGTTGAAATTCTTCACAACAGAAGCAGATCTTGCCTTCACCTAGGTCCACCTTAAGGAGAGATGCAGAACAATGATCTTATTATTTAAGGGGGAAAAAACACTCTTGCTACACCACACAGCGTGTGTCATACAGAATATGACGTGCATGGTTCCATGTCAGGCAATGCTAGTATCAGGCAAAGATCCATTTTATTTTTAAGTGTGTGTGTGTGTGTGTGTGTGTGTGTGTGTGTGTGTGTGTGTGTGTGAATTCTGTGAACAGTAGCCCTGGACCATGGAGAAAGACCTTCCGGTGCTCATTTCAACGCAGGCATAGGTTTTTATAGAAGTGATAATTGATGGATAACCTTGTAGCATCTTAATGAGATGCTCTGCCAACTTGTAGCAGCTTTTCCCACTTTTTCTAAAGACAAGCTGAGGAAATATGTAACACCTCCCAAAGCCTGAGGGCAGAGGCAAGCTTCCTAACTTGCTCTGCAGTCTGTGCTGAAGTTGGCTTTGCTTCCTGTTTTCCTAACAAGAACAGGTTACAGCTCATTTGCTAATTGTTAATTAGGCAGCTCAGCTCTCAGCTCTCTTAACTGCAAACTCTGAGGCAGGCTACACTTTCACCCTGTTCTAACTGTTGTGGAGGGGCGGGGATCTTTCTTGTTGAATTAATGTTCTTAATCTCCAGGTGCAGTTCTGAGTTTCATAGTTTTGTGGAAATTAAGGGAAGGTTTGGTTCTTCATAGTGTAGGTGAAGTAGGAAAGTAAAGGGAAAAACGCCACCACTGGATTACACAACATGGGATCCACAACTATGGTTTATCTTCTCTTTTGAAGTAAACTTTGCATATATATATATATATATATAAAATCTCATATACAAGTATTAAGTGCATCATTTGAGGAGTTTTTCTGGCAATGTACTGTATGACCCAAGCCTTTCCAACACCAGCTGAAACTGTCATATCAGAGACAAGTCCTTCATGGCCCTTCCCCCTCAGTCTCCGCCCACTTCCTTCCCAGGGACAAGCATCACTCCTTCTTTTTGCGCTTATTAATTTGACCTCTTCTAGACCTCCATGGACTCTAACATTTTTAATTCTCTGTCATAAAATTAAGTTGCAGGGGATGATTATATCAGTTTTTATGTAACTTCTGTCTCGGATACAAGGAATAAGGATCAGAGTTACACCGATGGTTTCCATAATTACCTCTACCCAAGTTCATTCCCATAACTTGGTGCTTTCGTGTTTTATCTGCTGACACCATAACTTCAGCAGCACCCCCATACCTAGGGGCTGTTCGTATTAGAATTTTTCCACAATTGTTCCCTCACAGTGTTAAGGGTAAGCCCCACTCTTTAACGTTGACACTAGCCTCTCAGCCTTTATGTGAATTGGTCACTCCAACAGGCTCTCTCTCTCTCTAAGCCAGGCTCCACAGACTCCACACACTCCTCCACCTTTCAGAACCCTTGGCTTCCCCTTTCCCCCTCTCCTCCCACAGTCAGTGGCTCCCTCACATTAAGCTGAATTCAGCAGAACACTACTAGTAAGGCCTCCCTCCTCTGAGCTTCCTGTTGGACAGTACACAGGTCAGCACCCACAACAGTAGTGGGCGGTAACAGGTCAACCCTCTGCAGATGACAGCCAACATTCACTCTGCTTCCTCCTCGTGGGAGCCAAACTAATTTCCACATGACTCGGGATGGTTTCTACTTCTGGTCCTTGGTGCAGGCCTCCAGACCTCACCCAAGGACCCATATTCCGCAGTTCCTTCTCATGGTGCTAGGTGCCTCCAACAAAGGACCCCTTTGTTTCAGCCCATTCTCACTGTAAGGTGTTTACTGAAGGAAGATGAAGGCCTATGAGGAAGGGGATGCACCAAGGCTACAGTATCCCACCAGACAGCCAAGAGCGTGGGAACTTCTGCTGTCTGCAGTCTTTAGAGTGAGTCCGAATAGACGGCAACACTGTCCCGATGAGTGGAAGTTAATCCCTTTAAACGGGACTACTTGAAAGTTTCATCATTACACGGTCATGAATGGCAAGTATTATTCCTACTTGCCACAAGGAAGTCCTGAAGCTGTATGCAAATGATAGCACGCGACAGTGCATTTTGTGTTCCGATTCCTCCACTATCCACTTGCCACCTGAACACCCACGCATTCATTCTTTATCCTACCTCTGCTCTGTGTGTCTAAAGATTTGTTCTTCT
This sequence comes from Acomys minous, assembly GCF_964271855.1. Taxonomy (NCBI): domain Eukaryota; kingdom Metazoa; phylum Chordata; class Mammalia; order Rodentia; family Muridae; genus Acomys; species Acomys minous. Next base: position 35,800,965 of record NC_140484.1, on the reverse strand, counting down.
TGCTCTTCGATTGCTTTAGGTCATCTAGAAGCATGTTCACGCTTTCCCCGATTCTAAATGCTAAAGTTCCACCCTTCAACCTTGAAGAAAGTACCTGACGCTTTCAGATCCTTGCTCTCCCTTGTTATGCCCAACACTGGGGTTCTCAACCTGAGCTGCACGTTAGAATGCCCTGGAGAGCATTGAAAAAGCAAGCTGAAGCCATATTTAGCAATTAGGGAACTACAAATTAAATTGCAATGAGTGTGTGTGTGTGTGTGTGTGTGTGTGTGTGTGTGTGTGTGTGTGTGTGTGTGCGCGCACATGCACATGTATGAATGCCCACAGAGGCCAGAAAAGGCCATCAGATCCCTTATAGATGGAGTCACAGATAGTTATGAGGACAGAGCTCAGATCTTCAACCAGAGCAACAAGTGATCTTAGCCACAGAGCTACCACTCCATTACCAATGACTATAAACTCTTACTTTAGTCCCTCAAAATGGAAACATCTTCTGCTGGTGCAGATGGGAGTCATTGCTGGAAGCATGAATTGAAGCTCTTCAATACCACTATCCATTCCAAGATGCAAATACTAGCCAGGCATGATGGTGGGTGCAGACCTTTAATCCCAGCACCCAGGAGGCAGAGGCAGGCAGATTCTCTATGAACTCCAGGCCAACCTGATCTACAGAGTGAGTTCCAGGCCAACCTAATCTACAGAGTGAGTTCCAGGCCAGCAAGGGCTATATAGTGAAACTTTGTCTCAATCAATCAATCAATCAATAATTTAACATATTTATTTTGACCAACTACAAAGGAAAATTGTTTAGTAGCTTCTTGTAAAGTTGAAAGCCTTTACCATATAATCCAGCATTACATGTGCAGTGTTTCCCCAAGAGAAAGGAAGGCAGGCACTCTGTGTTAGAACACGAGCCTGCACCTTATGCCAGACCATAGAGCCCAAATCAGGACATGCATCCCTGGCAGCTCTCCTCAGGGCAGTGTTAAGAAGCGGTCTGTGCCATGACCTGACAGCTCTCAATTTATGACACCTGGCTCCTCCATGCTCTTTGCCATGCACGCTGTGTTGAACTAAACAATGTGATGTAAACCTTCCTGCCACCCTCTAAAAGGTTATAATATAAAGTCAAATGTTTTTTTCCTTTGTTCTGGAGGTTGAGCTGAAGACATCTCATGGAAAATTTCATCATAGGAGTGTTCTGAAGGCTACTCCCTAAAGAGGCTCCTCTTCTGCACCCACTGTCTACCACACCCCTCCTGCTCTGGCCTCCCCCTGTCCTAGCCCTAACCCCTCTAATGGCAGGGATCGTTGTAGCGGGCCCATTGTTCCCTCTCAAGTATATTGCACACCTTCTGTCTAATGCTCTCCCTCCCACCTTCAGGTCCATCAGAGCCTTGAGGCCATGAATGCCAGTGGCTCCCATAGTGTTATGTCTGAATACCTGGTCCCCAGTTGGTAGAATGTTTGAAAGGATGAAGAGGTGTGGCTTAGTTGAAGAAGGCATGTCACTGGGGACAGGCTTTGAGGGTTCAAAAGTCCATGGCTAACCAACCTCTGAAACCATAAACTCAAACCCTTTCTGTTATAAGCTGCCTTGGTCATGGTGTTTTATTATAGCAATAGAAGCCAGTCCCTTTCATACCATTAAACCTCATACCTGAAGGGACGTCAGCTTCCTTTCTATTATATTAAACATGTGCTTTCAATGTCACCTGAAGGCATTCACATCATATCAACTTGTCAGCTTTTGCTCATTACTAGCAGCTGAACAAAAAGCTTTAATGCTTGTTTTAAGATTTGTGAAGAATGTGAGAAACAACAACAGGTGTTTTGTGCCCCTGGGGCACTTTCCTGATTGGAAAGTTTATGGGTTTTGCTGAAAGGGTTTGACCAACGTTTTCCTTGTTGGCTCATGGCCTCTTAGCTTCTATAGGGTAGACTGCAATGGAACAAAATTCCAAACATATAAGGTTTACTACAACCAGTTAAGGGTCTACACCTGTTGCTTTGTACTGAGACATTTATAGCTAAAAGTCTTTGTTTAAGGTTTAGAGATTCAGACATTCTGCTTTGGAGTAACATGCCCAAAAGAACTGACAGCAGGGCTTGGGATAGATGCGTGTGCATCTCTGGCCACATCAGCTTTATACACAATAGACAAAGAGTGGCAACAACCCAACGATCCATCCACAGGAGAGTGGGTAAAGTGCACCACAGGTACAGATGATGGAGTATTACTCAACCCTTCAAAGAATTCAAAGACTTCTGACACAGACTATACTGTGGTTACACCTCGAGAACCCACAGAAAGACAAAAACTGTGTGATTCTGTTTATGTGAATGCCTCTGGGGTATTTGAATCGATAAGACAGACAGTGGGACGATGGCATCTGGAGAGAAGGTGACGATGGACAGATTTGAAAAGCTCCAGAGACTATTTGCACAGCAGTGTGAATGTACGAAACACTACTGAACCATACATAGAAAATGGCCAGAATGGACTGTTGTATGAGCAATTTATAAAAACTGTTTATTTGGGTTGTTTTTGTTTCTGTTTGAGATGAGGTCTCTCTCCATAGCCCTGGGTTTCCTGGATCTCACTATGTAGACCAGGCTGGCCTTGAACTCACAGAGGCCTGCCTGCCTCTCCCTCCTGAGTGCTGGGATTAAATGTGTCTGTCACCACACCGGCGCTATACAACCTGTTTTAAGTCAGAAATTCTGTAAGTTCACAGCCTGTTATCCACAAATGTGAGAGTCAGAGAGCTCTTGATTACAGTCTCCTGTCCCAGATACCCCTGGCATGCTACATAATTGATGGCCTAAGCATCATGTTTCTCTTCCAAAATCAGAAAATCTCCAAATGCTGACACATACCAGGCCTCTAAAGCTTTCAGTTAAAGGATCTCTGACCTGGATCCTGGTAATAGCCATCTTTGCTCTTGAGATGCAGGTAGTCCCGCCCATCAGTTGTGGAGACCTGATCCGTTCACCCCTAACTAGTGGCTACATCACACTGCTCTGATGCTGGGTTGGCACTGGCCACTCGATACTCCAGCCAAGTGACAGACAACTGAGGAAGGTACTTAGCAATAAGCTTACTTACTTACTTACTCCACCCCACCCCCACCCCCCACCCCCTACTTCCCTTTTAGCAACATCAGGACAGTTTGTGCACATGGCACAGCAGCAAGGCTGCTACAGGGAGCTTACCAGATCGCATCTGGGGACACTGGACACAAACTGGGCTCCTTGACAGCCTAGGATGAACCCTGCGAGATTTAAAAGGATGCAAACCACAGAGAGCAGCACGAAAAGATTTACCTGTAATGAGAAAGAAAGTAGGTGCTTAGAAAGGAGTGGGGCTAAATGTGCAGATGGCTTTGCACGCAGATACATACTAAATATAGCCATTGACGCTGGACATTACCTTTCAGGAGGAAACTTCAAGGGAAAAGTCCAAAATCAAAAGTAAAAACTTGAGGAAACAAAGTGAAGTCATGTTTTTACATTTTTTTTTCACATTTCTGAGCACTGTGAACTCTCAAGTCTTCGGGTCCCTGTTTTCTTCCTCCCTGTAAATATTTCTTGCATCTGTATCTTAAATGAGGCTCCAGTTTTTTCCTTCTGGAGCCATTCAGACTTTGCCTGAGTTTTGCCAGATCAGTAACTGCAGGCAGGCAGATGTAGAGCCTGGGGGTCTAAGTGGACCACAAGAAGAAGGAAGAGCTGAGTCATTGACACCTAGATTTCTTTACAGTGAACAAATTAAAGGGGTAAGGCTTTTGTTTCAGTCCAAAAACCGTTTAGGTTCTAAAGAACGTTTAATAATCTTCCGTGAAATTTTTTTCCAAAGTTAAAAATGCTATCATTTCAAATAATTAAGGACTGCCTGAAGCCAACCAAGGAGTCAGTATTTGCTTGTTACCATGTCTTTCAGCTTGATAACTATTACAAAAACAAGACCTTATCAAAACCAAAAACAAATATAAAACATCAGCCAGCAATTATCAGTACTAAGACCAGTCATCAATTTAGATAGCTGATAATGTCTGAGCTGGCTAGCAAAGGAGTTCACAAAAAATAAACTTCAATATGCAAAAAAACCCCAAAACCATCAACTACTGTTCTTATTTCAAGTCAAGCTAGGAAGATCTCCCCAGACCTATTCTGTGAGTCAACAGTTGATGCCACTTTCCTTGGGGGGGGTGGGGGGGAAGAGAGAGAGAGAGAGAGAGAGAGAGAGAGAGAGAGAGAGAGAGAGAGAGAGAGGGAATGTCTGTATGTCTGTCTGACTGAATCTGTATGTGAGTGTGTATGTGCCCTTCTTCCTCTGCAGTAGGACTTGGCTTCTTTCCTTTCTCTGTTTCTTTGCACACATGCCATTGTCAAATCTTTGGGAACTCCTGCAGCAGCTGCTACTGTGACTGTCACCAGCTGGCATCCCTGCTGATGTGAGCAGCATACAACACATGCCCTTCGCACTGTATCATTCATGCTACTGCTCACAGGGGGAAAAAAGGATGAGGAAGTGGTGAAGGGCATCGTGCAGTCTTCCCACATGGCCCTTCTCAGCACTGCTAGCTGCTATTTGAAGAGCTGTAAAATGTCTGCAGTCTTCAGGCCCAGCAACACAACCAAGGCAGCCACAAGAAAGACTTAAATTTGGCTCTGAAAATGTTCTTTTATTTCAAGATAAGATACTTTGAGAAGAAATTTTTAAAATGTGACTATGGTCCATATCCCCACCAGCATAATCACTAATCTTTATAACTAAAAAATAAGACTACCACATAAAAAATGCACGAAGACCCATCACTCTCAACATGGGACCCCAAAACTCCTCAGTAGAATCTTAATTTAAGCTCATCAAAAGACACAATTGGGGAAAAAAAGACACAATTGGTAAAATCAACAGGCATATCACAGACTAGGAGAAAATACTTTCATGCACATAATACATTTTACTTACATATTTCTTTAAATATGTTTGCAGTGTATATGCAGGTGTGTATACACGTCTATGGACATATGCATGTGGTAGCCAGAGGAAAACCTCTGGGGTTTTTCCGCAGGCACACTCCACCTTGGTTGTTGAGGCAGTGTCTCTGGCTGAAGCTTACCGATTTGTCTATATTGCCTGGTGAGTGAGCCCCAAGCATCAACCTGCCTCTGCCTCCCGTAGCTCAGACCACAGTACAACACTTTACCTAGTTTCCTTTCCTTTTCTTTTCTTTTTGCATGGGTTCTGGGGCTTGAACCCAGGTCTCATGCTTACAATGTGAGCACGTTACCAGTCAAGCTATGTGCCCAGCCCCATAGTAAATATTTTTGATAGATTATAAAAAATTACTTACCTTAGTAATGAAAAGGCAACCCAAATAAAGAATGTAGACAAAAGATCTAGTCAAACATTACATATGCATACCCACTATACACACACACAAACATACACACACACACACGGGGGGGGGTGGGGGTGATAATAAAGAATGGCCAAGAAGCACATGAAAACTGTATTAGTCATCATGAACGGAAGTTAATCGACAATGAGATGTAGTTCTGCACCATCTAAAATGGTTAAGTTATCAAAGCCAATAGTGCCAAGTGTTGCTGAGGGTGAGGAGTGTGAACACAAGACAATACCATCACTTTGGGGGAAAAGGCACTTCCTTGAAAACTAAATCTAAATCTTGCATGTAGAAGTGTCCCAAATGATTCATGAAGACATTTCACCCTCCTGTCTCTACTCCCTATCCATGAATGCACAAGGCAACTTCCTCCCAAAATCATAGCACCCAAGAGGGGGGCAAATAACTTCCAATCAGATACATCAACAACACCCCACCCACCAGGTGACATCATGGTAGCACCTCAAAAAGGTGGACTTGGCAACTGTAACTCTCCCTTCTCCTCCTCCTCCTCCTCCTCCTCCTCCTCCTCCTCCTCCAAATCCACACTGGCCTTCCATCTAATCCTGAGTACCACATCAGACTACCTCAATCTTGCAAAATACACAATAAGCATTATTCAGATCTCTCTGTGTCATCCAAGGGAATAAGGAAACCCTGAGAAGCTGCCTCAGCCAAGAGGAGCCTCGGCAGACCGGCAGCTATGTGATGTGGTTCCCTGGATGGGATCCCAGACAGATGCTGCCCAGAGGAATGTGAAGAGTGGGGTCTTTAGCGGACAGTATGGTATCACTGCTGATTCTATCTTGTGACAAGTATGTCTTACTATAGTTAGATGCTAATAATAATAATAATAATAATAATAATAATAATAATAATAATAATAGTCAGTTTGGGGTCCTCTGTGGGGGTTTTCATCTAAACTGCAGCCAGACATAGTGGTTCATGCCTTTTAACGCAGCACCCGGGAGGCAGAGGCAGAGGCAGGCAGATTTCTGTAATTTTGAGGCCAGCCTGATCTACATAGTGAGTTCCAGGACAACCACAGCTACATAGTGAGACCCTGTCTCTAAGAAAAAGTAAAAATAAAATACAAAAACAAGTCTGAGATTCTCAAGCATTCTAAGATCTAAAATTTTTAATTTTTATTTTTTAAAAAAATGCAACACGCTGGGTATATAGCAGTTTATTTAAACAGCAGAATATTTGAGCAATAGGAAGGAATGAGCTAAGGACACAAAAGAGACAGAATGAAAGTCAAAGCCAAAATGCCAAGCGAGACATGTTGTGATTTCATTTGTGTACAGTTCATAAGGAGATAAAAATCAGCCTGGATGGTAAAATAAAACAAAACAAAACAAAAACAGAATAATGATTTGAGGCATGGAAAGTGAAAAAAACACAAGGAACTTCTCAGGCGTGACAGAAATGCCCCACAGCTTGCCAGGGACAGTGGACAAGGGTGATTGTTATAACCCTCAGTTCAGCTCCATGAACACTCACAGGCTGGGGTTTTACTGCACATCGATTATTTACATTGCTTTTAGGAAAGAGCCTGAGTCACTTGCCAAGGCAAGAGTGTAAGGTTGTGAGAAGGATGCCTACACATGCCATCCTCTAGGCAAACTCTTTAGCCAATGGTCACCTGAGTTATCCTAGTGCAGACCACAGCAACACAGACCAGCAGGGATAAGAGGACTCCTCTCTCAGAGGCAGGTTTGGGTACCAGAGAACTGCTGACTTATAAGGGACACACAGGTGTCCTGGGTACCTTCAAACTGGACTCCTCCCACTTTACCCTGAGTGTGATGGTGTGGCCTTCAAGGCCTGCATTCCTACCCTGACTTTCACTGATGATGCACCATCAACAACAAATACTAGGAAAACATCAGCTGTTAATGACAAGTGTCAATGTCACAATCACTATCTCTAACACCCAAGAAGGGGAAATTTTTCTTATGTTTCTTATATTTTAATTCTTCTTTCCTTAAAAGAATATCACTGCAGGTGACTTGAGTTTTTCTTTATGTAAAGCATACATAAGGTTTATTTTTATAGACATGTGAGGTCAGGATCCAGTGCAAATTCAAGCTTTCCCACTTACTTTTTGCAAAACCAAGCCTTTTCCTATCTGCTGAATGGGTCTTTAGCCTTACTGATTTTGAGAAATCAATGTAGTATATAAATTTTCCTATTTTAAGTTGCTCTGAAAACTACTGTACAGACACTTTCATTACTAATAACAAAGGAAAGAAAACTGGGCATAGTGGCATACATGCCTTTAATGCGAGCACTTGGGAGCCAGAGGCAGGTGGATCTCTGTGAGTTCAAGGCCAGCCTGGTCTATATAGTAAGTTCCAGACCAGCCTCAGCTACATAATGAGACTCTGTCTATAAATAAATAAATAAATATAGATAGATAGAATAAAGGACATTCCTGTTTGGAGGAGGCAGCTTGTTACTACAAAGTGAGTTTTATAGGAATTTGACTCGGCCTGGTGCTAGCCTTTCATTCTTTACTCTGTGACACACCTCAACTGAAGTCAGCTGGAAAGGACACTCAGGTGGTGACCAGTGTAACCAGCAGGTATGTTGCTTTCAAAATACCTTCACTGTACCTCCTGGAACATGTGGCTGTGGGCATCTGTGTGGCACTCCTGTCCATGGGCCTGGCCACCTCCACTCCCCACCCCCACTGTCCTTTCCACCTGTGGCTGCAGTAAGGGGCTTCTTTGCCTTTGGCCCCAGTTTAATTAAGTCCTGGAGAAGCCCTGACAGAAGATCAGATGGAGAAGAGCAAGGGGCACTGTGGAGCTGGTCTTCCAGCTCTTTCTCTACAGCTCTGGCCAGCTGTGCCCTCAATGGAGAACCATGGGCCTGCTCTGGGGCTCTGCCCGGGATGCTGGCTTTCAGGTGCTGACCACAGCCACAGCTCTCCCCGCCTTCCTCCAGGTTGAGAGAACAGTAATAGTATGCTCCCCACAGCATGCATGAGTGCTTGGAATTGTCCTTTTCTTAACCTCATGTCATATTATAATTATGCCATCTGTTTTGTTCTGGGGGCCTGACACAACTTCTCCACAGCTTTCCTGTATTTGACCCATGCTCTCTACTCTTTAAGCTCAGACTCTTGCCTTCAAGTCAGTCTTCACCTGCTCAATGGCATAAATTGGGCCAGAGAAGAAACAGAAAGCCCAGGGTGGAGGGGGGAACATCTGTCTACAGCTTGTATCTTAGGCAGTGAGATGGAGGGAGAGCCAAAACATCACCCTGAGATCTTTAAGGATGAGACGTGCAACTCAAAGTCCAGAGAGGAAATCCTCCTGGGGGAGCCTTTCGTGTGTTCTTAACTTATGTGAGCTATAGTTTATGACTACTTACATCAAATGCTTTTATCCAAAAGATATTTTTTAAATCTGGTATTTTGAATTCACCTCAATTCAGATCTCTTGCAATTGAGATGTCATTTCAATCCAGGTTTTAACTAGGTCACCCCAAACAACGAATACTTGGCAGAGCCTGGAGCTACCCAGAAGCATGACCCTGGGTTTACCCATTCCTGCAGGCTGCATGTTTTCCATAGTCCTAACACACAGCATCATTAAATAATCATGCCCGACATGGCTTGTCATTGTTGAGTGCCTCCAAATGTCCTTCTAGAAACAGGATGACCTTTCCGTCTTGGCTAAGGATTTGTACATTTCTCCTTGCTTCCCTACTGTTCCAGGTTCAAGAAGGACGCAAACTTCCTGTGTCTAGATGATAACTCATTCCAGGAACTACAGGATAAGCTAAGCTTAAAAGTTAGTATGTTTTAAAAATGAACTGACATATTTTGTTTCCATTGTATGTGTCTGAGTGTCTGCCTGCATGTACATGTGTCTGTGCACCCTGTGTGTGCAGTGCCCACAGAAGCGAGAGGAGGACATTAGATCTCCTGGAACTGAAGTTGCTTTGGGTCATGAGCTGCCATGTTAGTGCTGGGAAACCAGCTCTGGTCCTCTTCAAAAGCAGCAAGTGTTCTTAACTGCTGAGCTAGCCATCGGCTGCTCCCCACCAAACGACTGACTTTAACATGGTGAGCTAAGAGTATTTTAGCATATTAGTTGCTGGGGAGGAAAAAAAAAATCCTAGAAACAGCATTAAAGTGAAGTCTTTAAGTACAGACATTTTAAAGATAGGTAACGGAGGGAAAACACGAAGCTTTGGAAGGGTGGAGTTGATTTGGGGTCCTGAGGAACTGGGTCCCAGAGCAGCAACAAGGAAAAGATAAGCAACAGGGTTTACTCATCAGAATGCCCAGATATTCAGAAATGGTCAACCATCAGATCCCTCTGGAAGCGAAAGGAAGATTAAAATTAAAATTGATGGAGTCTATTGAGGAAGCTATTATAAAATAAAAGAAGAACAATGGAATACTATTGGCCTTTAAACACAGCCATGACTCAATAATTCACAAGGACTCTGCAGTGGAATCAAGCCCAGCAATGACCAGGAGCATATACCAGGCCACTGATACATGTGACAATACGGATGATCTCAGAAATAGTCAAGGGAGTGGAAACATATATTCTTTGTGCTTCCATACATGCAAAGTTCTAGAACGTGAAAGACGAAGGCGTTTCATATATGTAAAGTTACAGAACATGAAAAACTAAGGAAAGGAGGGAGGGAGGAAGCAAGGGAAAGAAAGAGAAATGGGCAGATAATATTGTCTGTCCCAGTGATCAATAAGCTCATATTGATTAGATAGTCAAGTATTTCATATGACAACTGAAAAGTTCTGACACCAGAAAAAATAAAACAAAAAACCCTAAGGAGTTCATTTCTACCTGTGCGCCTACAACCAAGCCTGCCATAAGGCATGTGCTCAATAAATGATCACATAGTTACTGATTATTTCCTGAATGCTCCCATTGGTTACTGGTTCTCTGGGAGAGTTTAACAGATAATCAAGTAGAGAAAAGGGGAAATCAATGTGATTGAAACACTGAGCATTTCTGGGGAAAGCTGTTACAACATTCAGATAAGCTACAAAGCATCAAGGTTGCAGTGTGTGGCTCCCTCCTGTTGATGCAGGTCCTTCCCAAAGACAGCCACCTGATGGAGGAGCTGGTGTGATATCTCAATGGTTCAGAGACCTCTACTTGTGACTATTTTTTTTTATTCATGCTTTAAACATAAAAGACTGAGTTGTCCAAATGTCATCAGTGACAGTCATATTACAAGAAGGGAGACAACAGACAATGTTACACATAACAATGTGAGCCACCACCAAGGAACTATTTTGACTTCCAGAATGCAACCTGAGCCAAGTCAAGCCTACAGATTAAAAACCAGTTACAGGATATAAAAGGGATAGAGGAGCATGGCAAACCAGACACTCAAACAGACAAAAACAAAAAAAAACAAAAAACAAAAAACAAAAAAACAAAACAACAACAACAACAACAACATGAAGCAGAAACTAGACACTTAGCAAGCTCAATAGAGTATCTGTCCTTTATAAATATATCCCAAGGCCTTTAAAGATGAAATGGAAATGCTGGACTTTACTTCAAAGCCATCCAGAGGCCAAGGAGGCGGGAAGTCATTAGGTGTCTCCATGACATCATTTTAGACAAGTGTTGGTCACTGTAGCTGGACTTGAGGCTTGCTAGGTTTCTCTCCACTTGCAGTATGTTTGAAAGTCTCCATACCAGAAAATGATAATGATGGACAAGAAAAAGAAGTTGGCTCAGTTTGATCCCCAAAACCCAAGTAAAAAGCCAGATGTGGTGGTATACATCTAGATCTATGTTTCTATGTTTCTATGTTTCTATGTTTCTATGTTTCTATGAGATGGGAGAGAAGCAGGAGAAATCAATCCAAGAGGCTCATGGGCCAGCTAACCTAGGGTAACGCAGCAGAAACGAGAGAGAGTCCCCTTCAACAAGGTGGAATGTAAGAACTGACTCTAGAAGGCTGTTCTCAGACCTCCGTATGTATGCCATGGAGTACGAGCCAACTCATTTCATGGTATACACACACACACACACACACACACACACACACACACATACACGCACACGCACACATGCACACACATGCACACATATACACACGTGCACACACACATATGCACACACATGCAGGCACACACAGGCACACACATGCATGCACACTTTTTCGAAGACTTACTTTTTATAGTAAATATGTAAACTTTCTTTTATTTTTATGTGTTTATTGTGTTATTTTATGTATATGAGTATCTTGCCTGCATATGTGTGTATCATGTGCTTGTCTGCTGCCGTCACGGGTCAGAAGAGGACATCAGACACCCTGGAACTGGAGCTACAGACATCATTTGGGTCTGGGAATAGAGCCCAGGTCCTCCTCAAAAGTAACAGGTGCTTCAGCTCTCCAGGCCCAAAATGATACAATTTTTAATTGGTTGTCTTAGTTTGGGTTGCTTTGGCTGTGATGAAACACCATGACCAAAGCCACTTGGAGAGGAAAGGGTGTACTTGGCCTTACAGTTCCTTATCATTGTTCATGTTCAAAAGAAGTCAGGACAGGCACTCAAGCTAGGTAGGAACCTGGAGGCAGGAGCTGATGCAGAGGCCACGGAGGGATGCTGCTTACTGCCTTGCTCCCTGTGGCTTGCTCCACCTGCTTTCTTATAGGACCCAGGAGCACCAGCTCCAGGACGGCATCGCGCACAATGGATGGAGCTTTACCCTGCCAATCACTAATTAAGAAAATGTCCAACAGGCCTGTTGACAGCCACATCTCATGGATGCATTTTCTCAGCTGAGGTTCCCTCCTCTCAGATAACGCTAGGCTGTGTCAAGGAGACATAAAAGTAGCCAGCACATGAATCTAACTTAAGCTCTCCAGAAAAGTTCTGTTTCATATTTAAAGTATAAGATATGCTCTTACATGTTTTTTAAAAATGTATTTTATTTTGTTTTATTTTATTGGTAGCACATAAAGTAACAGGTTTTATATGGCATTCCATATATACTTCCTGGCATCATTTCTTTAACCTGCGGTTGACTTCCTTTCTGGAACTGAACCAGCATTTCTCTCCAGCTAGAGTGGAACAGTACTGCTCACTACAATGCAGGAAACCTATTTCTCAGATAACAATGTATCAGTGTATCTCATAAATACCTTCAAAGAGAGATGGGAATATAACATATACCAAACAAGAACAGCTGCCAAGGCAAGAATGATCTGGTGATCAAAAAGTGTTAATAATTTCACAAAAATATAATTATGAGATAATTATATGGTAATGAATGGTAAAAGCAAAAATCAAGAGAACACCTAGAAGATAGATTAAAAGCTGAAGAGGGGATGGAGCAGGCTCATGGTTGAGAGTGCTTCCTGCTCTTGCAGAATCCACTTCCCAGCATCTACATCAGGCAATTCCCACTTGAAAAATCCAACACCCTCCTCTGCACTCTAAATCCACATATTGGGCATATTCCTATTCCCCCCCCTCTCTCCCCATCTCTCTCCCCCCCACCTCTCTCATACACACACACACACACACACACACACACACACACACACACACACACTTACATAAATAAAAGATAAATCTTCAGAAAGTAAAATAGAGAACACAATTAAAACTGAATTGAAAAAGTAAGAAAAGAAAGAGACTAAATCCAAGCAGCTCTAGTTCACACTAGGTCCTTTGACTATTTGATACTCAAGAAAGAAAGAACAGAGGAGGGAAAAAAAACTCATGAAAATTGTGGGGAAAATTCAGTGTTTAAAAATGATGTGTCTTCAAGTTAAGAGGTCACTGACACTCAGTTTCAGTTTTACTGAAGGAGCTCGCTGGCCGCTCTAAGGCTGAAGGGGAAGCACACTCGGCTGGATGTGCTTCTGCAGCCTTCAAGGGTTGTCAGAAATTTCCAATCCGGAGAAAGAAGCTGTCGAGTGCTCCCCATGCCCACACAAGTGGCTGCTTGACCCCTCCACAGGGCGTTTACATTATAGGTTTTATTTCATTAGAAAGAAAAACAAGTTCTGTCTGGTGGAGCAGAAAACCTCAAAGGTGACAGCTTCTGGCTTTTCTAGTTATTAACCAGTTTCCTACTCACCTCCGCCACCCTCTCCTAAGGCTGATGTGAACACCTAGCTTCTCAGATGACCTCCGAGCTACTGGAGTCTCCCATCACTGACTCCAGCTCATTTTACAGTTTCTTTAAAAATTCTTAGGACTATCTTTCTGAAAATTAAACTACTGGTATCAAGGTAAAGGATAACTCTAAGAGCTTCCTTTCAAAGACAGACAGACTGGCTGACTACTGGGGCTCAAGAACTGACATAGCATCAAGCTTCTCCTCATTGTGAAAAAGGGGATCAGACAATGACTCCAAAATATGGGCCAGAAGATATTTTAAAGACAGGGTTCCATAGCCAGCCAAATACCCAGATATCTATATAAGCAAATCTTTTTTTTTCTTTTTTTTTTTTTTTTTTTTTTGGTTTTTTCAGACAAGGTCTCTCTGTGTAGCCTTGACTGTCCTGGACTCACTATGTAGACCAGGCTGGCCTCGAACTCACAGCCATCCACCTGCCTCTGCCTCCCAAGTGCTGGAATTAAAGGCATGCGCCATCATGCCCGGCCCATATAAGCAAATCTTGAGACGAGAAGGGTGTTAGAGGTCTCACAGGACTGAAGGTAAGATAGAAAAATGGGAAATGACTTCTGAGGAAAAGGGACACAGGGTTTCTTTACAGGGAAGACAGGAACCGACGGCAGAGACACACGCCAGCTGCACAAACCACTTGTGGCTTTTAGACAAGTAAAATGTACGTATGTCAATTGTAGCATAGTGAATCCACAGTTAAGAGAACGAATAAGAAGCAGGCGCACATCAGAGGTGAGATGTGTTGCTTTGCTCACACAGGAAAGCAAAGGGTTGTTTAAAACCTCTAGGGACACAGGATGCTATACATCAAAGCCATGGTGGCTTGAATGAGAAATAGCCTGACAGGCTCAGGCATTTAAACATTTGGTCCCTGTCTTGCGGAGGTGCTTGAGGAGACTGTAGACTCTTTGGGAGGCACAGCCTTGCTGGAGGAAGAACATCACTTGGGGTGGGCTTTGCGTCTACAGCCTGACCCCACTTTCAGTTGACCCTTCCTGTTTGCGGCTAGAGATGCGATCTCTACGCTTCCTGTTCCTGCTGCCATACTTGCTGCTTGCTGCCATGGCTCCCTGCCACGATGGGCTCTCATCCATGTGGAACCATGAGGCAAGGTAAACTCCCTCTTCCTTATGTTTCCTTTAATCACAGGGTTTTATCAGAGCAAGAGAAAAGTAACTAAGGCAGAGAAGTTGTGGTCCAGGGAAAATATGATGTCTGCTGAGTAAAAAATAGGCAAGAACAGTAATCTATTTGGCTTAGCTGATCAAAACACTGCTCCCCTGAGTGGCACGGGATGACATCTCCTGCTCCCTTGCCCATCATGCTCCTGGGGTGACAGGAGGCAATGTGTACAAGTGGGACTCTTGAGAGAAACAGATCGCTGTTCCTTTCCAGCGTCAGTCGAGGCTGCCCTGTGGGTTTTACCACTCCTCGTCTATTTAGAGGCAATTCATTCCCTTGACCTCTCTTCCAGTGTGAGACGAAAAATGTGCTCTGATCACTTCAAGTCATAATTAAAATCCAGTCATTAAAATGTCCATATTTGTATACTAGTGAATGCTTGAAACTTCATTTAAACTTTGGCTTGTCTCCCTGGCACTCGACTCATTCCTGTGAGAAACAAGCACGGCTGCATGGGAAGGGCAAAGGGCAACTGCAATGTCCTATCTCCTATGTTTCGTGTCTACCCCTCAGCTTGCCATCTGGCTGGATCCCTGACTACTAATGTCTTGTTATTAATCATATAAGGATTGACATCAATCTTAGCATGTGTGCGGTCCCATTGACTCCTCTGGGACACCTATTGCTGAGACACAGTGCCTGGCTTGACATCAGCAGTGCTAGCACAGTCTCTTTCCCTGTGGCCACCACTCTCCTACAGGACCATCGGCCAGCTACAGGCATTTTGCTAGAGCCTGGTCTGTGAGTACATGGCTATTTCCCAACTGAGGCCATGCAGCATTCCAACCAGCCTTTTTATGTACAAGGCTGGCACAGTCCAATACCAAGGGACCCATATCAGGTCTCCAAGTGCTTATCTCTAAGTACCCCTAGGGGGAGGAGTAACTCATAATGCCACCACAATCCAGTAACTTTCTCCAAAACATGTGTCTCTTTAAGCCCTAATCTCTTTCTAGGACATGGGACAGAGATCAGCTAAAGGCTGCAAAACAGGTTTTCATTAAAATAAAAAATAAGGAAAAAAAGTGGCCCTAGTGAATATTTTAGAGGTCCTTAAGAAATAAATGAATATTCGTGCCCACCCAGGGACGCCAAAAAAATAAAATAAATAAAAAATAAAATAAAATAAAAATAAAAATAAAAATAATTTTAAACAAAGAAATGAATGAATAAATTCCTTGAAGAAATCTATTAAATCAAATAGTGAAAGGAAGTGAATAAAACATTTCAAGATCTGAAAGTGGAAATAGAATCAATAAGGAAAACCCAAACTAAGGGAAATCTGGAAATGGAAAAATGAACCCGAATAGGAACCTCAGAGGCAACAGAATGCAAGCAATGGAAGAAAATAATCTCAGGCATTGAAGACAAGGTAGAAGAAATGGATGCCTCTGCCAAAGAAAATGTTAAATCTTAACAAAAAATTCACACACAAAATACCTGTGACTCTACGAAAAGACCAAATGTAAGAATAATAGGAATAGAGGGAAGAAGAGAAACTCAGGCCAAAGGCACAGAAACTGTTTTCAACAAAATCATAGGAAAAAAATTCCCCAACCAAAGGACAGAGATGCCTATCAAAGTACAAGAAACATACAGAACACCAAATAGACTGGACAAGAAAAATTCCCCACAATGAATAATTGTAAAAACACTAAACACACAGAATAAAGAAAAATAATAAAAGCTGAAAGGGGAAAAGATCACACAAAAGAATATACCTGACTTCTCAGCACCTCATGGAGCTTTCTCCGAAATCGACCACATGCTCAGACACAAAGCAAATCTCAGCAGACACCAGAAAAGTGAAATAGCATTCTGCATCCTATCTGACCACCATGGATTAAAATTGGATATAAACAACAACAGAAACTTGCAAACACGTGAGAACTGAATAACTCCTTACTGAAACAAACTGAAAGACAAAAATCACATGATTGTTTCATTAGTTGCAGAAAAGACCTTTGACAAAAATCCAACATGATATGCCTTCAATATAAAAAAAAAATCCTGGTCAGATTAAGGGTACCAGGGAAATACCTCAATATAATAAAGGCAGTTTACAGCAAGCCCATAGACAACATCAATTTAAATAGAGAGAAATGCAAAGCAATTCCACTGAAAGCAGGAATACGACAAGGATGTTTACTCTCTCCATATCTATTTAATATAGTACTTGAAGTCCCAGCTAGAGCAATAAGACAGCTGAGGAAGATCAAGGGGATACAGACTGGAAAGGAAGAAGCCAAAGTATCTTTATCTGCAGATTATATGATAGTGTACATAAATAAGCCTAAAATTCTGCTAGAAAACTTCTACAGCTGATAAATAATTTCAGCAAAGTAGTTGGATACAAAATTAACTCACAAAAATCAATAGCCCTCCTACATATGAACAAATGGACTGAGAAAGAAATCAGGGAAACAATACCTTTCACAATAGCATTAAATAACATAAAACATTTTGGGGTAACTCTAACCAAGCAAGTAAAAGATTTGTATGATTAAAAACTTTAAGAAGCTGAAGATGTTAGAAGGTAGAAAGATCTCCCATGCTTATGGGTCAGCAGGATTGATGTAGTAAAACTGGTCATCCTACCAAGAGCAATCTACAGATTCAATGCAGTCACCATCACATTCCAATACAATTCTTCACAGAGCTTGAAAGAACAATCTTCAGATTCATGTGAAAGCACAAACAACCTAGGATAGATAGAACAATCCTGAATAATGAAATACCTGTCAGAGGTATCACCATCCCTGATTCAAGCTGTATTATGGAGCTATAGTGATAAAAAACAGTGTGGTATTGGCACAAAAACAGATACATTGATTACTGGAATCAATTGAACACCAAGAAATAAACCCACACCTGATTTTTTAAAATGAGGAACCCAGAACATTGGGAAAAGCTTTCTCAACAAATGGTACTGGTCAAACTGGATGGTTACCTGTAGAAGAATCCAATAGACCCATACTTAGCACCCTACATAAAACTCAACTCTAAATGGATCAAAGGCCTCAACATAAAACCAGATACTCTGAATGTGAGAGAAGAGAAAGCGAGGAGCAGCCTTGAACTGATTGGCGCAGGAAAAGACTTTCTGAACAGAACACCATTAGCACAGGCACTGAAGTCAACAATTAATAAATGGAATCTAACAAACAAAGGGCACCATCATTCAGACAAAGTAGCAGACTACAGAACGTATGTACAGAAAAGATGTATACTAACTACCCATCCAGCAGAGGGCTAAAGTCCAAAACATATGAAGAACACAGAAAACTCGGTATCAAGAAAATAAATAACCCAATTTAAAAATGGGGCAAATATCTATATAGAATTCCCCCAAAGAGGAAACGTAAATGGCTGAAAAGCACTTAAAGAAATGTTCAACATCCTTAGCCATTTCACCTTACGCCTGTGAGAACGGCTAAGATCAATTTTTTAAAGAGACAGCTCATGCTGGTGTGGGTGTGGAGTAAGGAGAACAGCAGCCATTGCCGGTGGGAACGCAGACTCGTTCGGCCACTATGGAAACCAATGTAGCAGTTCCCCGGGAAGATGGGATTCAGTCTACCTTGAGCCTAAGCATGACCCAAGCTCATATGAACTCATCCAGACCAAGGCAGCACGCACAGGGCCTGCCTGGTCTGCACCAGGTCCTCTCTCCATATACTATGGCTTCTAGTGTAGTGTTTATATGGGATTCCAGCATGAACGAATGAGTCGGTCTCTGGGCTCTTTTCCTCATGTTTGTTTTATCTAATTTTGAAGTGTTAGTTTTTATTTTATTTTATTATTATCCCTTTGAAGCCTTTTTGTTTTCTAATAAGAGACAGAAAGGACCTGGATGGGAGGAGAGGGTGGCAAAGAGCTTGGAGGAGCCGAGGAAGGGAAAACCATGATCAGGATATATTATGTGAGAGAAAAAAAAATCTACTTTCAATAAAAGGAAGAAAATAAACAAACAAACTCAAAGCAGGGACCTGGCGGCAGGAGATAAAGCAGAGACCATGAAGAGTACTCAGTCTCCAGCTCTTTTTTCATCTATCACCCAGGAATACCCAGAGGTGTGGGTGGCTGGACCTTCCTATAGCAACCATTAATCAAGACAACCCCTACCCTGACTTGTCTGCAGGCCAACTTGAGGCATTTTCTCAGCTGAGATTCCACCTTCCCAGATGACTCTGGCTTGTGTGTCAAGTCACTGCCACCCACATTTACGGTGTTCCCCTCCCCTACCTTAATTCATCCTCTAGAAACACCCTCATAGACATCCAAAAGTGTACCTCAATCTTCTAGATGATTCTACGTCCAGTAAGTTGACAGTGAAGATTAAATAGTGCATCCCCTGCTTGAAGGGCATTTAGCAAATTATGCAATGTCACAGGAATGTATTTGAAATACAGACAGATAAGATATTTATAGGCAGAGACAGATGCCAAATATATGGGACTTAGTCTCAGAGAAGTGGCTTAACATGCCCAGAGTTAGGGGACCCAGTACAGACATGGATCCTGCAATAGTGTGCAGAATACCCACTAATACACAACCATTCTCTTTACTCACAGGTTCTAAGAGCCACCCTAGGGCATCTTCATTGGTACAACGATTTGCCAGGACCACCCAAGCCCTGATACCCCTTATCCAGCCTACGCTGCTTAGGCCAGGGACCCACAATGATACTGTCCAGTGTTGGCACTCCTAGGCCTCCTGCTATTCACTGGGTTGCCATAAATGCCTAGTGCTTTAAAACAGATCTGTGTGTGTGTGTGTGTGTGTGTGTGTGTGTGTGTGTGTATGTATGTGTGTGTGCGTGTGTGTGTATGTGCGTGTGTGTGTATGTGCGTGTGTGTGTGTGTGTGTGTGTGTGTGCGCGCGTGCGTGTGTGTGTGTGTGTGTGTGTGTGTGTGTGTGTGTGTGTGTGTGTGTGTATGTGCATGTGTGTTAAGGATAATATTGAATTCATGGGGGTGGGGGGAAATCATACAGCCAGAGGCCTTAATTATGTTCCTAACAAGAGAAGCCAGTCAGCCTCTTTAAGCAGAGAAGGCATTTCTTGCAAGGCTATCAGGTAGCTCACAAAATCCACAGGAACCTGGGAGGGAGCCAAGGAGACGGAGTGCTGGGACCTCTATCAAGGTCATGCAGGAAAACCAGGCCCCTTGCCACCAGCCTGAGGACTGCTGCCACCCTCTCCTCATGGATTCTAAAAACACAAGCTGCTCGACATGGACACCCCAGCATACTCTGCAATGGGTGGCGCGGCACAGCCTCATGGAGACCCGAACTCTAGAGAACACAGATGCTGAAGACACTGAGCAGGAGAACTGAAGACACTGAGCAGCAGAGGACTAAACAAAGTATAACGGTGTACAGCCTCCTCTCACACAGTGTCTCTGACACAATTCAGAAAGTAAGTCTTCCTCATTCCATTCCCAGTTTCCTGGAAAATCTCTTCAGAAAGTGTCCGTGTAAATGCAAGCATTTAAACGGATTCCCCAAGTGGCCAGTACTGTCCACTTGGTAAGACCTGGAGTCCCCTAGGAGGCAAGGCTCTAGGCACTCCTGTGAGGGACTGTCTAATCTAACTGTATTGAGATGGCTAAGCTTATTCTAAGTGAAGGTGGCACCGCCCTACTGCTGCTTCCTGTCACCAGACAAAAGGAGACCAGCTGCCTCAAGCTCCTTCTGCCATCACTTCCTCAACATACTAAACTGTACCCTGGACCTATGACCTTAGGTCCCTCCCTCCTTAAGTTGCATCTGTCAGAGCAACAAGAAAAGGGATTGACACACTGGGGCGGGTCAAGCACTACACAACGGTACCCTCCGTGTTGTCCGTAACACCTCACAAGCCAATGGCCTAAGCTCAAGTTGCTTCTCTTCTCGTCCCAAGCCACTCAAAAGCTGCAGTCTCCTCAAAGTCATTTCAGAACTGGAGAAGCACAGTCCATGGGACCCTAGAAAGCCAGGACACAGAACAAAGAAAGCCTTCCTTCAGCACAGCCCGGCACTAGGCTGTCTGCCGGACCCTTCAGCAGTGATGGTGTGGCATTATGGATGTACCAGCTGGCCTTCGGGACAGCCAGAAACTCCCTTTTCAGGACCGACGTCCAGCACTTATCAGCAAAGCCAAACTCCAGAAGCCCTCCGGTGCTTTATCTGCCAACAACATCAGGTGTCTTTGCTAAAGCAGAATAGCAAATGTAGAACTGAGGCCAGCTTATTTAATTAATAGAAAAGATGCTACAAGTGGGTCTCCGTGAAGCCTGTAAAGAGAACTAAAGCCCACACTAGCACCTGTCCCTGAGCTAGCCAGCTAATATTTCACACATTCCAGCCTTGAGACGCAGCTCAATCCCTGTCCTTGAACCCATCAGTTCTGGGTTGGGCTGTATATTTCTGACAATATTTCAAACAATACTAAAAACAACAAAAACAACTTAGCCGCTTTCGCTGGGTAATTCTTATCCCTCACAAGCAAGACGGGTACCCGGCTATCCATCTATGTATCATGACTTAGAGCTGACACCCCAAATTCTACACCTGGACCCTTCTCTGGCTGGCCAGCCCACAGCTCTTCTGACACATGCATATTCTGTACAGTCCTTGGCTTACAAAATTCAACTCCAAGTAGCCCAGCCAGAGCCCTGGGACCCTAAAAATATCCCCTGTTCCCTCACCCTTGCTGAGATCTGCCAACCAGGAAGCATTTCCCCTACTGAGGTAGACTGAAGAGACTACACTTAATGTGCATGATCCACGGGCTCTCAGAGAATCAACCACAGGGTTCAAGACAAGTGGCTACAGAAACATCACTTGTGCCCCCTGTCCCATGACAGGGCTGATTTCATCATTTCCTGAGCCGCTAACCCACGGAAAATGACAGGTCTGAGATGCAAAAGTGAGCCTTGTGCTCTCTTTGTTGTTGTCTGGCTCTTTAAAGTGAAGGATAAAATTCCCCCCAAAAGACTTTGTCAGTTCCAGATTTAAAGGGCATTGTACAGGCAAGAGTAAGAAAACAACTTATTTAACTTAAGACTTCATGCCCCCACATAAGCCACTGTCAACTCCAGCGAGGTATCCACCATTTTCCAACTAAAGAGGTTGTGGCACAGGACAATGGGAAGAACGTGAAGTAGGACCAGTCTTTCTAATAATGCATCCTCTGACTGAGAAGTGGACAAGCCAGTTAGCTTCTGAGCCACGGTTTCCTACGAATCAGGCATGCCTGCCACAGAGATCTCATGAGAATCTGTATGTAAGGAACCTTGTAAATTCTTAAGCATTATAGCCATACAGTAATATACCATTAAGAATTCTAAAGAGTAAGACCCACCTCATCTGCCCCCCTCACATGTGCACTTGTGTTCATGTGTTGTGTGTAAGTATGTATGTAGTATGTATATGGTATGTGTGTGTGTACATGTGTGTGGTATGTATATGTGTGTATGCATGTGTGTATGTATGTGGTGTGTATGTGTGTGTGTGCACACATGTGTGTGTGTGTGTGTGTGTTTGTGGGGTACAGGACCTAGAGCCTAGAGCCTGCTAGGTAAGCATCTGCTATTCAGCTTTTTTTTTTTGAGACAGAGTCTTACTAAGTAACCCAGATCTGCCTCAAACTTGTGATCCTCCTGCCTCAGCCTCCCAAGCAGCTGAGATTACAGTTGAGCACCACCATACCCAGCTATCCAGACATTTTTATGCCTTAAAGGACAGAGTGGGGCTTTAGATACAGCATACATGGTAGAATGCTTCCCTGGTGTGCATGAAACCCAGGATTCCAGGTCCAGCACCACGCAGGGTGGCACATGCCTATAGTCCTAACGCTCAGAAAGAGGAGGCAGGAGGAGCAGAAAGCGTAAAGCCATCCTTGGCTACATAGCAACCTTGAGGCCCCTGGGATCCATGTTAGTCTATCTCAAAACATCAAGAAGGAAAGAGAGAGAAAGGGAGGGAGGGAGGAGGAAAACTGTATGATCACTACACAAAGGGAACTTTCCATGCCCACCTGAAATTAAAATAGCACCAAAATAACTAGGGAGGGTTCTGGAAATCTCTAATAGCACAGCAGGAAGGACTCAAACACTGTTCTGAATTAAAGCACCTGTTTCACAGACACATACATTAAGAGATTTGCCCCCCACAGGTACCTAATAATTAGGGGTTAATGTGTCAGCACTGTGAAATAATAAAGGCTCATTCCAAATTATGGTCAGCCACAAAATGTCTTCAAATGAGCCAGCCAACCCAGGCCCAAAGAGCCTACAGCTCCTGTCCTTCACATACAGAGAACCCTCAACTGCATGTGATGGTTTGGACCCCAACACTTGAGACCGTCAGGAAACAGGACCTGACTACAGCTAACCAATCTTGGAGGTTAGTCCTCAACCACGCTGAACAAAGTATGTACATCTCCCATGATTCTCACAACAGATGAAGGGCCCATGAATCTCAAATGGCTTCGTGGAATGGAGCCATCTCCCAAGACATACATTTGTTTGTTTGTTTATGGGGGTGTGCCGCAACATACATGTGGAGGTCAGAGGGCAGCTTGTAATAATTTGTGCTCCTCTTCCACCATGTTCGTCCTGGGGAGCAAACTCAGGTTGTCAAGCTCCAGCCATCACACTAGCCCTGAGCCTTCACCTGTAACCTTAACAGAGACTTCCTCATGCCAGTTCGAAACTGAAAAAAAAAAAAAAAAAAAAAAAGGTAGCAACAGTTCCAACTACCACTTCCTAAGCAACAAAAGCTATAGCTGTCAGCTGGACTCTCACCAGTGGTAAGTCTTACTAATGGACCGCCAATGAGACGCATATAATTAAGACGATTCCATTTGCTAACTGAGGTTCTTGCCCATGTCTATTTTTGAGGCCATTTCTAGAACTGCATCTGAGTTTTGAAACAATTTGAAAACATTTTGTTAAAATCAAGAAGCAATAAACAGTAGAAAAATAAGAATGTATTTTAAACATGGAAAATGTTAGTCTGTTGTGGAAAACTCTCAGCCTAGACTACTACACAAAGGCACATGATTGACCCTAATGACAACTACAAGCATTTAAACCCTATTTCCCGGCATTATTATTGTACTGGAGATGTGAGCACTCTTCCAATACAAGAATAGTATTCAGTGAATGAAGCTCTGGGCTCCCATGAAAGCCTGAGTTTGAAGGAACTGGGGCAAAGTGATCCTCTTTTGTTCGAGCTCATGAACAACCTGAAGCCATCTCAGCGACAATCGGAGAAAGGCACACAAAGGAACTGCCCCTTACAAAGGAACGCTCACGTGTTCCAGGCTGGTGTGGAGACAACTGAAAACGAGGACAGCTGGCCTCACAAGGGACTGGGGGGGGGGGGGGGGCAACCTTGCCCCAATCTCTACACAGCCACAAAAGCATATGAGTGAACTGGCCCTGGAGATGGAAGGGTAAGTGGGGAGCCCCCCCCTCCAACCCCCACCCCACCCCACCCCACCCCCATCAATACCTAACTGTCTTCCTGGAGAGAGAATGATAAACACTAGGCAGCCAGTCCACGGGCTAAGCAGATTGCCTTCAATGGTCTTGGCTAGGCCACTACACTCTGGAGAGCAGGAGCCAGTCACTGGGGTGGCCAGTCAAAGTGCCCCTTGAGGGTGTGACTGCTGAGCTGAAAGCCAAAGAAGGCTGCCGCCAAGTACCGAGCTAGTGGAAGAAAGACCCAAGGCAGACGGTGCCCAGTATGTGAAGAGAAGTAAAGCTTGGTGGTGCCAAACCCGGGCAGCCGAGCCCAGATCTGCAGAACGCTGCCCTAGCAGAAGCACTGGAACATTCATAAAATCCCACCCCTCAGAGGCAGGAGGACGCAGAGAACAAGGCCAGCTTCAGTTACGTATGTGGTTCAAGGCTAGCCTGGGGTGCATGAGACCCTGTCTTGACAAACACAATAACAAAAGGCCCCACTGGCTTCTCTAATGGAACAAGGCCTCTTCCCTACATTTAGCCCTGGCATATTCCAACACTCAGGAAGCAGGGGAGGGGAGGCTGCGTAACAAAGGAAGGAAGGAAAGGAGGGAGGGTGGGTGGAATACACACGAAAGGACAGGGTGGTGGAGCCCGTCCTAGTATCATAAAACCATCCCCTCAAAATCAGAAAAAACCAAGCTCCCAAAGGACAGAGTGTTGTATGGCTCAGAGGGAGAGCCAGGCATGCGTGAAAGGGGCTTCCAATTTCTTTCTGCACACACTGTTTGTCTTACTTAATACAACGTATCTGATGCAGGTTATGATGGTGTATGTGGGGAGGGTCGCTTGTTTAGTAAAGGTTTTAAGATTTTATTTTATTAATCAGGCATGTGTGTGTGTCTATGTGTGTGGATACATGCGTGTGCGAGGGGGGGGGAGAGGAAGGAGGGGCCTGCAGAGGCCAAAGGGGATGTCAGATTCCCCCTGAAGCTGGTGTTACTGGCAGCTGTGAGACACCTGACGTGGGTGCTGGGAACTGCAACAAAATGCTGACCAAAAACAACTTTATTTCAGCTTACAACCATCAGGTCACACCCCCCATCACTGAGGGAAGTCAGGTCAGGAACTTGGAGGGAGGAATTGGAGCAGATACCAGGAAGGAATATTGCTTACTGGGTTGCTCCTCGTGTCTTGCTGAGCCTGCTTTCTATAGCACCCAGGACCTCCTGCCCACTGCACATAGTGAACTGAACCCTTCCCCATCAATCATCAATCAAGAAAATGCCCCACTGGCAATCCCACAGGTCAATCTGATGGGTCATGGTGACTGAAGAGGACACCCTCTAACTAGACAGGACTCCTAGTAGAGGAAGAGAAACATCAACGCAGCCACAAAATTTACCCTGCCTACAAGATATACAAGGGTAAAGAGAGAGCAGAGGTTGAGGGAATGTCCAACCAAAGCCTGTTCTAAACTGAGACCCACCCCATGGAAGAGAGCCATGCCCTGACACTGTTAACAATACTCTGATGTGCTCGAAAACAGGAGCCTCACATAGCTGCCCTCTCAGAGGCTCCACCCAGCAGCAGATCAAAACAGATGCTGAGACTCACAGCCTTAAACACTGGGCAAAGCATAGGGAGTCTTATGGAACAGTGGAGGGAAGGCTAGCAGGACCTGGAGGTGGCAGGAGCTCTACAGGAAGGACCAACAGAGCCAGCAAACCAGGGCCCAGAGGGATGTGGGGAGACTGAAGCACCAATCAAGGGCAGTGCATGGACTGGACCTAGGCAGCCTACACAGATGTAGCTGATGGGCAGCTCTGGCTTCATGTGGGTCCCCTGGTAAGAGGTGTGGGGGCTGTCTCCAACATGGACTCTATTGCCTGCTTTTTGGTCACTCTCCCCTGACAGGGCTGCCTCACCAAACCACAGGGCAAGAGGGCACTCTCAGTCCTGATGGGACTTAATAAGCTAGGGTAGGTTGGTGGGTGGGGCTCCCCTTTTCTGAGGAATAGGGGAGGGGGGCAGAAGGAGGGAGGGTGGGACCAGGAGAGAGGAGGAAGGGGGCTATGATCAGGATGTATAGTGAATAAATAAAATACTTAATTTTTAAAAAAAAAAAGCTAACATGGGATAAATATGATTAAAGAATGTTTTTTAAAAGTTCAAATGTCCAACCATATGGCAAAAATTAATGATGGGATAGAAATATAATAGAAGGTTACTTAGCAATAACGAGTGACACATGTAGAAATAGTATTAGATAATACTGATTTAAAGTACACTGAAAAGGCAAGACCTAAGACCATATATATACACTGGTTACAACTTCTTGGGTGTTATTCATGTTGTATGTTCTGGGTGTGGTGCATATATGTGAATGTCAGTGCGTGTGCCCATGTATGTGCATATGGAAGCCACGGCTGAACACTGGGGTCTTCCTCTGTCATGCTCCGGTGTATGCCTTGACCAGGGTCTCTCACTGAACAGGAAGTTCATCATTTTGTCAATTCCGCATTGGCCAATGAATTCACAGGATCTGCCTATATCTGTCCCTCAATGTTGGGTTGTGGCCATGAACAGCTTTGCATGGCTTTTATATGTGGGTTGTATGTGGGCACTAGACGTCATGCCATCTCCAAGTGCCCCTAAATTGGATACAACTTTTCAACAAAATCTATGTGTGTGTGTGTGTGTGTGTGCATGTGTGAAACGATGATGAAAACAGAGTAAAAAGCAATTAAGGAAAGTGGCTTTTATTAAGGTCATGTTCACCTATGCTTGTCAATACTCGATAATTAATATATAAGTGACCTTTCCAACTGAAAGCAGTTGATGAATAAATGCCTTTAAGTGTGGGCTTTCATAACTCTACGTAGGATTCGTATGCATATTCTTTTTGTCATTTTGAAATTTTAGAATACAAACATCAAGGGAGATGTTCTTCCCTTCGTTTACTTTAAAGACTAAAGTACTTTAACACTGACCAAATAGCCCACAATACCACAAAGGTCATTCCTATAGTCAAATACAAACACGGAACACCATCCATCCAAAAATTTCCTGCAGAGCCTAATCTCAAACAGCTGCAGCAAAACCTGCCTCAGCTATGAGCCACGGGTCCACCCAGCACCTCCCTCCCTCCTATCCTGTGTTCCAACATTAAACGCCACAGTAACAGCTTACTCCTGCCAATATTTTAACGGTGTTTCGCTAAATGCAATGAATGATGGAGTTACAAAACGATGCGCATGTTACTGGAGGAGCTGCAGACAGGTTGGAGTTCAAGGTTCTCAAAGCAGCATGGGGCTCTGGGTCTGGCCATGGCTCTGGCACATCTATTTTACACCATGCTGTTCCACCATATGCTGGAACTGTAAGTGGCCTCCCATAGCTTACCCTGTGTATCCGAAACAACTCTCGGGGTTGGAGAGACAGCGCAGTCAGTAAACTGCTAGCTATACAAGCATGAAGACCCAAGTAAAAATGCTGAGCGTGGTGCCATGTGCTACGGACGGGCATAAGGGGGGACGCCTGGCTCTCCCCGGCCAGCCACTCTAGCCTAACGCTTAGCTCCAGGTTCAGTGAGGGACACAGCCTCAAAGGAGACAGCGTTCTTGAGGATGGCACCAAGGTTGTCATGTAGCCTCCACCCCCACATATATAAAACAAACCAATCTTAAAAATGACTTCTGGAAATAACTAAACTCTATATCAAGATATATGAAAGAGAAAGAAAGAAGAAAAGCTACCACGTGTAAGATGTTACAAATCAAATGTCCTAAACTCTATTTTAAACTTGGCGATTACATAAACACCAGTGCCGTTTATCTATTTATTGTCATCACCTCCTAAACTCCCACAACAGGTAAAAACATAGGACAAGGGTTCGGATCATTCGCACTGCCGCTGGACGCTGGAGACTGGTTGGCTCATTTTGGAACATTGAATTCAGCGCAATAATAGAAAAAGAAGGATAAAGTCTGCATTTTTTTAAATCAAATTAACATTTGTGGGCTAAAAAGACAATGTAGCAAATCTCAGGAACAAAATTATGATGTTGCCCAACCAAACCATTCTAACAATAAGAAGTAATGTATTTGTGGTCAACACATGTGGGTTGCTTGGGGCAAAGAAGAGCATGGAATGTGGAGGGTGGCAGAGGTTCAGAGCCGGGTAACAGGCACACTGAATTCATTGTATCATTCCCTCCACGTTTGTATCCATAGTGACCAGACCCTGAGCGGGGTTCATGTGTGTGTGCACCAGAGGAGGATGTCAGATGCTGTCTTCCGTCATTCTCCACCTTAGACTTTGAAACAGGACTGCTCACTGAACCCTTGACTAAGCCAGCAGCCACCTGGCTTCCAGGACCCACCTATCCCCACCCCTCAGTGATGGGGCAATAGCTATTCATGGCCATGGCCAGCTCTTACCTGGGCACTGGGGGTTTGAACTCAGGTGTTCTTATTTGCGCAGCAAGCACTCTTACCTACTAAGCCTTAAACAGATGTTTTTCTGTTATATCTTCAGAATGAATTTAGTTCTGGAACTGGAAACATATGCATAACTCTAGATGTATACAGAGCTTAAGACAAGTCATAAACCATCAAGATTATCATCTTTTATCATTATCATCATTATTATAGGAACATTTACTTCTATTTTATTATTTTATCTATCTATTTTTGGGACTTGGGTTTGGGGCTAGTTTTTGTTGTATTTTTTTTTGGTTTTGTTTTGTTTTGTTTGAAACAGGGTTTCTCTATGTAGCCCTCTCTGGCTGTCCTGGAACTCACTCACTCTGTAGGCCAGACTGGCCTCGAACTCACTGCCTCTGCCTCCCTGAGTGCTAGGATTAAAGGCATGAGCCACCAGGTCTGGCCGTCAACTTATTTCTCAATGAACAAGGATGCTTAAGGATTTCAACAGTTTGCCTCAGTGGCTTCATGCTGTATAAGGGTAGTGTCATGTGATCTGTACCTACCAGCAGTATCATAGGCCTTTTCCAAGTTGTCAATCCAATGACCCCAGAGAGTATCACCTGTGGGGATAAACACATCATCAGCCCAGAAAATGCTAGTTAAACACTTCCCATCCTTGCTGGTCATATAAGCCATGGCAATCCACTCTGGACTGTCTTACAGACCCACAAAGCATATTTACTGGCTGTGTGTGCTTTCATGTGTGTCAGGGGAAAAAATCCATATCTCTGACCAAGTTCCATAGACTCATCTGCTGTCACAGTCTGTGATGTACATAGCACCTTCATGAGACAGGTAAACTCCAAAGTGGTAGACAAAACTCATGCGACTATCCCTGGGTTCAACATCATTTTACACACACACACACACACACACACACACACACACACACACTCCTCCTTTCCAAGCACCCCTGTCCTTCCTCAGCCATCCAGGATAGACATTCCAGGACTTTGAGCTATGCCCTCGTTATTATAGGACTCATCTTGATGGCCTACCTAGCTGCCTGAGAGTTCATATCTACCTACAAGCTCCTGCGTGTCACCTCCTCTGAGAAGTCTTCAGTAATCTCCTCACTCCACATGCCTGCCTTGTGTGTAGCAACTTCTCTTTTCTCTTAAAAACTCCCCATTATGGAGTTGGAAATATATCTCAGCAAGTAAGAGTGCTTGTTCTTGCAGAGGACTGGAGTTCAGTTCCCTACACCCATGTCAGGCACCTATGTGCACATAGACAGACACACAGACAGACAGACAGACAGACACACACACACACACACACACACACACACACACACACACACACACACACACACATCTTTAAACTCAATGGTCATCCTTTGTGAGGTCCATCTCTATATCTCTGCCATGAACTCCTGTCCTGTCTTTGAATCCTTGGCTCCCAGCTTAGTGCCTGTCATGTGATTATCAATAAATGACTTGTCCCTGAACATTTACTCCACAGCAAGGAACTACAGAGGGAAACCTCTTGTATGGCACAACAATGCTTCAATGAAGCACACACACTAAAATTCTTGGTAAAGAAGAACCAGAATGTTGCCGAAACGCAGACTGGAAGCCACCATGGCCTTTTGGATGACACAGTTCACTAAGCCACTGGCAAGAGGAATCAAAGTGATCATTCACCCTGGACACCCTGAGGCCTCCTGAGTACACTTCCCCTGAACAACAGGGTGTGGCCACTAAGTGCAGCTAGGAGGAGTTTCCTTCTTAGAGCATCTCCCTTGCTCAAACCCCGCCATGCACATAGCCACAATCTCTGTTTATTAACTACACATCAGGCAAGGGTGTTCAGACTAACACACGGTTCACCACAATGCCCAGCTGAAACTGAATCAGCTCATAGCACCGAACTATCAGAGGACAAAATGCACTCATCCAGCCTTGACCCAGAACCCCCTACACGTGCAGGCAAGTGATGCGTTCCCTCCATCCCACTCTATCCTCCCAGCTCCGTCAGTTCTATGAGGACTCTGCTTGCCTTCGTCCCTAGTGTGTGGCCTTGGTTGACTCTCCACATCGGAACTAGAACTCATGAGACCCAAGGCTCAGGCCTCCTACTCAGTCATGTGAGCTTGGCTAAGTCTCCTCATTGCCAATGGCCCTAACTTTGGCCTCCTGTGAGACTTCTGGGTCTCTTCAGACGGCTGATCTGGGTGTAGTGGTGTATACATATAATAGTCAGGATGCTGATGCAAGAGGACCACAAATTCAAAGTCAGCCTGTTCTTAAACAACTAAAAAAAAAAAGTCACAAAAGATTGATCCCACCATAATGACAGATTCCTCAGAAGCCCCAATGTCCACTGAGTATATGAGCGCACACCCACGTGCCCACCCATGTTTGCATGAGCACACATGTTTCTGCTAGGTTGGCACACTTATTCATGCATGTACACATACAAACATCTGCGAGTGTGCCCTTGTGTGTCTCTGCCTCCTCACCCTAGAGGGGCTGGACTTCACTGAAGAAATGCAAAGTGGTTTTGTGTGAAAACAGGACTGAAAATGTCCCTGCCCTTGAGGGAAACACAAACTGCCCACTTCGGTAGAAAATAACTGATTTGAATTATTCATTGATGTTTGTTATTTGTGCCACTGTCTCATATAATACCCTGTGGTCCACTCTCAGGAGCATTTTCTTTTTTTTCCATTAAAACAGTGTTATTAAGATGAAATCTCCAGCTTGGGACATAAAAGCCTATAAAACAATGATGTGTCTAAGCTACACTTTCTATTTCTGTATCAGCCTTAACATCCTACCTCCTCCATGCTCACAAGTTAGTACATTAAATGTGTTTTATATGAGTACAAATCGCTCCCCTAAAATCTTACTGCTACATTCAAGTGGCACATGCACATGTGTGTACATGTGTGTAAACACCTATTCATAAGGGTGTGATTTCCACACAATCATCATGACAGAGTGGCTTTTTCTGATCTCAGTAAATGTTTCTGAAATAGCTGTAGTTCATTTCAGAGTGATGGCTGTATTATCTTCCATTGTGCAGCAGTGCCCAATGTATTCAGTCTTTTCCATATCCCTGGGCTTTCACTCTTGTGTAAACAATACAACCATTAACAGTCATATGTTTTATGAATATATCTTTAAAGACATGTGCTTTTTAAAAAATTTTTTATCAATTTATTCTTGTTACATCTCAATGGTTATCACATCCCTTGTATCCTCCCATTCTTCCCTCCCTCCCAAGACATGTGCTTTTATTCCTGTTGGGAAACGTTGCAAAAAAGGCATGGCTAATCAGGATTTTATTTATACTTTTAATTCTGATCCAGCCTCATACATAGAGGTCTCTCTAATGAAGGCCTTCTGAGACAAAGAGAAGCCTGCATGCTCCGTTTCTTCCTTTGGAGGTGGTATTTTGTTTACAAAGTAGCAACCCCAGAAAATGCAATTGAAAAGTATGAAAAAAAAAAACACATGATATATAAGAAATATCAATTACCTCACAATATATTTGGCAAAAATACTTAAGATTTGTTAGAGAGAAAAACAAAGCTTATACAGCAATATTAAACAAAAACCCAAATAAATCAAGACATAACAAGTTCATCAATTAGAAGATACTCCATTTAAAGGCATCATTGTCACTTGAATTCTGAACAGATTCAGAGCACAGCCAGCAACCTTGTGTGAAACCACATTCCCTACCATGCGCTGGAAAGTAAGTTTAGTCAGGCCTGACAGAGCTGGTTTACATTCCCAGTACTTTAGGAGGAGGCTGAGGCCAGAGGATCACAAGCTCAAGGCCAGCCTGACCTATAGAGTAGCTTTAAGGTCAACTGAGCAAGGCAGTGAAATTCTATTTCAAAATAAATAGTGAAAAAGAAGGCAGGGGCACAGTGAATGGCTCATTCCCCAGCACTGGGGTAGGGGCAACACAACTGCATCCCAGTTCCAGGTGGGAGCCACTCAGTCCCGAACCTGCGAACCCACGCCCTGCTGAGTTTTACCCAGTGGCTCTGCTCTTTGCAAAAGGCATTGTGGGAACACTGCGAGTGGGGAGGGGAGAAGGGAAAGCAAAGGAAGGAGAAACAGAGGGTTAGAAGCCTCTGGGATGGTGGCAGGAAATGAGGCTCTGCTCTGAGGTCGGGTCCTTTAAGAGTTCAAGACTCAAGGAGCAGATGCTTGTGGCATCCACAGATGCTTGTGGAAGGCAAGAAGTGAAACACGAAACAGGTTCTCTAGGCTTCACCTCACTCTGTGCAGCAGTGTCTGGGCTCTGACAGGAAGAAGTCCAGGAAGTCCGTTAGCAATGGACTCACTCAAGTATCGCGAGCAGCTTCTAGAAGGCACTTGGTAATGGCAGGCACCAATGAATGAGTGAATGAATGATTGATTAAATACCACCAGAAATAGAACTTGCTTAAAGATGATTGCTTAAGCCTGAACACATCCCCACCCCTGGTGCTTCCTGAAAGAGTAGAGCTGCAGAAAAGGACAGGACATCAGCATTCTTCCATTCAGCACAATACGCAACAACGTGCTCTGAATGTGCAGGTCAGGACTCATCATCAGCACCAAACCAGCTCCGGATTATCATAACCGGGGACCTTATCACTTCTCTTTCTCTCAGTGTACGTCATTCCTGAAGCTCATAGGCACAAAACAGATCTCTCCTCTTCCTGATGACACAAAGGAAGTGACCCGCCATGTGTGGCCAATGCCTTAATTTTCCAGCTTAGAAACAATTGTTAAAATCAAGAGCTTACGCTTCTACCACCCTAGTTCCCTTGGCTACTCCACAATCACACCTTCAGGCAAAAACGTTCTGGCTCCTTTGACAAAAACTGCTAGATCTAAACAGGTGTCTGAAAGCCACGCTGCAAATGCCCTGTTTATCTTGTAAACAGGCAGAAAATAATTTATCAAACTTCTCAACAACTTATCTTTCCCTATAACTAAGAGAGAGAGAGAGAGAGAGAGAGAGAGAGAGAGAGAGAGAGAGAGAGAATCTTCCCATTTTATAGCATAATTCATTTGAAAATCTGAATAAGTGAGCAGTGACATCAAAGCTGGAAACTGTTTTTCAAAAACCACATGAACAACCCTCTACTCTTTTATTAACTGTAGCTCAGAGGTGCCATCTCCCACAATCCCAATGGAATCAAAATAGTATTAACTAACACACACCTAAACTGTAAGCCTGGACAACACAACCTAAATAAAACAGCAAGCTCTTCCCTCAGCCGCTTACCAACTGTGTTTAAAGATACCTGGCTAATCTCTTAGCGCTACAAGCTTTGGGCAAATAGTAATTAACGCAGGTTGGCAAGGGGGAAAATGATCATAGCATGCTCAAGTAATAACATCTAAATCGTTTTTCCCCCTGAGACAGAATCTAACTTAGCACAGGTGAGCCTTGAGCTGGATGCCAAGGATGATCTGGAAGTCCTGATCTGCCGTCTTCCACCTCTGAGTGGCTTAGATTATATGACAGACAAGTGTGCTTCCATTACCTCTTTAGCAGTGCTGGGGAGTGAACCCAGGGCCTCTGGTATCCTAGTTAAGTGCTTTACTCACTGAGCTACATCTACAGCAAGCGAAAAAGAGCGTTTACATTAGGGGCCACCACTGAGCTGGCCCAGCAGGTAAAGGCACTTGCCACCAAATATTACAGACTAAGATGTGGGACCCACAAAGTAGGAGAAGAGAACTAATTCCAGGAATTACTCATTCATTCATTCTCTCTCTCTCTCTCTCTCTCTCTCTCTCTCTCTCTCTCTCTCTCAGGAAATTTAATTTTAAAAAATAAAGATTATGCCAGGCGGTGGTGGCACACACCCTTAATCCCAGCACTTGGGAGGCAGAAGCAGGCAGATCTCTTGTGAGTTCGAGGCCAGCCTGGTCTATAGAGCGAGTTCCAGGACAACTAGAGCTGTTACACAGAGAAACCCTGTCTCGAAAAACCATAAATATATAAATATATATATAACATCAAAATGGTGCCTTCACATTGCTTCGTATTGACTTAAAAGTGTGAGAAGGCTGCTTACAGGACTTGATTCCTAATGTCTTTTCAAATAGATGAAGCAGCACCTTGG
Organism: Acomys minous; assembly: GCF_964271855.1. Classification (NCBI taxonomy): domain Eukaryota; kingdom Metazoa; phylum Chordata; class Mammalia; order Rodentia; family Muridae; genus Acomys; species Acomys minous. Next base: position 35,766,186 of record NC_140484.1, on the reverse strand, counting down.
GGGTCAGACAAGTGGAAGAAATCTCAGCTGTGACACTTTGCCAAAGATGAGCATGGAACACAGCCTTGACTGTGCCATTTAACAGCATGTATGTGTCTCTTGAACCTGCTCTTACATTAAACACAAAGCAAAAAGCTTTACAAAAACCAAACTAAGATTTGCCAGCTTTGCAGATGCGGCAAAGGTAAAGTGCTCATGGTCAGTCGGCCATTCACAGTCTGACAGAGGAGCGTTTTCTCCAGAGCTCACGTGTGGATCCCAAGTAGCGTTAGGCTTGCGGACCACTTGCTCTCAATACTAGATCAAAGGGCTGAGTGAGCTAGGTGTAGCTCAGGAGTAGAGCTCTAGCCTCTGTCCCTGAGTTCAGTCCCCAGATCTGCAAAAAGGAGGGAGAAGAGAGAGAAGGGAAGAAGGAACCAGAAAGAGACTCTAAGTGGACATAACCGTGGTATGGCTAGCCAGTGAAGTATCACTCCACAATTAACAGGAACAACTTAGTGCTAAACTAGATGAGCCTTGAAAATATCCTAACTAAAAGAAGTTATTTGGTCATAAAAGACCATATACTGTAGGATCGTGTGTGTGTGTGTGTGTGTGTGTGTGTGTGTGTGTGTGTGTGTGTGTGTGAAATGTCCAGGGTAGAAGTAATCTACAGGGCCAGAAGTAGGGAAATTGGGGGCTGGAAAGATGGATGAGAGGTAAGAGCATTGTCAGTTCTTCCACAGGTCCTGAGTTCAACTCCCAGCAACCACATGGTGGCTTACAACCATCTACAGTGAGATCTGGTGCCCTCTTCTGGCGTGTAGGCACACATGTGGGAAGAATACTATATAAGTAATAAATAAAATTTTTTTTAATTAAAAAAGAGAAAGTTGGGAAATTGGTAGTATCTGGACAGAGGGGTGGGGAAGGGAAGAGAAAGGAGATCTCGGGGTGATTAGGAAAAAAAAACTTCCCAAAACCCATTTTGGTGATGGCTCAGTGAACCCACAGGAACTACCAGACAGCGTTCTCACCTGATGGTGATTTGTCAGGCATGCAGGCTACAGCTCAATAAATCTGGGTTATTTTGTTTTGTTTTCATCTCTCCAGTCCCGAGTCACAATTGTTCACCATTTCCCACTAAACACCTTCATTCAGCCACCTGAGTTTGTTATAATGTGTCATTAGGCCCCTTCTTTGAGATTACACACTAGAGTGTTTAATAGCTGAAGTTGCACATGTGTAATTTGCCTTAGAATAACCCAGTGTGTTTGGGGCGGGGGGGGGGGGGGGTGTCAGATATTCAGATGTTGCTAGCTCCTGAGGCTCGTGATGGGTCAACACATGGGGTTATTAATTCTCATTTCTACATTCGTTAAAACTTTAATTTTTTTTTTTCACAATGAAATGTTAAAAGTGGAAGGGAGTCTTAAGACTTCCCAGTCACTGGTCACTTCTATTAAATCAATATCTCTATCTCTATCTCTATCTCTCTCTCTCTCTCTCTCTCTCTCTCTCTCTCTCTCTCTCTCTCTCTTCCCCCCCCCGCCCCCATCTAGAAATACACACATTGACATTTTTACACATGAAATTACAATGATGTAATACTGAGATTTTTTTTTTCAAAACAATATGGGAATTTTAATCTGCCAAGTGGACTGGGAGCACAAAGAATCCAGTTCCTGTTTGACATTCCTTGTTCTTGCACCCATGAGGACACACAGGACCAGTGGCAGAGCCTAGGCGGGGATACAGGTGAAACCACTGTTCCAGTAACTGCAGGGTAGCTGCAGTTTTATTATACTGTGTCTGCTTAAATCTAACTTTTCTCATAATACAGAATTTTTTTAAGCACTCTCTCACCTACATGAGTTTAAAACATGAGACAAGCATAGTATTTTTCTTCCTAAAACACCATAAGAAGCATGCCATGTAATGAGATCTGCTCAAACCCTAGTTAGTTGTTCTGAGGATGCAGTTAGTTTTCACTGGTTCTAATGCCACTTCACAAATTCTAAAGTCAACCTTGGGAACAGGTCATACCTACACAAAGAAAGAATAAGTGACATTTACAGGTCTGAATACTGACCTAGGGGCACAGGGTGGACTATGGCATATAGAAGAGAACCTCTGAGTTCCAAATTCTTGATTCCTTCAGATTTGCTTATTGCCTGAGGACAAGCCCAGCCTATGACAAGATCAGACGCCATCCGGCACATTCTGGTGTGTGAGCTTTCTTTTCCGTGTCACCAAACACCACCGTGACTTCATTGACAGCTAAGTGCACTTACCTCTGAAATAATTCACAATTGCACACTGATTTCAGACTTTAATTTTAGAGAAGAAAAACAGGTTATGCATGTGGTGTGTGTACTCGTTAGGATGTCTGCATGTGCGTGGTAGCAGAGAATAACACTGGATACACTCTCTACCATATCTGATTTTTGGAGAGTGGGTGTCTCATCAGGTTGGCTGGCCAATGCATTTCAGGGATCCTCTGTGCCCGCCTTCTACCAACCCCACCCCAAGCACTGGGGTTCAGGCACTCCCCCCGGAACACCTAGCTTTTAGGTGAGTAACAGAGATCCAAACCCAGGTCCCCATATTTATACCACAGGTGCTTTACTGACTGAACCATTTCCCGAGCACCCTCCACAAATCTTCTCAATAAACTAGCTCTCTTGAGAGAACAATGGATTGTGGTTTTACAACGAGTTAATCCACAAAACTCATTCAAGATGCTGGCCCAGGGTACTCAGAGGAAAGAAATGCAGCCATCAAAATGACTAGCCTGGGGCTGAAGTCGGGGGGGGGGGGGGGGGGGGGCAGGGGAGAAGGGGAGGGAGCCTTGTTATCCTGCTTGCTACTGTATTTGGCGTACCCACATTCCAAGGTACTCCAGATCACAAACAAACACAGTAGCAGAGTCCAGGGACAGAGCTATAGGGTGGAATTCTATCTACCTAATATTGTAAAGTTGTGGGCTTCGCTCACTGTAGCAGAAAAGGACTGAGGTCCCAACAGAACCGCTCAGCAAAGGTGTTTAAAAGAAGACAAGATTGACATTGGGTGATACAAAACTCTGGGTGAGGCCAGAGAAACCTTGTGTTCTTAATGTTCCCGTTCAAGCAGTTACTCTAGGTTCAGCAAGTTCTCCCACATTTTTGAAATTTGGTCTTGACTCTCGATATGTTTTAACCAGCAGAGCACAAAATGTACACTCAGTGCAGATCATAGAAAAAGCTATAGACATCGCCAGGCTTCTATAAAAGGGCCATTTTCCCATTCTATAAAAGGGCTCATCCTCCCACAGTTATTGTGCAGAGAGACCTGTTCTCAAGTCTCTAGGCCTCTGGCAAACCTCAATGGGTTGGATGCCTTAAGAGTTGTGGCACAATGTTCCCTGGATGGGGGGAGGCCTGGTGGCACTCAGAGGAAGGATAGCAGGCTACCAAGAAGAGACTTGATACCCTATGAGCATATACAGGGGGAAGAGGTCCCCCTCAGTCAAAGTCATTAGGGAAGGGAGTAGGAGGTAAGTGGGAGGGAGGGAGGAATGGGAGGATACAAGGGATGGGATAACAACTGAGATGTAATATGAATGAATTAATTTAAAAAAAAAAACAGTTGTGGCACAGTTCGGAAGCAAGGATGAGTAGTCACCTACAGAAGCCTGCTCATTGGCAGCCACTTTTCCCAGAGGCCAGGCTTCCCAATACCCCATTGGCCAAGGAGGCAGGACCAGGTGCCAGGGCAGGGCAGACATCATCACCAGCTAGCTACCCCACACTTGGGGAGTTCTGGGGCATACATCCATAATGACAGGTTCTGTTTCTTGTGCACCCATTTCTGCAGAGCAGTTTTGGTGGTTCCAGGAACCCACCCAGGGTTTGAGCCCTCCTTTAATGACCAGGTACAAGCTATCAGTCACACACCCTCTTATTACCTCTGAGCTCCTCGGAGTTCAGTCATCCAACACCAGATACTCTCTCATTTATTCGTCTCTTAATGAAGAATAAAGACAAATCAACCCCTCCCACCCACCCACCCCCACTTCAATTTGTCACTTGTCCATTCCAGAAGTACCCCACCCTGTACTGGCATTGTTGTTGTATCGGCGAAGAAAACGTATCAAAATCCCTGCCCTCTTGGAGTTTTACTTTACCAATGCAGTAAAGTATTCAGTGGCCAAAAAAAAAGTTTTAAATAATTTCTCCCAGCCACATGCCAATCCCTCGAAGAGCCTGATACTGTACTTAACGTTAACTTGACAGAAACAAAATCCTTAGCGTGCAAGGGACAAACACTGCCCAGGTGCAATCCAATTCTCCCTTCAACTCGCCTGCCTCGCGACACGTATCCCCACCCCCACGCCCAACCCCACCCCCCCCCCACTCACTTCAGGTGACTTTAGGGTCTGAGCCCCCCAACTGAAGTCAAACAAAAACAGCTGAGGGGACCCCTCCACACACCCCTGCCCCAAGGGGTAGACCCCCGCAGAGAGGCACTAGGTACTCACCGAGGAGCCTGCCCAGAACGGGCAGGAGTTCTTCACCTGCGGCGAGCTGCTCAGCGACAGCGCTCCGAAGCTGAGCGCCACCATGCAGCAGCCCAGAATCAGCTGCAACAGCCCGAGCGACAGCAGCGGGCGGGCCGGCAGCAGCGCGGAGCCGGGCGCGGCGGGGCGGCGGGACGCTAGCGCTGGCGGCGGGGCCAGCACAGCGGCCGGGGCGCAGCGGGGCCGGGCTGGAGGCTGTAGAGCGCCCCGGGGCCAGCGCGGCCGCAACGGGGGCAGCGGCGGCTCCTGAGCGGCGGCGGCTGCAGCGCCAGGACCCCCGGCCTGAGGTCCGCCCGACAGCCCCGCCACCGGGCAGCAGGAGCCCGGGAGCACCACGGGCAGAGACATGGGCGCGCGGCGGGAGGGCGGTGCAGCGGAGCGGAGGGCGCCGCGCACCGGGCACCCGCGCCGGCGCCGCGCAGGACGGACTGCGCACGGCCCAACCACTTGCTGCCGAGGCCCGCGCCGGCCGCGCCCACCTGCCCCGCGGGGCCCGCCCCCCGCCGTTCCCTCTCGGTCACCCACGGTGACAAGTGCACCGCCGCCTTGGGGTCACCCAGGGAAAGCGTCCGGGCAAGGCAGGGTCCGGCAGCTAGCGGCCCACGGTTCTCAGAGTCTGTCCCCAACCGTGCGCCACGGGAAACGTCGTGGACCCCGGTTCCTCCGAGGGCCGGCCTGAGAGTGGGACCCTGGCTGTTTTTAAATAGGAATGGAGTCCCGCGTGACTCTCTTTCTCCCTTACGGCCGGAGGAGGGGCTGTGGGCGACCCGACGGAAAAAGGTCCAAGTTGGGGAAGAGGACTCTTCTCTGGACGGTACCCTTTAGGGAGGGCGACCTACATCTATGGCCTCTGGGAGAGAGTTCCCGGCCACTGACGCTGCAGCCCTACCGGGAAGGAAGAGGGTGCTTTCCGGACACCAGAGTGAGAGAACAAGAGTGGCAAGCCCAGGTTACCTTGGGAGTCGCTACTCAGCATTCACATTGGAAGAGCACAGGGCGGCCCTGTGCAATTAATTGGCAGGGGTCACATGCTCCATCGTTCTAGCTTTGACCTGGAGCTAATTGGCATTACCTGGTAAAACACAGCATCCCAAACTTGGCAGAAAATAGCCTAATGAAATCTTAATCTGTTTGGTAATTTATAATACACTTATCGAGCTTTAAGGAAAAAGCAACTATTTGCCTTTGCACAATAGTTTCCCTTAATAGAATGTCTAGCCGGCTAATGTATCATAGGTGAGATGCTGATAATGAACTTCTGTTCCAGGTAAGAACCAGAGCAGTGTCAGTTTGCAGCCAGTTGTGGCATTTGAAAGCGTGTCTTGCTGGAGAGGTGAGGGAATCGAATGCCCTCCTGTTGAGGAAAACAAGAGAAATGCAGATTTGTCTCTGTGTTCTGTTTGTGAAGATTGTACTTACGTTGGACATTATGTCACGCAGGATAATGTATTGCCAATGTGCATTATGTCACACAGGGTAATGTATTGCCAATGTGCATATGTTTGCATGCACACTTTTTAAAATCGTTAAACCGCCTGTGATTAATAGGGCCTAGAACTTCCTTTCAGACTGTTCCCAGGAGTAAACTTCAAGGTTTGGAAGAGAAAGTAGATTTTTTTTTAATGGACATTGAAAATCCGATGTCTCGTGTAGTTAAAAACAAACACAAAAATCTACAATAGATGCTCTTAAGTTGCAGGTCAAAACGAGTTGAGTTTCTTCAGTGCTGTGTTATAACTTTTATCTTAAACACAAGCTTAAAAGTATTTAATTTCTAAGGCTGGATGATACCCTGCAATACAGTATGACTACTGAGTGTTCAGACGTTCTCTCAGCTAAACAAATCTATTCTACTAGCCAGAGCCTGACACCAGAACCACACTATTAAAAATGCATCCCTTGTGTCTAAGAATGTTTGTGTTAGAAGTCAGGATACCCTCCTTCCCTTGGGGGGAATCCTTAGGACTAGGACAGGGTTGGGGGAGGTGCTAATGAAAATTCATTTCTTAATGCCAGTGCTAATAACACAGCAAGGGTCCCTGTGAAAATCCATATAGTTGCACTTGGGGTCTAATTGCTTCTCTATGTTTTATACTTTAGTATCTACCTAAAAGAGTTCGAATGCCCCAAGTTTCTAGGTGTGTTCTCTATGTAGAAACGGGATACCTGAAATCCACAGATGGCTTTCATCTACCAGCTCTACTCATTAGAAGGTCACAGGGCCTCCCTCCAAGCGTCTACCTAAGGGAGTTTGTTTTTCTGTTCCCCCATCCTCTCTCTCTCTCTCTCTCTCTCTCTCTCTCTCTCTCTCTCTTTCTCTCTCTTTCTCTCTCTTTCTCTCCCTCCCCCCGCTGTGTGTGTTTGTGTGTGTGTGTGTTATTGTTGTTATCAACATTGATGGCTGTGAAATTCTTTTTCTTGTTTCTATAAACAGGAATCTAAATAAAAATTGTCCCAACCTTTACAGTTCCACCAATCAATGCCCTCTGGTATTTGTGCTTATCCTGTAACAGAGCTTGATTCCTCACAACTTCACACAAACACCTTCTTAGGTAAGGATTCGGTCATACTTGACTGAGCTGTATGAAACAGATCCCTTACAACAGTGATTCAGAGCCACTGAGTCCAGCTTGGTGTAGAAGGTATTCATAAAAAGAGGCAGGGAATGGGACTTGAGTGATGGGATGGGAAAGGGGAGGAGCAGGAGAGGCAACTGAACCTTCCTTACAGGGGAGGGAGGGAGTTCCTCCAAAAAAACGACACTCGGAGTTAACAGGAATTCCCATCGAATGTGTGCACAAGTAGTCTCACAAGTCTCCATGGCCAGAAGACAGTTAGGAACAACCCAGCAGTAAGTCAACTAGATGAACATACAAGTAAAACAGGGGTTACCCACCCAGTGGAATGAAGGGCATGGACCCTGGCAACAGGCTAAGTGAAAGGCCAGTCAAAGAAGGCACACAGTATACCATGCTGTTTCGATGGAATGTCTGCAGCAAACAAGTCCATAGAGACAGTAAATTACTTTGTGGTGGTTGAGTGCTAGGGAAATGGAGGGATTGTCAGGGGAGGTAATAGCTAATAGGTATGGGGGGTTTTTGTTTGTTTTTTCCCAAGGCGATAAAATATTTTACAACTGACTGTGGTGACAACTGTACAATCCTCTATATGAAAAATGCTGAACTGTATCCTTTTTTTTTAATGGATGAGTTATACACATATGTGAATTATATCTCAGTAAGTGTGTCACAAAATTAGGAAGATGCTGTAGAAAACTTGACCCAGATGCCTTATTAATATAGGTAAAAGCTCAAGTTAACAACAGTTACACCGCATTGTTTCATGGAATCAAGAAGCCGATTTTCTCAAGATAAAAGTCAACTCCAAGAAGGTTCAGTTACCTCCCACCCAGTTTCCTGCTGCCCATCACACAAGTTCCGCTCCCTTCCTTAAAGCCTCTGCACAGAGGAGACCCACTCTCTGGACACTGTTCAACTCCCACTTGGAATTCTTCCATACTCCTCAGAAGACCCACCCTGCAAAGCTAATTAAAGGACACCTTATTCCTGCTACAGTAGGAGCTGGTGAAGACACTCTCCCCAAAGCATGTTCCTGGTAACCTGCCTCCAGCTGTTATATTTTACACAAAGACAAGAACTTCTCTGAGTTTATGAACTCTCACAACCTCTGGAGCAACTTCTCAAAGGATGTTCCACAGAGTCAAGAAACCATCATGGGGTGTGCCGTGTTGAAACACAGGGTCATAGGCTTTCCCCAGCCCAGTAGATCCAGAGTCTCTACTGGATGGCCAGGGTCTTGTGTTTTAAATTGAGAGAAATATTGGTACCACAACAGAATCCAGAGTCCAGAATTCTTATGTGTATAGTATCATATAGTAGAGGTCTAAGGACCGCCATTTTGTTAGAAGGCAAGAGTAGAGTGTTTGGTTTAAAAGCTCATATGTACATGTTCTGAGGTGGGGGCTTTATTGGTTCCCAGCTAAATATTGCAACACAGGTGACCACTAGGCACATATGGGTGAAAATGGCACGTGCCAACCCTCAGTGATCACACACCAGTCAAGAGTTTCGCTACCTTAGCTATTGGACAGCACAACCACACTGATGTCCTTAACCCTGGGAATCAGCCTTTTATTGTCACTGTTTCTTAGACTGCCAGCAAAAGAACAGCAGCTTAGAAAGGCACCCTGAGGTGTGGGGAAGTTACTCCTGTTATAGACCCAAAATATGCAGCACACACCCTCGAATTCCCCCTTCTAAAGCCCGAGTCCTGAGCTCCAGGTTGTGGTTTTTCTAGAGGGCGCTTTGATGTATAAGAGGATGTGGAGAAATTAATGAGTGGAAAGTTCCAGAGACCGTTACCCAATACAAAGGGCTGTGTGGCTGTTTTTTTTTTTTTTTAAGAGAATGGAATAAACATGGGCTAATGAATGAACAAAACTCTGAGCATACCTAGGCAAAATAGACACTGAATTGTTCTGAGGTCCTGGTACAAAAGGGTTGCGAAGAATTGCTGATACCTTGGTTCCAACACAGATTTGTGCGTTAAATAGGAAAGTTTCAGCCGTAGTTTTCTCATTGTTGAAATTAAATACGTCTTGCGTTGAAAACTCTCACAGAGGGCAACTTAAGACAACTGCCTTAAAATTTGTACTTTAAAAGTTCTAGAATAGATGAGTGTGTGTGTGTGTGTGTGTGTGTGTGTGTGTGTGTGTGTGTAAGACCTTGTGGTATCAGTTTCCTGCAGTTTCAAGTTTTTCTAGTCAAAGCTGTAATGCACTTTTGTCTGAGGGGTTGGTCAGATTTACCAGAGAAACTTTGAAAACTACATACACTTTCTAAGGCCAGAGACGACAGAGACAGAGACAGAGACAGAGACAGAGACAGAGAGACAGAGAGAGAGAGACAGAGAGAGGCACTGATGTAGGAGGTCTGTGGCAGAATTAAGGATAGGCAGATGTATTTAGCAGAAGCTTCCTTCAAGATCTAAGTGTTGATCTATCAAGAATGCTTGGGGACCAAGACACCGTTTGAGAAAAGGGTTTATAGAAAGAGGTGTGTGTGTGTGTGTGTGTGTGTGTGTGTGTGTGTGTGTGTGTGTGCTAAATGAAGCTGAAAGAGAACCCAGAGCCCAAGGCCCTGGTGTCAAGCTACCTGTGGCTTGAATATCGGGTGTCCCACTCACAGCAGTGTGTTATCTGTGAGGCAAGCCCAAGCGCTAGTCTGAAAGGACAGGAGCCAATGGCCCCTTCTCCACTGAGAGGCTTTGCAGCTCAGGAGGGAACTAAGATGAGCCTGACCTGTGCCTAGCTTCTCACAACACTAATGAACCACACCCACCCCATGCTAGCTGGGTTGGAGTGGTGGGAGAAGAGCTGAACTGGACAGTGCTGTGAGCTTTCAGTGTCTGGAGAAGAGGCAGGTGGTTACAGCTTGGCAAAACCACCAAAGCCCTTTAAAGTTGGCTTTGAACATTAAAGTCACTAACACTGAACTCCGTAGGGTGGGCATGCCAAGTGCACCTGAGAGCAACTTCTGGAACTATTCCAGGAAGCAGGAGCCTGTGCAGCAACCACGTAGGACATGGAAACCAGAGAGGATAAGGAAATAGACATTGGAGTCTTCAAGCTTCTAAATTTTATAGGAGACCTGAGGCATGTTTTTTAAAATATGTATTTGTTTTTATTTTATGGGTAAGGTTGGTCTGCCTGCTTGTATGTCTGTGCACCACGTGTAGTGACTGCAGAGGCCAGAAGACGGTGTCTGATCCTCTGGAACCAGAAATACCACTCTTGGGTGCTGTCATGTGGGTGCTGAGAACTGAACCCAGGTCCTCTACAAGAACAATTAACTACTCAGAGCTCTTAAACACTGAGCCATCTATTTCCCAGCTATGACGTCAGGCATATTCTCAAACTTAAGACCACCAGCAGCCATACCCAGCAGTTAGTTTACAATGAAGCCCAAGGATTACTAGTTTGAGACTTGGCTGGGCTACACAGTAAGACTCTGACAAGAACAAGAAAAAAGCAGTGGAGAGAAAAGGAGAGAGGGAGGGTGGAACTTGAGGTTTTAAGGTGACTAAGTGTGGTGGTGTTCTTGTTATTCCAGCTCCTCAGGAGTTTAAGACAGTTTGGGCACAGGAGTTCAAGACCAGCCTGAAACAGAATAAGACTCTATTTCCAAGAACAAACAAATAAACCAAAAAAAAAAAAAAAGGTTTAAAGGTTTAGAAATTTCCTTAAATTCAAACTATAAAGACATAGAAAAAAAAAAAAACCTAAGCCTAGGCCTTCTAGTTCCTATTTCAGTTTCCCAATATAGCACAGAGATATTTTGTGTCCAGTGACATTCAGGGTTCAGGAACTCATAGGCTGTGGGTAAAGAAGGGACTCCATATACCTTAGTTAAAGAAGATGTTTTTAATTATGTCTGTCCCATTTTCAGTGACTGTTTTGCCCTTCCCTGGATAAGTAATCTTCACTGTCACTGGGACTGACTTAAGAACCACCTAGCAGATACACCTTGGGCCATGGAGTGACTTCTTCAGTGTCATAAGTCTGACAATTCCTTGTGAAATGTTTTTTAAAAACCAAAATATCCTTCTTAATATTTTCTGAAAATGTTTTCATCAAATTCAGTATCCAGTATTCTAAGTGAAAGAAGCCAGTTACAAAAATACCCACATGCTAAATGGTTCTATTATATGAGTCCAACAAAGGCAAACTTAGAGTCAGAAAGTAAAGTAGTGGTTACTCAGGGCTGGGCGTGGCACTAAAGATATAAGGGGTGGGGAGTAACCAAAACTGTCAATGGTAATGGTTGCACATGCATTTGACTACACTGACTATTGAATTATAGGTTTTAAACAGTTTGATTGGTAGTATGTGAGTTTTATTTCAATAAACCTGTTCAAAAAAATCCTTATTTTTAAATCTCTTTTTTTTTTCCCAAGACAAATCTACGATTGGATGGTTGGGATCATGTGAGACTCAGGCCTGTTAATGGGAACTTCTGAGTACTTTGAGGGTTTTATTGTCTGTCTGTGTAACCCTGGCTGTCCTGAAACTAGCTCAGTAGACCAGGCCGGTCTCAAGCTCAGAGATCTACCTGCCTCTGCCTCCCAAGTGCTGGGATTAAGGCATATGCCACAACACCGGCCTTAAATCTCTTAAATAACATAATTTCTCTCTTTTTTTTTCTTTTTCTTTTTCTTTGATACAGCATCTTGCAATGTAGCCCAGGCTGGCCTTGGACACAAGAGCCTCTTGCCTCCACTAACTGAGTGCTGGGACCATAATTTCTCAATTATGGTGAACTCAAATTGTCAAGAACATTCAAAACAATACTTATTAAATTTAGAACAAGTTTAGTGTGACATTTGCTTCATCTTAGATGCTGCCCTGAGCTCTTTAGCAAAGCAATGAGAAATATTTAGAAGGATAATAATTATCATACTTTAAATATATAACTTATAAGCTGGACAAAAAAGTAAGATAATACCAACAAGACCATGAAATCACAGAGGAATCCAATCAAGTATGAACCATTTTACAATTAAAAATATATTGAGATTTCAGGTCAGGCGATGGTGGTTCATGCCTTTAATCTCAGCACTTAGGAGGCAAAGGCAGGCATATCTGTGTGAGTTCAAGACTGGTCTACACAGAGAAACCTCGTCTCAAAACTTGGGTAGCAAGGCAAGGTGTGTGTGTGTGTGTGTGTGTGTGTGTGTAATCCCAGTTAATTTAGGTGGCAGTGTACCTCCTCTACATTAAAGCACCATTACTTTGTGTCTCACTAAAAAAGGATACTGCTGTCAATTAACTGTTGTCACTGAGCAAGGCACATCCCACTTTCAGATATGTCCAAGTATGGATGAAAAGCACAGCTTAAAACAGGTAAGAGTTCACTAGTAAATAAACACCAAGAAGAGTCTCAAATTAACCCTGATGAGTTGGATGGGACTCTTATTATCCCTTACTGGATACAAGCTTTAAGTTGGGGAAGGTTTAAGTAACTCTGAGCAAGTCTAAAGGTACCAAAAACATGGCTTTGACATTTTTGTGTTCTGAAAATCTGTCTTTGTTTGGTATTTTCTATGCCTGCAAGATGAAAGAAACTTTAGCCTTGAAGAGTGACACTCGGGGGATCTGTCTTTAAGAAAGGCAACTGAGTAGCCAAGCTAATAAATAATGCCCTATTGGAAGCCTGCTAAACCCATGCATGTATGGGAACACTTACAAGAAAGTTGAGTTCTCCTTACGAGTGAGATTAATTTACTGCATTCTTGTGAGGCTTTGTTTTGTTTTATTTTGTTTTGTTTTTCATGACAGGGTTTCTCTGTGTAACAACCTTGGCTGTCCTGGACTTGCTTTGTAGACCAGGTTGGACTCAACTCCTGTGAGTTATTTACATGCTCAGGTGATTGATTGTTCAAGAAATTAAAATATTTAAGAAGAAAGTCAAATAAATTATAGTGATTATGCTTGAAATGTTGAAGTAATTTAGTTGGCTGAGTTTTTAATGCACATTTAAAGGAAGAGTTAGCCAGGTGCAGTGGCGCACACCTGCAATGCCAGCACTCAGGAGGCAGAGGAAGGCAAATCTCTGTGAGTTGGAGGCCAGCCTGCTCTACAAGGAGAGTCCAGGACAGCCAAGGCTACACAGAGAAACCTTGTCTCCAAAAACCAAAATAGGTAGACAGGTAGAGGAAGAGTTCTGCAATGACCACAGCAAACAAAATCCTGTTCCAAAAGGAAACTTCTGGAATCTTTTCTGAAAATAAAACCCTCAAAGTACTCAAAAAGCACCTAGTAGCAGGCCTGAGTATCACATGATCTCAACCATCCAATCAGAGTATTTGCCTAGCATTTCCAAATGGGTGCTGGGGCAGGAGGAGTGGGGGGGGGGTGTAGGTGAGTTGCGGGGTTATCAGTGAAGGGAAGGGAAGATCTTAGAGTCAAAGGTTGTGTGATCTACCCGAGGCCTTGTCTTGGAAGAGTACAGCTTACAGAGCAAATCTGATGGGCTGAGAGAGACACAGGTAAAACTCAGGAAAGGGAAAACAGAACACGGCACCTTCAAACCCTGGTGCCAGCTACCCTGACGTTAGGTCATACTTGCCCTCTCACATAAATTCTGCATTTAGGGAAAACTGTAACATCTTTCCAGGCAAGAATGGCAAATCTAATAGAACTAGGAAGTTCTTCCAGGATCTAGACGGATCTATTTAGAAACAGAAAGAGGTAGAACGGACAATGAATACTTTCAGAGCAGAATAACCCTCACCTCAGCCTGTGAACCCCACTCTTATGTCAGCCTGCCAAGAAAGACAAAATGGAAACCTGGGATGTTATTAAAATTATGTAAGCCGCCAAATTCCTTATCATTAAAACTGAAATGGCAGGGCAGTGGTGGCGCACACCTTTAATCCCAGCCCTTGGGAGGCAGAGGCAGGTGGATCTTGAGTTTGAGGTCAGCCTGGCCTACAGACTCAGTTCACACAGAGAAACCCTGTGTCAAACACAAAACAAAACACACTGAAATACCAGCCATAATTCCTTGGCTTTGCTGTAAGAAGCAAATGATGGGCAGGATACTCTACCGCTACAAAGCATGGCTAAAGCAAAGGGCCTCAGTTACGATGTCAAGGAAACTGTGACCCAAACCTTTCCCCAAAGCGACAGTAACCTGCACAGGCTAACACTGGCCTAAGGACAGACATACAGATCCATGGAACAGAACCGAGAGACCGAAAATGAACACACTTAAAGTCAACTACTTCTCAACAACAGTGCTAAATGGGGAATGCCTTCTTCAACAAACAGCACAGTGACCTGCTCACACACCATGTGCAGAAGAAGGGAGATGGAGCTTTCTTCCCGTCATGCACTGGAATTCACTCACAAGGCACCTGAGTTACACTCGGGTACAGACTTACTCTCTAAGTGGTGTGCGGTGGCGCATACCTGTAATCTCGGCACTTAAGAGACTGAGAGAGGACGGTTGAGGGTAAAAGGCTTAGGTGACATAGTAGAACTTGTTTCAAAAAACTAATTCATAAGCCTAAACGTAGACCTAGAGAGACAGCTTCGCTGTGAAGAGAACTTGCTGTTTTTGCAGTGGATCAGAATTCAGTTCCTGGCACCTGTATCAGGTGGCTTACACCTGAACTCCAGTCACGGGGCATTGGCTGCCTTATTTCGGCCTCTGCAGGCACCAAGCACACAGGTAGTATACAGACATGCATATAGGCACTAGCACAGACACATAAAATGAAAATTAAATAAATAGTTATTTTTGTTGTTGTTTTGTTTTGTTTTTTGATACAGGGTTTCTCTGTGTAGCCTTGGCTGTCCTGGACTCGCTTTGTAGACCAGGCTGGCCTCGAACCCACAGCAATCCGCCTGCCTCTGCCTCCCGAGTGCTGGGATTAAAGGCGTGCACCACCACGCCCGGCTAATACATCTTTATTTTAAAAGACTTAAATGTAACAACTGAAGTATAAAAAAAATCCTAAACAAAAGCATAGAAGATATCTTCAAAATCTTTAGTTGAGCAACAGTTCCTTGTCTACAATCCTAAAGTATAAGATAGGAACAAGAACAACCAAAAAGAGATAAATAGAGGCTATGAAAACCACCCCTACATTAGCCCGGCATGGGGGCACATGCCAGGACAGCCAAGGCTAACACAAAGAGACCCTGTCTCAAAAAACTAAAAAAAGAAAAAAGAAAAAGAAAAAGAAAGAAAGAAAAAGTAAAAGAAAAAGAAAGAAAGAAAGAAAGAAAGAAAGAAAGAAAGAAAGAAACTGTCCCCCTACTTGCTACTGTCTTTGATACTGAAAGGTACTCTATACACTACCAAAGGAGAAATATAAATAGTAGCCCAGCCACAAACTCTTTGATCTAAAATGGTGTTCTGCCTACAAGCTATGCTAGTGCAATGGTGACACAAAGCTTCTGGGAGTAACCAACCAATACCTCTGTCTGAGTTGGGGGGGGGGCGGCGTCTGTTGCCATGGAGAGACACCATGACCACAGCAAATCTTCAAAAGGAGAGCATTTAAATTGAAACTGGCTTATAGTTTCAGAGGTTTAGTCCATTGTCATCATGGCAGGAATCATGGCGGCACACAGGCAGACATGGTGCTGGAGAGGGAGCAGAGAGTTCTACATTTGGATTGGAAGGCAGCAGGAAGAGAGAGTCTCTCTCTCTCTCTCTCTCTCTCTCTCTCTCTCTCTCTCTCTCTCTCTCTCCTTCCCTCCCTCCCTCCCTCTCTCTTTCCCTCCCTCTTTTTCTCTCTGAAACCCTAAAGCCCACCCAAAATGACAAACCTCCAAAAGGCCACACCTACTCCAACACCTCCCAAAAGTGCTACTGCCTATGAGCCTATGGGGCCATTTTCATTCAAACCACCACAATCAATTTTGACTTAAGGTCAATTCCACAAGGTGGAACCCATACTCAATACCAGAGACTAGACAGCCCAGTGACCTAGGGTTAAACCAAATGCCACTATTGTTTTGAAAAAAAAAGTAGCAATAAAATGACTCTTAATGACATTCTGCTATGCTCATAGATCAGGGCCTTATTCAGCCTTCATCAGAGAAATGTCCTTCTGCAGCAGATGGGAACAAATACAGAGGCCCCCA
Source organism: Acomys minous (assembly GCF_964271855.1). Classification (NCBI taxonomy): domain Eukaryota; kingdom Metazoa; phylum Chordata; class Mammalia; order Rodentia; family Muridae; genus Acomys; species Acomys minous. The sequence continues at coordinate 35,749,969 of NC_140484.1, read as the reverse complement.
GCCAGACATCATACAGACAGTGAGAGACCTTGGAACACGAAGCCATAAAAGGAATGTCTCCATCAAATCCCTCTCCTTGGGTCCAGGCAACTAGGCAGAAAAGTATAAGAGCCAGAGGGGATGGAAGACAGGAAGGACTGACACACATACGAACTTACAGAGATTGAGGCAGCATACACAGGGCCTGCATGGGTCTGCACCACTTGGGGTCCTAGAGCTGAAGGGAGAAGTGGACATATGACCGCACCCGTAAGCCAGAAGCCATCTCCAACTGATGGCCTCTTGCAAAGGAAAGTGTAGTTTTCTCCAAGAAAGTCTCACTTGGAAAGCAAACTACTCTTAAAGGAGGCTGCATGCCCAGCAGTAGATGGCCAATAGAAAACTAACTCAAGGGCATCTTTGGAGGTTCCTGTTTTATTTGTCAGGACTTTTCCTTTTTGAAGAAATTATATCTTATTTTTTATTTATGTATTCATATTTTCTTCTCTCTTTTTACCCTACAGGTCTTTTGCACATACATCATGGCTTCCAGTTTAGTGTTTTTATGGGATTCTTGAGTGTGCAAATGAGTGGATGCTCTTGGGCTCTTTTCCTTCTGTTTGTTTGTTTTGTCCTATTCCAGTGTGTTAGTTTTTGTTTTGTTATATTATTATCCCTTAAAAGCCTGTTTGTTTTTTCCTAAGATTTATTTATTTATTTTACGTACACAAGTGCTCTGCCTGCATGTACACCTGCAGGCCAGAAGAGGGCATCAGATCGTATTATAGATGGTTGTGAGCCACCATGGAGTTGCTGGAAATTGAACTCAGGACCTCTGGAAGAGCAGCCTCTTAACTGCTAAACCATCTCTCCATCTGCCTGTTTGTTTTCTAATGAGAGAGAGAGAGAGAGAGAGAGAGAGAGAGAGAGAGAGAGAGAGAGGAGGCGGATCCAGATTGGACAGGAGGTGAGGGGAATAGTAACAGCATATATTATGTGAGAAAAAAAAAAGTCTATTTCCAATGAAAGAATAAAAGAATGCTATAAAGATTGTGAAGACAATCTCAAAATGGGAGAAATTTCCATAAACTATGTATCTGATAAGAGACTTTATGCTAAAGAATTTTATGAGTTAACTAGTTAAAGGTAAGTAACTCAGTTTAAAAATGGGCGAAAAACCTACTTCACATGGCCAACAAGCACATGAAAAGATAGATGATCAATGTCCTCAGCCATTAGGAGAAAAAAACACGTTAGCACTTCACAATCAGCTGGACGATGAAACAAATATGATAGAAATAGCAAGCGTTAGAGAGGATGGGACAAAGTTGTGGCTGCGGGATAGAAAATGGAGTGGCCATTTTAGAGAACAGCTAGGCAGTTACTTAAGATATTTAACATCTGACCCAAAGTGACTATATGACCTAGAAACCTCACTGCTGGTTCTATGCCAAATGTAAATGAAAATTTTATGTCTAAAAAATTTCTGTCGATAAAGTTCATGTGCAAATATTCATAGCAGCACTATTCATAATAGACAAAAACAAAAAATAACTCATATGCTTTCTTCCTATCCACAGATAAAAAGGTAAATGTGGATGGAATATATCCATATAAAGGAGTTTTATTCAGCCATGAAACACATGAGACATTGACATGTGCTTCTACACGGATGCACTTCCAGAATATTATGCTAAGTGAGAGAAGCCAGACACAAAGAACGCACACTATAGTTCCCTATTTAAGTGACATTTCTAGACCAGGCAAACCTTATAGAGGCAGAAAGCTTAATGGCTGGCTGAGGCTGGAAGGGTAAAAATGGAGCGAGGGGTGGGTGTGGGTTGTTCCTAGAAACATGTATGTGGTTCTCTGAGGGGTGATGGTGAGGTCCTGAAATTACACTATTGTAACCGTTCCCCAACTCTGTGACTCCGTGGCAAGCCACGGACACCCACTTTAAATGGATAAATGATGTGGCATGGGAGTTATACTTCAGTAAGGCTGCTCTAAAACACCTAAGAGTCATACTTCCTCTTGGATTCCATGTTCCACTCCCAGGAACACCACAGCTCCCGAAGCAAACCCTCTCCAGACAAGCTTCGGCATGTGAAGCAAGCTCTTCTCCCTTAAGGATTGCAGGGCTCAGAATGAGGAGACGACTGAGAAAGAGCTGACAAGCAAGTCAATGTCCTGCATCTTATCTCGGAGTATCAGCTAACATCCTGCCTTCTTCACAACCAAACTAGCGCTTGCAGCCGAATTCATTTCTCCCTGACAGCTGGGAGTGCGCGCACAAACAGCTGTTGACAGAGGCCTAACCTCCGTCCAGTCTTCTGATGGCCAGAGCTCAGCCTTCATGTCTTCACTCAACTGAGGAGACCCAGCTTATAGGGCCCAGACACTGCCACAGTAGGAAAGCGGGCCAGCAAGGTCAGCATGGCGAGAAGGGAGACTGAGGAAGCTGTCAGTCTCGACCACGCAGCTTGCAGATGAAACCATACCCTCGACCCGCAGCTCTTTGGACAGTCCCGCCCGCTGACGCACTATCTCAGCTGGTCATTAACATTCTTCTTGTATTTATTTTGGGCAGATACCGTCCTCTCAGTGCAAAGCCCCAAAGTCACAGTTCCTCAAGAGATTAAAAATAGAATTATCTTGAGATTCTGCAATTCCAGAGGAACTGAATGCAAAGGTCTCCAGAGGATCCTCACCCACTGTCTTGGCAGAAGCCTTTTCATAGTAGCCTAGAAATGGAAGCCACCAGGTGCCTGTGAGTGGATGGAAATCGGGAAACTAGTGGAGTATCTTTAAGGCAAAGATCTGAAATCCAAAATGTTCCAAAACTGCAATATTGAGTTGCTGACGTGACTGTTTAAAGTATTATTTAAGAATTACCATTAGAGTTGGATGTGATGTAATCCCAGCACTTGGGGAGGCAGAGGCAGGGGGAGCTCTGTGAATTGGAGGGCAATCTGGTTTACAAAGGGAGTCCAGGACAGCCAAGGCTGTACAGAGAAACCCTGTCTCAGAAAAAAAAATTACCATTAGGCTATGTGAAGTACACAGGAGGCACGAGTGAGTCTCTGTTTAGACGTGGGCCCCGCCCACAGGATATCTCACTATTCCTATGCAGATATTCCAAAAGTCACAAAACCCCCGAGATCTGAAAAGCCTCTGGTTCTAAGCATTGAGGATGATTCAAGCGGTGTCTACACACAATGGAGTATTACTTATCACTGAGAACAGAAACTTCTTTCATCTGTGAACACTATATGAATGTGTGGAAACACATTGAAATATATCAGCTTATGCAGTTAATACAAAGCTAAAAAGTTAGAAGCAGGGATTAGAGACACTTGCAACAACATAGAAAAAAACAACCTTAGTGTTAAGTGAAATAAGCCACTCACAAGAAAGACAAATGCTGTGTGATCCCACTTACCACTTACGCCTCACGTAGACAAGTTGAGACACAAAGTCCTGAGACTCGGACATAAGAACATGGGAGGTTGGGGATGAATAGGTTTGGACTTTTGAGCTTTGCAAAGTGACAGTTCTGAGGCCTCGGTGTGCAGTCAAATAAATGCTTCAAAGACTGCTGAACTGCACACGTGAGATGGCTATGTGCTAGCATTCATGTTATATTTTACTACAATAGGTTTTTTGTTTGTTTATTTAGAGACAGAGTCTCGCCATGTACCCTTCACTGCCCAAGAACTCACTATGCAGACCTGGCTGGCTTGGAACTCACTGATATCTGCCTGCTTCTGCCTTCCCAGTGCTGGGCTTAAAGGCGTGTGTCATCAGGCCAAGGTAATGAATTCTTAAGCACAATTTCAGAGTGAGAGAGAGAGAGAGAGAGAGAGAGAGAGAGAGAGAGAGAGAGAGAGAGAGAGAAAGAGAGAGAGAGAGAGAGAGAAACACATATCCCTTTTCATCTCTCTCCCTTTCTCCCAGTTCTCTCCCCGAAGCCATATTGTTCTTTTTAAAAGCTTCTCACAAGGTCATCTTTCTTCTCTGTACCACACTGTGTCATGGGAACACCATGGGTCTGCCCAGCTACCTTCCTACAGACAGGAATCACTATGGGATGCAATTTGAACACTACAACATCTCTTTGCAGCTGCTGCTGTAAAACCCAGGGAGTGAATCCCATCACCTTCATCCTGCCTGACAGGAGTCCTGATGCTGGAGAGTCCCTCTGTCTGGGTCCCTGAACATTTCCAGGTCCTCTCCAGAGAGGACCTTCCATTCCAGACCTGCAAGCCAGAGACTCTACATCTGACTTCTAGATGGCCTTCTGTCCCAAAATTTATAGACAAATGGATTGAACTAGAAATGATCATAATGAGTGAGTTAACCCAGAAGCAGAAAGACTCAAATGGTATATACTCACTTATATCTGCACACTAGCCCAAGGGGCATGTCCCAGGAAAGTCTTCACTTACCAGGAAACTGGGACAGAGGGGAGGACATCCTATTGGGACTCTAGATGAGAGAAGCATGGGAGAATGGCAAAGTAGAAGGATCCAGAGGGTCCTAGAAACCTACAAGAAGAACATTACGATAGGTAGATTTGGGCCAAGGGGTCCTACTCAAACTATGGAACTAGCCAAGGACAATACACGCAGTAAACTTTAAACCCCTACCCAGATCTAGCCAATGGACAGGACATTTGTGGGGAGCCAAGACCATAGCCAGCAAGCATCTCGGACGTTGGCATAATACATTGAACGGACCTGGGGCAGGCTGCCTTGTAACCTCTTCCCCTCCCTCAAGGTACTCTTCAGCTGTTTTCAGTATTCCCGAAATTACAGAGGCCTTCAGAGGATGAGCGAAACAAAGTCTATAGATAACACCTTGTGGTTCCAGATGCCTAACAATTCCACCCAGCCCCAGAACCACAGGGGCCCTCGCCCTGCCAAACTTCCTAACTTCCTGATATCTTGCGAAAACCGCCTTCCTGGATCACCCCACTCAGCCTCCTGCTTCAATGGTATATAATTGCCTGTGAGAAAATAAAATTTTGTCAGCTTGATCAGACTCCTTGACTTGCTGTCCGTTCTTCGCGTCTCTTGTCCCCCATTCTCTCCCTAGGGGTCCGAGGGTCCCAGTTAATTGTCCAGCGGGTCCAGACAGACATTCTCCACAGTTGAGTGGAGATTGGGGTCTGACTTTCACACGTACTCTGATACCTCATATTTGACCACGTCCCCTGGATGGGGAGACCTGGTGGCACTCAGAGGAAGGATAGCAGGCTACCAAGAAGACACTTGATACCCTATGAGCATATACAGGGGGAGAAAGTGCCCCTCAGTCACAGTCATAGGGGAGGGGAGTAAGGGGAAAATGGGAGAGAGGGAGGAATGGGAGGATACAAGGGATGGGATAACCATTGAGATGTAATATGAATAAATTAATAAATTTTTTTTAAAAGACCAAAAGAATGTCACCAGTGCTCAGCTCCTGTGGGAATGACGCATACTGACAAATGAACAAGCTTCTGTTGAGTGGCCCACAGCATGGAGGAGGAGTCTGGTGGAACGGCAATCTGAAGAGTTGACTGTCCCTGCCACTAGCTGCCCATGTGACCTTAAGTAGAGCAATGCTTCAAATTCCTCAGCAGTAAAATGAGGTGCCTGGGTCGGTCTCACAGGATCCCACCAATGACCAATGAAAAGTTGAGGCTGTCCACGCTGCTCATGTCCCAACACAAATATCCCTTCTCTAGAAGTTGCAGGGGACAATGTCTGATGCTGGCTTCATTGTAAACACTGTTCTCCTTGCCCCCAAAGTCTCTCAACAGCTGCATTCATCTCAATTGTTTCTATGACATTTTACTACTAAATGGGTACCCTCTAATAACAAATACATCCATTCGTCATTCTGTGGGCTAGGTGGCTGAATGAAGGCATCATTGGGGCCTTGCTCCTTCTAGGGCTCTAGGGGAGAAAAGCTTTCTTGCCTCACCAGCTTCCAGTAGCTCTAGGTGTTCCTCTCCTGTGGCTATATTACCCTGATCTCTACATCTGTGTCCCCATGGCTTCTCTGCGTGCCTGTGTTGTTTCTCCTTCCAGCTCTTCAAAGGAAACTTGTAGTTAGGTTTCTGGTCTACCCAGAATCCTACGTTGATCCATTTCATCTCCAACTAAAGCTGCAAAGATCCTTCTCCAATAAGGTCACATTCCCAGTCCCAGGTATCATGGTATGGCCACATATTTGGGGAAACATCATATAACACACTATAGCATGTGTGAGAATTATCAAGAAAACCTGCAAAATGCAGCACATAGTTTGGGTGTATGTTACACATGTCACTGATATGGTACATAAAGAAGACGGAACATAAGCCATTACCAGCTGTTGCATTATAGATCACCTGGAAAGAATCTCAGAGCTAACAAGTTAAGCAGGAGCTCTTTTCTTGTATATGTGCTAATGTGCTTGATTTTATTTTGCTCCCACTCCTGCTGCCCTGGGAACAAGATGAGCATATATAATCTTTCCTGTGCCTGGCTCTTCTTGAATGCAGACTGTCTGCCAAAGGGAAGTAAGTATTCAAGTGCTATTTTCTGAAAGCAAACTGGAGAGCAATCACCTCATCTTTTCAAGAAGCCATTGTGTTTGTTTTTTCCATTCCAAAAATACCACAGTAGGTTTGAGAGACAGTTGTATGGCAAGGAACCAGGAAGTGGAATGCAAAGCCCTTGTGTTTCTTCTGGAAGGCTCTTGAGCACTTAAGTAGTTACATTCCAATGCCATGGGGGAGCTGAAGAGGTGTAAGTTAGCCAAATGAGGAGAGTGACAGACAATCTAAGACCATGAGACCCTGGAAAGTTAGTGTGCCCTGCAGGAGGGGTGGCCATCTCTGAAGTCTAGGTGCTCCAAAGTATAATTTTTAGTGAGAATTCTGGAATTTTGGATTCTTTAAAACACACAAAGATATTATAATAATAATGTTTTTGTTTTAATCCCAGGTCTGGGGATTTGGGGCTGCTTCAAAGGAGCTCACACTGATTTGCCACCATGCTCTACCAAGGGTGTGACTTTACCAGCTGCAGATTGTTTCTGTGATTGTGTGATGTTTGGAATTCTGGGGTCTTTTTAAGGGGCAGGTAAATGCTAGGTCCCTGAGAAAGCAGTTCGTTGTTGGTTGGTTGTTGCTTGTTGTTGGTTGCTGTTTGTTAAGTCATTGTACACAAAGAAGAAGAGGAAGAGAAGGAGGAGAAGAAATTAGATATCCTGATGGTGAAGATCGAACTCTCCTCAGGCACTCGACACCCCTACTCAGCAGGAAATAGTCTAAGGATAAGGTAGCCCCCTTCCCAACCCCTGACTTTATTCAGGGATCCCTTTCCTTTCCTCTCTACCCTTTCTCTTTTATCTAGTTTTAGAGGGTTGAAGTGGAAGGAGAAGGGTAGAAGGAAGACGAACCCACAAAGTTGTAAAAGACAAGCGACAACTACCTGGACACCATCTTGTTTGGCTTCGTGGCCTCCAAGGGCCAGCAGGATGAAGTGCAGCCTAACATTGCTACTTTGCCCGGTGGACAGTATGCAGACGCTTAAGTTTTGTTCTTTTTCCCACTATAGGTTTTCTCCCCCATTGAAAATGGATCATGCATGCATCCCCTCCCCTCCCCACACACCTCAAGCTCAAGAAGGGAGAGGAAGACATTCATAGTAGCCCACATCTTTAATCCTAGCACTCAGGAGGCAGAGGCGGAGGCGGAGGCGGAGGCGGAGGCAGAGGAAGGCAGCTTTGTATGAGTTGGAGGCCAACTTGGTGTACGTAGAGAGGCCAGCCAGAGCTGCACAGTAAGATCCTGTCTTCAAAAAGGTGGGGGGTAGGGAATGCAACATAGAGAACATGGGAAAATAACCACAATGTGGATCACAAACCAGAACCAGAACCACACCCACACCCCGGGTGTGGGGGAGGGGCACTGCAGCTGTGGAGTCTTAACTGGACAGCAAATACCAAGATACCTGAAGAAACTACACTTAAATATCAGAAGTCTTTTCTGTGTGTGTGTGTGTGTGTGTGTGTGTGTGTGTGTGTGTGTGTGTGTGGTGGTGGTGGTTTTGTTTTTGTTTTTGTTTTTGTTTTTGTTTTTGTTTGAGACAGGGTATTGCTAAGTAGCCTTGGCTGGCCTGAACTCACTTTGTAGACCAGGCTAACCTAAAATTCCTAGAGATCTGCCTGCCTCTGCCTCTTGAGGCACAGAATTAAAGTCATGTACTATCATACCTGGCAAAAGTAAATTCTTTACTCAAGCAAGTGGATCAGCTTTGTAAAAGTTTAAATATAGATATTTTTAATGTCCCAAACTTTTCACTTACTTAAGCAAATGTTTGGGTTTTTTGTTTGTTTGTTTGTTTAATCAGTGATTTTGTGAAAGAAGTCACCACAATAAAATGTCTATATAATGAGTCCAGGAATAAAGCTGAATAAAATTGCCCATAGACTCATTTGTACAATGTTCTCCTGACTGACCAGACAAAGGGCATGGGGTGGGTTCCTATATGCAAGCCACACACAGTGCGGGCAGGAGGGCAGAGTTGCCATTGGCCTGTGAGAAGCTGGCTGCCTACTCCAAGAACAGCCAAAAGCTCCCTTTGAGGAAAAAAAAAAAAAAAGACCTTGCGGCTAAGGATGGTGCCCCATGCCTGTAATCTGTAATGTCAGCATTCAGGAGGCTGAGGCAGGAGAATCTGAGTTCCAGGCAAGAATAGGTTGGACAGCAAGAGTCTACCAAAAACGAAAGGAAGAGGAGATGGAGACACAGTTCAGCTGATAAGAGCACACGCCACTCCAGAGGATCCACGTTCGAGTCCCAGCAGCCACATGGTGGCTAACAGGTGTCTGTAACTCTAATTCCCATTCCTGGCCTCCAAGGACACCAGGCACACATGTGGTACACAGACATAACGTGCAGGTGACACATTCATACAAATGGATTTGTACACATAAAGAAAGGGAGAGAAAGGAGGAAGTAAAACAACAAAGAAAGGAAAGGCAAACAGAAGGAGAAGAGAAAAAAAGAGAAAAGAAACAGTTACAGCAAATATAGTTTTATAAGTCTTAACCAGCTTTGTGAGTCTAGAATTAAAAAAAAAAAAAAGAATGGTTCGTTTACTGGTTAATAAGAGTGTGTTATAAGCTAGGTGTGGTGGCACATGTATTTTATCCCAGCAAGGGAGGTAGAGGCAGGCACATCTCTGTGAGTTTCAGGACAACCAGGGCTGCATAAGGAAACCCGTGTTACAGTCGGCTGTACATCAGCATAGGCTACAGCCCACCATGGACAGAGCTTCTAGACAGCTTCGCTCCACATGCAACTCAGTACAAGTTAGGGCTCCTCCGGTCAGGGATACAACACCAGGATCTTTTCAGGATGCCCTGCCATGGGTGTACCTGGCACCCAGAGAACATTTTGCTTCAGGACTGCTCCAGAATAAAGAATTCATACCCCTCCAATACACAGCCCACCTCGGAACACAGGAGCTGGACCATTGTTGTAGAAAACATGCAGGGTAAAATAATGCCCTCCATGAACAACTTCTTAAACAGTTACTTTTATGAACAGTTACTGACCTAGCATTAAGTCAAATTAACACCAACACACACACACACACACACACACACACACACACACACACACACACACACACACACCACACGGGGGGCGGGATTTGAACTTCCCACAGAAATATTTTTTAAGCCAGTGGAGTCTTCAGGAGGAACAACCACCAGCATCCTCTGTGTTTACATTATGGCTTTAAGTTTAGAATTTTTATGGGATTCCTGAGTGTGCAGAGAGTGGGATTCTGATTCTTATGTCTTCTCTTGGCTCTTTTCCTTCTGTTTGTCCTACCCACCTCTAATGTGTTAGTTTTTATTTTTTTTCTTATTATATTTTATTATTATCCCTGAAAAGCCTGTTTGGTTTCTAATGAGAGACAGAAAGGGAGTGAGTGGATCCTGATGGGATGGAGGGGCGGAAGGGGAACTGGGAGGAGTAGAGGGAGGGGAAACAATAATCAGATTATATTGTGTGAGGAAAAAAATCTGTTTTCAATAAAAGGAGGGGGAAAAGAAAATACTCTGCAGCTCACTGGATGGACTAGACCACACTGCCTTGGAGTTGAGTCTGGGTCTCTAAAAGCTACATGTCTAGAATGCTTTCCTCCAGCCGCTTCCAGGGAGTGCCCTGTCACGTGGCTTCTAGGTTACTCCTTAGTGCTACAGGTAGGAGGAGCCTAGACACTGCCCACTGTTTTACTGAAAGAATGACTTTGAGGATTCTGTCCCTTATATCACACAAAGACCTCCTGGAGTAATAGGAATTTCCAGAGACTCTGATTCCTTTGGACTTATTTTGACCTCAATGATTGCAATCAATGCTGTTGCTCACTTTGTTTTGACTGCCTGGAAGCAAGAAACACAGGGCCCCATGGCATTTGTTGTGTGCACCCAGGTCACCCCTGATCGCATCACACTCTCCTACACTGGACTTTCTTTACTCTGATGGCATCATATTTTTTTTTTAACTCTCCCCACCTCTGCCCTTTTGACTGTACTTAAAGGCTAAAAAGCTTGGTAAGCAGCTCAGATGGAGAAACAGCAACTTGTTTTAGAACACTTTTATCCCATTTTTGCTGTTGTTGTTTCTATGCCTGCCGTCCCTTGTCTTTAAATGGCTGTGTTTACAAACTAACATCTGCTGTGTTGAGTGAAGAATGTGTTTCTAAATGACCAGTGATATTTTTAACCTCTGATGGATTTATTCCCACTCGTGGACTTCTTCCAAGTGATGTGTCATAAAGAGCTTCTCCTGAGCTCTGTGAGAGCACCCTCAGAGAACTTCCCAGGCAAAAACAGACTTGGGTGTTTCTGGGTGCACAGAGAAATCTGTGCAGCCGTGAAGGTCACGTGGCCCAGTGGAATATGTCAGGGGTCTGAAGGAAAGTGTGTGAAGGGCTATCTGTTTCTTCTTCTTCTTCTTCTTCTTCTTCTTCTTCTTCTTCTTCTTCTTCTTTTCCTCCTCCTCCTCTTCCTCTTCCTCCTCCTCTTTCTCCTTCTCCTTCTTCTCCTTCTTCATTTTCTTTTCTCCTTCTCCTCTCTTTCTCCTCCTCCTCCTTTTCCTCCTCCTCCTCCTTCTTCTTGGTCTCAGGCTTCTCAGAGAAAAAAGAGGACAATGTCCAGAATGGTGTGAGTGGAGGAAGGCAGGAAACACAGGAGAACTACCTGTGGCACCACAGGACTACACAGAGATGGGGAAGGGCCAGTCTGTGTGTTATGGTTTGAATATGAAGTGTCACCCTCTGTCCTTGTTTGTTTTCATTTCTGTGATAAACATTATGAGCAAAAGCAGCTTGGAGAGGAAAGAGTTTAACTTCAATTTACAGGTTACAACTCATTGAGAGAAGCCAATGTAAGACCTCAACTAGGAACCTAGGAACAAATTGAAGCTGAAACCACAGAGGAATGCTGCTTACTGGCTTGCCTTTAATTACCTTTCTTAGACATCCCAGGCCCTCTGCCTAGGAATGGTGCTGCCCAGTGTGGAGCCTCCTACATCAATTAGCAAGGAAGAAAATGCTCCACAGACATCCCCTCAAGGCCAATCTGAACTGGGCAATTCCTCAACTGAGGGTTCCTTCTTCCAGAGTGACTCTAGTTTGTGTCAAGCTGTGACAGTAAAATTTAACAAGGGCCAAAATAAAAATGGACTCACGTTTGGCAGATGCCCTGTCTCTTTGCTTCCTGGCAGCCTTGAGGGAGCAGCAGCTCTGTTCTCGCTCATATGCTCACCACAAGGATGCTCCTCTGTAGCGTCCTGAATAGAGCCACTGTACTGTGGGCTGAAGCTTATGAAACCTGGAGCTGTATGGCTTCCTCTTTTTAAATTCTTCCTTTTAGGCAACAGAAACAAAATGTTTCTTGGTTCTGCCTATGAGCCTGGGTGAGTGTCCTCAGCTACTGTCTTAAAGACCCAAGGCCAAGGGAGGGGGCTACAATCGGGATGTAAAGTGAATAAATTTAAAAACAAACAAACAAAAAAGGCCTGGAAAGAAAAACCCAGGGCCTTGGAGTAAGGAAAGTGGGCCGGGGAGAGACCCAGCTTAGGGAAATGACAGTCCCACCTGAAGATCTGGATGCAGATTGTGGTCCTTCATGACCGTGGCTTTCACCACATGCTCAGTTTTCTCCTCTTCTTGTCCCTCCCATATAATTTTTTTAAGCTAGGCATAGGAAGCAATTTTATTGTAGTACACTATAGTATCATAAAGTTATGCCGCTGATCTGTTGGTGGATAATTCCGTTGTTTTGATCCTTACGGTACTGTGAATCACGGGTTTCAGAAGATAGGCACAGGGCCTCGGGAGACGCTCAGCAGTTAAAGCACGTGTTGCTCCCATAAAACGCCAGAGTTCAGTTCTCTCCAGTTCCAGGGGATCCAACACTGTCTTCTGACCTCTGTAGGCACCAGGCACACACATGGTACACACACATATGGGCAGGAAAACACTCATACACATACAAATAAATAAAACCTTTTTAAATTAAAGTGTACACATATCTGAAGGTGTGGTGTGTGTATATTTCTATACACACATATACAGACTTGCTAGGCCTTACACAGATCTTTTATTTGTTTGTGTTTTATTTTGTTTGAGACAAGGTCTCACTATATAGCCCTACTGTTCTGGACCTCACTATGTAGACCAGGCTGGCCTTGAACTCACAGAGACCTATCTGCTTCTGCTTCTGCCTCCCAAGTGTTGGGATTAAAGGTATGTGCCACCACCTCCGGCTCTCTTAGACAAACTTTTTTTTTAATTAAAATCTCTTTTCTAAGGCTGCAAAAATGGTTCTTGCAAAGGACCCACTCACATCTAGTTCCCAGCAATCACTTAGAGGCTGCATGTACTAAAATTTCAGGGAATCCATCGTCCACTTCTGGCTTTGAAAGGCACTGCATGCACATGCTGCACAGACAAGCAGGCAAAAACACTCATACATATAAAAATGACTCAAAATTTTAAATAAAATGTTTGAAATTCTTCTTCATAAGACTGTTTTACCTAACTTGGCATGGCAGCACATGCCTGTAATAACAGCACTCTGGGAGGCAGAGGCAGGCAGATTTCTATGAGTTTGAGGTCAGCCTGGTATACAAAGCAAGTCCAGGACAGCCAAGGCTACACAGAGAAACCCTGTCTCAAAAAACAAAACAAAACAAAAAATAATGTTTTACACTACAGAGAGAAACCCTGCCTAAAAAACAAAACAAAACAGAAAAAGAGAGAATGTTTATACACCCACAAAAGCAGATAAAATAGTTACATAAGCACCTACATCTGCACATCTGCACATCTGCCATGGCATACTTGTTACATCTGTATTCTGCTTCCTCTCACTTTAAGGCTGCAAACTACATCATCTCATTCTTGTAGTTCAGAGTGTACAACAGAAATGATTGGAGCATTTATTAGGGAGTAACATACATTGTGAGTGCCTAACTACCAAACACTAATGTGGGTTATTACTCACTGAATAACCAATAGTCAATGTGGCAGCCTTTCAAAAAACATGCTATATTACAAAACACACACACAAAAAAAACCTGAAGCAATCACCATGTGTCCACATCTAACCTTACCAACTGAGTACCCAAAATGATAAATACATCAAAAAATGTGGACAATGGAGGTAGGGAAAGATGGCTTAGCTACTGACATATGGAAGACCTGAGCTTGATATGGAGACCTGATGTTTAAAGCCTAGTATGGTGGGTGGCACACACCTGCCATCACAGCACTGACCAGGCACACACCTGCCATCACAGCACTGACCAGGCACACACCTGCCATCACAACACTGACCAGGCACACACCTGCCATCACAGCACTGACCAGGCACACACCTGCCATCACAGCACTGACCAGGCACACACCTGCCATCACAGCACTGACCAGGCACACACCTGCCATCACAGCACTGACCAGGCACACACCTGCCATCACAGCACTGACCAGGCACACACCTGCCATCACAGCACTGACCAGGCACTCACCTGCCATCACAGCACTGACCAGGCACACACCTGCCATCACAGCACTGACCAGGCACACACCTGCCATCACAGCACTAACAAGGCACACACCTGCCATCACAGCACTAACCAAATGAGGTAAAGACAGGAGGCTTCCTGAGGCTTCCTGGCCAGCCAGGCCAGCCAGATTGGTAACTCCAGGCTCATTGAGAAACCCTGTCTCAAAAAATACAGTGGATGGCAATTGAGAAAGGCACTCAAGGTCAGACACACACACACACACACACACACACACACACACAGAGAGAGAGAGAGAGAGAGAGAGAGAGAGAGAGAGAGAGAGAGAGAGAGAGAGAGAGAGAATTTAAAGTGGACAGCAGATGACCCCAGTGGCATTCTGATACTCCCAATGTGCTAGAGAGGACAGAAAGTGGAGCAGAAGAAGGGGACACCTGTCCTTTCTGGAAATGTCTGACCTGTCATTGCGGGCACATTTTCTCAGAGGCTGAATCCCTCCTGTAAGGGCTCATAATTCCCAGCCTGAAACCCCAGCCACAAATGCGACTGTGGTTTTGCTGAGCTCCCTTGTCTTCCCTGTCTGGCCACAGTCTGGGTGACTTTGAGCTTTCCCAGTGTAGGTGGCTATTTACAGAAGGGACAGGCTGATGTGATATTAAACGCGGTGGCTTAGACACTGTTTTTTCCTCTGCTGTAAGCACCAACAATATGCTGTCATGCAGTGATCTCATACAGGGGTCCAACAGTTGCTTAATAAGAAATTGGTAGGATTTTAGAGACAGGGGCACTTCTCAATAATTTTTATAACTAACTTTATCACTTGTCCCTACTCATATCACAAATTATCCCCAAAATGTAGTAGCTTGAAGTATTATCTGTCATTGATTCTTAGCATTCTATTACCTGTGAAATTAGGCTATGTCTAATCATCTATAACAGTGTAACTTTGATCTTCAGTTTAGTATGACAAAGCTGCTACTGCCTTCACAAATTGAACTTGGCCATGAGTGTTCACATTGCTGTTTTGGTTGAGTTGTGTAGAGGGATGCATGTGTTGTGTGATCCTCAAAAAGATTATCCCATAAATAGCCACAGAGAGATATTATTGGGGTATCCCAAAAGGTGCTAAAAAGAGATTGTTTTAATAGAAAATTAATGTTAGTTTAAAAAAAAACAATTTTAACTGTTAGAAAAATAGCTTTATTTAGATACAAATTTCCTTGTAGAACTATGCAAGAAAGGATCAAATGACCCTAATTTGAGACTTAGATGCACACAAAAGAATTGCTCATCATATGCCAAGAAAATTTCTCAAAGTGAATGTCAGAGGCATGACTAAACAACATGTGAGCAAACACTGAGTGCTCCCTTGGGAAAACTCAAAATAGCATTGCCCTAAAAAGCTCTCTGCTTGTTTCTCTGACATGTCAAATACATCTGGAGGACGCCTGCACAGGATTGCTAGATAGGTTCAAACGCCATCAAGATTATGGTGTCTTCTCTCTTGATGCTCACTAATCTCTGTATATGCACTGCACAATCTAATATATATTGCTGCTTTAGATGCAGACATCATACCCACAGTCCATCCACCTGATTAAAGAAAGGAAAGAGGAGGAAGCCAGGAGTAGGTACCAACTGGTTACAGCATCTTCATGGAGGCATGGCCACATGCAAGAAATGTCAATGTCTTCTTAAATTGTTTCTTTTAGTTTATTTATGCACATGGGTGTTTTGGCTGCACGATGTCTATATACCATGTGTGTGCAATGCCTGCAGAGGACAGTAGAGGGCATCAGATACTCCAGGACTTGAGTAAAAGACTATCGTTATATAGATTACCCTGTGGGCACTGAGAATAGAACCCAGGTCTTCTTGAAGAGCAGCCAGTGCTCCTAAACCACGGAGCCATCTTTCCAGGCCCAATAGTGTCCTTTTTATTCAAGCAGTCATGTCAACTAAAAATCAAAGTTTCCACCCCTGGGGGAAAAAATGAAAAGAATGGGGGCTGGAGAGACGGCTCAAAGGTAAGAGCGCAAACTGCTTTTCCAGAGGACCTGGGTTCAAACACAAGTAGACACATGGCAGCTCACAACTGTCTGTGGACCAGGGGATACAACACGCTCACACAGACATAATGCAGGCAAAATGCAATGTATATAAAATAAAAATAAATTATGAAAATTTTTTAATTGAAAGAATGGATTTGGGGGAAATGGCAGTCTTGACTACATCAAAGTTGTCAGATTTATTGGTGTGAAACTGTCTTCAGGATTCCCTTATTTTTATGCTTTAAAGGGATTCACTAATTGGGCATGGTGGTGCGTACACCAATAACCCTAGCACTCAGGAAGGCAGAGACAGATAGATCTCTGTGAGTTCGAGGCTAGCCTGGTCTACAAAGCAAGTCCAGGACAGTCAAGGCTACACAGAGAAGACCTGTCTAAAATTTTAAAACCAAATAAATAAGTAAGTAAATAAATAGATAAAAGATTTACTTTATTACTTATGTGTGTTTGTGTGTAGGAATGAATGCATACCCACAGAGGGCATAGGAGAGGGTGTTGGCTCTTCTAGAATTGGAGTTAGGATTGAATTTTGGGTCCTCTGAAGAGAATATATACTCTTAACTGCTAGATCAAACTCAATCTCCAAACCCAGATGCCCTTATTTCTAAAACTCCATTGCAGGGCTGAGATTGCAGCGGTGGAGCTTGCCTTGTGCATGTAAGTTTCTGAGTTCAGTTCCAATAATAATTATAAAACTCTCAATTGTGTCAACAATTCTTACTGCTTGGTCTTAACATTTCATATTTGTGTTTTTTCTCTTTTCTTTGGGGGAGGGAGTGGGGTGAGACAGGGTTTCTCTGTGTAGCCTGGCCGTCCTGAACTCACTTTGTAGACCAGGCTGGCACCAAACTCATGGAGTTCTGGGATTTTCTTTCTCTATATTTCTCTCTATATATCTTTCTCTCTATTCTCTAGATCAGCTGTGGAAGAATTTTGCTTATTTTTTTAAAGTATTTTCTTTCTTATTTCATGTCATTTGCTTACTGTAAGCTACTCATGTTTCTTTCCTAGCTTTGTAGATTCTAAACACAACTCACATCTTTTTAACTTGGTTTTGATTCAAGAGGAATTTTACTGTTGAGATAATGAAATGAAATAATACACATCTCTGCCCTATCCCCTGGCAACGATCCCTTAGTCTATTGGTGATGCCCTGGGGGACAGGAATATCTTTGGTTCTAATACAGTGGGTCTTGGTGAGGTTGAAGATACAGGCTGTCCACCCAAAAGTGTAAGGAGGACCTTGGTCCTCAAAGCCCTACTCTTTGTTCTCCAGGAAGAAGGGAAAATGGAGGACAGAGCTAGCTTGCAACTGTGCCAGCATCCTAATGACAAGATAAAGATCCCTGCATGAGGGGTTCCCGGAACACACTGACGTACTGCAGGGGCTCTCCTCCCCTCTCTCTACTACTTTACCTCTTGCAAATCTTCAACCTACCTGCTGCTCCCAAGACTAGCTCCGGGAACAGTGAAAAGGAGCGAAGAGAGGTGAATCCAAAGGTAGGGAGAATCGAGCAGGTGGTGAACGGCTGGTGAAGAGAAACCAACGGTTGGTTGAACAACCAGCTAGAGGAACTAGTTGTTGAGAAGTTGAAAAATGGGAGACTCGGGCATATGTGGTACAAGCTGAAGGTCTTAAAGCCCAGGAGAACTTTTCTTCTGGCTCTCTGTCTCCATCTCTGTCTCACTTGCTGTCTGTCTGACTCTTTGCTCCTTGCTTGCTTACTTGCTTGCTGCCTTTATATCTAACTATCTCCTTGTTTGCTGTTTCTAATTTTCTTGCTTGTTGTCACCCATCTACCTGTCTCTCTTACTGTTCCCCATCTATCCATCTCTCTTGCCATATTCCCCACTCTAGCCTACTGTCTCATGTCTGTTACTTGTTTGCCCTTTCTCCTTGAACCAACCCCACTATTTTACTGAAATGAAGTTCAATTTTTTAATCACAGATTACATCATGAATTTTTTTCATCTTTTACAATCACTATGGCAATCAAAAATCAACAGAGTAATAAGGAAATACAAAAAGTTCTGTAACCAACAGCAAAGCATACAACAAAAATCAATCAAATTTCAAGCAATGGTCAGCATGACCTGATTGTTATTCTTTAAACAATACACAGGAAAGTTTAATCATAAATTTCCCTGGGCTAAAGCCAATGTGTTTACAAGATGATCGTAGCAACATAGCTTGAAGTAGATGTTCTCTAATAAAGAAAAAACTTGAGTTACTCCCAGTCCCAGATCAACAGATGTACTATCCGAGCCTAGGCTAACTGCCAAGGGGTCCTCTATTGTAAAATATCTGTAAAACATGATGTTCCAGGCCCACCTTCTATTGCTCTCAAAGCAGATTCTAAGGAAACATTTCTACAGGTAACAGTATCTAGCCAGGTACTGTTATGTCAAGGTCTTACCTTTCTTTCCTGCAGTTTCTGCTGGTGTGCTCACACTCAAAGCAAAAAAACTCTATCATTGTTTCAAGCCCTTGGCCAGATGCTCTTTCAACATTCTCTGTGGGAAAAAGTTTTCCTCATATGAATTTCCTAAGGGCTGAGAAGTAAAGAGAAAAAAATAAGGAGAAATAGCAGATTTCAAGACATTACACCTGGACCATACATAATATTTAAAGGCAGTGGTGATCAGTCGGAGATCTTTGGAACTTTGTTGAGCACAGCCTCAACAGCTGCTCTGGATGTTCAGAGATCATGTCGGACAGTCAGAGGTCTCTGGAACTTTGTCAAGCAAAGCTTCTAGGACATATCCTCATGTCTGTGACACCTACCAGTTCATCTTTAGGCTTTGTCACAGGCTTTACAGTGAGCAAATGTTAAGTTATCTGTTTCTCTAAGCAAAATCAACGGAACCCAAGGAGGAGTCATGGGGAAGCCCAATTCACCACCAGTTGCCAGCCCGTGTCTGCTCTTCCCTCTGAGTACCCAGGCACCACTGTGCGCCTGCGCAACAGGCTGGGCTGGAGGGAGTGAAGATGGGCAGGCTCGAGTGAGTTAGGCAGGACCTCAGTTAACAGCTTTCTCTAGAGGCAGTTTTCAGTAAAACAGCTCTCTCTGTGAGGGGCCAAACAAGGGCTATATAAGTCTTGGGGAGTAGGTCGTTGTAGTGGATATAAACATGTTTTTATTTTTATCTCAAGTGTGGGATATATAATGGGTATAAACATATTTTTGTTTTGATCACAGGTGTGGGATGGGGTACAGACTTGTAAGAGAGTAGGTGATGTTTTTGGGGGGTTTTTTTGTTTTGTTTTTTTTGTTTTGTTTTGTTTTGTTTTTTTTGGTTTTTCGAGACAGGGTTTTTCTGTGTAGCCTTGGCTATCCTGAACTCACTTTGTAGACCAGGGTGGCCTTGAACTCACAGCGATCCACCTGCCTCTGCCTCCCGAGTGCTGGGATTAAAGGCGTGCGCCACCACGCTCAGCTGCAGGTGATGTTTATCTACTTGGAGGTTGAACTACCTCATGGTGGGGGCGGGGAGGGGGGGGCTTGGTTTTTGCCAGTTGAAAAACATCCTAGTACAGACTCTGAGAGGAGACCCATCTATGAGCCCAAAACAGGAGGCAGAGCTTTTTGGGTCTTGGTATTGTTTGACTATTCATCGCTCCACTTTGAGAAGCTCCTAGAGAGAACCGCTCCAGCGAAGGCTTTGAGGCTTTAAGCTCCGGCTGAGGCTCTGGGTTCCAGTTGCTCCAGGTTCCAGCAGCAACTTTGGTGGAATTGCTGGTCTGCTGAAATCCTGCCGACTACACCAGGAAAATTGTTGCCCAGGAACTGTAATCCAACAAGGTCTACTTCCCCTCTTCCCATAAACCTCCTTTCTCTCCTATCTAGGGTAAGTGGGTTGGAAGGAAGGTATAAGCATTTAAAGAAGCCCAAATATATGATGGGCAGATCTGGGCCCACGGGTCCTGCTCAAATATGGCACCATCCAAAGACAATACGTGCAGTAAACTTCAAACCCCTACCCAGATCTAGCCAATGGACAGGAGATTCTCCACAATTGAGTGGAGAGTGGGGTCTGACTTTCACACGAACTCTGGTGCTCCATATTTGACCATGTCCCCGGGATGGGGAGGCCTGGTGGCACTCAGAGGAAGGATAGCAGGCTACCAAGAAGAGACTTGATACCCTATGAGCATATACAGGGGGAGGAGGTCCCCCTCAGTCACAGTCATAGGGGAGGGGAGTAAGGGGAAAATGGGAGGGAGAGAGGGAGGAATGGGAGGATGCAAGGGATGGGATAACCATTGAGATGTAATATGAATAAATTAATAAAATGTGTTTAAAAAGTAAAGAAGCCCAAATAAGGTAGGTTTGGAAAAGTTGGAGCCTACAGGTAGTGGTTTTTGGGGTGAATGTACATCATTGGCTGAGGCTGAGGTGCTGAGAATGCTTCATTTGCATCAAGAGGAATGCCAGGCATTTGCTGGACATGGCTTTACAGGGAGAGAGAAAGTTTAACCGGAAACATGGCCACCAGGCTACTGACTACCACAAGGGTGGCAGAGGTGGGGGTTACAATGATACATGTGCGGGGACTTGCAGGCTAAGAGCAGGGTAGAAGCAGCCCTACTCCTGCCAGGCTCAGGATGAGATTTTCAGTGTTTGCTCACATCTCAACCTCACTCTTGCTCCAGACTGGCTCCCCTGTCACACAACTCTCCTTGTCCCTTAACCAGTTGGTTAGATGTTCAGTTCCTTTAACTCTTGATGACCTCTGAGTGGTGGTAGTCATGTAGGACTAAGTCCTGAAGCTGGCTACTGAAGAGAATAGATAAAGGTTACTTTTTCCTATCTCAAACAACAATATAAACAAGTATGATGACACAGCCTTTAATCTCAGAACTCAGTAGGAGAGGTTCTGTGAGTTCAAGGCCAGCCTGGTCTTCACAATGACACTCTGTCTCAAACAAAACAAAACACAATCAAACGACATGCACAGATTTTGAGCACATAAGTTTATGTATACTATTCTTAAGGTCATTTAAAAGTTCTCAGTACTATATAATTCCCAGTATGTTCCTCTTAAATTTAGGTTTTCAAGAGACAGATTTGTTTGTTTATCTGGTTGTTTGTTTGTTTGTTTTGAGACTAAATTATTAATCTTTTTTTCCTCTACATCCTACATGCTAAGATTACATGCATGTGCCACCATGTATGGCTTATGCTGTGTAGAGAACCAGACATCTAGGCAAATGTCCCACCAACTAAGCTGTATCCCTTTGTTGTAGGATATTTGATCCCATGGTGAACCCGAGATTGTGAACTATAAAAACCTGTTACTTGTTTGGTGTGGCTCAGCCCTAACACATTCCTTTAATCCAAGAACTTTCTGTACACAGGATTTAATAAAGTTAACCTGATGGTGCAGAGAGGCAGAGAAAGCACCCAGCTGACCTTCCTAACTCTACTATCATCACAAAGGAAAAAGCCCAAAAGCCAAAAGTCCAAGACCAAAAGCATACTAGCTCAGCTGACAGCCCAGGAGGAAAAAGCCTGCTAGCTCACTTGACAGCTCTCGGGGGTGGGTGGGTGGGGGAGTCAAAAGCTAAAAGCCAGAAGCTCCTTCTTCTCCATGCTGTCTTAAATACTCTTCTCTCAAAGCCCTGCCTTCCTGCTTAATCCCTGTCAGCTGGTTTCTTGCTCTGCTTCCTGACCCAGCCCCAAGAGATCATTTCTAAAGCTTAGGATCCGTGTGTGGTGTTTAAAATATCTTCCTAGTTTCAGCACAACTGGTAAAACCCTGTTTGAACTGAAATACTAGATCTTAAAAATACATTGAGACCTTCTTCAAAAATGGCATCTAAGAAATCTCTGTAACTCTCCTACTACCTCAAAAAGAGTGGCTAAGTCATTTTTTATCTTTTACTGCTTATTAAGAATATGCCTTTGAGCAGGACTGTGGTAGCTTATGCCTTTAATTCCAGCACTCGGGAGACAGAGGCAGGTGGATCTCTATGAGTTCGAGGCCTGCCTGGTCTACAGAGTGATTCCAGGACTGCCAGGGCTACACACAGAGAAACCCTGTCTCGAGAAACTTGAGAGAGAGAGGGGGGTGGAGGGAGGAAGGGAGGGAGGGAGAGAGAGAGTGCTAGAATGCCTCTGAAGCAATTTCAAGGCAGAAGCAATAAGTACCTTTGAAATTTGTGGACTAGCCTGGTCTACATTGCAAGTTCCAGGCCAGCTGCTGCTATACACTAAAGCTATGCCTCAAAAGAAAAAGAAAAAAAAGCTCCATTTCTCACCACATATGTCATATGTTTGTGTAGTTCTGCCACTTTCATGTTTTGAAGTGAAGCTGTTAGGTGCAGTATTTCTCTTTACCCTTAGAAGTATTTTTAGTTTCTAAACTTCTCAAACATTGGCAGTCTTTTTATCTCTCTATGTACATATGTGTGTGTATACACATGCATTTGTGTGAATATAAATGCCACATGCAAACATGTGCATGCTTGTGAAGATCAGAGGTCACGCTCAGGTTTTTTTTTTTTTAAACAAATTCTTTAACTGGACTACAGCTTGCCACATAGGCAAGGCTGGTTGGCCACCAAGCCTGGAACTCTCTTGGTTTTGTTCCTCAGCCCTGGACTATAAGCACAGGACACATAACCAGCTTTAGGGTGTGTATAAGTACTTGCTAGGTTTCAAACTTACGTCTTCAAGCCATGCAGAAAGCAGCTTACTGAGTGAGCCATCTCCCAACCCTCTCTTTCCTCATTTTTTTCTTCTTCTAGTGTTTCTTTATTTATGGTTCTGTGCCTGTACCCATGGTCTTGTGCATGCTATGCAAGCACTAAACCGCTCTCAAAGCAGGCTATTCACTAAGAAGCCCCTTATATGAAACTGGATGATTGTCCATCACAACAGATGGACAAACAACATAGAAACACAAGAAATGTGAAAAAGCAAAGTAAGACGATGCCACCAAAATTCATATTGAAATGCAAAAAAAAAGATTTTTCAAAAGTTGAGGGAGTTTTTGTCTTGTTATGTTGAGACAGGGTCTCACTGTATAGCCTTGGCTGGCCTGGAACTTGATAGGTAGACCAAGCTGGCCTAGAAATCACAGAGGTTCACCTGACTCTGCCTCCTGAGTACTGGAATTAAATGTGTGTGCCACCATTGCTGCCCAAATGCTAAGTTGGTTTTTTTTAATAATCAAGATTCAAGTAACCTCATAATAAAGTAAAGAAATCAATTCAAACTTGAATGAAAAATTCATCAGAGATAGACTTTGAGAAGAAAAAAATATATCGAAATCTTTGAAAGTAAAAGCTCAACTAAACTGGGTTGTGGTGGCACACACCTTTAATGCCAGCACTCAGGAGGCAGAGGCAGACAGATATCTCTGTGGGTTTGAGGTCAGCCTGGTGTACACAGTGAGTTCCGGGACAGGAAGGGCTACATGGAGAAACCCTGTCTCCAAAAGCAAAACAAACAGAAAAACTTAATTAATGTAACAAACAATAGAACAGGATAGATGGTGGAAAGAAAGCAATAAAAGACAAGGCTGAAGAATTCTTACATTCAGCAACAACACAAACTAAGAGACCAACCACGACCACCACCTCCAAGATCCCAGAGACATGAGTAAGGGACCAAATACATGTGTCTGTGATGTGGTGCTTGTGAGTCTCTGCCACTGTGACACAAACTTGAAGAGATTCCGAGCATCAGACTGGCCTGTGGGCACATCTGCCGATTCAGGATTAATGTGAGAGGGCCCAGGTGCCATCCTGGGCAGGGAGTCCCAGGTTGTATAATAAAGGCAGCTGAGCAAGCCAGTAAGCAGCACTCCTCCATGACCTCTGCTTCGGATACGGCCTCCAGGTTCCTACCTTGAGTTCTTGCCTGGCTTCTCTCCGGGATGGACTTTAACCTTAAAAGCCAAATAAACGCTCTTCTCCCTGAGCTGCTTTTGCTCAAAGCATTTTTAATACAGCAAGCGAAAGCGAGTTAGGATTGGTGCCGAAGGATCCAAGATAACAGACTGAAGGCGTATAAAACTTAGCAAACAAAATGATAGCAATATGGTTCCAAAGCCTGGGGGGAGAGGCAGACACCCAATTACAGAGGGTCATTCAGAACCCCAAATAGACATTATAAAACTATAAAAGATGTTGTGTTGGTTTGGTAGAAAGGAAGCTGAGACTGCTTGCCCTTCAGAGAAAGCTTTATTCGAAGACTTACCGACAGCTCCATTGCCACAGACAGCAATGAAAGGGCCTTGAAGTAAGACATCGGGCCGGCCAGGGTGGGCCGCTTTGTTACAGGGAAACACAAGAGTTCCCTTTAGGGCTCTTAGTCTCATTAATATAGGAATTTTTAAAAAGCAGATTCAGAAGGAAGCTTGTGAATAGTTTTGTGAGACTTTGAGAAAAACGGCAGTGCAAGGAATCCTCCATTCTTGGCAGATGCAAGAGGGTGATGGATGAGTTCGGGACCAAAAAAAGTAGGCAGGTTCAGCAGCGGAGGTTGGCAAGTAGCCACAGAGTGGAAGGGGAAGAGAGACAGAGTGAGAGGGAAGGCATGGTGGGGCGGGTCTGCACTGCTACAGGAGAGTGATTCCAAGAGAGAAGGCTCCTGGGAAGGACAAGTACACCATCTCGTTAAGGGGACAGTTAAGGCTTCCTCATCTTAACACATCTTTGGATGAACTAGGTTTGGGGGGTGGGGGCACACACTCCTGGCTGCATGATTCATGGGTAACTGAGGAGGAAGGAGCCCTCTCTTAAAGGGCCTCAATAAAGCCCTATACCTTAAGGAGTCTTAAGGAGCCAATTGAATGCTTGAATCTCACTGAGAAGGGGAAATAAAATAGTCATTGGGGGGGGGATAGAGGATGGAAGAGGAGGTCAGGGGAGGAATAGGAGGGATTAAGTGTGGGGAGCTAGAAAACTAGGACAAGAGCAACTCCCAGGAACCTATGAAGGTAACTCTAGCTAAGACCCCTAGCAATAGGGGACACGGAACATGAAACAGCCACCAGCTGTAACCAGACAAGACCTCCAACAGAGGGATGGGGCACCTCCTTCAACCCACAATTTGTCCTGCCTACAAAATGTACAGGGAAAAGGATGGAGCAGAAATTGAAGGAAAGGCCAAGCAGTGACTAGTCCAACTTGAGACACATGCCGTGAGCATGAGCTCACCCCTGACACTGCTAATGATGCTCTGCTAAACTTGCAAACAGGAGCCTAACATAACTGTCCTCTGAGAGGCTCCACCCAGCCGCTGAGGGAAAGAGATGCAGAGACCCACAGCCAAACAGCAGGCAGAGCTTGGGGAGTCTTGTAGAAGAGAGGAAGGATAGATTGAAGGAGCCAGAGAGGTCAAGGACACCACAAGACCACCTTCAGAATCAACTAACCTAGGCTCGCAAAGACTCACCCACCAATCAAAGTGCTTGCTTAGGATGGTACTAGGTCCCACACACATATGTAACTGAAGTGTAGCATGCTCTTCATGTGGGAGCTATGACAGCAGGAGCAGGGGCTGTCTCTGACTCTGCTGCCTGCCTTTGCATCCCTTTCCCTAACTGGGCTGCCTTGTCCAACCTCAATAGGAGAAGATGCACCTAGTCCTACTCCAACAAGAAAGAAAAGAAAGAAAGAAAGAAAGAAAGAAAGAAAGAAAGAAAGAAAGAGATCAAAACAAAAACATGTTTACATCCACTACATAACTCAGTTACAAAAGGGATGAAATATACTGACTGGATGAACCATATGCCTTGGTAGCTATTTCCCAAAAGCGCTCTTAAAATTCAACACAGGAATTTAAATCTTATACTGTTGAATGCAACATCAACAGAGGAGCCCTAAAAATAGTATAGCCAGTGAGAGAAACCTAACAGGAAAGACTGCCTTTTTTCCAACTCCATTTGTATGAGGTCTAGAAAAGGACATAAGGCAGAAAGAGGAGGCCACTTGTCTGTGGCTCAGAATGGGAGCAAGAAGCACTAACACAGCCATGAGGGACAGGTAGGTGATGGGAGCCTTCCAAACCTAGCCAAGTTGTAGATCTGGTCCAGTTTTCTGAAACTCCCTGAGCTGGCCTGGACTTCATGATGTGTAAATTATACCCCAATAAAGCTGCCTTAAAGAAGAAATAAAGCGCCTCCCAAATTTTATTGCAGACTGGTAGCATATTTGATGGTATTTCTACGCATCTGTGCTACTGTTTCATCTTGTTGGCCATTTTAGATTAATTTTTCTCTCAACAAGATACATTATAATCCTTTTTGTAAAAATCTGAGATTGTTAAACTCAGGGTGCTTTTGCTTTTTTTTTTTTTTTTTTTTTTTTTTTTTTTGTCTAATTTTGGGAAGCTGATGTGGACATCAAAAGTTGTCCTCAATCACTTGGCGAGCCATCTCCACTGAGGCAGTGTCTATCCATTGAACCCAAAGCTCTTCAATAAAGCTAGTCTAGGTATCGAACTCACTGTGGGGATCCCCCTGCCTCTGACTGCTGAGTTACCGGTGGGTCATCATGCCCACCTGACGTTTGCATGGATTCGGATGATTCAAACTCTGGTCCTCATGCTTGCTGGCCATAGGAGGTGGGCCATTGCCCAAGCCCTGTTGGCTTATTTGAGACAGGATCTCACTATGTAACTCAAACTAGCTGAAACTTGAAATCTTCCTGCCTCAGTCTCCCAAGGGCAGAAATGAGGAGCAGGTGCCAGCTCACTGAGATAAACTTGGTTTGTGTGTGCCTGAATGACATCCATATTGCTCTCGTTCTTTGATTGCTGGGCTGAATATACAAATTATGACTTCATTCATGTAAAATATGTTTTCTTGTCCCCACTGTCCTGGGGTTGGGCTCGTTGCTGACTACATCTGTTGCCAGAACAAAGTCCAGCAGACCAGTGATGTCAGTCTTCCTGTTGTTTTGCATTTCTGTTCCATGTTGCAGCCCTTAGTGTATCTTTGCTATTAGATATGGCTGCTCCCCTTCCCACTGGGACTTATTCTCAAAAACAAGTACAGCACTATCATCTACCATATAATTGAGAAAGTCCTCCAACTAACAAAACCAAGAACTTGGAAACAAAAGGCAGCTGGGAGCTCAGGGGAAAGACAGACAGTAATGGAAACAGAAAAAATATTTTTAAAAAAAACTAAACTAAATATCATCATGAATATTGCAGTGAGATGGCAGGTTTAAGATTATTTTCGGTAGCACTTAGAATTTAACACCAAAAACTGTCAATAGCAAGGAGATGGAAGATGAGTGGATTTTAAAACAATGTGGCTTGTTTATGGGGAGGGTGTTTCTGTGTGCCTGGGTAACGGATTTGCATTCAGCTGTACAGAAGGAAGTTAAGTCGCTTACAGTGAAGTGGATGGAGCTGGAGAGCATCATGCTAAACCAAGTAAGTCAGACTCAGAAAAAGATTGCGTGTTTCCCCTCCCATGTATGTGGAAGCTGGGTTTACACATCTGTGAGTGAAAGCAGAAGGGGCACTGTTTGGGGGAGGAGAGGATGGGGGTGGGGTGGGGGTGGGGGTGGGGGTGGGGAGAGGAGAAGACAATGGGGAGGTGAGGATGAGCAAAGTTCAGTGATGTGCATGTTTTAAAACGAAATCCATGGCCAGGTGGTGGAGGTGCACGCCTTTAGTCCCAGCACTTGGGAGGCAGAGGCAGGCAGATCACTGTGAGTTCAAGGCCAGCCTGGTCTACAAGGTGAGTCCAAGACAGCCAAGGCTACACAGAGAAACCCTGTCTTGGAAAACAAAAAACAAAAAGCTGTTTATATGTGCTACTTGAAAAGATATTATTTGAAAGTGTTTAGAAGATACGATTTTTGCTTCTTTAACTGTCTCCCTGTCCCAGAAAGAAATTGCTCCATTGCCCTGAGTTGGCAGAAAGAAGATGAGAAAAACAGAGCCACGGCCAGGCGAAGGATGACCTGAGTGAAAGAGAGCACAGGTCCTACTGTTACCTAGAAAGCTGGGTGCTGCTCGTTGTTGCAGCACATCCTAGTGTATCCTGGCCAACCCAGCCACTTCCCTCTCACTCCTTAAAAATGGAAGCTGAGGGCCGGGAGAGATGGCTTAGTGATCAGAGGTCCTGGCTTTGATTCCCAGAATCCACATGGAGGCTGACAACCATCTGTAGCTCCAGTTCCAGGGGACCCAATACCCTCTTCTGGCCTCTGTGGGCACCAGGCACATACATGGTACACAGACAAACATGCAGACAAATATCCCTATGCATAAAACAAGAAAATAAAAGTAAGTTGAGGGTTTTTTTTTCTTAAATGGGAGTTAGTCTAGCAATGGTGGCACAAGTCTTTAATCCTAGCACTTTAGAGCAGAGGCAGGTGGCTCTCTGAGTTCAAGGCCATTGTGGTCTACAGAGTGAGTTTTAGGACAGCCAAGACCACATAGTGATACCCTGTACCAAATAAATAAATAAATAAATAAATAAATAAATAAATAAATAAGTAGATCCACCAACCAAATTCCAACTTCTTTTACGCAAGAAAGAAGAAAATTCTATTTAAGTCTCTGATATTCTGAATGTAAAATGGGCAACATAATCTTATCTTTACGGATAAAATAACTGCTGGGATGACGGAAGGGAGTTTACGTAGGGATGGCTTTTAGAAGGCAACAACACCATCTTACTAGATGTGTTAAAACCAGCACAGGTTGGGCAGGACAGCAAAGATGGTGGAACAAAAACGAAATGAGTTGGAGGGTTTGGCTCAGAGAACAGACCAAGCAAAGGTGAAAGGTAAGGCAGGCTCTGCTTCATCTTCGTAAAGGCATTTTAAGAAAATGGCTTTAAACTGTAGGGATGGGAACATGGGATAATGATAAAAATTAAGTTCCTTAAAAAATGGCAAAGCAGCCCAGTGCTAAGGTTAAAACAGAAGCAAAGGGAAGTGTCCCTGTGTTGTGGACACTGAAATCTGGAGAGGCACAGAAGTAGCATTTTAGACAAAGCAGTGGCGTTTGCTAGGGAGAGGAACAGTTACACCTCGGAAGGCTTCCTGGAGGTGATGACTGCTGCCCATCCACAACTCACATGGAAAGGCTTCCTCCAGCTGGTTTCAGTATTTGGGGAGGCGGTGGAAACTTTAGGAAGTCGGGCCTAGCCAGAGAAAGAGAGTCCCTGAGGGTGTTCCTTTGAAGGTTCTGTCTTGTCTCTGGTCCCTTTCTCCTGTCTTCTACTTCCTGGATGCTGTAGGGTAAATGGCTCCCTCTGCTCTGCCCACACAGCTATGATGATCTCCTCACTATAGGCCAGACACAGCAGAGCCTATGGAGCAAGTTCTGAAACCATGAGACAGAAGAAATCCTTCTGCCTTTTGGGTTCTTGCTCAGGGGTTTGTCACAGCAGCAAAAGGCTAACTAACCCAGTGACAAGCGACACCGAAGCAAGAGGGAACAGCACCAGGGGACTGGCTGAGTCCTGCGGGACTTAGTCACATTAAAAGAGAGTAGGTGCCCTGGCATGGTGGTGCAGGCCTTTAATCCCAGCACTTGGGAGGCAGAGGCAGGTAGATCTCTGTGAGTTCAAGGCCAGCCTGATCGACAAAGTCCAGAACAGCCAAGATAACAGAGAAACTCTGTCTCGAAAAACTGAGAGAGAGAGAGAGAGAGAGAGACAGAGACAGAGACAGAGACAGAGACAGAGACAGAGACAGAGACAGAGACAGAGACACAGAGAGAGACAGACAGAGAGAGAGACAGACAGAGAGACAGAGAGAGAGAGAGAGAGAGAGAGACAGAGACAGAGACAGAGACAGAGACAGAGACAGAGAGACAGAGAGAGACAGAGAGACAGAGAGAGACAGACAGAGACAGACAGAGAGAGAGACAGAGAGAGAGAGAGACAGAGACAGACAGAGAGAGAGACAGAGAGAGAGAGAGAAGGTAATTGGGATTTCTACAGGAGTCAAGAGAAAACAGGTGCCTTGAACACCAACTACATTGCTCTCCGCTGGCTTTAGAGGCAGTGACAAGATCTGGTCACTTGACAACAGTTTTCTACACATGATTCCATGAGTGTTGCACTGGTGGACTGCCTCCTACTCCTCAGGATACCCTGAGCCCAAGGCTTTCCCACACTTTCTCCTCTTTCCCTGCCAAGCCTAAGATTCTGCTAAGAGTCTAAGATTCTGCTATGTTTGGAAAGCCACACCTGCCGTGTGGGAAGACCATTCGGTTGAGGTGTGGCCAGGAAAGAGTGGGTCTGAACAGGAGGATCTGAGGCAAGGATAACATCTACCCAAGGGGCTACTTGGAAGGAGAGGGGAAAAGCCCCAGACAGTGACAAGGGTCATAAGTAACTGGGGACTCCTCCCCAGCAGTGCAGCACTGTGCCTCTAGCCCCTCAGGCTGTGGCAGCATGAGCAAGGTGTGCGAGCTAAAGGAAGAGACGGTAATGTCTATAAAGTCAGCATTTCTGGATAACACAGGAGCCAAAGCCCCCACTCCACTCTTGGCTAACTTTGTCTGTAGGTTGCCTATCCCCAACCCTGAATGTTTCTGGGCACTGTTTCCTTTTCTTAGCATTTTCTCATCTGATTTTGGTGGGCTGCCTGATCTACATGGTCAACATAACACAATCTTATACCTGTATAACACCAGGTACCCAACATCACTCAATAAATATGTGCAAACTCACATGTGAGCCACCAATTGGGCCATGGAGGAGGGTGCTGGCTAGTTGGTTTGCAGACTGGCTTATATTTAGCTAGCTTTCTTACAGTTTGGGTACACATGTCTATGGTAAGCTGGGCCTTCCTACAGCAATGATAATCAAGACAACCCCCCCCCAGACGTGCCTACAGACCAACCTGATCTACACAATCCCTCAACTGAGGCTCCCTTCTCAGGTGACTCTGAGCTGTGAAAAGTTAACTAGCACATAATATATCCAAAGAGAGCACCTTCTCCTGGATCCTCTCCTGCATAAAGAACCTAGTCTCCCTGCACAACGCAACCTTGACAGAGAAGCTGGCAGAGGATGCTAACAGGATGTTATTCAGTGACCATCTCTTGCCAGGTACCATTTGAGATGCATGTTTGCCCCAAAACAATGAGAGATCAGTGATGCCCTTATAAGAAAGAAACAGTTTTTAAAGGAGGCAGATCTTAAACATTAACATGAAAATAAAAATCCTCAAACTGCTTATGAGTCATTTTCACACACCGGTCTTCCATGCTACATTGAACACAAGCAAGCACCCACCTTTCCATAAATGATACAGAGCCACAGCTGCTTATAACAAATTGCAATGCTAAGAATGAGCCAATGGTAGGGGCTTTAAAGTGGCAAACTGACCTCAGTCAGTGTGCTATTTTTCTCCTTCCTAGACAGCTAATACAAGAAGGTGAACTGACAAGAGAAGATACAGTTAGCCATTGTCTCTCCTTATCATCCATGTATCCTACATTCTAGGCCCAGACCAGCCCTTAACCTACTTCAAGGCTAGACTAAATTATATCAAGGTTAAAGACTTCTCCCTAGCTTGACCCAAAAGGGTAGAGCACTGATT
Source organism: Acomys minous (assembly GCF_964271855.1). Taxonomy (NCBI): domain Eukaryota; kingdom Metazoa; phylum Chordata; class Mammalia; order Rodentia; family Muridae; genus Acomys; species Acomys minous. The sequence goes on along the minus strand of NC_140484.1, from coordinate 35,718,306 downwards.
CTGCACCCTGTGCTTGTACCATCTTCAGAGGAGAGTGATTTTGCACTCCCTTAATAAAGACCATATGGGACAAAGGCCTTCTCCTTTTCCCAGGTGCCCACTTTGCCTTCCAAAGTTTTAGTAAACACACTGGGCAGATTATATTGACAGCACTGGACAGGCAATGCATGTGTGCCAGTTTTCCAAGTCTTTCTTCCTCATGGGATGCCTCTGCTGCTAACGTCATCCTGGCTGAGGGCAGAAAGACAGGAAATGGGCAGATGTGCAAAAGATGTGTGCTGACTGTACAGTTGTAGAAATATAAATTTGCCTAACAGTTGTCATCTCTAGCCCTAATATGTTTGCTAGACCTCTGTCTTTGTTTTTAACTTATTAATTAGCTTATGTGTGTAAGTATTTTGTCTGCATGTGTGTATATGTTTGCCTGGTTCCTGCAGAGGCCATAAAATACATCAGATGCCCTGGAACTTGAGTTTCTGGTGATTGTGAGCTGGGATTCTCTTCTCCAAGAACCGCAAGTGTTCTTGATTGCTGAGGCATCTCGCCAGCTCTAGGGGCTCTGTTGTTAGCACTGGAATTTCCTAGTCCCACCATGTTTCTTAAAACAGAAGAGAAGGTACATAGGGGATGGTGTGAAGGTGTGTCTGTATTTTTCTATTGTTGATCAGTGTACCTGCAGAGAGCTGAGTGCTGGCAGGACTTTGGTGGTGTGATTTCTATGGCCCATCACTGCCTCTATGTCAGTAAATGCTTGCCCATCCACACCTTCTCAAAAACATGAAGGTCAGACTCTGGCCCTGCCTAAAGGCATACTAAGAGATGTGGCAGGTGATGTCTCACTGGTGATTAGTTGTAATGAAGATCTGGCGACCAATAGCTGAGGCAAGAAGTATAAGGGCGGAACTTCCAGGCAAAGAGAGTGCCAGAGAGACTAAAGCATGGAAAGGAATAGTCGGGTTAAGTTTCGATAGTATCTGGGAGATTGCCCCAGCAAAAGGCCTAAACTTTAAAATGTGTTACAAGTTTCATGTCTTATTTAAACCACAGGTGGGATCCAAGAAAGTCCCACAATACATATTCCTCTAACTTATCACTTCTAGTTTTCTGGCTTTCTTTGAGGTATCTCTCCAGTTAGTTGACATCCAATTTTTACTGATTAATTTGTGAAAACAAAGACCTGTAGAAACCAACAGACAGAATTCCCACAGTAGCAGCACTATCAACAACCCCATCGCAGTAATCCCAAACCTTATGAACATTGTGGTGGCCACAATCTCACAGAGGCGTCTGAGGTCTACTATCGTGAGAGCACGATTATATCAGCTTGAGGCCACACTACTGGCTGTATTCATCTTGACCTGGCTTCTCCCAAGGCAAAGGCCCACACAATGACCTGTGTGCAAGGGGACTCAAGAAAGAGGCCCAGAAGAAGGAAAATCCAGTGTCAAGGTGCACTTCCTGTCACTACTCACGGTCTTGGAGCTTGACTCCATGGGATTTTCTGAGAGAATGTGGGCTGACGTCCGTGAAGAACCCACCGTGCTGCTGACTTTCCACATTCAGTTTCTTATCACACTGGGGAGGTGATCTCCAGGACATCCCCCATTTTATTTTGCTGCGCTGGGTGTTGATCCCAGGTTCTTATGATCTCTGAGCATTGTCCTCAGCTTCCTCTCTGCTACACAGATGAAAAATCAGAAGCCTGAAAAACCGAAAACTGCCCAGGCCACCAGGACATGCCCACCCTCTACCTTCAAAACCTTTTGCCAATTTATCATGAAAGGGGACAGAGTTTCACTGATTTCTCTTACAAGCTCTTAGAAAATACAAAACATATCGTTTTGGCTTCAAAGCAGAGTGACTCTGCTGAAGCAGGAACTCCCAAGTATATCCCTGGGAATTGTCTGGCAACACTTAGCCCAGGCGACACAGCTGAAAGCTGTCAGGAGGGACCCACGAGAAGCTTCTAGCCCTGGATAGTAGCTTAATGGCTACAGAGCTGACAGGAAGTGTTTACAGAAAATTTGGAGTAGAAAAAGCACAGAACAGCAGTCAGTTCATCAGCAAAGACGGAATCTGAGTCTTAGGTCTTTTAGAGAAGCCCTGGCAGAGAGCAGAGTCCCTTCCAGCTTGCGCCTGTCACCTTCCTCCATCAGTCAGGATCCTATTCTTAGTTTGAGGTATCTCAGTTGTCAGAGGAGAGCATGCTCAATGGCTGAGTAATTACCGTGACCCAGAATAGCACATCTGAAGCAGGGAAGGGCCAACCAGACAAGCCCTGCCCAGCCAGGGTGGGCAGCAGCCAGTCTGAGGATCCTCCCCTCCCCCAGCTGGCCTGCAACAGGGCCTTCGTTTTCACTCCACGAAGATGACAAGAATAGCTCTATTGAAAATGCTTTAGGAGAGCAGAAAGCCCAAAGTAAATAAATAAATAAAAAATTTAAAATCCACCTATATAGTGTTTGTCCTATTTATTGAATTTAACAAGTGGAGGTGGCTACGTAGTCTTATAGTTGTAAAAATGAATATATTTCTCAATGCTAAACATTCAAGATCTGGCAACACACACACACACACACACACACACACACACACACACACACACACACACACGAAAGTAGAAATCTCCACTAACTCCATGATTCAAAGCTCAGAGACATCAGGCAATTTTTGGTATTTTCCCAACTCAACACGGTATTTGTTATTCAGTACTTTCCCCTTCTCCTAGGAAAAGTTCCCCCAAACTTCCTGATCAACATGTTCCCTCTACCCGTCCAGTTCTCAGCCAGTGGGTTAGGGGCCATTGGGCCCTCAGTGGCAGATGCTAACATCACTGTCCACTGCCTGGCTAAAGAAACGCATTCAGGCATTCATGTGATCCAAGCCAATTGAATCAGAGTGGTTTATGTCATTTTTCTGGGACAGTGACATGAAAATATAGTCCCAGGAACAGTTTCTTTTCTTTTCTTTTTTTTGTTTTGTCTTAGTTTTTGTTTTTCAAGACAGGTTTCTTTGTGTGCTCCTGGCTGTCCTAGACTTGCTCTCTAGAGTAGGTAGGCCTCAAACTCACAGCGATCAGCCTGCCTCTGCCTCCCACATGCTGGGATTAAAGGCATGCGCCATACTGCCCAGCTGGATCTGATTCTTAAAAGTCCAGCTGTTGACTTAGGGTCCTTTTCTTGCTTGGGAGTGCTCCTCAGACAGGAGAACAATGGGGTTCTAAGGTAGCAGAGGCTGAGTGGCCACAGCTAATGGCCAGGAACATGGTGGGTGTGGACGGTAGACTGGATCCGAATCAGCAGTGATTTCGGTGTGGGCTAGCTGGTTATACTGTCCCCAGAACTGATACAAGTGACTAGCCACATAGCTGTTGTTTCATCCATGTAACGTAAAAAGATCTGGGTGTGTTAGAAGGAGGTGTGCCTTAAGCCATCAGAATGGAGCGCTGCTGTCCCTTTTGGGGCTTGAGCCAGTTCAGACTCCATGGAACTCCAGGCTGGTTCCCTGGAGAAGAGAGCTCTCTTAGCTCCTGACAACTGTGTTCTCCACCCTTCCCCCAAGGGCACGGAGGCCATTTTCCAAGTGAATCAGGCTGGTTACTCGCTTTGCCTTCTCAATACTTTCTGGAGACCGAAAATGCCCTATTGCTACCAGTTAGTGAGGACCTGTGAAGGGCAGATGATCAGTGGGGCTCTTCAGGTCCTGGAGGTCTCTGACCCACCTAGGGTAATTGTTCACTTAGGGAATGCATAATTGGAACAGGCCTAGCAGCATCTGACATAATTCATATCCCATCCCCCACCCCGGCTACCCTTCTATATAACAAGTACTACTGCAATAACCTGACAATTGTCCACCAAGGCTTTATGGCAGCAGCAGCAATGACAACAGCTAACGCCCACCTTCTATGTTCTCTGGGCACACCGCCTTCTAACACACCCAGATCTTTCTACATTACATGGATGGCACAACAACTACATGACTATAGTGGACTCACTCACTCACACCTCAAGACAGAGGTTGCTTAGCAACCCATTTTTCATCTTTCCTGTGCTCCCAGAAGCCACGCACCAGTAAATGCATGTTCCAAGGCAGGCCTGTGACTGCTTTGTCACACACATGATGCTCCGTTAAAAGGCTCTTACCGTGCGTGAGCTTCTGGCTGCCTTTGCAGGGTTCCTCTGCCTTCCATCTTCCTGAAGGCCTTCAGAGGTTCTTAGCCCAATGCCAGCACCTGTCTGAGATCTGGATGATTGTGGATTCTCAGGCTGGCCTACATCTCAGTTCTTAAGGGCTGGGTTTCCCTGCCAGCCTCCTGCATGGCAGCTCTGGCTGGAAGCCATCCTCTGGATCTTCCTTCTTGTTCACAGAGCAGTACAGCCAGCCCTCTCCCTACACCTCTGTGGGGCTCCAACAAACTAGAAACATCTTTGCTTCCCACTCACTCCAGAATAACAAACACCCAGACTTAACAGAGAAAGAGGTTCCATCTGCCCTAAAAGATCATTTTAATTATTGTTAGTTTTTCTTTTCTTTCTTTCTTTCTTTTTTTTTTTCTTTTCTTTTTTTAAATCTTGTGGCTAGAGAAGCTCAGGGGTCAAGAGTGTTTGTTAATCTTTCAGGGGACAAACTCAGTTCCTAGCACCCACAATGAGTGTCTCATAAGCACTTACAACTACAACTCAAAGAGATCTGATGCCCTCTTCTGGCCCCTGAGGGCACCTGCACACATGTGCACACACTTCCACACATAAAAATGACAGAGATCTTTTCTAGTCTGTAGGTTGCAACTTTGTTCTGTTACAGTGTCCTTTGTCTTACAGAAGCTTTTCAGTGTCAAGAGGGCCCATTTATTAAGTGTTGACCTTAGAGTCTAAGCTGTTAGTGTCTTATTCAGGAAGTTGTTTCCTATACCATTGAGCTCAAAGCTATTCCCTGTTGTAACCTGCTTAAATTCTATAGCCCCTCTGTTAAGACCTACTTTAGCTCCTAGCATAACTGTGGCTCCTCTGCTAACACCAGCTGTTGCTCTTAGCACATTAGAAGCCATTTTGATCATAAGGTAAAACTAAGTTCACATACTCAGGCTCCACCTGCCCAGGAGATTGAACAGCCTGTTACTTATAATGCAACACTTGTTGAACATTCTACTTGAATTAATGATTTGTGTTCTACTTAAACAAAACCACAATACCCTGCTATGTTCCTTTCTCCCAGAAGAGAGGGGAATTGAAAAGTTCTGAAGCCTACATCCTAGCCAATCAGCCTAAAATGCTTTGTTTAGCTATCTGGACATTGTGCTCAGAGCAAAATCTATTCTTCTTGTGTTTAACTGGTCAAAATGACGTAATTCTGCCCTCCCCCTTGCTTCCCACCTCGTCACCTGGTTGTTACCTTGTTATGGTCTTTCTTCTAAAAAAAAAAAAAAAGTCTGCCTTAGAAGTAGACCAATGTCACAGTTAGGCTCCCGAGTTCTTTCTGTGTCCCTGGTCACGACCAGTCTTGAGGTGTGGCATCCTAATAAACCATTAATATCTCGTTGGGATTAGTGTTCAAGTGGTGTGTGTGGTAATTCTTGCATTATAGCTGTCCCCACTTTTTCTTCTAATAGATTTAACATTTCCGGTTTTATGTTGAGGTCTTTGATCCACTTGGACTTAACTTCTGCACAAGGTGATGAATATGGATCTATTTGCATGCTTCTACACGCAGACATCCAGTTAAACCAGCACCATTTGTCAAAGATGTTTTCTTTTTCCCATTGTATGGTTTTGGCTTCTTTGTCAAAAATCAAGTGTCCATAGGTGTGTGGGTTCATTTCAGGGTCTTCAATTCAATTCCATTGATCACCTGTCTGTTTCTATATATGCCAGTATCATGCCGTTTTTATTACTATTGCTCTGTAGAATAGCTTCAAATCAGAGATTGTGATGCCTCCAGAAGTTCTTTTATAGTACAGGATTGGTTTAGCTATTCTGGGTTCTTTTGTTTTTCCACATGAAGTTAAGAATTATTTTTTCAAGGTCTATCAAGAATTGTGTTGATATGATGGGAACTGCATTGAATCTGTAGATTGCCTTTGGTAAGGTGGCCGTTTTTATTATGTTAATCCTATCAGTCCATGAGCATGGGAGATGTTTCCATCTTCTGATATCTTCTTCAGTTTCTTTCTTCCGAGTTGAGGTTCTTGTCATACAGGTCTTTCACTTGCTTGGTTAGCGTTAAACCAAGATGCTTTATATTATTTATGGCTATTGTGAAGGGTGTCGTTTCCCTAATTTCTTTCTCAGCCCATATATTGTTTGTATACAGAAGGGCTGCTGATTTTTTTTTAGTTAATTTTGTATTCAGCCACTTTGCTGAATGTGTTTATCAGCTGTAGGAGTTCCCCGGTAGAAATTTTAGGGTCACTTATGTATATTATCATATCATCTGCGAATAGCAATACTTTGACTTCTTCCTTTTCAGTTTGTATCCCCTTGATCTCCTTTAGTTGTCTTATTGCTCCAACTAGGACATCAAGTACTATATTGAAGAGATACAGAGCGAGTGGGCAGCCTTGCCTAGTCCCTGATTTTAGTGGAATTGCTTTAAGTTTCCCTCCATCTAATTTGATGTTGGCTATTGGCTTCCTGTATATTGCCTTTATTGTGTTTAGGTATGCTTCTTCTATCCCTGATCTCTCCCAAGATTTTTAACATGAAGGGATGTTGAATTTTGTCAATGGCTTTTACAGCATCTAATGAGATAATCGTGTGGATTTTTTCTTTCAGTTTGTTTATATGGTATATTACATTGATGGATTTTTTGTATGTTGAACAATCTCTCGGAATGAAGCCTACTTGATCATGGTAGATGATGATTTTGACGTGTTCTTGGATTCAATTTTTGAGTATTTTATTGAGTATTTTTACATAAATATTCATAAGGGAAATTGATCTGAAATTCTTTTTTCTTTGCTGGGTCTTCATTTGGTTTAGGTAACAATGTAACTGTGGTTTCATAGAACGAGTTTGGCAATGTATTTTGTGGAATAGTTTGAGGAGTATTGGAATTAGCTCTTCTTTGAAAGTCTGATAGAATTCTGCACTGAAACCATCTGGAATTATAGGACTTTTTGCATTGTTTACTGTAGCTCTTTCTTTTAAACTCTATTTGGGGTGTTTAGGCCTCAACCTCCCTTCCAACTTTCCAATCCTATGCAAGAGAAAGGTTAGTGGGGACAGAGGGTACCTTTATTTCTCCTGGCTGTTTAGGGTCAATCAGATTCTTTTGGGCTATACCCATCTCTGTCAACAGCGGATGCAGCCAGCAGTCTCCTCCAAGCCATTGTCCCAAAGCATTTTACTCCATCTATCTACTCCAAACCATCACACGGTCCTTCTCTGATCTCTTCAAACGGCTACTCACCACATGCCAACACCACAGGCCATGTCATGCTCTCTTGGTGGTCTTATTTATATCCTCAGAGCCCTATACCATGCCTCTCTCTATGCAGTAGGAGGAAGGCCATTACCAGCTGGCTAAAGCCACAGCCCTCATGAGACAATTAACAGATGTGGACAACCTAAAGCTCAAGCTAAAATCCCACACTTGGAACTAGAACAAAAACATATTTACATAACACAACTGAGTTTGCAAAGAAACCAAATTTCCATTAGTTTACCTGATGGGTTGTTGTTGTTGTTTGTTTGGATTTTTTAAATTTTTGTTTTGTTTTTGTTATTGTTTTGTTTTGTTTTGTTGAGACAGGATTTCTTTATGTAATAGCCTTGGCTGTCCTGGACTCAATTTGTAGACCAGGCTGGCTTCGAATTCACAGACTCACCTGCCCCTGTCTCCCAGAGTGCTGGGATTACAGGCATGCATCACCAAACCTGGCTCCTTCCTCCCAGTCTTAAATTTGAATGCTATTTTAAAAATGGGGGCAAGACAGTACATTAAACCTACCCACTCCACCCCAGAGCAATTGGCTCTTCATTGAGATTTGAAAATATTTGGCTAGCATATAAGTTTGCAGGTTTTTGTTTCTGGACTTAAAATGTTCCTTAAAATTATTCAGAAAGTGAAACTGAGCATTTTAACCTTCTTAAATGTACAACTAAGCGGCACCAAAAACACTCAGTTTTCTTCAGGGGGCTGAGAATACTGACTAGGACTGTAAAGTAAAAGTGGAGTTATAGCCAGGTGGTGGTGGCACACACCTTTAGTCCCAGCACTTGGGAGGCAGAGGCAGATGGATCACTATGAGTTCGAGGCCAGCCTGGTCTACAAAGCGAGTCCAGGACAGCCAAGGCTACACAGAGAAACCCTGTCTCAGGAAAAAAAAAAAGTGGAGTCATGTGGGTAGAATAGGAACAAAGTTTCCCGGTGTCCCTGAGTGGCCAAGGTAGCACAGCTGCAGGTGCTTTCTCTTAACAAGGATGAAGAGCCAGGAGGATTTTCTTTTGTCTAGGCTGCAATAGAATGGAGTTACCCGGGACTCAACCTTCATCTGTTACCTAAGTAGAGATGTAGGTGGGCTCTGATTCCACATCTCCTTGGTCCTGGGAATGGAATCTGTACTTTAAGAGAAATTACTTAGGAAAACAAAAAACAAAAAAAAGAAGGAAAGACTACTTAGGGGCTAGAGAGATGGCTCAGCAGATTAGAGCACTGTCTATTTCTCCAGAGATCCTGAGCTCAATTCCCAGCAACCACATGGTGGCTCACAACGATCTGTAACGGAATCTGACCTTCCCTTCTGGCATTCAGGTGTATATGCAGCTAGAGCACGCATAAGTAAAGTAAATAAAATCTTCAAGAAAGAAAGATAGATAGATTACTTTTTTTGCCAGGCACAGTGGCACACGCCTTTAATCCCAGCACTCATGAGGCAGAAGCAGGCAGATCTTTGTGAGTTTGAGGACAGCTGGGTCTACAAAGATAGTACAGGACAGCCAGGGCTACACAAGGAAACCCTCTCTTGAAAAACCAAAGCCAAAGCCAAAGCCAAAAAAAAAAAAAAAAAAAGAAAAAGAAAGAAAGAAAGAAAGAAAGAAAGAGAAAAGAAAAGAAAGAAAGAAAAACAAAAGAAAAAGGAAAATTACTTTATAGCAGAGCTTGGTGCTGTTCACCTTTAATCCCAGCACTCAGAAGGCAGAGGCAGGATGAACTCTGAGGGCGTGGCCAGCCTGGTTTCCTAGCAAACTCTAGGCCAGCCAAGGCTACACAATGAGATCCTGTCTCAAAATTACAAAACAAAACAAGCGACAACAAAAACCTTTTTGTTTATTTATGGGGAGTGTGAGGCTATATTGCTGGCACACATGCCAGGGTGCTCCTGTGGAGGTCAGAGGTCAGCTTTGTGGAGGTTGTTTTCTCCTTCTACCTTATGGGTCCTGGCGATGGGACCATCAAACTTAGCTGCAAGCCCCTTTACCACACGAGCCTTCATGCCAGCCCCCAACCTCCCCCCACCTCCGTGCATGTTTGAATGTGTGTGCGCACATGTGTATGCTGTATGCACCTGCATGTGGAAGCCAGAAGTTGACATCAGCTGTCTTCCTCAGTTGCTGCCCACCTTACACATTGACAATGTCTCTCACCTGAACCCAGGGCTTGATGGTCTGCTAGTCTGGCTAGTCAGCTTGCTCCGAGGGGCCTTGTCTTAGCTTCCCAGCTCAGAGTGCAGCCTGGACGCCACACCTAAAAAAGCATTTACTGTCCTCCACGAGTGACATTTGAGTGGCAAGTGCCTTCCCACTGAGCTGTCTCCCCAGCCCCTCCCCTAATTTCTTTAAGAAAGAAAGAAAGAGAGCCAGGTGTGGTGGCACATGCCCTCAATCCCAGCACTTGGGAGGCAGAGGCAGGTGGATCACTGTGAGTTTGAGGTCAGCCTGGTCTACAAAGTGAGTCTAGGACAGCCAAGGCTGCACAGAGAACCTTGTCTCAAAAAAAAAGAAAAGAAAAAATAAAAAAGAAAAGAAAGAAAGAAAAGAATAGAAAGAAAGGAAAGAAAGATAGATAGATAGATAGATAGATAGATAGATAGATAGATAGATAGATAGAGATGTTTTATATGTATGGGTGTTTCGCCTGCCCACCACTGTCTGTCTAGTGCTCGTGGAGCCCAGAAGAGGGCAATGTAGCCACTGGAATTGGGTTTTGGAATTAAACCAGGGTTTTATGGAAGAACATCTCTTAAAACACTGGGACGTCTCTCCTACACTGACTCCAACTAAGCTTTGAAAGTAGATCAAATGAACCTTAAGAAAAAGGTTGTCTGAACAAATATTGGAGTCACAGCAAGGTTTGAAGGGGCTAAAAAAAGATTTGAAATAAATTTTCAAAATATACCACACCAGTGCAGTGTCCTAAGAGGTCAGAAGACGGCATGACGAGGTTAGAAGTAGTGCACAGACATAAGCTCAAACAAACACCCACACCAAAAGCACAGAATAACAATTATAATTAAACAAATTTAAAAAATCAGTTTGAGTTTGCCAGTTCTAATCAACACCTTTGTTTTCTTTCTTTTTTTCTTCCTTCCTCCCTCCCTCTCTCCCTCTCTCCCTCTCTTCCTCCTTCCTTCTTTTTTGAGACAGAGTCTCTCTTTATAGCCCCAGCTATCCTAGAACTCACTAATAGACGAGGCTGGCATTGAACTCACAGATATCCTCTTGCCTCCGTCTCCCAAGTGCTGAGATTAAAGGCGTCCACTGCCATGTCAGGCCCTCTTTCTAAGTGAGTGCCTCTCGGCACTGCTCTTCATGGAGAGTTGGAATTCTCCACAGGTTTCTCCATAGAGAAGATTAAGGTGTTTAACTTTGATTTAGTGTCAGTAACACTCGGTGGATGACCCATGGGAGCCAGAGATTTCTGAATATACTGTGATCCGATCTTCACAACCACGTTAGAGGGCCCTCCTGCTCCCCCTCCAGTCCTCCCTTCAGCCTCCCCGGCACCGCCCCCCACCCCAGCCATCGCCTCTTCCTCCAGCCCTCCCCCCAACTTCTCTCACCTGACAGAACAGAAACTGAGGTCACCCTGGTCTTCTGATGGAGACCACGATTCTTCTCGTCTTCCATCCACATCGAATCACAGGTGCTTGGTTGCTGTTCCCACTCACTGCCAGGAAGCGAGGCATCCATTCACTCTTCATTTGCATCGTCTGCAATATCAGCTTTGCACTAGGTATTGAGGTCAACAACAACAGCAACAACCACAACAACAACAAACAGAAGTCAGTTCCAAAGGAGCAAGAGGTTCTTTTGCTGGCCCTTGAAACATGTGATGGCTTAGGTTTTGCTTGGCTTGACTGTGGCATTGGTGTAGCCTGGGAAACCAACTCTGGGACACTTTTATTACCAGCATGGATCAATAATGGTCTTCCTGCATGCCACCTGAAGGTGCTATTTGGTACTCCAAATGTAGTCGCACTGCACATATCCAGGTATCATGGCACACCTGTAACCCTGTTGCTCTGGGCTAGGCAAGAGGTTGGAGAGCTCTATGCTGGCCTGGGCTACATAGCAGAGCTGAACCAACAGCAGCATATATCACAGACTCAGAGCAGCTGTATGCCTGTGTGTAACATTAGAGAAATACTTCCTCCCTTCCAGGATTGTAGTGAGGCCTCTTATGTGTAAAAGTGCTTGTAAACTGTAAAATGGCAACAAAAGCTGCCTCTTATTTCCATTTGAGAAGAATTTATAATGAGAAAGAGCTAGAAAAAGCCACACAGCTGCCTAGCACTCTTTAATTTACCTAACACTTTTCAGTTAACAAGTCCGTTTGTAATTCTCTCTGTAGATTTAAAACAATTAAAAAGCAATTTTTTTTTTTTAGAGCTGGGTATGGTGGTGTATGCCTTTAGTCCCAGCAAAAGGCAGGCAGATCTTGAGTTTGAGGCTAACCCGTTCTACACAGAACTGCCAAGCCTATGTAGTGAGACCCTGCGGAAAGAAAAGGAGCCAAGCAATTAATTTTATTGACCGTATTCATTTACCATCCACTTCACCTATTACAATGCATAATTCAGTGTATGTTCATCATATAACTATCACAGTGATGAACATTTTGTCTGCCTGAAAAGACCCTTCTCCTGTTGACCAGCATGACTCAGTCTCCCTCCCCAAATGTCCCAAGGGTAGTCATTGGCTGTCTTAGGTAGGGTTCCTATTGCTGAGATGAAACACCATGACCAGAAGCAAGCTGGGGAGGAAAGCATTTCTTTGGCTTACGCTTCCATATCACTGTTCATCACTGAAGGAAGTAAGGACAGGAACTCAAACAGCGCAGGAACCTGGAGGCAGGAGCTCAAGTAGAGGCCATGGAAGGGATGTTGCTTACAAGCTTTCTTATAGAACCCAGGACCACCAGCCTAGGGATTCCCCCACCCACCGTGGGCTGCACCTTCCCTTATTAATCATTAATTAAGAAACTATCCTACAGGCCTGCCTATAGCCTGATCTTATTGAGACATTTTCTCACTGAGGCTCCCTCCTCTGCAGTGACTTTGGCTTGTGTCAAATTGACATAAAACTAGCCAGGACAGTCTTTCTGTTTATAGATTCATCTATTTTGGGCATTCTTTATTTTTAGATTTTGTTTTAGATTGCTTGTTTACCTTTGCTTTGTTTTTTCAAGACAGGGTTTCTCTGTGTAGCCCTGGCTGTCCTGGAACCTGAGCTGTAGACCAGGCTGGCCTTGAACTCAGAGATCTGCCTGCTTCTGCCTCCCCAGTGCTGGGATGAAAGGCATATGCCACCACCATCAGGCCTTGTTTGTTTTTGGTGTTTTTTTTTGGGGGGGGGGCTTTTATCTGCGGCTTTAAACTGACGGTACCCAGCTGCTTACTGGATCTATTAATTTGAAAAGCATTTGTTAGGGTGGATCTTGAGCAGTAGCCTGTCAGTGTTTGTATTTGTATTCTCTGCCATTTTACTGTGAAAATCTGTTTGTTCAGCAATTGATGTCATTTTCTTGATGTCACTATTTGTTGGAGTTAAGCGGTCTCTTCCTTCCCCTCTCTGTAGCTCACCTAATTTGACTCCAGGGCACCCTTCATCTTCAGAGGTGCTGAAGCATCTGCCAGCACACTAGAACACGCCTCTACTGGGGGCACCGTGTGGATTGCAAGATCGTCCTGAACCGATCTGATGACTTACACCTCAGTATTGGTCTCAAAATTTTCTGGCCTTTCATGGCAATGAAAATTTTAAGAAAGAGATTTAAAATATTTTAATTTTAAAGAGTGTGTTATAAAATAATGTACTAAATTCTTTATTCCATTCTATCACAAGAATATATCCACTTATGAATCAAGTTATGAATTTTTTCTTTAAGTAGTGACTTTATTCTTTGAAAATTTTTATACAATGTGTTTTGTCCATATTTATACACTTCTCTTTTGGGAGGAGGTTAGTTTTGTTTTGCTTTTAGACAGGAATTTACTAGGAATACTAGGCTGGCCATAAATTTTCTGGTAGCTCAAGCTAGCGTTGAACTCACAATAATCCTCCTGCCTCAGTCCTCCTGCCTCAACTCTAGTGCTGGGATTCCAGATGTGTGCCATCATGCTCAGACAAAATATGACATTTTAAGTATATCAGGAATACATATACAGTTGAAACCACAAGCTTTAAATAATGCCATAAGTTAATGGTTTAAAATAAAGTTGATGATTGCTTTTTTTGTGTGGTACTTGAACCCAGGGCATTATACATGCTTGAAAATTGCTTTGCCACTGAGCTAGATTCCCCCAACCTTATTTACAGTTTTCAAAGTGCCATTTACTAAATTTTGTCAACATGTGTACATTTTTCCCTTGCAGGGGGGGGGGGGAACAACCTTAATATTGTTAAAAGCAATTTTGAAATATTAAACTGTTTTCAAAAAGTCTTTTTTGTGGAAAAAGCATAAGAAGCATCACATTTGGTTAATGATGACCATAAACTGCTAGAGCCTGTCTCTGACTGATAGATTGATTGATTGCATTTTGAGATAGGGTCTTTTGTTGTTGTTTTGTTTTGTTTTTTCGAGACAGGGTTTCTCTGTCTAGCCTTGGCTGTTCTGGACTCCCTTTGTAGACCAGGCTGGCCTCAAACTCACATCAATCTGCCTGCTTCTGCCCCCCCAAGTGCTGGGATTAAAAGCGTGCACCATCATGCCTGGCTCCCGAGATAGGGTCTTGTAGTAGTTTTGATTTCTTTTAAAACTCAGTTATGTTATGTAAACGTGTTTTTGTTTTAGTCCCAGGTATGGGATATGGAGCTGCCTCAGATTGTCCACAGGAACAGACTACTTGCCTCGTGCAGGCTCTGAGAGAGGCGTGATTTTTGCCAACTGCAGATAGTTTAATTCTGAGGACTCTGAGAAGTTATAAATGTCAGAGCCTGGGCGATGCGGCGGCGGGGGAGGGGGGGTGCCCCAAGGAAGAAGAGGGTGGTGGCTGCTTTCCCTGCTGCTGCCCACCTGTGCTGCTAGTTCGCCCTCCTGCTGTGCTTGCTATTGCTGGTTTGCTGGACTGCTGGATATCCTGACTACAAATATTGTGCTTACCCTAAGGAACTACATCCTTAAACAGCAGGAAGTAGTAAAGAGTCATGCACTGCCCCTTTCCCCTCTAACCTTTCTGTCCTATCTAGTGTTGGGGGGGTTGGCAGGTATTAGGGTGGATAAGGGTTGGAAGGGAAGTAAAGGTATAAGAACCCCAATAAAATAGCTTTTTAAAAAATACACACCTACAGAGTCTTATTTATGTAGCCCTGGCTGGCCCAGAACCTGTTAGGTAGATCAGGCTTGCCTCAAAACTTTTGGTGATCTCCCTTCCTTTGATTCCTAGTTCTGAAATTACAAGTATGTATCACCAAGCCTGGCCTTTTGATTTATTTATTTGTTGACAGAGTTGGGGGGGGGGGGGGCGTTGAACTCAGGTCTTGGCATACTTGGCAAGTGGCTATGATGACATCACAGCCCTTAGAGCTTCTGTCAAATGCAGAGCAGCTTTTCACAAGAGGCTAGAAATGTCTGTACTTTTTAATCTGCACATCGTGAAGTGTGGAGGTGCAGTGGGAAGCCGTGTACTCTAGGATATATTTTTGTAAAGATTTGTTTTATATGTATGAATATTTGGCGCTCGCACGCGAGAGCATGTGTGTGTGTGTGTGTGTGTGTGTGTGTGTGTGTGTGTGTGTGTGTGTGTATGTACGCTGTGTGTGTCCAGTGCCTCTGGAGGTCAGAAGGGAGTGTCGGATGCCATAGATCTGGAGTTGTAGCTAGTGGTGAGCTGCTGGGGACTGAACCTGAGTCTTGTGGAAGAGCAGTAAGTGCTGAGCCATCCCTCCAGCCCTGCAGGATATATTTTAATAGTAAGGCATTAGAACCCACCTAAGCCATTGATATGGTTAGCCCTTTGTAGTAATTACGGCTATTTAAAGTCTTTAACTAATTAAATGAAACTAGACACTCAGTTTTGGTCACAGTGGCCCCATGAAGTTATGGGTGTCCATATTGGACAATACAACTCTGGAGTATTGACAAGGCAGAAAATTCTAGGGTGCCAAGACAGTTAAGCACTGAGGTCTCCAGCGTTACATGCTATGCAGGGCTCTAGGGGACCTCGGGAAGTCCAGGGACTTGCGGCAGCTTCCAGCTGTTGGTGGGGTCACACATCCAAGGGTGTGTCCTCCACACTCCTGGTCTCTTCTCCAGTAGGAAAGGGATGTCTGTGCAGGCACCCACATCGCAGCCCTAACCAGGCTCACTGATAAAGGACAGAAGCACAGGTGTCTCTTTTCTGTGTGAGCCATCCTCTCATGGTGCCACAGGTCTGGGAGGATCAGTTTATCATGTGTGTGTCCCACAGGGCCAACCCTGCAAAGCAGCACTTAGCCCAGCAGCTGTAATGGGTAGTTTCTGAACCTGCCTTCTGACGAAGCAGTTTATAATTTCCTTTATCTTAGCATCTATTGTGGGGTGTCGGTTTGTGTGTGTGTTTGCTGTTTTTAAAGTGAAGCTGTATTTTAATGATAAATGGGCTGAGTCAGATTGAAGATCACACGCTAGGCGGGGCTGTGTCATTGTTACCAAATTAGCACCTTCCTTTGGGGCTTATTAATGGCTTCTTTGTAATTACAAATAAGGATGGTCTGTTTAAATTATGCCTTGCAGCTTAGTGTAGGAGAGCTATGAACAGAGGTCTTAAATGTAATTATCTGCTAGAATGTGTGTGTTATTAAGCTGGGGTATTTGTAGACTTGGATTCAAATTGTCCCCAGTCCCCTTCTGGGGCCTCACCATGAACAATCATGGGACTCCTGGGCCTGTGGTCCAGTTACGTTCATCAGTAGGTTTTTTTTCAGGCCCTGGTGGGTATTTTGTGGAAGCCATAGCTTCTTCAGTGGAAAAGAGACAGGCTGTGTGATCCCACCAACCTGGGTTCAGTCCTTTGCCACCTTTTACCTATATGACTGCCACCAGGTTTCTTTATTTTGGCCTGTGCGTGTGCGCGCGCGCGCGCGCGCGCGCGTGTGTGTGTGTGTGTGTGTGTGTGTGTGTGTTTATTTCTGTCATTGGCTGTGTCTGGTGTTTATTCAAATTGTCTTTGCTGCCACACAGGGCCCAGGCATGGAGAAACTGATATGGGAGCAGTACACCGTGACCCTGCAGAAGGTGAGTTCTGCACGGTCCATGCATCCTCCTCTTGGCCTTGGTGTCTCCCAGGTCATCATCTTACTCACTTTCACCTACACAGTCTTGTTTTTAATCTGTCTGAGGTGGGCAGCGCATCCCTACAATGGGCTGGCAGGAATGAGCTTGTCACAGAGAGTCACATACTCTTGTGCTTTTGATCAGATGCTGCTTACTATACAACGCTTCAGGGGATGCTTCTCTCCTCAGAGAGAAAGACTGTGAAAGGGAAGAGGGAATGAAAGTAACCTGTGTCTGCTTGAGGACGTTGAAGTAACATTTCCCAGTGGACACAACCTTCCTTCTCGATCTCACCCTCCCTTCTGGTGTTTGAGGTGGGAATTGAATTTATGCCCCCTCACATGCTGAGAACACAGGAGGCTCTTGGTCCAGTCCACTGGGCTACATATACCCTCTTTCCACCTCATCTATAATTACCTGTCTTTTAATAGTAGTAAGTCCGCAGTAAATTTTAAAAGACTGGCTTATAAGTCAAGAGGTTGTGTGAGTGTGTGTGTGTGTGTGTGTCTGTCTGTCTGTCTGTCTGTCTGCATCTGCCTGTCTATGGAGATGAGAAGTCAACCTTGGGTGGTTTTCCTAAGGTGTGTTTCATGTTACTTTTTGAGACAGGATCTGTCAGTGGCCTGGAGCTTGTTATTTAGTCTAGCCTGGCTGGCCAGTGGGTTCTGAAGCTACACCTGCCTCCACCTCTCCTGCTGGGCTTTTGAATACACTATAAAGTCAGTTTCTCTGTTTGTCTTGTTTTGTTTTTATTTTTGCTTGTTTTAAAAATCTAGGTTCCTGAATATATACACATATGACTTATTTATTTCTTTATTATGTATACAATGCTCCTCCTGAATGTACACTTGCACACCAGAAGAAGGCACCAGATCATATTACAGATAGTTGTGAGGTACCATGTGGTTGCTGGGAATTGAACTCAGGACCTCTGGAAGAACTCTCCAGCCTGACACCACCCCATCCCCACTCCCACCCCCCCCAATATATTTTTAAAGGAGTGGAGTTAACCACATTGTAGAGTTTCTGTCCATGAACTAATAAGATGCTAAGTGAGTAAAGTGCTTGTCACATTATCACAGGAGCCTAAGTTTGGTCCCTGGCACCCTTGTAAAATGATGGCCTTGCTGGTGCATGCGTACAGTTCCAGGACTGGGAAGGCAGAGACAGGTAGATCCCTGGGGTTTGCTGACCAGCCGGCTGGCCAAGTCCACTGAGCAAACTCCAGGCCAGTGAGAGACATTGTCTACAAAACCTCAGAAAAAGGTGGATAGTGCCTGAAGAATGAGGGTGCCCTCTGGCTTCCACGTGCACACACTTGTATCCTACACACACACACACACACACACACACACACACACACACACACGCACATGCACACGCACCCTCTAGGCAAGCCTGCTTCTGCCTCGCTTCGCCTTGCCTGCAGTCGGCTTGTGGTCTGTAGTCCTTACCTGAGCTGCCAACATCAGTGTGCATTTTCTGGGCTCCACAGAGATCGTCCTGCTCCAAATCATTCTAGGTTCTGCCACTTTCAAGAAAGATGGCCAGTTCCTATTTTGTAAGAACATTGGAAAGGGTTTAGTGCTTTCCTCTTTCAGGATCACAATACTAGCTTTTTATTTATTTATCTTATTAAATGCCTTATTCTTGCTTGTAGTTACATGCCACAGCACTGTGTGAGGTCAGAGCTTGTGTGGGAGTGATTGACTTTCACCTTGTGGGTCTCAGGGATTGAGCTTGGCTTGGCAGATTTGGCTGCAAGTTCCTTTGTGTGCACTGACCCATCTTCCCAGGCTCCTTTTCCCATCGAGCCATCTCCCCCGCCCTGTAATCCCAGCCTCCTTCTATTGAGGTTTAGGTTTTTTTTTTTTAATTTATTATGTATACAATGTTTTGCCTGAATATACACCTGCAAGCCAGAAGAGGGCACCAGATCTCATTATAGATGGTTGTGAGCCACCATGTGGTTGCTGGGAATTGAACTCAGGACCTTTGGAAGAGCAGGCAGTGCTCTTAACCTCTGAGCCATCTCTCCAGCCCCCAAGTTAGGTTTTCTTTTTAAAGGTGATGCAGTTCTTCTCATCCTAAATTGGGATGCAATTACTATCTCTCTAAGTTGAATTTAAAGATAGACCATAGTGCCGTTGTTCCTTTTTGAGAAAGGATCTCCTGCAGTGCTGGTCAGCCTCCAGTATGCCATGGAGTCATGGCTAGCCTTGGATTTCTGATTCTGTTGCTACCACCTATCAAGTACTGGAATAACAGGTACGGCCACGTTCAGCTAAAGATAGACTTTATAAACACAGTTTCACGTAGAATCAATTTTTATTAACGTTGTTCCAGCTCAGGCCACAGGATGCTGTGAGAGGTCTACCTGGTGTTAGAGCAGCTCATCCCTTGTGAGACAGCAGACGGTCCCTTTCTCCTGCCTCTTGAGATAACATCAGCCTGGGCCTGTCAATCTTTCTGCCTTCCACAAGGCTGTTCCCTTAGATAAACAATTTGCTTTTAAACCCCTGTCAGCTGACCACAGTGTGGCTTTATTTTGCTTTTCAAGTCCTGCCTTGACATTTTAGGGATAAACTGATGCAGGACATTGCATCTGGGGCCGGGGATGGGAGGCGTGGGGGGGAAGAAGCCAAAGAGCTTGTGGCATCTTGGTGTTTAGGAGCCAGCACTGTATATGACTAGTGTCTCACTCTAGACTTTCTTTAACTCTTAAATTGCCAGGCTGATAGCTTCTGGCTATCATGTCTGCTGACTAAAAGCTGTTTGCTTTTGGTGTCTTGGAGACTCTGAATTTTCTTTTAACTTCTTAACAGCCAGAGCTAGTGGCTCTGGTATCTGGAGATCAGAGCTGATGGCTCTAGCAATTGGGGCTAGTGAGAGAGAAAAAGAAAAAAAGAGGAAAAGGAATCACACATGTACAAGAATGATGAAGCAAAGCAGGCTCCAACTACTTCAGACATGTAGGGGGCGGGCTATATGGCCAATGTTCTTCCATCTTGTCAGAGCCTAGGTTCCTATTTCTCCAGGAGTCTGTCATTTACCAGAAACCAGCTGACCCTGTCATGGTTCGGCAGTTAGACACCTGTTGTGGTTTATTGTGGGGGCTGGTCATTCTAAGACCCCCGAGCTACTCCTTTCTGGCTATAAACTAGCTTTTCCAGTAAGACTACTGGTAAAATCAGATTAAAGGCCAGCTGCCTGTGAGCAGCAGTTCCAGGAAATTTTTCCTGACTAACCACATCTTTTACAACTTCCCTTTCTCTCTGGAATTTCTCCATCTTCTGTGATTATATCAGCTGTAACGGTAGACACCTGCTGAAACATTCCAGAGTTAGGTGTCCATAGCAAACCTTGCTTATGCAAATACCCATGCCTATAAAAACTCTGAAATTTTTCAATAAACGGGGCTTGATCAGAATCCAGACTTGCCCTCATTTCTTTGTGTCTCCTGTCCCCCCACTTGTTTGCCCCCTCCACAGGTACCCATTGAAGACCCCAGCAGGCTGGGTCACAAACAAACAGACAGACAGATGCATATTTGGTAGATGGTGGATCAAGCAAAAGCTTCATCTCCAATCAACCAACGGACATCACAGACACATTCACACATATTTGATGGCTAGAGCAGGCCCTAACAACCAAGAACAACCATACTATATATAGACAATATATACACATGATTGGTGGATAGAGCAAGGCTGTACTGAGCAAACTCTAACAGCCATCACATACACACACACACACATACACACACATACACACACACACACACGTGTGTGTGTGTGTGTGTGTGTATGTGTGTGTGTACAGTTGATGAATAGAGCAAGCTTTAACAAGGTTTGTTATTTCTTGGTTCCATATATACCCTCTAAGACAAAGTCTTCTATGTAAGAAGAAAAATTACCTCACAGCCACAAAAGCAATTACCACAGAAACAGATGATATCCCTGAACAAAAGGGAATACAGCAGGATTATGGATTATCCGTGCCTAACTAAATGTTTCTTATCTATCACTTCATTCCACAAGTTAGTTGTGAGTTCAGAGAAACAGGTTTTCATAGGTTAGCAAGGGTTAAATTCAACAGGGTCTAAAGAGTCATAGCAGGATTATATCCTTTCCATTAAGACTCATGTCTCACTAAATGTTCTTTAGCTATCTTTAAGATCATTGACAGTTCAAAGCAATAGTTTTTTTTTTTTATGTTACAAGTGCCTGTAGTAGTAAAAGTTTCCTATACTAGTTGTTTACAATTTGTATTTACCAAGAAACAGATTATCAGGGCTGAAAAGATGGCTCAGAGGTTAAGAGGACCAGCTGCTCTTCTCGAGTTCAGTTCCCAGCAATCACAGGGTGGCTCACAACCATCTATAATGTGACCTGATGCCCTCTTCTGGCCTGCAGGTGTACTTGCAGGCAGAGCACTGTATACATAATCATCATCATAACTCTAGTTACAGAAATATTTGTATGTGGGGAACATGGTATTGCTTTCTCGCTGTGAAGAGCACTGCCTCCTGCATGTGAGCCTTGTGTTTTGGGCACTTCTTTTCTCTGATTGATTAACCATGGTAACTATTAGTGCCTTAAAATGAAGCTTCATCTTTAAGTTTTCTTTTTCTTTCTTCTTTCTTTTTAAGAAATAAAAGGAGGACAGTTTAAGAAAGGGAAAGTACTTGGGAATGGGGCTAGTGAGCAGGGAAAGGTGTGTTCTGCCCTTTGATGGGATGGCACAATTGTGGCATCAGGCACATTAAAGCCTGCAGATTTTGCTTTCTTTATATTAAGGAACAAGCTCCCGAAGGTCTGGATGATAAAAAGGAAGATGTTTTGTCTTGTTTTGATGTGATTTCTTTTCATGGTATGTTGATGGAGTCCACAGCGCCCTGCATGCGAGGTAAAACTATACACACACTTAAGCTACAATACAAAAGTTTTTTGTTTTTGATTTTAACTCCGCAGTTGCTGGGAACTGTAGAGATGGCTCAAGGGTTGAGAGCTTCCCGTCACCCACATGGTGGCTACGACACTGTGTAACTCTACTTCCAGGGGACTCAATGCCCTCTTCCGGCCTCCACAAGCACTAGGCACGCACACGGTACATATATGTGCATGAAGAAAAATCTCTTATGAGTAAAACAAAACCAAATAAAAATCTTTAAACCCACAGTGCCTCAACCCAGGACAGCCCCAAGAACTTTTCTTCGCCCTAGTCCTGAAGATGAAGCAATATACGGGTATGCACTTCTATAACCCTCTGGTCCCCCTTCCTCTTCCACACAGCGCATTCCTAGCTGTCTGCACCCCAACCCAGGTGGTGACGTTGCTCTACTCAGCCACCTTTAACCAACCTTATTCCTGATGCTCATAAGAAAGAGGAATCATTGTGAAAACAAATCAAAACAAAACTGGGGTTGAGTGAGCTTGGCGGCTTTGGCATCTGTCCATTTACCCACCCAGCTTCTCCTCTGAACGTTTCTCTGAATGCTTGCACCATGCCATGTGTAACTCCCGAACAGGTGAAGCAGCTTCAGACTACAGTGTTGGAGGAGAGACTGCAGGGGTGTCATGGTCCCGCATGGGGGAAGGGAGGAGGAGACGGGTTGAGTGGTGTCCAGACTGCAGTTGTTGGACTAGGCCTGGCTTCCTTGGATCTGCACAATCTCTTTGTGCTGGAATAGACCTGGGAGGGCATCCTCCTATCAGGTAGCTAGAATCAATCCCTGGTTTCTTACTCTCTCATCTTAGATGAGCTAATGTGGTAAATTCTGTACTTTGGCTCCTTTGTGAGCTGGCAAACATTCCTATCACTGTCCCAGGGAGAGAAAATATCAGACAGATGAGAAAATGAGAGGGAACTTTTGTAAACTATGAAGTCACTCCTGGGCTAGAAAATAAATCTTTAATCTCTTGATGTGAATCCTTCATTTTATTTTATTTTATTTTATTATTTCTTTATTAGTTATACAGTGCTCTGCCCCCATGTGTGCCTTAATGCCAGAAGAGGGCACCACACCTCATTATAGATGATTGTGAGTCACCATGTGGTTACTGGGAATTGAACTCAGGACCTTTGGAAGAACAGACAGTACTCTTTGTTTAAAAAAAAAAAAAAAGAGTTTCTCTGTGTAGCCTGGGCTGTCCTGGACTCGCTTTGTGGACCAGGCTGGCTCGCCTCGAACTCACAGCGATCAGCCTGCCTCTGCCTCCCGAGTGCTGGCTTAACTTCTGAGGCATCTCTCCAGCCCCGAAGCCTTCATTTTAAACAGTATGTTTCCTCTTTCCTTTCTGAAACCAAACCTCCGACAGCCCTAACACTAAAATGGTGAAGTTCAAGAAGGGCGAGAGCGTGGGCCTCCACTTGGCTGGTGGAAACGGTGTTGGGATATTTGTGGCTGGCATTCAGGAGGGCACCTCTGCAGAGCAGATTCTGAAGGTGAGGAAGCCCGCCCCCTAGCGGTGACTTGGGAAGGTGCTTTTCTGGGTGTTTTTCAGTAAAGGAGTTCTGAGGACACTGGGTCTCTGGTTGCTCTAAAGGTTTGGCATGCTGAGAGCTGTCAGGATTTGGAATTTACTTATATCTATGTACACACACACACACACACACACACACACACACACACACACACACGCACGCACACACGCACACGTTGGTGAGAAATCCACATGTCATTAACTGGCTGTCTGGAAAGCATTGCTAGGCCCAAAGGAGAGGAAAGAAGCTACAGAATCGCTCAGGGAGTCAGACCTCAAGGCACAAGGACAACCCCGCCCTCCGCGCTCTGCTGATATGGTTCAGAGATGCCTGCAGAGTGGGAGGTGTCAGGCCTTGCTCATGAGCATTGCTAAGCTTTCCAGTGAAACTCTAGGACTTTCTTTGGCTGCAGGCAGGGCCCTAGAAGACTATCTTATCTGAGTGAACCTCGAGGCAACACATGATCCTAGGACATCTCTCCAGCCCCAGCTTCCCGTGCTACTGATGAAAATCTTTTCAAATGCCAGCACGTACTAGTTTGTACCTGGTGGACATGCTCATGAAGAGAAAGCATGCTTCCTGCTACTGGGAAGCCAGAGGCTTAGAGCTTTGCTCATTAACAACTGCTGTATAAAACAATATTAAAGACAAAGAGAATTGCTTTCATACTCAGAACTCTTCTAGAAAGATTTCTTTGTTTCCTGGCATCGCCGTGGCGACCAGGGAGATGCTGGTGGGCACTGACTTGTCCTGCAGTAGTCCTTGGTAGAGGTCTGGCAACAGGTGGCCTTGACCATCACTCAAGCTGACGACAGAAGGATCTCTTTTCTGTAAAAGACTGAGAAAGACTGAACTCCCCACCCTGGGCTGAGAGGCAGCTGCGGCACAGTGAGCTGGCTGGATCTGATACCGAATCCTCCCCAGGCTCCCAGCACAGCCAGCCGGGCCCTGCATACTGTTCTCAGATAAAGAAAGACGATATTTGCCTGTCAGAAAGGACTGCACAGTCTGACCTTGAAGTACAGAAACACTGGTCTCCAACCCTCTTCACTTTAGTGTGTTCTGCACTCCTTGGCCAGCCCGAAGATACAAAGGGAACAGTGTGCATAGCCTGGCCATTTTGTTGTTGTTGTTGTTAGGGTTTTAAGAATGGCTCTGCCTTTCATAGGTAAGGGCTGACATGAACACAGCAGGCCTTACAGATAACAGGAATATGATTATTTCCCATCTCTATGCCCCACTTGGTTTAACTACTTCTTTGTTACTCATATGGTGGAGCTTGCATTTGTGGTGCGGGGATTCGGGGTGGTTGTACTTGTTAAATCACATGGATTTTTTTAAACTACTTTTTAAAAAGATTTATTTAATATGCGTATACAGTGCTCTGCCTGCATGTTCACCTGCACACCAGAAGAGGACATCTGATTATATTATAGATGGTCGTGAGCCACCATGTGGTTGTTAGGAATTGAACTCAGGACCTCTGGAAGAACAGTCAGTGATTTTAACCTCTGAGCCATCCCTCCAGCCCCCTAAAAAACTACTTCTTATTTGTGCATATGTGGTAGATTAGGCAAGGGCAAGGAACCTCTGTGCCATGCCATGCATGTGGAGGTGAAAGGATGACTTTGGGGAGTCATTTCTCTCCTGCTACATGGATTTGGGGATTAAATTCAACTCAGGTCATAAGGTTTGGCCAGCAAATGCCTTGATGCATCGAGCCATCTCACTGGGCCTGGATTTTTAATATGTAGCTTGCAAAGTATGTTTTAGTTTTGACAATTATAGTCTTGGTCCCAACAGAAGGTCATAGAAATGGATAGAGAAGCCCCTGAAGCCCTATCTATGTCTGCCCTTTTAATTTAAATAAGTACATAAATATGAGCAGTTACAATGCACATAGAAAGCATTCATAGACCCAGATGAAGCTATGTAAAAGGCATAAGAAAGAGCTAGACAGCAAAGTTCTGTGACCTCTGTCTGGGGACAGAGCTGGGAATGGCAGCACCTTACATGGAACCATTGTTTCAAAGAAGAGCTGATTGCTTTCGAAAATCCCTCTCCTCTCTCCTCTACTTCCTGCTCCCTCTTCCAGGATGCTTCCTGAGCCTTGCAGGAAGATGATCGAGCCTAGATGTTCCATTTAGAGCCCAGTGTTCCACAGTCTCTTTATTTTCAGTATATTGACCAGTTGTGGGTCTTTTAATTAATCACCATCAACTGCATAAAAAAAAATCTATGAGTCAGGTGTGGTGATGGGTGTCTTTATTCCAGCACCCCAGGAGTCAGGGCAGGGGAAATATCTGAGTTCAAGATCAACCCTGGTTTACAAAATGAGAAGCAGGACAGCTAGGGCTACATAGAGAAATACTGTTTGGGGAAAAAAAGAAAAGGAAAAAATAAAGAAACTTCTCTGATGAGTGCTGAGAGGTGCACTAGTATGAACATAAGGATCAATAGTTTATTACTTTTATTAATTTATTATAATTAATATTAATTTATTATAGTTTATTACTTTTATTAATTTAGTAGTAGGTTCTCCCTTAGGGCCCATGACAGAGCCAGCCATAGGTTTTTAGCCTACTTAATAATACCAGATATGGGTTCTAAATCCCACATTATTTGTGCCACATTATTTGTGCCACATTATTTGTGCCACATTATTTGTGCCACATTATTTGTACCACTATTATACCAGTCGACCATCCTGTCTTGCCAAGCTAGTTATTGTAGGGCTCACTGCTACTTAAGACTTGATGGCTGTGAGCCTAGCCTTTAATGGCTGAGTCATCTCTCCAGTTCCAGAGGATCTGACACTCTCACACAGATATACATGCAATCAAAACAGCAACGCACAGAAATATATAGTATATATTTATATACTTGATGGCCTTTCTCCACTGTCAGCAGGCAGTGAACTTAGAGCATTATGAAAGCTAGTTGATAGTAATGAAGCTTCCGGGTCAGTACTAGCTTGACTTTTCCCACATCCTATGACTCAAGTATGTCCCATCTTCAGCAGTAGGATCTTACCATCACATTATTCTATACATTAAAGATCAGAAATCTCCTCAAGCTAATTAAACACAATCAGCCAAGTACCTAAAATAAACACACAAGAATCAGCAGCCTTATGTATACCAACAGTAAACATAAAAAAAAAATCTTGGGATGTATCTAACCAAGACAGGAAAAGACTTATACAGTGAAAATTTTAATACACCAAAGAAAGAAATTGAAGAAGTTGGTAGGATTAATATTGCCAACCTAAAATGTCAAAATCCCAATGTAATTCTTCACAGAAATTGAGGAGGGGGAGATCTCAAAATTCCTATGGAGTCACTAAAGACCCACAATAGCCAAAACAACCCTGAACAATAAAAATACTGCTGGAGCCCTGCCCTGAGGACACGAGAGCGGGTGAGCAGGCCCTGCCCTGATGACATGGGAGCAGGAGAGCTGGCCCTGCCATAATGACACAGGAGTGAGAGAGCGGGCCTGCCCTGAGGACAAGGGAGCGGGCCCCGATCCAGGGCTCTGAGTGAACCTCACCCCAACATCTACCCCATGTATGACCTGCTGGAACACATGAAGGGGCCAGACCTGCAGATTCAAAGATTAAGAATCTCCTTGACACATAGCAACAATGGGATATCCGACAGCAGTCCTAGTGAGGATCCGGTAACGATAGTGTAGGCCTCCAACCAGACCCATGACTCATAGCAATGAACATTTGAAAGTAAACATATGTGGACAAAGAGGCTATACTGGGTGATACACTACAGCTTCTGTGACAAGATTGCTTGTTTGTCTGTTTTATTTTACTGGGAAAGGGATTTTGGTTCATGATACGTAAATCATAGACATTCAATAAAAGTAAAAAAAAAAAAAAAGTACTGCTGGAGAGATCACCATCCCTAATTTCAAGTTATATTTCAGAGCTGTAGTAATAAAAACAGCATGGTTGTGGCAGAAAAGAGATGCACTGACCAGTGGAATAGAATTGAAGACTCAGGTAAGCCCATGATAAAACCTAAAGGCACACAAGTGTTGAAAGGCCCAGAAAAGACATGTAAGTAGCTCTTGGACTTATGTACTATACTGTTAGAAGTCCTCAAAAAAGCTGTCGCTCACCAGATAACGAGAAGATTCAATGCAATGTGCGCAACCGTGCATAGAGGAGCAACAGCCCCAGTGACAGACCTTGACCCTGAGGTAAGTCTCTGAAGAGCAGCAGCATGGCTTCTGTGTCATGATCTTGACACTTTGTATCTGGAGTCGGTGTTTGAGATGGAGCCTAGACTTGAACCCACAGCTAAAGCCTCTGTTGGTCAACTGCGGCTCACGGCAGCCTGTGCTCCAGTGACAACATGCCTTACTCTTCAGAGTTTTATGGATGAAGGACTGTCTTAATGCTGTGCTTTTGCCTGGTTTGGTCCTGAAGTTAGAGCATCTCAACAAATGGAAGAGGATCTTAGGCATCTTCATGGTGATACCATGTTTCCCTACATTGAGGCTCTAAAGTGACAAGGGCATAAACTGTTGTTTTAAATGAAACTCCCAGATTGTTCTATTTTACCAATAAAGACTCAGGACAGTAGACCTGTAGAAGGAAACCACTAGAAAAGACTTCTAGATGAGAAGAAATTGAATTCAGAAGCCAGGGACTGCTTTGAATCCTACTATATGCACTGCTGCCAACCAAGGCAGTTTCTCAGCTCAGGAAATCCGAAACTCTAAAAAATCATACAAACAAAAGCATCTGCAATGTGAACTCAAAAACAGAGAATTGAGTAAGTCATAGTCAGTCCACAATGTCTGGGTCTATCTCCAGATGTAGTCTCAGTTTTCTTAACCAAAATATTTTACTAACAGCTTATTGACCGAGCCTACGTCAATTATAACCAGATTCACCAAAACAGTAGGGAATGAGGATTAATTGACACAACAACAAAACCTTAAGGATATCAGTCCCGAGGAACGATTCTCCGGTCGGGAGCTGCAGGATTTCTTCCACTGGAACCGAGGTTAACCAGATCCCAGAGCCTCAGCAGGAGCCGGAGCTCGGAAGCCTTCCCTCAAGCGGATTTCTCTAGGAGCGTCTTGAAGGGCACCGATGAACAGCCAAATCTATCCCAAGTCTCCAATCCCTGCAGCCACCAGTTCTGGGCTCATTTATATAGCTCCTCCCAGAGTCTGTTCATAGGATCTTTTTCATCTGGTAGCAATTACGCTCCTGAACGAGGTGGTTGCCCTGCTAGTGAATTAACATCACCTGTTCTCTTACTAGACTGTTCGATCCCACACTTGGGATCCTAAAGAACAAGTTTCTCTCCTTCATACAGAGGCACATAGTAGGTGTTTTTAATTAACATTCCTACCTGCTACAATCCAAATGTAAAGACTTGATTTAAAAAAAAAAAAAGCTACAGACTAATGTGTGAGATTATTCAGTATAATGACTCACATGAGGATGGACCAGACGCTATAACCATTGACCCAAGTTACTATACCTAAGCACTGATGTGTGTGGAATTTTGTCTAAAAGACACAAATCATTTCTATGTGGTGGAACCAATAATTATAGAGGTTTTCATTTATTGCTGTGTAGGACATTAAGCAATTTTGTACATACCTTAGGATTTGTATGCCAACAGTTTTCTTTTTTAGATTTAGCTCATGTATGAGTGTTTTGACTACATGTATGTATTTGCAATACTTCATGCATGCCTGGTGTTGACAGAGATCAGAAGGAGTCAGACAGATCTCCTGGATCTGGAGTTATGGGTATCTGTGAGCTGCCACGTGGGTGCTGGGAATGGAACCTCCGCAAGTGTTTAACCACTGAGCCACCCTCCCACACCCAAATGCTATTGCTTATCTTGGTTGCTCTGATGTCCTAATGTCTTTACATCTCTAGTCCCCTCATAATGTGGGGAGTAAAATCTTTGATGTGTCCAGTTTATTGATGCAAGAGAACCCTAGCCGGCCTTTCCCTGGTCATGCTAAGTTCATGACAGTTGCTTTATTGTTTATTTTTTATAGGATCACTTTATAACCAGGGCTGGTCTTAAACATGCAGTCCAATGACTCAGCCTCCACATTGCTGCGATTATGGGCATGCACCACCACTCCCAAAACATGACAGTTTCTCTCCACATCTTCTTCTAACTGTTTTCAGTTCATAAACCGATACTGAAGTGCCTAGGGTACCTTGGTCCTGTTATGACACGATTTTGTGTTTGATTAGGCAGTTCTCAGCCCTCTGACTGCCCTGCAGTAAAAGGACATTTGAGATTTTCATAGCTTTGACCAGGGTCCATCCAGATGTATTAACCAAAATAACTAAACTAAAATAACTAAAAAATAAATCAATAAAAATAATTAATTATCATGTTATGTCTAAAATAATGACTATACTACACCAGGGATGAACATCTCAAGGTTACTCTGACCCTCATCTAACTTTGATGTAAATTGTGGCCTTTGTGTTTTTTGCCTTTAAAACTTGGTATCTCTGAGCTTGGGTACCAAGAGACTTTGTAGGCACAAGTCCACTCTTGGTCTGGCCATCAATAAAATGACGTGAAACTTTAACTGGCTTAATCAGCCTAGTTGTCAGTCGATGCATGGATCACTACAGTGTCACTGATGAAGGTGACATGAACACAATGTTAGAAGTCTGTGCAGCATTTACTCTCCTGTGAGACCGCTTTAGGTTTTTTGTTTTGTTTTGTTTTGTTTTTCATAATTCTGACCAAAGACCTGACAGGAACAACAAAATGGAAGAATTGTGTACTCCAACTCACTGTTTCAGGGGGTTCAACTGTGGTCACTTGGCTTCTCGCCTATCGTGAGTGTGTGTTGAAGGAATCTCTTCAGGATCGAGCAGAGGCAGAGACCACAGAAAGACACAGAGAAGACAGAGGATACAGAAAAAGGTTGGGGTGCATACAGCTCCCAAGTGACCTACTTACTCCAGCTAGAATTGACCTCCTAAAACCTCCCCAAGTACTGCCACCTGCTAGGAAACAAGTGTTTAAAACACATAGGGCCACTTCCTATCAAGCCATAACTATGATAAAAGATAAGTATTATTCACTGCACCTTTCCCACAAACTTCGCTCGGCATGAAAGCAAATACTCTAAGGTACCCCTCCTTAGACTAAAGAGAAACAGGTAGGGGATAGATCTGTGATGGATGGTTGGTTACAGTATTTTATTTTGATTAATCTTTATTATTTTTATTTATGTTTGTCTATGTATGTAAATGCTAAATGTGTGTGGATGTCCATGCCCACTGGAGCTCGAGTTACAGGCAGTTGTGAGCCACCCAGTGTGGGTACTGGGACTTCAACTTAACTGCCCGTCCATCTTTCCAGCCCCTCTTCTTAAAATTTTGGCTTATATTTTTATGTATATGGTATATGTCTATTCGAGTGAAGGCCACATATATGCAGCATTCTACTATGCTAGAATACTCTCAAGAATACATAGGTGGACACTGGTGAAGAGCTGTGGAGATTGCTGAAGAAGTCGATGAGTCTGGGGAAATTGGAGAAGCTATGATAGGACGTGTATTAGCCAGACCTAGAAAGGTACATAGGGGTGTCCTACTTTGCTTTCTATTGCTGTGCTAAACACAATGACCAAAGCAATGTGGAGAGAAAAGAGTTTCTTTCAGATCACCTGCCACAGTGCATCATTGCAGGAAGCCAGGGCAGGAGCTCAAGGCAGGAACCTGGAGGCAGGAACTGAGGCAAAGACCATGCAGGGACCTCTGCTGCCTTGGTGCTTGCTCAGCCAACCTTCTTATACTACCCAGAACCACCTGCCCGGGAGTGGCTCCACCCACAGCTGGCTGGATCCTTCCACATGAGTTGTCAATCAAGACCAGGCCAATCATCGGATAGAGACAATTCTTTAATTGAGGTTTCCCCTTGCCAAGTTTGTCACGTTGATAACCAAGATTAGCCATCACAGAGGCTTTTTGAAATGACAAAGATGAGAGAAAGATTTCCCCAGAAGATAGAAAACGCATTCTCATGCATCTGGAACATATGCGCGTTTTGTATGAAAGGACTTAGAAAACCTTGTGGGATATTGTTACATAACACCCCAGAACTCAATGGCTTAGAAATGGCTTGCTATTCTCCAAATGCACACACAGGTGGGCTGATCTGGGTTGAGTCAGGTAAAGTATTTTTCTCTCCATCTCTCTCTTATCACCACAGGCCCACCTGAGACAGTACTAATGGGATGGCAGAGGAACCCAAGAGGAAGTCACAGGGTGCCATAGTTTAGACCTTGAAGATCCCTTAAAGGCCCAGGCGCTGAAGGGTTTGATCTTCAGGGCGGTACTGTTGGGAATTGGTGGATCCTTTAAGAGCTGAGTCCTAGTGGGATGTCTTTACATCATAGGAGTCAGAACCTCAAAGGAGCAAGTGAGGTGAGCAGCACTGTTTCACCATTGTGCTCCCTGCATGATGTGAGGCCTGACCACCGGCCCCAAAGATCATAGAATGAAACCTTTAAAATGGGCCCAAAGAGATTTTTTTTTCTTTTATCCTTTCTCTTTTTCCTCAGATATCTGGGATAGTAATAGAAAGCTAACACACCCAGCCAATCCAAGGAAGCGGGAAACTTATTCTGACCCTTTTGCTGAAAGTATAAAGTGGTGTGACCAACGACACAGATACAAGAACAGGTGATGAACCAGGGGCAGTGATGGACTCTACCAGAGGGACAACAGACACCGGACTGCCGTGGCTCAACGCACCAGTGTCTTCCCGGCTAAAGATGGCCCCTGTTCACTCGAGCCGGTTCTGCCTGCTACCTGGTGGAGAGTCAGAGAGTTCACATCAGCACAACAGAGTAGGGCTGTGGGAAAGGGGACAGAGGGACAAATTTCATCTAGTTACTCAGTTCAATAAAGCAGGTCACTACTTAAAGAAAATTAGAATATATATTTAAAACCCCAGGTTTCCACATTGATATTCATCGTGGATTTTTAAAAATAAGGTGTATTTATTACTTATAGTATTCTGCTTGCATGCACACCTGCACACCAGTAGAGGGCACCAGATCTCATTATAGATGGTTGTGAGTCACCATGTGGTTGCTGGGATTTGAACTCAGGAACTTTGGAAGAGCAGACAGTGCTCTTAACCTCTGAGCCATCTCTCTAGCCCTAATTGTGGATTTTTTTTATTGACCACAGTAAGAAACAGAGGCTTCTCATTAATAATTGTCATGCTGGGGGGGGGTGCTGGCTGTAAGTCTCTGACTATAGAATCTGATTCATAGCCTCTTGTGCAGCCTCTGCAGGCTGGGAATCACAAGAAGAGAAGAAATTTGGGGTCTGTCATAGTCCGTTTTCTATTGCTGCGAAGACACCATGACCATAACACCATAACAGCTCTTATAAAGGAAAGCATTTGTTTGTTTGATTGATTTGGTTTTTCTTTTTCTTTCTTTCTTTCCCCACCTCCCCCCAAAGACAGGGTTTCTCTGTGTAGCCTTGGCTTCCCTGGACTCACTTTGTAGACCAGGCTGGCCTCAAACTCACAGAGATCCACCTGCTTCTGCCTCCCCTAGTGCTGGGATTACAGATGTGTGCCTCCACACCTGGCTAAAGAAAGCATTTAATTGGGGCTTACTTACATTTTTAGAGGTTTAGCCCATTTTCATTATGGCGGGGAGCATGGCAGCATGCACACAGACATGGTGCTAGTGAAAAAGTTGAGAGTTCTACATTCAAATCCCTAAGTAGGCGTAAGAGCCACTGGGCCTGGCTTGGGCTTTTGAAACCTCAAAGCCCCGCCCCCATGACACCCTTCCTTCAACAAGGCCACACCTCCTAACAGCGTCTCTCCCTGGTGACTAAGCATTCAAATATATAAATCTATAGGGCCATTCTTATTCAAGCCACCACAGGGTCTGGACTTATTTGGGGTTGGGCTATATTTATTACTCTTACATTCTGACCAGCACTCTATTTTTATTTTCTTTTGCTTTGTTTTAAACGTTTTTAATTCTTGCCTGTTTCATGCATGTATATAATGTATTTTGATTATGTTCACCTTTCTTTTCCCTCCCATGACCTCTGGACTCCTTACCAGCTGCCCCTCCTACTTTTTTTGTGTCTAACGGCCCCCGGGTTTAATTAGGGTTGCTTGCTTGACCATGGGCAATTTACCTACACCACCAAAGTGACACAACACCCAGTAGCAGTTAGATGCCAAGTGTTCTATACCACTGAAATCTCACACACTCAGACATACACACACACACACATGCACACATGCACACATGCAGGCACTGACACGAATACCCAATAGCCCTGCATGGAGTAGTAAGACTTCAGGAGCCCCTCCTCCACCCGCTGACGGGCTTGATCATGAGCAGGGAACTCTGGCTGCTGTGAGCTCATGAGTGCAAGGCCATGCCATGGGCGGAAGACAGCCCCACCTTCCAGCTCTTACAGTCATCCCACCTTCTTCTACAATAGCCCCTGAACCCTGGTGGCGGTATTGCCCCGTTGAGGGATGAGCACTCAACAGTCACAGGGCGACCAGCACAGTCTCTTCCTGCACAGCTGCCCATTGCAAAACTAAGCCTCTCTGAAAACAGCACTAACTTCGGGAATGAGTTCCTTGCTCAGCTGTGCTGAACTGAAAGCAGCAGGTCTCAGGTTTTCCTGGCTCTGGCAGGCCCCGCTGGTGGCGGGGGTGGGGGGGGTGGGGGTGGGGATGGGGGAGGGGAAGGAAGCGATGGTTGCTGTTGGGTCTCTGCAGGTGTTCACTATGCTTCGGACATGAGGAGGAAGTAAAGTTAAGAGTCTTTTCCTGGTCCTTCCTTCTGACCCCTGCCACCAGCCTGACAGACAGATCTTCCTGTGAGCAGCGCCTCCCCTGCAGTTCCTACTTACTCAGCCTGCTTGATTCAGTGCAGTTCTGGCTGCAGAGGGCTTGCAGCACCAAATCCCTGCAGGCATGTCCCTGGCTTTATCAGTTCACTTGTAGGCCCCATCTCTGGCAGGAAAACAAGCATATTGTGCATTGCTTTAGCTTTTTCCCCCACTGAGTTTCAGTGAGGAAGCTGCAAATCTGCCACCTGACACAGATAAAAAAACACCCATATACTTATTAGTGTAATATATATTTCCCCCCCCCCCTGCTCCTGTCTGTTGAGACGTCTCACCATGTAACCCTAGGAATCTTGGACCTCACATGTAGCACACACTGGCCTCAAAACGACTCCAGTGATGCTCCAGCCTTTGTCTCCAAGTGCTCAGGACTGCAAACATATGTCACCATCTTAGCTTCTTTCCCTGTTGCTGTGATAAACTGTTCGGGCAGCAGCACCTTAAGGGAGAAAGGGTTTATCCCGGCTCATAGGTCCATCATGGAAGGGAAGTCAAGGTAACAGGAGCCTGAAGCAGCTGGTTACACGACACCCACATCCAGGAAACAGATTAAAAGCACATGAGCACTCAGCTGGCCGCCTTCCTGCTGTGCAGGATCCCAGCCAGGAAATGGTGCCACCCACAGCGGGCAGGTCTTCCTACCTCAATTAACACGATCAAGATAGGGCCCCCACAGGCACACACAGAAGCACACCTCCCTGGCGACAGAGAGACTGACAATCAACACTAGCCACCGTGACCACTGTGCCCAGCATGCTGCTGTTTATAAATACCCATAGTTTGAGCCATCTACAAACTAGACTTGCTCAGAGAACCTCACGCCTCACTTGGCTGCCCTTTGGAAAGCATTCTGAACCCAGCATCTCCGATAAAAACCCTCCAACCCGACTTGCAGTAATCCCATTTCCCGGGCTGCTAATGGGGGTGAGCAATGTTTAAGTGTTTCTCACACATCCTTTAGCAAAGCCCTTCTACCCTTCCTGTGGTCCCTAATGGAACTGCTTTAGAAAGGTAAGGACACAGAGGGCAGACAATTAAGAAGGGAAGAGACAACTTGCCATGAATTACAGAAGGACCGCAGGATGTGCCTGCCCAGCCCCAGCCCTCACCTGCATCCTTCCAGCACACACTCACGCTATTCTCCGCCCTCCTCAGAGAGACACGTGCACTCGGAGCCCAACCCACTTCTAGCATCATTCATTTCAGCAGAGATTTTTTTTCCTTCCAAGCCACGCGTTCCAGACAGATGCAAACTCAGGATGCAGAGCTCAGGACAGAGTCACACTTTTGAGTGCCACTTCACACCTTATACTCCCTTCTGCAAGAACTTTTGAGTGCTACTGCCCTCACGAAAGATTACACAACGAGAGGAACACCAAGCCAGCCGTCGTGGTACCTGCCTAGAACCCCAGCACTGAGGCTGAGCCAGGAAGGCTGACATTTTAGAACAGCTTGGACTGGCCGGTGAGATCTGTCTCAAAAGGAAAAGAAAATGACAAAAAACACCATAAAAATTTGACACCTGCCCCCAATCACCCTTCTATATAGTGGCCATTTGGAAGCTCCCCCTCCGCGTCTGAAAACCTAAGGCGCCACCGCGGAGGGGACGGCACCCTCACCAGAAGCCCACTTCCTTAGTCTCGCATTCCTCTCCCCTTTCTTCATCTGCCTAACACCACTGCGGTCACTACTCCAACACACTGTGGGGACCTTTGAGTCCTCTTCAGAGCACCATACGGGCAGAAAGTGATGGAGGGACACTGGTGTCTACTGGTCACTGATGGCCGTCCCAGAGACCAGACACACTGCCTGTCTGTATCTCATAGCAGCCTGTGCTAGCGCCTGCAGGGAAGCCTCCACTCTGTCCTTAAATGGGCTTCCCCATGGCGGCTTGTTCCTGCGTTTTAAGGAGGAAAAAAAAAGAGTAAGTCATCCTGGGTTTAAGCAGTGTACCCTTTTGGCTGCTCGGTTGGTGGTTTTTATTAATGAACCGAGCTTTATTAATTAATGAACAGTAGCCGCTGCCTTGAAGACTGCTCAGAAATTCAAGCTACAGCAATAGCCGGCTTACAGTCACCGCACCAGATTGATGGGCACGAGAAAGAACAAGCTTAGAATATAGTTCATTAAGCCCCATTTCTAGCTTACTGAAACAAGCTTACAATGAAAAGGACCCTTAACGGAGCCTGTCCTTTTCAGTCTTCTCCTCCCAAATTCAGCACACTTTTGATACATATGAGCTTAGATTCCTAAAGTGTCACATTTATAGTTCGCACCTATTTTATTCTTTCAAGAGTGATGTGGAAATAAAGGAGCTTTTCTGGGAAGCAATTTATAGTAAACACACGCTTTTTAAAAAATGCCCCATCTCTTCCTCTTGCTAAATCCACTTCTGAGAATCCCTCTGCGGCAGGGCTGATGTGCGGACGGCGGGCGCACAAGCACAGCTTAATGTAACGGAGGCAAAAATGGACAGAATTGAAACAGCAGATGAGCGAGTGTTCGCTTAGGTAGCAGGGGCAAGATCAGTCTATGGGGATTAGTCATAGCGGGCATGTGGAGCTCGTCACTCTGGGAGAGGAACATTCTCGATAAAACTCGAAGTAGGAAAGATAGGGAAAAGAAGGGCAAACGCAGCAGTGCCTCGGGGATCTCTCCTAGACAGGCACAAATAAGTAACTGGAGGAAACGCCTGAGAATGACCAGGGCTGTGATGGGGTCATTGTCTTCACGTGCCCCCATCTCCCACTGTTTAAGCCTAAGTTCTCACTTGTGCGATCAACAACAGGAAGGAGAGACGAGATAGTTCGCTCAGTGGTTTACAGCACTTGCTGCTCTTGCAGAGAACCCAGGTTTGACTCCCAGCACCCACATGGTTGCAGGGGGGGGGCATCTGATGACTTCTTTGACCTCTGTAGGCACCAGGCACACACGTGGTGCACATAGATGCATGCAGGAAAAACTGAATTAAAACAAAACAAAACAAAACCAAACCATGAAGGCTGTGGGTAGAGCTCAGTAGAGGAACAGCACTCGGCATGCATGACGGCCTTGGGTTCCACCCAACACTGCCCCAAAAGGAAGGTGTGAAGAGATTCACCACAAAGTCCGTTCTTACCTACAATGCACTCCTTTTTATTAAATTATAAAACCACCTGATGTCAGTACATATGCTGATATAAAGGAAATAAAATACCCTTCTCTCAAGTATCTGCTTTTAGAGAGCACGTGGTTTTAGACGAACGGCAACGTCAAAAACTTTAGACTGAATTCTTGGCCTCCCAACTATGCCCCACTGACAGCCGAACTACCAAGCGCAGCTGTCCTATGTACAGTCAGGAGTTAGGGAAAAGACCACAAAGACAATGCCCCGAAAAGATGACACGGTGCAGGGGAGCTGTTACACTGCTAAACTGGTATAAAAATTTAGTCAAAATAAAGTTTTAGTCCATTATAGCTTTGCATTAAGCTCCAGGGAAGAAAACTTAAGACACATCTTGTCAAAGGCACTTAGAGAATTGTAATAAAATACTTCTGAATTTTTTTTACTCCTTTTTCACATTTGCTTCACTCTGAAGCAGTACTGGAAGGCAGCTAATGAATGAGGAAGAATAGTTATTGCTCCTTAATATACATATTAAAAATACAGAGAGATTAATACAGATTTTTTTTTTTTGGTCCACACCAAAGCAAGTAACAGTATCGGACTGTAGTGTTTCTCTTCATTCTGAGCAAAAGTCATAATCGACTTTACTCCCACCCCACAAACAGAGCCTTCAGCTGGTAATTCGTACTGTTGCCTGGGTCCCCGCCATGTCTCCGCAGTGCACTTTAAGTGGAGACGATCTCCAGGTGGCCTTGCAGGAGGAGTCCATGTGCTGACACCACCTATAACTCCGTGTCTCGGTACCGGGAGGGCTGGCTGTAGTAACCACGCTTTGAGTGGGCTGCCAGCTGTTGGCGGTATTCCTCCTCCTCGGGATCACTGCTGTAGCTCCCTCTGGTGTCCTGGTAAAGTCTAGAAGGAGCTTTCTGTGGCTCTGGAGGTCTAGAACTAACAAAATGAAGGTGTGAAACATAACCCATACCCACGTCCAGCTGCCCACAGGGTCACTGAGGCTAGGAGCTCAGCAGGCTGATCATTTCCTGACCCCTGAGCACATCCTACACCAGCCTGAGCTCTGCTGGTCCCTCCTCAGGGTCACAGGGTGATAAGGAAAGAGCTACGTTATGGGTCAAGGCCATGGCCTATTTGGGCAGCCATGTTGTCTGAACTAACACAGGAAGACTGCACCTGTTGCACTCCTATGCTCCCCACTAAGCCCCCAACTCAGCAAAGAGTTCTTTCCTGTGTCAATCATTTATACCAAATCTCCTCTGTCAGTGTCAACTTGGCCAGTGTCATTCAAAGAGTAATCTACCTGCCTTCAGTATCTCAGTGCTTTAAAACAAGACTCCAGCTTCCTGAAGTGGGAAATAACTAAACACGAGATGACCACAGGAAGACATCGATAATGCCCAGTGCCCGGTCAGCACTTAAATGCTGTGCTAGTCAACTGCCTGGCACAGTCCTTCAGACCCAGTTTGGCACAAGTGGCCTGACTGTGCATAGTGATATAAAGGGATTAAGGTGCTTGGCTTAAACTTTAGTGACAAAAGAAACCTAAGCCCTAGGAATTCTGCTCATGTGCCCTCCTAACACAAGGTAAGGCTCCAATGTGCCAGAGGGTATTGGGCACACAGGGCCAGTGGCCAGAACCTTCTGACTTGGGAATCTTTGTGAGTCAGGGTCTCTCTACACAGCCCTGGATGTCCTGGAACTCACACCTGTCTCTGCCCGGTTTTTGATTCCATCATCTTAATAGTTAAGTCTGACTAAGAGGGTAAGGTAAATAGTTAGCCTGGGAAGGAAATTCTTAGCACTCCAACATCTGGGTAGAGCACATTCGTTCTTCAAATCCAAATGCTGGAGAAGCCTCCCCTCTGGCCTACCCACCGGATAACCCTTACCTCATGTGCGGGGCCAGGCCAGCATCTGGCTTGGGGGCTTTGATTGGAACCGCATAGATGTCAGGGTGCTTCTGAGCTATTTCAATCTGTGACAGTGAAAAAACAGGAGAGAACAGGCGACTGAATGGCTCTCTTGCTGGCCACCTGTAGGCCCTACCCTGCCGCCACAGTTTACCACCTCCTCCCGGTTCATTTCCAGTCAAAGAAAAAGAGATGCAAGCTTGTTTCCATGCCGGGCATGGTGGAGCACGCCTTTAATCCCAGCACTTGGGAGGCACAGGTAGGCAGATCGCTGTGAGTTCAAGGCCAGCCTGGTCTACAAAGGAATTCTAGGACGGCCAAGGCTACCCAGAGAAAATCTGTCTCAAAAAATAAATAAATAAATAAATGTTGAATTTTGGCCGGGCGGTGGTGGCGCATGCCTTTAATCCCAGCACTTGGGAGGCAGAGGCAGGAATCACTGTGAGTCCGAGGCCAGCCTGGTCTACAAAGTGAGTCCAGGACAGCCAAGATAACGCAGAGAAACCCTGTCTCGAAAAAACAAACAAGCAAGCAAGCCTGTTTCCATAGTTGGGTGGTGCCTAGTGTAATGTACCAAATGGTGAGGAACGACGCACAGGGCACAGGTAGTACACTAAATAAAGTAATTTGGCAAAAGGAACCAATACTGTATGCCTCCACATATGTGACGCTCCTAACCATCAAACTCAGAGAGGCAGACTATAGAATGGTGTGGCAGTGGCGGGAGGCGGAAATGGCTTTCCCTGTGAGCTGGGTGCAGTTTCACTTGGGAATTGGGAAAGTTCCTGAGAGCCCAAAGCAGTGGCAGCTGCACAGCGATGCGAAAGTACTTTATACCACTGAGTTGTCTACTTACAAATGGCTGAAATGATACATTTTTATGTTAAGCTGGCACTTGGAGTCCTAACTACTCTGGCGACTGAAGCTGCAGCATGTGCCGTGTCACCTGAGGTAACATCGGCAAGGTTGCAAGAAAAGAAGAGGGGTGGGTGGTGGGATGGGAGAAAGCCTGTCCTGCCTCTGTCCCCAGCTTTTGAGGGAAGGCCTCGCTGTGACACACAGGCTCATCACCAACTCCTGGGCTCCAGTGACTCTCCTGCCCTGGGGTCAAGCTGCCGGGTCTACTTCCGGCATCACTCGAGCTCGTTGATACCGAAATGTTTCCTGTGCATTTCATACATGCTAACAGCTAGAAAACTGCAGCCCACAGGGCCAGTGGCTGCCAGTATCCTACGGAAATCTGAAAAACACAGGAAAGGATGAGGGGCCAAATAACCATCACCCACAGCCCAGCTGAAATAACATCCGAGAAGTACCGACTCTAAGTTTCTAGCCCAGACCAGGACACAGGTGTGCGGAATGGAGAGCCAGATCTTGCTCAGTGGGACTGTTACTGGTTTCGGGTTTTCCTTGTTTATTTTGGTTTTCCAAGACAGGGTTTCTCTGTATAACCCTGACTGTCCCGGAATTCACCTTGTAGATTATGCTTAATTGGCCTTAAAATCACAGAAATCCACCACCTGCCTCTGCCTCCCGAGTGCTGGGATCAAAGGTGTGCGCCATCACACCTGGCTCTGTTAGGCTTTCTCGTTTGGAAGCCAAAAAGACAAGTGGGCAGCAGGCAGTCTGGAAGCGGCCCAGAGACCAGTGCTGGCAGCTGTGCTTGGTATGATCCTGGCAGTGGGGAAAGGGGTGCACGCTGCTACACTGAGAGCAAACATCTTGAAAACTCTCACACGGGGCAAGCTAAGATGCTCTGGTAGTTTAAAACAATTACCCTCGCGTTCTGTGCTTCTTGGAGCTCCTGCATCCTCTGTAACTTTGCCTTGTGGTCCATCTTCTCGAATATTTTCACCCTGCCCAGGACTGATTTGGGAGCATCTTCCTGCTCCTCGGTGCTCTCCCCGACCTCCTCACTCTCAGGCACGGGGACTGGAGTGGAAGGTTTCAGGATGGATCGTCCCAAGGCAGGTTTCACCGCAACAGGGGGCGGACACCCTTTGGTAGAGCCTCCCGGGATTTCACTGCCAGCCATGGTGGAGAGGTTCGGTTTGGAGTAGTCATAGGATTCCTCTCTGTTCTGGCTTCTGGCCTGCAAAGAGCAATGGCATGCCTTTGACCTTGGGCTTTCAGTATGATTTCAGAACTACATTAGTGATTTAATACAGTGTGTTTCCTGATCAGTTTCCAAAGGTAGGCAACGTAACCATGTAGACAAAGAACCAAACATGACAGGGCAAACAGCCACTGCTCGGGCATCTTGAGCCCTACCTATGGGCGACAGTAGTGCTGGCAGAGGTGAGGTAGCACTAGCGAGAGGTAGAACAAACCTACTTCAAAATTTGGAGAAGATTGGAATCTCACAGAAGACCTCAGAAGACATCAATTTCGGAAATAAAAAAGTAGGCTTCTCTGAGGTCAAACCTCATGGGGGTCACAAGCCTGCGCCAAAGGATGAGAACTACACTTGGCTGTGGGGCAACAGGCTGACCTGACGTGGGGGTGAGGCAGGCAGGACCCCGTGCCACCAGCAATCGCTCCTTGACTTTTCTCAATTCTAGGTCTGCTGCAGGCCTTTGGTGTCATGTTATATAAAGTCACCAATTACTGCTGACAGCTTATACAGTTGCTGTTTTCTTCTCATCTTAATTATTGAGTTAGAAAACATTTTTCTGAGCTATAAGACGAGCCTATCGTTACAGGCTGATTGTCATCTGGGGCAAGGAACCACATGACACACACCCTGGAGCCCTCACATTGATTCCGTTCAAGATTATGGCTTACTAATTCAATAAACTAAGATGCTCTTATGGTGAGAGGCATTCTTTACAACAGCAATGCCTGTTTTCCTCAGCAGACCACCAGTAGGATCCTCTGGTGCATCTAAATTAGATCGTGACCAGAAAACTTGAACTGGATAGAAAAATAAAACAGAAAAT
Source organism: Acomys minous (assembly GCF_964271855.1). Lineage (NCBI taxonomy): Eukaryota > Metazoa > Chordata > Mammalia > Rodentia > Muridae > Acomys > Acomys minous. The sequence goes on along the minus strand of NC_140484.1, from coordinate 35,676,228 downwards.
AAAGCCCTGAGATTTGTGACTCTGGCCTGTAGCATTTGACCACATCTCACTTTTCTGCAAATATAAATGAATAAATAACTAAGTACCTCATTCTCTGGGAAGCCTAAAATCATACACTTTCCTAATAGTAGTTTTCGGGTCTGTCTCTCACACTTCTCTGGTTTTCAAGGTCACTCAATGGCCTGAAGGGCAGACTCTACTGAACACACAGTAATTCCACATCGCAGTCCAACACCGTCTCAGTGTTGTGTGTGTCCCTGGCTGCCCGGGGCTCCAAGGCACTTGTGTCCTCCTCCTTCCCATGCTGGGCTTCCCAGCCACATACCTTGGGCGGCTCTGGCTTGAATGCTGGGGGCGGGCTACCATCCCTAAGTTGATCTCTGCTAGCAGCCCTCCTCATTTGAGCTCGTGGCTCTGGGCTGGGCTTCCTTAAGCTCTACAAAACATAAATGTTGGTTCTCAGCAAGAGCACCCACGCAGAGAGAAGGCAGCACTCCGCTCTGCTGGGTTGCTGAAAGCTTGTGGAAACTAAGACGTGGAACAGCTAAGGCAGCTCTCTCTTGCCACGAAGAGAGGCACCAACCCTCCTTCCCTAGAGAAAGTGTAGGACTCGCTCCAGGAACCTGGCTGAGTACAAGGCAGCAGGCTCTGCTTAAAAGGAAGAGAAACAAACCTAAACACTCCTAAAATCTAAAGGTCTGTGTCACTATCAGCAGTACTTCTAAGTGGACATTAACTTACTCTTTTACCTGTCAATTGTATATGAAGTGTGCACACGTGTGTGTGCGCACGTGTGTGTGTGTGTGTGTGTGTGTGTGTGTGTGTGTGTGTGTTGTAGGCTTTTTCTTCCTTGATTTATTTATTTACTTTTTGAGTACTGCTAGCTCACCGATCATTTACCGGACCAAGTTAACCTGCTAAGGGGTAGTCCATAACAAATATCATCGAACTGTGTGCTTGGACAACCTAGTCCACAATGAGTTTCCTTCCAATGTTCTCTGAGGCGCAACCAACAATCGCTCCACCCTACGTTAGTGCCCACTGATCGTCTGTAGGACTGTGTAAACTAGTGGATACACAGTACATCTGATCAGATGTATGAAGTGCGTTTAAAAAAGTGAAGTGCAGACAGAAGGAAACTGATGGGGAAACACTCAGGAACCCTGACAACATTAGGAGGTTAAAGGTTGAGGGGGGAAGAAAAGCAGGGCTCCTAAGAGTACAGAGAGAGAGGCCTAATCAAAGGTTACAAGCAAATACAGCCATAACGTATTCATAAAAGTTCCATTTGCAATTTGGACAGTTGGCACATAGAGCCGACCTGTTCATCTCTCACTCCTGAAGACAAGAGCGTGGTGAATGGTACCCCTCAACCCTTTCCAATGTCCCATCCTGGCTCTACTTTCCATGGCCCACAGGCACACCCATGTAAGCACGGGCTCAGAGTGTGCCCTCTTAGCAGTCCTCAGCTCCAATCAATCCTTGGGGATGCTTTCCACAGCACCCTCACGGCCTCACAGCCTGCAGGAAGCTGCCCAGGGTGTGCTGTGCCTCGCCTCACCTCCTCGTGCTGCACCGGCTCCGAGGAGCGGGTGATGGACGACACCAGCGGGTCCTCGGCTGGGTCATCCAGTTCATTGTCAGTGTAGGCGCCTCCCTCGCCGTCAGTATCTTCAAAGTCACTGATGAGCCGGCTGTCACAACTCAGATAGTCCGCGCCCATGGCGGTTAAGTAGGACATGCGGTCTTCAGGATCGTCATCCATCCCTTCCATCTAGAGGAATTTGTTTTGAACGGTGAGTGGGATCTGGGCCTGGCTCCCTGGGAGTAGGGACTCAAGAAAACTGCCCAGGGCTGAGCCAAGTGTTGGAAACCTTGACCTGTGCCAGCAAGGGAAGGGGCCTTTGGTGTCCTGTGATCACTGGCTTTGACCTGATGCTGATGCTGGGCTAATTTCTGCACAGGGACACAAACTGAAGGCCCTCCAGCCGATCCTGGCTACAGTCCATCCTCTATGCCAGCTAGGCCAAGCTCCCTGGTTTGGCTGGTCTTCCAGCTCCTCTCCAGCTTTCCTGCTGCTCCCTGTCTCTGCCTTGTGCTATGTACATTCATTCCTGCTCATTTACCAGACTCCCAGACTCAGGCTGGGATGTTTCACAGAAGTAGCTGGGTTCAATCCCCAGACCAGGGGGGGTGGGGGTAATATCTCAAAACCCTGAGGACAAAAGCTAACGTCCTCCTCGACTTGTTCTCTCCAGGGAGTGGTGAAGGCGGTAAGAGTTTGGCTGATGCTAGACCTAAGTCCCAAGAAGCAAGATAGTCCATTTTACCAAAAAACAGCTCACTATAAAGGCTCATCGGCTCCTTCAATTTAGTTGGAGGAAAGGTTCCTAGAATGAAGGGACCCCAGGTTCTTGACTCTCTCCTTCTTACAGCACCCCTGGGTGGTCAGTATCTCTACGGACTGAGATGCTATCCACCCTGAGAGGACTAGTAAAGGCCACTAGTGTTTTCTCGTCACCTACTCAAACTCAGAGTAATGATACGTTATCCACCAACCTCGTTACTAAGCACATAATTCCAGCTGTGAGCACTTCTTAATTCCAGCTGTGAGCACTTCTCTTGGTATCTTTATTTTAACCTGCATTACTCATGGCTCTCAACCTGCCTCTCGTCTCCACTCCGAGTTTCCCGTGTCCTTAGTACGGTTTGGCATTAGGAATGAGAACTTGTAAGCTCTGATTAGAGTACTTGGGATGCAAGCCTAGTTGCTACGGTAAAAGTAGAGGGGAAGTGAATGTAGGTCGGCATCCATCATACGGTGCCTCACAAAGTCCCTTCGTTTTATTACTTTGCTGGAGAATTATAAAGCTTCCGACTCAATGAACATATTACATCTCGCTTTTCACGGTTTACTACATTCACTGCCCTCTGGGGAAGCATCAAAAACACAAGAGTCTCACCTCACAGCAGCAAACCTAGGCCACATACCTTTCCTTCAGAGACCCAGACCGCTTCGCCCTGCTGCTGCTGAATGCTGTCCCTCAAGCTGCCAAACCAGCTATCATTGGCTGAGTTCACATTGATTGTGGCTGCAGGAATACAAACAGAAAGGTCACCATCAACTTCCAGAGCAACCTTTATTCCGGAAGATAGTCACATTATTTCTATTTATACCACATTTGAAGAAAAGCTTGCCAGATCCAGAAGTCTGCGTGTTACCTAAACACATAACAATCAAAAGCAATCTTTTTGGTTGACTGAAACTAAAGCTGTTTTAGTTTACACTACAGACCACAAAGGGCTTGTTTTCACAATACATATTTCTTCAGAAGAGTGTGTGTGTTTGCGATGCTAGGAACAGAATTCAGGTTATCCCGAATGCCACATATGCTTTCTACCAGTGAGCCATAGCCCCAGCCCTAAAACAATAAAATAAAATACATTTTCAAGAGTACAGGGGGGCTTGGGGATTTAGCTCAGTGGTAGAGTGCTTGCCTAGCAAGCACAAGGCCCTAGGTTTGGTCCTCAGCTCTGGGGGAAAAAAAGAATACAGATAAAATGGACTACACTTTGAACTATAAGCTAAAATAAGGCTATTCTTCCCTTAAGCTGCTTTTGTCAGTGTATTATCATGAAAAGGGAGAAAAAACAAGACAAATGGTGAAATCAAAAGCATTACACTTCACACCAAGCAAATAAAGAAAACTGAGTACAAACTGGGAACATTATTTTCTGAGCTTGTAGCCTGGACCATTGCCCTACACAGCCCATGTAAAGACACCAACACAGACAGAAGATGCTCACAAATTACATGCATCTGCTCTTCAACAATCTGTATTTATAGATGTAGTAAAGATAAAATAGGCAAGCAAAACTACTCCAAATGACGAGATGGGTCAAAATGGTCTAAACAGAGCTGGAGAGATTGGAGAGACAGCTCAGTAGGTAAGAACACTTGCTGTGAAAGCAGGAGGACCTGAGTTCAAATCCCCTTAAAAGAAGCTGGGCATGGCTGTGTGTGCCTATAACCCCAGCAGTGGACACAGGTGGATCCAGGGCACTCAATGGCCTGCCAGCCCCTCTCTCTCTCTCTCTCTCTCTCTCTCTCTCTCTCTCTCTCTCTCTCTCTCTCTGTGTGTGTGTGTGTGTGTGTGTGTGTGTGTGTGTGTGTGTGAGAGAGAGAGAGAGAAAATAAACAAACAGACATTGCATTAATATAAAAACAATCGGGTTACAGATAAATTAGAATTGATTACATATATAATTTATTAATCTTTATTTTATATGTATTAGTATTGCCTGTATGTTTGTGTGTGGGGGTGTTTAATCCCCAAAAACTGGTACTACAGACAGTTGTGAGCTGACATGTAGGTGCTGAACTCAGATCCTCTGGAAGAGCAGCCAGTGCTCTTAACCACTGAGCCATCTCACTAGCCCTCTAAAACTGCTTTTCTTTTTTTTTTTTTTTTTTTTTTGGTTTTTCGAGACAGGGTTTCTCTGTGTTGCCTTGGCTGTCCTGGACTCGCTTTGTAGACCAGGCTGGCCTCGAACTCACAGCGATCCGCCTGCCTCTGCCTCCCGAGTGCTGGGATTAAAGGCATGCGCCACCACGCCCGGCTTAAAACTGCTTTTTAAATTATGCTTTCATGACTTTTTATTAGAATTCATGGTAGTATATATATCCTTTCTAAAGCCAAACGAACCATTATATAAAATTTCTGAGCAGCTATACTTTAAGTTTTCTTTTAATTAAGTTTGACTTTCTTTCATTTCATTTTATTAGAGTTTACGCAATTCTAATCCTGATGCCAGGTAAGGTGGTGCACATTTGTAATGAGATGTACATCTGGACCTGCCTGGGAGGCAGCACTGGCTACAGGAAGGATGAGGTCGGGCTGGGGATACATGAGAGCCCGCCTCAAAAACTTGAAAAAGTTTCTACCTCTGACCTTGGGAAGTCATGAATGAGATGACGGTTTCCTCAGCTATTAATTATTTACAGCATCAGACTGAACATTAGGCAGCCCAAGGAAATTAACCTTGATGCCATAGATTTTCTTGTGTCCTTATTTATCATGGCACTTCACGAAGACTATTGTACTCCTAGCTAAAATATGATCCAAGATGTAAATATAGAAATGAGACTGTGCACCCCAGGGACTAAACAAGTGACTTGTAATAGATGTATAAAGAATGTTAAGAGGCCCTTTACAGGTTTCTATCAGCAGCTGTCTAAGAGTCTGAATTTGCCACAAAGAAAACTTAGTTAAGGGGGCTCTCTAAGAAATGTAGAAGACACATTTGTGTCCCCTGCCAATAGGAATGACAGACACACACACACACACACACACACACACACACACACACACACAAACCCACAAAAAACAGAAAATGTTTCACTGGCAATCAAGAGCTGAAACACTGATATCAAAGTCACAGAGAGGCTAACTTGCTAGGCCCCACTCAAAGGCAGTGTCTATTCATGCACCTCACCTCTTTTTAAACCTATGACTTTGACCTTCAAACTCAAGGACCTGTAATTATATAAAAGGATCCCCCTGCTCCCAATGTCCCTGTTAGCATCTCAGAACCTCAGGGCAGCCCTGGCATTTGTACCTTCCCACTCCTAGTGACAGAGGCACCAAAAGGCACCATGCAAGCTGGAACAGTTGCAAAAAAAAAATTGGAAGAGATTGTTGATGGATGAAACTTCTAAAAGTTATGGTGGTGATGTTTACACAACAACAAAGGATCTAAAACCCACTGTGATGTGCCCTTCAATGGGGCAAGTGGTACAGTACACAAACTACATCTCAGGAAGGCTGTGCCGTGGCCACTTTAACACGCACATGCCAGATGCCGGCTCAGTAGGCAAGCCGCCCTGCAGCTCATTTCTTTCCTGTTGTTAACAGTTCCTACACTCCCCTAGGAATTCAAGTATCACCTACTGCAGTTTGGATTTTTCTCAGCTGGTACAAGATTCAATTCCCTCTGGTGCTCTTTCAAAGTCCAAAACAAACAAGCAAGCAAATGTCACATAGACTAAAACATTTTTCTATAATGTGATATAGAAAAATAATTACAGTAATAGCACTAGTAAGCTCCCTCAAACTTCCAGGGTTCATTTTAATGAAGCCTGGAAAGTGGGTAAGATAGCCAAGACCATCCCACGATGCTTTAACATGCCACAGTTTATCACAAAGGTGGTGTAACATAAGGCCACCTCAGCAGTCTTTAAACTATGAACTGAGCATTTTACCACAAGGTCCTAAGAACACATGCAACTCAATTTTCATTTTATTATATGTATAAATGTATTTTATACTAAATATATCCATTGAGAAAGGGGTACGCAGGCATAACATTTTAACCTACTCTGACAGGCCAACATACTTTTGAGCAAGTCTCTGAATAAAGTGTGTCTTAATTAATGAGCATATCAAGATCATAATGGAAAAGATTTTAATATTGTTACAAATAAAATCTCAGTGGGAAAATTTTCTCATTAACTGTATTTAAAAAAAAACATGGAATAGGATACTTAGCCTCACAAGACCATGTAAGACAGAAAACATGACTTTAAATTGTGCTCACCAAAGCAAATCTATCATTCCCTCCTATTAATTCATAAAGATCCCATGCATTAAGGCCATGGGAAATAAAATATTAATTCTGCTCATGGGTCTTCTGATCAGGGTTAAAAGCCAGTGTTTTAGACCCAGCATGCGCCACCAATCTCACTCTGTGGGCAGACATGGAGTGAGAGGGCAATAAAAAGGCTTCGTGTAACCTCCACACAGCTTTCAGGAGTCAAGGTTAAAAGTCTGGAAGAACTGTATGAGAGTTGCAAGAAAACAGGGGCTTCGTAGCCAGGTGTGGTGGTGCACACCTTTAATCCCAGCACTCGGGAGGAAGAGGTAGGTGGATCTCTGTGAGTTCAAGGCCAGCCTGGTCTACAGAGTCCAGACCAACCAAGGTTACACCGAGAAACCTTGTCTCAAAAAAACCAAACAAACAAACAAACAAAAAAGGAAACAGGCTTCTGAGTCCAAGCTATCAATAACCCTGCCCCTTCTGTCCTGAAGACTACGTGGCTCACTGCATCAGACGGGCCATGTACTCCGATAAGATCCCCACTCTGAACTTCAACACTCAGTACACATCCACACCCCCTTCCATCTCTTTAGTTCTGAACTTTCTGCTTCTCAACCTGCATGCATCAGAAAGGACATGCTTGGAGCTAGAGACAAGGCTCGGTGGTTAAGAGCACTGGCTGCTCTTCCAGAGGACCCATGTTTGATTCCCAGCATCCAACCACCTGAAACTCAAGTTCTAGAAGGATCGGACACCTTCTGGCCTACTCAGGCACTGCTCACATGTGGTACATATACACACATGGAGGCAAAACACCATACATGGAAAATAAGTCAATTTTTAGAAAATAAAGAAAACGCTGAGCTGTGCCAGAGCCCATCTGAGGCCTACTTCTGAGGCCTGATGCTGACTTCAGCCATGTCTGTCCCTTCAAGCATCTTGTGATGCAGTCTATGACAAACCCTTCCACACACACGAGTCCTGCAGATCAGCAGCAGCCCCTGCAGCGGCTGTGGCCTGTGCTCCAGAGCCAACAATGCTGACTCCCACAGGAATCACCCACAGGTACCGGCTACCTTCCGCAGGCTCTCCTCCTTGTCCGGTCTCCAGAGCCTGACTCCTCTTCCACAACCCTGGAATCCCCTTCCCGATTTCTCACATCCTTGCATAAAACTCAAAATCTGACTCTGAGGATAGCTCCCAGGCATTCAGTGGACTCCAGTGGACATGTCAGGGTAGGGGGAAGAAATGGGTCTCCTGGTGTCACATGCATATCCATGTGGGTGAATTCTCTCTCATCTGCTCAAAGGAGGATTTAGGAATAATACAGAGCTGGTTAATTCAAAATCTCCAATCAGATACGCTTCAGGGTCTGAAAGTTTCTGAGAGTGCACACAATGCCCGCACCGCGGCATTGTCATCCACAGAGCTACTGCGATGATTGTGGCAAATAATCGCCTCCAGGCTCTGTGGCTAGGACCCTGGGAAAAATAAAGGAATCTGCTGTTCAGACTTGAGTCTTGTCTCCAAAATGCTTACTATTGTCTATAAAAAAGCACCCCCGGATCTAAAATAGGAAAACATTTCTGGTCATACGCACTTTGGACCAGGGCTAACCAACCTATGCAACATCCTTTCTGGCATCTGAATTATCTAGCTGGGCTGTGAGGTACATGGGATGTGCTCAAAACCAGCTCTAGTCTGGGCTCAGCCACACTGGGATCTGTAGAAATTTCTAGCAGTCCGAGTAGGCAGCACACGGGTCCGATTAGTATTACTGTTCATGGCCTCTGCAAAGTAAGCTGCAACTGCCCGTGGTAGAAGTGAAGAGAGATACAAGAGTAAGTACACTGAACCCACACCCACAACACTCAGGTCAGAGGGGCACTTAAAACCCAAGGATAAGGCTTTGCCCAAAGACAGAGCACTTTCTCCTGTGCATTTGGTCACACTGTCTCTTAGCTGCAACTCTGACCACAGTGTGAAGACCTAAGAAAAGTGAAACAGCAGGAAACAGTGGTCGAATGTGGGCACATTTCCATTCACCTCGATCTTCTTCCCAAATGTCAAAAGCTGATGAGAACTGTCACTGACCTCTAAATCCCTGAACTAAAACAGTGGTATCTATGTGGTATCCTTACAGCAGTCCCACAAATTAAAGCATTGCACAACCAAGAAAAAATTAAAAAAAAAATGCATACTCACACTGCTTATTTATGAAGATAGTACAGAAAATGTCGTATTTTTAGACCATCTCACTATCCTGGGTAAAAGCTGCATTGTGTCTTTATTTCTGGCATTTTAGAAATACCTTATTTTGGAAGATTTTATTTGCAGACACAATAGAGGCCAGTATATAAACTCTCATTTTCACAGCACCCACCTTTGCATCATTTGCGTGGCCAGTCTATCTGCACTCTACTCTCTCCTCTTATGCAGGTTGGCTATGCAAATTCTAGGGAGCCTACTAGATAATATATAAAGATTCAATTTAATGTATATCTCTAAAAGGGTAATACTTAAGAAAAGATACATTCAGAGTATCATTACATCTAAAAAGCAGAAGTAACAAAAGTTTAAATCCTCCACATTCAGAGTGTTCAGGTTTCTATTTGGGAGACACTGTCAGCCACTGCAGTAAGTTCCAATCACACAGTCAATTAATGCATCATTAGCAGTAAGTAGAGAACAGAAACATGCAGTTACACACACACACACACACACACACACACACACACACACACACACACACACATGCGCGCGCAAGATTCAATCATTAACCCTGAGTCTACCAAAAATCTATTGTCATTAAGACGACTAGTTATTACCATGTTTTGGATCTTTACAATCGTGTTGGCTGTCAAAAATCACAAAGTTTAACATACAAACGCCATAGGTCTAAATATCCACTCCCACAGTATTAACTATTCTTGAACGAGTCATGAGCACAGTTTCATGTCCCACACTCAAGATTATTTCCTTATTTCTCTTGTTGACTTCTCTTGTTAAGCAGCCACCTTCTAAACTCCACTTACCTGTGAACAGATGAGAACAGGTCTTCTTGAGCTTGTTGGCTTGATCGAAGAGCTTCCGGGAACTTTTATTGGATGTTGGACTCAACCTCTGTCTCATGGCTTTAACACCTTGTTTGGAATCCAGGTTGAAAAAGATCACGATTGGGAACCACTGGGTGTAATTGAGCAGGTCCACAGCTTTGGGAGTCACGTCGAGCAGGGCATGCTTATCCTGTCGCAAATACAAAGAATGGTACGTGGTGACACGGAACAACAGCATCAAGGGGTTTGTTCTCCCTGGCAAAAACTGTACCAGATAAAATATGTACATTTAACTTAAAAAAAACATTTTTTCTTTTTGGAGACAGAATCTCACTTGTGTAGCTCTGGCTGGAAATCACTATGCAGGCTGGCCTTAAACTCATAGAGATCTGCTTCCTTCTGCACCACCTTACCTTGCCCTGTGTATTTAAACTAAAAAGCCAAAAATATTTCTTTCCATATTACACCTGCTTTCATATTATCAGTTAAAACTTCTTATAGAAGGATTGTAGTAACCCTCCTGGTCCATAAAGTCATCCTTCAGTTTCTCCTGAGGTCAAAGGTGAGTAAAAAAAAAGGGGGGGGGCAGGGGTGTGAGGTCTACAAAGTGAGTCCAGGACAGACAAGGCTACACAGAGAAACCCTGTCTTGAAAAACCAAAAAAAAAAAAAAAAAAAAAAGCTTCTAATTTGGAACACGTTGTTTTTTGTTTTGTTTTGTTTTGTTTTTAGTATATCTTTATGATTGGTCTACTTTGTTTTTGGTTCTGGCTGTTTATCTCCCATCATGCTAATTTATATATTAAATTATCACAGATATGCCCGTGTGCATGTGGATGTATGTGTTTGTGTGTATGTGTACACATATACATACATGAAGGGTTGGTACTCTCCATGGTTTCTGACACCCAACAGAGATCCTGAAATATATTCTCCCCCAAGAAAGAGGGGCCATTAATGTGTTACTTGGTTTAAAATTGAGACTGCTACAGAACAGTGTCTGGCTCACACAGCAACATGGCTCATATTTACATGCACTTTGATCATCAGCATCTGATTAAAACATGCTCTAGCCCAAGTCACAACCCAGCTCTCTGACCCCATGAGCTTCTGGTGAGCTTTTTTACCTGCTCAATAATTTGCCTCACGGTATTCAACCGAACAACTCCACTGGATTTCTCAGATCCTGCATCTTTGGGTTCAGTTTCTGCAAAAGAAAAACAGAGTCATTACTTAAATGGTGGAAGAAAACAGTGACAACCAAATCCCCAACTTGACATGAGCAGAAATGGACACCTGACCTCGTGGCGTGCACTGAGATGAGACCATGTGTGTATGTATTCCTGTACGTATGTAAGTGCTCGTGTGCATGTGTTTACATATCAAACACCAGGGTTTTTTACTCATAAGAGGCAAGTGCCACACCACTTAGCTACAAACCCAGCCCTATTAGATGGAAATCTAATCACGAAGAAATGGCTAGGTCAACCTAACAGAGAGTACTTGATGCTCTCCAAGTATCGACAGCTCAACTAATTCTCTCTAAAAGGATGGATCTGGAAATATAAAGTCTTAAAAAGTCATAAATATCAACTGCAATGGATGAGCCTGAATTTAAAAAGAAGAAGGAAGAGGAGGAAGAGGAGTAGGACTGGAGAGATGGCTCAGAGGTTAAGAGCACAGGTTGCTCTTCCAGAGGTCCTGAGTTCAATTCCCAGCAACCACATGATGACTCACAACCATCTACAATGAGATCCAACACCCTCTTCTGGCATGCAGACAGTATACTATATACATAATAAATAAATGAATTTTAGAAAGAAAGAAAGAAAGAAAGAAAGAAAGAAAACCTTTGGGACCAGAAATGCTACCGATTTTTTAGTATTTACATATGCATAATTAAAACATCCGAAAAAAAAAAAAAGGAAACCCATATTAAAATATAAGATTCATGCCAGGCAGTGGTGGCATATGCCTCTTTAATCCCAGCACTCAGGAGGCAGAGGCAGGTGGATTGCTGTGAGTTCGAGGCCAGCGTGGTCTACAAAGCGAGTCTAGGACAGACAAGGCTAAACAGAGAAACTCTGTCTTGAAAAACCAAAAAAAAAAAAAAAAAAAAAAATGCATTCGTGGTGGTATATACCAGCACTTGGGAGATGAAGGCAGGAAGATCAGAATTGCAAGGTGCTCCGCAGCCACACTGAGCAGCTGTCTAAAGGACCCTGCTCACAAAACCAAAACAAAACACTTCTGTCATCCCTATCTCAGACTCACAGACTACAGGTAAATTTACACAACATCTTTATTCAATACATCTGCATTTAGGTGCTGATCATTCCCATGAGAGCAAAAACGGAATTTTCCCCTTGTACTATCAAGTTGAGACTCAAAATGTTACAACTTTTGGAATACTTCAGATCAGCAATGTTCAAACTAAAACACTAATATTAAATCTCTTCATTACTGAGGGGACAACGGCATCCTCATCGTGTACAAGAATATCCTTATCATGAAGGGACCCAAACGTATACTCGTCGATAAAGTGTCACGGCTCTGCAATTTAAACTGTCAGCTAGCTTAGCAGCTTCAAAGGGCGTGTGTGTGTGTGTGTGTGTGTGTGTGTGTGTGTGTGTGTGTGTGTGTGTGTGTGTGTGTGTGTGTGTGTCTCTGTCTGTCTATCTAGGGGCAGGTGATGGAGAGAAAGTGTATCGGACAACACGGTATGTGACCCTGAGCAGGTATGTGGCTATTTAGCATTCTTTCAGCTTTCGTGCGCTAGAAATCTTTTAAATTTAACACTCTGGGAGCAAAACTCCCCGAACTGACTTACTTGCGGTTTGAAACCAATCAGGCAACTCGTTGGCCAACCTTTCCATTGCTATATCAGCTATGGGGCCAAACAAGACCACGGGTCTCTTGAAGCCAGCTGGAAGGAAAAAAGAAAGGCTTTCAGATCCGCAGCCGAGGTCATAACAGCTAGACGAGAGAGAAAGGTACTGTCTAGACTTTGCCCAACTCAGCCAAGGAAGCTGAACAATGCCACCTCACCAGGACTCCCGTTCTTTCCTGAAAGAGAAGCCTTAGCTGCCCTCCCTGCAAAGAAGTTTATGGAAACCTGACTTGTCATTCTCTGATGCGGTATTTTCACATCCCCACTCAGTGGGTAACACACAAATACTCGAGTGTCAGTATTAAAACTTCTCCACGTTTCAAGAATTCGCCTCCACTGAGGAGCCTGAGCCGCTGAAGTTGCCCGTTGGGTAGGATTCCCTCACCACGCCCTTGGGGTGAGTGACACAGGTGAAGCTGGCACTTGATGGTTATAGAGACAACGGGATCGGCTCAGAGCTCAGCAGATCGCTTCCAGGTTCACGTAGCTGCCTCACCTTCCCGCAGCAGAACTTTCTCGTAGGCCGGGAACTTGGTGCTAACAGACACAGCGGCCGCCAGATCTTCCCGGCTCTTGCGGATGTTCTTCTTGACCCCGGACCGCTGGCCACGCATCCGCCAGAAGTCTGCTCTGTCCCCAGCATTCTCTCTCTGGGCATTCTGGACACTGGCCATTTGCTCAGCTCTGAGGGAAGAAGGCAGGAGAAGTCACTCTCCACAGCGTGGGAAGAGGTTGCTATTAAGACCCAGTCAGAGTCATGCTAGAGCCCAGCACCGACTCAGACTGACAAGGGAGGCAACGAAGGGGCTGTGGAGCCAGAAAAGGCAGCGTGTAAAAGCCTCGCTGTCAACCTGACTAGATTTAGAATTGCTATGGAAATGCACCTCTGGGTAGACCGAGGAGGATATTTGTAGAAAAGAAAAACCCATCCAAACAGACAGCACCTTCCCATGGCCCGGGGCCCAGACTGAATACAAGGGAGAAAGCAAGCTGAGGACCAGCCTTCCCCACCCCCACCTCTCACTACCCTCCTCTCTCTGGCAATGAAAGAAGTCCACAGGATTTCTGAAAACCACGGGCAATAGCTCAGTACAGAACATGCCATGTTTGGCTCATAGGGTATGTAGTATGATTGTATGTAGCAAACTGATCATCACTGTGAAGTCTCCACAGCCACACCAGCAAGCTGGGGGTGTACAAGCCTCTCCTAAGGATGGAGGCCCGGTGTGCTGGGGTGCTACGGCTCAGTGTTTCCCGTAAGCAAGGCAGCAGGCTATCCTTAAATAAGTCAAGCGCAGCAACCAAGCCTGAGATGTTCAAAACTGCAGAAGCTCCAGTTCTATCCCCATAAACAACTGGTGTCGCCAAATGATGACATCACACGGGATTTCCTCAGAGGCGGTTCTGCTGCCTTTTGGTGGGAAAGGGATTAAGGAATGTTTAGGGAAGCGGTCTTAGTTACCTGCTTTTGTTAGGGATTAGGCCCTTCTCCAGTTCGTTTCCGATCCTCACAGCCAGCCAGTGACCCAGCTTGCCATCGTACAGCGTGTCTACCACTCGGAAGACCTCTCCCCTGGTGAAGGCCAGGCTCTGTGGAGTCTCCTTCTCGCATTCAAAGTGGCTTCTTATGAAAAACGAGTCTCCCCTGCCACAAGCCAGGATGTCTCTATACACTGGAAAACAAAAGCACTGTTGGCTGTGTTGGGCTTGACTGAGGATCACGCCCTTCCCAGTTCCTCCATTCCTAGTGCATTGTGGGAACTATGGGAACCAACAGAAGGAAGGCAGAACCACTAACCTGAAGAACCATGACGGTGGATTTCATGTGTCAACCTGTGTGTGTGTGGGGGGGTTTGGGGGGAGGGGTCAGCCTAGACAATCAATTAAACATTATCCTAGGTCTTTTCTGAGGGGACATGGTGTGTGCTGGGGGGAATGAAATTAACATCCAAAAGGGTAGACTGAGCAAATTGTTCCTCCTAATAAGGATGAGGCTTCATCCAATCAGCTGAAAGCCTCGGCAGAATATTCTGTCCAGTCAGTCAGAGGGAGTTACTATTCCCAGCCAGTGGCCTTCCAGCTGAAAGAGCTGCTTTTCTCCCACAGGCCTGCTGCCTCTAAACCATGCATTCTCCTACAAGTGAGACTTGCAGGCTAACCGCAAGACTGAATCTTTGATTCTGCCAGGTCTGCAACTTGTTAGCTCACCCTGTCCCGCAGTGGAACTCGCCAGCCTGCACGCTCACGTCAACCATGCCCTTAACAGTGTGTGCCTTTCTCTCTTGTTGGTTCTGTTTCTCTGGGGACCCCTGACTAATGGAGTTGCTCACCAACCTTCTGACACAAACAGGAAGGGACTATATTCTTGTCCCCCGCTTTATAGGAGAGGGCCTGGAAAGGCGGAGCAACTTGTGAGACTGGTGAGAGCGGAGAGGGGCTAATGTCACCATCAAATAGAGACTATGTCAATTCTAACGTAAGCGAGGACACACCACTGCTCAGAAAAGCAGTTTAACTCTGAAAGGCACACAACTAACAAATTGTTTCAGTAGATGGGGGCAGTTACTCAATTTTTCTCCATGTACCTGTGACCCAGTGTTACTTTTTCTGGGCCCAAGATAACCTTCTAAATCCTTCCCACCTCCTCCAGGTCAAACAACTGACCAAACTTGCTCACCATCTGCTCGGCTCTGAGCCAAAATGGTCACGGTTTCACCTTTGGGGATTTCTAAAAGGTAAAGAACCGCATCTTCCCGAACCAGCCCTCTGAAGTCCTGTGTGTTCACCTGGAAGGCAGGGGGGCGGAAATTAAAAAGGAAATGAAACAAAAAGAGTAGTTAAGTCCTGATGGGGCCAGGGAAATAACTCAATGGCCACGAACTTGCTTCGCACGCACAAAGACCTAGGATTAATACCTAGTAGTTCCAAAATTTTAAAAAGGTAACTCCTAAATTTCTGTTTGTTCCCACCAGAACCTGGCCAGAGCAAAAGCTGGATGTGCACAAGTGTGTGCCGTTGCCACTCAGCTCACCCGCCCAGCAGTACCTTTCTATTGGCCTGGGCTATGTGAGCACGTGAAGGGACCCATGGAGCTGGTTTGGCCTAGCTGCCTTGTGAGACACGAGTCATTGGCTTTTCAGGTTAGAGTCCATGGCTCCTGGGGCACAATGTGCTTTTCAGTTCCTGGGAGACCTATGCGCTCCCTGAGGCAATGAAGTGCCCAGGTATGCTCCCTTGGGAGTCAAGGAAACATGGAAACTTGACAGGCTAGTCGGTCTTAGACATTAATCTTGTGTGCCTTCTATAGTTGCCAGGCTTCATTGTATCCTGGCAACTACAACTTGTATTGATGCCCACAAAGGCCATTATATTCTTCTTCTAATAAAGGTATAAAAGCCTCATTGCTCTTAATAAACGGTCACAGCCCAAGTCTTGCTGTGGCCCCTCCAACCTGAGCCTAATTTAATTCCTTCCAGACAAATCAGATGACCGTGGCCCGGTAAGGAAACCGCTGTGCTGTTCTACCTTCCTTCCTCGGCGCTCTGCACACCATCGCATCTGCCAGTCCTTCAAATGAAGAATTTGTCGCTAAATTGATTAGAATCTCCTGCCATTCTCTCTATCTCCCCTTTCTCAAGCCTCTTGTACCAGAAAGGCGCAATATTTACGTAGTAAACACATAACTATGATCAACATGGAGCAGGGAGGTCGGGAACAAGCAGACCTGGCGCCACGCTTCCTTAAAATTAACTCAAACAAATCTTGAATATACACTTTCACGGGCTGACTCAACCTGTGACTCCAATGTCGCGAAAGCTATGTAACACCAGACACAGTGAGGCGTAATTAGAACGCCAGTGCTTTTGGCTGAGGCAGGATGGTTCTGAGTTCAAGGTCAGTGAGGTTCTGTCTCAGAAACAAAACAAAATAAAAACGTCTAACATGTGCTCATGAGATCCGATGCGTTAAGTTATATACAGAAAACCAGTTGCCGCTGTGTCGTTAATCTGCTAGTCTATACATCCTCCTGGCAAGGGGCCCCACAGCATTTATCCCACGATGACCGAGGGGGACACTACAGAAGGATGCGGTAAGATAAACAGGCTGTAGACCCGGCTAGCCTTGGACTCAGAAATCTCCCCTGCCCCTGACTCCTGAGGTGCTAGGCTATAGACATGCATCAACAAACCTGACTCGGGGAAGTTTCTTTATACAGTTGACAGTGGTCAATGAGAAGACCCACAACTGATCATAAGAGACTGTGGGACCCTCAGCTCGAAATCAAACATCTATGCTAGATCGTCTCCCTGCAAGGCTCAGGGAGCATCCTAGAAGAGGGAGCTAGAGGAGAAAAGGAGAGAGGAAGAGGGATTTTCAACAGCAATCAGCTCTTCTTTGAAACAATGGTACCATGAAAGGTGCTGCCATTCCCAGCTCTGTCCCCAGACAGAGGTCACAGAACTTTGCTGTCTAGCCCTTTCTTGTGCCTTTTACATAGCTTCATCTGCATCTATGAATGTTTTCTATGTACATTGTAACTGCTCATATTTATCTTTTTTAATATAAAAGGGCACACATAGATAGGGCCTCAGGGACCCCACTATTTCTCTGACCTTGTGCTGGGACCAAACCTATATTTGTCAAAATTAAAACACACTTTGCAAGCTACATATTAAAAATCTAAAGCCAGTGTGATGACTCAATGTGTTAAGGCACTTGTCACCAAACCTTATGACCTCGGTTTAATTTAGTCGCAAGTCCATTTATCGGGAGAGAAATGATTCCTAAAAGTCGCCCTCTCACCTCCACATGCATGGCATGGCATGCATGGCACAGGTGCTCCTCTCCTTCCCCACCTCTAACACATACACACAAATACTACGTAGTTTTAAAAAATCCTTGTGATTTAGCAACCACAACAACCTCCGCTGCCCACTTCACAAATGTGTTTGGTTTTTTTGACTTTTCTACTTCATAACAGTAACACCATATACATAACAAAGAGGTGGCTAGAGAGACAACTCAGTGGTTAAGAGCACTGACTACCTCTCCAGAGGTCCTGATTTCAATTCCCGTCAACCACATGGTGGCTCACAACCATCTATAATGTGATCTGATGCCCTCTTCCAGCATGCAGGTATACATGCAGGCAGGGCACTGTATACAAAATAAATAAATAAAACCTAAAATGAAAAAAAAATTATTTCTCTCTTTTAAAAAAGAAAAAAAAAAGGCTGGGCTGGGAAGACGTTCTGTTCAGATCTTCAGGCTGGCCAAGGAGTGAAGAAGAGACCAGTGTTTCTGTACTTCAAGGTCAGACTCTGCAGTCCTTTCCGACAGGCAAATATCGTCTTTCATTATCTGAGAACAGTATGCAGGGCCCGGCTGGCTGTGCTGGGAGCCTGGGGAGGATTCGGTATCAGATCCATCCAGCTCACTGTGCCGCAGCTGCCTCTCAGCCCAGGGCGGGGAGTTCAGTCTTTCTCAGCCTTTTACAGAAAAGAGATCCTTCTGTCGTCAGCTTGAGTGATGGTCAAGGCCACCTGTTGCCAGACCTCTACCAAGGACTACTGCAGGACAAGTCAGTGCCCACCAGCATCTCCCTGGTCGCCACGGCGATGCCAGGAAACAAAGAAATCTTTCTAGAAAAGTTCTGAGTATGGAAGCAATCCTCCCTGTCTTTAATAGTGTTTTATACAGCAATTGGGAGTCTGAAGCCCTAGGTGAACTCTTTCATACAAATTCAAATATACTGCCCCTCCACAAGAAAAATCTACTTTACTTTCCAATGTTAATAAGCAAAGCTCTAAGCCTCTGGCTTCCCAGTAGCAGGAAGCATGCTTTCTCTTCATGAGCATGTCCACCAGGTACAAACTAGTACGTGCTGGCATTTGAAAAGATTTTCATCAGTAGCACGGGAAGCTAGGGCTGGAGAGATGTCCTAGGATCATGTGTCGCCTCGAGGTTCACTCAGATAAGATAGTCTTCTAGGGCCCTGCCTGCAGCCAAAGAAGGTCCTAGAGTTTCACTGGAAAGCTTAGCAATGCTCATGAGCAAGGCCTGACACCTCCCACTCTGCAGGCATCTGAGCTATATCAGCAGAGTGCAGAGGGCGGGGTTGTCCTTGTGCCTTGAGGTCTGACTCCCTGAGCAATTCTGTAGCTTCTTTCCTCTCCTTTGGGCCTAGAAATGCTTCCCAGCCAGCCAGTTAATGACACGTAGATTTCTCACACACGTGCGTGTGTGTGTGTGTGTGTGTGTGTGTGCGCGCGCGCGCGCACGCACGTGCGTGCACACAGAGATATAAGTATATTCCAAATCCTGACAGCTCTCAGCATGCCAAACTTTTAGAGCAACCAGGAACCCAGTGTCCTCAGAACTCTTGCACTGAAAAACACCCAGAAAGCACCTTCCCAAGTCGCCCCTAGGGGGCGGGCTTCCTCACCTTCAGAATCTGGTCTCCTTCTTGCAGGCCCTCCTGCTCTGCTGAGGTGCCCTCCTGAATGCCAGCCACAAATATCCCAACATCGTTTCCACCAGCCAAGCGGAGGCCCACGCTCTCGCCCTTCTTGAACTTCACCATTTTGGTGTTAGGGCTGTCGGAGGTTTGGTTTCAGAAAGGAAAGAGGAAACATACTATTTAAACTGAAGGAGTCACATCAAGAGATTAAAGATCTATTTTCTAGCTCAGGAGTGACTTCACGGTTTACAAAAATGCCCTCTCATTTTCTCATCTGTCTGATATTTTCTCTCCCTGGGACAATGATAGGAACATCTACCAGCCCACAAAGGAGCCAAAGTACAGAATTTACCACATTAGCTCATCTAAGATGAGAGAGAGTAAGAAACCAGGGATTGATTCTAGCTATCTGACAGGAGGATGCCCTCCCAGGTCTATTCCAGCACAAAGAGATTGTGCAGATCCAAGGAAGCCAGGCCTAGTCCAACAACTGCAGTCTGGACACCACTGCAGTCTCTCCTCCAACGCTGTAGTCTGAAGCTGCTTCACCTGTTCGGGAGTTACACATGGCATGGTGCAAGCATTCAGAGAAACGTTCAGAGGAGAAGCTGGGTGGGTAAATGGACAGATGCCAAAGCCGCCAAGCTCACTCAACCCCAGTTTTGTTTTGTTTATGAGCATCAGGGATAAGGTTGGTTAAAGGTGGCTGAGTAGAGCAACGTCACCACCTGGGTTGGGGTGCAGACAGCTAGGAATGCGCTGTGTGGAAGAGGAAGGGGGACCAGAGGGTTATAGAAGTGCATACCCGTATATTGCTTCATCTTCAGGACTAGGGCGAAGAAAAGTTCTTGGGGCTGTCCTGGGTTGAGGCACTGTGGGTTTAAAGATTTTTATTTGGTTTTGTTTTAGTCATAAGAGATTTTTCTTCGTGCACATATATGTACCGTGTGCGTGCCTAGTGCGTGTGGAGGCCGGAAGAGGGCATTGAGTCCCCTGGAAGTAGAGTTACACAGTGTCGTAGCCACCATGTGGGTGACGGGAAACTCTCAGCCCTTGAGCCGTCTCTACAGTCCCCAGCAACTGCAGAGTTTAAAAAAGTTTTGTGTGGACTGAAGGCGTAGCTTGGCTCACATGCAGGGCGCTGTGGACTCCTTCAACATACCACGAAAATAAATCACAACAAAACAAGACAAACATCTTCCTTCCTGTCATCCAGACCCTCGGGAGCTTGTTCCTTAATATAAAGAAAGCAAAATCCACAGGCTTTATGCGTGTCTGATGTCACAATCGTGCCATCCCATCAAACAGCAGAACACACTTTCCCTGATTACTAACCCCATTCCCAAATACTTTGCCCTTCTTAAACTGCCCTCATTTTAATTTTTTTAAGGTTTATTTATTTTATGTACATGAGTGCTTTATCTGCATGTACACATACAGGCCAGAAGAGGGCATCAGATCCCATTATAGATGGTTGTGAGCCACCATGTGGTTGCTTGGAATTGAAGTCAGGATTTCTGGAAGAGCAGCCAGTGCTCTTAACCACTGAGCCATCTCTCCAGCCCCCTCATTTTTTATTTCTTTAAAGAAAAAAAAGAAAGGTGGGGGGAGGGGATGATTGAAAGATGAAGCTTAACTTTAAGGCATTAATAGTTATCATAGTTTCTTAAAGTCAGGGAAAAACAAACAAACAAACAAACAAACAAAAATACACAAAGTAGAAGGTGCTGAAGCAGTGCTCCTTACAGCCAAAAAATATGTTTTCCCCAAATATAAATATTTATGTACCTGGAGTTATGATGATAATTAGAGTGTAGGAACAATGAAAATAATGTGTCAAAATATGGCCAATTATGATCATGTATTAGAATGGATTTTACCTCCCACATTAAAACAGAAAAATAAAGATGGTCTCTTCACCTTTACAATTTATTTTTAAATAAATTTGCTTTTTTTCCAGCCATTCTCTGGTAATACCAAGCACGTATTTCTGAACCCAAGCCTTCCAGTCAGTGGAGAGCTGGGCTGGGAGCATATGGTTTGCATGAACCAGTTGTATATAACATATACAGAGAAAAGAATGATCTGGAAGCCTTACCTGGGATTTCTTCCTGGTACTTGGGCTCCTTGGCCTCGGTGGCACCTACAGCTGTGATGTCCCCTGTGGACTTGAATGGAGTGGGTGTGGCGCCCATCCTGGACAGTCGGCCTGAGGTGTCCTCTCTTGAACTGAAGCACACACATGGTCTTGTCTCAGCACATTCAGTCACAACACACAGTCACGCGCATGCACCGGGGACTAACAGAAACGAAAGCCCTCGCCACATCGCCTTACCTCGGCCTCTCCTTCAGCTTCTCACTAGAGGAATGATAATCCTGATCAGAATACTGCTGGCGTTTCTCCTCAGGAGAAAAAGATCGGTTGGACTCTATTTCTGAGATATCTGGTTAAAAATAAGAAAAGATGGCTTCAGTGAGACACATACGTACCAAAACTACACTGTTCTCTGAGCAGGAAACATGAGGGAAACCATCAGCTTAGCAGTTCTTTCTTTTACTGAGGGAGGGAAAAAAAAAATCTTCCTAGTTTTCAGAGAGAGAGATGACTTACTGAAGAGGCAGTCAAATGCAGAGCCTTACTGTCAAGACCTCTCCAGTGGAATCTGTGTGACAAATGATACCACACAACTGGAGGCGACGACCCTCTAGCCAGGGAGAGCCTCTTGGAATGGGTGTGATGTTCCTGCCAGGAGTAACTGATTGTAGCCTTCTTGTTTTGGAACATTCTGTCTGTTTTTACCTTCATATCAGAACTTTTAAACATAACTGTGTTGTTAGGAGACGCCTTAACTTGGGACTGCAGCCAAGTTCCATTCCACTTGTTAATAAAAACACGGCTAAGGATTAATCATAGTTTATATTATGACTTACAAATAAAGTGTTTAAGAAAGCTCCAGATAGGGTCAAGAAGAGCTAAGAAAAAACTGCCTTGACTCACAGGTGCTTGGCATAATGAGAGAACACTGACCTTTGATAAAGAGGGCACATGCACTGATAACCAATCTAAATGACTTAAGAATGATGATTCAAGATTGATGACAACATTATTACTTTGCATCCTGTATTTTGAACTGTGACCTCCTTGAATGGAAAAAAAAATGTGTCCACAAAAACACTCCCCTTTCCAAAAAATGTGTATAAAAATCTAGCTTGCTTGCCTGCAAAATACACTCAGATTCAAACACTCCCCTGGGTTTGTCTCTGTTTGTTGCTTCGCCTGTCTTTGCCCACCGATGCTTCGAGAACTCTTGTTCCCAAGGACCTCTACCCAACTGAGACATCCGTGGCACCTTACACTTCTCTCCTCCCACTTGTTTTCAAAGCTGTGGTAAGGAGAGGCCACGATCCAGCCACAAGTAGTGTCCCTTCTGTGTCTGCTGTAGGAACTGCTTCCAGAACCATTTCTAACCAAACTACGTCCCTTATAGAAGATGCTAAATGTTAACCTGTTCTCCTGCACAGTTATCTATAATACACAACACACTGCAAATGCCGCCGTGTCAACTGTGCTTACACTGAACTGCTGGTAGAACAAGAAAAAGAAACCTGGATTTCCTGGACTCTCTTCCCTACATAGTTTCAACCCATGATCGCCTGAATCTGAGGCTGTAGAAACCACTCTAGCCAAACAGACCAGCGCTCCTCAGAGTTTAATGTATATTCAAACCACGCAGGGATCTCGCTGGATCAGGCTCCCTGACACTGACACTGTGCAGACCACATGGGGAATGGTAAGGAAATGAACTGTAACTGACTTCAATTGGTGGCCATGGTCTCTCTGCTTTCCTGTTAGCACTGCTTTTAGGATACCCACATGAGGGAGTATTAGCGACCATTTCACTGGACCTGGCATTACATCTCTTTGCTAACACACCCTCTGAAGGTGAGGCAGCAATCTGAACTCCACAATTTGGAGACACCACACGTGCTCTTAGAAGGATTTTTTTTACATTATTAACAACCATTTAGAGCTGGTTGGTCCCTGAAGTTCAACATTAAATGTTTCTCAGTGTGAAACAGCAGTCCATGTATGTGATTCCTTCCCTTGGGAGTTACATGTGAAGCTGGAATAAATGCATTTGTCCAAGTTTAGAAGAAAACAAACAACAGCAACCAGGGACAGGGACATATATTAATGAGCAACAAGTACCCTAAAACTGAGCCATTTTGACTGACAGAACACCTCCCAAGGGTGGGAAACTGACTGCCTGGCTTCCTCTTAAGCAGAGTTGGAATGTATTGGTTTTTGTTTTGTTTTGTTGGTTTTTTGAGACAGGGTTTCTCTGTGTAACAGCTCTGGCTGTCCTGGAACTTGATCTGTAGTCCAGGTTGACCTCGAACTCATGGAGATCTGCCTGCCTCTGCCTCCCAAGTTGCTGGGATTAAAGGCGTGCGCCACCACACCCAGCTTCAGAGTTGGAATTTATTAAGATATTTTGTTTTGTTGTTTTTGTATTTCAAGACAGGGCTCCTCTGTGTAACAGCCCTGGCTGACCAGGACTTGCTTTGCAGAGCAAGCTAGCCTTGGACTCCCAAGATCTGCCTGCCTGTCTCCCAAGCGCTGGCATTTTAACACAGATTTTCCTGATTCTAAGACAGATTTTTAAGCTCTAGAGTTAACATATAGAACAGTCTAATGAGGAAAGGAAGACACGCCCACAAGCACAGGTGGTTTTTTGTGTTTGTTTTCCTTTTCTTTCATTCTTTGAGGCTAGCCTGGAACCTGCCAGGTAGACAGTGCAGCCTTGCCTCTGCCTGCTCAGAGAGGGATTAAAACCACTGCCATGCTTGGCTTCTGCCACCTTTAAGAAGCACAAAGCTTATACTTTGTGTCTGTGTGGCACTTAGCAAATGGGTAATACTTAGTTCATTGTACTGGTCACACATTTTTTTTTTTTTTACTATTAAGTTTTGCTCTCAGTGGCCTAATTAAGTGTGTCACAATTTCCTATTGGAAATCTTATTTCAAAAGATGCTTTAATATACAAACAAACAAACAAATCAGGAATACTCTTTGAATCTAAGTTTGAGGAAGGTTTCTTGGCCCCTCTAGCCCTGAGCTGCCTTCGGGAGCAGCCCTCGTGACGCCCCGCCTGGATCACAGGCTTCCTTCTTACCTTCTACTTCAGAGTCGCTGTCATTTAGGGATGGGATGTTGATGAGGGTCTGCTTGCTGTCTCTCAGCACCACGAGCTGCAGTTTTCCTCTAGACTTTTCTATTAACTTCCGAGCATCGGTTAAGGACATGTTCTCCGTCACAGTTCCATTGATCTGCGTATATAAAGAATGGTGACGCTATTCACATCAGGACAGCTGTCCACAGCTCAGTCAAAACCCTTACTCCCTCTCCCACCACCCCCCCCCCCCCCAGAACTCGAAAGAACTTGCTGACTTAGCCATCATCCAGACGTCAGGATGACGTAATGAAAGTGAGCTATGCTTTAAATTAAATGTAACCACACAGGCCCAGAACAGACAAGAGTTGTACTTAGGTTCAGGGTAAATTTAGGTTACTCTGCTAACCTACCTAACTTGCAAGTTCAAGTCTACAGCTTGCTTTACTGCTGGAACACGCTTCCTAATCAGAGAGGTTTAGAAAGACTACCAAACAGTAGTGCTGCATGCCTTTAATCCCAGCACGTGGGAGGCAGAAGTAGGTAGGTCTCCCTGAGTTCCAGGCCAGCCAGGTCTACTGAGTGGTCTACAGAGGCAGCCAGGGCTACAGAGAAACCCTGCCTCAAAAAGCCAACCACCAAACAAACCCATCAAACACTCAGCGGTCACAGGTCAGGGGTTCTCAGACTCACCTTGCCTCGGTATGGGAACCGGAACCTCAACTTTAAACCAACAGGGAGAAAGGAAAGTGTTCCTTGAGGTTTTTCCTTTGTAATTGGTACAGACTCTAAGGCTTCTTTGTCCTTGTTTTTTCCTCTTGGTGGGGTGGGGATTGGGGGGAGGCTGGGGGCTTGGGGGGGATGTTGGGGGCTGGGGGGGAGTGGAAAGGGCAGGGCTCCTGAGCTGGTAAAGAGACTGGCTCCCCAGCTATATCCCTACTCTTTATATCTGTTTATTTTTGTTCTTTGACAAAGATCACCTCATCCTTCTCCTCTTCCTGCCTCTACCCTCCTCCTGGCCCGCTGCTGGCACTCAGCTATTCTGTGCTGGTGCGTGGGTGTGGGTGTGGGTGTGGGGTGCGTGCAGGCACACAACACTGCACACCGTTCCCTGCCCTGGTCCTCTCACCTTGAGAATTATGTCCCCCTCGTGAAGGTTGCCGTCTTTGGTTGCCAGCCCTGTTCTGGTCATTTCCTTGATGAAGATCTGACTCCCCAGGCGCAGACCATACTCTAGAGGACAAACAAGGAACACACACATTCTCAACTCGCTCAGCAAACGTAACTCTGGCTTTAAAGATAATTCAAACATTTATGAAACTGTAATTCTTATATGGGATAGATACTCTGTTAAGCTGGCCTGGAATGAAAGTGGGGAATCGGAGGGAGGATGAAGTGGTAGGGAGAATTATAAAGAAAAAACAAAACAAAGCAAAACTAGGAAGGAGAAAGGAAGGTAATGTTGTAAAATGTTAACTGGTCAAACTAGGTGAAGACTATGTGGACATCTGCTTAAAACAAACACTTTCCAAATAAAAGGTCGGGGACAACATCTATCTATTTCCTTCTTCTTACCAGGAGAATGTGCTGGCTCTGAGGCTGCCCACAGGGAGCTGAGGACACAGTGTGTCTCAGCTGTAACAGATCATACTGCCCAGGTGTTTGTAAGCTGGGCAAAGCCATACCTAGAACAGTAGCCATGAGTCAGCAGCACTTTGAACTTTCTCGAAAGAAAAACAACGCTGTGGTTAGGAGGGGTGCACACTTTTTAATGTGTCAAGTGCTCTACAGACTATGTTGATTTCATTTACTAAGCTGTAAAAAGACAGATTTTAAGGATGAATTGTAGTGACTTTGAAAGCTATCACAATTAAGTAAGCTTGAGGGCCAACACAGTCAGTTTTGAAGTTATTATTACCAGTGTTCTGACTGCTTTGTATACTTACAAATCATTCACTTTCTTAAAAAAACAAAAACAAAACGAACAAACAAACAAACAAAACACCTTACTATCCTCTTGTAGTCACACACACACAAAAAAGTAGTTTTAAAATCAATTGTAGTAAACTCATTCGTAAGGCTCTAGGGTCGCTTTTAGCACCACAAGAAAGAACTAATAGAAGTTCTGAGGTACAGTTCACACCCTCCCAGGGTGGGATGTCTCTCCCAGGGATGACAAAGCCCTGCTGGTTAGAGAACACACAGCCCAGGACACAGGGCTGAGAAAGTCTGGTTCACTTTCCTTACACATCGGCACCTCACCTAGCCTCCTAAAAGCTTAATGCTCCCTTTGTAACAAGGAGTGTCTGCAAACAGTCTCACTGGCATGTGTTCTGTATGAACACTTCTTTAGTTTAAAAAAATAAAAAAAAGAATTAACCAGCTTCTATGACACATCAAGGAACCTGGTGATAGCAGTTCCTGCCTAGCACTGGGTTTCTTAGAAGATTTGTTTTTATGTAAGCATTTGTGTGTGAGTTACCTAGAAATAGCTAAGTTATAGGGTAATTTTAGCAAAAGATAGCACTTTTTTTTTTTCATTTTCTTTTTCTTTCTTCCCTCCCTGGTTTCCGCCCCCCCCCTTTTTAAAATACTTTTATTTTGTTACACATGCCCTCCCTGGTTTTTCAAGACAGGGTTTCTCTGTGTAGCCCTGGCTATCCTAGAACTCACTCTGTGAACCAGGCTGGCCTTGAACTCACAAAGATCCGTCTGCCTCTGTCTCCCAAATTCTGGGATTAAAGGAGTGAGCCACCACTGCCCAGTCATTTTTTTTCCCCCAAGTGGAATTACGGGCTGGAGAGAAGCTTCAGCAGTTAAGAGCACTTGCTGCTCTTGCAGAGGACCCAGGTTCGGTCTCTAGCACCCATGTGGTGGCTCACAACCATCTGTGACTCTAGTGTCAGGGGCTCTCACGCACCTCAAGCACCAGCAACGCACGTGGTTCACATACCCACACACAGGTAAAAACACTTACGCAGAAAATAAAAATAATTTTCAAAAAGGGTAAGATTGGGGCCGGTGAGACATCTCTGTGAATAACGGTGGTCGCTGTCCCAGCTAAAGTGACCTCAATCCCAGAAGCCCATAAAGTGGGAGGAGAAAACAGACCCTCATGGAGTTGTCCTATGAGCTCCATGCAACCATCGTGCTACGGATGCCCCCTCCCCATCGATGAAATTATAAATAATCATTATTTTCTGCAGTGGAGGGCTGGAGCGATGGCTCGGAGGGTAAGAACACTGGCTGCTCTTCCGGAGGACTCAGGTTCAGCTCCCAGCACCCACGTGGTGGCTCACAGCTGTCCATCACCTCAGTTCCACTTTTATACGCTTAAACAAACACCCATACATGGAAAACTCAAATAAATAAAGTCATGGGGGGAAATGGTGTTTGTTTGTTTGTTTGTTTGTTTGTTTGTTTGTAAGTAGACTCAGGTGAGAACACTTCTCAAGCATATCCTAGGCCATGGGTTTGCACGTCATCACCACCGAAAGTTGTTCAGTGATATTAAAGTTTGGGGAACAAAACAGTTAAAAGCAAAACAGCCGATCAGGAGAGGAACATTAGCCTTTTATTCCTGTATTTAACTAAGATCAGCTATGACCTGGGGCAATCTCATAGGATAATGCCCTCGTTTTATTTTATTTAAAGCTTTACTTTTTAAGACTTATTTTTATTCGTGTGTGTGTGTGTGTGTGTGTGTGTGTGTGTGTGTGTGTGTTGTCTATGGAGGCCAGAAAGGGGCGTCAGATCCCTTGAGGATAGAGTTACTGCCTGACATGGGAGCTGGGAACCGAACTCTGGCCCTCTGGAAGAACCCTGAGCACCCCTGAGCACCGAGGCATCTCTCTAGCCCAACACTGTCTCCTTAGATTATGGATCACAGCTCATCAGTGGGTCTTCAACTGATTTAATGAGTGTCTAAGACTAGTTTAAAATTCCACTGCAGTGGGAACTCTGAGCATATCACGCAGAAGAAGTAATATTCCAAGACGTTTCTGTTTAAGATTTGTATATGTAGACGACGGTAGCTAATCTTGCTCGACTGTACCTGCAACCAACTAAAACCCAGGCTGCTGGCCATGCCATCGAACCGGATTATTAGAGCCGAAAAGCTAAATCTGAGCTACACCTTCTAGTAGCGGCTCACATAAAAGGGCATGGAAGAAAGAAGTCTTTGCTTTGTGTCTGCTTGTCCTTGCTCTGCCTGGCGAGCTCGTTCGCCCGTTACGACAGCCAGATTCCAACGTAGACTGAATACTCCCCAAAGCCTAGCAGGCACCAGACTATGACCGCTGAGATAGATCAGGTCTCACGGACTCAACAACTACGGGATTCTTGGCCTTTCTGAGACTTTCATTAGGCTTCCACTGTTAGGTTACCAGGAATGAAGCCTGTAACCATGCTTACGAATCCCCTTTACATACACATGTATGTACACACACACACACACACACACACACACACACACACACACACACGCTCGCACACTCATTCCGTCAGTTCTAATACAAGGTGCCTCTGTGATTGTATGATATGGTTGTTTCTATGGCAGGAACACAGAAAAGAGGCGGGGGGTGGGGGTGGGGGCGGGACAGGGAAACAGGAAAGGTTTCCAAATCAATGTCCCTCAGAATAGGTCAAACTTCTTGGAAGAAGGTCCCCTGCCCAATGCTCACCCTTAAAAATTAAAACTTCTCTGTTCTCCATACCTTGACACCTGGAGCCAGCTTGGGGCCCAGTGAAGGGCCATCTCCTCATCAATAGCTTTAAAGACTCTGCGACATCTTCATGTCCCCAAAGTTGCTGACAAGGATGGCTCTCCTCAGCAGTGTGTGCAACCTCAGCTTACCCCACCCCCACTCCAGGTACCCCTTTACTGTCATTCTATCACTCCAGCTATTTAAGTAGGAAAAATGTAAGGAAATAGGCTCTTTTTGTCTAAAACCTACTAGAAAATGCAAAGCCCCAAGCTACAGCATTGTCAGTGGCTCTTCAGCTTTTTCTTCTTAGAACAGTATTAGAACCAGCGAAGACAAAAGTTATGTCACAAGAAATTTCAGCTTCAGGCTGGAGAAATGGCTCAGGGGTTAAGAGCACTGGCTGTTCTTCCAGAGGTCCTGAGTTCAATTCCCAGCAACCACACGTTGGCTTACAACAATCTATAATGAGATTTGGTGCCCTTTTTTGGTCTGTATATGTAATAAATAAATTTAAAGGGGGGGGGGCGGTTGGAGAAATGGCTCAGCGGTTAAGAGCACTGGCTGCACTTCCAGAGGTCCTGAGTTTAATTCCCTGCAACCACATAGTGGCTCACAACCATCTATAACGGGCTTTGGTGCCATCTTCTGTCATACATGCAAATAGAACACTCATATAAATAAATAAATATTTTTTAAAAAGAAATTTCAGCTTGGGAGGCAGAGGCAGGTGGATCATTGTGAGTTCGAGGCCAGCCTGGCCTACAAAGTGAGTCCAGGACAATCAAGGCTACATAGAGAAACCCTGTCTCGAAAAACCAAAGAAGAACAAGGAGGAGGAGGAGGAAGAGGAAAAGAAATTTAAGAAGTAGGAAAACAAGACCCAAGACTGGAAACGGCTCATTTCCTGTTCATCTCCTCACCTCAGATCAGCTGAGTGTGAGCTCCAGCTCCCCCACTTACTCAGCTTCAGAAACCTCCTGCATGGACTGTGCTAACAGCTTCACCACACACAGGTTAATGAATCCAGGATGGGATTAAGTGTGCCCATGTCTCCAGGAACGCAAGGTGAGGCAAGCAGACTAAAGCGGAGCCAAGCCTCCACATACATTCCAACCCCCCTGACCTGTATGTAACACAGGAATCAGGCCTCCTACCACCAAGGCTGGGGGGGGGGGGAGAGGGGCGGCGGGCGGCGGGCGGCGGGGGGGCACGGCTTTGCTTTCCCACACTTAGAAGCACTAGGTTCACCCAGCACGGCCTGTTCACACACAGACCCCCATAGTCTCTGGTTCCTGGTACACAGGGGAGACTGAGAAGTTTCACTCTGACAAGAGCGGAGGAGAGGAACTTCTCTGAGGATCTGGCTTTGCCTGTGAGACACCTTGCGTCCAGATCAGTGGGCCCTACTGGGTCTCTCTGTTTCTCCTACGGCAGTGAGGCATAAATAAGCCCGCGAGTGCCATCCGGTTCTGGTGGATGTTCAACACTGGCAGGGGCCAGGTGAGCACCAGGTGATGCTGGCAGGTACTGCTTTCATTCCCATATCACGTATGCCTACCTTCATTTGCCTTGTTTTTGGTCAGAAGGACCCCGATGGGCCTCTCAGGATCATGTTGGCCCCTGTGCTCCTGACGGGATCTAGGCTCTGGGCTAGGGCTGCGGGAGCGTAGGTGTTCGCGGCTTCGGCTGCGCTCGTAACGGGCCTCGGCCTGGGCTCTGCGGTCGTACGATGGGCTATACCCCCGCTCGTAGTCAGGCTCATAGGCCTGGTGATAGGTGCGTTCATAGTCTCTGTCATAGTCCCTGTCAATGCTGCGGCCACGGCTGTGGTCCCGGGACACAAAGTCATGGTCCAGGCCCCGTTCCAGGCTCCGGCCACGGCTGCGCTCACGCCTGCGCCCATAGTCTTCTTGGTCCAGGCCCCGTTCCAGGCTCCGGCCACGGCTGCGCTCCCGCTCCTGGCTCTGCGTGCGATGCTGGGGACGCCCTCTTTCCCTACTGTCCTCCCAGCTGTGGCTGAGCATATCATGGCTGCTGTACCGGCTCCTCTCGCTGTAGCCGCTGCGGAAACTTCTGCCATCAAATTCATCTATCACCTCAAAACCTCGGTCATCATGACTGAGAGGAGGGCTGCCCTGAAGCGGGGCCACCTGAACCTTCCGGGGCCTCTTGACCACCTGTTCAGACAAAGAGAGAAGATGCAGATGCATGACAGAGCAAACAGAGACAGCTGGGAAGGAAGGCAGTGGGCCTGGTTCCAGTTTCAATAAAACTGTCCCTCTCAAGACTCAGTGTACGTGAGGGGATGGGAGGGTCATATATACAAGCAAAAACTCCATCCCTTAAACACCTGCATCCCTGCCAAACCTCCAAAACCCCTCTCTGGAACCAAGGACAACAAGCCTTACAAAATTAGAAGAGAGAAAAAAGTGACTGCAGCTGTGTATATTGAACACCTCCAAATCCACTTCTGACCAAGTAAGAAAAGCCCCCAAAGGCTCCAGTCAGTTCATAAACGTCAAGTGAAAACCAGGAAATGAGACACTCCTGCAGGGGAAAGGTACCCCTTCTAGACAAAAAGTGTCTGAGGAGATAAGCAAGCACAAGGAGGACAGTTGGATCCGGGAAGGCTCATCCACGGCATCTTGAGACATGGAGTGGGTATCAGAAGGCGCTGCACAGTTACTGGCGGTCTTAGATTTGATGACGAGATAGCCCTATTCTTAGGAGATGCTCGCAGCAAGAAGTAGGGGTGCTTGCAACCTTCCTGGGGGGGGGGGTAACTCAGACCCAGCTTTGCCACATCTGTAACATCAACCTAGAAAAATATCGAGGCTGCATAAAGAATGCTGGCCCTGGGTTACGTAACTCTGCCAAATGCTCAGAAAACAAATGTTACTGAATTAAACTCAGGTCTCCTGCAAGATCAATATAATATGGGCTCGTAACCACAGAACCACCTCTCCTTTATGCTCTGATTGAACAAAAAAATATTCTAAAATGTTTGAAGATTTTTTTAATGTTTATTTACAGTTGATGTGTAAGGCTGTCGGCTTGCCTGTATCTCTATGTGCACGGCGTGCCATCCCAGGACTTACAATGGCTGCGACCTTCCCACTTTTCCTAAGCTGCTGAACGGCAAAGGAATGAGGCACATCCTCCATGGGGGTGCCGTTGACCATGACCACCCTGTCGTTTTCTCTGTAAAGGAGAAACAAACATCAGTCACAGAAACTCATGGCAAGTCATCTAGAACGCTGGGGAGAGGAACAGAAGCAGCAAATGAGCCTAGGAGGCTTATTAAGGGGCTCAGAGGCAGCGGCTCGCACAAGTCAGGCTAACCTGGTCTGAGCTCTTCAGAGGAAAGGAACCAGAAGCCACATGCTCAGCTTCCGGGCTTTTACTAAGAACCACCGTGTATGTGTAAAAGGCCTGTCCTACCCACACCACGGGGTTGTTCCAGAAACCATGAAACAGTCAGGACAGCAAGAGGCACGACAGATTTTAAATCTTACACAAATTCGACTTTTGAGTAATGTGGCCAATGCAGCCACTTACTTACCTTTAGATTCTTTCCCGATAGGATTGAGAATCCATCTTTTAAAGTGGGGTTATCTTGTCAGAACAGAAGGCTGGCAGTTAGATAACTTAGATTTAACTATCATGAATTCTCCCACTATTAAATTCTGTGGGTTGTTTGCTGGGTTTTTATTGGAGGCGGGTACTGCTGAAGATTAGCCCATGATCCTAGCACGTTCTAACCATCTTCACTGAATCCCAAAGCAATATGTACTAGGACATATATAAAGACTCTGGTAGACTTGGTAGACACTGAGAAGTGTGGGAACTGAAGTTTCAGTTCTGTCAGCTTGGCTGGATTGAAAAGCGCCAAAAAGGTTAGTAAAGCTCACTCCTGGCTGTGTCTATGGGGATGTTTTCCAGAGAACTGAGTGGGATAGACCTACCCTGAATGTGGGTGACCCCGTCCTATGTGCTTGAGGAAATAAAGGAGAAAGCCAGAAAGGGCAGGTGCTGTCCCTGTCTTTCCCATGCTCTGTTCCCAGCCACCATGCTGTGAGCTGCTCTGTTCTACCACATTCTCCTCACCCGGACAGACAAAGCCCTCTGTAACTGTGAACCAAAATAAGTGCTTCCTTTAAGTTATTTTCTCGAGTGCTTTGTTATGGGGACATAAGCTACAGGTTAGGAAAGGGTCCCCAGGGACTGAGAATGTCGCTTAATTGGTATGCTTGTCTAGCAGGCACGGAGCTCTGGGCCCAATATCCGGCACTGCATAAGCTGGGTGCCATGGTACAGGTCTGTAAACCCAGCTCGTGGGAAGTAGAGGCAGAAGAATTAGAATTCAAAGTCATCCTGGCCTGTGTGGGGAACTGGAGATCAGCCCAGCCCACAGACAGTGTCAGCAAAGTAAAGAATGAAGGGGGGGGGGGGGCGGGGGTTGGGGGAGGGGGTTCACAGCACAGCTAAAAGGTTCCAAAGCCCTCAAGTGATGGTTCCAACTACCTTCCTATGGGATGGGAGGATCCACACACAGGGTTTCCCTCTTCCCTCCACATTTGCATGTTCCCCAAAGTCTAGTGACTGCTAAAGCATAACGTATTAGCTGGGACCGTAATTCTCACTCAAGACTTCAGATGTAAACACACACAATCATCAAAACACACATCTGGTGTCAACCTGCAGGGCTTGGCAGGGGCGGGGGAGGGGAGTGAGGACACTTACTGAAGCAAGCCATCAGCAGGTCCCCCTGGGAGCACATCAGAAATGACGATTGACGTTTCCCCATTTTCAAAGTGCGGGTTGTCTCTGCCTCCAGACACCGCAATTCCAAATCCTCTTTTGGAATCCTGTTCATTGGAATTAGGGGGGGAAGAAAAATGAAAAAAATCCCTCCATAAGTGGCTTTCAGGATTTATTACAAGCACTCAATAAAATAAAGGTCAAATCAATAAGCAGAGACAGCCCAGGAACAGATGGGCTTACAGAAACAAATGAAAAACTAAATAAAGCCGCCCTGAGGTCAGCTGACAGATCTCTAAAGGGAAATTGCTTTGTATCTAACGGGGCAGCCTCCAGGAACGTGGAAAAGATTGACAGGCCCAGGCTGACGTTATCTCAAGAGGCAGGAGAAGGGGACTGTCTGCTGTCCAGGTAGACCCTCTCACAGCATCCTTTGGCCTGAGTGGAACAACTTCAATACAAACTGATTCCCCGTGAAACTGTGTTTGTAAAGTCTATCTTTAGACAAATGTGAGATGTCTATAATTCCAGTAGGCAAGCCAGCCTGCTCTACCACCAGGGCTCTGGTACATAGTGAAACCTTATCTTCAAAAACAAAACAAAAAGCCACCCCAACAACAACAAAAGGGTAACTTCTGAAGACAATTCCCATCTGGTGCCACAGGGGTGGGGCACAGCATGCTTGGGACATCCCCAGACATGGATAAGTCCTGGGTGCCACTAAGATGAGAGAGTAAGTGATGGAGAGATGGAAGAGAAAGAGAAGCAGAGCAGTGGGCACAATGGAGAGGCAGCGGGGGTGGGGGGTGGGGGGTGGGGGGGGTGGGGGGGAGCTAGAGACTCCGGGATACTGAGGAGCAGCCTTATGTGAGTAGCTGGTGATGCTGAGACTGTGGTGGAGTCTTGGCCCATGCTGCCCCCAAAGACCATGTCTAGGTCTGTGGCCCTGCAGCAGTGGGTGGTCTGTTATCTCTTGGTCTGATGTATTTTGATGCTAATTAATAAAAAAGCCATAACAGCTGGGCAGGGCAAATGAGATGGGTGTGGCTTAGGTTCCCGGGCTTGGGGAGACAGAGAGAATCTTGGGAAGGAGGAGATGTGGGAGTAGAGAGAGGAGAAGGAGGCAGCCATCATGGGTTAGGTGGAGGAGAAGCACATGGCCGGCGTGGATGGAGGATTCGGCCCAGATGAAGAACATGAGCAAGTATTTGGGATTATAGATGGGAAGTAGCTTGATAGAAATTATTAGAAGAAAAAAAGAAAGAAGTTATTAAAAGCAGATGCCCTAATATGGGAAGTAGTTTAGAGGATTGATATCTGCCCTGTCCCAGGTTAACTAAAGCTGTTTTGAAATATACCAGGCGTCTGTGTCTTAACTGATTGCTAGCGGGTTATACTGCTGTAATAATAATTATAGGCCTGATGATAAACATTATTAGGCCGTACAGGTAATATTAACAACAACAGTTATCACCAAAGGCCATTCAGATGTCCCCCATCTAGGAATATATTGATATCTGAGGGCTGGGCAGGGCTGGTCCCACCATCCCACCCCTTCTCTGGGCAGCATAGGAGAGCCGGCCCTGGGGGTGGGGGCCCAGGTAAGCCATCCCCGAGGGCGTGGACCTGGGCAGTGTCAGAGAGTTGGGCCCTAGTGGCATGAACATGGGAGAGCTGTCAAGCTGGCCAATTCAGCTATGACCCAGGCCCATCCCAACATGTACCCCATCTATGAACTGCAGGAGCTCGTGAAGGGGCTGGCCCTCCACAACAAGGCTGCAGGATCTCCACAGCACAGGACAACAGAGCATCTAAGAGGAGTCTCAGTGAGGATCCAGTACGGATAGAGCAGCAGAAGCCAGAGGCCTCGAACCAGACCAATGACTCATTGCAATGAGCATTTGTAAGAAAAGCTGTCTGGGCAAACGGTATACTGTGTGACACACATGACACACCGCAGGTTCTACATTGGGATTTTTTGCTTGCTTTCTTTTAGTGGGGGGAGCTGCAAGGGTGGAGGATAGATATGAAAAGATGGGGTGATGACTGGGGTGCATGATGTGAAATTCACGATTCAATAAAAAGTTTGTTTTTAAAAGGTAGAATCTGTGGAGTGGCTTTAAAAAACAAATAAATATATGTAGCATTTTACTTTCAACCCAAAGCAAGGAGTAAACAGAAACTTTTTGTGTGGAGGGGGTACGGATAGGGTGTGTGTGTGTGTGTGTGTGTGTGTAGAATACATGTGTGTGCATGTGGAAGCCAGAGGGCACCCTCATTCTTCAGGCACTATCCACCATTTTCTGAGGTTTTTGAGACAATGTCTCTCACTGGCCTGGAGCTTGCTCAGTGGACTTGGCCAGCCGCTGGTCACCAAACCCCAGGGATCTACGAGTCTTTGCCTTCCCAGTCCTGGAACTGTATGCATGCACCAGCAAGGCCATCATTTTACAAGGGTGCCAGGGACCCAACTCAAGCTCCTGCAATTATGTGACAAATACTTTACTCACTCAGTATCTTACTAGTTCATAGACAGAAACTCTATTTGTGGTTAACTCCACTCCTTTAAAAATATATTGGGGGGAGCAGGGGCTAGAGAATTCTTCCAGAGGTCCTGAGTTCAATTCCCAGCAACTACATGGAGCCTCACAACCATCTATAATATGATCTGGTATCCTCTTCTGGTGTGCAAGTGTACATGCAGGCAGAGCATTGTATACACAATAATAAATAAATCACACACACACACACACACACACACACACACACACACATCAGGAGGCTAGATTTTTAAAACAAGAAAAAAGAAAAACAAAACAAGTCAAGAAACTGACTTTATAGTGCATTCAAAAGCCCAGCAGGAGAGGTGGAGGCAGGTGTAGCTTCAGAACCCACTGGCCAGCCAGGCTAGACTAATTAATGAGCTCCAGGCCACTGACAGATCCTGTCTCAAAAAGTAACATAAAACACACCTTAGGAAAACCACCCAAGGTTGACTTCTCATCTCCATAGACAGGCAGATGCAGACAGACAGACAGACAGACAGACAGACACACACTCACACAACCTCTTGACTTATAAGCCAGTCTTTTAAAATTTACTGCGGACTTACTACTATTAAAAGACAGGTCATTATAGACGAGGTGGAAAGAGGGTATAGCCCAGTGGACTGGACCAAGAGCCTCCTGTGTTCTCAGCACGTGAGGGGGCATAAATCCAATTCCCACCTCAAACACCAGAAGGGAGGGTGAGATCGAGAAGGAAGGTTGTGTCCACTGGGAAATGTTACTTCAACGTCCTCAAGCAGACACAGGTTACTTTCATTCCCTCTTCCCTTTCACAGTCTTTCTCTCTGAGGAGAGAAGCATCCCCTGAAGTGTTATGTAGTAAGCAGCATCTGATCAAAAGCACAAGAGCATGTGACTCTCTGTGACAAGCTCATTCCTGCCAGCCAGTTGCAGGGATGCGCTGCCCACCTCAGACAGATTAAAAACAAGACTGTGTGGGCGAAAGTGAGTAAGATGATGACCTGGGAGACACCAAGGCCAAGAGGAGGATGCACGGACTGTGCAGAACTCACCTTCTGCAGGGTCACGGTGTACTGCTCCCATATCAGCTCCTCCATGCCTGGGCCCTGTGTGGCAGCAAAGACAACCTGAGTGAACACCAGACCACCCCAAAGCCAGATATAAAACTGTTAACTCTATATGCTTAAAAAAAATGCAGGCATTTGCTCAAAATATTACACTGATTATAGTTGTATAAGATCTTCTAGGACATGATAGTCCTGCTACTAAGATAGTAAATGAAAGACAAGGTCAGAGGCCCTAAAAAGAGACTAAGTGGTAAGTAATGAGCCGGTTGACAACCTCTCTGAAACACCATTGTTAGGAGACTTTTTACATAACATCTTACTTGGGGACCAGCACGATGGCCCAGCAGGTAAAGGTGCTTGTTGCCAAGCATAACAACCAGGGTTCAATTCCTAGGACCAACATAGTGGGAAAAGAGAGCCAACTTCTGAAAATTGTCCAATGACTTCCACACATGCACCATGGCATGATGAGCATCCACTCATCATGATCTCTCCCTCTCTCTCTCTCTCTCTCTCTCTCTCTCTCTCTCTCTCTCTCTCACACACACACACACACACACACACTCACACACACTTTAAATATAATAAAATTGTAATTACATTTAAATATATTCTCCCATTTCTCTCTCTCCTGTCAAAAATGACTTTTTGGCCAGTTTTCTACATCTTAAGAAACCCTTGGCCTTGTAATAATAGGGTGCGTGTCAAACTGAGTGAACTGTGTGGTCTCCTGGCTTTCTGTCAGCAATAGATGGTGTAGAACACATGCCTGGGACTTCCTCTGCTAACACAATTCTAAGAGATATCCAGGGAGACCCTTAATACAGTGGTGCTACTTCAAGACTGGCCATCCGTTAAATGCAGGCTGTCTTTAAGAGAGCTAGAAAGGTGGGGAAATCACAAAGCTACAGACAGACCTGCCTATGCAAGACACACATAAGAGCTAAAGGAGTGGGAGATCAGAGGAGATACAGCAGAAGGGAAAATACTTCCACATAGGGACTCCTGAGACACCAGCCTGGTTTGTGAGTATTACGAAAAAACTAGAAATTATCACTCTGGAGAATTCCTATCAAGGGGCCTATATTCAGGTTTGGAAATGAGTCCAATTATGGCAACTGACTGTACATCGTCCCAAAACACGTCAAAGTGGCACTGGTAATGCCACCGCATTGAAAATGCAAGGGTCCTCTCCAAGGGACATGTTTAAACCAAGGCTTCACAGAATTCCAAGAGATGTAAGAAGAAAGAGTTCATAGTTTACATGCACTTGTACATGTATGTACACACACACACACACACACACACACACACACACACACAAAAGTTACAAGAAACAAACTGAGGGATCAATGGCTGCACTCAGGGAGGTAGAGACAGACAGATGCAAAGCCAGCCTTGTCTACAAAGTGAGTCCAGGACAGCCAAGGCTACACAGAGAAACCCTGTCTTAAGAAAAACAAAAACAAAAACAGAACAGCTGGAGAGATAGCTCAGTGGTTAAGAGCACTGTCTATTCTTCCAGAGGACCCAGGTTCAATTCCTGGTACCCACATGGCATCTCACAACTGTCTGTAGCTCCAGTTCCAGGTGATCTGATAACCTCACACCAATGCACATAAAATTAAACTATTTTTTTTAAAAAGCCTCAGAAGACGAACCATGCACTGATGATTATAGAGATGTAGAGGTGCTGAAAAATATCTAAATACTATGGGTTTTCTCCCTGCTCAGACTCCTAACATTGGGACAGAGGCGCTCAGAGCCAAAGACGATGATGCCAACAGATCCACTTGACCAGATAACCCACGCCTTTGGGAAGCACAGAGTTAGGAAACCGCAATTCTGTTTGCACAGAATAAAGATGAAGTAGCCTCCTGTCGAATGACTTAACTGATTACTTAGACTGAGAGGCATTTGTGACTCTTGTCCTCCTTCCTGCCACCCCCCTACACACCCCAGCCCCGCGTGCTCAATTCTGGGACATTCCCACGGCTAATACCATCTGGCTCCCAGAGATCAGACTTCTCAAAGATTAAAAAGCTACAATTCATATTAGATCTAGGGTCAGAAAGATACAAAAGGCATGGAGGGCGTAGGCAAAGCCTTGGCTATCAGAGTGCGTGGCACTGGGTGGCATGGGCGGGGGGGGGGGGGGTCGGCATAGCAGGGTGCTGAAGCTAAGAACATACATGTGTCCACACAACGCAACGCGCAAACATTCTGAAAGGAAGATGAAGACATTATAGAGCAACCCTCCCAATTTGTTTGTTTAGCATGAGCACAGTTTTTATTTTTGCTTTGGCTTGGGGTTTCTGTAGGGGAGGGAGGGTCTTCCTTTCTTTTGCCATGCTGG
The DNA here is from genome assembly GCF_964271855.1 of Acomys minous. Taxonomy (NCBI): domain Eukaryota; kingdom Metazoa; phylum Chordata; class Mammalia; order Rodentia; family Muridae; genus Acomys; species Acomys minous. The sequence continues at coordinate 35,636,634 of NC_140484.1, read as the reverse complement.
GGGTCAAACTCAGGGCCTTGTACATCCGAGGCACTTGTTCTGCCACTGAGTTACCCTCCCAGCCCAGTTTTTCTCTTTAATAATAAAGGACAGTAGGCTGGTCACCGGTCAAGATGACACATGACTTTAATCACAGCACTCACTCTGTGAGTTTCAGAGCACTCAGGGCTACGTAGTGAGAACCCATCTCAAAAGAAGAGGAAAAAAGCAAAGGAACGCAACACAAAACTGAAGGTGAAGCAGCCAGGGAAGGAGAGAGGGGTGGAACAGAAGAGACCTGAGTTTCATGCATTGGTGGGGACAGGAGATCGCGATGAACTTGGAATATTTGCTATACATTATGCCTTCCATACCTAAGTATTTTGTAGGTACCAATCATTTCATAAGTTCAAAAGTGCCGGGGGTGGGGGTGGGGGTGGGGGCAGCAAGGGGTGCTCAACTTCTAGCTGAGGACCTAACACCCAAGCCAGCACTTGGTCCCAGAAGTTTGAATACGACTTCAATTTCGCAAGGGGCAAAGGAGCGTGTAACAACTTCTCCTGTGGGGAGGAGGCAGATAGGAGCAGTGTCCGCAGCGTGAGAGCTACGAGGACAACAAGAAAGACACGTGCAGTGGGTACAGATGGGGGCAAGCACTGGGTGTGGGGGAGCCCGGAGTGTTCCAGACTCTTCAGCACCTCTCTTTGCTTTATTAGAAAGTTGAAGGTGGCATAGAATCTTGAGCAGATTAAATTACAGAAGGATCTGCAACTTCAATCACCTGAAAAATCTGGACCCATCTACAGGCCCAGGGCCCCTTGTCAACCTCGGGAATAAGATTCCATCCACCGGAAGCCAGCTGCCATGTGCTTTCTGTGATTTTTTCTGATCACATTACTTCCCATGTAAGGAAGATTAATGGTAACCTCCTCCATATTAGAACAGCCATTCCTAGAAGCCATGGAAAGTTAGGAGCTATGTGGCCTATCGTAAAGAAGAAGCTTTGTATAGGTTATTTTAAGAATGACCCTGAACTAACGCCAAGACTTATTCAATCTGTTATTTTTATGCCTTTTATAGGGTTCATTTTCTTGGGAAACCCTTCACCAAATGGGTAACTACCCTTTAAGAGTAGGAAGAGAGTTCTGCTGGCCAAAGGGCTCGCTGCACAAACACGAGGGCCTGATTCAATCCCTGGAATGTAGGTAAAAGCACCTGGTGATCCCAGACCTGGGGAGGTGAATGAAGGCAGAGGAGTAACGGGGCCTGATGGCTAGCCAGTCTCGCAAGCTCCAGGCTCTATGAGACCCTGTCTCAAAATCCAGCTCCTGAGGAACAACACCGGCAAATGAGTCCAGACTTCACACACAAGCGGAGTGCACACACATGTGCACTCTGCCTCCCAACACACACAAAAGGAAGCATTCAGAACCAACTGCGGGCAGATAACTAAGTCTTGACTGCCTGTAGTGATCCTGAACAGGCAACTATGAAGCTCCCTGCCCATACACTGCTGCTTCGCAGTGACAGAGACGACTAAGATTCATCTCAAGATGTTTATTAAGGACACACTTTTATCACAATCCAAGCCACACAGCAAATGCCCATCCATGTTACAATACCCTGTGGGCCAGAAGTGATGCGAGAAATCTCCCCTGTGATGTGAAAGCCCTGACATCGGCACATGGTCTTCTACAGGGTAAGAAGGTTAAATGTTTGATCCCAAACACAAAATTCTCTAACACACAAAGCACTGTGCTAATCTGTACCCAAGAAGCCAAGCTCGCTGAGATTCCCAACACATGGGAAACGGCAGAGTCTTTGACTCACAAATCCAGCGAGCGGCTATCAGTTTCACCTAGGACTGCTCAAAATAAGACCAGTATTTAAAATTCTACCATTGACTGCAAACCGCATCCTGCAATCTCACAATTTGTTACTAGAAGCTGCCAAGACACAAATAAATCTGAGGATAAAGGAGTCACTGTACCACTGTGTGAAGGGCTCGGCTCCCCTCCCCTCCCCTCCGGCAGAGAAAGAGCAGGAAAGAAAGGGGAAAGCTTAGAGAGAACTCACACGGCTTTTCCAGCTCTCCAACTTTTTAACTGCCTGGATCCACATCTTCTGGAAGACCTGCGCGGCCTTCATGGCTCCGCGGAGTCAGGGCTGCCCACTGCCTACCTTCCAGGCTGCTCGCCCATTTCCACCACTCCACGTGGTTACGTAAGGCGGATACAATAGTGGCCCACATTCCCAGCAAATCCCGTTGTCATCTCACAGTGACACATCCATACAGCAGGGACGCCAAGTGCTTTGAAAAGCACTACTTGTGAGGCAAAGGGAAGGCAGTCTGGGTTCGCACCACTTCAGTCGCTTTCTTTTCCTCCCTCTCTCCCACATGAGGAAGACAGCGCGACGGCACATATTTCTTCCAGCCATGGAAAATTGTTTGGCATTTAGTTGTAACTTCTGAAGTACCACTAGCCTTCCATATCTACAAATCCCAAGAGTGTGATTTAAAAAATAGTGTTTGGGGGCTGGAGAGATGGCTCAGCGGTTAAGAGCACTGGCTGTTCTTCCAGAGGCCCTGAGTTCAATTCCCAGCAACCACATGGTGGCTCACAACCATCTGTAATGGAATCTGATTCCCTCTTCTGGTGTATACAGAAACAGAGCATTCGTATACATAAAACAAATAAATAAATCTTTTAAAATAAAAAAAAAATAAAAAATAAAAAATATGTTTGAAGGTAGAAATATGATTCAGTAATTCAGAGAGCTACCTTGATTTCCAGACTCACATAAAGTGGCTCACATTTGCCTATAACTCCAGTTTGGGGAATTGGAGGCTTCTGTGAGCTCCGGCATCCATGTGACATACACTCACAAACAGACATGCACATGAATAAAAATATAAATAACCTTTTAAAAAAAGTAAGACACACACACACACACACATATACACACCAAAAAAAGGATTTTAAAAATCAAGTAACAAAAAAATACCTCAACCTCCTGCCTCTGGGGAGGGTGAGTCCGTGGGAATGGGCAGCCAGTTTTGTTATTGTTTGGGGGGGGGGGTTGTTTTCTTTTGTTTTGTTTTTCAAGACAAGGGTTTCTCTGTGTAGTCCCGGCTGTGCTGGACTCGCTTTGTAGACCAGGCTGGCCTTAGAACTCACATGGATCTGCCTCCCGAGTGTTGGGATTCACACCCAGCAGGTGGCCAGTGATGAGAGCCCGTCTCAGCACTAAAAAAGTAAGCGTTGTCTACAGTAAACATGTACAGCCTTTTGGAGCAATTATTCCCTAAATAATATAACTGTTTAAGTAGCGTTTCTATTATATTAGATGCTATAAGGAACCTAGAGATGTACACGGAAGATCTATCTGACCTCCACGGGACACTATACCACCTCATATAAGGGACTGGAGCTTCTGCAGGTTTCAGTGTGTAAGGGACTCATGGAAGCAGGGGAACAGGGGACGACTGCAAACAAGAACAAGGCTACGGAAAAGAAGAGACAAGTAATATGTCCATAGATGCACTCCACACTGAAGCATAAAACGTAGGAAATTAACAGGTAAGCTGACTCGCTAGAAATGCCAGTGTTATCCCTTCAAAAGGCAGAAAGGAAGCCGGGCGTGGTGGCGCACGCCTTTAATCCCAGCACTCGGGAGGCAGAGGCGGGTGGATCGCTGTGAGTTCGAGGCCAGCCTGGTCTACAAAGTGAGTCCAGGACAGCCAAGGCTACACAGAGAGACCCTGTCTCGAAAAACCAAAAAAAAAAAAAAAAAAAAAAGGCAGAAAGGAAAACGGTGTACACTCGGTGATAACAACGGAAGCTGGTTCAGACAGGTCAGCACCGCTTCAGGGATGGGGAACTTGCTCAACAAAGCTCTTGCCTCTTTTGTTGTTGTTGTTGTTGTTGTTGTTTGTTTGTTTGTTTGTTTTTTCCAGATAGGTTTTCCCTGTGTAGCTTTGGCCATCCCGGGCTGTCTCTGGCTCTGCCTCCTAGGTGCTGGGATTACAGGTGTGAGCCACCATGCCCGGCCTCCAACCTTACCATCAACTTAGATAAAGAAATGATAAAGAGCTCTGCCGTTGCTTCTTTGTGGAGTTTTGGATTCTAAACCCAGGGCCAGGTTGTCAGAAGTGTGGTCTTGACCAGTCCCAGGACGCTCCTACTGTCACCACTGAGTGTCACGTCACCAGGCTGAGCTGTTTGCAGACAAAACATGTGCCTCGTGGTTTACATGAGACTGGGACAGATCTAAATTTAGACCACATCATGGAAATAACATGAAATAAAGGTAGGAAAGTAAGGTTGAGACTTTTGTTTTTGTTTATTTTTTAGACTTATTTTATATGTATAGCGTGTTTTGTCTATATGCATGTCTGGGCACCAAATCTATGAGGGCAGGGAGGAGTGCCCATGGAGGCCAAAAGAAGGTCTAAGATCCCATGAAACCAGAGTTACAGACCTTTGCCAGCCATTGTGTGGGTACTGGAAACCGAGGCTAGGTCCTGCGTCTTAACCGCGGAGCCACCTCTCCAGCACCCAAGAAGTAGGCTTTAAAGCCATAAATCTTTTCTTATTCTGGACTACTGGATGTGTTATATCCACTTTCCCAGCTACACCTCAGAGGCTCAGCAATAGTCACAAATGAGGCAAGTCCCCCTGCAGCTGTGTAGAGCGGTAGAGACCAGCCTTGGAAAGGTCAGAGCAATGACAGCCTGTTCCCGCTGGCATGACCACTAGTGACATCAGAAGAACCTTTGCAGGAAGGCTGCCTCCAGGAGATTCGGATGTACCTGAAATCATATACATCCATTTTTATAGTCAAGACACTTGCCACACAGCAGGCATATACTGTGACAAACCATTGAGTCATTTCCCTAAGGCAGCCACCCCCACCCCTGCCCCCAATCAATGGGGAAGTAGGAAGGGTAAGCTTCTAACCCAGTGTAAGTGTACGGCAGAGGAAAACACAAAGCCCGTTCATTCAACATATACTCTCAAGGTACAAACAAGGGTTGGGGGGGGGGGGGACCAGACTCATCAGCAAACGTTGAGGGACAGGCACCAAATGTCCTTCCCTCAGAGGAAACAAAGGGTTTAACTGAGGAAGCAATCCCAACCCTGGCTCTCTGCTGCCATCTGCATGTTATTTTTAGGCAGGATCTGAATATGTATCCCAGGCTGGTCTCGAACTATGTTCTTGCTTCTGCCTCCCTCCGAGAGGCACCAAGTACCACGAATGCCGTGGATATGAAAGCGGGAGGAATTAATCATAAGCGAGTCTAGACAGCTATCCAAGGAAAGGGACCAGCAAGTAGGTACAAAAGACTCTCAGGAAGGAACCAGCTCAGTGATTGGATGTGGCAGGTAGGTGATGTAAGCGCAGGTACATAAAGTGACCTGGGAGGAGTGTTGACTGGGGAGAGCTGGGGTGGAGGGAGGCATGTACCTACCACAGGAGGCCCCTTCTCACACAAGCTCACAGGAGCTCCTGGCAGGGGGACAAACTTGTCCAATAGGAAGGCACTCTGTGTGAAGAGAACAGCATGTTCTGATCCAAGACCCTAACTTGAAGGTGTGTTCAAGATGGTGGGCCCTACACGGTTTCATAGCAAGTTTCCTACATGTGCATTGAAACAGTTTAGTTTACTTCTTAGGAGCCTGGAAAATAGATACCCACTCAGGGAATAGGACACAAGATGGTTACAAAGATTGGGGAGGTCGAGAGGGAGGGAGAGGGGAGGGGGGAGGAAGGGAGAGGGGAGGGGAGAGGGAGGCACCAGCACTGAGCAAAAAGCACCACATCTGAGGGCTTTCACACAGATTCTCAGTGACTGCCCATACTCCATGGGTGAGCTGCACCAGAGACTTCCCCTGGCTCACCATTTTCACCGATGAATCTGAGTCTGAGTACCGGAGGCAATGGGAGGGAGCATTCCACACACAAAGACTTTGATGAATATTACTACTTTTTATCCTACAATGAGTATGTTTTGTTTTGTTTTGTTTTCTTTGAGGGGAAAGAACAAACCATGTCTGTTTACTAAGAAAAGTACATGCAGCCTAGAACCCACTTCTTTATCTCTTAGTCGTCAGGTCACAGGGAAAAAGGCTTCCACCACCAGGCACCTTCCCACTGCTTGCTTCTCAGGGCCTGCTTTTCTGGGCCTGAGCCTAAGCTGGTGCCGCGCCTGAACCCAGGCAGCATCTCTTTCCTTCCTTCTTCCACTGGCCATTTTCCTTCACCCACCATTTCTGGACGCTATCTCGGCTCTTTGACTGCTTTCATATGCTCTATCTGCATAATAATTTTCTTGGCCAGTCTTGCCCTTAACATGGCTTGTTTACAACACTGTCAACAGCAGGTTGGGTGACACTGTAGACTCTTCCGACTTCGCCATGGTAACCTTTCTGGAGTGTTCCTTTCTGAACAGCACCCACTCCCCCTTGATGTCCATAGCAACACCCTTCTCACTGAACCGTATGTGTGGCCAAAGAACCAATTCCATGTTTTCTAAAAGCAGCAGAGAACATATAAAGCTACAATGGAAGATGGCAGCTGGGTGCGCTGAGGCAGCAGGCCGCTTGAGGCCAAGTCTTCAGACAAGATTTTTTCTTGTAACAACTTTAGAGAAGGTTCCTGGCAGGTTCCCAGCATAAATGACCCACTGCTGAGGCACACCAGTTATGAAATTTTTGTTTTTTAACCTAATCTTACTGTATTTACCTCAGGTAAACATTTTGGAGTATGTTTAAGTAATCAAGAATTAGGACAAGATGACAGAAGGTGTAAGGACACCCTGGAGGCACAATCACTAGGTTTTAAAGCAACCAAGCTTTTTAAAAAAAGGTTAGGGGTGAGCCAGGCATGGTAGCACATATCTTTAATCCCAGCACACAGGAAGCAGAGGCAGGCAGATCTCTGAGTTCAAGGTTAGCCTGGTCTACAGAGTGAGTTCCGGGACAGGCTGGGCTACACAGAGGAACTCCGCTTCAAAAAGCCAAAGAGGAAGAAAGAAAAGTTAGGGGCTCAGCAGTTCAGGGTACTTGTTTCTTCAAAGGAGCCAAGTTCAGTTATCAGAATCCTCTTGGTGATTGATTCACAGCCCCTTGCGACTTCAGCTACAGGAGACCCACCACCGTCTTCTGCTCACTGAGTGCACATGTATAGACTCATATATATATAAAGAAGTAAAGTTATATATATGGAAGGGGGAGAAAGCTACTAGCTTAGGTTCCAAAACCAGACTTCTGAAGCCAGCTGCGAGGGCTCACACTTACAGTCCCGGTACTTAGGAAGCTAAGGCAAGGGACCAGGCTGGGTTGTGTGCTGAGTTTGAGGACAGCTGGGTCATCTGAGACTGTGTCTCAAAAAGGCTAAGCAACGGCGAAAACAAACGAACGAACACAAGAAATCACCAGACTTCCAGCCAAGACTTCTCAATACACCTGTAAACTCAGTGCCTGCTCACTGCCGTGCACTCAGCAGGAATCACACGCGTCCAGCTCCAGGACACAGGCCGAGCTTTGCACCATGGCCTACACATACACACAGTGGGGTGGCTGCCTCAGCTTTCAAATGGGGCTTAAGATCCTGACCCTTGCAGAACTGTGGGGACCTGATGACACAGAGCTCGTACAAAGTTTGCTCAATGCCCACAGCAGATACAGTGGTCTCCATAACTACCCTGGCACAACACTGCACAGCTGTGTGTGCCAACTACACCCAGGCTAGAATGGCTGGCTTGACTTCCTCCTAAAAGGGCTAAGACTAGCCTGGAACCCAAAAGAACTGAAAATGTACACAGATACATACGCGTGCATTATACCTAGGAACAAACTAGTGGAAACTACCCAAATGTGCACAGTTGATGGCTGGGCACACATGTAATCTACTCTTATCACACACTACTACCTGAGCATAAGGAGGAAGGATGTAACTACAAATGCTACAACACAAATGAACTTTCAATAATAAGTAAAATCTCATACAGAAAAAGATGAGCCGTGTGACTCTGTTTGCATAAGAAGCCAAAACAGTAGTTTGTAGTTGCCTAGAGGGTGATTATTAATGGCTCTTTTTGTGTGTGTGTGACGATGGCTACACAATTGTGAATATAGAAGCTGTTGCTGTTGACCTTCCAGGAACCTGCATAGAAGGACAGCTCTGAAAGGAGGCCTCCTCTGCAGAGACGCTGCAGCTCCCAGGGGAAGGCTACACCAACACCCCGCCCCCACCCTCCCCCATGAGCTGAGGAGCCTGAGCTCTGCTCCTTCTTCTCCTCTTCATTGCTTCTTCTGGTGAGAGAGTCACACCAGGCAGTAAATCTCTTAAGAGAGATTTATTGGAGGGTCGAATCTAGGAGTGGCTGACTGTTCCCGGGAGAAGGCTGCAGGGAATTGGGTAGACACAACCTTTATATAGGATTTCTTAGGGAGCGGAGCTTTCTAGGGCAAGGACTTCCAACATAAAGATTGGTGGACTTCAAGTCCTGAGCTTGGGGAGCTTAGAGATTGGTGGGTTGTCCTGTTCAAGGATTGGTCAGCTCTCTTGGTTCAGGGATTGGTGGGGTTTTGTCCAGACTTTTCACCTCAAATTAGCATAATCTGGGATGAGTCCTTCTGAGGGACTGGAGAATAGTTTCAGAGGTCTGGGCTGCTGGAGCTTTCTCAGGCAGGGTTCTGGCCACTTTTTCCCTTGAAGGGTTATAAAGTTTACAAATTTTACAGAGGATCCACAGCAGGGAAGCCTTTCCCTGCAGAATAAATAGCTGACAGAGACTGAAGAGGAGGTGCTACCCTCTTGGGCAGCTCCTGTGAAGGCAGTGGGTGGAAGGAGGAAAGGTTGCTGTTAGCATGGACAGCTCCCATGGAGGCAGTAGGCATTCTGAGGCAGGACAGATGTCTGCTCCCATCAAAGCAGTAGGCTGAGGCAGGAACGGTCACCGTGGCCAACCAACCAACAGAAGCTAGTAGCTGCACACCTTTGATTAACACATCTCAATAAAAATGTGTTTTAACAAACACATCACAAGGAATTGCTGTGCGCACTTGTAATTCTAGAACTTGGGAAGTAGAGGCGAGATACCAGCGTTCAAGCCCACCTCTGCTACCCAACAAATGACGCCATTCTTAATTACATGAGACTATGTCTCTACACAAAACAACCATGTCTTCCAGACTGTACGATCCAAAAGCAGGGTTTCACACCTATGCCCTACCATGTGCTGTGAGCCAGTCACTTCCTCTTCCTGTGCCCGTTTTCACACCACACAACCCACCCCTCTGGGGCTGCTGTAAGATACTCATCACTCAGTGCACGCACTGGAGTCAGGGTTTCAAACAGGCTGTGCAGAAAGGAGACTAAAGTCAGGAACTCAGGCTACGAGGTAGGAGAGTCCCGCCTAAGCCTGAGGACCTGAGCTCTGTCCTTGGGAACCAAGGAAGAAAACCAAGTGAGGAGGCGTGGTCTGTGGACCCAGAACCAGAAGCTGGCCACAGGAAAGGGTTCACTGGCAAGTCCTAGCCAACCTAGCTACCCGGTGAGCTCCGTATAAGACCCTGGTTAAAAAGCACGGCAGAGAGCTCCTCATGAACCATGCCAATTGTTGTCTTCCTCCCCAAATACCCACACACACGTGCACGCAGGCACACACGCACACACGCAAAAGTAAAGAACTTCGTGGTAGTCATAGAATTAAGATGTGGCAAGGGACTGAACCCAGGTTGGTGGGGTCACACAGCCTGTCTCTTTTCCACTGAAGAAGCTATGGCTTCCACAAAATACCCACCAGGGCCTGAAAAAAACCTACTGAAGAACGTAATTGGACCGCAGGCCCAGGAGTCCCATGATTGTTCATGGTGAGGCCCCAAAGGAGGGGACTGGGGACAATTTGAATCCAAGTCTACAAATACCCCAGTTTAATAACACACGCATTCCAGCAGATAATTACATTTAAGACCTCTGTTCATAGCTCTCCTACACTAAGCTGCAAGGCATAATTTAAACAGACCATCCTTATTTGTAATTACAAAGAAGCCATTAATAAACCTCAAAAGAAGGTGCTAATTTGGTAACAATGACACAGCCCCGCCTAGCGTGTGATCTTCAATCTGACTCAGCCCATTTATCATTAAAATACAGCTTCACTTTAAAAACAGCAAACACACACACAAATTGCCACCCCACAATAGATACTAAGATAAAGGAAATTATAAACTGCTTCGTCAAAAGGCAGGTTCAGAAACTACCCATTACCGCTGCTGGGCTAAGTGCTGCTTTGCAGGGCTGGCCCCGTGGGACACACACAAGGTAAACTGATCCTCCCAGACCTGTGGCACCATGAGAGGATGGCTCACACAGAAAAGAGACACCTGTGCTTCTGTCCTTTATCAGTGAGCCTGGTTAGGGCTGCGATGTGGGTGCCTGCACAGACATCCCTTTCCTACTGGAGAAGAGACCAGGAGTGTGGAGGACACACCCTTGGATGTGTGACCCCACCAACAGCTGGAAGCTGCCGCAAGTCCCTGGACTTCCCGAGGTCCCCTAGAGCCCTGCATAGCATGTAACGCTGGAGACCTCAGTGCTTAACTGTCTTGGCACCCTAGAATTTTCTGCCTTGTCAATACTCCAGAGTTGTATTGTCTGATATGGACACCCATAACTTCATGGGGCCACTGTGACCAGAACTGAGTGTCTAGTTTCATTTAATTTTAAGTAGTTAAAGACATTAAATAGTCGTAGTTACTACGAAGTGTTAACCGTATCAATGGCTTAGGTGGGTTCTAATGCTTTACTATTAAAATATATCCTACAGGGCTGGAGGGATGGCTCAGCACTTACTGCTCTTCTGGAAGACTCAGGTTCAGTCCCCAGCAGCTCACCACTATCTGCAACTCCAGATCCATGGGATCTGACACCTCTTTTTGACCTCCAGAGTCATAACAGCACAAAGTACATAAACACACACACACACACATGCGCGCGCGCACACACACACACACGCACGCACATACACCAAATATTGATACATGTAAAACAAATCCTTACACAAATATATACTGGAGGACACAGTTTCTCACCCCACATCCACATTTCATGACATGTGGATTAAAAAGTACAGACATTTAAAAAAAAAAAAAAGGTACAGATATTTCTTTCCTCCTGTGAAAAGTCGCCCTGCATTGCCCTCAAGCCTCAGTGGGGTTTCCCCCATAGAGACCCTCAGAGTCAAAGCTGCTGAAGATACTGGGGTTGCACATCAGTTAGCCTTGCTAATGACCATGGCTTCAGAAGAAAGATGACAAAGTTTGTGTGACAAAAATTTTTTTGTGTGTGTGTGTGACAAAATTTAAACCAAAAACTCCAGGAGCTCCTATTCTAGAAACTCCTCATCCTGGCATCTTGCATGAGGTTGTCATGATAGCTCAGTGGGTCAGAGTGCTCGCTGTCACATGGCGGCTCCAGTTCCAGGGGATCTGATGTCCTCTTTTGACCTCCAGCACTGGGACATACATGGTACACATATATACTGCAGGTGAAACAATTACGCACACAAAACAAAGTAAGCCTAGCATCTTGTATGGCATTATCGCTTGAGCTGAGTCACCGGCAGTCTCTGCACTGGCTTCTTTGATTTAGGTTAACTTGAGAGATTTTGCAGACAGGAGCCAACATTTTTTTCAATTCCACGTTATGTTTTATTAAACTTCTCTCAAAGACTCCATATGTGGCTGGCAACAAAAATCAGAGACAGAAGGAGTATATGACCTTTCAGCCTAAGAAAACCTCTCCCTTTTGTGGAATTCACATTTACCAAACACCTGGCAAAAGCCACTGCCTGGTGACTGACAAAAGGCCCACTAGGGGGCGCAGTAATACAAAAACTAAAAGAATCTACTGGTTCTTAACCAAATACAAGACTTCAAAATTAATTGAGAAGAACTTAGAAATGAAAAAATAAATAAATAAAAGAAAGAAAGAAAAGACATTAGGAATGGGCTTTTAATGAGTATACTAAAAGCTCTCACAAGAACGGATTCACAAACAGTAAAGGAAAACGAAGAAACAGTCCATGCACATCAACACAAAATGTGCACCAATACAAGAGCTACTCACAGGGTCCATCCAAGACAGCCAGAAGTGGCCAGAATCTTCAACTCCATCCCTCTCTTCCTCTATGGGGAAAGAGTGAGATGCAGCACCGACCCTAGCTGCGGCCACCTGGCCTCAGCTCCAGGCAGGAACCCTCAACCGGAGAACCCCAGTTTTATCCAGGGCAAGTGCAACGGCTTGTGATACCACACCCACCCCCTGTCACTAGGAAGAAAGAACTCAGTCGGGGAATAACCAACAAGACATGATAGTTGGAGCATCTCCTGGGTGGCACTGAGTGGAGGAGTCAAGGAGTGGGAACCTTGTAAAAGGGAACCTGCCCCACCACCACCACCACCACATGGAAGGATCTGTGTTTCAGAGATGACACTTGAGGTACGATGGAACCCGTTTCCACAGGGTGTTGATGAAAAAAAAAATCTCATCTGCCCTATTTGCAGTGGAGTCTTAGGGGAGGCAGTACAGCCTGGAGATGCCCAAAGATGAGCTACCAAGCCAAAGATGAGCCACCAAGCCACGACCATATTAAGCACCTTGTCTCCCTAGTGCAGCAACAGACATACATTGCAGAGCTAAGAAGGCTCGGCTGACGACTACAAGCACCAGCTGGCAGAGCAAAAGAGGGACATCCAGCTGCTGAAGGAGTAACCTACACCCCTACACGGACTATCCACAGTGTCAGCTCCACTCTTGCAAAAGTTGGAGGAGCCAACTGACTACAACAAGATCCTCGAATGAGTGAACTTCCCACAGCTAGCAGCAAGACTGGCCCGCTGGGGGAGGGATGACCCATACCTGACTCTGTGCTCCAGGCTGTAATCAAGCAGCTGCCCAGCCTCTACTGTCCATGCTATATTGAAAATGCCCCACATAAGCAGCTGGAGCCCAGGGTCTGGCCACACTAGGGATGAGGCAGATGAAGCAAGCGCTACTAGGAGAATTATGTGAGCAAGGGCATCCCCGGCAAGCAGTTTGTTGCTGTGATGGCCTGTGAGAACCAGCCTATGGCGCAGGAACCGGGGCTTGCTATGATATTCACACATAGTATTAAAGAGACACAGGAGAGGGTCACTGGCTATCAGAAAGAGGTGGAATCGGCAAAACCCATCACACGGCGGCTGAGCTCTGAGCTCTCCCCTTTATCCTTATGCCACAGCTTGTAACTGAGCCACCCATGTCCTGCATTTCTGGCGCAAAGAACCTTGGGGCAGCTAACCCTCTTCATCCTTAGGGTACACATTCCAAGCCTCCAGGTAGATGCCTGTAACCCCAGACAACACAAAATCCTAAATATGTTTCTTCCTGCCCACCCTTAGTGCATGTCCATGATAAAATGCAATTTCTAAATAAAGGGACAGTAAGAGATGACAACAACCAATAATCAAACGGAACTATTCTAAAACTACACAATAATAATCAAAGCAGTATACTGCAATAAAGATTACTCAAAACTTAGTTCTTTCTTGAATTCTCCACTACACACTTTCAGGCACCAGACTTCATTGAAACCACAGAAAAACCAAACACACAAGGGTGTAAACTCCAGGTCCAAACATGACTGTTTAAATTTTACCCGTATGAGGAGGAAGTGACTCAACGGGTAGAGCACTTGCCACAGAAATTCGGGGTCTATACTTGGATCCCCCAGAACCCACATAAAGCCAGATGTGGTAGCATGTGTGTGCAATTCCAGAACCCCTAGGTGGGAGGCAGAAACATGAATTCCCAGAGGCTCATGGGACAGCTAACTTGGTGTATGCAGTAGTCTGCTGTGTGCAGCAGTAAATAAAGAGACCCTATCTCAAGCAAGGTGGAAGGTGAAGACTGACACACAAGACTGCCCTCTGATCTCCAGGAGCACTGCAGCATGCACGCCAGCACACACAGCTTCAAAAATTAAAATCAAATTTAACTACTCTAAAACATGCAAATGTTTTTTACGAGGTGGACAGGAAAAGAAAACAGTGCTGTAATCTCAGCACTCTGGGAGGAAGAGGCTGGTGGATCTCTGAGTTCAAGACCAGCCTGGTCTACAAAGTGAGTCCAGGACAGCCAAGGCTGGCGGGGGAAGGCGGGCGGGGAGAACATAAGAAAGTAAGTGGCAGGCTATGGTTTGGCAGCTCCTGGCAGACATGGATGTATGACTCAGTAAGAGGGCAGTTGATGGACATACAGGCTATCAGTCACCAAGACAAAGTGCCGCCAACAGGAGGACCACTGGGCCCTCGCCACACCTCCAAGTCTCCAGCTGCCTTCTTTCCCACTTCCACCCTCAGCAAGCTCAGCTGTCCTGTTAAGTGATAATCCTGCTGTCAATGGTTTTATTTGTTTATGTATTTGTTTAAAAGGAGATAAATCCAGGGTGGGTAGATAATCCATCAAAACTAGATGGACTCACATGGTTTGAGTAGCAGTTTAAGTTTTGGGTTATTTTGCCCTTAAACTAAAATCTAAACCATTTACAGGTTCTAAACACATACTTCGAGGGAAAGCTGCCTGAGGTCAAAATCTCAGATAATCCTCCAAGTAGATCATTAACTACTGTCAGGGACAGTATCTACACATGGGCTCAGCATGGCACAAACAATGTGGAAGAAATGCACTGGGCACAAAGAAGTAGCATAAAAACAAATAGGTTCTTTAAAAAATGTCTAAACTATATTATTACTGTGTAAGTTGTGTACATGTGTGCATGTGTATGCCTGGGGTCCATTGTCCCCTTCTACTTTTATACAGGTCCTGGGGACAGAGCCCGGTCATTGGGCTTACAAGGAAAGCAAGCACTTTACCCCCTGACCCATCTCACCAAGTCTTTGTTTCTTGATTCTAAGCAGAACTATGGTTATTATTCCCTCAGAGAAAGACACTAAAGAAGTGACATTCACAACCCAAAGCCAATAGCCACAATGACACATTTAAAGAGGAATCATGAACTAGCCGTTGCCTCTCCTATCAATGAGGTCCAGGCAAAAATCCAGTTATAATTTTACATCCACTACTGGTCACTGCAGAGCTTAGAACAGAGAAGCAACATGTTAACTAGTGCCAACAACCTTAAAATTATGCAAACACAATTAATCCATCAATTCCGGAAGAGGACTATACAGTGAGAAAACCAGGAAGAAATCAACACACTCTCACCTGAGCTCCGAGGAAAGTCTTCCTGCCTCCTTCTAGCCCTGTGATTGGCTAGCCCAGTTTTCAGCAGCCTCCTTCCTGTACCATACGTGCTACACTACCAAAAATGGTCTGGCTCCAGAATTCACTGATCCTTATTCCCAATCAAAACTCCCACTACAGCCAGGTGCCGTGGTACAGGCCTTCCAGGAGGCAGAGGCACTTAGATCTCTGTGAGTTCGAGGCTAGCTTGGTCTATATAGTGAGTTCCAGGCCAGCCAGTGCTGCATAGCGAGACCCTGTCTCAAACAAACACCTCCCACTATAGCAATACACATGCTTTCCGCTAGATGAGAAGAAAGAAGGCAGCTCTGCTCTAAAACACTAGTATCTGGTGGACCTAAAGCTCCCAGGGGTGACCAATGGTTTAAGAGCTGTACTCTGACCCCAACAAAACTTACAAAATTGTGACCAACACAGCAAGTTTCCAAGCACACATTACTTTTTTCTGTTTCTCAACCCACATTTTGTAGCTGCAAGCTATCTTGACATCAATAATAGTTTTTAAACTGGGTTGAGGAATGACAGTTATTTCTACCAGAAGCCATGAAGACTTAAAGAAAGCACACTGGGCTGACAATATTTCTAGAATCAAGGTGTGGTTTTAGCTGGGTGCCTATGTAATCCACCTCCCCTAGACTGTGTCATACTCATCTTTGAGTCTCTGGGGCCCTCATAGGGTAATGGACACACAGAGACTCTGAAAACAGCTCTTAAAAGTATTGATGTATGGGGCTGGAGAGATGGCTCAGTGGTTAAGAGCACTGGCTCCTCTTCCAGAGGTCCTGAGTTCAATCCCCAGCAGCCACATGGTGGCTCACAAGTATCTATAACGCAATCTGATACCCTCTTCAGGCTTGCAGGTATACATAAAGTATTCATATACATAAAATAGATAAATAAATCTTTTTTAATGTTGATGTATCAGCCAAGCGGTGGTGGTGCATGTCTTGAAACCGAGCCAACTCAGGAGGCAGATGCAGGTGAATCTCTGAATTCAAGGTGAGGCTGGTCTACACAGCGAGTTCAGGAAAGCCAGGACTACACAAAGAAACTTTGCCTTGGAAAACAAAAACAAACAAACAAACAAACCCTGATGTATGATTTTTATACATGATTTCCTGGTGGTAAAAATTACCCCTATATCCATTCAGGAACAATACCTATACTCCTAGAAATCAGCAGAGAATATGCAACCTTTTGATATTGAGACACAGAACTGTCATTTACAAAAGGCACATCTGAGTACTGCACAACTGAGTTACCAAAATTAAAAAGAGTAAACCAAAATAGATCACATAACATGGCCTGTGGACACGCTCAGTTGGTAGATTATTTGCTAAGAAAGCCCTAGGTTCCATTCCCAGTACCACATATATATACCTGGTGTGTGACCTGTATTGTCATCCTCAGCTACAAAGAAAGTTCCCGAGGCCCTCCTGAGACACTGAGATGGGGGTCGGGTGAGAGGGTCCTGTATTGCAGATGCTTACAATTGATAGGCTGCAATCACAGGTGCCCTGGGCTGAAGGTTCAACATGAATGCGGAGCTTCTCCCTGACTCTCTTCCAGGCTGAGGGAGAGACTCAGAGGCTGGTGGAATCCAGATGACCTGCAGGTTTCAAATGGGCCTGGGCTCATATTCCTTCTCTGTAACACATACCAAGCAGCAAGTGTTCGCCGTTTCTGAGCCGCGGCTTCCGAGCCTATAAAACGAACTTAACCCCTCCTCCCCAGCTGTCAGGGAGAATTCAGTGGGGTCTAAACTGCAGCACTATTGTTACTAAGCCTTGAGATTTTCTGCCTCTGCTTCACCAGCAAAAACACGCAACCAAATGCAGTATGAGACAGAGCACCAAGCACGGACAGCACCTGAGCCTGTCCTGCAGGTATCCGATGAGACAGCGTATGCAGAGTTCTGGCCAAGGCTCGGAAGCTGAGCTGAAATGAACCTGTCCCCAGTGAACACCGCAGCACCTGTGAAAACCAGGGCACGGACTCCGAGCTGTCTGCAAGCTTCACTCAGGAGCATTTCAGATTTGTCACTCCAGAGATGCAAGTTCAGCCACTGAGCCTTCTGTAAGGTCCCTCCTTAGGAAGTGGGGAGGATGGGGACTGTAGGGTGGGGTTGGGGGTTGGCCTGTATCCAAGCATCACGTTGTAGGCCATAAACAGATGCATTTTTGTCAATTTATTTAAATTTAAAGATTTTTACTTATTATGTATACAATATGATCAGATCACATTATAGATGATTGTGAGCTACCATGTGGTTGCTGGGAATTGAACTCAGGACCTCTGGAAGAGCAGTCAGTGCTCTTAACCACTGAGCCATCTCTCCAGCCCCAATTTATTTAATTTTAAATAATTTACTTTTTTTAAAAAAAAATGTGCATTAGAGTTTTGCCTGCGTGTATATACATTTGAGTGTGCCAATCCCCTGAAACTGGAGTTACAGACAATTGTGAACTGCCATATGGGGGCTGGGAATGGAATTCGGGTCCTCTGGAAGAACAGTCAATGCTCTTCACCACTGAGCCATCTCTCCAACCCCTTGTAGGGAGGGAGCAGGGAGGAGAATAGGAGGCCGCAGTCCTTAGGCCCCAGGTTCTCCTTTCTCTTCCTTTCCTATTCCTTCATTTCCTGAGCAGTAACTACGCTACCTCTGCCCTAGGACTGCAAAGATGCAGATCTGCCCTCCTGCCGAAAACAATCCCTCCTAACGTAAAAGCAAGCCTCCAATATCATCAGGTAGATGCAGTATGGCTCACACCCTCACTCAGAGCCCTCAGCTCTGGGGCTGGAGAGATGGCACCTTAGTTAAGAGCACTGGCTGCTCTCACAGAGGACCTAGGTTCAGTTCCCAACACCAACATGGCAGCTCACACTCACAACCACCTGTATGTATCTTCAGTTCCACGGGATCCAAAGCCCTCTTCTGACTTCCACAGACTCTGGGATACATGTTGATATATATCCATATACATATACTCAGGCACACACATAATACACATAAAATGTATTTTTAAAGACTCTCTGATCTTCTAATTATATACATACATCTCAAAGGACACTTAATGTTTATACTTTAGACGACATTTTTGTAATCTACCATCTCAAAAGAGCTAGTTATAATCAACTTCTCCCCCAGTCAAAGGGCTTCTGTTGTTTATACTATGAATGATAGCCAAGTGGGAACACTCAAAAGACCAAGGGACAGACAGGGATGACAGCTTCCCAGTCTACAACACGTCAATCCATAAATCACGAGCCTAAGTATGAAGCCAAAAGCATAAGCCTGGGAACTGTCAGGAAGGATACACTACTACTGTTTTCTTAGGACACTTCATTGCCAGGACATGATCCAATTGGACCAGCCCTGACATCTATTCTTCAAGTCACACTCCAGATGACGCAGGCGACAGGGCAGTGGTGACTCAAGAGCTGGGAGAGTCCCCCACGTAGCCAATGCTCTTAGTTCATGAGCCGTCACTCTGCCTCATCTTTCCAGTCCCAGAGTTGAGTCTGAACCCACACGGGCTGCATGTTCTTGTGCTCTTCTCCCACTCAGAGGCCAGAGGGTCTTCCCCGTGCTCCACAGACGACAGGAGGTGCTCCGTGCTAAGACGCAGAGCACAGCATGACCTCCTGTCTTCTGGACAAGCCAATCATAGACACGACACTTAGAAACTTGGCAATGCCCAAGCTAAATTTATTTTTAACCTAGTTCTGTTTGGCCACATTTTTTTTTCCCCAGCAGAAAAGCGCAGTGAGAAATTATCTTTGAAAAGCAAGATGCCTAGATTCCCTATACAGGGCAACCTGCACAAACTACAGGAGAGACTCTCAGCCGTCTTTCTTAAGTTCCTGACTTTTGTCCAGGGAATACCAGTCAACCCCAGAATTTGACCTGCTTTAAAAATAAATAAAAGAGGATAAAAATACATACTGTACTACACAAAAATATATAAAGCATTAGGACAAATCCCTCTTTAAGTTATAATACTAAGCCTAAATATTTATAGGTATCTAGGTCAATACACAGGGGGCAGGGGTGGGATGCCTAAGGATACAGCACAATAGTAGAATGCATCCTTAGTACGCATGAGGCCTTTGGGTCTCATCCCCACAAAATAAAATAAAATACACGTATGTTAGGCTCCGGAATGGGGAGGGGTGCAGAGGGGAGTGAACTAGGTCACTACCCAGAAGTTTCCCTCCAGCTCCATTTTCTGCTCTCCACACACTGGGGCCCTTTGTTCATTGTTTCAGGCACTGTAAACTGTTTGGACATCCACTGTCAGCTCTGGCTGACTCAAAGTCTGGAGAGGAAAGAAAGGGGGCGGGGGAGAGAGACAGACAGACAGACAGACAGACAAAACAGGATTCTGTCAATATATTTCTGGCCCTTTCCAATCCACACAAGCTCTGCAAATACCCAGCCCCAGCTAATCTCAGGGCTGGAGCAAAGCTGCAGGTCCTGTGCATCTCAAGATGTCTATTCTCCAAGTATAACCCCCAGTTTCTCAAAGAAGCAGCACTGCGGACAAAAAGAAGCCTCAAATAGTCCTTGATGACTCCTGTGGCCACTGTTTCCAGCTAACCTTGAGCAAGTAATAGAGAGCAAGGGTAAAGGCGGCTGCAGTGGTAGAAAACAATGAAGGAGAAAAAAACCACCAATATCCCAAAGTTGGGGGGTGGGGGAGAAAAAAAAAAGAAAGGAGTCAAGTTTTCTTCAGGGGTGAAAGAGGACACTGTCAAAGGTACTAAAGGTTCTTAAATCTTATATTTTATTAATTTTACATTTTGTAAAACAAACTCAAATTACTGAGGCCACCACTACCCATATGGATTTTGTTTTGTTTTGTTTTGTTTGTGAGATAAGAGTTTCTCTGTGTAGCCTCACCTGTCCTGGACTCACTTTATAAACCTTGAACTCACAGAGGTCTACCCGCCTCTGCCTCCCTGAGGGCTGAGATCCAAGGTGTACGCCGCAACACTCAGCTCCGCCCACGTTTCTTGAGAGACTCTTCTGTCATGAGATCTCTTTCCATTTCAGTTGACAAAATCCAAAAGAAGTTAAAAATGGGTAAGGCCCATTAAAATAAATCAGATTTATATACGACTTTGGATTTATACCCTCAAATTAGAAGGACTCCAAAGACAACGCACTCACTAGGATTGCTAAGTTATTCATCGAAGAATTAAGTTAGTAGAATTAAGAAGCCATCTTCTATTTCTTCGTTAACTTGTAAACTTGAAAGTCATTATTTCTTTGGTCTCCCTTAATAGCCCGAAATTGCTAGGTAGCCTAGGCTAACCTGAAAGTCTCAATTCTCCTGCCTTTGCTTTCCCAAGTGATGCTATTACAGGCTTGATACCACACCCATCTAGCTGGTTTTCTTTTCTTTTCCAGTTCTGGGGAATGAACCCAGGGCCTAGGACATACTAAGCAAGTGTTCCACAACTGAGCATCACCCCCAAGCCTTCAAGTTGCGACTTCTCACACTATAGAAACGTATCCAGAGCCAGAAGTGGTGGCATGGGCCTGGAATCCCAAACACAGAATTTGAGACCAGCTGAGGCAGAGAGCAGAGTTCAATCACAGAATGTAGGTCCTTCCGAAGGTAGGATGCCTTATGAAGAAGGTCACTACTACAGGTCTCCTGGATTGTATCAGGTGACTGACTGTCAAGGACAGACTCGGGAGCGCGCAAATGGAAAGTCTAGTGCTCCTCCAAAATGGTGATGAAATAAGAGATGACAGCCACTTCCACTGATTGAGTACCTTGTGGCCATCACAAGAGGCATCCAGGACTTTTCTGGCACAGGGCTGTTTTACCAGAAGCCAGACATCTCCAAATCCCTGGCTGAGGAACCGCTGGCACAAGGAGCACACATGGACAATCCGAAAGAATGAAGGACAACAGACTCCGCCCAGTGTTCCTCGTCCCTGTGCCAGCAGCAGGAAGCTGACTTCCCTGCCCGCCCCCAACCCCCCACCCCAGCCTCAGAGGTGACAAGGCTTAGTGACAACAGCACGATCCTGGGATCTGTGGGACAAATCTGAAAGCTGGTGATGGGACTATGGTTTTACTCCAACAGCCTTCTACTGTTTAAGGGACACTCAATATTCTGCATTAAATCTCTCCCTCCTAGAAATCAGCAGGACATATTTTCCTGACTAAATCCTGACTCACAGAATATGCATACAATGCCATAGAATACAGATACAAAGACTGGACTCAATAAAATAGTAAATAGCTTGAGGATCAAGGGAATAAGTAGCAAGATACTATTATTTATGGTCAGGGTCTGTGTGATGTCACAGTTACAGGCTGACAATCTTCCCTAATTCACCACAGGAATTCTAATGCTTGGAATTCACACAGAAGTATGTGTTACGTGCCCAATATGTGTTATGTACCCAATACAATGTGTCCAGAATTTTCAAAACAGCTTTATTCATAATAGCAATTTTTTGTGTGTGGTTTTTTAAAATTTATTTATTTTTATTTTATGTGCACTGTATGTCTATGGGTGTCAGATTTTTGGAGTTACAGACAGTTGTGAGCTGCTATGTGGATGCTGGGAATTGAACCCAGGTCCTCTGGAAGAACAGTCAGTGCTCCCAACCACTGAGCCATCTCTCCAGCCCATGTTCTTGTTTTGTGAGACAGGATTTCTCTGTGTAGCCTTGGCTGTCCTGGACTGTCTTTGTAGACCAGGCTGGCCTCAAATTCCCAGACATCCTCCTCCCTCTGCTTTCCCAAGTGCTGGGATTAAAGATGTGCACCACTGTGCTCAGCAATAGAAAAAATTTTAAAAGTCCATCAAAAGAATAAAATGTTGATTGTGCACACACATGGAAATGATGTTGAGTGTGCATTTCCACGGAATGATGTTGAGTGTACACACACATGGAATGGTGTTGAGTGTACACACATGGAATGATGCTGAGTGTGCACACACATGGAATGATGCTGAGTGTGCACACACATGGAATGGCGTTGAGTGTGCACACACACATGGAATGGTGTTGAGTGTGCACACACATGGAATGATGTTGTGTGTGCACACACATGGAATGGTGTTGAGTGTGCACACACATGGAATGATGCTGAGTGTGCACACACAGAGAATGATGCTGAGTGTGTACACACATGGAATGGTGCTGAGTGTGCACACACATGGAATGACATTGAGTGTGCACGCACATGGAATGATGTTGAGTGTGCACACACATGGAATGGTGTTGAGTGTTCACACACATAGAATGATGTTGAGTGTGCACACACATGGAATGCTGCTGAGTGTGCATACACATAGAATGGTGTTGAGTGTGCACAGACATGGAATGGTGTTGAGTGTGCACACACATGGAATGGTGTTGAGTGTGCTGTGCACACATGGAATGGTGTTGAGTGTGCACACACATGGAATGGTGTTGAGTGTGCACACACATGGAATGGTGTTGAGTGTGCACACACATGGAATGGTGTTGAGTGTGCATTTCCATTGAATGTTGTTACTGAGCAACAAAAGAACTATTGGGTATCACACAAGAGCACAGACAGGGTCATAGAGTCTCTGGAAAGAAAGACATAAATATTGACTTTGTTTATAGAAGTCTTCTTCAAGCCAGTGGCACACACTTGTAATCCCAGCGCTGGGGAGGCAGAGGCAAGTGGATCGCTGTGAGTTCAAGGCCAGCCTGGTCTACAAAGCAAGTCCAGGACAGCAAAGGCTACACAGAGAAACCCTGTCTCAAAAAACAAACCAACCAAAAAAAGCCTTCTTCTGGCCAAGCAAAACTATTCCACGGAGAGGGGAACCAAGTAGGCTCCCCTTAGTGGGGCCAGTTCTATGGTGATACAAAATGACCCTCTTTTATATCCAAATGACAACCACACCAGTGACTCCATGGAATTCTGTGGCCAGATGGCACAGCACAGAACACGCACTAACTGAATCATATATTTTTAAATATTAAATTAACATTATATTTTATCACAATAGAAACTGCTTAATTTTAGCACCAACAAAACAAAACAAAACAAATAAAAACAATCATTAAGCTCTTCATCTGGCCAGACAATGGTGGCACATACCTTTAATCCCAGCACTTGTGAGGCAGAGGCAGTCGGATCTCTGTGAGTTTGAGGCCAGCCTGGTCTGCAATGCTAGTTTAGAACAGCCAGGGTGACATAGAGAAACAACAGTCTTGAAAAACAACAACAAAACTCTTCATCCGAAATTTAAACATAAATCTGTATATAAATTATACTTCAATAATCACCATAAACATGACAGGACAGAAAATGTCCAATAATGACTACGCAGACTGTAGAGGGCAGGTCTTCCCTGGGCTCTTCTGTTCCTTTGGGAAATTCTTCTGTATGGAACATTCCAGACAAACTGTTTTAAACTCCAGTTCTTAAGAAAGCTGATAGCATATTTTCTCCCCCTTCTCAATCCATCTCTCTGAGAGTCATCTGCCAAACTTGGCATCTGAGCAGGGTATTCAACTAGTATCCCTCCCAGACCTTACATTAAAATCTCCACTTAGGCTGGGCTGTGGCAGCGCACACCTTTAATTCCAGTGCTTAGGAGGCAGAGGCAGGAGGATCTCTGAGTTTGAGGTCAGCCTGGTCTACACAGAGTGTTGCAGGACAGCCAGGACTACACAGGGAAACTATCTCAGAAAACAAAACAATATAAAAAAAAATCTGGGGATGGTGGCACATGCCTTTAATGCGAAGAGGCAGAGGCAGGCGGATCAAAAGCCAAGGCTACACAGAGAAACCCTGTGTTAGAAAAACAAAACAAAACTTCGCTTAGGGCTGGGGTATAGCTCCAGAAACAGAACCACGGGTTTTTCCCCCAGGAGCCCAAAAAAGGAAAGAAAATAAATCCTCATACAGGCCATAGGCCACTCTGGACCACTTGGGGGCCTCTCACTTTCCAAGAGTCTCCAGCTGCTCCTCTGTCCTGGTAACAGTAACACCAGGAGGTAGGAAACAAAAGTTCTATACCTGGGAAATTTCAGGGAGTGTCCAGGATGCCATAAATCTCTCTCTCCTCTTAAAACTCACGCAGACACTAACCAGAGCAGCCTGAGGATAGGGAAGTGCTTCCCCCAGGCCACGCTCAGCTCAAGCACTCAAGAGGAGCTGACCTGAGGCTGAAGAGCTACCAGAGCACGCTCTTTCATAGGAGTCCATGAAGGAGGAAGTCCCCCGTCCCTAACATTAATCAGGAGTCTGGTCGCTGGTCTGGCTGGAAGCAGACCAGAAAAGGCTCCCAACTGCAGCCCGCAGCCCTTCAGCCTCTTCCGCGTTCACCCCAGCAAAAGTTCACCCTGGAGAAAATTCTATGGCAAAAGACGAGGGTGTGGGAGGCTCACTGCATGCAGCATTGCCTGGAAAGGGTGGAGAAAAGAAGGAAAATGGATTCTCAAGAAGTCCTGAAAGAAGGCTACAGTAGGACTGGAGAGGTGGCTCAGCACAAAGGAAGGCATACTGCTCATACAGAGAGTTTCCAGAAGCCACAGCAGGCAGCTCACAACTGCCTATACCTCCAGCTCCAGGCAGATCTACTGGCCCTGGCCTCCTGCCCCTAGTTATGTGTACAAACCCCTACAGAAACACACACATATAATTAAAATTCCGATAAGAATCTTGGAGCTGAAGAGAAGGCTGGCTGAGCAATTAAGAGTGTTCCCTGTTGATCCAGGACCTGAGTTCAGCTCCCAGCATCCCTATCAGGTGGATCAAAACTGCCTATAACTCCAGCTCCAGGGAATCTGACGTCCTCTTCTGGCCTCACGAGGCACGTATGTGCACGCAACACATATATATTAAATATAACTCAAACTCATTTTTTTATATACCACGGGCTGAAAAGACTGCTCAGTGGTTAAGAGTTATTTGCTGCCCTTACAGAGAACCGGGGTTCATTTTCCAGCACCCGCATGGCAGCTCACAACTGAAAGTAGCGTGGCCACAATGTGGCGAGCACTGGCTCTGGCAGGCTTTGCCCTTCCCCTCCATTTCCCTCTGCCTTGCTGAAAACTGTTAGATTACATTTCTAAGGCTAGCCGCCAAGGTCTGTGCCCTTATTTGTCCGCTTCCTCCTCCTAAGGCTGATGATAAACCAAGGTCCAGCTATCAGAGTAATGAAGGTGAGCAATAAAAGCCCCCTTTGGCTCACCTAATTAGCATGCCCAATTAAAAACAAACACCTCATCCAAACACAAGGTTTCCCCCTTTTACCTCTATAAACTACTATTTGCCTACGTACGGCTTATGTCTCCACTCTATCCAGAGTAGTCCTTTGTCCCACTTGTCCCTCTCCCTTGGTCCCTACCCCTTCTCCCTCATCCTCCATCTCTTGTCTTTGTCCCTTATCCCTGCCCTCTGTCCCTCTGGGGCAAATAAATCTCCTTTGTGCTGAGAACTTGGTCTTGGTCCTGAGCCTATATTTTTCCTTTTAACAACTGTCTTCGTAAGCCGGCCATGTGGTACACACTTTTAACCCCAGCACTCCAGAACTGGGGTCAGAAGGAACCCTGTGAGCTAGAAGCCATCCTGGTCTACACAATGAGCTCCTGGACACAGGCAGAACTACATACAGAGACCCAGTCTCACGGGCTGGGGATGGGGGGAGGGGGTGGGGAGGGAGGAGGGAATCTCTAACTCCAGTCTTGCCTAGCCTCTGAGAATACCAGGCACAGATAATACACAGACATGCAAGAAAGCAAAAATCTCCATACATAGAAAGCAAAAATTTCAGGAAAAAAGTTTAAATGAAATCTGGAAAAAAGGAGGGAGGGAAGGCAGATGCTACTGGCTTGAGGTGGGAAGAGAAGCTGCCGGCTCTATGCTAGTACATTATTCAAGCTGCAACTTAATAACCGATCTTTCCATTGCTTGTGAGCCAAGCAAGACCAGGCACCCTGGGAAGTTTGCCTTTAAAAAATACAGCACTTGGGAGGCAGAGGCAGATGGATCGCTGTGAGTTCAAGGCCAGCCTGGTCTACAAATCGAGTCCAGGACAGCCCAAGCTACACAGAGAGACTCTGTCTCAGGAGGGGGGGAGGGGGCGGAAATATATATATATAGTTTTTTTAATGTCTTTCTGAAAAAACCCAATGGATCTCTTTTAAACACACACACACAAACACACACGCATACACACACACACACAAACACACACGCATACACACACACACACACACACACACAAATATAGCTGAAGAGCAAGTAATTTGGAGTTCCTCTGGATGCAATTTGACATTTTTGGTAAGACTTTTTTTTGCTCACAAACTGTCATTCACTCACTACATAAATACAAGGAATTCTTTCTCATATGTTCCCCACTAGTCTGAGTCATACTACCTCATGCCTTCCCAAATCAGGTCTACTTGATCAGTACACAGTGAACATGACTGATGCCCTGCCCTGAAAGCCCTTGGGCCTACTGCTATGACTCACACAAGGGCAGGGCCCACAGCTAATGGGGCGTGACTGGTGGTATGTATCGGGCAGGAGTGAACAGGGGCAGGTGCACACCAACCAATCCCAAACGGAGGAGCAGCTGACTCCAGACTGAAGAAGGCAACGAGGAAGCATGCTCCTTCGAAACTGAGCTCATCAGGAAGTCCTTTAGTTTACCCAGGAAACTCCCTCCACAGACTCGAAAGTGGCAAGTGACTTCTCTGAGGTAAATGCATGACTCCTGCAGGCTGAAACTCCACCCACCCAGGCTCTCAGGTGTGGTTACTATCCTTGTAAGGCAAAAAGAAGAAACTGAACCCGGGTAGGATCGGCTCTCAGCTTGTGTAAACAAATTGCTACAGTCAGGACATCAAAGCAAACTGAAGGCATCTGACAAATTTATTTTTTCTTCCTCCTGAGAACAAAGGCCCTGGAAGCTCCATGCCCTAGAAGGGCCAAGTGCTACTAGAAAGCATTATTACCCTGTGTTGTAAAACAGTCTCCTCAGAGATTAAAAGCATTCCATTCTGCAGGGGAGCTCCTTAAACAGGGAGGTAAACAAAACAAAAAACAAACAAACAGAAAAAGCTTCAAGAACTCACTGAAATGGACCAGATTTACTAGGCCCTGTCTTGGCCTTCAGACTCTCAGACAAGCAGACCTGCTTGGAAGCCAGTTGGGCCAACTGAAGCATCTTCAAGGGCACTTCAACCTGCCTGAGCTGTTGCCCATGCTGCTGGGGGTGAGCTGAGTTGGTGATGCAGTTGACTTAGGGTCCTTTCTGCTCCTGTAGGTAACCCTTCATCCATACTCCTGTAAGTAACCCCAATAAAGCTCACTGGTTCACCAAACTGGACTTTGGTGGTAACCATACCGCTAAAAGCAGTCTGTCATGGGCTCTCAATCTGAGGGAGTTGAGTGTGTTTTGTATACCAGGAAAAGTTTTGTCACACAAAACCTTGCTCACCTTCAACTCAAGGGACTAAATTTACCTAAAACACCCCCAAAAGTGTTCTCTACTATAATGGCAAAATTGTAACTGGACTTTAATCATTAGTAACCAATACAGTCCGGGGTGGGGGTGGGGGTGGGGGGGTGGAACTGTTACAACCAACAAAATCCACAAACCTGGCCCAGGAAGGTGTCTTAGCACTTAGGAGCACAGGTTGTTCTCCCAGAGGACCAGGATTTGGTTCTCAGCACTTACTTCTCAGCTCCCAATCACCTGTAAGGCCAGACCCAGAGGATCTGCCACCCTCTTCGGGCCTCCAAAGGTAGCAGGTACCCATGTGCTGCACAATATACATGTAGGCATAATAATAAAATAATTTAACAGGTACCGGGCACAGCAGGTGCTTAGTATATTCCGAGAGCGCTGGGTTCCACCCCCAGCTCCCTGAAAAAACAAAAGCGACGGGAGGTATATTCATTCACAGATGTGTCCAGATTACATTCTCACCCATCCTAGATTTACTGCTCCCTCTGGTAGAACCAGAGGAGGAAAAATCATAAATAGAAACCACACCCACGAAAGTCTAGTTAGGCTAAACAGTAGTCTGAAATTCAAGTAAGCATATCATAAAATATATCCTACTACGGAATGATGTCAGCCTGCGTCGCTGACATCAACACGCGCCTAACTTGAACCAGCTGGCGTGTGCTGATGTGAAATGACTAAACGCAAGTCACTAGGCAGATGGCACCCCAGGCACACGCGAGAACACCCGTGACTCGCAGTGTCCCCTCTTCGTTCTCATTCAACATCAACAGGTTTATCTTAACTGTTGCCTTTTAGGTCAAAGCAAGTGCGTAGTTTTCTACCTCAAGCTTTCTAGCTGCTACAACATCCTTGCTGGAACCCATTTTTTTTCCAGCTCAGTATATCCACCGGAAGGAAGCATAGAAATGGGTTCCATCCCCCAGCACCATAAAGCTAATCTGCACTCTCCCGGGGCCCCACTTGAAAACAAAGTGACATTCTCCAGAAGAGCCAAAGGACCTCCTCCCTCTCGCTCCACTTTATCACAAAGGAATAAACAGCATTTGCGCTCCAACATTTGGCGGTGCGACACCTACTTGTAGAAAGCACAGAAAAGAAGAGAGTTGGGCCAGATGTTAAAAGAGCCTGTAGATACACCATGGGCAAACACAGACAAAAGAACTGCAGCAATGGGGAGGGGGGGGGGGGGAGGGGGAATACATGTGCATGCTCAAGACAGACTCCGTGGTGTTCGACACTGCTGGTCTCTCAGGAAGATTCTGGGGCTTCCGAAGGTGTCGCAGGGCTACACTCAGAGTTCTCCAGAACCAAGTCATGCATGTTTTACACGTTTCTGCCCAAGTCTCAGCCAAAGCAGCCCCCACACTTATCTCTCAGCATTACCACCTGTTACTACTTATCATAAGTTCACAACTCTTTGTTTTGTTTTGTTTTGTTGAGACAGGGTTTCTCTGTGGAACAGCCCTGGCTGCCCTGGACTCACCTTGTGGACCAGGCTGGCCTCAAACTCACAAAGATCCGCCTGCCTCTGCCTCCCAGAGTGCACAAAACTCTTCTTAACACAGGTTCAGTCTTAGTTAATAATTTTTTAAGAGTATGTATGTATGTTATGTATGACATATACAGCGCTCTGCCTGCATGTACACCTGCAGGCCAAAAGAGGATATCAATCACATTATAGATGGTTGTGAGCCACCATGTGGTTGCTGGGAATTGAACTCAGGACCTCTGGATGAACAGTCAGTGCTCTTAACCTCTGAGCCATCTCTCTAACCCAACAATTATTTTTGCTTCACCCTAAGTTACCCAGTCTTGAAGTAAGTGGGACTGATGGCTGTCTTTGCTTTTAATTGCTTGCATGTATAAGACCTGAAAAACAGAATATGTCCTTTTCAAGAAACTAATATAAAATAATTTAATCCCTGTGGAAGAGAATTATTGAGTCAGTTTTGTTGGTGGTGGTGGTGGTTTTCTGTTTGTGTTTATTTTGAAACAGGGTCTTACTGTGCCCAGGCTGGCCTAGAACTCACAGAAATCTGCCTGTTTCTGCCTCTAGAGGGTTAAATCCACAGCTGATTCGGTTAGTCTGATGTTGCTGTTTTATTATTTAATTATTTAAATATGGCCAGGTGGTGGTCCTGCAAGGGTGTTTAATCCCAGGAGATGCAGAGGTAGGCAGACCTCTGAGTTTGAGGCCAGGCTGGTCTATAAGAGTCCCAGGGCAGCTAGGGCCACAGACAGAAACCCTGTCTCAGAAAAACAAAAACAAAACAAAATAGGGCTGGAGAGGTAGCTCAAACATTAAAAAGCGCTGTCGGCTCTTGAAGAGGACCCAGGTTGGATTCCCAGCCCCCACATGGCTACTCACAACCCTCTGTAACTCCAGTCCCACTGAATCCAATACCTCCTTCTGGCACCGGGCACATAAGGGGTACAGGGACAGCCATACAAAGAAAGCGTCATACACATAAAATTAATTAAAAATTTTTTTAATTAGCTGCAAGTTTGTACATACCACAACTGGGAAAATACTCTGGGGTGAAAACAACTTAATCAATGGCTAAGTACTTGGAAGTGTCAAAGTCTGAGTTCCCAGGTAAGATACCTAGAAGAAGCTTGGCACTAATAGCCAAGGTAATAGGCACCAGTCATTAAACACAAAGCAACAATGCCAGGCTAGACGCCTGAGGGTGCAGCCCAGGCTTAGGGTACTTGCCCAGCAAATGAAAGGCTCTAGCATGCCCATCATTGGGTCAGCAACACCACTGCCCAAGTGCACACTGACCTTCCCGTGCTCCGGAAGTCAGTTGCCAGACTCTGAGAAGTACATGTCTAAATCAAGGGGGGGAGGGGAAGAGCAGAATTCCAATGGACAGCTCGCATGTCACAAAAACACGACAAGCCTACCTGACTAGCTTTCCCAGGTACCATCCCAAATTAGCACTTGCTGTTTCAATAATGGATACTGGGGATAGTTCCTTTTAAAGTTTAAAGCTAATACCTCCTTAGACCTTCACATATGGCTGAGCTGTATGGATTGCTACTAAAAATAAAAATTAAAAAAAAAAAGGAGGAGGGGACATCACAAATTTTCCTGTGCTAGTTAAATGGTTTTCTATGCTTAAACCAAGTGCACGTGAAGGCTGACGGGCTTAACTCACCAAACCGGTGTTAAGTTGGGACTCTCAATCTAGGCCCTGACTCTCTCAGGCTGAGGATCCCAAGACTCCCAGTGAGCCAGCTAACATGCTCACTTGCTTCTCTCCACCCAAGACTGGGTAGCACCAAACCAAAAGTCATCCTTACCTCCAGCATCAAAACTGAGGGCCAAAGGTCACTGTGGCCGCAGGTTTTTGCATCCCTGATTGTTGGTAACGAATGAGGCGTTTTATTGGGAGCCAGCTCTCAGTTGAGAGAACTCTTTAATATGGCCAGGCTGTTTAAAGGGATTTGTTTCAGGGATTAGGTACAGAATTCCCTAATGGCTAACTATCTTGGGAGATGTCGAAAGGCTGAGTGATGATTGGACCTTCCCAATTCCACAGCTGCCCTATGGCACCCACACCTCAAGCCAATGCCCAACCAAATCGGAACGTCTTTTTAGACAACTGCAATTTCACACAGAGCTCCACTGACCTAAAGTGACTCCACCTTATTTCAAGATTCTGTCTCCTTAAAAGATAGCCTCCTAAGGGGAGAAAATCTTTTGAGAAGAAAATGACTGGTAGGAATCTTGTCATCTCCCAAGCATGCGGATGTACTAAAAAAAAATGCTCCCTGCTCACACAGGAGATAGCTGGTTAGTTGTGATCTGTTGTTAGTGTACAAGGAACTAGATCAAGGGTTAAATAAATTGAGGCAAAAGTCACTGCAAATGAATTCCCCAGAGGGCGACACAAAGATGAATCTGGTCCTACTCTTAAGCAAACCTAAAAAAAAAAAAAAAAAAAAAAAATAGTACCATTTACTGTGTAGGGAGAGCAGTGGAGTGTTTACTATGAAGGCAGCTCATTGGCCCGTGAGGAGAGTCAAACTATTATTTAGCACATTAGAAGTTCCTGCAATTCCACTTCCCAAAGTGCTATTGGCAGTCAAGGCCTCCCAAAGAGAGTTATACAACACCTTCCGTGTCTCAGATTTTTCATAGGCAACTATCAGGTATCTCCTACCTATATTCCTAGAGCTCGCCCTCCATTATCAACCCCAAACCCTTCACACTAAAATGTTGGGGCCAACGACCACTGTGGACCTAACACCCTAACACCGGTGAGCGCGCTGTGATGGAGATCATTCCCGGCCATTCTCCATAGTGGCTGCTCAGACGCTCTTTCTTCCCTGCAAGAATCGCCCAGGGATGCAGAGAAGACAATCCCACCCTTTGTTGCAATTCTGAATACCAGAGTGTGCATCAGGATTGCACGTCCCCCTCCTCCTCAGGGCCAGGAGTCATCTAAAGCCAGATCCATCTAAAGCAGGCTGCCATGCTGGTGTTCACTAGGCTGCTGCAAGCAGTAATAGCCAGCCTTAGTCAAGTTTCTATCTTCTCAAAAGGACTCGCACTACGTAGGTGCTTATTAAATGGTGGCTCAGTGGTACTGAAAAGCTGCAGCTGGGATTACAGCTCAGAAATATGCTTGAGGCCCTGGGTTAAATCTCCAGCACCACACACCCACAGACAAAGACAATGACTGACTGACAGTTACACACACACACACACACACACACACACACACACACACACACACACACACACGAATGTTCCAGAATTTCAAAAGGAAAAATCCTCCCTTTTATCAACTTTTGCAAGAAACTCTTGGAGGCAGGGGGTGGGGGTGGGGGCTCAAAATCCACTGTTACTTGGCTACGGCTCCCGCCCCCCCCCCATCCCACTAAGAACAGCCCCCTGCCAGACTTCTAAATGGCACTGTTGGTGCCATTTATTCCTTGCACATTACCCTTACACAACTGTGGATGAGGCACAAGACTTTGACTTATCTTTGCCTTCCCCACGTTGAAGCAGCATCATTCAAGAAAATTTATTGAATTAACTAATACATCCTTCCCCCAAGCAGGATGGTAAATGGCACTCTGAGACAACTGCAACTAGTACTTCCTAATTTCTCAGCTAAAACTACCTTCTTCCCAGGTGTGCCTGTCCTGGGCAGATGGATGGACTTGTTGTTTTCTGTAAGGGGTTACGGGCACCGCCAACACAGACCACCTAGGAAGCTCTGGAGGAGTCTTTCCCTCTCCGCTGGGATTCCGCAGCAGAGACAGGGAGTGTGCAGCACAGGGCAGTTACTGGGAGGGAATGACTGTTCCCTGGGAACCTCAGGAAAGCCACAGGCATTATTACTCAGGTCAGACAGTCGCCAGAGAAGCAACTCAGCCCGGGAACTAAAACTAAAACAGAGGGGGGAAAGGCTGTATTCCATTACTGGGTCCTGGCAGGTTCCCTCCCAAGATCTTCACATTTCAAGAATGTGAAAAGGCCTGAAGTCGGAATCCTTGATTATTTATACCTTAAAATAAACTACTGTGTAAAAGCGGAAACTTAACAAATGGAGACATAAAATAAAAGGGACTGATGACAGGTAAGATATTACCAGAATACAAACCATTCATCACGCCTCTCTGGGGCTTCTTCCAAAACCCCATCTTCATCACCTACTGCAAAATGAGCTGTACCGCGGAGGCAGCTGACTGAAAAGGAAAGTGAGGGTTTGGGTACCACAGTCCTCGGTCTCACTCAGTACATGGCTAGAGCCTCTGCATTAAGTTGGAAAGAGAAAACACACACACACACACACACACACACACACACACACACACACACACACACACACACACACACACAGTCGTCCAGTCAGCGACCACGGCCACAGAATCTCTCCATTAAGGTGGAAAAAGAATACGAACACACACACACACACTGAGCCACGGGCACAGAAAGTCTTGGGAGCCGACACCAGGGCACTTCCACACTTTCCCCTACTTGCGATTTCATCTCAAAACCAAGTGACTCCAGAGAGGCCATGAGCCATCAGCGCCATCCTAGCAGTCCTCCCCTCCAGGAGGACCCTTACTAACTAGTACCCAAAGATACCAAGCCCAGAGAGAGCAAGGAGCCGCACGGAGCCCACCGGCTCCCACGCAGCCGCTCGCCTCCCGGCCCGAAAGGAAACTTACGCGCAGCCAGCCAGACAGCTCCCGCCGCGGTGGGAACCCGCGGTCTCCCCGCACCGGCATCTCGCGCGCGCTTCCCGCACGTCCTCCTCGCTGCGGCTCAGAACTACAAGCTGCAGTGGCGGCTCCGTACGCCACCACCGGCAGCCTCCCCTTTGTCCCTCCTCCCGCGGCGCAGCCGGCCCGCCCCGAGCCTAAGCTGCGCCCACGCCAGGCGCTCGGCCGGGAAAACTCCAGCGGGCGCTACCACCCCCGCCGCCGGGGGACTGCTCTCCGGCGCCGCTTCCGAGGCCCCGCGGCGGGCAACGTCACGCGCTCCGATTCCCGGCCGGCGACCGAGGACCTGGGGCGGCAGGAGGCTCCTGAGCTCACGCAAGCCGCCTACACCCCCGCCTCGCTGGCCGGATGGTTCGCTCCGCCGCGCGCCTTAAGAGCCAGCAGGTCCGGCCGAGCGCGCGCCCGGGGAAAGAGCTGCGCGTTGGCGAGGCTGGCCCGCGTCCACGGATGCCCGGGAGGTCGCGCGGCGGCGTCCTGAGGAACACTTTTTAGAAAGCATTCCGGGGCTTCCCACAGGCTGTGGTTGCGTTCTCTACCAGAGAACAGCTGGAGAAACCCCAAAGCTTTGAGTCCCGCAGCGCCAGCCAACACAGACAAGTGTTGCACCCCAAATTTCGCAGCTCCACTCCTGACCCAGATTCCAAGGGTACAGAGATGTTCAGATTAAATAGTAAAGCGGGACTTTTTAGGGCAATGCGGGCCAGGTTACCTCCTTGGCATATCGCCAACAACCCCACTGAAGAGATTGAAACCCTCTCTGTCTCTTGAGTATAAAGGACAGTAGGTTGCAAGGCTGATCCAACAGGATTTATTCAAAGTCCCCCTTGTGTCCTATTATAGGGACACATCGTGTATTTAGAGAGTCAAAAACTGGTACGCTAATTAAACAAGTGATTTGGGGTTAGAAGAGAAAGTGCTGCAACCCACCCCACCCCCACCACTGCAGTTCTTCCCTCAAATTGGAGGGCAAACCCTAGGCTTGGTGCACAAATGGAAAGGTAAAAGGTAGAAAAGTCTGGACAGCCCCATGACGAGAACCAGATGCCGGCGGGCTCTCTGAAAACTGGCTTCACTTCCTGTCTAATCAGAACAAGTTTGGCAGTATATGTGGAAAAACAAGTCTTGCAGATGCTGCCCTCAAAGCGTTAGGCTGCTGGCCTCCTTTGGAGTTAGGAAGTCCACGCCTCTGAGTAAGCCCTGTGAGTAACATTTCCCACTTTATCTCCAGTCTCCACAGGAACGCGGACTGGTCTTCCTGACCTGCGCACGTTGTGTTACTCGCCTCATCTAAGCACCTATTTAAAAATGGTTCTCCAAATTGGGTGGTGCTGGCTTACAATGGTAATGACTGCCCTTGTGAACCAATCACACCTTACTTTCATGAGCTTATTACGTCAACAAAACATCAACAAAGGAAGAAAGGGCTCAGAACATACCAAGTAGCAATTACACCTGTCGAATGGTTGGTTACCTGTTCCTCCCTAGAGTGGGGCTGTCAAATTTGCGAGCAGCCCATGCCGCCCGCCTGTATTTACATTTCACTTTCAGTGAACTAAAAATGAGAGGCAAGGAACATTTCAGTTTCTCAGTCATGCTACCTACATTCCCAGGGATGACAGGCACACATGCCCGCCCAATGGCTGTACTGGGCAGAGCAGATAAAGAGTATTCCCATCGTGACAAATGATGACAGATTTATATGCCATCACCCCAATTCTTTCCGCACAACACCTGGACATGAGTTAGCATTGCATAAACTGGTGAAACCTCCCTTCAGTTGCTACATGGGCTTCTGTGATGGCAGCATAGGCCATACAAACGCCTAGTATGTGTGACAAGCTCTTGCTATGTAGCCCAGGCTACCCTCAATCTAGAGTTTTGCCTGCCTGAGGCTTTGGAGTGTTGAGATTACACCT
The DNA here is from genome assembly GCF_964271855.1 of Acomys minous. Classification (NCBI taxonomy): domain Eukaryota; kingdom Metazoa; phylum Chordata; class Mammalia; order Rodentia; family Muridae; genus Acomys; species Acomys minous. The sequence goes on along the minus strand of NC_140484.1, from coordinate 35,600,686 downwards.
AAATTCGTCGCTCTTTTCTGAGAAGCGATGTATTTCATAGTGACACAGTATTTCAAACCCACTCCTGGAATTTGTTTTTCCTCCCCACCCCCACCCCCTTTTGAGGCACTAGACAGGTCAGGCCAGCCTCCCTCCTGCCTCAGAGAGTCTTATTACAGCAGTCAGCAAGAGGAAAATGGAAGCTCTTCCCTGCTGATATGGGAGGATGAGTTTCACAGACAGCTTCCCAGAGACAGCTTGCTAATGCATGCTAAGAAGTAAGGAGAGAAGGCTGGAGAGATGGCTCAGTGGTTAAGAGCCCTGTCTGTTCATCCAAAGGTCCTGAGTTTAATTCCCAGCAACCACACATGGCGTCTTACAACCATCTATACCTGAGATCTGGTGCCCTCTACTGGCGAGCAAGCTAACATGCAGGCAGAACAGTATAAATAATAAATAAATAAGTCTTTAAACACGCCTTTTAATCCCAGCACTTGGGAGGCAGAGGCAGGCAAATCGCTGTGAATTCGAGGCCAGCCTGGTCTACAAAGTGAGTCTAGGACAGCCAAGGCTACACAGAGAGACCCTGTCTCGGAAACAAAAAGAAAAGAAAAGAAAAAAAAAGAAGTAAAGATGCACATGTGAGAGAAAGTTAAAGTGGTTTTCCAGGTGAAAATAATATGTAGAAACAAAGAATGCAATAGCCCTTAGCCTTCCCTAAGGATACCGTGGTGTGAAGTGACGCAGGCCAGCAACTGCCAAGCACCCTTACAAAAGCGGGATTAAGTTAGCATGTTATATAGATCTCTCTGTTGTATTCTGGGAAGATGGGTTTGGCAGTTAAGAGTGTGGAGAGCAGCGGTAAGAATTTAATCTGTGCAAAGTACCACTGTGAGAGAGCAGACAAAAATATGACGTGGCCCTGAAGTCAGGCGGCATCAGATGAAAGGGAGCCAGATTCAAAGGAAACTGAGGAAGTGGCTCAATAGGGCTGGACGGCTCCAATCAGTTGTGAGAGACAAGAGGGAAGTGAGCCGAAGACAACTCACAGGTTTGTGGCATACTTAAGCAGACAGCGCTTTGACCACAATGGAGAATTCAGGCGCGGGCAGCTTACCTTGGGAGGGGCCTGAGGAAGGATAATGAATGAGTTTAGAGATACACAACAGTCCAGAGCTATGTGTCATCCAGGTGGAGATGTGCCAGCGACAGGAGGTGTTAATGGGTACCTGACTAGGGAGGTCTGGGAATCATCCAGGAGCTGTGAGTGTTGGCGTGGTGAGAAGGCACCAGGTTACTCAGACACCTGACGTAGTTCCAGGCATGGGGCGGACGATCGACAGGACCTGCCTATAGGAATGCCAGTATTATGAACTCTACAGGGCAGAAATCAGAGCAAAGCTGAAAGGGCAGAAGAAACTTTCTGGGCAAAGGGGTGGTCAAAAAGCCATGGGCAGTGTGCGCTTTAGGAAAGGGAACATAGCCGATAGCACAGAACCGTGAGGAAGTCACTAAAGAACTGACTCAGACCGGGTGGTGGTGGCGCACGCCTTTAATCCCAGCACTCAGGAGGCAGAGGCAGGCGGATCGCTGTGAGTTCGAGGCCAGCCTGATCTACAAAGTGAGTCTAGGACAGCCAAGGCTACACAGAGAAACTCTGTCTCGGGGAGGTGGGGGGCGCGGGGCAGGGGGAAGAACTGACTCAGGCTGGAGATGCAGTGCTGTTGAGAGAGTGCTGAGCCTGCACACAAAGTCCCGAGTTTGATCCCCAGTACAACATAAACAATGTGGAGGTAAGAACAGGAGGATTGGAAGTCCCCTCTGCTGTGTAATGAGTTTAAGGCCACCTTCACAGAGACCCACTGCTGATACTGGCCAAAGCTATTTCAATTCTCAGTCTCATTACTTCACTAGGTGTCTGTTTCCAATGAGGGGAGATGGAAGTCATCTATGTCCAGTGATTAAGGGCTATTAAATCCTACTTAACGGAAAGCAGGCCTACCATTAGTGACCGAGGTCTATAATCCCAGCACTTACGCAGGAGAATTTTGAGTTACAGGCCAGCTTTGACTTCCCTGGGAGGCTCTTCCTCAATGAAAAAAAAAAAAAGCAAAGCAATACAAAAATATAAATAGCAACACATAAATCCCAGCTACTTATCTACTTGAGAGGGAATTGTTCAAGGTCATGACATTCCTAGACTATAGTGTCTAAAACTAGCTTGAGCAATTTAGTAAGACCCTGTCACAAAATTTAAAAAACCCCAAAAGAAACCGGAGCTGAGCGCAGTAGCACTCGCCTGTAATTCCAGCACTCTTGGAGGCAGAGGAGGCAGGCAGATCTCTGTGAGTTTGAGGCTAGTTTGGTCTACAAAGCGAGTCCAGGACGGCCAAGCGTATATAGAGAAACCCTGTCTCAAAAAATAAATTTATTTATTTACTTATTTATTAAAAATGTTAGGGGTGGGTGTGGTGGCGCATGCCTTTAATCCCAGCACTCAAGAGGTAGAGGTGGGTAGAATGTTGTGAGTTCGAGACCAGCCTAGTCTGCAAAGCAAGCCCAGGGCAGCCAAGGCTATACAGAGAAACCCTGTCTCGAAAAACAAAAACAAACAAACCAAATTTTTTTAGGGGCTAGACATGGCTCAAAGGTTAAGAGCACTGGCTGCTCTTCCAGCGGTCCTGAGTTTGATTCCCAGCAACCACATGGTGGCTCCCAACCATCTATAGTGGGATCTGATGTTCTCTTCTGACCTGCAGAGCACTGAATACATAATAATAAATAAATAAATCTTTTTTTTTTAATTTCTTAAAGAAACCAGGGCTATAGCTCAGTGGTAGAGTGCTTGCCCAGCATGTATGAGGCCAAGTTCAGCCTTCAGTATAGTCAATAACAACAATAACAAAGGGGGGGGGGGTAACTAAAATATGAGAAAACATATACAGCAAGGAAAATAATGACAGTGTTAACTGTCAATGGGCTGGGCAGTGGTCACACATGCTTTTAATCCCAGCACTCCAGAGACAGAGGCAGGCACTTTCTGTGAGTTTGAGGCCAGCCTGGTCTACAGAGCAAGTCTGAGGACAGCCAGGGCTACACAGAGAAATTCTGTCTTGAGAAAAACAAAACAAAACAAAAATCAAAAAACTGTCAATGAAAGTGAACAAGTTTTATCTAACCTGTGATAACAATAATAAATCATGAAAAACACATAGGAGAATCAGAAAGTTTAAGGGAAAGATCTTTTGGTGACAGCGTCATGAAAAGAATTTTTCTTTTGAAATTACAATGAATGCTTTTGCAGTTTCTAAATTACAACGCATAAGGTTTCTGAAGTAGATTAGTTACATAAATCAATTTCAGCACTCAGGAAACAGAGCAGGTGGGTCTCTGCGAGTTCCAGGCAGCCTGGTCTACACAGTGAGCTCCCAGGCTCCCAGCCAGCCAGAGCGACACAGTAAGACTCTGTCTCAAATAAATAAATAAAACTACTCAAACAAATGTGACAAACGAAATACAGTTAGCCAGATTTCCTGCCTGCTAAGTGAATGCTAAGATTCACTCACCAGGCAGAGAGAGAAATCTAAGCAAGAAATCAGGTAGCTGACATAGGAGGGTCTCCAGCTCAAGGTCGGCCTGGCCTGAACTACACAGGCAGTTCCAGGACAGCCTCAACAACAACAACAACAACAACAAAAGAAGGGGGTGAGGGAGGGCAGGGCTAAGTTAAGATCTGAGATCTGGGACTGGAGAGATGGCTCAAAGGTTAAGAACACTGTTCTTCCAAAGGTCCTGAGTTCAATTTCCAGCAACCACATGGCGGCTTACAACCATCTATAATGTGATCTGATGCCCTCTCCTGGCTTGCAGGTGTACATGCAAATACAACACTATACATAATAAATAAATCTTTTAAAAAATGAAAGTAAAAAATAAAGATTTGAGATCTATATACAGAGGGTGCCCCCCGGTCCACCACACAGAGAATAAATATTACATACATTTGTGTCTGTGTGTATATATTTACAGCATGGTTACCTACTTTCTTCAGTTGAGAGCAATGTAAACTCTCACTGAACGGTCTCCAGGCCGACTGGAGTCATACAGACCCACCCCTTCCACAAACATTTCTTAAATACTTACTCTATCCCCCTTAGGGTAGGTAGAGAGAGATAAGGACATCATGTAACAGAGAGCTGCCCACAATATGATGAAGAAAGAACAAGACACACACACAAAAGATGACAAATGATGACAAGTCAGAAGAATTGCCCAAGCAGCAACTAAAGCCTCATGTGACCCCTGATGCTTCTCAGAAGGAAGAAATTCCTCCCTTACCTTCCCGGTGACCGCATCTTCTCCCCTAGGCCTTTCAGAACCGATTGTACAACACCTCCGTACCCCGCGGGCTTGGGGTGGGGGCATCCCAACTTTTGTGCACTCCTTGTTAGCTATCACATATTGGTCCTTTCACTCTCAAAGATGGTTAAAAACTACTACTCATCTTTGATTCCTTTTTTTTTTTTTTTTTTTTTTTTTGGTTTTTGGAGACAGGGTCTCTCTGTGTAGCCTTAGCTATACTGGATTCACTTTGTAGATCAGGCCAGTCTTAGCGATGCACCCGCCTTTGCCTCCTGGCTCCCTTTTTAGCTTTCCAAATCCTACACTCCCACAGAACTGTTTACTTAGATGTGGAGCTCGCCATGCCACATATTCTTGTCCAACCCATCCACTCGGCAGAATAATGATTTATTTCTCCCCTCCCATCGCCACTCTGCAGGATGGAACCTGGGGCCTCACAAGCACATTCATACTAAACACGTACCCATCCTGATCTACATCCCCAGGCTTTAGAATCGTGTGGTCCTTGTCCTCCAAATCTACAGCTGAGATGAACAGAGATGGGCACGACCGTACAGGAATCATGAGGTATTTACTTCTGCAAATATGAGCAAGATAGTGTGTGTGTGTGTGTGTGTGTGTGTGTGTGTGTGTGTGTGTGTAGTGCATATATATAATTAGTGAAGTCCATTGTTTTGCAAACTAGATAAAAATTTAAAACTAGAGGTGGAGAATCAAGAAAGTAAATAAACTAAGAAACTGTAATCCATGGTAAATACCAGAAGAACCAGAGGAAGGCAGATGATCTAATTCCCAAAGTTACGCCATTATATCATACATAATGGTCTAACTTCAATGAAAAATTACCAGGTGTGCGACTGGAAAATACTTGTTGGCTGTATTTTAATGGATGTAGTCTGTTGTGATTTCATACTTGTTAAAAAAAATATGATCAGTAGGATTTCAGCTTATATATCATAATTAAAACAAAAAACCCTCAAAACTCTTAAGATATTATTTCCCCCCCCCTCTCTCTCGTGTCTCTGTGTGTGTGTGTGTGTGTGTGTGTGAGAGAGAGAGAGAGAGAGAGAGAGAGAGAGAGAGAGAGAGAGAGAAAGAGAGGGGGGGAAGAAAGGCGGTGGGGGGGATACAGTGCCCTCAGAGATCAGAAAAGAGCATCAGATCCCCTGGAGCTGGAGTGAAAGGTGGCTGTGAGCCCTCTGACACATCCTCTGTAAGAGCAGTATTATACTCTTAACTGCTTGTGCCCGAACCTTGTGATTTAAAAGAATTACTTCTAGTGTCTAAAAATAAAGTATATTGTCTATTAAGTGGTGAAAATTTCTGCCCATGGGCTAGAGAGGTAGCTCAGTAGTTAAGAGCACTTGTTGCTCGTGCAGAGGACCCAGGTTCAACTCCCAGCACCATGATGACTCATAACCATCCATATAACTACAGTTCCAGGGGACCTGATGGCCTCTTCTGACCTCCAAAGGCAGGCACATAGGACACATACATACAGGCAAAACACTCATACACATATAATAATATAAACAACTCCTTTTTTAAAACTTAAGAGCCAGGCAGTGGTGGCGCACACCTTTAATCCCAGCACTCGGGAGGCAGAGGCAAGTGGATCCCTGTGAGTTCAAGGCCAGCCTGGTCTACAAAGTGACACAGAGAAACCCTGTCTCAAAAACAAAAACAAAAGCAAAAAAAACTTAAGAAAGAAAAATACTGCCCATGTGTCTATCTATACAATGCATTGAAGGTTCCAAAGTAAATTAGAATTTCTTGTGCTCAAATACCCTTTCATTACATGAAATCAATATATTTTATGGTCATTAAGTAATCTAACAAGATTATAAATATGTCAGTTTTTAAAATGGCTCTGGAAATAGGACAGTGTGGCAAAGCTTACTTTAATTCTGAGTCATAGGGTTAGGCAGACTTCAGGCAGGGTTTATTTGGAGGCTCTCATGTAGCACTTTGAAGCATGTAAGCCAATCATGAGCACATTATAAACTACTAGCAAGTTCTCGGACTGACTTCCATGTATTTTTGACCAATTAAAAACTATTGGTTTACCTTTGCAAACAGTGTTCCTAGTTGGCTGGATAGTAATTTACAGCAGACTGTATTCCAGACTGTCCCCACAGCATTACACAGGGAAAGAGCAGAAAACCGTCAAGGTTTTTCAGGGTCTCAAAAAACACTGCAATTTTCCCCCCAGGAACATTCTTCTGGTCAATAAATCAGATCATATAAACTATGTAATAGTTGCTATGGGCTACTTACATTTTTGTTAAATTTTTCCACCAGTGAGTTCTATAAAAATGATTAAATACTCACTTAAAAAACACTTAAGAACTTAGAAAAAAAAATCACAGACAATTTTTTTCTCTTTTTCTACTGTATTGATCTATATGTTTGTGCACTGCACACAAGCTTGTGCATGCCATGGCACAGGTGTGGAGGTCAGAGAACAACTTGCAGGAATCACTTCCATCTACTGTGTGGGTCCTGGGATTCTAACTCAATCATCGGGCTTGGTGGCCAGATCCTTGACCAGAGGAACCACCTCACTAGCCAAGAAAATTTTCAAAAAATCACCTAAGACCATCTAGAAGTGGTGGTGCACGCCTTTAATCCCAACACTTGGGAGGCAGAGGCAGGCGGATCTCTGTGAGTTGGAGGCCAGCCTGATCTACAGAGCAAATTCCAGAACAGAAAGAGCTACACTAATAAACCCTGTCTCAAAAAACAAAAAAGAAGGGCTGAAAAGATGGCTCAAAGGTTGAGAGCACTGACTGTTCTGCTGTTCTTCCAAAGGTCCTGAGTTCAATTCCCAGCAACCACATGGTGGCTTACAACCATCTATATAAAGTGATCTAATGCCCTCTTCTGGCCTGTAGGCATGCAGGCAGGCAGAGCACTGTATACATAATAAATAAATTAAATCTTTAAAAAAAAAAAAAAAAGCAAAAAGAAAACCATGTGAGGCCTAGTATCTGCCTCTGAAATTAGATAAATATTCTAGACATACCATATTTTTCGGACTATAAGATACACCTGACCATAAGTACCCAGTTTTTAGAGCAGTAAAACAAAACAAAACAAAACAAAACAAAACAAAACAAAACAAAAATAGCAACTGGACCATAAGGCGCACCCTAATCCCCCCCACACACAATTTTTTGGGAAAAAGTGTATCTTATGGTCCAAAAACTACGGTATACCAAACTGAAAGGTTATAGGGATGACTAACCAGAAAGCAGAGTAAGTTTCACAAAAATAAGATTATACTATTTTACTTAAAACTAGCCAATAAAACTTTAGTTGATGCTGATAGAAAACAAAAGAAAGAAAGCATGGGCCGAGGTTATAGCTCACTAGAATCTTGTGTGAGGCCCTGGGTTCACCTCTACCGTGGAAGGCAGCTAGGCGCAGGGGAAACATGCACAACCCACCACCACAACTACATTTGAACAAAACAGCAAAAAGAGATGCTTTCCATGATGAAGAATCCCAAAAAACCACCATCAAAAGAGTAAAGACGGGGATCTCACCCACACAATGTTTTGCAGTAGTGAATTTCCACAGATACTTTGGAAATAATAAAAGTCAAAATGGAAAAAAAATATAAGATTATTCTATCTCTCTTTTTTCTTTTCTTTTTCTGATTTTTTCTTTTCTCATTTATTTTTTTATTTTTTATTTTTTTGGCTTACATGTTTTTATTGTAGAAAATCTCTCTTCTCAAAAACCCACCATTTCCCTGCCTGGATCCAGCCTCACTGGCTCCCCTCCCATTCAGTTCTCCCACCGCCCAGACGATGTTTGTATCAGAAAAACAGAAAGCCTGTTGCTTTTTGTGTATGGAGTTTTGAGGGGTCACCTAGCACTCAAAAATCACCAATCCAAGCTCAGATTTAAAAGTGGGACCCTTGGCTCGGTGGATGCTTACCACACAAGCATGAAGGCAGGATTTCAAAGCCCTGGTACCCACGTAAATGTACATTGGGTATACTGGAGTAATCCCAGCACAGGCGTGGAGGGAGAGGATGCCCTGGACAAGCTGGCTAACTAGACTAAATCAGCAAGCTGTGAGCCCAGCAAGAAAGGGCTCAGTAAATAAAGTAAAAAACAATCAAGGGTGATAGCTGACATCAACCTCTGTGTACACACACACACACACACCACATACATCTGCATATATACACATACAAATACATACATGCATACAAATGGACATGCAAAAAAATAAAGAAAAAAGACTGAGATCCTCAATGAGATGAATGGACTAATTACCATTCCCCCCTTCCCCATTCCACCCTGTCTCCACACAGTTAGGAAATGTTATACTGGACTGGAGAGATGGCTCAGTTGTTAAGAGCACAGCCTGCTCTTCCAAAGGTCCTGAGTTCAATCCCCAGAAAGCACACGGTGGTTCACAACCAGCTGTAATATGATATGATGCCCTCTTCAGCCTACAGGTATATATGAAGGCAGAGCACTGTATATATAATAATAAATAAATAAGTCATTTGAAAAATACCTTTAAAAAAGGAAGGAAATGTTATACTAAGAAATGAAGTCTCTTCAAACCAACAATAAGAGAATTCATCAAGAACTGAATTTGGGTTGGAGAGATGGCTCAGAGGTTAAAAGCATTAAATGTTCTTTCAAAGGACGCAGGTTCAATTCCCAGCACCCACACGGCAACTCACAACTGTCTGTAACTTCTGTTCCAGGGGATCCAACACCCTCACACAGACATACATGCACTTAAAACACCAATGTACATAAAATGACAATAAATAAATTATTTAATTAAAAAAAATAGCTGGGGGATTGCAAAGATGGCTCAGCAGTTAAGAGCACTGTCTGTTCTTCCAGAGGTCCTGAGTTCAATTCCCCGAAACCACATGGTGGCTCACAACCATCTATAATGGGGTCTGATGCCCTCTTCTGGCATGCAGGTGTACATGCAGATAGAGCACTCATACATAAAATAAATAAATAAATCTTTTTAGAAAACAAAACAAAACTGAATCTGAGGGGCCGAAGAGATGGTTCAGTGATCAAGGCACTAGTTGCTCTTCCAGAGGAGCTGGGTTCAACCCCCATGGCAGCTCACAATCATCTGCAACTCCAGTTTCAGGGGATCCAACACCCTCTTCTATCCTCCAAGGGTGCTGCACACACACAAGACATGCAGACATACACGCAGGCAAAACACACAACACACACTAATAAAATTAAATTAAAATTTTTTTTTAGTGAACTGAATCATCCAACATGTTGATTTCGGGTGGCCTAGGGTCCAGAACTGTGAGAAACAAACGCCTGAGCTTTGAAGCCTCACCTCCAGTGTATAGTAACTTACTAGGGTTGTGTTAGATCTAAGACAACCTCAAAATCTGTATGAGGTGACCCACCGTCTCCAACCTCACAGACTATTTAATCTCACGAGCTCACTGTCTGCAGCCTCCTGTGTGGCTGTGGCTTCTGAGACCCTGCCTCAGTCACTCGGGCCCCAGACACTTTTCTGCTCCTTAGATTTTTTTATTTATCTTCCTTTTTTCCTTTCTTTTCTTTTCTTTTTTTTTTTTTTTTTTTTTGGTTTTTTTTTTTTTTTGGTTTTTCGAGACAGGGTCTCTCTGTGTTAGCCTTGGCTGTCCTGGACTCACTTTGTAGACCAGGCTGGCCTCGAACTCACAGCGATCCGCCCACCTCTGCCTCCCGAGTGCTGGGATTAAAGGCATGCGCCACCACGCCCGGCTCTTATCTTCCTTTTTTTCTCCTCCTCCTCCTCCTCCTCCTCCTCCTCCTCCTCCTCCTCTTCTTCTTCGTGTGTGTGTGTGTGTGTGTGTGTGTGTGTGTGTGTGTGTGTGTGTGTGTGTTTGGGAGAAAAGGTCTATGTAACCCACACTAGCTTACAACTTGTGATCTTCTTCCTGCCACGTTTAGAGATGGGCATCACTGGCTTCCTGCTTAGATTCCTTTCTCTGCCTCAAGTAGGAAGCACCCGTTTGAGTAGATACCAGCAAGCAACGCCCAGGGGAAAGATCTAAGTTATAGATACAAGCAAGGAAATGGGAGTCCACGAAACAAGCCTTTCAGGAACGTAGGGCTGGTATGAAAAAGCCAGGAGCCCTGGGTGGTCTGGCCAGGAAAAGCTCGGGTCTAAGGAGAACAATAGGAAGGGCTGTGGCCAAAGAATGCAGAGGAGCTGATTGCCTCTGCCTCCCTCTCTTGAACCTCACTTTTATCACTGGCAACACATCGCCGTGAATGTTATGACTGAATAAAAAGATGTTACGGTAAGTACAAAGCAGTCAGACTCCCAGAGGCAGGCTCTTGGCAAACCGCATCTTTCCACCGCCTTCTCCTCTACCTGCCCACAGCAAGGATCCCCAAGCCCAGCATCCACTGCTGGGTGTTAGGAGCAGGTCATATTTCTGAGTGTGATGAGTTTTGTCAATCGCAAAAGTGGCAAAAGAATTGGCCATGCAGTTCAGATTCAGCTTTGGCCTGGGCAGGGAGGCGTGTGAATCCGATCCCCAGGACCCACGTGACAAAAGGAGTGAACGGACTCCTGAAAGTTGTCCTCTGACCACGCGTGGACCATGGCACATGTGTTCTCTCTCACATACATACGTTAAACCCTATGGAGAGGCCTGCACTGCTCTTTGGGAGGAGATTTTAAGTTGCAAAGAGGCAGCTATAAGTTTATGTGGGCCCTGGCTCTTCGGAGACTTCAATGGCAATGTGCCAGGTTTCTTCAGGCCATAGGCAGAGGCCACGGTAGTACTCAGCCTTGTCAATGAGGTTCTCGGCCAGAGTTTGACCCAACTCCAGTGATGGGATGCTACCGTGGTTTGAATGAGAACGGGCCCCCCATAGGCTTAAGGTCTCCAGTTGGTGGAACTGTTAGGGAAGGATTAGGAGGCGTGGCCTTGTTGGAGGAGGCGTGCCACTGGGATCGGCTTTGAGGTTTCAGAGGACTAGCACCATTCCTAGTTAGCCTCTCCTTGTGGCTAAGGATGTGAACTCTCAGCTACTGCTCCAGCATCATCGCTGCCTGCCTGCTGCCAAGCTCCCTGCCATGATGGTCATGGACTCTAAACCTCTGGAACTGTAAGTCCCAAAAAAACTTCTGTAAGTTGCCTTCATCATATCTCTTCACAGCAATGGAAACATAACTAACACAGGAGCCAAGAAATGTGGTCTAGGTTGGGCAGGCCCTACTGGGAGACGCTCTGTGTGAAGGGCTGCTTCCTCTCTGGCAGGGTGCGGGTACTGCACTCCGTGTTACCAGTGTTTACTATGTCTCTTTTCAGGGACAAATGTTACCTGTTAGCTTCCTCTTGTAAAGAAAAACAAAAACCCCAACCAGCAATATAGATTAAATGCATAGTATGTACCCAGAATTCCTATGCACTGCACTAAGTCAATGAACATAAATCTTCTGGTGTTGGGGGTTGGTCTGGAGCTATGTATTCTAATGCTAATTACTGGCCCTCAAGATCTGGTTACACCACAGATGAGAATATTCTCACATACACCAAGTGATGCTGTGTAACTTTAACCCACACCCTTAGTTATCCCTGATTGGTTAATAAAGTTGCTGATAGCCTGGGCTGGGCAGAAGAGAGGTAGTTGGAGGCTTAGGTTCCCTGGCTTGGGGAGTCTGAGAAGATCACCCACAAGGCAGGAGGAAGAGGAGAGAGGAAGTAGAAGATGTAGCCGGAGGAGGAGAACAGGAAGTCACCATGGCGCAGTATGGACCATGAGCACATGGCCAGTGGACAGACTGATGGAACAGAAGCAGCCCAGACAGGAATGATTAAGGCAAGTAACATGGGACGTGTAGCTGAGAAACAGCACAATAGCTTAGAGAATTGCTGTCTGCCCAGCTCTAGTGCTTTAAAGCATATAAAAATTGATTATAGTCTCTCTGTGTCAATTATTTTGAGGGTTAACAGGGTTAATGAAAAACTTGGTTTTTTTTTTTACTTTCATACTACATTGGGTATCAATGCCTCTGCTTTGCTTATAAAGAAGCATGCCTCTAATCCCTGAGTTCAAAAAGCAGAAGCAGGTGGATCTCTGTAAATTCAAGACTAAACTGGTCTACATACCAAGTTCCAGGACAGCCTGAATTGTATAGTGAAATCCTGTCTTAGTTTCTTTTCTATTGCTGTGAAGAGACACCATGGCCAAGGTAGCTTATAAAAAGAAAACATTTAATAGGGGGCTTGTTTCCAGTTTCCAAGGGTGAGTCCATGGCCATGAAGGCAGGAGGCAGCAGGCAGGCATGGTGCTGCAGCAGTAGCTGAGAGCTTACATCTGGGGGCTGGAGAGATGACTCAGCAGTTAAGAGCATCAACTGTTCTTCCATAGGACCTGGGTTCTATTCCCAGCACCCACACGGCAGCTCACAACTGTCTGTAACCCCAAGATCTGACACCCTCACACAGACACACATGCAGGCAAACACCAGTGCACATAAAATAAAAATAAATAAATTCTAAGCTGGGCATGGTGGCGCACACCTTTAATCCCGGCACTCGGGAGGCAGAGGCAGGCAGATTGCTGTGAGTCTAAGAGAGCCAAGGCTACACAGAGAAACCCTATCTTGAAAAACCAAATAAATAAATAAATTCTTTTAAAAAGGAACTGACAGCCAGGCGTGGTGGCGCACGCCTTTAATCCCAGCACTCGGGAGGCAGAGGCAGGCGGATCGCTGTGAGTTCAAGGCCAGCCTGGTCTACAAAGTGAGTCCAGGACAGGCAAGGCTTCACAGAGAAACCCTGTCTCGAAAAACCAAAATAAATAAATAAATAAATAAATAAATAAATAGATAGATAGATAGATAGTAAAAAGGAACTGACAGCCAGCAGTGGTGGCACATGCCAGCACTCGGGAGGCAGATCGATGTGAGTTCAAGGCCAGACTGGTCTACAAAATGAGTCTAGGACAGCCAAGGCTACACAGCCAAGGCTTACATCTGATCTGCAAGTTGGAGGCAGAGAGTGAGAGAGAAGGGGGGGCGGGAGGGAGAGGGAAAGGGAGAAGGAGAGGGAGAGAGAGAGGGAGAGGGAGAGATGCAGAGACAGACACATAGACAGTGTAGGCTTTTGAAATCTCAAAGTGGCATGAAGCACTGGTTAAGACAGCAACACACACACACACACACACACACACACACACACACACACACACACACACACCATCTGAGGCCGATAGAGACTACTCAGTGAGTGAGTCTGAGAAGAGAACAGGGGTTGTTTTGTTTTGTTTTGCTTTTTAAGCTAACACGTCTATCATTACTGAAGCTCGTTAGAATCCTCTGATATAAAACAGGAAGACTGCCATTTTGAAAGTAGGTTTTCTTTGTTTCTCAGACAGTTCTGTCTTCTTTGCCCAGGATAGCCTCAATGGTCTCAAAAGATCCTCTCCAGTCTCAGCTTTCCAAAGAGTTAGGGTTACATGTTTATGCCTGATTTCTCACCCAGCAAGTAGCTTAGAATTTAGAGAAGAAATTATTTGCAAAATATTGCATCTAGTCTACAAAAGATAGAGTCCATTATTATCCTCCAGTACTTGGCGGTTTGAAAGAGAATGCCCCATAGCTTCATCTGTTTGAATGCTTGCTCCCTAGTCGGTGGGTCTGTTTTGGGAGGATTAGGAGCTCTGGCCTTGATGGAAGAGGAGCGTCACTGTGGAGTAAGATCTGAGGTCTCAAAAGCCCGCACCAGCTCCCCTACACTCTGCCTCCAACTTGCAGCCTGGATGTAAGCTCTCAGTGTCATGCCTGCAGCTGCCATGCTTGCTACCCTGATGATCATGGGCTCACACTCTGGAACCGTAAGGAACACCCCGCCCCCCAATAAATGTTTTCTTTTTATCAGTGACCTTGGTTGTGGTGTCTCGTCACAGCATAGAAAAGTAGCTAAAACAAGCGTGCTTACTTACACACTTGTGAGCACGTACACTTGGATAGCAATTAATTACTACTTTTTTTTTTCTTTTTTGGTTTTTCAAGAAGGCCTTCTCTGTGTAGCCTTGGCTGTCCTGGACTCACTTTGTAGACCTGAGGTGCGGGAACACAGCTTAGTGGTAGAGCCCAGTAATAGAAAAAAAAAGGTAGCAAAACGTCACTTCTGAGCCAAGCACTCTTGGTCATCAGATGAGCACTCTCCACCAGGTCTCTCTAAGTAGAGAGGCTGGATACTGAATCCAACTCTAAACACCTGCCTCCAGAAGCTCTTCTGTGGTCTGCTGTGCTGCATACAGGAACCCTACAGGGCTGAGCATGGCACCTTTATTCCTAGTACTCAGGAAACAGAGACTGGAAGTTCTCTGTGAGTTCGAGGCCAGCCTGATCTACAGAGGTAGTTCCAGGATACCCAGGACAACATAAAAAGACCCCATCTCGAAAATAACTGTCCCCCCCCCAAAAAAAAGAATCATTAAAGGGTTAGAGGTTTTGCTCAGTGGGGCACATGTGCTCATTAGCATATGGGAGGCTCTGGGTTCTATTATCACTACCACCCAAAATAAAAACTGTTAAAAATGTTGCTTGACTATCTTCTCATAGAGCATAAGCCATCTGTGAGGAGACACCCCAATACATCACTCTTTTTTTTTTTATGTATACAGTGCTCTGCCTGAATGTACACTTGCAGGCCAGAAGAAGGCATCAGATCACATTATAGATGGTTGTGAGCCACCATGTGGTTGCTGGGAATTGAACTCAGGACCTCCGGAGGAGTAGTCAGTGCCCTTAACCTCTGAGCCATCTCTCCAGCCCCTACATCATTCTTTGAAGTTCTTTTTTAACTGGTTTAGGAGCCACTGAGAAGGCCAGCTAGTAGAACATGAGACTGCTGTGCAAGCCTCATGATCAGAGTTTGATCCCCTCCGTAAAGGTGAAAAGAAAAAGCAGAATGACTCTGCTGAGCTGTGTGACTCACATAATAATAATAATAATAATAATAATAATAATAATAATAATAACAACAACAACAACAACAACAACAACAATAATAACTTTACATATACAAAAAATAAAACTATCATGAAAAAAGATAGATGACACTCCTCAGACTTATTTTAACGTGGATAGCATGGAAGCAAACAGTTTTAAGAATCAGGCATAAGCGGATCGCTGTGAGTTCAAGGCCAGCCTGGTCTACAAAGTGAGTCTAGGACAGCCAAGGCTAACACAGAGAAACCCTGTCTCGGAAAAAAAAAAAAAAAAAGAATCAGGCATAAGCTATATGATTAGTTAAGTGTATACAATAAGCTAATTAGATTAAGTTAATAACCTGTGGGATATATATTTAAAGAATGTCCCAAGTGTTATAAACAGAAGTGATAGAACAAGAAAATTAATCTCAAATCTTATAATACTTATTTAATAACCTTAAATAATTTACTAGGCACTTTGCTTATAATTATACTTTAAATTTTTTATGTGTATGGGTGCTTTGCCGACATGCATGTCTATGTCCTATGCGTGTGCCTGAAGCCAGTGGAACTGGGGTTACAAATGGCCATGAGCTGCCATGTGAGTGCTCAGAATAAAACCTGGGACCTTTGTAAGAGCAGCCAGTGCTCTAAACTACAGAGCCATCTCTCTAGCTCATGACTGGTTTTTTTTTTTTTTTTAATATATATACAATTAGAATATCTCCTAACTCCCTACTTAAGTTGCTAATATATTCCACAACTAAGTATTATAATAGGACCAAACTCCTATTACCCTGAGATTGCCAGCTGCCGTCCTTACAGAGGTCACCCACTGAGGGCACATGTCACATCCTGGCCCCATGCAAACATCCCTGAAATGCAGAGGAAGCACTGATTCTTGGTGAGTCACAGCTACTGACCAGGCTGGTCTGTGTCCTCACCATAAAGGTAAGCAAAGCTGGCCTCGGACGCCTGCCCTCGGCTGAGTCCTCTTGTCTGATGCTCATCTGGTCTATGTAACCAGATGAGAACTGGGAAAGCTAACCGTTTGTAAAAAGAAGTGTGTCCCATTTGCACCCTGATTATTTCAACAGGTCCCATTTTTCTCCTTGCTTCTCCCTGTGTGTATTTAAGTGGAATAAATGAGGGTTGGGATGCCTGGTTTTGGTGTCTTTGTCTTTGCCCCGGGGACTTCTGGGAGAGCTTGCTTGGCAGTGTT
Organism: Acomys minous; assembly: GCF_964271855.1. Lineage (NCBI taxonomy): Eukaryota > Metazoa > Chordata > Mammalia > Rodentia > Muridae > Acomys > Acomys minous. The sequence goes on along the minus strand of NC_140484.1, from coordinate 35,584,164 downwards.
CTCATGTTCTCAGAGGCTGACTGTACCAAGCTACTCCCACACTTTTGGAGTAGGCAGGGCAGGGGCCCCAAGAAAGGGTGCAAGAAGGCAAATCAAAACTCTACCCTAATCTAAGATATGTAGGCCACGTTAAACAAAAATAAAAATAAAACCTTTTTTTTTTCAGATGTGGTCTCATCATGTGGCCCAGGCTGGCCTCAGACTCACAGCAATCCTCCTCCTGAGTAATGCGTTTGCAGGAGTGCATCGACTCATTGACTTCAGTAATGAGATTTTTATTCAGGTTCCAGAACGCATTCGACCTTTCCTGACTCCCAAGTTCCGGTGTAGCTGTTTGCTTGTAAAGCAGTTAAGACTTAATAAAGATGTCTGATGTGGGCTTCAGCACAAGGGTTAAGAAAGGTGCTCTGGAAGTCAACTATGAAATACCCACGAGTACCTCCTAGAAAGCTGAGAAAATAAGACAACGCAAGTGCAGGCCTCTACTCATCAAGGGAGAAAGAGTCCTTGATCTGTGTTCTTGTAGTTTGGAGGCAGGATTTCTCCATTTAGCCCTGGCTGTCCTGCCACTTTCTCTGTGGTCTAGGCTGGCCTACCGACCAGCATTCAATGTGGATTTTGTTTTTTGTTTTTGTTTTTCTGAGACAAGGTTTCTCTGTGTAGCCCTGGCTGTCCTGGAACTTGCTCTATAGACCAAGCTGACCTCAGACTCAGAGATCCTCCTCTTCTGCCTGCTGAGTCCTGGGATTAAGGGTGGACAATGCCACCACGCAGCTGAGCTTTAAACAGATGAGCCAGGGGTGTCTGACTTCTAAGAGATCCCCCAAGTGCCTTGAGATTACATTCTAAACACCAAAACCACATCAGAAACAATTCTAACTATGATCCCAACAGTCTTTTTTTTCCCCCATATCTTTTCTCTTCTCAATCTCATTTGGCATCTGCTGGAACCATAACCCAGTTAAAACCCTCCTTCAGCATCCCTTGCTCAGCATTCTGGGAAGGCATCTCTTTTCCCTGCCACAAGCCATTATCAGAAGAGGAAAAGTTAACACAAGAGGGAGCCTCTTTCTTTTCTGTTTGCTTGTTCGTTTGTTTGTTGTTGTTGTTTCCTTTTTTCCCTTTTTTTCTTTGTTTCCTTTTTTCTTTTTTGAGACAGGATTTCCTTGTGTAGCCTTGGCTGTCCTGGACTCACTTTGTAGACCAGGCTAGCCTCGAATTCACATCAATACTCCTGCTTCTGCCTCCCGAGTGCTGGGATTAAAGGCACCACCATGCCTGGTCTTTTGTTGTTGTTTTCTGTGATTTGGCTTTTTGTCATGATTTTTGGAAAGAGAGTTTCACCTTGTAGCTCTGGTTAGCCTGGAACTCACTACTGGGCCCTCAACCTGTCATTAGAGAGTGTGCAGTTCACACACTACTAGACACCAGTTCTCCACCCAGGAAAGGAGCTGCCAGAGGAAGCAGATGGAATTACGAACCAAGAACATGAAGAAAAGTCCAACCCCATTTGGGCCAGACACAGATGGGCCTCATCAGGGCTAAATTCTAACTAAGAATAAATACATCCTGTAGAGACATTTTAATTCAAAATATGGCTGCTCTGGCAAGAGATGACATCCAAAGACCTTCTAGGTCTGTGTGATCCAGCTGGAATACAAACACGCTTTAATCCCAGGAGACAGAGGCAAGCAGATCTGAGTTCAAGACCAGCCTGGTAGAGACCAAGTCTCAGGTAAAGAAAAGCTTAAGTCCAGGTGTGGTGGCACATGCCTTTAATGTCAAACAGAGCAATTCAGAGGCTGAGAGAAAAGTCAGATTAAATAAGTTAGCTGGGAGAGGAGTTTGAGCCAGAATAGCTGAGTTGAACCAGGCAGCCAGAGCTCAGAAAGAGATGGAAAGTGTGAGCTTATTAATCAGTAAGTCTTGGGGGCTGAAAACATTCTAGGCCTAGATAAGATTGTATGGAGGCTAGAAGCTTCCATGAGTAGGCCTAGGTTAGCAGACAAAGGCAGTAATCCACCGAGACAATTAAAACAGGTGAATAAAAGTTACTTTTACAACACCCAAGTATCTGTCACAATAAGACCTAATACCTTGTAAATCTTAAATAATTCATCCTTAAAGGTGAGTCAGCAAACAGGTACTTCTCACTCTGAGTCCTTACTAAAATTGAGAACAAAGTCTATCTTCAGAAGCCAGTGTGCTCTTTTTTTTTTTTAATCTACTCCCAAGTGCCTCCCACTATTACTTAATTTTGCCCTATCCATGAGGATGAACTAAATGTTACCTCCTAAAACAATCTCCAACTTTAGACACCAGGCCTACCAAAAGCTACTCGCACCAGCTATGCATTTATCTTGAACCATAAGAGATCTACACACAGCCCAGCATGGTGGTGCACGCCTTTAATCCCATCACTTGGGAGGCAAAGGCAGGCAGATCTCTGAGTTCGAGGCCAGCCTGGTCTACAAAGTGAGTCCAGGACAGCCAAGGCTAACACAGAGAGACCCTGTCTCAAAAAACCAAAAAAAAAAAAAAGAGAGAGAGAGAGAGAGAGGGAGGGAGGGAGGGAGGGAGGGAGGGAGGAGAGAAGAGATCTACACATGTGCCTCAGCCAAGAAAACACATCACCCAACCTAGGAAAGATGCAACAGGTGCTCTCCACAGCTAAGCCATTGGTCTTCCTCTTTTGCTTTTTATGCAAGAATAGAGATTGAACCTAGGGCCCCTACCCTTAACCCAGATAGGATACTTCAGCACTTTACTCCGTAAACAAGATATTACCACAGGCCAGTGGTGATGCACACCTTTAATCCCAGCACTTGGGAGGCAGAGGCAGGAAGATCTCCGAGTGCCAGCTTGGTCTACAAAGTGAGCTTCAGGACAGCCAGAGCTAAACCAGAGAAACCTAGTCTCAAAAACAAGCAGACAACAACAAAAACAAAAAACCCCAAAACAGACAGACAAGGCATTACCATCAAATTTCTTTAGAAAACATATATAAACATACTGGCAACGTTGAAAATAGCTATCTTTATCTTTATCTATGATGTGAAATAATATATCAAGTTTTTGGTGTGAGCCAGTGACTAAGTTAGTCATAGACAAGCAAGCAGGTACCTGGGAGAGCAGGCTGTATGTGGACACCAGTCTGTGATCCGCTGAGTCCTTGGACCTGGTGCTGTAGCCTGGGTACCAGTCCCACTCACAGGGAGAAGAGAGTAAGGCAGTGCTCCGCGCCCTGGAGAAGATGGATTAATTAGGTCTTAGTGCACACCCTCAGCTTGATGAGCTCCTAGGGAATTAATTCAATGAAATCCAACCACCGTAGTTCACCCCAAAGGATGGCTTGTAAGTACACACAGACTTATACAATAGGCACTGTAATCCATAGCATACCTATTATCCCCCAGAAGAAACCCAGCATCGAGGAGCAATCATTTCCTGGCCCTACAATTCTCTTCCTGACCTCTGACCCCAGGCAATCACCAATCTCACTTGCGTTTCTAGAGATTTACTTAATTTTTTCTGTATATCTATCTATCTATCTATCTATCTATCTATCTATCTATGAGTTTCTTGCTTGCATATATGTTGGGACACTGTGTGTATGCAGTACCTGCAGGGGCCAGAAGAGGGTGTTGGAACCCCTAGAACTAGAATTACCTGCATTTGTTGTCACCATAGTGGTGCTGGGACTTAGACCCAGGTCCTCCATAAGAGCAGCATGTGCGGAGTCGGGCGTGGTGGCACACGCCTTTAATCCCAGCACTCGGGAGGCAGAGGCAGGTGGATCGCTGTGAGTTCAAGGCCAGCCTGGTCTACAAAGTGAGTCCAGGACAGGCAAGCCTACAAAGAGAAACCCTGTCTCGAAGAAAAAAAAAAAAAAAAAAAGAGCAGCATGTGCTTTCAACTACTGAGCCATCTCTCTAGCCTCCCAGGGTTACCTTTGTTCTGTATTTCACGTAAATGTCCATTACAATAGTGACCTATGGCAGATACCTTTTCACTTAGCATCCCATATTTGAGGTTCATCCTTGGCATACATCAGAAATCCATTTCTTTTTAAAAATGTCCATCTGTCTGTCTGTTTGTCTGTCTGTCTGTTTATGTGGCTGGAGAATTGTCTCCGTGGTTAGAAACACTTGGCTGCTCTTGCAGAGGACCCAGGTTTGGTTTCCAATACTCAAGTGGCAGCTTACAACCCAATGTAAACTCCATTTCCAGAGGCTGCAGCACCTTTTAAACTATTTCCAGGCAGGCATGGTGGCACACACGCCTGTAATCCCAGCACTCCAGGAGACAGAGGCAGACAGATTGCTGGTCTATAAAGCGAGTCCAGGAGAGCCGGGAATAGACAGAGAAACCCTGTCTCGAAAATTAATTAACTAATTAAATAATGTGCATGTGTGTGTGTGTTTGCATGAAAATCCCTGGTGTTGGACCCCCTGGAACGAGAGTTACGGGAAGTTTCAAGTGTCCCAATATTGGTGGTGGATACTGAGCTCTGGTCCTGCAAGTGCAGTAGGCACACAACCACTAAGCTGTCTCTCCAGCCTTGGATACATTATTACTTCTAACAGCCAAATAACAGTCCACCGTATAGACATTCCACAATCTATCAATCTATTTGTCAACTGACAGACACTGGGCTAGGCCTAACCCACCTGACGTAATCAATTCTCAGGTACAAGAGTTTCAGAGAATTTACCTTCTGTGTGTGGGGAGGGGAAGAAATAAACTTAGCAAATGAGAAGGACACTGAGAAAGAGAAAACGTTTTTCCCCTTTAACACAGGGTCTCAATATGTAGACGAGCCTGGCCTTAAACTCATAATTCTCCTATCCTCCCATCAAGTGCTGGGATTACAGATGTATCCATCAGCCATAGTAAGAAAGCTTTACATAAGATGTACATAAGATGTACATAAGATTTAAGATTTTAAAGCATACACAAAGCAAACACTTGAAACTACAAAGGGATTTCCTTTGTATGGCTTCAGTAAAACTGGCTTATACCTTTGAATCTATATTACTGACCACTGTCATCATCTCAAGGGACAGGTTCTTTGTATGTATCTCTCAATGCAAGAACATTTAACCCTACATATCCCTGCCACCACCACAAGGGGGCAAGCTCATATCTGGGCTGTTCTGGATGCCAGCAATGCTGGGCTTTCTGCAGTGGGAGGAGGAATGTGCCCTCTTGGCGCTGCTAGACCCACTCTTCTGTTTGGGGCACAAAAAAGATACTGGCTCTCTGCATTAAACCCTCTCCTTCCTGCACCGCCAAACCAGAAGTAAGGGATGGTGTCGATTTTATTTGTTCAGGCAAGAGGCCCATTTCCCCTCTCCAAGGAGCAGCAGGAAATGTAGGCCTGGGCTAACCCAAGGTCATCTGGACTTCCTACAAAGCAAGCAGCAGATCGAGCCCAGCCCATTCGTAGTTTCTATTATTACTTCCAAAGATAAATAAACAGCGAGCAAATCAAGATGTGCTTGGTTACGCCTTTGGCCTGAATGTGGGAATTTTTTTCCTACAGGTATCGGTTCTGAACAGTTTCCTTTACTGAAAAAACTTGTTTTTACCATAGTTCTTTGGTGTGTCTAAATCATCTTTAATTTAACTTTCCTACATTTTTTTTTAAATTTGGAAACAATCTCATGTAGCTCAAGCTGGCCTCAAATTTACTCTGTAGCATTTAGAATAAATGATCTTCCTGCCTCCGCTTTCAGGTGCCGAGATTACAAGCACACAGCAGCACACCCAGTTCCTGGGGAAACGTTCATGAGAAATTTTCCCTCACAGAAGTGCAGCCAATAATCTACCTTCCTACCACTGAGCTCTTGAACAGCTTCTGGGAGTGGAGGAATTGGGGTGGGGTGGGGGGAGCCATCAGGATAACCCACAAGTCCAAGGTCTCAAGACAGACAGAAAGCAAGTGCAATGGAAGGTGTGCGTCTCTGGATGCTGCTTCCTGTGCAGCCCATGGACCAAACCCTCAGCATCATCTTGCCACTCAGCATCTGTGAGTGTGTTGGAAGCGCAGAATACCCAGATGAAGAAGGAAAACAACCAAGAGTGGAAGCCCGGACTGTGTCTTAAAGCATGGGAGCAGGGGGGAGGGGGCTGGGACACGGGACAGGACGGACACAAGGCATGAAGGTCTATGAGCCTCCACAACAAAGATCTACAACCAGACCCTATATTTTAGCAGAGTGATTGATGCATATGCTAATGCTTAAGAAATAAGACAGTAAAAAAAGAAAAAGAAAGAAAGAAGACATAATGGGGCTAAAGAGATACTGGGTGAAAAAAAAAAGAGAGAGAGAGAGAGATACTGGGTGGTTAAGAGCACTGCTTGGTCTTTCAGAGGACTTGGTTTCATTCCCAGCACCCACATGACAACTAATAATTGACAACTGTGGCCATTGTGGGGACTGTACGCACATGGTGCGCAGACAGACCTGCAGGCAAAACACCAATACACAGAAAACATAAAATTAATTAATTAATTTTAAAAAGAAATAAGATACTGAAGTCTATGGAAAATGGAAAACTAATTAATGAAATTAACATATTAGGGGCTGGAGAGATGGCTCAGTGGTTAAGTGCAGAGACCCAGGTTCAATTACCAGCACCAAGATGGTGGTTCACAACTATGCATAATTCATCCCAGTAGCAGGGCTCCGATGCCCTCTTCCTGCTCCCAAAGGCACCAGGCACTCTCAAATGAGGCCGTTTCACACTCTAGCAAGGGGAGACGAAATGAGAACTCAGAAATAGAAGACACACATTCCACATGTCACACCTCCCGACTCCCTGACTCCATGCTCACAACGAGCATCCCTAATCCAGTTGTCCCAGGGTGCTGGCCAGTCAGACTTCCCAGCTGACCCCATCGCCTGGCACCTGTATGCTACAGGAACCTTAGGGCCTCCCCCAAAAGAAGATCCTGCCAGCTCTACAGTTCTGTTGCTCTTAGACCAAGGTCTAAGCTTCTTTCCATGCAGCCACACTCTGAGCCTCTCTCAAGTATCGGTTTAAGGCCAGGCATGGTGGCGCATGCCTTTAATCCCAGCACTCCAGAGTTCGAGGCCAGCCTGGTCTACAAAGCGAGTCTAGGACAAGCCAGGACTACAAGAGAAACTCTGTCTCAAAAAACAAAACAGCAACAATAAAAATCATTTTGGGAGCTGGAAAGATGACAACTCAGTAATTAAGAGCAAGTACTGCTCTTTCACAAGACCCAAGTTCAGAAGACCCAAGTTCCGTTCCCAGCATGCATGTCAGGTGGGTCACAAATGCTTGTTCCGGGTGGATATGATGCCTCTGGCCTCCAAGGGCACCTGGAACCACATGCACATACCACACACACTCCATGGTTAAGAAGGGAAGGAGAAAGTGAAGTTACTATATTTTAGTTCTTTTAACTAAAATAGCAACAACAACAACTTCAGTGCTGGAGAGATGGCTCAGTGTTTAAGAGCACTGACTGCTCTTCCACAGGATCCAAGTTCGATTCCCAGCACCCACACGCTGTCCACAACTCTGTGACTCCAGCTCCTGAGAATGCAACATCCTCTTCTGGCCTCTGTGGGCTCCAGGCACGCATATGATATACAGCCATACACACAGGCAAAACACTCAAACCCATAAAAAAATAACTCGAGGCTAGCCTGCAGTACATAGTCCGTTCTTGGACAGCCATGCTACATAGAGGGAACCTGTCTCAAAAAACAAAAAGCAAGCAACAAAAATGAGTTTGTTTATTACAGCATGATCTCTCCACATTTTACTCTCAGGAGAAGAGTAAAGGACATAATAATAAATAGTAATGTCTCCAAATTCTATCTCAGGCCTGACTTACAGAAGAAAAAAAAATCTGTCTAATAAAAAAACTCCATTTACAGACAGGGGGTGGAAATCTATCTAAATCAAATGTCTACAGAGCAGCGACATTGGCATTTGTAGCTGAGTCACAGTGCTGTGGAGGGGCTGTCCTGTGCATGGTAGGAGGTGGTAATGCCACTGGCCTTTCTCCACTCGGTGCCAGCACCAACAAAAATGCCACAAGACATTACAAAATGTCCCCTGGAAGTGGACGGCAAAATTCTTTTCCTCTTCCTACGCTGAATATCACTGACTTTCATGATCAGAGATTCTCTTAAGGAAATGGAACTATAAATAATCCACTCATTCTTATAAATTTTCTACGTCTTCCACAATGAATGTATAATGAAGCCAGCAATTCTCATTTTTAAAATAAATCCCACTTATTAAAGATACCTCATGGTGATTGGTGGCTGCTTATAGTGTAAGTCATTCAGGCCCTAAAAATACCATGGGCTCGCCAGGCACTTTTAAACAACATTGTGTGAAGAAACAAAAGAAGGGCCTTAGAAATGTTTGCACTGAGACCAGTGACCCTGCAGGAAAGAACTAAACTTTCCCCAGCATGGTAAATCGGTAGGCTTCACATAGAATTGTGACAGGAAATCTGTTTCAGGCCAAACCACCCCTGCAGTAGTCAGTCAGTGTCTGTCTCTCTGTCTCTGTCTCTGTCTCTGTCTCTGTCTCTGTCTCTCTCTCTTTCACACACACACATTGAACATTAAAAACCTAAATAGTACAAGTGGGTTTTAGCACACCTATTTCATCTTCTCAGGTGTTCAGGGCTCTGCTTCCCATATTTTAAAATCTGTTTGACAGCACTATATAAACGAAGAAAAGAAAGAAAGAGAGAGAGAGAGAAAGAAAGAATGAACGAACCTTCTCAATGACTAACTCAACTCTATCATCCCCATGAAAGAAAAGCCCTTTTCTCTCTCTGGTCCCCCAAACAGCCAAAACTTGTTCCCTCATTAGGAGAGAAGCTCTCAGGGGTGGGGAGTGGGGGGGCCTCTCTGCTTACCCAGGGTGCTGCCAAAGGTTTACGTGCCTCCGGCTCTCAGGCAGAAGTTCTCTTTTGTTAAGTGGGGTGATGCCCACCGCCGCCTCCAGAATAGCCATGTATTTCTTGTACCTCATCTTGCCTCTCTCAGGACACAGCAGCGTAAATTTTGGTCACCGGTCAACTAGAACAACTCAACAGTTGCTCCCTAGTGATGCGACAGCTCCTTTCTTTCCCGTGCTCTGTCCCCTGTGCTGGGCGTATCCAATCAACAAGGGGACGGGAGGGGGTGAAGCCAAGCCAGGGAGGATGAAAAGGTCTTTCAGACCTCACAATGTCAGTATTAGGTAAAGCTAAAGAACTCTGCATAAAGCACTACCAGAAATGATCCACAGGGATGAGGATGGCTTTAAATGCAGCATCTAATGTACGCTCCCCGATTAATCCGCACATAAGTCTTTGAGGCCACTAATCCATCACGCACTAATGGCAGAGGAGGTGATTGATTTCAGGGCCCGGGAGTAATTGGTCAAAAGCCTACTTGCCTTTGGATGCAATAAAATCAGAAACAGATTTGCCCTTTCTGCAAATCTCTCCTGGAAAGCTGGGCTTTGACAAACAAGGAAGGAATTCCAGCTGCCATTTTGTAGCGATACTCCTTTGCTATGAACTGTTTGCTTGGGGCCAACAGCAGAGCCTATTTAATTACAAACAATTCTGCATGGGGTTTTGTTTTGTTTTTTTGTGGGTTTGGGGTTTTGTTTGTCTGTTTTCCAGACAGGGTTTCTCTGTGTAGCCCTGGCTGCCCTGGACATTCACTCTGTAGAACAGGATGGCCTCAAACTCATATAGATCTGCCTGGCACTGACTCCCAAGTGCTGGGATTAAAGGCATGCACCACCACTACCCAGCTCAATTCTACCCTTTCTAGTTTTGTTTTTGTTTTTGTTTGGTTTGGTTTTGAGACAAGGTCTCTCTGTGTAGCCCTGGCTGTCCTGGACTTGCTTCGTAGACCAGGCTGGCCTTGAACTCTCATCAATATATCTGCCTCGGCCTCCCAAGTGCTGGGATTAAAAGCATGCGCCATCATGCCGGGCCTTAATTCTACTTTAAAAAAAAAAAAGATTTCTTTATTTATTATGTATACAATATCCTGCCTGTAAGCCAGAAGAGGACACCAGATCTCATTATAGATGGTTGTGAGCCACCATATGTTTGCTGGGAATTGAACTCATGACCTTTGGAAGAGCAGTCAGTGCTCTTAACCTCTGAGCCATCTCTCCAGCCCTAATTCTACTTTTATTAATTAAATATTCTTATGTTTTTCCTTTAAAAAACCAAAACAAACTAATGTATATTAATTGTATAAAATAAGGTTTTCAGGAGGGCAGTGGAGGTGCACTCCTTTAATCCTAGCACTCTGGAGGCAGATCACTGTGAGTGTGAGGCCAGCCTGGTCTACAAAGTGAGTCCAAGACAGCCAAGGATACACAGAGAAACACTGTCTCAAAAAACTAAAAAGAGCTGGGCATGGTGGCTCACTTAGAATTCACCTCCCTCCTCTTTCTTCTGAGACTCCACCCTCTGCTCATGTGATTAAAGTGGACCCATCCGACCTGATGCTCTCTCTGTGCTCACGGTACACATGATCCAGACTATATCATCAATCTTTCCTGAGAGGAATATGACTTTAAAAGAGGAATGCCAGGACTGAGAAGATGGCTCAACAGCTAAGGGCACTTGTTGCTCTTGCAGAGGACTGGGGTTTGGGTCTCAGTACCCACATGGTGACTTACAACCATTCATAACTCCAGTTTCAGGGGACCTGATGTCTTCTTGTAACCTCCATGAGCACCAGACACGCATGTGGTCCACATATATACATGTAAGCAAAACACTCTTATAGGTAAAAGAAAATAAATACACCTTTAAAGAAAAGAAAAGAAAAGAAAAAGAGGCATGCCTTCTTTTTGCATTGGAGTCAGTAACCAAGACTGACAAGTAGACAAGACTGTTAGCAGTCACATGTCCCACCTCATAAAGACAGCTCTTCACAAGATGGTGAGAAAAACAGTACCAAAAAGAATGTTATCCTTTGGGCTTCTAGATCCAGCTATGTCTAAGGCAGCTGCCATCCCAGGAGATCCCTCTTAGAATCATCTGTTAAACAGCCAGCAAGTTGACTTTCATTTTAGTCCTGTCCTGTCACTCTGAAAGAGCCAAATCACACACTCCTCCCTCACTAGCTTCTTCAAGTTGTGCGTTTGGGGGGGGGGGGGGTTCCCACTTACTATGCTACAGCAACATACAGGAACCATGCTGTTCTTGTCAAAGCAAACCCACACATAAAGAGAAAATAAAACCAGAGGAGGAATCATCAAGTAAAATTGTGATCAGCACAATCCAGGAGTCCCTGCCCCGCCCCCATCTCCACTCTTGAATCCTACTTTTATAAATGTTCTCTGCTCAACAGGCTTTCCTCAAATTAGTCTCTGTCTCTCTCTTCTCTCTCTCCCTCTCTCTCTCTCTCTCTCTCTCTCTCTCTCTCTCTTGTCTCTGTCTGTCTGTCTCTATCTCCCCCGCCCCCTCTCTGTGTTTCTGTCTCTCCTCTCTCCCAAATGACTTAAATTCCCAATCTCTCAAATTCCTTGGGATTCAGTAAGTAAACATTAAACCGTATATATTTCTTCTTTTTCCTGATACCATGGTCAAACACCTGACAAGAGCCCACTTGAGGAAGGGAGGGTTAACTCTGGTCATGGTTCAGAGGCTGGAGGCCATCATGGCCTGGGAGCCTTGGTGGCGGCTTACAGGGGACAGACAGGGAAAGCCATTACGCAGCTGTCTCTCCCCTTTTCCGTGTTTTGCTTCAGTCCAGGGCCCTAGTCCGTGCTGCTGCTGCTGCCCACATTCGGGGTGAGTCTTGACCACTTTCTTAAACCTCTCTGGAGACACCATCACAGACACACCCCCAAAAGTCTGCCTTCTTAATACTTTCAAGTGGACAACTGAAATTTACCGTTTCCACACGTATTTCCTTAAAAGTGTGAATGTTTCCAGATTATTAAATGAAAAGCCAGTACCAGATGCAGGATGCCTTCTTATGAATAATTGATCAGTGAGGCCCCCACATGTCCCTCAAACCCTTTTCTGCTGGTTGCCTACCAACAGATGGAAAGACCCTATTGCTGAAGCCACAATGCACTGTTGCAGAACACAGAGAAGCCAGGCTGTAACTGACTTTGATGGTTAGCATTCATAGTGCTGAACGTGATGTGCAGGCTGCTGGGGAGGCAGGGTAACAGTAGAATTACCCAGCTGTGGACCCTATAAAACTGACCTCTCAGGCAAAATGTGCCTGCTGGTGCAATAGTCACATGAAGGCTGGGGAGTGGCATGGGGGGACTAACTGCATCCTGGTTGATTTGAGGCCTGCTCCACAGGAGGAAAGTCATGCCCGGTACTGTAAACCTGGTCGGAAGCTCCTGCCTCAAGAAGTTATAGGCTTTAGAGTTCAAGCGCATATGTTTATTCCCATAAACTAGTGCTGGTCCCAAATCTGGTCAGAGAAGCTTTTCATATTAGGTAGACGTCAGTGCAAACCGTTATACTTGGTCAAAGTGTTGCGAATAAGGGACTGCTAAGTATTCAGCCTTTAATTGGACAATTATTCCCACCACCACCCCACTCCACCCCACCAAGGTTCAGGGAACACTGAAGAATACGGTATGGGAAGAATACCAGAGCATGGGGAATCATGCTGTCCTCTAGGCATGACTCACGACAGTTATGACTTCCTACACAAGATAAACTAATAATATCAGTCAGCATGCCAGGAGGTGGTACTATTTTGACCCCATAGGTTACAGAGGAAAAAAAGTAAAGGTAGGAAGAGCTTTTGGGGGGTGGGGGGGCTCTGAAGTGGGTAGAACTGGGACAGTTAGGGGTGGATAGGATCAAGGTACAATGTATATATACCAAAAATCATCACAGAATAAAAGATAGTCAAAATATGAATGCTTATGATTTTACACTCATAATATTTGTCCTGAGAAAGATAGATATCCTCACCAGACACACACACACACACACACACACACACACACACACACACACACACATACACACACACACAAAGACAGGGTCTCACTATGTAGCTTTGGCTGTCCAGTATCTATGTGTATCAGGCTCGCCTCAAACTCACTGAGGTCTGCATGCCTTTGCCTCCAGAATGCTGGGATTAGAGGTGTGGCCCACCATGTCTGGCCCATTTTCACATTTTTTCAGATGAGAAAATTGAGGATATAAAAGAGTTGGGTTCTAATAACAACTACAAAAGACCAAGAGCTCAGGCTGGAGAGATGGCTCAGAGGTTAAGAGCACTGGCTGCTCTTCCAGAGATCATAAGTTCAATTCCCAGCAACCACACGGTGGCTCACAATGAGATCTGGTGCCCCCTTCTGGCCTGTAGGCATACATGCAGGCAGAATACTGTACACATAATAAATAAATCTTAGAAAAAAAAAAAGACCAAAAGCTGATTTCACTCTATCTGATTAACATCATGTGACCACAGTACAGTGCAGAAAAACAAGGGACAAGTCATTTGGTATTGAAATAGTTCATTTCCATAGTGTCCTTGAATGTCACTCCCACTGGTTGTCTTGCAAACAATTAGCAGCAGTTAATCACAAAAATTCTTTTATAGGGTGAACTTGAACTTGGTTGGCTACAGCTGCTGCCCCTGAGAAAAAGTTCCATTCAGGCTTCATTTAACCACAAAGGAAAATGTAATTACACTTTTGCAACAGACTTTGTTCTAACAAATTGTGTTTCTAATGAGTGTGATAAAAATTACTATGTAACCCTCCCAAATAAGAGGCTTGAGCTGGCCACAGCAAAAAAAAAAAAAAAAAAAAAAAAAAAAAAAAATCAAGTTAGACTTGTTTCCCACAGACGCTGTTTTACTACAGTGAAAGTACAAAATGGCTACAAATGGCACGTTGTCAAGTGTCATTTGCTACTGGAATTCTTGTATCCCAACATTGAACACAGAGCTCTTACAAAATGATTCTTATCTATACAAAATTAAAATTAGGTCTTTCATTAGGAAAATAATTATACATTAGGAAATATGACAATGAATTAACTTTCCTCTTACAAATGAGATTGTTCAACTTTCTAATATATTTATTATTTCTTTTTTGTTGCTTTTTTTGGGTGGTTTTGGGTTTTTTGTTTTTGTTTTTGTTTTTGTTTTGTTGTTGTTGTTTTGAGACAGGGTTTTTCTGTGTAACAGCCCTGGCTGTCCTGGACTTGCTTTGTAGGCCAGGCTGGCCTTGAACTCACAGAGATCCACCTGCCTCTGCCTCCCTAGTTCTGAGATTTTTTTTTTTTCCGAGACAGGGTTTCTCCGTGTAACAGCCCTGGCTGTCCTGGACTTGCTTTCATAAGATGGAGTTTGGGAGTAGGCAAGTATGTTTTGAGTGGCTACCTTTATTTAGCTGTGTGATGTTTTTATTTGTGAATTCATTACATTAGTGTGTTTTTGGTTTTACGGTGTAGTTTGTCTGTATGTTCCTTTGTTTGTTGACATAGGGTCATCTATGTAGCCCAGGCTGACCAAGAATTCACTATGTAACCCAGGCTAACTTCCAACTCCAGATGATCCTCCTGCCTTAGCTTAACAAGTGCTGGGATCACAGTTATTAGTTAGTCAATAGCTATTTTTTAATATGTCATTTTATTTATTTTTATTTTTATTATGTGTCTTTTTAATGTATACATTTCTATTATTATATATAACAATAAATAATAAAATAAACCACGCACAGCAGGAAGAACCATGAGACAATCAGGAATTAGATAAATGTTACATTCATAGTAATTTGGCTATTTGTATTTGGCAAACTTGAAGTAAACATCTTTCCTATCTTGGGTCTAAATTTCTTAATGAAGATCAGTATTAGTCAGTAGCTATTTAAAATTTAAAATATATCTGATCCCAAATAAGCTTTGGGATCAAGATGTTCACGTTCTCTTTCCAGAAGATTAGACCTGAATATAGAAGCTGGAGAGAGCAACCCTGATGCTCTTTTTTTTTTTTTCTTTTTCTTTTTAATTTTTAATTTTATTTTATTTCCTGTGCATTGGTGTGAGGGTATCAGAATCCCTGGAATTGGAATTACAGACAGTTGTGAGCTGCCACGTAGATGCTGGGAATTGAACCCGGGTCCTTTGGAAGAGCAGACAGCACTCTTAACCACTGAGTCATCTCTCCAGCCCTCCCTGCTGCTCTTCTACAGCACATGGATTTGGTCCTCAGCACCCACATCTACCTATAACACCAGCGCCCTCCTCTGGCCGCCAAGGACATCTGCAAACACATGGCATGTACACAGACACAAATATACAAATCAAATCAATCAATCAATTCACCTGGCACTGGTGTCACACACCTTTAATCCCAGCACTTGGAAGGCAGAAGCTGGTGGATCTTTGTGAGTTTGAGGCCAGCCTGGTCTACAGAGAAACTTCCACAACAGCCAGGACTACACAGAGGAACCCTGTCACAGACAGAATACGTAGATAAACAAACAAACTGAATATTTAAAAAAATCCACACAGCAGCGAGCAGCCACACTGGAGCACACCTGTCTAACAGCCAGGAGGCAGAGACACCGAAAGTTCAAGGCCTGCTCAGTCCATCCCGGTGAGTGTCCAACCAGGCTGGGCCTGCACATCATGACCTCGTCTCAAGGTGTGTGTGTGGGGGGGGGGGGGGGTTGGTGGGAGGAATCCCAGATCAGCCTGGCACTCCTTTGAACTACTTCTATTTTTTTTTCCCTGGAGGAAAAGAGCAGACATACTTGTCCAGTGTGTACCTTAAACACTTCTATGTTTTCAAAGCATATCTGGAAATACTCCCCAAAACAGCCATTTTTTTTTTTCCTACCCATAGTCTGCCTTCAAAGAGCTGAGAAAACCTCAACTCCAAGTAGAAAAGTCAGAGAGTTAAAAAGAAATGTGGTGGGGGTTGAAGCATACGAGTAGTACGCTATAGCTTGCCCTCTGAACTCATAGGCTCAAAACTCACCCGCTTTCTCCAGAGGCAGCCTTAGGACACAGTCATTCCGGAGGTTTGCACAGGGGCTTTGCCCTCTCCCACCCACTTCTCTCCTCTGTCCATCTTTGCTCACACAAAGTTCTGATGTAAGAGAATTTTCCTTGCTTTTCGATCACTTCTCCCTGACCGGGCTGCCTTGCCCGGCCACAGGGGAAGAGGATGTGCTCAGTTCTGATTCAACTTGATGTGCTCAGGTGGGTTGGGAGGGCTCTCCTTTTCTGGGGAGGTGGGGGGGGAGGGATAGAGGGAAGAGGGAGGGAGGGTGGGACTGGGAGGAGAGGGGGGAGGGGCCTACAATCGGGATGTAAAGTGAATAAATGAATGAATGAATAAACAAATAACATTAAATTTGTTTGTTTCAAAAAGACATTTTCCTCGTGGTGTGGTATCTTGTTTGTGGGTGTGGTGGTGCACGCCGTTAGTCCCTGCACTAAGGGAAGCAGATGCCGGCAGATCTCTGAGTTTGTGGTCAGCCTGGTCTACAAATTGAGAGCCAAGACAGCCAAAGCTACACACAGAGACCCTGTCTCGAAACCACCACCACCTCTACCGCTGCCAGAAAAAAAAAAGAAATTTTCCTCTAAGCTTGGTGTGGAGACACCCACCATAGACCCAGCGGCTCCTTGTGGTCCCAGCCACTCAGGAGGCTGAGGCAGAAGGATCACTGGAGCCCAGGAGTTGGAGACCAGCCTGGGCCAGTGAACTGAAACTCTCCATGCTAAGGATCCTGCAATAGGGACTGGCTGAGATAGAATTGTTGCAAGTTAACAGCCAGAATTCTAATAGACATTTACTTCCAACCCCTATGTCTGACCTATTGTCTTTGTAATGACTAGAAGAAACTTTTGGAACTATTTGTTGTTGGTGGTGGTGGTGGTGGTTGTTGGTTGTTTTTTCGAGACAGGGTTTCTCTGTGTAGCCTTGACTGTCCTGGACTCCCTTTGTAGACCAGGCTGGCCTTGAACTCACAGCGACCCACCTGCCTCTGCCTCCCAAGTGCTGGCATTAAAGGCGTGCACCATGCCTAGCCGGCTGGAACTATTGTTATACTTAGCAGACCTTTAGTTTCCATGTGCTGGGCCCCAGCTACATCAGGTCCCCAACGTGTTTGCTAAACACATTGGCTTATGACTTTCTTTTGTTTGGTGACTACAAAAGCCCATGTAACCTCTCCTACAGTGGGCTACATTACTCAGGACAACCATATCTGTGGTCACTGGCCTTGGTCACTCATACCGGTTCCAAATAAACCGTCCTTTACTTCCTTTGGAATAAGAACTGTGCTTTGTTTTGTTTTGTTTTTTTTTAAAATACAGCAACACAGCAAGATCTGGCCTCAGAACCAAACCTTCCTCAGTCAGGCTTGGTTCATGGTTTAAATCCCAACAGTCAGTAGCTCAGGGAAGATCTCTATGAAGTCTGGGTCAGCCTGGGATACAAAGATCCTATCTCCAAATAAAATTAAGTTAAATTAAAAAAAATAAGGGGGTGGGGATTTAGCTCAGGGGTAGAGTACTTGCCTAGCAAGCGCAAGGCCCTGGGTTTGGTCCTCAGCTCTGGAAAAATAAATAAAATAAATAAAAGGGAAAAGGAAATCAGCTGGGAATACAGTTAGTAGAGCACCTGCCAAGCATGCACAAAGTCCTGGGCTCGGATTCCCCACATGGCATAAACAGGGTTTGGGGCACATATCTATAATCCTAGCACTCAGGAGGGGGAAACAAGAGGATCAGAAGTTTCAGGTCATCCTTGGCTACACAGCCAGGGATATTCAAGAAGATGTCCTCAGCTTTCACTTTCAACCTGTCAAAAACGAGGGGAGGGGAGTAGGGGGGAAGTGGGAGGAAGGGAGGAATGGGAGGATACATGGGATGGGCTAACAACTGAGATGTAATATGAATAAATTAATTTAAAAAAAAAAGAGAGAGAAAAAAAACAAAAAAAAAAAAGCAAAACAAAAAAACAAAAACGAGGGCCTCTTACACACCTGCAGCTACAACTCCCTCCAACATCAAACCAAGGATCCCGAAAGCCCGAGGCAGAGGCGTCTTTATGTGACTATCAGGGAAGTTGACAACCAGTTTGTCTGGGAATCCCAGGACAGGAGCGGCAGCAGAAGCCACCAAGGAGAAAGTCCTGTGGCTGCCATGGAAAATGAAGCGATGGACCCAGTTTGCGTGTCTAAAGGAGCCCTCCTTCTGACCATTCCAGATTCTGAGCCTCTGTACTAAATAGTTTAAATCCAAAATTAATTTATGAACCACTCAAGTCCTCTCGTTTATAAGAATTAGAAAGCTTCCAACGCCATGCTTGAGGAAACCATGACAACTGACAGATGTGATGTGCTTATCCTGGATCTACAGTGAGCCTGGATCATGGGACTCAGAGCTCCCAGGGGCTACTAGGCCTCACTGCAGAGTCAGAACCCCACAGGAGCTAGTTTAAGGCGAGAAGTGCTTCTCCATTTACATTGGGAAAAGTATCAGTAATTAGGAGCCTGTGCTCTCTGACTTGAAGGTCAGAGACAGTCTACCCCAAGTTACAGGCACCAAAGCACTGAGACACAGCCCATGCCAGAGCCTAAGAACCAAGTAAGGGCACTTCTGCCCTCTCCACATGACAACTTGGGCTCAACCTCCAGGGACCACACAAGAGAGAGAGAACTGACTCTAAGTTGCCCTCTGGCCTCCACATGTGGGCAGTGGCATGCACGCATGCTCGCAGACACATTCAATCAACAGATTGAAAGAAAGAAAGAAACAAACAAACAAACAAACAAACAGAAGGAAATGGTGGGTTGTTTTTTGTTTTGCTTCGGTTTTTCCGGCTATAGACACAGCTCAGTTGGCACAGTGCTTGCGGACCACGTATGAAGCTCGGCATTCAAACCACCACACTGCATAAACCCAAGCAGGTGGGAGGCAGGGCAGGAGGTTCAGAAGGTCACAGTCATAGTCGGCTACATAACAAGTTCGAGGCCAGCCTAGGATACGTGAGACTAGTCTTTTAAAAAAATACAAAATAAAAGACTGACGTTCTGGCGTTGGGGTGACCTTTTCGTACATAGTGTGAAGGTTGTGTTTGTATATTCAATTGCTGAGTACAGCCTGGACTTTGATTTTGTTATTTTCGTGGCTCAGAACCTGCATTTTGTAAACACTCCCTCCAACACATTCTGATTGGTTTAAGAAAGAGCTAAACAGCCTAAACAGCAAAGGAAGGCGAGGAAGGCGAAATTTCCAGGCAAAGATAGTAACTCTGAGGAAGACTCACAGGTGGGAGATTAGTCAGCCAGACAGGGAGAAAGTACTGAGAAGAAAAGGATGAGCCATGTGGTAGAATGTAGATTATTAGTGTAAAGGACTTAATTTGCTTATAACAGTTAGTTGGGAACAAACATAAGCAAAAGCCAAGGTGTGGTTGGTTGGTTTTGGTTTTTTTGAGACAGGGTTTCTCTGTGTAGCCTTGGCTGTCCTGGACTCACTTTGTAGGCCAGGCTGGCCTCGACCTCACAAGAGATCCACCTGCCTCTGCCTCCCAAGTGCTGGAATAAAAGGCATGCACGGCCACGCCCGGCCCAAGCTTTCATAATTAATAAAAGGTCTCCATGTCATTATCAGAAGCTGGTAGTCCAAGAAAGCCTCATTATAAATTTGTCTCTCAGCTGGGTATAGTGGCACATTCCTGTAATCCCAGCACTTGGGAGGCAGAGGCAGGCTATCTCTGTAAGTTCGAGGCCAGCCTGGTCTACAAAGTAAGTCCAGGACAGCCAAGGCTACACAGAGAAACCCTGTCTCGAAAAAACAAAAATAAATAAATAATAAAATAAGTTCTAATTCAAAACAAAGATATACTATGAGCCTGTGAACTGGGGGTGGGGACAGATGCCTCCTGACTGGGTTACACCGAGCAAGGGCTCAGCAGATGACAGCCTCTGTGACAGGCACAGCTTCCCCTTGGCTAGCTATCACTACACCATCATTTAGTGAACAGTTCCCTTGGGCCGGTCACCAAGATAAATGTTGTACTTAACACACTCCTGTTTGCTTCTCAAAATAGTTGTCAGAGGAGGCTATAAATGCCCCGTGTCTTTAAAGGAAGAAAGGCACTATGTGATTAAGTAACTTGAAAGCGACCTCACAGGTAAGAGTGGAGGTGTGATTTCTTCCCTGGTTAGTCTGATTAAAGCCTTCTAGTCCTCCATACAGAAGCCTGGGTGCCCTGGGAACCTTGGAATAGACCTCTCAGAGTGGTTTAATTGGCACTGTACTCACTCATTGCCCTCTAGAACATTGGTCCCATGAGGTCAGGGATGGCTGTGTTCAACACTGCATACCCATTACCCGGCACTGTGCCTAGCAAGTGTGTGTGTATGTGTGTGTGTGTGTGTGTGTGTGTGTGTGTGTGTGTGTGTGTGTACGCGCACATGTGTGTATCAATAAGGATAAGCACATTAAGAATGACTGAATGAGGGTGCGGAGATGGCTCAGCAGTTAAGAGCACTGGCTGCTCTTCCAGAGGACCTGGGTTCCATCCCCAGCACTCAGAGGCAGCTCACAACCATCTGGAATTCCAGTTCTAGAAGATCCCAACACCTTCTTCTGGCCTCTTTGGGCACCAGGTACATAGGGAGTGCATCCAGGTATACATCCAGGCAAAGCGCTTATAAAATGTTTTTTTCTTAATAAAAAAAGAACAAACTGGGCATGATGATGAGAGCGTTTATTCTCAGCACTTATGGGCATTTCATCTCTGCGCTTATGAAACAGAGGCAGGAGGAGCTGTGAGTTTGAAGCCAGCCAAGATTATACAGTGTCTTAAAAGAAAAAAGTGGGGCCACCACGCCTTTAATCCCAGCACTCAGGAGGCAGAGGCAGGCGGATTGCTGTGAGTTCAAGGCCAGCCTGGTCTACAAAGTGAGTCCAGGACAGACAAGGCTACACACAGAAACCCTGTCTCGAAAAGCCAAAGGAGAAAGAAAGAAAGAAAGAAAGAAAGAAAGAAAGGAAGGAAGGAAGGAAGGAAGGAAGAGAAAAAAGTGATGGAATGAATAAATGAATTGTTGGGCATGGTGGCTCACAATTATAACCCCAGCATGTGGAACGCTGAAGCAGGAGAAGTGCCATTGCTTTGTCTCTATAGTGAGAAATTAAGGTTCCCATACCAGTCAGGCTAGAGGTACAAGCACACGTCTGCTTCTGCCCGCTCCTGCAGCACACACCCTCTAGATGCCCTTTTTGAGTTCAAGGGCTCCACCAACAGCTTCACTCTCTAGTGTCATTCCAATCTGTACACACAAGAGCTAATAGCACAGACTGGCCTACTCTCCTTTTCAGGGGACCACGTACAAGAGCGGCCCTTAAAAAGCTGGGTGCAATCAAGAGCACCTATGGGGGTCGGGTGGCTAGAGCAATGGCTCAGTGACCAAAAACACTATCTGCTCTTCCAAAAGACCTGTGTACAATTCCCAGCACCCACATGGCAGCTCACAACTGTCTGTAACTCCAGTGCCAAGGGAACTGACACTCATACACCAATGCACAGTAAAATAATAATAATAATAGTAATAATAATAATAATAATAATAATAATAAAAGGAATAAAAAGAAGAGAACCTGTGACCTCAGCACTCAGGAAGCTGAGGCTGATAAAAGCACGACACTGGATTGGATTACAAAGTCAGTTCTAAGACACCCTGAGCTACATAGAGAGACCCTGTCTCCAAAAGGTGAAGCCGGGGAGGAAGAGCTAGGGCTGCCTGTAGGGTCTTGCTGGAGAATTTCACTGGGTGAGAGAGCTCTCCAGTGGCAAAACTGCACTAATTACAGTGGCTCACTGTCTCTAAACTATTTACATAATGTGTGGTTTGCTCAATATCTGCTTTCCTTTGGGGAGTTTGGCTTTGGGGGCTTGGTACAGGTAGGCGGAAGATGCCAATGTAACACTCCCCAACAAAATCCCTGGGTGCTGAACCTCTAAGCCAGTGGTTCTTAACTTCCTTAATGCTGCGACCCTTTAATACAGTTCTTCATGTTGTGGTGACCTCTCCCCCCACAGCCCTGCCAGCTACTGTTGTGCCCCTTTTGGGAGGTGGGGGGGTTCAAAACAGGGTTTCTCTATGTAACGGCCCTGGCTGTCCTGGACTCACTTTGTAGACCAGGCTGACCTCAAACTCACAACTCACAGAAACCTGCCTGCCAGTGCTTGGGATTAAAGGCATGTGCCAGCACACCTGGCATATCTGTGCTTTTCAACGATATTAGGCTACCTCTGTAAAAGTATCATTTATCCCCAAAGAGGTCTCAACCCACAGGTTGAGAAACACTGCTCTAAGGGTCTTCCTTGGTTGGTAATGTGTCACATGTGTGGTCACAACTGTTGCTGTGGGCATTAAACATGTCTGCAGTGACTCCCAGCAGCACTGCAAGCGGCTCCTGGTTCCTCTCAACTGTGTGCCACTCACTTTCCCCTTGCTGGTTTCCATATGTAGCTTGTACTATAATAATAAGTTAGTCCCAAGTACAGCCACATGCTGAGTCTTGTGAATCCTCCTGACCCCACCAAACCTGGGCTCTTGGGGACACTCCACAGAAGCAGGCTTGTGAAATCCTCCTTAGCCGGTCCTGTCCATTAAGGCCAGGAGTCTCACACATCCGACTGGAAACATGGAAATGTTCATGTGTGCAAAGACCTGAGTAGGAGGAAGAACAAACTGGAATGTCTAAAGTATGCCACAGCTACTCTGGCCCCTGCTCAGCAGTCACAAACAGAGCCAGGCAGCCGTAAAGCAGATACTCGGTGGTCACTCTGGGCTGACAGCAGGCTCCTCCGACAAGAGAGTACTTAGGGCAGACTCAGTGCCGTTCCCCAAAACCCAAGAGAATTTTTTACACCTTCAAACATGCTAAGTCTTCCTTCAAATTGGAATATACCAGCAAATGAGAGGATGTTTGGCCTGGACACTGTAAACCCAGCAGGAAGGGTAGAGGTGCATGGGACACCACCGTCCTGGAAAGTCTTCCCTCTAGCAAACCTTCTGACCTTCATGACGAGGACTGTCACAAATACTCGCGCATGTCAGCACCCGCTCTCAGAATCGGCTTATATCCAGTTATTGCTAAGAACAGCGGGCCCAGGGCTGCACAAATCTTTAAAGCTATTAAGCTGTACAGGCAAGGAGGAGAGTGGGTGTTAGTGATGTGGGCACTGTGTGCACAAAGGGATCCTAGGGCTCACGTAGGTTCTAGACTAATTAGCAATGAAAGGCGAGAAAAGGGAGGAGTCACAGTCGTCGTAAGTCCTGGGACTATGGCCTGAAGAAGGAAGGTCTTTATATCATAAAGGAAAGTCCACACTCAGCCTGCACCTGTAAGCTGTGCAACCGGACTCTGGGAAGGCAGGACCTAGGTACCCCAAAGTGCCCACTGCTGGCAGCTCAGACCCTCCCCCTGAAACCAGCACCTCTCCCGGGTCTTGCTCTCCTGGATTTAGAAGAGGTAGGCAGAAGGCCCTGGCTGCGAGTCATGTCCCTGCCCTCTGTCAGTTCTGCCTAATACCTTGGCGGCTCTGTTCTTTCACCCACGCCCGCATCCCTATGGCATCCCAGACCTGCATCCCTAGGACATCCCTGCACCCAGTTGTTGGCACCTGTTTGTGCCCTACCCCCATCACTCTACCAAACACCTGCATGCCAGTGGCCCAAAGTGCCCTAGCTTTCCCACCTCAACACTCCAGTCCTACTGTCACAAACCACCGGCTCTCGGTGGCTCCTGCTTTTCAGCACTGTCTGCACTGAGTAGGGTCAAAGGCTTGTGTTTTACCCAGCTCTCATGTGGGGCAGATGCACACTATCATTTGAGAATTCCTTGCATTACCCTCCACAAGCCAGTCTGCCACCATTGTTTCAGGCAGTTCTCAACAGGAAATAATTTTCCTCTAATAAATAACAGCTTGCACTCGGGCAGGTGGATCGCTGTGAGCTCAAGGCCAGCCTGGTCTCCAAAGAGAGTCCAGGATGGCCAAGATAACATAGAGAAACCCTGTCTCAAATAACAAAAAAACCAAAAAAAAAAAAAAAAAAAAGGCTCATTTCTCTATTTCTCTTTTCTCTTGAAGCTACTAACATTTTCTCAAAATAAGAAACCAAAACCTACGCCAGGCGTGGTGGCGCATGCCTTTAATCCCAGCACTCGGGAGGCAGAGGCAGGCGGATCACTGTGAGTTCGAGGCCAGCCTGGTCTACAAAGTGAGTCCAGGACAGCCAAGGCTACAAAGAGACCCTGTCTGGAAAAACCGAAAAAAGAAAAAAAAAAAAAAAAAGATACCAAAACCTGAGTTTTAGGCCAAGTGTGGTGGTGCATGCCTTTAATCCCAGCACTTGGGAGGCAGAGGCAGGCAGATCTCTGTCAGTTTGAGGCCAGTAAATGAATACTCTCAATGAAATTGCTTGCTTGCTTGCTTCCTTTCTTTCTGCAGGGTCTCACTATGTAGGCTTGGCAGTCCTGTATAGAACAGGTTAGCCTCAAACTCAAGATCTGCCCGCCTTTTGCTGCGATTAAAGTCATACACCACCATTCCAGGCTCATTTTTTAAAAATGCTTTTTAATTGGCCTAAAACTACAGAGAGAATTACTTGTTAACTGAAAAGTGTTAGGTAAATTAAAGAGCGCTGGGCAGCTAAGTGGCTTTTTCTATCTTCTCATTATAAAATCTTCTCAAATGGAGAGAAGAGGCAGCTTCTGTTGCCATTTTACAGTTTACAAGCACTTTTACACATAAGAGGCCTCACTACAATCCTGGAAGGGAGGAAGTATTCCTCTAATGTTACACACAGGCGTACAGCTGCTCTGAGTCTGTGATATATGCTGCTGTTGGTTCAGCTCTGCTATGTAGCCCAGGCCAGCATAGAGCTCTCCAACTTCCTGCCTAGCCCAGAGC
Organism: Acomys minous; assembly: GCF_964271855.1. Classification (NCBI taxonomy): domain Eukaryota; kingdom Metazoa; phylum Chordata; class Mammalia; order Rodentia; family Muridae; genus Acomys; species Acomys minous. The sequence continues at coordinate 35,559,205 of NC_140484.1, read as the reverse complement.
AACAGGGTTACAGGTGTGCCATGACACCTGGATATGTGCAGTGCGACTGCATTTGGAGTACCAAATAGCACCTTCAGGTGGCATGCAAGAAGACCATTATTGATCCATGCTGGTAATAAAAGTGTCCCAGAGTTGGTTTCCCAGGCTGCACCAATGCCACAGTCAAGCCAAGCAAAACCTAAGCCATCACATGTTTCAAGGGCCAGCAAAAGAACCTCTTGCTCCTTTGGAACTGACTTCTGGTTGTTGTTGTTGTGGTTGTTGTCGACCTCAATGCCTAGTGCAAAGCTGATATTGCAGACGATGCAAATGAAGAGTGAATGGATGCCTCGCTTCCTAGCAGTGAGTGGGAACAGCAACCAAGCACCTGTGATTCGATATGGATGGAAGACGAGAAGAATCATGGTCTCCATCAGAAGACCAGGGTGACCTCAGTTTCTGTTCTGTCAGGTGAGAGAAGTTGGGGGAGGGCTGGAGGAAGAGGCGATGGCTGGAGGTTGGGGCTGCAGGGGAGGCTGAAGGGAGGACTGGAGGGGGAGCAGGAAGACCCTCTGAGGTGCTTGTGAAGATCGGATCACAGTATATTCAGAAATCTCTGGCTCCCATGGGTCACCCACCGAGTGTTACTGACACTAAATCAAAGTTAAACACCTTAACCTTCTCTATGGAGAAACATAGGGAGAATTCCAACTCTCCATGAAAAGCAGTGCCGAGAGGCACTCACTTAGAAAAAGAAGGAGGGCCTGACATGGCAGTGGACGCCTTTAATCTCAGCACTTGGGAGACGGAGGCAAGAGGATATCTGTGAGTTCAATGCCAGCCTGGTTTATTAGTGAGTTCCAGGACAGCCAGGGCTATAAAGAGAGACCCTGTCTCAAAAAAGAAGGAAAAAGAAGGAAGGAAGGAAAGAGGAAGGGAGGGAGGGAGGGATGAAGGAGGGAGGGAGGGATGGTGTTAATTAGAACTGGCAAACTCAAGCCTCATGTTTTTTACTTTTTATTATAATTGTCATTGCTGTACTTTTGGTATAGCTGTTTTGTTTGAATGTATGTCTTTGTACCACATGCCCTCTGACCTCTAAGGGAATTACACTGGTGTGGTGCACAGACATGTGGGCAAAAGTCCCATACATCAAAATAAATAAAATAATAAGGTTTTTTAAATATTAAAAAAAAAAACAAACAAAAAAAACAGTATCTTAGCCGGGTGGTGGTGGCGCACATCTTTAATCCCAACACTCGGGAGTCAGAGGCAGGTGGATCCCTGTGAGTTCGAGGCCAGCCTGGTCTACAATGCGAGTCCAGGACAGGCAAAGCTATACAGAGAAACCCTGTCTCAGAAAAACCAAAACAAACAAAAAACAGTATCTTAGTTTGCACATCTATTTAAGTATGTGCGTGCATTTACCCAAGTGACTCTCAAGCCTGTTAATATAAAGAACCACTACAGGTGCCTAAACCTACATACTCCAACATAAAACACTAATTTAGTGAGCCAAATAGTTGGCAAGTTTTCATTCTTATTAAAATTATTCGCCAGGCGTGGTGGCCCATACCTGTAATCTCAGCACTGTGGGAGGCAGAGGCAGGAGGATTGCTGTAAATTCAAGGCCAGCCTGGTCTACAAAGCCAGTCCAGGAAAGCCAAGGCTAGAGAGAAACCCTGTCTCGAACAACCAACTGAAAAAAATAATAATAATTTCTTGGGTATAACCTAAAGATTTTTTCCCCTCTCTCTGTGGACTGTAAACAAAAGAAGATTTGTCACTAGATAAAACATAAAACTAGAGGGTATTTCAAAAGATTCTAAGAGAGGAGAAGAAATCCATTCCACTTTGCCTTCCGAGAAGTAAAATAAGTTAGCAGTTTGGAACTCTGTGAATGCAGGAATCTTGCGAAGAGGGAGAACTTTCTTGCTAGCGCTCGGCTGAGTTATGGTCAACAATTTCAAAGAAACTTTCCAATCAAAGGAAGCTGTAAATTCCTTCCTCCGGGTGATCACCTCCTTCAGATGAAAGTCTCAACACATAAGTCATGAGTCTTAAGAAAGAAAGAAAGAAAGCGCCTGTGTGAAATCCTGCCACCAGGCGATTATTTATGCAACTGCCCAATAGCTGTCCCGCCTGCTGTGTTCCGAAGTCACCTTCTTGATCTTTCACAATGGCTTCTGAGACCTGTTTACATTGATGTCCTAACTGAAAGTGCGCCTTCAAACTACAAACTGGACATTTAAACAAATCACTCATCACTGTCACGTTTTCCTAAGGTATAGAAACATTCTTATAGCTTATAGCTTATTTTTATGGTGCACATCACACTGCACTTTAAGTAAAAGGTATGGATTGGCGCTCAGAGGCTGAGCGCAGAACAACACAAGGCTTGGCTCCCAGCGCCCAGTCAGTCAGCTCACAGCTCAAACTGCAGCTCCAGGGGATCTGGCGCCCTCTTCTGGTCTTCTCAGGCACATGCCCACACACAGAAACTAAAGCAAACAAAATAAATCTTATAAAATATTTTTTAAAAATAAAACCGGTTGGGCCGGGCAGTGGTGGCGCACGCCTTTAATCCCAGCACTTGGGAGGCAGAGGCAGGTGGATCTCCATGAGTTCCAGGGTAGCCAGAACTGTTACACAGAGAAACCCTGTCTTGAAAAAAACAAAACAAAAAAAAAAATAAAACCAGTTTGAAAAATTATTTCAAATCTTTTTTTAGCCACTTCAAGTCTTGCTGTGACTCCAATATTTGTGGAAACCTTTCTTAAAAGTTCACTTGAGCTACTTACGAAACTTAGAGTCCGGGTTAATTGCAGGAGGGGATGTTGGAGAGAGGCTTCAGTGCTTAAGAGCACTGGCTAAGCAGGCGTGGTGGCTTTAATCCAAGCACTGGGGAGGCAGAGGCAGGCAGATCTCTGAGTTCGAGGCTCTACAAAGCGAGTCCAGGACAGCCAGGGCTGTTACACAGAGAAACCCTATCTCAAACAAACAGCACTGGCTGTTCTTCCAGAAGATCCAGGTTTGATTCCAAAAACAATAAAACAAAAAACAAAAAAACAATTGTCTGAGCCAGGTGGTGGTGGCAGCGGCACACGCCTTCATTCCCAGCACTTGGGAGGCAGAGGCAGGCCGATCTCCGTGAGTTCCAGGCCAGCCTTGGCTACAAAAAAAAAAAATCTGTCCCTCCAATCCAATGGATACACTGCCCTCTTCTGTCCTCCAGGAGTACTAGACAGACCATGGCACACAGACGTCTACAGGCCAAACACCCGTACAAATAAAATACTTAATGTTAAAGAAAGTAGGGGAGGGGCTGGGGAGACAGCTCAGTGGGTAAGGCACTTGCCACTCAAATGTCACTCGTGGAGGACAGTAAATGCTTTACAGGTGTGGTGTCCAGGCTGCACTCTGAGCTGGGAAGCTAAGACAAGGCCCCTCAGAGCAAGCTGACTAGCCAGACTAGCAGACCATCAAGCCCTGGGTTCAGGTGAGAGACATTGTCAATGTGTAAGGTGGACAGCAACTGAGGAAGACAGCTGATGTCAACTTCTGGCTTCCACATGCAGGTGCATACAGCATACACATGTAAATGCACACATTCAAACATGTACGGAGGTGGGGGGAGGTTGGAGGCTGGCATGAAGGCTCATGTGGTAAAGGGGCTTGCAGTCAAGTCTAATGGTCCCATCGCCAGGACCCATAACGTAGGAGAAAACAGACTCCACAAAGCTGACCTCTGACCTCCACAGGAGCACCCTGGCATGTGTGCCAGCAATATAGCCTCACACTCCCCATAAATAAACAAAAAGGTTTTCGTTGTCACTTGTTTTGATTTGTAATTTTGAGACAGGGTCTCATTGTGTAGCCTTGGCTGGCCTAGAGTTTGCTAGGAAACCAGGCTGGCCACGCCCTCAGAGTTCATCCTGCCTCTGCCTTCTGAGTGCTGGGATTAAAGGTGAACAGCACCCAGCTCTGCTATAAAGTCATTTTTCTTTCTTTCTTTCTTTCTTTTTTTGTTTTGTTTTGTTTTGTTTTGTTTTTCAACAGAGTTTCCTTGTGTAGCCCTGGCTGTCCTGTACTATCTTTGTAGACTCAGCTGGCCTCGAACTCACAAAGATCCGCCTGCCTATGCCTCCTGTGTGCTGGGATTAAAGGCATGCACCATTTTGCCCGACAAAAAAGTAATTTCTCTCTCTCTTTTTTTAAGATTTTATTTACTTTACTTTATGTATGAGTGCTCTATATCTGCATATACACCTGTAAGACAGAAGGGGGGGTCAGATTCCATTCCAGCTGGTTTTGAGTTCACCATGTAGTTGCTGGAAATTGAACTCAGGATCTCTGGAAGAGCAGACAGTGCTCTTATCTGCTGAGCCATCTCTCTAATAATTTTTTTTGTTTGTTTTTTGTTTTTTGTTTTTCGAGACAGGGTTTCTCTGTAGCTTTGGCTCTAGATTCGCTTTGTAGAGCAGGCTGGCCTCGAACTCACAGCGAAGCGATCCACCTGCCTCTGCCTCCTGAGTGCTGGGATCAAAGGCATGTACCACCACACCTGGCTCCAAGTAATTTTTTTTAAAGTGCATATTGCATTCCTAGTACCAAGGGGATGTGGAATCACAGCCCACCTACATCTCTACTTAGGAAACAGATGCAGGTTGAGTCCCGGGGTAAATCCATTCTATTGCAGCCTAGACAAAAGAAAATCCTCCTGGCTCTTCATCCTCGTTAAGAGAAAGCACCTGCAGCTGTGCTACCTTGGCCGCTCAGGAACACCAGAACTTTTTGTTCTTATTCTGCCCACAACCACTTTTACCTTACAGTCCTAGTCAGTATTCTCAGCCCCCTGAAGAAAACTTAGTGGCTTTATGCCACTAATTTTACATTTAAGAAGGTTAAGATGCTCAGTTTCTCATTCTGTATAATTTTAAGAAACATTTCAAGTCCAGAAACAAAAAACCTGCAAGCTTATATGCTAGCCAAATATTTTCAAATTTCAGTAAAGAGCCGATTGCTCTGGGGTGGAGTGGGTAAGTTCAATGTACTGTCTTGTCCCCGCTTTTAAAATAGCATTCAAATTTAAGACTAGGGTGGGGGTGCGATGTGAATCATTCCTTAGCTTGGCACTCGCCACTTTTCTCGGAGAGGCTGTGAGCCAAAGGTTCCCAAAGGTCAAAGTGCAAACAGATTCCAGGGGTAACAGGTCTTGGGTGCGGCCTGAGACCTGGGTTTCTAAGAGGGCCCTAGGCAATGTCCCAGAATCCCTCTCTCCTTACCAGGAAGCTGGTCTTTCAAATGAATTGGACAAGTCGAGAAAACTTTGAGAGGCCAAGGAGCCTTTGAGTAGAACATGCACACCTGTGGGCCTGGGAAGGAGCCACAGACAAGCAAGAGACGGTAGCTCCGAAACCCTCCCGCCAAGAGCAGCAGTCTGGAAAACACCCTTGTCAAGCTCGGGGAATGTTTGGCATTCGGTGGCCTTTTTCCAACATAAAATCTCCAACTCGGCTTTGACTGAGAGTCCCCTAGAAAAGCCTGACAACGCCCTGCGTGTTGATAGCTCTGCCCCTCCTTTATAAGTGGGTCTAACAACCCCAAGTAGACACACGGCATGTATTAAATGTTTCACAAGGCTGTGGAGCCAGAGTTTTCCAGACCGCGGGGCGGGGGCGGGGGCGGGAGCGGGGAGTGGGAACTCATGGTCACTAGGATCGCCCCCCACCTGCACACAGTCACCAGTCTTCTTCCGCCGCGGCCATCCGGGCCACCCACCCATTAGATACCATCACTGCCAACAGAAACCCAAAGGCCCTCTGAAGCTTCTAGTAGAGACGCTCCGCGGGAGGGAAACAATGTCCCCGCCTGGAAGGGCAAGGAGGGGCCAGGCACCTGTAGCAGCGACGTAAACTCAGGTCCCGGGTGTCCCTAAGTCAACCTTGGTGATGCAAGGCTGATCACGGTTGGGAAATGGAAGCAGACAGAAAGCAACTCTGAATAAATCACACTCCAAACCTCCACGAGGAGAGTCGGCGTCCACGCACACTGCCCCCTCGGCGGATCAAGATCCAAAGCAAGCTTGCACCCCGGGAGGGACAGGGCGGCAGGTACTCGCCTGGAGAATGGAGGCGCCGGCAGCCAGAAGAGTCAGCGCGCAGCCAGGCGACGGTCCCCGGTGTCGAGCGGCGAGGCACGGGCAGCGCCTGTCCAGAGGCCGAGTGCCGCAGGCTGCCCCAGCAGACGGGAGCCGGTGACCTCGGCCACCGTCGCTCCTGGGTATTGTTGTGACTCAACCTATTTCCTGTTTGGAGGTTTAGGAGAAAGGAAAAAAAGTGCCTTTCCAGAGTGTGTGTGGTCAGGAGGGGAGGGGAGGTGGGCGGTGGCCGTCACCTGCTTCCTCCAGACCTAGGGGAAAAAAAAAAAAGACGCTACTTCGGCTCGCGCCACTTTGGGGAGTCAGGATGGGCGGAGGGGGAGGCCTCACCGGCGCCACCCAGCGGTGGGGCAGGGACTAAGCGACGCTTTCGCCTTCTCTCTCAGCAAAAACCCCTGAGCTTCCGGCTCCAAAGGAGAGCGAGTCTCAGGCTTTGCGTCCAGATCTGCTTTCAGTCTTTTCTCGAGTGTGAATGAGGAAAGCTCAGTCACCCTTCAAAAACCCCCGGAAGGGTGTTTAAGGGTCATTGTGTGTATTTGAGGAGAGAAACGGGTTGATTTGGGCGGGGGAGGGGGTGTGAAGAAGAGAAACAGTTAATAGTCCTACTGAAAGATAAGTTTTAAGATCAGTTTCCACTCCCCTCCCCCTCCAACCTCGCCCTCACCCTAGATCACTGGGTCTGAGGCTCCAATCCGGAAATACCGGTTCCTCTCCATGGGACAATAGGTGAGGGTGGAGCGCTAAGGCCAGAGCCTGCTTAGTCACGTGGTGAATCCGCTGAGGAGGAGGAATGCACCGGATGCCCAAGGCTGCACCTGAGGCTCAAGTGCGCGTTCCATTTAACCTAGTCCTAGGACAATGGCTACAGAGCTTCAGTTTGCAATAGTAAAAGTTCTGGAGATGGAGAGATGGAAAGCGGTGATAATGGCCCGGTGTGAATGTATGCAGTGATACTGACTTGTCAACTGTGTTGCAATTTTAAGTATTTTAGTATGCTTTTTAAAAATCCTGTGAAGGATGCTGTGGCTCATTCCAGGCAATTTCGCGCAAGAGTGCCCTCTTTCTCCTCCCCACAAAAACCTTCGCCAGAAGTAATGGAATCAATTGAGATCCTCTCTCTTAAGGAAAAAAAGAGAAGTCAGGAGTGATAGCACACATTTGTAATCCCAAAGCTGAGGAGACGGATCCCTAGATTTACTAGCCTCTGAAAATGGGAGACCCAGTCTCAGAAACCAGCATGGACAGCACCAGAGGAACAGGACACCCCTGTAGGATGATATCTGATCTGTACACACACACACACACACACACACACACACACACACACACCGAGGCAAAAGAAGATCGAGCTTTTGAAAGACAATGTATTTTATTTTATTTTATTTTATTTTATTTTATTTTATTTTATTTTATTTTATTTTATTTTTTGAGACAAGATTTCTCTGTGTAGCCTTGGCTGCCCTGGAATTCTCTTTGTAGACGAGGCTGGCATCGAACTCATATCTATCCTGCCTTTGCCTCCCCGACTGCTGGGATTAAAGATGTGGGCCACACTAGGCCTGGCTAAGACAATTATCATTTTAAGAAAAACCAACACAAGCAAACTGTTAGGCAAATAAAGCATACCTATTGTGCCAGTATTTACTAAGAAAGGAAAAACACCTATATATGAATTTACTCCTTGTTTTTTGTTTGGTTGGTTTTGTTTTATTTTGTTTGAGTTGGGGGTCTTACCATGGCCCTAATGGACCCTGGTGCTTCTTATACAATTCTGGGTGGTTCTAAACCTGGGACAATCCTCCTGCCTCAGCCTCCCAAGTTCTGGGATAATGGGTGAGCACTGCCATATCCAGCTTTGTGTGTGTGTGTGTGTGTGTGTGTGTGTGTGTTTAATAATTTATGTGTGTAGAGGTTTTTTGTCTGCAGATATACAATGGCCTCTTCTGCCTGATATTGCCAGAGACTAGAAGAGGCTATTGGATGCCCTGAACTAGAATTATAGACAGTTGTTTGCCTGAGACCCTGTGGTTCTTGCGCAGCAAGAGGGTCCTTGTGTCCACAGATCTGCAGAGAAACCAGCAATGTTAAACATACCAGGTTGTTTTTCCCATGGGAAAGGTGAAACAACAACAACAACAACCAAGAATACATAGTAAATAAATTTTAAAAAATTAAAAAGCCGCTGGGCATGGTGGTGCATGCCTGTAATCCCAGCAGAGGCAGGATGATCACTGTGAGTTCGAGGCCAGCCTGGTCTACAAAGAAAGTCCAGGACAGAGATATCCTGTCTTGAAAAACCAAATTTAATTAATTAATTAATTACAAAGCCTATTCTTCCATCCAGAAAGCTAAGATTTGGAAGTAATTTCTAACCTGGCGATCTTTGTTATCTCTTGGGCTTCAACAACTAGGACCAGAGGTGACTAGTAATCTAAATGACCCTTACAGCCACAGGCTCCCCAAGCTCCTACATCCAGAACCTGAGATACCTACCAGTGTAAATGACCCTAACATTATTTGTATAGCCAGACACTCCCCCAAGCTCAACAACCAGGACCGGAGATGGCTAATGGCTCAAATGACCTCTAAATTATCTGTATGAACGAGACCAGGCGGGACCCTTCCTTGGGTCCTTAAAGCTAGTCCAGGTAGCCTTATCTCTAGATTCTGTCTTCTTGGAGAAAATGACATGAATCCTGAGTTGAGATTTGATGTAATTATGATTCCTTGTGCACTGGAAATTGTTACACTGGGTAACTTTTGTCCAAAGTGTACTGTGTTTTAAATACTCTGGCAATGAACTGCCTGCCATCAGACTCTTTAGAAGTCTTGATTCAGGTTGATGAAGTCAATCAGAACTGAATTTTCATTCTTGTCTCTTCATGGTTCACTTTTTCTGCTGGACACCTACAGATCCCCTCAAAACTCTATGGCATCTCTGCCCCCACCCCCAAAAAGAGTAAACCGCAACAAATGACTATAGTTACCAATGTAGTTTAGACATAAAAATAAAGTTATTTCTGGTGATTTTATTTTTATTTATTTTATTTTATTTTATTTTATTTTATTTTATTTTATTTTATTTTATTTTATTTTATTTTTTTTTGGTTCTTTTCGAGACAGGGTCTCTCTCTGTGTAGCCTTGACTGTTCTGGACTCACTTTGTAGACCAGGCTGGCCTTGAACTCACAGCAATCCGCTTCTGGTGATTTTAAATGTAAGTATTTGTCTTTACTTTCCTTAGGAATATACCAAAAGATAAAGAGAACTTAAAAAAAAAAAGTCAGGCATGATGCAAACATTTGTGGTCTCAAAACTAGGAAGGTACAGACACGAATTAGAAGTTCAAGATCACAGCTATGTAGCAAGCCCAAGGCCTGTCTTCCTGGCTATAGGAAAACCTGTCTCAAAACAGAACAAGCCTGGGACTGGTGAGATGGCTCACCAGGGAAAAGGCACTTGCAGCAACACAGCCTGAGGACTGGAGCTCCATTCCAGGATCCCCATGGTAGGAGAAAACCAAGTCCTGAAAGCTGTCCTCTACCTCCACATACACACCCTACCAAGTACACACACTCACACACAGCAACAATAATATATAGTTTAAAAAAACAAACAAACAAACAAACAAAACGCATGGCCTGGGGAGATGGTTCAGGAGGCAAGAGCACTTATATAGCAAGTGCTTGGACCTGAGTTCAAATCTTCAGCTCCCATATAAGAAAGTTTAGCATGCCTGTATTCCCAGTGCTGTATTGGAGCTAAAGGACAGATCACCCAATTTCCGTAACAAATAATAAGATATAAAAAAAGTAGATGGAGGTCCAGGTAATGATAGCACATGCTTTTAATCCCAGCACTAGGGAGGCAGAGGCAGGCAGGTCTCCAAATTCAAGGTCAGCCTTGTCTATAGAGTGAGTTCCAGGACAGCCAGGTCTACACAGAGAAACGCTGTCTCAAAACAGCAAAACAAAAAATATACATTTAATATATTATATATAATATAATATAATATTATTACTTATATATATTAAAGATATATAATAAAATTATGTGCCCAGAGACAGAGAGAAACTGTGCAGAGGGCTAGGAAGTGGGAATCCAGTGAGACTGGTAGAGTGCTCTCTGGTGAGGCCTTAGGTTCAATCCTTAGCACTCAGGAGGGGGAGACCTAAGGATCAAAAGTTCAAAGTCATTCCTAGCTGCGTAACAAGCCAGGGAGAGTGATAGGGTAAGACACCAAACCTTCTGACCACTGTGCACAAAAGTGTGTTTGCACATGGTATGAATACACACCTACACAAACACACACACACACACACACACACATATATATATATATACACGCCAGACACACGGCAACACCAAAAAAGTTGTTTGTTTTTCCCAGGAATTTTTGTTCTGTTTTTTTGAGACAAGGTGTCTCTGTGTAGCCCTAGCTGTCTAGAAACTCGCTCTGTAGAACAGGCAGGCCTCAAACTCCCAGAGATCCGCTTGCCTCTGCCTCTTGAGTGATGAGGTGAAAGGCATGCGCCACCACCACTCCGCCAAAAACTATATTTTCAATGATGTATTGTTTTGATTTACTAGGTAGGGCAGCTGTTAGGTGTGTGTCTGGGTGGCATACTTTTAAGTATTTACTCACATACACTACACAACATGCAAACATCTGTTGAATTTCTTTCCATATCTGAAATGAGATAGATGGGGTTTCCAGCAGAGCTTGGAGTTGCTGTGAGGGTAAGTGGGGTAGGATGGAAAGGCCTCTGGCTGAGGTAGATGGCAACTGACACTGCCATTGTCCCCTCACCCACTCTTTTCTGCTGGGTACAGCTGTATGTATGCACTCCTTTGTCTGTGTGTTCTGCCGGCATTTGCAGTAGCTCATAAACACATCGACTCAGAAGACTAAACATTTTTTAAACTAGCTCAGGAAAAAAATAAAATGAGCCACCGCCATGGGTCACGAGGACAATACCATGAAAAAGTGGTCACGAACTCTGAGCTCTTTTGTGGCACAGCAGTGCCCCCCCACCCCCTTGCAGTCACAGAGCTGAAGCAGTTCTGAGGATTGCTAGGGAACTCATCTGGGGGACAAAGGGCTGTTCTGTTGCCTCTGGTGACAGAGAGCTCTTATGCCCTGTGCTCTGGGGCACTAGACTCAATGCCGTGCTTCACACACAAGCTACACAGACAAGAAGGGCCAGGCGGGCATTCTCCCTGACAAGGCTATTTCCCTAGCTGCCAGTGAGGCAGCGCGCAGCCCCAGAAAGGGCCCTTGTTGTTGCTTTTGCTACTGATGCCTTTGTGGTCCTAAACTATTCAATTTCCTCACCCTCTGACCAAGCAACTCTTCCTTTGTAATCTAACTAGAGAGAGGAGGGAAAAACAATAAAAACAACAACAAAATGTCCAAGTTACCTCATTGTCTATAATAGGAAAAAAGAATAATGTTAAATTCCCATTGAGCAGACAAAGGCAGGCAGAGCTCTGTGCACTTAAGGCCAGAATGCTGAGATAAAAGTGTGCACTATTTGGGGCTGGAGAGATGGCTCAGAGGTTAAGAGCACTGGCTGTTCTTCCAGAGGTCCTGAGTTCAATTCCCAGCAACCATATGGTGGCTCACAACCATCTATAATGAGACCTGGTGCCCTCTTCTGGCATGCAGGCACACATGCGGACAGAACAGTGTATACATAATAACTAAATAAATCTTAAAAAAAAAAAAAGAAGAAGAAGAAGAAGTGTGCACTACTAGCTGGGCCATAGTGGCACACACATTTAATCCTAGCACTCAGGAGGCAGAGGTGGTGGATCTCTGTGTTCGAGGCTAGCCTGGTCTACAGAGAGAGTCTGTAGACCAGAAAAACCTACCTGGAAAAACAAACAACAAGGAAAAAATTAGGTGTCTACTACTCTGCCTGGATCTTTTTAAATTTTAATTTTTTTAAATTATATTTATTTAGTCGAGGTGGGGGGCAGAATCCAGAGTCAATCTGTCTCCTTTTACCGTGTGGGCCTTGGGGATCAAACTCAGGACATCAGGCTTGGCAGCAAACACCTAGTGAGCCTCTTGTCAGCCCCAGGGTAGTTTTCTATCTGGAATATTCAGAGGTTTGTTTTGCTCCCAAAATGAGTATTTTAGTAGAAGTTACAACCTAACACTTCTGCTTCCTTTAAGGTTTAACTTCACGTGTTTTTACTATTCTACTTCTAAAAGCTAGCATTTTAACTTATGAACTGTTAGTATATAACTAGACATAATGGTACATGCCTACGCTCCCACCTCTGGGCAGGCAGCAGGGGTTAAAACAGAATAAGGAGTTCAAGGCCACGATCTGCTTCAAGCCCAGACTGAGCCACATGAGACCCTGCCTCAACCACCCCCGAAGGTATTAGGTAACATTTGATGGGTACGAAATCATACACGTAACATCTAAGTAGGCTAGAGGGGACATAAGTAAAATGAACACACGAGGGCCTGGAGAGATAGATGGCTCAGTGGTTAAGAGCACTAGCTGTTCCTCCAGAAGGCCCGGGGTTCGATCCGTAGCATTCACATAAGCAGGGGGGAAGACACTGTACATTCAATGTATAATAACACATATGTTTCAATTAGCAGAAAAAAAGCTGGAGAGGAGGGTCAACAACTTGGCAATGGTAGTTATAAGGATAGGGAGGGAGGGAGTCGGACAGGGTGAGCAGTGGGTGGTGAACACTGACCTGTGCGTTTCCCTGCAGTTTTAAATTTAACTGAAAGCAGAGCAGCGCTCAGGATTTAGGTCATTGACCCAGTGTTGTTAAGTCCCCAGGTTTAGTCCTCAGCCTGGCAGAAATAAGTGCATGGAATAGACTAATAATCTATCTAGTGAAATGGGAGGGATGGCAAAGGGGACCCGGGTAGAGGCTGTGGCCATGAAATCCTGGCACTTCCTAATGCTAGAAGGGAGCCAGCTGGGGCTCAAAGAAGTAGGCCAGCTAAGTGTGCAAAGGTCGTGAGATTGCTGAGAACACTTGCAACATTCTTACCCTGCCTTCAGCCTTGGCCACACCTATCTGGTCTTAGGGCGGAGCCTTCACGGATCTGGAATGACCTGGGGTCTTTCCTTTCTGGAGGAAGTTTAGCAGGCAGAGGCTTTGACCTGGGGTCTTTCCTTTCTGGAGGAAGTTTAGCAGGCAGAGGCTTTAACCTTCCACCTATTCTGAGCAGCAGCCAAATGGGGTGTGTGAACAGCCGGCCCACAGCAGCAGGCAGTGTGAGAAGAAAGTCAGGAGCCATAGCCAGGGACTCTCCCTTCTCCATGCTCAGCAGCCACTGGATTAAAGGCGACTGTGACCTCTTTAACATGCTTTTTCATCTACTCTATTATGCTGTGGGGTTTTTTGTTTTGTTTTGTTTTTTATTTTTTCAAGACAGGGTTTCTCTGTGTTAGCCTTGGCTATGCTGGACTTGCTTTGTAGACCAGGATGGCTTCGAACTCACAATGATCCACCTGCCTGTGCCTCCTGAGTGCTGGGATTAAAGGCGTGTGCCACCATTCCTAGCTCTGCTGTGTTGTCTTTATTCAGTTGATTCTGATTTTTTTTTTCCAACAGAGAGGGTCTTGTTATTAAACTCAGACTGGTCTCAAACTCTCAATCCTCCTGCCTCAAACTCCTGGGTACTTTGAGGATGCTTATGTATGCTGTGTTCAGCAAGCCCCCAATTTAAAACCCTCTATGCCAGTGGTTCTCACTCTTGTTAATGCTGAGACAGTTCCTCAGCTGGGCGTGGTGGCGCACGCCTTTAATCCCAGCACTCAGGAGGCAGAGGCAAGTAGATCTCTGTGAGTTTGAGGCCAGCCTGGTCTACAGAACAAATTCCAGGATAGCCAAGGCTAACAGAGAAACCCTGTCTCAAAAAAAAAAAAAAAAAAAAAAAGACAATTCCTCATCTTGTGGTGACCCTCAACCATAAAGAATTTTGCTTCTGTTATGAATTGTAATGTAAGTACCTGTGTTTTCTGATGGTCCTGGGGGACCTCTGTGAAACGGTTGTTCAACCCCAAAGGGCTGCAAACCACCGACTGCTCTGTGCAGTAGTTCAGAGCCAATTGTTAAGTTTCAATTCATCACTTCTTCAGCCAAGCTTTTCTAAATATGTCAGTTCCAATTGGTGAACATGGCCTGTCTTAACATTCAGTGATGTTGGTTATAGAGGCTTTGATAAACAGCTCATAAATACTCTGTGTTAGTCATCCTTAAAGATTTAGTAACTACCCAGCACTCGGTAGTGGGTGTTTTGCCCACATGAATACCTGTGACCACCTGCTTACAGCACACACAGAGACCAGAGGGTATCAGATTCTTTTAGATGGTAAGTACAAGGTGGGGCTTTGAACCGAATCCTCTACCAGAGCAGCAAGTGCTCTTCACTGCTGAGCTGCCTCTCTAGCCCTGTGTTGGTTGGTCATTTGGTATATGGCATGTTTTTCCTCTGTGAGCTGGAGTGCACGTGTGTATGAGTGCACATGTATGCTGTGCTTGTGTGTGTGGAGACCATCCAGAAACCTCAAGTGCTATTTCTTGTGTACAGTAGACAGGTTTTTTTTGTTTGTTTGTTTTTTGTTCTCTTTTTTTTTTTTTTCTTTTTGAGACAGGTCTCTTACTGCCCTGAAACACACAGGCAGGCTGGGACTAAAGGGGCTCTGGCCATCCCAAGCATGGCAAACATGGCTCTGGCAGGCGCTGCCCTTCTCCCCCATCCCCTCTGCTTTGCTGAAAACCATTAGATTACATTCCTAAAGCTAGCCACCCAGATCTCCTCCCTTATTTGGCCATTCCTCCTCCTGAGGCTGACTACTAAGGTCCAGATATCAAAATATTGAAGTCCAGCAATCAAAAGCCTCCTTTGGGGGCCGGAGAGATGGCTCAAGAGGTTAAGAGCACTGACTGCTCTTCCAGAGGTCTTGAATTCAATTCCCAGCTATCACATGGTGGCTCACAACCATCTATGATATGATCTGATGCCCTCTTCTGGCCTACAGGTGTACATGCAGGCAGAGCACTGTATACATAATAAATAAATAAATAAATAAATAAATAAATAAATAAATAAATCTTTTTTTTTTAAAGCTTTCTTTAGGGCCTGGCGTAGTGGTGCATGCCTTTAATCCCAGCACTCAGGAGGCAGAGGCTGTTGGATCTCTGTGAGTTTGAGGCCAGCCTGGTCTACAAAGTGAGTCTAGGACAGCCAAGGCTAACACAGAGAGA
The DNA here is from genome assembly GCF_964271855.1 of Acomys minous. Lineage (NCBI taxonomy): Eukaryota > Metazoa > Chordata > Mammalia > Rodentia > Muridae > Acomys > Acomys minous. The sequence continues at coordinate 35,543,814 of NC_140484.1, read as the reverse complement.
CGCTGTCTCGAAAAAAACCGAAAGAAAGAAAGAAAGAAAGGAAGAAAGAAAGAAAGAAAGAAAGCCTCCTTTGGTGCACCTAATTAACATGCCCAATTAGAGTTAAACACCTCATTCTAACAAGGGCTTTCCACTTGTTCCTTGGTTTTGTTTTGGTTTTTTTTTCCGAGACAGGGTTTCCACTTTCCCAGCTTTCCACTTCTTCCTTTATAAACTGCCATTTTCTTATTTGCCAAGTCTGTCTCCTCTCTATCCTGAGCAGTCCTTTGTCCCCACCCAGGAAAAATATCCCTGCCCCCCTTCCTGTTCCCTTCCCCTTCTCCCTCTTCCTCTATCTCCTGTCTTTGTCCCTTATTCCTTGCCCTCTGTCCCTCTGGGACAAATAGATCTCCTTTGTGCTGAGAATTTGGTCTTGGGAGTCCTGAGGTGCTATTTTTCCTTTCAAGGATGGCTGGCCAGCAGGCCCAAAGGCTCTGCTTGTCTCCGTCTTCCCAGGGCTGAGGGTATAAGCACACACCATTAGAGGCAGCTTTTAATTTTTAATTTTTTAAAAATGTGAGTTCTGGGGCTGGAGAGATGGCTCAGCAGTTAAGAACACTTACTGCTCTCCCAGAGGACCTGAGTTCAATTCTCAGGATCCACATGGCAGGAGTCACAACTGCCTGTGACTCCAGGATTCAGTACCCTCATACAGACATACACGCAGGCAAAACACCAATGCACATAAAAATAAAAATAAATAATTTTTTAAAAATAAATAATTTTTTAAAATGTGAGTTCTGGGAATTGAACTGAGGTCCTCATAACTTGCAAGACAAGCACTGTGCTGATGGACTGAACTCTCTCCATCCTGTGTTTAGTCATTTGTTAACCAACCAAAGATCACTGTAATTTTAGTTAAGCCTCTGGTGCATATTAATTTTAAATTAATATAGAAATGTACAATTTCTCTAGAGATTAGATTGACTATGAATTTGCAGTGGGGAAAATGGAAATACAGGGGGAAAAAAACCATATAGATGTATGTTATATAACTCTTTCATGGAGATTGAATCTTCCTATCCTGAAGGGACGCTCTTTAAGCAGGAGATAAACAGCTCAAAATAGTCTCAGGAAGTCCCTGAAATTGACCAGATTCACTAGCCTCCTCCCCCAGTAAGCTATAAAGCTTCAAAGAAGACTCCTAGACAAGATAAGCAAAACAAAAGCAAAAAACATCCAAAAATAAAACAAAAGAAGAAAACCAAAAACAATAACAACAAAGCCAGACCAGACCAACCACCTAGAAGAAGCAGAAACCAGCTGAACTGCCTGGAAGAGTTACGTGGAAAGGACTCTGCCTGAAGTTTGTACAGTGTGCTCCGGGTTCCCCAGTTTTTGTGAGCTGTTGTTCGTGCTGCGGTGGGCCTTGGTAATGCAGCTATCTGTCTTTTGACTTGTTTTTGAGCCTGTAGCTAACCCCTCACCCATGAGTAACCCCAATAAAACTCAGTAGTTCACCAAGTTGGACTTTGGTGCTGTCTGTTGGTTTGTCATAGGCTTCTATCTGGGGAGAATAGACATATGTGTTGTGTCTCCCCAGGAAAAGTTTTGTCACACAACAACATGAATATAGTCATTGGGTGTCTTTGCAGAAAGTAAAGACATTATTTCTGGTAAGATCTAATTTAAAAAACCAGCTCACTCATTCTTGAGTGATGACCAATACTATAGTTGCTTGATGTTAATTGCAACTGGCAATGTTTACAGTAATCTAACAGTGAAATTAGGGGCAGAGATACAACTGGTTGACATTTATGCTTGTTATGCTTTGGGTAATAGTGGAGCTGTTAGGGATGCTACCAAAATAATGGCTCCTGTTTAATGAGCATTTGATTGGTACCCTTTTCCTGTAACATGAAAGTGCTAACTGACGATGAAGTTCTCATCTGTGATGGCCAGCCAGGTGCAGTTATCCCTTGTAATTCCAAGAAGACTGATGGAGGAGGGTTCAAGTTCAAGAACCAGCGTGGGTAACATGCTAAGATACTATGCCCAAAACAAACAAACAAACAAACAACTATTCAGTAGCAACAATTTAAAAATAAGAAAATCTAAGGCAAAGTGTGTGAAAACCGATATACTGCTATTGCCATTAGAAACGGCTCCAGCTAGTTTCGTATTGTTTGATTGTTTGGTTTTAGTATTGGGAATTGAACCACCAAGCTATAGTCCAAACTACGACAGCCTTTTACAAAAGCATCTCCAGGCCTGGTCTGTAGCTCAGGGATACACAGGTGCTTTGCATGTATGAGGCCCTGGGCTAAAGCCACAGCACCATTTAAAATTTTTTCTTTTTGCCAGACAGTGGCAACACACACTTTGAATCCTAGCACTTTGGAGGCAAAAGCATGAGGATGTTTGAGTTTGAGGCCACTTGATCTACAGAGTTAAGTTCCAGAACAGGCAGGGCTACACAGAGAAACCCTGTCTCAAAAAAAAAAAAAAAACAAAAAAACCAAAAAACAAAAAAATATAAAATGCACATACTCATAAAACTGCTTAAATCACTTGCCTTCAGCTAGGCATGGTGACACACACCTTTAATCCCAGCACTTGGGAGACAGAGGCAGGCAGATCGCTGCGAGTTCAAGGCCAGCTTGGTCTACAAAGTGAGTCCAGGACAGCCAAGGCTAACTCAGAGAGACCCTGTTTTGAAAAAAAAAAAAAAAAAAAAACTTGCCTTCATAATTTTATCATCAGATTCCTATCTTAGGACAATAAAAACCAAATTCAGGAAAAAAAGAGGAGAAAATTATATGACCTTTTCACCACTTTATTACATTGTTCATAAAAGTCACATATATAAATAATTAAAATATATAATAAAATTTTAAGTTTAGTGATTTAATGAATACTCACTAAAAGGACATATATATTATTTAGGAAGTGTGTGTGAGACAACATTTACTCTGGTTTTTTTTTTTTTGGGTTTTTGAGACAGGGTTTCTCTGTGTAGCCTTGACTGTCCTGGTCTTGCTTTTGTAGAACAGGTTGGCCTAGAACTCAAAGCGATCTGCCTGCCTCTGCCTCCCAAGTGCTGGGATTAAAGGCGCGCGCCACCACTGCCCGGCCTACTCTATTTTTTGAACTAGCTTTATCCTACACTCAGCACAGGGATGAGCAAGATGGCAAGTTTTGCTTTTGTGGAACTTCTGAGTAACTGATTAATGTCCAGTAGAAAGGAGAGCATGCAACATTCACAAATTATAATCTCCCCTGTGTCGAAATGAAATCCATAGGCCAAAGGCCACAAAAGCCAAACCAAACCAGGACCAGGTCATTACTTGTCTTTTGCAACATTTTACAGTCTGGAGTTGGTAGGGTTTTTTTTTGTTGTTGTTGGGTTTTTTTGTTTTGTTTTGTTTTAAATGAAAAATGACAGTCCGAGCAGCTACCTCCTTTAGTAAAATACAATGCTCGCTGAAGAAGCATGAAGGCCTGAGTTTGAACCCATGACCCACGTGAACAAGCCGGGCATGGTGGTGTGCGTTTGTAATCCCAGTGCTGGACGCAGAGACAGGCAGCTGCCTGGGGTTCCTGGGCCAGCCAGCCTAGACTGATTAGTGAGAGCCAAGCCAATGAAGTTAAGTGGGCCAGCCAGAGGCTCAGTGGACAAAGGCATTTGCTGCTTGAGCCTGGTGACCTGAGTGCTCTCTGCAGAACTCACAGGGTACAAGAAGAGAACTGACTCCCAGGAGCTTTCCTCTGACCTCCACACTCACGGGGAGGCACTCACACCACAGTACTCACGTGCATACATATGCACCCCCCCAGATTGATTGATTAATTAAAAAACAATGAAACCCAAGATCCTCGCATTCATGTGCTCACATGTGCACAGGTACATGTGTATGCACATGCAGACATATGAACATACACTCAAATGTAAATAAATAAATATATATATATATATATATATATATATATATATATATATATATATACAGAAATACCAAGAAAGAGTATTCTGATTAAAAAACAAGAGGGCTGGAGAGATGGCTCAGCAAGTAAGAATACTAGCTGCTTTTCCGGAGGATCTGGGTTCAATTCCCAGCACCCACATGGCAGCTCACAGTTTTCTGTAACTTCAGTTCCAGGGGAATTTTTTGTTGTTGTTTGAAGATTTATTTTTTCATTTTGTATACAGTGCTCTGCCTGCATGTACACCTGCAGGCCAGAAAGGGCACCAGATCTCATTATAAATGGTTGTGAGCCACCATGTGGTTGCTGGGAATTGAACTCAGGACCTCTGGAAGAGCAGCCAGTGCTCTTAACCTCTGAGCCACCTTTCCAGCCCCTCCAGGGGATTTGACACCCTCATACGGACATACATGCAGGGAAAACACCAATGCACATAAAATAAAAATGAATAAACCATTAAAAAATAAAAAATAACAACAGTGAGTAATGTGTAAGAGATAGGTGCAACCCTGCATCTGCATTGAGAGCAACCAAGATTGAAAACGTAGTGGAGTCTAAACTCATTCCTCTTCCTTCAGCAAATTTTTGTGAACGCCCTCGGCTCAAGGTCTTAAAGTCAAGTGTACTTCTTCCTGTCAGCTGAAGAAGCTTAGATAAGGGCGTGCTGTTCAGGGGGAAAAGCTTTGGTTTTAAAATCCCACAGATCTGGGTGTGAGTCAAGACACTGTCACTTTCAAGTAATGTGAGTGGATCTGCAGGAGCCTGTCTTCCTTTTACACACGAGACAGAACTCAGGCAGGGTGATGCTCACTTGCCATCTCAGTATCCAGAGGCAAGAGGGTCACTGCAAGTTCAAGACCAATGTCACCTACATAGTACGTTCTGATCCAGGGAGACCTGCATGGCAAGACCCTGTCTCAAAACAACAGCATCAAAAAGAAGATAATATGACCTACCTCATAGGTTTGCTTGTTTCTTTTTTCTTTCCTTCTTTCTTTCTTCCTTTCTTTCTTTCCAGAAACATCATCTCTTCCCAAGGCTGAGGCAGCCTGAAAGCTGTTTGGTTTACCTGATAGTAATTACATTTAGAACCTAAGGATGGGGGGGGGGGCAGGCTCGGGGAGTGGAGGGGGGCAGGGAGACGGGGGGGGGGGGGGGGGGGGGAGAGGGGGACCCTGCTTGGGTCTTACAAGTTGCCTCAGAGTTTCTGAAACCATTCCTCCCCTCACGGAAAACCACTGTTATCACCTACTATGTTGTACCACTACTGACTTTGTTCGGTAACCCAAGATTGGGCTCCTCCACGACCCCCTGACCCCGCCCAGTCTGAGCAGTGCTGGTGGCTGCTCAGCCCTGCTTCTCCACATCACGTGTTCAAGCGCTCTCGGTTTCCTCCATCTTTTTTCTCCTATCCCTGCGACTAAGAACTGAGCCAAACACTTTAGCAAGCGACCTTCCCCAGGGTAGAACTGGTTCCCAGCTGCACTTGAAATGCGATCCAAATGATGTTTGGGTACTTCTCCCTCTTGAGAAAGGGTCAAATGTACCAGAAGCTTTGGGGGTGCTGCAGATGTCCTATTCCTATACTTGGGACATGACTACAGAGTTATTAGCTTTACAAAAAAAAAAAAAAAAAAAAAAAAAAAAAAAAGAGCCTTGGGGCTGGACAGATGGCTTGGTGCTTAAGAGGATTTCTGCTCTCACAGAGGACCAAGTTCAGTTCCCAGCACCTACATGGCTGCCCCTAACTCCAAGTCACGGGGATGTAATGCTCTCTTCTGATCTCTTAATTAAGAGCTGAGCCTTAATTAAACCTATGTATACAGCCAGGCATGGTGATGTAGGCCTTTAATCCTAGCACTCGAGAGGCAGAGGCAAGCAGATCTCTGTGATTTTGAGGCCAGCCTGATCTACAAGGCTGCACAGAGGGTGCTGGGGTTATAGGTAGAGAAATCACCTAGCCTGAGTAAGGCCTCAACTGAATCCTCATCCCAACTCAGTAAAAATAATTTTTTGTTGTTTTATACATTTTTTTCCATGTGTCACAATTAAAATCTCACAATCTAAAAAGTTAAAAATAATACAGGATAAACCATTAAAAAAAAAAAAAAAGCAAGCCACTAGCAAACGTTCTTTCCTGCGTCAGCAGGCGCACAGTTATCTACAGGCATCTGACCTGCTCTGCCCTGAGAAGGAACTGCAGGGGGAAAGGCCAGAGCCTCCGTGCAACACTGAGGCAGAGCCAGACTTCCTCCTGTGCTTTGATTTTCACGACCCAGCACACGCCCTTCACAAGGAACCCAGCTGGAAAAGTCCTGATCTTGGCCGGCCGAGGCATCCTGCTGACCCACTTGTGACCTTCTGCAGTCAGCAGCTCTGCGCACAAGGCTTCCGTTGAACCGTCGTCCCTCCTGCTGGCATCTCTCATTCCCCTTGCTCCCCTGATCTGTTTTGCTGGACTCAGGCTGTCCACACAGGGCTCTTTCCCACCGCGATGTCACGCTCAGCTTGAATTCCTGAAAGGAGAAGCCCCTAGCCTGGCACTCAGGGTAGAAAACAGCTCAGTACGTTTTTTTTTTTTTCTAGTGCTTCTCTAAAAATTGTGTTTCTTCCAGCTTGGGCGTCTCCTAGAAGGGTTCTCGGTTTTTGTTTTTTGGAAGATACTCTTCCAAAGGTGCTCTCCTGCGCCCTAATTTACCAATCAAAATCTTATGCACTTGTGACGGTGCATCTCTAAATCCACTTGGTCTATCGTTTCCTGTGATGCCACTGCGTGTGTTGGCTCACACCCACCCACTCCATCCTTTCTGGTTCTCCATCACACTGGCTTTTTGCTTCTCTGCTTGCTTGTCCTTCATCTTATGCTCCAGAATGCCCCTCTTTTCTAAAGGCACACACCCACATACATACCCCAAACATGTGAACCAAGAAGCCCTTTACAGATAGAGCCCACATCTGACAAAACAGCACACAGCACAGGCTTTAGGAATAGTATAACTTCCTAGGTAAGTCAGAGTTAAATATCAATTGCTTGTCTTGATATGGTATGACGCAATATTCTTAACAGTCTTATGTTCCCTCAGTATTTAAAGCCCTCAGTGAGAGAAGTGGGGGGGAGGGGGAAACTCACCCAGTTTCCACGCCATCCTCCAACCCCTACTGTCCGGGTAGCTGGGCATGATACTGGCTAATTGGAAGGCCAGGAGACAGGGTAGAGGTTGCTCAGTGTGTGGCCTGTTTAGAGAGCATGTCCTCCCTCTCTCCTCAGCAGAGCAACCACAAGTTCGGCCAGTCTTCCAAAAGAAGGAATGTGTTCCAGATGGATCTAGCAACCGTTAGGCTGCCATGTCTGTAAAAGGGCGTGTGGGAAACTGGAGTTGCCTATAACAAGCAGCTGAGTTCATCCTCAGCCGGTGGTTCCCAAGGCAACAGCTCCCAGAGGATCCTTCACAGTAAGATCCCTTCCAACTCACTTGGGAGGTTATCACTTGCCTGTTGCCTGTAATTGCCCAGCTGGACATGAGGCACAGGGCTTTGCCTCTGGGATGTATACAGGCAGCTAGCAAAAGCATATTGATCAGTCCTCCCTGTGTCCCTGCAGGTACCCTAAGGCTTCCCAAGAAGGCTCTTCTGCTACACGTGCACCTTTCTGTGGGAAAGGGCACCATGGTGGTAGGCATGAAGATAATGCCATAGGGAGTGGCACTACTAGGAGGTGTGGCCTCATCGGAGTAGGTGTGGCTTTGTTGGAGGAAGTGTGTCACCACCGGAAGTGGGTTTTGAGGTCTCAGATGCTCAAGCCAAGGCCAGTGTGTCTGTCTCTTCCCTGCTGCCTGGGGGTCCAGATGTAGAACTCTCAGCTCCTTCTCCATCACCATGTCTGCCTGCATGCTGCCATGCTTCCCACCACGATGGTAATAGCCTAAACCTCTGAAACAGTAAGCCACCCTAATTGAAGGTTTTCCTTTATAAGAGTTGCCATGGTCAAAAAAAAAAAAAAAAAAGTTGCCGTGGTTAGGTTGTCCCTTTCCAGTGATCAAAACCCTAACTTAGACAGATGCTGATGCCAGACAGGCCTGGCCTAAAAGAAACAGCCAGAAAGCAGAGGTTGCAGATCTATTATGGGAAAGGTTTTGGAACTTGTGTGTTGGGTTCCAGATATTCAGATTAAGAAGGTTCACCCTGCACAGTTACATCCCTGTGTTCGCCTAATGGAGACCTCGTTCTTCAGGTAGCCACGACCCAGAAGCAGAGACTGGGAACAGAGGCGAATCTTAATAATGTGTCTGTACCTCTACCAGCTCCTGGTGGCTGTTACTCAGGTACATGGCATGTCGCAGACAGGCCTCTATTTTACCTGGGTCCTGTCAGCAATTCACCCTGTCTAGATCCACTGAGTCACAGCTACTCATGGGATTGGCCCATGCAGTTGTTTGGTTTTTGGAGTTAGTTAGAAATAGCTTTTCTTGGCCGGGCAGTGGTGGCACACACCTTTAATCCCAGCACTCGGGAGGCAGAGGTAGGTGGATTGCTGTGAGTTCAAGGCCAGCCTGGTCTGCAAAATTAGTCCAGCATAGCCAAGGCTATACAGAAAAACCTGTCTCAAAAAAAAAAAATAGCTTTTCTTTTTAAAAAAATATTTATTTATTTATTATTTACACAGTGGTCTGAACACCTGCACACCAGAAGAGGGAACCAGATATCATTATAGATGGTTGTGAGCCACCATGTGGTTGCTGGGAATTGAACTTAGGACCTTTGGAAGAGCAGCCAGTGCTTTTCTTATTTTCTATTTATTGTGTTGCAGCTCTCTGAGGATCAAAGCCACAGTCTGATGAATGTCCATTCGTGTCTTGCAGCTCCGTCCCTAGCTCTTAGAGAAAGGCTTTATTTTGTTAAGACACGTTCTGACTGGCCCATGACTCACTGTGTAGACCAAGGTCGCCTCAAACTTGCAGTGAGCTTCCTGTCTCTTCTACCCTAGTTAAAGTTTTACACAAGCTTAAAATGTCATAACTAAACCTCTGAAATTTTAGTGTTTTATCCCTGAAACCAAAAGTCTGATACCCGCCGGGCGTGGTGGCGCACTCCTTTAATCCCAGCACTCGGAGGCAGAGGCAGGCGGATCGCTGTGAGTTCGAGGCCAGCCTGGTCTACAAAGCAAGTCCAGGACAGCCAAGGATACACAGAGAAACCCTGTCTCAAAAAGACAAAAAAATAAAATAAAATAAAATAAAAAGTCTGATACCCAAATGAATTTGGCAGCAAAATCTGACCTGAACTGATATAAATTCATTGCAATCCTTACTCTATTAGTGCAAATAATTGTACATGTTGATGGATACATAGCCACAGATTTAGTTATAACAGCGGTTCTCAACCTTTCTGATGCTGTGAGCCTTTAACACAGTTCCTGGGGTTGTAACCATAAAATTATTTTTGTTGCTATTTCATAACTGTAGATTTGCTACTGTTACAATTGTAATGTAAACATCTGATATGCAACCCCTGTGAAAGGGTTGTTTGACCCTCAAAGGGGTCGTGACCCACAGCTGAGAACCACCGAATTATAGAGTACTGGCCCAGTCTTCCCTAAAGATATTCTGTGATAACATGCATTATCATATTTCTGAAAATATTAGCAGTTCTACAATTCATGGCTCAGTGGTTTCACATAAAGAACTAGCAATAACGTTTGTTTGGTTCAGGGCTTCCTAAGCATGCACAAAATCCTGGGCTTGACCTCAGCACTACGTAAACCATGTGTGGAGGCACACCCCTGCAAAGTCAGCGCCTGGGCAGTAGATGAAGGAGGATTGGAAGTTCAAAGTCATCCTTAGGTACATAAGTTCAAGGCCAGACTGGAATACATTAGACCCTGACTCAAAACAAAACCAAAAAAAAAAAAAAAAAAAAAAAAAGATGGAAGACAGTGGACCTGTAAAATGAGACCTCCAGGAAGTGAGCACTTACACTTACATAGGCTTTGTTCACACACTAAATGGCATGCGTAGCACTTTTATAAGAGAGAGATCTGGTCTCTGGGCCAAAACATTTTACAGTGCATCAACCTTTCCTCTAATGGCACACTGTATCAGTCTTGTAGAAAAAATTCAAAATTATTATACCTCCCAAGACAACACTACTGCTGCGAATGTACACTGGTCCGCCTACATTTACAGGGGCTGTCCCTCCCTATGGGCAAAGCAATGCCATTTCCTCTTACTGGTTTTCATATCAGTCAGAAAGTAAGCATCCACCCAAAGCAAACATGCTCTAGTGTTTCTGTAAGTTTTCAGAGCAAGACACTCAGAAGTGCTACTACAAAGGCAGACACCATCACGGCTTCTTTTCGGAATCTGCTCATTTCCTTGGGGGCTTTGAGAGAAGGACTTTGTTCTGTGACTCCTGCATGGCCTTGCCACAATAAGTCAACCTTTCAGATGTCAGGCAGGTTAGAAACCATGAGTGAGCTCTTTTTCTGAGCAGGATGTGGTGCTGGATGCAAGGCACGGGCTTCATGAATGCCAACAGTTTTTGACTGACTGATCTTCAAGTGTTTCATCTACCAAGTACGGATGTGGCTACTTCCCTCTTGCCCTTTGTACCCAGAAAAATGGAATGTACTTAATAATAGATGAGTAACTGTTCCTATCAGAAGCCAACATAGGCTAAAGGGCACATTCCGAAGCGAATTCATGAGTCCTGGCTCAAGCCTGATGGAAGAATGACAGAAAGGGGACCCGGTTGGCTTTCCCATCTCATAAATTTTTCTTTGTAACCACCATGTGCTCTTTGATGATAAATCCTAGGACAAATAGGAAAATCCTCTCTATGCTTAAAGCATCATTCTTGTACTTAGCAATTGTGCTGCTTGGTTCCTGTCGATTTGACACAAACCTAGACATATCTGGGAAGAGGGATCTCAGCTGAGAGATCGTGTCCCTCATATTGGCCTGTGGTCTGTGGGGCATTTGCTTGACTAATGATTGGTGTGGGAGGGCCCAGCTCACTGTGGGTGATGCCATCCTGGGCAGGTGGTCCTCACTTGTATAAGAAAGCAGGCTGAACAGACAGAATTCTGCCTAAAAATGGGCAAGCTTAGACGCAGGCAGAGTCTATGGCCGAACTCTGCCGAGACAGGGTAAGCAAGTCCTCAATAGTTGCTGCTTCTCAAATATGTCTGTCTGATATATTGGGCCAGAAGGCTGAAGATGATGCTCCAACGTTATAGAGAGTTTTGGGTGACTGTTCAGGCAGCAAACTGTCTCTGTCATTTTTTTTCATTTTGGAAGCTGCTCACCTGCACTTCTGGTTTCTCAAGTCTCTGATGGGGCAGCTACCTTTAATTCCAGAAAGGGGTGACCAAGTGATAACCATCATTATGATGAGGAATGAAAGTGCCCCCAGCAACAGCGAGCCTCAGAGAATGATCACCCCACTGCTACCAAGGAAGAACCCATTCTCCCATCACATGAGGCTGCTTGGAATGCCGAGCAATCATCTCAGGGGATCCAGACTGCTGCCCTCAAGAGGTTCCAGGATGATAACTTCTTCAGAACTCTTGCAGAACCAGGGCTAAGATATGATGGGTCAGACCAGCAATACACTAAGATCACCTGCTTAGCAGGTGTCCACTTCATCCTTTGCTTCCTTCTCCTGTACATCAAAGTTCCCATCAACCCCTTGAAGAGACTGGAGGTGACAGAACTACATGTGTGTCATGTGACTAAAATTCCTCTCTCTATTTGTCACTTCTCTTCTCCTTTACTATGTTTATTATGTTAGGACTACTGGCCAGCCCAAGCTATTGAGACGAGACAACGTTGGCCTTAAATTTTCAGTAAATGCCAGAAACACACTCCAATGGAGCCTCTCTGTCTACCTCTTCTCTCTATTTTATTTTCCCTGCCTCATCTTTTGTACCCTCTGCTAACCTGCAGCTGGGGGTCTATTTACTACATTCAGTTACAGCTAGGAAAAGTAGTACATGCCTCTAATCCCAACACTAGGGAGGTTGAGACAGAATGGCCATGTGTTAGAAGCCAACCTGGGCCCCATGGGGAGACCATGTCGGGGGCGGGGGGGGGGGGGGAAGAAAAGAAAAGAAAAAAGTTCAGCTGCTAGAATATACTGAACAGTAAACAAACCCAGAATGCAGCCAAATAGAAAATACACACACACACACACACACACACACACACACACACACACACACACCCCTTACTTGGTGGCTGTTGCTTGCTGAGTGTTGGGGGCATTGTTTCTTTATTTGAACCTAAAGTTCATGTTAGGCCGGGCGGCGGTGGTGTATGCCTTTAATCCCAGCACTTGGAAGGCAAAGGCAGGCGGATTGCTATGAGTTCAAGGTCAGCCTGGTGTACAAAGCGAGTCCAGGACAGTCAAGGTTACACAGAGAGACCCTGTCTCAAAAAACAAAACAAAACAAACAAACAAACCTAAAGCTCATGTCAATACCTGACAGATGAACTTGGGGTCACTGACCCCTTTATTTGTTCCCCTTTCCAATGTGCACGTATTAACTATCTCTCTGCTTTTCACCGTTACTCATCTCTTTAATGGGCACATCTGGACATATGCTTGAGCTAAACCTAGTGAGGGTTCTGGGAGCCAGGTCTTTTACCATGACACTCTGGTCAACAGATTATTACTTTTTCCAGAAGCCATGCCATTAATCTCCTTTTCTGTTTCTTTCCCTAGAGCATGGATTCCTGGAGTCCAGGGCTTATTCCCTTTTTGTAGCTTGGATCAGAATGTGCAATCATCGGGCTGGAGAGGCCGCTCAGTTGTTTAGAGTAACACTCCCCGAGGAGCCAAGTTTAGCCACCATTGGGTGGCTCGCAGCACCTGTAGCTACCAGGGATCCGGCCCCTCAATTCCATGGGTATTTATCTGAACACACACAAACACACACACACACACACACACACACACACACACACACACACACACACACACACACCTCTACCTACTTGGGAAAAACCCAAACAAAATCCATGTACAGGTTCTGACTCATCAACTCAACAGCTACTTGTGCTAATCCTATAATTTATGTCTACTAAACTCTGTCATTTTCCTTCTCTAGGCTTTAAACAACTTGGAAAAGCCCTCACAAAGTTTCGACATTATTTATGCCCGTGTTATTAATAGTACTAATTATTTTTTAATTGCTTTAGAAATCACTTTCATTTATTCAACAATTTCATACAAGTATACAACATACCTTGATCATATGCACCCTCAAGTATCCCTCCCTCACACCCAGCACACCACCAATACATACTCCTACACACACTCACACACACATACACACACACACACTCACACACACACACCTTCTTTTGTAAACCCATTGAGCTGAGTAGTGCTACCTGCTGAAGTGCTGCCTGCTGAAGTTGGCTTGATCCCAGTCTCATGCAGGTAATCATACCTGCAGTGAGTTCATAAGTGCAATGACACTGTCATGTCAGCAGACAGCATTTTATAGCACTCCTCCACATCCTCTGGCTCTTATTATCTCATCACCCCACAGTCCACCATATTCCCTGAGTCTTGAGGGAGGCGTTTAATAGAGATGTCCTATTTAAGGCTGATTTTGAATAGTCACTTGTTCTTTTTTTATTTTTATTTATTTTGTTTATTTTTTTTTTCCCTGAGCTAGAGTTTCTCTGTGTAGCCTTGGCTGTCCTGGACTAATTTTGTAGACCAGGCTGGCCTCAACTCACAGCAATCTGCCTGCCTCTGCCTCCCAAGTGCTGGGATTAAAGGCGTGGGCTACCACTGCCCAGCCTAGTCACTTGTTCTTGGTACTATGACCGGGTATAAATCTGTCAATTATTGACTACTGCAAAAAGAAGCTTCTTTGGCTACAGTTGAGAGTGGCCCCGATCCATAGGTAAAACAAATACTTAGATTTGATACCACACCCATTTAGTAAAACAACAGAAATAGCTTCCCTTTTAGGGACTATGAGCACCAAAGCCACAGGCTTTTGACCAGGCTTACAGAACAAGGCATGGGTTCCCTCCTACGGATCAGGCCTCAAACCAATCAGAAAGCATGTGGTTACCCTACATAGCCTTTATGCACTATTAGACCAGTGGGCAGGTCAGTTTTGTAGCATTCAGCATTCATCTCTGGGTAATACTATTGATGGCTTTTCCCCCCTGCGGCCTACATAGCACCGTCTAGCACTGTGAAAACTAGCCAGCAGGGAGGAAGTTTTCTGGTCAGTTCTAAGTTGATTTCCCTATGTTCTACAATCAAAGTGTGTCATGTCTTCTTTTTGTTTGTTTGTTTGTTTGGTTTTATTTTTTATTTTTTATTTTTTTGTTTGTTTGTTTGTTTGGTTTTATGAGACAGGGTTTCTCTGTGTTGCCTTGGCTGTCCTGGACTCACTTTGTAGACCAGGCTGGCCTCGAACTCACAGCGATCCGCCTGCTTCTGGATCCCAAGTGCTGAGATAAAAAGCATGCGCCACCACCGCCCGGCGTCATGTCTTCTTTAGCAGTGCCTAATTATAGTAAGTAACCAAGGGCAGTGGCGATAGCCTATGTTATTTGGGGGGTCTCTGTGGCCTTCAGGGCCAATAACTTGCCTAGCAATGAGATATTCATTCTCTCTCTCTCTCTCTCTCTCCTCCTCCCTCCCTCCCTCCTTCCTTCCTTATTTTTATGTGTGTGTGCCTGCATTAGTTTTTGTACACCATATGAATGTAGAAATTTGTACGCAATAACTCATGTCTTCTGGGGAAGGGTCCCTGTGTTCAAACTCTGCCACATTCCCCGTGGCTGGGTCCTGGAACTCTGACTAGGAATGGAGAAGGAATGAAGAAAGAACTGTGGCACTTAGGAAATGGCAGAAGCATACATGGAAATGCTGGGGTCAGGTGGGCCGTGTGCACTATGATGGGAGGCACCACAGTGGTTCCTATGCCTCCCTGGAGCCCAGGACACGGCCAGGCCCCGGCACTGCCAGGCTGGAAGTGTGAGCTTCTTCCTTGAGAAGATCCAAGGGCTGTCGAGGCGGGAACGAATGAAAGTTCTATTTCCCTCAGGAATGGCTGGAGCCAGTGGAATGAGATCCATGCACCAAGGATCCCGATCTCACTGGGGATGTAGAAAGGCATTTTCCCACTGTGTTATAGTTAGCTCTTTTAATGAGATTGCCAGTACCAAACGGCAGTGGCAGCAGAAACTCGGAGTTCCGAAGCCGAGGCTGCGGTGATAGCGCAGTGTTACAGTCCTTTGGTTAAACCACCATCTTAACAGCAGTGGGTGTGGGTAAATGCCCAGTGCCTGATCTCATGACAGGTTCTGGGGCTGGTCCATGTGGCAGGAGCTCAGTGCTCTGATAGGTCATTGTTGGGGGTTAGTTGATGTATTTTGAGGATATTTTAAAATATAATAGGTGTCTGTGTCTTGATTGATTACTAGCAGGTTGTACTGATGTAATAATAATGGGTATAAGCCCAATAATAAACCTTATTAGGCCGTACTGGTTAAATTAAAAACACCACTCTGAGAGGTCTGAGCTGACCTGAATGAGGACAAGCTCTAGTGGTGACTCCACTATGGCTGCCTGGCCGGCATTCAAGCCTGGAGGTTCAGCACCCTTTGGGGGGGAGGGGAGCCTTCTTACCCCAGAATAAATGAGTCTCAGAGGATCTTTGATGAAACAGATAGTGCTCTCCACTTATTTCATGCGAAACAGGGACTTATAAACCTTGGGCAGTGTGGGAGGGGTTTTGAGGATGAATGTGTGTCATTGGCTGGGGCTAGGATGCTGCCAATGCTGTATTTCCGTGGGGGAAAAGATAAGAGGAGACTGACTATCTGTAACCTCTGTAACCTTGAGCGACCACCTGTAACTTTGGGGCTGTACCATGTGCTCCAGAGGCAGGCACAGAAAACATCGAGAGAGCTTTGACCCACACCTTCCATTCTCAGGATGATTTTTAGGGCTCAAATGTGAGCTTTCCGGGGTTTGAACATGCATCCAACATCCAACTTCACGAGTCCCATGTCAGTTTCTCTAGAGGTACAGTCCAGATACTCAGTGCATTTGTACAGCACAGTGGGAAGAAACTAGGTAGTCTGGAGGTGTCTGTAAGCAAGCAGCCCCAGGCGTTAAACTCCCAGGAGGAGGAAACTACAGTTGCTAGTTTTTTCCACACACATGGGTCAGTCTGACCAAGTGGGAAGGCTCTGCCGATTTCCCATGGGCCTGAAGCCTTTGTCCTTAAAATGGCCGTGCCCGTTGTCAAACAATAAACATTCACTCAGGGCTTCCTTGACTCCCCACAAAACTGCCCCCCCAAAGATATATTTTTAAATTATATTATAAAGTAGTTTGTTTCCACACTTAAGGGCAAGCCCCATGCCCAATCATAGATGGCCAACACAAAACAAAGTGAATGGTATTTTTGGAGGGTTTTTTGTTTTGTTTTTTTCTCATATGCTTCCACTGGACATTTTTTTTTTTAAAAACCTTACAGGTTTTATGCTGTATAATATTTCTGGTTTTGTGTTTTTATGGGATTTCTGTGTGTGTAAATGAATGTGTGTTTCTGCATCTTTATGTGTCTCTGGCTCTTTTGTTTTTTTTCAAGACAAGGTTTCTCTGTGTAGCCTTGGCTGTCCTGGACTCACTTTGTAGACCAGGCTGGCCTCAAACTCACAGAGATCCACCTGCCTCTGCCTCCCGAGTGCTGGGATTAAAGGTGTGCGCCACCACGCCTGGCAAACATTAGAAACTTTTGGGAGAGCAAAGCAGAGAAAAGGCTGGAACATAGAGAGTGTCCTTTCATTTACCCGATTGCTGGTAGTAATGAAAAAGTTTCATTTTGGATCTTTGGATCTGTCATTTAAGGGATAAACCACCAAAACAGCAGAAGAAAGTGTTGGGTGCCCTCGAGCTGCAGTTACCAGTGGCTCTGAGCTGCACAGAGTCGGTGCTAGGAACAAAGTCTGATCGCCTGCAAGAGCATCAACCGCTCTTGACCCCTGAAGCATCTCTTCAGCCCTCAGGACTTTTGAGCCTTCTGCCTCGGCCTCCAAAGCACTGGAATTACAGTCAGCCGTGCAGCACCGTGGTCAGCTCTTTTGTTGTTCTGAGACAGGTTCTCACTCTGTATCGCCTGAGCTGTCCTGGAAGGCACCACGCACCTACACTCATGGCAATCCTCCTGCTTCAGGCTAGTGCCTTCTGCTCCAGGTGGCAACCCTCCTGCTTCCAAAGTGCTAACACAAGCTGGGCGTGGTGGCGCACGCCTTTAATCCCAGCAGGGACAGAGGCAGGTGGATCCATGTGAGTTCAAGGCCAGCCTGGTCTACAAAGTGAGTCCAGCACAGTCCAGACTACACAGGGAAACAAAACAAAAACCAAAGTGCTAACATTACTGCTTTACAACACCACACCTGGCTTATTGTGAAATTTTAAGGACTAAACTTCTTACTGCTTTCTAACTGACCTTAGTGAAAAATACATTTTGTTTTGTTTTCTTTTGTTTTGCGGGGGTGGGGGGGGGTGGGGATTGTAGCTATGCGTGTCCCTGAGGGGTTCCTCTTGGGAGTCCTTACTCCAAGTAAACTCACTGCCCTTAACTTCTGTGGATCTCCCTCTTTCCCAAGCTGCTGAGCTATGTCTCCAACCCTTAACCCCTGAGCCATCGCTCCACCTCATGTGCTTCTGTGTGGTACAGGAACGGAAGGAAAGGGAACTAGCTGCGGGACTCGGCTGGATAAGGTTGAAATCTGACTTCTTCCGATAGCCCTTTTGATTTGGGCTGTGAAGGTGGGCTCCCTTTTCTCAACGGGGCTCTCACTCCGCCTGATCTGGTAACCCCAGATTTTGTAAGGAGTGTCACGTAGCCCACAGAGGAACATTACAATCTGGACCCTTCCCTGATAAGGAACCTGTTCAGCAAGCATAGGGAATTCCAGGAAGTACCCCACCCTATGCTGAGGAGTTCCTAGCTTCCAGCAAATGACCTCTAATCGTATCTAGAAGTCATCCCCTCATCCAGAGGATAATTAGGTACTGTTTTCACCTTCTTGTGATAGGACTCCATGTTACTGCATGTAAACGAGGTACTGTACCACTGTATGTAGATTAAGTGTCCTGGCACCCTTAGCCCTCGAGATCCCTACACATTCACCCTCAAAACCTCTCCCCACTGCCAAAGGTCTGTAAATAAAGGCTGCCTGGTGTGCTCTGGTGCTGGCTCTCTTGATCGCCATTCCTTCACCATGAGCTTCTCAAACTCCCTTCCTTCACTGGGGCACGACGCTGGATGCCTGGTTGTCAGGTAGCAATGGTAAAACTGTCTTTGCTGCCACTGGGTCCTGCTCCACCACTGCTGCTAGCTTGGTGATGAGCGCCCCCCCCCATATTGTTTTTTTTAAATTACATGTATTATCTATAGGCCTGGCTAGCAATCAATCAAGACATAGACACTTATATTTTAAAATAGCCTTAGTTAACCTAGGGCAGGGCAGATATCAATCCTCTAAACTACCTCCCATAGTGGGGCCTCAGGCATGGGATCCCTGCCTCAATTCCATGCTATCCGGTTCTAATAAGCTACCTCTATCAAGCTACCTCCCATCCATAATCCCAAATACTTGCTAATGTTCTTCATCTGGGCCGAATTCTCCATCCACAGCGGCCATGTGCTTCTCCTCCAGCTAACCCATAGCAGCCTTCCTCTTCTCTCCTTTCTCCATGTAGCGGTCTTTCTTCTTCCCAGAATTCCTCTCTCTCCTAGTCCCACCTGTCTCCTGCCTTGACCAGGTGGGATGCCTTTTTATCAAGCAAAAGGTTGGTCACACAGACAGCAAGCAGTAATTAGCATCAAAATACATCAGACCATTCCCCCTCTCCTCTTTGGCTTGTGGGGCCTGTAGTTGTTTTGTCACTGGGTCTGGTTCTGTGTGTCAGGCTCTGTCCTCCAAGGGAAGTCCTATTTTACCTACCCCCAAAGAACCAGAGAGGCATGGTCAATGGCTGAAGGTCCTCAGCAGAGTCAGGTGCAGCTTCCTAGTGGCTCTACCTTTGACAGGTGCACCCATCAGCAAATGGCCAGTGGGAAAAGCTAGCTGTTTTGGAAGCTGATGAGTAAAAATGCTGATCATGGTCATCATCAGCTGACAGGGATGGTTACTCAACCACTCCCATAGAGCCTGAGGGGGTAGGGGTGGGGCTTTCTTAGCAAAGAGACTCAACTGCACCTGCTGGCTTGTAAATTCACAGCAGGACATGTTTCCTCTGTTTCTATTCACAGGCAGCTAACACGTGTGTGATCTTGCAGGAGAAAAAAAAATTGCTTATTTGTTCAAATAGGTTTTGGGAATCAGATAGAGTCTACTGATTTCCTGGAACCTGGAGGCTGGACATAAGAGGTATTTATAACATTTTCACAAGCCAAGTAGCAGACATGTTAGAATCAGGCAGTTGGCTGCTGGTATTGTTATTCATACAACACCTGTAAATCTTCACTACTCTAGTCCAAGTTTGGTCCCCTTAGTTACAAAATACAGCGTTTCTGAGTTAAAGCACCTGTACAGACGTGAGTTCAACTCAGGACCTGACCAAATGAAGAATTTCGAATTGTTCATTTCTTCCCTGATTTTAGACATTGGATGCTATATTCTAACTTTCTCTAGCCTCTCCTAGAGATGCCAAATGTTAATCACAATAAAATAAAAATAAATTGTATTTGAACGCCTTAACATTTGTAAAAATAATAGTGAACAAAATCCTTTTAAATACAGAAATTCTGTGTTCAGCTCAATGATGGACTCAAGCAATTCTGAAACAATTATGTTTCTTTTTAAATGTTTATTTATATGTATCAGTGTTTTGCCTACCTGGTGCCAAAAGAGGGTGTTGTATTCCTGGAACTGGAGTAACAGAAGTCTGTGAGCTACCACGTGGGTGCTAGGAACTGCTGAGCCATCTCTTTAGCCCCTACACCTCTTTTCTTGAAACAGTGTCTTACTATGTAGCCCTGGCTGTTCTAGAACTTGATATATTTGGCTTCAGACTCAGAGATCCACCTGCCTCTGCCCCCCCCCTGCAAATATATGCTTGTCTCCCCCTCCCTTCCTCCCTCCTTTCCTTCTTCCCTCCCTCCATATATATGTGTGTGTGTACATATATATTATGTATGTGTCTGTGTGAGAATGTATGCCTGTTATGTAACAGCTTCAGATAGAAACATTCCATTATGTGGGGAAGGTCCTTAAACAGGAAGGTAAACAACTCAAAATAGTTTCTAGAAGTTTTGGAAACTACCCAGATTCTAGAACTCTCCCTATCAGAGTAAGCAATACAAGCTGAAAGCCCCTCTCAAACAGGCTGCAAAAAAGACCAGACCAGCTGCCTGGGAGAAACAGAAATCAGCTGAGCTGCCTGGAAGCAGTATAAACCAGAGTCCCTTGGAAAGAGCCCTCTTCATCCTGTGGAGCAGCCAGCAGGCTGTGCAGTGTGCTGCAGCTCACCAGCTTTTGTGAGCTGTCACCCCAGCTGAGGTGGATCTTGGTGATGCAACTGTCTTTGAGTCATTTCTGCTCTGTAATAACCCCATATTCCTACAAATAACCCCAATAAAACTCATTGGTTCAGCCGGTGTGGTGTCGCACGCTTTTAATCCAAGCACCTGGGAGACAGAGGTAGGCCGATCTCTGTGAGCTCGAGGCCAACCTGGTCAACAAAGTGAGTCCAGGACAGCCAAGGCTACACAGAGAAACCCTGTCTTGAAAACCAAGCCAAACCAGCCAAACAAAAAAAAACCTCATTGATTTACCAAGTTGGGTTTTGGTGCTGTCTGTACTTTTGTCTGCTTTTGTCTTTCATGGGTTCCCTATCTAGGGTGATTAGACATGTGTTGCATCACCTCAGGAAATTTTTTTATCACACAACAGTGCCACATATGTGTGGGTACTTGCAAAAGCCAGAAGAGGACATCTGATTGTCTGAAGCTCCAGTTACAGGCCATTGAGAGCTGCCATACATGGTGCTGTGCTGGCAATGGAAGACTTTGGTCCCCTGTCACGGCACCAGGCACTCTTAACTGCCAAGCCATCTCTCCAGCCCCTCAATTTAAAAAAAAAAAATTTTTTTTTTTCAGGACAGGGTTTCTCTGTAGCCTTGGCTGTCCTGGTACTCACTCAGTAGATCAGGCTGACCTGGAACTCAGAGATCCGCCAACCTGTCTCCTGACTGCTGGGATTAAAGTCATGCATCACCATCATGTGGCTTCAAATAAAAATTTAAAAAGATGTCCAGGCATGGTGGCACATGTAAGACCCCCTCCCCTGTGCACCCGACATAGCAAGCATAGCAGCAGTAACGCTATCTTGCAAGGCAAGACTAGAATAATAGGTTCCCGGGGTAAGATAAGGCCTGGGGCTCAGATAAAAGCGTGCTTGTCCTTGTCAAACAAGATATTTATAGTCGGCCATCTGGCCCAGGGAGTGGGCAAACTCCCCTGTTCCCATCCGATGACCGGGCTATAACCTCGCCTCATTTAAATTTACCAATCAGAGCCCTGTAACTATGCTTTTTCGCTTCTGTAACCGAGCTTCCCGCCAAAATCCCTATAAAAGGACCCCCTAAAAACTCGCTGGGCGCGCCAGCCTCTCCGGAGACTGAAACGCCCGGGTACCCGTCCCCTTAATAATAAAGCCTCTTGCTTGTTGCAGCCGAAGCCTTGGTCTCGTTGGTTCTTGGTGGGGGTCTCCACGTTAAGACCGCCGTGTCGGGGGTCTTACATTTGGAGGTCCCACCGAGATCGAGACCCCCGCCCGGGGACCATCGACCCAAATTCGGGAGGTAAGCCTTTGTCTTTGTGCCGGCCGGCTTTGTCGTTGTTGTCTTGTTGTCATTTCGTCTTTGTTCATCGTTACGTGTCTCGGTGTTTGCGCAGACTCTCTGAATCTGGCAAGGAGAGGAGGAGCTGACGGGCTCTCAGACTCCTCCCTTGTGCCCGTGGGAGACGGTCCCATCGGGATTCCGTAGGGACTTTCCGTCCCATCCGAATCTGGGGCCCCCGGCCCATCTGAGAGGCTATTCGCCTCATCTGGGAGACAGGGAAAAGTCCGGACCCCCTGCGTCTCCAACCTCCGTTTTGGCGCAAGCGTCCCGCGCAAGCTGTTTTTTGGTCTTTTGCGTCTAGATTTCCTCTGTTGTGTTTCGTTTTGTGTTTTTGGTACCATGGGTCAGACTCTTGTCACCCCGCTAACCCTTACTTTGCAGCATTTCAAAGAAGTCCGTGCCATTGCGCACAAAGTGTCAGTAGAAGTCCGCAAGGGCAGATGGAAAAGTCTTTGTTCTGCTAAATGGCCTACGCTTTATACCGGGTGGCCACAAGATGGCACTTTTAACCTTTCTCTCATTCTACAGATCAAGTCCAAAATTATAGATCCTGGACCACACGGTCATCCGGACCAGGTCCCCTACATAATGACTTGGGAATCTCTCGTTCGTGACCCTCCTCCATGGGTCAGACCTTTCCTCGTTCAGCCCTCTCCTTTTCCCCACCTCTCTTACCACGCCCGCCTTAGAACAGCTCAACCCTGGGCGCATGCTCCTCTCGCCGCGGCGGGGCGGGCACCGCCAATCCGGGCTTTTAGGGAGGTGCGAGAATTTAGCGACGGTCCCTGGGATTTCCCCGAGGCTAAGGCGAGCCCTCCTTTTGTATGAATTACTCTCTGCTCCGGCCCGGGGGTGGGGCGGCGAGGAGCTGGCCAGGAGGGCGTCCGAAATCTATCCTTTTCCTTCCTGACTCCGCTGCCAAGACTGTATCGAGATCCGGGTGTCCCTTCCCACGGAGGCTACCTCCCGACGTCAGTCCCACTATCCCCCTGCTCGCCTCCCGCCTCCCTTGCTCCTCTAACCGGGAGGAGCACAATGCTGGGGACCCTTCACGGCCTCAGAACCCAAGGGCTCTGCAGCGGCTTCCCCTGGGGCTGGTCTCTATATTGCGCCGCCGCCACCTGATTGCTCCAGACCTGCGCCCACCCTGACGCTCCCGCCGCAGCGACCGAGGCCTCACCAATGGCCGGCCGACTCCGCAGCCGGCGCGAGGTTCCACCCCAGACCTCTCAGGCCTTCCCCCTTCGGGCTGACACGGGTGGCCAGGTACAATATTGGCCGTTTTCCGCCTCAGATCTTTATAACTGGAAAAATAATAACCCTTCTTTTTCTAAGGACCCCTCCCGGCTAACCTCCCTTATTGAGTCCATTCTAGTCACCCATCAACCCACTTGGGATGATTGTCAACAGCTTCTACAGACGCTCCTTACCTCTGAGGAAAAGCAGCGCGTCCTTCTGGAGGCACGCAAGAGCGTCCCAGGAGCTAATGGGCGGCCTACCCAGCTGCCAAATGAGATAGCCAGTGCCTTCCCCTTGGAACGACCCGACTGGGACTTCAATACTGAGGAAGGTAGGGCCCACCTACGCCTTTATCGTCAGCTGCTTATAGCGGGTCTCCAAAAAGCCGCCAGGCGGCCCACCAATTTGGCCCAGGTTAAGATGGTTACTCAAAAAGCAGATGAGACGCCGTCAGCTTTCCTTGAGCGTCTAAAAAAAGCTTATAGGGTCTATACTCCATATGACCCTGAAGACCCTCTCCAGGCCACCACCCTAGCCATGTCCTTGTCTGACAATCTGCCCCAGATATCAGATGCAAATTAGAGAGATTAAAAAAAAAAAAAAAAAAACTCAAAGAAAGTACAGTTCAGGATCTTTTAAAGGAGGCAGAAAAAGTTTATAATAAGAGAGAGACGCCGGAAGAGAGAGAAGAAAGGCTTAGGAAAGAGTCTGAAAAAAGGAAAGAGAGATTGAAAAAAGAAGCGGAAGAGAGGGAAAATGCTAGAGATAAAAAGAGACATAGAGAAATGAGTAGACTTTTGGCCACCGTAGTTTCAGGACGCCAGGATAGTCAGGGCCAGGGAGAACGGAGAAAAACCCCTGTGGATAAGGACCAATGTGCCTATTGTAAGGAGAGAGGTCACTGGGTACGGGACTGTCCCAGGCGTCCCAAAGGGCCCCGTAGAACCCCCCCCTCCGCGGCTCTCCTCAACCTGGAAGACTGAAAAAGTCAGGGTCAGGAGCCTCCCCCTGAACCCCGGCTAACTCTAAATGTGGGGGGGGCAACCCGTCACCTTCTTGGTGGATACGGGAGCTCAACACTCCGTCCTTACCACCGCACCGGGGCCCCTGACAACAAAGACTGCCTGGGTACAAGGAGCGACTGGCGGGAAGCCTTACCGCTGGACCACCGAGAGAAAAGTACATCTTGCCACCGGTAAGGTCTCACATTCCTTTCTTCACGTCCCGGACTGCCCATATCCCCTCCTGGGAAGAGACTTATTAACCAAACTCAAGGCCCAAATTCACTTCGAAAAAGGGCACACTCGTGTGACAGGACCACAAGGGCGGCCTATTCAGACTTTGGTATTAAATTTAGAGGATAAATACAGATTGTATGAGACTGACCCCCCCCTGGGAGCGATACCCCTAGCCCAGACTGGCAAGCCCTGTATCCATCATCATGGGCCGAAACTGGGGAAATGGGCCTAGCTCACCAACAGCCCCCCATATTAGTACACCTTAAGGCTTCTGCCACCCCAGTCTCTATCCGGCAATACCCTATGTCACAGGCAGCCTACCTGGGAATACGGCCTCATATTCGGAGACTCCTGGACCAAGGCATACTGACTCCTTGTCAGTCTCCCTGGAACACCCCCTTGCTTCCTGTTAAAAAGCCCGGAACGGGAGATTATCGGCCGGTCCAAGACTTAAGAGAAGTCAACAAACGAGTTGAGGACATACATCCTACTGTCCCCAACCCTTACAACCTATTGACAGGGCTATCCCCAGACCATGTCTGGTACACTGTGCTGGACTTAAAGGATGCTTTCTTCTGCCTAAGACTGCATCCCTCCAGCCAGCCTCTCTTTGCATTCGAATAAAGAGACCCCGACTTGGGGATTTCGGGGCAACTAACATGGACACGGCTGCCCCAGGGATTTAAAAATAGTCCCACCCTGTTCGATGGGGCCTTACACCGTGATTTGGCCGACTTCAGGGTACGATACCCAGACCTCATATTGCTCCAATATGTGGACGATCTCCTCCTGGCAGCCCCCTCTAAGGAGAGCTGCCAACGGGAAACCCACGCCCTCCTACAAGTCCTAGGACGGCTGGGGTATCGAGCCTCTTTCAAGAAGGCACAAATTTGCCAGACTGAAGTAACCTACCTAGGTTACTCCATCAAGGATGGACAGAGGTGGCTCACTCCGGCTAGGAAACAAACTGTCCTCCAAATCCCGCCACTGCGGTCCCCCGTCAGCTCAGAGAATTTTTAAGAACAGCGGGCTTTTGCCGCCTCTGGATCCCTGGGTTCGCGGAACTGGCAGCTCCCCTGTACCCCCTTACCAAGCCAGGAACAATGTTTGCCTGGGGGCCCACCCATCAACAGGCCTTCGAGGCTATTAAGACTGCCTTAATCTCAGCCCCTGCACTGGGGCTGCCCGATTTAACCAAGCCCTTTGAGCTGTTCATTGACGAGAAACAAGGCTACGCCAAGGGAATTCTAATCCAGAGACTGGGGCCCTGAAAAAGGCCTATAGCCTACCTCTCTAAAAAAAAAAAAAAAAACTGGACTCCGTGGCAGCAGGCTGGCCCCCTTGCCTACGGATGGTTACTACAGCCGCCTTACTCCTTAAAGACTCTAATAAACTCACCATGGGACAGCCAATTACTATCTTAGTCCCCCATGCCATGAAATCCCTGGTCCGGCAGCCCCCAGACAGATGGCTCTCCAACGCCCGGGTTACCCATTACCAGGCCATGCTTTTAGACTCGGACAGAGTCACCTTTGGGCCAATAACCAATCTCAACCCTGCCACGCTGCTCCCTCTCCCAGACGGGCCCGAGGATCATGACTGTCAGCAAGTCCTGGCGGAAATCCACGGAACCCGCCCTGACCTCACTGACCAGCCCCTCCCTCACCCAGACTTCGTTTGGTATACGGATGGGAGCAGCTTCCTGGATAACGGGACACGACGGGCCGGAGCGGCTATCACCACCACCGACCAGGTAATATGGGCCAGCCCTCTGCCCCCAGGGACCTCCGCCCAGCGTGCTGAACTGATCGCCCTGACCAAGGCCCTGGAACTGGCAAAAGAAAAAAGGCTAACAGTCTATACAGACAGCCGGTATGCCTTCGCCACAGCCCACGTACATGGAGAAATTTATCGGCGCCGAGGACTCCTCACCTCAGAAGGTAAAAAAATTAAAAATAAGACTGAAATCCTGGCCCTCCTGAAGGCCCTCTTTTTACCCCAGCAGCTCAGCATCATCCATTGCCCGGGCCACCAGAAAGGGGACTCTCCGGAGGCTCGAGGTAATCGGCTGGCTGACGAGACAGCCCGCCAAGCCGCTACAAGACCCCTCGACACTCTCGAGGCGCTCTCCTTACAAGGAGACACCGGAGCGCCAAGACAGCAGGACCGGAATTGGAAATTCACCGACGACGACATACAAAGACTTCAAAAGATGGGCGCGCTTCCTGAAGGCCCTGACCATTGGCGATACCAGGACAAGGTAGTCGTCCCCTCAAAAAAACTGACTATTTGATTGACTACTTCCACAAGCTCACTCATTTAAGCGCCCAGAAGATGAAGACCCTCCTTAAAAAAGAAGAAACGGACTTTTACCTATTGGAAAAAAAGGAGGCCCTCCAGAGAGCCATTGACAATTGCCGGCCCTGCACGCTGGTCAATACCAACAAGTCCTTAAATTTGTCAGGAACTAGGGTCCGAGGACACCGGCCAGGGACCCATTAAAAAATTGACTTCACGGAGATCAAACCAGGTATATACGGATACCGGTACCTGCTGGTCTTCGTAGATACTTTTTCAGGATGGACTGAAGCCTTCCCCACCAAACATGAGACGGCCAAGGTGGTTTCCAAAAAGCTTTTAGATGATATTTTCCCTCGCTACGGGATGCCACAGGTAATTGGGTCCGACAACGGACCAGCCTTCGTCTCCCAGGTAAGCCAGCAGGTGGCCAAACTACTGGGGATTAATTAAAAATTACATTGTTCTTATAAACCCCAAAGTTCAGGACAGGTAGAGCGCATAAATAGATCTATTAAGGAGACTTTGACTAAATTAACGCTTGCAGCTGGCACTAAGGACTGGGTGGCCCTGCTACCCCTGGCCCTAATACAGGGTTAAGAACACCCCTGGCCCACATGGGCTTACTCCCTTTAAGATTGTCTATGGTTCACATGTTCCTATTGTTTACTTCCCTGACCCAGATATCGGCTCCTTTGCTACCAGGCCTTCCCTCCAGGCACACCTAAGAGCCCTCCAAGAGGTGCAAAATAAGGTTGGAGACTACGTCTGGGTCCAACGTCACCGGACCAAGAACCTCGAACCCCGCTAAAAAGGACCTTACGCCGTTCTCCTGACTACCCCGACGGCTCTCAAGGTAGACAGAATTGCCACCTGGATTCATGCTGCTCACGTCAAGGCGGCCAAGGACACAGACGGGAACACATAAAAAGCACATCAGACCGACAACCCTTTAAAGATAAGACTTTCCCAAACCTAATTCGCCCCATGACCCCTCCGACCTATACCACCACTTTAAGGGGATCAATCACTACCCCCGAGAGCCAATATCCATCACTCTGACACTGCTATTAAAAAGATTAACAGTCGGGGGGGGGGGGTGTTTGTGGCAGGGATCGGAACCGGGACTACTGCTCTCACTCAGGTTGCTCATTTTCAGCAGTTACAGCAGGCCATGAAAACAGTCCCTGACCTCCCTTTCCGAGGTAGTGCTCCAAAATCGTAAAGGGTTAGATATCTTGTTCCTGAAAGAGGGTGGGCTCTGTGCAGCCCTCAAAAAAAAAATGTTGTTTTTATGCTGACCATACAGGAGTAGTCAGAGATAGTATGTCTAAGCTGCGAAAAAGACTAAAACAGCGACAGTTACAATTTAAATCAGGACGAACTTGGTATAAAAACTGGTTTAATAAGGCTCCTTGGTTCACCACTTTAATATCTACCATTACGGGCCCTTTGTTATTTATTGTCCTGCTCCTACTTTTTGGGCCCTGCGTTCTTAACAGACTGATGCAATTCATCCGAAACCGAGACCACCTATCGGTTGTACAGGCCTTGGTTCTAACCCAACAATACCAACAGCTCCAACAGGCACAACCAGAGGTCATTGAATGAAAGATTTCATTCAGTTTACAACAAGAGGGGGGAATGTAAGACCCCCTCCCCTGTGCACCCGACATAGCAAGCATAGCAGCAGTAACGCTATCTTGCAAGGCAAGACTAGAATAATAGGTTCCCGGGGTAAGATAAGGCCTGGGGCTCAGATAAAAGCGTGCTTGTCCTTGTCAAACAAGATATTTATAGTCGGCCATCTGGCCCAGGGAGTGGGCAAACTCCCCTGTTCCCATCCGATGACCGGGCTATAACCTCGCCTCATTTAAATTTACCAATCAGAGCCCTGTAACTATGCTTTTTCGCTTCTGTAACCGAGCTTCCCGCCAAAATCCCTATAAAAGGACCCCCTAAAAACTCGCTGGGCGCGCCAGCCTCTCCGGAGACTGAAACGCCCGGGTACCCGTCCCCTTAATAATAAAGCCTCTTGCTTGTTGCAGCCGAAGCCTTGGTCTCGTTGGTTCTTGGTGGGGGTCTCCACGTTAAGACCGCCGTGTCGGGGGTCTTACACACACACCTTTAATCCCAGCACTCGGGAGGCAGAGGCAGGTGGATCGCTGTGAGTTCGAGGCCAGCCTGGTCTACAAAGCGAGTCCAGGACAGCCATGGCTAACACAGAGAGACCCTGTCTCGAAAACCATCCCCCCAAAAAAAATTTTAAAAAGACATTAACAACAACAACAACAAAAACATCAGGTGGACTTCCGACCATACAGACTCCAGTGGTCCACAGAGGCCTGGCTCTTACACTATACTCTGTGTTTCAATGACCTCTTTTTTTTTTTTTTCCAAGACAGCCTTGGCTGTCCTGGACTCACTTTGTAGACCAGGCTGGCCTCAAACTCACAGCGATCCGCCCACCTCTGCCTCCCGAGTGCTGGGATTAAAGGCGTGCGTCACCACGCCCGGCTTCAATGACCTCTTGTACGTGACTTTTAGATTGGAAGAATTCCTTGGGAGGGAAGGTAACCATTACGTACAGGTGTTCTTCTCAGCATCCTAATAAACGAACAGTTCAATAAATCCATCCGGGCATATTCTATTTCTTAATGGACACGAGCAGGGGAGATGGGACTTTGGAATTTGCATTCTGTCTCTAGCAAATGAGGGCTTAGCAGCGAGTGTCTGGCCTGGCTTGTCTAGAATGTACGATACCCTAAATTAAATCCCTGGTACTGAAGGGAAAAAACAACAACAACAACAATAAAACTAAGTCCCTGTACACGCGCCATGCCCTTAGTCAAGGCCTCAGTATCCACTCCAATATCATTACTGGTTAAGTCAAACCAAGGATGCTTGACACTTACGTGTGACATGTGGAGGTGAGCAGTTCATGACAAAATGATGGTGTCTTGCTGAATCTGAAGCTCCTGGCCAGGGAACTCCAGTCACCTGTCTCTACCATCTCTGCACTGAGATTACAGGTGTGTGCTGCCATGCCTCATTTTTTTTTTTTAACCCAGATGCCGGGAGTCTGAGCTCAGGCTTTTGTGGCCACCACTTTACCAGCATTGCCATCTCTCCAGCCCCACCAAGGAATTTCTTACGCACACACAGTTTTGAAAAGTGGCATAGAGGTACTTACGGGATCCCAGGCTGACCTTGAACTTGTTATATTCTTAAATTTCATATTTTCCTGCCTCTCCCTCCCAAGGATGGGATTCCAGGCATGTGCCACTATGCCACTTATGTAGTGCTGGAGATCTGAACTCGGGACCTTGTACACAGTTGGCAAGCACTCTACCAACTGAACCTAATCCCCAGCCGAAAGGCAGCCTGCATTCATAAGAAGCTTCATAACTGTGTGTGCCTCCTTCCTCTCTTTGTGGCAGCAGCTAATTCAGTTTGTAAAAGATAAATCTGTGCCAAGAAGTCAACTGGGTAAGGCTTCCTGCTGCTTTCACCTTAGAGGACAAAAGATAGTTTAGCTTGTCCACCCTGGATCGCCACAAACTTCATCTTTACAGACACTGGTTTTTCTTTAGAGGTGGCTACAGGGTCTAAATTGGGACACGTGTAATGGGAGAAGACCTATCGTAAACTTAGTATTTTTTTAAAAAGGTTTTATTTATTTATTTTATGTATGTGAGTGCTCTAACTGCATTATATCTGCATTCCTGAAGAGGGCTGAAGATGGTTGTGAGCCACCATGTGGTTGCTGGAAATTGAACTCAGAACCTCTGAAGAACAGACAGTGCTCTTAACCGCTGAGCCATCTTTTGAACCCTTAAAATTATTATTTAATGAAACAGCAAACTTATTAAATTTAGTTCTAACATATATGCTCATGTGCGTGTATGTGCGTACACACACACACACACACGAGGAAGCTGGGGACATAGTTCAATGACAAAACATTTACTGAGCATGCTAAGGCCCTGACTTCAATCCCTAGCATCACAAAAACCAGGACAAGAACAATATAGCTTTCTAAAATTTAGAGACAGAACACATAGCAAGCTTGCCTGTGGTGACTAGACTATACAGTGTGAGGCAATACTCCTGGGTCTTAGGTTTGTATTGTGGCTCATGGTGTGTTTATTTTCAGCTTGCTTCCAGAATATATAAGTTTATCTTTTGTTTTTTGAGACAGGGTCTAGCTGGCCTAGAACTCATTATATAGACTAGGCTGGTTTCAAACGCAAGTGGTTGTCCTATTTCTGCCTCCTGAGTGCTGGGATTAAGTATGTGTGCTACCACGCCCAGGCCGACTGAGTTAGACAAGGTCTTGTTGTGTGGGCCAGGCTAGATCTGAATTTATGATGCTCCTGCCTCAGCCTTAACGTCTGGGTAGTTCTTGGTGGGTGGCATCAGTCACATCTCACCACAGTTATTCCCATGTCTGGATAGTGGTATCTTGAACTGTGCAGTGCAAAACCCTGGCAGCCTTGTTTTCTTGTGACAGGGTTTCTCTGTGTATCCTTGGCTGTCCTGGACTCGCTTTGTAGACCAGGCTTGCCTCGAACTCACATTGATCCGCCTGCCTCCGCCTCCCAAGTGCTGGGATTAAAGGCGTGCGCCACCACACCTGGCACTCCTAACATTTTCAAAGGTAGGAGACTTGCTTTAAACTCAAGCAAGTCTGGGCTTCATAGTGATGTCTCAAAAACAAACAACAAAGCAAAATCAATCTCAAGTCCAGGCACTTGAGAGATGGCCCAGAGGTTAAGAGCACTGACTGTTCTTCCAGAGGTCCTGAGTTCAATTCCCAGCAACCACAAGGTGGCTCCTAACCATCTCACCATAGTGAGACCTGGTGCCCTCTTCTGGTGTGCATGCACATATGCAGACAGAACAATGTATAAATAAATACATATATCTCTAAAAAAAATTCTCAAGCACAAACTTACTTGCTTCTGTTACCTTTGAGCCATGGAGTTCAAAGCCAGGACTGCTGAAGAGCAGCACCAAGCCTGTGGTGTTCTCAGCGACTTGACTCTCACCCAGAAGGGGGTTCACATCCTCCCTTAGTGAGATCTCTGCGGCCTTGGAAACCAGGCAGATATGTAAAGTGAAAGTTAAGAAGTCCAAGGGCCTGGTGTGGTGGCGCACCCCTTTAATCCCAGCGCGTGGGAGGCAGAGGCAGGTGGATCACTGTGAGTTCGAGGCCAGCCTGGTCTACAAAGCGAGTCCAGGACAACCAAGAGAGACCCTGTCTCAAAAAAGAAGTCCAAGGACTGGTCCACAAGGAGCCCCTAACAACAGACTCGCTAACTTCCATCTGCTACAGCAGCCCAGGGTGCACTCTGAAGTCCGTTAGTTAAGTTTTAGGTGGGTAATTGTCCCATTTCACTGTTCCAGCAGTTGAGGGGTGGGAAGACTTTCATTAGAAGACAGACACCCTTAGGCATGTCCACACATGGTCCTATTTATTATCTCGCTTGCACTGACTTACCAGACTCAAAATTTTCCACCAGATTCAGAAAAAAAAAATTATTTGTGA
Source organism: Acomys minous (assembly GCF_964271855.1). Taxonomy (NCBI): domain Eukaryota; kingdom Metazoa; phylum Chordata; class Mammalia; order Rodentia; family Muridae; genus Acomys; species Acomys minous. The sequence continues at coordinate 35,511,627 of NC_140484.1, read as the reverse complement.
AGAAGGAAATATCTTAAATACTCACTCAGCCTTTGTTTACACTGTTCCATTGTTTTTTTTTCTATGATGTAATGCAGTCAGCTCACCCTACATAGACTCTGTATTGACTTGCCATTAACAAATCTCCCAGTCAGGGCCAGGCGTGGTGGTACACGCCTTTAACTCTAGCACGTGGGTGGTAGAGGCAGGGGGATCGCTGTGAGTTCGAGGTTACCACTGGGCTAGACTCCCAACTCCTACCTTTCTTTCAGGCAGATAACAGAACCTGAGTGTACTGCTGCTCAGTTTGGATGCTCTGGAGCTGCGCTGCTACCAGTACAAAGTGCAGCCTCTAACAGTCCACGAAAACAGTGTGCCAGTGCACGGGATGACAGCAGATACAAGGGGCAGCGGCTAGTTCAATAGGAATTTATCTGAAATGCTAACGGAGTAATAGCAAGACCACTACCATTACTGCAGGCCTTAAAAAGTCTTGTTCGGTGCCCATCCTCCCATCTACCCCAGTGGGAACGAAGAGAGCCTTGTGGAGTGTCTGCGAGGTCCACGCCACTCAGGGTCAGGTACTAACTGTATTCTACCCTCACTGAACAGACGGAAAATGGAGGGCGAAGGCTGTCTATCCCAGTACAGGCTCTCTCATGGACATACCCTAGACCCTCAGCTCCATGACACTGTTTAATTCTTCAGGTTATGGTAGTTTTTTGTTTTTCCCTCCTTGCCTGCAGTTATCTGTGTGCATTTATCTAGCACGTGTGAATCTGTGTGCATGTACATGTGTATGCTGGTGTCTGTGCGCATGTGTGGAGGACAGAGGTCAATGAAGCCATCCACGGACCTTGCTTTGGCATAGTGTTTCTCAGACACCCCAGGCTCACTGATGAGGATGCAAGCCCCAACGTCATCAGTTCCACCTCCCCAGTGCAGGGATTACAAACTAGGGCTGACATGCCGGGTTTTATTTCCGTTTGTTTTTAAAAATGTGGCTATCTAGGATCAAACTTGAGTCCTCATGTTTGTGTGGTGCTTTGTAGATGACATGATCTCTCCAGCTCATTTTTTACCCCTAAACAGGCTTTCTCTGTGTAACAGCCCTGTCCTGGAACTTGCTTCGTAGACCAAGCTGGCCTCAAACTCAGGGGTCTGCCTGCCTCTGCCTCCTGAGTGCTGGGATTAAAGGTGTGTGCCACCATGCTTGGCTTAATTTTCAATTTTTTATGTACACTGATATTTTTCCTGCCTGTATGTGTAAAGGAGACAGATTCCCCTGGATCAGGAGTTACAGACAGTTGTGAGCTGCCATGTGGGTGCTGGGAACTGAACACAGGTCCTCTGGAAGAGCAGAGCCATCTCTCCAGCCCAATTTTCAATTTTTTAAAAGACATCTCAGGTCTGTGTTGTAGCTACTGACTGTGTAGTGACCTCATCTATGGAGCACGGAGGCAACCGCACCCAGGTCCTGGTACCCAGCACAGGTCACAAAGCAAAAAGGTATTTTCAGATGGCTTCTTTTGACATTGCTCTGCTAACGGCTCAGAAGTGTACATATTGGAGTCTTGGGGACACTTAGAAGTTACTCCGTACAGCAGCACTTCAGATACAATGGCCAGTTGGCCTGCTGCTCTTCATGAAACTCTGACAATAAACCCTTCAAAGAACGCAGAGTGGGAACAACTCATTTCTCTCTCTGAGCCCTTTTCCTTTCCATGAGGTTATTAGTACGCATGACGCAAGACATTATGAGGCTGTTACGTCATGCACGCAGAGTGCAAGACATTCTGAGGCTGTTACATCTTGCACACACAGTACAAGATGTTCTGTGGCTGTTATGTCATGCACACATGGTGTGAGACATTCTAACAGACCAGGGTAGGTCTCACGTTGGGGAGACTCCTAACACATCTCTGTAGAAATGAAGAGCCAGATCTGGGGACAGGGTGGGAGGTAACACACTTTTTTTCACAGAGCTGTCACACAGTGTGTGACCGTCCTCAGAGGCAGGCATGGGAAACCAGTCACTCAGCTACAGCAGGAAGCTGGGGGTCTCTGCCTGATAGCTTTTAATGTCTTTGAATGTGGCAGGTGGTCAAGCGCCTTTCCCAGAATAGGCCAACGAAGACAAGTCCAGCTTGGTGTTTAAAGCCTCAGTCAGCTCCCTGGCCAGCAGCTCGTGCAGAGACACGCCATCGTGGGAGTACACCCAGTTCTTCCCTGTCCAGTCATAGCGCTTGGGGCCACTGCAAAACAAGACAAAGGCATGGCAAGTCAGTGAGGGTCCTCTTCAGGAAAGCCACTGCGCTCGGACTAAGTCAATCTACGGATCTATCTATGTATATATATGCATGCATGCCTGTATGTATGTATGTATGTATCTATCTGTCTGTCTTTTTTGTTTTGTTTTTCTTTTTTTAAAAGATTTTATTTATTTATCATGTATATAGTGCTCTGCTTGCATGTATGCCTGCAGGCCAGAAGAGGGCATTAGATCACATTATAGATGGTTGTGAGTCACCATGTGGTTGCTGGGAACTGAACTCAGGACCTTTGGAAGAACAGCGGAACAGTCAGTGCTTTTAACCTCTGAGCCATCTCTCCAGCCCTTGTTTTGTTTTTCAAGACAGGGTTTCTCTTTGCAGCCCCTGCCTTTGACGCTTGAGTGCTGGGACTAACGGTGTGCACTTAACTATCTTTGAAGACAGAGTCCTTACACTGTATCTCAAACCTGGGTCCAGGTGACCTGGATCTCATTTAGCCAAGGCTGGCCTTCAACTTATAGCGCTCTCCTATTTCAGCCTCCTAAGTGCCAGGACTAGAACAATCATATTTGGCTGAACTGGACCTTAAAGGTCCCACGGGGCAGTGGTTAAAAGCTCATTGTCCAGCCTACGACTCTATTGCAAGTGGCAGGAAGCTCATAGGGCAGGGCCTAGTGGTGGCGGTGGCGTGCTGGGTCACTGGCAGTGTGCCTTGAATGGAGATTGTCTCCCTCTGCTTCCAGATGCCAGGGAGCAGCTTCCCTCTACCCCACATTCCCCTGCTTATGTCTCACTGCAGGCCCAAAGGCGACAGGGACTAAAGTGTCTGGCACTGTGAGCCAAAACAAATGCCTCCTCCTTTCAATGGCTAGCTATCAGAATCCACAGAGCTGTCTGCCACCCAGACACTGACTGACTGCAGCTTGATAGTGACACGAGTGAGGTGACCTTCCCCCTTGCCCCTCCAAGACAGGGTTTCTCTATATAATAGCCCTGGCTGTCCTGGAACTCTCTTTGTAGACTAGGCTGGCCTCGAGTTCACAGAGATCTGCCTGAGAGTGCTGGGATTAAAGGCATGCACTATCACACCCAGCTTGAGGTGAACTTTTGATTTCCTCAGTTAGCCGCTTCCTGAGAGCAATTGTGCAGTCCTCTGGAACAGCCCACAGCCTGGCCCCTGTGAATCTACCTGAAGCACATTTCATCTCTTGCTTTTCCTACCAGGTGTCCTGGCTGGGGAGATGGCTCAGCGGGTATGAACATCCCTTGTTCTAGCAGAGAACTGGAGAGCCCGAGTTCGATTCCCAGTGTCCACACGGCTCTTCACAAGGATCTCTAAGCCTGGTTTCAGTGGATGCAATCAGAAATCCCAGAAGAAGAAAAAACAAAACAAAAACAACAACAACAACAACCAAAAAAACAATCAATGTACAGAAAAGGAACAACTACCAGGTGTGCTAACAGGACACCTCGTTTGGGGAATGATGGTCATTTTGCACCACTGATGTCATTTGTGCCTGACCTACACTATTATGTCACCACTAACTGTCTAGGCCCCAAAACCCCAATGACCCTGAAAGACTATTACCGGCCTCTCCTAGCCTTGGCCACCACCTGTGCCATTATTAAAACCTTCACTGGGAGTCAGGCATGGTGGCACATGCCTTTAATCACAGCAGTCAGGAGGCAGAGGCAGGTGGACCTCTCTGTGAGTTCAAGGCCAGCATGGTATATAAAGTGGGTTCCAGGACAGCCATGGCTGCATACAGAGGGACCCCGTCTGTCTGGAAAAAGCTAAAAAAGAAAAGAAAGCCAAGCCAAAACAATAACTACTCGCTGGGCATGGTGGTATAGCCTTTAATCCCAGCACTTGGTAGACAAAGGCTGGCCTGGTCTAGACAGTGAGTTCCAGGCCAGCCAGGGATACAAGGTAAGACCCTGCCTCAAAACCTAAACCAAACTAAACCAAACTTCCTTCTTTCAACAGGGTCTCATGTAGCCCGAGCTAGCCTCGAACTCCTTATTTTGCCAAGGATAACCCTCAACTACTGATTTTCTTGCCTTTACCTCTCAAGAGTTGGGATTTCTGGCATGCTCCATAGTATCTAGCTACAAATGTTTTTTTCTTTATTAAAAATTAAATCTGTGAATCTGGAGCTTCATCAGTGTGTCCCCGTATATGATCGTTATCTGTTGCTGCGTCTCCTCTATTTCTAGGCCAGGAGAAGAAGGACTTTGGGGTGTGGTTTTTTACTACCTCCTAATAGTGCCACCTTGAAGAACAGTGGCTCACTGGGAGTTTCGTAGATCACTGGGATGTGTCCCCAAAAGGGAGTGTGGGACCCTGTCTAATCTCTGTTTCCCAACTGGAGAGGACACATTGCTGCTACACAAGCTCCCATCACGGTGTGCCACTGTACAAGAGGCTACACCAGTGTCCCTTGCATCCCTTCAATCTTGGACCCTGAACCTCCAAAACTGTGAGATAAGCCAACCTTTTCCCTTGAAAAGTAACTTGTCTCAGGTAGTTAGTTGTAGCAACGTGAAGCTGATTAATACACAGTACTGTGGGCAAATCTGTAGCTGTTTCTTGTCAAGATTTGTTATTCCAGACATACAAGACCCATGCCTCAAAGTCTACCTCCTCATGGCCTGGGGAACAGCGCAGATACAGTAACAGGTAATGATGGTATATGGGGACACCCTGATGACGGTGACAGAGAACCCTGAGAGGTCACGAACTGGGACACCCACGGCCACCTAGAATACTCCAGAGAACTTTCAAAGCCGGGCTAGAAGAGCAAGGATAAAGCTCAAAGATAGACAGTGCTTGAGGAGTCCCAGCATGTGCAATGCATCTGCTAGATCCCCAACACCACAAACCCAAGAGAGGCCCGAGGTGAAGTGGGAAGGCAGTCCCCTGGGGGCAGAGGGAAGACACGGGAAGGATCATTGTAGGTGTAAATGTATGGAGGCTTTTAACATTGCCAACCAAATGCTGGAGCTTAGGCATGTGCCAACAGTATAGTGCGAAGGGCAAATGAATGTGCGGGGCTTCTGTTAAAAGGGCAGAAACCTCTGAACACAAAGTATCCAGCCACACGAAAACCAAACCAAAGCAAAGGAAAGCAACAGACATTTTTTGGTCCTGCATCCCAGCCCTGCTGTCAGGTAACCAGGTACAGTTTGAACAGTTCAAGATCCCTCCACATTGCCCATGGCTCTGAGCCTTCAGTATGTCTTCTTCTAGCCAGGCGTGGTGGCGCACGCCTTTAATCCCAGCACTTGGTAGGTACAGGCAGATGGATTGCTGTGAGTTCGAGGTCAGCCTGGTCTACAAAGCAAGTCCAGGACAGCCAAGGCTACATAGAGAAACTCTCTCTTGAAAAACAAAAACAAAACAAAACAAAACAAAATTTCTTTGTCAGTGGTGCTGCAGAGTCTTAGCAAGTTTAGTGTGAAGACTCTCTCTGTGGGCATCTCTGCCATCTCCAGACCACGTCAGGAGCAGCTGTATGCTCAGCAGTAAGATCTTAGTTCTGAGACCCAGGCTGCCTGGAGGTGTACCCAGCTATTCCTTCAGCTGCGGACACATCGAAAGGGCAGGCAAGAGCGTGGGGGTCCTGGAGTTGCTGCTAAAAGTCACTGTCCCCCTTCCACAGAGCCTGAGCCCAATTCTGCCAACAGAATTACTGAGACCTTCAAAATAGGCCAGGAGTTAAAGTTTAACTAATTTTGAGGACAAAGTACAAGTTGCCTCTCTCTTTCCCTTCTGTTTTAGGAATTGAATCCGGGGTGTATAGATTAGTGCTAGCACTCCACCACAGAGATACACCCCCAGCCTTCAAAGTCGCATTAATTTTTAAAAAAAATCCCATGTATGTGTCACCATATCTAACAAAAGTGGCTTATATATATATCCCTGCCTGGCCTGGGACTCACTAGGACCAGGTTGGTCTACTCACTTTTGCAACAGGGTCTTCCATGATAGCTAGCTCAGACTAGCATTTGAACTGGCTATGTAGCAAGGCTGGCCTTGAATTACTGCCTCTGCCTCCTGAGCGCTGAGACTATGCACATGTAACACTAAGCCTGGCAAAGGTATCCTTGTCAAGGATGAGCCAGTGATTTTTCTTTAATAGAGAAAAACTGTCTGGGCCAGGTTCGGAAAAGTATTTGTTTCAGGTCCTGTCAGCACCCTGATGCCAGAGGGTAGCAACCAAGTCATCAATGGGGAGAAGAGTTCATCTAGAAGCGCACCTTCCTGCTGAGGCAGACAGCTGGAAAGCCGTGGCAAAGCCAGTGACGGACACACCCTCAGATGGTCCCCAAGACTGCATTCCCAATGAGAACACTCTTTACAGATCTTGACTTCTGAACATACCTGCAGGGAGAAGATAACCAGATTTGCTTGTTTGGGGTCTGCTTGTTGATCACGTAGGTCCCTAGATCCCCGCCCAGCTTAACGGTGAGCACGCCGCCCTAGGGGGTCAGGAAGAAGAAAGTGTGAAGAAAATAAGATTAATTATATCACACACATATATGTATTTGTTCATATTTCAATGTCTTTCATGTATCTAAGGATATAACACACCATTAAGAAATGGGGGCTGGGCTGGGTGTGGCGGTGCATGCCTTTAATCCCAGCACTTGGGAGGCAGAGGCCAGCCTGGTCTACAAAGCAAGTCCAGGACAGCCAAGGCTAACCAGAGAAACTCTCTCTTGAAAAATAAACAACAACAACAACAACAAACAGACAAACAAAACAAAAAAAGAAAAGAAAAAAGAAATGGGGGCTGCATGGGAGAGAGCCAACCCCTAACAGGATTAAATGTTACTCTGCTATGCTTGCAGACGGGAGCCTAGCACAACTGTCCTCTGAATGGTTCCACCCAGCAGGGGATTGAAATAAATGCAGAGACTCACAGGCAAACATTGGGTGGAACGCAGGGACTCTTGTGCAAGTGTGTGTGTGTGTGTGTGTGTGTGTGTGTGTGTGTGTGTGTGTGTGTGTAGGGGGGTGGTAGAAGAATCCAGAGGAGACAGGAACTCTACAAGAAGACCAACAGAGCCAACTAACCAGGACCCAGGGGTGCTTGGGGAGACTGAGGCACCAACCAAGGACCGGGCGTGGATTGGACCTAGAGTCCCTACACAGCTGAAGTTGATAGGCAGCTCGGTCTTCATGTATGTCCTCTACTAAGGGGCGTGGGGCTGACTCTGACATGGGCTCTGTTGCCTGCTGTTCGATCACCTCCCCCTGGTGAGGGCACAGGGCAAGATCGTGAACTCAGTCCTAATGGAACTTGATGTGCTAGGGTGGGGCCAACGAGGGGTCTCCCCCTTTCTGAGGAGTAGGGGGAGGGGGGACGGGGGAAGAGGATGGGAAGGTGGGATGGGGAGGAGAGGAGGGAGTGGGCTACAATAGAGACATAAAGTGTATTAAAAATAATAAAATAAAATGTGAGCCAGGCGTGGTGGCGCACGCCTTTAATCCCAGAACTCAGGAGGCAGAGGCAGGCGGATTGCTGTGAGTTCGAGGCCAGCCTGGTCTACAAAGTGAATCAAGGACAGCCAGGGCTACACACAAAAAAAACCCTGTCTGGAAAATTAAATTAAATAAAATGCGGGCTGGGGATGCAGCACACTGGCAGTACATGTTGAGGCATTTGGGTCCAGTGCTTGGCACCCAAACAAACAAAAATCTGCACTCAAAGCTAGGAGCTTATATAGTAAAAACATTACTCCCAGGATCACAATGGGTCAGTGTTGATGAATTATTAATAAGGGTGGCAGAGAAGGCCCAGAAGGAGAGAGAGGAGGAGGGAGGAAGAGGGAGCGCACCAGCACGGGTTAACATGAGCTAGAAGCACGTGGCTGGGAGGAGCTTGCTCTGAAGACTGGCATGGTGGAGAGCAGCAGCCCGGATGGAAAACATGTGCAAGCATTTATGGGGGACTTGGCTGGGAAGCAGACAAGATAGCTTAGGGGATTACTATCTGTCCAGCATAGTGCATTAAGGCTTATTAAAAATCTAACAAGTTTCAGCCGGGAAGTGGTGGCGCATGCCTTTAATCCCAGCACTTGGGAGGCAGAGGCAGGTGGATCTCTGTGAGTTTGAGGCCAGCCTGGACAGCCAAGGCTACACAGAGAAACCCTGTCTTGAAAAACTAAAACTAAAAACAAAACAAAAACAAAAAACAAAAAAACCCCCAAAACCTAACAAGTTTCTGTGTCTTTTATTTATATAATAGCATGATAAGGAAAAACTGCTGATTTAATTAATATTAATAGGATAATTAATTCATCTACATATGCCTTAAATTATATAAATCAATATTAAATATTAATAAACCACCAAGTGCCCTTGGAGGCCAGAAGACACACAGGACGCCCTGCAGCTGGAGATACAGGGTCCGTGAGCCACCTGATGTGATGTGTGTGACGTGGGTGCTGAGATTTAAACTCAGACTCTCAGATGGAGTAGCAAGTGCTTAACCACCGAGCCATCTCCACGGCCACCCGAGTGGATCAACCCTAATACCACTTGAAGCTCATAGTGCTTTCTCTCTGCCTGTGTGGTTGCCAAGAAAAGAAAGGCTACGGGTCCCTGAGATCTCAGCAATGGGACCGCTAGGTTGCTGCTGTCCGCGCCAGCCATATGTACAAATGCAGACTAAACTCTCATAGCGTCTGCCCAAGAGTTAAGAGCTGACAAGCCCATTATGAAAACATAGAAAGAAAGAGGGTGTGCTGGTAAAATCTGTATGTAATGTCAGTGTTTGGGAGGCTGAGGTGGGAGATTTTGAGTTTGAGGCCAGCAGGCTGCACAACAAAATGCTACACAGAAAAAGAAAGAATAAAGCAAACACGCCACCTTGTTTGTCATAGAAGAGCAGGCGGAGCAGCCCCAGCCTACCTGCATTATTTTCAGACCCTTCCCAGGCATCCGACGAGTGCTCGGAGACCCCATAAGGCTTTATTTTCCTCTAAAAAGCCTTGCATTCTCAGAAGACTAGCCAGTCCATTTTTGCCCAATAAACGAACATTTAAAATGGAAAACACTGAACAAAGGAGCCCTTCACTCTCAAGGGTTTAGTCTCTCTAGAATGGCAGATATGAAATAAAGGGCTAGGAACTTAGTGTACCCTACAAGTGCCCCGCGTTCCCTCTAGAGAGCAGGTGGGAGCCTCTCGCTGCCCAGATGCACCAAGGCCTTTCTCTGTGCTCTGTGACGTGCTCATCCAATCAGGAGTCTTGGAATGATTCTCTCAGCGCAGCCTTAGATATACAGCCAGCCATTAAAAAAAAAACGCTGAGGCTGGGACCAATAACAATGTAACTTATAGGCCGGGAGGGGGCACTAGTGAGCTCTCTGCTCTCTGAGATTATATTTGTGCCTCAGTTTCCCAAGTACCAGCCAGGCATGTGCCACTATGCTCTGGTTCTTTCTTTCTCTTCTTCTTCTTTTAAAAAAATATTTATTTATTTTATATGAATGCCCTATCTGCATGTATACCTGCAGGCCAGAAGAGGGTATCAGATCACATTAAAGATGGTCATGAGCCTCCATGTGGTTGCCGGGAATTGAACTCAGGACCTCTGGAAGAGCAGATAATGCTCTTAACCTCTGAGCCATCTCTCCAGCCCCCTTCCTCCTCCTCCTCCTCTTCTTCTTTAGCTTTTCGAGACAGGGTTTCTCTGTGTAGCCTTGGCTGTCCTGGACTCGCTTTGTAGAGCAGGCTGGCCTCGAACTCTGCCTTCCTGAGTGCTGGGATTATAGGCATGCACCACCACACCAGGCTTCTTCTCCCCCCCCCCCTTTTTTTTTCTTTTCTTCCCAGCACTCGGGAGAGAGAAGCAGGCAGACCTCTGAGTTCGAGGTCAGCCTGGTTTACAAAGTGAGTCCAAGACAGCCAAGGGTACACAGAAAAACTATCTCTAAAAATGAAATCAAACCAAACTTTTTTTTCTGATTAAAAGAAAACAAGTAACAAACAAACAAAAGCCCCAAAATAGGGCCGAGGCTGTGGCTCCACTGGGAGATATACAATTCAAGGCTTGGACCACCAGGCTTTGTTAGCCCAGGTCTCCAGGTGGTAGAAGAGTATAAATTCAAGGTCATCCTTGGCTACATTTGAGGCCAGCCTGGGCAACATGAAGCACTATCCAAAAAAATCCAAGCTACACCAAACCAAACCCTAAACCTGATAGGGACGTTGGGCACACAGACAGAATAACCACAGCAAGACCCTCAGTAGACTCACTACAGCCTGCCTGATGCTGTGCCCCTTTAATATAATATAGTTCCTCATGTTGTGGTGAACCTCAACCATACTGTTATTTTTATCACTACTTCATAACTGCAATTTTACTACTGCTACGAACCACAATGCATTTTTGGAGATAAGAGATTTGTTTTTTGTTTTTGTTTTTGTTTTTTTTGAGACAGGGTTTCTCTGTGTAGTCTTGGCTTTTTAGACCAGGCTGTCCTCAAACCCACAGCGATCCACCTGCCTCTGCCTCCTGTGTGCTGGGATTAAAGGCATGTGCCACCACCACCCAGCAGGAATAGAGATTTATCAAAAGGGTTGTGACCCACAGGTTGAGAACCTTTGACTTGAAACCCAGTGTGTGCCAGGATCTGTGTTTGGACCCATGTGGAAACTGTTTTCAACTAGATCATAGCTGTGGAGGTAAGAATCACTATCTCACTTTTACAAAGGAGGCTTGGGATGGTAAAAAACAAAACAAAATATTAGTGACCAGCAGAGTTGACCTGAGATGCAGTGTTGTCTGGGCTCACAAACACTGTTTTTCTGGTTGTAGGCAACCCCCTCACCCTCCTGAACCTTCATTCTCAGCTGCTAGCTTATACATTCTCTCTTTTTGTTTTGTTTTTTCGAGACAGGGTTTCTCTGTATATATCCTTGGCTGTCCTGGACTCACTTTGTAGGCCAGACTGGCCTCGAACTCAGAGATCCGCCTGCCTCTGCCTTCCGAGTGCTGGGATTAAAGGCGTGCGCCACCATGCCCGGCCATTCTCTCTTTTATCTTTGAAAAAACACATTAAATTTGCCCGTAACTAAGATACACAGGACAATAGTATTGAGTTCATTCACACTGTTGCTCTAGAGCCATTCAGAAACATCTCCAGCTTGCAAAACTGAAAGTCTGCACATATTCAGTGTTAACTCCCCCCAAGCACTGTTTTCATCAGATGTTGACTCTCCCCACCCCACTGCAGCAGGTCCAGAGCATGTGGCTCTTGACCCCACCGTACAGTTTCAGGCTTCCCACTATGGGCTATCAGATTCGGTGAAACCATACACTCATCTCTGACTTAACCTATCCATGGGCAATAACTGTCCGTGTGTTCCACCCTACACGCTGAGGCCTGAAGGTCCAGCACAAATGCCAAGGACTGCCTAGCTCTCCAGAAGTGACTTCCAAGTCCACACTCCTTCCTGGCCAGCCTGGGTCCTGCACAAGTCCTGTCACTCTGGTCTGGCTCCCAACATCTGGTTTACCTGCTCTGAGACTTCTCAACTACATTTGTACCTGGACCCTACTATAGTTAGTGACTGACTACATAGGGACTCTTAACCACTGCATCCTCAATTTATTCTTTATGATCCCCAATCTTTGGAGGGATCCCTAGTGTATATTATTTAAACAGATGTGTGCTCCAAAATAAAAAACAACCAAGCAAAAAACTAGCCACATGAGACCTAGTTCCACAATGCTTAAGCTGTCTTTTAGCGTCTTCCCTGACGTCCCTCTTGCTCCAGGATTTGTTGCAGAGGCCTCTGGGAAGGTTATCTGGGACTCTCTACTTCGCAGAGCCAATACCTGAGGCTTCTCCTGCTTGGAACTATTTCAGCATCGGTTTGTGTGTGAAGGAGCCTGTTGTCCCCTGGCCCTCACTTCCACTATTTTGAGTCCCTAAGAGGAGGTGATCTGTGGCCAGACTCAGTCAGCACCTATATGCTTCCACCCAAACGCAGGATGGGTGTAAAAGTATTATCATATTTTCCAGTGTATAAGGTGACTTGGCATATAAAAGGACCTCCAACTTTTCCAGGTAAAATACAGAGTTAGGAATATACTCACTGTATAAGACTACCCCTCTTCCAATACACACACAGCAGACTCGGGCATGTGTCTATTTGCAGGCAGGCCACAGACAGCCAGGCTCTTTATTAAATACCAGCAGATAGCCAGTGCCAGCCTACACTGCCCCTTTAAGGTGTGCTCCACACTCAACCAAAGACACACAGGCCTCTGAAAGACACACAGCCCTCTGAGTCGAATGGATGGGCTCTGGTGGACAGCCAATCCACTTTCACGTTCTCCTCCTTGAGGTACAGGAAGATGTGTGTAGCTTGTTGCTCCTGCTTCATACTCTCCACACAGAGCAGGGAATCGGCCACGGTACACCCCACTATATGTGCAGGACACATGAAGCCAGGGGAAGCAAGCTGCAGGTAAGTATCTGGCGTATAAGACAACCTTCGACTTTGCCATGGATTTTTCGGGTGGGGGTGGTTTAACAAGTCACCTTATATGCCAGAAAATATGGTATATTTGTGGATGAATGAACCAGTAGATAAACAGTGACCAAGGGGGCCCTGTGGTACTATCTGCCAAAGTGAAGGGCAGGGTTGCCAAGGCAGAGATCACAAAGCTCAGTTCCTTTTACCAGCCAGGCTACTGTAGTTAGAATCTTCCCCCCGGACTTTTAGCTATTCCCATGACTAGTGACAGGAGGGAATAAAGCAGCTGTTATGCTGGCTTACCAGGGGCTTTAAGATGTTTAGAACTGTCTGCAGGCTGGGCATGGTGGCGCACACCTTTATCCCAGCACTCAGGGAGGCAGAGGCAGGTGGATCTCTGTGAGTTCAAGGCCGACCTGGTCTACAAAGTGAGTCTAGGACAGCCAAGGCTACATAGAAAAACACTGTCTCTAACAAACAAAAAGCCAAAACAATACAAAGACACACACAAAGAACCCGAAATAAACAAAACCAAAAAACTGTAAGTTTTGGGGCTGGAGAGATGGCTCAGAGGTTAAGAGCACTGGCTGTTCTTCCAAAGGTCCTGTGTTCGATTCCCAGCAACCACATGGTGGCTCACAACCATCTATAATGTGATCTGGTGCCCTCTCTGGCATCTAGGCATACATGTAGGCAGAATAGTGTATAAATAATAAACAAATAAATCTTTTAAAAAAAAACCTGTAAGTTTTTAGTTCCCTACTATTACTCTTTGGGAGTGTGGGTAGGGTACACTTACAGTCAGGGGAGGGGACAGTATGACTCAGACTTTCCTTGCTGTGACAAATATTTGAGAAAACACAAGGAAAGATCCACGCTGCTCCTAGTTTCCAAGTTTTCAGTCTATGGCTGGCTGCGCTGTTTCTGGGCTGTGGCACGGCGTGGTGCCCCCACGGTAGGAGGATGTAGCGGGGGAGCTGCTCCTCATGGCAGCCAGGAAGCAGAGGGGAAAGAGGGCGGGGACAAGGCACACCACCAGTGACCTGTTTCCTGCGACCTCCTCAGCCCCTCCCCCACCCTTCACTATTCCCTCAGTAGTCCACACAGTTATCAATCCTGCATCGAATCAATTCTTCAGTTAGACCAGGGGCCTCGGGATCCAGTCACCTCCCAGGGACACCTGCAGCTGGGAACCTGGCCTTTAACACATGATTCAAGTCACAATGAAGAGAAACAAAACAGGAAGCAATTGCTAAGGTACAGTGACCAATTGGAGGAGACTCTCGCACCAACCGACCAATCAGAGGAGAACCAGTCCCAGCGGGCCAGGCACACTGAATGGTGCTAGTGAAGATGAAGCCTGCCCCTGCAGAAACCAAACCTACAAAGACTGTTGTCACCTGGTCGCCCATAGAAGTAGAGACGGATAGGCACATGGGAGATGTCATGTTGAGCCAAGTACCTTCACATACACTTGTCTTCTCATTAAGGAATAGAAATAATGAAATTGGAAGTTTTTTTTTAATTAACCGTTTTCTCCCTATCACTTTGACAGCCATCTGTCTCCAAAATCCTACAATTTACTCCAAAATGCACACTTCATGACATTTCCTGGTATTAATGAGTTGCTGTCAAGAGGATTAACCTCTGCCCGGATTGGGAATGTGCTGGTGATGGGATGGGTAAGAAAAGGAGGAGACATTTTTCTCCCAATGCTAAAAGCCTAGGCAGACCAGAGCTTAGACTGCCACCTGGTGGCCAGCGTGTAAACTTCCCTAGGTTCCCGGTGGCTGGGGTATGCTGCCTTCATCCAATTCAGAAGTTCTCAGCCACAGGTTAGAATTACAGGGAAGGTCTGCAAATCCAGTTCCTCACCGAAAGGCACATTTCACACTATTAAATCAGAATTTCCAGGGGCTGGACTCAAGGATGCACATGAGAATTCCGGGTGAGTCAGGCCGTGGTGGCGCATGCTTTTAGTATTAATGGATCTCTCCTGGCCAACCTGGTCTACAGAGTACCAGGACAGCCAGGGTTTCATAGAGAGATCCTTGTCTCAATAAAGAAACAAGGAAGCAAACAAACAAAAATAAAAACCGCAGAACGGGCTGCTTCTTACAGGAGGACATAGCTCTCATATGGAGTCTGGACGTTCCTGGGCAATTGTGCCTGAGTAGGGACAAGCGCTGAGCTCGGGGCTTCCCACAGGGACACTGCCCGGCTGCATACTGGAGAATGTTTTTATTCTTCAGTCCTGGGGATTGAACCCAGGGCTTCTCCCATGCTGGGTTAACGGCTCTTCCCTTAACTGAGCTACCCACCCACACCCTGGGAATCTGTCCTTAAACAGGAGAGGCTAAGAGATACAGTGACTTACTTGCTCAAAGTCCCTGACAGATCTGGGCTGTCACAAGAGTCCTGTCACATATTCCTACTACAGTCTATGCTGTGGGACAGGTACAGCTGCTGGAGGCTAGTCCTTTTTAATTAAGTTATCATTATTCTGAATGTGTGTGTGTGTCCATGTCACTCCCACGGCATGGTGTGAAGTCCCTTTCTCCTCCTGCCTGCACGTGGGTGTGAGGATGGCACTGGGGTTATCAGGTTTGGAGGCAGCAGCTTTACCCACTGAGCCCTCCTCAAGCCCCCCTCCCCCACCCCATTTTTTTGAGACAGGATATCACTCTGTAGCCCTGGCTAGTCTGGACCTCATGATGTAGACCAGGCTAGCTCTGAACATTCAGTGGCCCTCCTGCATCTACTCTAGAGTATAGGGTTACAGCTGTGCCCCACCAGGCCTGCCTGCAGGGCATTCTTTGTTTTAGTCAGTTACAGTTAATTGTGTGTATGAACCCCGCCCCCCATGATCTCTGTGTAGCCCTGGCTGTCCTGGAACTGGCTCTGGAGAACAGGTTGGTCTTGAACTCACAGAGATCCTCCTGCCTCTGTCTCCTGAAGGCTGGGAATAAAGGCATGTGCCACCACCAGTTGTTTTTATTTTAAAATGCAGGTTCATCTGTAGCCTGGGCTCTCTTCAGCCTTGCTACCTTGCTGAGATGACCTTGAATTTCTAACCCTCCTGCCTCTACCTCCTGAGTACTAGGGTTACAGGGACATGCTTCCATGTTTCACTTTACAAGCTGCTGGGGATTGAACCCAAGACTTTGCAGATGTCAGGAAGCATTCTACCAACCGAACTACATCTCCCGCCTAAGTTACAGTTTTGTGGTTGTTGGTTTAGTTTGGTTTTTCGAGACAGGGTCTCTCTGTTGTAGCCTTGGTTGTCCTAGACTCCATTTGTAGACCAGGCTGGCCTCCAACTCACAGCGATCCACATGCCTCTGCCTCCAAGAGTGCTGGTTTTAAAGGCGTGCGCCACCACACCCGGCCTATAAGTTAGTTTTTAAGGAAAAAAAAAAACAGAAAATAAAGAAAGCCAAGAGGTACCCCAAAGGAGACATCGTAGTCTTCCAGGGTATAGGGCTTGTCTGCAAGGTCTTCAAAGAACTCTGCCAGGGCGTCCAGCGTCTCCTCGGCCAGTCTTTCATAAGCCGTCTCATCTAGAGAGCTGCAGAAGGAAAGAAACCCACCAGGGCACCGTCACCGACCACACAATCATAACACATGGATACATACAAATGGAACGAAAATGCTCTCCAGCAGAAGTAACCAGCTAGCAACCCGGACTGTGAGAATCAAAACTCTAAGGGCCTCGACAGCCCTGCTCCGCCAGCCACCCCGCCCCGCTCTGCTTCTCCAAGACTCTTTTCCGGTTGGCATAAGATAACTCATCTCCCTTTACTTTCCTTTGTCTTGAGACAGGATCTGGCTAGGTAGCTCTGAGAGGTCTAAACACACAGCAGCACTCGGCTTGCCTCAGCCCCAACGGTGTCGACCCTGCAGCCTAGCTTATTCATTTGCTTTCCATTTATATAAAAATTCAGTTTTAAAATGAGGATTGAGTTTATATCATTTTTTTAATGATTTATTTTTATTTTAGGTGCATGGTATTTTGCCTGCATGTATGTCTACTTGAGGGTGTCACCTCTCTTGGAACTAGAGTCGCAGACAGCTGTGAGCTGCCATGTGGGTGCTGGGAATTGAACCCGGGTCCTCTGGCAGAGCAGCCAGTGCTCTTAACTGCTGAACTATGTCTTCAGCCACTTATTTATTTATTTAGGTTTTTTTTTTTTTTTTGAGAAAGGGTTTCTCTTTCAGCCCCTTATTTATATTTTTAAGTGGATGGAAAATATCTAGCATGTACAGAGCAAGAACTTTACGTTGCATGAAAGAAGTAGGGAGAAGTGGCCTCTTTTCCAGATGACGACTACCCTGGGGCATCTGCATCTACCGAGCCTTTTCTGTGTTCTGGACTATTTTCAAATTTCAAAAATATAAGGATGAAGTACCTTGTTTGTTTTTCTCTGAGACAAGGTCTTCCTAGGTAGCTCAGACTGGGTTTGAGTTTATGATCCTCCTGCCTCAGTTTTCCAAACAGCTGTGATTAAAGGTGTGTACGACAATGTCTAGTTCACCATATTTTCTTTATTTCATGCATCTGCTTTTCCTGGCACTGAGGTTGTTTTTATTTATTTTGTTACTAAAGTTTCATTGGGCAAGACACAAAGTGAGAAAAACATGTTTTTGTGTGTGTGTGTGTGTGGGGTGTGTGTGTGTGTGTGTGTGTGTGTATAAAAATGAACTAATCCAGAATACAAATCAATAAAGAGTCTAATAGGAAAATGGATAAAACACTTGTACAGATTTCATAAAAGATAGCTAAGTGGCCACCGAGCATGTAAAAAGGTTAACTTGCCTAACACTTTAAAAAGAATATTAACAAATATTCATGAAAGAGATATGTCATAAAACACACAGGACGAGGGGCAAGCAGGGCTTCCTGATGCTGCTGATGGGCAAGCCAGAGACCAGTCACTTTGGAAAACCACTGGGCAGTACCCACAGAAGTTAAGCAGATGCGCGGGCTGTGACCCTTCAGGCCCCCTCTTGGGAGCAGGCACAACAGGAATACACTCCTAGTGCCACCAAAGGACATGCATTGTTTTAGCATGGTTAGGCTGAAGCTATCTCATAGCACTAAACTGGAAAATGCCCGGGAGACATTTTCCAGAAACAGGAGACAAGAATTTCACTGAGCTCCAGCTACGGACCACCACCTGACAACACAGAATTGTCTAAGACCCTGAGAGCAATATGGACGGATGTCACAAATAAGACAGTGATGGGATGGAGCCTCATAGAAACATACTGATACTCAGCCACACAGCCTGTGTATAGAGTAAACAATCATGCAAGTGAAGTCAGGTTGCTGCAAATCAGAGCGACAGTTACAGCAAAGGGTTACAACTTGAGGGAGCAGCGCGCCTGCCCATACGCAGGCTACCCGTAGTCTCTCTTCTAATTTGAAGATTTACTTATTTTATAGCATGTGTATGGGTGTTTGCTTGCATGTATGCATGTGCATGTGTGCGCCTGGTGTCTGCAGAAGCCAGAAGAGGGAATCAGATCCCATGGAATTAGATTATGGATGATGTGAGCTGCCACGTGGGTTCTAGGAACAGAACCAGGGTCCTCTGCAAGGGCTGCAAGTGCTCTTAACCACTGAGCCATCTCTTTAGCCCTTGGTATTCTATTTCTCGGCCTGGGACTGATTTCATAGTTACATATCCCCCCCCCCCCCCCCCCCGGTCTCTCTCTCAGTAGCTCACAACTCAGCTCTTAGAAAATTATGCAGCTGAAACTTATGGAACATTTCTCTACAAATACTGTTTGCCAATTTTTGTTTTATTTTATTTTTTTAGTTTTTCGAGACAGGGTTTCTCTGTGTAGCCTTGGCTGTCTTGGGCTCACTCTGTAGACCAGGCTGGCCTTGAACTCACAGAGATTTGCTTGCCTCTGCCTTCCCAAGTGCTGGGATTACAGGTGTGTACCACCACGCCCAGCAACTTTTATTTTTAATTAAAAAAATTTTTTTTGAGATAGGCTTTCACTGTGTAGTGTAGGTTGACCCTCCTGCTCCTGCTTGCTGACAGACTGCAGGAATGCACCATCAAAATCTAGCCTATTTTTCTAATCTAAAACAATGCTGTAGCAGGGCATGGTATACCCATAATCCCAGCTGACACAGTCCTTGGGGCTGAGGCAGGAGGGTTATGAGTTCAAAGCCAGCCTGGGCTATACAGAGAGACTCAGTCTAAACAGACACCCACCCCCTCTCCCCAATTCCTTAAGCACTGCTATGAACCCACAGAGAGGAGTTAATAGAAGGTGCTGGGAGCAGGGGCGGGGAGAGATGGACTGACTTAAGTGCACAAAGGCTCTTTCTGCAGTATCAAACATGTCCTGGAATTAGTGGTGACAGTTGTAGAAGCCTGAATACAAACACTTCCAAGGACTTCAATGACATCTGAATTAGGGTAATAAAACTACTGGGAAGTGGCTCAGCGGGAGGTATGAGCGAACCAAGTGTAAGGGCCTTGGTTCCCCAACAACAAAACGAAGGCCCATCCTGCTGTACCAGTCTTTCTTCTGTGGGCTCCTGTGCTCCCGTGAGGGTATATACATAGTCATGAGATGGTCACTGGGCAGCGCCAGTACCCGAGAGCCCAGGGATCTACAGTGAGACACCAGTGGCTGCTGGGTGCTAGTGGCATCTGATCCATCTTCTATCTAGCCCATTCCCTTCCCAGGGCACAATAGGGACAGGCTATGGGATTGACCAGAGTGCTAGGAGTTGCTGTCTAAACACAGTGGCTGATCTGATAGGCTGTGGTGGACATTTTGAGGGTAAAATGGAGTGAAGAGAGGTGGGTTGGGGTGTCTTGAGGAACTAAGAACAGTAGGAATACTCTTTCTAAAAAATAAGTGCATTTATTCCTTATTTATTTATTTTGGTTTTTTGTTGAGACAGGGTTTCTCTGTGTAACCTTGGCTATCCTGGACTCCCTTTGTAGACCAGGCTGGCCTTGAACTCAGGTCAATTCGCCTGCCTCTGTCTCCCGACTGCTGGGATTAAAGGCGTGTGCCATCACGCCCGGCTTATTCCTTATTTATTAGAACATGTGTGTGCACGTGCCGTGGCTTGCATGTGGAGGAAGAGACAAGTGTGTGTTCCCCCTTTCTATGTGTTCCGCAGATCAAGCTCAGGTTGCCAGGCTTGCACAGGAAATGCCTTTCCCCAGGCGCCATCTTGCTAGCCCAGGTGGAATATTCTTCTGTTTGGTGACTTTTTGCTGCTTTAGTAGGTGCAAACAGTGAGCCAGGAGGCCACTGGAAGGAACTAAATGGAACTTTGGGTTTAACAGATGCTGAAGTTGGAAGAATCCAAGGGAGAATCTAAGCCTTGGAACATAGAAGCCTTCTGGTAAGCCAAAACTCTGTGTGTGTGTGTGTGTGTGTGTGTGTGTGTGTGTGTGTGTGTGTGTGTGTTGTGTAGGTGTATGTGTGAGATGAGGTAGAGGGAGTGTGACTGTTGCACCAAATATGGTGGTTTGAATGACAAAATGGCTTCCATAGAGTCATAGGAAATAATATTAATGGAAGTGTGGCCCTGTTGGAGGAAGTGTGTCATAGGGCTGGGGGTGGGATTTGAGGGTTCAGATGCCCAAGGCAGGTCCAGTATGTCTGTCTTCCTGCTGCCTGTGGATCCAGTTGTGGAACTCTCAGCTGCTTCCCTAGCACCTGGTCTGCCTGCACGCCGCCATGCTTCCTGCCATGATGATAATGGCTAGACCTCCAAACTGTGAGCCAGCCCCAGTTAAATGGGGGCTTCTTCCTTTATAAGAGTTGCCATGGTCATGGTGTCTCTTCACAGCAATAACGTCCTAACTAAGACACCAACCAAATTAAAAGTATTATGAATACTGCTGAACATGACTTGGGGAACTTGCCCTTCATGCAGAGAGCTGGGCATGGGGGATACAAAGGAGTAAGGCAGCTGGACTCTTGCAGGTAGGAAGACATTTGAATAAGGGTTTGGCATACTGGGCGGAGAGTAAGTAAGCCAAGAGCCTCTTAGGTGTTTTGAGGAAAAGCCATTACAAAGAAGAGTCTGTGCCGGGTGTGGTGGCACATGCCTTTAATGCTAGCACTTGGGAGTCAGAGGCAGGAGGATCTTTATGAGTTCAAGCCAGCCTGCTCTACAAAGAATAGCCAGGACAGTCAAGGCTGTTACATCGAGAAATCCTGTCTCAAAAAACCAACCAACCAACCAAAGAAAAGAGTCTGGCCTAAAAGAACTCACTGGACCCTTAAAACAGTCTGTGGAAGCAGAGTGTTGTCATCAGACAGTGGGTTCTGCTGGCTGCTTGCCTCTAAGGAGAGCGCGCTTCCCACTGCCTTCCTTACATCTGAAAGGATGATGAGCAAGGGGCCCCACCCTAGTCTGGGGCAGGGATTCCTGGTCTGCAGGGCAGAGCTTGCCCTAGGTTGCCGAGCAGATATCCACTGTTGGCAAGGCTGCCATGAGGATAATCAAGCAGCAAAGGGGTAAACTGAGGCAGTGGTGGTGATGCCATGGGGAATCCACTGCGCTTTTTTGAAGACACTTGCTAGCTTTTGTTTCTAGTTTCCTTATCCACCTGAGCTTGGTCCACGGGAACCAGAGTGAGAGACAAGCGCCATTTTTAGCCCTTCCATGCTTCCAACTCTTCCTACCAAATGGATAGGTGGGCAGGATGATCTAACCTGGACAACAAACTGTGAGATAAGGGCTAGCCTGGAGGCGGGAGGCAGGCTCTCTAACTTGTGTCACGGTGGAAAACTAACTTTGAACAGCCTGGAGAGGCATTGCCTTTGAGAGCTATTTGTTTTAGATGACCTTCCACATAGGACGCTGGACCCTAAGTAGCCAACAGTAGGGATGAACTAAAGGAAGCCTGGGAAGTCCACCCAGTAACATAATTCACTAACATGGTTGTTAGTGTTTTGAATAGGTTTGGTCCTCATAGACTCATGTGTTTGAAGGCTTGGCCATATGGAGTGGAACTATGAGGAGGTGTGGCCTTGTTGGAGGAAGTGTGGCTCTGTGAGGTGGGCTCAGAGGGCTCAGGGCTCAGGCTCTGCCCAGTGTGGAAGATAGTCTCTTCCGGGCTGCCTTCAGGAGATGGTGGATCAAGATGTGGAACTCTAGGCTCCTCCAGGACCTGGTCTGCCTGCACACTGCCATGCTTGCTTCCCTTTATAAGAGTAGCCGTGGTCATGGTGTCTCTTCACAGCCATCAAATGATCATGGAGATGATGGTAGACGCTTAGTGATATAGAAGGATGTCACTCGGAGCTGTTCCCAGGGAGAAATGTTTCTATATGAGGAGAGAGGGAGGAGGAGAGAGGAAGGAAAGGGAGAAGAAGGCATGCCTGAGGTGGAAGGCGTTTTCATCTCACCTTGGGTTGTCCAATGTCCCCGAGTTCCTTAAATGTACGACGCAGACACTCTGCTCTTTGATGTTCAGAATCTGATCAGGGCAGCGGAGGTTCAAACTCTAAAAGCCAAAGTTAGAGACACTAATTACCCACATCTTAGTCTGCTCTGATCCAGTCTACACGGTTTACAGGTGGGTGCGTCTCTATGGACAGTATTCCCCGCACAGCATCTCAGGAGCAGGAATGAGGAATTGCCCCCAGCCTCCACGTTTTTCTGGGGCTCCCCCACTCTCTGCTAAGCTTTCGCCTTCTGACAGGACAGTCATGAGACACAGGGAGCTCTCTGAATTTAAGATAAAACAAAATCTGGTCCTCAGTTGCTGTGGTGGTTTGAATAGGAACGGCCCCCATAGGTTCCCGTGTTTGAATGCTTTGTCACCAGGGAGTGAAACTATTAGGAGGTGTGGCCTTGTTGGAGTGGGCGTGGCCTTGCTGGAGGAACCTTGTCACTAGGGGAGTCTCAGAAGCTCAAGTCAGGCCCATGTCTCACTCTCTTCCTGCTGCCTGCTGATCCGGATGTAGAACTCTCTACTACCTCTCCAGCAGCATGTCTGCCTGCGTGCCGCCATGCTTCCCACCATGATGAGAATGGACTAAACCTCTGAACTATATATAAGCCAACCCCAATGAAATGTCTGGCCATGGTGTCAATTCCCAGCAAAAGAACACTAAGACAGTTGTGTTGGCTGCTTCTTAAGCGGCTATGGCTATGTAGCACCAGACAGACCATCTCCCCAGGGTGGTGCTATGGCAAGCTGATCAGGAGATTTGGTGGCTTACCAGAAACAGGGAAGCATGCCAGTGCGCCTAGAATTTGACTAAAGGGGGTGGGGGTGGGGGGGGGGAGAAGCATCTAAAAATGGCAAGAGGCTGAAGTCCAGAAAAGAGCTGTCTGGCTGAGTCTGATGGAGCCTCTCAGCAGGGGGTGACCTGTTGCTTTTTCTTAGTCCTTAACTGCTGGGCACCGGGCAATGGCATGTGTGTGGATTATGACCAGATGAGACTGGGTAAAGTGTCAGAGAGAAGCGTAGTAGGTATTAGCTGAGGTGGCAGGCGTGTGGGGTGGGGTGGGGAAAGGTGATGGAGTGCGGCTGAGGTGACCACAGGGCCTGTAAAGCAATCTTCATGACTTTTTTCTGGCAAGGCAAGAAGTTTTAAAAAGATTTACAGCATCAAAATGACACACGAGTTGCCCATGCAAAGGGTCGGAGACGGCGGTGAGCTCAGAAAAGAGGAGGCAGAGCATCACAGCTGGAAGTGAGCGGAGAGGTAGGACAAGGGAGGCAGCACGCTCCAAAAGATGAGGCTCTGAAGGGGTGACAACAGTCTTGATAACCACTGCTCCAGCTACCACATGCCCTACAGGAGTTGCTCTCTCTTTTTTAAAAAAAATTGTTTATTTATTTTATGTATATGAGCGCTCTATTTGCATGTACACCTGCAGGCCAGAAGAGAGCATTAGATCCCAGTATAGACGGTTGTGAGTCACCATGTGGCTTCTGGGTATTGAACTCGGGACCTCTGGAAGAGCAGACAGTGTTCTTAATTGTTGAGTCATCTCTCCAGCCCCCCTAGAGTAGTCTCTGTCTGCCTGGCACTGCACTGTCTTTAGCTTAATGGACTCACGGAGTCTATTCTTCGTCATCATTCTCAAAATCTGTGTGTGTGTGTATGGATGAATACAACGTGTGTGCAGGTACCCTTTGAGCGACAAGAGGGCACCTGATTTCCTTGAACTGGAGTTACAGAAGGTTGTAAGCTGCCTTCTGTGGGTGGCTAGGAATCAAACCCAGGTCCTCAGTGTTCTTAAATGCTGAGCCATCTCTCCAGCTACTCCGTTATCATCACCATCAGGAGCGGGTGGCCCTATAAAGTTCCTAGAGGGACACAGGTGCGGTCCCTGCAAGTCTCAGGGTCATAACCATCAAATGATTGATGTATAATCTTGTTTGGTATGCGCTTCTGTTTAAAGACACGTCATTTAACATATATTATCGATTCATTAATTTTGAACTTGGAGCAATAGCACTTATCCTGCTGGAGTGAAGCATATCGCACACACATTTTCTTTGTAAGGTGTGTCACAATCTCACCATGCTTACTATGGCTCTAGGCTTGGGGACCACTTTCAAACAACAAAGACCAACAAGTACATCAATGTGACAACACATGTGACAGTGGAAGCAGGCTGGGAAGCAGAACAGGGCAGAAAACACCTGGGGAAAAGTGTTTGAGAAAGTGGGGGTCCCGGGTCCTGCCCTTCAAATCCTGGCTGTTTCTCTCTGGCAGTCGCCTTTCTGTTTGCTTTTAAACTTTCTTTTCCAGTGTTAAGGAAAGAACCCAGGACTTCTAGAAGGCTAAGTGACTACCCCAACATGAGCTACACGGCTAGCCTTATTTTGTTTTGTTTTTTAATCTTAAGGACAGAATCTCACGTATCCTAGGCTGAGTTTGAACCTACAGACGATACTAGCCCTCAGCCTAACTCCATCTTCGTCCACAGCTCTCCCTTTCCTAAAATGCTCTTCCAGCTCCCTTCTTTGGCATCTACCACATGCCTCTCTGGGAAGCCTCTTTATCCCACTGCCACCCTTTGGGTCATCTTTTCAAGTCGTGGAGTAACGAACTTATCTGAAGTGATACGGCCTTTGTGAATGTAGTTTAACTCTCCCGCCCAAATCGCAAATTAGGTGTTACCCTTTAATCTCTCCGGAACAGAAAGCCAAGCCCTGTCCCCCAGGAGCTAGGGTTCCCCAAGGTCACAGGGCTCCCTAGAGCCGCGGAGTCAGAATGTGGAACCGAGGTCTCAACACTTTCCAAAAGCTGGAGTCTAGGGCCCTGCTGGTACCCCTGTGACTCCCTGTGAAGCCAGTTGGGGTACACAGCCAATTCTAGGCTAGCCCTGCTAGTCCCACACCACGAAAAAGGCAACCGGCTCACGGAAACCGTGATTCTGCGTGCTACTTTCGGTGCAAGCACAGTAATAAACACGCCTTGGCTGCACTCGCTGAACACGGCTGTGTTCATTACTGAAACTTGTCTTTTCAAAGGAATAGACCAGCTTCAAGACGGCACAGACCCCCCTGGGCACTCACGCCCACAGCCGAACACGGAAGCCCGCGCAAACGCCGCGCCTGCCCTGTCCCCCCGCGCGCGTCCTCCCAGTGCGTCCCGGCGCGTGCGCGCTGCGCGTCCCCGCCCGTAGGGGCGGGCGCGGCCTGCGCTCCGGTGTGCGGCCCCGCGGCGCGCGTACTCACGGCTTGGCGGATGGCGCAAGCCGCGTTGGTTGTGACGTGTAGGCGTCGGCGGCCGCAGGCTCCGACCGGCTCCCTCCCGCGCGGGGTCCCGGCCGAGGCCGAGGCCCGGGACGCCGTCCAGGGCAGCAGGCCCGCGGCTGTGCGCCTTCCGAGCGCCCACATGCTGCTCCGGCTCGGCGGCCGCTCCACCCCGCGCGAGCGCTCGGTGGCGCCACCTGGTGGCCGTGCCCTGCAAACGCCGCGGCTGGACTCCTCCGCGCAGGTCCAGCACCGCACGGTGATACATTTTCTGTGCCAAATTCGGAGCGCATCTTCGAGCTTATTTACTAATAACCATTTTACAGAGTGACCGTGGGCGATTCTAGAGATACGCTGAACAAAATAACCTTCCTTTAAAAAACTTAGTTCTAACAGCTACATCTGCCCGACAATTTTAAATTCCGCGTCTCTTAAGCACTACAAGTACCAGGCTGATTGGATGGAGGAGGCCACGCCCAGCTGAGGAGCTATTGGCTGCTGATGGATGAGGGCGGGTCAGTTTTCTTCTGGGACAGCTTTTGATAGGCTGTCCTTGATCCAGTAGGTGGTCCCACACCCCGGCATCTACTGGGTGCGGACTCAGGGTTAACAACAACAACAACAACAACAACAACAACAACAACAACAACAACGTACCTGAGGCGTGGTGTGGCAAATTTTTAATCCCGCACTTGGGAGGTAGAGGCAGGCAGATGGAGTTTGAGACCAGCGTGGTCTACATAGTGGTGGGTGGTTCTGTAGGAGTTGGCAGTGGCACGTGGGTTTGATCAAAAACACACTGCATATATGTATGGATTCTGAAACAACAATAGGAATAATGACGTAACCAGCTGCCTCTTGGATGAAGAATAGTCAGGACTGATGATTGGGTCTCCTTGTAGCTTCATTTCAGCAGCTCCGTCAGCTTCCTCACACCGCCAGCAGCTAGCTCTTCGGGCTTGTGCGTTAGTTTGAGGAGTCTGGGGTTGCCACTGTGAGGATGCCTAGAACTAACTCACTGGCGTTCAAGGAGTCAAGACAGAGAGAGGCATCTTTTACCTTTGAGGGTCTCAGGAAGTGTTGAGTGACGGGAACAGCACAGGCGTTAAGAACATCCTTCATGTGCTACCTGACCTTGGGAGAGCATTGCTTCTGGTTTTCTACAGAAAGCCTCCCTGTGACCTCAAAGGAAAGCACGATTTGTAGTGACTGCTAATACTACCCCGCCCTCCCGCAGCTAATTTTCAGATATGGAATTGGAGGCCCAGACATTGTAAGTGACAAGTCCCTGACTGAAGAAGGAGAGCTAGCATCCAGGCCTCCTGATTTCCGGCCCATAGGGCTGCTACACCTACCACCTTAGAAAAGAAGTTTTTCTTAGTTTCAACATTGCAGCTCTAATTGGCTCTGCTGGGATCATGTACCCATCCATGGAAGCAAATATTCTGCGTAAGAATGCAGACAATGGTGGCACACGCCTTTAATCCCAGCACTCGGGAGGCAGAGGCGGGTGGATCACTGTGAGTTCGAGGCCAGCCTGGTCTACAAAGTGAGTCTAGGACAGCCAAGACTACACAGAGAGACCCTGTTTTGAAAAAAAAAAAAAAGAATGCAGACAATGTTACTGGTCAGTGTCATGGTCCATTTTGTGCTGCGTCAATGTACTGCCTGAGCCTGGTTAGTTTATACAAAACAAATGAATCCTCTGCAGGAGGAGAAAAGAGCGCTGTTCCTTGCACAGCAGAAAGGCCGCCTAGTAGCCCTTCATGTAGTAAGGGTGGAGCCCTCATGACTTAGAGGCTCCCAAAGGCTGCCTCTCCCAGTCCTGGTGTGTGTGCACGCATGCACGTGCCCCTGAAGGGTTCCAATACGAATTTATGAAGTTAACAAAAACATTCAACCCCTAGAAGCCAGTCCTAGGGAAGGCACATTTGATGAAGAGGCTTGAGAAAGTTCCAGCCAGAGCTATTTCCACTGAGAGGGGATAGTAAACTGCTAACCCTCCACATCCACACTCTTCCTCCTGTTGGCGTCGTCTTCACTTGTTCCTCCGACACCCAGCCTTTAGTCTCAGCCTCCAACAAGCCAGTGACTCTCAGGCTGGGGAACTGTAAGCATCTACTTATTGATAAGATAAGTTCAAGGGTGCCCTCCTCTAACAGCTGCCAAGGACATTTCTTTGTTTCCTGAGGAGCTTGAAACAGCGCCTTGTGTCCCAGGAGACTGATAGCACCCAGGACTGTATCTGGACCCTGGCATGCCTTTTGATACACTTACACTGCTATGAACTTAACATAGAATTGATTCATACCGGCCCTGTGGTGGCGCACACCTTTAATCCCAGCACGCGGAAGGCAAATCTCATCTACAGATCAAGTTCTAGGACAGCCAGGGCTACACAGAGAAACCGTGTTTAAAAGAAGAAAAAGAAGAAGAAGAAAAAAAAGCAAAAACTAAACCATAAGGTGTTGGGATTAGTCAACCAACATGAATGTTTTGAGTATAAATAAGAAACAGGAAGCCAGGCGTGGTGGTGCATGCCTTTAATCCCAGCACTTGGGAGGCAGAGGCAAGCCGATCTCTATGAGTTCGAGGTCAGCCTGGTCTACAAATCGAGGCCTCGAGGCCAGGACAGCCAGGGCTATATACAGAGAGAAACCCTGTCTTGAAAAACCAAAAAGGAAAAAAAGAAAAAAGAAAGAAAGAAACAGGACTAATTTAAATAAATAATTGCTAACTATGAAACTTGCGACGGCCAGAAGAAACATGGGCTGACCTGTGCCTCCAAGTTCCTTCCAGAAAATCCTAATCCCCAGGGCACTCTGACCAAAACTATGTTTGCACCCAAGACCTTAAAAGAAGTTACTAAGGTTACATAAGACCATAAGGCTGAGGCCCAAATGCAGTGTATATTTATCAAGAGGGTAAGGTTGGGGAATAGCTCTATAGAACACAAAGCTCTGGGTGTGATTGCCAGCAAAAAAGAAAAACTAGCCAGGTGTAGGATACCTCCCCACTAGTTGTTGGTAAGGGAGGTCCAAAAGGTCCCACCCCGTGTCCGGCGTCCCCCCCCCCCCCCAATACAGACTATTGTAATTGCTCTTGCTTGTCCCCAGAATCTGCGGTAAGACCCTGTTGCTGAAGACTCTACACACTTTGTGCTGCTTGGGGCGAGCTTCCGAGACAAAAGACGAAGGCGTGAAACCAACGTTCTGCATGCTGATACCCTGGAGACACAAGCGATAGTAGGTAATAAATATGTCAAACTCAGTCTCGCTGACCTTGAACGGAATTTCTCAGTAATGACTCTCTTTCTTGTCCTAGGGTTGCCGAGACATTGAGTTTTAGCAGCAATCCTAGATATTAACCACTAGGTGGCAGTAGTATCCACTGCAGATTAAGTTGCTATGTTCTTCCAGACAGTGCAACAGGGTCCCTTAGAGTGTCTGGGGCAAAACTGTGCCGCTTCCGTATCACTGTTTTAGTGTAACTCTGAGCTAAAGGCCTACAACAACCTCTTTTTCTTTTTTTCCAAGTTTGAAATAATTTTCATGACATTGTCCAAATTCCTTCAAACTGGGTCTTTTATATATATCCAGGGTCTTGCTACGAAGCCCAGGCTGGCTTAAGATTCTCCGTTCTCTTGTCTCGAGATCCTGAGTGCTAGAATAGGCATGTGCTTCTATTTTTTATTTCTCAGAGTTTCAGTTTCCGCCCTGTCAAAGCGAGCGAATGCCTCAGGACTTTGCACGCAGACAGAAGAACAGCCTGTGAGGAACAGCGATCATCAACTGTGGTCACACCTGCGGTCAGGTGGCTGGTCTTGGTGTGCAACTCTATACCTGTGACTGCAGAGTACAGAAAGTGCTGTTCGGATCTCTTCAGGTTGGGAGGTGCAGACTTCAGGCTGGAGCAGATCACTGAGAAGCCAGGGCTCTGCACACGGAAGTGGACATTATCCTCCAGGACAGGAATGGGGTGGCCTCGACCGTAGCTGAGGAAACGGCTAGTTAACTTTCCCTTACCCTCGAAGGACAGCTCCTTCTCTTTCTTCTACACCGCTCCCCACTTGGGTTTCCATGCTGGTGATGCTGGGGCATGCCAGTTCCTATGCAGTGAACATGAGGCGCACATGATAGCGGGCTGACACATCTGGCCAAAACCCAGGAGGAAACGGACCTTCCAACAACTAGGCAGACAGGATGCTGGAGACCGAGCTGTGAGTGCTGTATCTGGACTTGCAGGCCGCAGGAGGAGATTGAATCACACTTCTGCCAATGCCTGTGGACCTAAGAGGGCCATTTTTATTCAAACCACCACAAGTCTGGCGTAGCGGCACACACGCCTTTAATCCCAGGACTTGGGAGGCAGAGGCAGGTGGATCTCTGTGAGTTCGAGGTTAGCCTGGTCTACAAAGCAAGTCCAGGATAGCCAAGGCTACACAGAGAAACCTTGTCTTTAGAAACCAAAAAAAAAAAAAAAAAAAAAACAAAAACAAAAACAAAAAGAAAGAAAGAAAACCAAACCACCACAAACTGTATCAGTCTGTTTTCAATTGTTGTGATAAACCAGAAACCAAAACTAACCTGAGGAGAAAATGGCTTGTTTCATCCTAAATTTTCAGTCAAGATTCGATCACTTCGGGAAGTCAGGGGAGGAGCTGAAACAGAGACTCTGGAGGAGTACTGCTTACCGGCTTGCTCAGCTTGCTTTATTTTACAACCCAGGACTATTTGCCCAAGATTAGCACCTCCCGCTGTGCACCAGGTCATCCCACATCAATCATAAATCAAGAAAAGGCTTTAGACGCTTGCCCACTGGCCAATCGGACAGAGGCATTTCCTCCCCTGAAGTTCTCTCTTCCCAGTTGATCCTGGCCTGTGTCAAGTTGACAGTTAAATCAGCCAACACAACACACCTCTCCCTTCCGTATTCAACTCTACAAGTCATTAGGAACAGTGACCTTTGCTGAGCTGCCTGGTCTCAGGCCACAGCACCCTGTCGCCCTTACCAGGATCTTTTCAGCCCTGGGAGGTAGGTCAGGCTGTGACTGCAACCTCCTGGTTCCCAGGCTCCTCTCTTCTTCCTATTCATGCCTAGATCGGTTTTCTATTTCCGGTCTGTTTTGTTCTGTTTTGTAGGGGGCTCTCATCAAATAACATTCCCAGGGGCTGGAGAGATGGCTCAGAGGTTGAGAGCACTGGCTGTTCTTCCAAAGCTCCTGAGTTCAATTCCCAGCAACCACATGGTGGCTCACAACCATCTGTAATGAGATCTGGCGCCCTCTTCTGGTGTGCAGGTGTACATGCAGATAGAACACTGTATACATAATCAATCAATAAACCTTTTTTAAAAAATTACATTCCCAGGATCCCTTGCCAATTACAAGGACAGATACTGTGGGAGCCTGGAGGGTGGCATTGCATTAAAAGCCTGGCTACTTCCCCTCTTTCTCCATGCATATCCATTCCGTGCATAGAGCATCTCTAGTAGTAACTGGGTTTCCTCTGTGGTCCCCCTTTTCCTGGACAAGCCACCCTGGTTTTAGGCTCCATTCCTTTGCAGCACTCTGTGGCTGCCATGGAGGCAGCACACCTGTCTGCCTTGTTAACTCCCCTGGGCCTCCATTCTTTCTTCTTTCACATGGGCCCCGGATGCAGTGAGATCTCTGTATGAAAATTTCACCACAAGTTATCTTTCAGGCTGGACCTCAAATGGCTACCTGAATCTGTATTCTGGATTTTATAGTCGCCTTAAGTTTTTCCTCCATAGATACCTGCAACCACAGCAGTCTGCCCTCCTTTCCGTTTCCTCACTCATAGTCTCTCTGCTTGCACATGTCTGCCTTTCCATCCACCCCACCCCTGTCCTGTAGGCTAAGTGTCTACAGATCCAGGCCCCATGGTTGCTGATGCTACAGGGACTAAGGTTGCTAATCAGCAGGTTCTTGTGGGGTTTGTAGTCTTGTGCAGGAAGGAGATAACTTAACAGCTCCCATAGAGCCATGAGAGGGTTATGACGGGACTCATCAGAGGAGTGGCCCTGTCTCAGCTTGAGGGGTGGGAAAGGCACACTTGCTTGAGTCCTAAGAGATCAGAAGTTGGTCAGGTAAAGGAGGGCAGGGAGGAAGAGCAGAAACGGGTAGAGGTGACTGAATGAAATTAAGACGTGACTGCTCCCAGGTAGGGTTGAAGAGAAGAAGGTGTTTATTATAGATATGAGCGAGTACAGCAAGAGGCATCTGGCAGAGTCCAGACTGAACTTGACCATGAGAGGAGAGAGAGCAAAAAGGAAACTGAGAGAGGAAAGTGGGTCAAGGGAACCAAAAGAGTGGGTGGCAAAGACGACAGGGTTATTTATATAGGAAAGAGGAGCTGGGGAAACGAAACGGGGAGCTGGAGAAGTTTAGGGTAGGGGTGAGGTGAGAAGAACTGAGAAGAGCCAAGTTGCTGAAGGAGGGAGCACCCAGGATCCCTGGCGTCCCCTTTGGAATGCTAGCGAATAGGCACCACAGTTAGCCATTTGTCTGAGTGTCTTTGGGAGCTGACAGGGACAACCTGGGTGGCCGGTGAGGCTGGATGAGGAAAGTGCCAATGCTTGGGAGACTTAAAGGCAGGGGTGGGATATTTCAAGCAGAACTAAGCTTGGTATGCCAGCTGCAGCTCTTGGGAATAAGGGTAAAATAAGGGTTGCAACACTCTGTTTTCCTTGTAAAAACTCCTGGCTCTGGACCTCATAGTTTCTTATGATAACTGCTCAAATGCCTTGATTGTCCTGGTTTATGGAACTGCCCTTTGGGTGCCATTGGCCGTTCCCTTTTGAAATTGCCATCTTGTGCTTGTCTGTTTAGTTCTGTGTGTAAACGACTCTCTTTGCCTCACCTGGTTGTCCCCCCTATTATAAATGGATATCATGTCATGCAACATATGTGGTATAAGGAGGTTTATTGTGGGAAAGGGAGAGGGAGGGAGAGAAAGGGGGATATGACAGAGAGAAAAGAGAAAGAAAGAAAGAAAGAGATAAAGAGACCCAGAGAGAGTTGGGGGGAGGGGTTTGGGTCCTTTTATCTGGCACACACCTGGCACACATCTGGTGATAGCAGCAAGTGATAACCTAAGAGGTTGCTAGGGCCCCAGAGGCAGGCTAGTGGATTCACCTGTACACTAACATTTCTCCCTTTTTGTTTAGTTTAAAAAAAAATGACAAGCTTAGGAAAGGGTAGTGAGGCAGGGATGAGGACTTTATGTTCAGAAAGACTGCTTCCTACTGACTTGGGGGTAATGCCATCTTTGGGGACCCTAAGGAAACTGGAATGCTGGTGAAGTCCTGTGAGAGCCACCTGTTTCCCTACTGTCCAGGATGTGTGAGAACATCTGCAGCTAGGAAGGAAAATGCAGGCCCAGCTGAAGCAGTCTTCAAGGTTAGACCCAAGCACCTGTGGCTAGCTAACTATGGCGCTGTCTTAGATGTAGAGAACACATGGACTTGACAGGACACTGGAACATATATATGGAAAGAAAATAAAGTTAAGTAGGTCAAGGAGATAACTCTTTTTTAGGTGTATATTTGAAACTTTTGGACCCATGGTTTTGGTAGTTGGGGTGGGGGGAGTCCCAAAACTAGTCAGAGGGTGGAATTCCTCCCACCATAGGTTTGGTAGTTGGGGGAGGGGAGTGCCAAAATTAGAGAAATGGGGAGGAACCTTAACCTCTGAAATAGGTAATGGGTAGGAAACTTAGGCTATTGATTGGTAGTACTTATCTGGATTCCATTTGACCTGAGAGGTGGATTTGGGTGGGTTACCTTGGGGTAACGAGCTAATTGTCTGTCCGCTAGCTGTCAAGCTACCATTAGCTTAGCTGTCAATGTGATCAGAGACATGAGAAGGATAAGTTATAAGCCAAATGAATATATGCATCAATCAAAATGACAGAGATTAGTCCATACTCCAATACCTAGACAGTTGCCCCAGGTGCCTGGAAGCTCTATGTCAATGCAGGCGATGGCAGTTTGGCCATCAGGTACAGAAGATGAGAGGCTTTTTCTGTGGCGGTAGAGCAAGGTAGAACAAGCAATGTGAGACAATAACTCTCTTGGTGTCCAGTTTGGCCACAGTTCAGGCTGGGCCCTAGCAGCAGGCAAGGCATTGGGGCAGTCTTTCTAGTGGTTAATGTACCACAATCCAGGGTTGATGTCATCTGTCCTTGTGCTCACATCTTGGGGAGTTACTGTTAGGATTTGGGAGTCTCTGTCTGTCATAATAAGTTTAAACACATTAAAAGTCATATTCAGCAGGTGTCTGACAGGTTTGAGGGTTAGCAGATCTGAGTTAAGCAATCTTTGTCTGTCTTTAGTTATCTGCTCTAAACTATACTTTGCAAACATAAAACAATGCTATGATCTATAATTATGCCATATTCTGCACATAAGTATTTGAGGACTATGTCTTTCTCAAGCAGATCTAAACAGATAAATTTTGGTTATTTGTAGTTGTAATTTGACTTTGAAAACATGTACAGGAGGATAAACAAAGCTTATTTTGTAATTAATCATGTTGGTTCTTAGCATGACTACAAATATATTTCTGGACACATGAAAGGATTTGATCATTTTTGAGATGTCTGACTATTAACTTGCTGCTCTTAATCATTAAAGACCAGTACTTCAGGTTCCCTTCCTGTTAGGTTGGCACCTTTAAAGTCATAAACATAGCCCTTAAAGAGATTGGGAACCTTGTTGAGCTTTTTATGGTGTACCATTATAGACCAGCATCAGTTTCCTGTACGATTTAGTTTATAAAAAGGTCTACAGTTTATAAAAAACATAAAGCTACATTAGCAAAGACAAGGCTAAACTTATTTTTAAGGCAGTGATTTTTTAACCTTGAGAGTAGAGATAGACCCTAATAACCAAGTTCTAACATTGTGAACAGTAGACTGTCTCTAGAATTAATATATTTCCCAACTTAAAAGTATCGTTGGGCTGGGCATGGTGGCACATGCTTTTAATCCCAGCCCTGAGGAGGCAGAGGCAGGCAGATTTCTGTGAGTTCGAGGCCAACCTGGTCTACAAAGCCAGTCCAGGGCAGCCAGCATTACACAGAGAAAGCCTGTCTTGAAAAACCAAAACCAAAACAACAACAACAGGAACAACAACAACAACAACAACAACAACAACAACAAAACAAGTATCTTTGGAATCATGTTACATGGTTCAAGATTATCTAAGATAAGCCTTTAACTACAAACCCTGAGTTAGAGCTTTAACCATATCCTGTTTTTGACCATGGACTTTAAAACCAATGCCTGTGTCTGAGAAAGGGTGAACAATAACCCATTCGAGGAACATTATAAAGCAACTTTAAAAATTACATTAAAATTTTTATTATACCAAATCTATTGGCCAGAAAGCCTGGAAGTGAACCCGGAGCACAGGCAGCTGGTGGCAGGAGAAACAGACAGTATTCGTTCATGCATCTAAGAACTAGCAAAGACATCTTGAACTAGCTTTTGCTAATCTGGATAGACCTTTATAATCTTGAAAGCTCACCATCCTAAGTGGAGAATATCGAGCTAAGCCTTTTGGAGGCCCACAGAGAATGCTGAGTCAAGTGTCAGCGTGTGGGAAAGATTAAGCTTTGTCACAGGTGAAAGCAGTCTAGGTGGGCTTTACCCTTGGGGCACCCCATGAATACCTTGTGACAGACTGAGTGGAGCCATCTTGGGCCTGGAATTCAGGAAGCAGACCTGGGAACTCCACCAGGACTATTGTGGAAACAGTTCACCAGGTTTAAGAAGTTTTGTAATTTTAATTCCAGAACTTGGGAAGCAGAAGCAGACAGATCTCTGTGAGTTAGCAAGTTTTATAATTAGCGCTTTATGCAACACAGTCATCTTAGGAAGGTGGAGTCACACAGCAGGTTGTAAGCCATGTGATCAACATGGCTGCTTACACACAGACACACACACACACAGACACACACACACACACACACACACACACACACACACACACACACACTCCCTAAACAGGAGTTGAGCTTAGATTTTTTTTTTTTTATACAAAGCCATTTATTAACAGAAAATAACCTGAGAAGTCCTGTTCACAGACGCCGACCACGATGACCTCCCTTCCTTTGAGTGCTGTCAGAGGGAATGACATCCTCCATCCGCCCAATCTTTATCCCTATCCCTGAGCGAGCAAGAGCTCTGAGGGCTGACTTGGTCCTGTTTCCTCCTGTGGCCCGGAGTTTGATGTGCAGGGCAGTGATGCCCAGCTCCTTGCATCTCTGGGCCACATCCTGGGCAGCCAACATGGCTGCCTATGGAGAGGACTCATCTCTGTCAACCTTTACCTTCATCCCACCAGTCACTCGGCAGATGGTTTCCTTGCCAGAAAGATCGGTAACATGGACAAAGGTATCGTTGAAGGATGCAAAGATGTGACAGACACCAAATACATTCTCTCCTTCAGCCACTTGGGGTCCAAGGCTGATGATGACTTGTTCTTCCTTCCTTCCCTTCCCCTTGCGTGGTGCCATTTCTGAACGTCGCTGCCAGACTTCTACACCGGAAAGCTGAACTTAGATTTTTAAACACCATGCCCAATAAGCAAATTATAAATCCTTTAATAATCTTAGGATATATATATATTTTGAGAGCAGAGTGCAAAGAAATCAGATTTTAAAAAAGATTTATTTATTTATTGTGTGTACAGTATTCTGCTTGCATGTGCACCTGCATGCCAGAAGAGGGCACTAGATCTCATTATAGATGGTTGTGAGCCATCATGTGGTTGCTGGGAATTGAACCCATGACCTTTGGAAGAGCAGCCCAGTGCCCTTAACCTTAAGCCAAATCTTTCCTTCTAGAAGTTGCTTTGGTCTTGGTGTTTTATCATAAGGATTAGAAAGTAACTAAGTAACTAACGTACCCATATGCATAAAAGCAGTTAAGATTTTGTTATTTGTATGTGTATATCTGTTTGTCTGTGTGAGTGAACACCACATGTGTGTGGATGCCTGCAGAGTCCTAAAGAAAGTGTTGGATCCTCCTAAAGCTGGAGTAGCCAAGTTTGTGAATTGCCTGATATGGATGCTGGGAACAGAACTCAGGCTCTCAGCAAGAACACTGTGTGCTCTTAACAACGGATTTATCTCTTTAGCTCAAATTAAACTTTTTATTTGAGACAAAGTTTTCCTAATTGCTTAGGTTGATCTTGAACTCACTTCTTGGGCTCGCTCTGTAGTTTGGGCATCATCAACCTAGCTCACCCAAGTGTCCCCTTTCCCCTCAAGCCAGAGTCTTACTGTGTGGCTCTGGCTTCAAACTTACTTTGTAGTCCAGGCTGGCCTCTGCCTCCTGAGTGATAGGATTGCACGTCTGTGCCACCATGCCTGGCCTGAATATTTTTATAGACAGCAAAGACTCAATGTGATTTGTTCTGTATTCATTAATTTATTTATGAATGTATTTATTAGACAGAGCCTTACTGTGTAGCCCTGGTCGGTCTGGAACTCACTATGCAGACCAGTCTGGCCTTGAACTGATGGAGATCTGCTTGCCTCTACCTCTCAGGTGCTGGGAAAGGCATGCATCACCATGCCCTGCTGTCACTTTTGCTTTTTGAGAGAGGTCTTTTAAATTCCAAATTGGCCTCATACTTGCTATGTGGCCAAGGATGACACCGAGCTTCTGATCTTCCTGCCCCCACCTTCCAAATGTCAGATATCAAACACAGTGCATGCTCAGCTGACACAGCCCTGGTCCCTCATGATTACTTTTTATAAATTTATTTTTTCTTTCTCTGTCTCTTTGTTTGCTTTGCTTACAAAAAGGAGTTGGGGTGGCTGGATGTGTCACTCAATGGTAGAGTGCTTCTGTTTGCCTAGCTGGCACACACACACACACACACACACACACACACACACACACACACACACACAAAGCATAAAGAGCTAAACGACCTGGAGGCTCAGAAGACAAAAATCATGGAAGCTTATTTAACACCTATAAGAACACATGCACTGTCTTTGATGCCTTGTTTATAAATTCCTCAGGTTTCTCTGCTTAAGTTTCAAGTTGCCGAGGAGAAACTGCTTGGCTGTGTCACCCCTGACTCTTTGACATCCTTCCCTGTGCTTTATCAAAAAAGAGGAAGCCTCAGTATGCAGAAAAAAAGAAGAGATGAAGGAAATTCCCAGGGTGCTGGTAAACGGAGACCCCAAGATGGCAAAGGTGAAGAAGGCTCAGTAATCAATCAACCAACCAGAATCCAGCAGGTCAGAAGGCTCTGGGCATGCTGTCTCCGAGAAGAGGCTGTAACTGCCAAAACGTTCTGTATATGTGGCTAAATTCTACTGTCAAATGACTTGAAGCACAGAATGACCTTGACAGTGGGCGTGGGCCTTATCAATCAGGGCAGCAATAGAGGATGTGACTAGGTTTGTTCATTTAGTTCATTAAAGTGTGGGGTGGAGGGTTAGGCTCAGGGACAAACTCCTGGCTTTAAAATGATATTTGAGTTAGTCCTCAAGATAACAGTTCTTAGTATTTCTAGGGCCAATGTCACTATAATTTAATGGCACTGATAGCCTTTTTCTTCATGAATAAGTGAAAAAAAAAATGAAACCCAGAACAATTCCATCTACACAGAGGCATGCATACCATATACAACACTCCCAGGATTCAGTGGGTCCCTTACTGAGGACCCAGCTGAGATAAATGAGTAGATTTACTAATGAGAGGGGAAGAGAGGGAGTCATGTACGCAGACACATGCAGCGTGGGACAGCATCTGCTAGCATACACCAATGCTGGGGGAAGGATGCAGGGGATGCCTTCACTCACTTTAGGAACCTTTGTTGACATCCTCCAATGGTGTGAGTTCCAACAAGAACTCCATACTCTGTTAACTCAAACCCCAGTATAACCACTTTGGGAGCTGGAGCCTCTAGGCATGTTTAGGTCATGGAGGCTCTGTTCTCTTGCCTGGATCAATGCCTCTGTGAAAAGGACTGGGGGAACTGGCTTTCTTCTGTCTCTTCTGCCTTGTGCTGGGTCTTCTGGGTGCCTAGTCTCAGACTTCTCAACCGTCAGAACCACGAGCAGGTTTCTGTTCTTTATAAATCACCTAGCCTGCGCTATTCTGCTTCAGCAGTTAAAAAAAAAAAAAAAAAAGTGAGCCTAGAACTGATCCTAAGCCAACGATGGATTCCCAGCATCAACTCTGCAGGTAAAATTGCTACTTATGTTGAGTAGGTTTGAGTGCATAAATAAGCATAAGCTGGCTCCAGCCTACACTTATGGAATTTTATGCCCTGTTTGTTTACACGAATCAGCTTGCTTCAACATTAACTGCTTTATTTTCAGCATCTCATCAGGAATGTCTTTCTGTAGCCTTGGTTACCAGATGGTGTAAACTCCTTGTTTACAGTATTCACTGCCCTCTCTGCTGGCTTCATTTCCTTGTGGGAAGTAGCACCCTCCCAACCCCATTGGCTTAGGACGTCATTGTTACGTGCTCCCACAGTCCTTTTCCATTGCCTTAACAGTGGCATGCCTCAGGGTGGCTCCAGGTCCCCAGATGAAGACGGCCCTTGGAGCTGAGCTGTATCTGGCCCACGTGTGTGAGTGGGAATCTATTTCAGTGGTGTTACCATAGCACAACACGAATGCACCAACATATTTGGGAATGCTTGTTAGACTAGTTAAAAGAATCTACTATTGGGTAGATATTGTCGTAGAACTAGGAATTTTATTATTCCACTTCTACCTGTCCAAGACAAGGTATGCAAGTTGTCTTAGTCAATGTTCTATTGCCGTGAGGAGACACGATGGCTACAGGAATTCTTTTTTTTTTTGTTTTGTTTTTTGTTTTGTTTTTTTTTCGAGACAGGGTTTCTCTGTGTAGCCTTGGCTGTCCTGGACTCACTTTGTAGACCAGGCTGGCCTCAAACTCACGGCGATCCGCCTGCCTCTGCCTCCCGAGTGCTGGGATTAAAGGCATGCGCCACCACGCCCAGCTACAGGAATTCTTATAAAGGGGTTTAGTCCATTATCAGCATGGCCCCCACAAAGGCAGACATGGTGCTGGAGAAGGAACTGAGAGTTCTACATCTAGATCTGCAGGCAGCAGGAAAAGACAGACCCTGGGCCTGGCTTGGGCTTTTGAAACCTTGAAACCTACCCT
Source organism: Acomys minous (assembly GCF_964271855.1). Taxonomy (NCBI): domain Eukaryota; kingdom Metazoa; phylum Chordata; class Mammalia; order Rodentia; family Muridae; genus Acomys; species Acomys minous. Next base: position 35,471,974 of record NC_140484.1, on the reverse strand, counting down.
CAAGTGACTCACTTCCACTAACAAGACCATACCTCCTAATTCTTGCAAATAGTGCCACTCCCAGTCAGGTGTGGTGGCACATGCCTTTAATCCCAGCACTCGGGAGGCAGAGGCAGGCCAATCTCTGTGAGTTTGAGGCCAGCTACAAAGAGAGTTCCAGGACAGCCAGGGCTATTACACAGAGAAACCCAGTCCGAGAAAAAAAGAAAAAACAAAACAAAACAAAAACAGCCTATGGGGACTGTTCTTATTCAAACCACCACACCCTAGGCTTGTTTCTTTTTCTTTTTGTTTTTGTTTTTGTTTTTGTTTTTTTTTCAAGACAGGGTCTCTCTGAGTTAGCCTTGGCTGTCCTGGACTCGCTTTGTAGACCAGGCTGGCCTCGAACTCACAGCGATCCACCTGCCTCTGCCTCCCGAGTGCTGGGATTAAAGGCGTGGGCCACCACGCCCGGCTTTTTCTTTTTAAATATTTATTTATTTATTATGTATACAATGTTCTGCCTGCATGTGTGCCTGCCCACCAGAAGAAGGCACAGATCTTATTATAGATGGTTGTGAGTTACCATGTGGTTGTCGGGAATTGAACTCAGAACCTCTGGAAGAGCAGATGGTACTCTTAACCTCTGAGCCATCTCTCCAGCATTCCCTCTCCTTTTAAAAAAGAGATTTAGTTATTCATCTTTAGGATGGGGGAGGGGGCTCCCAGGAGCCTATAGGGGTGGCCTTAGCTGAGACTTCTAGCAGCGAAGGTTAAGGAGCACTCCACCTCCTACAGCCAGATGTGACTTCCAGTGGAGGGAGGGGGACACCAATGCACCTATAACACCTCTGTTCCAAAATGTGTCTTGTCCACATGAACCATACGCATTAAGATGAGTTTAAGTGTAGGGATTAAGCAGAGATTGAGAGAATGGCAAATCAATGACTGGCCCAACTTGAGACCCACTCCATGGGAAAGAGCCAACCCCCGACACTATTAATGATTCTCTGCTATGCTTGCAGACAGGAGCCTAGCATAACTGTCCTCTGAGAGGCTTCATCTGTCAGCTGATGGAAACAGATGCAGAGACCCACAGCCAAACATTGGTCAAGGTTGAGAACTTTTGTGGAAGACTGGGAAGAAGGAAGGATTGAGGGAGCTGGAGAGGTCAAGGACACCACAAGAAGCCACGCAGTGTAAACTAACCTGGGCTCATAGGGACTCACAGAGATCAAACTACCAAAGAGCATATAGGCTGGACCTAGACCCCCCTCCCTACACATATGTAGCAGATGTGCAGCTTGGCCAACATATGGGTCCTCTAACAATGGGAGTAGGGGCTGTCTCTGACTCTGTTGCCTGCCTTTGGATCCCTTTCCCCTAGCTGGGTTGCTTTATTAGGTCGCAGTGGGAGAGGATGTGTTTAGTCCTGCTGTAACTTGAGGTACCTGGAAGGGCTGGTACCTCTTAGGGCCTCCTCTTCTCTGAGAAGAAGAGGGGAGAATGGGAGAGAAGGGCATGAGGGTGGGGCTGAGGGAAGAGGAGGGAGGGGCCAGGGAGCAGGTTGTAAAGTAATTAAATTTTTTAAAAAGGCAAAAAATATTTATTTATTTATATAATTTATTTATCTTCTGAGACAAGGTTTCTCTGTGTAGCCTTGGCTGTCCTGGACTCACTTGGTAGAACAGGTTGGCCTCGAACTCGCAGAGATCCTCTTGCCTCTGCTTCCCCAAGTGCTGGGACCACAGGCATGCACCACGTGCCTGGCTTACTTATTTTCTCTTTTAGTCAATAAATGATTGTGGGCTGAGGTTATAGTTTAGTGGTAGAGTCCTTGTCTGGTATATGCAGAGCCCTAGGTTTGATTCCTCAGCGCACGCACGGTGCACGCACACACACACACACACACACACACACACACACACACACACACCTTGAAGACTATAAGTTATTTGAAAATGTATGACCACAATTGAGAACAAAATATTTTATTTCTTTCAATAAAACTATAGTTTACAGTTGTATTTTACTAAATAAATTATATAATTTCTCTTTTACAAGCAATAAACTAAATCACAAATATTTCAAAGACAATATATATACAAGACATAAGGCCTTTTATAAATAGCTTTGCTTTTCTCATTTCACTAGTAAACAGTGAAAAAAATCTTTATAGAAGCTAGCTTTCTATAAAGTAAAGGCAGACCTACTATACTGATCTTTAAAGGAAACAGATCGAAGCTTTCAATGACATGGGCTATGATTAGAACTTCTGAAACAAAGAGAGAGAGGATATATATCTTATTTATCATTTTGCATGGATGGATTTTTTTAAAAAATATAGAAGCGGACTATGTGTTGCTTATTTGTAATCACTATATGCATGCAAAACGAAACAATGCAAGAGCCTAGAGGAAAATAGCACTTCCCAGTCCACAAACTGATTGGCAATGGTATAGAAAAGCAGCTTAAATAGAGCTCATGCAGTTCTTCACAGTCAGCAAGCAACAGCAGCCGCAGAACAGTGGGATCCTCACAGCCACCTGCTGACCAGCCACGGACCACAGCTCCCCGCCAGCTCACAGACAGACTTCAAGGTCCAGTTGATTCTCACCGTGTGTGCTGGGGCTCAGCCCAGTTCCTCGGGAGAATTCTGCTGTGGGGAAAGTTCTCTCCCACAGCTGCGTTCTGGTCCTGGCCATGTGCTCGGGTGCTTGCCATTCTCACTTACTGAAGGAAAATAGAGAGAGAAAAAAAGCAGGGGTGAGACTCAGCTTCGGCATCAGCCTGTAACTCCTGCCTGTAAGTGGGACCTTAAGTCCTTATTTCTTCCAGTATTAGTTCTGGGGTTGGCTTAGAATACCATCTGCTTCTTTGGAGGTGGGGGGCTGTGGCCTGTTAGTTACCCAAGGTTTGTTTATCAGGATCCAGCCCCAGTTGCATCACTGCATTGGCGCTGCAGGCTTAGAATGAAGCAACATTAAGACACACGCTGCCTTGTCAGCGCACAGGGCTCAGGGACGGTGCTGAGGAACGTGAGAACTCCAGCCAAACAGCACAACGACTTGAACATAGTCCTGAACTCCTGAATGCCATGCTCATTTCCAAACAATCTCCTGGTGGCCAGCAGTAGGGCAAGCCGTCAGATATCCAACCTAAAACGCTAACTATTTAAAAGCGGAGCCAGGGAACTCGGCATGATGGTACACCTTGAGATGCCAGCAGTTGGAAGGTGGAGACGGGAGGATGACAAATGTGGAAGTCAAGGTCATTCTCAGATATACAGTCAGTTTGAGGCCAGCCTGAGCTACACAAAACCCTGGCTCGAAGCAAGGCAAAAGCAAACCAATGAAACAAAAGAAACAAAGGAAAACGGGCAGCCGCGTCAGTCTGTGACAGATGCATCGTGGTACGTGTGAGCGATACCATTTCAGTCTGTACAGACGTATATTGGGTCCAATCTACTTTCTAATTATCTAAGCCATAAAACATTATGTATATTTCCAGGCCTTTAAATCCTGTTTCGTCTACAGAATAGGAATAATAGTTGCTCACCATACCACCCTGAATACACCTGAGTTTGATCTAGAAAGCTAAGCAGGGTCTGACCCTGTCAGCACTTGGATGGGAGAAGAGCAGTAACAAACCCTTTTCACGGAGCGGTTGTTAGGGACGGACCTTTCCTCCCTCCTACAACCTCCTCCCTTCTTCCCTCTTAGCAGGTTTGCTATGTTACCAGGCTGGCCCTGAAAATCCCAGGTTCAAGTGATCCCCCTGCCTCAGCTTGTCAAGCAGTTTGGACTATAGGTGCATGCCACCACAACCAGTAGAGACAAGCTCTTCTTTGTGTGTGTGTGAAATAAAATGTTAATGGCCCCCCCCCCACTATGTCACTGTTGCATATGTACTATTTGACTTAAACTACATCCCTATGCCTTTGCATTTAGACTTGGAAGTGATATTTTCCTTCCTCTGGGCTCTTGCATCACCTCACTTTGCAAGCTCATAGTGACTGCAGATAAGCAACATAAGTAATCTGCTTATATATAAAGAAGTAAAACCCAACTTGGAATAAAAAGTTTAAAATTAAACTTTTTTTTTTTTGTGGAAAAAATATGTCAATGGCAATCCCATTTGTCAATAAAGGGTTAATATTCATCACATACTCTGACTCAATTATGGGTTGCAATTTTATAACCTTACTTTTTTCCCCCTTTTCTCTGGTACTGGGACTTGAACCCAAGGCCTCAGGGATGCTAAACAAGTGCCCTAACTCTGAGCTACATCTCTAGCCCTCACTGCTTCACTTTATAGTTGGTGTTGTCCTCTGATGTGCTTATACTAGACAGAGTCTCTTTCTTAATTGAAGAGCACACGTGGGTAAGACAACTGAAAATGTCAAGCCTTTGTTGAAGTCTCCTGTCTTGGCTCACATGACTGCTTATCAGTTCCCCCCCCCCTTGGTCCCCAACATATTCTTTTGAAAATATATTTAGCCAATAGATTCTCTTAACATCTGGATAGTGCTGTGAGGGATTCTCTGGACAGAGGTGAAGGAAAAGGCAAGACTTCACATCACTCAAGACTTATCAAAAGGAACCCATGCTAAACAGCCTCACAAGATGCTCATGGTCCTCTGGATCTTAACCTTATGAGTGATACCCTTGGGATAAAATCCAGGCAACCATCCCACCCCCAGCCATGCTGCCTCCCCCTATCTGCTACCCAGAGCACTCTCATTTTGGGTTCAAGTTGGAATTACTTGCCAAAACGCCCTGCAGGAAGGCATTGTTTTCCTCCTAGCTATCGTAAGCCCAGCAAGTCCCCGTTTTGCTTAGTGACTCTTTTGCTATTTCCTGCTGTGCCTGCGTCTTTCCCATGACAGCACCATCTCCTTGCCCTGAGTCACTCTGTCTGTCTTTTCCAATAACTCACAGCAGAACCACAAATCTGTAGCAAGCCATCACAGCGCCTCACCCCAACTTTGAAGTCTCTTCTTTCTCTGGGTTCACCTGATTGTTCTCTGAGGGATCCCAGAATTTCAAGGTCAAAGCCACTACTACTCGGCAAGGAAGCCTAAAGTCTGTCCTTCCTCCTCCTCCTCTTCCTCCTCCTCCATCTCCATGTTTTTGAGATAGGGCTTGGCTACATGGCTCAGGCTGGCCTTGAAACTGCTTCCATGTTGTAATGAGGACTTTGAGGTTTCTTAGGCCATGGTCTCTCACATTTGGCTCTAGAATAAACTATCTTTTATCCTCTTTGAGGTAAGAGTTGTGTTTTTGAGTTGATAAAGCCATGCGGACGTGCCCTTGAAAAGGATATTGGGACCCCAAGCCATGAGGTGAGTACTTTTCCATGTGCAGTTTCATGTGGTCTTGCCTCACTTGGACCCGATGAAACAGAGGCGAGCAACTATGGCCTGAAAACTTCCCCCAATAAACCCCCTTTCCTTTAACTTACTCTGTGAGTGTGTGTGTGTGCATGTGCGTGTGCGTGTGCGTATGTATAGAGGCATGTACACGATGGCACACATGTGGAGATCAGAGGACACCTTGTGGGAATTGTTCCCTCCTTCTCCCATGTGGGATGAGGGGATAGAAATGAAGCCATAAGGCCTAGCAGTAAGTGACTTTACCTACTAAGTTGTCTGTCCCTACCTTTCTTCTTTCTAAATGGATTATCTCAAGTCTTTTGTCATAGTGACAGAGAAACTTTAGATGAGTTTGAGTCCAAATTTCCTACTATTACTGTTAAATAAATATCAGGACTCACAGCCGGAAGTGCAGTTGTTTTTTTTTTTCTGAGGACCAGGAGCTGCAGACTTCATCTGAGAAGCTTTGATGAGAAGATGGGAATGCTGCTGTTCTTGAAGGATTTGCACACTTTGGATGAAGACATCCATTTGGGTCTAATGTGGTAGGATGTCACTGGCTGGATTCTTTTTCTTTTTCTTGATTTATGTACTTATTATGTATACAGTGTTTTGTCTGAATGTGTGCCCGCACACCAGATCTCATTGTAGATGGTTGTGAGCAACCATGTAGTTTCAGGGAATCGAACTCAGGACCTTTGGAAAAGCAGTCAGTGCTCTTAACCTCTGAGCTATCCTTCCAGCCCACTGGCTGGATTCTTAAATGTTGGCCAGACCTTGTGTCAACCTCCAGAGCTCCATCAAAGAGCCCGTTCCTGTGGCAGGTTGGCAATAGAGAACCTGCCACTGTTTCCCACATCTCAGAAGATAGACTGAGACCACAGTCTCTCTCATTTCAAAAACGGTTAGTGCAAGAGCAATATTTTAATACAATTTATTGCTTCATTGATTTGTTTCCAAAGGGCAGGAGATGAGGGAGGGCACCCATGGTTTATGCATCCTGATCGTTCTACAGGGGACTTCTGGTACCTGACTGAGCCCTCATGTCAATCCCAGTGGTGCCTGAGCACCAGCCAAGAGCCTACTTTCTGACCTCAGCTTCTGCTGTACTTGGGAGATGTGTGTGTGTGTGTGTGTGTGTGTGTGTGTGTGTGTGTGTATACTGGGCTGATATGATTAGACAAGGAGCCCAGGCTTCAGAGGTGGTTCCTGGCTGCTCTGTCATCTGCATGGAAAGCTGTTCCCAGCCACATCAGAGCTGAGGAAACTGGAAGCTTCAGCCCTAGGAGGCTTTCTTCTCTTAGCATTTTCTGTAATAGTACAGGAAGGTGGCACTGCTCTTTCCCAGAGGACTTGGTGGTTGTCACAGGATAAACTGTGTCCCTCTAATGTTGAGGCCCCTAACTACTAGTCCCTCAGAGCATGGCCTTGCCTGGAGACAGGGTCTTTACAGAGGAGATCAGGTTAAAATGTGACGGTGGATTAGGTTTTCATTCATTAGGACTAGTGTCCTTTTAGAGCAGTGGTTCTGAACCTATAGGTTGAGACCCTTTGGGGATCAAATGACCCTTTCATAAGGGTTGCCCAAGATCATTAGAAAACACATATTGATATTACAATTCATAACAGTAGCAAAGTTACAATTATAATGGAGCAACAAAAATAATTTTATGGTTGAGGGTTACTACCACGTGAGGAACTGTATTAAAGGGCTACAGAATTAGGAAGGTTAAGAACCCTCATGAGCTGGGCATGGTGGTACATGCCTTTAGTCCCAGCACTTGGGAGACAGAGGCAGGCAGATCTCTGTGAGTTCCAAGCCAGCCTTATCTACAAAGCGAGTCCAGAACAGCCAGGACTCTGTTACACAGAGAAACCCTGTCTTGAAAAACCAAAACAACAACCCCCCCCCAAAAAAACCCACTGTTCCAGAGACAGGAAGTTTGGACCACAGACACACACAGACGGGATGCTGTGGGGACACAGGAGAAGACAGCTAGCTATCTATAAGCCAAGGAGATTCTGGCAATGGAGCTCGGGACCCTGCTGATACCTGACCGTGACTTCCAGTCTATATCCATGTAAGGGAAGAATGTTCTTTAAATCTTAAGCAATTATGCTGGTGCTTGGTTGCAACAACCTCAGAAGACAGAAACAGTGGCCAGGATCCACCATAAGGATTTAGAGTCCTCCTGTTTTTAAGCCTTCATATTTTCATTTTGTTATATTTAATCCTATGCCCCATCACTGATCTCCTCAGCAGCCTGTAAAAACAGGATGGATAAGAGATAGTAAAGAAAGCTTTTAGCACTGGGCTCTTGGTGATACTTTGTTATACTTGCTGTCTGAGTTGCAGAAACAGCGTTTTCTGTGTTGAATTAAACCGCCAAGGGGGCAGCTTTCAGAGACTCAAGTGAAACTGGCTTTGATGGACGAGAAGGGCATGCTTAGATCTGAGCCTCTCCTTTCTATTGTGCACGACTCTAACTGTCGCCTCCAGGCTAGTCAGAAAGGTGGCAGATGCTGGGCCTGTGGTACGAGATGCCTTTGATGGCCAAAGACTCTGGCACCTGCTGAACTAACCTCGCAGTGCTGCAAGGACCCAGTCAAGTGCGCAGAGAGGAAACAGGCTACCGAGCCCCATACTCACCCTTTATTAGGTTTCAATACAACCTTCAGTCTAGTCACTCACGCCTTATCCACCCACCATGGGCAGAGCTGCCTTTTCACCAGTAGGTGGCAGCAGAGGGTTTGTGGAAAGAAAGGACAACTATCAGCGAGTTTATGGCTGTCAATCACAGGGCTTGCTTTCTGAATCAGGAAAAATGCATTTGATTCTAATTAGATCTTAAGATGGGGGCCCTTAGCCATTATATGGCTCCCCTTTACACCGGCATAGGAGAATGACAGGGTGTTCAGAGCTGAAGGACCCTAGGAATTAGTTCAATGGTTCTGAGGCAGGATGCAGGGAGCTTCCAAAAACACCAAGGCTTGGGTCTACCCTTAGGGGGTTTGTTTGAAACACACATTGCACCCTCAAGGACAACGAAGACTTTTCACACAGTCATTTACACAACACCCTTTTTGTGTGTGTGGGTGAGGAATCCAAAACAACATGGAAACATCTATCCAGCCTCATAGCACTTAGACAAAGAAAAGAGAATGGAAGACAGATCTGTGTAGCACGCTGAGTAGTGAGCCCTGAAATTCTAGTCTACTGTGACCTTGGAAACTGAACTTACATGATGTCTTCACAAATGTAAGTAGTTAAGGCCACAAGAGATTAGGGTAGACTGTAATCCAATGGCTAAGAAGAGAAGAGGACACGTAGAGAATGGGGATTACAAGGAAGGCTGGGTGACTCTGGAGCTGAGGAGGAGGGCACTGTGTAGGCTTAAGAATGCCAAGAAAAAAGGGCTGGAGATATGGCTCAGTGGTGAGGAATATTGGCTGTTCTTTCAGAGAACCTGGGTTCAATGCCCAGCATCCACATGGTAGCTCACAACTGCACATAATTCCAGTTTAGGGGTTCAACACCCACATGCATGCATGCATGCATCCATCCATCCAAAACACTAATACACATAAAAAAAATGACTTTGTTAGGTGAGCTGTGGTGGCACATGCCTTTAATTCTAACACTTGGGAGGCAGAGACAGGTGGATCTCTCTGAGTTTGAGGCCAGCCTGGTCTATAGATTGAATTGCACCACATGTATACCACATGTCTGTCTGTCTAGTGCCTGTAGAGGCCAGAAGAGGGCACTAGATCCCCTAGAACTGGAGGTATAGTCATGAGCTGCCATGTGGGTGGTGCTGGGAATTGAACCCTGGTCTTTTGGAAGAGCAACCAGTGCTTTTTCTGGGGTGGGGTGGGGGGGATTGGAGACAGGGTTTTTCTGTGTAAAAGCCCTGGTTATCCTGGACTTGATTTGCAGACCAAGCTTGTGCCACCATGCCTGGTGCAGCCAGTGCTCTTAACTGCTGAGCTATCTCTCCATCCCCTATGTTTTAAAAATTATTCTAGGGTCCTTAAGCACCCCTCCACTTGTACATCAGAGAGCAGGGAGGAAATGTGTATGAATGAAGTCGAGTTCACCGGGCCCCAGGAATGGAATATTCATGTGCATGTTCACAGAATGGGATGATTGTGAATATGGACTGTTCACCAGTTCTAGCTGGGCATAATTTCACCATTTGATCCCTGCAGGTTCTGGGCCTGGAAGACATCAAGTTCCTCCCAGTAGCAGTGGCTTCCTCCCTGACATTTCATTCTCAAGAGCTGGAGAACCTTAGGAGCCAAGAAAACACTGGCTTTTTATGACTGAGAAGGGGACAGAAAGAGACCCAGAAAGAGAAGCAGTATGGTGCCAGAGGAACTGGGACATAGAGGCAAAGAAAGGAAAATAGCAGGCCCCCCATAGATGGCCTCCCTCAGAGGAGCTAGTTTCAAAGAAGGTAGGAGTCAAACTGGGCTGCAAGGCCACTGCAGCCAGGATGTTTGAAGAAAACTCCTTTGCCGCAGCCCCAGTTCTAATCTTGTGTAACAGTAGAATGTTAACTCCCATGAGTGCCCACCTAATCCAGACAGACTGGTTGCTTCTTAACATCACCCTTATTTCAAGAATAGCTGTCACCTGTGAGTGTGCTGGCACACATGCAGGGGCACTCTCCCTCCCCCCCCCCTTTTTTTTTTTAAAGTTTTGAGTCAAGGCTCATTACAAAGCTTTGGCTAACCTGGAACTTGCTAGGCTATGCTGACCAGGTTGGTCTTGACATCACAGAGATCTGCCCACCTCTGCCTCCTGAGCGCTGGAATCAAATGTGTGCCACCGTGTCTGCCCCCTGCCCCCCTTCCCAGCTCTTCCATGTGTCTTAAGAACATTCTTTTTTTTTTTTTTTTTTGGTTTTTTGAGACAAGGTTTCTCTGTGTAGCCTTGACTGTCCTGGACTCACTTTGTAGTCCAGGCTGGCCTCGAACTCACAGCGATCTGCCTTCCTCTGCCTCCCGAGTGCTGGGATTAAAGGCGTGCGCCACCACGCCCGGCTTTAAGAACATTCTTTAGTCAAATGATTTAAACAGTAGAGCACTTTGGGCTAAGAGCCATATTTTGCTTTCTAAAATCTCAGCTCCCCACAGTGTAAGCTTGTGAGAGACAGGAAAGGAGTTTAGTTCAGAGCTTCCAGCTTGAGGAGCTGTGAGCCTTTTCTTTGTATTTGTTCTCACAAAAACCCACTGGGCACGCGAGCAGTACCTGGGGGTGCTGGGAATCCAGCTCCATCTGGAGAGGGAGTGGAGAAGCCTCTGATTTCAATCCTCACCCCGTACCCCAACCCCGAACCCCAGGGGCAGCCCATTCTGGCTTAAGCAAGCAATGGTTGGGGAGACTCAACTGATGGGGTCGGTCACCTCCCGGCCAAAAGCTCCTGTGAATTTTCTAAGACCCCTGTGACCTAATTTGTTGAGTGTTTGGCTTCGTATTCTGTCAGGCTTTCCTCATACATAATGGCACGGCAGCTGTTAATTCAATCATTCCCACTTCTTTGCTACCCTTCTTCTTATGATCAAAGAGTGCCATTAACCTCCCCAAACACACTGAATATCAAGCTGTCCACGGGCTGCCTGGCAGTGCACTAATCTCCAATACCGGCAAGCAAAAAGAAAAAAGAAAGAAAGAAAGAAAGAAAGAAAGAAAGATGGCTTAACTGTTTCTTTTCCTTACATGCAGCTATTTTTGCACTTCAAACAGCCATTTTGCAGAAGTGCTTTCCCTGATAAAGACTGTGTGTTATTGAGAGGGTGCTAATGTGGCAAGCACAGAGTATACCTCAGGGAGCGAGTAACGGAAGAAAGCCCCGTTGGATGGCAGCCATCCTTTAGACTTCTCTGTTATTAAAAACGCAATCCCTTCATCTCTCGCTTACAAGCCATTCCCAGGGAGCGATGAAAGGACACTCTCTCCCCCTTCATTTCCCAGTGGGAATGGCTCTTTGTTGTTCCCCTTTCCCTGCAACATGAAATTGCATTCTACCTCAGGCAAAGCCTGCCTTGGGATCTGAGGCAACAGCGAGGGTGACAGGCAGCACTGGCTTCCCAATGGCAGAAGTGCCCATTTTCCATCAGCGCAGCATACTCAGTTCTGTTGTATTCTCTTCAATACCCCAATCTGTGGCTCATCAACTGAGCATTCAATAGGAACCATCTTTGGTCACCGGATAAAGCCATCTTAAAAAACCATCTCCCTTGATTTGAATATTTGCAAATGAACCAGAAAGCCTGGGGGTGTACCGTGGGAAGGTGAGGGCCCCTGGAAAGCAGTGTGGGAGGAGGCATCGGTGGGACCTGAATTAGATGCTTGGATATGGATGATGAAATGGTCAGCTCGCTTCAGAGGTCAGCCATTTTTAAAAATTTCAGTTGAAATTACAGAGAAAAGTCACAAGGCCGCCCTAGCCCACAGGCACAAGTTTGGGTGGATCCCTAAAAGGAAATTTCGTGTTCTCTGATATGCACAAACCAATGTGGTTGAAATCTGCATATTTCACAGGGAATATAAATTAAATACTTAGTGCATCAGTTAGACACAAAGTGGATTAGGATAACACCACTAAGAAAGAATCCTTGCCTCTTCAAGAAAGACCACACAAGAGGCACCTGACTACACTGGGCGAGCCAGAGAAGAGATGTCATCCCAGAAGCTTCAAGGGCCATTCAGTTAAAGATGGCTGGGAGAAAAGATGGCTGGGGTCCAGAGCTTTTGAATTAGGTCAGAAAGAAACAAGAGAAGTTGTCCAGGCCAAACTGGATGTTCTTTCTTTCTTTCTTTCTTTTTTTTTTTTTTGTTTTTTTGAAACAGGGTTTCTCTGTGTAGCCTTGGCTGTCCTGGACTCACTTTGTAGACCAGGCTGGCCTCAAACTCGCAGCGATCCACCTGCCTCTGCCACCCGAGTGCTGGGATTAATGGCGTGCGCCACCACGCCCAGCTTTCTTATCATTCTTCCACAATGTTGAGGTGAATGAAAAAACACTGAAGGGTGCGTAATGACTTGAGTCTTTGCAGTTGTTGGACAACATTCATCATCATCATCATCATCATCATCATCACCACCATCACCATCATCGTCATCATAATATATCCAGCAAGAGAACATACACCAGAACCACAAATTAATGGTGCTGAAGGTTCTAGATGCATTGCCCTAAAGCTGAAGTGAAGTGCAAGGGTGAAGGAGCTGAGGAAACTGCAGAGAACGGCTGTGCAGCTGAGAACAACCGTAGCTTCTTTGGAAAGCCATCCTCGTGTAACTCCCTGTGATACGGAAATCATCAGCCTGTTGGAGTTGCACATGGGGGGCCTTAGAGAGCATTCAGTATCCCATGTAATAGATGAGAAAACGGAAGCCCAAAGAGAGTGATGACACAAGGTCAGTGATCAATGAGAAGAAGCAAAGACAGGCACCGACACCCGGTGCCCAGTTCACTTTAATTTACAACTCATCTGGCTTTGCAACAGGGGAAGAGAATATCTTCAAAAACCTAGAAAAGCTGTGCAGGGACCACCAGCAGTACCGGGGGTTGCTGGGAATCCAGCTCCATCCGGAGGCAGTGGAAAAAGTCACCTATTCCAATCAACCCTTACCCCCTCCCCCTGCCAGGGCGGGGGCAGCCCAAGCTGGTTTAAGCAAGGAATGATTAGAGAGACCCAATGGAGGCAGAAGTCATTCAGGAGATTTGTCCTCTGGTTATATTTGCTGAACTAGTATTAACCTACCAATTCTTGCCAGTGTTCTAGCAGACTATGGGGCAACACCTTGGGAAGACCCACCTGACTTTGTAGAAGGGACAGGAGGCAATTATTTCTCTAAAAACCCCCAAGCATGCCTGGCTTTACCGCCCCGGACCCATTTGCAAACAGGGAGGCAAGAAGAATGGAAGAAAGTCACTCACTAAATAGACGTCCAGCACAGAGGCGTTGTCATCCTGCATTTCCAGAGTGTTTGGCTCAGCAGTCAGGTAGATGGTCCCCTCTTCCAAGGTGAAGGTCGAACTGGAAGGTAACCCTTTGCTGGGAAAGCAAAGATGAACAATGAGTCGGTGGCCTGCAGAACAGACCCAAGGTCGCATGTCCCCGGCTGTGCTGAGCTCTCATATCCTTACATCCCTACTTTACAAAATGGCCCCGGGAGCAGCCCTTCTGCTTTCCAACCTCCCCTTCCTCCCTGGCACTCCCGCTGCTCTTCCTTTTCTTCCTGTCTTGGAGCCTGAAAAGCCCAATGGCTTCTGTGGTTCTGAGGCTTGACAGTACATCAGAGTCTCCGGAGGGCTGGTCCCAGTGCAATTTCTTGGACCCTTCCATTGCCGACTCCATGAACTGCATTTCTGACCAATGGATGGGTACATGAGTGGAGCACAGCAGCCAGAGTGAAAATAAACCTCTCAAAATCAGGGGCAGCCGGAGGCCTCTAGATTCACAGAAGCCAGGGTTCACAAGACATGGGAGCCACAAAGCCTCTGCAAACACCACAAACTGTCACATATGTAAGGGGAGTGGGCTGGTCCCAGGACCACAGCTGGAATAAAGGACACCACACGAATCTGCTACTGGTTACTCTATGAGGAGCCCCTGTGTGGACGCTCTAGGGAAACAATAAAAGCCAGGACAACACAGGTAGCTGGCATTGTGTTTTTAAATATTTATTATAATTTATTCATATTATATTCCAGTTGTTATCCCCTTGCTCTTATCTTCCCATTCCCACACTCTCTCTCCCTTCTGCCCTAGCCCCTGTACCTCTGACAGGGGATGCCCTCCTCTCCCACTGTCTGACCACAGCCTATCAGGTTTCATCTGGATAGCCTGCCTCCCTTTCCTCTGTGTGCCCGCAGGGCCTCCCCACCTGTTGTGGTCCGTTTTTGTTTTTGTTTTTTTGAGACAGGGTCTCTCTGTGTTAGCCTTGGCTGTCCTGAACTTACCTGAATGGTGGCCAGACCATCACCCACAGTCCCAACACCAGTGTTGCCCTCTTGCCTTCTTGTTTTCCAGCGTCTGTCCTTGAAAACCACAGGGAACTTCTGCTGCTTAAAAGCATCATTTTTATTTTGGATGCAGAGAGATAGTTGTGTATCCCTGGCTGATACCCAGTTTAAATAGTGTCAAGACAGACCAGCGCTCAGGAGCCAGAGGCAAATGGATCTCTATGAGTCTACATAGTGAGTCCCAGTACAGCCAGACTACATAGAGAAACCCTGTCTCAAAAACCAAAACAAACAAAAAAAAGATTTGAAAATCAGATCAGCTCCTTCATTAATTAATACCAGTTATAAGACCACAACAGTTGGTGGCACACACCTTTAATCCCAGCACTTGGGAGGCAGAGGCCAGCAGATCTCTGTGAGTTTGAGGCCAGTCTGGTCTACAAAGAGAGTCCAGGATAGCCAAGGCTACAACAGAGAAACTTTGTACCGAAAAACAAAACAAACAACAAAAAAGTGAGAAATGTAATTATGAAGTATAAAAAACTAATGCAAGAATAAGCCATAACTTAAGTTAATGTATCTATAGCCTACAGCAAATTGTTTTAGCCCTTAAAGATGCTCTACACAGGAAAAAAAAAAAAAAAAGAAGATACGTTCCCCCAAAGGAATTCACCCAAACGCTATGGAGTAAGAGAATGTCTTGTTCTTGCCTTTTTTTTTTTTTTTAACTGCACTGTTGATTTCCCAGGCGCCCATCTATTTGTAATCAATTTATAATGTCTCAGCCTGTGAATTTCCAAGGTTCTGTTTTAGGAGTCACTTGTAACTGAGGGCCTCTCTCTTGGGAGAAAGGCTCTCAGAATCTAGCAACAGGGTCAGAGTGCCCACCACATACCAGACTAACAGAGGGAAGGTCCATTTTAAGAGAGATGCTACGTGACTGGGTTTAAGAGCCTGGCAGCCTGCCTGGGTTCTGAACCATCAGTTCTGCCAGCATTCCCTCTGCGTAGACCTTCTGAGGCCTGAGTTGTCCAACAGGCAACGAGCGGCACAGGAAGCTGCCTCTGTATGGTTCTGTTTTTGTCTCACAGAAGCCCAGGAGGTCCAGATAGCCCCCGCCACTCTGTTCTTGATAATCTGCAACCTTCTCATAGATGTGCTGAAGGGGACCTCATGTCCTTGTGGTCCCTCTGGCACGGACATTCATGGTGTTTTCATGCCACTGGGGCTGCTGTCTGCCCGGTGACATCAGTTTGGCTATACACAGAGCAATAGCCTAGCTGGACTGTTGAAACTGTCCAATAATTTCGAAGCCCGGAACACTGATATCTGTTCGTCGACCTAATGAGTGTTTCTACAGCCCATTCTCATGGGCACATGTGTTCAGGGAACAGAAGGAACTAGTCACACTTTCGTCTTTTAAAAGCCACCTTTTCACTGCCTCGGTTAAAAAAAAAGAGTCCCATACCACATGGCCCGCATAAGTTAGGGTGGGAAGCCATAGCTGCAGCCTGCACCCCCTCCTCTGCCCAGGAAGTTCCTTCTCAGCATTTCTCTTTTTAGCTGTTCTGGTGAAATTATTTTAGATTTATTTCAGTTTTCTGTGTATGGGTGGTTTGTTTATGTGCCCAGGCCTGGTGCCCTCGAAGGTCAAAAGAGGGCATCAGTTTCACTGGAACTGGAGTTACAGTTGTGGCTGCCATGTGGGTGCTGGGAATCTGCCAGAGCAGCAAGTGCTCATAACCCCTGCCAAGCTCTCCAGCCCCCTTCATATCTTTTGATGAACCTTGGAGTAAAAGACTCTCAACCCAGGCACCCACTGACTCCCTAGGGAGAATGAATACCTTATCTAATGCTGGTTCTTCCCAATACCTGCCACCTATATAATTCTGTAACTACAAATTATATTTAACTGTTTGAATTCCACCACCCACACATCACATACCCATTAGTGTTCCATATTACTTCACCTTTGCCTTTTCTCCCTTCATTTCCCTTCTCTTACTTTGTATTAGACACATAAAAAAAAATATCTGCATCCACTTCATGATGGCTGCTAGAACGTTCTATCATACAATAACTAGAATTTTCTTGTTTCCTCCATGAGTTGCCTCCAAAATTAGAAAATCGATACACACAGCTTATACTATTGAGGCTAGGTAAATACAGTTTAATGCTGGGTCAATGGTGAGTTAGCATTATATATATATATATATATATATATATATATATATTTGTCTCTGGGATCAATGCCATGATTGCTGGGCTATACTAAGAAAAATGTCCCTGGTGTCAAGGTTACAAGGCTCAGTGGAGTCTCTGGCTCCCTCTTCACGCTTGCTTAAATTCATGCCACATTTTAGGCTGCCCTGTGCTATAAAGTTTTTGTCTTTTAAAGCTGACTGTGCTAGGGGAAAAAAAAAACCCCGAAGGGTTTCCAGAGAGAGCTGAGCCAAAGCCCTGCTTCTGCGATGGCCTGCTATGACGCAGGGCAAGTCATCAATTGGGCACAGAACCCTGCCAGGCCATCGCACAGCATCATCCAAGGAACCAAGCTCCACTATGTGGATAAGAAAAAAAGGCCAACTGGAGGGAAGGCT
This sequence comes from Acomys minous, assembly GCF_964271855.1. Taxonomy (NCBI): domain Eukaryota; kingdom Metazoa; phylum Chordata; class Mammalia; order Rodentia; family Muridae; genus Acomys; species Acomys minous. The sequence continues at coordinate 35,455,045 of NC_140484.1, read as the reverse complement.
TTTCATTACCGACACAGGGCAGGGGCAGCAGCAGCAGCAGCAGCAGCAGCAGCAGCAGCAGCAGCAGCAGCATTTTTTCAGCTCTGGAGTCATGCCTTGCCCTTTGATGAGGTCTCTTTGCATGGATGGATTTATCACAAGTGCTAGGAGAGGACGCCTCTTTTGGTATTTGAAGCCTTGCTACTGGACCGCCACCAGTAACAATGTGGCTAGAGAGCTCGCCTTGCAGGGAAAACCACAAACCCAGCTGGGACTCACTTGGTGTGGTTGCAAAACCTCATCCAGCCCTAGACTCATAGGCAGCTTTCATTCCCACAATGCCCAGGTGGGAAGCGGAGGTCAGAATGCTCCCTCCAGCCCTATTGTGAAGGGGGAGGGGAGAGACTATTGCTTTTCTCAGGAACTGGCACCAGACTTCCCATTTATGGCCTGGGAGATGTCACTGTGCAGTAGGCTCATGTCCCTCCACGCCAGAATCTGCTCTGTGAAAGACCCAGAAACATGAGAAACTTGGACTGCAGCTGCAGCATTGACACTGGCAGCGCCGGCACTGCTAACCACGTCTGCCTCTGGGAGCATGGCCTTTCGGAGAGTTCCTGTCTTTTCTCCTCTGCAGTCAGGAGCATGGCTGCTGTGCTTCCTCGGCTCCACTTCCGCTATTTTTAGGCTCGGAGACTGAGTGTTTCCAGCCAGAGCGCAGAGCAAGGGGGGAATCTCAAGTACTGATTGATGGCGGCCTGTGGCTGCAGAGCTTGGCAGAACCTCCTTGTGTACGGGGCATAAAGCCTGCTGCAGAAACAGCACTAACAGAAAGAGAATGAACAGAGAGGGTTTGCTGCTTAGAGAGCTGGCCTCAGAAGCTAGAGTATGGATGGTAACCCACAGGGAACCTCACCATCTTGTTTTCATTTGTCTTTCTAGCAGCCCAGCCCAGCCCAGCCCAGCCCAGCCCAGCCCAGCCCAGCCCAGCCCAGCCCAGCCACGCACCCACGTGCGCATTTAAAGCTGGTGGTTATTTACAGGGTTAAGATCATGTTACACGTTATTAAAGATAACCCTGTTAAGGCTGAGCCTCTTGCTATGTATTTTGTACCTTTCAGCCTTAAGCCTACACTGTTTAAACATAGGTCACCTGGATTTAAACCCAGGCCCGACTCTGGAGCAACAATAAATATAGTCTGTCTCAAAGCCCTCCAGTCTCTGCTGAGAAATCAGCCTATCTTCCAACCTCGTGTTTCTCAGAGTCTGAATCCCACTGATAATGGTTCAGTTAATAAGCAAGAGAAAGACAAGTGACAAATCTTTCTGAGTGACAGCTTCATTATTTGGCTTTGTCAAAAGGAGCAGGAATAGATGATGTTTTTTTGTTTTTGAAAATATTAGGAATTGAAGCCAGGGTTTCAAGCAGGTGAGATAAGCATTCTACGACTGGACTGTTATGATACTCACCTCAGGATGGGTATATAGATGTTAAAAACGTTTAATCCCACACTTTTAATCTCAACACTTAGGAGGCAGAGGCAGGTGGGTCACCTGGTTTGAGGCCAGTCTGCTCTACAGAGTGAGTTCCAGGACAGCCAGGCTGCAGAGAAACTTTGTCTCAAAAAACCAAAACCCAACCCAACCCAACCCAACCCAACCCAACCCATCAACCAACCAACCAAAAACCCTCAAGAACAAAACCTAAAAAAACCCTGACAGCCTTATCTCATATGACACAAAACCATTACTTGAGATAGATTATGGAAGAGATGTGAAAGTGAAAATGATGAAGCTCCCTCAAAACAGACAGACAGACAGACAGACTGCAGTGTTAATTTTATGACCTGGGGGTGAGGGAGGGAGAAGCTAAAGGGACCTTCTTGAGGAACAGGGCGATAACGCCCCACCTTGCTCTTTCATGGCTGCCTGAGAACGTAGGCATGCTTGCCACAGTTCACTGAGTGATTTGCAATCAACTCCTACTGAAATTATATTTCAGTAGTGAACTATCAGCATTAAAAAACAGCTTCTACTTTTCTATTTACAAAACCATAACCTATTCAAATATATATTGATAGACTACTCCATACCAGGTTATTATATTAAAAGCAAAAAGTAAAGCATGGTGGCACATGCCTTTAATCCCAGCACTCGGGAGGCAGAGGCAGGTGGATTGCTGTGAGTTGGAAGCCAGCCTAGTCTACAAAGTGAGTCCAGGACAACCAAGGCTACACAGAGAAACCCTATCTTGAAAACCCAACAAAATAAAACAAAACCGGGGAACAAAACACCCAACCCAAAACAGTCGGGAAGCAAGTACTTACATATAACATATAAAATGCAAAACATCCTTACATCACCCAACCACAACAAACCAAAATGTATACTAGCTTATTAAATTAATTTCCATCACATTTCGCAACTCTGATTGGTATCTGCTGTCCAGGAAAGTGTGTTCTTCCTAATGCTCAGATGTGCCTCCTGGCCAGATGTCTGGTGTTGACAGACAATCTATTTGAGTGGCTCCCAGAGTGGAGCCTTGAAAGAGCCTGAAAAACCTGCCGTAAACACCCCTGGAAGGGTGGCATTCCCTGCAAACAGACTTGACTGCCCTCTCCAGCTAGAAATAAGATGCAAAGGACTGGGACCTTTTAAACACAGGGAGCAATGGCATCCCTGGCTCACAGGAGCAGTGTGGTGCATGGAAGAAGGAAACAGACCAAGAGTCCGGATAGGCTCTGGTGCCTGTGGTTCTGTGGGGCAGAGTATGCCATATTTGAATAAGAACTGAATTACCCTGGATCCAAGCTCGCCTCCTCTGTAGAAACTAGACGTATTGATGTGATGAAGTCCCTTTGGCTCTCCAATAACTTTGATTCTTAGCCTTAGGTTCTCTCCTCATAAAGTAGAAGACTGAAGTGGTCCATTAGAAATACAACACATTGAGTTGGGGATGCCTTTTCTTGGCCAAACAGAAGAAATAGATAAAAGTTTAAGATAAAGTGAGCAAAACGTGGTTCCCAAGCTGGGCATCATCTGCTCCGCCCCACTGGGTGGCAGTTTGCAGCTTGCTTCTCTGTCATCTCTTCAACACTTCCCACTGTCAACCCAGAAGAAGCACACTTTCTTCTGAGATAATGCTGATGTGCCTCCCTAACTTTGCATGTTGCAGTCTTAGCCCAGCGGGCCTCAGAACGGGACCTTATATGGACACAGGGCTGCTGCAGATATAATTTGTTGAGATGAGGTCATAGAGGTAGCTGCACCCTGTTCTAACATGACCCGTGTTGTTATCCAAGTGAGAAATTTGTAACACCACAAAGAAAACTTCATGTGAAGATAAAAGCAAAGAGCTATACCCCAGGAATGCTGAAGCTTGCCAACACACTCCCAGAAGCCACACGAAAACCAAAGACAAAAGCCAGGATAAGTTTGTTCGTGGTCCTCAGAAGCAAGAGGTCATTAGTGTCTTTATCAGGGACTTTGGGTTTGCAGAACTGAGACTGATGACACATTTCTGTCATGTTACCACCACCCAGTCAGTGGTACTTTATATGGCAGCCTTGCACATGTGTTACAGTGGGTCAAATGGTTAATGTGAATCCTGGCCTCAGCAAATGGAAGGATCCACTAACCCTCCCTCCTTTCCGGTGACTCACAGCACCATTTGGGGGAAAAAGAACATCTTTCTCCTCCTTTCCAGACAGGGCCTCACTATGTCACTATGTAGCCTTGACTGGCTTGGAACACACTAAGTAGCCTTGGGTAGCCTTGAACTCACAGAGATCCACTTGCTCCTGTATCTATCTACCTTTTGAATGCTAGGATTAAAAGCATGTGCCAACATGCCTGGATGGAAAAGAACCTCTTATTGGTAGGAGTTCATATATGAAAGAAAACATAATCTTTTAAAGAAATCTATAGTGTAGCTGGGTGCAGTGGTGCATTTGGGGAGGCGGAGGCAGCGGATCTCTGTGAGTTGGAGGGCAGCCTGGTCTACAAAGCAAGTCAAGGACAGTCAAGGCTAAACAGAAAAACCCTGTCTCAAAACAAAAACAAAAACAAACAAATAAAAAAAGAAATGTTTTTTTGTACTATAATAAAAAAAGCAGAAGTGGGTTATCTGGGAGAAGGAATCAAAAAAAGAGGGAAGGCAAGGAAATGGGTGAGGGCAGTGGAAGAGAATGAATAAAAATGATATTTGGTGATGCATAGTGTGAAAATACTATAAAAATGACTTTATACACTAACCAAATAAATTAATAGAAAAAAGGTATTTTTACATACCCGAAAAAAGTATAATTTCTACCCCTTATTAAATGCTGTATTTCCTGTCCTTAAAAATGTAAGCCTTTTATTCAGTAAAACCTAACAAAAACTTGTATTTTTATTTTTATTTTTTTGTGCTTATGCCTTAGATTTCAGACTTTACTCTAATTGTACGATGAGATGTCCACACTCCACAGAGGGGCCGTTATTTAGTTACTCGATAATAATTGCAAAAGCTGCTGGAAAAAATAATATGAGAACAGACTAGAAGGGCAGCTTGGCTCTCACAGACGTGCTTTGCAATTATGACGGCTCACCGCTGCTGGAATACCACACGCAGGACCAGGTTTTACTGAGCCTGTTAGCATCAAAGAGGAGCAAAATGACAGGAGGGTTTCTCATGCATGGCTTGGCCAACATCACACTAATTATGGGCTCCAGCTTGAATAATGGGCAAATATCATGGTAACCGCTAGTCTCCAAGGTGCATGTCAACACTGTGTCCTGAATCATTAGGGACATAAACCGTTTAGGGGGAAATAAATTGAACAGAGCTCTAGTGGCCACAAAAAGGAGGCACCTGCCTAGATCCCTCCACAGCAGAGAAGATCTGGCACTGTGGACTGTGCTGGGAAGAACTGAGAACTTATTCAGGTTTCTGAGTTGCGTTAATAATCTCTGGTTGTAGCTCTTTATAGATCAAAATGTTAGGCGTGAGCTATGGACCGGAAGCAGGCGCACTCGAATCATAGGTCAGTTCATTCCAGTTGCTTAGGTCAGATTTGCAAACTTTAGTGTGCATTAGAAAATGCCAACAGGCCTAGGGTACTGAGTTTTCCACAACCAGGTTTTGAAGAAAGTGGATCTAGAATCTTCTTTACTTTAAAACAGTGGTTCTCAACCTGTGGATCACGACCTTTTGAGGGGTGTCAAGGGACCCTTTCACAAGGGGTCATTTAAGACCATCGGAAAACACAGATATTTTACATTACAACTCATGACAGTAGCAAAATTACAGTTATGAAGTAGTAACAAGATAATTTTATGGTTGAGTCACCACAACATGAAGAACTGTATTAAGGCTCACAGCGTTAGGAAGGTTGAGAACTACTGCATTTAAGTGAGAGTGGCTGTAGTGGGTCTTTGATACTTCATGGCTTCTTCGTTTTTCTAACCTTTATCTTCCCTTCTTTCCTTTCATCCCTTCTCACTAGACAGGCGAGAAAGAAGGAGAGAAGGAAGAGATAAATAGATAGATAGATAGATAGATAGATAGATAGATAGATAGATAGATAGATAGATATCCTTAAATCTAATTTCTTTCTTCTTGGGCACAACTTACTAACAAACCACAACCTCTCTCCCTCCCCCAACACAATGACTAACAACCACCAACCCCAGCTCTTGGGGCCCTAGCATTTATACATCCTCTGAAAAGTTCCCAGTATTCTAAGCATCACACAATTGCAGAAACTATCTGCAGCTGGCCAAACTATGCCTCTGCTAGAGCACGAGGCAAATCACAGTCAGCTGCTGTGGACAGTCCAAAGCAGCTCTACATCCCTACACCTGGGATTAAAATGAAAACATATTCTTAAAATATCTGTGTTTTTAAAGTAACAAAAATCCCACAATTCGTCACTACAAGAGGGGATGGTCAATCAGTGACATCTGGTCTAGAAATGGCGTGGCCCACCTTTGAGAATGATGGAGGACCAGGAAGAGCATCCTAAGGAGTATGGCCAAGAATGGGAAGGGAGATGGTGGTCTAGGGACACTAACGAAGGGGCCTTGCCTTTGTCTTTGAGGTTTATATGTCCCCTGGTCTAGAAGGGATGCTCAGTCTGTCCACAGGCCTAATAGTCTGCTCAGTGGGCTAGTACCTGATGGGGTGTGTGAGCTTTGAATAGCATGGGTGTTGGCGACGTCAGATACACAGCCGTTTGCCATGTCACATCCAATACTGTGTTTTGTTAAACCCTGCACCATCATGTCTATCGTTTAGCACTGCTCAGACACCTGGCTTCTTGTCAATGTGTGAAGCAATTTGTAAATTTGTGTAGTAGAGTTTAAAACCCGTCATTGCAATTACCCCCTAGCCACATGTAGTCTACTACTCTGAGGAGCATTCAGTTCTCTGTATCTGAGTCTGATCTGATCGATGGTTGTTTAACAACTGCCTATCATTCACATATGTGTTTAAGTCCTATTTGCACGCAATAACTTGCTGGCAATTAATCCAAATGCTCTAAAAATATCCACACGGAGGCTCCTGCATAGCGTGTCCTCAGTGAGGCTGTCTCATCACAGATGAGTTGATTTACAAGTCGCTCAGAAGCTTTGGCCCTTGCCTCCTGGGTTCCCAGACGTCTGCAGGGCTATTTAGCTGGACTGGACTGTCACTCCATAACCAGGAACACACATTCTATCCATATTCCCACGGAGTTGGTGTAAAGGGCTCCCTCTGCTGTGGTTTGGATGGATGCTTCCTGAAGGCCCATGTGTCCAGAGCCCGGTTCCCGGGATGGCACTGGGAAACTGTGGAACCTTTATGAGTTAGAACCCAGTGGAAGGTCTCTAGTTCTTTTGGAGCGTATCTTTAAGGGGACAGTGTGACCCAGGTTCTTTGCTCTTCTTGTTTGCTGGAAGGGCCTTAACTCTATCATGTTCTCTTTGCCTTTGTCCTGTGTCAGGTCTGCCAGAGACCCAGAGCAACGAGACTCACCGGTCTTGCGTACCTTTTCTATTTTAAAATTTATTTTCTGATTGTTTTTTAATTACATGTAGATGCTTGTATCTGAATGGGGGTATGTGCATATGAATTCAGATGCCTGCAGAGATCAGTGGCATTGGCTCCCCTGGCATGGAAGTTACAGGGGACCATGAGCCACTTAACATGGGTTCTGGGAATTGAAGTTGAGCCACCTCTTCAGCCCTGTCGTTTCTCTTTATGAGGTATTTGGTTGAAGTAATGCGAAGCTGATTAAGGCATCCTTTTCATTTATACAGGGTTGATATGAATTACATAAGTCCAAGTATCTGCCATGGTTCTTGCTGACGAGGTCTAGGTAAACAAATGCCTTCTTTTCCACCTAAGCGGCGGGAGTCCCTGGACTTAGCTTCATCATTGCCTCCTGGTCTTCAGCAATGTAAGAACATCTGTGATGCTTCAGTGAAGGTGAAGTGAACTCTCTCAGTATCTGTCACTTGTGACCAATTCCTATCAGCTGGTATTAGCATTATCATAAAAGTTATATCATAAAAATAACTAAGTACAGAGACTTTAATAAAAGGAGTGTGCAGTGAATTATAAATAGGATACACAACAGCTTTATTATAAGGTCCACATAATTGCCTAACTGTCCAGGTTCTGTGTAGACTTTTGTATTTGTGTCCAGAGGACCCCTACCACTGATGAATGTACAGTTCTGACATGATGCTGGTTGGTATTTTACATTAATAAGATGAAAGTAAAATAAGTGTCTTTCAGAAAACTCTACCCACTTGCCAATGATACGAGTGCTCTTGTTGATGCTTGGAGAAAAATTTCCTTAATTTGTGTGTGACATTGGCAATGAAGCAGCCATAGCTACAGTGTACTTCCAAGGTAAAACAGCAGATAATCAACAAAACAATAAGGCTACAGCCGGGCATGGTGGCGCACGCTGGTAATCCCAGCACTAGCGAGGCTGAGGCAGGCAGAGCTCTGTGAGTTCAAGGCTAGCTTGGTCTACAAAGTGAGCCCAGGACAGCCAGGGCTATTACACAGAGAAACATTGTCTCAAAAATCCAACACAAACAAACAAACAAAAACCAAAAATGAATAAACCTAGCTCTGAGTGCTTGTCAATTGCCATAGCATAAACATTTTAAATTTAATCTCTCAATGTGCTATCATTGAATGCTAGGAAGAAATACACAGTAGCCCCACCACCATTCCATAATCTCCAAAGTAGAGTAGGAACGGAGCAAGAGATTAACTTTGAGTGCTACCTTCTAAAACCACAACTCATTAAAGGAAAGTCCCTGTCATTTTAATGACTAATAATGGCAGAGCTTAATAGCTGTCACACGGAAACACTTGACAGTTGCTTCGCATAAGTCAGAGGAAGAAAGAATCAACACACCATGGCAGGAAAGGCCAAAGAAACTATCGGGAGCCAGTTTCACTATGGGCTGTTGAAGTCGCTGCTTCCATTGGAAAAATTACAGCTACTAGCAAAATAATGAAACACGGGGGTTATATCAGTCAGAGAGCCGAAGATCCTGGTGGGATCCCAGAACAGTGACAAGGGGCATCCAAATCCATAGGCTCATATGGGAATTGTTTAACAGGTGCTAAAGACGTGACTGAGTGAAGACAATTCACTGACAATATCTTGAGCTATAAAAAAAGTCAGCTCGCTTTTTTTCAGCTCTTAAAAACTTGAACTTTAAAAATTTGTCTCTACACACAGGATATAATGTATCTGAGGAAATAACCCCCACAGCATTTTGATGAACAACAAACAACTCATCTATCTTCGAGTTAACGACCTACTTTGTCTTAGCAACACTTCCGCCCGCTGAGGGAGGGATGACCTCAAACAGCTCCTCTTAGTGCAATACTGCTGTCTAGGACGATTTACCGATTGCCAAGAGCAGCCCAGCCCTGCGTAATCGTGAGCGCTTAGGTTACAAGCACATAATGAATAGGCGTCCAGAAGCCTTGGCAAGGGGCCTGGGCCTGACAACTTGTAATTAACCCTAGCTGTAATTCTACATGACACAGTTCCAGAGGGGGGCGGGGTGTGTGTGTGTGTGGAGTGGAAACAATTCCAGGGAAAACACATGTTCCTTCGAGCAGCTTAGGTGGTTGGTTAATGATTTCTGAGAGTTGGCAGCATTTCTTACGGTATAGGAGCCTGATCTACAACAGAGTCTCTGCACTCCAGGTTCCTTCTGCCTCTGTCTATTATGTGGAGAAAGTGATGCCACTTTCTTTTCTTTTCCTTCCTTCCTTCCTCTCTTTCTTTCTTTCTTTCTTTCTTTCTTTCTTTCTTTCTTTACGAGGTTTCTCTGTGTTATCCTGGCTGTCCTGGACTTGCTTTGTAAACCAGGCTGGCCTCAAACGCATAGTGATTCCCTTGCCTCAGCCTCCCCGATTGCTAGGATTACAGGCATGCACTGCACCCGGCAAGGAATGCCACTTTTTTTTTTTTTTTTGAGACAGGGTTTCTCTGTGTAGCCTTGGCTGTCCTGGACTCGCTTTATAGACCAGGCCGGCCTCGAACTCACAGCAATCGGCCTGCCTCTGTCTCCCCAGTGCTGGGATTAAAGGCTTACGCCACCGCTCTTTTCAAGTAATGTCACTTTTAGTCACCCAAGTTTCCTATTTTCCCCCCTGAGACAGGGTTTTCTCTGTGTAGCTCTTGGCTGTCCTGGAACTCACTCTGAAGTCCAGGCTGTCCTCAAACTCAGAGAGATCCTCCTCCTCTGCCTCCCAAGTGCTGGGATCAAAGTGGTGAGCCACCATGGGTGGCTTAGTTTCCTAATCTTAAAAGTAAAAGCAGTGGGTGAAATAGTTGCTGTTTCCTTAAAACAAGGAAACGAACGTCTACAAGCAGATGAGTTTCACATCCTATGAGCTTCAGGAGTTGAATGGGAGTTCAGTGTTGTGTCCCTGAGGGTCCCTAAGACACACCCCCAGTGGTCAGTGGCACACTTCCCCGGTTCTTCTGAACAAACATTGACTCTGTTTCTTTGCATATGTATATCTGATTTTCTTTCAGACACATGTCATCAGCCTTCCTGACAGAAGTTTGTTTCTTTCCGAGAACAAGGCTGTCTCTACCTGCATATCATAAAGCAATTCCTGGAAAGGACAGCAGTGCAAAGTGCAGGGTGTGCTCCGGCGCAAAATCTGAGAACGGTGACCCGTCGAGCAGCCGGTGTTGCGGGCCGAACATTTAGGCCACTGAGCACTGGTCTGCATTCCAGAAAATTCTTACACATGACTTGTTTTCAAATCCTGATTCTGTATTTAGTTTCTCTTCTCTCTTCTCTCTCTCTCTCTCTCTCTCTCTCTCTCTCTCTCTCTCTCTCTCCCTTCATCCCATCTCTCTCTCAAATACAAGCTCTTTCTAGTACTGTTTAATTTAAAAACATTGTACAGATCTAAGCATACTGCGGCTGAGATTAAAGAACAGTAATTACCACCCCCTGGAGTGATAACTTCTCCTCCTGGACTTCTAAGCCTGACACTTTACATTCACTATTAAATTTACAATTTTAACAACCTGTCAGGGTAGGTGTTATTATAACTGTTTCACAGAAGAAACATAAAAAAAAAAAACTGTGTGCAAAGTCGCTGGGTATCTGAGCTCCGGCTTGACTGGCTACTGTAAAATGGCGGCATATCCGGGAAACCTTGGGATGTCATGGAACCTTGCCTGTCATGGTTTTGAATGAGCAAAAGTTTTAGAGAGATTGAGAACGAGGCCCCCAGATCTCACTAGTAAAGTCTCACAGGGCGTAGGTGACAGCTGGGATGAGGGTGGGGGAGGATACAACAGTTGATCCACACCTTCCTCTGAGAGATCCTAACACTGCCACCCAGTATGTCTATTAATGCTAAGCTTAAACAGAGCGTGCTAAGACATCACTTGTTAGAGACACATGGACAAGAATCAGGAGATGCTATGCATGAGAATACAACTATCTTTTATTGTGGAAATCCCAGCGGATGTGTGCCTACTATTGGCAACTAGAGGGAAGTAGGGACTTTTTCTTTACACTTCGTACTTTCCCCCGACTCCCCCCCCCACCCCCCGCAAAAAAAAAAAAAAAACCAGGGTCTTTTTTTATCTCACCTCAAGTCTGGAAGCTAGGAAGTTTGAGTTATGAGTTATGAAGCTGAACATAGCTAACCTTATAGGAGTTAGATTCCAAAGCAGGTTAAGATACAATCCAGCCAGGTATGGTGGAGCACACCTTTAATCCCAGCATTTAGGAGGCAGAGGCAGGTGATCTCTGTGAATTCGAGGCCAGTCTGGTCTCCAAAGCGACTCCAGGACAGTCAAGGCTACACAGAGAAAGCCTGTCCTGAACCCTGCCCCCACTGCCAAAAAAAAAAAAAAAAAAAAAAAAAGAAAAGATATAATCCATACCACTCAATCACAGTAAAATCACCTGGGAAAGGACTCATAACACTCAACAGGTGATTTGTCCCTTATGTAAACAGTTGGTATATTCAATTTCTCATTATTCCAAGTTTCAAGTAGCAGATTTAAAAATTTTTATTTATTTTATTTATTCGTTCATTTATTTAGAGATAAGGGTTTCTCTTAGTAGCTCCAGCTCTCTTAGAACTCACTCTGTAGACCACACTGATCTTGAACACATAGAGATCTGCCTGCCTCTGCCTCCTGGGTGCTGGAATTAAAGGTGTATACAATCATATGCAGTGTCAAGAGGCAGTTTGAAAAAATTAAATAACTTATTTAGTGTGTGTGTGAGCATGCACCACTTTCTAGAGTTGGTTCTTTCTCACCTCTGTGCAGGTCCCTAGGATTGAAAGCAGGTAATCAGACTTGGTGGCAACTGTCTTTTACCCATCCAGCCATCTTGTTGGGCCCAAGAGACAGGTTGGTTTGCTTGTTTGTTTTAATTTTTAAGTTTTATTTATTTATTTTTTTACATACAGATCGTAGCTCTCACCCTCTTCTCCGCTCCTTACCTTCCCCCTCCCCCTCCCCTGTTTTTCACAGAAGGCTACCTACCCATCCCAGCTCATCAAGTCACATCAGGACTGAGCATATCTTCTTCCCCTGTGACCTGGCAGCATGGGTCATGGACACTGAAGAGGACACCCTCTAACTAGACAGGACTCTTAGTGGAGGGAGGGGAACACCATCCCACCCACAAAAACTTCGACCTCAAATTTACCCTGCCTGTAAGATGTGCAGGGTTAAAGATAGAGGAGAGATTGGCCCAACCTGAGACCCACCCCATGGGAGACAGCCAACCCCTGGCACTATTAACAATACTCTTCTGCGCCCACAGACAGGAGCCTAGCACAGCTGTCCTCTGAGAGGCTCCTCTCAGTAATGGACACAAACAGGTATGGAGACTCACAGCCAAACACTGGGTGAAACATGGGGAGTCTTGTGGAAAAGTGGACCTAGAAGTAACAGGAGCTCCACAAGAGGACCAACAGGGCCCAGGGGGGCTTGCAGAGACTGAAGCACCCACCAAGGACCGTGTATATACTGGACCTAGGTCCCCTACACAGATGTAGCCAATAGACAGCTCAGGCTTCATGTGGGTTCCCTAGTATGGGGAGCAGGGGCTGTCTCTAACGTGGACTCAGGTGCCTGCTACTTGAAGAGGTGGTTTTAAAGCATGACTGCCTGCATTCACAGTATGACGGAATGTTTCTGGTCTGCATGGATGTGGTTCCAGTGGAGGTTCTCAAAACACCACGTGATATGGGAGGGGTTAACTCCTTTTTAAACACAAAATCCATGCTGGGTGTGGTAGTGCATGCCATTAGTCCTAGCTCTCAGGAGGCAGAGGCAGGTGGATGTCTATGAGCTAGAGACTAGCCTGGTCTACAACGTGAGTCCAGGACAGTCAGGGCTCTGTTACAAAGAGAAACCGTGTCTCAAAACCGATTAAGGCAAAAAACCCAAAACAAAACAAAAACAAAAACAAAACAAAACAAAACAACAACAACAAAAAACCCAAAACCAAAAACTCCACACCATATTCAGATTTTTGTTCAATTTTCTCCTTTCTATCCCATTCAGGATACAACCCAGCATTTAGTCAGCATCGCTCTTTGGCCTCTTATGAGCTGTGATGTTTGTTAGAACTTTAAAAAATTTTTTAAAGTGACCTTGACACTTTAAAAGGGCATCTTGTGGAATGTCCTTCAATTTGGGTTTGGCTTCTGTTTGGATAGTAATCGTGAGTTGTTGAGAGGAAGATGACAAAGGCTAATTTCAACTTGCGGTCACCGATGCTGTTATGCGTGATGGCTTTGCCAAGGAAGTACATATGATGCTCCAAGACCTTAAAGTCACCCTCCTTCCTGCGCTGCATTACTCAGCAGTGAGCTGCAGAGTGCAGCCTGCAGTCTGGGGATAAAGGATGATGTTTGGTCTTCCTGCAGCAGCAGACAGTCTATACAGAACTCTTGCAGTTTTCCTGGGTGGGAGCTTTCTCCCTCCTCCCTCACTTATTTAACCACAGAGCACTCACATGCTTGTGTGTATGCCTGTGAGAGGTGGGTCCCTGGTAGCCTCGTAGGCCACAAGAGGACACTGGTCCCTGGAATTGGAGTTACTGGCAGTTGTGAGCTGCCTAAAGTGGGTACAAAGATCCATAGCCATGTCCTTTGTGAGAGTGGCAAGTGATTTCTCCCACCCTTTAACTGCCCCTCCCAGACAGGGTTTCTCTGTGTAGCTTTGGCTGTCCTGGACTTGCTTTGTAGACCAGACTGGCCTCGAACTCACACAGATTCCCCCTGCCTCTACCGCCCTGAGTGCTAGGATTACAGGCATGTGCTACTGCACCCAGCTTCTTTTTTAAAAATCAAAGAGCAGAAACTTCCATTTTTTTCCTTTCACTTTATAGTTAATTCAAAAATGTAAGAATTACATAATACTGCATCACCATTCACTTACAGGAGAAAAATCTCTATTCCTCTTGTATGCTAGGGATCTGGAGTTTCCTAAGTTGTTCTTAGTCTGTGAAAGGGTTGGGCTTGTAGAACTGTGTTGTCCGGAGTAAACTGAACGAGGCATGAGCTTTTCCAGGGGTGTTGCATTAGTTACTGTTGTCACTGCTGTAACACAACACCTGATAAAAAGCTACTTACGGGAGGATTTATTTCGGTTCATGGTTTCATGGTGGGAGAATGCATGGCAAGCTGGGCTCCTTGCCTGGGACTGGGAGCTTGCAGCAGAGCATGTTATTTCTCTCAAGATCAGGGAACAGAGCTGGGACAAGGAAGTGGGACTGGGTTATAGATATCAAGGCCCATTCACCAACACCTACTTCCTCTTGATGTCCCCCCTCCTACTCCCTCCTACCCCCCCACCCCCCCCACCTGCTAAAGCTCTACAGCTTTACAACAGCTCCACCAGATGGTACCCAAGTGTTCACATCCATGAGCCTCTGGGGACCAGTGCACACTCAAAATCCATTGCACACTAAAAAGTCCATTGCACACTCAAAATTCACTGCATGCTCAAAGGTTCCTTTCGGCCCATCTTTACCTTATACTTTCAAATTACATGACAGTGTCTGCCAAGCTGGGCCAGTGATGAGAATGCTTCTTGGTTGGGATTCAGGGGTAGTGTAGAAAGAACGTGGAGGTGTCCACCTCAGGGAAAAGCAAGAGTTCTAGGTGTCCTTAGAACCCTGCTAACATGCACAGTGGCCAGCATGTAGCATGGTTGAACACTGGCTATATCTGGAATATTCTAGGTTGTCCCAATTCTGTTCATTTTCCTCATCTCATCCTAACACTAGCCATTTTTTTCTCCTTTTTGTTGCATGCAGTGAATGCAACAGTTTATGCAGATGTGTCCAAAGCCAGAAGGTATTTTCCTCCATCATTTTCTCTATATTTTTGTTTGTTTTAAGATTTCTTTCTTGGGGGCTGGAGGGATGGCTCAGTGGTTAAGAGTACTGACTGCTCTTCCAGAGGTCATGAGTTCAAGTCCCAGCAACCACATAGTGGCTCAAAGCCATCTATAATGAGATCTGATGTCCTCCTCTGGCTGCAGGTGTACATGCAGGCAGAGCTCTGTATACATAATAATAAATAAATCTTTTAAAAAAAGAGATTTCTTTCTTTACTTGACATATATGAGCACTCTATGCCCATGTCCACCCGCAGGCCAGAAGAGGGCACCAGATCACATTATAGATGGTTGTGAGCCACCATGAGGTTGCTGGGATTTGAACTCAGGACCTCTGGAAGAGCAGGCAGTGCTCTTAACCTCTGAGCCATCTCTCCAGCTCCTATTTGTTTTTTTTTTGATAGGGCTTCTTACTGAAGCTCAAGGTAACTGATCTGGCTATGTTGACTGCCTAAGTAAGCCTCAGGGACCCACCCGTCTCCATCCCCTTGCACTGAGATTGCTTACACAGGCTGGTGTGTCCAGATTTTCTGTGGGTGCTGGGGATATGAACCCAGGTACTTGTGTTTGTGTGATGACCACTTTTCTGACAGAGATACCCCTCTGATTATTATTTCTAATACCTCTTCCCTCCCCTTTCTCCTTCTGTAATCCAGGTTGGTTTCAAATGCACAATAATTCTTTTGTTTCAGTCTCCCGAGCGCTAGAGTTACAGGTGTGAACCATTGGGCCTCGCTTTCCTTCTTTTGGACCCTTGATATCAGGCAAAAGGCAGGGTCTCATTATGCTACCCAGGCTTACCCTGAACTCGTGACTTCAAGTGAGCGTCTTGCCTTAGCACGCCACCCCGCCCCCCAAAGTGGGGGTCATCGTACTCCTTCCATTTTAGCAGTGAAGGTCTCACTATGCTGCTCAGGCTTGTCCTGAACTCGTGGGCTCAAGGGAGCCTTTTACCTCAGTCTCCTGTAGCTCCAACTGCAGGTGTGAGCCACCCTACCCACTTCTGCAGTGACATTTTTGTGGTTGCTGTTGTTGTTGGTTTTTCAACAGGGTTTCTCTGTGTAGCCCTGACTGTCCTGGAACTTGCTCTGTAGATCAGGCTGGCCTTCAACTACAGAGATCCATTTGCCACTGCCTCCCAAGCTGGGATTAAAGGTGTGCACCACTACCTCTTAGCTGCAGTAACATTTTTTTTGTGGTAGTTTTTTTTTTTTTTTTTTTGTAGCGGAGGAGACTGAGCTAAGTGACATAGCTGGTTAGGAACCGAGTAAGGAATTTCAAGCCTCTGTGAAGTGATGCAGCCTATGAATTCCTCAAAGGAGGGACAGTGTGTCAAGGGGACAGCTTCTAGTTCAGGCCCCCCTAAGGCTTTGTGCTTGATGGTTGCCTCTGCTCTGTTAATGACGAGAAGAAAGACTCTATATTGTGCTAGAGCCATCTCCTCTTGGGGACCGATTCAGGAGACTCCCAGAGAAGGCAAGGTCTTGGGGAAACTCAAGGACATTCTAGTTTAGAAAGCTACAAGCTATTTCTCTTCTCTTGGCGATGGTCTCCCCCCGCCCCCCCCACCCCCCGCCCCTGGGTCTGTCAGTTCTACTGAGCAGTGTAGCATCTTCCAAGCTGCCCGGTTCTTTCTTAGCCATAACATTAAGCTCTGTTATCTTTCTTGCTAGGACAATCCTTCCTTTGTCTCTTCTATGCCTGGTTTCTGATTCTTTGCCCTTGGGAGGAAGGAGCTTTCAGCTCTCAGTCACACAGAGCCTCAGCAGCTTCCTGGACTGCGTAGGGAGTCAGGTTAGTCCCAAGTCAGGCTTGTTTGGAGAGAGACTCCAGGGAGCAGCCTTCACAGCAGGGCAGCCACAGACCAGACACCAATTTATTCAGAGTTCAAGGTATCAATACATGCACTGTTCCGAGATGGCAAGATAGGAGGTTTACTTATGATAAATAAATATTAGTTCTTTCCCTCCCTTACGGCCCTTGACATCTCTTAATGGCATTTTAAATCATCCTGGAAACCCTTAAGAGACATTTTAGTCCATTCATCTGGAGAGTGCAAAATGCCTGCACGGGTGAGGGTGGAGCTGCATGAATTTCTCAGTGTCTGTCAGGTTCAAAATAAACAAGGACACGTGTGTGCACATGCCTGAATTTAAAACATCCTTGAAAATGAGAGGAGGATGTGTAAAGACTGCCAACGGGGAAGAGAGAAAAAGCTATTGATTTAATTTCCTTCTAAAATGAGTAGCAGGTGCTCAGATGAACTGAGCTAAAAAACAAGGGAGCAGGGGATGTGTGTGTGTGTGTGTGTGTGTGCGTGTGTGTGTAGATAGGGAACTCTACTAACTGCCAGGAGCTTAGAAACAGGAGATATATTTTTATTTAAGTTTTTTCCCTGCCTTGCAGATCAGGTCTCAAGTTTTAATTTAATTTGGCTTACAGAACTGACCTGCTGAAAGCTACTGTCACAGTAGAAAGAGGGCACCTGAAACGATGCCCACCAAACGCCAAGTGCCCTCCCTGGCAGGGGGATGCCCCGTGGCAGGAACCATCACAGTATGAAGGTGCTAGTTTTGTGAATTAATTCCAGGATTTGAGAGGTAGAGTTTTAGGAGTGGACTTCATAATAAACCATCCCTGGATATGATCTTGTTGTAAAGACCCCTGAGCAGAGGGGCTAGTCATGGTAACAGCTAAAAAGTGTGTATTATAATCGGCAGATACACTGAGAGTGCCTTCCTTCCGGGAGTGTGTCAGGGCTGGCTTCCCATGCCTGTGACCTGTGTAACTGCATGGGTCCCAGTTTAGTTTAATGTCCTGCATTTGTGTGTGTGTGTGTTATGTAGCCCAGGCTAGCCCTAAATATATTCTGTAGCTCAGGCTGGCCTTGAATTCATGACCACCTTGTTTTAACCTGCAGAATTCTGAGATAATCAAAACACATCACGATGTTCTTGTTAACAATCTTTGAGCAAGGGGGGGGGAGTGTCTCACTTTTTTTATTTTCTCATGAGACTTTTCACATTATGGAGTCACTTTTGAATATCTGAGATATTTTGGGATGGTCCTGTTGACATCATCATTAAAATACAGCATTGAGAGTAGGGTCTTTTCAGGGGCTTGTGGTAGAGTTCAGTGGTAGAGCTGTGCAAAGCACATAGGAGGCCCCAGAATCAATCCCTAGCATGGAAAAAATAAAAGTTGATTTTTCTTTCTTCAAAATTTAGATTAGGAAAAGAATTGCACAGCTCGGAGCGACAGGTGATCTTGGAGACGTCAGTCATGACTAACATCTTAAGATACTGAAATGCTTTAGTTACAAGGCAATTCAGAATTGCCGTGACTGTGCCAGTGCATGTGGCAAAATGGCACTACAGTGACTGGGTTTCTTTATCTGGGTGATTCATCTGCTGTGCCTTTAATAAGTGTGGCCCGGATATGTGGCTACGTGTCCTAGGCACTGGCAATGCAAACAGGCATCAAGTTAGCTGCCTGATCAAGTACTTCAGAGGGCATAGCTGGCTACTGTCCCCCATCATTTTAATGCTCCGAACCCTACATTCAGTATAGGTAAATCTCTTGGGACCAAAGAGCCATATGAGGAGGATGTGTTAAAAAAAAAAAAGCAAACCTTTCCTTCCTTTCCCTATCACAATAACTCGTTCTCTCTGTTCTTTACGAGGCAGTGAGAGCTTCAGTCACGGCATAGCTCAGGGGATGCTTCAGCACTTGGCCAGGGCCTTCAGCTTTTATTTTTAAATCGCAAAACAGCCAATCATAAACCTCATGCTTAAGTGAACTTAATTAGGTCTCTGAATTCAGACAGTGCTGGTCTTTCTGTCTGCCCATGAAAAATAATATTTTTCCCTTTGCTAGGGGAGGGCTATGCCTAGACATTTTGATTCTGCAACTAGAAGAAGAACTTGTCCAGAAATAAAGGCTTGTTCTGTTTTGTTCTTTCTAAATCAGAATTTTAAATGAAAATGGAATCTCGGTAGTACATAATGTAACAGATCAGAGGAACTGGAGAAGACAAATCGTCTATTTTTGATACATGCCTCCCTCCTCACTTCCTTTTCTCTATCTTGATTCACAGACCCCCTTTTTAAAAAATCAGGAATGAGAGGAAAGTGTGCCTTTGGTTGGGGAGAGGGAAGCAGCTAAGACAGGAGCCTCTGGCTAGAAGTCCAGGGAAGCAGGCGGATCGCCTCCCAGAAGCCTTTTTCTATTGCATAACCATTTTTCTCACCCCCCGTTTTTTTTTTAAAGTCTTAGTCTCTGGCGTGGGTAGAGCAGGGGCCTCTGGATCTCAGAGCGCCAGTCACAGCACAGGTTAGGAACAACCACAGGGATGAGGTGGGGTTGGCCCACAAAACCAGCCTTTCTGTTCCAGCTGGGACTCTGGAAGACGGAATCTGACCTGAGAGGCTCCTAACACTAGTAGCTCTGGCCAATCACCCCAGAGCCAATCAACAAGCGACAAGCCCCAGCCTAGGCTTTGAGTGTTCCACTTTTCCTTTGATACTTTTTTTTATTTTAAAGATTTATTTATTATGTATACAATGTTCTGCCTGAGTGTGTGACTGCCCATCAGATCTCATTATAGATGTTTGTGAGGAAATTGCAGGTTGCAGGAAATTGAACTCAGGACCTCTGGAAGAGCGGACAGTGCTCTTAACCTCTGAGCCACCTCTCCAGCCCTCGTTTGATAGTTTTATTGAAATATTATGAGCAGACCAAACAATGCATTCACTTAAAGCATGTAATTCAATGTTGTTGTTTTTTAAGTGTGTTCAGAGTTGTGTGACAATCACGCACTCAAATTAACAATGTTTTTGTCACTTGCAAGACTCATTAGCAATCACCTCATATCTCCCGAGCCCTTTCTTAGCGGTAGTTAACAGCCAATTCATACCTTGTCTCTGCAGATTTACAGTGGCACACTTTTATTAAGCCTCAGCAGACAACGAAGTATTATAGAAACCTAAGAAAAGCCACTATTTTGAGAGAGAGAGAGAGAGAGAGAGAGAGAGAGAGAGAGAGAGAGAGAGAGAGAGAGAACTACGGGGAGAAAAGTTAATTGGAAGGAGATGAGATTATAAGGGAGAAGAAAATGTACCCCGAACCCCACACCCCAATACCACTTAGATCCTCAGTGAAGTTACTCAAGCTTGGGAATAAAAGAAGGAGTCTCCTAAACAAGGAAATAGTTGGGACAAGAAAGGTCTTGGAAAGTAAAATATAATGGTAGAATGGATTCAGAAATAGGTTATATGAACTAATAAGGTTATTACACTTAAAGAGGCCCCCCAAAGATAAGACAGTAGGTGGGGAAATCCAAAGAAACGTGGACAACATCAATGCTTGGGGTTTTCAAATGAGATCATAGTGAGGGGAAATTAAAAAAAAAAAAAGAGGCAAAGAAATGAACAAGAAAATTGCTGATTACAAAAAACAAACAAACAAACAAACAAAAAACCCAACTCAGATAAAAAAGAAAATAGAGAAAATATCTGAACCTGGAGGACTTGTGTGTAGACTGGAAAGGGACAGTATACTTCATAATGGGTTGGGGGGAAAAACCCCTAACCACTCCATGAACTTTATCAGAAAAAAACAGACGCTCTCTAAACGTTAAGAGGGAGAGAAAATAGATTTCAAGCCAAGGATCTGGAAACAGTAACTTTGAACCGCTCATCAGAGCAGATAGCCAGAAAACATTGCAATAAAGCCGCAGGGCCTTAAGAGAGACTATTGCCAGTAAGACTCAACCCCTTGCTAATCTGGTACTTGATGTGCTGTGTCAGCAGGTTGTGCAAGTCTATATTCATATGTGTGAATACATAGATACACACATGTAACAATAATGCCTAGAGAAGAAAGCATGGACTTAGGAGGGGAGTAGGGGCATTGGAAGGGTGGAAATGATGAAAATACAGTATCCATGTATGAAATTCTCTAAAACATATTAAAAACAAAAAGAAAACGAATTCACTTCCTACCTCCCGCATTGCCCTTTCTCTCTGGTTTCTGAGGTAGGATCTCACTATGCAGCCCTGGCTGACCTGGAACTTGCCATGTGGACCAGGCCTCAGAGTTGCTGATCCTTTCTCCTCTGCTCTCCAAGTGCTGGGATTACAGACATGTGCCACAGGCCTAGCCAGCTTCCTTCCTTTCTTTTGCTTTTTTGAGCCAGAGTTTCTCTGTGTAGCCCTGGCTGTCCTGGACTCGCTTTGTAGACCAGGCTGGCCTTGAACTCACAGAGATCTGTCTCTGCCTCCCCGAGTGCTGGGATTATAGGCATATGCCACTGCACCCAGCTTGCTTTCTTATATTAAGCTGGTTCACAGTTATTTACATTAAGAAAATCCAATCCTTTCCAGGATGTCAAGGGAAGATTTTGTACGACAGCATTTTCCTTTCATTTTTTTTCACCAAGCTGACATTGAGATGACTATTATTAAACTTTCTAAGGATTATTAATCGACCAAGCTAATGATCGTGCTTAGTTTCTCCCCTTGGTAATTTTCCACAGTCACAGCAACTCAATAAAAAGACTACTTTGTTTTGTTGTCAATTCTGAGTTGAGGAAAAATAAATCTTGGAAGGTCACTTTAAATCTCCAAAGTCAATATTACTTGAGGCAAAAAACCCTTCATCTTTTAACTTGTGCAGTGTGGGACATTTGGGTTATGGCAACTTTCAGTTTAACATTTACAAAATGCAACACAACTGGCTGTGTGTGCCGATCCTTGAGACACCTCACAAACATGCCAAGGGCCCATCTGATGTAAAGAAATACAATATTTATGTCCTGGGCCTCAGAGGATGCTTAGTCAGTAAAGTGTCTGTCATATAAGCATGGGAACTGAGTTTGAGGCACAGAACCCATGGTGCACCATTATGATCTCAGGACTGGGGCTGTAGAGACAGGATCTGTGGCTATTGATGGCTGGCTAACCTGGCCTAATTGGTGAGACCCAGGACAGAGTGAGAGAGACCCTGTCTCAAAAAGCAAGGTGGATGGCACCTGAGGAAGAATGCGATCTGAGATTGGTTTCCATAGGCACACACATGTATATTCACCCACACACCCACGAAATTGTCTGTACTATTAACTAAGGAGGAAAAGGGCAAAATACTAGTTCCTAATTATATGACTCAAAGCCATAAAATCCTAAATGTTGCTTGCATAACTCACAGTTAAAATGAATTCCAATAAAATGTCTCCAAGATCTGTAAAATACTCAATGTGTAGCATGTGCAGTGTTAAAATGACCTCACAGAGCAGGCCTTTAGTCTGAGGGGTGGAGACCCATGGGCAGTATTGTACCTGGAGTTGTCTAGACGTAAGAACCACAAAACCTGCTTCAATAAGACAAAAACAAAACCAGCCAGGCAGATCTCTGTGAGTTCAAGACCAGCCTGGTCTACATAGTGAGACCCTGCTTCAAACAACAACAACAACAACAACAACAACAACAACAACAACAACAACAACCACTATCTCCAGAACCCCCAATATCCTGGGTCTTTCTACCTTCCTGTTTGGCACTGTTGCTGTCCCACTAGGCAGAGGCCCTGACTTTCCTAACAGTCCCTAAGCTTGAATCAAGGACTTGGAAGATCTACATGTATTATTCCAAAACACAGCACCATGGCATTTCAGAGAACAGAAGGTCAGAAAAGTAAGAAGATCACTTACTCTCTGACTTTCTCTTACCCAAAGCCCTGAAGCAAGTTGTCAGTTTCTCTTGAGAAAGTCTTTAGAGAAGGGGAAAGATACAGGGACACAGGGAAGAGCCCGAGCAACAGGCCTGCTAGTGCCCTACAGTTTAGCTCTATGTGACTGGACTGCCTTTGTCCACCTGTGCCTCTGCACACTTGTCTGCACGTCAAACAGCATAAGAAGTTCACAGGAGTCCCCGGGTCTTTGGGGACACATCTAAGAAGGCTTCTTTGACAAAAGAAGCTCTACTAAATCAATCTGTATGATTTCCTTTATTTTATTCAAAAGATTGGACTGTTACACACTTGCTGTTGTTATGGGGGCCTCAATGGTGAACCTAGTAGCAGCAGAGGAAAATATTTTTCTTCCTCTTCTAAGGCAGTCTTAGGGGAGGTAGTATTTTCCCCAGCCTCCCTTGCAGCTACTGATGGACATGTGATACATTTCTGGATTTGAATGATTTGCTGTTAAAGGCACAACTAGACAACTGCTCCTCTTAAAGGAGCAGATGCCTTGTAGTGAGAAGTCCTAATCCTCCATTAGGCTGGCCCAAGGCTAAGTCGCCTAAGACACTAAGATAGAAAATGCTTGTGGGAACCAGTTCCTTCAGGAAATGGAAACTGAATTTTCTGTATTTCCCAGAAGCCACCTGACCCTTATTGCCACACTGTAGCCTGATCACAACATTCTGATACTCTTTTAAACATTTATTATTATTATTATTATTATTATTATTATTATTATTATTATTATTATTTTCTAATTAATTTATTTATTTTGGTTTTTTGAGACAAGGTTTCTCTGTGTAGCCTTGGCTGGCCTGCATTCATTCTGTAGACCAGGCCGGCCTCGAACTCACAGCGACCCACCTGCCTTTGTCTCCCAAGTGCTGGGATTAAAGGCGTGCGCCACCACACCTGGCTATTTTTTTTTAATGTATATAAATGTTTTGCCTTCATTTATGTCTGTACACCATGTGTGTTCACAGTGCCTACAGAGGCAGGAGAGGGTGCTGGATCCCTTGGAACTGGCTTTACAGATGATTGTGAGTCACCATGTGGATGCTGGCAACTAAAGCCATGCTGGAGCAGTAAGTGCTCTCCACCCTTGCGCCACCTCTCCAGCTGAGCCCTCTGATACCTTAAGGACCAGAAGTCCCCTCGGAACGATTTGGCTTACAGCAGTTATTATTTTTTTTCTTGCAGCAATTCGTTCGCACAAATGCTCTCCTGCCTCTTTCCTGCCCAACTCCAAACCACCCTAAAAAGCCCCAAATTCCCCTTTAGGTGGGGCTGCTCTCCTTTCTCTTGGAGGCAGCCTGGCAGTTCATGCCTAAAATAAAACACTTTGCCTTTCGCCCTCAACATGGCTCAGGTGGTCTCATTCTCTCACTAGCCCTCACACCTTTTTTTCCTTTGCTCCATTTTCTTCCTTCAGGAGTCCATGGCGGGAAGAGATAATGTCTCAAGCCATGGCAGCCATCTTGTGACTATGGGACAACAGAATAGAAATCAGTCAATCAATCAATCAATCAAAATGCGAAGGAGAGAAGAACATAATGATGGAAGCAGCATAGATTTGGGAGGCCTGCCTCCGTCTCCCGAGTGCTGGGATTAAAGGTCTGAGCCAAGACCGCCTGGCTCATATTATGCTTTTTACATGGTGTTAGGTTTGGGTGTACAATGTGCTTGGTAAGAATTGATTTTTTTTCTGTGTTCCTATCATGTATGTTTTCAGCACACTCCTGTAGTACCCCTAGATGCATACCTTACAGCATCAACAAATCCATTAAACAAAATAATATGTGTAAAGTTTTTGGCAGAGTGTGTGATATACACTAGGCACCTAACAAACATTTGCTTTAGGATTATCTTAAACCAGGATGTGAAAACTGAACACTACTTACTGGTAATTCTGACTGACTGGATGAAAATTTATCTTTCATATCAATACAGTGACTCTATAAATCTTACTTAATAAGTGCCATAGAAATAGGAAGCTTGCTGGGTGTGGTGGTGCACCCCTGTAATCCCAACACTCGGGAAGGCAGAGGCAGGAGGATAGTTGTGATTTTGAGGCCAGACTGGTATACAAAGTGAGTCCAGAATAGCCAAGGCTACACAAAGAAACCCTGTCTCAGAAAAAAAAGAAACAAGAAATAGGAAGCTCACAGCATCTCAGCCATGTTAACAACTTGAGTCTGCGGCCAACTTCCAGGCAGCCGACTTTCCTGCATTGGCAAAGATGTGCCAGGCTCAAGTTCCATCTGGGCTGTGCACTTGTCAACAAAATATCCCATTCTGGGCTTGTCATGGTCCCTACTGACAGCTTTTCTCAGAATTCCTTGTTTATTATGATCCATTTCTGGTCATGAAGGCAAGGACATGAATTTTAAGACTGTCCCAGTTACAGGACAATGCATGCAATGAATAACAACCAAGCGATAGGGATACTGATGTGCTGGAAAAGCCTGCCACATTGTTACACACCCTGATAAAGGTAAGTGACAAATATACGTCTTCCTGAAATACAGTGTTTATAAGGTGACTCAAGCCCCTCAGATGTACTTTGGTGTTTAAGAAATATTGTCTGTTGTGGCAAAGATGTGCAACGCTGCTATCAGGGATATGTGCAGTCTTTGCTCTTTGGCACTCATTCTGATGTCTTCAGAGAGAAAAGAGAGAGAGAGAGAAAACCACACCCTCGAAGACATGGTTCCTATAACATGGGACCCCAGAGAACAAAGAAGGATCCTTAGAAAACATGGGAATAGAAATTAAAGACCCGGGGGAAGGATTAGAAGATAAAGCTGATTAAATCACTCAGACATACTGAGAGAAAGATCAGTGGTAATGAGGATAAAAAGGAAATGAAACTAGAGGACAAGACTGAAAGATTCCTACACGCATAAGAGAGATGGCAGAAAAAAAGAAAGAAAACAAAGGGATAAAATGTCAGAGGCCCCTTTCCCTAACTCTAAAACCATGGGTATGCAGACCGAGGAGGGCCTGTGAGTGAGAACAATCCATCACAGAGGCAAAACCTCGGGCACTCCGACATACTGGTGGAAAGCAAAGAGACTGCTAGAAAGTGTAGGCTATCCAGAGACCTACTGGAGCACAGTAGCAGGAGCTGCGACCTTAGCACCAGTGTTAGCATACAATATGGACAAATGTATTTTTTAAAAAAAATCAATAAACCAGGCTGGGGATGTGTCTCAGTGGTAGAGCAAATACTTGTTTCCACGTACAGAAGTAAACAAATAACAAAGCAAGCAAAAGGAAGCCATTATCTATTTGGGAGATGTGAAAAAACAAATCACCACCACCCAACCAAACCAAACTAACCAAACAAAAAACCACCACAACAACAAAATCACAGCATCCGAGGAGGGACACCTATGTGGAGGTGGACAGAGACCTGTCCTTTCTCCTTGCAGATTTCATAGAGCCACCTGACTGTAGAACAATACACATTTGTGTGTGTGTGTACAAGTTTGTGTGCACACTCATGTGTCTGCAAGTAACTCTGAAACAAAAGGAAATCAACAGAGGGATTGATGCTGACATGATGTCAAAAGGTTCCTTCCGTTTCCAAAGCTCTGGGGTTAGACTGAGTTTCATTTTTTTCTACTGGGGGAGGGCACAACAATGGTAAAGATGTTAACACTTCATTTCCCAGATAAGATTAGGCTGGACCCTGGAATGCTGCCCACCCACTCTCCTGCCCACTCAGCAGCAAGATAGACAGCATCTAGTAACAAGACTTGTATATATTAGGCACCAGTCCACATGCACCTGTGTATAATAAAAGAGAAAACAACTTCTTGCATATTAAGTGCTTAAAGACTCAGAAACATTCTTCTTCTTCCTCCTCCTCCCTCCTTCCCCCTCCCCTTCTTCTTCTTCTTCTTCTTCTTCTTCTTCTTCTTCTCCTCCTCCTCCTCCTCCTCTTCCTCCTCCTCCTCCTCCTATTCCTCCTCCTCCTCCTCCTCCTTCTTTTCTTCTTCTTCTGTGGTTTTTTTTGAGACAGGGTTTCTCTGTGTAGCCTTGGCTGTCCTAGACTCACTTTATAGACCAGGCTGGCCTCGAAATCACAGTGATCTGCCTGCCTGTCTCCCAAGTGCTGGGTTTATAGGCGTGTGCCACCACACCTGGTTTCAGAAACACTCTTAAAGTTTGATGAGAAAAACAATGAGCTCCTTTCCATCATTATGTATTTCATCTTTCCTTATCACAGAAAGCAGACAATTAATAATTGCATTTTGGCTACGAGCACTCTGACCTGGGGGTTTATCACTATCTCCTCTTCTCTAGTTGCATTTACCTAAGTCTCCAGATGCTGCACCTCTTATGAATAAACGCGCAAAACAGGCAGGGATGATGGGTACATTTGCTCTACAGGGGCCAGGCAGGGACACTCTCTGAAGCGAATTTTTCCATGGCATGTTTCCATGGGTGGCTCTCATTTGTGAATACCCACCACCCTCAAACTCAGTGATCAACTAGTCATTTAAATGCAGGAGACATTTGTAGAGCCCATCCTGCAGATAACAGTAAGACTAAACAGGAAATGGATCTACTTTATTCTTTTTTTTTTTTTTTTTTTTTGGTTTTTTTCGAGACAGGATTTCTCTGTGCAGCCTTGGCTGTCCTGGACTCGCTTTGTAGACTAGGCTGGCCTCGAACTCATAGCGATCTGCCTGCCTCTGCCTCCCAAGTGCTGTGATTAAAGGTGTGCGCCACCACGCCCAGCTCTACTTTATTCTTGTATTGGGAGAAATTATGTTGGTTCCTCTTCCTGTATATTTGTCAGAGAAACAAAAGTAGACTCAGTTTTCAGGCAACATTCTGCACTGGAAGGCCCCCAGATGGAGCAGAGGAAGTGGCTGGGCAGGTAACATGAGCCTCCAACTCCAAGTTCACTGTCCATGAAGTGCAGGTTCAGATATTCAGCATTAACTTATGTGTAACATAATTAGTATATTAAGAGGGTATGACAGATGGGCCAGTGGGGACCGTGTCAAAGAGAAGCCAAGGTGGTGAGGGCAGCTAGGCTGACAGGGATTATCCTGGATGGGCACTTCCCTCTGAAAGACCACGTGATCAGCATCTATCTAGGGTAGGAAGCTAATATGCACATACTAAGCTTCAGTAAAGGATCCAGCCAACGGCCGGTCAGTCGGGTGGATCAACCAAATGGGCAGATTCAAAAGGCCAGACTGAGAGGGAGCTTTCTAAAGGTCCAGTAGGCTCTAAGTGATCCTCACATAAAACAAAAAGAGGCAGTGAAATCCACGGGGATTAAAGAAATTCTCTGTTTAGCTATTACCAAGGACCTCAGATGCAGGGAGGTCAAGGACAGCTGGGGAGCAAGAGCATTTGGCTTTAGGCCTCAGGCCTGAGCTGGGACACAACTTTGGTACTGGCCAGAGTCAAAGGTACTTTTGATTAGTACCTTTACAACTAAATCTGAAGAAAGGCGCCGAGGCCCTGTTCTTAATGTCGTCTACAAACACAGGCACTTTGCTCCCTGAAGGAGCCAGGATGTGCCTCAACTACAACACAGAGTCTGCCATATTTACTCCCCCCACCGCCACTTTTTTGTGTGTAAGAAGCCCTTAAGGACCCTGTTTGGACAGGTGGGTGCACTACTCACAGGAGAAGCATTTCTCTGGAAGGCCAGTGAAGGAAGCCGGATAAGACACACCCACTGCGACACATTTCCCTTGAAGTCAAGGAAAATCATTTTTGTTTTTTTTTTGCTTTTGTTTTGTGAGATAGGGTCTTACTATGTAGCTATGGCTAGTCTGGAACTTCCTATATATAGACCAGGCTGTCCTTTAATCTACAGAGATCTGCCTGCCTCAGCCTGAGCAAAGATTTAGTTTTTTTAGAGCCAAGATGTGAGAGACAGAAAATGAAAACAAAGCTAGCTTTATTTCTTTTATTTTATTTTTTGGGTTTTTTGAGACAGGGTTTCTCTGTGTAGCCTTGACTATCCTGGACTCGCTTTGTAGACCAGGCTAGCCTTGAACTCATAGCGATCCTCCTGCCTTTGCCTCTCAGGTGCTGGGATTAAAGGTGTGCACCACCACCACCTGGCTGCTAGTTTTATTTTTTAAAGACAAGGATTCATTGTATAGCACTGGATGGCTGGATGGCCTGTGGCTGCTTCTGAAGGCCAAGTTCCTCTGGAACTCACAGAGACCAGCTCATTGATGCCTCCCAGGAACTGGGATTTAAGGTGTGTGTCACCAAACCTGGCAGAAGGCATTATTTTTAATTATTTGTATCTGTGTGTCTCTGTGTGTACATGTGAGTGCAAGTGCCCAGAGAGGCCAAGGGTATCAGGTCCTGGAGTTGAGGTTGTGCTAGGAACTGAACCCAAGCCCTCTACAAGAGCAATATCCATAACCGTGGATCCATCTCCATCTCTCTGTGCCCAAGCTTTCTCTCCCCCTCTCTCTGTCAATTAGGGTATCTAAAGTCTGGCCAACAGAGTCACCACACACATCTCCTCCTTTTTGGCAATACAGTTTATTTACAAATTGAACCCATGAAAATTATCTTCTCCCTAACAGCTGCCCTTAGGAAGACTTTGCCTCAGGAGCCTTGGGAATGTGAACTTTGATTTGGTGATCTACTTTCTCGGAAGACAATATGGACATTGTATGTCCTTGCTCAGGAGTATTTGCTCCAGGCTGAGTTACAGCCAGTTGACTGTTAAAGCTATAGGTTCAGAAGTCATAATGTGCTCGATAGCTCCTCCCCCCCCCACAGTGTGTCTACAGCCTTCCCTGATCAATTCCTGAGCTAAAACACTGCTCTGTCTACTCCCTGGGCCTAGAATTAGCCAAGAGGGTATTTATAGCCAGCAGTCTCTCCAGCACAGCATCCGGGAAAGCCAGACACTTTGGTAAATACCGCAGCCTCTAATTGCACAGATCATTAGAAAATTGCAGCTACTTTACACAGTACTATTCCACTGGCATGTTAATAAACAGGCTCCGTGACTCGTTTTGTAGGAGTTGAAGTGGATTCTTGTTTTTGGGTGCACTCTCCTTTGTAAAGCTTTGATCTTTGCCATTCTTTTCCCACCCCTATCCCCCCCCCCCACCCCCCAGACCTGAGACAGGGTTTCTCTGTGTAGCCTTGGCTGTCCTGAACTCATTTTGTAGACCAGGCTGGCCTCGAACTCACAGTGATCCGCCTGCCTCTGCCTCCCAAGTGCTGGGATTAAAGGCATGCGCCACCACGCCCGGCTTCCCTTCCTTCTTTTTAAAAAAGATGTTACTCGAACCTGGTTTTTGTTTTTTGTTTTTGTGTGTGTGTGTGTGGTTTTTTTTGTTGTTGTTGTTGTTGCTGTTGTTGTTGTGTAATCTCTATCTGGTCTGCACTGCACTTTGCAAGTTTAGGGCCTCCATGCTAGGACAACCTGCGTTCAAGAGTTTCCTTTGCCAGGGCTGCCAGCTGAGATGTGGCAGAACACAGATGAGGAGGTGAGGTCAGGAGGTCCTGGCTCCCTTCACCCCCATTTTCCTCCTTCCTTATTTCTGCCTTGTCTCTGGGTGTTGGCAGTGCTCCCGCCACTGTCTCAGCTCTTTTAGCTGGTGTCATCTTCCACTGTCCCCGCTTGAAGGTTGGCCATGGGTCCCAGGAAGCAGGGGCATTGTGGGAGTGAGTTCCTAGGGGGATTTCTTGGGTTTCTGCCACTTCTCCCCTCCCCACAAGCCTTCCTGAACTCTCTAAATCAGTTTACTTTACAATTCTAAGTGGGTTTTTTTCTTTTTCTTTTTCTTTTTTCTTTTTTCTTTTTTTTTGACTGGCCCTGAGTAGTAAAGTGTCATCTGATATCTTCTGCCAAAAACAGTTTACCTCCTCCAGAGGAACTTAGGAGGAAGCTACAAGGTGGTCAAGCCTTGAAGTGCTTGGCTATTTATGTTAACAGATGATTTGATGGTGGCCTGCTCCGGGAGGCATTTTAATTGCTTTGTGATTTTTTTTTTTCAGCTCATCTGCATAGCAAGCCTTTTGG
Organism: Acomys minous; assembly: GCF_964271855.1. Taxonomy (NCBI): domain Eukaryota; kingdom Metazoa; phylum Chordata; class Mammalia; order Rodentia; family Muridae; genus Acomys; species Acomys minous. Next base: position 35,424,397 of record NC_140484.1, on the reverse strand, counting down.
GCCAAGGTATAATTCACTTATTACCAATTGGGACCTCTTACAGATGGAGTAGCTGTGGCACACAAAAGTGAACCAGCTGCCCAGGGTTACAGGGATGGGAGTGTGACAGTTTGAGGGATGATGTTCTAAGTGGCAACTTCTTAGGGTGAAAAAGCAAGAGAAATACCTGAGGCAGGGTAGTAAGCCAGACTGTCTGCAAGGCTGAAGACACCAGGGGAAGAAGCAGAAAGGCCCAAAAAAGTCTGGTGAGGCCTGATTGAAAATTTAGCACTTAAAAGATCTCACCCATGGGGGCTGAGCAATCCCAGACTGGGGTCCAGGAGAAACTTGCTACAGGAATCAACTCATTGTTTCCTAGGTTGACAATACTCAGGCAGGAAGAAGAGGGCTCAGGACTGCTGTCTGCTCTTCGGGGCCAGCCTGGGATCTACACCCTGGACTCAGCAGTTAGGAAGGCTTGGCCAGCTGGCCTCCCTTGGATAAATGGCCAGTTGCTTCTCCTATGGTATCTGCTCTTCTCATAAAACTCTGTGCTGCTAAAGTGGACCAGCTGTTAGAGACAGCCACTAGCAAAACAGGAGCAAATATATGAGACTGGCTACCCCAGTGATGCTGGTAAGGGCCTCTGTGGTGGGAGAGCACAGATGCATCGGGCTGAAGTGAGCTTTCAATCTCTATGCATAATCAGAGCCACAGCTCCACTCCCAACTGTGCAGGAAGTCACACGGAGAAAATGAATATTCATGCACATAACTTATTTTACAACATTAAGCTGAACTGCTCTTAGTTTTGAAATAAAACCCATTTGCCCCTCTGGTTCTTAGCGCTCGATTTGTACCTTCTTAAAAAGAACAGATTCCTTTGTAGGAAAGGAAAATTCAAGCACCAGGAACTCAGAACTTACACACCCGTGATTTGTTTGTGAAGCAGGTTGTGGATGGCGTGTCTCTGTGTTCCCATGATCTGCACCCTCTAGCCTGAGATCACGTAGTCGAGCCTTTAAATATGTACTCCTGGAGCTGGGGAGACGGCACCCTGGGTAAGGTGCTTGTGAGGAAGTGTGAGAACCTGAGTTCAGATTCCCAGCACCATGTAAAAAGCCAGATGAGGCAGAATAGTCTCTAGACTCAGCACTGGGGAGGCCAAGCACTGGGGAAGCCAAGCACTGGGTAGGCTAAGGACTGGGTAGGCTAAGCACTAGGGAGGCTAAGGACTGGGGAGGCTATGACAGGCAGATCCTGGGGAGGCTAAGGACTGGGGAGGCCAAGCCCTGGGGAGGCTATGACAGGCAGATCCCGTCTTAGGAAGCAAGACAGATAGCTACTGGCCTCTGGCTTCACATGCACATGTGCATACCATCCCCATTCCCAGCACTAGAGAGTACGCGCGCGCGCGCGCACACACACACACACACACACACACACACACGCCCACAGAATATATACTCCCATTCAGTAGTTAAATATATACTTTTAAGGCAGTATAACTTTTTTCTTTGCTTCCTAGTCAATTTTGAGAGCATACTTAACAAACCAGAAACGGATTCTAAGAAACAACAGAACTTTAAAAGTCACAAAGAATCATCCTCTAAAAATAAAAGAACTCTAGAGACAGCCATTTCCCACTGCAGTAGATAAGCTGGGTGTGGACTTATCTGGGTGCTAGTCAATGCCTTAACGTTAAGGGCTCTAAAGAGACAGAGGAGCAGAGCAGTTCCTTGAAGTATTTATAGCTTATATGAACAAGATAAGGATAACATAATGTTAAAATGAGAAAGCAGGCCACTTGGAACAGAAATAAGATTCACAGTGAAACGGAAAAAAAAATCTCAGATGTAAATTGCAATGTCAATATTGGATGTACTTTGCCTTTTCCCGTTTCAATGCATTTTCTTCTTAGGCTGCCTGTATTTGGTTTTTAAAAACCATAGTGGGTCAGAGGAGACTTAGGATCATGTCAACTTCTCACTTCAAGAACGACCACCCACAACACGGAAGAACATGATGGAAGCATGGTATGAGCAGGGTTTTATGGTTTGCTACTTAGACCTCCCTGCTAAGTAAGCAGGGCTGGGCACGGTGGGTTGGGCATTCAGGGTGTCCATTCTCAGGGGCTCTTGGGCCGTTATTTCTCTTCAGGGTTATTAGCTTCCCTGAGTCTCTGATCCTTATGATTTCCCTAAGGAAAAGCTAAGGCGTGTGGTAGACCTTTCAGCTTTTGTACACAAGGCTAACAGCAGAAATGCCTGTGGGTGAGAGCAGGCAGGGGGTGAAGCAGAGGGTGGCGCCTGGAGGCCCCTGGGGCTCTCCTCACCAGCTGAGAAGAAATGCCAGGAAGAGTGAATGAAGCTGCTTGAGTTTATTTGTTAGCTTTTTTTTTTTTTTTTTTTTTTTTTTGAGGCAGGATTTTTCTGTGGAACCTTGGCTGTCCTGGACTTGCTTTATAGACCAGGCTAACCTCAAACTCACAGCAATCCACCTGCCTCTGCCTCCCGAGTGCTGGGACTAAAGGCGTGCGTCACCATGCCCGGCTTTATTTGTGGCTTGCTTTAAGTACATTCCGGGATCTCAGAAGGGCTTTCTCAGTTGTTTCCGGGCACAGGTTGAGTACCACCCAGAGTGCAGTGCTGCAAGCTCAGCAGGCTCAGCGAAGCCAACCTGACCAGCGCCTCTCTACCAGCCTTCCTGCACAGCTCCCTTCTGCTTCTGATGGAGTACTTTTTTCTTCTTACAACGGAACCCTGATTGATAGCTAAGTAAAAGACACCAAATACCACAGTAGAGTGCCAGAGAAAACTGCTTGAAGCAACCCAACATCAAAAAAGAAAAGGAAGAAGCTCAGAATATTATAGATAAAAGGCTCTCTGTTGCATTTCCCCCATCCAAATCTGTAGGCTAGCCAGCATCAGCAGGAGAAAAAGTGCGCAGTGCTGAGAGCGCACAGACACCAGGGCATGGAGAGCTAGCTAGCTTCCAGCTGGCCATAAGAACGGGCTTCAGGAGGAGGCCAGAGCCTGAAGAAACCCTGCAAATGCCCAGGAAGTTAATAGCTTTTACTAAGAGAAGGGGCAATTAATATAAATAAATCTTAAAAAAAAAAAAAAGAACTCTTCTGACACCAAATAACAACAAAATCCTAACTCCCAATACCATTCCCTTAATGCTGAAAATTTTAGTAAATGGTTCAAAAGTGCACTGAACTGTACGTGCCTGATACTGACTACAGTAGCAAACTATATATATATTTTAAAAAGCACCATTGTTCTATCAGAGTTGTTCTGAACGTTGCTGAGACCCCCCTGTGACTTTCTTGCTACCCCCTGAACTGCTGTTCACACTCGTGGGGTGCAGCTCTTGCATCTGCTGCACCGCACGTACAGTGGCTTGACTACCTGAGAAGCCAAATTTGAACCCTCATGGCCCGCATTCATATTAAGTAAGCTGTTATATATACATCACTTTACATTTCTTTAAGCCGAGAAAGCTGCCCAAATCAAATGTAGTTTAAGTGACTTAAATCATCAGCAGAGGAACTTTCCTCATGGTTCTTCAGGTGAACCAGCCCAAACCAGGCCCAACTGCCTCGCCTCGTTCTGTTGTTGCTTCACTTGCTACCCCATGCCCTGGACTCGTCTATGCAGCCAAGAGAGAAAGGCAGAGCCACAAAATACAACTGATCTGCAGATACAATCACCACCTTTTAGCTTGCCAAAGGCCATGCTGATCTCCTGACTCACAGACGTGGTAGCTCTGAGAGTCACCAATATCATTCTTTCTACCGCGGTCATTAAGGTCTCACATATGAACAGGGTATAAAACTTAAAAGTAGCTACATAAGTAATATGCACGAAGAGAGGCTGTTTTGAAGAATCTACTCAGGGGATGGGATGTAGCACAGTGGCAGGGTGCTTGCTGAGCACTCCTGAGGCCCCGGGGTTCAATCCCTGGTGACATCAGCAAATAAAAAAACGTATACTCATAAGAGAGTACTGATGGGTGTGTCTGGGTATGAGGGTGTACACCTTGGCCATGAGTTCAAGGCTAGCTTGTGCTATATGAGCTCTGTCTCAAAAAAAAAAAATGAACCACGAGGAAAGTTCCTCTGCTGATGATTTAAGTCACTTAAACTACATTTGATTTGGGCAGCTTTCTCGGCTTAAAGAAATGTAAAGTGATGTATATATAACAGCTTACTTAATATGGATGTGCTATATGAGCTCTGTCTCAAAAAAAAAAATAAAGATGTTGGGGTGGGGGAGGCAACAAACATGGCTTAGTGGTAAAACAAACAAACAAACAAACAAACAAAGCCTCTTGCTACACAACCAGATGTGAGGACCTAATTTTGAATCCCCAAAGTTCACATAAAAGCTGACACACAGCCTGAGCATCTCCACCCCCGGAACCTCAGAGGCAGACAGGAGACTCTTGGCAGCTCACGGGCCACCTAGCCTTGTTTATGCAGCAGGAAAACAGAGACCCCATCACACAAAAGGCAGAAGGTGATGACTGACCCATGCAGGTCATCCTTTGAACTCCACGTGTACATGGGCACAGACATACTCACTCTCATACATGTGAATGGCCACGTGTGTGTGCACAGGTGGACACTTGCATGCACACCACCCCCAAAATGACGAAAGCTTTGTCTTTTCCCATGGAGCCAAGGGTATAACTATTTATAACATTTCTACAAAAATGTAATGATTAACTGCAAGGGGAAATGATCACTTTTCTGAAAATTTTTTTTCCTACTGCCAAAAATAAATAAATAAATAAATAAGAAATAAAAAATAAAAAGAACGCCCTTTTTCTTTACACATGAGGGAGGGACAGGCATGTCTAGTCGCTAGGAACACAACCTCAAAGATACCGCTGTAGGCCCAAGGTTGACAGAGTACCAAACAACCTGATTGGCAAGCTGACAGCACTGAGCATTACCTGTTTGAATAAAGCGTAGTCCTGTCTTGTGGACAGTGTTCGCTGACATATAAGGAAGAAGATGATATTGTAGTCGCTAAGGAAGCCGCCTCAAATAATGATGGAGTGCTGGGTACCAGGTCGGGCCTGTGCCGGGATCCCAGGGCTGGAGGGGTGAGAGCAAAGGCATGCACTCGTGAATATCAGTAACACATGCCGCTTTAGGATCTATATTAACTTAACAGGAGTCAGAAGCATTCCCTTTATGTCTCAGGTTGCAAATGCAATTAAGAATTAGCTGTGCTCTTTTGGACTACAACAGAAATGTAAAATAGCTGCTTGCAAACAGGTTAAACAGAAAGGAAATGACATCAATCTACAAAATGGCTTCTGGCAATGACATTAGGGATGGTCTTTTAAAAACCTAATAAAGTGATTTACTCTTTCAAAATGATGCTATAACAACTCCTAGGAGTTTAAGGAGATAATCTGGCAGAGATGAAAAGGATGACTGGCAGATGCATGAGGAGAGAGGCCAACTTCAAGGGACTCATCAGCAGAATAGCCAGTGGCATCTCGTCCCATTTAAGACCACACAGACTTCTGGACTTGACTTCTTGACATCCTCTTTTGATAGCAAGGCTGCCTTTATAAAAGTGAGCAAGCTCTTATTCCTACTTAAAATTTTAGGAGTCCAAGGAAGTATTTACATCCAGCGCCCTCCACTGTCAGGAAGGAGGAACCCTTCACGTCGGCAGTTTGAGTGTTTTTATTTTTGTTTTGGGTAGTTTTGGCTGAATCTAGGGCACTGCACATGCTAGCAAGCCCCCCACCACCAATGTAATTCCAGCCCTTGAATTTCAGATTTGAAGGAGTATATTTGATGAGGTAGAGGGTGTAGCATAGAGAGAAAGGGGAACAGGGAAAGGAAATGCTGAACTTTAGATATTTTAAACTCTTGAAGTTTAGATAACACGTAAAGTGGCTGCCAGATCTGTAAGCAATGGGTCCAATAATTCATGTGAAGGAAAAAAAAATCCACAAACCCATCACAGGTGTACTATTTCCTCTGTTTCCAGGTATTCTGGGAACAACGGAGTAATTTAATTTAATTTTACTATAGCTACTGGGGAGCCTGAGACATGCCAGCTGTGAGTTCAAGGCCAGCCTAGAAACTCAATTTAAAACACAAAGCCAAACCAAAAGCAAAGTGCCTGTTAAAACAAGAGTTAAGAAGAAAACAAAGTTTTGTTCTGTTTCTCAAACTGTGGACATGTACCATTTTTTGCGCGTTCTCAGAAATCAGGCAGCCAGGAGGCCAACAGAAGGCAGCTTAGAGGAAAGGGAAGAATATCTACCAGGAACTGCTGCCATCAGTACAGACAGGACAAAGGCCCACGTCCTGGTTACTTGTCCTGTTGCTGACAAGAGCGACTCAAGAAAGGAAGGGTTGTTTAGATTTTGGCTCCCAGTTCCAGGCTGTCATCCACCACGGAGGGAAAGTCTCGGCAGCAGGAGCTCCAGGTAGCTGCTCAGATTCACCCGTGGCCAGGAAGCAGACAGGAATGAACATTTACACTCAGCTAGCTTCCTCATTTTTATGCAGTCCAGGATGAACGCCAGGGAATGGTGATGCCCAATTTCAGGGTGGGCCTTTTCCACCTCAGTTAACCTAATCAAGAAAGATACCCTCTAACGGGCATGCCCAGAAGTTAAACTAATCTAGACAATTCTTTACAGATATGGCTGGAGGTTTATCTCTTAGGTGACTCTAGGACCCACCAAGTGGACAATATTAACCACCATGGACAACTCATGAACTCTCCTTGAAGTAACTCTGGACATAATAAGAATATGAAGAAGTTGGGCACTCTGGCGCATGCTTGTAATCCCAACACTCGGGAAGGCAGAGGCAGGTAGATCTCTGTGAGTTCGAGGCCAGCCTGGTCTACAAAGCAAGTCCAGACTAGCCAAGGCTACACAGAGAAACCCTATCTAGAAAAGGCAAAACCAAACAAACAAGCCAACAAAAGCCCCCAAAATCAATCAATCAATCAATCAATCAATCAATACATAAAAATAAAAAATTTTCAATTTAATATAAGGTTGTAAATGCTGGGGTAGAAGGGAATAGAGACAGTAATCTATTTTGAAGATTAAGGGGAAGAAGACACCTACATGAAGTCTTGAATCTTCTATAGGAAGTAAGAGACACTTTGGAGAGTCACCGAAAACATACTGATTTAAGAAAAAAAGTCTACATTTGTTGTTAACCAAAAGACCTCATCGTCATGGCACATACTCTGTAAGCTCGAGACCAGCCTGGTCTACAGAGCCAGTTCCAGGGCTACACAGAGAAACTCTGTTTAAAAAAAAAAACAAAACCCAAAGCACACAAACAAAAAAATCCTAAAAAGACCAAGACGTAATAATGATAATAAATATATCTCATCACTTCCCCTTATTGGATTAAAATAGAAAATTCAAGTTATCAACTCAGTAGATAGAAAAGAGCATTTAATAAAACCCAGTACTCAGGGCTAGAAAGATGGCTCAGAGGTTAAGAGCACTGGCTGCTCTTCCAAAGGTCCGGAGTTCAATTCCCAGCAACCACATGGTGGCTCATAACCATCTGTAGTAAGATCTGGTGCCCCCTTCTGGCAGGCAGGCATACATGCAGGCAAAACATTGTATACACAATAAATAAATAAATCTTTAAAAAACAAACAAAACAAACAACCAAACAACCAGTACTCTTGTTTGGTTAAAAACTTTCTCGCAAATTCCAAACAAAAATAAGTTTCTTGGTCTGGCAATTGGTATGAAAGACAACAATCTTCATTTTAAACAGTGAACTGTTGGATACACTGCCTTTAAAATCAGGACAAGGCACGGCTGCCTAGAGTTATCACTGTGTTTATCACTGTATCATCAGTGCTAGCCAGCAAGCCATAGAGAAAGAGCAGCATCAGACAGTCAGACCACACCGTTCTTTAAAAAGGTACAAAAAGTCCACATCTGTTTATCCAAGGAATACATCTACATTCATACTAAATAAACAAATTCTAACATTTATTTAGATTCACCAAAGCTGCCCTAAATAACTGAAAAGGTTTATTACATCACTTACATGTGTGCACATAGGAGTATTTGCATATACATGTCTGTACTGCACACAAAGAATAAAATTTAAGAAAACAAATGCCAATATGTTAGCATTTGTCATCATTAAATTGGTAGATTATAGATGTTTTATTTAAACATCTAAGTATCCACTATTTTTATAATAAATCATATGTCATGCATTATTTTATGGCATTTCATATTTATATAAATTTACAGTATTTTGTGTAGCCCTATAAAAGTTGTTAATAGGCTATCTGTTGGAGCGTGTGTTCTCTAATTTTTCTACTGTGACTTTATACTACTCACAGAATTTACCAGAATGTTTCTGTTTTAGAAAGCTGCAAGCGTTTACCTTCTTCATCCAGGCTGCTGAAACTCTGCCCTTCCGTTAACAAATCGCGTTTTTCATCCTTCCATTCCTGGCTAATGGAGGACACAATCTCCTGGGAGGTTGCCTTCAACGCGGCGATGGAGTTGCACCGTTTCTTAGAAGGTGAGGCCTTCAGAACTAGACAGCAAGGATGAGTAGTTGTAAAGCCAGGCACACTGGGCCAGGGACCCACTCCAAAGCCAGGCACACTGGGCCGAGGACCAGCTCCAAAGCCAGGCACACTGGGCTGGTGACCCGCTCGAAAGCCAGGCACAGTGGGCTGGTGACCCACTGTAAAGCCAGGCACAGTGCCAGTCCCAGTACTGAGAGGCTGAGGCAGAAGGGGTTGAGGTTGGCTCAGGTTACACAATGAGATCCTGTCTTAAAACAACTACAAAGCCAGGCGGTGGTGGCCTATGCTTTTAATCCCAGCACTTGGGAGGCAGAGGCACGAGGATCTCTGTGAGTTCAAGGCCAGCCTGGTCTACAGAGAGAGCATTCCAAGACAGCTAGAGCTGTTACACAGAGAAACCCTGACTCGAAGAACCAAAACCAAACCAAAACAACAACAAAAACCAACTACAGAACTAAACAAACAAAACTTAAAGAATCAGATTCAGATTCCTAAATTTAATATTCTAATTATTTGTTAATATTTTAGACATAATTTGAATATAGAAGACCAAGGGCTCATTCATATATATGTCTGTTTTTGGCTATATTATTTGTTCAAAATGGCTTGATTTTAAGAAAAATATTCTAAATTGAACTTTCCTTGGCTTTTGAGGTGAACTTCATGTTTTCTGTTTTTGCTAAAGAATTGCCCCTCCTCCTCCCTGTTTTTCTTATGCTGGGAGGGGCTGAGTAAGTTGGTAAGTGCAGATGGCGGAGAGTTCTCATGACCCCAGTTTTTTTAGCCGGGGACCGGGACTTTCTAAATGTGCCAGTGTTTAATCATATATGCATGTTGCCCAATTTAGCCAAATTACTTCTGGTTGCTTCTTTCTTTGTGATTTTCCACTAAAATTTCCTTCCCTTTGGCCTTGTCACTCCCACCTCTATCTGAATGGCATTGGTGGTCTCCAAGCTGAAAAGTGCGCTGAGAACACGGCCCCGTCAGTGAAAATGTGCTTCCCTAAGGCGCCATGCTTGCCAGAGCCGGTGGTCCCACAGAGGACACTTTGGTAGGCGCTGCTTAGGTTGTAGCAACAGCCTAACGGATTTGTCACCGTGTTTAGCGTTGGGACTCTCGAGTTTGGATCACATGGCTCATTAGGACTTCCTATGGACAGGTTTGAAGAGATTAATTGGAGAAGGACTTTGGAGCTCACAAATAAGGAAAGAAGAGTGAGCATAATCCCTCCTTCTAGGGGAGTGAAGGCTTAGCTTTCCCTCAGGCAGGTGTGTATTAATATCATCATCATGATACGTAATGTCCTCGGACCAGGGCTTTAGTCTAGAGGCCAACACTCACACTGCATTTCTCAAACTGTTGAAATGTCTAAGGGAGGCTGGCCCTTTTACAGGCCTAGAAACAGAGGGCAGAGATGTGGGCTTGTTCCAGGTCACACAGGGTTAGAGAGGGGACCTCAGGGGCCTTTCTCGTTTTCTTCATTGATTAACTGATTTTCTAGCTCCTTAGCATTTCATTAGTAGGTCAAGGAAGCTGGTTTTCCATCGCTCTGTGTTCTGTTACACAATGCTCACTTTTTCTTTACAGGGTGGAAGTGATCACTCACACGCTGGTATCTGCTGTAACACTCCCTCTGCTTTTGTCACTCTTTTATGAACTGTGACACATCCCTCTCTTTGCTATAGTATCTTTAGATCTCTAAGTAGAGCTCTTTTTTTTTTTATGTCTAAGTCAGAGAATAGGAGCTGTGGTTTGGGGACTGCTAGGGGTCCCTGACACCTTAGATGAGCTACAAGGTTGAACTATTTCTATAAGACTATGAAGGCTTCATGAGCATTTTAGAGGTTGAATGTGAACTCAGATGCAAGTCTCAACTAGTCTCAATTAAAACAGATACTCAGAATTTCAAACTAGTCTAAAGAGGTGTGACCTTTCTCACTGTTTTAGGAAACATAATTGTCTTCACAAGTATTTTTATGTTAGAGTTTTAATTAATTTACATTAACATATTTAAAAGATCTTTGTGTGTGTGCGTGCATGCATATGTGTGTGTATGTATGTGTTTATGTGTATGTGTGTGCGTATGTACATGTGTGTTTGCATGTGTATATGTGTGTGTAAATGTGTATGTATATGTAAGTGTATGTATGTGTGTTTATGTGTGTGCATATGTACATGTGCATAAATGCATGTGTGTGTAAGCGTTTGTGTGTATGTGTGTGTATATATGTGTGTGCATATGTATGTGTGCAGGTGTGTATGTGTGTGTGTGTGTGTGTTTAGTGTAGGTGTTACAGCATGTATGTCAGAGGCAAACCCAGGTGTCAGTCCTTGCCTTCCACCTTAATAGAGACATGCTCAGGGCTAGCTGGCCTGAAGGTTTCCAGGGACTTTAAGTCCCTGCTTTCGGTCTCCTGCCCGAGGTGCTGGGGCTGCAGGCTGTGAGTTTACATCCAATAAAAGAATCAAATAAAGTAGGCGACATTTATAAGATAAACAAGCCAGACCTGGACTACCTTAGCCTACCACACATCAGAGGATGAAATCACCTTTTCTATTGTGACAGAACTTTGAATACGACACTGTTGCTAGGCAACAGGCAACCTCGATGACGTACTCATTGCGCGTAAGCAGAAGCATTGTCCTGAATATGCAGTTAAGACAAAGTTCCGACTGACTTCATATATCAAAAATGTAGCATATGGACTAGTAAAAGAATTTTAAAGACTTGCACGAAGTAGGGTTGCTGGGGAGGTAGCTTTAGTGACAGGACACTTGTCCAACATGCAAGAGGCTCTAACTTCAGTTCCGAGGCCTGGAAAAAAAAATGTTCTCTCTCTTACAAAGAAGTACTAGAGTGAGGAACTGGCTTAGTGGTTGTTCAAGCACGGAGCCTGCATGCAGACCCCCCCACCCCCACCCCAACACTCACATAAAAGCTGCACACTGCCTGAAACTCAGCACACAAGCCAGAGCACAAGAGACTTGCAGTCGGAATAAACACAACTTTATGATCTATCTTAGGTCAGGAAAACCTTGAGCAGAAGTTAATTTATAGGGGGTGGGGGTGGGGTGTTTCAATTTGCCATGATTTTTAAGATGCCACGGAGACAGCCAATTGTGTATAAACACTGGTCTTAGAGTAATAGGGTGAAGCCTCATATAAATGTAGAGCTTATGTAAATCATCTGGAAAAATAATAAACACCCAACATAAATGGCCAAATATTACATAGCCCAATTCTCAAAGGAATTATAAATGGCTGACAAACCATGACAAACACTTGACCCTAGCCAGTACTTGAGAAAATAAAACAACCAGGTAACATTTTCTACTTATCAGAGTGGCATAGTTTAAAAGCCTACTGCAGGCTAAGCGCTGCATTTGGTTTCTCTACAATTACGTACATTTAATATCCCACTTCCACAGCTTGAGCTCTATCCCAAGTTAATAACTCCAATTTAGACACAGCATTTATTTGAAACTATGTTCACAAAAAATATTAGCTAGAAATAGGGAAAGGCGAAACGATGCAAAAGCCTGTTATGAAAAGAATGGGCTAGTGGATTAAATACTTTAAATGATGTTTAGAATATTCAAGGATTTGAGAAACTATTTATATTGTAATGATATGCAAAAAATCAGAGGGCAGAAGCCTATAAGGAGTCACCACTGTGCTGCTCTTTTTATGCACAGTGATAGATCAAGCCTGGAGCTTGCACACAGCAGTCCCACACTTTGTTGGACACCAGCTTTGTAAAAATGCCCAAGCACAGAAATAACAACTTGGAGGAGGTACATCAACATCTCAGTACCAGGCAGGCTGGGCGGAGGGCTTCCAAGTAATTACCACGGTTTCCTTTCCATTTTCAAACTGCAGCAAATGTTATAAGAAAAATTTATGATTACCAACATGATTTTGGGGGTGGCTAACTTACTATGGTTTGCATTATAAAGTTAACCACAGGACCATTAAATGACAAAATAACAATATATGTATAATATGCTTATTCTCCACTTCCCACACAGTTTGAATACAAATAGTATGCACATAGAAAATTTCCTGTAAGTAGAAAGGTAAATAAGATGCCACATAACACGGGCTTAATTTGTTCTATTTACTTAATTACTCATGGTTTGAAGACAGACACTGATTTGAGAACTTTCTCTTTTTCATGCACCCCCCCCCCCCAGCAAAGCTGGGGATCAATCCGGGGGCCTTGTGCATGCTGGGCAAGTACCACAGCTGAGCTAAACCTATAGGGGCTTTCTTTTGTTTTTGATGTAGGAATTTTTAACCTATAGACTTGACCTTGAGCCTGCCTACGGAGCTCAAAGTTTGTGTGTGTGTGTGTGTGTTTCACTTTTCCCCTCTTGACACAGGATCTCACTGTACACTCCACAGTGGTCTGGGGGCCTCCAATCCTTCTGTCTCAGCTTCTCAAGTGCTGGGATTACAGGTATGTGCCACTATGCCTGGTGGTATCTGTGCTTTCACTTGTCGCTGGGTTTTTTTCTATTGTCTCTTTGATTTCTTATTTAAACCATTGGTGCCAATGACTAAATATAAGTAAATCTGCATTTCAACAGCTAACTGCATCTATCTATATATATCTATAGCTATCTATCTATCTATCTATCTATCTATCTATCTACACACATACACATATATAGTGTGTGTATGTGTGCACGTGCGCATATGGACGCAAAAAGGTTGGTCTGAACTCTGGTCCTCATGCTTTTGTATCACTTTACTGACTGAGCATCTCCCCAGCCCCAGCTTGTATTATTTTTTTTTTAACATAAAATAGGGTGATAATTATGGCATCATTAAATCATGATATTTAACCATAGTCATTATTACCATTGCAGTAAAAAAAAAAAAATTCCAACCCTTTCAACCAAAAATTTCCACAGATATATGGCGACATCAGTAACAAGTGCTATAACCAAACCAAACCAAACCAAAACAAAACAAAAAAACTTTAATATTCTCACCTTGAATTTTCTTGAAAACTCTGGAATTCATAAACTTTAAAAATCTATCTGCATAAAAACTTGGTCTATGAACTGAAACAGTGTCCTAGAAAAAAAAAAGAAGAAGAAGAAACAAAATTGACAGGTTCCCCTCCTGGAGTTCATTTCAAGTTGGAAAAAGACTGTTAGTCAAGGTCTGAAGTAAAACACGGCCAAGAATTACAAGGACCAAAAGCCTAGGGCTGTGGGGGAAGCTGTCAGGACGCAGTCAAGAGTAGACAGTGTATGGGCTCAGGACATAATGGAGCATGAAAGGACAGGGAGACAGCCAAAGGACTCTGCTGCATAAATGAAAAATTTGTCCCTCCTGTCAACACCACCAAGGCATGGGGGGACTTAGATGCTTTTTCTCCCCTAACACACAACTAGCAACCCAAGCACCATCTGGGATGAAGGTGGCATTTGTAGTTAATACGCCACTGTATGAGGTATCTGCACTGTTGGCTAGGAACATCTGCAACTTTGCAAAGGCCAGTTAAGAAGGGCACAGTTCTCAGTTAGATTGTAAAGAACAGGAACACACAGAGCGCCCCCAGCCTGAGAGTGGCATTTAAATTAGTGTGCTTTCATCACCAGGTAACAAGGCAAGAGGCCTGCCTGAGGCTACGCTGCATTATCTATGAATCAGACAGGCCTGGAGTGGATTGAAGGGCCAGGTTGCTCTCATGCATGGCGGGAGCCCCTCAGGACTGACAGGTCATTTTATTATAATCTAGAAAACAGCATGGATGAACGAGCCGATTCACTATGTTCACCTGGTAGATGCTATTTTGAATGTAGGTTTCTGGGTCTCAACAGCGACATTTCTAAAAGTTCAAGTGTGGACACAATGACGGGTCTGCAGTGGCATTCAAGGGGTACTGAGGCAGAAGTCAGGAGACCTGCATCTGGTGTGTGGTCTAATTTTCACAGGCTGTGTGACACTGGCAACAGCCAGAGGCCCAGGCCTTCCTTTATCTAAGAACACATTGGTCCATGAATCCATCTGTTCCTAGTTAGAGACATCAGTAGTTCTACCATGGGCAGTTAAAGGGGCCCAGCTCTTTAGACATAGTAGGGAGGCTGAGCAGGCTCCTGGGCATCTGGAGATGTGGCTGGACATTTGTTTCCGGTGTGACGTGTGATCTGCCAATGGTACTGGCAGCTTCTGTCTAGACAGCAGTTTCTCACAACAGGCGCCATGACTCAGAAACGCTGGTAGGAAACAGTGGGACCCCAAGGCTGACTGACACTCAGCTCTTGCCTTTAGGCTTCCATTGCTGTTATCTTTGGTCTGAAAAAATTCCTGACTAAATAAGAAATAAATTCGTAAACAAATGAACGAAAATAAGTCTTGGCTATCTATCGCTTATGATTTCACAAATGAGTAACAAGTACAAAGATCTTTCTTACGATGAAGACATATTTTCAATAGGCAAAGGTAAGGACCCTTTGCTAATCTGAGACTAGGTCCCTGACATGGTATTGGAATGGAAGCTTCTCTGAGAACACCAAATGGCCTTGGGGTATTTGGCATCTACCTTCTGGGTTCAAGGCGCTGTGAGGGTTCTTATCTTTCTCAGCTAAAATTAACTGACCTTTTTTTTTTTTTTTAAATGCATATGAGCACCCTATTTGCATGAAGAGGGCATTGGATCACATTATAGATGGTTGTGAGACACCATGTGGTTGCCAGGAATTGAACTCAGGACCTCTGGAAGAGGAGATAGTGCTCTTCACCACTCAGCCATTGCTCCAGCCCTGGACCTTGATTTTTTTTTTTTTCTATAAGAGGAATCCTTGATCTGACTGAGCCTGTGGCTGAGTCTTACAGACAACTTTGTGAGTCTATAATTTAATGGTACATTTTGATGGAAGCTGGTCATTAACCTGTGGACCAAATTTAGTTCTTTAATGCTAAAAGGTTATTAACAATATTCCACAGAATTGAAAAAATGCAGATTCCTTTCCAGAAAGCAGGAGAATGGCATCTCTCATTTATTCTCTTTCAAAGGATCTTAAAGGGAAATGTGCGATCAAGTCAGTCACCATCAGACTCTAAGGAAGTGTCACGGTCAGTCATTAACTGAGAGAGGCTCAGATCTGCTAACAGCAGCGAGTTCAGATTTAAAATCTAGATATGGGTGTGTGTATGAATGAGAGAGAAGTGGAGGAAGGAGTTTGCCCTCTATAGGTGGTGTTTTCTCTACCTGCCATTTTCCTGTCAGTTAGTGTATATGAGTATATATAAGTTCATAACACGTACTAAAGAGAAGGCTGAGCCGTTAAGAACACATATTGCTCTTGCAGAGGACTCATGACTGGTTCCCAGCACTCACACCAGACAGGTGCTGTGGGAGGTCTGATGCCCCTGACCTCCATGGGCACGGGCACTCAGGTGACATACATATACCCATATGTACATACATATACAAGTAATTAAAAAAATATAATAACCTTTTAAAAAGTTCATAGCACTTGTCAATACATTCCATGTCAATGTTTTCACTTTCTATGTCCTTGTCATGTCTTATACATTGGGCTGCACATTAACATGCAGTATCCCACATCACATTCACAGGCAGGCAGGCACTCCTGCCTTAATGATGAGAAAAGTGACAGGTTTCTCACATCAAGTAGGAATCCGGTTCAAATCCAGGGCTGTCCATCATCAGTCAGGGCTCAAAATCTTCTTTAGCCCAGTCTTCTCAGAGCCTTGGAAAAAGCCCTCTCCACCTCCTCACTCATCACCTCAGAAGGGGGACCTTCGCATTCCACATAGAAACAACCCCAGTTTTGTTTTCCCAACCTCTACCTGGCTTGGCTGTTGGGCTGGCAGCCATTTATTTGAAGAGCTGTTCAAATTTATAGTCTTGCTCTCAGGCTCGAGGCAACCTTCCAGCCTCAGATTGTGAGCACAGAAAGACCTTTGCTATCCTCTGAGTCTAATGACAGCCACGGTGGGGACTACAAGTGTCTCCTGTTGAACAAAGCACAGGTCACTCACCCCATCATAAACAAGAGCCTTCCAGGAATGTTCTAGCTTCTTCATTAATCTAAAAAGCAAACAGATGGGGGAAGATAACACTGAAAATGCAAAACACCTCTCAATTGGTACATTTTCAGAAATAAAAATTGTTTTGGTTACTTTTTTGAAATAATGAAAGACCACGTCCCCAAATTTCTCACCTATAGGATTGGAGAATATCAATAATGCCCATGAATAAAAGCAGCTTTTCTCCCTTATGGCTCTTAGCTGGAATGCCTCCCATTCTGTGGAGAGAGCAAAGGGGAAGATATTTTATAACATCAGCTCAGAAAGCTAAAACTCATTGCTAATTATACACTGAAAACACTGAGAATTCTAGACTAGCTCTGCCTTTATTGCCATAAGTTGTCATCACTTTAAAGGATAATAACTTCATAGCTGTCAAATTGGGAGAGTTGGATGGGAAGAAACTCATTACAAAGCCACTTCTATTTAAAAAATGATGAGCAGAGAAGGGTTTTTGGAGCCCTGTAAAATATTGCTTTGTAAAAAAAAAAAAAAAGGTTGTAACTAGGGTAGCAGAAGAGCCTATCTACCATGCCTGAAGCCTTGGGTTTGCTCTCCTGTGCTGCATAAAAATCACATGCATGGTGGCAGATATAGAAGACAGAGGCAGAAGAATTAGGAGTTCAAAGCCATTCTTGGCTACATAGAAAGTTCAAGGTCAGCCTGAATGACATGAAAGCTTGACACACACACACACACACACACACACACACACACACACACACACACACACACACGTAACATTACTTTTTTCTGATCTGGAGAATCATGTTTACTGTAGGATGAAAAAAAAATAGATAGAGGCTTGGCATGGTGGTGCATACCTTTAATCCCAGCACTTGGAAGGCAGAGGCATGAATCTTTGTGTTCAGAGCTAGCTCGGTCTACATAGTGAGCTCCAAGATAGCCAGAGTCACATAATAGAGAAACCATGTCTCAAAACAATAAAAACAGAAAAGCACACAGAGGAAAGTTGTAAATTTAATTCTTGAGATACATTTTTGCAGGGTATGTATGTATGTATATATGTATGTGTGTGCATATATGTATGTATATATCTATGTATATGTGTAAGTATGCATTAATCTGAAGAGATTACTGGATTTAGCAGTTTTATAACTTGAACATTACATTTTCTAATGTGGAATCTTTACTCACATCAATGGCAATGTGATTAATAGCGGTGTAGCATTTCACAATACGTAGATAGAATAATTTGTTCAATGGATTATTGAATATTTGGAAGTGCAAGCAAAGATTTGAACAAAGACTGACAATGCGGGAGTTTCCTTTATGAAAGACAAATGTGCCCCTGCCTTAGTCACTACCCGAGAATCCTAGAAAGCAGGTGACTAAGGCTCTAGGAAGGATTTTCTCTGTCTCCTTGTTCAGCATGCTCACCTGTGATGAGTCAACCATTTCAACAATCTTCTGCGGTTGAAATGGTTTCTATTGTCAAATATGCACTTTACATATGCAAATGAGGCCCGCAGTTACTAACACATCTGGCTGAAGAGAGCCACAACGTCTGTGAGGGTACAGAGGTGAGACCAACAGAATCTCTTTGTGCAGACAAAAAGCTCTGAGGTGTCAGTATCATTCCTACTATGTGTTTACTGAAGTACATGGTTATTCAAATCCGGAGTTCCTTCTCCCTCTTACGGTAGATGTTTTGAATGTGTAGCAAATGAGGGGGAAACATATTCAGTTATTTATTTATTTTTTTAAAGGAACTATTTAAAGCCAGAAACCATGTGGGTGAAAGGTTAATACAAACTTGAGGAGCTGCCACTCAACCAGTTGTTTAGAGATTAAAAAAAAAAAAATGAAGCTGGTTTAAGTCATGTATCCACAACCAGGCATCTTGTCCCAGCCATCACTCAGGGAGGTGACTGGATATAACCACCCAGTGACTGGGGTACCCAAAATCAGGATGGGCGTGTGGCAGCACTTACGTGTCTGGGTTCTCTGCAATGATCCCATCTGCAGACTTGCCTGGACCCTGGATGGATTCCATGGCTGTGGAGTAGAGGACTTTCTGCACCCCAGGCCGCTTTGCATCTGGCACGTTCTGCAGGGGCTCCTCCTCCTTGTCTTTGAGAGAATGGTCTAAGATGTGGATGCCTAGCAAAAGGCTGTAGTCCATGATCTTGAAGCTTTCTAGCACCTGACGAAGGAAAAGACCCAGGAAGTTGGTCACCCCAAAAAGCCTTGGCGTCCACAAGCTCTGGGGCAGCAGACACGCCACACCTGTGCTTGTCTATTGAGAGGCAGATAGGTAGAACATCAAAATCAAAATCCTCCTAGTTCCTGTGAGGCTACCAGCAGGAAGGACTGCCAGGGTGGTGGGAGAATGAAAATTTTATGCAAATCTAAAGGAAACACTCCCCTCTTCCCCCCACCCCAAGCCTATGTGGCTCACTAATATCATTTATCGAATGCTTTTCACACGCCACGCTCCTCCCTTGGATTCACCATTCACATCAGCCCATGAGCTGGTTATTATACCGATGAAAAACATGGGACGGAAGGCCCGGTCTCACAAGTGCGCACGCCCCAGCATGCACTGGGCTTTTGCCTGAATTTTATTCTCCACATGTGAATCTTGCTGAGTTTAGTGATGACCTTTCCCAAAGCCTGTCTTTCCACGTTGCCAACCAGGTCTTTTTAATATATAGGATCTCAACAACAGGGCTTAATGCTTCATCATCCACTGGGTAGACAGTGGCGAGGTGACGGAATTAAACATGGGCAGATGTAGCCAGACAAAAGAGAAAGTGCTGCTGTGAAAGGAACATGACAGCACACAAGACCTAGGTGACCATCCCTCAGGGTAGGAGACTCATACACCCAGACCAGCCTTAGACGAGAAGTGGCTCATCAAAAATGGCATCTTTCCCTTTATGAACATTCTCCTTTTCTCCCAGTGTGCATGAGTTCTCCAGACCTCAGGATGCTGTCATGGCTGCCGTTTTCACACGAAGCTGTTCAGGAAATGAAAACACAAAAACCTGACCCTAGTCCCTGGCCAATGTAGGGTCAAAAATCCCAGCATTCTTCATGCTTCTCATTTGCCTTCAGCCTAAGTGTTCTGCTTTTTATAATTTTTAAATTGTTTTAGGTACATTGGTGTTCTGCCTCCATGTATGTCTGTGTGAGGATGTCAGATCCCCTGGAAATGAAATTACAGACAGCTGTGAACTGCCATGTGGGTGCTGGGAATTGTACTCAGGTCCTTTGGAAGAACAGCTAGTGTTCTTAACCGCTGAGCCATCACCCCATCCCCCAACTGAAGTGTTTTTAGAGCAAATACTCATGCTGTTTGAAAGAGGGAGCTGGATGGGAGGGAGAACACTTGTGGATGCAACTTCATGGAGGTAGGTGAGAGTGCCTTTATGAAATAAGACATGTGTAGTCTTTGAAATATGCAGGTTCAAGCTGGGCGGTGGTGGTGCATGCCTTTAATCCCAGCACTTGGGAAGCAGAGGCGGGCGGGTCTCTGTGAGTTCAAGGCAAGCCTGAATCCAGGACAGCCAAGGGTACACAGAGAAACCTTGTCTTGAAAAACCAAAAAAAAAAAAAAAAAAAAAACCAAAAAAAAAAAAAAAAAAAAAAAAAGAAAGAAAGAAAGAAAGAAAAAAAAGAAATATGCCAGTTCCTGGGTCTCAGTCATCTTTGCCATTTATGGTGTGTGCATAATGGCTGGTATACAAGTGTCAGTTATTCCAGAGAATTTACCCTTCACTTCTTCTTCTTTTTTTTTTCTTTTTTTTTTTTTTAACTATACTAGGGATAGAACAGCACCCTGTGAATATTACGTAATCATCCTATCATTAGGCTATAGCCACAGACTCACCCTTCATCTTTTGATATGCTCAAGTTATATTTTCAGAGAGGAGACAGACAACAGTTAAGAGCAGGGTCATATTACTTGAGAGGGCTGGAGCATACACATTACTTCTCCAGAGACTGTGTATGACCTTACGGTTCGTTATGCAGAACCAATCTCCCCTAACTAACTGAAGCAGGGCTGAGGTCAGCATGGGAGGAGGAAGTGGGAGGGATGGGTAATGCTGCTGGTCACTGGTCCAGGGCAGTCAGCTCTCCCTGGAGGCATGCTTCTGCAGCCGAGCCCTTCCACAAAGCAGTGGACACTGTGGAGAACAAGACTGCTTTGGGTCAGGGTGCCAAGGGCTCAGCCTCTGTAACAAGGAGTGTAGGGTCTCAGTCCTGCTTTTCAACCATACTGAAACGAAGGCTTGGGGACACTTCTCCTCGCCCCCACCCCCGCCCCTGACAGCCCAGGAAGCTCTTCATCATTGTCAAGGGCTGATGATGAATTTTCCACTCATATTCATCAGAACTAGAGTTTCCTTCTTAGAGACATTGGTGGATAACCATTTGGGGCTAAAGAGCATAAGCCCTGTGACCCTAGGTGGGTCTCCTTACCCATGAAATTGTGACAATAATATTGCTTATGACATAATGGTGCTTATGAGAATTAAGTATGGCAACGCTGATGAAGTGCCTAGGGAAATTCCTCATGTAAAGCAACCACTACCTAGACTCATTCCGATAATTCATTGCAACCCATAACTCATGCTAGTTTGGGAAAATGCACATATCATTAGAAGCAAAGACCAATTCTGAGATCCAATTCTGAGAAAAAAGAATTCATTAGAAATCCAACAAAAATTCAAATGCATTTCTGCCTTCGCATGGGTGTGGTTTTGGTGGGTGGGTGGGAAGTCCTGATTTCTTTAGGGGCCAAACAATTATTATTCTTATCCTCCCATCGTTAAAGGAACTGACTTATCCGCCACAAGTACAACATACATGAGCTTTAAGGGTGAGCAACGTCTACATCCCCAGTCCAGTTCATCACACAGGTGCACAGTTATTTCCAGAAAGTCTGTCTGATGTCACTGTGGTTGGTGAGTTCTGTTTCTGTACATTTACTATTCCAAACGCAAGCGACCACAGAGACAGACACAGGTGCCTTTTCAGTAGCAGTCTACTCCCTCACCGAGAGAAAAGAAACGGAAATCACTCTCAGAGCTCCAGAAAACTGGAACCAGGCTGGAACGCGGCTAGGCCTCTTCCTGACAAAGTGTGATGTTCCCTTCTCTCTCAAGAACATTTAGAGCCAGAACTTATAACTGGAACACATACAGGAAGTACTGCGAAGTACGTCAGCAGTCTCGGTGAGAGACCATGATGCTCGAAGGGGGGTTGGAACAGCAGAGCGGCGGGACACATGACGAAGATGACCTTGCGAAGTCAGCCCCTCAGAGTAGAGCACTAGTTTATGTGTATGTACAACTCAGAGGTCAAGCCTAGCTACCACCTTCTTATAGGACATTCCTGAATTGTTGTCTTTGGCTTCTTCTTGTTCCTAAGCTGTAGCCCATATATTCCCAGTGGCCGCTGGGTATTTTAAAGCCTCTAAACAGTCCAGATTGTAACTCTAAACTCTTAGCTTTGTCCCAAAGCAAACCTCCCCGCTCCCCACTTCCCTCTTTTATTTGAAATCCCTGTAATGTAAATTTTGGACTGCGGGGGACCCTTTCCTTTCATTAGCTGCCCAGTTCTGCAGCTGCTGTTATCAAAACATCTCTCTTCTCTAACCATTCCATTCCAACTTCCCTTTCGGATCAGCGTGGTGACCCACTGCCAGACTAGGTCACATCACATCCCCACTTAAGGCCTCCTGACTAGCCATTGCTGGGTGGTGGCGCGGCCCCAATTTCACATCAAAGGTCTTCACTCTCCAGGCTGCAGTCCGTGTTTCCTTGTTCAACACCAGCCTAGATCCACCTCCTAGGCTACTCAAATGCCCAAGTAAAGGTCCTTTGAAGATGGAAGCCTGGATGCTGGTCATGCTGTTTCTTCTACAGACTTTTTAGTTTTTCAACTCAGAAGGGATTTTCTTTTTTCTTTTTTTTTTTTTTGCAGCCTAACTCATATGGTAATTCCATGAAAACTTTATTATAAGCTGCTAGGAACAAATGTTCCCTCTGAAAACCCAAACACATTAATGTGTCTTTTTGTGCTTCACAGCTCGGGGCCAGGTTGCATCTGTAGTTTTCATATTAGGAAGAAGATGCTGCGCTCACTAAAGGCTTGTTCTACTTTGTGCTTCCTGCCGTGGAAGGAATGGACACGGGTCATATCGGTCCATGTCTACACGCAAAATAAAAAAAGAAAAACATTTAGCAACAAACCATCTCTAACACTACACTTCCGTGCCTCAAGTACAAGCACTCGACACTGTTCCTGTGCCTCACGATTACTATGCCCATGCCAACATTTCGGCACTGAAAGCATTTACTGTGATTGTGTGAGATGTTTTCAGGAAAACAAAGATGAAAGTTCCCAGTGTTTGCAAAGCTACTTACACTAGGGGCATTTTGTCTACTCTGTTCAAAGGGGAAACTAAGATGATATTTGCGAACGCTGTCATTTACTGTTTAGTGTGCACACAACTAATGTTTTGCTGTAAGTGAGGCTACGTTTCAGGCCGGGGAGCTTCCCACACTGCTCTTTGGGAAGCCTGTCATAGGCTCAGGTTAAGCGTGGACTCTAATCATTCAAGAACACTGATACTGCCCTAAGATGGAGGCTAGACTGTGTAATACATAAAATTAAAAAAGGATTCTAGAAATGATTAGAAATTTAGATACTGCCTATTTGACGGTTAGATTGATCATTTTACCTTAGTATTTAAAATTTAATTTTAAATGTATGATATGGTATCCTGGGTGTTTTATGTCCTTTCCCTCCCCTTTCCCAATCCCCTTCCATGCCCTCTGCCCTTCCCCACCTTTGCACCCTCTTAAATCCATGGCCTTGTTTTATTTCATTTAAAAAGGGGTCTTCAACATTAGGAGAATCATACTGAAATATGCATCAATAAAAGGATATGATGGCTGGGATGTGCTTCAAATTGTATAGAAAGTAAATAAATAAATGAAGGAAGGAAGGAAGAGCAAGCAAGATTGGCTTTGAATTGACAACAGGCATATATATATATATATATATACACACACACACACACAGATGTATGGAATACATATACATATATGCATGAAACATATATAAAGACAAATATATGTATATGTGTCTGTATATATATATATATATGAATATATTCACACATAGTAGCATTCTGCCCACTTTTATGTATGTTAGAACTTTCAAAAATAAAGTTTCATGTGCTTCCTCAAGATTCTTAAATGAAATGCATTTGGATATTTGGCTACGTAGTTTGCCACTGTCTCGGCAGCTGATGGTTAGTGATGAAAGCTGTGAAGACACAGATCAGAAATAGGGAGCTGAGCAGGAGGCTGGCTCGTGCACTATGCTCCTCTCAAAGGTCATTCTTCCTCCAAAGACCAAATGTGGAGCTGACGGGGAGATTCCTCAAGGCCCCTGATAACTCTAGTGGGTCCAGATATAGCCACTAAGTAATGAGCTAATAACTGCTACAAAATATTTGTAATAATCCAACAAGATAAGTACATTAAAAACGGTTTCCCAGAGATAGCCAACCCAGGAATTAACTGATCTGAAGAAAAAACGGATCCCGTGGCTTGCTAGTCCTAAGTCAGCTCCTCAGAGAACAGCGCGAGACTATGTGTCTGTGCCTGCCCAGTCAGAGCTGAATGCTGTCTTTTTTATTTAATTTAATTTCCCCCATAAAGCACAGAGTGTTCTTTGCTAACGTAATAAGGAGAAAATACGGACATACAATTTTAGTTACTAGATCTTTAGCCTAGTTATAGAAAGAATGTTTTCTGTACTGTGTCACCACAGTGATTCACAAGTCCGGACTATGCAGGACTGACCTGTACAAAGGCAACGTTTGCCTTTCTGGTCACTTAAAAAGCTTGAAGTGACAGAATCACGTTCTATGCTTTAGACACAATTATCTATCTCAAGATTTTAACATGTATACATATATATCTATCATCTATGCACATATACCATCCATATATATGTACTATATATACACACACTACACACACACAAACACAAACATGTTTTGAAACTGAGTCTACACGGTCCAGGTTGTCCTTGAACTTGAAATCCTCCTGCCTCAGTCTCCTTGTGACACGCTATTTAAAATCACAAGTAGTTATGCATATGATGAAGATGACAATGATAACCACAACAGAAATCAAGACATACTTCAGTTCTCCAAACTTTAAGACAAGGAAGTTATTTCTTAGGCCTGGGGCAGGGTCCTCTCCCCCAAACCCAGTTTCCTTTTTCTATTCTTTCTGTAGAATTTTTTTTTTAAAGTTTCCGTTTGAATGAAAGTGAGGGTTATAAAAATTAGTGCTCTGATAACCCTTCAGTTTCTGTAGCTGATGAGAATTTTCAACAGCTGCTCAGACAGGACTTACTGTCATGGCTCTAGTCCCCGACCATGCCCTGTAACCGTCTCAAATCTCAGAGAGCGCTCTTGTCTTAATGCTTGCAGGATAATCCTCACCACACATGTTGGCAAGTGTCAACGGACTTCGTGATGTTTTTCATTAAGCTTTAAGAACTAAATGCTTGCACTACTTATTTTCCTGGCGATCTATCACTTACCACTGCCCCTTCTCTCCCCCCTCCTCCCTCTGGGAAACAGGTTGTGAAAATCCAATGGTCTTGCTCTAAACCGTCTACTTTAGCAAAGCCTTTTGTCAGATTCCTCCAGGACCTATCCCAGTGTCTCATCACCAGAGCCTGCGGCCCAGCGTGGTGGCCTTTTATCCTTTGATAACTAGTTAGGACATAAGGTTTTAATTTCAGAGTCTTTCCCCATCATACCTACAGGTTAAGGATGATGACGGAGGACCATGGGTTTGGGATGATGCCCGGAGCCAGCACTGTAAGTTCAGCAGACCCAGGAAGCTTAACCTGAGCAGTCTCCATGTGTCCAGAGAACCTGTGTGCCACCCATTTCTTAGTGCCATTGTAAGAACAGAGAAAAGCTACCCCTAAGGTCGAGCACTGCCGGATTCAAATCAAATCCCGAAGCATCATTACCCGAGGCAGTCTATGGATGGGCTGAGCCTAGGAACCATGTCTTCTGTGTCCACGAATCTGGAACTGTGCATATGGATTCACAGTAGATATTATGAA
Organism: Acomys minous; assembly: GCF_964271855.1. Lineage (NCBI taxonomy): Eukaryota > Metazoa > Chordata > Mammalia > Rodentia > Muridae > Acomys > Acomys minous. Next base: position 35,398,643 of record NC_140484.1, on the reverse strand, counting down.
TTTTAGTGTTAAACTACTTTATTATCTATAGGTTATATCTAACATAGAATCTTTTTTTTTTCCTACCAAAACTGGGATAGCAAAATACTGAGAATTATGTGTCTGGCTCACACTGAGGTATCTTTTGCTTGGTAGGAAGTTGGGAATGAGCAACACAGAGTAATACTTTATTTTTATTTTTTTCTACAGTTACCCTGTCACCATCCCACAATGACCATCTGTCCCTTCTGTTACTATCAGCAGGAGACTCTTTCTCATCGGCCACATGCATCACAACTAACCTGCAGCAACTGGCACAAACTGGGACAAACATCAGCCCCTTTCCAAGACCCTTAAGCAACTGTGACGTGTAGACAGTCTTAAATGGGAGAATTAGCAGCCATCCTCTAAGTCAATGAGCAAGGAGAATGAGAAGTCAACACAGATGCAGCTTACTAGCCATTTGCACATCCTGCTCCAATGAGTAATACAATTTTAGTTCCAACAAATGTGTAAAGGTGACGCAGTTGGCTTTGGGTTCCTCTCATGAAAAGTCATGGATTCACTGGTATTAAGATCTGCTTTTATTACCTTAATGATTAGGTAAGACCCACTATGTCAAAAGCGTTTGCTATTGTTACATCTTTAGGCTTCATCAGAAGGTGCCACCGAACACGACATCCAGCAGGCTGTGGATGGGGAACTAAAGCCACTCAGTTTCTGTTCTCACAGAAATTAAGAGTTTAGTAGCAGACATTTAAAGTCAGGTCAAGAATTACTGTGCAATGTAGCCATACTGACGGCTATCGAATGGTTTTGGATGAAGCCCCAAGAGAATTTAAATTTAGTCTCACGGAAAGGCTTATTTTTAGAAACGCACACCTGAAATCCCAAAACCTCAAGCTCCATTGCATCGACGCCCACAGGCGTGTTAGCAGCTCCTGGGCTCAGCTGTAAGGTTTTTCCTTTCCCCGCTCAGTTCTCTTTACAAGACCCTTACATTGCTTCTCTGCTGGTCTCAGCCTTTGCTTTCGGGGAGTACATACTCAGGTGATGTTTCAACAAGAGACCCAAACACACACTGATAGAATGACCAAAACTAAACAGGGAAATGCCACCAGCGAACACTGACAGAGGTGAGGAAAGCACAGATCAGCCACATCTGTTTACGGGAAGGGAGAACGGGCTACAAGGCCAGAAAAGGGTGCACCAGCTTTTTTATAACTATTACCCTTCTTTCTTTTCTCCCTCCCTCCATTCCTCCTTCCTTCCTTCCTTCTTTCCTTTTTGCTCTTTTGCTTTTCCAGACAGGGTTTCTCTGTGTAGCCTTAGCTGTCTTGGACTCACTTTATAGTCCAAGCTGGCCTCAAGCTCACAGAGAATGCCCTGCCTCTGCCTCCTGAGCGCTGGCATTACAGGTGTGTGCCACCGCACCAGGCTATGTACGTCTCATATAATGCAGTAATAACACCCAACATTTGTCCCAGAGGAATGAAAACTTGCACTACGTAAAAGCCGGGGCAAAAAGTTTTCACTGTAGCGTACTTCAACCATTCAAAAAGCAACGCCATCCACAGCCCCATATTCTTCAGCAGGTTAGTATTAAGTCAGTGTACTTATACCACAAAAGACCACTCGGCGGTAAAAAAGAGCGAACTATTAATACAAGTCTGAGGCTAATGAACCTAAGAGCCTTATGATGAGCAAAAGCCACCCTGCACAGCTTCATGATATCCACAGCACTTTTTGTAGGCTTTTCTTCCCCCTAAAGCCCAGGCTGACTTTGAACTTCTAATTTCATCTGCCTCTGCCACCCCAGCATTGGAACTACGAATGTATCTTCATGCTCATCTCTGTATAGAATATTCTTGAAATGCCAAGTTATAGACATGAAAAACGTCCATGGTTGCCTGAGATCAGGGAAGCACTGCAAAAGACGGAGGTGGCTGAGGCTAGGAAAGGGGGGCCTGAGGCACGGTTGAAAAGGAACTGTTCTATACTTGAGCCTGGTGGGAGTGGTTATGTAAATCTATGTAAATCTACTTATGTACATAACTCCATGGAACCCACCCCCAGAACACATACATGCATACAAAACTGGAAAAATTAAGAAGACTGAAACAACATATTAGTAGATTACATTCAAGTCTATTTCCTGGCTGTGAAGCACTCAAGTTACGTACTGAAGTTATGTAAGGCACATGTACATGTATGTACGTTATGTAGGGCACATGAGGTGAAGGGCATATGTGATCTGTATATGACTGTCCCCAACTGTTGCATGTGACTCCATAAAAAAGAAGAAAAACAATACTGTATAGGTGGAAACACTTAGAATACTTGCAAATATACTCTATTTTTGTGTGTGATTCGTTTATTTGTCCAGCTATTCCAAACCTGATCGACTTTTATATTTTTATGGCATGAAAATAATTAATATTGTAGATAGCAAACATCTAATGTAACCTAAAATAGTGAAGCAAATTAAATATCATATGCATTTACATTGCTTGTAAAAAACCTATTTGGAAAAGGAATTCATTTGTCCTTTCTTTTTCATGTTATCTTTGTAAAGAAAAAATATTAGGTATGGTGGTGCATGACTATAATATCAGCATCACAGGTGGAGGTGAGAGGACCATGAATTTGACACTATCCTGTGGCACACAGAAAGAACACATGCTCCAAACCCCAAACAAATAAACAATGAAAACAATAACAACAACAACAACAACAACAAAACCCAAACCATGAAAGCAACCCACCTCTAAAACTATCTAAGTTAACGCCAAAAAACCCCAAAAAACAAAAACAAAAACAAACAAACAAACAAACCCCAATAAACAAAAACAAAACAGAAGAAAGTGCAGCTGGAGGATAAAGATTATTTATAATACCAAATTAACATGAAATAAGCCACGTTGCAGCCCACTCAGACACACCCAAGCTCGTGAACACCCAGTCCGTAAATCAAGAGCTTGCCGTGCACTGCAGCAGCCCACTTTGCTCATCAAAATGTTCCAGCAGAACTGGCTTCATTACATTCTCAGGGCCTATTAATATTTATGATAACGGTGATTTGTGGGGAAAAAAGAAAATCGATTCCACGCTACTGAAAAATTAATAACTTTGCTGCTTAACAGAGAATGATAATAAATGTAGAATGACTCATGTAGGTCATTAATTATCCACCCGGTCCCTACTATGACTCCCACTTGAAGGATTAAGAAATATTTAGATTATAAACAGAAGTTCCCAGTAATAGACTTTGTCATCATTTCACTCTCCCTAGAGTACTCCCCAAATATTGCGAGATGTAATAATTTGTCAAATTTATGAAACGGCATGGGGCCCTAGATTTTTTCATAGATAAATTACATCAGAGGGGGGAAAAATAATCACAGTAAATTAAAAACAAGTCCAAAACAATACATAATTGCTATTCCAAAATTCATACATAAACTTTCCATTACAAGTCTTGTCACAGTCGTCACTTTGTGCTATGCTCTGGCTGTGGCAGCAGTGTGCTCCTGTAGTGAGGTGACGTGGGTGCAGAGAGGCCTTAAGAAGGAACACTGCCCAACCCCCACCCCCTACCCCCCCCACACCACCGAGGTGCTTCCAGCCCGGCTTGTGGAGAGTCAAAGCAGGTCTGCACACTTGCACAGCAAATGCTTTACCTACTGCGCCGTCTGCCCAGGCTCTGACTTCCGACAGTCCTCCATTACAGACGCAGGAAGACAGGACCAAGGCTCCCATTGCAACTGAGCAGATTTCCCATCCAGCCCGTTGCATCTTCTTCCCTTCCCGGTTGACCCTGAAATCAAAGGCCCCACAGCAGACGCGCCTGGAAGTCTTGCGTTACAAGCAAGCCTGTTCACTGACAATGCAAACGGCTCCATCGGCTCCATCACTTCTTATGTAACGTGAACTTTAACCCTACCACCCCGCCCACCCCAGCACATCCTTTAAATAAACCAGCATAACTCTTCATTGTGTCAAATATAACCCGGAGGGGCAATCTGTCATTTGGATGTAAATTCAGATAGGAATCTGCTTATGGATCACAGTAGTCTACTTTGCTTCCTTTTTAATTTTAAAGTGGATAACCATCTGCCGGAGGAAAGAAACAAAGGTTGTTTACTGGAGGCTTTTCGTGTTACAATTAAGAGCCTTTAGAACCTCTTAATTTAAAACTCCAGGGAGAGAGAGGACACACACCTAAGGGACACAGGGGCCAACATCAAATAAAGGTCTCATGACTACAACATGGCTTCCATGGGGGGGGAAAAAAAGTCACTGAAATATAAATACACGCCCGCTAAACTAATGACTCACTGTGAGGATATCCAGTGCAGTTTTAGTCCCGAGTGATTCAGAGTGGCAATCATCTGCTTTATTAAATCCTCAATGCCACATTTGGCATGCAGCTCAGCAAGCTGGATGCTCCCTTCAAAGGGACTGCAAGAGTGATTGGAGACGCAGAAGTCATAAAAGCCAGATTTCTTGGAGCGGCACCCATGCCTGCCTCTCTTTATCCTCAGATATGCCATTTATTGTCCTTTTGTTCAAAGTACAGTTTCCAAGAACTATTTGCTAATTACCGATTGAGCACCGGGCATGTAGAGACAAGGGCTGAGGCTTGATCCTCAGGCTTAAGGATCTGTACGTGAGAAAATAACAGGGCATTAAATATCTCATGAGGGACGTAACGCTGGGATGAGAAGGAAGCGCAGCACAGTGCGCTCTTGGAGGAGGAAGGGGTGTCCCAGTGGTCCTGAGACGAGTAAGGAAGGATGAGAAAAGAAGACAGGAAATTATGGTGTGGCAGAGTAAGCCAAGAGAATAAGGAGTATGCTAGGGGGCATGAGTGGGAAGTTGCCAACACTGAAAATGAGCGAAGAGGCTATTGAAACTCCAGATGAGCACTGAGCCCCCACGAAGGCAGATCCTAAAGGCGGATTCATGCAGCAACCAGGAGACAGGCTGGATGAGACGTGGTGATGTAATGTGTGTGAAGAAAATGGGCACAGGAGGGATGGAAGACATCAAGAGCCAGGGCACTGATTTGGGCACCTAGCTAGCGACCTGATGGGCATGTGGTCTGGACCAAGAAAGCCAAGAAGGAGGAGGATAACACAGCCTAGGGGAGAGCAGTTTTCACATGGAGGCACATCTTGGCTTTTCTATCATGCTGGAAGCCTGAGGAAGGTTTGGATTCCTCCTTTCTGCTTGTGACAGCAAGTGACCTACGATGTCCTGGCAGGCACCATCACTCTTGCCCCAAGACAACTTCACTTTACAGAAGAGGACAGTCATCGGAGTGCACCAACATGAGTCCAATGGATAGGAAGTACTTTAAGAAAGGGGACTAGCTCTTTACATATCCAACTTTCCCCCACCCACAGCTACTAAAGAGTAGCAATATGGGGACAGGGGAGGTCCTGCGTGGGAACCAGACTCAGCAGGTTGGAAGTATTAGCTTTTGAGAAGAGTTTTAAGTGGGGTGTGCTCCACGGGATGAAGTTGGTGAGGGACTGGCCATCACATAGGGAAGGCTGACACATACGGGTTTATGTACCACTGGGCAAGCCAGACAGAGAGATGGTCCCCCTTACCCCAAAGGGACTGCTGTATGCTGAGGCTATGTAGCCCATTCCAAAAAAGAGTCCAGACAAAGCAGCTTGGGAATGTGGGACAACACAGGTTGGTTGGGCTGGCTCAGTGAGTCACAGGGCTCTCCCAGCAGCACTCAGGCTAAGGGAAACGGAATCCCCCAGTCTGAGATGCTATAGCAGGATGTGAAAGAAAGGATGGCGGGCGGGCAGAAAGCTGGGGAATACAGTAAGCAGTGAGCCGACTTCCTGTGTCTGTCCAGAAAGCCACAGAGAGGCTGGGGCCAACTGCTGGGGGCTCTTTATTTTTGCCTTTGTTTATTTTTAGTTCACTGTACACAGTGATAGATTTAATAATGAGATTTTCATCTAATTGTATCAAACATGACCATGTTCATCACTCCCACTATCCTCTCCTTCTTCCTCTTGTTGCTGACCCATTTCTGTTTCCAACAGAAGCCCCCTTCTGCTTCCACGCCATGCATGTGTGTATATATTCTATATTGTACACACGAGAGAAATATGCAATATTGTCTTTCTGAATCAGACTTATTTTAACAAGATGATCTTCAGCTTCATCCATTTTCCTGCAAACGACTTCATTTAACTCTTCTTTGTGGTTGAATAAAACAGCATTGTGTATACAGATCACATTTTCCCTATCCATTCATTGTCGATAGACACCTAGGCTGATAACAAGCCTTGGCTACTGTGATTTTTGCTGCAACAGACATGGGTGTGCAACTGTCTCTGTGGTATGCTGACTTATGTTTCTTTGGGTAATATATTCAAGAGTAGCATAGCTGGATTTTGGTGGTTCTGTTTTTAGTTTTTGAGGAACCTCCATCCTGATTTCCATAGCATCTAGAGACTAACCTACCCTTCCATCAACAGTGTAGAAGGGTTCCAGAGGTCTGCTGGGTTTGTTATTTAAATCTCCAGTAGAATTTTCATAACATTGGAAAAGGCTTTTGGCAAATATTTGGATGCATACCTCTCTTACCTCACATGCCTTTCCTAATTATTAGCACTACAGTGACAAACAACTATGGTCACTAGAGTGTGTCATGCTATTTCAAATCCAGTACATACCATTTTTTTTTTCTTTTTAGAAATAATGTTTCCACTGCTTTGCCTACTCAGAGAATTCTACTCATCCTTCAAAACCAAGCTATGACATCACCTACTCTGACCCTCACAATACACTGTCATCACCTCATCTCCTGTACTGTTTGGCAATGGATCAAACATGGAGGTCACTCACCCCATGCTCAGCAATAAGGACATGTCCCAATATGAGCCTGGCTCACCTTTCTCCCTTTGGAGAACTGCCACAATAATGTTCTAGGATTGGCTTATTTCTGGAGCCTCACGTAGACAGCTCACTCTGGCTGGTGTCACCCCAGGACAAGTGAGCAAGACATGAGGACCAAGTCAGTAGTAGTGTTCCTCCATGGCCTCTGCTCCAGCTCTTGCCTTCAGGTGGTTCCTGCCTTGCTCCTCTTCACAGGTAAGTCAAATAATACCCTTTGCCCTAACTAAGACAGCAACCGTCAGATTTACAGAGCAGTCCGTGACAAGCATCAGGACCCTCAGTTACAGAACCCGGCACTGCCCAGTGCCGCTCCACCCCAAGAACCAGTGACTGGCTTCTGATCCCAGACATCTTGATAGGTCAGGGTAGGTAGGTAGGCTCAGCATCTACATGTTCTTGTACCATAGGGATGAAAGCATTTCTGAAGAGAAAGCGAGTTCTGCAATTTAAGTCTTATCCAAATTCAAGTGCAATTTGAGTCTTTGACATTGGTTTCTACTTTTCTTAGAACAAACATGTTAAAAAAAAAAAAAAAAGAAAATAGTCACATCTCCAGGGTCTCATTTTTGATGAAAAGTCATGTGTGACCTTGTTCTCTCAGGATTGGGTTCAGAAAACACACACACACACACACACACACACACACACACACACACACACACACACACACACACACGTCCTCATTTACGCATGCACGTACGCATGCACAAATCCTATCTAATGGCATTTACATTTGACCTTTTCTTCCTGGCATAGAAGCATGTGGCCTTAGGAGACTGTTTTCAGTATTACTGAGAAAACACACACACACACACACACACACACACACACACACACACACACACACTCAGAGACGGGGGTAAGGGGAAAAACAAATCTAAGACTGGACAGGCTGAGGCTACTCTTGGGAATTTGGAAGTAACTTTTCACCCACATCCTGCAAGGGTAGAAAAAACACAAGATAAAAGGTTTCCATTAAAATGTGTGTATGTTTTCTTTTCTTTTCTTTTTTTTTTTCCAAAGAAAAACATGAATCCTCCAGATAGCTGAATAGCTCTGCAGGATATTTTTTAGTTTGCTTGGTTCCCACTGCTTCTCCTATGACTTGTAAAAATATAACAATGGTAAAGACTCCTTAGAAGTTGGAGAGCTGTGTAGAATTTTGTATATAGATGCAAAATAAGTTTAATTTTAGATACGTTGATATAGAATTCAAATTTAAGATTATGCTTCACACACATTATATATATTTCTGCTCTAATATGTGGTATTGTACCCATACAACTCAATTATAATACAAGGTTTACTTTCAATACTTTGAAAGTGCTATTGCAGGCTGTTTCTGATAAATAAGTTATACAAGTTAATTGTTAGCAGATCAAATCATGGTCATGTCAATTATTAGTCTAGTTTCATCACAAGAATATACACCCTAGGTGTAACAGATAGATATGATTATATAGAAAGATAAGGTATAATAGATAAGGTCTTCAAAAACCTCAGAGACATACGGAATATGGAATTAAAAGATTTTTTTAAATTATTATTTTATAGATTCATTGACAGTGAGACAGGCTAATTTCTGGCAATACCCAGCCTACCTCAAAGAAGATGATGAGCATCAAAGAACCTCCTTATGGAGATGGCTTCAAATGTGGCAAACAAGCCACTGGGGCAAAATGTCTCCATTTCTGCTACAGACAGAATTCTGCCTAAAAATGGGCAAGCTTGGATGCAGGCAGAATCAATGGCTCGATAAGGCAGCCCAGTTAGGGGAAAGGGATCCAAAGGCAGGCAAGAGAGTCAGAGACAGCCCCTGCTCCAGTTGTTAGGGGACCCACATGAAAACCTAGCTGCACATCTGTTACATATGTGTAGAGGGCCTAGGTCTGTCGCATGCATGCTCTTTGGTTGGTGAGTCAGTCTCTGGGGGCCCCCATAGGCCCAGGTTAGTTGATTCTGTAGGTTTCCTTGTAGTGTCCTTGACATCTCTGGCTACTCTTTTCTTTCTTCAAGACAGAGAGATTCTGACTATGTAGAGCTGACTGGTCTAGAATTCTCTATGGAGACCAGTCTGGCCTCAGCCTCACAGAGGTCTGCCTGCTTCTACCTTCCCATGTGCAAGACTAAAAGCATGCACGCACGCCTTCTCCCAAAACCTGCCTTTCTTACCTTCTTTTAGAAACTTCTTCTGCAATTAAAATGGGAGCATGACTGTGTTGAATCAAACGGGTCAGAGGGAGAAGGAAGTGGTTTCTGATGAGTCTTAGGCTGCCTGGCACACTATGAGCTCTCAGCCTACCATTGCTATATAACAAAGTAGGAGGCAATAATTATGCTAATGAAGAAAATGAATCTAAGGAGCTATTGTCATGTGCTATCATATATTCTATAGCAGGGGGAAAGGACAAATCCGGAGAAAGTAGAATTAGGCTCCTCAGGGGTGACTCTGCTCTGCACACTGGAGTGCTCGGCTCGCCTTCCTCACCTGTAGTGTGGCCAGGCTGGATATGTGTGTGCAGGTCCTTTCTCCATCACAATAACATATGTCATCTACCCAGGCCCAGGAGAGACCCAGAAACCCCCAGCCCGAATAGCACAGCCCTTATTTCTTGATGGGTCCAGACTAGTGGTACTATCAGTTTTCTAGGAAGCCTTCGCAAAGCCTAGGCCGGGCCTGCACCATCAAGGCTCTCTCTGCTCAGCCAAATAGCATCCAAGACTGCTAAATGGCCTGACTGGGCTTTCCGAGTCCATCCGGGTCAGTCCGTCCAAGAATATTTCTGGATGATATATTTATTAAATCGACATCATCGTTCTTCAGGAGCTACCAGGATAATGTCTTTATTTTTTTCCACAAAAGGGCTTTTACCCACTTTTGCCATATCAGAACCTAAAGGGTTTGGCCATTCACCCTTAGAAATCGGTATGATAAGGTATATGCATCACAGGCCGGGGAGTCTCTGCTTACTTCAACAATCACACTTTCACAGAGCACTCGCGCTAGCCTCGCTCCCCTTGCCTCACAGACCACACAGAACATTTGCCTCAAATATACAGCATTTGTTCTCCAAGGCTCAGTTCACAGTGGGTCCCCAGGGGGCCCTGCATTAATCTCGCTAAGTACATTTTCTCTAAACACGTCTCCTCAGTTGAAGTCCCATCTCACACAAGATTTGAATACGGCTTTCCTTGCTGGCTTCTGCATTAAATCTAACTTTCATTTCCTTCTCAACTACCTTCCCCGCGCCCCTCCCCAAGGGAGGAAGGAACGTAAAAGTTCTCGTTTCCTTTTATCAAAAGAAGCTGCCAGAGATTATTATAAAAACCAACAAAGCTGTGTTAAGAGACCCCACGTCATTCCCTTATCACCCACCATTTCCTCAAGAGATCTGGGGAGCCTGGGTCAGCACCGGGCCTGGGAAAGACAGGACTCCACACTTGTAAAGGAGCCTTTCCTCATGGTTATGCTATGGGCATGTCGCAGCTAAAGCTCCCACAGTTGGGATTGTGTCAAAGGCAAGCAGAGACACTTCCTTACCCGGCAGTCTCTCTGCAGCGTCTTCATAAGGGCGTTGTATGTTTCTGTATCGAAATACAGGCCCTCGTGCATGTCCTGCAGGAAATCCAGGTCCTTAAACGTGGGGTTGGGTTTCTCCCTCTCTTTTCGGGATGCTCTTCGCTTGTATGTAGAGCCTTTTAGGTCATAGGTCAAATGCATCCTCATGGCACGCGGCAACACGTTGTTCATCACTACAATTCGGATGTTGATACCCCCTGACTGCATGCAATAGAGCCCATAGAATTTTGGCAGAAGAGTCCTTGGGTTCTGGTTTAAATTCTAGAATGGGAAAAAAAAAAAAAGGGAAAAAAGTTTCTCTGTTTCATTTTCACAAAGTAATTTTCACTAACAGTGTGTTTTGAAGCTAATATGGCTGAACACAGGATGTGCTGTCAATGTCCACTGTAAAAAAAACTCAATTTCTAACTGATCCTCCCTATACTTCCTGCCCTCTCCTCTCCCCAGCCCTCTCATTAGTCCCCTTTGTTCCCCTAGGAATTTCATTCTTTCATGTCACATATACACACACAGTTGACATTTTTTGTTTTGAGATTACATTATTATGTTATTTTCCCCTTCCCCTTCCCCCCTCTAAACTTTCCACATTCCTTTACTCTCTTTCAAACTCATGGCCTTTTTCCCTCTTTAATTGTTGTTACTATATGCACACATGTTATATATATAAATCCTGATCAGTCTGCATTATGTTGCTTGTATGTCTTCAGGGATGACTATTTGCTATTGGATAACCAAATGATTGCTCACAATTTTAAAATTACACTTTAATTTATTTTTGTATGAACATGCAGGCATGCACATGCCATAGCATAAAAGTGCAGAGGAGAGAACAAATGTGCCTGGATGGATTCTTTCCTTCCACCCAGGGACTGAATCTAGGCCGCCAGGCTTGGTGGCAGGTGTCTGAACCTAAAGAGTCATTTCACTGTCCCTACAAAATTATTTTTATGCATCTAAGAGTCACAAACGAGAGGTGGGCAATTTTTTTTTTTTTGGGGACTGACTCAACTTGTTTAATATGATTACCTCCGGTTGCAATGATTTTTCCCCACTATAAATGACATGATTTCTTTCCTCCTTATGGCTGAAAAGAAGTTCCACTGCATATGTGCACCACATTTTCTTTACCCACTCTGCCATTGATAGACAGCTAGAAATGGATGGATGCACAGTGTCTCTGTCGTCTCCAATGTCTTTCGAAATCTGTTCTTGGAATAGTAACAGAAGCATTCCAAGCGCATAGCAGCAAAAATTGAATTAAACACTGACATAAAGCTCCAAATTAGCTTCAACTAAACACAAAGAACTGGCGGGTACTGCTAGTGACTATTCTCTAACGTAACTAAAGAGAAAATTAATTGCGGGAGTAAGTGGTGAGTAGTTTTAAAATTTAATTCTGCTTGCAAAACTCTCTTTCTAAATGGTGAGAGCAGTTTGCAAGCAAACCTGTAAGACAGTGCATTCCCATTACCCTAATGAGTACCAAATACTACAAGATGTCAATATCTTTATAGGCATGGCTGATGAGAATTGCAGTTGTAGAAAGCTGAGTATCACTGGTTATTGTGGTGCATTTTGGCTACTCCCTCAATGATAATTTTGTGCTAATATCATTTGCTCATTCTTCTGTGTTTCATCCCTGCTGCAGTTCTTGATCCATTCTAGATTGCTAAAATTCCTTTTTTATATGGAGTAAATATTTCCTCCTAGTATGTGGCCTTTTTATTAGAGAACTAAAGACCTCCTGTCTGAGTTAGGGTCACTCAGGTTGCTCTGATGGAACAACATGACCCAAGCAACTTAAGGAGGAAAGGTTTTACTTGGCTTCTACTTTGCTTTTGTTTTGTTTTTTGAGACAGGGTTTCTCTGTGTAGCCTTGGCTGTCTTGGACTCACTTTGTGGACCAGGCTGGCCTTGAACTCACAGCGATCTGCCTGCCTCTCTTTGGCTTCCACTTATTCATCACTGCTCATGATAAAAAGCAATGAGTGAAGGAAGCCAGAGGCAGGAGCTGCTGCAGAGGCCATGGAGGGGTGCTGCTATAGTTCCCAGAGCACCAGCCCAGGGATGGCCCCGCCCACAGTGGGCTGGACCCTCTCCCATCAATCACTAATTAAGAAAATGCCTTACAGCCAGATCTTAGAGAGGCATTTTCTCAATTGAAGTTTCCTTCTTTCAGTTAATGCAAGTTCACACAAAATTAGCCAGCACACATACACATCTTTCCTGCATTTTAAGAGTAAGTGGAATGTTTAAATGGCTTGTTAAAGGCCATATAACAGGAAGATGATTCGGTGGGTAAAGGCAGTTGTTGCTAAGCCTTGACAACCTAAGTATGATCCCTGGGAGTCACATAGTAGAAAAAGAAAACCAGTTCCATTGGCCCCAATTCCTCCTTCAATTCCCTAATTTGAGAAAACAACCACTTTTACATTCTTCATATCACTTTATGTGGTTACATTAACCCTATGCTTATTATTTTTGTTATATAAATGTTTTGTCCTTTTTCAGAATCACATTCCTCTATTTATTATGCTGTTGTTTAGTTTGCTTTGGTAGCTTAAGGTTTTAAATTTCTATTTACTTCTAACTTTTAAAATAATTTTCAGCATTATGTTTGGTCTTAACTTCATAAGCAATAAATTTTGTGTAAGAGAGCTGATATCGGAATATAATTTCCATGAAGTTGACAGGTAAATAAGCTTTCCCTATTGAGTTTAAATCTGTCCTAGGGTAATAAAACACATTATCAAATATACGTGGGTCTACTTCTGGACACTTCACCCGAACCACTGGCCCATCTTTTGAAACTATAGTTATACAACACACAGCTTTAAAGGAGTCTCATTTTATTTATTTATTGTCTATATGTGCGGGATAGTAGTGGGGATGTATGTGCCATGCCTCATGTGTGGGGTAGTAGTGGGGATGTATGTGCCCTGCCGCATGTGTGGGGTAGTAGTGGGGATGTATGTGCCATGCCTCATGTGTGGGGTAGTAGTGGGGATGTATGTGCCATGCCTCAGGTGTGGGGTAGTAGTGGGGATGTATGTGCCATGCCGCATGTGTGGGGTAGTAGTGGGGATGTATGTGCCATGCCTCATGTGTGGGGTAGTAGTGGGGATGTATGTGCCATGCCTCATGTGTGGGGTAGTAGTGGGGATGTATGTGCCATGCCTCATGTGTGGGGTAGTAGTGGGGATGTATGTGCCATGCCGCATGTGTGGGGTAGTAGTGGGGATGTATGTGCCATGCCTCACGTGTGGGGTAGTAGTGGGGATGTATGTGCCATGCCGCATGTGTGGGGTAGTAGTGGGGATGTATGTGCCATGCCTCACGTGTGGGGTAGTAGTGGGGATGTATGTGCCATGCCACATGTGTGGGGTAGTAGTGGGGATGTATGTGCCATGTCTCATGTGTGGGGTAGTAGTGGGGATGTATGTGCCATGCCTCACGTGTGGGGTAGTAGTGGGGATGTATGTGCCATGCCTCATGTGTGGGGTAGTAGTGGGGATGTATGTGCCATGCCTCATGTGTGGGGTAGTAGTGGGGATGTATGTGCCATGCCTCACGTGTGGGGTAGTAGTGGGGATGTATGTGCCATGCCACATGTGTGGGGTAGTAGTGGGGATGTATGTGTCATGCCTCATGTGTGGGGTAGTAGTGGGGATGTATGTGCCATGCAGCATGTGTGGGGTAGTAGTGGGGATGTATGTGCCATGCCTCACGTGTGGGGTAGTAGTGGGGATGTATGTGCCATGCCTCATGTGTGGGGTAGTAGTGGGGATGTATGTGCCCTGCCGCATGTGTGATCAGAGGGCTACGTGGAAAAGTGAGTTCTCTCCTTTTGTCATGTTGTTCCAGGATCTGACTCAGTGGCCAGGCTGGGTGGCAAGCGCCTTTACCCACTGAGGCAGCTCGCTGGCCCATTATACCACATCTGAAACGCTACCTGATGCTTTACAGATTTTTGGTACAGATTATGCAGGCACCTTGTGTTTTCCTTGTGCATGTATGTGTGTGGTGCTTGGTAAATGCCTGCATGTATTTGTGCTTGCACGCATGTGGACACCTGAGTGTGCACATGCATGTGGAAGCCAGAAGTTCATACTGTCTTCTATTACTTTCCTTTCTACCTTATATATTGAGGCAGGGTCTTTTATTTCAACCCAGAGCTCATGTATGCTGCTGGTTTAGCCAGCCTTTCTTTCTAGGTCAGATTGGCCTGCTGCATGTCTTAGGGGAATTGTCTACACTGTGGGTGTTGCCATCGCTAAGTAGGTGGTCCAGGGCTGTATAAGGAAGCTAGCTAAGCTTGAAACTGTGAGTAAGCTAGCAAGCAACATTCCTCCGGGTTCCTATTTGCAGGTTCCAGCCTTGATCTCCTGCCCAGACTTTCCTCAGTGAGGGATTATGAGTAATGTAAGTGATATAAGTAGCGTAAACCAAATAAATCCTTTCCTCTCCAGGCTGTTTTTGGTCCGAGTGTTTTATCATAGCAACGGGACAGAAACTAGAGCACACTTGACACGTGTATACACACACATATCATTATAACTTGCTCATACATAGATGCCCCCTCCCCTCCCCATCTCTGTTCCCTGGCTTGATGATCCGCCTCCTCTCCTGATAGTCCCGACTTCACTTTCACGTCAGACAGATTCAAGCATTTTGGAGTTTTGCTTATTACAGTTTTTCTAATAATTTTCACCATAAATTATTGTCATCAGAAGCAGGGTCTTTCCCCCTTATATTCTCCTCCAGTGTCTTCTATATACTGAATATAGTGGGAATCTACCTGAAGACACATTTATATTACATTTTGCAATTCAGAAGGACTCTAGTTATTTCTAGAAATGTATGGTTTATTTTCATTAATTTTTATTTATGTGTAAGCATGGGTGCCACGCTATGCATGCGTGTGTGCTCCCAGAGGCCGGAAGAGGTTACCACACTCCTTGGAGTTAGAGTTGTAGATAACTGACTGCTGGGAACATAGCTCAGGTCCTCTGGAATAGCAGCAAGTGCTCTCAACCACTGAGCCATCTCTCTAGCTCCTGGCTTATTTTCCTGAAGATCGTCTCATGTTCAACTGTGTCATGTGAACATTGCTTATACTCTTCTCTGTTCCAGAGACTTCTCACAAAGTCACCCTGAGATTCGAGCACAGTTGTGAGGGGGATCAATGATGGTGAGGCTCCTCCTCTCCTCCCCCAGATTTTACACGGATCTTCCTTCCCCAGGTCCTGTGAGACAGGTCCTTATTCTGAAGTATAGGCTGAACTTAAGGGTAATTTTCTGCCTCGGCTCCTCAAGTGCTTTCCCACCTGCCTGCCCCCAAGAGAGAGTTTCTCTGTATATCCTTGTCTGTCCTGGACTCACTGTGTAGACCAGGCTGGCCTCGAACTCACAGCGATCCGCCTGCCTCTGCCTCCTGAGTGCTGGGATTATAGGAGTGTGCCACCACTCCCTTCTTTTTTCTTTTCTTTCCAAGTGCTTGATCAGAGCTCATCATACCTAGCTTCTATGAACTCTTAGACATTGATAAGTGAAGAACCTATGTGTGTCCCTACCTACCTAATACCTACCTACTATCTGGAGGTATGGTCTTGTTGGAGAAGGTGAGCCACTGGGAGTGGGCTCTGAGGTTTCAAAAGCCTATTCCAGGCCCAGTGTCTCTCTCTCTGTTGCCTCATCTTACTGCTCCAGTGCCATGCCTGTCTGCTTCCCATCATGACAATGGCGGACTGACTCTTACACTTTACACTTTTACACGTTGCAAGTGTCAGCGTGCTCTCAATTAAACACTTTCTTTTATAAGAGTTGTCTTGGACTCTTTCCTTTCTTCTGCTGCCATGCTGTCCAGACTAAGGAAGACCCGGAAACCCTAGGGTCATGTAAGCCACAGTCACAGCCCCGTCAGTAAGCACCCTGGAGGCTGCGGGAATGCTGGAGGCATGCATCACCACAGGATCAACTCCGACAAACATCATCTAGGTGACTTTGGGGACGTTGGTATGAGGCATTACCACTTAAAGCAGAACCAGAGCTTCTGCCCAGATGTCAACTTGGATAAGCTGTGGCCACTGGTCAGTGATAGGACATGGGTCAATGCTGCAAAAAACAAGACTGGAGCCGCTCCCATCACTGATGTGCGATCGGGTTAGTACAAAGTTCTGAGGGAGGGCAAGCTCCCTAAGCAGCCAGTATTGTGAAGGCCAAATTCTTCAGCAGAAGGGCTGAAGAGAAGATTAAGGGTGTTGGAGGTGCCTGTGTCCTGGTGGCTTAAATTAATTAAATTTAATTAAATGCTAACATTTTCCATGTAAAAAAAAAAAGAGCTGCCTTGGTTACAGCAATAGAAAAGTAACTATGATAGTCTGTTTAACCCACGGGCCTGAATTCTGGCAGGTAGTATGTACAAAAAGCTAGTACACATTGGGTGCTGGTGTATGCTGTAGGAGCAGGAGTGTAGCCTCTGGTAGACTGAACTCAGCAGCTCTCTCCCCAAATGGTCTGCCTTCCTTTCCAGTTTATCTTTGCTTCAGTTGCCTCATTCTGGCACCAACAACAGTGCCTAAGACTGCTGTGAGGGTTAAAGGAGCTAATGGGAACAATGCCCAAAGCCTTGCTTAACTAGACAAGGCATCAATCAGTGTCACCATGGATCGTATGACCACCGCTGGGTGCCAAGAGCATTACCTTTTGGCTCTTCCTTTATCACTACAACTGCGCCACACAGACCCTGTTTTCCCAGCTTTTAAGGGCTAAGGGAGCACAGGGTCAGCAGCAGCCTTGCTGCCCAGGCCTACAGCAAGGTGAGGACGGAGCTGCACTTAAGCCTAGGGCGGTGATTCCGTAGCTATGCTCCACTACTCAGTTCTTCTTCACATCATTTCCCCTGTTGATACAGGGCCTCTCCCTGTATTCCGGGCTGGCCTTAAAATTGCAATCCTTCTGTCTCAGCCTCCCAAATGCTGGGAAAACAGGTGTGCACTACTGTGTTTGGTTACTACTTCTTAGAATTAGAGAAATTACTATTGCTATTCTTCTTCTTCTTCTTCTTCTTCTTCTTCTTCTTCTTCTTCTTCTTCTTCTTCTTATTATTATTATTATCATTATCATCATCATTATTATTTTTATTAGCACATATATATGTATATGATTTGGGGGCACACACATGCCACGACAAGAGGATGAATCTGTGGGACTCGTTTTCTTCTTTTGCCACGCGAGTTCTGGGGATTGAGCTCAGTTTATCAGGCTGTGTGACAAATGCTTTCTCCCACTCACCTAGCTTGCTGGCCCCTGGCAATTACATCTTAAAGTGTATCCAATGGATGTCACAACATGGTCTAAATACAAAGAAGGGAAAACACACAAAGCCCTCCAAAGAAAGTCATAAACCTAATTGCAGAAACTGTGGCAGCGTGCAGCCCCTTACCATGTAATAGCCTGGCAGCAGCTTCTGCAGGAACTCAGCTTCCTTATGCTGAACGGTTTTGATGATGAACTCATCATCGCTGGTCAAAAAAAACAAGGACCCACTGGCTCCAGGATTGGACAGTTCTATCAGAGGTTCACTGCAGATGGAGTACTGAAAAAGTAAAAAACAGAAACAAAAAACATATACAAAAAGCATTTTGTATGTATGTATGTGTGTGTGTGTGTATGTATGTATGTATGTATGTATGTATGTATGTGCTCATTTGTGTATTCACAGTGCTGGACTGAACCCAGAACCTTGTCAGGCTTGGTAAATGTTCCCCAATGAGCTATGATGCCCACTCCTAATCAAATATTTAAAGCAAATTTTTGAGCCCTGGGAGGTGACCAGGAAAAGTGTCTGCAAGCCTGGGGATCTGCATTTGGAGCTCCAGAAGCTATATAAAAAGCTGAGTGGGGTGGCTGAGACAGGAAGACGGGTCCCTGGAGCTGTCTTGATGAAACTGTGGAGTCAGCTTAGTGAGAGGTCTTGTCTCAAAATAAGATGGAGAATGAAGAGTAGAGGAAAACATCTGACACTGACTCTCGCCTCCACACCCACATATGTGGTCGCACAAGCATATGTGCACACAAGAACATGTACACATGGACACACCAAACATATATAAACTGTATAATTTTATTTGAGATGAGATCTCTCTATGGAGGCCAAGATGATCTAAAATTGATGATCTTCCTGCCTCTACATCCCAAGTGCTATAATTATAGGCCTGTGCCACCATGCATGGTTAAAGCAGCCTTGCATTAAATGCATGTATGTGGGCATGCACATGTGTACACAAGGAGAACCTTGGGTACCATCCTCAAGATCTGGATAGGGATTCTAGATTCACTGCATGCATTGTCTTTGATTGGAACAGTAGGTTGAGCTGACCTGCCTGTGTCTTGTGAGATTGTTAAACAGGAACGCAGCAGAAGGTGCTCTGTTTACAGCAAGCCCTCGAAGGCCCAGAGGAAGGCCCAGTGCCCATGCACATGCATCGACTCAACACAGACCCTCTCTCTTCTCTTTCCTCCGCTCTCCCGGGGGACACTCTCCATGGTCACTGCCTCAACAGAGGATGATGTGGCACCTGCAGCTTAGGACTCCAGGGCTGCGATGTGTCTACCATTGTAATTGATATCTCTACTTGGTTACAGCTCAGAACTCCACATGTGACAAGCATGCAATCAAATTCACATCAAGGCTATGATGAAATTGTATGGCTTTGCTAGGGATGGTGGGACATGCCTTTAATCCCAGCGGAGGTAGGTGGACCTCTGTGCGTTCACGGCAAGCCTGGTCTACAGAGTGTGTTTCACTAAATAGAAAGAAAGACCATGTCTCAAAAAGCAAACAAAAAAATTATACGACTCTTTTGTTGTAATGAGAATAATTTTTTTTTGTTTTGATTTTTATTTTTTTGCCATGGCCGATCCAGCTTTTGGCCAGAACATATGTGTGGTGAGTGGAAGATGGGCACTATTCCAGTGTCCATTTCTCCCATTCAGCCAGGTATGACTTTGGCAGTATACACCACACACAGCAGAAAATCGCGTCTCTAAATCATCTGGATCCCGTCTTTTGCCTTTCCTCTATTTCCTTATCTTCAAGGATGACCCACTATTTGTCTTGTTCTCCAGCCGGAACCTTGGTGTCTAGCTTTGATACTTCACATTTCCTCATTTGTATCCAAATGCTTGATTCTGCCTCCCCCCTTCATACCATCTGCCCTGACAAGACCCCAAGGTCAAGGGTTTTTTTATTTCAATCAACTTCTATCTATGGCATGCTCCTGGACTCAACTGCAACTCTTGTCCCCTCCAGTGTTCTCTCCTCTGGAAACCAGGGGTCTTTCCAAATGTAAGTTTGACCTCGATGGCCATCTCTTCACACCTTGCCATGGCTCCTGACAGCAAGTTCATGGCTACGAGTGGCCCAGTGCTACTTTCCAGCCGTTTCACTCATCCGTCCCTTCCTGAGGCTCCCTCGTCTCATCTTCTCAAAGGTGAGACAAACTCTTGACTCTAGGCCTTTTCACTTTGTATTTCTGAAGTGTTGGGGGTGGAATCCAAGTCTTGATGCACACTACACAATGCTCTACCACCGAGCTATGTTCCCTGAGATAAGGGTCCAGCCTCACTCTCCTGCATGAGAATAACCAGGTTGTTATTTATTTATTTTTCATTTCATTTCTTTTTTTTTTTTTGAAAATTTGTCTCACTTTTATTTTATGTGTATGAATGCTTTGCCTGAATATATCGTATGACTATGCACCACATACATGCAGCACCCGTGGGAGCTAGAAGAGGGTGATGGAGCTCCTGAGACTAGTGCTAACGAGGGCTGTGAGGTGTCATGTGGGTGCTAAGAATATAACTCAGGTCCTCTGCAAGAGCAGCCAGTGCCCTTAACCACTGAGCTATCTTGCCAGGCCCCTGATAACCGGTTTTCCCAACACAACTGATAGAAGAGACTGCCCTTCCCGTATGTGTATTCTTGATATAGTTGTTGACAATCTATTGGCGGTAGACGTGCTGCTTTATTTCTGAGAGTTTATTTCACTGGTTATTCTTTTCTTTTTTTTTATTCTACTGGCTCATGGATCTGCTTCCTCTTCCTAGAACCACACTCCTCCATTTAATATAGTGTTATAGCACACGGAACCATGCCTCGAAGATGCAGGCAGCTAAAAACAAGGTTGAAAACTCCTTGGTGCTTTTTGTGAGGGTAGTGGGTAGGGAGAGGCACAGAGTCACACACACAGAAAGGCAGATAGATGACAAGGACTAGTGGAAAGGACCACAGGCAGTTTGCAGATGCCATCTTGCTTTGACGGCTTCACGGACGAGGGAGACATGTTTGTGCAAGAAGAGAAAGAAGCACAAGTGTTTATTTCTAAGCCATTGGCAACTCCTATCTTTCCCCTTCTCTCTTCTGTACTTTTTAAAAAATGATATATTCATAAAAAATTTTGAATCTCCAAATTCTCTATTAGCACTGACCTATTATGGGAATGACTTGCTCAGTTCTTTGTCAACTACTCTCTCATTATGTCAATTAGAAGACTATCAGTGGTCAGTTGTTTGGCCTATTTTGGTAAAGTTTTGAATTAACATTATGGATAGCACACCACCAGTGTGTAAATAACGGAGACTATGATACCAGAAAGGATATGTTTTCCACTCCAGAGCCCTAGAGCTTCATCGCCATGTTCTCAGCAACCTCTAAAAGGCTGATTTGAAAGGACAAAGAGAATTGAATCGGCCATGATCAGCAAGTCCCCATGTCCAGGCATTTGTGAAGGCTGCTCAAGTGCATGCCTCTTCTCCTGTCAATTTTCTGCTAGGCCTCCCTGCTATACCTACCGGAAAGAACATACATCCCAGGGGGCTCTGCCATGCAACCTAACAATGTAAACCTGTACCACATGCCACAGATGAACTCGCTTCCTACTTCCCTGATGCTGCACAATGCTCACTGGGCTTTCGCTCTTACTGGTGTAGGTAAACCTAAAAGTTCCCATGAGCAACTCCTATGAGTTACACTGGATTTGTGAATAGCTGGAGGGGAAGTAAAGAGCAAACAGCTTGTCGCTGCAGCAGAGATGGACACGCCCTGAGCCTCTTGGTGGGAGGTGCTTGTCTAGAAAGAAAAATAAGGAAGAGTTCATAACGCTATGCACTTGGAAGCACCGTGTCCCGCTGCCTCCCTATCCAAATCACACACGCTTAGACCTGAAACCTGTCATCAGCAAAGCACACGGAGAATTTTAATGAAACCGAGAACACAGACACAATAACTCTGGCAGAAACCCAGACACCACAGTACAAAATAACAAGGGTGTGATTTCAAATCTATCTACGAACCTGGCAATCACTCATTAGTGGTCTCTTCTCTCTTCCCCCTACTTACAGCCACTTTTCCTCACAGTGTGGGTCTCAACGGCCCCACTCGACAGACGCTGGGACTTGGTATTTGTGTCACACCCTTTGTTTCCTTACAGGGACTCTTTGGAGCCATGTGCTTTGTTTGCTTCAAAATGTATGTTGAGAGATGGACTGGGCTTGTCTCACACTCAGCTGGGTTCTTCAGGATGGACAATCACCCTGTAATGGCTGGAGAGCGGCTCCTGGGGGACCATGCTCGCTGCCTGTGACTTGGTGGGTGAGAAGCAGGGGCCATTGGAAAGGGTCTTGATAACACCTGGAGACCAGGCAGACCGATGAGGACCTTTTCATTGGTTTCATCTCCCAGGCTCCATTGTAAGTCCTACTCAATGAAGAATACTTCTCCGGCTTAAAGACTCATTAAAGAACGCGTGTAAGCTGTGTGAGAAGTTGCTCGGAAAAGCACTTCCCCAAAGCAAGCAACTGTGTGTGGTCAGAAGTGCTCAGGCTGAGCTTCCCAGGCTGTGAGACGATGGCCACCGTAGGCCTGAGATGAGCATCTTGTCACACCAGACCCAGTGCTGTGACAGAAGCCTTTATTAGCCAGTTGTGGTATCTCTTTGGCTGCTCACAAGTTTAACGATATTCAGAGGGAATTACCAAATGACCAGAAACCCAAGAATTTTCCTTCCACCTCCAGAACAGGCACATATGCTCAAGCTGGGGGTGATGGCGTGTTGCCAGTATTTCAGAGGGGCAGTGAGGCAGAGAGAGCCACTGGGACTTGCAGAGGTCAGGATGCTCAGATGCTTCATCATCTCTGTCCTGTAGAGACTTAGTTGTGCATCTTGTATCACTGTGAAGAAATCCTGACTTTCCGGGCTGGGGTAAATGGCTCGGTGTGTAAAAGTGCTTGCCACAAACCTGTGGCAGATACAGTGGTGTCTGTTAATGCCAGCACTCCTTCAAGGAGATTGGAGGTGGAGACAGGAGACTATCCCAGTAGGTCACAGGCCAACTAGTGCAGGGCAGCTAGTATAGAGTGTAGTGGCAAGCAATGAAAGGCACTTCCTCTCCACTCAAGGTTGTTCTCTGACCTCCACACACAGCGTAGCATGTGCATGGCCTCATGCAGAAATACAAGCATGCGAATACCACGCACACATATGTACACAAAGAAATCATTATTTTCTAAAGGACCGACTAAAGAGATGGGTTTCTATGAGCAGGGAGCAGATACCAGCTTTGAATTGCTCTTCATATCTTATCCGTTTTTGTAAGATGAAGTCAAAGCATTCTATAGCAGTGACAAATGCGGTTGTACCACCCCCAAAAGGCACTGTTCCAGGGCGTCCCAAAATCTTACTGAGATCATCCAGGGAAAATAGTGACTGTTAGAGGCATCCTTTCTATGGTTCCTTTAAAAACAACTTTTTTAAAGCTCCAAGGTGTTAACAGTGACTAACTTATGAGGTGAGCAGCTCCTCTCAAGAAAAACTGAGCTCTCAAGCTGGGCGTGGTGGTGCACACCTTTAATCCCAGCACTTGGGAGGCAGAGGCAGGTGGATCGCTGTGAATTCAAGGCCATCCTGCTCTACAAAGTGAGTCCAGGATAGCCAAGGTTACACAGAGAAATCCTGTCTCGAAAAACCCAAAAACATAAACAAAACCAAACACTGAGCTCTCTGAATAGGAACAAGAGAAACCTGAAGGTTACACTGCACATCACACACGGGCTGCTGTGTCTGTGCCTCCTGTTATGATGGAGGGAGGGCAGAGAGAAGAGACAGAGATGAGGACAGAGTGTTCCCCCTGTACATGTGAAAATATGTTTAAAAAGAGACTGCAGGGTCTGGTGGTAGTGGCACACATCTTTAATCACAGCACCCAAGAGGCAGAGGCAGAGGTAGAGGCAGGTGAATCTCTGAGTTGGAGGCCAACCTGGTCTACAGATTGAATTCCAGGACAGCCAGGGATACGCAGAGAAACCTTGTTTTGTAAAAATGAGAGAGAGAGAGAGAGAGAGAGAGAGAGAGAGAGAGAGAGAGAGACAGACAGACAGACAGACAGACAGACAGACAGAGAGTGATTTCAGGAAGAAATGTGGAGAACAAAACTAGGCAGCTTCTTTTAAATGTCTGAAATTACAGGTCAAGGTGAAAGGTTGTGTATAAGACTTGAGACCCGTGGATAAGGTCTGAGATAAGACCAATAGAACAGGGAGACATTCAAATAGAATCTAATCAGTAAAACTTACAAGTCTTTTAAATTAATTATAAGGTATCTGTTAGGCTAATTACCCAAAGCGGTAATATCACAGTTATTGAAGTATTAACTGTCACAGCAGATTTTATAACTATCTGTTAAGAGCTATGGCATCAAATTGCATTTTTGAAGCCAAATATGTAAACATCATAAAACTTGGAAAGTCTACTATGTTCCCGAGGTTTCTAAGAGACAGGCACTTGTCACCGCTGCTATTTTAGATAACGTCATGCATTCTGTAGAAAGGAAAACCGACCGGCTCTTACCAAGTAATCATCAGGCTTGATACCAAAGAGTTCTCGGAAGTATCGGAAGGCCAGTGGAGCGTAGGTCTTAAACCTGAAGTCTGGGTAGTGATGTGCTGGGGTCAGGTTGCTCCCTTCACTGCAGTTCAGGAGACAGACAGAGAGAGAGAGAAAGAACATTAGCAAAGACAATTTCAATTTCAAATTCTATCTCTATTAGTCCTGGGCCAATTTAACCTCTAGACAAAAATTACTGTCTGCTCAGAGAGGTCGTGAAGTTCCCTTTCACAACGGCCAAGACCTTGACATGGTGAGGGGCCACTCCACACTGGCATCCCCTGCCAATCATGGATGGGGGTGGGGGTGTCAAGTGTCAGACATTCCTCCTCTCTGCACTTTTCCTTCCTTGGGAAGTTACCAATCTTCTCTAGTGAAATCATATTACGATGTTTTAATGAGATCTTGAGCTTAGTGTGGACCATTTCTTGGTCCTGAATGTTAGATACTGGATAAGTAATTATAAGTAGAAACATTTGAAATAGTTAAAAAGGATTTTAAAAATATATTTTGGTTATATCTGTATGGGTGTTTTGCTTAAATAATTTATGTTTGTGCACCACATACGTGCACTGCCCTCAGAGACCTGACTAGGGTGTCAGATCTCCTAGAACTGGAGTTAATGAGTTGTGAGTTGCCATGTGGGTGCTGGGAATTGAACCATGTCCCCTGGAAGAGCAGCCAGATTCTTAACTACTGAACCACTCTTCCAGACCTCATATGAAATAATTTTTAAAATATCCTATGATCTAAAGCAGTGTGGCTCTCAACTTTCCTAATGCTGTGACCCATTAGTACAGTTCCTTATGTTTTGATGACCCCAACTATAAAATTATTTTTGTTGCTACTTCATAACTGCAATTTTGCTACTCTTATGAACTGTAATATAAATATCTGATACACGGGTGGTCTTAGGCAATGCTTGTGAAAGGGTTCTTTGACTTCCACAGGGTCATGACCCACAGGTTGAGAACCACTGATGTAGGTAGGAAGACCTGTCAATTTCTATCTTAGTATAGTCCCACAGCTCATAAACGGTTACAGGGCTGTTTCTCTTCTTGAGGTTAAACAAAACATCAGAATTTGTTATTATTATAATTGTGTGTGTTGTGTGCAAACAAAAATGATACACATACACACACATATGTGTGCGTGTGCATGTACATTAGTGTACCTCCAGGTCAAAGAGGTGAACATTGTTCCCTCAAAAAATATAATTCTGTGTGTTGTGTTGTCTGTGGTATATGTACTTGTTAGTGTGGCTGTGCACATGCGAATATGTATATATGCATGTGTGTGTATGTGTGTGCATATGTGCATGTACATGTAGGGGGCAAAGGCTCATACACTGTGTCTTTCCTGGACTGTTCTCCCCTTTATTTGAGACAAGGTCTCTTAGTGCACCTGAAAGCATCAAGGCAGCTATGCTGGCTGGCTAAAGAACCTGACCCTTTCTCTCCAGCCCTGGGTTATAGGCTTCTGTGTCAAGCCAGGTAATTATCCATAAGGATGGAATGATCTTTAAGCTGTGCTCTCAGCTTTTGGAACACAGCTGCCAGAACGGAGCATAATCCGCAACACTATCTCCTACAAAAGAGAAGGGAGCAGCACAGATTCTTATGGGCAAAGAAGCCCGAAATACTTCTCCAGAGCTGTGTGACCATAGGACAGAAAGAGTAGAGCTTCGGGGCCAGGCACCCTGGGTTCAAGTCCCAGCTTTACCATTTACTTGTGTGTTAAGTGACTTAAGATCTTAGGGATATTGATTACTTTATATGCCATTTTTTTTTAAACGTGAAAGGTATTAAGAGTAAGCTAGGTGGTGTGGGGGCGTACACCTTTAATTCCAGATTTCTGGAGGCAGATGCAGGCAGGTCTTCTCTGTGAGCTCGAGGCCAGCCTGGTGTATTTTTAGTCAGTTCCAGGACAATGAGAGCTACACAGTGAGACCCTGTCTCAAAAACCAATTAAGCTTAATTATAACCATATACATCGTACGCCACATGAACAAAAGCATGTTTGGTTGACAGCAGGTATCTAAAGCTTGCTTTCCATCGCCACCTCAAATTCATGGTGCATGGTACAAATGGTATAAAATATCTTCCTGCTCTATGCCACCAGTAATGAAAATTTATCCAGAGTGTCTCTCCAGGGACACCTCATGCTCATGATTCTTTTTACTTATTTACTCTGAATTTGGAGAACCAAGTAACCAAAGACGGGACAGGGTCTGTTCTAGACTGTTCTATCTTCCTCAAATCTTAAATGTCCAGGCCTGTGGCCATCTACAAAATGAAATGATCTGCAGAATAAACATGTGATATCTAAAAATAGCTCTGAGTGATTTTTTAAAAAAAAAGAAAAAAGAAAAACAACACAATGCATTTGGTTGCTAAGGGAAACCGATTCTGTTGCTTCAGTGTGGAAGTGAATTAAAGCAGCTTTTCAGGGGCTGGAGAGATGGCTCAGTGGTTAAAAACACAGGCTGCTCTTGCAGAAGACCCAGATCCAATTTCTACCACAAACATGGTGGCTTACAAATGTCTCTAACTCAAGCTTCAAGGGATCCAATGTCCTCTCCTTCTGGCCTCTGAGGGCATCAGGCATGCAAGTAGTGCATGACGTATATGAAGGAAAAATGCCAATACATATAAAAATATTGTTAAAAAATAAATTAAACAGTGTGTTATTTCAATCATTTAGTTCTCTAAGATGGAGGACACCAAAGAACTCAGGATGTTTCAGTTGCTTACAACCAGTACCTGTCCTGGCCACCTACCCTGACCTACATCCTCAGATGAGTTTAGAAATATGTGCATGGGAGGCTGGGTGGTGGCGGCGGCGCCCGCTTTTAATCCCAGCACTTGGGAGGCAGAGGCGGATCGCTGTGAGTTTGAGGTCAGCCTGGTCTACAAAAGCGAGTCCAGGACAGCCAAGGCTACACAAAGAAATTTTGTCTCAAAAAACCAAACCAAACCAAAAAAAAAAAAAAAAAGAAAGAAAGAAAGAAAGAAAGAAAGAAAGAAAAAAGAAAAAAGAAATGTGGGCATGGGGAGATACATTCACACACACACACACACACAACAAATGTATGAAATGCTATATTTTATTTGTTTGCCTTTTTGTTTTTGTTTTGTTTTTTTTTTCGAGACAGGGTCTCTCTGTGTTAGCCTTGGCTGTCCTGGACTCACTATGTAGACCAGGCTGGCCTCGAACTTACAGCAATCCACCTGCTTCTGCCTCCTGAGTGCTGGGATTAAAGGCGTGCGACACCATGTTCAGCTCTTGTTTGCCCTTTTAAGACAGGGTCTTATTATGCAGCTCCAATTGTCCTGGAACTCACTCTGTATACCAGGCTAGCCTCCAAGTCAGAGATCCACCTGCCTCTGTCTCCCAAACACTGAGAGACAACTTACAACTAAGTTTACAACGTTAGCTTCCTACTCAAAAAGAAAAAGATAAAAACGCCATCATTTTCTCTTCCTCACAAAGAGGTCACAGGTTTGTAACAAATTCCCCAAGAACAAAAGGGGCACATACACAGCCCGCCAGGTGGGTGTTTACCCAACCACACATTCACAAATTTATGGATCAAAAAGTTTTAAAAGATTCCATCTGCATTGATCATGAATATTTGTTTATCTTGCTATTAGTCCCTGAATGGCACAATAAGCAACTATTCACAGTGTAGGTAGGTAGGTAGCATGAGACACCTAGAGATGCTGTGAAGTAAGGTCAGGACTCTTTACATGACTAGGTGGGTGAAGCCACTTCCTGAAAAGCCTAAAAGACCTGAGTTTGATCCCTAGAATCTACATGGTAGAATGACAGAACCAATTTCTTCAAGGTGCATGCTCACATGTTCATACCTATATAAATGAAAATAAATGCAATAAAAAGTGTGCAGGAGCATGCATACAGGTCACATGCCATTTTTGTGCTACTTAAGGGACGTCAGCATGGATAGGTTTTCTGATGCTTGGGGATGCTAGAACACACCCCCACAGACAATGAAGGATGGTTATTGACCAAGCCCAGTCATAAACAACAAGATGGTTCATTTCGAACATACAATTGTGTCTGAAAAGCCAATCCTTATAGCCATAAAGGCAAACCAAGCACCCTCAGGGAGCATGTCTTTATTTTCTAGTCTAGTTCAATCGAACAATGATTTTTTTTTTTGTAATGGTGGAGTTGACTTTTTTTTACTAATTAGAGCATAGTTGACACAGCATAGAGACGTTTCAATCAGGTATACAGTTCCATCACTGTTATCCACCGCCACATATATTTATCTTAAAAAATATTTTTATTGCCTTTATTTTGTGTGTTCACACACACGTGTACCCACACTCAGGCACACATACCATGGTGTGAGGGTGGGTCAGGGAACAACTTGTGAGACATGGCTTTCTCTCTTCCTACCTTGTGAGCCGTGGGGATCAAACTCAGGCAAAGAGGCCTGGAGGCAAATGCCTACTGAGCCATCGCATCAGCCCATGTGTTTGATTTTAAACAATTTATGTTTTTTGTTCCACAGACTGAAAGATGTATGAATAACTTTGGTGTTTTTGCAAACATGGTGTCAAAATAGCAGCCTGATCTCACATTTTTCTCAAGGAAATTTAAGTCAAAGCCATCAGAAAAGACAACTTAATGGCTTAATTCAGATGCAAGGCCATTTGTAGTCCCTCTGGTCTATTTTTAAAATTAATTAACCATTTTTTTTTAAAAAGATCTATTTGCTTTTATTTTGTGTATTGACTTTATGCATGTATGTGCACCATGTGCATGCCTGCTACCCCTGGAGGCCTGTGTGTTTTTGTTTTTTTTTCCTTTCGAGACAGGGTTTTTCTGTGTAGTCCTGGCTGTCCTGGAACTTGCCCTGTAGACCAGTACATGTAGACAAGAGCAGGGTACAAAAGTCCTTCAACAAAAGGATGTCAAAGTGAACTTTCCTCAACATGGAATCATCTCAGATTAATACAATGTTTTTACCTGGGTAGGAACACACTTTCCACCACGTAAAAGTCTTGCATGAGGACATCGCGTTCCGGCTTGGAAGTGAGATTCCCCACTGTGTATCCGATTCCCAGCTGGATAGCACCTTTAATAGCTGAGGATGCGGTCTGCAGAGAAAACACGGCACCACGTTAGCTTGGAGGGTTTTGCTCAAGGTCACAGGCAGCAAACTGGAGGGTGCGGCAACTTTCTCCTTGTTCCCAAATGGTAGCAAGTTGGGGCTTAGTAAACCTAGTAAGGATCTTTCTCCTCGGGTGATTTCTCGTACTGACTGTGGAATGTCCCCCACAGGTTCGTGCATTTGATCACTTGGCCTCAGCTGCTACACTGGGAGGATGTGGACCCTTTGGAACATGGCCTCTCGCTGGTGGACATAGGTCACTGGGGCAGGCTCATCTTCTGGCCCTGCCTCAGGTCCCTTTTTCTGTGCCTATCTAGCTGTAGGTGAAGAGTGTAGGTGTAGCTGTAGGCGTGTGTGTCCAGTGCCACACATCTGCTCCTCCCTTCCCTCACGTCATGATGCAGAGCCCTCTGACAGCAGGAGTCATAACGAGCTCTCCTCCTCTAGGTAACCTAGGCCAGGCATTTTGGTCACCCTGAGGAAAAGCAACCGCCACACCATGAGGTTATTTTTGTACGTGTGACATCTTGCATACACAGTGTACCTAAGGTTAACAGGTTAAACTATTTATCTTTATTTTACTAAGAACTTGGAAACATCATGGAACACTTTCAATAAGGAGCATTATGGGTTCTACCCAAAGATAAATGGTATAGTTGGATTTATCTAACAACAACAACAACAACAACAACAACAAACCTTATTTTTTTCATAAGAAGTGATATAGAGAGAAAATTATTGGAGTTTTTGATGTTCACATAAAATTTAATTTTAACAAATTGTCTACTGGTCTTGGAAATGATCTGTAATTGAATTTTTCTTCATTGATCTGTGATAAAAGATGTAGAATAAAGATACTAATTTTTATTTATTAATTTATTTAATCACTTTATGGACACCTTCCCCTTTTCCTGGTTCTACCCCCCACACCCCTCCCCCACTATTTCTCCCTTTCCTTCTCTTCAGAGAAGGGAGGACCGCTCCTGGTTCCCCACCCACCCTGGCACATCTGTTTTTTTTTTTTAAACATGGGTTCCAAGGATTAAACTCAGGCCATCAGGTTTGTACCACTGACATGTCTTATTGGCTCTAGAATACATTCTTCTGTGTGCATATGTACCTGTTTGTGTGTGAGTATATACATGGTGCGTGTGTGTGCACATGCCTGTGGGGGTCAGAGGTCGATGCTGAATATCTTCCTTGACTGTTCCTTACCCTACCTTTTGAGACACTGACCTTGGAGCTCACGAACCCAGTTCCAGGGGTCCTCCCACTTCTAGCTCCCCAAAGCTGGTTGTGCCAAGTCTGGCTTTTTTATGTGGGTGCCAGGGATCTGAACTCAGGGTTTGTGAAGCAGGTGCTTGTCTATGGAGCTGTTCCTTCAGCATCTCAGTACACTGACCTTAGCATGTGGTATCTTTTTATGTCTGGCAGTTCTAATACAGAACCACAAACCACAGCAGAAAACAACAAGTTAAACGAGTGGTTCTTAACCAGAGGCATCTGACAATGTCTGCAGAGGTTTCGGTTATCACAACTGGTGTGTTGTCGGTGCTAAAAATACCAAGTGGGTCTAGCCATCCTGTAGTGCACTGGAAAGTTCCTACCGCAAAGATTTAGCCTGCTCCAAACGTCTGAGAAACTCCAACTAAAATGAATGGAATAAAGATGAACCAGTACATTAAAAAGGAAACCCTTTCTATTTTTCCCAGGCAATATTTTCATCTTGTAAATCCAACACTGATCCCCAACTCCCTCCAGCCTTTCTTCTTTTTTCTTTCTTCTTTCTTTTTTAGTATCTAAGAACACCTCTCCTTAAGAAGATTTTTTTTCTTGCTTCAGTGAGGAGGACTAGGTTCTGCAGCCACGTCCAGCTTTCCTGATGGTCTCTCTAGTCGCTTCCTCCTGGTTTCTTAGAGTCTATTTTTTAATAAGTATTATAATTTATTCACATCACATCCTGATTACTATTCCCTCGCTTGTATCTTCCCATTCCCACTTTCCTTTCCTCCTATTCCCCTCCCTTAGACCTCTGACAGAAGGAACCCTCCTCCCCCACCAAATGACCACAGCCTATCAGGTCTCATCTGCATAGCCTGCATCCTCTTCTTCTGTGTGCCTGCAGGACCTCCCTACCAAGGGGAAGTGATCAAACTGGGAGCACCAGAGTCTATCTATCTTCTGAAACTGAAGTAACAAGTCTGATTTGTGATCCTCACAGTCCTTTGCTGTTGTTGCCAATGGTAACAGTCTAGTATTAAGCCCTTCCAGTCTCATCTCCATGCATACGGCTCTCAGATCTTCTCAGTCTATTTGGATGCTATTCTACCACCTTGCACATATGGTAGTGTCCTAGAACCTGTCCACTCTATATCCAATATCTGATTCTTTTCCTAAGGCCTCGTCATCTTCAGTCATCCAATACTGAAGCCCCAAACTGACATTTAACACAGGTGAGTCCCACATTAGTACTTGTTGATTTTGCCTGAAATGGCTACACTCCACCAGTACTGTTCAGAATGAGTAAGAGCAACTCCTTGAATCCTCATTTAAGCATTTGGCTTCTTCCACTCTAAACATCTGTCGTTCTTCATCTGAGGACATCTATCCACATGTTGGACCATGTAGAACACGGGAAAATGTTTTCATGTTGTCGGGTGGCTTTTACCCCACATACCCTTTGACTTAAGACTACAGGAAGCAAGATGCAAAGGATTGAGTGTTAAGTTCATCTAGCGCCTGAAAAAACAACGCTGTTATTTTAACGCTCCTTCCTTACATTCTGTGATGCCAGCGGTTGGTGTCAGTGACCTTTTGTACCGGTAGCTCTGAATTTTGAAGGAAGAGATGGATTTCTTTCATTTTAACCCTGTATAAAGACTCAAAAGCCAT
The DNA here is from genome assembly GCF_964271855.1 of Acomys minous. NCBI lineage: Eukaryota > Metazoa > Chordata > Mammalia > Rodentia > Muridae > Acomys > Acomys minous. The sequence goes on along the minus strand of NC_140484.1, from coordinate 35,366,176 downwards.
TGCATCTCCTACTTATCACTCTGGGTGGTCTGTCACAAGCTCAATGCTTTTCAGAGGAGCCAGCATCCCAGAACATTCTGTCTAGCCCTGAAACAGACTGCATGCCTCAGTACATTTTGTACTCTGTGTCCACCCCAGACGCTGTTTTCCAGAGCCATGAGAGCAGTCTTTTATCACTCTGTGCAAGTCTGTCAGCAGAAAGGGTACTGTGTTCCTTGCTGCTCCCTACCCTGGGAACAGAAGGCACCCTCAGCTGCTGGTAGGCTGTAACCTTGACCAGAACCCTCAGACTTCAGGGGCTGTGAACGTCACCAGAGACACTGCTGACACGGATGGTGGTTCACACCCCTGGAACATGTGCAACAAGACCTTGGGAACAGGGTAAAATAATGTCCTCTTGCTCCAACGAACACTGAAAGCAACATTTCTCCTATGGTATGAGATTAAGTTATGAGTTCCTGGAGGAATAAGAACCTCACTGACATGTTTAGTTAAATAAGCAGAACAAGACCAAAAAAAAAACGAAACAAATTGTAATCCTATTAATTTCTTTTCATGTCTCTTAAAAACCAAGTGCTTGGGTGGGAGAAATAATAGCATAGTAATAAATAGAAATAAGTTAATCATTTTTGAGCAACTCATTTGTGACAGATACTCAACCATATGGATAATAATAATTTTACCAGCGTCAACACAGCACATACTTCCACAACATTTACAGGGTTCTCAATGGCCTTGACTTATGCTGACCCATTTATCCTCCCAGTAACTTGGAGAGGTGAGTGATACTTGGTAAGCGCCCTCAATGTGAAAATTTGAAATCCAAAATGCTCCACCACTGGGAACTACGCATAGCGTGGGTCAAAGAAATTTTGTGTTCGGTCTTGGCTTCTGTTCACAAGCTATCTCATTATGCCTAGTTAACGTTCCTCAATTTTATATCTAAAACATGTCCCAAGAGTTTGAAGTAAAGGATTTCCATCCTGCATCACAACCTCCATTTCATGGACCCAGGTAGGTTTAGCAGCTTCCTACAAGGTGAGGAGGTAGATTTAGGACTTAAGACAAGGGTGGCTGTGTTATAGACAGCTATGCTTTGTGGTTTCTAACAGCAGAGACCCTTAGCACACTTAACAGAGTAGCTGAGCTTGGTGACAACGGTTCTCTTTACAGGTGTACACTAATGGCTCAGCATGGTTAGGTGTCTCTGCGGGCATGCTTCTATATCTCTTTCTTCAAAATGACCCAAGAGTCAAAGTTGGAGGTTCTCTATTAAGTCTAGATGTTTGTCCACAGCAAAGGAAGGAGCCCTGAAGGAGCCATTCCTTTGGATGAAATGAGATAAAAATGTTTAATTAGCTGCTAATCACATCCAACCGTAGGCAGCAGCCAGACAAAGGTCCACAAGTCTCTTGGGAAACCACATCATTAGCATCACTGGTAACATGGGGGAGGTATTAATATGAGGCGGTGTCTGGCTGCCTTGGTAGAAACAAATCACCCCACATGCTTCCTGTCCCAATCTCTGTGCAGAAAACAAAATGCTTTAACATGGGCGTGTTTGGGTATAACTAGAGAGCATCCTGTCTGTTTCATGGAAGTCCCTGCTTTGCATTCAATGACACATGATTCTTCTAGGCCACTTTCCCATTGAGCATTAGGCTCTGGCTTCATGTCCAGCAAGATGCACTGTAAAACTGAATTCATTCTGAAACCCTGCCTGATGTGTGCATGTTTGTCAGATCAGCAAGTGTTGACTATGACAAAGAGCGTTCAGTCTGAGGTGTTGGTGGCTGTCCTCCTATAAGCAGCCATTCTCTCCCCACAGTTTAGAAGCTATAGGGCTCCCTTCCTTTCTTTGGGATACCAGCAAGACTGCAGTGAGCTGACAGCTTTCATACGTTCTGCACTGCTTAAGTCTCCACTGCCAGGCTCTGCGTGCTGTGTTCCCAAAGTCCTGGAACATGACCAGTCCCCTTTCCAACTCCAGGAGGGACTGTAGGCTCCTCTAGTATAGGCTTAATATGGGCTTAGATTCAGAACACAGCAACACGATCTATTTTTAATTCTGGACCTCACAGGGATAAGTGGAGGCAATGTGTTGCCTGGATACTAAGCACGGGAAACTTGGAGAAAGATAGAGCCACAAAGCATAACAAAGACAAACCATTTCTTTCTTTCTGGGGCTTGTCCAGGTCTGATGTGGATTCTAAGGAAGGTGGGTGTCAGCTTGCATTCATGTGATACACTGCAGTTTTCCAAGCTCTGTTTGTAGCAGTACCAGGAATTGAACATAGTGCCTTGTTCGTGCCAAGCAAGTGCTCTACTATTGAGCTACATCGCTAGTCCTCAGACTATAATCCTTTAATGATTATATTTGATCATCAGAGCTGGTACATGGCTAGGGATTCATATTGCCCATTGCATTGATTCAACTGGACCTTGGAATGAACTGCTCTAGATCCCATGGCTAGCACTTCATGTTGGAGCCAGGGCTGAATCCCCGGTCTTCTAGAAGGCTCCTAGTTCAGTGACCCCATCTTTTGTTGAACATGAGTTTACACATCTGCCTGACACGTGACTTTTCCCTGCTGAAGATGGAGCTAACAGACACTGGAAAGCACTTGAACAATGAAATAACGAGCATCCTAACAGTAAGATGGAATGCCTACAGAGAGCCACCACAGGGAAAGCAATGATCCCAGCTACAGCGAGGGTTTAATGGCCTTACATTGGTTACAGGAAACTGCTTCCTACAAAGCACTGTCTATGAAAACTGGATCACTTAATAAGCCATCTGATGTTACTGGCTTTGAAAGGAAGTATTGAAACATGCCATGTCAACAGCAGTTTCCCTCACCCTCCCCCCCTCAGGCAATCTGAACTAATTATGGTTTTACAGCTTGGATACATGTTGCTAGAGATATCTGCTTCAAAAGTACAAATGTGTGGTCATGTTATTGCTTTTTATGAGACTTCTGAATGAGCGGTCAGCATCCTTAGTCTCGGAGCAAGTGCAGCCCTCAGGCAGCTTGCCTCTAGAAGCTCTGTCTTAACCTGACCGCCTCCATTCTGTTTGATAGCTACACGCAACATGAAAAAGATGGGACAGCTCGTGGCCAGCCTGCCCTTGAGTAAGGATAGCCAGAGATCCTAACTCTAAATCAGAGATGTTTATTAACAGGCCATAGAAAGTAGTCATAGAGCCTATCTCTGCGGCAAGATGGCCATCTGTGTTGAGGCAGGGAGATTTCTACTACTGTCCCTCACTTCTGTAGCTTTAGTGCTGCTTTTGGTCTCTCTCCTATCCTGCAGTTGCACTAAAGAAGCAAATCTTAGTCTTCTCATTTGTCCCAAGGAGAAAGGTGAGGGAGAAGAAAGGGACAGATATCCAGCAACTGGCTATTGGCTTGTAGAATTCAGGTGGTGAGACACTGCATGTAGTTAAGATCAGAGCTCCAAGCCGGGCATGGTGGCCCACGCCTTTACTCCCAGCACTCAGAAGGCAGAGGCAGGTGGATTGCTGTGAGTTTGAGGCCAGCCTGGTCTACAAAGCGAGTCCGGGATAGCCAAGGATACACAGAGAGACCCTGTCTTGAAAAACCAAAAACAAACAAAGATCAGAGCTCCAAGAACGAGGATATGGATGCGCTGAGGGTCCTATTATCCTGTGTACTATATACCCTGCTCTATCCCAGGCCTAGCCCTGGCATTTCCCCAGCATTGTGCTAGGCAGAGGAGAGCTGCTGCCACCACATCATAAAGTTGGCTGCTGTTCATTTAATCAAGATCTAAGAGCCCATGGCATTGGATAAGCCATGAGTCAAAGACAGCTCATGGTGCTTGCTATCATGGAGTTTCTGATCTGGGGTGGAGGAAAACACATCAAACCAAGACATGTCTATAACAACAGTGATCGATGACAGGAAGGTCAGTGTGACATCACTGAGATTAAGGGGTTGGAGACCCACTTACAGAAGCCAAGCCAGGGAGTGTTCTGGGCTGAGGCTTGAGAGGTGACAATGGGCCAGATAGCAGGTCGTGTCACTGGACCCTAGCCTTGTGTTTACCATGTGTCAAGCAATTAATTAATTCTCTACAAACTAGGGATTTGGAAGTGGCCTGAACAGGATCCTCATCCTTAACAAAGTGACATTATGGGCTTTCATGTGGCAGGGAAAGGTCCTATTCATGGGCGAGGGAAGCTCATTTTCAGCATTAGAAGAAGGAAATTGCAGAGACCTGGAGCAAAGCACTGTGGGCAACAGGTAGAGAGTTGGCATAAGGGGGCTGGAATGAGTAGGCAGATGTAGATCTGGGCCCTCGAAGGCATCCTAAGGGTTTGATGCGTTTCAGTTGTGCTGGTCAACAGATGGCAAAAACCAGTGAAGGATTTTATGTGAGGAAGTAGCGTCTGATTGGAAAGGGTCGCTGGATGCTGTGTGGAGAACAGATGGGAGGGATGGTGGGAGGGAGAGGGATTAGGAGGCACTCGCATGGTCCATGTGGAGATGGTAATGACGTAGAGAAGTCTAATGAACAAGAAGATGGACAGAAAAGTCAAGTGTGAGATGGATCTTGGAGACAAACAGACAGGGCTTGCTGTGAGTCAGAAATGAGGGACCGAGGGCACCGACAGCGTCCAAGGATGCTTTTCTTTATCAGTTCTGAGAAGTAAGGTCACTTTCCCTGAACTGTGGAGGGCAGAGTGAAAAACGAATGCATCTTGTAGAGAGATGAGGAGTCTTCCTGCTTGAGGTAAGAAGCAGGTTAGGTGCTCAGAGCGGAAGTTGAGTGCTGGAATCACTGATTGGTTACGTAGCTATTACTGAAAACCAGGGGGAAGCAACCCAAACAGGGAGCAGCGGGGGGGGGGGGGGGGGTCAGGGGGGCTCCAAAGGAGCAGCACCTAAGGTAGTGGGACAATGCTTCAGGAGAGGTGGCTTTAGTGGACCACAGAGAGGAGTTTGAAGGAAGGGGTGACGAGCATGTCAACGAGAGGCTCTCTCATTCCACACACGAATGGGGACCATCAAGTTCCCTGGGCTAACTCCTCCTTGTTCCTATTCAAGTCAGGGATTCACATGTAAACCTCAATCTGAGTTACGAATATCTGACAAAGTGACTTGATGTAATTATAGCCACCGGCACAAAAACTGTCCTGTAATGTGGAGAAATAAAATGTCGTATTATGTCTAAGCAGCATCATGTAAAACAGACCCACTGGAATTTGGAGAAGCATGTGTGTGCACCCACAGAGGAAACTGAGACTAAAAAAAGGTACCCGAATGGACATTATCTCTGTAGTGGGAGTAAGTCTGGGATTTGTTTCTCTCCTATCTTAAAGGTTCTCAATGCTGTAAACCCATGCAACCATTGCTGTTAGGGAACAGTATCACAAATAACTTAGCGGCCCCTCCAACTGTTTCTCTAAATATATTCTGGGTGGAATCTACCTTTGCTCAGATGAAAATTACAGCAGGTCTAGGACATATCTATCTATCTGTTAACTCAGAATAAAACTGCTCCTGTTTGCACCTGGGAGCAGAACCATAAAAAACAGCCTCACAGGGCTATTTGGCATGCTTTACCTAGTTCAGTAAGAGACTGACTTGGGTGTGCTTTCAGTGGCCTCCATGCCCTCTCCAGCTTGCTGGGCACCCACAGGCATCTAATGGAGGAGGAAGGGAGAGGGGCTTTTCTCCTCTTTTCTGTTGGATGCCGGATGGAGGAGGGACAGGATGGTCCCCCCCTGGCCCTCCCTCCCCGTGAGGAGCTCAGTTGTAAGATGCCCCAGGCACCCCAGTCTTGCCAGATATACACACTGCTTCTTGCTGGGTGTTCTCACAAGATCTGTAATTACCCCCTACGATGGTCGCTACATTCGCCTGTGTAGGGGAACAAATACATCACATCTCTCCTGGCTAGTTGGGGTTTTTGCAGCTGCTTCTACGCTCTGCGTTTAGAAAGGGATGGTACAAATTCTACAAAGGTGGTTGCACTGGTCACAGGCCAGAGACTCATTCCTGTCTGTACATAAGTCAACCAGGGCCAAACTAAATCACTGACAATTTCTTTGTGTTCTTGGGCTCCCATCCATGGAAGCCAGGTTTCTATTCCCCTTTCTGCATTTCTTCTTAACACTCTACCATCACCTCTAGGTCCTGTTCTCCACACTGTCTCTGTTCATGACAACAGCCAGAAATGGCAGACTCCTTTCATCATTCCTTCCAGGAATGACTTCCTTGGGTTGTATTACTTTCATGGCAGGCAACTACTTTTCTGATACTTTTTTCTTTCCCAGCCATTACACTTTTTCAAACTAAGAATATTATAGCCTCATTTCAATGAGGCCCACTTCTGGGCTTGCATTCTGTGTGTTGAACTGCCTTGGGATAAGGTCATTCTGACACACTGCGCATAAAACAATCTTGGAAGAAGTCCAATGCAAACACATTTTCTATTTAAGTTTCCCTTTTCAGTGAGAAGCTTTTGAATAGGACTCCAGTGCTTGATGGACCATCCGTGTCTCAAATGCTGGTAGAGAAAGTAGGATGAAGAAAAGATGGTGCACAGTTCCCTTGGAGTCGGCTCTGCTTCACTGATAATCCTGTCAGAGAGGCGTGCTTCATGGAAAGGAAAGTGGGCTACACAAACACTCCTCAACATCAACAACCCCCCTCTCCCCCATTTTCCCTCCCCCCCATTTTCCCTCCCCCCCCAGGCCTACTCCTAAGGTATTTGCAACTCAGCAGTGGTGGATTAGGCATAGGCACACTCAATTGTCCTTAAGGAGATCTGCCAACAATTGCAAGTGAACCGCAAGATTCAGGACAGGGTGGCCTTATGAACGCCACTGCATTAGTCTTCTTCAAATGTTACAGTTTAAATGGAAGACACTCATCACAAATATGGCCTAACACATTCTTAATATCGCTTCTACACACAGGGGAACAAAACTGCACTTGTTAATGTGTTGAAATGGAAATAATATTTACTTGACACGAGCACAAATTTAGATTCAATAGCAAAAAATAGGGACTGGCATTTTTTCTCCACCTTCTGAAACCAATCAAAATTAAATGCCACAGAATTTTAGGATGTTACATTTCCTGAAAAGGGAGCTGTCAACCTTAAAGCTAAAACATTACATAAGCACTGATCTCTCTCTCTCTCCCCCCCCCTCTCTCTCTGTGTGTGTGTGTGTGTGTGTGTGTGTGTGTGTGTGTGTGTGTGTTACAAATGCTTCTCACAGGTGTTGCTACAAGCTTTTAGCATCTACTCGTCCTTATTTAGCAGCTGTTCTTAGTGAAGGGGGACTTTGCCTCCCCCCATGATAGCAGGAAGATTATGGAGATAATCTTGGTTGTTTCAGTTGGAGAGTTTCTGCTATCTGTTGGTTAGAGGCCAGTGGTGTGCTCAACACCCCACAGGAGCACTGGTGGTCCCTACAATGAAGAATTACCACAAAGCTGATACTCTCAAGACTGAGAAACCCTGTTCACACTAACTGAAGTTCTAATTGGGCATTTTTGCCTGGCTCTCTTGACGCTAGGTGTAGGCATATAGCTTAATTTCTGGTGATAAGATGTGAAAAGAAATGCCATGGCCAGGTGTCAGATCGTGCCCTTAAGAGAAAGGAGTGTGACCTCTATTGAGGTGAGAATAGATGAATCAGCCTTCCTTTGTTATGTTTGGAGGTTGTACTTTGAGAATGGCAGAGCAGTGAGCTGAGCCTCAAGTTCCCGATGAGGGGAACTAGCTCAGTTCTGTTACCACGAGAAATAAGCACAAGTGTGGCTTCAGTCACAGCCATTCACATTCTCGCCTCCACACATAATCGAACCCATGTTCCAAGTGCTATAACTTATGAAGCTACACTCCACTGATCTTGATTTGACTCAAAATGTCCTCAAGCAGAAAACAAGTGTTTACAGAGAAAGCATTGCTTTACTTGGAAAAGAAAAATCCATCAGACTGTAGCACATGTTCATTGAGGAAAAGTTAAATAATCCTCAATTATAGAAGGTAAAACACAAACGTTCCTATTTTCTATCTTTGCATGCTAGGGTTAACTATACTATAATTTTTTCATATGTATCTGATGTTTTTCTCTCAATACAATGAAAAGGCACAGATATGTGTGCACATTGGAGGTGAGGGTAGAACTCTGTGCTAAGCATATGCTTATCATGTGCACAGACATGGCATCACAAAAGCAAATTAATAAAAAGTGGGATCCTACTATTTAGGTTTTGTTGCAACTTGGTTCTTTCACATAATAGGCTTCTGTGCCGACTTCACCAACTCTATGTGCCATGCTTCGAATCTGTGATATTCCTCCCAGGCTCAGGGTTTTGGCACTTGGTTCCCAGCCTGCGGTACTATAGAACCTTTAGGTAGTGAGCCCCACGGCTGGCTTCAGCTACAGTCTTTTTTCCCTGTCTGATTCCTTGTGAAAAAAAAGCTGCCACTTCCTGCTACTGCTGCCATGGACTGAGAGTATCTGCTGTTTGCTGCTCCGTGATAGACAGTGACAAACAAACCTTCCTTCGCTTACATGGCTCCTGAAAGGGACTCAGTGACAGCTTTTCCAGTCTACCCAATGCCTTATAGTCAGTGTTCAGATTGTTCACAGCTTGCATGTAGTGCAATTGGCTCAACTGCTCTCCCGTTGACAGATTATTGTTCTTGTAATCATACTCGCTCGCTCTCTCTCCCGCCCTCCCTCGGATGCCATATTTATAGTGACTTAAACTTATAGCAACATTTCTAAAAGACAAATATAGTAGAACTCATAATGCCATGCTATCAAGAGTTTCATTTGCAATTGTTGGCTGATCTCCTTAAGAGCAATTGAATGTGCATAATTCACTGCTACTGAGTTAGGAGGAATAAGAAAGAGAGCTGTGTGTGTGTGTGTGTGTGTGTGTGTGTGTGTTTGTGCGCACGTTGTTAATGAGGACTGTTTGTGTAATGTGCTTTTCCTTTATAATAAAACATGCCTCCCCACCTCCCCTGGGACTGAACCCAGAGGCTTATGCATGCTAAGGAAGTGCTCGCTAGCCGGGGTGTGGTGGCATACACCTTTAATCCCCGGAGGCAGGCATTTCACTGTGAGTTCAAGGTCAGCCCGGTCTACAGAGTGAGTCTGGGACAGCCAAAGCTACACAGAGAGGCCCTGTCTCGAAACACTTCCCCCACCCCTCCCCCAAAGAAAGGGCTTGAGCAGTAAGCTCCTCTCCCAGCTCTTGTTGCTAAGACAAAGCCTTGCTAATGCATCCTGGCTCTGAACTTGGTAGTTCTCACTCCTCAGCATGAGTTACAACCCTCACTTCTGGGTAAAGTATATGACCTAAAGTACTGGAATAGATACTTGTTCATCTATTCCTGAACCTTTTTTTTTTTTTTTAAATATCTTACAGCATAGATTCCCATAAGAATTGTCATGTGAAAGGATAGGAACATTTAAACTTTTGGAAGAGTCTGCTGAGATCCTGCTAGAAGAGATTTCAAGTTAGACACCAATAAAGTACAAGAATGTTCTTATTGTCATCGTCTTTCCAATACCAGCATCATCAATGGTAATTTTTTCCCCCAAATTTGCTGTTTTAGCTCCCATTTTCTTAATCACTAGTGTGTACTTATTGCATAGCTGCTGTTAACTTCATAATTTCCCCCCTTTTATGGCCACAGACTTAGTAACCAAGCTCAGTTACTCTGTGCTAATTGAAGCTAAGCTGCACTTGCAAAACACTCCCCCTGGAAGCTCTGAAAAAGACTCCAAGCTTTCTATTAGGAAGCTTTATTGTGGAAACTCTAAATTCTCCAAGGATTTAAAAAAAAAAAATGTAGCTACTCCTTATCATCAACAAAATAAAGTTCTTTATTTCTGTAATAAAATGTATAATTAATGAGTCTTTTATGTTTGAAATAGTTCTCTATTTATAGTTACACAATTAATGTTTTATATAGTACATAAGGAATATGTTCCACAATGGGTCCAGTTGGGCTGTGGGGTCTTTTTGGCAAGAACACAAAATCCTGGAGTGGGTGAGATGGGTATACAGGGCCCATCTGGTTGGAGCAACTCATATATAGACACAGTCTAAGTGTCTGTCTACCTGTCTGTTGATAGTCTCACATCACAGTTTAAAATGGAAGAGTTGAGGGGTGGAAGAACCTGGAGGGGACAGGAGCTCCACAAGGAGACCAACAGAACCAACAAATCTGGGCCCAGAGGGGCCTGCAGAGACTGATGCACCAACCAAGACCATGCATTGAGAGGACCTGAAACCTGCTGCTCAGATGTAGCCCATAGGCATCTCAGTCTCCATGTGGGTTCCATAATATGGGGAGTAGGGGCTGCCTCTGACATAGACTCTGGTGGGGCAGGTTTGCCAGGCCACAGAGGAAGAGGATACAGGCAGTCCAGATGAGACTTGATAGGCGGGGGTCAGATGTTAGGGGAGGAGGGCTCTTCCTTTCTAAGGACTAGGGGATGAGGGAGGGGGGAAGTAGAGAGAGGGGAAGGCCGAGAGGCAACGAGGGAGGGGGCTACAATGAGGACGTAAGAGAATACATGAAAAATAAATTAATTTAGTTTTAAAAAATAAAACAAAAAGCCCTTTCAGATGGGTTTCCCAGTAGTGGGAAACAATCTTCTATCTTTAGCTGCACTTTTTCATTATGCAGGTGGTTTTCTTGCCATGACCCCACTTCAGTCTTTGTTTTTTGGTTGGGGTAACATGGGGTAGTGAGAATAAAGGGAGCACAGGATCCCTTCAGCATTCTCCCAGCCTGTTGGCCTTTGTGAATGCCCACTGTAACCCAGGCATTCTACTAAAGTTTTTATTTTAGACTTACCTATGAGAAAACTGCAACCCAAAGAAATTTATCTTGAGCCACATACCACTGACATGGAAAAAGCTAGGCCTAGAAGCCAGGTTCCTATCCAGACCCCTCTACCCAACACTGTCACCAGTCATGGAATGCACTAGCACCGTCAGCTTTACATTTAAAGGGAGCACAGTCTCCAGCGCAGTGTTCTGACTAATCCTCATGCTGCCTGTTGGATGCATGGGCCTGTCTCCAGGTAATCGCCAGTTACTCTTCTTATTTGCATTGCTTATGGCTAACTCTTTTCCACAGGTGTGTAGGCAGGTGAGGGCCAAAGCCAAGCATTACTCCTTCAGAGTTCTGTTTTCACAAAACACTCTGAGTTCAGGTACACAGAGACCTGGGTGCTAAGCGGCCCAAGAAGGCAGCCATCATAATGCTGGCAGCCTGGAAACTTTAGAAAGTTAATTAGAATTTGGGTTGTTGGCCAGCTCTGTGTGGAACAGGAGCAAAACCAACCCCTCTTCTTGAAAAGAAATCCTATGCAACTTCTACTTTCAAAAAAAAAATGAGGTATTGTATCCATATAACTCAATTATAATACAAAGTCTACTTCCAATACTTTGAAAGTGCTATTGTAGGCGGTTTAGAATACACAAGTTATACAAGTTAATTGTTAGCTGATCAAGTCATGGTCATGTCAATCACTAGTCTACTTTTATCACAAGAATATACATCTTAGGTGCAACAGATAGATATGATTCTATAGAAAGATAAGGTAAAATACTTAGATAAGGTCTTTTAGAACCTCATAGACATGTAGAATATGGCATTTAAAAATGATTTTTATTATTTTAAAGATTCATTGACAATGAGAAAGGTTAACTTCTGGCAACACCCATCCTACCTCAAAGAGGCTGATGAGCATCTAAGAACCTCCTTATGGAAATGGCTTGAAATGTGGCAAACATGACACTGTCGTTTCTACCACAGACAGAATTCTGCCTAAAAAAAGGGCAAATTTAGATGCAGGCAGAGTTGACGGCCAAACTCTGCCAAGACAGGGTAAGCAAGTCTTCAACAGTTCCTGCCTCACAAATAAGTCTGACAGATATATTGGGCCAGAAGGCTGAAGATGCTCCAACATAATAGGGAATTTTGGGTGACTATTTAGGTAGCAAACTGTCTCTGTCATCTTCTCATTTGGAAAGCCACTAACTTGCATTCCCAGCATACTCAGCTAATCAAGTTTATTCTTTCTGAAGTCTCCGATGGAGTTGAAGACCAGGTAGCTTAGTTTACAATAAAATTTAGTTGTCTGGGGATTAATATGTTTTTAGGTCTAGTAGCCAGGCGTGGTGGCACACACCTTTAATCCCAGCACTCGGAAGGCAGAGGCAGGTAGATTGCTGTGAGTTCGAGGCCATCCTGGTCTACAAAGCAAGTCTAGGACAGCCAAGGCTACACAGAGAAACACTGTCTTGAAAAAACAAACAAAAACAAAAAACAAACCCAGACAAACAAAAATATTTCTTTCTTTCTTTCTTTCTTTCTTTCTTTCTTTCTTTCTTTCTTTCTTTCTTTCTTTCTTATACATGCCAGCATGTGTGCCTGAATGGCAGAAGAGGGCACCAGATCTCATATATGCTTGTGAGCCACCATGTGGTTGCTAGGAACTGAACTCAGGACCTTTGGAAGAACAACCAAGTGCTCTTCACCTCTGAGCCATCTTCCAGCCCTGCAACTTCTACTTTCTCACCTATCTTTTCTGCCCTTATATTATCTCTTCCTACTTCAAGAGGTTACTCAACCCTAGTCCTGCCTAATGCTTCTTTCATGTCTTCTTAGCTCTTGCTGCATATCTCACACACCACACACACACACACACACACACACACACACACACACACACACCATACAGATACACTCATACAGAGATATATCCATGGTTCACACATACATGCAGACAGATATATGGAAAAGAGAAAGAGAGGGAGGGATGGTTGGATGGGGGGAGGAAGGGAGGGAGGAAGAGAAAGGGAGAGAGAGGGAGAGGGGCCACCATGCTTTAGGGGCTAAGCTAGAACAATCATCACTCTTAAGAGGGCCAAGACCTGCAGAGAAACTGGACATCCTGGGCACATCAGTATCCTCTCGTTGTGTATACCTTGATGGTCTAACCCAAGAGGCGTCAGAAGTTTCCCATCCTTCCAACTCATCTGTCGGCTAAGCAGAGGGAATGCCATGTGTTGCTCACAGAGCACTAACAAGGTGGGCATGTGTCTGCAGCTCCTTAACTCAGAAGATAAATTACAAAGCAGGACATTTCCATGCCCACTTATCAGAAGAGAGAACAAAAGCAGAAGTGAACCGCCTTAGAGAGGCAGGAATGACACTCTGGTTTCCTCATGTGTGCCTCAAATTGTGTTAGTCATTTGTTTACACCCAAGCTTCTTGATCTATGAAAATTAGACATAAAGAAGGGATTAATAACTAGGGAAGCAGGGCTAGAAGAAAGAAGAATAGCTTTGCTTTCACTTTCAAATCTCTACCAGTTAAGAATTTTATACCCCTTGGCTTGATTTTCATGATAAATTCTTCAATTGAACGAGAAAAAAAATTTTTTTTTAGCCATACAGTTAGATATCTGTTAACATATACACCATATGAATATATTATACACTCCAGGAATAAAGAGCATTTATGCAACGTAAAGTCAAAGTTGAGAAGGGAAGGGCTGTGGCTGCCAATGAGGGAGGGTCATCATGATGAGGAATGGTAATGTCATTTCTCTAAGTCTCAATGGCAAGCTCTTTCTGAAAGACTGGAAAGCAAAGATACCCCCTTTACCCTTAGAGTATATGAAGTAATTATTCCAGCAACTGTTCAACACTTTGAAAGTACCGTTACTAGCAGCCTCATGGTTCTGCCGCACCCTGAGAAGCCACAGGAAAAACAATGCAGAGAGAGCTTTAAACACAGAGATATGAAACATCAGTATTGGCTTTCATTAGATGAGGCCTTAAGATTTGGAAGTCAGATATTCCTAGAGAAGATTGGTTTTAAATATTTAATAGGCTCTAGTGAGACAGTTTTCAGAGATATTTAAGGCACTTACATATTTACATGCTATCCCCTTAAATTATGTTGCAATTACTTAAAGTGCTTATTATACAAAGACTGAATTGTTTGTAATACTTACTTTCAACCTTCTTGCCACCACAAAGGATGAAAGTGAAGTTCGGAAAGTTTGCAAGCCTGAAAGGTAAACCCTTCCTCACTTTTCACACAGGGACTGTCACCTGTAATCTTTCCAAAAAAGCTCCCAGACTGAGCTGGAGTTGGGGCCCCAGCACCCAAGTCAGATGATTCCCGACTGCCTGTAATTTCAGCTGCAGGGGACCCTGTCCTTTCCTGAACTCTGCAGGAACCCACTTCCCTCCACCATATACACATATAAATAAAAATAAACTCAAAGAAATAGCACATAGCTTGAGAGGTGAAAATCCATTCACAAGCCTTTCCAGAGCCCCACAACAAGGTGATCGTATCAAAACTGGGTGGTGATTTCAAGTATTGTGCACTCTTGCACATCTGGATGAAGTATCCTTTGCCTCTTCAGTCTCCACACTCTCTCCAAGATCTAGGCGCAACTTGTAATCAAGACACAATTTCCCCCACTACACTCTTCTTTTAGGCCCATGCAACAGTTTCTAAGACATTTTGCTTCTTTATTTGGCCATCTAGACAAAGCAGCCATGCCAAATCTCCAGGCTGCTCTGATCTCCTATTGGCCTCTTCTCACCCAGTCTGTTGGCTCTCTCCCTGGCCTCCTCAGATCCCTGTCCATCACAGCTTTCTGGATTAGAATGTTCTAGGCCCAGAGGAGATGATCAACTCTTCTGCAAAGGGTGAGGACTTAGTCTGAGGAGCTGTACCAGGACCCAGGGGGGACACTCGTGTGGCACCAGGGATGAGGGATCAGAGTCGCAAGCTCCTACCCTTCTACCATCCCACTCAGTGACCAGGAGTACAAGAGAACACACCACGTCCACTGGCTGCTGTCTTGATCTCATGCCCCCCTCCCTTTCAATATTTGCAAATAGTAACAAACTGATCTGATAGGGTCAGAAATGCACTGAAAACTCTGAACCTCCAGCCCTTTCTACCACGAGGGAGCTTAGATGCTATAAAAGGACCCTGACACCCAGTGGTTTTGTTTCTTCCTCTATAAAATGAAAGTTGTTAGTTAATGACTGTAAAGATTTCCTATACATACAAAATACTAAAAGTCTATTTTCTGGTCTCGTTTTGTTTTCAGTATCTATGGTCATCAACTGAAAGCGTCATATGGTTCAACATTTTTCATTCCTCCCCCCCTCTCGTGCCTTTTTATTTTCTCTCCAGCCATAGTTGTACCAGGACACAACAGAAAGCTAATGTGCCTTCTTTGGGTTACAACTTTCCAAGTCAGACTGATATTGAGAAAAGAGAACAGATTGGGCATTTTCCCCAAGGAAGAAGCAGTGTTGCTTCACCTGCCTGCGACCTCCAGCACTACCAGCTACAGAAAGGCTCAGTGACCCCTCCCTGAACTCTGAAAGAGCACTGTTGAATTATTTTTGGTATTGTTTAAGATCCTAGATGTCGGAGCAACCAACAAACTACTTAGAATTCTCCCGTGCGGGCTGATCACCACTAGGATGGATGGGAATACATCTGAGTATGTTTGTAGAACCTCTTAACTTGATCCCAACAGCCCCTCCTCCAGTGGCCCATCTAAAAGGGATGCTTTGTGGACCCAGCAGATGTATGACCTGCTCTGATAGCACAGATAGAAGTGTCTGGTCCATAATCAACTGCTCAGTCCAGGATGGCTGCCTGCCCCCTTTCCGAGGAACACAGTTAACGGGAATGTTTCTGCAGGCCAGGCCTTTGTGGACTGTGCACTCCTCCAATGGTGCTCATCTGTCTGCCTCTAACCTCAGCCTTTGTTCAGAGATCAGCTCAGCTCTCCTGAACTCAGTCACTGAGTACAACCACTTAAAGAGAAAACTTCTGTTCATAAGCAGCCATTTTCATCAGATTCCATCACTGCAGATGATCATCCCAGCAAACCACAGCATTTTGGGCTAACAGAACAAAGCAATCTACATGGCTCTTCAGCCACGAATATGCTTTATTCAGTAAGGGACTTAGTGGTTCATGGATGGATAAAGATTGACTCAACACTCAGGTTCTATAGGCTGTGGATACATAGGCCTACTGTAGGGCCTCTCCTTTGGGCAGGCCTCAAGGCAGTAAGTATTCAGGACACACACAAACGGGGTTAACAGTCTGAATAGCCCCGTGTTACATTTTCTTACATGTTCCTGAACCTGTTGTACAAAAGGCTGGCTCACCCCCCTCTATGCCCTCCATGGCGACTGCTGTTCCGTGTATTCTGTGCCCCTCTAATAGCTTAACCTGCCCCGTCACCACACCTCTACCTTGCCTTTTTCTAGGCCTTGTGGGACAGAGCCCGTGTCTGGGCAGGAACCTTTCATCTTTGTGCCAGCACTAGAAGCTGATAACTGGCTCCAGAGTCTACCTATGGTTGCCTAGCAACAGGCAGGCTTGTGAACTAAACACATCTGATTTGGTATCTGGCTTGGGAGAAAAGTCCTGTCATCCAGTTGGGTAAATGAACGGGCCTTTTGAGAGAACGGACTAGTATGTGTACAGAAGTGAACACAAGCCGCCTTGGCTCCTGCCACCACCACCTGCCGGGCAGGTCGGCCTGCACCACAGCCGCTGGGGCTCCCATGGGGGAGGGGGTGTGGCCATGGGAGGGGTTTCATCTTGGCTAGGGCTTAGACAAGGAGCTTGATTGGAAATGCTTGTATCTTGACCATGTGACCGAATCTGTATGGAAGGCTATCACCTGGTGTGGTGAGGGTGGGGGTTGGGGGTGGGTAGGTGGGGAAGGGGCAGGGTACCCCCAAACAATATGGAAATTTTCTTTCAAAGATTCAAAGAGGAACAAGGAAATGCAAATCTTTCTCAGGACACCTGGCCCTGAGCAGATCAGAGCAGGAGGAAGGCTTAGGGCATCCTCCCAACCAGCTTGTCCTCCGAGCCCTCCTTACTTTTCTCAGTGCCCTTGCTGATGGTGGAGTTTGCTGAGACCCAATCCCTCACCTGGCACAGGTTCTCTGCCTGCAGCTGTTTGTGTAAAGATTGGATAATGGCACAGTGTCCCTTTGTTCTGTCTATCCTTAATTATCTCTTCAAATCCGGTTATCTAAACTATTTCAGGACGCCCACCCCCTCCCTCAAACAACCACAAAAACCCCAGTATACCTAAACCCTTGAGCCCACAGACGGAAAGAACAAAGAGAAACTGCCTTTCCACTCTGGTAACTGAGAACAGAGGCCTGGGAGAGAGCCTAGGTCATACAGAAACTGCTTTCATTGGCTGCCATTCTCCAAATGAGCTGCTTGCACCTGTCCCCTCACCCTGTTAGATTACAGAACTCTCCTCAAGCTGTAGCAGACCGGATCCACCTGGGCGAGTCTGTTTCTAAACTGACACTTCTCTGCACAAGTGTCTAAAAGCCAAGAATTAGCTAAGCCAAAACTTCCCACCAGTCAGGGGTTCTTGGCTTGAATGAAGTGTTGGACTGGATACTTTTATGTTGTAGGGGACTGTCCTGTGTGGCCTCTACCTGCTCTAAGTCAGTCACCACCTCCTCTCCTGATGTGACACCCTGACGTGTCAGTAGAGACTGAGAAGCACCCCCTGTTGAGAACCATATTTTCACCTAAGTGTAAAACTTGCAGGGCCTACACCAGATAAGGAAGGCCTTCACCATAAGTGGGTGAATGTGTCACGTGAACACTCGCTCCATCGTCAGGATGCCTGCTGTCCTGCTCCCCGAACCAAAGGAACGCCCTCCATTACAGGCCCATCAAGAACAATGCTTTGAAACTGTGCGGTTGTTTTAATTCATGTTTGTTGCACAAACACGGAAGTGGCAGCGAGTTCCAGAGCACAGCTCTCATCATTTTCACCCTGACTCAGGCCCTTGAAAATGTTCTGGCAGTGTGTGGGCAGCTCTGCATGCTCATCCCCTTCCCTGGGCACAGGTACACACAGAGGGTGTCTGGCAGCAGAGAAACTACAGAGTTCTTTTTGTTAGCCAAGCAACCCTGGAGCAGAAACTGCTAGGCAGGACATCTTTGGAACAGAGGCCACGGTCTGGTCACCTCTGGGAAACCACTGAAGGTGTTGAGTGCAGGGCTGAAAAGGGCTGCTTTCCAGAGATGTGAGCCTTACTCCAGCTTCGGTTTCTGCACTCAGCACAAATTCGTCCCAGGGACTGAAAGTTTCTTTGGCTTCTGTTTCCTCTTATGTTAACGAACAGTTTTATCAGAGGCACATCCAACTCTGAAAGTCTAAGTTTCTAAGAATACAAAGCAGAAAATGTCACTTCCACCCACCCCACAATCCTTCTCCTTTCTAAATTAATCATTTCCTCTATTTCTACCTCAAATGATGACTATTCTCAGACTGCAGAAACCACAGTGAATGTCAAATTACTCCCAAGGATTAATTCTGTTATTAGAAGTAAAGACCTTATTTGTGTGTGTGTGTGTGTGTGTGTGTGTGTGTGTGTGTGTGTGTGTGTGAGAGAGAGAGAGAGAGAGAGAGAGAGACAGAGACAGAGACAGAGACAGAGACAGAGAGACAGAAAGAGACACAGAGGATACAATCTCTATGGGTAACTAATATTCCACTTTCAAAAAATAAGTTCATCTAAGTTTATTGAAACTATGTTTAAAGATTGAGAATCCCAGTGCCATGGTACATATGAAGTCACTGGCATATTTATAGCCTTGATTCCAGCTGAGGGATCACTTGACTGTATACCCTATGTAATTTTTCATGCATCATTTCCTTCCTCCGGACATGCTTCATAGACATGCCTTGCTTCTGTAAACACAGGAACGACATGGCAAGTGACACTGAGGGAGAGGCGTTCTGATCCAGGCAGGGAAGAAGACCGAGCCATCTGCAGCGCCAGGCTCAACATTTGACTGAAAATTCAAATATTAATTGTCCTGTGCTAACAGCAAGAACACCAGCCGCATTTGTTTTTCAATCGCAGGGAGTTTCACAGAAAGTCCAGCTTCATGCGTGCCCTGGGTGAAACGATCTCATGTCCACGCAGATTCATGGCATGGAGACTTAGGAACAGGGCTTATCATTGCTGAGCTCAATGATTCAAGGTGTGTGTGTGTTTGGGGCGGGGGGGAAATAGAAAACAGAAGAGGGGGGAGAATAAGAGAAGGAAATGCAGAGACGAGACATTTCCTGCTCGGATCTCAGTCTGTCTGTAAAGAGCTTCAGGTAAACTGACAGCAATACAGTAATAAGACAACAGGCAATTAGGTACACAGAGGAGAGGCACAGAGAAGAGCTCCCAAGGATGCTCCTGTCTTCGTTTATAGAACAAACGAATGTGTCACCTGAATAAATAAAAATGCATTTGTAGCTACAAATGTTTCTATCTCGCTCACCATACACAGGGAGACTTCCCTGGGTTACCCAGGTGGTTCTAAAGGTAATAACGTCCTTACACATAAAAATAGGAAGAGGCTACAGAGGGAAGGGATATATAATGGGAGGACTCAACTCTCCCCATTGGCTTTGAGGAGGGTGGATGGGGCCATGAGCAAAGAATGTAAATGGCCCTCGGAATCTGGGACAGGGAAGACCTAGATGCCAGGAAAGGAGTCTTCACTATTCCCCAGGGAGGGACAAAGCCACACAAGCACCTTGATTTTAGCCACTGAGGTAAGTGTTGGAGGCAGGCCCATCCCACAGAACTGTAAAATCAGAAGTTTGTGCTGTTTTAAATTGCATGGCCTATGGTAATTTATTATTGTAGCAACAGTAAGCCAATACCCATGTTACCTTTAAAACACTCAACACCTTCGGGTCCTGTCTATGTGAGGTACCCCTACCTGTTTATTCTTTGTCCCACTAGTCTTAAAAGCCACTGGTAATTTCCACTGCGCTAGAATAAGGAGCCTGGTTTGCCTAGGGACCCAAGGGATGGCCCAAACGCGCCTTAGCTCATTACCAAACAGGTGAATTGTCAATGGGTCTCTCACACGGAAGAGTAGACATTTGGTTTCAGGATCAACGATGGTCTCCAGGACCTCATAGGCTGCAGATGAGCAAGGCTCATTTGCACATTTTGCATCCCCACATTTCCCCTCTGGTCATGTCAGGATACACTAGGCTTTCAGAGAGCTGGTGGGTTGCGCACCATGCCATACCTTACCCACACTGTTTTCCCACAGCATTAAAATCGCCATGATGTGCTTATGAAATTCTTTTGATGTTCATTTCCCTAGATCACAGAAGTACAAGATGATGGAGATCATTTCTTCCCCTAAAGGATTAACCTGAAATACACAGAGTCCTGTGAGCTTCTAGTCCACAGGATGTTTTAGGGAAGGGTAGGAAAATGGGCTACAGGAGAGGAATGCAAGTCATCTTATTTTTGGAAGCAAGTGAGGAATGACACGCAGTCTCTCCCCACTTTTCACCTGCTTCCCTCTATCTTTTTAAGCCGCCCCCCCCCCCTCGCATGGCCTCAATCACAGCAAGAGTGCAGAAGAGCCCATCACAGGATCAGCCACCATCAAGAAACCAACTAAGGTGCTTTTGCTGCACCCATGCCCCAGTGTTTACAATGAAGACCCACAGGCCAACTGTTCAGGAATATACATTAAAAAAAAAAAGTCTCAAAAAAGGGAAAAGAGAGGGATTAAGAACTTCTTAAGCAAAATAAAACCAACCAACCAACTAGCCAGGAAATCAAACAAGAAACCAACCTCAAAGCAGTAATAACAGCAACAAAAGAACTACGTTTCTTCCGCCTACACTGAAATGTTTTCTTAGGAAGAACTTGCCTACCCACAAACATGCTGCACAAATTGTCCCCCTAAGATAACTGACACACAGGAAACTTTGCTTTGGGCAATGATCAGCAGAGCCACAGGGAGAAATTCTTACAGTTTCTCAAGTTATAAAAATAATGCATTTACCCGACCTGCCGGGACTGATGTAAACTGTAAACAGAATACTATTTTAAGAGAAACGCAGTTTTATCATTTGTCAGTATTCCCAAAAGCTGTGTTTACAACTATCGCCTCTCCAATGCTCACTTAAATCAATTATAGGAAAATTACAGTACTTG
The DNA here is from genome assembly GCF_964271855.1 of Acomys minous. Taxonomy (NCBI): domain Eukaryota; kingdom Metazoa; phylum Chordata; class Mammalia; order Rodentia; family Muridae; genus Acomys; species Acomys minous. The sequence continues at coordinate 35,345,084 of NC_140484.1, read as the reverse complement.
ATTAAATAATAATAATAAAATCTTTTGGTAAAACTAGAATCAGAATGAAAACTTGTTAATAAAGAAAACAACCTTTTCAAATTAAAGAAAGCACCACATTAAGAGAAATGCTAGAGTGACTCTCTCCAAAGGTCTTTTATTTACACATCTATTAATAACCTGTGTGTACAATGAGTATTCTGGGAAGTGGAACAAGAGTATTTGTCCTTTAAAGTCAAGAAGACAGCTGACGCACTTATCACAAAGAGCCTCTGATACTTCGACTTCTGAAGATCCAATTAATAAGGCAAAAAAGTCCAGTAATAAAACAGATTGACTGAAAAATTAAAATGTATACTTTAGAGTTACAGGTATTATATCTATATCCAAGAATAAATCATGAACATAATGAAATAGTTTTTATAAATTGGGTTTATAAAATAAACTTAGAGGATTTAGATGTTCTTGGTCAGAAAATATAACGAGAAGAATAACCTTGTTCATAATAGAAAAAAAAATCCCCCCCGCTCCGATACTAACAAACAAGAAAAGTCCCACACAGCTTACACAGAAAGATATTTATCTAAAAATGGTATACAAATCAATAAAGAAAACATTTCACTGAGGTGAATAAAAAAAGAGTAACTACATAGACATTCCATCCTTAGAAGGAAAGATGAAATAAGCTAAAAATGTTATTTCCTCCCTAAGTTTATTAATGCATGCATTACAACTTAAACAAAACCATAGCATGAATCCTTTTAGAATGACTGTATTGTCCTAAAGTTAAATTAGAGGGATAAATACAAACACATCAGGAAAACCTTCAAATTTAAGTAATATCATGAGAACTATGTCTTATAAGTCATTATAATTAAAGCAAGGCATTATAGAAATAAAATTGAAAAGTGGGGGTGGAAATAGAGCCTCGGGAAAACTAGCAGCAGCAAGTCTGACCTTATGAAAGTCTTTATGAAGATTTTACTGGAAAAGCAATGGGGGAGCGATAGGGAAAAGGAGCAACTGACTGGCCAGTGTGTACAGAGTCACAGTTAGAAGGAGGGAGTTATGGTGTCTCCAATACAGTGGGGTGACTGCATTGATTACTTCAAAAGGCTAGAAGAAATCATATGGGATGTTTTTACCACAGTGAGTGACAGTGTATGATACAAGGGGCATACTAAACATCTTCATTTGATTATCACACAATGCTTACTTGCAACAAAGATCTGATCTGTAACCACAAATTGATACGTTTCTTCTTACTAGGAAAATCTTCACTTAAAACAGGTAGCAGAATTAAAATCTTATTTTGGGCCAGAAAAATATTTGCAACAAAAATACAGTGCCCTTACTTTGTAAGTAGAACTTAGCAATAAAATAACAATAACGGTATTCATGAGTAATTCTCAAAACAGTACATGTAAGTCAATGCAAAATATCTGAAAAAGCTAAAACTTACTGAGCAATAAAAACAGACACAGACACAAATGTGAATGAAGGTAGTTCCACCTCTCTAGCTGGCTAAGACACATAAAAATAGCAACACTGGAGCATGGTGGTGCACTCCTTCAATCCTAGCACTGGAGAGGGAGGGTCAGGAGGATTTGTGTGAACTAAGGCCCAGGCTGATCCACATATGGAGTTCCAGGACCACCAAGACTACATAGAAAGAGCCCGTCTCAAACAAACGATAACAGACTCAATGCACCGTACTAATGTGGCCTGAGGCCATGGGCAATCCTTAATCAGCTGGATGAAAGCCACAGTGGGATCATGGCTCAAAAGGTAAGTTTTAATAGTGTTAACTTGATTGCATGAGGTCACAGGCTAAGGACTTTGTGTCCATTTCTTTTTCCCTGCTTAAGGCAAATATGTGGCTAGCCTCATCTACTGAATGAGGACACAGGGGTGGGTGGGGGTAGGGGCTAAAAAGCTGGACATGTTCTGGGCCACCTGGGTACCCAGTGCTCTTGGGGTGCTGCTATGTGTCTAGTCCCTCTGAAACAGGCATTGTCTCAAGTTGGGCAGTGAGCTCTAAAGATGCAGCTGTTGTGAATCAGTGTCATCCTACCTGGGCAGGGTTACTACTGCTGTGAGGAAACACCATGACCAAAAACAACAAGGGGAGGAAAGGGTTAATTTGGCTATGCTTCCACATCACTGTGCATCACTGAAGGAAGTCAGGACAGGAACTCAGACAGGGCAGGAACCTGGAGGCAGGAGCTGATGCAGAGGCCATGGAGGAATGCTGCTGACCGCCTTGCTCCCCATGGCTTACTCAGCCTGCTTTAGTATAGAAGTCAGGACCACCAGCCTGGGGCGGCTCCACCTACAATGGACTGGGCCCCTCCCCCATCAGTCACTAATTTAAAAATGCTTTACAGGCTTGGCTGCAGCTCAGTCTTATGGAGGCATATTCTCAACTGAGGTTCCCACCTGTCAAGTGGCTCTAGCCTGTGTCAAGCTGGCATAAAACTAGCCAGTGCCCATGCTGGGATAAGCTTTTTTGATAATCTACCTGCCTTTGAGTCACCCGTGCTCCCATAAGTAACTCACACTTCTGTAGTTAACCCCCAAAAACCACACTTGCTCAATATACTAGACTTAAGTAGAATTGTTTCTCTGGCTATTGCTGGTTCCCCATCTGGGTGAATAGAAGTCTGTTCACATCTTTCCAGGAAAAGTCACACAAATAGGTGAGAGAGCAAGAGGGGCATAGATGTCTGTAATTGCTCCTGTTTTGGGGGAGAATCTTGCCTTATACTCTTCCTTGGTAGAAATGGAACCTCAGGTTAGAGGGCTGAGCCTGCATAGCCCGGATGTGGCCAGAGCCAGCCTTGTGCACCAACCAATGTGCTTCCCTGACAAGGACTCTGAGAGTCAAGGGATGTCACACACAGGTCTGCTTTCTGGTGAGACCCCTTTCCTTGGGTAGGTAAGTCGGAAGCTTTAGCATACTCTGTGTCTATCCCCACACATCTATGAACATATGTGAAACAATTCAAGACGGACACAATCCAAAACAACAAACAAGCAAACACTCTACATTAAAAAAAAAATAGCAACATGCTAAAACAAACAAACAAACAAAGAAAAAAACCCCAACTTGTTCAGAAATGAATAAATAAAAAGTACAGAGATCAGCATCAACGCAGACTGAGTTGGCATGTCCTAAATTCCAAAAGGAAATGGAAACTTCTGACATTTTTATTATGGTGAATACTTCCTGGGGAAAAAGGTTTCTTTTTACGAGGTTGACTCTCAGGAGACCCAGAGTTTGGTTTTGCTCTCTAGTTCAACTTCACTGCTGTAAAGCTCTTTTTGTATTTGAAACCTGATCTTAGTTTTCAACCCAGACGAATAAGACCACCAAACGTACGGCATTAGGGAGATAGTGGAACTGATCTGCCTCTGTTTCAAATAATTAACAGCTAAAAAAAGAAAACCATGTAATCTGGAAGCTGGGGCTTGCTATTCGCCCTGCTTAGTACTTTCATGGTTTTCTTTAAAATGTAAGCAAAGCAAAGCTGCCCACCCACCCCTACCTCCCGCCACCCGCCCAGCCCCATACTGCTGTCTTGAACCACATACCTTCATCCAACCCACTCTGGGTGCTTAGAAAGGGTGGAGTCAGCTTTGCCAGGAGACTTCTGTTCTCACAGAAGGCCAGGCAGGCCCTGTGAAGGCAGAGACAGAGGGGAAGGATAGCTCCCGAAGGCCAGTAGAGTTCCCCAATGAATGGGAAAGAAGCCAAAGAGTCCCTTTCTGGACATGGCTCTTAAAAGATGTCATGGATGCGCAAATAACTTGCTTTTGACAGTTTTCTAATATTTTTTAAAAAAAAGCTTGCCTCTTTCATACTCAAAGATACAGATTACCATGGATGAAAAACAGGGTCTTAGGTTGTTCAGAATTTCCAAATTTTGAGCAGGGAGCTAGGATGGAGAGGGTAGCTGTCATATTTATACTGAATTCACATTGAATCAGTTTAGTGTGGCTTCCCTCACTTTGTCTGAGTCAACTGTGATGATGATCTGGGTTATCTCTCTCCTGGGTCACTTCAAGGGCATTTGAAAGTTGACTTTGGTCACGTGTCATCTCTAAGTCCATTAGACTGCTCCTTGTAGGAGAGCTTAGGAATGAATTCTTGCTTTGTCTCCTAAGGTTTTGCTCTTTCTAGATGTTGGTCTAAGCAAAGGCTTCCCCATTATCTTTCCAGTCAAGACATGAGATTGGCTAGCAGCCTGTTTCTCCAGCCCAGCAGCTTGATAGACACCCTTGTGCAATGAAAGGAGCCAAGTCAGCGACTGTCCACATTTGCTGTTTGAGAAGGGAGACGTTTGAAAAGCAAGTATAGACTCAAAAGAGCATAGAACTGCCTTCTTGTTCCAGGATAGTGCTACGTAGACACTGAGAAAGTTTTGGACCTGGTGGTGAATGTTATAAAGAAAAATTACATGTATGCATGTATGAAAGTCTCAAAGAATTAACAAAAAATTTAAAAAGTTTTGGATTTTGAAGCCCTTGAGGATGCTTAGTCTATATAACTCTTCAGAGGAAATATCAAAATAAGAACATTCCTGTCACAAAGCCTTTTTTTTTTTTTATCATGCAGCACCAGTTCCTGAAGACTTACCATTTGATGAATTGAAGCTGAACCCTCCTGCCTGTCCCATAGCTTCCCAATCTACATTTTCAACTTCTTAATTGGCTCTTCTCCTCTTATTGGCATTACACAACTAGCTTGTCCAAGTTTAAAAGACGTCATTGTCCCTAGACATCCTTCTCCATCTCTACCAGTGGCACAGTTCAAGAACTCGAGCTAGAATCATGGGATCACCAACTATTCCGATCTCTTCCTCAGCCCATACCCAAGTCAAGATCAACCCCTCCCCTCCCCCAGTCCATTAGGCAGACCACTACCTAATTCTTAATTTAGCTCTGTTGGCATTCTGGACCAATGTGCTGAAGGGCTGTCCGTATTTCAGGATGTGTCCCAGAAACTCTGTCATCAGATGCTAGTGGCAACCACCTCCCCACTTGCAACAACTCTTGTCTGCTGACCTCACGCAGACACTTACCTCACTCAGAAGTCCCCACCACACCAACTTCTCCTTAGTTCCTGGAATCCACCCAGCTGCTTCCTGCCTCCAGGGCTTGGCAAATGCCATTTTCTCTGACAAGGATGTTCTTTCTCCTATTCTTCTCTCAGCCGCTTCCTTCTCACACCAGTGTCGCAGCCCCCATGCCAACTCCTTAGAGGAGTTCCCTGAATACCTTGCCTCAGCAGCAGCCCTTATTCTTATCAGATGTCAGTAATTATTAAGTGGTTAGTTATTTTATTAACCTGATTTTTTTTTTTCCTGGCCTACCTCTTATCAAAACAATCACAACATTATTTAGGGCGATGACTCTCTTGGCCTCTGTTTTTCCTTTAAGGCATACCACTAGCCAAGCTAAATAAATATTTGTCAACTGATTAACCAAATGCCCTTTATATTCTAGGCCCAGACACCGCCCACAACAAATGACAAGGTCACACTATGAAAACATACCTCAGGGGAATTAGGAGATTACCCAGACCATTTGCATTTTAATTCTCTGTTCCATGAGCAAGCTTTCCTGCTCCCTGAGGAGGCTGAAGTCATGGATTTCATGAGAGCAGCACACCTTCCCCACAGGGAACAAGGTGACAAGACCCCATGGAGTGCCAACACTTCCCTTGAATGGAACCTATATTGTGTCTGGGGGCGGGTGGTGGCTGAGAGTTGGCTCATACACTGGAGTTGGGCGAAAATAAAATATATAAATAAATAAAAGCACGCAGAATGAGAGTCTAAATTTTCAGGTCTCCACAGAAAGACATTTCCCTTCCGTCTTTTCTCCTTCCTTCCTTCCCTCCCATCTTTCTTTCTTAGACAGGGTCTCAAACTCACAGACATCCAAGGTGTGTGCCCTTCCTTCCTCTCTTTATGATGTGCTGAATGTCTCAAAGCCCATCATAGGACTAAACAGGCTCCCTTTCCTTTTCCAGTATAATGAAAGTCACTGACAGGGGACCAACAGATGATGGGCTGTACTCAGCACAAATGTAGGCATTCATTTGGGAGAACTTATTTCCCTCAGGGGAACTCTCAGAGCGGTCACTTTCCTGCCCATTGTGTCCTCTAGCAGATTAATGTGAACCTTCACACCTGAGGATCCACTTAGCTGTCAGCCGACTAGGTTTTCAAAGGTGTTTTCCTCTCAACTTTCTCATTTAAAGTAGTTCTCAACTGCCAAACAGATTTCACTCCCCACTCACTGTCAATCCTGAGCTCCTCTCAAGAAAACATTTTGAATGATTTTATGTATCCTTTTATCTTCAGCACTCTGCACAATGTCCTGAAAATGTATTTATCTCTCATTTTTAAATTACTGGAACATTACTATTTTCTAGAAAAAGGTATCCTCCTGGCTACAGTTTGGATTCTGTATTAAGGTAAGACACACTTTGGAATAGGGAAATTGGCTTTTAGACTATTGAAACAGGGAAAAATGTGGTTTTATAATTTCTCAAGAGTATTGTCTTTTTCCCAATTCAGAATTTCCAGGTTTATTTGTGTCATTAGTTTCTGTTATTGCAGTGAATAATTCAGAAAGAGTATATACATACATATAAACAAAATACACACACATATATGCAACATACATATACATATATATGAAAATTGTCTTTTGACCTCCACATATGCATTATGGCATGTGTTTACACACACACACACACACACACACACACACACACACGATGTAATTTTTAAAGAACACTATGAGAAGCTCTGCCTGGCTTTATGTTTTCACAAGTTACACAGCTATGCACTGAAAATATTTAGGGAGAAATATTTCATTGGACTGAAAATGTGGATATTTCCCCCTTGTCTTGTTCCCTCAAACAGTGCAGCGCAGCAGTCATTGGCATAGTATCTACTTGGTATTGTATGTTCTCAGGAAGTGGAGATGATTTAGAACATATAGAAGAATGAATGCTGGATGTAGGTAATATACATATGTATTATATTTAAAAAAAAATATATTCTCCTTCTCCTCTAAGACAAAGTTTCACTCTAAGGACCACGCAACCCTTGAACTTGCATTCCTCTGGTCTTAACTTCCCATGAAAGCTATTAAAGCTGTGATGTACACCACCACACGTGGCTGAGCATGGCCATCCTAATGTCACTGGCAGCACCACTCTCTGGACACAGTGTTCAGAACTTAGGGTAGGGAGTGTGGCAGACTCTGGACACTGTCAGGGTTAGACACCTTATTCTGCCACTAGTGACTTAACTTCTCTGAACCAATTTTTTTCCCATCTACATTTTTAGCACAGATGAAATATTTCTCCCTAAATATTTTCAGTGCATAGTTATGTGAGTTCAAGGACTCATGAAAACAGAAAGCCAGGTAGAGCTCCTCACTGGGTTCTTTAAAAATTATATCGTGAGTGTGTGTGTGTGTGTGTGTGTGTGTGTGTGTGTGTGTGTGTGTACTCGTGCATGTACACGTGTGTGTGCACACACATACACATACACTTGTGGTTGTGTATGTGCATATGTGTCTACACACGTGCCATAGTACATATGTGGAGGTCAAAAGACAACTTTCAAGAGTCAGTTCTCTTCTCATGCTAAGTGGGTCCCAGACTTGGTGGCAAGTGCCTTAACCCACTGAGCTATCTTTCTGACACCCTTACTGAATTCTTCCCGCCTCCCCTCCCCCACCCCGATGAAGATAAAAAGAATAGTTCTACACTACTTAGAATTGTATCAGGCATACAGCAGACAATGTTAGTGGTCTTATCAGCTTAGTTTTTAAAAATTGCTTCTATCATATGCTTTCATTCATCAAAGAAAAAGGACTTTTGGACAGCATAAACTAAATGGAACGAAATAAAAGTTATTCCAGTAGCCAATGCACACATAACAGCAAACCTCTAAATAAACACACTGTGATGAGTATCCTCTGAGTATTTATTAAGTACTTAAAAGACTAAAACTCAATTTATGTTTCTGGTCCTCTTTTTTCAGAATCCAGAATTCTAGCCTTGGAAAACTTTGATGTTCTCCTAGGTGACCTCTTTATATATATATGAAAAATCTGTAGGGGGACAAATAAAGCAGGGGAGGTCATGACAAAGATGGACAAGCCATGGGCCTTGGGACAAGGAGGTCTGCTGGTCAGACGTGAACCCCTTGACCACGCCGTGCAGGAGGCAGTATATTCTGTCTTTGCATTAGAAAACAATGACAGGGGCTGGAGAGTTGGCTCAGTGGTTAAGAGCACCGTCTGCTCTTCCAAATGTCCGGGGTTCAATTCCCAGCACCCACATGGCAGCTCACAACTGTCTGTAACTCCAAGATCTGACACCCTCACACCAATGTACATAAATTTAAAAATTAAATAAAAATATTAAAAAAAAAAAAAAACAATGACAGCTCCTCGTTCACTGGGAGCAGCAACAACAGAAACATCCCAGACCCTGTCCTGTTCAAGTATCAAACACAACTACGTTGTGGTGGCTGTTGCCCTATAGCAGATTATAAACTTAGCATGTACCGTTTCCTGGGACTGGGGATCAAAGATGGAGCACTGGTGATTGAAAGGCAGAGATGGAGCACACCCAAGCACTCCAGGGCCTCCTCCAATGCGAATGCAGAAAGCAGCCACCTTCCGGTGACCCATTTGGAAAAACAGACCGACAAGATGGCTTGCTTCCCTGGTGGGCTCTCTCTGACGCTGCTAATTTATCTGCTCAATGATATGTGACATCTTGCTGAAAGTAATGCAGGAATATTTGAAAACATGTAATATAGAAGCTGAGAGGTCTGGGGTGGGGTGTGTACCACGTGAGGAGGGAGATAATAGTTTATCATTACACATGCTTGTCAATCTGACATGATTATTTAATTATTGTCCCTCCCTCCTTGCTGTTCAATTCTTAAAATCCCAGTGGCAATCCACTATTTCAGCTCATCTTTGCATCTTATTTCATAAGCCACTGCTGCGGGGAAGGACAGTATCCAACACTCCCCACTCCTCGTCCCAGGTCCAGGCTGACGGCAACTGGCCTCAGGATGCTAAGCAACCATTTCTATGAGTCTAGTCCCGAGGCTGGCAGTCACACGGCCACTTTGCTGTTCCTGTAGACGAATGTGGCAATCACAGTGGAGGGATCTTACTCTCATTAACAAATACTGTGACTTCACTCATTAGCATTCTACTTTAACCAGCTGTGTTCACATATGTTAAATCATTTGATCTTTACAGCACTGTGGAACAGTCAGGGCATATATCCATTATACTTTATGAATGAAGAAAATGAAGACATAGATCAATGGAAAAAAAATTGCCTAGGATTACGGACTAGCATCAGCAGAGAAGGCCTCACACCCACCCTCCTCTTTAAAGGCTGAGTTTGGTTAGGCCCAAGTCCTAGTAACATTTAGATGATGCTTTGACAGGTCTGTCCTGGACATCTTAGGACACAGTGTCCTGGGCCTCTATCGCTATGTAGCTAAGAGCACCATTTCCCAAGCTGCGAGAAGCAAAAATGTCTCCAGACCTTACATGTTCTCCAGTCAACACAATTTCTGACTAAGTCATGCTCAACACGCCAGAGCCCCTCTTTCTAGAGACCCGTGTAGTTGCTGTTTATGGCACCTGTGGATGCTCAGTACACATACACAGGTGTCCAAGCTGAGCTGAAGAGGGCAGGCCCCCAGGATAGGGGGATAAGTTTGCTGCTTTTAGGGAAGTGGGATGGCTTTCTAGAATCAAAGGAAAGAAAGAGTGATCAGAGCATGAGACCACAGACCAGCTCTCTTCCCTACCAATGATGACAAGGACCCAAACTGAGTATGCACGAACCAAATACATACAGGTGTGTCTTCCTCCAATTTGCGATCCTGACTCCAGAGTTCTCCAGAGGCAGCTGTGTGCCTTCATAAAGACTAGATACAGGAGGTTATGCTTGAACAACTGCTTTGATTTGGATCAAAGTGTCTCTGGGCCATTAAGTTACTCATATTTACAAGGTAATGAAAGCCGTCCATCCTTGTAAATGTGGCAAGGGCCAGGCATCTCTACTCCCCCCTCATCACCGCCTGCTCCATGGACAGGAAAACTGGCTGACGCTTTGCAATGCAACATAACCAAGGTCTTGAAAAACAGGACAGAAGATGAAAGAAATAGGAGCACTTGGGCCAAGGCCTCCTACCCTATGTGTGTCCCAGCCAGACATGGTGCAAACTGGTTAGAGACTCATTGCTATCAAAAGCAGGAGACTTCTGGCTCTCTCTCCCCCCACTCCCACTGGAGCCTGTAGTCACCAGAACTCAGTCTCTGAGGGGAGGAAGGTTGCTGTGGGCAGACCTAGAAAGAAGAAGTAGGCTGGATGGACAGGGTACAGAGGTGAGGTGATGGGGACAGAAAGGCAATGACTTCAGCAAACACTTCCTACCGCAGCACACGCCCAGGTGGCTGGGCAACTCTCTCAGTTCCAAGTGGGAGATCACAACGTCAGGCAAGGGTGGTGACTCAAGTCATCTCTCCGGCAAAGAACTGCTAGGTGAGGGGACATGTCACTCAGCCATCCTGCCATCTGTTGGTCTGGGAAGGATAAAATTAATTGGTTTCATCACATTTAAAATATAGAGGCTTGGGTGTGTGTGTGTGTGTGTGTGTGTGTGTGTGTGTGTGTGTGTGTAGAAATGGCCCCGTGACTAAAGGACTTGCTGCTCCTGCAGAGGAATTGGGTTTGGTTCTTAGCACCCATACTGGGTGGGTCACAACTGCCTACCACACCAGTTTGAGGGGATTCAACATCCTCTTCCGTCCTGTGAATGTTTCAGGCTTGCATGTGGTACACATACGTACCTGCTGACACTCATATATAAAAATAAATCTTTACAGAAAAATACAGGGGCCAGGTATGGTGGCACATTTCCTTAATGCCAGCAGTTGGAGTTAAGTGTCAGGCAGATCTCTCTGAGTTCAAGGTCAGCCTGGTCTACACAGTGAGTTCCAGGCTACACAATGAGACCCTGTCTTTAAAAAAAAAAATTTTTTTTTAATGCATAGAGTTGGATCTCTGGCATCATTATCTTTTCCAAGTGTTGCTCATCCCCGCGGATTCATTCCTTGCCTTCTGCTTGCTTCTAAGTTTCTTACCTGGTCATAAATTCCCCCAAACAACACCATATCTCCTTCACTAGTACCAGGAAAATTCTGGTAGTCACTTGGGTCAAAAACTTTCAGTATGTCTTCATTTTGATGTTTTTCAGAAAAATATTTTTCTTGCCAACCTATGACTGGCCCAACTTGAGACCCACCCCATGGGAAAGTGCCAACCCCTGACACTATTAATGATGCTCGTCTATGTTTGCAGACAGATGCCTAGCAAGAGCCTAGACCCCTCCTCCCAGGCGTGGATCAAAACAGATGCTGAAACCCACCGCCAAACATTAGGCAGTGCTCAAGGAATCTTGTAGAAGAATTGGGGGAAGGATGGAGGAACCCAAGAAGACCAATTGAGTCAATTAATGTAGGCCTATGGGGGCTCACAGAGACTAAACCACCAGCCAAAGAGCATGCACGGACTGGACCTAGGCTCCCTGCACATATGTAGCTGATGAGCAGCTTGGTCTTCATGTAAGTTCCCTAGCAAGTGCAGCCAGGGCTATCTCTGACATGGATGTAGTTGTCTGCTTTTGGTTCACTTTCCCCTAGCTGGGCTGCCCTGTCTGCCTCAGTAGAAGAAGATGTGCTTAGTCCTGATGGGACTTGATGTGCTGGGGCAGGAACAGGGGAAGGGTTTGAAAGGAGGGTGGGAGGGGACTAGAATTGGGATGTAAAATGAATAATTCTTTCTTTCTTTCTTTCTTTCTTTCTTTCTTTCTTTCTTTCTTTCCTTCTTTCTTTCTTTTCGAGAGAAAGTTTCTCTGTGTGGCCTTGGTTGTCCTGGACTCACTTTGTAGACCAGGATGGCCTTGAACTCACAGAGATCTCTCTCTCTCTCTCTCTCTCTCTCTCTCTCTCTCTCTCTCTCTCTCTCTCTCACACACACACACACACACATCCTGATCCTGTCCCAGGCTCAGAGAGAAGGGGAAAAAATGTAGATCTGAAAAACAGAGAGGACAGTTATGAATTGCTATCTTCTGACCATGACATGGGGACTGCACCCATGAACTCACAGTATCTGTGATTATCTGCACAAGAAAAACATGGAGCTGTCAACATTCCAACACGTTTGGGGGAAGGGCAGAGGAGACTCCCACCTCTCCAGGAGGAGCTAGTTATTGTGAGTTAATGGTTGTCAGGGAAGAGGGAGAAGTGGCTTTTCCTCAACAGTCTGGCCACTGGAAAGTTGCCCACGATGATGCAGGAAATAACCCACACTTGCAACCCTACTTAAACTCAACAGGCTATTTTTTAAAAAAGACATAAATTAGGGAAGAAAAGTGTTGGGAAGAAGGGTTCCAGATGCAGCAGAAAAGAGGTAAGAAAAGGAAATGGGGGAGGGTAATACAATCAAAATACATTAAAAAAACCTTAATACTAACAATTACATCAATAAAAATGAAGTTCCTCAGACACGCCTGCCACCTAACAACCTCATGAATCTTATTGCCATAGACTTGGTGCAGCCTATTGAATACTTCAACCATTCCAGAAAGTTCTATTGGACAACACTGGGCTGAAACATAAAGTTCAAACCTTTACACCATCCCGAGGCTGACTCAGTCAACCCCACACTATGACAGGCTATGTATGTGCCCCAAATGCCAACACTGGGCTGAGAGTTCAAATTAGCCTTTCCTGTGCTTTCAGCAAGTCACCCTCATCCAAGTGTGTGCCCTGCTCATCAGACACCACTACCTAGGCAACTAAGCAAATTAGAAGGCATAGGCCTTTAAGGAGTGACAGAAAGTAAATAAACAGGAAATTACTCTCTCAGCTTGGAAGCTGCTAGAGTCTGGAAGACAACAGTGAGCTTCCAGCTACTTGGGACTTGTGGTGATTAAGCAAAATGCCTGCCATTTGTCTTGGCATTTAATACTGATTTGGGTCATTATTTAAATTTTTTGTCACACAGTTTATTTTTCTCTCATATAAACTGTACAGTCTTGGGAAGCAGAGACACGTTCTCAAAGGCATTTCTTTTGCGGGCTTTTCTTTCCTCCATTTTCTTATAGCAAGAATGTGTTAATTTGCAAACTAGTTGCAATTTGAAGGTGAGAAAGGTTCTACTGGCATGTTTGTTTGTTTGTTTTCTCAGAGTGAACTTAAAAACAACCTTTTGAGTTAGTTGATGATTAAGAACTTCGGGAGATTTGACATCAAGATCTGTATTTGTTTCCTAAAAAATGAAACTATATGACAGACTGGGGTGCAAATTTATGCATAGCTGTTAGCTCAATGGCACTCACCCCCAAAGGAAGGAGTGTATCCTTACGATAGTTCCCATAGTTATAGCAAAAACCTGCTTCCTGCCTGGCTCCTGGAGGCTTTCGTGTTTACAACACTAGCGGAAGACATTCAGCAAATTAACTGAGTGGAAACCCTAGACTCTGTAAACACAGAGAGGCAGCTATTAGTGCCTGCCTTAATGGGCAACATGTTTGTTTTACACAGTTAAAACCCAACCTGTTTAGCCCTTAGTTGAAGGCATTAACCTTATGGACTTAGGTTTAAGCCCTCCTGGGCTTGCCGAGAATTGATAATAGATTAGCGAAATGGGCGTTTGGAAGAACCAAAGGCAGCCAGCTCAGCAATCATATGCAAATGATCAAGACACTGACAGAGAGTTCGAGAACACTGGCTGTTCCCCTAAAACACATAGAAATTGTGACATGGTGAAGCTGAGCTCTGCTGGCCGCTGCCCACCTGATCTGGAGGCCGGTACAGAAAGCCCAAGGCAACTGCTTAATACTAATTTACAGCGGCTTCTTCTCATCACCACCTCAGAGCCCTACCTTTGTTTTTCACTTTTCCCAGTGAACTGAAATGACTTTCTAGACTTCTGGGGTGTTTCTTGCCCTGGCAGTAGATTGGGGGAGGGAGATGTCCTTAACCTGGGTTGTTTTCAGCCATAAGAAAGAGTGGGTCAAAAAAAAAAAAAAAAAAAGAAAAGAAAAGAAAAGAAAGAGTGGGTCATGCTAATATCCACATATAAGTGAATGTATACCATGTGTGTCTTTCTGGGTCTGGGTTACCTCACTCAGGATGATCTTTCCTAGTTCCATCCATTCGCCTGTAAATTTCATGATTTCCTTGTTCTCGATAGCTGAGTAGTATTCCATTGTGTAAATGTACCACAATTTCTGTATCTATTCTTAAACTGAGGGACATCTAGGCTGTTTCCAGATTCTGGCTATTATGAATAAAGCTGCTATGAACAGAGTTGAGCACATGTCCTTTTGTTGTATGGTGGAACATCTTCCAGGTATATATGCCCAGGAGTGGTATAGCTAGGTCTTGAGATAAAGCTATCTGAGAGACTCCATTCAGAAAGAGATCAGGACTGGACTCTGGGCAGAGCTCTAAGAAGCACATGGAAGAGTAGGGGGGATGGAAGGACCCCAGGAGGAGTCAGGCGCTCTACAAGGAGACCATCAAGGCTGGAGGGTCTGGACCCAGGGGGCCTACACAAACTGATGCACTAACCAAGGACAATGCACACAGAGAACCTAAACACACTCATCCGCTGTAGCCAATGGACAGCTCATTCTTCACGGTTGTGGGGGGTGGAGTGGAGAGTGGGAACTGACTCTGACGTGAACTCTGGTGCCCAAAATTTCATCACTTCCCCTTGATGGGGTGGCCTTGTAGGCCCACTGAGGAAGAGAATGCAGGCTATCCCGATGAGACCTGATAGGCTGTGGTCAGATAGTAGGGGAGGAGGGCACCCCTGTCAGAGGACTAGGGGAGGGGAATAGGGTGGAAAAGGGATGGAGGGTGGGAATAGGAAGATATGAGTGAGGGGGTAACAATCAGGATGTACTGTGAATAAAATATAAAAAATAAAAAATTATATATGGATATATATAATATATACATATGTATGTATATGAAAGAATGGGTCACCAGGGCTCTTTACTAAGCAGATCCATGCTGTGTCAGAGCTTCAGAACTAAGAGGGACCCTTCAGTTACAGATGAATCTAGTAGAATGCAAGGCAGCCTTACGTACTCCTAGAGCCGGAGGTGGGGTAGCAGGCATACTTTCCTACATCACTGTACATTTACAAAGTATAACTTTTGTGTTTTCATCGAGTGTTCCCTGTGTGCTGTGTACCACCAAGACCACATTGATTAAAGGCTTATCGCTGCATCTCTTATACTCCTTTCAATAATCATATTACCAAAAGATCCCTACACTATTGTGTTTCTTAAAACGTTGGTGTGTGTGTGTGTGTGTGTGTGTGTGTGTGTGTGTGTGTGACAGAGAGAAAGAGAGAGAGAGAGAGAGAGAGAGAGAGAGACGGGGGGGGGGCACTTTTGTCTCTTTCTTTCTACAGGAATGATTACCGCACCTTTTATGACTTTCTCAACCTCACGGAGTCAAATGCGCATTGATTGTAGATCCTCCCAGCGTTGCTACATTTTGGACCAGGGCACACTGGGAAAGCACCGAGGTGTCATGATCATAGTCTTTCTATTATGTTCATATGACAAAGGATTTCAGTCCAGAATCTTGTGCACTTTGCTGCTGACTGAGGATACTTCTGAAGCTAACCTAAAGTAACGACAGGCTGGCACACTAAGCGTCTGTACACCGTTCCCATGCTTATTGGGTAAAGAAGACACAACTAATTATCCACTCGTGTCTAAACGTAAGCATTGGCATCACTGTCTTTGGCTGGATAAACAAAGTTTATAAGACCTGACATTCTGGAATTCTTTCTTTTATTTCAAGACAGGGTTTCTCTGTGTAGCCCTAGCTGTCCTGGAACTCAGCTCTGTAGACCAGGCTGGCCTCAAACTCAGAGGTCCACCTGTCTCTGCCTCCAGAGTGCTGGGATTAAAGGTGTGTGCCACCACTGCCTGGCCATTCTGGAATTCTTTCATCTTCACCTTGAGGCCTCTTTTCCCTGACCCCATCTTCACTGTAGATGCCAATCTCCACATTCACATTTCTAGATTTCTCTGAGTAGAAATGATGAGTTAAGGGGATCTGCAAGAGAATAGCACTTAAGAAAGCAAACCTTCACGGAGACTCATGACCTGAATACATGGTCAGAGCTGACATCTTGAGAAAAGCTCCCACTACCTGTCCATCAGAGACTAGCAAATAGAAAGAAAATACAGGATACAGCAAATCTACAGTACACAAATATTGCCATCCCAAGAGAGCAGGAGGCAAGAGCTTTTAAAAGCTCTACTGTATAAGGTTAACTTAGAAGTGGGAACAGTGGTGATGAGGAACATATTTTATCCAATAATGAGGTTAACATTAGCTTGATTGGTAAGAGTCAAAAATTATCAATTCCAGAGAGTGGTAAGACACATTTGGTAAGAAGATGCTCTGGTAAGAAGCCCAGAAAAAGAGGCCTGTGGGAAATGGACTAAAGATACGAAATCTTAGAGGATTCAAAAAAAAGCACAGAGTGACAGCAATTTATACCTTTTAAAAAAATTTAAAGACAGAAAGTAGTTAGTATTTTGCATTGAGTCAATTAAAGGATTCATATGCTAGACACAGAATATTACAAACCACTGAGAGTCTCTTTTTTAGAATAATAAGAAGAAAGTCAGAAATATAACTCTCTCCCCTCACCTGTCTTCATCTGGTAACTGGGATGTGCAGAAGGCTGTCTCTCAAAGACAGCCCATGCCCTAAGCCCTAGACTCTAAATATGCTATTTTATATGTCAACCAAGAGTTCAGGCTAGTGAACATTAAGGTTGCTGATCAACTAACTTTAAAATAAATTAAAAAAAAAATCACATTACATTATCGAGGAGGGTTGTTTGTAGTGTTAGACTCTGACCTTGCCAGCCACTGCCGCCTTTGAGAGAGAAGAAAGACGTGATGGTGGGGACACGGGCGACTTCTAGTAACTGGATAGACAAGAACATCAATTCTCCCCCTGCTGTTCTGAAAAGCTAGCAGCTCTGCAGACACCAGTCAGAGCCCTGGCAGACTTCCGACCATTTCCATTATTCGATGATATGCTTTGTCATTTACGCCTCCAAGTCTTTGCTCATTCCGCAGCATACAGGAGAAGGTAAGACAGTAAACTGCTAAAGTAAACCGCTTTAGAGGAAGGAAAGACCTAACACCATCAGCCTGACAAGCAGCAGAGCAGCGAGTGCTCCTACATTGTGAAGTAAGTTTTTTTTTTAAAAAAACTCACCTTTTTGTAGGTTTTTTCTTCGTTTTGTTTCCCAGGTACCGTGTCTCCATTTTCAGCTGTTGACGACATCTGCAAAGGAGAAAATATTTCCATCTGAAATCTGACTGCTCGTAATGCTGTTGAAGAACAAAATATATATTACACATTGTTTTTGTTGCTGTCACTGGCACTGTTTCAGAGAAAGGCAGACGGGGTGGGGGGGTGGGGCGGGGGAGAGACAAAGAAAATCCAGGAGTGCTCATTGCGAGTGTACTTAACTTTGTAAGACTGAAGAAAGAGGCTGTAGAAGGCCTAGACCTTTATCATGTGGGTTGATTTCCTGTTAAAAGCTATTTAAAATTTATTTTGCTCCAGGTTGTAAGAGCTCACTGTAGAAGTACCTGGAAAGCACCAAAATTATGAACTAGAATGCTGAGGGTCCAGCCACACACACAAATCCACTCACAACACTACTTCTCTCAAGCAAGCAAGTCCATGAGTCTCATTTTAGCACATTCATCTCTACCTTTTGACATATGCATCTTGGTATGAAAAAATGATAAAATCCATCTTTGTGTTTTCAATGAACATTGATATAATAAGCATGTGTCCCTTTTATGATTAAAAAAAAAATAATCCTCACTGGAAAAAGAATATTTTCTCTTAGGTGCAAGGAGGCAACACTGAGTGAATCCAATTGTGTGTCAGTACTTTAGTTAATAAGGCTAATATTGATGGATTGTTGAGATGGCTCAGAAATCTTGCTTCTGCAAATAATGCGACAATTATATGTGCTCATATCTTATATGTGCAATATCAATGTTATCTTGGACTCAGTTCCTGGAATGACAAAGTCATACTAGAGTGTTAACACTCTAAAGCTCTTACTGACTTACCAGCAAACTGCCTTCCAGGAAGTCCGTACCCACTCAGCCGTATTTGGAATGAGTGGGATCATCTCTCATTGAGCAACGATTTCTATATTTTAGCTACCTTTGATAATTTGTCAGGTCAGATAAGGGCTCTCCTCATTTTAATTTTAATTTTCACTTTCCCAGCAGGAACCAATTGCAAATAGCATCTTGGTTAGGGTGGAATTTTGTGTCCACTCTCTCTCAATATTGAGATTCTGGTTTGAACCTGTGGGGGTCTTATGTGGGGGTCTTAAGTGGGGGGGGTCATATGTGTGATTCAGATATGGACCAGTCCTATTGGGTCTGGAAGATGCTCTCTCCTTAGATTCATCCACCACTTTTGGCTTTTAAAATTGTTCTGTCTCTTCTTTCCTGTAGATCTCTGACCGTAGAGGGAAGAGGCTGGTAGAGACTTATCTAGGGTCGAATGCTCCAAAATCTCTCCCTTTCTGTACACTGTTTACTCTTTGCAAATTATCTTCTATCTCAAGATTACTTCAGGATCTGAAATTACCCAAAGGTCATTTAATACCGCAAGGAAACATAGATATTCTGACTTTCTTATAAGCCTTTGGATCCTGGACTTTTAATAAGTCCAGTATTTGCAGTACCAAAGAATTAGCCAGCCATCCCTCTGCACCTAAACTAAAGAACTGAGTTCACCCCTGATGTCATGTGCCTGACATGACTCAGGCCATAAGGACGTAGATGAGACCACTTCACCATGTCTACTGCTCCCACACTCAACCCACCTCAGCCGCTGAGCCTTTGGATGGAGTTGAACCTGTACACATTAGAATTGGAGTCTTCAAAGACATCTGTCTCTCAGAACACCTGCTTTATTTGTTCAAAGAGGAATTGAATGCTTTCCAGTTTCCTCAGAATAATACTTGTATGGGTTCTGAATAAAATGCTAGGAAGATTAAAATGCTTGAAAGGCTTTATAGTATCAGCTCAGGATAAAAATCCCAACCAACCTTCAGTTGCTCAATAGAGCCAAGGACGACCTCCCTGAAGAACGCCACTTGAGCAGTGGCACTTCTCAGACCCTCAGCTCTGAAAATGGAAACGTTTCAACAGGCGCTCTGCGGGGGATTGAGAAACAACCTCTGGGAAATGGACTAATCGGCATGAATGGAGGGTGGTGAGCACAGAGTCTGAGAGTGTTTTTCATCACTTTGTAAACCACTCCTGACTTGACAGTAAGGAAGGAGTCGAGAAATATAGGCCACCATATTCCATTCATTTAAATTCTTTTTGAGAAGCACAAAACATATAAATGAGGGCCATGGTAGTGATGGGTGACGTTAGTGATACGAAAGTTTTGAGATTGTCCTATCAAAATATCAGATGGATACCCAACACTGTGTTGATAGTGCTGCCCGTCTTGTTAGAAAAGAAATCACTGATCAGTATTTGTTGATATTCCAACCTAATCACCCCTAAAGGTTCAAGTTGTTTATTTTTTTTTTAATATTTGAGGTTTCATATAATTATAGAGTGATGTGTGACAAAAGTTGTATCAACTAGGGTCGGGATATCCAAGTAAAGGAGGTGAATGAAAGGGGACAGGCTCTTAGCTGTCTGTGCTAGACTACAATGACAAAAGCCACTTAAGGGAGAAAGGTTCTTATTTTAGTTCAAAGTACAGCTCATCACTGCAGAGAAATCAAGGCACAGGTGCCGAAAGCAGCCTCTCACTTTGTGTCGGTAGCAAGCGGAGAAAGTAATAACTTACTTGCCTGTGCTTAGCTCACTCTATTTTATATATTCCAAAACATTACTCAGGAAACATGAAAAATCTCACCCACAGTGGCCAGTCTTCCCACCTCAGTCAGTGCAACCAAGATAATTGATCGCCCACAGGTATGTCCAGAGGCCAGTCTCCTTGCTCATTTTAGATCATGCAAAGGTGAGGGTAAGCACCAACCCAGCACCACAGAGGACTATTAATTGAGCACAGTGGGGTTACTCACTGTGGGGTTAGACTTCTTATGTTTCTGCACTGGGTACAAGGAATACGTGTAAGTGCATAAGCCAAGATAAACATAGGTAACAACATTATAGTCATACTATTTCTACAAAAGAAAGGAGGGTAGATATTGAAAAGTATTGTAAATACACTCGGCATTCTTTTTAATACTTTGCTGTATTCTCCAAGTATTTGTTTAAATATAAGGAGAATTTTATGGTGATTAAAAATTAGCCATGTGTCATAATTCATGGCATTTTCCACCCCTGCCCTGCATTTGCCCTCCACACACAGACAGACATTCAAAATTTTCTATGTCCCGTTTGATTGACATTTGTTTGGAATTTGATATGGTCAATTAAATGTAAGGAAGTAGGAAGATAAAGATACAGAAGAAAAATTAATGTCTTGATAGAGCATCTGTCAGGATTAATTAGAAATATAGAATACATTTTCTTACCTTTGTAAATAAAATGGCAAGTCATCTGTAGTTGGTGGTGACGATTGGCCTACTCATCATTGACACTGAGTTTGTCCCTCCTAGGTTCCTGTTAGAGACGAAATCACTGGTCAGTATTTACTGATATCCGTACTTCCTCTCCCTCAAAGAATCAAATGTGGTTCTAGGGTGGGGTGGTGAGAATAAAGGAAGGGGTACACATGAAGGTGCGACAACATGGGTAGCAAGAGGATGAACCCCAGGACCCAATGTGTACTAACTAAACTAGCATCCAATTTAATCTGGAAGTCCCTACTTGCCAAAGCAAAGGACAGCATGATCGGGTTCTAGAGTAGAGTCTCCAACAGATAAAAGCATCCACTCAAGCCACTGAGGCCGGGCCGGACATTCCCTATTAGTTTTCATAGAGGATTCTTGACATGTGAGCAAACATCCTTCAGCTTTAGTTCTATGATAAATCAATTTTTGTCAGCGTTGCTTAGATGATATACTACAAACAAGACTTCCACAAACTTTGGCTATAATTATGTTTAGTATAGAGGAGATACCAGCTCACTGTAATCATTTTTTCCCCCAACACTAGAGAATGAACCTCGCTACCATGTGTGCCAGGCAAGCACTTCACGACGGAACTACACCCCTCTACTTTTTTACTGTATGTCCAGGCAAGATTTTGCTAAGTTTTTCAGGTAGTCTTGAACTTGCAATATTCCTACCTCAGCTCCCTGAGTATCTGGAATGGCTGGTCTGTGCCGCCTGGATCACACTCAAGTTTTAGGTTGTAGATAGGTATAAAGTAAAAATAAATCAGGTCTTACATTTATATATCCCTAGAATAATCAGTGTCAACAATTTGCTGCATTGCTGTGAAAACAATCTCCCCTATGCTTGTTACTTGTACACATGTATACACACACAAATACACACATGCGCAAGTGTGCAAATGTACACACACACACACACACACACACACACACACACACACACACTTCCACTTGCTATTACCAGTAGTGAGATCTATCTCCTTATCTATCTATCTATCTATCTATCTATCTATCTATCTATCTATCTATCTATCTATCCATCTCTATCATCTACCTATTGCTATTTAAAAATAACTGTTTAGTAGAGATTAAGTGGCTATGGGCATCCCCAATGGGACACCTATTGATACGTTGGGCTCACCCATGCCCAAAAGCTCAGGGGATATCATGGAAGAGGGGACAGAAAGATAGTAAGAGTCAGAGGTTGTGGAGGAACCAGGTGCCTCCTGGACATGGCATCATCAATGCATTCATGAACCCACTGCAGTTGTGATCTGCACAAGGTCTTAAGTATACACTTAGAGGGACACCGGATGCTTTGTTATAAGGCTTGCGTACTAAGGAACTGATGCATTTCAGAAAATGGAAGTCTTCAGGGTTTTTTGCTCTATAATTATTCAACTCTTGGAATTTGTAACTTTACTCTGGACAAATTTTAATAATTTGTAATTTGTTAGAAAAACACTCATTTTACTTACATTTTAATTTTGATGGCCATAATGTTTCCTGTTATACTGTTATTGAATTAATTTAAACTATGTACACTCTGGCTTACATCAATTTCCTTACTTCTAATGTCTACAACACCAATTACTGGTCAACTACTGCCATTCTGTTTTCTCTAGTTCTCCCAAGGAAAACTCTTAAATTGAATCTTCAACAGAGCAATCCCTAAATACATTTAAAAGCAAAACAAGAACCTTTGCTGTGTAGTCTTTAGAATTTACAGTTCTTATTTTATCCTGAAACTCAAACTAACTCCAAACCACAATTACCATATTTACTTGGTCATGCACGGTTGTCTGCAATTCTGCAGTGACAGAATATTACCAAGCTCGATTCACCCCGACTTAGGAAAAAGAGGATTGGTCATTCCTACTTAACAACTAAACCTCACGCTACATGCTAAGGCTTCAGTCTAGGTTCTAACCATGAAATCTATGGATATCTGCATATTTCATCTGATTTTCCAGAGTGGCCAAAGGGAGTTCCTCACAGCTTAGCTTTTCCTGGCTGAAGCTGAAGAATTTGTCACTTGATCACCAGACCCACATTTCCAGTGATTTTTCATTTTATCTTAAAAGAAGGATGGTTGAGGATTCATTTTTACCAGCCACCAACGCCAGCAAGGCTGAGTCAGCCATGGTGATGGAGTTATGACGAAGCTGGCCTTTGTGTCTGAGTCAGGAAGCTCCCATCCTGTCCCCTTCCCTGTGTCTACCACCCTGGTGGCTTGTTGATCCCAGAGCCTCCATCACCTTCAAGATAGAGGTACCTTGGGCTGGAGAGATGGCTTAGTGGTTAAGAGAACTGACTGTTCTTCCGGAGGTCCTGAGTTCAATTCCCAGCAACCACCTATAATGTAAACAGATGCCCTCTTCTGGCATGTGTGTATACATGTAGATAGAGCAATCATACAAAAAAAAAAAAAAAAGCCCAACAAGACAGAGGTACCACCAAGTTTCCAGCTGTCTCACTTCTTCTTCAAGCTGTTTCTCAGTCTCTTTCAAGACAAAATTTGAATCTAACACCCTTAAGATGGTGGAAGCAGCCTCAGTCTGGTGCATTCATAGCTCAACACTAGAGCACTTACTTAGCATATTCAAGGTTCTGGGTTCAATTCCCAATACTGTCAAAAAAATTCCTTCTTTTTGGAGGGGTTCAAGTCTTATATATAATCATTTGGTTGTCCACTTCTTTAAGAAGAAAGGAATATAGCATCCCTCAACACATTTATGATATCCCCAGTAAGTGTTTTTGTCTTGATGGTGCGTTGTGTAGCTCAGGTTGGCCTCCAACTTACTATATGGTTGACAGTCCCCCTGAATGTATGATCCTCCAGAGTGCTGGATTTGAGGCATGCACTTTAATGTAGGGTTTGTGTGGTGCTGGGGATCAAATGCAGGGCTAGCTAGATACTAGTAACTGAGATAGGATCTTGCTGCATAGCTCAAATTGTCCTCGAATTTATGAGCCTCCCAAGTGCTGGGATTTCATATAAGCATCTCCATATCCACTTGGTTTAAAGTGTGAGCACCCCTTCCCTCAATCAAAGCTAGAGAATGATGCATGCTGGGTAGGCATTCTACCACTGAACTACATTCCTAAATTTTACCAAACAGCAAATTACCAAAGCACCAGACTAAGTCTGCTCCCACTACCTGCTTGTTTTTACTAGGATTTATTATAAATAGCTTAAAATGGACTTCTACGTTTTAAAAAATTGACTTTGCCACTTGCTAGGTTATAAAAAAATCATATCTGTTGTAAAAAATTATATTTTGGCTTGCTTCCAACACACATGTTTATGATTAACTATACTTGTCACTGTATTGATTGTTTCTCATTTTTTTTTGCTGGATTTATCAAGTTTATAATTCAATTCTTTTTTTTTTCTTTCTGGTAATTTAAAAATCTAATTCCACATATATATGGTCATAGCTATCTTTCTACTTTAAATCATTAAAAAAAAAAGATTTCTTTTTGTTGTTGTAATGCGGTGGATCAAACCTAGGGCTTTCCCCACAGTAAGTCCACATCCACCACTGAGTGCTATCCCCAACTATATTTTTTCCAGTAGAAACAAAATGACAACATATGTGCCTGATACCCAGGTATTTTCCTCATGGCTTACTGTAGCAGACTCAAAGATTTACCAATCAGATCTTTTTTTCAAGGAGGAAGAGTTGCCAGCACGGTGGAGGTGGGGTGGGGTAGGGGTGGTATCAGTAACCAGCTAGCAGCTAGCTCCTCTGGGTCAGCCTCTGCAGGGAGACAGTCATCCTAGGTCATACCCTCCTTGGACAATCCTTCCTGTGGTCAGCCATCATCCTCATGCAGTCAGCTCAGGTTCTGGGTTCTGCATGGGAGTTTGGCTTTGTCCTTCCTCACAGCTCGTTTTAGCTTGCCTGGGCTGCTTTATCAAACTACCACAGATGGGGTAGCTTAAACTGACAATTTTGCGTCCCCCCCCACCCCCAGTTTTCAAGGTTGAAAGTTCAAAATCAAGGTTCTAGCAGGGCCATGATCTCTCTGAGGCTCTGGGTAGACCCATTCCTTGCCCCCACCCCACAGCTTTTGGTGGTGGTCATCCTATCTTGGCCTCTTTCACCCCACAGCATGTTCACCAGATGTCCCTGTGTACGCATGACAGTCTCCTCATTTCCGGAGCCATTCTTGCTTAAAGCCCAACCCAACAAGCACATCCTCGGTTGAAAACACCTTCAAAAAGTCCATTTCCAAATAAAGTCTCATGTACAAGTACTTGAGGTTAAGCCTTCAACATATCTTTTTGGGGAGCACAATTCTCGCTACACAGTTAATTTCTAATAAATAGCACACACACCCACGCTTGGTTCCAGCACCTGCTTCTAGAGAACCCAACCTGTAACATCTCCTCTCTTCCATAACCACAGATGGTCACGCTCGGGATGTTTTTAATTCTCACATCTCCCACTCTATTCCATCCACTGAACACTTTCTCATAGACAGTGACACTTCTGTTTCAAGGAGTCTTAACAATTGACAGCTCAGAGTCCCTCATCATCATTTAAACTTGACCATAAGTTGTGACTGTTGTCATTGTCAACTTGGCGGGATATAGAATCATCTAAAAGACACACCTTAATCTCTGTAAGAGTTTTCAGAGAGTTTTAACAGAGGGAGAAAAGACCCATCCAGAATATGGGTGCCACTGTCCTATGGGCTGGGGTTTGGACTAAACACAGAGAAGGAAAGCAGAAATTGAGCTGAGCACCAGCACTCTCCAGTCTTGGCTCTCTGGATACAATGTGACCATACCCTCACATTCCTGCTTCCATGCCTGATCTATATTAGGGACTGTATTCCCTCAAACTGTGAGACAAAATAAACCCTGCCTTCCTCAGGTTGCATTTGTCCAGTATTTTGTCACAGCAAAGCAAGAAGCACCTAATACATTTGATTAGGTTTGCTCCTTACCAATTTCTTTGGTTCTTTGTCCTTCCCTATCCTGATGCTTTTGGCTTAGTTTTCATTTGATAGAAATAACTTCTCCTCCAGAAGCAACACAGAGATGGCATACCATGACTCCCTTCATTTCGCAGGCAGTGGAAGGTTCTGAGCTCACTAACCCTTTCGTCCTGCTCTATTGTGTCCCTTGTTTATAGGTAAGCACTTTCATGTTGGAGCTCATGATCTTGTTTTGATCTTCCAACTCCTCTTCATCTGGAAAGCTACATGTTTTTCTTTTTAATACAAAGTTCCAAGCTCCCTGATGACAGAGCTTTCATTTCTCATTCATCTTTTCTGGTAAAGTGAAATTGAAAAGAAAGTAATATGTAGAGATCCCAGTTGTCAGCTCTTTGATGATCTGACACAAACCACGAGGAGAATTTAGACTCTCTCTGTGAGGAACAGGCTGCATATCCTCCAGGCAGTCCTCTGCGAACGGCATTCTTCACAACCAACCTTTTGATAAGAATTGGACAGGGCTGCATTCATAGTATCTGCAGAAAACCCAATGGCTGATTAAGGAAAAAATCTCCTTAGTAAATGCGTTGAAATGCAATCTGACCATGATTCCAAGTTAAAACTCATCTTAGAAAGACTTCTGAAATTAAACAGAGCCATCTTATACTGTTATATAGTTAAGATGCTGAGACAGAGAGTTGGTTAACATAACACATGGCAGGAAACGAAGGGTTTTGTTATTGTTGTTTGTGACTCTGATTATTTACCTATGCTTCTGGCGCATACTATCTGGATTCTATAAAAGAATAAATAATTTAGAGGCTGGGGCGATGGCTTAGTTGGTAAAGTGCTCCTCGTGTGAACACAAGAACCTGAGTTTCGTCCCCTCACCCATGTAAAGTGCCAGCAGGTGGCCCTGGCACACCCATGGTGGCCCATACTTGTAGTCTTCATGCTGGGGAGGCAGGCAGGTAGAGCCTTGGGGCTCAGTGGCCAGCTAGAATGGTGGAATTGGTAAGCCAGGGTGAAAACTAGGTAGACGGATCCCGAGGAACACATACACACACTTAAGAGTCTGGGGGCGATGCCCAGACTCATATTGCTTCATACACAGAAAGAGCACAGAATACATACTATCTTTTAAATTAAAAAAAAAATTAAAGAGAACATGGTACCAGTCTGGCCACAAACTCCTAAGCTCAACTGATCCTCACTCATGTGATCCTCTCCCACGTGCCATGCCTATGAGTGTATGCCTTCACGTCTAATGGCTGAGATTTTCGTTTAATGAGCCGCTATGACATACGGAATGATGTCACACACATTATCCCACTTAAGGCTGCAAACAGCATCTCAGCATCCCTCAAATTAGCTTCATTAGTGTTTCAGAATTTATTTTTACTTTTAATTAAGGGCATGCATGTAACTACGTGGAGTTATAGGCACGTGAATTGAAGTTGCTCCCAGGGGGCATTAGATAGTCTGGAGCTGGAGTGGCAGGTGGTTATGAGCCATCGGATGTGGGGCTGGGAACTGAAATCAGGTCCTCTGCAAGAGCCATGTAGGCTTTCAACTGCTGAGCCATCACTTTAGCCCCCAGGGTGCTCTTTTGTTACTTGTAATAGGTTGTTTCATAAAGCCGATGGGATACAGTCACTTTAGGGCAAGTACTCTTGTTGGAATGCTGACTTGTAGAAGGTAAGGAAGCATTTAGGTGGTAAATGAACCTAGTGACACTCCCCATGCCCACCTCGAGGACTTGAGTGTGGGTTTACTGTGGATTTTTTTTTTCAAGGCATGGCTTATCTGTATATCCTTGGCTTGGCTGTCCTGGACTTGCTTTGTAGACCAGGCTGGCCTCAAACTCACAGAGATCCACCAGCCTCTGCCTCCCGAGTACTGAGACTAAAAGCATGCACCACCAGGCCTGGCTTGCTGTAGAAATTTTTTAAAAACTCAAATCCTTAGGCCACACACTGGAGCAAGTAACTAATTACTGCCCATGCATAGCACGAATGATGACTCAGCATTTTCAAGAGGCCTCAGAGGCTTGGCGGCCATGTAAACCACTCTAACTAGGAAAGGTAACACAGATAACTGACTACCTGAGTGTGTCATCAGAGGTCACTAGGGCAAACAGAACCACAGGGAGTAAAGAGGAGGAATTTGATGCAGAGAATTGGCTATCAAAGTGCTGGGTGAGTTGAAAAGCTAAGCATGGGCTGGGTGTGTTCATGCACACCTTTAATCCTAGCACCCAGGAAGCAGAGAACAGCAGAATCTCTGTGAATTCAGTGCCATCATGGTCTATAGAGTGGGTCCTAAGCCAACTGGGGATATAAAGGAAGAACCTGTATTTATTTATTTATTGTTTAAAGGTTTATTTATTGTGTATACAATGTTCTGCCTTCACATGTGCCTGCACTCCAGAAGAAGGCACCAGATCTCATTATAGATGGTTGTGAGCCACCATGTGGTTGCTGGGATTGAACTCAGGACCTTTGGAAGAGCAGACAGTGCTCTTAACCTCTGAGCCATCTCTCCAGCCCTAGAACCTGTATTTAAAAGAAAAAAAATGCTAAGGAAGAGGTAGTAGTTCAACATAGATGGTTACCATCAGGAAACCACTGTTTCTTACAGGACCAGAGACTCAAGGTGAGGTGATGTTAAGAGACTTGCAAAGGAGAGGTGTCTGTTGATGCCTGAACAACATGGTGAGCCTTGAGACCTGGCTGGGAATAGCTTCTCATCCTTTTGGCTAAGATCAAGTGCAGAATGCAGAAATAAGACTACAGTCCAGGCTCCCAAGGACCAGCCTGCTAAAACCATCTGATCCCAGAGAAAACCTGAGCTAGGCAGATGAATTCTCTGTGACTCAGCAGAGCCAGCATGAGGAATGACTGAGGACGAGCATGCCAGCGATGGGGCAAAGAGCAAAATGGAAATAGAAATGAAGGTGGGAAGGTAGCTATGAGGTGATGAATCATAAAACTCATGGTTCTCAAATGGAAAGGTGGGCTGCGTGTGGCTGGCAAAGGATCCTCAGTTTAACGACTTTAAAAACTGGGTAAAGGGCTGGGCATGGTGGTACATACATTTAATCCCAGCACTTGGGAGGCAGAGCTAGGCGGATTTCTGTGAGTTCGAGGCCAGGCTGGTCTACAAAGAGAGTCCATGACAGCCAGGGCTACACAGAGAAACCCTGCCTCAAAAACAACAACAACAAACAAACCAACAAAAAATTGGGTAAGAACTTCAGTGGGTCACAACCAAGTTGCTGAGCTCTATGGCTGGCCTTCCTGAGCCTAAGTGTGACAGGAAGAGTGAGGCCATGACCCTGGACAGTTTCCCTGCAGTCCTGGTCAGAGGGCAGTGAGCTGAGATCTGCCTCAGAGCCATTTGACTTCAACTTTCTTTCCATCTTGGTAACTCTGCATCTTTTACTCCTTAAGTAAAATGACTGGAAGACTAGTAAATATTACGCTGCATTTTGTAAATGCAACCAAATGGTTGGCCTACAATATTAGTTTACATAATTATTTCATGTAAAACATGTTCTATGTTAGTGAGTCTTAACCTAGAGGGCATTCTTAATTTCCAAGGTCGTAGGGAGCTGTTTAAAAGCCCATAGCTACTGAGTGTTTTAGATGCTATACTTATACCTAGAGGCCATGTTGGAGAACTTCAGCAGGAAGCCTACAGCCCTGGGTTCCAAGGTAGATCTGAATGCTTCAGGCTTTTTAATCTGCCATAGATGAGTTTGAGGCAAGGTCAAGAGAGGGCGTGGGGTGGGGGAGTGGCTAATTATCTAAGTAGGTCAACCAACAGACACAAGAAGTGAAGGATGCTAACTACACGTCCTTCCTGGTCTTCCCAGTGACACAGCTCATTAAACACGGAGGAAGTGAGGAAGTAACTAAGGCTAATGCTGAACAAGGCTTTACAGTCTTGCTTGTGTGTCTCTGCTGCTGAACCCCAGTGCCTCTACCATGAGTTGTGCTGACCCAGTAGGGGGTTCTGGTTTGCTGCCATGGCCAAGTTCTTCAGATGCAGCCCCACTGCGATTCCTTTTGGAGTGAGAAGGAGAACCATGAATTATTCAATCCTTGGAGAGTGCCTGCCCTGTGGAAACTAAGTTTCCATAAGGCAGCCATATTTTAAATGTCTTCATGCCATTCAGCCTGTACGTACATTCACATTTTCCAAATTCCTCCAAGCAAAAAGCAGATAAAATATGTGGGGCCCTTGGTCATTTGTGCATGTCACTGCTAATCATTTTTACTTTAATAACTCTCTTTTTATGTTCATTATGGAAAGAACAAACACATCCATTCTTTCATTCTTTCAATAAACGTTTAATGAGTATCACATGTCAGGTAGTGAGCCTGGTTCCCGGGGCCATAATGACAAAGACAGGGCTTAATTCTCAAAGAAATCACGTCAGCAGGGGGGAGGGAGGGAGGGAGGAACATGGGAACAGCTAGGACACAATGTGGCATGGGCTTTGCTCTCTATTTCTGCAGGAGGAACTGGGTCAGTCCGGTCTTGGGTGGTGGGGGGTGGGGTAGGGAGAGGTCACAGAAAGTTCCATTTCTGTATCTGAGGAGTAAGGAAATCGAATGTAAGCAGTTTGCAGAGGGCACAGGTTGAGAGACAGCTATGTATATGTGTAAACAGTCTTGCTTGAGAAGGAAGTACTGCTGTGATCTGCCCAGTGTGTTTGAGAAGAGGTACAACAGCCCTCAAAGGGGCTTTGGCAACAAACAATAACAAAGATGCAGAAGGGAGGGGAAAAAAAAAAAAAGACTTAAAGCTGCAGTGGGCCATTCTCTAAAGCTTAAAGAAAAGCAACAAAGAAACCACACCAAAGTGAAAATAAGCCTTGACATAGTTCTAAAGTTAGAACTGTCTATGCATTTTAGACTAGGAAAAGTAAACCCTCTTGTTATATTAAGAAAGATGTTTTCTTCAAGGTTGCCAAATACAAATAACCAAAACACTATGAATGTAACATTTATATAATTCCTAATTGTTTTGTGGTTCTTCTTGTTGTGTGTAGTATATTGTATTTATGTGTAAAAAAATTTTTAAAAACAGTAAAAAAAATAGATCACACTCTCAGATTTTTAAAGAAAATGCTATTTGCATAAACTCTTAAAGTAGTGTGGAAACTTTGCATGCTACATTGTGCATGCATCTGCACAATGGAGGCCACATATATATGCATATGTTCAGGCATATGGCATGTTACATATTTATATGAAAAGTTGTAAAAACTGAGAGTTTTACATAGAGTCTAATAGTCAATGCAAAGCTCTCCTACTCTTATGGAGAAAGATCATTTAAATGTAGCTTTAGTCTGTATTTCTAATATTTATATACCTGAACTATTGCCAAATCCCAATCCAAAAGACAGCACCTGCTCTCTCTGAGTCCAAATGGAGACCAATCAAAACAAATTGCAGGCTTTTATATTCCCTCATAAAACACATTCATCAACGCCCAGAATGGCTCTCACAAAGTGAACAAACAAAATGGCTTTAAATGGTGATAACAAAAGTGGCCTAAAACGAAGCACTTGTAATTCATTTTCCCAACAAAGGTTATGCCAAAAGAATTCATAGGCCTTTTCAAACCATTTCCCCACAAGCAACCGATGACGGGAGAAACTTACTGGTACAAACGGCTACAAGTCATGTGCTGTCTTCTGACCAGCGTCACCCACAGTGTCTCAGAGAAACACCACCACAGCCGGATATTCCCCAACCTTGCTTTTAAATCCTAAATACACAAAGACCTAATGTGTTTGTGCGTATTTGGCAGGCACACCAGAGGTAGGAATAAAAAAGTCAGGAGAGTAAATACATATAAAGCCATGGTATTTGGCATGTGGAAAAGGAATTTATTAACATTAAAATATCATTAAAAATATCTTCCCAGTCACACTGTAGGGTAATCACAACAAACCTCAAAGGTGGGCTTATTCTCTTTATATAATTCTTCTATGGTCTCTTACTTTTTCTATGACAAGGGGCCAATTTCAAAGCATCTAATCTTGCTGGTGTGGTGTAACTTCTCACCTCTTTGTTCTTTATACTGTTTTCAGTCTTCATTTGTTTCCTAAGATATGTCCCCTTGACGTGTCCATGCCCCAGAAATTGCTCAATGACATAAACCATGCCCATGTAAAGCCAGTTATGACCAGAAGACAAAAGTTTGGTCTTAGAAATAAATAACCTGATGTTCTGCTTGGCTCTGCTCCTGATGCAATCTATCAAGTACTTGCAGGATGATTCTGTCTTCTACTGAGAAAGCCAAAGCAACACAGGTCTCCCATAGGCCAGAAACGTTCATATAAAGAACAGTTGGTCAATGACTGGAGAGAATCCCTAACGAACCAGGTGTCAGAGCCTCTGCCTGTTGGGAAGTCTGAAGGAACACAGCGGGGGATGTTGGAAAGATCTTAAAAGACATTTGTAGGAGAGAATAGAAACTGTACCGTTAGTATGGAAAGGGAAGCAATATACAGGAGGGAAATGTTGAACTTGGAAATTTTTAATGTTTTTCTGTCTCGAGGCTAACAGAAATTGAGTGTAAGAGAGTGACCTATTGCACCTTTAAATCTCCCTCCCCTCTCTTTTGCATCTTTTTTATTATTTCTTGCCAAACCCTGTTTGAGGGCTGCTGTACCTCTTCTCAAACACACTGGGCAGTACTTCCTTCCCAGCAAGATTGTTTACACATACACATGGCTGAATCTCACGTGGGTTCTCTGCAAACTGCTTTCATTCAATTTGTTATCTTAGGGATTTTTACTGTTGTGATAAAACTACAAGCCTAAAGCAATTTTGGGAGAAAAGGGTTTATTCCAGGTCATAGTCCATCACTAGAGGAAGTCAGGGGAGGAACTTAGGCAGAGCAGGAACTGGGAGGCAGGAACTGTAGTACCAGCCATGGAGGAGTGCTGCTTACTGGCTTACTCAATTTGCTTTCTTATATCATCAGGGACCACCTTGCTAGGGGTAGCACCACCCACAATGGGCTGGGCTTCCAACATCAATCATTAATCAAGAGAATGGGCCGACCTGGTGGGAGCCTGTTCTTAACTGAGGTCCTCTCAACTCTAGTGTGTGTCAAGGTGACATAAAACTAACTGGCACAATGGGCAATAAATAACAAAAGTGACATGTAGTTAGAGGGAAAACTATCAAGATAACTACTAAAGATATGTTCCTTAGCCAAATGGGCATTTCATTTACTCACTTACTCCAGGACTCCTTTACATGAGGCACACTAGGGATTATAGCAAAGACAGGGTGCCCTGTTGTCAAGGCACCCAAAAGAGAAGCCAAAAACACAAGCGCATGTAATAATGAGGATGTCTTTAGCAGGATTAGGAGTTAATACTTTCCCTTGGCTTTGCCTCTAACAAGTATTCAATCATCACAGTCAGAGGGCTTAGATGGAATGTTCTAAAAAATGCAATAAAAAATTTAAAAGCCAAAAAAAAAAAATTAATTCAAGGCCGAGAGATCATAAATCAGTTACTAATCACTGAATATTAAATTTCTAAGGAACGTTTGACATGTGCTTGGCTCTGTATAGGTTTAAGACACGCCTGGGAGCCGAGTGAGTCAACGGAGCAGTGACTGAATTGAAGAATCAAGGCTAAAAGGAGGCAAAGCGAGGAGGTCAGGAGGGGAGGGAGGTGTCAGGAGAACTAGAGTTTGGGATCTCAAGGAAAGATAGATGTCAGAGCAGGTTAAAAAGGCTGTCAAGGACCAGGAAGGGGCCTGGCCACGGAAGGATTGACCTAACCGTCAGGGTAGGCCAAACTGAGGGAATGATCAGTTGCCGACTAGCTGGTGTGGGCAGGCAGCCACACACACCAACACACAAAGTGTATCTGCTAATAGCTTTGCCAAGAGCAGAAAAAGTGATGGAAGACCAGATGTAGAGTGCGGTTGGAAACTTCTGTGGTAGTGTTGAGGGGAACCTCAAAGGCTCTGAATCTGGATGAGGATGAAAAGGAAGGAGACATCTCAGCATCTGGGCTCTGCTTAGGGCTGGGAAGGATGGGGTTGGGTCAGAACTATGTAGGCTTTCAAGTTTCACTACCTACCGAAGGTTACAGGGTTCCCCAGAGAATCTTTCTCTTTGCCCAAGGGTAACTCTTGCTACCACCAAACCATCTGGCTACCGTGAGGGACGAGGGTCACCCACTAGGCTAAGCTAGCAGTCCTTCTGTATTTCCACAGAACCTCTACCACACGGAGATTGGAGGTTTTGAGTGATAGAGGCTCTTGCCTTGTTAGGTCATGCAGAGGCAGGGCTAGCTAGGGTCATAGACTGCAGAGAGACAGAGCCACAAGGCCTTCCAACAGTATTACATCAAGCCCTTCCCCCTAGCTAGCTGCTGGGTCAGGAGGGCCTCATATCTATAATACATCCACTATTCTTCAGAGCTCATTGGTGGACTCTCATCCTTCCACTCAAACCCCTTTTAACCCTCCTTGAGCTGATGTAACCCTGGCATCATCCCAACCTCCACCTGGTACTCCCTTCTCTGTCCAGCCATTTTGAAAACAGGGCATGCTACGCTGGCTGGGTGGACACAGAAAGTCCGTGAAGCCACAGTGCCGGCGTGTTAATAGTGCTGCTGTCCCCACAAGTTGCAACGGCCTGGCCAAACAGCTCTGTGCCACAACGTTATCATCTAAGAGCTGGAAATATAGCTGCGCTCTTTGCCTGGGGGGGGGGGGGGTGAGGAGTTCCCAACTCACACAGCCCAGCTGCGTCACTGGTAGGTAGCACCTATCCTGTACCGTTAGCATCATAACTCACTGTAGCCACTCTCACATGGAGAATGAGCAGAGGGTGAGAGCGATCCCATCACTGCTCAGTTTCTATACCCTCGATCCCATCACTGCTCAGTTTCTATACCCTCAGCTGCAAAAGGCCCGAATACTTGAGGCTCTCTCTACAGCATGGTACCACGCTCTGCCTGGCCATGCCCTCTGCTACACCGCCTACTCAGCTTAAAGGGCTTTTATATACAGGGTGGCTCTCTGGTTTCATAGGCTTCCTGTCAACACTCACAAGGGCTCACTCCTTTACAACATGGCTGGTTCTTCAAAGCCTCTTGCCTTGGGCCTCCAGTGTTTGTGTTCCTTGAACTAGCCTCTCCACGACCTGGTGTGGCAATCTTGAGTACCTCTCACATCTGAGGGCTTCCCAGCAGAACACATCACTTCCTTTGCCAAGCTCACCCTCCCCTGGTCAATACACTCCCACTCACTTAGAGAGGTGCTGGGTCCACCCCAGATTGCAGTCACCCTCTACCAGTAATGATGGTTGCAGGCAGTAAGAGTCTCGTGTGCCAAACATTCTAAAACGTGTGGCATGAATTAACTCATGGAATCTCTTCCATAACTCAAAGTTAGAGCTCATTGCTTGGTTACAGGGAACACAGAGGCAACTGAGAGGCTAAATGACTTGTCAAAGATTGTGATGTTAGCGCCAAGGTGGGGAATGCAGTGGTTCAAGGCACTGCAGCTGATCAGTCTGCTAATCCTGCTATGGACCACTCCATTTATCTCCCATGTCTCCTGAGTGACAACTGTCTGCATCCTGTTCCTGCTTCCCAGAGAAATGATGGTCCTTTTGTTTACTACCCTGTGACCTCATGTACCACACCCTTCCTTTTGGCCCATGGTCTCTGTTCTTTGTGTGCTTTATCACAGCAGCTATGATAAGCCCCACCCACTCCCAAAGGTTCAGATATTGAAGGCTTGCCTTCTTGTTGGTGGATCCAAGCACTGAGAGGTGACTGGACCCCAAGGGCTCCGTTCTAGACAATGGATGAATCCCTTGCTGGCTTCATAACACAACGGCATTATTGTGAGGTGGTGGGGAGCATGAGGTGTGGTGTGGCTGGAGGAAGGAGGTCACTGGGGGCATGACTTTGAAGTATATCTTGTCCTTGCTTTCTGGTCAACATGAAGTCAGCTGCTTTGGTCCAGCATCCTAGGCACTCAACAACAGAGCAAGCAGGCCACGTACTGAACTTTCTGAACCTGAGCTTTTTCAGTTGTTCAGTTCAGAAAATTCTGTCACTGCGACACAAAATTGACCAACACACTCCTCCCTAACACACACCTGCCTGAGTCTTCTCCCATTGGTCATGCTTTGTCCTGTAGAATTGAACACCTTCCTCTTACAGGATTCTTCAACCAGAGGACGCGAGAGTTGAACTCTTGCCTGCGGACCCTTGCTCCTTTCCTGCTTGCTGACTCTCCTCTCAAGCTCCACACTTGTTTCACTCTCCTTACACTCAGGGTCAAAATCAAAGGACTAAAGGATATTCTTTGTCTTCATGTCACCCTCCCTGACTTACTGACAGAAAGCAGCAAGCTAGCTTCCAAGGTCACTGCAAGTATGCAAGCAATCTCTGATGGTTTGCTCTGCTCATCCAGCATTTTTCCTGGGCTCTCTGAAGTACTGACACTCAGACAACCCTGCAGGCTCTCAAATTTGGACTGAACAGTTAAACAACCAATTTAACTGTTCCTTTTAGTGATGGTCCAATGTCCCTTGGCTACCAGTCATAGTCAATGCTTTCCTTTACTTACCCCAAACCTCCTTTCCTCACAATTCTCTATTAACACTCCCCTGGTGGGTTTTTCCCTCCCTTGGGCCAAGTAGCATTCTCAGTTATTGTGGCACTGATGTTTAAGTCTGAGGAGACTTAGAGACAAGCTTTGTCATATGTTTTTCATCTCCTTTATGGAGGGTAGACTTCAGAGAGGACTCAGCAAGGACTATTTATGCTCAACCATGCCTCAGTTTCTCAGTTTCTCTACTTAGCAAGCTCTCTCTTTCAGGTACTTCTCAAATACTCATGCTGCTCAGGTTTCCCACAGTCTCCCCCCCCCCCGCCCCTCCCTGCCCCCCAGGTTCAATTGCAATCTATCTGAAATGACTCCCAAATACCTTTGAACTTAGACTTTTCCAGAGCTCAAGCTGTATCATCACAGTTGCTTTCAGGGTTCCTTACATGAAAGATAAATTAACTGTGCTCCAACCAGCTAGTCACACACTATCCTATTTAGAGAATGTTATTACAGACACCCCATCTCCCAAGCCAAAAGCCATCAGAGCCCCTCTTTTACACACCATTTGATGAAGCATCTTTTTTTTTTTTTTTGCAATTAATCCATCTTTTTTATATTCTTTAACCCAAACTCTTTCTCTGCATTTTCCTGCTACTCTCTTGATAGAGATCGCATCATTTCTTGCATAGATAATTGCCTTAGACTCCTAATTAGTCTATCTGCCTGGGACAGCTATTACCAAAGGGGCTTTTCTGTCATGCAAATTTGTATACATTTCATCTCTGAAACCTGAAGTACCTTTCTATTGCTTTTTCTAAGATCTGAAAATGTTCAGCACACATACACAAAAATGACCTCTAATGACACCACAGGGATGCATTTACAGGTTCAAAGCAAAGTGGTTCTTAACTGAAAAACTATTTCTGGATTTTTGCTTATTTCTCCTATGAGACTCAGCCTGACTTGACTCTATTCATTTCTTTCATGTGGCATACTCTACGCACAGCAATAACTCTATAATCTTACGATAAAGCCATGTCAATGCCTGCAGTTTGAAAGGAAGGAAGAATTTAGCCATGAACCTGTAGGCCCTAATTGATGACTTGCTGTTCGGAACTATCTTCAGCCATGTTAGCATCAACATTTCTCTTCCCTTAAAGGAACTCACAGGAGCAAGGATGTCTTGCCTAGTTTGAAAACTCGGTTATCTTTTGATTTGTAGGATTTCCACACTCATTTTAGAGTGGAGTCCCATATCAGGCATGTTTGGCAAGGGCTCCCCATGCCCGTGCAGTGGCTTCCCTTTGAATGCTCATGATGGGTCCCTTCCTTGCACAAAAGCCACATTTAATGTTGCTCTCCTTTTGAGCCATGCTCAGTAAATCATTGTAGGACCTATTTTAGGATTCTTTTCTTAAGTTGCTTTTTCTGAAATGCTTACAGTTTCTAGCATTTTAATAAGAATTTAATCTATATTCAGCTGCTTTTTGTGTATAATGTAAGTTTCATTCTTTTGTACAAAGACACCCGGGTTTCCTGGTGTAAATTGTTGAATAAATTATTTTTTCCCTAGTGTGAACTTCCAGCATCCTAGTTGAGGACCAGATGACCATATGTACCTGGGTTTGTTTCTGGCCTCTTATCCCATTTCACGAGTCTCTGTAACTCCTTTTACGGCAGTGCCATGCTCCTTTGAAATCAGTAAGTGAGATGCCGCCATTAAAAACAAATGCTTTGTGTATCTGAGGTCCTTTGTAGTCCCAAATGATTTTTAGAATATTTCCATTTCTACACAATGCCACTGGGATTGGGATAAAGACTGGATTGAGTCTGAACATCACATTGGGTGATACGGACATCTAAATAATATTAACTCTTCTAACCTGTGAGCATGGGGTATCTTTCCATTCATTTCTAGAGTCTTTATCAATATTTTGTAGTTTTCAATGGACAAATACTTTTACCTCTTTAGCAAAATGTACTACATTCCACTCAAATGTCTTTTAAAATAAAGTCTATGTGCTGATGGGAAAATTTTCGTCCCCTCTGAGGCAAATTCTTGCTAGGTTCCTCTGACAGCCTCAAATTTGTTAAGCACCCAAGGAGGGTCTTGCACTAAAAATCCTCTTGTCTCAAGCCCCTGAATGTTAGTGCTACAGACATGAGCCACCCTGCCTGGCATCACATGTAATTTTAGCCAGATTGCCTTTGACTCATGTGCCCTAAAGCAGTGGTTCTCAAATGGTGCGTCATGACCCTCTGGGTCATGACTTTTCACAGGGGTCCCATATCATATTTTTACATTATGATTCATAACACTAGCAAAATTACAGTTCTAAAGTAGCATAAGTTTATGGATGAGGGTCACTACAACATGAGGAGCTGTATTAAAGGGTTGCAGCCGTAGGAAGGTTGAGGACCACTGTCCTAAAGACACTCCCCTTTGGAACCTCCCAAAGCCCTTACACACAACTCATCTTAAACCCTTAAAAGCCTTAAACAAAGCTTACATCCCTCTGTACCACTGGCCTTCTGGGGTTTCCACCATGTGCCGTGTCCTTTAATTTTCCTTTTCACTCAGTTCAACGAGCTAGGAGTTAATCAGACTCTTCCCTTTCAGCATGTTCCTCCCTACACTCTGAGAACCTTTCAAAGCCACCTTTTCCTCTTTATCTTGGCCACTACCCTCAGCCTAGTCTCGGCGAGACAAATGTAGCAGCCCTAACTGGTCCACCCCGACCTCTGCTATCATTCTTCATGAGGCAAGAATAACCAAAAAACCTGGCTTCGATTTGTCCCTCTTGTTAATCCTACAACACTTTCCATGTGCCAGAATAAAACCCACTCTCCTTTCGGCGTTCCCTAGGCCTTTATCCAGTCACTGTCCGGCTTGCTTGGCAATCTCATCTGATGTTCCTCTGGCCCTGAGCCTGCAGAGCTTGATTTCAGTTGTTCAAACCACCAAGCCTGCTCTTGTTCCACGTCTGCACATGCCACTGCTCTTCTGCCTGTGGTATTTCCACTTAGCCTCTCTACCCAAAGCAGGTGCTTCAGTATGGTCCAAGTTTACAGTCTTGTCTTATTTCCTTCCTAACATCTGTAACTGGGAGTGACTTTATTATTTTTTCCTCCTACTGCAATCCCCCCTCACTATAATGTAAACTCCTGGAAGTCAAGGGCTTAACATGTATACTGTGGACTAAAGTTCTTCATTGAACCCAATGGCTGGCCCATAGTACATGCTTAGGAGGTATTTATCAGGTTGACAGTTTATATTAGAAATTCATTCTAATTATCACCCTCCAGAACTTTGTTAATTAGTTAATTAGGCTTTCTAAACTTAAAAAAAGATTCTTCCTTACAAAATGAGGCCAAAATTAATAAAGAAATCATACTTTGAGTGAGTTTAATTCAAACCTGGGCTCTAACAGATTTTTATCTTCAAATATCCACATTATGTGGCACTCCACAGGGCATCACAGACACAAATCACTTTTGAAAAATTTATGGCACTAATATATTCATACTACACAGCTATTTAATATGGAAAATACTTAAACAAGACCAATGTAATGTTTTTACAGCTCATCTGTCTATTTAGTCTGAATCTCTGCTTCCTTCCACTGTTAATCTTCCTTGTTTGACATCTCAGGATGTGCAGCCCAAAGCCTTTTCAATGCAAAGACAGCCATAAGTACAACGATCCCCGGCGCATACAAAATCCAGAAGATAATCTGGACTGCATAGTTTTGTGCATTTTATCTCTTAATCTCTTTGTGGATCTTAATTTGCAAGTAATTAAATCCAAGTCAGGGGAAAAGTATGCCACTGAGACAGGAAATAGTTACAAGAACATCTGATTATGCCATATGCATGCCTCTTACTTTGTGGGATAAAATGGTTTAGCAATTTCCCAACAGAATAATAACAATTGTCCTCTTTGAAAGAACAGAGATGCAGAGAAATAAAAAAACATTGCATAAAAATGCACATACCCACCCACACGCCCCCACAAAACCCAAAACCCAAAAAACAAACATTAACCCAAAATATTCTTACATTTTAAAACAAACATTGTGATTCTTGCTTGGTGCCCATATTTTATAGCTATAAGCCTAGCAAATGTAGGCTGGATACAGTTTCACATGCCTTTAATCGCAGTGTGAGTCTGAGACCAGCCTGATTTACATATCAAGGTCCAGGCCAGCCAAAGTGACAAAGAGATAGCCTGTCTCAAAATAAAACAAAAACAAAAACAACAAAAGCAAGCAAATTAATGCATGTGATGGCATAAAATACATTATGCCATTTTACTGCATGTCACAAGATATGTCAACTCTAATGTCAAAACTCTTATCTTTCTGAGATAGCCACCTGGAAGGAAACGTCTGGTACCTAAGCTGTTGTCTAGAAAATGTTGGATCTCAGCTTGCCCTAGCCATGGAAGCTGAAGGATGGTGACCTTAAACCTACTTTTAATCCCAGAAGACAGATGTCAACCCTGCTGTCAGTTTATTGTTCCCTATCCCCACGCTCTACCCTCTAGCCTTTCACCA
Source organism: Acomys minous (assembly GCF_964271855.1). Classification (NCBI taxonomy): domain Eukaryota; kingdom Metazoa; phylum Chordata; class Mammalia; order Rodentia; family Muridae; genus Acomys; species Acomys minous. Next base: position 35,304,217 of record NC_140484.1, on the reverse strand, counting down.
CTGAAATGGCATAAGTGTCACAGATCTTCCAGAACAATCACTAGGCCCGAATCTCCGATCACACTGGCTTAAGAGGAGACCTCATAGCAGCATTTTCCTATAGACGTTATCAAAACTTCCTGGTTTGGATTAATGGGAAAAAGCCTATTCCAGACTCATTTGAAAAAAAAAAATCTGAAATACAGACTATTTTCAGAGAACGTTTGGTTTCTTTTTCCAGTAACAAGAGAACTCTAAACACAACAGCAAAAATAAATACAAACACAAACAAACAAACCAAAAAACAAACAGCCTCCCTCCAAAACACACCCCCAAATAGGAACTATGGCAGGCATTGTATATTAGCAAGACCGATGTGGTGTTTTGAACGAGAACGGCTCTGTGGGCTTATATATTTGAATACATGGTCTGCAATTGGTGGAACTGTTTGAGAAGGACTAGAAGGCGTGGTCTTGTTGGAGGAGGCGTGTCACTGGGGGAAGGCTTTGATGTTTCAAAAGCTGCCACCATTCCAGTTAGCACTATCTGCCTACCACTTGTGTATGAGAATGTAAGCTCTCAGCTACTCTTTCAGCACCATATCTGCCTGCCTGCTGCCACGCTCCCCACCGTAATGGTCATGGACTCACCCTCTGGAACTGTAAGCCCCCAATAAATTCTTCCTTCTGTCAGCTGCCTTGGTCATGATGTCTCTTCACAGCAACAGAAAAGTAACTAAGACAGCCAAAAAGTACTTGTGATCTTCAAATTTTAAGTTTGTTTAGATGTACATCAGAACAGTTTAAGTTAAAAAAAAACAAAAAACAAAAAACAAAAAACAAAACAAAACAAAACAAAATACCCTCAAAACTCCCTACTGAGACAGGAACAGTTGGGCAATAATAATGTGATATATCCATAGAAGAAAATAACATTCAATTGCTAAAATGTCATAGAACAATATTAAAAATATCAATTATACATGTATTAGGGTGCTTTTTAGTTAGTTTTTTTGGGTTTGTTTTGCTGTTGTGACAAAATACTGGAAGCAAAACAACTTAAAGGAGGCAAATATTTATTTCGGCTCATGGTGTCAGGGGTTTCAGTCCATCAAGTCTGGAATGACACAGAGGAGCATGATAGTTCACACCATGAGGGCCAAGAAGAGAGAGGATGCCTGAGTTAGACGACTCTATCCTTTCTGGCCTTTATCCCATCTGGGTTTCCAGCCCATGGAATGTTGCCACCCACATTTAAAGCAAGTCTGGCTCCCTTAATCATCTTTGGAGATGCCCTCTAGGACATACCCAGAGGTGTGCTCCGTATTCTAGGTGCTTCTCAAGTCAATTAAGTTGACAAACAAGGTTAAAAAAATATAGAATATTTCAAAGTAAATGAGGAATTAACAGAGCTAAGGGTATCATAACGAGACAGATAACATCTGTTAAATACTCTTAGAGTTGGTGACATGCCTTTATGATAAGCATTGCTTTAATGTTATTGAGGAGCCAGGATGATTTGCCTCTGTAACTTAACAGTTGTTAGACAAATCTCTTGTACCTGGCTACTATGACTACTCCATGCGATACTTTGAGGAGGCTATACTGCAACCGCAGCTGCTTGTTACTAAAACACAACTTGAGTTCAATAATGCAACTACTTTTTAGTGATGACAGTTTCAAACTGTCACATCAGATGCTTTCCCATCACAAGTCTTGCCAAGCTCTAGTGGTCACTTTATTCTGGCTTGGGCTACCAGGTACCACTTCCTGGTAGTCAAATAGAGAACCTATCTTTAGTGTAAACACAATCCTCCATTTGCATGAGGGGCTGTCCATCATTGGCACCTTTGCCACTGGCTTGGGGGCTGTTTGGCTCACTTTTTGAGTCAACCAGGAGACATCCTCCAGTGCTGCCTCTGGTACTGTAACACTAGGTTCATTAGCTTCTCCCAAGAGTCTTTTTCTTCCCCCATTTTTTCTTTTAAAATTTTTATTAAATATTTTATATATGCATTTATATTATTATATATACAATACTATATATATATATATATATGCTACATTCATAGTGTTTTGGCTATTTGTTTAGAATAAGTAAGTTATACAAGTTAATTGTTCATCAAATCATGGTCACACCAATTAATAGTCTATTTTTATCGCAAGAATATATATCCTAGGTATAACAGATAGATATGATTCTATAGAAAGATGAGGTAAAATAGTTAAATAAGGTCTTCAAAAACCTCAGAGACATATAGAATATGGCATTTAAAGATGTTTTTATTGTTTCAAAGAACTCCTGGCAACACCCAGTCTACCTCAAAGAAGATAATGAGCATCAAAGAACCTCCTTATGGAGATGGCTTCAAATGTGGCAAACCAGCCACTGAGCAAAACTTGTTTCTACCACAGACAGAAGTCTGCCTGAAAATGGACACGCTTGGATGCAGGCAGAGTTGACTGACAGTCAAACTCTGTCCTCCCCTATTTTTGATCTTTAACTTTAGAAGAAAGAGAAGAACTGGCAACACAAAGAGGAGATGGCAGCTGGGGCAGCTGAGAAGGAACAGCGTTGAGAGCGGCAGTGGCCACCATTTTAGTGGGAGTCAAAGACCAGAGCCTGTAGGTCTCCATCTCTGGGAAAAGCTTCCCCTTACCTGCTCATGATTTCTGTCAGGTAGAGCAAAGGACCCCCTCTCCCCCTCCACTACAAATGATGGGTAACAGTAGCAGGCCATTTCCTTGTGAAAATCATGTACATGTGTGCTCAATCATGGAGGGTCTGAAATGATGCACAAGAGAAACAGCGATAAGGCTGGGAAGTGTCATTCATTTCATTTCTAGTTTCTTTTCTTTTTCTTTCTTTTTTTTTTTTCTTTTCATTTCTAGTTTTTAAGTAGAAGCTTACCTTTTATATCCACAGGGTATGTAATTAGTTTCAGCCTATTTACCTTTTTACTTTTAAACTTATACATACTACTCAAGTACACAGCACATGAAAGTTTGCTCAAAAGGGAATGTGATTTAAGTACCTCCCCTAAATTTATCAAAGTTGATGAGTTATGTTAAAAGTTATGCCAGTTTCTGAGTCATGCATGAGAAGATGAATGATGAGGGGGCTAAGATGGCAGATTACACAAGTGTTTGAAAATCTATGCAGAACCCTGGGCCATTAGAACGATTGCTTCCCTAGACTGGGCACTGTGAGTTTGGCAGGATGTTAACATGTCCCTCAGAGTGTAAAGCCTGTCAAAACACATACCCTGCAGCTCCATGAGCACCTACAGGCATCTGCCATCACTACCAAACACGCCTAGTGCTTTCTCCATAGCTCAGTGTCAGCAGGAGAGCAAGGATAAACACATGACCCTTCCTTCTGGAAGTGTGCCATGAAGATAAGGGAATTCACATTACATGTACACATGCATTTATTTATTTTAGATTTCCATTAGTTTGTTCCTAGTTCGCTTAATATTTTTATGCTTCCCCCTTTCTAATCCCTATAATATTGTGCAGTGGAAACTACTCCCATTTAATAGGCAAGAAGACAGGTACACAAGATCAATTTCCCTAAAATGACAAAGCTGGGAAAAAGGGGAAGCAGTTTCACCAGCCTGCTGAGGCCAAGCTCTTTCAACCATCACACAGACTCACACACAGTCAACCCGTACAAACTCACACATGTTCACACACAGACACCTCATACTCAGGCATATTCACATAAACTCTCTCTCGCACACACACTACATACAGATGCACACAGACACAGCTACACGCCCATACCACACACACTCATATACAACTTCACACTCTCACACAGACACACATACATCAAACAGACACAGGATATACTCACACATACAGAGATGGACACAACACACAGTTATACATATTTATACACACACATGCACACACACACACACACACACACACACACACACACACACACACACACACACCACTCACACAAGGACAGACAACAAAATAACAAAGCAAGGGTTCAGGCATAGGCAGCTCAGAGATTCAGAGAGAACCCAGGCCACCTATAGCATGTAGTACTTGACAGAGCCTGAAAGATCAAACTGCAACCTCAGGACTGAGCTCAATATTTCCAGAAGGCACTCTTCCTTCTGGGGTTTGCACGTGGCCCTGCTGTTCCTACGTCATCTGCAAACGATCAGAACAGACTGTTAAGTGCTCCAGATGAAATCTTGTGGTCTTTCATGACTAGAATACATTCTGAGCAGTTCAAAGTGATGAAAATATCCTGGTCCTCTCTTCTCCCATTATTCAGCAATAATTTTTAAAAGGAATAATAATAATAATAATAATAATAATAATAATAATAATAATAATAATAATAATAATAATAATTTGAAACCACCTCTGACTCTAAATAAAACCTAAGCAGATCATGAACTACTTTAAAAATTCACAGGATTCATCCAAAAAAGAAAATATCACTGGGCTAAAACAAACAAACAAAAAAAAAAAAAACTGGGCCAGACTTACAGAAATAATTGTGCCATGGGTATGAAACTAAGTTTTATTTTATAAAATTGGAAAAAAAAATAGCCATGAGGAAAAAAAACAAATGACAAGGGATAGGATGAGCCAGACAACACGTGTGGAAATGAATCATAAACATTTAGCTCTAATAGTCAGCTCATGATTGCAGTAAGAACACTAGCTTATAGATTTTTTTCCCTTCATTACAAAATGCCAGAGTGGTGGAGGAGAAAAATTGTCAACTGATTTTTTTCTATGTATTTTCCTGAAACGATGGTCACGTATATGTATCTGACCTCCTTCTATGGGCCCTTCCTCCATCTGACTTTCTTCCATCCAATTTTCTCCTATCTGACTGTTCTCCTTCCTCCTCTTCACCCCTCTCTAATCAGAGTCCCATTCCTAGTGCACTACTGAAATAGCTCTCATCAAAGTGACCTACGACCTGTAACTCCCACATCAATTATTCCCTGAGCTCAGTGATCATCAGTTCTCATCACCCGTCAGACCAGCTGCTGTGGATACACACACACACACACACACACACACACACACACACACACACACACACACGACCAGTCACCATGCCCATTTCCTCCCACGGCATGCAGGCTGTACCACTTTCTTGGTTTTCCTACTTCCCTCATCACTCCTTCACCATCTCTCTCTCTCTCCCTGGCCTTTCAAATATCATGGTGGACCTCACTATTTATCAACTCATTTGATCTCAACTTTAAATGCACCCACAGGCAGATGACTCCTGTGTATTTGTAGGATCCTTTTTTTTTTCTCTACTCCAAATTTGGTCATCTAAATGCTTGTTTGGCCCAACCGCACTTGGATGTTTAATTAAGATCATCTCCTTTAAAAAAAAAATCCAAAACATGGGTATCAACAACCTGTACTTCCACACCCCAGCCCTGTTGTCTCACTCCACTCACGAATTTATAGCTGGCGGGAGCCCCAGTGCTTTCTGTTGTTCAGACTCAAAGGCACAAAATTGCTCTTGATTTCTCTCTCAGTTGCTCCTGGGCACCTTAAATCCGCCATCAAAATCTGCTGGCTCTGCCTTCACAATCCATCTAGAATTTAACCCCTCCTCCTATATGCCCTACTATCAACCTTACCCAAGCCACTGTCACCTCATAGCTGGCTTGATGGAAAGCCTAGGCCTAATTAACCTCATTTCTACCCTGCCCTTTCCCCTAGGTCATTTCTCAACTTTTCAAAAGCGTCCCTTACAAAAACCTAAAAGAAATCATGTCACGTCTATATTCCCAGTGATGGCTCTCCCTCTCACTCAAGTTCAAAGCCACTAAGCCTGTGCCACCTGCGTTTGGGACTCTCTACCCCATCACCTCTCTAATCTCACAGCAACGTTTCCTTTCAATAATTTTATTTCTGCCTCCTGGACCTCCTTACTGTTCTTCTTAATACATAGCAAGTTACCCTTTACATACATGCACACACATAATTAGAATATAAACCAAATGTGTGTCCTCCTGCCCAAGAAGTTATTTTTCACATTAATATATCCTACGAGCCAGTGGGAGGCTCATAATAGGTTTTTCACATCAGAACTGCTTAATGGATGAACTTCTAGTCTCTTAGGAAGCTATTAAGAGCTCAGCCACGTGACTAGACTCCTTCCACTAAGAATCCTACCGCATTCCTCAATTAAAGATACAGTGTTCTTAAGCGCTTAATAACCAGTTTCTTCGATCAGTTTCTGTCAGTCAATGGAAGAAACAGAATCTCCCCACAGATATCACAAAATCAAAAACAAAAGTGTCACTCAATTATCCATGTATCCATTGATTCACCCTCTTAAATAAAACTTGGGTAATAAATGTGTGATGGTCAGGTCTTGGGGACAAAAGTAAAAGACTTAGTTCTGACTTTTGCACGGGAAAAGAGACAAGGAAGCAAACAGAGTTCAGCCTGTTGTGGTTTTGACGAGGTGAAGTCCTCTCTCTGAGACAATCCCCAAAGAGATCCCCAGGAGGACCAAGGGCCACCAGTGCCACTGCGCCCCCTTAGGTAAGTTTTTAAAGAGTTAGTTAAGGGGCCAATTGCCTTGTAGACGAAAGGAGGAAGAGTCATGTTAGGGAGAGGACAGACGACACACTTGCCAGGAAGCACAGGCGGATGTGGGGGCAGGAACTACAGGCAACTGTGTGGGCGGGCTGGCATCCATGAGGAGGAGGGAAGGCTGTCTCTCTGCTTGCTTTGATTTCCTCTTAGAACTAAGTGGTAGTCATTAGAGGCGCACACTCAAGCTCATTTCAGAAGTCTCTGTGGTAAGCAGTGTGGTAAACGAGGCCTTGAGGAAGGTATGAAATTTTAACTCAGGCTGCAAGAGTTAAAAAAAAAAAAATGGTAAGACTGGATTGTAATTCTTGACCTCAAGTCACCTGCTTGCATTGCCATTATTTCCCACCCCCTCCTCCAAGGGACTCAAAGCAGAGAACATAGAGGGAGGGACTTGAAGTAATTCTTACACACATCCTGACTTTCGGCTGTGGAGGAAGGGAGATGTTCCAGGGAAGAATAAGTAAATGTTCCAGAAAGCCATGCTGTCACTCTATTCACAGGAGGGCCCAGTGTGACAGTTCCAGACAACACTTAACCAGTGCTAAAAAAAAAATAATACCTGCTCCTTCAGTGACAGTTCATAGATCTCACCAGGAGGGACATACACTGAATAGCCACTTGTCACTGACTCTCAGTAACTCTGCAAGGCCACACTGAAATCTTGCTTTGTCCTTTAAGCGAGGGAGGAGGAGAATGAGCACCTCCAACAACCATCTTGCTTCGCTAGGGGACAGATGCTCCTTCCCCTTTGGTGCTTTGTTTTTGTATTTTCTTCACTGCTGCCTGGGTAGCCATGCCTTAGAGTGTAGTCAGGCTACGGGGACCCCGGTAGGCAGCTGGAAAAGAACCAGAGTGGTCCTGCCTCACTACTACAGATGGGTGAAGACGGGCATTTGGGTTCCAGTTAGAACCACGCTGCTTGAGAGTTTGCTAATGAGTGATTTTTATATTGCTACAAGGATTTATTCTAGAAGTTCAAAAAGGACAAACTAAAAACAGGAACAGAAGGATTATGAATTTAGCTACCACATACACTGTAGCTGCCTCTTTTTCCTTCCTTCCTTCTTCCTTTTTTCTTTAAAAGAAAAAAAAAATTTTCCCCCCCAAGTCAAAGTTTTTCTGTATAGCTCTGGCTGTCCTGGAACTCACTCTGTAGATCAGGCTGGCCTCAAACTCAGAGAAATCTGTGCCTCTTGATTGCTGAGATTAAATGTGTACAAAGGTGGTTTTTTGGTTGTTGTTTTTTTGTTTTTGTAAATAGTGGAGGGGTAAGTAGAGAAGACTCAAATTGGTTAACTTTGTTTCCTAGGAGTAGTATATAAAAACCTAGTTAATTTAAATTTAATATAAGAAAATCTATGAATATTTAAACAAACAAATGAAAAACTAAGAGGGAGGGTTGGGTATCTCTTACCATTTCAAATAGCAAACCAGTTTAAAATGCAAAGTTTGGGATAATTTCCTTACATATACTTCAGTATTTCACCGATGATGGAATAACCCTCCTGATAGTCCCTTTAACAACACAATAGTGATACTGAAGAGTGTCATTTTAAATAAATGTAATCATTTGATTTACAAATAGAAGTGGCAGCACTAACAGGATTATCAGTGCACTACCTAGCTGGGAAGCAGGGTCTTCTCAAATAAACTACCAAGAAAAAACAAGGAACCAAGTTCAAAGAGAAAAAGTTTAAAAAGGGATTTGAGAAAATAAACTTGATTTTCTCACCTGTAATTCATAGTATCTGCCTCAGAGGGTAATTGGGAGGATTTATAAAACTATCTGTCTCTCTCTGTTTAATGGAAATTTTGTCTGAGCACATACGGATGCTGTCTTGAGATCTTCCAGGAGTAAATACCCATTTTTATGATTGTCAACAAAATTTGTGCTCTTAGATGACTCTGATTTCCCCACCCTGGAAGGCAGTGGGTCTTGAGAGCTGGCCATAAACCCTGGGGAAGTTACAGAGAGAAGTAACTAACTGCTCAGGAGCACACAATAATGTCAGCTGTCAATTCAATGGTCCTTCACTGTCCAGCACTGTGGTTAGGGCCTCTCATCCGCTGACCACAGCAACCTGTGGTTGGCAGTTTGTTCATAATGACTGCAATCAGCTGCACAGCGTCAGCTTGAGGTTCCCAGGCAAGTGTCTTTGCCACTCTGCCTCTGTTTCCTCATTTAGAAAACAAGGGTCAGGATAGCTTTCATCTCAGGTAAACGGCAAAAAACCATTACGTTGAAAACTAGCCCCTAAAAAGTGCCGGATACACAGAAAGCAATTCATTACATTGTCTATAAAGACTATTTCAATTTTTCAGGAAAAAAGTACTTAGATGCCAACAAACTGTGTCTTGGCTGTCAGGAGCTGTATGGCACCATTGCCTATCAAGTAAGTGGAATTCAGGTGGAAGCTTGCCTTTCAGGCTGCTCTTCTAGCCAAATAAAATCATGTTAAAAAAAAAAAAGTATGGTCTGGTCTACAGAGCAAGTCCAGGATAGTCAAGGCTACACAGAGAAACCCTGTCTCTGTCTCTCTCTGTCTCTATCTCTCTCTCTCACTCACACACACACACACACACACACACACACACACACACACACACACACACACACACACTCACTCACACGGTCCAAAGTATCACAGAGACCAGGTTCTCCATATACTTTGGCATGGCAGGTTGTAAGGTTGGACCCTGAATAGGCAGGCAGTGGATCGCTTTCTTCTCCTTTCTCTGACCATCCTCAGTGCTTCTTACTCAACTGCACTTTGCAAAGAATGATTGTGTCACAGTAAACTTTAGCTAGTACCTAAATGCACTGACTCCCAAACCTCCCCAATTCAACCCACTTCTTTGTGCTTATTCAAATGGATTTCAATGTGGCCCAGTTAGCCAGCCTTCTCTTCATGTTTCAGCCCCTCCTTTACACATTCTCAGGTCACTAAACACTTAATTCACTCCTAACCCTGCCCTCAGATATCCTAAGTTCCTTGTTAATTGGAAGACTGAAGGAGGCAGATGCTAATCCTACTTACCACTGAATGTATGTATGTGTGGGTGTGTGTGTATATATATATGTGTGTGTGTGTGTGTGTGTGTGTATCTTCCTCCACACCTCTGTACCCATAAACTCCTGCAAAAGTAAATCAATATCTGCAGGTGTCTTTGCTCATTCTTTCCTAAATTCCTAAATTCAGACTCCCTGTTTTCCTGCCAACAATCTCAACAATCTCTTGAGGTGGGTTATATAATGGGTTGCCCTCATCATTGTGAATCACAGGAAACAACCTGACACAGGACCTTCCGGAGGGCAAGCACTAAGTATGCTTAGAGGTCTCAGCATCCAGCTGCCTGTCATTTCTTTCATTCACAATATATTTTTTAAACTGCCACAATAAAAGAAAAATGCTACAGAAGTTTATTAGATATGGCAAATTGGACTTTTAACCGAGTGCTGTTAATTGCTTTAGGTCAAAGTTTATGAACTGGCAATACTACTCTCTTAAAACCGTGTTTTGGAAGAAAATGTCCACATGAGCTAGGGAAGAATGGTTGAAGTTACTATGGTAATGTAAATTACCCATACAAACTTTTAGAGCCTTAGCTTATTTAAGATTTACCACTCATAGAAAAGCAGCAGCTTCGGAACATAAAGGCTTTCATACCTTGTAGAAAGATGACATGGCAAAGGATGTAGTTAAGAGCGAATACCAGGCATTTAAAAAGCAGAAAGTAGGGGCTGGAGAGAGAGTTCAAAGGTTAAGATCACTGGCCACTTTTCCAGAGGACCTGAGTTTTATTCCCAGCACTCACATGGAAGCTCACAACTGGCTGTAACTCCAGTTACAGAGGATCAGATCTGAAGCCCTGTTCTGGCCTCCTTAGGCACCAGGTATGCACAAGGTGCACAGACATACATGCAGGCAAAGACCCATACACACACAAATATAAAATAAAATAAAATAAAATAAAATAAAATAAAATAAAATAAAATAAAATAGGAAAGCTAGCTAGTGAGGGCGGAGCCAAAGCAAAGGAAGAGGCAAGAGCCTCTGAGGGCCCTCTGAGCCACAACTGACACATTTTGGTACACTCATACAAATAATAACAGAAAAGAAACAATTCTAAGAGAGTAACTGAGCAAAGAACAGATAGCAGCTGGGAGTGAGTATGCTGAGCGCCAGTGGGAAAGAAGCCCAAGAAGGATCCAATAGCCTAGATCTTGCTGGCAGCAGAGATTGAAACCAGGAGTTAGATTCCAGGAGATAAAGTCAGTAAGACTTGGTGAGTGGTTAAACATGGGGCAAAGGAACTAAAGAGTTGATTCCCTGCATCTACACACACATGTATGCAGGGAAATGCAGAGCAACACATCTTGTGGCATGCACACCAAACTGTCAGCCGATGCTACCTGTAGAAAGAGATAATGAATTTTGCATAGTAAATGGCAGATCTTTTTGTTTTTAAAAACACACACATATACATTACTTACGTATTTTGTAATCCATATATGTACACTGCTTTCAGTTAAAATTCATGTGGAACTAAGAAGGGGATGGGGGAGAGACCTGGCTCAATATGGCTCAGTGGGTAAATTTTGGCTCCTGCCGCAGAGACTGAGAACCTAAATTCTATCCTTGGAACCAACACTGTGAAAGGAAGACAACCACATTCACGCAGGCACGTGCACACACACATGTTAAAGGTGTAAACATGGAAGAATAGATAGTCTATTTAAGGGTTATGAAGTAGTTTATCAGCAGCAGGAGGAAGGTGAGTACTAAGGTGAGAGGACTGATGTCACTTTAGGGCACAGCCAGATCACTAAAGACCTTACAGAACTGCCTAAACTATAAGGGCTATATATAACTATATATATAACTATATATAACTATATATAACTATATATATATATATATATATATATATATACATATATATATATATATATATAGTTTTGAATATGAATGTGAAGAAAATCAAGTTTATAATGTAATAGGATCATTCTTGAGCAAGCATGAAGGTCAAGCCCAAAGGGAGGTGAGACACAGGCAGGCAGGTATCAGGGGAGCTGGAGTGGGATCTGAATAGTTTAGAAAAAACTGACAGAACTCCATGGTTACACGCATGTATTTACATGTATGTATTAGGAAGACATCACATGGGTCAATGGCATCCAGTCTAGGAAATGAGGCAGGGATGACGCTGACCTGCAAGTACACATTAAGTGTGGAGGTAAATTTTGCTTTGGTGTGATTAAAGCTATTCTGGAAGCAGGTCAAGATAGCCAACAGGTGTAGGTTTAAGCTGAGAACAATCAGAGTGGAAACACAAGTACAACAGACATACACAGTCTTACCCTTGATGTCATTTTACTGAAACTTGATACAACTGTCAAGAGTTGACCAGTTCCATTTATTCTCATAGTTATAAAAATTCCACATACTTGTTAAAGTCTGTAGGCGACAACTTTAAAAGGTAAGAAGGGATTTTTGTCATGGTCTTTCTTAAAGTATTGTCTTTAACCTTTTCCTTTGGGTCTGTTATTCATTCAATCTGTCTGCCTTATCCATCTAAGACAGAAGTAGTATTGTAAATAAGTATAATATAAAAAGCATTTGCTGTTTATCTTAATTGTAAAAGAAAAGCACCCCATAATTCTACCTTTAAGAAAGCCTACGTACGATTTATTGATGTGGTTGCCCACTGATCTCTTGCACACCATCAGGCTTTACTGAACTAGCATTCCCACTGCTACTAACATAGCCCCAGCCAGATGTATCACACTGTCAGAGGTACCTTTGTCTAACCATGCCCCAGCTTGGTGGGAGGTGGGAAGTACCTGTTGGCAAGGAAACAGCTGCTTCCTTCCTGATTAAGGGAAAAGTATGAAGGTGACAGATGGGCAGAGCAGACAAGCAGCCAAATGCTGCTCTAGCTTCTCATTGGCAAGAGTTTTAAGAATCAAGACCTGAATGGATAGCTTAAAGTCTGTCAAGGATTGAGAGAATATTGTCTGTCTGGGAGCTCTCCCAACACTCAACAGGGCTTCCCACACATTCACATTTTACAAATGTTAAGTTTGAAATGGTAGCGAGAGCCTTGCCTTTGTCTGTCTAATGTGAACTAAGACTACAAGGCACTGTCCCATTGCACATTTAGGATTATACCCAAAAGAATGCACTTTATGGTTAAAAATGTTTTCAAAAAGAAACTTTTCATTTTTGCAATTATATTAGCGTGACTTACTATAGGTACTATTAAAATTTAGTTAGAAAATGTCCTCCTTAAATGTTTGCTTTATATACTTCTTAATTTTAAAATATTTGCTGCAAAGTGTTATAATTTCTCCTTTTGTCATTTTCTCTTCTCATCGACTTTTCTGCCTGGGACATTAAATATCCAAGGACTCCCAGGTAAACTAGACAACCAATGGACTGATATAACATTTTTTTAAAAAGCTGTAAGTAGGTAAGTTCTTCAGTAGATGGAAAACAGCATTCATTGAAAACATTAAAAATTAGTGTGCCATGAAGTATGGAATTTTAAAACATCAGTTTACTAAACTGAAATTTAACATTTATATTTTCATCAGAACTTAATAATCCCATAAATAAATAGAGCTCTCAATTATTTAAAAAATCAAGGGATAACATATGTATTTAGACATATTAGCAGCGTAAAATGTATGCTTCAACACACTTATTGATAAAAAGTCCGAAAATATTACTACACTGAATTCAGGGGTGTCCGCAGGAACCTGACATAGAAATTCTCTAGAATAACATTTCAGGAATTTCCAAAAAGAGGGAAGAGTTAAATAGGAAACAGCCTCAACTTAATCGACAAAGTTCAGTGCTTGCTCTAACTTGATTTTTTTTTCCTTTTTTTTTTTTTTTTTTTTTGTCTCTCCACTGGGGAAGGGGGATTCGAGATGGGTGAATCACTTGGACGAAAGTTCATCTACTGGAATAAAAGGGGAGGCTGCTTGGGCAGGCGACACAGGAGAGTCGGTGGTAGTGCTGACTTTCGCTGGTGAGTTACAGGAAGAACCGGCACTGCTGCTGTTTCCATCCAGGGTATCGGAAGAAACACACACTCCGGGGTCTGACAGCTGTGCGACGTCAGAAGAAAGCATGTTGGTGATGCCCTGGAAAAATCTCTTTGGCTGATAATCAGTTTCCATTTCACATTTTCTTTTCAATGGTCCAAGAACACTTGGTCTAATGCAGTTGATGGGACTCTGGCTTCTCCGGGTAGTAAATCGGGTGGTTGGGCTGGGGATCGGGCTTGGAGGCAATCCGTTGCTACTCACAAAACTTTGCAAGGACGGTGAAAAGCACTGCTTCCCGATTCCCCGGGTGGGTGACGGTGCTGGAGACACCGGAATGAAATCGATGCGCTTTGGGGAGGCGGATTTCTCCACGTCGTTGTCACTCAGGCTGAAACTTTCCTCCCAGGAGTGGCTTATCTGCATTGCGGTCTGCACCTCGCGCTCGTGGACCGTCTCTCGGTTGATGAGGTCCATGCCCTCTTCTTGTTTGATCTGGTGCAGGCGGCTGCTGTGCATTCGGACCGGCGAGGCCGGGAGCAGCAGGCCGTGGCGGCTCGGGAACGTCGTGCTGTTCCGCCTGGCGCTGGGCGCCTCGGCCTGGAACACCGGCGACGAGTCGCTGAGGCCGTGGATTAGGGGGGCGCTGTTAGACCTCCGGAGGCCCCCGCCGCCCGGGCCGCCGCCCTCCGCCGGGCTCGCGCCCGTGCCCACGGGCAGCTCCAGGTCCAGCTCCATCTTCTCCTGAGCCATGTCGCGGCAGGGAGGCGGGGGCGGTGCTCAGTCAGGGCCCTGGGACTCCCATTCCCCCGCGGCCGAAGGCCGCCGCCGCCGCCGCCGCCGCCGCCTTCGAGAATCTGTCAGCGGGCTCGCGCCTCTGCGCATGCGTGCCCCATCCGCGCAGGCGCCCTGACACGGCCGTCCTCGCGGCGCCAGCTAAACGCGTCATTGCTGAGGCGCCGCGGCGGGGGAGGGCGAGCAGTGGTTGGGCGAGTCGTCAGTTCGTTCCTTCCGCAAATAGTCGTTGGGCGCGGGCTCGCGGGAACCCAGGTTATAATGGCCGGGGCATTCAGAAGGAAATGTTTTTGAAGCAAGTACGAGTTCAGAAAGACAGACCTTTGGTGATGTGGGGCTTTATGATGGAGCATGACCTAGTCTGGGCGAGCCTCCCAGACAAGAGCACACTCTTCTGAAATCTAAAGGTGGCAACAGCGGCGCTTTGTAACACTGTCCTGGAAGCGGGAAGCCACTGCTAGCTACCCAGCTAGGTGGCAGACGGGAACCAGTAGGAGAGAGATGTTAGCTTGGTAGTGTACAGGAGCAGGTTCTGGGCTTCCTAGAGAATAATGAAAACTCCCAGGCGTTTTCAAGGAAGGGTATGAGAGCAGCCGAACTGTTATTTGGCTACAATCTGAATACCAAAGACTTGGGGGATTCGAACCTACAGGGAAAAAGGTCGAAGAGGAAGGTAGTTTACACTAAGGCTGAATCAGGGAAGGGGCAAGGGAGAGAATAGCAAACTTAAAAGTGCTTGGGAGAAAGAAGCTTTGTGACTTTTTTCTTTCAAGTTGTCATATTTCTGCCGCAAAACATGTACTTACTGGGGTTCACTCGGCATGGGGATTAAACGAAAGGAGTAATAGACACATTTAAAAAATAACAGGTTTTGACTTTTTTTTTCCGAGACAGTGTTTCTATGTGTAGCCTTGGCTATCCTAGATTCACTTTGTAGACTAGGCTGGCCTCGAACTCACATCGATCTGCCTGCCCCTGCCTCCCAAGTGCTAGGATTAAAGGCACGCGCCACCTATTTTATGTCTCTGTCTGTTTGTCTCTCTCCAAACCTGAACCTTGGTAACCTGTGACTCCTCCCCGAATACAAAGGTGTCTCCCAAATACATTTCCTGCTGTTCTGATTTCAGAGCATCGTTCTGTTTCAGAGTTAAGCATTAAATTCTCCCACAGTCCATATGAAATTCATCAAGAGCAACATACCAGTTTTTAAATTGAGCCCTTGATTTGTGTGGGTTCAAGCCTATGTTCTTTCATATTCTGGCAACTGGGCCTTGTGAGATTTTTTTTTTTTTGACAACTCCTCAACAATATCAACAACTAATTTGTAACGTATAACTTATAGATCAGTATTTAATTTATAAAACTGCACTATAGGAAAAAAAAAAGGGAATTTGGAGTGCTGAAAATGACTGGGAGCAATAGACACCTAAAAACATTTGTGGTCCCACCTGCTGTTATTTACCATCACCCCATCTTTGAACATCGGGCAGATCCTAAAGCAGGGTTCTCATTGTGTCGTTCTTCTCGTCAAAATCTGAGCAGCTCCCTGCTGCTACCTGTAGTAAATATAGATACTTCTGCCAGCGTCTGCACCTCCATTCTGACCCCGTCTTTCCTCATTATTCTTCTGCGGGTACTTCATCTATTAGTCAAGTTCTCACTGTGCTGTAGTCATCTTTTACCGCTATATAAAATACCACCCATTAACGTTCTGCTTGCCCTTCAAATCCTGGCTCAAACTGCTGCCTTTACATTGTCTCAAAAAACAAAAAACAAACAAACAAACAAAAAACAGGTAATGAAACACTCTTAGACATAGAATTTATTTTAAAATATCTGTAAATTACTAATTATTGCTAATAAGCCAGTTGTTATTTAACCATATCTGATGCCCAGGTATTAATTTTTTTTTATTAAAGTACAGTGATTGTGATAATCCCATAAAATAAACCACTTAAGCAAGCCACTTGTTTTTGCCTGAGCACACCGGTTAGAGGTCTCAACTTGTTTTCATTCCATGCCTTTCCCCTACAGCCCACTCTTCCCAATTTTCAAGATAATCTTTTTTTTTTAAACTGAATCATTGCTTTCTTATTCAGAATCCTTGCATTTTTGCCTATTCTCTTGAAAAAGGCTAAGATCATCCCAATAGCCCACAGCTTCTCTGATGAGTCTCTGCTCTCCTGCTGACCTCTAAACTCCCAACCCCAGAGGTCCCCTTGTCCTGAAACTCATCTAGATACTGCCCAGAACTCTCGGAGGACTTCCTCTAGTGGACATGCACGCTGCTCAGCTCCTCCCAATTACACAAATGCCACTGACTGAGACGCTCTCTCTGTCGTGCCTTTACAGGGGGTGGGGGCACTAGGACTTTCAATCACTCATCCCGTATTTCCAGGCTTCTTACCCTCCCTTTATTTCCTCCGGGAGTATCACATGATCTCTCTATCCCCACTTTCTATCTCACTCTAATCTCTATTCTTGCCTTTTCCCCCCTCTAAAAATGTAAGTTCCTTATGAGCAAAACCAGATTTGTTCTGGGCTGTGTGCCCAGCATCAGGAGCATGGCCTGCCACAGACTGTTGTTTGTTGCGCCTTTGTATGAATGAATGGTAAGGAACGAATGAATGAACTAATGCAAGTCTGTCCAAGAGGGAAGCAAAGAGTTATTTGGAAACCTAGCCTAACAGGCTTTTCTAAATGGGTCCTACGTACCGCTCACTTTGAGAGTTCTTTTTTCTAATACCAGGAATATCATTCTTAGTTATACTGCCCTCCGGCCCACATAGGTAAGTTACTAGAATGAACCATTATGTAACCTAAAAACTGGAGCCTTGTGGTTCCATCTCTTTTTCAACCTTCTGCTGACAACACACTTGACAGTATTAAAATGCCCAGTGATGAAGATCCTAAGCAATGTTTAATATATTGAGTTACTGCTTCCTCTCAAAGCAATCAAGAACAAATTAGAGAAAATCGAAGCCATAAAATGCAATTCAAACTGCCGCAAATGAATTGTGCCAGAGGCAGGATCCGAGGGACCAAGCCCCAGTCAAATAGCACTTCTGCTTTCACTCTATGGATTAAATATCTATCACATGTGCAGTTAAGATTCATGCTCACTTCTACACCATAAAACTAGACATGTCTTCAGTAAGCTTCAGTAATTTTTAAATCAATGGATGGCTTATATTTCATTCCTGTGACATTTTGCACTCAAGCCTTTGGGGATATGGCAAGGCAAATTTCTACCTCTTTATATATCAAATAATTGGGAAATGTAAACACATGTTTATGTGTATAATCTGAGATGGGCAGCACCTATCTCAACATCCCACATTAACTGTCATCACTAAAGCAAAAGAAAATTCTATCTGAAAACAGAGGAGCTTAGGAATGTTAACTGCTACAACAATTTTGGGGAAGAAACCTATCAGTATAAAAAAAGACTATATGCACTTCCTAAGAAGAAGCCATCCCACCCTTGGGCACACTGAAAACCCGAGGGAGATGAATCCTGAGTTCTACTAAAAGACATACGAATTTTCATAACAATATTTGCGAATATCTGATTTCAAGGCTAGCCTGGTCTACAAAGTGAGTTCAGGATAGCCAGAGCTCTGTTACACAAGAAACCTTGTCTCAAAAACAAAACAAAACAAAACAAAAGAAAACAAAAGCAACCAAACAACTAAACTGCTAAGATATCCACAAGTGAATAAATACACAACTTACTCAGTAGCATTCTTTACTCAAAAAAGTGTTTGAGTCACAGCATAATCCTGGGTGGAAGATTTCAAACACCGCATATACTCCATTGTCATATTCTTTTCATTTTCTTTGTTTTGAAACGGGGTCTTTCTATGTAGTCTTTGCTGTCTTGTAACTCACTATGTAGACCATAGTAGCCTCAAACTCATAGAGATTGGGCCGATTGCCCCTGCCTCCCAAGTAACAGGATTAAAATCCTGCGCCACCATGCCTACTATGTAATGTTCTTGAGTTGTTCAAAATAACCCAAACCAGTTAAAGTAATGGCTGTACTTCCTAACTGGGAGGACCACAAAAGATGCCCCACACTCTGATCTGTGTGCTCAAGACAAGCTGTGCACATAATAAACATATCAAATAGTTGAAATTTATATGTCTCATATATGGAATAGGATCTCAAAATGTCCATATGGCAAGAAACACAAGGACCTGGAATGTAAACAGAAGGAACAAACAGAAAAGGAACAGGAACACACTTCAGTGGGAAGGAAGACGCTCTGTGCAAACATTAGCCTCAGCTCTAGCGCTAAACTGGAATGCTGTTTCCATCCCTGTGAAGTGGAACGAGTGGAAGATCCGCTTTCTGTCCTTGATAGTAGGCAGAAAGCAAACAAACTCACCCCTGAAGCTATATTTGCCTGAGGCCTCAAGCACCCAGGCTCCAGTGGCCTCACAAAGCACTGAGGATTTTCTGGAACCATTTATTTAACACCAAAAGAGCTATGAGCTGCCCTTGGCCCTTACCCGACAGTGCTTCAAAGATGGCTACCTCTGAGAAAACAGCAAGGAAAGTAGCCCAGCCTTTAGTCCACTGCAAGCTTCATGTATTGTATTTGACCAAGGTCAGCTTTGTTGCATTGGTGGTACCATCACAGTACAATTCAAAATGGAGCAATTAAGCTAGCATCAAAAGAAGTCAGTGGGCACTGTTAAAGCACAGGTAAGCAATGGATGCAGGTGTCAGGTCACATGCCTGGCTACAAAAATCTTACATCATGATGAAAGAGAATTATTAGTCTCACAAACTCACCAGCCACTCAGCTCTACATCATTGAGAGGTCTATGGAGTGTACCTTCAAGAGACCAACTCTAACACACCAACTATTAAAGAAATAGCAATGAAAAATTTACCAAGAGTCCATCAGACTCTTCTCAACTTACATTTTTAATAATATGTAAAAGCCATCACATCATCCCATGGAGCCACATCCATATAAAATCGTCCAAAACTAAAAAAGGTAGAGGTTTACACACCATGCTTCAGCCAGGCTCATGTAAATAGGTGTGAATGGTAGTTACTTTCTTTTTTTTTTTTTTTAAGGCAGAATATCCAGAAAGAAATTAAGTTAAAAATTTCAAATACCTTTTAAAATCCTACTCTTTGTTCTTTTATATCTTTTAAATAGAATGGAAAAGGGAGCTGGACTATCTTGTTCTCATGTATTTCAATACTAAGCATCCATCTTTTGGTACCTCTTTGGCATTGAATTCCTCCTAGGTTATAATCCAAGATTATAATCAATATTATTTTCTCTACGTATATGCTTCTTTCTTTCTGTGTACTATATTTCTCTTGGAAGATTTAATGCATTGGTCTACTGATAGATTTTTACATAATGCATAAAATGAAAATGTCCAAAGGTCTGAGAATCTGTTTGCATGTATATACTTGGGCCTTCCAGACCCTGGGCGTTCTTCTGAGAGGTGGGGATACCTTTGAAGGAGGTGGGCTGAGGAGGGAGGTGTTCGGTTACTGGGGATGGTATCCTTGAAGGGGCTGTGAAACACCAATCATTTGTTCCATGAACAGGATTCATCTACCATGGGCTCTTACTATGATACACTGCCTCCAAATACAAGGCCAAAGGATTATAGACTGGAGCCTTCAAAACCATGACCCCAAATAAGCTTTTCTTCTTATGTTGACAGCCTCAGGTCTTTTGTTATAGTAATGGAAAACTGAGTAACACATGGGTGTTTAGAAATTTTCTATATAATTTCCACAAATTAGCACTCAGCAGGACTATAATCAAAGAAAACACAAAACCTGAAATCAGATTATTATACTTCCAGTACTGTGACCTTGCATCAACCTGGCGACTTCTTTAGGCTTTACTTTTCTCATTTGTGAAATGGGGACACAGACCCTTTGTTGTAAGGACCAAATAATAGGGTGTCAATAATAGGCTTGCAGACAGTGAAAGCCCTATACAAACAAGTTTCTCTTTGTTAAAGAGCTCTGTGCCTTGATCACAGAGTGATCCTGCTCTATTCTCTCTACCCAGAGGGCTTCCTCTGTTTTCTCCCTCTCAGTCTGCTGTATGGAAGGAAGTCTCATTTCATCATCTTCCTCCAGATTGTAGCATTTTAAAGCCAGGCTTTTTTCTATGGCTTAGGTTTGAATCAAGGTTTTCATATAGCAACCAAGCAGAGTTTCTGAGAAGGAAAAATGGGCCAAAGCTTGCTTCTATGATCCCCGCTCTGAGTCTGAGTGTCTAGGAAAGATGGGTGGCGCAGGGCTGAGGCTGTCCGTCACTCAGAGTGTGCCTGGATCATGAATGCTGTCCCCCACAGCCAGCCATTTGTTAATCCCTGCAGCAATGCCACCTTCCCTGGCAGCGCTGAACTTTTCAATTGGGACTAATCCCAGGCTTATTCTTATTTATTCATTTAAACCCCTGCTTTGAATTACTGCAGTCACATCACTGTCCTTCTCAACATGCAGCACATTGCACAGGGATACACACATTTGCCTGTGCCTGACAAGTTGAACTCAGCCTTTCATTAAAAATAAAAATAAAAAAAAAATAAAAGGAGAAGAAAGGAAGGAGAAGGAGGAGAGAAAAGAAGAAAAGAAGTTGTTAAGAAAAAGAAACTAGAGATTCCAGTGTCAATAGCTCATGTTGCTAGAGGCAGGCCTTTGCCCCAAGCAGCTGAAACCAAGATATATTCTGAGGAAAAGGGGAAATGGTTCAAAGAACTCTGAGGCTAGTGTGTCCCAACCTAAAGCTTCCTAAGCACACATTTTACGGATTCTTTTGGGCTGAGAGGATAACATAGGCATGAGTTTCCTAGCCTCCAAGAAACCTGAAGACAGTAATGTTTTATTATTGAGAAAGAAGAGGCTTGTAGTTTGTGGTCACTTTTGCACACAGCTGTCTTCTGAGCTAAGCACCCAATGCAATATAAAGCACGAAGGGCCAGATCAGTGTTTTTCAACTCTCTCCTGATGCAGAGACTCTTTAGGACAGTTTTCTATGTGGTGACCCCCCCCCCCCCCAGCCATAAAAGTATTTCGTTGCTGGTTCATAAGTGTAATTTGGCTACTCTTATGAATCCTAATGTAAATATCTGGTATGCAACTCCAAAGGGGTCGAGACCCACAGGTTGAGAACTGCTGGTCCAGAAGCTCTGATGCCCTCTGTCTCATACAAACTGTGAAACTGAATACAGTTGAAATTTAGTAGGCATGGCTTTGAAACCCATAGCTCAATTTGTTAGCAGGAAATGGAGTTTTACAAGCCACGGAGTTCAGTCATCTAAATTTCCCACTTATTAGGAAATAGTAGGGATTTTTTTCTTCACTCTCCTTTCAATTCTTTTTATTATAATTAACTTTACTTCCTGTGCAGACACATGTGTGTCATGGCAGAGGAGCAGAGGTCAGAGCAACCTTGCAGGAATTTTTTCTCTTCTTCCACTCAGTGGGCGCTAGGTGTCAAACTTAGGCCCTAAGGCGAGGCAGCAGGCACCTTTATCCACGGAGTCATCTCACTGGCCCCTGTACTCTTCTTTTGAAAACTTCTGCTATAAAACGAAGCCACTTCTCACCACACAGTGCCACTGTCACTATGAGTGTAAAGTGGCAGCGTAGGCCTGGCGAGGGCATCTATCCCAGGTACCTCTGGAAGTATTTTGGGAATATTACTCAATCCTTTGCTATCATTGCAAGGACCATTATCTTCTTGTACAGATGAAGGAAATGAGACTTGGTTCACTAAGTTATCACAGCTGAGTAAATGGCTAAGCATTGAGCTCGTTGGGCTCAAGGGCAGAGTGCTAATCACCATTTGTTATTAACCTCATAAATACCTTGATTCTTCAAACTTGCTATTTTCCTGGGTCTCAAATTAAAAACCAATATATTAGCAGACTTGACGTGTCAAACAAACCATCTCATCAGAAAAAAAGATGAGGAATTCATATATTTGTATAAGCCAAGAGACATTTAAGAGGTCACAAAATTAAGTAATTGATAATCCCTATTCACCCTAGCACTGTCGTAAAGACTCATGCTAAGTAATAATGTTAGAAGTCCCCTACACAAATGCTTGCCAGCAAGGGAATCAATGTTCAGAGGGAGCAACTGATTTCTTTAAAGTCATAAGAGTATCTCCATAGCGTAAGGATGTTTTCTCTCCTTCAGGCCTGCCCCTTAACGTTTCCTCCATTCTTCTTTCCCTATAAGCACGCACTCTACAGTGTTTGTAAGGTCCACATGCTGACAGCACTCAAATCTGTATCCCTAGAGAAGGCTGACCCATTTTTAGGCTATATCACCATCTTCTAGACATCCCGACTATGTGCTGCACAGCGTCTTCAAGGTCATCTTGTCAATGAGCGAACTCAACATCTCCCTACCCTGAACCCACCTTTTCCTCTTGAAAACACATTGTGTGAGAGTCTTAAAAGACAATTAAGTTAAAAAAAAAATCCTGTGCTCTCCTGCATTCTCATCTTTGACTCCCACAGGTCAGACCTCAGCAAGGTGCAAGAAGACAGCCTGCCTGCACACACTCTCACCAGCATCACTGCAGCCCTGGATACTAGATGTAACAGTGAGGACAGAGAGAGAAAGAGAAAGAGAGCGAGAGAGACGGAGGGGGAGGGGGAGAGACAGAGACAGAGACAGAGAGACAGACAGAGAGAGACAGAGACAGAGACACAGAGACAGAGGGAGGAAGGGAGGGAAGAAGGGAGGGAGGGAGAAAAGTCTCCTGTGAATTCATCTTCTGACCATTTTTCAGAGAAAGGCAAAAATAGGAGTTCTGTGTACATCCCACAAGTCCCGCTTGTCACACATGGGTCTCTTGTCAAATATGTATGGCAGAGATGCTGAAGGAATAAGGGCTGTGGTTTTGTTCTGGGTGTGGGCTGGAGACTGGGGCCACCTGATGACAGTGGGGGAAGGTTCCCCTGGAAGCCAGAGAGGATGCAGACGGGGCAGCATAGGGTAGGGGTCGGGGGGAAGAATAGATGGAGCTGTGAAATGGGTTACATTTGAAGCATTTTACCAAATCCAGATTGAGAAAGCATTAAAAACAAAACAAAACAAAACAAAAAAAACCAAAAAACTCTACCTGGGTACCAGGTAGGCACCTTTTCCTATTTTCTTGGGGACCCATACGAAAACAAACAACATAGAACTGCATGGGCTGTGACAAGGAAGAGGACTTCCTTCAGCTTGTTCCTGTCTGAGAAGTAACTAGTGGTAAGAGAGATGTGGATGAGACAAAGTTGAGATGACTGGAGAAAAGTGACCTAGAGTGGATGGAGATGGAACTGAGGGCAGAAGTAACCAGTTATAGATATTGATTTAAAGTCTATTAAATAACATTTGGTTTTGCATTTGCCAAATCTGGGAAGGGTTTATTTTTCCTCTCTTTCTTGGATTATACCTCGTATCACTTTCAGAATGCTGATTCTGTCTCATTCAGTCCCTCGTTGACAACATAAATACATCTCCCTTTCTTCTGGCAAAAGTGAAAGGAAAATGCAATTAGTGCTTCTACGACGTCTTCCAAACCTGGTTGTAAGCGAGAAAGGGGACACAGCAGATGTGTCAGTGAAAACCTGTCCTGATTCTTCAAACTTAAATTGCTTTTAGAAAATGTAAAATCGGGAGGCTCAATTAATCTTAACAATATGTCACAGAGCAGAAAGATTTCCCCGGGCTGAAAAATCTCTGCACATGAAGAATTCAGAAGGAAAAATGAACACACTGAGGAAGATGAAGGCGATGACTCGTTCCCACAGAGGAAGACGGTTTTTCCTTCCTCTTTTTAAAAATGAGACAGACAGGGTCTGACCATTTAGCCCAAGCTAGCCTCAAACTTGTGATCTGTCTACCTTCCACATGCTGGGATTACAGGTGTTCACATCTACACCCATCTTATCTTAACCTTAAAGTAGCATTTCGATTTCAAAACCATGCAGGCCACAGGGGCATATTACTGGACATGAACAAACTACTTTTCATGAATCACACATTTCATAAATTGCACAGATATTTCCCATATATTCTAGCTATGCCAAGTGACAAATTATATTTATTTTTATTTTATTGAATTTTAAACTTTGGTGTGTATGTGTGTTCCCTTGCATGCAAGTGCATGTGCACGTGTGTGTGCATGACTGGAAGCCAGAGGAAGGACGTAAATGTCCTATAATATCATTCTCTGACTTACTCCAATAAGACAAAGTCTCTCATTGAACCCGGAGCTTGCTGTCCCCTCTCCCTTCCCAGTTATGTTGGCTGGCCAGCAAGCCCCAATGACCCTGACCCTCCCATCCCTTACCGAGCCCTCCAGCCCCTACTGCCAGTGCTGCGCTTACTGCTGTATGCAGTGACATTGGGCTTTTTTACGGGTGCAGGAGAACTGAACTCAGGTCCTCAGGCTTGTGCAGTGAAGACTCTTTCCCACTGAGCCATCTCCCCAATCCCTTATTTTACTAAATTTTAATGTACTCAGGACTGCATATCAGATTATTTTCTGTTATTATAAAGTGATGGTGTTTGTTTTTTATTTTATTGACAAATTTACAAGCAGCAAACAAAAAAAAAATTTTTTTTAAAGAATACAATCCACTGAGTTTTGTGGTCATAATCAGTGACTGAATTTTAGCAAAGTGCTCTGGGCACCTCTTGAGATGATCATACAGAGTTTTCTATTTTAGTTCACTTAATATGCAGAAAGGTTCTCTGATTTCAAGCCACTCCTTGATGGACTCAACTTGGTCATGATATTTGCTAGTGCCCCGAGTCTATCTGATGGTATACTGTTGAAAGGCTTTCTATCAGCAGCCATTAGAAAGATCAATCTGCAGTGCACGCGTCCATGCATACATTCCTTGTCAATTGTTGGTATTCGAATTATTTTGGCATACTAACAACACTTGAATATCTTTTTCAGTACGGTCAGAAAAAGTACAATGGAGATGCATGCTTGGTACTACAGAAGCCACAGCTGGGGAGCTCACAGGCCAAGAGTGAATCTACTACTTTTTTTTTTTTAAACTAAGCAGATAGAGTATCAAACAGCCCTATAGAGTGGCACCTTGGTACCCATAGATTAATACAGCTCTGAGTTCTCATCAAAGAAGGATGTGTGTGGACAGTGGTTAACACAGAAACTCACAACGATTCAGAGGGCAAAGAGAATAAGTGTCTGTGGGCCACTTCTCAAGGCCCAGGGAGACACTGTCCGAGACAGAGGAGGGGAGGACTGGAGCGAAAGAGTGTCTTCTAGAGATGACAGACCCACTGCACTCAAGAACTCACACCTGCTGTAGCTGCATGCACATGACCTGCACGAGATCCTGGGCCTTGAGCACACTGAGCAAGTGTTTACTTGCTGATTATATTCCTATCCTACTTCTCTTATTAAAAATTAACTTTTAGGATAGCAGATAAAATTAATGGATTTCATGATGTCATCTTCCTATGTACGTGCCCTGATAGCCTCTTCTCAATTGTCTCCCTGCTCCAGTCCTCTGCGCTTTTCTCCTCCTCTAAAAAACACTCTTACCTTGTTCAACTTTCCTCTGGGTATTTTGGGTATTTTTTTTAAATGAGATAACTTGCCAACTCCTACCTACAACATCCAGTTCTTTGTTAATAACTGTGAAGCATATTGCACACTTGTTAACTATCACATTAATAAGTAACCATTGCTCTTTCTAGAAAGGCTACACACACAAACTCTTAAGTTAATGGCTTTAGCCCAACATAGTTAGTTTGGTTACAGGACAACAGTGATTGCAAAAACATTAACGATGCAATTCATGATATGGTTTTTCCATCTTACAGTATAGGTTCCATCAGATGTAGTGTTGGCAAAGCATGAGCTGGCCATGTGAAGCCCTCTGGACCACTGCACAGGTCACAATGTGTTTACAGCTTTCCCAACTTGGCCAAATGTGCTGGGGATTGCTCCACTATGCTTGCGGTCCACCAAGGTCATTCTGACTATAGGCCTCATCTCCTAAGACTCCATCAACACACTTTGACTCCATTATGCGCTTTATCAGCGATAAAGCTGACCTTGCTGCAGGGGTGGTGGTCCCCCTCCATGGTTTCTTTGGCTGTGAGGTATTTGTTAGTTGTACAAACATTTGTAAACACGCAGGAAGTAACAGATGAAAATTACCAATAATCTCATCATTCCGAAATGTGTCTATGAACACTCTGGGCGTTCATCTTTCTCTATGCCTGTCTGTTTTCATACATACAACGCTCATTAACCTGCCGCTTCCATATTATCAGCTGTGAATGCCTTTTCCATAGTAACACAGACTTATACCTTCAATTTCAATGCATGTGAAGTATGATTATATCATGGACTTCTTATGACATTTACAGTAGATGCCCACAAATCTCACTGCTTCTCCTTTACAATACCGTAACCTTTCTTCCTTCAAAGCCTCACTCTATGCAGCCACAAGGCATCCGATAAATAAGAAAACCAAACTCCTATGTATGTATTGATAAAAATCTAAGGTATTTCCAACATTTGATATAATAAAATGACCATTATCACACTCCATAACTAATCCAATTATTTTCTCAAACTAAATTCCTTAGTTCAGAACATCTAGATCGGAGATAAGCAACCCCACAGCTTGGCGAAAGTCCTTGAGGAAGCCCATAGAAGCAACGTCCCAGAGACCTGGGAGCGCTTGCTCCCTGCATTCACTTCAGCCTTGGCACTCCCATTCTTCTAAGATGATACACACAGTGCTTTAAAAAAAAAAGTTGGTACTTTTACTGTGCATTTTCGAGAATTACTGTAGCACATTTTCCTGAGGTGCTCCTTGTTCCTTCCCAGCAAGTCAGCAAAGCACTCTACAGGACTGCTTAGTATCTTCCTATATGCAAGACAGCCAGAATAAATTCCATCTGTTGCTTAAATCTCAAGTCCTCTTTTGCTGCAGAATTATAAAAAAAAACCATGCCTAGTACTTTTAAAAGACAGGTCTGGCACTACTGCAGAGCCTTACTTGAAAGAGAAAGGAGGACACCAATAAGGATCCAGATCGAGTCTGTTTTGTTACAGCACAGAGCTGAGCACGGCATAGTCACACTTGCACATCCTCAGCGTAAGCATTTGTTCAACATGTCATTATAACAGACTCTCATCTCCAGCTGCCCCAGGGAACCGACTGTTACAGTGACGCCGACGATAAGCTCTGTTTCATCACAATGCCAACATCTGTACCACTAGAAGCATCAAAAAAACCAAAACAAACCAAAACAAAACAAAAAAACAAACCCAGAATCAATCAGCTTTGCTCAGATATTTCATTTTAAAACATGCCTTTTGTTATGAACAATTGAGACTGATTTCTTTAGAGCAACCCATGATGAATGCTCACTTAAAAAAAAAAAAAAGTAAAGAAAAAAGGCCAGTTAAGAACAAATGACCTGCAAGTGAATTCAAGATAATGAGCAGGCACTGTAACATTCCATTAAAGCATTTTTTGGTTGAAATGCTTAAGAACAATGGCCAGAATGCATATCCCAAAGGCAGTGAATTAGCATGGGCTTTCTCCACTTCTAAAAAGTCTAGTTTTATTTTAAAATAACATGCGTTATACTTTAAATCTCCAGCACTTTAGTAAAAATTACTAAATAAATCACGCTTTGACTTTCAAGCATAAGAATCAAACATTCTGGTTATGTTCATGTTTATAGTTCCGAGATATGACTAGGACCACAGGACAGAGATGAGGACAAAAGGTTCAACTTTACCGGACATAGGCCAAATCCTTCAGATCTACCAACACTATTACTTGCTGTTTTGATAATATCTGTCTTTATAACCTTTGATAGAACATACAGGTAACTTTAAAGTCTTGAATGGTAATCACGATTGAGTGATGGAAATGTTTATTATATTCCTGAACCTAACGGGAAGATGCCCAATTCTAGAGGCCTAAGGTCTAGTGCCTTCAAAAGCTGTTTACTGTTATAAACAAATACAGCTGCTTAACAAGGCAAAGTGTTGTTTCCCAACTCAATCATTAAACTACAGGTTCCTAAACACAGTGATGTAAAACTGTGGTGTAAATGATAATTAGAACAACAGTTTGGGGCCTGGCATACTGGCACACACATATTTAATCCCAGCATGGAGTAGACAGATGCAAGCAGATCCCTCTCTCTCTCTCTCTCTCTCTCTCTCTCTCTCTCGTTCCAAATTAGCTAGAGTTACAGTGAGACTCTGTCTCAAAAGCAAAATTAATGCAAGATGATATTAGAAATGGAAAGGTGTTTTATGTAATTAATAAAAGTAGGTATTCATTCACAGAAGTGGGCTTATGTAACTAGACATTCCCCAAAGTGTGCCACAAATTAGCTGCCAAAATCAAAGGACAAACAAATGCTATAGAGATCATTCCTTTCTTTCTTTCTTTCTTTCTTTCTTTCTTTCTTTCTTTCTTTCTTTTTTGTGTTTGTTTGTTTGTTTGTTTGTTTTTGGTTTTTCGAGACAGGGTTTCTCTGGCTGTCCTGGACTCGCTTTGTATACCAGGCTGGCCTCAAACTCACAGCAATCTGCCTGCTTCTGCTTCTGCCTCCGAGTGCTGGGAATAAAGTTATGCGCCACCATGCCCAGCCGAAACCATTTCTTATTGAGATGAAAATAAACCTTAAAAATATCTTCAAGAGCAACCAGCATCTTAAAGAGAATCACAAGAAACTAGGAAGTTATGCCCCGTTCCCACCCCTCACGCCCCCGCCCCTCACGCCCCCGCCCCTCACGCCCCCGCCCCTCACGCCCCCGCCCCTCACGCCCCCACCCCTCACGCCCCCGCCCCTCACGCCCCCGCCCCTCACACCCCCACTCCTAATGCCCCTACCCCTCATGCCCCCACCTCTCACGCCCCCACCCCTCATGCTGAAGCAAGGGATGAGCCAGAGGCAATGCTTACAAAAAAGTAACTGGACATTGTAAAGTCAAAAGACTAGATGTCTGTAAAAGGCAACAGTAGGAACAGGCAGAGTGCCACCAGCATTCCCAGAGGAAAGCTGGGCCTGCAGTGAACAGGGCCTGGCTGACAAGGACTAGTGAGCAGAGCTGATGCCTGGAGGCAGCAACACGGGAGACAGCAGCCCTCCAGCACTTCACCCACATTTGTCCTGTGTTCCCGTCCTTCCCTCAGAAGCCACCGGACGGCTTCTGGAAGAAACCATACCAGTCTGCCATAACCGTTACAGCTGATGGTTCTGTTCTGAGCACAAACAGATTAAAAACGGCATTTGTCTTCCCCGGTCTCTGATGGTCCACCAGGGTTTCATCAATTTTGCAACATTCATGAGATAATGTTTGTAAATCTACAAAGCTTCAGTTTGCACCAACAGTATCATATTAACACTCACTGGCACGGCCGCTGCAGACTTGGCCCTATCTTTTTTTTCAACCTTGCATAATGAGATTGTGACTATCCCTGTCATCAGTGGCTGCTGACGCACACTGCCTGCCCTGTCTGAGACATTTTACTTAGGATAGCTCATCCAAAACTCCCAATGCCTGTTTTCCTGAGTCAGAGCAGAAAGGGTCGATGGTCTGCGCCCTGCCCCTGCACCCTTTATTGTCACTTGAAGCACATGTGGCACACTTGGGTCACAATGGTACACAGTGAGTCCTCTGCTGCTCTGGATTCCATATCCATAAACTCAACCAATTACAGATGTAAAAAAAAGAAAGAAAGAAAAAAAGGGAGAAAAGGCTGAGCCCTTATTCAATAGTTTCAACTTCTTGTTTTTGTTTTTTGGGTTTTTGTTGTTGTTGTTGTTTGTTTGTTTTCTCGTTTTCCAAACAATGCAGTACCACAACTGTCTACATGGCATTTCCAGGGCATCCTAAAGGTGGTTTCAACTATGCAGGAGGATGTGGCTTGTTCACAAGCAAAGACTTTGCTATTTATAAGTTCAAGGCTTTGACCATTCACCACTTTTGGTGTCCTCTGGAGATTCAGGAAACAACCCCCAATGATACAATCTGAGGCTGAGTCCACAGTTCTCGCAGTGCAGGGAGCTTTTGCACGCAGCTCTATTCCTCTGCCCAGATTGCTAGATTGGCTAAGGAAACCATTAGTTTTATTTCTTATTTGGCCATCACTTGTAGATCTTTAAGACTTGGCTCA
Source organism: Acomys minous (assembly GCF_964271855.1). NCBI lineage: Eukaryota > Metazoa > Chordata > Mammalia > Rodentia > Muridae > Acomys > Acomys minous. The sequence continues at coordinate 35,273,587 of NC_140484.1, read as the reverse complement.
GGTAGCTCACCTACCCTCCAAGAACCTTTTCCGGTGCCCCAGCATCACCGAGAGTCAGATACTCCCACCTCTGTTCCTGTTCCCACAGACGCCTAGTCACAGGACACAGAACTGTGAATCTGTGTGGGAGTCTGTTCCTTCCTGAGCTGCTGGCCTTCTCCTGGGAAAGGCGGGCCTGCGCGGTAAGGCTTGCCCTTGCTGGGTAAGGTGATTTTCACAGGCTAAGGAGTGATGACACATCCTCACGTCACGAGTTGCAGAATGTGATGTCAGAGTGCTTGTTGCATTCCAAAGGTCCTGGTACTGAGTATGTGCCCACTAGCATCTCTAGGTGACTAAATGGCTCGGAAGAGACCTCAGTACCTGCAACAGAGAGCTTTGGCTCTGAGCCTTCCCAACTCTCTTACCTTCCAAGTCACTTCATTAGGGGAAATTTACATGGCACTGTCAACCTGAAGGTACGTATGAATGTTGTTGCCCAGTAGAACATTCAGGAAATATCTGATTTAGCTCCTCAATTTCCTGTGTGTTTCTCTAGATGTTAATGGTGAAATTTGAGATCTCTATCTAGGCCTTTAATAACTGTATAATTACTCTGCAACTGGATGTGGCATTTCCACCAGAGATGTAAATAATTATAGCAAGAATCAGATATAAAAATCTACTCAAAAGAGTGGACTGAAATGCAAATGAAGACAGCCCAATTTTTCTATTTTAATGAGTTTATGCACAAGGACATTGTGATTTTATAGTCTGAAAAACAGCATTGTACAACTTTCAACCACCTGCTTAGCAGAGGAAGAAAAAAAAAAACCCTCAAATTGTCTTCTGAACTCTGAAAAAATATTTAAGTTATCTTGTGTTAGAAATAAAAAAAAAATTTTTTTTAATGAGGCAACACATCCCTGTTCCTTTATAAGACTACAGGTTCTGTCTTTGCGCACCCAGGAGCACAGTCCTATGTCTAAGAAAAAAAACATGCTACCAGCCTTATGAAACAGCTAGAAGGCTGGAGAGATGGCTCAGCAGTGGAGGACACTTACTGCCCTTGCAGAAAACCCAAGTTCTGCTCCCAACACCTGTGTGAAATGATTCATAACTACCTGTAGCTCCAGGATATTCTGGGCTTGTGTGTGCACATACCTTGACACAGACACACACGAATATACATAATTTAAAATAAATCAGTTTTTAAAAATGAGAAAGAGAGATTAGGCAGGCTCCATTGGAGAGAAATTCTTTACTCATCCTAGGACGTTATTTGTTCTAAGGTCTTCTGCTAACTCTGGCTAACTAACTTAGAGTGAGAAAAAAGAACGAAGGAACAAGTACCAGCTCTGAAACGATTGGCTTAAATGGAATGCTAGCATGACAGGTGGATAGATACTCACTCGGATGACCAAAAATAAGATTAGCTCTAAATTACCCGGCGGGCCTGGCGTGGCTGTAGGGTTGCTTTAAATGGACACAGAGAGAAGAGAGTCAGCATCACAGTGGTACAAGGGCAGGAAGTCTCAACCAGTTATGGCTGGTTTTGAAGAAAAAAGGATGCTAGGAAGTCCTGGGCCTTCTGTACAGAATCTACAAAAGGCCAGATAAGATCATGTGAGAGCCTCCAGAAGGAAGGCAGGCCTGCAGCATTATTAAATGTATATGTTAGACCAAGTATGGGCTTCTTATGTTCAGAATTATGTTTCTATTCACTTACGCCTTTCATAGCTGTCAACTTGACACCAATATAGACTGTTGTGTGGCTATATCTATAGGGCATTTTCTTAATTGCTAACTGACAGAGCAGAACACAACCCACTGTGGGCAGTGCCATCCCCTAGGTAGGTCAGCCTGGACTATATAAGAAAGGTAGCCAGGCAAAGCAAGCCAGGAAGCAGCCTCCATTGTAGCTTGCTTTGAGCTCCTGACCTGGCTTTTCCTCGAAGGTGGACTATAATCTGTAAGTCAAATAAACCCTTTCCTCATTAAGTTGGTTTTGTTCAGTGTTTTGTTGTGTGTTTTTTTATTTTAAAGATTTATTTATTTATTATGTATACAGTGCTTTGCCTACACGTAACACCTGCATGCCAGAAGAGGGCACCAGATCTCATTATAGATGGTTGTGAGCCATCATGTGGTTGCTGGGAATTAAATTCATTACCTTTAGGAAGAGCAGACAGTGCTCTTAACCTCTGAGCCATGTCTCCAGGTCTTGGTCAATGTTTTATCACAGCAACAGAAACACAGAATAGATCAGAGACAGTACATAGCAGGAGTAAGAATCAAATCCAAGAAATTTCACCTGGAAAAAAGGGGGGACACATAATTCCTATAATCTTAATGCAGTCCTTCCTTTTTTTCAGAACTCTTCATACCTGTCTATAGAAATGATCTGAAACACGCTCAAAGTTGGTTATAATCCTGAAGTTCTGTACATGCAAAATTTGTAACAGTTTATGAGGGCCAGACTAGCAAGGAGAAGACTATCTGAGTGATTCAATGTTACAACACAGGCCAGAGGCCTTGAGCCATACCACACTCTGGGACTCATAGCTCATTCATTTAGGACCAATATAAGAACCCACCCACCGCTCAGAACTAAACAGAGAATTTTCAACAGAGGAATATTGAAAAGCTGAGAAACAAAGAAATGTTCAACATCTTTAGTCATCAGAGAAATGCAAATCAAAACAACTCTAAGATTCCATCGTACACCCATCAGAATGGCTAAGATCAAAAATTCAAGCGACACCACATGCTGGCGAGGATGTGGAGAAAGAGGAACACTCCTTCATTGCTGGTGGGAATGCAAACTAGTACAACCACTTTGGAAATCTATCTGGCACTTTCTCAGAAAACTGGGAATAGGGCTTCCTCAAGACCCAGCTATTCCACTCCTTGGAATATACTCAGAAGAAGCTCTAGCACACAACAGCAGCATATGCGCAACCATGTTCATAGCGGCCTTATTCATAATAGCCAGAACATGGAAACAGTCTAAGTGTCCCTCAGTAGAAGACTGGATAAAGAAACTGTGGTACATTTACACTATGGAATACTACTCAGCTATTACAAACAAGGAATTTCCAAATTTTGTGGACAAATGGATTGAACTAGAAATGATCATAATGAGTGAGTGAGTTAACTCAGAAGCAGAACGACTCAAATGGTATATACTCACTTATATCTGGATACTAGCCCAAGGGGCATGTCCCATGAAAATCTTCACTTATCAGCAAGTCATAGGGGAAGGGAGTAGGGGGAAAGCGAGAGGGGAGGAATGGGAAGATACAAGGGATGGGATAACTATTGAGATGTAATATGAATGAATGAATAAATAATTTTTTTAAAAAGTAAAAAAAAAAAAAGGAACCCACCCACCTTCAGTTAGCTTTCACTTCCTTACACTCCTAGTAACTAGGACCAACTGCTATCCATAATTTGATTGTTGGTTAGATCAACCTCAGTCAATAAGTACATCTGCACTCCATGAGGTTAAAAAGCCTCAAGAGGCACATACTAAAGGGTCGAGTTCTTTAGAACACTTTAAAGAGGCCAAAATGCCTTTCCACATCCTGCCAGCTAGGCTGAGAAGAGATGAGATGTTGGCACATGTTCATCTGGTTTGACCATAGGTATAATAAGCACCTCTGAGCTAGGTAGGCAGTATGTCACTCAACGCCAGGAGCAAAACAAATGGCTTGCTGTACTCATGGAGTGTACAATCTAGACAGAGAAGGTAAACACAGTAGACCTCAGCTAAATGTTAAGTGATGACTGAGAGGAAGATTCCAGGAGAGCCAGCTCACCTTTTGTGCATGCCCATGGCTCCTGGACTGCCTGTAAGTGCTAAGAGTTAGGTCATCAGCCAAGAGTTGTGAATATGATTCCCTTCCTGCTAAGCTCTAACCTTAGCAGTTAAGAAAAAAAAAACTCCTTAGATGCTGATGGTGCACAGGTCCAGCTTTCCATTCGTTACCTCACTGCCGAATTCTGCATTAGCCTTGGTTTGCTTTTGGTTTTGTGCATTTATTGTCCTATAGAAATTATTACTATTCAACAATATTATATGTTGATTCAAAGTTATGGAACAATTTTTCTCTATAATAAAAACTATTCGACCATTTTATTATTTGCTTTTGAGCTGGGGAGTTCTGTGTATTGGTTCCAGACTGGAATATATAGTTAAAACTTCTTTTTTTTTTCTCCCCAGAAACAGTAGTTTGGCTTTAGCACTTTCAGAACTGTTATTGGTTCCAGACTGGAATATATAGTTAAAACTTCTTTTTTTTTTTCTCCCCAGAAACAGTAGTTTGGCTTTTGCACTTTCAGAACTGGTTAATAAAACTTACTGGTTTGTGAAAGGCATGAGGTAAAATAGTTACTTGGCATTGCTTCCTCTCAACTGTAGCTGAACAGTTGAGCCATCCTTCAAGAAAGCTGTGGGCATGGTGGAGTCACAGGAGATGTGCTGTGAAGCTCACATTTTAGTGGCCGTAAGTGCTCCCTGTGCCCAAATTGATTGACAGCTCTATACTTGGTCCTGATTCTGGGAATCAAGCCCTGAAAGAACTTCCAAATCTCCTAACATCTTAACAAAGAAAATAAAACAATGTAGCCCTTGGGCCACCCTGCCTGACAATCGAGACATTCTTTTCAGTATTTTGCAAAAGCCTTATCTTATAGCATTGCTAACCAACACTAATATTAATGAACAATACACAAATAATTTGAAGTTTTCTGGTACTCATGTTTTTTTCTTAAAGTATAAAGAACTGTGAAAATTTAATACTTTAACGCCACATATTAAAAAATGTCATTTTAGCAGGTAGTTAAAATAAAAAGACCAGGGAACTACACATTTTCTATTACACCTTTAAAATCTGCTGTGTAAGTTATACTTGCTACATATCTCAGATACTCAGTTTTCAGAGGAAAAACTTGGCTGGATTTATCCATTTGATAACGTGTGCTTTAACCGGTCTGCTTAGAGCATTTACATCTCATTAGTTCTTGTCTATTTCTTTCCTTTTATTGTTCTGATTTGCTTATGGTCCTGGTTTGGGTCAATGCACCTTTCAGGAGTGAACGTCTTTGAACATCTTTATTTTACTGATTGTGAGTGGGCTTGTGTGTACGTGCGTGTGTGCGTGCGTGCGTGCGTGCGTGTGTGTGTCCCATTGGTAAATTTTAAGTGGTTCATCTCTAGATTATAGTACAGGTATCATAGTTGATATATATTGCTATTATTTCAGTTGGGATATAAAGACCTTAACATATATGTACCTTTGCCCTCCTTCTTTATGCAGTTATTGCATATCACATATGCTGAAAGCCTAATGAAGTAATACTAGGCTTTTTGCTTTGTTTTTGTAAACATTGTACATATGTGAAGGACCAAAGAGATCAGAGGCATTTTTCAGACAGACAGCATTTCTTTCCCTGCCTTCACTTCAGAGGGTCCAAGTTTCTCCTGGCACTATTTCCTTCCTGTCTGAGAACAGCTTTCAGTCATTTTTAAAGTCAGGTCTGCTGGATTTTTCTTAGGTTTCACTCATCTGAGAAAATCTGAAAGCTCCCGAAGAATATTTTTGCTGGATATAGGCCTCTTGGTTGACAATCAAATAATGATCTCGTCATATCAGTGTCGCTTGCTGCTGGCTTCCATGATTCACACCCCCTCAGGCAGCCAGATCGGGGCTCCTTGTAGGCAAAGGATTACTTTCCTCTGCTTTCAAGTTTTTTCTTTGTCCCTGGGTTTCAGCATTTGGTAATGATGTGCCTGATCCTCTGGGTTTATGTTTGCACCTTTGTGCATCTTGGATCACCTGGAATGTCTCGGGGTGCCCCTTGTTTAGAATCCCAGTGCTGTGGTTGGCTCCCTTTCTTCTGGAACTCTGATGCCAGAAGCCTTATGCCTCTGCCATTATTCCACTGGTCCTGAGGCTTAGCTTCCCCCCAACCTCACATCTCTTTTTCTACTTGCTGTTAGATTGCTCCACCGGCATCTTCCTTCCTTTGTTGTTTCCCTTTTGATCCTGAGTCTGGTAGTCTTAAGTTTTCAGCCCTTGTATTTCTGTGTTTCATTTTAAACTTTGCTCATATATACAGACATATCCCAGCCATGTGCTGAGGCCCTCCCTCCACCGTCCAGCTGTTTAAAGTGTTCTTCCTTGGTTTATTGAACATCTTTATAATAGCTGCTTTGACGTCTATCAGAGAACCCAGCATCTGTACCAGTCTCCATCCTGGTTTCTCTTGACTGCTTTCCTCCAGCTGAACCTGCGATGTCCCTGGCTCTCCATAGGCTTCATTATGCTCCAGGCATTCGGAAAGCTACCTCATGAGGCTGTGGGTCTTGCTTAATAAGCCTTGCTGAGAATGTTCTGTTTTTGTTTCAGCAGGTGATTGTCCTGGTAGGGTTCAGGCAGCCAACCAGTTTCTGTGGGTGGTGGTTTCAGTCGACTGAGAGTCTTAACACAGACTTTCTCTTCTGGGCACAATGAAGCGAGAGAGGCCACATTTCCCCACTCCTTTGTCAGCCTGTGGAATATCAACATATGGGCTCTTTCCTGCACCGCGCAGCCACTATTTACTTTCACAGTCTGCACATAGCTGTTGCATGCGGTCCGGGCAGGCTTCAGAGCTGCATTCAGCGGGAGGGGTCAGAGTGAAGTGTGTTTACCTTATCTTACGTGGAAGGAGAATTTCCTGACTGTATTTGGATCTCAAAACATTTGCAAATGAAATGGTAGCTTCGTGCATCCATCGGCTTCAGAAAGAGTTAACTGTTTTCCAGGGACTAAGCCGAATATATACGCTTTAAACTTTAAAACTATGTAATAAGTCAGTTTCACAGCCACTTGGTATTCATTTGTGGTCACAGCTTACATCGCTGACACAATAATGCTAGAGAGTCGGATCGAAGACTCTTCAAGAAAAGGCAGGAATATAACCAAACAACCACCTTCCGCCATCGCTTCTCTTAGAAAGCGGCAGACGCTCACACGTTTCAACAGCTTCCAGCCAAACGAATGCTCCTGGTTCTCTTTAGCTGGGACAAACCACAACTGAGTTTAATGAAGCTGTCTATGTCTTACAGCCTCTAGTCTGTGAATCCCACTTTGTTTCCTTCCACACCACAAACGTCAATAGGGAGTCCAAGTCCCAGAAATGTGCATTTGCCAAGTGCTACAGCTAATAGCTATGAGCGGCTACCACAGAGGAATGACCAGAACCTATGCGTGGCTGCCACACCGGGATGAGCAGAACAAAGCTACTAGAAGCTCCTTTTCTCTGGGCTTTCCTTGTTGGTTGGTTGGCTGGCTCTCAGTTCGCAGATGACTCTGTGAAACATGAACTAAATACAGAGAATGCAAAGCAGCCACTGTATCCATCTTAAAGTGACTGTTTCCGCCCACAAAACATGTCAAGCTGACAAAATAAGAATACAAGGCATTGAAAAACTCTTCACATTGTTTCTAATCCCAGTCCCCTCTTTCCTTGGCTTTGATAAGCAACTGAGTTTTTGGGATTAACAGTATATACAATGGAGGAAGGACAGGCTGGCCTGTATTTAAAAGTATTTATGTAAAATATCACATGGCCAAAGGCCCTAAAAAGGAAAACAAACAAACAAACAAACAAAAAAACGAAACAAAAACAAAAACCAACCCTGGAATTAGTCTTAGGAGTAAGGCAGAGTCCTAGCTCCTCTCCACAGCTTTCTTTGTGCACAGCAGGAGGAAACCTACACTCTTAATGCCATGAGGTCAGTGCCAGATGACTGATCAAAGATGGCAAAGTGAAGTCTACAGACAGCCCAGAGGCCACCCAGTAGCTCAGAGATAAAGAAGTATTTGTTCATGTGACCTTAAGCCTTGCACGGGTCAGGAAGGATCACCTCAGCTTGAAGACATGGGTCAATGAGCATTTGAGCACGGGGTGTGCATATATGGTGGTGGTTGGGGGCAGGGTAGGGGAGTGAGGGGCGGCCTGGCATGTGGGCCCTGTGAGGTCATCCTGGGATTCATGATTCATCCTCAGGGCTCTGACTACCTCTTTCACTAGCTCTGCACAGAATACCTTTCATCCCAGATTTATAGTCCACTAGGATAGTTTCTCTTTCTGTCTGTCTGTCTGTCTGTCTGTCTCTCTCTCTCTCCCCCTCCCTTCCTTCTTTCTTTCTTTCCTCTCTTCCTTTTTTCTTTCTTCTTACATGCTCCACATCTAGGTATCTCACGTGATGATTATGTTTAGTTAAAAGGACAGTACCCACACCTGTAGATACAGTGCCACAACAATTAGCTTAGTTGTAATGTTCAATATCTTCCGCATTTAAATTGTTGAAATTGGCGCCTGCCTGTGTGTGTGTGTGTTTGTACACATGCGTGTGAGCGGGTGTCCACAGAAGCTAGAGACGGTGTAGGGGGCACAGGTGCCCCAGAAGCCAGCTGAGTTCTTGCAGTGGAGAGGCAGGTAGTTGTGAGTTCTTCCTGTAGAAGAGCAGGAAGCAGCCTCACCAGCTGAGAGTCTCTGTAGCCCTCACATTTTAAGGGGGTAAAAATGCTACATTACTCATACAGTATACCTTAGTTAATCAGATGTTTTTTATATGAGGAAGCACAACAAATAAGAATAACATAAATATCTAAGAAAGGAAACAAACATTAAAGTTTAGCATTCCCCATTCACGATGGCACCAAATGCATTTTTGTAAGCCCTTATGCAATGGCTAACTCACAAATATACTTTCAAAATACCCAGGCTGCTAACCCCCAAAATGGGGCCAGTACCTCAGACAAACAGCAATTCTTTAGAAAGAGCATCTCTAAAGTAGGACACAATTAACCAAAAACTAATTTGTCTTTTGAAGTTTAAATGTACACTTCAGGCATTCAATTATACTGTACAGACAAGGTCTTGGTAATTTTGCACAGAAAACTCCGACTGGACACATTTCATGGGTTTCTGATCTACTTTTCCAACTTGAATATGATGCACTTCAAATTCCTTTTCTTATAGATCTTTCAAAATCCAGCACCACGGAGTTGGGGATTGGTTAGACACTCCCTAAAATAGATCCATTTACTAGGTTGGTGGGTCACCTTCTAGCGGGTTAGAGCACTAGGCAACTGGCGTTCATGGCAGTGCATCAAGTAGGTCACACATACCTAATGCATTCCTAAAAACATCTCTTTGGAGGAGGGGAAAAAAAAAAGGACTGTCACTGGCAAAGTACTAGAAGAGAGATACAACTCATGGATGACTCAAGGCAGTAAAAATATAAATGGTGGGAACCGGAAGATAAATTTAACATGCGGAAGTGCTTTGACGTTCCCTTGACAGAATGGAATAGCATCACTCTAAGACAACAAGGAAGCCACTAGGCAAAAATCAAGTTCCCTTCATTCTAGAAATAACTGAGCGACGTATATGATGGGATCAATATCATACTCATAAACAACAAGAAAGATACTAAACAGGTAGTGGGAAGCTAAACAATGCATACAATTGACATAAAGCCATGTATTTTTATGAAAGGATATAAGATTTTAAAAATAAGGATAAAATGATCTCCTCACCAAATGATATGACAAATGTTAAAGCTAAGGGTAAATATGAGTCTCTTACCGAAGAGATTTTTTAAAAAAATATTAAGTAGGTATAACTAATATAATTTGACAAAATGACTCTAAAGTTCTTGAAAACTAATCTTTAAGAGCACTTATAGAGATTTTTGGGAGAAAAGATGAGTGAGTAGGAACATATCAAACTGTCTTATCAGCAGTGAGAATGGAAGCCTAGTCTGCTCTGCTCTTTAAAAACAACCTGGAATGCTGAGCACGGTGGGAGGCCTCTGACTCAAGCTGCTTGGAGGTAGAGACAGGAGGAGCTTAAGGCCAGCCTCAGATATGAACAAGGCCAGCCTGGACTTCAATGAGACCTTGTCTCAGAAAACAAAACAAAGCCAAGTCTAAGTAGCACTCAGTCCGGAATTCAGCCTTCAATTAATAAGGCATTTCAAATCAATGCAAAAAGAAAGGCTTTTGAACCATGCTGGTTGACTGCCTACCTATTTTGGAAAAGATCAAGTTAAAATCCTGTAACTCTAAAAATTTTATTTTCTTTAATCATTTATATTTTATACATTTTCCACAATAAAAAGTAGGTTTCTGGTCTTACATATAAAGATTATGATGATGATGATGGCGATGATGATGATGAGGAGGAGGAGGAGGAAGAATTTAGTTTTTCAAGACAGGGTTTCTTTGTGTAGCTCTGGCTGTCCTGGAACTAACTCTGTAGACCAGGCTGACCTCAAACTCACAAAGACCTGCCTGCCTCTTCCTCTGGAGTGCTGGGATTAAAGGTGTGCACCACAACCACCTGGCTTAAAGGATATATTTCTTTTTTTTTTTTAATTTAAAGATTTATTTATTATTTATACCGTATTCTACCCACACGTGTGCCAGCCCACCACAAGAATATACCAGATCTCATTACAGGTGGTTATAAGCCACCATGTTGTTGCTAGGAATTGAACTCAGGACTTTCAGGAAGAGCAGATGGTGCTCTTAACCTCTGAGCCATCTCTCCAGCTCGTATTTCTTGTTTTGATAAACATATATATTTAAAGTAAATAGAATTTCCCTTAAAATTTCTACTTTCCACATGAAAAATTAAACCACAATGAGTACTCAACAAAAATTAAGGTAATATTTACAAAGCAACAGAATGGAAAAAGACCTGTCTAATCATGATAAAGGCCAGATTCAAATCTCTAAGGAAAAAAATAAATAAATAAAAGTTAAACAAGCTGAAGGAAATATCTGTGCCATATAATGGAGAGGGCACTAATAATTACAAGCAACACAGAGCAAAATACTTTCAGAAATACAAAGTACATAAAGGCATTTGGAAAAGAAATGACACAAATGACTAAAAATATGCATATGGGCCCAAACCAAAGAATGTATAATCAAGACCTATTACAACAAATATTTTTTAAAAATAATTATTTATAAAAGCCAACATATCAAAAATTTTTGAAAAGTGCTTACACGCAACTTTTAAGGAAGCTGGGAACAGAATGCCCCCCTCCATCCCTAGTCTAAATCTCTGTCAGTGTCTTCCCACAGATAAACAGAGCAGTGCACAAATACCCTAATGTCTTACAACCCTGCTGATCTAGTAATTGCATTTCCAGGAATCTGTCCTAAGAAAATGACCATGGATATTAAAAGCATATTTCTGATATTTAATGATTAAAATTATAAATTTCAAACAGTAGATTTAGAGCAGATTTTCCTGGGAAGACTCACAAATAGACTGCAGATTCTATGAGTCCCTGGTATTAGCCAATAAGCTCATTATGCTAATTACCAAGAAATAACCATTAAAAATGCTTTTGAGTCCTACTTAGAAGCAGAAAAATATTTATAGTATCGTAAGTGCTTTACAAGCAGATTTTAAAACAGCATGCTTCTTTTCTAAAGAAAATTTGGAAATAAACACAAATAGAAAAGACTGAAGGGGAGCTGGAGGAATGCCTCAGCAGCTAAGAGCACTGTCTGCTCTTCCAGAGGTCCTAAGTTCAATTCCCAGCAACCACATGTTGGCTCACAACCATCTATAATGGGATTTGATGCCCTCTTCTGCATACATGCAAATAGAACACTCATATAAATAAATAAATAAATAAATAAATAAATAAATAAATAAAATTTTAAAGCCAACAAAAAGAAAGTAAAGACTGAAGGATGGATTCCAAAATTTTACCTTCTTTAATCACTTATGTTTTACACATTTTCCACAATGTATTCCTTCCATGACAAGCAAACTGACTTACAGTGCATTTTCCTTGCTGGAGACTTTCCAAGAGAGGAAATGGGATTTGATACGGCAGGGCTCACACACTCTTAGGGAACCCAGGAACCAAAGCTAACTTTTACTTACTGATTTTTACTCTTTCCCATATTTTCTCTTTCTTTCTTCTTTCCCTGAGTGGTTTTTCCATCTTAAAATATCTGTTTCCTTTTCTATTTTCACTAAAAAGCAAAGCCAAAGGGAAAATTAAAAACCTATGTTTGGTTTGGACACAATGCAACTCTCATTTTTACATCCCATGGCTGGTGATCCTGCTTTTTAAACCCTCTTTGATCTTTCTACCTTGAACAAGTCACACTCCATCATACAGGACTTAACAAACAACAGAACTCTGTCTGCATTCCAGATATGTCTTGTTGTGTCTGGTCTCAGCACTGTCCCTTCGTCCCTTGTCCTTTATCCCACCACAAAACAAGATGAAGGAAAGGGAAATAACCCCACCTTTACAATGAACACACCCACCTACCAGTAAACTTTTCTAAAGTTTTCTAAAGTTTGGGGTCTTTGAGTGGGGAAAGAACTGTTCTCTCATCCACAGGTCAAGCTCCAGAAATCTAGAGGACTGATTAAACACACACTGGCAGTCAGCTAGCCGTCAAGTGAAGACAGAAACACACTTTATAGCTGCTAAAGGCATGATTTCTCTGCATTATCAGACTGCTTGTGCTGAACAAAGAGAAAGAAAAAAAATCTTGAGAAAATTAAACTGTATGAACAGCCAAGAGCACACATTTGTATACATGGTCAGTTAGAAAGCAGCGTTCTGGCCTTGCACTAAGTGAGAAAGCAACCCTGTCTAGGTTTTGGTGACCTGTCTTCAAACATGACAAACTCTAGGAGCGCCAACATTATCCAGTCAAGTCTATTGTCAATAATGTTTATACTATAAAGTTATAGGCGACTTAGGATAGATACTCAGTTTAACATTTTTTCAGGCACCCATCAAGGTGAAGGCATTCCCAATAACCTGAATCTACACAATTGCCATCTATTTATGTATTCAAGACAATATTATAACATCACGAAAGAGTTTACAGCACAGAATGTTAGATACACTGAAGTGAATTTTTTGTTTGTTTGTTTGTTTTTGTTTGTTTTTCAAGACAGGGTTTCTCTATGTAGCCTTGGCTGTCCTGGACTCGCTTTGTAAACCAGGCTGGCCTTGAACTCACAGAAATCTACCTGCCTCTGCCTCCCAAGTGCTGGGATTAAAGGTGTGCACCACCACACCCAGCTGAAGTGAACTTTTAATGCATTTATTTACTCATGTAAAATATAAAAGATATTCCCTTAGTTAGCTTTAGCTATCCACTTAACCCAGCTCAGAGTTACCTTAAGTCTCAAATGGTTGACTGCTCTGGTGATATAGACCTGTTGGCATGTCTGTGTGGCATCTGTTGGATTTCTAATTGATGTATCTACTGCGGGCAGCATCATCCCTGAGCAAGGGGCTTTGGGCTCTGTAGGAAAGCCAGCTGAGCAGAAAGGAGAAAGCAAGGTGGTAAACAGCATTTCTCCCTGGATTCTGTCTGGAGTTCCCACCTTAACTTACCTCAAAACTTGATTGTGACCTGGAGGTCCAAGCCAAATAAACCCTTTCCTCCCCAAGTTGTTTTTTTTGTTTTGTTTTGTTTTGTTTTGTTTTTGCTCATGATGCTCATCACAGCAACAGAAAACAAACCAGAAGATATATTATAACTTGAATAAAATTTAAGTGTTATACAGGGAAATGAGAATATAGGTTTGGATGTTGGCCCTGAAAAAATACACATACTGTGACATAAAATTATTTTTTATGGCAAGGTGATCTTATTGAAGGGCTTTGTGCATGCCAAGCAAGCACCCCACCACTAGGCTAAGCTCCCCGCCCCAGAAGCAAACATTTCAAAGAGAAAGTTCACGTTGCTGTGGAGCCATCATTCCCTAGTCCCCAGCCCTCCCCTGTAGGGCTAAAGTAGTACACTTCCGGTATCAGAAGTCAACCTTGATCCTGGCCATTTCCCAATAAAGCCTGGACTCACTGAAGAACATCCTAGTCCATGTGGGTAATATAACAGGGTAGCTCCCTCTAGTCCACACGTTCAACAAGTGTCTGCGCAAGTCTCTGTCCACGAAGAGGTGCACCAAATAGTACCAAGGAAAGCCGATCCAGACTCATCCCCAAGAACCGACAAAGCTTATATTACAAGCTAGACTTTTATGGCCCAAATCATCTACTGCATCTGTGCTCTCATTTCAGACCATCTTTGTGTAAGCTCACACAGAATACTCGAAGGGCATCTCAGGTGCAAGCTCATAGGAAGCCAGGCCTAGGCAGTCCATGTGGAGCCTCGCTGTTAGGCAGGGGTTCTTTGCAAAGTGACTGCCTATTGAAACTGATAATTACAGGTATAGTTCACAAATGGATTATAACTGCAACAACTAATTATAAGGTACCTTAGAGATAGTATTCTATGTTAATCACAAAATTTCTTATTACCAATATTTTCTGAGTACAACATGCCCTTGACACAAGTATACTTGTCTCTAATACTTTAATCCTTATAATAGTGGTTATAACGCTACTGGGGTTCAGAGAGTAAGCCTAAGGACTTCCCTCAAAGCCATCCACATTTAAAGTGGGGATCCAGAACCACAGAGGTCTGAAGCAGGGCTCTTACTTGATGAGCATTCACTTTCCCTGAGTCTGCTTGCCAGTACTGATGCCCAAACCATCCTCATAGTGAATTCCCACGGCAGCCGGGATAAACCGAAGCCAAGCCTGGTTAGTGTTGAAAGGCACTCCCAGGCAAGATACTCAGAAAGGAGAGAAGCCATACACCTTTGAAAAGCACAGTGATTCCAACCAGCAGTCATACCCGGAGGTGCATTACTAAGAGCTGGGTTCGACAACACCAGTGTTGTTTTCCTTTATCCATATGATGGTCTTCAAAGCCTTTACTCCCAACTCCTCACACCCAATTGTTTACTATTCTGTTTAAAGAGTTATTGAACATATTATCATTATTGCAGGCTAGCATGGGGGCCCTTAGAAACCTGCCTGACTCATGGCCATGTCCCCAGGGCACAGAGGCACACTGGCCTAGTCCCCAGTTGGAACACATTCTTCTTCCTTACAAAAGCAGATGACAGTATCCATTCACAACACTCCAACCTTCACGGAAAACTTCTAACTGCTGTTAAATATTTCGCGGGTTTGAATGGGGCCCCCAACACAATTCCTTAGTGAATCCAGCAGCTCCATCGCTGTGGAGAAAGCTGAAATGGTGGAATAGCAGGCGTGCCGTTGACACACGGAAAGGGTTAGCGTGTTACAGTTTACCCAGGGTATTAGCTAAAGAGCTCAGGGAGTCCGCCCGACTGACATGTGGTCCATCCAAAGGCATCAAGCCAAGTTTCTCAGTTCATAGGTACAGTGATAGGGAGCTGTAAGAACAGGAGGAGGAACCAGTGAAGGGAGGCTATGTGATGTTAAAACATGTGTTGACTTTTTTTTTTAAATACATCTTTATCACACTTATTTATTTGCTTAGAGGGTGAGAAACATGTGCCAGGGTGTGCACGTGGGAGGTCAGAGGACAGCTTGAAGGAGTCAGTTCTCTCCTTCTACCATGTGAGTCCCAGAATGACCTGTAATCCTTGCATGGAGCTGCCTGCCTCCTTCCTGAGTATTTAAATATGCAACAAATGAAGGCCTTAACTGTACATGCTCCCTCAGTGCTGGTACTTTATGAGCAACTAAAATCTCACCCTTGCTGTGAGAGGAGGTTATTGCCCACGGAGGGACTCATATAGTGGGTCTATGTGTGGGCGGGTGCCAGAGTTTTCATCATCCCCCTTCCCCAAATGTTTTGAGGCTAAAAATACTGGTTATTCAGCCAGAACAGGGAATAAAGTACTGATACATATTACAGGGAGCATGAAGCTTGAAACTACGCTGAGGGAAAGAAGCCAGACACGGAAAGATCCATTAGGTGATTCCCAGTAGAAGAAATAGCCACAGAAACAGAAAGGCAGCTGAACAGAAGATGCCCAAGGCTCAAGGGGTTGGATCTGTATAGTGAGTGACTGGGTTATGCTCTGCAGTGGTAAAAACGTCTTGGAGCTAGACAGAGGTGATGCTTGCCTCCAGCTTTCCCCATAAAACAGCCTATTTTATGATCTGTGAGTACCACCTGAATAAAAATAAATAAATCAATGGCCTCATAAGCAAAGGGAACTCCGGCTTAGACCATCCATTTCTTTACTCCGTGTCATTTAAAACATAATTTCTTTCAAACAATGGCGGGATTTCTACCTAATATATTATGAATTCTTATTTTATATAGCTAGGACAGAATTTTTCATCTACTTTTCTACTCTTTAGATTTTGGTTAAGTCTCAAGAGATGTGTAAACTGCACAGCTTTACCGTGTATTTTTAATTTTTTCTAGCCAAAGTACTTGCTGTTTTTTTTAAAGTTATATTATATTATAATTTATACAAAAGCAACAGTAAGGATCATATTTTTTTCTCGCTCTCTCCTCAAATTAGTTCCTTACTTGCATTTTCTTACAACAGAGCCCTGTTAGATAATAAAAATGAGAGTACTGCACTAACTCTGAAGCATATTTCAAATGCAAGGCATTATTTACATAAATAAAGATGCTTGTTGCAGAGAGCATACAGCACACTGCTGCTAAGGTACAGTATGCACCTCTAAATGACACATCGGCAGCAACTAGCCTGAGCAATTGGTGGTCCATTATTTCTCAGTCAATAGACAAGCAACTAAGCAACATGCCTGAACAGCTGCACTGCATGGGGTGATTTTCAGATACACTGTAGCACAAGAACCAGTATGGTGAGAGAAGTTGCCTGCCTCCTCCTCAGGGAGTCCATCCAGGCTGTGGCCTTGAGGAATGTGGCCTGTCCCGGTGGCTTTATAAGGAGTACAACTCACTAAAGGAAGACGACCAATGGCCAAGGATGTCTGCTGAGGAGGTCCTGAAGGACTGTGAAATTAGGCATGAACCACACAGAATCCTAGTACACCACCTTCCTTGAGAACCTTGGCACCTCGCATCTGTGAATCCACCAAGTGTGTGGGCTGTCAGCAAACAAGAGGGGAGCTAGGGAAAGAGAGAGCTGAAAGCCATTGGGTTAGCCACAGGACATTTGCTGCTTCGTGGGCTGAATTCTCTTATTCTATATTACGAAGGCGAGTTCCAGCTGGGAACCTGGACTACTGTCCCCTCGGTCCCATGCGGCAGAGGAAACCAGGCCATAGCCTTGCTGCAGTGATGGGACCCATCACGAGAACATCATAGAGACTGAGATGGAACTTTACCACAGGGCTGAAGGGAGTGAGTAGTAACACCAATGAAAGTAGAGGCAGGAGGTCTCCAGGCATTGTGGCAAGAGTGTCCCGGAAAAGCCTGGTAGAGCCCAAAGGTTCCACAAGACAAGGAATGCTGCCCACAGCTCCAAGACAGCTCTCCTGAGATAAACCTGTGCCGGTCCTGCACTTCCCAGGTCACAAGCTTCACCTAGAAGTGACAGGTTCCAAGAAGCATCCAGACCATCTTGGGTAGAAGGGAACAGCCACAAACATGATGCAAGCACAGGCCCTGACTCTTGTATGATACAGACATTCTAAGGAGCTGCCACATTAACATGTAAGGTATGAGAATGGGCATGTGACTAACTCTCATCCAGAAGCGGAAATGATTTCCACTAAATAAGCTTTAATGGGATAGTGGGATAGGCAACCTTGGCTGGCATGCCAGGAAATCCATGTATTCAAGTCACATCACCCTGCAAGATATGGTGGCATGTCGCACAGGAAATGTACTTTCCCACCTAAATGCTAAGATCACCGCAGTGGCTGGGTTCATCTTGTAATGTGGTCCATCCTTGGCCACACCAGGCCAACCCGTGACTAGCTAAAGAAGCTGAAGCTACTACTGACTTCTTGCCCATGTCATTGGTTCTAACTCCTACTCTCTCTGCCTCCTCAAGGAAGACAAATGTGGATCAAGGGATTGCTGCCACAAGAATCTATCATAGAGCTCAGCCCTGAGCTTTCAGGAAGATTCTCTGGCATAGTCTTCACCGACGAAGCTTATGGTCTTCTCCTCAGACATGACAGACTCCTGTCATCCTTATCTGGGGCCTGGCTGAGAAGCCTAGAGTCTGTGTCTGTAACCAGCAAGAAACCCTGGAAGGAAAAAAAAAATCCTGGAAGTATCCATCATAGCCAGGTGGAGGGGGGTGGGGGTGGGGGTGGGAGAATGGGGGGGGGGGAGGGAGAGGTGTCTTAAAGTCAGACATTTATCCCCCATTCCCCCATTTTGTCTCAGTCCATGTTTAAAAAAAAAAAAACTTCAAGTCCACAGGGCTATAAAGGATGAAGTAGAATCAATTGTCGATAAACTGGCACTTTGGTCAAGCAATGGCACAGAGGCCACTGGTTTTCACATTAGCAAACCAGTAAGTACCCCTTGGGCAAGTCTCTGTGCTGTTGGGAACATCGCTTGCCTGGCGGATACGTGAAGAGGACTTCTCAGGTATCCATACTAGTTCTCAGAGAAACTTACTTGGAATTGAGGTGATTTTTAAAAGGCACTTTTGGCCCTTGAGCTACTCAAACAACACAAAGCATCTCAAGGGCCAGGACTGCACTTCCGATCGTGGAATCTCTAGGCCTAGTGGAGAAACCGAGTGGGGGAAAGGGTCCTCCAGGGTCTCTCAGATGATGAGCAAATGAGCACTCCAGCTCAGGTCTCAAGCGAAAGTTAGCTGACCTCTATAAAAAAAAATATTAAAAAGACAGGCCTGTCCCCACTTCATAGACCACTTGCAGTATATTTAAACCTTGCAACTGTATACACGAGGGTGATATTTTGTAGAGAGATGTCCCTGACCTCCTCTTTCCACTGGCCACTGGGACCATGCCTACCGCCCCTCACCACCACCGAGAGGCACAACACCCAGTGTGGCACTTGATTAGATTGGGAAGGAAGTGGAATCGGCAGTTTGGTTGTCTTGACAGAAGTGATAGTGCTTTACAACGCATACTTTTAAAAGACTGACCTTTCACCTTCATGGAAGGGCTTTGAAAGACAAAACAGATAAGGGGACCGCTTACTAGCATGGGGTTGCGAGGTACCAGGCACCAGAGAAGAAAGGCTACAAGGTTGGGGGCCCAGATGGGCTGTGTCTTGTCTCTGCTTGCCTCAGGTCCCTCATCTGCAGAGAAGAGATTAAGGCTACTTCAAAGAACCACTGGGAGGCAGAAGGCAAGTGCCTGCATGAAGGCTCCTAAGATAAAGGGTATGTGAGACACCATAAGGGTCAAGCAGCCGGGACTTTTATCACTGCTACCTACACGCATCGAGCCTCCTATCTGCATATTCAATGACTAGAGGTCCAGCTAGCCCCAGACATCTCAATGGAGCTCAGGACACAGAGTACACTGTCCCACATAAATAGTGTTTCAAATCATAGAATTTCAGAATTAGAAGTGACCTTATCTAGACATTTAGTAAACTGTCTCACTAAATTACCCTCTACCCTGATATCAAGGGTTGGCTCAGGAAGTCACAAAGTGCTAGAGGGCTCCTGTCCATAGATCACTCCCTAAAATAGTAAATGTAGCCAGGCGGTGGTGGCTCATGCCTTTTAATCCCAGCACTTTGGAGGCAGAGGCAGGTGGATCTCTGTGAGATCCTCTGTAGATCTCTGTGTAAGCCCGGTCTACAGAGAGAGTTCCAGGACAGCCACGGATACACAGAGAAACCCTGTCTTTAAAAACTGAAACAAACAAACAAAAAACCCCCCAAACAACACAATGCAATCATTTGTACTTAGCAGTGTGTTCATGAGCCGACAACGTCTTGGGAAAAGCCTATAAGCCTATACTGTCTCTCAGATGGAAAGCCTGAAACAAACCAAAGCACTGACTGGGAACCTGGTTTGGTACCTAAAGCCCTGCTCAGATGACAGAAAATACACACTGCTAAGTAAAGCAAGTCATTTTCCGTGGCTAGGGGTGTGCCTCAGTGGTGGGGTGCTTGCTTAGCCTGTGCAAGGCCCCAGGCGTAGTCCCTAGCACTGCAAAACCCAAAAGAAGGAGTAAATATAAATTGTCTGTGATCACTGCACTTAAGAGGCTGAAGCAGGAAGAGCATGAGTTCAAGACCAGCCTGGGCTACATAGAATCCCAGGCCTGCCTGGGCTAGATAGTGAGACCTTAAAAGAACACAAACAACAATAAAACAAAATATCACATAAGCAGAGGCTGGTAGGATGGCTCAGTGGGTAAAGATGTTTGCCCTCAAGCCTGATGACCTCAGTTCAAGCCCCATATGATGGAAGGAAAAAAGTATAATTTTCAAAGCCAAAAAATTATGAAAGTGTATATCTGATTCAATATTTAAAATTTATATTTTTATTTATTCATACATACCTACTTATAAGGAGACTGTAAAGAAATCTTCAAAACATGAACAATAGTTTGATCTGCTATGGAGTGACAGAACATATTAACTCCTCTGTAAATTTTTTATTTTTAAATTTGGCTAATAAGAATGTAAAGTGACATTTAGAAATACTAAAGAGCCGGGTGTGGTGGCACACGCCTTTAATCCCAGCACTCAGGAGGCAGAGGCAGGTGGATCAATGTGAGTTCAAGGCCAGCCTGGTCTACAAAGCAACTCTAGGACAGCCAAGGCTACAAAAAACAAAAAACAAACAAACAAAAAAGAAATACTAAAGAGTAACCGGGTACCTTTAATCCCAGCAGAGGCAGGTGGATCACTGAATTAGAGACCTGCTTGATTTATAGAGGAGTTTCTCTGTAGATCCCAGCCACGACTACACAAAGAAACCTTGCCAAAAAAAGAAAAAAGAAAAAAAAAAAAAAGAAAGAAAAGAAAGAAAGAAAGAAATACGAGAAAATTTGAAGCCAGCATCTACTCAGAAACACTCCAATCTCCCACTTCCACTAGCCCCTCCCACTTTATAAGCAAAGCAGCTCTGATCCATCCAGCAACTACTATCTGAGCCTGAAATCTTATGACTCAGGGATAACTTGCCATAGGACTGCTTAGGTTGAGCTCATGTGACATTTACAGTCTGAGCTGCTCCCAGCTAATGAGCATCATGAGGAAATGCTCCTTAGGAAGGAGGAGGTCTTACCGTGCACACCTACACTTCTCACTAAGTAAATATTTGCCTTGAGTCATAGCACAGCTTATGACATGCAAACAGCTCAGTTGCAGACGGAGCCTGGTGATCTCATCAGAGCTACTGACCTGGAACCCCAGTTCCAAGCTTTCTCTTTCCCCACTGTAACTTGTTTCCAGAAACCTTCCTGATAAGCATATATAAACAAACAAACAAACAAACAAAAACCATAAAAGGCCTTGGTTCTTGAGCTGTGTATATCTGTGGCCGCAGAGAGGCAGAGCGTCAGTTCTGTCCTTAGCTGCACCTGCCACAACCACATCACTTCCGGTCCGTTGTCTCACACTGCACAGGAGCCATTCACTAGTTGACCAGCCCCCAATATCTAATACCAGTCAGACCAAAAGCTCTCCAAAAATCCAGCTGCATCTTGAAGGCTTTAAAGGCTTTCCCTACTTCTTCAGCCTCAGGAACAACAGACCACCTAAACAAACAAACAAACAAACAAACAAAAAGACCCACCCAGTGGCTTTGGCTTCTTCAGGGAGAAAATTCAGATAGGTGAAGTGCATGTATGTGACAGGGCCTTGCCCACATCAAAGTGGCTTCCTGTTTTTCATCGCTTGTCTTTGTTGGTTGGGGTTGAGAAACTATTCTAGGCATGACCAGCAAGGACATAGTGGCAAAGGGCTAATCTGTAGGTGGCGACAAGAAAAAAATGTTTCTTTCAGATAAGCAGAGAGTCTACCGCTGTAATGGGTGGTAGTTCATCCCCTGCCTAAGGCACTAATCAGAAACCTACACGGGACTCCACACACCCTGTGCTGGGGAGAGAGCACACAGGACATTGCGTCACTCTCCGGGATCAAGATACAACGAACTCACACCAACAAGATGAGGTTAGCGCCACAACTCACAAGAACTTAGGGAAAAGCCTAAGGCATCCATGGACACCGAGCCTAGAGCGAGTCCTGGAAGGACAATGGTGCTAGTGTTGGGAAGAATTCATGGTGGAAGCCAAATGGGAAGTGTAGATGAGAGAGGCATTAAAATAATGTCACAGATAGCCCTGCACTGAAGGAAGATGCCAGGAGGAGCCTGGGTGCGTGTCTGAGTGCATGAACAAGTCATAAATCTTTTACAGTTTTAAGGAAAGCATATGAAGTGCTGAGGTCGTCCTTCAAGTTTATCCTGCCAATCAAAACAAACGTAGCCCCAATAAACGAAGAAGCGTATCCATGTACCTCTCACTCCGAGACGCCTCACTGTGAGACCCGTTTGTCTTCTTAGATTTATTTATTTTATAGTTATGACTGTTTCACTTGAATGCATGAGTGCGTGCTATGTTCATGCCTAATCCACAAGGAGGTCACAGGAGGGCGTTCGGTCCCCTGGTACTGGAGTTAAAGATGGTTTAGAGCCATCATGTGGGAGCTGGCAACCTCACCCGGGTCCTCTGTAGAAGAAGCAAGTGTTCTTGACCATCGAGCCATCATCACTCAAGTCCCAACTACTATGAGATCCTGATATAATAAACAAGACCAAATAAATAAATAATTTGAAAAAGGCAAAAGAAACGGAAAACTCCCTCCAAACAAGGCCTAGATTGTGTGGAGATGCATAAGCATTGCGACATGTGTGTAAAAATGCAGACACGTGATTATGTTTGGTGAGCAATCATAGAAGAAAATTCGACTAGGCAAAAGTAAACTGAGGCTGGAGGACGGTTTTTGACTTCTATGGAGAGGATAAAACGAAAATACAGAATGGGAGAAGAAAACATGAAATTGAAAGATTGACAAATAATTCTGGGAATCCTGCTACTAGTCAGAGCATATGCTGGGCTCCCCTGGGGCCCAACACAACAGGGTTCCTTGAGCCTAGTGACCTACGTTTATCTTATCAGCCTTGCTCTCCCAGTTCACGCTGTGCTCACCTAGGGAGGAAGAAACATTCCTTAATAACGCTTTCAACAGTAATTTCAGAAACCATGAGGATCTGTGTGCGTCCATTGTTAAGACACTTTCGGGCAACTCTTTGGGAAGCCTGTGCCTGCGTCATGGGTGTGAGCTGCTCTCGTCACAGGGCCTCTCTTTCTACCCTAACACCACCCTTAAAAGGATGCTAAACACTTGTCAGTTTACTCCAATAGCTGTTTGAAATGAAGGAAAGAAAACAACAGAAATCCAAAATTAAGGGTTCACACTGGTTACACATAGATGAAGGTAGCGGGTGCTGGGTGGGATGATGGGAAAAGAATCAAGAATTGAGGGCTGGGGGTAGATCAGACAGCATGGTGCACGTGGACAGTGAGGAGCCGAAGGCCAGTCCCATCTGAGGCAGGACAGACTCAGCCAGAAATCCCGAGGAGTAGGCCTGCATTCTGAACAAAGTCTTGCTCGGATCAAACAGAGTTAACTTTATAATTCCTCGCCTTAGCAGCTTAGTGAACCTCATATGGAAGGGTCAAAAATAAGGCAAAAGCAGCCGGGCGGTGCTGGCGCACGCCTATAATCCCAGCACTCGGGAGGCAGAGGCAGGCGGATCGCTGTAAGTTCGAGGCCAGCCTGGTCAATACAGTGAGTCCAGGACAGCCAAGGCTAAACAGAGAAACCCTGTCTTAAAAAAAAAAAAAAAGAAAGAAAGAAAGAAAGAAAGAAAGAAAGAAAGAAAGCATAAATAAATAAAAACTAAGGCGAAAGTAAGGATAGTCTGTTCATATGATCCGGAAGGACTCCTTGACAAGCATCTACTCTTTAGTCTAGAAATTTGCCCAAAGTGACTGAAGAACACAGGAATGAAGCTGGGCAGGGGTACAGAACATGAGCACGGGGCCCAGTGAGAATGGAGCCGGCGGTTAACTGCTCCCCACCCTTTGGCACCTCCAACATTTAGATAAAACCCCTCAGACTCAAGAGGCCAAGGCTCGGCCAGGACGTTGAGTTCACACAGTGCCAGGAGAGAGGGTGTGCTCTTCTTCCCCTCCTAGCCTGCTGCTGCTTTCACACCAACCAGATCCTGGTGGGCTCAGACTTCTCCCATGGTGATGGAAAATAACCTTACAATGTTCATTTTTGCCATATTAAGAAAACCAAAAAGCCAGGTGTGGTGGCACACACCTTTAATCCCAGCACTCAGGAGGCAGAGGCAGGTGGATCACTGTGAATTTTAGGCCAACCTGGTCTACAAAGCAAGTCTAGGTAAGGCAGGGCTACTCAGAGAAACCCTGTCTCAAAAAACCAAAAACCAACCAACCAAACAAATAAAAACAAGAACAAAACAACAACAACAACAAAAAAGAGATAGAAAGAAAATCAAAACAGAGGGGGAGGGGATCAGTTGTCATTCCAATTTAAATACAAGCTAATTTTTAAATTTTTTCATTATTTCCTGTAAATTTATTTGGTTTGGGGCTATTTTCATAGTTAATGGGATAGCAACTTCATATTTCATATTACACATGCTTATTCTACAAGTTTAGCTAGCTCGTTAAACTCTTTGCCCTCAATAGTATTGTGTATGGGTCTCTCTCTCTCTCTCTCTGGTGTGTGTGTGTGCGTGTGTATGTGTGTGTATGTGTGTGTGTGTGCAGGCGCATGCACAGGTGTGCACATATGTATGAATGCCATGGTGTGGGAGTGGACATTACAAGACAGCTGGGGGAGCTTATTCTCCCTGCCACCACATAGGTAAGTCCTGGGGATCGAACTTGGGTCGTCATGCTTGGCAGCAAGCACCTCTGTCCACTGAGCTATCACTCTGGCCCAAGTTGGATTTTTCAGTACTATGCAGGGCATCTGTATACCCCAGGTCTTCAGGAAACTCTCCTGCTCTCGAAGATGTAGTCTGTGCTCAACAGCAGTCACTGATGGTATCTGCTAACTGACACTTATAGCACCCTGCAATCTGAGCCAATGTGTGTCCATTCCGGAGACAGGCACTCACTCGAGTTACTGGAATGATCTTTCTCTGTCTGCTGAATCCCTTTTAATAATGTCCTTCCCATTTCAAATATCATTTCTTTGATGAGATGTAAAAGCAATGAGTTTAATTCTGTTTATTATTAATTAATTATGACCATTTATTAATGCCAGCCTTACCACTTAAGCAATGTTCTCTCTCTGTCTCTGCTGCTCTGGCTCCAGATACAACTCAGAAGCAAAACAAAGCAACTGTCCTGGAAAATACAAGTGACAACACACACACATACACACACACACACACACACACACACTCAAAAAACATTCAAGCAAACCAACAAGGAAATTAAATCCACACAATAAAATGTTTTGCAAGATCCTATGTAAATACGCCTTTGAGTGTGAAAAAAAAGAGGCTGGTTAGAAAAGGACATAGTTACATATTTACTGATAACACAGCCATATATTTAGAGAACAAATAGATAAGATGCTCATGGCCTTTGTCCTAGGAACCCTACTCCAGCACTTTTATATTAATGGCATACATTCAGAAAAAGGCAGTCAAACCCCACAAATACTGACGGTATAACACTGGCATGCCGGCCCCAAACTAGATGCATGGCCCCCAGGAGCAAAACAACAAAGTACAAAACAGGACCTGTGCTAGGCTGAACAGTGGCTCCCAAAGATATGCAATTCAGAATTCCCAGCATGCACCTGTGAATGGGTGGTGCTTTACAGATATGACTAAATTAAGGGTTGTGGAGGAGGAGCCTCTGTACATGCTGTAGAAAAAGGCACGTGGAGAGTAAGGTGCAGGAAAAGACCCTGATCATGCCAGCCAGCACAGGTGGGACAGGCCAGGGAGGGAGACTCGGACAGACAGAAGAAGTAGCTATGGGCCAAGGAATGATGGCAGCCTAGAAGAACAAAGGAAATATGCGCCTGGCTGTGGTGGGCCCCCACTACCCCCCCACCAGGAGGGCCACTTCCCTGCCACTCCATCAATTTTAGGACTTTAGGACTTCTGACCTCCAGAGCTAGAAGATAATGAACGGGTGTCATTTTAAGACACTAAATTTATATTGTTTACAGCAGTAAGAAGAGACACACAAACTATTATACAGCTACTTAAACACTACAGAGTCATCAAAGGGCAGTATTAAGATATACAGGAAGCAGGTGTTATGCATATAATTATTAAACTATGAAATATAAATGAGGGTAAAATTCATAAAGACTAGCGCATACTAACTAAGATGAAAAGGCTCCCGAAGTGCTGTCCTCAATTCTGTTTTTCAGTCCTCACCCCCCAACGGCGGCCAGTATGGTCCCTTCAAGTGTGAAATCAATTCGTTTATTTCTCTCCTCAGCCTTCTTGTTGCCTCTTTTGTACCCGAAACAAAATCCCAAGTCCCAACATCCTCCTAGGTACCACATCCAGAGTAGCTCACCTTCTGTGAGCAATATCCCTCCCCCCCTTGCCCAGGCATGCGCGGTTGCCCTCACTCGCTCTGCATCTCTGCCACGTGGAGCCCACTCGTCCCTTGATGACTAACAGGGAGCAGTCCTACTGCAGGGTGTGCAGGGTGTGCAGGGTGTGCAGGGTGTGCAGGGTGTGCAGGGTGTGCAGGCTCACGTGCCTCCATCCGGTCTCTGCTAAAGGTCCCCTTATCAACGGGGATTTCTCGCACCACCTTATATAAACAACAATCCCATCGCCCCACTCCGGAGTTCCGCATTGTCCCTTATCTTTCCCCTACTGTACACATTGCCACCTGACATGCTTACAAACTTGGAGACCCATCCTCTTGAGTTAGAGTTAGACTCCATGAGAAGAACACAGACTTCAGCAGGCCTAGTCACCGAAGCTCTTAGCGCTTAAGTGAGTCCACGCAGTGGGTGTTAAATCGAAACCTGGTCGGGGAATGAAACGAGGGTCAGAGCTGACTTCAGAGGAATAAAAGCAGCTTCCATTTCAGAATAACGGCGGACGAGCCATTTAACTCCACATAGATGAACCATGTGAGGCTTTTCACGTACCAGAAGTCAGTAACTTCTGATGGTGATATTTTTGGAAGTCTCACTCTAACTATAGAGCCATCTCTCCATTTTCTGTGCATGACTTTTTAATATCCCAATTAATCACAAGGTGTCCTCTAAAATCACAGGAGCTGCTTTAGCGCTCTCTCTCTCTCTCTCTCTCTCTCTCTCTCTCTCTCTCTCTCTCTCACACACACACACACACACACACACACACACACACACGCACACACATCATATTTATGCAATGAAGAATCCCAGACACTCTCATCTCTCTCCTGAGTCCTTAAAATACTCTAAGGTCTGCTTCATTTCCCCTGATGCTTTTCAAATCCACTCTACTAACACATCTTATGACTCGGGTTTCTTCTTTATTCTTACAAAGTCCAAAGGCTCACACATACAACACGCAGCAAAATGAGACAAGAGCACCTAGTGTCCTAGAAAGTACAAACAGATGAGGCCCTCAACACTGAGGAAATGCTGAGAGACACGGAAACAGCTGAAAGAGGAAGAAAAGGAGGACCCACAGCTGGGATGATTTGAGCTACAAAAAAAAAGTGACGCTTGAGCCAGGCGGTGGTGGCACATGCCTCTAATCCCAGCATGTGGGGGTGGGGGGTTGGGGGGGGTGGACTGCTGTGAGTTCCTGGTCTACAAAGTAAGTCCAGGATAGCCAAGGCTACACGGAGAAACCCTGTCTCAAAAAAAACCAAAAAAGCGACGCTTGATTACAACTCTAAATGAAAAGCAAAACATACCTAAGTGAGGCACTAAGGGCGTGTGTAGCTGAATGAAATGGGTGATGCAGACAGATCTTCCACATAATTTTGTGACTGTGTCTACCCTGATGAAAAAAGGTGCACCACTTCCTAGTCTCTTTCCATGGCCTGAACTTCCTGCTAGCCATTCCAGAATAAAAACAGAAGGAAGCAAAAGGAAAACTTTACAGTTAGGACACCTGGCAAGCAGCCACGTAGCCTAGAGCAACATCAGTGGGGATAAGTCCTCATGACTTATTAATCCTCATATGATACGGTGAGGATAACATTTTACTTTCCCGGGATACATCATTTTAAATACTTCATGATAAGAAAAACATCACACCAATCTCCATTGAGGGACCTTCTACAGAACACTTGACAGTGATTCTTGAAACTATCAAGGCCAAAAAACAAAACAAAACAAAAAACCTGTCAAGATCAGAAAAACCAAGGGACATCCAAGACACAACCAAGAGGAACGCAAGGGGACATGTGATAGGACCTCAGAAGGAAGGACATTGGGGGAAACAGCAAACCTGAGCCAACTGTAGACTTAAGTTAAAAGTTACTATTAGCTCATGAATTGAGGCAAATGCATCATACCAGTGTAGGACAATGACAGACAAGACTGGAGACGAAGCACCAAGAATGCTGTCTCCGGCTATTTATGACAGTATTCTTCTATATTGTGGATCTGTAGTGTCCCAAAGGCCCATGTGTTAGAGGCTTGGTCACCAGTCTACGGCACCATTGGGAAGTAATGTACTCTTTAGTAGCTGAGACCAAGTGAATGGAAATTACTCACTGGGATTGTGATCGTAAAGGTCAATGGGGCCTTGGCCCCTTTCCTTATGTTACTGGCTTCCTGGATGCTATCAAGTACACGCCTTTTTCCACCACACTCTGCTACCTTGACACGCCATCTCACCACAGGGGAAAGCGACAGGCCACCTGACCAAAACTGTAAGAAAATGGTTCTTTTTCTTTTCTTTTCTTTTCTTCTTCCTCTTCTCTGTCACCTCCCCCCCACACACACACACACAGACACCCACAGACACACACACAGGGTTTTTTTATGTAGCCTTGGCTGTCTTGAACTTGCTTTTTAAACCAGGCTCAAACTCCCAGCAATCTACCAGCCTCTGCTTCCCTGAGCGCTGGGATTAAAGGCATGCGCCACTATGCTTGACTGTAAAATGATTCTTAAACTTGATTTTCCTTAATTATTTTGTCATAACAACAGAAGCTACCACATCTTTAAATCTAAAAGTGCTCTAAAATAAAGTTTACACACACACACACACACACACACACACACACACACACACACACACACACACACACAAATCCAAGAGCTCATGACCTCAAGTTTCAACTCATAAGGTCAATTTTCCTTAGTGGTCAATGTAAGATCTAAAGAAACAAGTTCTTCTGTTATATTCGAAGTGACCCAAAAAGAGGCCACACGTATTGCTACTGCCTTTTCCAGTTTTTCCGTGTGTAGCAACGAGGTATCAGCCCTTGCCACCATCTGTCTGGTTGGCAGAAGATTCCCACAAAGATGGAGCAGATGGGCTGCCTACTCCTTTAACCTCACCAAATGCTCTGCGGAGTGGCTCTTCCCGTCAGACTGTGGTTTTATAGGCAGGCGTGTCCTTCCTCCTTTATCAGTTCTGTTTCTCCTTCATAGACATGCTTGTACCTATGAGCCTCAAGGCCATTTGAAGCCACAGGAACAAGTATAGGTCACTACGTCAACGGAGACTAACAATACAGGAAAACGCACATCTAAACACGCAGTCCGTCTTCAAAGGCTACCAGCATTTTGTTTCAGCCCTGTACTTAACTAAACAGACACACCCCGCCTAGCTTTGAGCCTTTGTTTTTGTCCTTCCTTCCCCATCTAGGTCTTCCTTTTTCTATGGCGTCTTCACGTTTACTAATTCCTTGCAGCTCCCACATCTCTGTGGCCTCTCCATGCATGGCCCGGCCCTCCGTGACACCAGTTGAAACTCATCTCCTGCGCACTCACGCAACTGTTATATCTCATGAGCAAATCTTCCCAGCTGTACCGTGAGCTCCTCCTTAATGGCAGTGACCTCATCAGCTCCTCTCTGTGCACTCTGTGCTTTGATCAATCAAGTAGCCCAACAAACATTAGCAAATATTTGAAAGCTTATTGCCCAGAAATTAAGCGAAGTCAGAACACAGCCGGCCCATTTTGCAGCTGAATGCCTTAAGGAACTGACCTAAGCAGCTGACTGACTGGGGCCCTATTGAGAGTTGCAGAGTTGGAATGTGAAGCCATGTTTCAAGCTCATGAGCAGCACGATGGAATTCATAGCCTCCTAACAAATACTAGTAGCCTAGCTAGAGTTACTGCTGCTGCACTGAGATACCATGACCAAGAGCAACTTGGAGAGATTTGGCTTATACCTCCATCACTGTTCATCACTGAAGGTAGTCAAGGCAGGAACTCAAGCAGGACAGGTACCTGGAGGCAGGAGTTGATGCAGAGGCCATGGAGGGATGCTGCTTACTGGTTTGCTTTCACTGGCTTGCTCAGCTTGCTTTCTTATAGAACCCAGGACCACCAGCCCAGGGGTGGCAACATCCACAATGGACTGTTCTCCTCCCCTTATCAATCATTAATTAAGAAAATGGCCCAAAGGCTTGCCTACAGCTACATCTTATGGAGAAGCATTTTCTTAATTGAGGGTCCCTCCTTTCAGATGACTCTACTTTGTGTCAAGTTGACATTTACCTAGCCAGGACAACTAGTCAAAAATTACCCCTGACAATGTAGGCATTTGAGTGCAAGAGGAAAATGAAAGAAAACTTTGTTGTTAATTAAAGTTATTCTTTTTATTTATTTTTATTATATATTTTTACATATGCATTTATATTATTACACATAAATAAAATAAACTACATACAGCAAGAAGAACCACGAAACAATCAGGAATTATATAAATGCTACATTCTTAGTGATTTAGCTATTTGTATTTGGCAACCTTGAAGAAAACATCTTTCCTATCTTGGTGAGTCTAAAATTCCGAATGTAAATCAATATCTATCATATCTCATCTCTATCAACTTAAAACATCTATCTAGTCCTAAAAACATCTTAACCCCTAAACAACTAAGCTTAATTGTAAGACTAAACTATCTGGTCTTTACAGATAGTTTAACCCCATCAGACTTGAAAAGGTATAAAACTTAATTACCTGAGTAAACCGAAAGTGCAAGTGAGCAGCTTCCGAGACGGAAAAAAAAAAAATGGCAGTTTGCTGTCTGAACAGTCACCCAAAACTCTCTATAACATTAAATTTATTTTTTGACCAATAACTAAATTTTATTCTTTGACAACCTTGCATATATATATATGTATATACACACATACACACAACAGATTCTGATCGCTCTTTCTGCTCGCCCTTTATTATCCCTCCCTTCTCCATCCTTACAGTCCTATTCTCAGACTTATGACTTCTGGGTGCTGTTGTGATGCATTTAGTTAAGCCAGGACCACCCTGGGGGCAGGGCCACCGGGTTGGAAGTACTCACCTGAGCCTGAAGAGAGTACTAGTAGGTACTCAGCTGAAATCAATGACTCCCTGTCTCATTGCAAATAGTTCCAGAGTGGGGAGTAGGACCCCTTGAGCCTCTCTGCTCCATCTGTGCCTATGGGGGTGGGGGGGGGCACATTCTTGTGCAGACCCAGTGCAGGCACCCACAGTTTCTTTCACTTAGTTGAGAAAACTTTCAATCAGTTGTTCCTCCCCAAGCCTAACTAACGGTCCTAAAGGGTTTAACAGGGCACAAGGGAGACCGCGCTTGAAAATATTCTTCAGGAAGCATTGTGCTTAGCTTGTATTCTTTGCCCACTAATCACACAGCAAGCAGTTAGATGAATGCGTGCACACAAAGTGAATGTGGAACTACAAAATACCTAAAGTAGGGGATACAGAAAAAGCAGTACAAGGAGGAACGCTCAGAGCAGTAGGTACCTACTTCAAGGAGTTAGAAAGTTTGGCTAGGGTATAAAGCTCGGTGACTACGCCAGGGCCTTGGATTTAATCCTTGGCACTGCAGTAGATAAATAAAGCTAATATACATTTCTCTATGCAGATTTCAAATCGGCAACCTAGCAATGCATTCAAGGAACTAGAACAGCAAAGGGACAAAATAAAAAGAGATCAGTGCAGAAATAAATTGAGATGAGAAAAACAACTCCAAAGACTAATGAAAAGAACAAAAACCAAAAAAACAAAAATGGCAAAACTTTAGTCGTATTAATCAAGGGTGGGCATTGGGGAAGACCCACACAGAGGCAAAAACAAAAACAAAAACAAAAAGAAAAGAAAAAGAAAAGAAAATGTGTAAGGTTGTGAAGTTTGGAGTGCAGTGGCAGGTGAGCTCGCGGGCTTCTAGAACAGGCTGGAGAAAGACTGGATGAGCACCTTGTGCATGCCTGGGGCAGCTGTGCAGTGACAAGCCAGAATACAGCACCCTGCCGCTGCAGCAGCATGTGACATGCAAGCACCCGGACAATAGGTAGCGCACTCCCTTCACAGCCTGCTTCTCACGTCCCACAAGCAACCCTGGGGTCTGCTTCTTACAGTTTCTAAGAACAAGTGCTCACCACTTCAATCACACAACTCCATGGGCATTGACGAGAACATTGTGGCTCTTGTCTAAATCAAATAAACTTCTCTTTTATTTTAGGAGGAAAGGGACCAAATTTCTTGGCAGATGCAAAGTACCAAGGCTCACTTTTCTGCGTCACCGCCACTGACTCAGGACAGTGAGCTTTAGAAGACATGCCCACTCGTTATGCCCCGGTCATCAAAATTCCAATCCATTCGGTGCAGAATCCCTCAGCTTCACCTAAGGAACAGACAGACCTTTCTGCTCCAATATCCTTGGCAGGACTCTCTCGCCAGATGCTACTTAACTCTAAGTTCTGACAGAGAGCTTGGCCCAGAACAACCCCCAAGTCTTCCCATGGTCTTAGACATGGGAATATTTTTGTTTTTGTTTGCATTGCTCCCTAGTCCTGGTTTAGCTGCCGGGCTTGGCTCCAGCATCTCTTCCTCTGGCCCTCTTTCCATAAACTGTAGGTGGCCACAGTCCTGTTTTAGAGAGAGGTGGGTGAGCACTTGAAGATGTTTCATGGCTAATCCGGGGATGCCAGGAAAGCATCAACTAGAAATGGTAAGAGATTGAGTCTCCTCGGAGGCCAAACATGTCAAGAACTGCATGAGCAGAGATGCTCCTTAACTCAAGAGAACGTATTAAACTCAATTTAAGCTAAGACTGTAGTACACTGAAAATGCGTTTAATGTATCTACCCCACTTCACTGCTAGGAAGGAGTTGCTTCTGCCTAGGACTATCTCGCTGGGGCTCAGGAAGGGTGCTGGTGGCAGAAGGAGGCCACAACCCATGAAGGATGACAGACAGCAGGAAGAGGCTGCAAGTTGTCTCCACGCCTCCCCCACCCTGGCCTGCCCATACCACGAAAGGACTGCAATTTGTGTTTTAGAATGTATTTTTCCTTTTGCGACTTTCAAAAGCAAAGGGCATAAATTCTAGCACTTTATCGCTTTTAAATGTGTGACTCAGTAACTTCGACATGGAGTTGCTCTGTATACCAGCCCAGTCTTCACATCTGAATAGAAAAACCACCACCCCCACCAAGGCTGAAACCTATGTAGCCACATCCCATCTTCTTGCCACTTTGCCTTTAATTGCACCACCTTCTTTAATTATGTGTACTTTCCCCAGATCTACTATCTGCTGTGAATTTCTTGAGGTCAAGGACCACGCATTTGTTTTTGCAATTGCTGTCTCACCCCCGCCCTTCCCTCTAAATGCCACCCCCTGCCCTCGGCACCTTACAGAAAACTTTGCACATGGACAGTACGTGGAGGTGCTTCCCATTTCTTGTATTTATTTTTTAAAGATTTGTTCTCCCTCTTCCTCTACCTCTCCTCTTCCTATCCCTCCCTCCCTCTCCTCTCTCTCTCTCTCTTGTCTCTGTTTCTGTCTCTGTCTCTGTCTCTCTCTCTCTGTCTCTGTCTCTCTCTGTCTCTGTCTCTCTCTGTCTCTCTCTCTCTGTCTCTCTGTCTCTCTGTCTCTCTCTCTCTCTCTCTCTCTCTCTCTCTCTCTCTCTCTCTCTGTGTGTGTGTGTGTGTGTGTGTGTGTGTGTGTGTGTGTGTGTCCGTCCCCAAAGAGGCCAAGGGTGTCTGATCCCCTGAGTGTCTGATCCCCTGGAGCTGTAGTTACAGGTGATTGTATGCCACCCAATGTGGGTGCTGGGAATCACACTTGGGTCCTCTGGAAGAGCAGTGTGTATTCTTAACCCCTGAGCCATCTCTCCAGCCTCTATCCATGGTTCTTTAACTCTCTTAGTGATCACTCGTGTGGGCAGCAGCATCCTCTCTCTTTAGATGCTGTTCTCTGCCGAGCAGACAAAGGGACTGAGTAGCCTTAGACAAGGCAGTGGACCATTGCAATACCAACACTACTTCTTTCCCATAAAACAAACAGCTATCTAGACAGCAGCGACAGTAAGTCATATTGGTGCCGTTTATCCTCACAAGCTGAACTTAAACTGAGATGTGACACCTTTCAGACACAATGAATTCTACATCAGCCCCCAAGGCTCTAAACCAGACCTCGACCAAGACGTGTGACCCTTGAAACCAAATTATTACATATTTTGAAAAGGATCATAGGCATGTGCTAAAGGTGAGTTTCCTTAGCAACGGTGACTATGGAAGTCATATCTACTTACTTGTTAATGATTGAAGGACCAGCAAAGTAGAGAAGTTTTCAAATGAGATTTCAAGGAAGCCAGTATCCACTCTGGCCCCATCTCAGGAAGCTCTGTTCTTGTAAAAGGGGAGCTATATAAGACTGTCATACTCAAAATTTAAATCCAAAACAATCTTGGAATCCCTTCATCCTTTCCTGCTTCTGTGCTGCTCGATGTGCATTTGTGCCCTGCACTCATATAAAGACTACTCCTCCCGTTTTAAGGGCCTAATGGAGCCTACGGAGTCTATTGTCCCCTGCTAACATGGCCTGGTCTTATTTCTCAACACAGTCCAGGCTCCACTGTGATGGTTCCTGCGTGCTTTTCTGGACTTCAACTGTATACAATATCAAAGTGCAATATCTGCATAGAATTCAGACTTCCACAGAGATCTTGGTTTTTGTTTGTTTTAATTCTGTAATAGGATATGGGCTGTGATCATAGATCTAAGACATTCTTTAAAGGAGTTTTTAATCCAAAAATAAAACTCATCTGCTGACATGGCACCTTTTTTTTTTCAATCAGTATTATTTCCAGTAAGCCCTAAAGGACAATTCTCCGACCACACTGTCTTCGCTTACACTAAAAACAGACTCATCCATATTCCAGTTCCTGGCTGTTGGTATCAGGCTCACCCCATATCTTCTTGTTCTTCTGCATTATTTTCTACAGCCTATAATATTATTCTTTTTTAAATGACTTGCTTTCAGCTGGGCACAGGAGCTCATTCCTATAATCTCACTACTCAGGAGGCTGAGGCAGGAATATTGTTCTAAATCAAAATCCAGCCTGGACTACAAAACAAATTTGAGGCCAGCCTGGGCTACAGAGTGACACTTTGTCTCCAACAAAACCAAGAAAACAAAAGCAAAAATAATGTTCTCATATTCTTCACTCTATATTCATATGCAATCAAATGCACAATAAATGGTAAGCAAATTGCAATTTTCTGTAACGTGTTTTTCCACTTATTTGAAATAGTACTTTATCTTTAAATAATATTCCATCCTTAGGGCTAATACGGTTTAATCACTTCTCTAAATGTCAGGTACTGAAATTATTTTTAACCTTTCATCATCATTATTAACATTGTTCTAGGTGTATTTTTTTTTCTCTAGTAACTTTGTTTCTGTGAAAATAGAAATCACTGACTAGGCATGGTGGTACATCCATAATCCCAGCACTTGTAAGGCTGAGGCAGGAGGATCTCACTTTGTTAATTTTGAGGCAAGCTTGAGTTACAAAGGGGGACCCTGTCCCAAACAAAACAAAACAACAACAAAATTAATTACTGGATTAAAGGCTATGTTCAGCAAAATGGCTTTTGTTGGACAATATTTTAGGGCAATTTATCTTTTTTTTTTCCTCCTTCAGTTCTAGAGCTCAAACCAGTACTATAGTAGCGCTGAGGCACAAAGATTATCTGAGTCATGTAAGCCCCTGTAGAGAATCAGTGTGCCCCAAGACAGGGGAAGAAAGGAGAGGTGAGGGATCTCCTGGGGCTTGGCTCTTACTGTGCATTCTATTTGGATGGTTTTTCTTGTGTCTGCATGGTTTTACTTCTGCACTTTGAGTCTATGCTATACCTTAAATGTTTGTTTCCCCTTGACATGTACATGTTGCAACCCCTACAGCCAGGTGTGGAGTGGGGTACATGTGTGTGTGTGTGTGCGCACGTGTGTGTGTGTGTGCATGTGTGAGTGTGCGTCTTCATGTATAATTGCCATCTGGCAACTTTGAGAGGTGAGTGAAACCTGAAAATGGAATCCTCGTGAAAAAGAGCATAGCACTTTTTTAAAAAAAAGAATTTTATTACTATGTATACAGCGCTCTGCCTGCATATACATCTGCAGGCCAGAAGAGGGCATCAGATCACATTATAGATGGTTGTGAGTCACCATGTGGTTGCTGGGAATTGAACTCAGGACCTCTGGAAGAACAGACAGTGCTCTTAACCTCTGAGCCATCTCTCCAGCCCCAAGCATAGTGCTTTATAACGACACAGAAGGAGCGTGCTTCCTGCCTTTCTGCCACCTGAGGGTACTTCTTTTCATTTCCTTGGCTTCCCCAGCTAGAAAAGAAGAATGCTCATGCCAGGAACTGTGAGGATGGACGTTTACATACCCAGTCGGTTTCTAGAAAGGCTAAGTGCTTCTGCAAAAGATGACCTCACAAACAAGTCAAGTCATCGTAGGATGGAGAAACAGCCCCCATATGGACTTTGAAGTGTCACAGTGGTCATTAGCCTACCTTACAGAAATGATTCTCTAGCTGGGCCACCTGGCCTGGAAACCTGACGTTATCATCTTGGGTAAAATTTAATAACCAGAGGGCCCTTGGTGTCCTTGTTAGTAAAACAGTGATGACAGCCTTGACCTCAAGAGTTTCTCTGAATAAGAAGGAAGTCAATGCGTTGTTATTACTTAGCAAGTGCCTAGACTGTAACAGACATTGAGCAAGATTAGGCAAACATCACCAGGGCACTGTCATCATAGCCCCTCTTTCCTTCTCTCCTTCCCTTTCTTCCTTCTCCTCTTTATTCACAAACTAGTTTTCTCCAGTATTTTTTTTTTCATTTCTTTTCTCCACTATTTCTTTTCTTTTCTTTCCTTTTTTCTTTTGTTCCCTGAGACAGGGTTTCTCTGTGTAGCCTTGGCTGTCCAGGCCTGTAGGCCAGGATAGCTTCAAACTTACAGAGATCCTACTGCCTCTGCCTTCCATGTGCTGGGATTGCAGGCGCCATGACACCCAGATCACTGTTTCTTTCTTTCTTTTTTTCTTTTTTCTTTTGGGGGGGTGTTCTTTTTTGTTTTTTGTTTTGTTTTGTTTTGGTTTTGTTTTGGTTTTTTGAGACGGCTTCTCTGTGTAGCCTTGGCTGTCATGGACTCACTTTGTAGACCAGGCTGGCCTTGAACTCACAGCGATCCACCAGCCTCTGCCTCCCATGTGCTGGGATTAAAGGCATGCGCCACCACCGGCCGGCCCTCTGTTTATTTCTTAACATTCAGTTTCTATCCTCTACTTGTATTATCAACCCTGTGTCATTTGTATCTTTATGCTACACTGACCAATACGCCCATGCTTTATCTCCATGGTGGAAATCCATGGTCAGTGACCTAAAAGACCTCATAGGAACCAACTTTTACTTCTCCTATCCCTGTTAATTCCATTCTTCTAAAACACCTGTGCTTTATCCAGCCCTGGTGGCACACGCCTTTAATCCCAGCACTCGGGAGGCAAAGGCAGGCAGATCGCTGTGAGTTCGAGGACAGCCTGGTCTACAAAGCGAGTCCAGGACAGCCAAGGCTACACAGAAACCCTGTCTCAAAAAACCCCAAACAAACAAACAAACAAACAAAAAACTAAACAAAACAACAACAACAACAACAATGTCTGTTCTTACATGCTTTGGTGATTATTTCAAACTTCTTGGTGGACACTTCAATCACAAGGAGCTCAACTCACACGCAGAGTCTCCCTCTCACTGCCCTGGCCTTCTCCCAAAGTTTAACATGCTGTTATTTTAATTCTTTTTCTCAGTGACTTTGTAGTTTTAAGTACAAATCTCTCTGTTTCTACTTCTCTCCAGTGTAAAGCTGACTTACATACAGACAACACTGTTAGCTATGTAATAACTTACCTGATAAATAATGCGAGCATAGCAGCCCACCATGAAAGCAGGTAAAGATGGTAAACATGCTAACTACTTTTTAAAAAAGCAATTCAAAGCCACAAGGTACCTCTTTGATAGACCTATTAGATGACCAAGGTGAGCGTAGCTCATCATTGCTCATGTGGATGGAGAGTCAGAGCACCTGGAAGTCTCCAGTGCTGCCAGCAGGGATGTGGGCACCACAGTACGGGATTCTAGCAGCTTTTAACCATTAAGGCCCACTCCCCATTGGAAGAGATGGGGATATTCACACCACTACTGCCTTCTAGTCTCTACTTCCACAGCTCCCATTCCATCAGCCATGCCTTGACTGTGTTAAGTAAATCTATGCTAAAGCCTGTAGTCAGACCAAGCTATACTCTACAGTTGGACCAAAAAACAGCCCTATGATGAGCATGGTGATGCTACTATACTCAGTTCAGATTTAATGGCATACTGACAGAGCCAATGCTAGGATTACAGACCCAAAGATCCCTATTCCAATGTGTTAAACCCTGAATGCAGGAAGCACAGCCACTGGGCGGTGGGGTGCCTGACAATTAGGATGCCCACACAAGATTTGTCTTTCAAAGATGCTTGCTTTATTCACTCAAACATTCAGGGCCATGCTGTCACAAAGGGAATCTCATGTAACTAGACCTCTCATCAAGCAGGGAATGTGTGAGCAGAAAATACAGCACGCTTCCCTCTGGGGAATCCTGTCTGAGGAGAACACACTTCAGGAGCAGGCTCTCGACCGGTGTTCACCATGAGGCCCATCAGCTGTCAGGTAGGGGAGTAGGGGCTTGATGGCACTGCTGGAAGTTTCGTAAGGTCCTTGAGAGTGGTGGCCTGTGGTTAGCTATGAGGTGGCCATGTGTGAACTCAACAACAGTGCTGGAAACACAGTGGCCAGTGTGTGTGTGTGTGTGTGTGTGTGTGTTGTGTGTGGCCTGGTGCTGGACTCTCTGTAAATTACACTCACACACAATATCTGGAGCAACACGTGCTACTCTGAACTCTAGCCAGCCAATTATTTGCTGTCTACCAGCATTCCTTTTCTTTAACAAGTAAACACGAGTTTTACTTTCTTTTCCGGCACCCATATTAAGCGTATGTTTCGACTCAGAAAGTCTGAGCAGTCTTCCAGTAAAATGCTTCCTTCCCAACCTTGGGCCCAGGGGCTAGAACAGAAAGTCTTCCTTAGAGGACCCTCAGGTCTGCTTACACACCCTTGCTATAAAAACGATGTCCTGAGTATGACCTCTTTCTGTAATCCCTATAAAATACATTCTCTAGTGCGTGTGATACATTTGTTCTAAGGGCCTCAAAGGTCACCACTCTATTTGGCTTCTCAAATACATCCCGCCTTTGATCTCGGTCAAGAGCCAGCATTTAGATGTTCATTCTACTGAAGGGAAAAAGAAAAGAGGCAGGAACGAGGTCAAGCCACTTGACCAGAGGTCATCACAGCGTCAGCGCACAAGGGCTAGAGGAGTCAGAGCTGCGCTTCTCAGACCCCAGAGCTCACTGCATTCAAATTCAACTCAGGCAAAATGTAAGCAAATGCCGCTGAGAAGTACGGGAGGCTTGCTCTACCACACCAAGGGAGAAACTCCTTTTGCAAGCAGGTATAAAGGGGTTGTCAAAAGACATTTTCATCCGTTGCGTCGAAAGCAACAATAAAGGCAAGTCACAAGAAGTTTCCATTGGCCTTTGGGGACCTTTTGAGTGTTTCAAATTCTTTTCTTTTCTTTTTTCTTTTTTAAAAGAAATAGAAAAAATTGGCTACAAACATTTCTGAAGGGAGAATTTTCAACTTAGTTCAAGGCATATTGACTGATTCAAATCCTACAGAAGTTTACGTTCCCTTTTCCCCTTTGTTCTTCTAGAGGAAGCTCAAAATAATCAATGAGACACAGTAGCAGCATCTAGGGTGTAGAAGGCACAGAGGCTGTTAAGTTGGGAGGGAACACAGGGTGAGGTGGGGGGGGGGGAAGACACAGTCCCTGCCCTCTGGACTTGAGTCTGCTCGGAGAGATAAGCTTCCAGGCAGTGACAAGCCAGCCTCAGGGGAAAGCTCCAGGCATCACAAGAAGAAGAATGCCAAAGAGAAAGTGGGCTTGAGAAATTGCTTTTGGGGAAGCATACCAGATGCCTCCTAAAACAACTGAATATGCACCATATCTCGAAAATTAGATGCCATTTCCTCAAACAGAGAAGAAGATAGAAGGCAGTTCAGTAATAAAAAGAGAGCCGGAGCCAATGTACAAGGTAATTAAATTGCAAATTAAGATCAGAGGACAGTATGCTCTGTTACACACACCTGGTCGGAGAAGTTTTATTAACCCCAAGCCTTTAACAATTCACAACCATTCCAACTACCGTGGCTCTGCCATGATAGCTTTCCTCACGTCCCGACTCCTCCAAGACTTCACCCGGAGCTCCTGCAGGTGTCTCAGTGGCATCTGCTTCCATGGCTTGGATTGGTGACCTCAACCTTACCGCAGCCACTGTTTCCCTCGTGGACCACTCTTGCTATAGCCGCACCCAGCCTAGACCTCCCACAGGTCTGTCAAGTGAATCTCCATCACAAATTCCTCCCCGTGCCATGCTACATCTTCTCCACACACCTTCCCCAGTGGAGCATCTCTTTCCACTCTCCTAAACATTCAGCTAAAAACCAAAGAATCTCCTAAGGTTCTGTCAGCATTCGTACCTTTGGGGGTCAACACCTCCAAGTCTCAAATCTGCTCCCTGTTCCCTGTGCACACTACCTTTACTGAGGTCTCAAAACTGCCATTATCTTCACTGCCCCTGACTTATTTCCTTTCAAACTCACTTTCCCATATTGCTCACAAGATCAGTTGAAAAATATGAACTCGTCATTTGTCCCCAGAACTCTTCTTGTTGCATCCCTGAGAGGAAAAGCCTGAAGATGGCCCAGCTAATGCGTCCATGGTGGGGGCCCCCACATACCGTGTCCTACCTATC
This sequence comes from Acomys minous, assembly GCF_964271855.1. Classification (NCBI taxonomy): domain Eukaryota; kingdom Metazoa; phylum Chordata; class Mammalia; order Rodentia; family Muridae; genus Acomys; species Acomys minous. The sequence goes on along the minus strand of NC_140484.1, from coordinate 35,232,345 downwards.
TCCTCCATCCGTCCCCATCCCCCATGACCCAAGCATGCAGCTGTAAAACACTAAAGACCTGTGAGTCCACGTCTTAAGTGTTGTCTGTGGTATACAGCTGCCGTTGCTCTACAATACTATCCCCACAATGATGACAACAGTGACAAAAGACGACCAACAGCCCTGTAGGACCAGCCTTTTGTGGGTGAATTTGATGAAACAAACCAAAAACACATAAGGGTTGGGGGAGGGGGGGGAGGGAATAAAACTCAAAAGGGCCAGCGGCAAGATTAAAAGCGAACAAAGAAAAATGAAGAGATTGAAGCTGCTTAAGAGCTGCTGAAGCAGAGCAGTTAAGAGGGGTCAGTACAGGAAAAAGGCACAGGCAGAGGCCATCTTCTTAAGGCCAGCAGCTATGCAAGCCTGGGGTGAACGGGAAGAGAGATGGCTCCAGGTTCTAAACCGGCAAAGACAGTAAGTAACTGTGAAAACTCGGAGCTTTGGGGGAGGAGGCAGGCTGAGGTTTTCAAAAGATTTCCGTGCACACAGAGATTCCTCACTGTGACAAAAGTCAGGGTCTCAAGAGAAAATGTGTTGGCTGGGTGTGGTGGCACACGCCTTTAATCCCAGCACTCAGGAGGCAGAGGCAGGCAGATTAGCTGAGAGTTCGAAGCCAGCCTGGTCTACAAAGGGAGTCCAGGAAAGCAAAGGCTACACAGAGAAACCCTGTCTCGAAAAACAAACAAACAAACAAACAAACAAACAAAAAAAGAGTAGATGAGTCTCCAAGAGACACGTGAAGTCATGAAGTTATTTCAAATGCAGCATCCCTCCCACCACCACCCCCCCCAAAAATTAAGAAATGAAAAAAAAACTCTAAAATTTGGCAGCACACAAGGCCAATGATCAGGTTAGAAGCCAGATGGTTCACATTTTCAAAAGGTGGGGTAAACTAAGAAGATTAACAAAGTAAAGTAAGTTACAGCTTATACACAAATAGGTCCAGCAAATGTGAATTGCGGGCCAGCCTCGGGTTCTCAACCCGTGGGTCATGATCCCTTTGGGGAGAGTTACATATTAGATATCCTGTATATAAGATAATTTACGTTATGACTCACAACAATAGCAACATTACAGTTATGAAGTAGCAACAAAACGTTTTTTTGGTTGGGGAGGGGGGTCACCACAACATGAGCACTGGGGGGGGGACACAAGAGTGAGCGGGTGAGAGCAAGGCGACATTACAGTGAAGGGTGCAGACCAATGCAGAAACAAGTGCAGAGGCCACATGTGGAGCGGCCATCAACTCTGAAGCGGAGGAAACAACACTAAGTTCCAGGCTCCTTCGAGAGGTTCTGACATGTGGAAATGCCTCTTCTTCATAAAGCTTGCACAAAAGTAAACGCTGCCTCATGCTTACCTCACCAATGACTGTGTAGGAGACAGTTTCTGAGACGTTGCTTGATACAATTATGAAGCCCAACTGGAAGTTTCCTTACAAGCTACACTTCCATTTTGCTTTCTATAAACAAACATATATAAAACTCCCATTTCTCTTGGCACCAGAGGCAGAGCTGTCATTTGATCCATTTCCCATTCACCTCACCCACCTCTATCTAAACCATATATCTTAGGGAAAACAATAAATAGGCATCATTCTAAAATAGCTCATCAAAGCCATGACTTACTTGTTTCTTTTCAAAGATGAATTCTCAGGCCAAAAAAAAAAAAAGTCTGTTTACATCACCCCTTAAAATAAAGTTAATTTTTTTATCATTCATTTTCCTTGCTTTATTGAAGTTCTGCTGATAGGCGACAGGAAATTTGGGGGAACTTGTCTGTGCAATTTCTCCATGGGAAGAGATTTGTCATCTAGAGTTCTAAGGACATAAAAACTGAAAATGAAACTGTCATCAAAATATCCATCATATTTTACCACTACAATTAAGTGAAATAAAAAACATTTATGAAATCTTGCTTTGGATCAGATAAAGCAGCAAACACGTTATAAATATTTCATAGAAAATAAGAAGGAAACAATGCCCTCCTCAGCCCTAAAAGGCAGCACTTTGGAAACGTACTTGCTACTGGCCTTTCAACGAAGTGAAATGCAAAGGATTTGAGCGGAGACCCCGAGGTCCTCTCTCTAAAACCCCTTGGAGGTCACTCCCACTCTCTCCCTCTTTAAGAAAAAGAGTAATTTCAGACGCTAGAGAGATGGCACAGCAGTTACGAGCACTTGTTACTCTTCCAAAGGACCCGAGTTCAATTCCTAGCACACCAGGTGGTTTTAAGTATCTGTAACCCCAGCTCCAGAGAACCTGATGCCCTTTTCTGACCTTGGTGGGCACCTGCACAAGCACACACACACACACACACACACACACACACACACACACACACACACACACGGAGGATGACAGGAGAGGAAGACAGAGACAGAAAGAAAGAGTCTTTAAAAATGAAATTGGAGCAGTTTCAAAGTGCAATGAGTCTTGTGGAAGGCACAGTTTAGACAACATGGGTATGACCCCATCCTAGACCACAGCACAGTCTCAGTAGCACAGCGGACAATGAGTATGGCGGTTGCAGGTTAGATCCGTAATGTCCCCTACAGGGTTGTGTGCTTTAACACCTGGCCTGCAGCTGAATGCACTCTTTTGGAAGGAGCTAGAAGCTTTGGCACAGGCCCCCAGTTTGTGTCTCGCTTTCTCCGATTCCTGGGTGGGCCACGTGAGACAACTGCCACTTCAAGCTTCCTTTGTCACAGACCAATTCCAGCCACTACGACTTCCCCTCCGTGCTGGACTTTGTTTCCTGAACCTTGAGCCAAGATAAACCCTCTTTGAGTTGTTTCTGCCCCATATCCTGTTACAAACAGGGACAAGAAAAGCTAACTCGCTCCTAGGCTCCCTCTTAAAGCCATGGAGGTAGATCCTCCTCCTTAAGACAAATGAATGAAATCAGAGAGAAGTTCCAGAAATAACAAGATGGGGCCAATTATTGTGGGACAAAGAACACAGCAAATCTGAAGAGATCCCCAGTCAAAAGCCACGCACTCTGCTTTACACAACCTTACAAAGACTTGGGAAAAGATGTAATGACTTTGGGGGAGGTTTTCTATTTGAAAAATAGCCATAATCAATGCTGTACTTTACAGGGACAGATAAGCCCTCAGCCAGTAGGACGTGTGTGTTCTAAGCAGCTTGCTTAGACTGTCTGAACAATCACTGGGTTCTTCAATTGAGCTCTTTTCATTTTGTGCTTATGTGGCCAGTTAAGATGGGAAGACTTGATACATCAATGAAGTCCAGATGGAGAAAAAAAAAAAAGCACACAAATTGTCCTAGACTTTTGTTTGTTTGTTTTAAAGACAGGGTTTTCTCTGTGTATCTCTGGCTGTCCTAGACTTGCTACGTAGACCAGGCTGGCCTCAAACTCACAAAGATCTCTGTCTGCCTCCGTCTCCCAAGTGCTGGGATTAAAGGTGTGTACCACCATACTCCCTAGACAAGTTTTTAACTAGGGAGTTTGTTTGTTTGTGTGTTTGTTTGTTTTGTCTATAATATTTAGGGTCTCGCTAAAAATAGCATAGTATAAACTTTTGGGTAAACATTATATGAAAAATACAGATACACTCAATTTAAGTGCTATGGTTCATTGCTGAAGCTTATGAACTGTGTATGATAAAGTGGCTTTTATGAGCCATAGTCCAAATTCCAACAGGTGTCTACTTTCCATGGACTCATCTTGCCTTCCTGACAGAACTTTATGGGGTGAGCCTTCACATGATCATTAACCCCCCATTTCCTGGAAGGCATATAGGTGTGGAGTCCTGGATATGAGGAACAACCCACAGACAACATGAAAAGTGACACTAGATCAGTCTTAGGCTCTCTACACTGCAGACAGAGATCTAGAACAGAAACAGTATTAATCCAATGGATCGTGTCCATGATATATTTGAAGTTGGAGGTAGGAGGGAACATTCCAGAAAATAATGTGGAAGTGCTATTTCATAAAACCATTGTTTTGATTATAAGTATTATTTGTATCTCTGTATATACTACGGTTTTTCGAGGGAAGGTTTCTTTTATGGCACTGACTGTCATAGAACAAACTGAAAGCCTGTATTGTGTGTGTGAGTGTGTGTGTGTGTGTGTGTGTGTGTGTGTGTGTGTGTGTGTGTCCCACCCACCCAAGTCAAGAGAGTTCTCAGGAGGCTGGAGAGCTGGCTCAGTGGTGTCAATGTAAAAACAGCTCTCATCTTAAAAGAGAGCAAGAGATAGTTTATTCGGAGCCATATTCTGGTGACCATGGCCTAGGAACACAAATTTAGGCTATCCCAAATCCTGTATTCCAATGTGGAAGCAGTTTCACGGAGTTTTTATAGTTTCACAGGACAAAGAAAGTCATAAATCAAGGCAAGAATAAACACAAATTGGTGAGTACACCAGAGAGGTGGATACACTGAGACGAGGAAAGCTTTTCTATCATCCGAAAATGTTATCTGACGACGCTCTTGGCTCCTGAGCTGGTAGAAGCCAGTGTTCCACTGAGTTTATAGCTACTAAGGGGTTTTTATTTATTACAGCGAGGTGTTAGTTCAGATACAGAGTGGGGCAAGAAATCAAAGCTAAAACTAGCCCAAGATAAAGTGATCGGTCCCTGAACCTACAGAATTCCAGTCTCTCCACAGTACCGAAATCCCAATTGGTCTATCAGTCTCTGCAGGCACAGAAACTCCTTCCCGGAGATCTTTTGTTCACACCTAGACACAGCTTCTTCCCAGGATGTTTTTGTTCCTAGTGGTTAAGAGTACATACTGCTCTTCCAGAGGACTCAAGTACAATTCCCAGCACCTGCATCAGGGAGCTCACAACGGGCTGTGGCTCCAGGAGTATCTGTGGGCACTGCAACCATGTGCACATACCCACAGCAGGCAAACACGTATATACATAAGTAACAGTAAAAATAAATCTCAAAAAAAGCACTATTCAGAAGGCTCCTCTCTTCCTGCCAAATGACAATACAATGTGAGGTCAGCTCTCTATCAACCCCAAAACCAACCGTGTTGGTGTTCTGATCTTGGACTTTTAGTGTCTAGAACCATTGAAAATACATTCTGTGGTGTCCATGGCTCTTTGTAACAGCAGACTGAACTAAGTCATAGCGGCTGGAGTGGGTCTGTGGCAACAGCAGCACGCTGTGGTTAACCACCATAAAGGCCTTCCCTGTAAGGTTTTAATGTCTGTTACAGAGTAACCGACAAGGCCAGCTGGAGAGAGTCAACGCAAGCATGGGTCAAGCCTGTTTCTTTACTGAGGTGCTATTCGGGGTCTCCCACAGCCTTCCTTTAATTCTTCTTCTGGAACAAGGCCTCCCTAAGTTGTCCTGGCTGTCTATGAATTCATCCGGTAGCCTGGGTTGCCTTTGCATTTGTGATCCTTCAGCCTTGGCAACCCAAATAGCTGAGACTGCAGGTCTGCAGCACCAGGCCCACCAGGTCAGGGCAGCGTCTCACCTCCCTAGGATTCTTTAACCCCGTGTCTTACTCCAACCTGAAAAACACCTAGACCACCACCATGACTGCTTTAGCATCTAACTCTTTCCTCAGCAGCTGCCTGCTTTTATGGATATAGGTGATGTTGACCTTTTCCTCTTTGATTAAATGTCATAGTTGGTGGTGGAAGCATACAGGCAAGCCTTTTAAACTCACTTTATATAGTGTGGCATCTTCTTTGAGTATGAGCCACTTAACGTCCGTTGGTGTGCACAGGGGAGTCATTAGTAACTGGCTGTATCCTGGGGTTTTTGAGAGGATAAACTTCCCTACCCCCTCGGCCCCCCCACAACTATACCTCTAACCCTCCCTACCCCCCCCCTCGTGCCTCCCCCAACTGTACCTCTATCTCCTTTTCTCTGAAACGCAAGAATGTCCAGCCTTCGCCTCCCTTCCTTCGCTACAAATTTTAACTTAACTCAGAATATGGTTCAAAGTTAGGGTTTTAAAAGGGGTCTGTAATAATAATAAAAAAAAACCTTCCCTTCATCCCTGCTCCCAGGGAGCCAGTTCATTGTCCCAGGAGCATCCTTCTAGAAATATGACTTGTGGGCAACCTTTCTCGGGGGTCATTACTGCAGGAACCATTACAGAAAAGCTGATGGCAACAATTATGCCATCGAGCAGTAGCCCAAGGGTAGCATGAACACTGCACAGTGGCATGCATGGCATCTATGTTTCCTCTCTTTCCTGGGATTCTGCAAAGAAGGTTTTGTTGTTGCTATTGTTGTTTTGGTGTTTGTTTTAGAGATCAAAGCAATGCCAGTCGTCAATGTATCTCTTGAACACTGTTGTCTATGCCGGCACTATGCTGCTAAGGGCATCATGGGGAAAAGAGGCTCGTGCTATGCCGTCTACCCTTCTGATGTTGAGGGCTTCATGGGGCCACTGAGTTCAGTATCCGCATCACTGAGCCCCTCCCAGAGGGCAGATGGGAAGGTGGTGACAGCCTCCTTCCAAGGCAGCTTTAGAACTACCCTAACACGTGGTCAGTCAGTGTAAGGCACGCTCCAGACCCAGCCACACGGGCTGTTGGGGGATGAGGAGTGGGGTCAGGACCTGGCTGGTGCTCAGCGAGACTGAACATCGAATAGTACAGAATAGACTGGCTGGTCTGAGACTGAAGTGACAGTCAGAACCGTGACTTCCCAGAGCCCTTTGACCAAATCAGTAATCAAAACTTCTATTATAAACTAGAGGCCGATAACGTTACATTTTGTCAACCACAGCAGCAACAAACAAACAAAAACTGGCTGCTGTTAACCCATGTCCTGATTACTTGAGTGGGTTTCAATTCAAATGTGATGGACTAAGTTGTTTAGTGAAGGAACTTTCTAGACGGCATGATATTCAGGTGGCAGTTGGATGGTTACTCCTCCCTCCGCTTACTGTGGTTTATAATGAGAGTTCAAAACATGAAGACTGGTAAGGAAAAGAGTGAACAGGTTTAAAATTGTGAACCAGAAGAATAGAGGCCAGTGGTCCTCAACCCTCCTGATGCTGCGACCTTTTCATACAGCTCCTCCTGTTGTGGTGACGTTCCCCCCACTCCAACCATAAAATTATTTTTGTTGCTACTTCACAACTGTAATTTTGCTACTGCTGTGAATCATAATGCAAAAAAATCTGTGTTCCCTAGAGGTCTTAGGCAACCCTTGTGAAAGGAGCCCCGCAAAGAGGTTGGGACCCCACAAATCAACTATCCTCCTTAAAGAGGTACACAGAAGCCACTAACAGCAGTGATAAAGGAGGCCACACTACATCTCCAGCTGGCTGGAGAACTTGACAGCACCGTCCGCACAGTGCTGCATTCACAGGCATGAAAGAGCAAGAGTAATGGGGTCATAGAGGTTTGCACCAAAGTTCAAGCAGGCCACTGAGGTCAGCCAAAGTATGGGATGTTGGATTCCCTTGTAAGGGGACCCTGATAGCCGGGTGTGGTGGTACACGCCTTTAGTCCCAGCACTCGGGAGGCAGAGGCTGATGGATCGCTGGGCGTTTGAGGCCAGCCTGGTCTACAGAGTGAGTTCCAGGACAGCTAAGGCTATACAGAAAAACCCTGTCTCAAAACAACAACAACAACAACAACAACAACAACAAAAAACAAAAACAAAAAAAAGGGGATTCGGGGGGAGGTGGAGGGGGAAGGGGACCCTGAAAGACCACTGAATGAAGCTGTGAAGGTAAAGGCCATGTTGCAGTAAAGACCCCAGAATGTCGAATGCGTCAGGGCCATAATGTTGGTGAGGGAAATCTGTAGGTATAGTGTGGAGCTGGATGAGGAGGAGGCTACGTGTATGCCAGGCAGCAGAACTGAGGGAGTGTGGAACTACTGAAGACTGCTGGAACACTGAGACAGACCGTCAAAAGCTCCAGGTGCTGGTCACGGCACTAAGGGATTTGGTGTTTGCCCTGCTTGCTTCCAGCATTGCTTTGGTCTGATCATTCCCCACTCTACTCCCACAGCCCCTCCCTTCCTCCCCTTTGAATTGAGAATCATTGCCGTTGTATTTTGGAAGTATATAATGTTTTATTTTATAAGAGCACAGGCTTCAGAATTCGTCTTGAGCTTCAGAGGAGACTTTGGACTCCTGGACAGGGTCAAAACCTAAAGCTCTGTGGAGTTCTGAGTTGGAATAAGGACAGGTTGCAGTACGAGAAGGCCAGGAGCCTATGGGGCCGGAGACGGAATGCCATGATTCGAAGTGATGTTTGCCAGTGACAAGGGTCACTTGTGACAGTCAGTCTTCACTTTTCATTTGACTGGTTTAGACACCTCAGGGTGTTTTTAGGATGTTTCCAAGGAGGATTAGCTAAAAAGGGAAGACTCTGAATGTGGGTAACCTAAGCTGATAGAGTCTGGGTCTCAGACTGAATAAAAAGGGGAAAGAGTGGAGAGAGGAAGGTGAGCCATGGTTTCCAGCTCTCTCTGCTTCCTGGCTATGTGTGTGTGATGTGACTGCTACGACCATGTGCTGAGATGGGCCGTACCTTCAAACTGCCACTCAAACGGACCTTCCTTTCCTTAAGTTGCTTTTGTCTCAGCAACAAGAAAAGTAATGAATGCCCCTCCCTCAACAGGCGCACACATGCACAAAGGTGTATACACATCATAGATGTGTACAAACACACACACACACACACACACACACACACACCTCACAGCTCACACAGAGCTGAAGGAGCTTCTTGCCAGCTATTTCAACTGGTCTCTAGTATGTACAAGAACAGAAGGCATGATTTCAAAGCATTTTTTTTTCTACCCCAGCAGTTATGCAAAGTAACCTGGACCTTCTTCCTCGAGCTGCCAGAGCAAACCACAGCCACAGATCACAGACAGCACTTTTTGAGAGAAAGGTGTTTTCCCCCAGTCCGTGTCCAAACATGCATCTGCCACACTCGCCACATATGTGATGCTGAAGGGCACAGGTCAAGGTATGTCCAGCTCAAGCAGGTGACAGTATTCTCTAGTTTCTTGATAAAAGCCATGAGCACACTCAGGGAGTCCCAGAGAACACTAAAACCTGGCGTTTAGGAACGGTTGGGTATGTCCTAGGAGTTACACTGCCATTTTCAATCTGTGTCCCTAAGAGCAGTTGGCTATGATTATGATGGTGGACCTGTCTACACTCCCTGAAACTGAAATCCTCAGAATAGGATGCTATTTGAATTAACTATTTAGAATAGTAAACCCTCAGATTATGCAAAAGTGTCCAAGGCCATCAAGATAAAGGGCCCTGACAGCCACAACCTGTCAGTTTCTATGAGGGATCAGCTGGCCACAGGAGACAAAGATCCATCCAGAATAATCTGGTGTCTGTTTCAACCTTGTCTATTCCGATGGCTACAGCCTGGGTAATGATTATCAGACAGCCAGAGTAGATGCAGAAGTCACCAGCAAGATAAGAAACTGGGCAGGAGGGAATTGCAGACACAACAAGACGCAGATGGGTGGGGAAGACATATAGGGTATTACGCCAAGAGAAGTGGACAGTAGATTAGTCGGAGTCTAAGGAGGGCGCCATGTTTCTGCTTTTGCTATGTGGAGGGAGGGGAGGGGGGAGAGGGAGAGGGGAGGAGAGGGGGGGGAGAGAGGAGGAGAAGGAGGGGGAGAGATGGGGAGAGAGGGAGAGAGGGAGAGAGAAAGAGGGAAAGAGGGGGAGAGAGAGGTGAAGAGAGAGAGGGAGAGAGGGAGAGATGGGGAGAGGGGGAGAGAGGGAGAGCGAGGGGAAGAGAGGGAGAGAGGGGAGGGCACACACCAGGTCAAAGGCATAAACTACACGATTCCTCCTATTCCATGCTGCATTCTGGGGTGCCATGACAATAGCCTCGGCTGTCATCCCTCTGTGCTCACGGACACACACGTTACCTGATTGGCTCCCATTTCCTCCCTTGCTGTGCTGGTTGATCTAATGTCAACCAGACAAAAACTAGACCCCTTTTAGAAGATATAAACTCAGTTGAAAAGATGTCCCCACCTATTGCCCTGTGAGCAAGCCAGTGAACAGCAAACAGCACTCCTCCATGGCCTCAGCACCAACTCCTCCCTCTGGGTTCCTGCTTATTTGACTTCCTGTCCTGAGTTCCCTTGGCAATGGAGTATGACCTAAGAATTATAAGCCGAAATAAAACCTCCTCCCAGCAATAGAAACCCTGACTTAGACACTTGTAGATACATGGAGAGAGATGAAAATAAACAGAGCTTGAGACATGCTTGGGATTCCATGGGCTCTCAACAAAGTTAGACAGCTTAAAAGCCGGGATCCTGTTTATGGACTCAGATACCTCATAGCACCTGTCACTGCCTCAGCTAAAAGGTTCATCAATATCTGTAGTGTTGAATTGACTTGAAATAGTCTGAAAATTGTCAAATAAAAACAAAAAAACAAAAGCCGGGCAGTGGTGGTGCACGCCTTTAATTCCAGCACTCGGGAGGCAGAGGCAGGCGGATCGATGTGAGTTTGAGGCCAGCCTGGTCTACAAAGCAAGCCCAGGATAGCCAAGGCTTCACAGAGAAACCCTGTCTCGAAAAACCAAAAAAGAAACCAAACAAACAAAAAACAAAAACAAAAACAGTACTGCTTCAAGCCAGGCACAGTGATACATGCCTATAAGTTCAAGGCCAGTCTGGGCTTATATAAGAGTCTGCCCCTGCCCACAAAAAAACCCTCACATATATACATTGCATGTATGTACATATGAGAGAGAACAGGGGTTGGGAAAGAAAAGAGTCAAAGAAAAAAATAAGTATTTCCTTTCCTACAAGTAATCTCTGGCCCTCACTGTCTTTCTTATACCTGGCATCTTTTGAAGTAAATATCTTAAAATATGCTATGCATGGGGTCAGGGCCATCACCATGTACCATGAGCAATCTTTCTGTCCTGGTGGTACCAATCCCTTAGAAAGGTCAATGACCATCAGTAAAACACATATACATACACGAGCGCACGTGCACACACACACACACAAAGTTCTAGATACCCAATCCAGTCACAAGACCTTGTTCTCTTGTCATCTCCAGGGTTCTAAGAAAAGCCAAGAAAGATTTTTTTTTCCATTTTCCCCTGGCATTTCTGATGAGCAGACAGATAGCAACCTCTCCTCACACTGGGATTCACTGGAGAACACAGAACACTCTGGGAGGCTGATGCTTCAAGAAAAGGCTTGACCGTTTACAACAAATACTGACTGTGTGTCGGCGTCACCTGGAGGCCCTGTTGTTGCCACTGAGTGTGGAATCTCTTCCTCACTCTTCTGGGTAGAGTGAAAGATCTGCATCTTTAACAGGTCCCCAGGTAATTCTGATGCTGCCCAAGAGGACCACACTTTGATAATCACTGTCCTCATTTCTTTTGTAATAGTGGATTATTATTAATCTATCTAACGTTTATAGGAAAACCAGCTGAGGTTGGGAAAATGTACATCAAGTGCCAAAGCCTTCTTTTGCGGCCCTTTGAATGAGAACGTCCCTCATAGGTTTGAATGGTGAGCACTCAGTCATCAGTTGGTGGGGCCGTGCAAGAAGATGGTGCTGCTTTGTTGGAGGAAGTATGTGGCAGGGGGCGGGGGGGGGGGGGGGGGAGGGCACTTTCAGGGTTCATGGCCTCGTCCTACTTCCAGCTTGCTCTCTGCTGTGTTGGCTATTAAGGTGTGATTGTTCGGCTTCCTGTCCCTGTATTCCTGTCTGCCACTTGCTGCCACACCTCCCCCAGGGTGATGGACACTTGACCCTCTAGAACTATAAGCCCAGATAAACTTTTTCTTCTTTAATTTTGCCTTTGGTTATGGCGTTTTATCAGAGCAACAGAAAACTAACCAATACACTTTGCATAGTATCACAAAGCCTCTCACTTCAGAGGCAGACATGCCATCTAGGTGGTTTCAGAGCCTGTCTTAACCATTTTGGATGGTTTTGGCTTGTGCTTAATGATTTCTACTCGTTGCTGTCTACCGTTTTTGTGTATACGTTATCAGTTACTTTTTCTCTTGCCGTGATGAAATGCCTAACAAAAATAACAAACAGAAGGAAGGGTTTCTTTTGGCTCAGGGTTTGAATGAACAGAGTCCATCAAGATAAGGGAAGCAAAGCGGATGTGGGAAGAGCAGGGAGCAAACAGAAGCTATGCTGGTGCTCAGCTCTTTCTCCCTTTTTCTTCAATCTAGGACCGCAGCCCACGAGATGGCACCACCCACATTCAGGATGGGAGCTCATCACTCTCCCAACGCGGCTGGCCTGGCTAACATTTAAGCAAAGCCTCACAACTAATGACGTCATGGCAGTAGTGCTCATCCCACTTTCACAGGATAAGTGGCACTCACTCATCCATTTAACCATTTACTGAGCACCTACTATGAGACAGCCACTAGATTAACACCGCTAACGAACCATGATGTGTGTCTCCAAGGAATGTATACTGTTGGGCCAAATGATATGTAACAGAAGAACAAGTGAGAGAAGTGTGTAAATATTCATCGTGACAAGTGAACAGGACGTACAAGATAGGTCTTTCAGGTTGGCTGAAAAGAAGCTTCATGCTCACTCTCATCTCAGTGTGAGTCCATACATATATAATACATTGTATATTATTATATTTTTATCAGATAGTTTAAAATAAAAATCAATTGTATTTGTGGGTTTTTGTGTGTGGGGGTGCACACGTGTGTTTCCATGTGTGCATGTGTGCATACATTTGGCAGCCAGAAGTCAACTTTGGGTCTTGTTGTCAGGAGCGACCTGTCTTATTTTTGGCATTCTGTTCTTTCATTAAGACCTGGATCTTGGGGCTGGAGAGGTGACTCAGAAGTTAAGAGCACTGGCTGCTCCTCTAAAGGTCCTGAGTTCAATTCCCAGCAACCACAGGGTGGCTCCCAACCATTTCGAGTGAGATCTGGTGCCCTCTTCTGGCATGCAGGCATACATGCAGACAGAACATTGTATACATAGTAAATAAATGGTTTGCCTGTGAGTTCAGGGATCTGCCTGCCTCTGCCTCTCCAGCAACAGAACTGCAAGCATTCACAGCCATGCTTGGCTTTTTATGTGACTGACAGGAGTTGAGCTCAGATCCACTTTACCTACTAATACCGATTTTTATTTAGCTAAATCTTCTTGCTAAAGAAGAGAAGTAACTAAATAGTATTCTTAAACATGTTAGTTTTCCCAAATACTTAAGAAAATAAAACCATATTTAAAAGATGCAGCATATTGAATAAATACTGTTTTAATAATAAAAAGGACCGTTGCAAAGCACTGCGTCTGTTTTCTAGCAGTATGGTTGATATTCCTAAAATGGCTCGGGAAGGAATAGAATCATTGAAATAATTAAGAAACCACTGAAAATTTTAAACATTAATTTGGAGGTGGTTGACACATTTAAAAATTTCTCACCATTTGTCATAGCCCTAAGTTACAAGAATTTAAACATAAACAAAACAGGACACCTAACCTTTTTCACAGACAAATATTTGCCTAACACCTGCAACTTACTTCCCACTCTCTCAAATAGGTCACATGATGGTAGGGACAGTTTTAATAACAAAGAAAAGAGGTATGAATTAAGCATTAAAAACCCAGCTGGAAGTCGGGCGTGGTGGCGCACGCCTTTAATCCCAGCACTCAGGAGGCAGAGGCAGCTGGATTGATGTGAGTTCAAGGCTAGCCTGGTCTACAAAGCAAGTCCAGGATAGCCAAGGCTACACAGAAAAACCCTGTCTCAAAAATCAAAAACACAAAACCAATCAAACAAAAAACCCAACCAGGCATGGTAGTGCATGCCTTTTGTCCCAGTACTTGGGAGGCAGAGGCAGGCAGATCTCTGTGAGTTCAAGGCCAGCTTGGTCTACAAAGAGAGTGCCAGGACAGCCAGGGCTACACAGAGAAACCCTGTCTTGAAAAAACAAAAAAACAAAGAAATATAAAGTCATGTGGGTTAGAGAGATGGCTTGTCTGTTAAGAGCACTGGCTGTTCTTCCAGAAGACCTGGGTTCAATTCCCACTACCTACATGGCAGCTCACACCTGTTGGTAACTCCAGCTCCAGTTTCAGGAAATTCAACACAATCACACAAAGCATACATGTGGGCAAAATGACAATGCCATGAAATTGAGATAAAATAAATTGTTGGGTGGTGGTGGTGGTGGCGGCGGTGGCGGCGGCGCACACTTTTAATCCTAGCACTTGGGAGGCAGAGGTAGGCAATCTTGGAGCTTGAGGCCAGCCTAGTGTACAGAGTGAGTTCCAGGACAGCCAGGGCGACACAGAGAAACCCTGTATCAAAAAACAAAACAACAACAACAAAACAAAAACAAACCAAAAAAGAAAAAACCCATCAGCCAACATGTTCAACCCACTGCATTTCTTATGCCAGTCTATCTGTAAAGTAAAGAAACACATTTCTATGACTAGCTATGTCTTTTTTGTTTTGTTGTTTCGTTTTTTTCAAGACAGGGCTTCTCTGTGTAGCCTTGGCTGTCCTGAACTCTCTTTGTAGTCCAGGCTGGCCTCGAACTCACAGAGATCTGACTGCCTCTGCCTCCCGAATGCTGGGATTAAAGCTGTGTGCCACCACTGTCCAACCTGGCTAGCTATGTCTTTATCCTGCTTTTCCAGGATCATCAGTTGGCATTACTGGATGTAACTTAAATACACCCCCCCTTTTTTTTTCCTTTACAAAATAGATGAACTTTCTACAGTCCTGTCTCCAAACCTTAGTTTCCTCCCAGGGCAATTACATCCCCAGGCTCCCAGTGCTTGCAATTAGACTCTTGAAGCTCCAGGGAAAGACTGTGTACCCATTTCTAGGGTGGGAATAATGATAAATGAGCCGTGTTCTCAATTTCATTACAATCTTACAGTTGGCTTTCTAAAATATATTAGAGACAGGAATCTCAAGGACTTACAGGTGGTCCATTGTATAAACTCCTACAAACACACTGCTTTTATGCTGTCCACTCAGTCCCATAAACAGTAGGGAAACAAGTACCAGCGAGAACACAGACTTCATGTGGCTGGCTTCCTCCCAGTGGCTATGTTCCAAGTCATCCCAAGAGTAACCTAGTTTGCGGAGAATTCATGCCTTTTCCTGTGAAATCATCACCTTTGTACATTCTGATGAAGCCATGTACAAGATGATAACATTGAGGATAAATTGCACAAAATCAAGGCTGGCCTATTTGTTTATTTTTAGTAGGGCATGGCTGAAAAACACTTATCAATGGCAGCCAGCTATTTTAAAAAATAAGCTTGAGGTTGATTTGTTTAAAAAAAAAAAGGTAAAATTATTAAGACAAAACGATGTTAGGGGGGAAAATGATGCTAGGTCCTCATCCCCTTTCCCTGGCATTTAGCAGAAACACCTCCAGTTTCAGAGATAAAACCAGAAGTGAAGGCTGTGCTGAGGTACATAATGTACTGGGCAGCTTCTAAAGAATTAAAGGGACTCCTCCAACTCTAGCCAATGCATTCCATACAAAGGGAAATTATTATTATTTTTTGTAACAAATAACACATTTAGAACTTGATGTTTTTCAGAGAGCAATGAGAAAGGCTCTAGACACACACATACACACACACACACACACACACATTATTTTTCTGCTTTGAATTCCAATTTAACAGGACTACTAGCAAATGCAAATTAAATGTATGCATATTTATGATTTTACTGCCTGGGTGACGGGGCCACCTTTAGTGGCTGCTTTTATTTACCAGAACAAAATCATCCTGTATTTGTTTCTATTCAAACGAGTCCCTTTCTTCAAGCCCTGGTTGGAACAAAGTATTAATTATGAATCTGTTGATGTATCTTAGTCAGGATAATGATAGTACATGGATGAGAATGGACATTTATTTTCTCTACAATGGCACTTATTTAGACAATCATAAATACATAAAACATAAATAGGGAACCACTTAAAATATACCTGCTCCATAAATTACTGGCAACCAGAAATTTGGACAAACCTCTACGGTTTCTAAAGGTCAAAACTGCATCCTCACTGTAAATCCTGGCACAACTTTGAATATAAACCTCCTTACAATGCTACATTAGCTCTGGCCTTGGACCAGCGTCCATACGGCCATGCTCAGTTTACCTCCTAACTCTTCAGCTTTCTTACCTGTAAACGACACATTGTTAGACAAGTTAATGTTGCCATTCAGATTCTTCATAAGAAGGAAATGTATCTCAGTCCCTAATAAATAGCAAGGTCTGCCAACAGTATGTGAGATTCCCTGTATCCCTTTCTTTCATACATAAACCAAACCAAACCACTTTTCTGTATATAGGAAGGAATGGAAAGTCGTCTTCTTCTTCTTCTTTTTGTTTTTTTGTTTGTTTGGGTTTTTTTGGTTTTTTTGAGACAGGGTTTCTCTGTGTAGCCTTGGCTTTGTAGATCAGGCTGGCCTCAAACTCACAGAGATCCACCTGCCTCTGCCTCCCTGAGTGTTGGGATTACAAGCATGCATCACCACTCCTGGCTGAAAAGAGAATTCTTAAAGGGAACAGAAACTAGGTTGTTTTCACTAATTAGGTTCCTCCTTCAAAACCACGAGCCAGTGTTAGTAGCTACTGAAGTGGGCCTCGGCACCCTTGCGTAGTAGAAAGAATAGAAAGGAGTGGCTGGCTACTCCATCTCCAGACCTGTTCTGTCATAAAGTGACACAAGTCAGTTTCTAGCCAGCTACACGTTACAAGAGAGAGGTTGGAGGGCAAGAAAAAGGCATGACATAGGTGGCAAGAAAGAGAAAACTGTTTCATGTGATGAACTCAGGACGCGACATGGGTGACCAACAATGGGCTCCTGTACCTGAACTTCAGAAGGCACGACTCGATCACTATGAGTTCAAGGCCAGCCTGGTCTACAAAGCGAGTCCAGGACAGCCAAGATAACACAGAGAAACCCTGTCTTGAAAAACAAAAACAAAACAAAACAAAACAAAAAAACCAAAAGCCAGAAGGCAGGACTCACCTCTCATGGGCAAGTTATCTGCTGTGCGGGGAGTTTATCTGTTTATTTGTTTATTTGTAAGGTCCTGTCTGGTTTACAGCATTCACCTCCATTAGTTTAACAGCCATGGGGAGGGGATTATATACTCTATGCAAACTACAAAGCTTTAAAAATGAAAAACAAAACGTGTGCATATGCTGTTGGAATACTAAACCAACTCATACCTAAGAGAAGTTTACGCTGAATACTGTGAAGTCAAATAGATGCACAGACACTAACCAACATAGGTGGTAAGTTAAGGCATATTTGGAAATTTCTTTCCCTCCATCAACTGGTACACCATCAAAGTCAGAAAAAGTTAACAGAAGCTGGAATCAATGATGAGTTGCCCTTGGCTGATACAGGTTAAAAGTTTTTCTTAGGACCTAAAGGAAGTAGTGCCACATTACTGGACACCACAGAATGCTAAAAGTGGCAAAAGAAGCATAATTCCAGAAGCACTTTGTGCTTTGTATGAGAAAGATTTTCAGCTTGGAGGTGGTATGATCTGGCACAAAGGATGTGTGGGAGCTACAGCCCAGGTCACCAACCAGCGTGCTGAACAGAATGACCTCATCCTGATCAGAAGTGGGACAATGACAGAAAACACAAAGCGGCAAACTGTTGGGAGATTAGACGAACCCTCCCTTTGGAACCTCCACTCAGAGAAGTGATGCAAAACTCCCACGATTGCCTGAGCCCAGAGTTCCCTCACATCTGCAAAATGTGAGCGGTAAATCACAGTGAGACTGTACCGACCAGAAAAGAAGACCTGTCAAAAAGAAGGAGAGGGAGAGGGAGGGGGAGGAGGGAGAGGGAGGAGGGAGAGGGAGGGGAAGGGGGTGGAGGAGGAGGGGGAGGAAGAGGAGGAGGAGGGGGAAGAAGAGGAGAAGGAGAAGGAGAAGGAGGAGGAGAAGGAGGAGGAGGAGGAGGAAGAAGAAGAAGAAGAAGAAGAAGAGGAAGAAGAAGAAGAAGAAGAAGAAGAAGAAGAAGAGGAAGAAGAAGAAGAAGAAGAAGAAGAAGAAGAAGAAGAAGAAGAAGAAGAAGAAGAAGAAGAAGACGACTTCTCCAGCACAGAGCAAACCTGGCTGAGACCCGAAAAACCACTTGTCACTGTGATACATCCCAGAATCTGAGACACCCCCCCCCAATCTTTATCACATCTCCCTCAGAAGTGGTTGAAATAAAAAGAGAATACTGAAAAGTATTTTAAAAATTGCAAGACACTGATGCAAATATTAGGTGGTAGTTTTCAGTTCCTCCAGTTTTCTAAGTTTGGACAGAAATGTACTGCGGCTCTAAGTTCTATAGGGCTGGATTTTCTTCTGAGGGACTTCAGTCATCAAGACTGGCTGCACTTCCCATCTGTCCTCAGGGCTCTCCACCTCTGTACACAGAACCCAGCATGTACTTTTCAGCTCAGAGAGCATACATGACACTTAAGGCTCAACCTTGAAGTTGGTTGGTAAATTTCCGGGGGCTCCTTTCAGGGGGTAGCCCTCTGACAAAAGCGTCAGTGAACCTCATTTATTTCATCACACAAGAGTCCAAGAAAAACCAATCCTTGGACTTTGATCCACTCGAGCAAGGGCAGCCTCCCGGAAGAGAGACAAAAGGGGCTCTCCAAGCCTAAATTCAAGAGAACTGCCCCCGGGCCACTTCTTAGGTCAGATTAACAAGTTCTCAGTCCTTAAGGGCCATGGTTTTACAGCGAGGACCTTTACCTGACAGAGAATGTCATCAAGGGGCGGTGTCCGGGTAGGTGTGGTGGGGGGTGGGGTGGGGTGGGGTAGAGTGTTGGTACTTAGGGGTCAGCATGCGCTTCCTTTGAAGGAAACAGTAAATAGAAAGCAGGTCCTCGTTTGGAGGCCTGATTTCTGTAGGCTAGAAGAAAAATATTCACTAACCTACCCAAACAACTTCTCAGGAACAGGTTTCTACCCAAGCATGCTATGCAGGGCAGACAGCCGGCTTCGGGAGGTGGGGGTAAGAAATGAGAACATACTCATCTGCATAGATGAGAGATAAGCAGGCATTTGTTGTCTTTGGTTCTGACGACTCCTGGCACCAGAGCGGCAAATCCCGCACTCTCCCTATTGCCCCACACTTCCCCAGACCCCAACCCCAGATGTTGAAGCGTCACGTTGACAGCGCTAGTGGAGAGAGGGGACTCATAAAAAAGTCGGTGGCTGTTTTCAGGCTGGAACCTACTTCACCTGTTCCATCCAGCTTCAGAGCCAGAAACTACCAGAACACCGACTCGCGCCAGCCCCTCTGGACATCCCAGGGGAGCCTAACAAGTTCGCCGCTGTTTTGTAGCAGGGGGAGAAGGACGCGGACCCCTCTCCCGCTGCAACCAAACTCAGCAGGTTCCCCTGAAAGGAGGGACGGGGCTCCGGCTTAAGTGAGCCAGAATGATCAGTGGGTGTCACTGCGGCCAAGGGATCAGGGTAGCTAGGTGGTGAGTGCCCACGGGGAGTGCGCAGCTGTGGCCCCCCGAGGAGCGAAGGTCCACGGGCGCCCCCTCCACGTCACCCCCAGCACAACTCAGACAGGCAAAGTGGCAGGGTGGAGATAAGGTCAGGTCCCAGCAGAGACACAGAGCCTCCGGCGCAGCGGCTACTGAGGGTGTAGGCAGGGTTGCCGGGGACGCGCAGGAAACTTACCTCCCCCGGCCGGCTTGCTGGAGCCTTGGCGGCCGAAACCAGTTGCGCCACGGCGGGCAAGTTGTCGGGATGTCGCGGGTTCCCCAGCGGCTGCAGCGGGCTGCGAGCGGGGTGGAGCCGGAGCAGCGCCGGGGGCGGGCAGGTGCCGGGCCCAGCCGCGGGGCCACACTCGGCTAGGACGCGCGGCGACGGGGGCGCGCGGCTGCGAGTGTGCAATGCGCGCGCGCCGCGGCTGGTGTGCGTGTCCCCGCGTTCCCCTTCCTTCCCGCCGCTCCTTTAGCCGGCAGAATGGCAAGCGGACCACTAGAATCCGGAAGCCCTAGGTGACGCGGCGCAGCGAGATCGGGGTCGGAGGCCGTGGAGTGGCGGCGCCCCACAGCCTGGGGTCCCCGCACTGCACGTTGGAGTCCGAGTAGGGCGGGTAGCGAGCAAGCTGCGCGGCAGCAGCGACTCCGGGAGGCTGCAGGCCCCGCCCGCCGGCCGCCCAAGCTCTTCCCCTTTTCTCTCCACCCCCTGCTCCATCCCGCATGCCCTGCAGGGAAGCCAGACCGGTTTGCAGCGGCCAAGCGGCCCGCAGTCGGACCTAGGGCGCAAGTCGGTGCGCTGAGACTGTGTGACCCGGGCCGCTGCCCGCCACCTGGATGGAGAGCAGAGGTGAAGCGGCTCCCTGGAATTAGCAGGATCCTCCGAAGGTCCAGGGCTTCGAGGCATTTCTCGAGTCTTGAAGCCCCTCTGCGGAGTACTGTGTTGGGGTATGGCGTGCCCTGCCCCAGGCTACTGAACCCAGCTATGCGGGACTTGACTCCTTTTCCTTAACCAGTCACCAGTAAAGCAGAGGCTCCCCCTCTTCACCCGGAAGGTACCGGCAAAGAAAGGTTCTGAGACCTCACCTGCTCCATCTCTCAGGATAGCAGGTGCACGAAGGGAGGAAGACCTATCCAACAGTTAGGGCTAGAGAAGGGTCCGGCGCAAATGCGCTGCAAAGGAGCGCGCTTGCGGGAGCCACTTGGAATCTCACCTAGGTTAGTATAGCTGCGAAGGGCGTAGGGGCTCGGATCTAAAGCTTCATTTGGGCTTTTGCTGTTCTGGATGCTAAAATTATATTTATCTAACAGGCACAGAAAGGTAGCCATCCCTCCCAGTTGGGTCGAAACAAGTGATAGTTTTCAGCTTCATCACGTCCTTCCACTTTTTCCTTCTCAAACAAAACAAAACACTTGTGGAAAATGCGGCTTACATTCGTTCTGTCCGGGGGAAGACCAACATTTGATGACCCTCCCTTGAGGTTCTACAAAGAACACCTGTACGCAGTTTTGAAATCTTTTAATACTCCCCTCCCCCAACTCGGATGAGTTGTGGGTTTCGGGGAGGGGGTGGGGGTGGGGGTCGGAGGAGTGTGACCCTGGCTGTCCTGGACTCACTTGGTACACCAGGCTGGCCTGGAACTCACAATGACCACCTCCCTCTGCCTCCTGAGTGTTGGGATTAAAGGCGTGCACCCGGCTCAAGCCTGGAATGAAGCACAAAAATTCCTTTATAACAAAAACGACATTATTTTAAATTTTTATTGAAACAATACTGACAAGTCAAATAGATGTGTTCACTATATTCAGTGAACTTCTTCTGGTGTGCTTGGCCACTACCAGAGATTTATGGCATCTCTGAGTTAGAACTCTCAGACTTGGGCCCTGGCATCCTGAACATATGAAAGCACACAGTAAGAGCATGTGTGTGCTTGTACGGTTTTTTCAGATGAGAAACCTATAGCTCAAAGACATCCAGAAATCCACAGACAAGAAGAACACAGTTTTCCTTACTCTTAGCCCTTGAACAAAAAGTAACAGAAATACTGCTTTAACAGAGTTCAAGATGGGGCCAGTGGAGGGGGCAGCCAAGAAGATGTGCAGATCAAAGGATCTTGCAATCAACTGCTGTGATTCACTGTGTAGGGAGGGGGCAGCATCACACCGTTCTGAGTAGCAGACTAGGTTGGGATCTGGGAGTCGGTAATCACAGTCACCCCGTGCTTGTTCCTCAGACTTCCACTCTGAAATTCCAGGAGGAGGGAATTTGCTTCCCAGAGAGACGATGACATAGAGGAGATGAAAACAGGCAAAGCCAAACCTATATAAAATCGCAGTGGATGAAAAATGGCCAGAGGCATTTCACTTACACGCACTCCCTCCTGTTCCTCACCCACAGCTGCTTCTCCCACTCAAGTCTCTACTGCTTTCTTTAATCACCTATAGAGAAGTCCCAAAGCCAAATGCCTACTACTGGACTCTAAAAAATTACACAAGAGCCTTGATATTGCAGTGTTAGTTCTGTGTAGTGTAAAACAAGAATTCCTTCCTTATTCCACCTCTATTTGTGGGAATTCAAGAGAGTCACCCTCTACTGGAAGTAAAAGATCATCACTGTCAATAGCCATAGTGACTTGACAAACAAAACAAAACAAAAAAAATACTCAAAGCCTATTTAAAAAGCAGAAAACAATCATTTAAGTGTTTTATTTCATTTTAAATATTTTTCCAAGTGATTCCAGGTCTTGATCCAAAGTCTTCCCCCCCCCCCATCTTTTTTTGAGACAAGGTTTCTCTGTTTAGCCTTGGCTGTCCTGGACTCACTTTGGAGACCAGGCTGGCTTTGAACTCACAGTGATCCACTTACCTCTGCCTCCTGAGTGCTGGGATTAAAGGCGTACGCCACCACGCCCGGGGATCCCAAGTCTTAATATCATTATTTAATACTGCTCTTACACAGGAGACATGCATATGCTTCTTACAACAGATTTGATATTAGTAATAATAGCTCCTAATTAATAACTTCCCTTCACCCAGGGTCTTTCCTCCTGGGGATTCACCATGTGATCTCCTTTGGCCAATGGAGCAAGAGCACACAGGATGTAATAGAAGTCTAGAAAACTGTACATTTCTATATCAGCTCTTGGAATTCTGCCATGACCGGGAGAACAAGCCAACTGCTGGACAAAGACCCTGTCCAGCAATAGCTGAGTCACCAAAGTGGAGGTCATCTTTGCTAGCCAGCCCTCGTTTGTTTTCGGAGGCACAAGCAAGTCCAAGTAAATTTAGTCAGGCTTGGTCTACACCAACAGACCATACAACTCAACCATAGGCTCATAACAAATAACACGTAGCAACTACTTCAGTTATCTACTGCTGCGTGACAAACCACACTGAAACATAGCAGCCCAAAACACTGCTGATGTACTCTGTCTGACTCAAAATTAGCTAATCTGGAAACTCACTTGGACTTACCCGACAGCTGGACAGAGCTGCTCGGCGCCAGAAGGCTTCACTCGAATATGAGGTAGCTTAGTCCTCTGCCACATAATCTTTTGCTTCCCATATGGCTGGCTCGGGCTTCTCCACAGCAAGGTGGCCATACGTCTTCTTACATACATCTAGTTTCTAAAAGGGAGAGACTAGAAACTGCCAGATATTTTAAGGATTGAACTTGGACATTCTATGTTCTTTCCACGTTGTTCTCTTGTCAACTACAGGTATGCTGCAACTAGGGAAACAAAGACAAACAAGAGCCAGAGGAAAAGGAATGTTGCCCTTGACTCAGACAGTAGAGCCTTTACCTTTCACAACTCTAGAATTGCTTTCTTTTCGTGGGAATGTAATTTCTAAATAGGGGCTTAACTGTTTGGTAAAGCTTGGCTTTTCTAATTGTAGAGGGCCAGTTTACCCTGAGGACCCTGTGTTCTTTATTTTCAAGTTCACTCTTAAGATTAGCCAAGTCGGGGGCCATGGTGGCGCATGTCTTTAATCCCAGCACTTGGGAGGCAGAGCCAGGTGGATGGCTGTGAGTTCGAGGCCAGCCTTTTATTTACTCTTTTCCATTTCCTCTGATCACTCTGCCTTTCTCCCTTTCTTCTTCTCTTCCCTGCTCCATCTTCCCCTTTCTTCTTCCCTTCTTCTTGCCTTTTCCTTTTCTTTTTTTTAAAGTTTCTATCTTGATTCTTGTAACAGAAAAAAATATTTTAGACAATATGTTCTTGATCATACTTTTCTCATCCCAAAATCCTCCCAGACCCTCCCCTACCTCCACACCCACACAACTACATCCCTTTCTTCCTCTCTCTTTAAAAACAAACAAAACAAAGAAAGAGGAGGAGGTGGGGAAACACATATACATGCGCGTGACAGAAACTAAAATACACAAGCAAAAGACAAAAAAAAAAAAAAAGCCCAAACAAAGCAATATGAGACAAAAATTCTACAAAAATACCATTGAGTTGGTTTGGTATTAGACAACTATTCCAGGCATGGATTCTAACCTAATGTGTGGATAATACACTCAATGAGAAGCCACTGGATAGACCTAATTTTTTTTTTTTTCTTTGCAAGCTGGTATCTATTACAGATAGAATGGAAGCCCTGGTCCACTTCCCCCTCTCAGTGCTAGAACCCCATCTGGCTTGAAGCTGTGCAGGCCGTGTGCCTTTCCCCTTTCTTAATCCCATCCATCCATCCATCCATCCATCCATCCCACCCTCCCCTTACTCCTCCTTCCTCTTTCCTGTCATGTTTCAAAAGAACACTGAAGTAGGATCATAAGGCCTATGTGGTAGTTTGATTGAAAAATGTCTCCCATACGTATTTAAACACTTGGTTCCCCATTGCTGCCATTGTTTGGGGAGGTTATGTAACATTTAGGAGGTGAAACTTTGCTGGAGGAAGTACGTCACGGGTGGGGGGGAGTGGAGGCGGGGAGGGCTTTGAGAGTTTATAGCCTCACCCCACTTTCTGCTTTTTCTCTCTGCTTCCTGGATAGAAATGTGGTTAGCCAACTTCCTGCTCCTGTCACCATGCCTTCTGCTAAGCCATGCCTTCCCCACCTTGAGTACTCTGTCCCTCTGGAAAGCCCAGCTAAAATAAAGCCTTATTTCTTAAGGTTGCTTGTGGTCATGGTATTTTATCACAGCAACAGAAAAAGTAGCTAATACAATTTGCCTTCTCATCCTACCTCTGTCCCTACAGTGGGGAAGTCTGCATTCCCTTTAGTTTTTAGACTCCTGGTCTACCTCACCAGGGTAGTAGAGACATGCTCTGAAGTGTCCCTCATATTTTTCACATTATAGGATCCTTAAACGCCTTCTGCTGTACATACAGTGGCAAGGTTAGAGGGGGCTTGACTAGTAGGGACTCTTTAAAAGCCTGTATGATTCCCAGTACCTTAGAACTTCTTCCTAGTTTTCCCCTTACAAGTACAAAGCATTAAGCTTTTCCAGATTAAAGCCCCATTTCATTCCTTGTTCTCTGCCCAAGGTTAGCATTATCCCAGCTCTCTCTAAAGCTCGCTGATGTCTACATTCGTCAGTCAGAACACTGTGAGGACTGGAGGCCCCAGTGCTAACAGGCATACAATTCTAACCCTGAAACATCCTCCCTCCAAAAGTTAGGAAATACAGAAAGAGCTAAGAAGGGTTTCTCTAACAAAAAATTAGACCAAGATAAGAGCATACACACTAAGATTATAATTGCACCAAAATTGAACATTAAGAAAATAAAATCCAGCCGGGCGTGGTGGCGCACGCCTGTAATCCCAGCACTCGGGAGGCAGAGGCCGGCGGATTGCTGTGAGTTCGAGGCCAGCCTGGTCTACAAAGTGAGTCCAGGACAGCCAAGGCTAACACAGAGAGACCCTGTCTCGAAAAACCAAAAATAAAAAATAAAAATAAAAAAATAAAATCCTTGAAAGAAAATCACTAATTGATAGGCAGTGGTGGTGCATGCCTTTAATCCCAGCACTCAGAAGGCAGAGGCAGGCAGATCTCTGAGTTTGAGACCAGCCTAGTCTACAGAGTTCCAGGACAGTCAGGGCTACAAAAAGAAACCCTTTCTTGAAAAAACAAAACTCACCCCATCCCCCTGAAATAAATGCTAAAAATTGAAGTATTCATGTTGGATGGGGAGGATTTGTTTTTTAAAAGAAGTGCCATTCTTTATGTTTTATATGTATATATGTACATATGTATATATATATATGTATATACTGTAAGCATTCCTAATATTCACTCACCTATACAATCTATTTCCTGGCAGATTCATTTACTTCTCTTTTCTTCAATATTGTTTTCTTGTTAGGAACAAACTCACATGAGCATCCTTCCTAGGGGAATGTTCACTTTGCCCATCAGTTACAAAAACAACATAAGCTCAATAATGATTTGTTTAAAGAGTAGAAAGTGAAAGACATCGGGATAGAGGAGAGAAGGAAGGGAAAAGAATTCTCAGGATCATCAAGAGAACCACCCTGATTTCTAGAAAGCATTTTAAAGGCATGCCATTTTTAAAAAAGTACAGTTTGAATTGGAGTTTTGTTTGTTTTGCTTTTAATACTTTATTTAATTTTACTTTATGTGCATTGGTAGTTTGGCCTGCATTCATGTCTATGTGAGGGTGTCAGATCCCCTGAATCTGAAGTGCTGGACAGTTGTGATTTGCTATGTGAGTACTGGGAATTGAATTCAGGTCCTCTGGAGGAGCAGCCAGTACTCTTAACCACAGAACCATCTCTCCAGCTCTGCTGCACTTGGAGTCTTTCAAAACCTGCAAGTTGGGATCTTGTTTGATTATTTGTTTAAGACAGGGTCTTTCTACACATCCCTGGATGTCCTGGAACTCACTACATAGACCAGGCTGGCCTTGAACTCACAGAAATCCACTTGCCTCTGGCACCTGAGTGCTAGGATTAAAGGCCCATGCCATCATGCCCAGCACACATCAGGATACTGATAAGGGAAAAAGGGACCTTCCTTTTGTTGGGCACACTGATTTTAAAACTTATGGTAAGGATGGGGGAAAAAAAAATAAAAACTTGAAATAGCCAGGGGGAAGTCTGCTCAATCTACTGTACTAACCAAAGACAATGCATGCAGTAAACCTAGAACTCCTGTCCAGATCTAGCCAATGGACAGTGCATTCTCCACAGTTGTGTGGAGAGCAAGGACTGACTCTGACATGAACTGTGGTGGCCCCTATTTGACCACTTCCCCTTGGTGGGGAGGCCTGGTGGCACTCAGAGGAAGGGGAAGCAGGCTACCAGGATGAGACCTCATAAGCTGTGATCATATAGTGGAGGAGGAGGTCCCCTTCTGTCACAGGCCTAGGGGAGGGGAATAGGGTGAAAGAGGGAGGGAAGGGGAATGGGAAGATATAAGTGAGGGGATAACAACTGAGATGTAATCTGAATAAATTACTTAAATCAAAAAAATGTTTTTTAAACCTTGAAATAGAAGAGGTAGGCAGAAATAAGTCCCAAGTCTACAGTGTTCTAGGAGTCCCTGAAGGACAGTGTGTTGAGACACTTCTCTGAAGGTCACAAAAATCATGTGGGGAATCAGGAGTCAAATCCTTGGAGGACATTTTGTCCCTGGAGTATAGTTCTTCAAAGTTGTCTCAATAGTTTCTCATCAATGGTGAACACATTCGGCTTCAAATGGTTTAAAATAAAAGGGTGACAGGTCTAGAAAAACAACAGACATTTGTCCCTCTATATCATTGGGCTGATTCCAGGGCCTCGTTTGTTTGTTTGTTTTTGTCTTTTGAGACAGGGTTTCTCTGTGTAGCCTTGGCTATTCTGGACTCACTTTGTAGACCAGGCTGATCTCAAACTCACAGAAATCAACTTCTGCCACCCCGAGTGCTGGGATTACAGGCATGCACCACCATGCCCAGGGACTCCAGGGACTCTTACAGATGCTGAAGTCCCTTATATGAAATGGCATAGTATTTACAGTCTATGATCTATATGGTCCTCACATATACCACTTTCAGTAGTTAATAACATGTAAACGCTCTATAAACAATTACCATGCAGTTTAGAAATAATAACAATAAATGTCTGAATATGTTCAGAACAGACCCAGTTCTTGTTTCCCCAAGATTTTTGATCCATCATTGGTTAGAATCCACAGAAACACAGCCCATAATATGTAGACTATAATGGAATCTTCTGAGAAGCAGGGACATAAGGAAAGACAGTGATGCTAATGGAGCCCCTCAAGCTTCCTAGGTAGAGGGATCTCTGACCCACCAGGCTGCAGCTGCTGCCTCTCCAGCCATTTCCACAGGTGTCAAGTGATTACCCGTGACTGTCTTAGGGCTTCTGTTATTCTGAAGAAACACAACCACCATGGCAACTCTTTGAAGGAAACATTTGATTGGGGTTGGTTTGCAGTTTCAGAGGTTTAGTCCGTTATCATCATGGCAGGAAGCATGGCGGCACGCAGGCAGACTTGGTGCTGGAGAAGGAGCTGAGAGTCCTACATCTGCATCAGCAGGCAGCAGGAAGAGCATGGGAGACCTCAAAGCCCCACCACCAGTGACTTCCTTCAACAATGCCACATGTACTCCTACAAGGCCACACCTCCTAGTAGTGCTACTACCTTATGAGCCTATGGGGGTGATTTTCATTCAAGCCACCACAGTGGTCTGAGTCTTCCCTTAGATGGAGTGACAGCTTCCAGGGCCAATGCTCCGCTTTCCTTGGCTTCATTTTCTGAAGGCGGGTGGTGATACACATGATGCTGATGACACAAGAAATATTTGTGCCCTACAAGTGAAGGTTGGCTTCAGTCTGCCAGTGAGGCCCTGTGAATACACTGGTAAAACAACATGGATTTTGCTTTTCCATTTTTCAACAACACTATTGATGCTCCTGTCCATCTAGTTGCATCTAGTTGTGATCCTAGCAAGCCTCTGCTCTCCTCTCAGCCACGTCTGAGACTGAGCGCTGTGCTGGCAAAGTGGACAAAGTGGAGCATCCTAACCTGACCCTCGGAAAGGATGCCTGTAGTCCGCTGCAACAACCTAAAAGGAAAGGAGTTCATCAGCATAGGCAACTACAGAACATAGCCCTCAAAGGTCAGCTCACTGGTACAGGGAGGGGTTGGTGCTTGTTTGTGTCTCTCTACAGTGATGTTTGCTGTAGGGTTGGTTTCATGCAAGCACTGAGGAACCCAATTCCTCCCGTCTTCAATAAATGTCCTTGAACACCTCTGAAATAGAAGAGTGAGAAGTGTAACTGCCCGTAACAGTCCCACAGCCTGAACTAACTATAGGAAGCCCAGAAAGGATGCATAGCACGTTGCCTAGGAGAAGTGGGAGCCTGGACATTTTGAGTATTCTGCTCCCTGCTCCCTATGCTGAGCTGAAGACCTAGGAGTTAACTTAGAATTAACCTATTCATCTTAAGCTTATTCTTGCACAGCTTTTGCTGGGGTCTTATGATGAGGATTTCAATAACATGCCTGTGTTTTGTTATTTACAGATTCTCTCTCTCTCTTTCTCTCTCTTTCTTTCTCTATTTTTTTTTGTATGTGTGTGTGTGTGTGTGTGTGTGTGTGTGTGTGTGTGTGTGTGTGTGTTTTGGATCACACTGTACTTTTAAAATGTTTGTATACATACATTTGACCACAAAGAGATAATCACCTATATTAGTTCAGAAAATTGAACACGCCATCAAGCCTTAAAAAGTGTCTTCTGAGGACACCTTGTAGCTCAGTAGCATAGAGCTTGCCTAGCTGATATGAAACCCTGGGTTTGATCCCCAGTGCTACAAAAAGAGAAATCTCTTCTGGGGGTCTTGTCCCAAGATTTTATTGGTTCTTTTACCAAGATAAAAATGGAGTCTGTGCAACTAGTTTTAGGGAAGTTGCTACAACTACAAACTGCATCTTTGGGGCAAGGCTTTATTTAGCAAGCAGCAAACTTCAGCTAAGGATCAGGCTGTGTCCTCTGGAACTGGACTGGAAATTGGGCTAGGTGGTGGCAGTGTGTGTGTGTGTGTGTATGTGTGTGTGTGTATGTGTGTGTGTGCATGTATGTGTGTGTAAAGGAGCTTCCACTTTAATTTTAGTGTAAGTAGTATAATAAAGAAGCTCCTGGATCACAATTCTAGTGGCATTTCCTTTAGAGACATTCAGAAGAGAGAAGACAGTGCACTTAATATAGAAGACTATTGTGGTGCCTTTAAAATAAAAGATGCATTTTGAATTATACATGTATTATAGTCTCAAAAATACACAAAATCTAGACAAGTCTTGGAGAGAAATATGCCACAATATTAGATATTATTATCTTTGTGTTGATACTGGACTGTTTAAACTTATTTTCTTCTAATATTCCAAATCAGAGGGAAACATTAAAAATGTACAGAACATGCCAAAAAGTTATGTAGATTTTTTAAAACTTAGAAATGTTTGAGAAAGAAAACAAGAAAAGATTAATTTTTTCTATCAATAAATAACTGTATCTAGCCTAAGGTATATATTTTCTATATTTATTTAAAACACTTAATGCTACTTTTTTGATTGTTTGTTTTGCTTTGTTTGTTTGTTGGTTTTGGTTTTTTGAGACAGGGTCTCTCTGTGTAGTCTTGGCTGTCTGGGACTTGCTTTGTAGACCAGGCTGGCTTCGAACTCACAGTGATCCACCTGCCTCTGCCTTCCAAGTGCTGGGATTAAAGGCGTGTGCCACCACGCCCGACTTTTGATGCTAATTTTAAGGTTAAACTCATGTACCGTTAAAGCTTGGAACAGACATTTCCAAAGACAAAAACAAATGGCCACTAAACACATGAGAGGGTTGTACACGTGATTCACCACTAAGGACACCCAAGTCAGAACCACAATGCGCTCCACCTCACACTTACTACAGTAGCCAGGCTACAACAATGATGGCAACAACGAAACAGCCAACAACAGTTGCTCTTGTGCAGGCAGGGAAATTGGGATTCTCATCCATCACTGGTGAGGATCTAAAAAGGTAAAACAACTTTGGAAATTGATTTGACAGATCCTCAGTAGGCTCCAAATCTAACCCACCAAGAGTGATGAGCCCAGCTTGACCTATGAAACCCAGATGCTGGGAGAACAAACTCCTGAAACTTGTCCTCTGACCTCACCACATGCTAAGGCATGCATGTGTCCACACAATCAATCAATAATCAACCAAATAAGGAAAGGTTTAAAGTTAAATATAAAGCAAGCAATCCCATCCTTAGGTATATCCCCAAAAGAGGTGGAAGCAAAGCCACATGAAAATCTGTACATTTTCATGTACAATCAAATGTTCATTACAGCTTTGAGTGAAAACAACAAAACAAATGTGTTATGTCCACACAATAGAATGTTAACTGTTAGTGACAGAAATGAATCACTGATACACGCTGTAACCCGGGACAATCCTGAGCACATTGTGCTGACTGACACAAGCCAGACAAGGTCTATTCTAATTTTTAAAAGATTTTATTTATTTATTTTATGTATAGGAGTGCTCTATCTGCATGTACACCTGTCCACCGGAAGAAGGCTTGTGAGCCATCATGTGGTTTCTGGGAATTGAACTCAGGACCTCTAGGAGAGCAGACAGTGCTCTTAACTGCTGAGCCATGGCTCCAGCCCCCTATTCTGTTTTTTAATAGAATATAGAGAATGAACAAATCTAAAGAGGCAGAAATCAGCTGCAGAGAGGCAGGGAGGGGAGGCCTGCTTGGGACGTTGGGAGTGACTGCTAACAGGTAGAGCTGCAGAAGGGGGCGACGCTGTCCTGTAGTCCACAGCGACGAGGCACGCACAGCACTGGGCATTCTGGGAACACTGCGTTCTTTTAATGGACGAATTGAATGTCATGCAACTTAACTCAATAAAGACATTTTAAAAGGTAAAAATGCTCATCAAAAATTATATGGAAGAGTCTAAAATTAAAAGTAATGTTCTTAGTTTACCTTCCAATCTGGAGTTTAAGATAAGACAATTTTTAAACAGTTTGGAGTTTTGTTTTGTCTTCCTGTTGTGGTTTCCAATTCTAACATTAAATTATATAAAGATAGTTCTCTAAATGGAGCTATTATTTCAAAAAGTATCTTTGATATTGAAAAAGAAGAAACAAATCTAGCAGTTTTACTCTTCCTTATATCACCTCCCCTTCAGGACTTGCAAACTTTCAGTTTATATTTTTGTAAGGTAAGCTTTTCACTTTGATCATTTTAAATGGTATAATCAAGTCCTCGCTTTTTTTATTGCATCAATTCTTGGCACCATCGTGACCAAGAAAAAAGTAGAATTTGTGCATTTCTCAGCTAGAAACTACAGGGAGAAGCCCACCTAAGTCCGCTCTGCAGAAGACTGCTGCATGGCCTGCTAATTACAATGCTAAGAACCTAATTAAATGTTTCTCAAAAATGCTTCAAAACTTGGCTCGGTGATGTTATAATTATCTGAGAATTGATTGTAGAGGAGGAGAGTGCTGACTATGACACCTGAGTGCCAAGCATGGACAGAACAAATTCTCCCCTCTGCCTATAGCCTCCATGGTATTTACTCACTAGGTGCTACTTAGTACATTTTGGAGAGACGAATTCTGCTGATGGAAAAGTGTCATGGACTACAAAGTTGAACAGGCAGCCACTGGCAATTCTTTTTTCTTTTCTTGGCTTTTTGAGACAGAGTTTCTCTGTGTAGCCCTGGTTGTCCTGGACTCGCTTTGTAGACCAGACTGGCCTCGAACTCGCAGCGATCCACCTGCCTCTGCCTCCTGAATGCTGGGATTAAAGGCATGCGCCACCACCCGGCTGAGGTTGGCAATTCTTGATCTCTGTGTTTGTTGGAGGGGTGCTCTACCTTTCTTGGGTCTGCTACATCCTGCTAACATTGTTCCTTGAATCTGGTTGCCATAGTGATGATCTTGTACCAGGTGATGAACAGAGGTTGGTAGAGTCCAGTTTGGGGCTCCTATGGGACACAGGAAGTGGAAGGGAATAGGAATGGGCTGGCTCTGTGGGTAAGAGCACTGGTTGCTCTTCCAGACAACCCAGGTTCAATTCCCAGCACCCACGAGCAACTGCAACTCCAGTCTGGAGAGATCCAATGCACTACACACACATAGCACATAGACACACATGCATCTAAATTACTCATATACACAGAATAAAAATAAAAGGAAACCAGAAGCATGCCAAGCTAGGATACTGCTGTGATAAACATTACCTGAAACACATCCTAACCAACCCACACTAGCAATAAAGGAAAAATGCAAACTGAAGGAGTTCTACAGCTCTACTGCTTCTTAAGAACGAGGGAGGAGCACTGCCTACCCCTGCCTGTGTTCCATGCCCTCAGGCTGGGGGTGGTGGAGGAGCACTGCCTACCCCTGCACTGTGTTCCATGCTCTCAGCCTGGGGGTGGTGGAGGAGCACTGCCTACCCCTGCACTGTGTTCCATGCCCTCAGGCTGGGGGTGGTGGTGGAGAAGCACTGCCTACCCCTGCCTGTGTTCCATGCCCTCAGCCTGGGGGTGGTGGTGGAGGAGCACTGCCTACCCCTGCCTGTGTTCCGTGCCCTCAGGCTGGGGGTGGTGGAGGAGCACTGCCTACCCCTGCCTGTGTTCCATGCCCTCAGGCTGGGGGTGGTGGAGGAGCACTGCCTACCCCTGCACTGTGTTCCATGCTCTCAGCCTGGGGGTGGTGGAGGAGCACTGCCTACCCCTGCACTGTGTTCCATGCCCTCAGGCTGGGGGTGGTGGTGGAGAAGCACTGCCTACCCCTGCCTGTGTTCCATGCCCTCAGCCTGGGGGTGGTGGTGGAGGAGCACTGCCTACCCCTGCTTGTGTTCCATGCCCTCAGCCTGGGGGTGGTGGAGGAGCACTGCCTACCCCTGCACTGTGTTCCATGCCCTCAGGCTGGGGGTGGTGGTGGAGGAGCACTGCCTACCCCTGCTTGTGTTCCATGCCCTCAGGCTGGGGGTGGTGGAGGAGCACTGCCTACCCCTGCACTGTGTTCCATGCTCTCAGCCTGGGGGTGGTGGAGGAGCACTGCCTACCCCTGCACTGTGTTCCATGCTCTCAGCCTGGGGGTGGTGGAGGAGCACTGCCTACCCCTGCCTGTGTTCCATGCCCTCAGGCTGGGGGTGGTGGAGGAGCACTGCCTACCCCTGCCTGTGTTCCATGCCCTCAGGCTGGGGGTGGTGGAGGAGCACTGCCTACCCCTGCCTGTGTTCCATGCCCTCAGGCTGGGGGTGGTGGAGGAGCACTGCCTACCCCTGCACTGTGTTCCATGCTCTCAGCCTGGGGGTGGTGGAGGAGCACTGCCTACCCCTGCACTGTGTTCCATGCCCTCAGGCTGGGGGTGGTGGTGGAGGAGCACTGCCTACCCCTGCCTGTGTTCCATGCCCTCAGCCTGGGGGTGGTGGTGGAGGAGCACTGCCTACCCCTGCTTGTGTTCCATGCCCTCAGCCTGGGGGTGGTGGAGGAGCACTGCCTACCCCTGCACTGTGTTCCATGCCCTCAGGCTGGGGGTGGTGGTGGAGGAGCACTGCCTACCCCTGCTTGTGTTCCATGCCCTCAGCCTGGGGGTGGTGGAGGAGCACTGCCTACCCCTGCACTGTGTTCCATGCTCTCAGCCTGGGGGTGGTGGAGGAGCACTGCCTACCCCTGCACTGTGTTCCATGCTCTCAGCCTGGGGGTGGTGGAGGAGCACTGCCTACCCCTGCACTGTGTTCCATGCCCTCAGCCTGGGGGTGGTGGAGGAGCACTGCCTACCCCTGCCTGTGTTCCATGCCCTCAGCCTGGGGGTGGTGGAGGAGCACTGCCTACCCCTGCACTGTGTTCCATGCCCTCAGCCTGGGGGTGGTGGAGGAGGAGCACTGCCTACCCCTGCCTGTGTTCCATGCCCTCAGCCTGGGGGTTGTGGAGGAGCACTGCCTACCCCTGCACTGTGTTCCATGCCCTCAGCCTGGGGGTGGTGGAGGAGCACTGCCTACCCCTGCACTGTGTTCCATGCCCTCAGCCTAGTGGTTTGCCTTAGGGAATCTCCTTAAATCCAAACCTTGGAGCTTAGCTATGTTGTCCACATGCACAGTGAAGCCCCTGAGGCAGATTGGCAGTGCTCCCAAAGCTAACGGAGCTGGGGCTCTCATGGTCTCCAAATACTTTAAATTAGCGGAAGCAAAATAATATTTCAAAATTGAATATTGGGGCTGGAAGTATGGCTCCATTGGTAGAGTGCTTGCCTAGTCCCCGTGGCCTTGGGCTCGCTCGCCCACAGCTTATATACCAGACCTGGTGGTACATGCCTTTAATCCCAGCACTTGGGAAGTGGAGGTGTGAGGATCAAGAGTTCAAGGCCATCCTCAGCTACTTAGAGAGGGTGAGGCTAGCCCTGTGATATATAACACCATATCAACACACAACTTCAATATGCTCTGGAGAATTAGAAGCATCAGATAATGTCTATACCCTGGAGAACAACTAGGGAGTGTGGCATTTTCCAAATCTGTCTTCCACTCACCCCATTTGGAGCTGTGTGCTCTAAAACTAAAACTAGTTACCCCCCAAAAGGTACTAAAGTGTTCATTGTATATGTTTAACACTTAAGGAAGATATACTCCCCACCCAACACTTGAGGACTGATTATGCTCTAAACTTGAACTAGAATGCAGTCTTTTGAATGATTTTCAAGTGCAGAAAAAAAAAATACATAAGATACTGATTACACAAAGAACAGAGAAGATACTGTGTAAACAGTGAACTATTCACAATGAATTGCCGTGTTGGCAAATTACCCACAGTACATTGCAGGACTGGCGTGTCATACTATCACTCACAAGTCTGTAGGATGTGCACAGTATTGAGGTGGAAGTTTGGGTTTCTTTAAAAATTCAGTTATGTTATGTAAATACGTTTTTGTTTTCATCCCAAGTGCGGCATATGGGGCTGCTTTTAGTTTGTCCATGGCTGGTAACTATGGTTGCTTTGTGTGGGCTCAGAGACGGAGTATAAGCGTTGCCGGCTGCAGGTCGTTTAATTCTGAAGACTCTGAGAGAGTATAAATGCCAGAGCACTGGGACAAAAAGGAGAGTCTGAGGAGGAGGGAAGCTGCTGCTGGCTCATCCTGCTGCTGGGTTTGCTGTTTGCTGGTCAGCTGGACTGCTGGACATCCTGAGGCCTGAGATTGGTATTGTCCCCAAGAACCCAAAGACCCTAACCAGACAGAAGCAGTGTAAAGAGACCTACACTCCCTCTCCCCACTAACCTTGTTTCTCTCCTAGCTAGTGTTGGGGTGTTGGGAGCTATTAGGGCGGGTAAGGGATTGGGATGGCGTAGGGAGAGAGAGGCATAGGAAACTAAGATAAAACAGATATAAAAAAGTATGTGCTACTGTGTATTGAGTTCAAGTTGCAGAAAGGAATTCTGCATCCTCTGCACTGGGAGTCTATTTGTGAGCTTGAGGAGAAGGGTGAGAGAAAGAGACAATAGCACACTGTGAAAACCAAGAAGTATGACCCGAAAAGTCTCTCTGATGAGCTTTTCCTGGAAAGGGAATGTATGCCATGATATCTAATGCCCCCTGAGATGAAGGCATGATGGTTGGTCT
Organism: Acomys minous; assembly: GCF_964271855.1. Lineage (NCBI taxonomy): Eukaryota > Metazoa > Chordata > Mammalia > Rodentia > Muridae > Acomys > Acomys minous. The sequence goes on along the minus strand of NC_140484.1, from coordinate 35,196,246 downwards.
CGTTGCTCTGCCCCTGAGTTGAACTGCTTGGTGCACATCCATAGAGAATATCTCTCACTAAGGCCCATGAGCACCCAGAGGACCGAGTCATTTCATTTTCATAACCTTAAGCCCAAGTCACAGATATCCCTGCTTATCTCATGAGTGTCGGCCTTGTGCTCCCACTCTCAGCCTCCCTACCTGATGCTTCTAGTAGTCACACACCCTCCACATCTTCCAAGACAGCCCCTCCCCTCATGCCCTTAACTCTTCCTCCAGTCAATGAGTCTTCACAGGATGATGACATTATCCAATGAGTCTTCATGGGATGACGGCATTATTCAATGACTCTTCACGGGATGATGACATGATTCAACAAGTCATCACAAGATGACGTTGGTGCCACCTCTTCCCAGTGTTTAGAGACTACTCATTTGTTCTGCCGATCCTTCACAGGCTTGTCTCTCTCTCTCTCCGTGTCTCTCTCTCTCCGTGTGGCGAGAGATCGTAGTTTTCTGTAAATAGCCCTTATCACATCAGCGTTGGAACAGAGCACAGAGAGTTCAGTTCATATTGGGAAGTCCCACTATGCCTTCCAAAAGAGAGTATTAATCTCCCTTACCCATGGTTCCCTTAATGACAGTGTTAGGCTCTCGGAAACAGTCTGGCAGACGACAGATTTGGAGTAAATGTGCTTTTGCCCATCTTTCGAATGTCAGGCAAATTTAGCTTTTCAATTTCTGAGTCCATTTCCTCACTGACTAGGTAGAGATATGGCACGCCTTCACAGGACTGTAAGGACGGAAGGCTCTGCCTTCATCTCCCAGCTACGGTTTCGTCAGGATCCCTTTCCCAGCGCCGTCCTCACCTCCCCGCCTTGATGTGCAGTCTCTTCTCTGTGCTCTCAAACACCGTGAATGGAGAGAACTCATGTGAAGACGCTGCTCTTCCCTGGATGCTAGGCTAGCACAGACAAGCAATTACAATGTGATTAAGGTGATAGGGCAGATGCATCTTTAATATCATTTAATACTGATGTAAATAGCAGCTAGTGACCATCTAATTGGCCGCACTGTTAGTGCATGGGCGGTCGTCAGGTGACTCCTACCAGATGGAGCTCGGGATGAAACTTCTGAACTGTGGTGAGCCCTGCCGCGTCCACAGCACCTGGCACACAGCCAAGTTTACGGAGCACTCAGCGTGGCAGCTCTCAGCCCCCTCGGCATCATCTTGTTCAGTCTTGTATCCTGTGGTTTAACTCCGCAGGCACTATAGGTGCTCTGGGAGTTCCTCACTAATTGAGTTAATTGATTTTTTTTTTTTGGTCCGAGTAATGAACCAACCATCAGCTCCCATATAATATCACGTGTGTATTTTGAAGGCCTTTCTTTGTGCACCATAGTGGGTAGAACTGTCTGCCTGGACAAAACCCTGGCTCTTCTACTTCTAGCTACACAGCCTCAAAAATGGCACCTTTTTGTCCCTTCAGCACATTGCTTTGTAATATGGGGACATTAATGGCTCTGTCTTGTTGAAAGGTGACATGTGTGGAACAGCACAGCCATTACATAGAAACTATGATACAGTGCACCATGAGGAGTAAACGTTAATTTTAACTGTTAAATGTGTGAAAGTACACCACAAAAATCCACTCAGCAGAGTTTAGAATATATAAACTCCAGCTAGGAAATTGAGACAGGAAATTGCCTGGGGTTTAGTGAAAAAACTTCAAGGGCCAAAACCTTACAACAAGAGGAGGAGTCTAGCCTCACTGCCGTTTAGAGTAGGGGCAGGCTCTCAGGTGGGGAAAGATGCTGGCATGTGCTCAGCTGCGGCTGCTCTCCCTTCCAGGGCAGTCTCGGCAAGGCTCATGGGCAGTTTTAGCAGATAAAGGTCCACACCCTTCCCCTAGATTCTGTAATTTTGGAGTTTGTTTGGTTTATGAACAGGGTTTCTCTGTGTACCCCTAGCTGTTCTGGAATTCTCTCTGTAGACCAGGCTGGCCTAGAACTCATAGATCCACCTGTCTCTGCCTCCTGATTAAAGGCATGCGTGCTACCACTGCTCAGCAGATTCTGTGTGTATGTGTGTGTGTGTTTTAAAGATGTATTTTTAAGTATATGCATATGTAGGGGAAGGTGGGTGTATGAGTGTGTGTGTGCATCTGTATGTGTGTGTGTGTGTGCATCTGTATGTGTGTGCACGTGTACATGTGTATGAGTGCATGTATCTTTGTGTGTGTGTGTGTGTGTGTGTGTGTGTGTGTGTGTGTGTGTGTAGGCAGCAGCAGAGGTGCCTGACACTGGAGTTAAAGGCGATGGTGCGATGTCCAGTGTGGGTGTTGGGAACCAAACTCCAGTCCTTTGGCAAAGCAGGAAATGTTCTTTTTTTTTTTTTTTTTTTTTTTTTTTTTTTTTTTTTAATACATTTTTATTAATTTATACATATTACATCTCAGTTGTTAGCCCATCCCATGTATCCTCCCATCCCTCCCTTCCTCCCACTTCCCCCCCCTACTCCCCTCCCCTATGTCTGTGTCTGAGGGGGATCTCCTCCCCCTGAATATGCTCATACGGTATCAAGTCTCTCCTTGGTGACCTATTATCTTTCCTCTGAGTGCCACCAGGCATCTCCATCCAAGGGACATGATCAAATATGGGGCACCAGAGTTTGTGTGAGAGTTAGATCTTCTTCTCCACTCAACAGTGGAGAATGTCCATCGGCTAGTCCGGGTAGGGGTTCAAGGTTTTTACTGCCTATTTTTTCCTTGGCTGTTGCCACAGTTTGCGGAGGACCCCAGGGCCCAGACTCGCCTGTAGTTTTCCAGGACCCACTGGATCCTTCCATTTCCTCTTTCTCCCAGGCTTCTCATACCTAAAGATTCAATAGGATGTCCTCCCCTCTTACCCATTATTCTGGTAGGTACAGTTTTTCATGGGGACGTACACCTTGGGCTAGTGTCTCGATATAAGTGAGTATATACCATTTAGCTCTTTTTGCTTCTGTGTGAACTCACTCATTATGACAATTTCTAGTTCAATCCATTTGTCCACAAATTTTGGAAATTCCTTGTTTTTAATAGCTGAGTAGTATTCCATAGTGTAAATGTACCACAGTTTCTTTATCCATTCTTCTGTTGAGGGACACGTAGGTTGTTTCCAAGTTCTGGCTATTATGAATAAGGCAGCTATGAACATGGTTGAGCATATGTCCCTGTTGTGTGGTAGTACATCCTCTGGGTATATTCCAAGGAGTGGAATAGCTGGGTCTTGAGGAAGCCCTATTCCCATTTTTCTGAGAAAGCACCAGATAGCTTTCCAAAGTGGTTGTACTAGTTTGCATTCCCACCAGCAATGCAGGAGTGTTCCTCTTTCTCCACACCCTCGCCAGCATGAGGTGTCAGTTGAGTTATTGATCTTAGCCATTCTGATGGGTGTAAGATGGAATCTCAGTGTCGTTTTGATTTGCATTTCTCTGATGACTAAGGAGGTCGAGCATTTCTTTAAGTGTTTCTCAGCCATTTGATATTCCTCTGTTGAGAATTCTCTGTTTAGCTCTGCGCCCCATTTCTCTATTGGGTTATTTGGTTTGGTGGTGTTTAATTTCTTAAGTTCTTTATATATTTTGGATATTAGACCTTTGTCAGATGAAGAGTCGGTGATGATCTTTTCCCAGTCTGTAGGCTGTCGCTTTGTTCTCTTGACAGTGTCACCAGCCTTACAGAAGCTTCTCAGCCTCATGAGGTCCCATTTATTAATTGTTGATGTTAAGGCCTGGGCTGTTGGTGTTCTGTTCAGGAAGTTGTCTCCTGTGCCTATGAGTTCCAGACTCTTCCCCACTTTTTCCTCTAACTGGGTTAATGTCTGTGGTTTTAAGTTGAGGTCTTTAATCCACTTGGACTTGAGTTTTGTGCATGGTGACAAATAGGGGTCTAATTGCATTTTTCTACATGTAGACATCCAGTTAGACCAGCACCATTTGTTGAAGATGCTGTCGTTTTTCCATTGAATGGATTTGGCTTCTTTGTCGAAAATCAGGTGAGCAAATGTGTGTGGATTCATCTCTGGGTCTTCAGTTCGATTCCATTGATCCACTAGCCTATTGCTGTGCCAGTACCATGCTGTTTTAATTACTGTTGCTCTATAGTACAGCTTGAGATCAGGTATGGAGATTCCTCCAGCGGATCTTTTATTGTAAAGGATTGTTTTTGCTATTCTGGGCTTTTTGTTTCTCCATATGAAGTTGAGAATTGTTCTTTCAATATCTACAAAATATTTAGTAGGTATTCTGATAGGGATTGCATTGAATCTGTAAATTGCTTTTGGTAAGATGGCCATTTTTACTATGTTGATTCTTCCAATCCACGAACATGGTAGATCCCGCCATCTTCTGATGTCATTTTCAATCTCTTTCTTCAGAGGTTTAAAGTTTTTTTCAAATAAATCCTTCACTTGCTTGGTTAGGGTTATTCCTAGATATTTTATATTGCTTGTGGCTATCGTGAAGGGAGTAATTTTTCTAATTTCTTCCTCTGCCTGTTTGTCATTTGTATATAGGAAAGCTACTGACTTTTTTGAGTTTATTTTGTATCCTGCCAATTTGCTGAAGGTGTTTATCAGCTGTAGGAGTTCTCTGGTGGAATTTTGGGGGTCACTTATATACACTATCATATCATCTGCAAATAGGGATAATTTTACTTCTTCCTTTCCCATTTGGATCCCCTTGATCTCCTTTTGATGTCTTATTGCTCTGGCTAGAACTTCAAGAACTATATTAAAGAGGTATGGGGAAAGTGGGCAGCCTTGTCTGGTCCCTGATTTTAGAGGGATTTCCTTGAGTATCTCTCCATTTAATTTAATGTTGGCTATTGGTTTGCTATATATAGCCTTTATTGTGTTTAGAAAAGTGCCTTGTATTCCCGATCTCTCCAGAACTTTAAACATAAATGGGTGTTGGATTTTGTCAAATGCTTTTTCTGCATCTAAAGAGATGATCATATGGTTTTTCTCTTTCAGTTTGTTTATATGGTGGATTACATTGATGGATTTCCGTATGTTAAACCATCCCTGCATTCCTGGAATGAAGCCTACCTGGTCATGGTGAATGATGTCTTTGATATGCTGTTGTATTCGCTTTGCGAGTATTTTGTTGAGTATTTTTGCATCAATGTTCATAAGAGAAATTGGTCTGAAATTCTCTTTTTTTGTTGGGTCTTTGTGGGGTTTAGGTATCAATGTGACTGTGGCCTCATAAAAGGAGTTTGGTAATATTCCATCCATTTCTATCTTTCGGAATAGCTTGAATAGTATCGGTATTAGCTCCTCTTTGAAGGACTGGTAGAATTCTGCGCTGAAACCATCTGGCCCTGGGCTTTTTTTGGTTGGAAGACTATCAATGGTTGCTTCTATTTCTATAGGCGAAATAGGGCTATTTAATTTGTTTATCTGGTCTTGGTTCAATTTTGGTAAATGGAATCGGTCGAGAAATTTGTCCATTTCCCTTAAATTTTCAAATTTTGTGGCATAAATGTCTTTGAAGTAGGTCCTTACGATTCTTTGTATTTCTTCGGTGTCTGTTGTTATGTCTCCCTTTTCATTTCTGACTTTGTTAATTTGGATAGCTTTTCTTTGTCTTTTAGTTAGATTGGCTAACGGTTTGTCTATCTTGTTAATTTTCTCAAAGAACCAGCTCTTGGTTTTGTTGATTCTTTGGATTGTTGTCTTTGTTTCTAATTTATTGATTTCAGCTCTGAGTTTGATTATTTCCAGGCGTCTACTCCTCTTGGGTGTTTCTGCTTCTTTTTTTTCTAGGGCTTCCAGATGTGTTGTTAGGTTGTTTATGTGGGATGACTCCATTTTCTTTTTAAAGGCACTTAGTGCTATGAATTTTCCTCTTAGCACTGCTTTCAATGTGTCCCACAAATTTGGGTATGTTGTTCCATCATTTTCATTGAATTTCAGGAAATGTTCTTAACCACTGAGCCATCATCACTCTAGCTAGACTCTGTTTATAAGATGCTGGCCTGTCAGGCCCAAGGCTTCACCACGAGGAGCAGCTGGGGAAAAGCCAGCCTTTCTTCATACAGAAATGAGGGTGTGAAATCAGGGTGTGATGGGTGAGAATGGAGCAGCTGGGAGAGCTGCTGGATTCTGCTGTTTTCCCCAAAGCTCCAAGGGAATCAGCCTTCTGTGTTCTCGCCGTGTGGCATTCTTAGACTCCTGACTTGTTCTCTAATGCCAACCCCAGTTGGTATCGTGAATTGGTAATAAGCTGCGTTGTTTTGTTTTTGTTTTTGTTTTTTGAGACAGGGTTTCTCTGTGTAGCTTTGGCTGTCCTGGGCTTGCTTTGTAGACCAGGCTGGCCTCGAACTCACATCAATCCGCCCGTCTCTGCCTCCTGAGTGCTGGGATTAAAGGCGTGCGCCACCACACCCGGCTTTAAAATTATTTTTTTATAGTGTGTTTTAGAAGAATATTTAACTCCCTTCTATTTCATAAAATTAAGCCATAAAGCAGGCCATGGTATATAGATTAGACAGATGGATAGACAGGCAGATCTCACTACAAAAACAATATCACTTCAACAAAATCGACTCTCCCTCTGTTCATCTCCTCTGCTATTTCTGGTCCAAGAGGCATCACCTCTTTGTGGCTGACCACAGCAACCTTGCATCTTGTCTCCTGGCTTTAGTTCTCACTTGCTACAATTCACCTGCCACATCCTGTCCTGCAGGACCTTTAAAATCATGGGTAACCAGATCGTGTCCCTCTGCTCCTTAGGCTCTTCCAAAGGCACTCTTACAATAAAAGGGAAAGTCTTTGCTGTGGCCTCCCAGGCTGTGTGTGACCTAAGCACAGGCAGACACCTGCAGTTGCTCCTCAGTGTTCCCAGACATAGCCGTCTCTCCCTTTTGTTTCACGAATGTGCTGAACTTGTTTTTTGTTTTGTTTTGTTTTTCTCAGAGCCTGTTGTTCCCTCTGCTAGGAAGCTCCTTAACCTGGATTTTCTCATGGATGTCTTTCTTTCATGGAACTATTCTCTCTCTCTCTCTCTCTCTCTCTCTCTCTCTCTCTCTCTCTCCCTCTCTCTCTCCCCACCCCCCTCCATCTCTTCTCTCTCCATCTCTCTCATTATGTAAGATATGCATAGGGAGTGAGGGGTTCAGTTAGAGGTCTTTGGCCCCTCTAAGTTATTTCCCATTATACTATGTTTATCTAGTTTCACCTTGCACATTCATGCCTCTTCTCTCAATTGATTGATTGATTGATTGATTGATCCACTTTTCCATCTTGGCAACTCCATAAGCACAAGGATTTTGACTGTTTCAATATTTATATATTTCTAGCTCTCAGCACAAAGCCTGATACTTGGTCAGTAGCCATTGTTAAAAGGATGCACTAATGCCGGGCGTGGTGGCACACGCCTTTAATCCCAGCATTTGGGAGGCATAGGCAGGCGGATTACTGTGAGTTCAAGGCCAGCTTGGTCTACAAAGTGAGTCCAGGGCAGCCATGGCTAACACACAGAGAAACCCTGTCTCAAAAACAGAAACAAAACAAAAAACTAAAAGAAACCAAAAGCATGTTACATGGAAAGCAAAAGGCCAGAAGCTAGCCATTGATAGCTAAGTGGTGGGTGGGTCTCTTGGAAGATTTTTGTTGTTTTCTTTAGCTTTCTATATAAATATGAATTTGTATAGAAATGCTTTTGTGTACAAAGGTAATGTGAGGGTTTCTGTGTGTGTTTGTTTTTGCTTTTGTTTTGTTGTTGTTCTGTTTTAATTTCAAAAGAGTGTAACTTTGGCAAAAACATACTGTCATGAAACATTAGCTAGCCAGTTTCTGAAGGCAGGCAGGCAGGCAGGCAGGCAGCTGATCTGTGCAGTCTTAGGCTCTGTGTGCACACTGCCCTTCCATCAGACGCTCTTCGGCATTCCTCTGGGGAACTCTCAGCAGTCAGGTCCACCTGTACAGCTAATAAGGAATGCAGGCCTACCTAGCAAAAGCCCTTGGGGAGAGGTCTGACCTGTCTCATTCCATTCCACCCAGGGTGTGGTCATGTGCCCCGTGACCAGCTAAGGCCTCTTTATCTCCAGCTCCTTCGCTCAGGCATTTTGCTCTGCTGTGGCCCTAGACACTATGGAGGTCAGGCAAGGTCAGGGCTGCTGAGAGAATGACTCACATACAGCTCTCCATTGGGCAGACTGGAGCCTGATGACCACTGTGATTTTCCAGGCTCAACTCCCATGACCTGCATGCAGTTAACTCCCTGAAACATTGGGTCGGAAAGAAATCCCAAAATAGCCACCAAAGGGTGTTTGGCATTCAGAAGAAAAGAAACGTCTGCTGCTTGGGCGGTCTCTGTGGTTCTGCTTCCATGTTTATTGTGAGATCTAAAAAAGCTCTTAAGGCTTAGGCAAAAGGGAAACAATCATTATGATAAACGTTACTATGAAATATTACAGGCATACAAGGCTTAACAATAATACAATAAATAACTGCAATGCTGGGCAGGCTTGATAAATTTTTTAAAAAAAATATCTCACTTACTTTGGGAATTCTTAACTGATGGAACCAAAAACAACAAAATATTATAGGTACAGTATGGGTTCCAACTCTGTCCCCGCTTTCCTGCTAAGTGACAATTAGTAAAGGCCGTGTTTCACTCTTCTACATTTTATCTTCTTTTTTTTTTTAATTAAAAAATTGTACAAAGCAAGGGGTTTCATTATGACATTTTAATATTGATATTTAATTCAATCAGATTAACTTTTATTATTCTTTCTCAACTCTCTTTTCCCTCTCTCCCCTCACATCCCTAAGAGCATTCTGATGTTTGTGTCTTTCCCCAATAAATTCTACATATGAAAGGGAACATTTATTACTTATCTTTGTGGGTCTGGCTTGTTTTACTTAACATGATGACTTCTAGTGCCATGCATTTTTTTTTTTCCTGAAAAGCAAACAAGCCATAATCTCATCCTTACTTCTTCATGCATATTAAGCAGGTGCGTACCAAATCAATTTAATTTTTATCTCACTCAGATTAACTAAGAGTGCAGCTCATAGAACTCAGTTTCCCCAACAAGAAGAGAACCCCAGTTTTTCCCTGAAACAACCTTTATACTCTATCAGTCTTGGCTTTGCCACATGGCTTTGTGGAGAAGGATCTGAAAAATGACCACAGGCTAGACTCTATGCCAGCGGTTCTCAACCTTCCTAACACTGTGACCCTTTAATACAGCTCCTCCTGTCACGGTGACCCCAGTCCATAATATTATTTTCTTACTTCTTAATAACTGTGATTTTGGCCAGGCATGGTGGTGCACGCCTTTAATCCCAGCACTTGAGAGGCATAGGCAGGCAGATCACTGTGAGTTCGAAGCCAACCTGGTCTACAAAGAGAGTCCAGGACAACCAGGACTATACAGAGAAACCCTGTCTCAAAAAACCAAAACCAAAACCAAAACCAAAACCAAAACCAAAACCAAAACCAAAGCCACCCTGTATTTTTGCTACTGTTATGAATTGTAATGTAAACATCTGATATGTACTGGTTGAGAATCTCTGCTCTATGCAGAGAATACTGAGAGCACTGTAGGTGTACGTAGGCCCCTGGCTTTACTTTTAGTATACCTTTGGTGTACCCTGGCTTTGGTGGGCTTGATTTCTTGTTTGGGTCCAAGATTCCAATGCTGGCCCTCAGCCTAATGCCTCACAAATACCAGCTAGCAGGGGAAGAAGTGGCTCTAGGAAGTAGGGGTTACCCTTAGTCTGGCTTGTCTGGAAAAAAAAAGGCAGGGCCGGGAGGAAGTGGAGCCACAGGCTGGGGGAAGCTGAAGAACAGGCACCTGTGCAACTGAGCAAGCCCACTGAACCCAGCAGAGAGCGGCTAGCTGACAAAGGGGCCCGGATGAAGCCCCGATTGAGTGATTTGGAGAGTGGATAAGAGACAAAGGAGTCAGATGAGAAGTCTGAGATGATGCTCAAGAAGCAACCAAACCATCAGTATTAGTTGGTGTACCAGATACTTTAACGCTTAATCTCCATGCCAACCTCCCAGAGAGGTACCAACTTCCTAGAGAAGCATTCTTTTTTGTTGTTGTTTGTTTGTTTGTTTTTTCAAGACAGGGTTTCTCTGTGTAGTCCTGGCTGTCCTGGACTCACTTTGTAGACCAGGCTGGCCTCGAACTCACAGAGATCCACCTGTCTCTGCCTCCCGGGTGCTAGGATTAAAGGTATGCTCCATCGAGCCGGGATGAGAAGCATTCTTGATCACTCACTTAGAAATGCAAAAAGCAGGGGCTCCTAACATCTTAGCATGGCCTCCTCTGCTTGCCTTCAGATGCCAGCTGCATTCAGGTAAACCTGCTTGCCTCCCAATTGGTGCCAGTCTGCTCACCTACTACCTTTTAAGCACATGCTAGAAACAGCACTATTTGTCAGTAGGTGGGAGGAGGCTCTTTGTCTTCATTTTCCTAAGACCCATTGATTCTCTCAAAGTCTTGCTTGTAAGACTGTTGGCACCTCTCCAGTCCATCAGTGTGCATTGGTATGCAATCTCTTCTTCTTCTGGGGAGAGTCAACCTTCCTTACTGGCGCATCAGTAAGTGAAACCTTCAGGTGGAATTCCTCTGCCACTTAAACCAGAGGAAGGCATCTGCTTCTTAGATTTATAACAACTGGTCATTAATTGGGGGAGTGACAACAAAGGATTTTGGGATGCAGTCATGCCTGTGGAACAGTAGCACGTATGTGGATGGCCACAGCATTATCATCCAGGTCCTGGCCCCCATGTGGACAAAGTCAAGCAATATTTTCGATTATAAAAAGCATTTTACTAACCAGGTATGTAATCTTTTCGGAGTTCAATATTTAAAGATCATTCTTTATCCCTATGCCTTTTTGAAGAACAAATGTTAAGACAAGATCTTAAGATTTTTGGGGTGAGAGTTTTTTTTCCCCCTTCTATTTTAGCCAGCACACCCATGTGCCTCTATTAGGAGGTGAACCATAGACTCTTTGTTAGTATAATACATGGTAATGAAGCTCTATGTGGCCACCATCCTAGGAACCCTGGTCCATGGACCAGACACCTCTTCATCACTAGGGACTTTATTAGAAATGTAGATTCTCAGACCCCACCGCAGGCCAATCAAGTCAGAATCTGCATCTTAACAGGTCCTCAGGTGATATGTGTGCAAATGAAATTAAAGAGGCACTGGGGTAGAAATTAATTATGGAAAGTTCCAGAAATACACATGATACTTAAAGAGTCTAACCTGGGGCTCAAGAATGAGCTTAGGCTTATAGAAAGGAATGAGAGGGAGGGGGGAAAAACTAAGGTGAAAATAAAGTCCAGAGAGAAGAGGGTGTCTCAGATGTCCACTGGCAAGCTGCCAGGATGGCATATTAGGGAAAAGGCTTTTCTTGCCACTGTGTGGGTCCCCTAAATCATTATCAATATATTTCTGGAAACAGAATGACTCTCTCATCCTGATAAATGTGTTTCTGAGTGGTAGCAGTAGAGGTGTGCACTGCCACGCCTGAGCATTGCAAGCCTCCTCAACATAACCAAGGGCTTCCATGTGGTTCTAAAACTCTGAGGGGAGATTTCATTTTGAAGATAAACAGCTTCTGTAAGTGGGACACACGAAGAAGTGACTTAGGGTGATGGAGAGATGGCTCAGATGTTAAGAAAGCTGGCTGCTCTTCCAAAGGCCCTGAGTTCAATTCCTTGCAACCACATGATGGCGCACAACCATCTATAATGAGATCTGGTGCCCTCTTCTGGCCTGCAGGTGTACAGGTAGGCAGAACACTGTATACTTAATAAATAAATAAATCTTTAAAAAAAAAAAGGAAGGAAGAAGGAAAGAAAGAGAGAAAGAGAAAGAGAGAGAGAGAGAAAGAAAGAGAGAGAGAGAGAGAGAGAGAGAGAGAGAGAGAGAGAGAGAGAGAGAGAGAGAGAGAGAACAGACTTAGGAGGAAAATGGCACCAAAACTCAGTTTCTCCAAGTGCATAGGTTGGGATATCCATTCCTAGATTTCTTTTCTTATTGAAACACAGACTTGCTCCACCTTCGCCTTTGCAACCTCTCCTCTGGGACATCATGCACATGATACAACCAGCTGGAGAGCATGTCTGGTTCTTAAATGACATCACCATCTGCCAGCTTAATGGGGGGAGAATCGCTCTCCATTCCTTGGTTCTCCCATGTCTATTGTCTCCCCACATCTACTTTAAAAAAGAGAGTCATGTCAGCGACAGGGATATAGAATCTATATCTAGGCTCTAATCTTTTCTGTACTCTAGTGTTACCGCCTCCACCTTAGCCATCATCATCTTTTGCCCAAGCTCTGGCAAGAACGCCCTAGTTGACCAACCTCTTCTGTCCGTATTTCATCTTCCATTTGCCTTTGAAAAGCAACGGCAGCATTAAGCCATGTCCCCTCTCCCCGATGCGCATTCTATCCACTGACCTTAGGGAAATAGTACATCTTGCCAAGTGCCTTCTCCCACTTTCGCAGACTAGCTCGTTCTTGTATTTATGTCACAGTTTGAAATCGCCTCCTGAGGGAGATCGGCCTTCCTCATCCTAACTAAAACAGGTGCTCCCTCCAATCCTCCTTGCCACCTGTCCCCATCCCAGGGTTTAATACAAAATTTTAAAGCTGCTTGTGTGTTTTAGCATATGTGCGTGCATGTGCGTCCGCAGTGGGTTCCGGGGCTTGAATCCGGGTCATCAGGCTTAGCAGCAAACACCTTTACCAGCGGTGCCATCTCCCCAGCACCCAAACCCACTTAGGTTCTAACTTTTTTCCTGTTTCTGAGTTATCCTTGCATAGATGTGAGCTGCACTGACGTGATGGGGTTATTTCCCTTAAATGTTGCTGCTTGCCCGGTCATCTTCACGGTGCTGACGAAGGTTCAATATGTAATAAGCACATGAACGTCAAAATTACACACGCAGGTTCGCTCTGCATGTTCCAACGATGAATTGGGATTTTTTTCTAAAGCCTTTAAATGACGGAGATATGCACTTCTTCGCAAAGCAGTTTTCATCCTGTTTCCTATTCAACCTTCACCACTGTGATCCTAATTACAAGAATTCTATAGGACCACGATTTCCCTCTGAGCTAACATTACCCGCTGGGGTTTGATTTTATTTTTTTATTTTCCATGTATGGTGGAACTAAGGTGATGGTTCAGATAAATCGCATCAGGTAATTTCTTCTAAGTCCTTCATCTCTCCAAACGGCACACCAAAGAATGGTGTGGCTCTGCCTCTATCCCTTGTGTAATTGCCCTGCTGAAGATTGAATCTGCATAGGCATTTTAGCTCCTGATTTAACAAGCAATTGGTATTTGTTAGAAAGCTGAATAACTCACACCTGCTTCTTGAGATGGAAAATTCAAGCACTAAGCTATAAAAATCATACATTGGTTTTGCCTCTGGGATTCAAGCCATCCATGTAAACTAGCCTGAAAAAAATATGAGCTGGACTCTACAGAGCAGGCCACAGACAAATCAGCATTTTCATAAAATTTGAAGTTTGAGCCATTGCTCTGGTGAAGTGTATGACTTGGTACCCACTGCACGTGCTGTTGCTAAGCAACAAGTGGCCTTGTGTGTCCTTTCATTTGTTGTACTGTGACTTTGTCTCTCCCTATGTCCTTCTTTGGACCTTTTCCCTCTCGCTACCACTTTTGGCCAACATCTCTGAGCTCTGTTCTCAGCTGCCTTCCCTGTCTGCGCTGGCCTGACCACACACTTCCGCGGCCACTCGGACACAGATGGGATCCAGTTCTTCCTTCTCTGCTTAAGAATATCTCTCCAGGAGCTGGGCTGTGGTGGTGCACACCTTTAATCTCAGCGCTTGGGGAGGCAGAGGCAGGAGTGTCTCTGTGAGTTCAAGGCCAGCCTGATCTACAAAGTTAGGCCAAGATAATCAAGGCTACACAGAGAAACCGTGTCTAGTAAAACACAAGAAAACAATCTCTCTGGAGCTAGAGATCTGTATTCATGTTCCCTAAAGCCTCAGAAGGTGTCCTCTTCAGTGTGTTCTAAGCAATGATGACTCAACATTTACTAACAAGCCTGGACCTTTAAACAAACACTCCTCTTCCTCTGCAAGATGTTTTCCTTATTCACTTGCTCAAGCCCAGAACTTAGGGACCCTCCTTGAGTTACTTGTATTCTTTAACCCAACATGCTACCACACCCAAGTGCTTCCAATATTTCCTAACTTTTTCTTCACCATTTTCTGTCCTCTTGTGGGGCTAGGACCTTACAGGATTCTTTTTTGTTTGTTGGTTGGCTTGTTTGTTTTTTTCTTTTCCTTGAGAGAGGGTTTCCCTGTGTAGTCTTGCCTGTCCTGGACTCGCTTTGTAGACCAGGCTGGCCTTGAACTCACAGAGATCTGCCTGCCTCTGCCTCCCGAGTGCTGGGATTAAAGGCGAGCACCACCATGCCCGCCTCCTCACAGGATTCTTAAAAAACAAAACAAGAACGCTTTTATTTGCCTATGAGCACCATTCTGAGTACTTGGCATAAAATTTTATTTCACCCTATCCACATAATATCATTAGTTATTATAAATCTCATTTTCTAAGGGGGAGGGGGTGGACACTTGCCCAAGCAAGTAGCCAAGCTCCCTGGGAAATCCAGGAATACAGGGCCCATGCGCAGGCACCAGGATCTCCAGGCTGGGATACTGCAACAATCTCCTTCGCTGTTCTTCTGCCACCTCTTTCTTTTCCTAGAACTTTCCATGGAACGATACCAAGGCTTCCTCCGTAGTGTTGGTTGATTAGATTACATGTGTTCAGAACCATTAAAGAAGGCTCATTTTTCTCTTAGGCATAATCTGAATTTATTGGTATGACCTGAATTACCCTTCAGGGTCTTTGCTCAAGCTGATCACTTCAAGTCTCACATTTTGGCCTTTGCCATGATCCAAAATACAGAGGCTGATCTTACATTTATAATGTACCCCAGCCAAGCCCCCTTATTATGCTGGTAGACACCAATCCATTCTCCTATCTCAAGTATCACTTTTTCCTTATTTCTCTTCTCTTGAAAGTAGTGTTCTTTCCCGCGGCTCCTCATATGTCCTGAATTACATTAATATCGTCTGTATCATTGTAATATAATTACTTACCACGCATGTTTAACCTGGCATGTCATTCCGGAGGTCAGGGAAAATGGACATTGTAAACAACTTTATATCTTAGACACCTTTGGAACACAGTGAGATATCCGACCCATAGTAGGTGTTCACAAAATATCTGTTGTTTAAAAGATAAGAAACTCAGCCGGGGCTGGGCATGGTGGTGGAGGCCTTTAATCCCAGCACTCAGGAGCCAGAGGCAGGTGGATTGCTGTGAGTTCGAGGCCAGCCTGGTCTACAGAGCGAATCCAGGACAGCCAAGGCTACACAGAGAAATCCTGCCTCGAAAAACAAACAAACAAACAAACAAACAAACAAAAGAAAAGAAAAAAGAAACTCAGCCAGGCGTGGTGGTACACGCCTCTAATCCCAGCACTCCGGAGACAGGGGCAGGTAGATCACTGTGAGTTCAAGGTCAGCCTGGTCTACAAAGTGAGTTCCGGACAGCCAAGGCTACATAGAGAAACCCTGTCTCTTTTTTTGTTTTGTTTTGTTTTGTTTTTTGTTTTGTTTACAGTCTCTAGGTATTATGACTAAAGGCTCACAGAACATAGCCGAGAGATGGTCCTTGTGGTAGCATGGAGTGTCCTTTGAATATAGGTCCACGGAGCCTGGATCTTGAGATAGATCAATTCCCAATTTTCTGAGGAAGCACCATGAGCAGAGGATAGCCCACTGAATGAACTAAGCAGGGTTCCTATGAACTCCCAGAGACTGAAGGGGCAAGGCTGAAGCACCCTGAAGGGGTCTGCACAGGGTCCTCTGTGTATATAGTACAGCTGTTAACTTGGTGTTTTTGTGAGGCTCCTAAAAGCGGGAGTGGGTGTGTCTCTGAGTCTTTTGCCTGTGCTTAGGACTCTTCTCTTCATATTACGCTGCCTTTTCCAGCCTTGAGGACATCTTCCTTGTCATATTGTAGCTTGCCTTGTCATGTTTGAATGTTGTCTCTGGGAGGCCTGGTCCTTTCTGAAGGGAAATGGAAGGAAAGTGGATCTGGGAGAGAGGGGTGGTGGTAGGGGAGCCAAGAGGAGTGGAGGGAGAGGAAACTATGCTTGGCATGTATTTTATAAGAGAAGAATCTATTTTCAATCTTAAGAATTAAAAAAATAAAACATCATTATATTAAAAAAAAAGAGAGAGACAAGAAACTTGAACTTCAGAGTGTGAGAAATGATAGCTTGAGAAGAATGGAATTTGCCCATCAAATTTTATATTCATGATTTCTAGAAATAGCCAGTCTTCAAGTCTAATCATCTAATACAGGATTTTTCCTACGAAATTCACTCGTAGACATTTTCTGAATGCCTATTATGAATCAGCACCATGCTGAGCAATAGGCAACACAGAGAAGACTGAGGCACAGCGTCTATTTCTGATAAGAATAGACTCAGGGGCTAGAGAGATGGCTCAGAGGCTAAGAACACTGTTCTTCCAAAGGTCCTGAGTTCAATTCTCAGCAACCACATGGTGGCTCACAGCCATCTGTAATGAGATCTGGTGCCCTCTTCTGGCCTGCAGGAGCCCATGCAGGCAGAGTACTGTATGAATAATAAATAAATAAATCTTTGAGGGGGGAAAAAAAAAGAGTAGACTCAGTCAAGAGCTCAGTCACAGCCAGGACACTTGGGACAGTAGCCATGCATATGGCAGGAACCACAGAGCAGGAAGATACCATGGATGATGTCTAGTGAGAGGGCACTGCAGGGTGTCACTGATGTCAGTCATCCAGTGGAGGAGGGCAAGGAACCTGTGATAGCAGAACATGAAGGGAGAGTGGACTCTTTTGAGCTCCAATACCATTTGAGTTTGCTAAGTAGCTAAGTAAGAAACAGGAAATGAAGGGCTTTGTATCCCACGGTGAGGACCTTTGCTTTTATATTGAAACTTGTAGGGAGCTTGGGAGGGTTTTACACTAGACAATGACCTAATAGATCTGTCTTTGAATAGCTGTTTTGGCAAGAAGAGACAGGAGGAAGAAAATGGTGTTTCTTAATTGAAGTGAGAGGGTACAGGAACAGGGAGCAGAGGAGACGGCTCAGTGGGGAAAATGCTTGTTCTACAAGCATGAGGTTCTGGGTTATTGATTGCTTGGCTGTTTGGTTGCTTTTCTGAACCAGGGTTTCCCTGTGTAGCCCTAGCTGTAGACCAGGCTGCCCTCGACCACGGGGCAGGAAGATACCATGGATGATGTCTAGTGAGAGGGCACTGCAGGGTGTCACTGATGTCTGCAGGGTGTCACTCACAGCACCCTTGTAAAAAGATCAGGGTGTGGTGGCATGTGCTTGTAATCCCAGCATGGGAAGATCCTTAGGGCTTCCTGGCTGTTCAGTCTAGCATACCCGGCTGACTCCAGGTCCTAATGAGAGACCCTGTCTAAAAGAACACCTGTGTAGTTCCTGAGGAATGACACCTGAGGCTGACCTCTGACCTCCACATCCATGTGCACACACAGGTATGCAGAGCAGCACACACATGTGCACTTGCCACACACAAACACACATACAAACTGGGTAATGAGGTTCTGTCATGGAGAATGAGTAGTAGGCAACAGGAGTTAAGCCACAAGGAAGACTAGCATGACCTAGTGCTGCTTGCATGCTTCCTTTGGGGAGGGAGAAGTTAAATACAGCATCTAGTCTCTGTTTCTGGTATATGTGTGCATGCGTGCGTGTGTGTGTGTGTGTGTGTGTGTGTGTGTGTGTGTGTGTGTGTATACCTTTCATAGAGCTCAAGGTGCAGGAGACCGGGAAGAGGGCAGAGGTTTGGGAAGTGAGTTGGTTTGGGCATGCCTGAGTTTGCAGTGGTAGAGCACTAGTGGGAAATACTTTATAGAAATGACCCAAAGCCCACGGAGGAGCAGGGAGAGAGACCGTGAAGAGCCATCATATATGCAGGCTGAGTGAAGGAAGAAGAGGGATCCTTAAAGCTGGGCCCCGAAGAGTATTCATGCAAAGCAGAAGAGGAGTCGCTGGTGAACAGCCCTTCTTCACAGGGAAGGAAGAAAATGGGGTCAAAACATCTGCACACAGTTACTGGCATGCCAGAAGTATACTGAGGTCACGGGAGATCACCCCATTCAGAAGCCATATGCTCACTGCCAAACCAATGGTCTCTCCATAGCCAGAAGCCTGCTATAGCTTTAACAGATGAAGGATGGGGTTTTATTTTAAAATTTTGGATATAAAGTCAAGGAGATATAAACATAGATACGACTAGCAATCATTATCCCTCATGGCAAACGGCTCTTGAATATTTGCCCTAAGATGCTAGTATTTATATATTTGATTTCATCTAACCCTAGGCATGTGTCTTTTCAAATTTTCATTTTCTTAAAAGAACACTGCCATACCCAGTAAAACTCATTAATAATACACAGATCCAAGCATTTCAATTGTACTGAAGTTTCATTATGTTTCCTGAAAGAGGTAAGAGAGAGAGACAGAGTGAGGGGGGAGAAGTGAACAGTACAGAACGGTGGCATTTTCTAAAGGCTTCTTTGCAGCCTTCTGCAGCACTTCTTTGGCCCTTGTGGCCAGGCATGTTTATCTGTGCATTCATGTAACATTCAGTCCCTCCGTGTGCGAGCACCTGGGAAATCCAATTAGCTTGGTCTTGATCGACTGCATGCAGGACCGCATTCTGTTGTTCATCTCCTGCAATGTGTACTGGTATGGAAATGACACAGCCAGAGTCTCCATGAGCAGCTGCCAAAGGGGTTCCTTGTGCTATGTCATCCACACAGAAGGACAGAAGCTCATAAGCCAGGAGGTCTCTCCAGCAGTAAGGGGCTGTGCAGTAGTAGGCTGCATTTTAGAGGAAACCATAGCAGGAGGCTCTCCCAGACTAGCCCAGTTACACTGTTACAGGCAGGGTATTTTTTCAGCCCTGGCCGAAGTGAACTGTGATGCTCAGTGAGGAAGTGGAGTAGAAACACCAGGAAGGAGAAATTCAAGAATTGTTATCTTTTGTCTTACTGCTACTTAGCAACAAAACAAAACAAACAACAACAACAACAACAACAAAAAGTTTCTACCACCTTTGCCAATGGCCTTGCAACACTTCAAAATCCACCCTGTAGAAATGGTCCAGACTGCACTTTGTAGATATAGAGACATCTCTAGACAGTGACACTCATCAGTGATCCTAAACATGGGTGGAGTCACCATGAAGCTAACAGAACTTAAGCTTTCTGGCCTTCCACTGGCCCTTGGCCCTTCAAACGCCCAGGAGTCATGATTTCCTGGTTGTTAGCTTGCGTTCTTTATCTTCAAAAGGGACCCAGGCATTGTACCGACTTTATATCCCACCAAATGTGGATCATTCCTCCGCCTCCAGCTAGATGCTGCTTGTAGCATCACCCACTGGCTCACCCAGACATTACATAACATAGGAGCATCTACTTCCAGTTGTAGAGAGAGAAGCCACATCTTAATGGTATTTGTTACAGCAGCTCAACCTATACTCTTCCTCTAATCCCAGCACTTGGGAGGCAGAGGCAAGTGGATCGCTGTGAGTTTGAGGCCAGCCTGGTCTACAAAGCAAGTTCAAGACAGCCAAGGCTACACAGTGAAACCTTGTCTCGAAAAACAAAACCAAACACAAAAATTCTTCCTCTGCCAAGCCCCCTTTTATCTATCTTTGCTGCTACCAGACGGTGCTGCCCACACTCAGGGCGTGCCTTTCCATATCAGTTAAGGTGGTGAGGACAATTCTTCATTGAGCCTCATCTTGAGGCTCCCTATTCAGACAATTCTAACTTGTGGCAAGTTGAAGTGAAAGACAACCATCACAGTACTGAAGAGTCAATCCAGAGAGAGAGATACAATTCCAAATGGTTAGAAATGGAATCATGTTTAGCTCTGTACCCCATTTTTAAATTGGATTATTTGGTTTGGTGGTGTTTAATTTCTTGAGTTCTTTATATATTTTGGATATTAAGCCTCAGTCAGATGTAGGGTTAGTGAAGATCTTTTCCCAGTCTGTAGGCTGTCACTTTGTTCTGTTGACAGTGTCTTTTGTCTTACAGAAGCTTTTGGGTTTCATGATGTCCTATTTAATTTTTTTTGTTTGTTTTTTGTTGTATTTTTGTTTTTCAAGACAGGATCTCTCTGTGTAGCCTTGACTGTCCTGGACTCTCTTTGTAGACCAGGCTGGCCTCGAATTCACAGAGATATGCCTGCTTCTGCCTCCTGAGTGCTGAGATTAAAGGCTTGTGCCACCATCGCCTGGCTTTTTATGATGTTCTATTTATTAAGTGTTGATCTTGGAGCCTGAGCTGTTGGTGTTTTGTTCAGGAAGTTGTCTCCTGTGTCAATGAGCTGAAGACTCTACCCTACTTTTTCTTCCAACAGATTTAGTGTGTCTGGTTTATGTTGAGATCTTTAATTCACTTGGACTTTAGTTTTGTGCAGGATGATAAATAAGGATCTATTTGCATTTTTATACATGTAGACATTCAGTTAGACCAGCACCATTTGTTGAAGATGCTATCTTGTTTCAATTGCATGTTTTTGGCTTCTTTGTCAAAAAATAAGTGTCCATAGGTGGGTGGGTTTATTTCTGTGTCTTTGATTTGATTCTATTGAGCCACCTGTCTGTTTCTATACAAGTACCATGCAGTTTTATTACTGTTGCTCCATATTGCAGCTTGGGATCAGGGACGGAGATATCTCCAGAAGATCTTTTGTTGTACAGGATTGCTTAATTATTCAGCTTTTTGTTTTTCCAAATGAAGCTGAGAAGTGTTCTTTCAAGATCTGTAAGGAATTGTGTTGGCATTTGGATGGGAATTGCATTGAATCTGTAGAGTGCTTTTGGTAAGATGGTGGACATTTTTACTATGTTAATCCTACTGATCGATGAACATGGGACATCTTTCCATCTTCTGATATCTTCTTCAATTTCTTTCTTCAGAGACTTAAAGTTTTCTTTTTTCATACAGGTCCTTCACTTTCCTGGTTAGAGTTACACAAAGATACTTAATAGTTTTTGTGGCTATGGTGAAGGGTGTTGTTTGCCTAATTTACCTACAAGTGCAAAGATTTCCGTCCCTAGGCCTTGGCTCTGTTGTTTCTGGACTCATGGTGAGACAGAACATCGAGGTGGTAGGAGTGAACGGGAAGAAGCTGCTCTCCTTCTGGTGGCCAGAAAGCATGGAAAGGGGAGGGGGGTAGGACCAGGTATAACCTTCAAAGACACCCCCTATGCCTCTTCCCCCAACCCTGCCCCACAAAGCACAAATACACGGGACCTTCTTTTTGCAGTTAGGACAAACCTCCTAAGCATCCTAAAACCTCCCAAAATGGCCTTACAAGCCTGAGCTCAAGCATTACACACCTGAACTTGCGGGGGACATTTCCTATATAGCAGGAAGTAGAAGTCAAAGGATGCTAAGGAAGGAGACATAGGAGTGAGGGCAAAGCCCACTCGGCAGGAGAGATCAAACCAGCTGGGGAGAAGGTGGGAACAGATATTAAACCAGCAGTACTTAGTCCGTTGTAAGCGTCTGTAGCTTTGAAGCACCTGTGATGACGGCTCTCCCTCTTACCTCTGTGTATACTCTTATAAACACCCCTACCCGATGTGAAGACACAGAGCTGCCATAGCCAGGAAAACTTGCATTGCTCCTAATTTGCCACGTCCCTCTTTATCTGTATTCACGATCTTCACGGTCAAGTTTTCAAAGGAAAGAGACAAAAGTGAAGCTTGAACAGCGTTCGTTTTAATCTTAAAGAAATGAGGTCAGAGTTAGGAAAGTCAGAGTAATGAAGCATGCCCCCTCATTTTGCACATAATTTGTTCTATGACCCTCACAACAGAACGGCACCGTGTCATTGCTCATGTTCACAGCAGATACAAACTTAGAATAGCCTGTGTGTATTTAGTCTCCCTGCTGGAGGAGCTGTTAGAACATTACATGCTATTCCAGTTCCCTCCTGTGAGTGCCAGCTATGCTGCTGGAGTAGGAAGTGGTTTTACATTGTGTTCTGAAGGCATTCTACTTCAAGGAACTTTTTTTTTTTCTTGAAAAGGAAAGATGACAGCCCTAAAATAACCTGTCAGGCAACTATGGGTCTCACCATCATTTTTATCTTCTCTTGTTGGTCCTCTGCCAAGTGAGGATGAATGGCAGAAGCAAGTTACAAAATGAGGCTGTACCATTCCTGCCCTTTGTTTACTTTTCATCTAGGACCATCTTTATCCCCAGTGCTGTTAACCTTCCTGGCATCCTGTTTGTGCTTTGGGGGCTATATGACTTTGCTGCTCCATCTCTGAGCTTGAATCCCATTCATCTGTTGGTTGGGAGCTTAAAGCTCAGGTCCCCTTTGAGTTGGTGGGTTTGGGCTCTTTCAGTGGTTTCTCAGTAGTGCTAGGGTACCCCGCACTCCAGAGACCATCTGCTTCCAAGCAGGGGTTAAGAATATAGAGCAGTGATATGCTACCTCTAGCCTATGGGCCAAATCTAATTTGATGCCTGCTTTTTAAAGTGAATATAAAATTCACTTTGCTGGATTAATTATTAGAATATAACCACACCTATCTTTTTTTTCCTCACACATATGGCTGCTCTCATGTATCTGAAGTTCTTGGTACAAGACTAAGTGATGAACTTTCTGCTTTTTAAAGTAACTTAGCATCAATATAGCATCTGACACAGTGATGACACTCAGGAAAGCATCTGAAGGAAAGATGCACAGGAGATAAAGTGACTTTCCCCAAGTACTGTTCCACATGAAGGCAGGAAGAGTATGAAGAGAGGCAGGGCTTGGGGGACAATTCAGGGGAAAACACCTGCCACACAAGCACGAGAATCTGAGTTTGGATCCCCAGCGCCCAGATAAAAGGTCAGGTGTGGCAGCATGGAGCACTAGGAAGGGCAAGGGGAAAGGGTAGAGATGGGTGGATCCTTGGAACTCATTAGCCAGCTAGCCGGCCGAACTGATGAGTCCCATGCTTACTGAGAGACTTTTCACAAAAAGTAAGATGGTGCTGATCAAGGAAGAACCTTAGTGTTGGCCTTTGGCCCTCACACATGCAACACACACACACACAAACACACACATACACAGAGAGAGAGGGGGGGAGGGAGAGAGAGAGAGAAAGAGAAAGAGACAGAGAGACAGAGACAGAGACAAAGACAGAGACAGAGAGAGACAGAGACAGAGAGACAGAGACAGAGACAGAGACAGACACAGACACAGACGCAGACACAGACACAGAGACACAGAGACAGACAGAAACAGAGAGAGACAAAGAGAGCTGGGGAGGAGATGATGGCAACAAGTGAGGAAGAAGAAGAAAAAGAAGAAGAGGAGGAGGAGGACGTCAAGGATGAGGAGGACGAGGGCAAAGAGGATGAGGAGGATGAGGAGGAGGAGGAGGAAGAGAAAGAGATCAAAATCTGAATATACCATTCAGGATAGGTCAGTTAGACAAGAGATGGGAAAGAACTAGGATAAAAAGAGATGATTTAATTGACTATTACTAGGAAGTACATTATTCCTTGTTATTAAAAGTCCCTCCCTGGAGGAGATACGAACAATGTCTACCCATCTCTATTATGATCCCAACCATAAACAAAGTACAATACTACCCTGGTTCACCCTGGAAAACCAATGGGTTTATTGAGCTTGCTTACAAAGTATAGGGGAGGCAATGTGGGTGACCTCCAAGAAGACATTTTGGGAAGTCTTCATCTGATATATGGCTTCCCACTCCCTGCACAGATAGAGCATCCTTTCCTCTAGTCTTTTCTAGCATATATATTCAAGCTTTTCTCCAGGTTGCTAAGGCCAAGGAATTAGGGCATAACTGCATACAACTGGGAGGGTGAGGGTCCAGTGACCTCTCCCAATCTTTCCTTCTATGAGGGAATGTTCAGTCAACAAGCCCAGTTGTAGTAGATGATGGTTTTTGGTTTGCAAACAGGCACAGCTGGTCTTATAAAGATGGCTGTTGTTCTGCTTGGGCGATAATGCTGCACAATACTCCTAAACATCATGGCTTGAAACAGTCACTTCATTCTACTCCTGATTGTGTGGGGGGGGGGGTGCTGCAATGGGGCTTGTCTAGGCAATCCTTTGGTTCTGTGTAGTGTTAATGAGTATCACTTGGTGGCATTCAGGTGGCAACTGTGGTGCTTTTAAAGGTCCAGTATATGCCTCGTGGGAGGGGCCATAGGTGGAACCCAGCTGGAGCTGCTCCCCTTCAGGGTAGTCAAGACTTCCAGAAGCAGCTCATGACTCCCAGAGCAAACACTTCAGCCGCCCGACAAGAACTTCCTTGTCTTTGATGACCTAGTCTCAGAAGTCACATGAATGTTCTTCCTCTTTCATTGGTTGAAACAGTCAAGAGCCCACTCAGATTCCAGGGGAGGGGACAGAGTCCTGGCCTCTCAATGGCAAAGCACCAAAGAATGTGACCATGGCTTTAAAACAGCCCAGGAGGTAAACAGCTGAGGGTAGGTAACCAGTATTTACTACCTAGAGATTTCTATAGGTCTGTCACCATAATCTTAATACAAAGCACCAAAAAAAAAAAAAAAAAGCCGGGTGTGGTGGCGCACGCCTTTAATCCCAGCACTCGGGAGGCAGAGGCGGGCGGATCACTGTGAGTTCGAGGCCAGCCTGGTCTACAAAGTGAGTCCAGGATAGCCAAGGCTAACACAGAGAGACCCTGTCTTGAAAAACCAAAAAAAAAAAAAAAAAAAAAAAAAAACCAAAAAAAAAAAAAACAAAACAAAACAAAAAACCAACCAAATAAAAACTTAATACAAAGTATTATTATTCTCATTTTATAGCTTAGAACATATAGTCAAGATTAAGCGACTTCTAATGAAAGTATTCTTGGTGACTGAGCTAATGAGGTACAGAGCTGCCTCAGCAACTGGGGTTCATCTAATCCTAACTAAGAACTGTTGCCCATGACACCCTGATATCTATCATAGAGTAATAAAGTCAATGGTAGCCAATGGGGACCTTATGGGAGTTAAGGGGTTAAAGCTTGTCTTTCGCTCTTGGGAAATAAAGTTGAGCTTCCTCTAAGAAAACAGAATGTCCTAGCATAGCCATGCCGCCTGGAACCCAAGTCCTCAAGGTGCCACATCTACACCTGATCAGTCACACCAGTCAGTATCTGCTTAGGATCACGATACAGTGACAAGAGAGATGGTGAGCAGCTCAGCTCTCTTCTGTGGTGACCCTCACACTTCTTCCACAGAGCCTAGATTGTCACAGAGGTAAACTGCAGTCCTGAACTTCAAGAACTTCTTCAGAAGCTCCTATCCCTGCCCCCCAAACTCCACCACCCCACTTCTCCTCCCGCTCAACAGGACAGACCA
Organism: Acomys minous; assembly: GCF_964271855.1. Classification (NCBI taxonomy): domain Eukaryota; kingdom Metazoa; phylum Chordata; class Mammalia; order Rodentia; family Muridae; genus Acomys; species Acomys minous. Next base: position 35,170,755 of record NC_140484.1, on the reverse strand, counting down.
TCATGTTGTCAAAGCCAGCTTCTGCAGTTCCTGCCCTTCTCAGGATCCAGGCTATAGCGTCCTCACCCTTTGCCCCTTGTTTGCCTCCCCTGGGGGAGTGCAGCATGGCACCGGAGCACGAGCACATGGGCACCAGGTCTTGTTGCCCTTGCTGGAGTCTTTGCTGGCATTTTATAGGAAATTAAATCAATATGTGAAGGGATTATAACATCTGAGGCCGGGTGGTGGTGGTACATGCCTTTAATCCCAGCACTCGGGAGGCAGAGGCAGGTGTATCCCTGTAAGTTCGAGGCCAGCCTGGCCTGCAATGTGAGTCCAGGATAGCCAAGGCTGCATAGAGAAACCCTGTCTCAAAAAACCAACCAACCAACCAACCAACCAACCAACCAACCAACCAAACATCTGGCACATGTATGGTACTCAGTAAATCATTGTGTCGGTCTGGTCTGTAAGGTTTGCATGAGCTGACCTTTGTATGCCAACACATCACTAGCTCAGCCTAAGTCCTTTGTATTTTATCCCCATATGACTGTAATGACCTCAGAACAAAGGAGATCTATATTTTTGTTTCCTCTAGACAAATGAATGCTCCATAAAACACATCACAGGGTATTGATCTCGGATGTGCTGGGCACCACACCAAGCATTTCAAAGGTATAATCTAGAACCTCTGCGGTGCTGTCCTAAATCCAAGATGACTATTGTTTTCCCAGTGACAGATGAGGACACTGCTGTCAGAGAAGGGACTTGTCTAAGATCACATAGCTAGTCAGTGCTGAGATAAGAAACGTGACAGTTTCCTTCTCTTATGCCATACCTCGCCCTTTCGTGACCTACAATTCAGTGTCAGCACCCTGCTTAGAAACTCAAGTAAATGAACAAATAGACTCTAAGGATCTAACTTAGGCTTCAGCTTCAGAGGAAAGGGCTATCGTGGGCTGAGGAACCTCACTGACCTTTGTATCCCAGGTTGGCCTCAAACTCACTATGCAAGGAAACTGAATTTAGACTCCAGATCTTCCTGCCTCCATCTCCAGAGAGCTACAATTACAGGAATATGTAGCGATGAGCAGCTTAGGACTTTTAGAAAATAAACATTTGGACATTTACTCCCAAATTAATTTTATGACCATACTTTTTGTACTTGCCGGTTCAAACCCTCTACTCACCGCCCCATATAGACCACATCCAACTCCCATCTTCACGTCTTTGTTTACGGCGTTTACTAGACTGGACTATCCCTTCCTCTTGCTCTATGTCTACTCAGCTAAATTATACCTACACCACAGCACAAGCCCTACTGTCCTACGGCCAACCTGATGGTCAAGAACTATAAAAGGCCAAGATTTTCCTTGACTCTCAAGTTAACTATTTAGCCATCTGTTTTCACAGGTGCTGGTACACAAAACACAAAAGTCCTGTCACATACAAGTGGCAGGTTCTTCCTCACTGCAACAGTGGTAGACACGGCAGCTACATTTCTGTGCAGTCATCTCTAGTCCTGATGCCCACAAGGTAACGTGAGAAAGGAAAAGAGAACCAACACACTCACTTGCGAGCTGCTCCTGCGGCCTACTGCCATGCTTTTACCCCACTACTGTGGACTCTGAGCCTTTGGAACCATAAGCTTAATTAAATTCTTTCTAAGTTGCCCTGGTTACAGTGTTTTTTTTTTTTTTAATCACAATGGTTAAAAAAAAAGTACCTAAGACACTGGGTATGCTTATTTTTGTGACATATGGGACAAGTAATACCAAATTAATAGCAGGCAACTTGGCCTATGCTAATGTGTAATCTACGGTCAAGTGTGTTGCTCTAGAGTTCAACTCGAAGCCAGGAAACATTTCTCAAAAGGAAAACAGATGCCTACAAAAGATGGCACCGTTACATCCCCAAATGCTGAAGACAGTCACTATGGCTCATGCAAAAGGGACTTTGCCAGGCTCCACGCAGCATCTATAACTACCACTGACACTGTGGTGCCGATGGATTGCTGGGTCACATGGCCCTGTAGCAGAGCACATTGAATAGCAGGCTGGACACTTTTGTGTGTGTGTGACTGTAATCTTTTTTTAAAATTAATTTATTCATATTACATCTCAGTTGCTAGCCCATCCTTTGTATCCTCCTATTCCTCCCTTCCTCCCACTTCCCCCCTACTCCCCTCCCCTATGTCTGTGTCTGAGGGGGACTTCCTCCACCTGTATATGCTCATGGGGTATCAAGTCTCTCCTTGGTGACCTATTATCCTTCCTCTGAGTGCCACCAGGCGTCTCCATCCAAGGGACATGGTCAAATATGGGGCACCAGGGTTTGTGTGAAAGTCAGATCTCCTTCTCCACTCAACAATGGAGAATGTCCTGTCCATTGGCTAGTCTGGGTAGGGGTTCGAGGTTTGCTGCCTATATTTTCCTTGGCTGTTGGCAGGCTGGACACTTATTGAGACTGATAGCCTTTGAGCTACTTGGCAAGTGGGGTAGAATAGCATTCCCCAATATGATGTGTGTCGCCTCCAGAACTCCTAGATGCTCCTAGTCATTTGACCTATTTCTTAGTGGCAAGGAGAGCCCAGATGCTGAAACCTATTTTATATCCTGTTAAAAATAAAAATAAAAAACTCTGACATGTACAGCTAGACTCCTGGGAATTTTGCCTAGGTGGCAGTCCTGACTTTTTGTCCAATTTATTTTCCTAACTCCAGCACACATATCACCACTCATCATTATCACCATTAGCGAAAGCTCAGCATCGCTCTTTGTGTGAGTTTAAGAACTGTATAATGCATGTATTTACCATTGTAGAGTTCTACAGAATAACCTCACTCCCTTAAAAGTCCTCTGTGATTTGTCGAGTCATATCTCCCTTCCCCCTACTGGGTTTTACTTTATAGAAAGTCCCCTGGCAATCATGAAATATGTAGCATTGTCTGGCTGCCTTCTTTCACTTAGCAAGATTTCTTTACATTTCCTCCATGTCATCTGGTGCCTCAATGGCTCCCTTAAAGGCGTGCGCCACCACGCCCAGCCTGAGTGGTTCTACTTTCTAAGGACCGGTACTGACTATAAACAACAATGCACCTATAAAAACCCAGATTGTATATTGGTTATTCTTCCATTAAATGGAGGAATAATTTTTAAGCCTATTATTTCCCTTTGCAGTGTTGTATGAAAAGAAAGAAAGAGTGACAACAACAAACATCTCCCTTTCAGCAAATACATTTACACCACTGTTGAGCGAGAACATCTGGGTACACACTGTTCACTTACATTTGTGTAGGATTGGAGGGACCCATCACACATCGCTAGGCAGAATTCCTCAGGGAAATCATTTTGACCTTGTACTCCTTCCCCTTCTCTTCCTCCTCCCTCTTCTCCCCCCACCTCTTTTTTTGAAGTGGAGGAAGGAGAAGAAAGGGATAGATTTTCCACTATAATTGTAATTATAAGTTCAGTTTCTTTAGTCATTATAGGTGCAGATGGCTTCTGTTACTTCTTGGTTCACTTAAGCAAAACTATATTTTCCTGGGAAAGTCATCGTTGTTATCTAAATGCTCGCTTATTAGTATAAAATTCACATCATTCTTTTATTATTTTAATATCTGCTTTGTCATACTCATTGCCTATCTCATCTTATATTTATTGTACTCTGTGTGTCTACTTTTTAATTTTTAAGTTTTTGACCAAAGTGTGCCCATTCTTATAAAATGTAAACTATTTGGTTGGTGTGATTCTCTTTATTGCACTTAATGGAAAACAAAGTTTACCTGTGAGCAGATTTTCTTACAGACTCCTGACTTCTCTCCTGTCTCTCACTACTCGCTATGTAAAACTGAACCTGTGATCTGAGCCGTTGATCCCAGTCAGTGATGAGCTGATGTAACTCACCAAGGACTCTAAGCATCGGGGCTCTTTTCCCACACCTCAGACTAAGCAACATAGAAATTTGGGGGTGGTCTGTGTTGTCCCTCCTGCTCTGACGGAAGGCTGTGTGTCTGTTTCTCTCTACTGTGTTGTTCTGCATTCCAAAAGGGAGGGTGGACAGAGAGGAGCCCCTCACCTGCAGAATTTGAGGGAGAGCCAAGAAGCCATTCTCTTTTCTGTCTTTCTCTTCGGGGGCTCTGTTGGACTCCAGTGTTTTTGTTCTTAGTTCCATTAATTTGTCCTTTTGTATTATGGCTTCCTCCTGTTTGTCTTTAGGTTACTCCGTGTTCCTTTCAGCTGCATTAACTTGCTGTGCTGTTCCTTTTGGGTTTTAAATATTATTGATTCTACTTAATTTGAAATAATTATACTTTCCACTGTAATTTAATTTTGGTTCCATAAATGAATTATAGGTCCACTTTTTAAAATTAAAAATGTATTTTTGTACAATAACACATCATGAAGATGTGGTGTTTTTTTTTAATGTTCTACATTTTATTATGGGACAAGTCACACCCACAATTTAGACATGACTAAGTCTTCAGGTTAAAAATGCTAAACTCAAGCTGGGCATGGTGGCTCATGCCTTTAATCGCAGGCGGATCGCTGTGAGTTTGAGGTCATCCTGGTTTACAAAGTGAGTCTAGGACAGCCAAGGCTAACACAGAGAGACCCTGCCTTGAAAAAACAACCCCCCAAAAGACCTGAAGTTCTTGTCATAAGGAATTTTTAATTGGTTGGTTAGTTACCCTAAGGTACTTTATATTATTTGTGGTTATTGTGAAGGTGTTGTTTCACCAATTTCTTTCTCAGCCTTTTAACATAGGCTTTGTATGTAAGAGGGCTACTCAGTTTGTTTTTTTTTCCAGTTACTTTTATCCAGCCACTTTGCTGAAAGTGTTTATCAGCTGTAGGAGTTCCCTGGTAGAAATTTTGGGGTCACCTATGTATACTATCATGCCATCTACAAATAGTAATATTTTAACTTCTTCTTTTCCAACCCCATGATCACTTTGTAACCCTTTGATCTCCTTTAGTTGCCTTATTGCTCAGAACTTCAAGTACTATATTGAATAGATATAGTCTTGTCCTTGAATTTAGTAGAATTGCTTTGAAAGTCTCTCCATTTAATTTGATTTTGGCTCTAGGCCTGTTGTAAATTGCCTTTATTGTGTTTAGGTATGTCCTTTTGTATCCCTGGTATCTCCAAGACTTTTACTTCCCCCACCTTTAGTTAGTTTATATAGTGGATTACATTGACAGATGTTTGTATGTTGGCCCATCCCTTCATCTCTGTGATGAAGCCAACTTGATCATGGTGAATGATTTTTTTTATATGTTCCTGGATTTGATTTACAAGTATTTTATTGAGAATTGTTGCATCAATGTTCATGAGGGAAATTGGTCTGTAATTCTCTTTCTTTCTTTATTATTATTTTTGTTTTGTTTTGTTTTTTGAGACAGGGTTTCTCTGTGTAGGCTTGACTATCCTGGACTTGCTTTGTAGACCAGGCTGGCCTCAAACTCACAGCAATCCACCTGCCTTGCTTCCCAAGTGCTGGGATTAAAGGTGTGTGCCACCACTGCCCAGCTTGTAATTCTCTTTCTTTGTTGAATCTTAGTGTGGTTTGAGTATTAGTGTGATTGTGGTCTCACAAAATGAATTTGGCAATATTCTATTTCTATTTTGTGAAATAATTTGTGGAGCATTTATATTAGCTCTTCTTTGAAAGACTGGTATAAATCTGCACTAAAACCATCTGGCCTTGGGCTTTTTGTGTGTGGGGGGGTACTTTTAATAATCTACATTTCCTTGGGGGTTACAGGTTTACTTAAATATTTATCTGATTTTGATTTAGCTTTGGTAAGTGCTCTCTATCCAGGAAATTATACACTTCTTTTAGATTTTCTAATTTTGTGAAGTACAGGTTTTTTTTTCTCCAAAGTATGATGTAATGATTTTTTTGGATTTCTTTGGTGTCTATTGTTATGTTCCCCTTTAAATTTCTGATTTTGCTAATTTGGATATTCTTTCCATGTCTCTATTAGTTTGTTTGAATAAGGGTTTGTCTGCCTTGCTGCTTTTCTCAAAGAACCAACTCTTTGTTTCATTGATTCTTTGTATTGTTTTCTTTGTTTCTATCTTACTGATTTCATATCTCAGTTTGATTATTTCCTGCTGTCTACCCCTCTTATGGGTGTTTGGTTCTTTTTGTTCTATTCTAGAACTTTCAGATGTGTTTTTTAGGTTCTACTATAAGATCTCTCTAATTTCTGTATGAAGGCACTTGATACTATGAACTCTTTTCTTAGCACTGTTTTCATTGTGTCCCATAAGTTTTGGTATGTTGTAATTCACTTTCATTGAATTCTAGAGTCTTCATTTATTTATTTCTGGACCCAGAAATCATTCACAGCAAAGAATTGTTCAACTTCCATGAGATTTGTAAACTTTCTGTTGTTGAAATCCAGCTTTACTCTGTGGTGGTTTCATAGGACACAGGGGGTTATTTCAATTTTCTTGTATCTATTGAGACTTCCTTTGAGACTGATTATGTGGTCAGTTTTAGAGAAAGTTCCATGACATGCTGAGAAGAAGGTATTTTTTTTTTGTTTGGGTGAAATCTTCTGTAGATATCTGTTAGATCCATTTGAGTCATAATGTCTGTTAGCTCCATTAATTCTCTATTAACTTTCTGTCTGGATGATCTGTCCATTGGTGAAAGTGGAGTATTGAAGTCTTCCACTATTAATGTGTGTGGTTCAATGTATGATTTAAGCTTTAGTAATGTTTCTTTTATGAATGTGAGTACCCTTGCATTTAGGGCAGAGATATGCAGAATTCATACATCATCTTGGTGGACTTTCCTTTGATGACTACAGAGTATCCTTCCTCATATATTCTGATTAATTTAGGTTGGAAGTTTATTTTTTTAATATTAGAATAGCTACATTAGCTTTGTTCTTGGGTCCATTTACTTGGTAAATCTTTTTTCAACTCCTTACTCTGTGGTAGTATGTATCTTTGATGTTGAAGTGTGTTTCTTATATGCAGCTGAAGGATGGCTCGTGTTAGCCTGTGTTTTTTAATTGAGGAATTGGGTCCATTGCTATTGAGAGACATTAATGAACAATGATTGTTAACTCCTGCTATTTTGGTGGTTGTTGTGGTGGTGGTAGTGTGTGTGTGTGTGTGTGTGTATGAGAGAGAGAGAGAAAGAGAGAGAGAGAGAGAGAGAGAGAGAGAGAGAGGGAACTTTTTGTTTTGTTTTGTGAGATTATTTACTTCCTGTATTTCCATGGGTGTAGTCAGTCTCCTTAGGATGAAGTTTTTCTTCTAGTATCTCCTATAGTGCTGGATTTGTTGATAGTGTTTAAATTTGATATTTATCATTGGATATCTTGTTTTCTCCATCTATGGTGATTGAAAGTTTTTCTGGGTATGGTAGAATTGGTTGTCAACTGTGGTTTCTTAGAGTCTGTAAGACATCTGTCTAGATCCTTCTGGCTTTTAGAGCCTCTGTTGAGAAGTCAGGTATAATTCTAATAGGTCTGCCTTTAAAAGTTACTTGATCTTTTTCCCTTGAAGCTTTTAGTATTCTTTCTTTGTTCTTTACATTTAGTGTTTTGGTTATTATATGGCAGGGGACTTTCTCTTCTGGTCCTATATTTTTGGTGTTCTGTAACCTTCTTGTACAATTATAGCTATGTCCTTCTTAAATTTAGGAAAATTTTTTTCTATGATTTTGTTAAAAATATTTTTTGGGTCTTTGGGCTGTTATTCTTCTCCTTCTTCTATTCCTATTATTCTTAGATTTGATCTTTTAATATTTTCCCAGATTTCCTAGATGCTTTGTATCGAGATTTTTTTTAGACTTAATGTTTTCTCTGAGAGATGTATCAATTTCTTCTATCCTGTCTTCTATGCCTGAGATTCTCTCTTCCATTTCTTTTATCCTGTCGATGATGCTTCTATCTGTAATTTCTATTCACTTCCCTAGATTTTTACATCGCCAGGATTCCCTCAGTTTGTGTTTTCTTTATTGCTTCTATTTCCACTTTTGGGTCTTGAACAGTTTTATTCATTACCTTCACCTGCTTGTTTTTTTTCTTGGCTTTCTTTAAAGGTTTTATTCATTTCCTCCCATTGTTTATGTTTCTTTAGGGGATTTTTTATTTTCCCCCTTAAGGACCTCTATCATCTTCATAACATTGGTTTTAAAGTCATTCTCTTGTACTTCAGCTGTGTTGGAATATTCAGAGCTTGTTGTAGTAGAATAGCTGAGCTATGGTGGTGCCATATTGTCCTAGCTGTTGTTGACTGTGTTCTTACAGAGGTGTCTAGGCACCTGGGTTTGAGGTGATTATATGTTTAGGTGCTGATTTCTGAGTTTATCTTTGTTGGATGGATGGTTTTTTCCCTTTGGTTTCTATTTCCTTTCTGGTCCTTTGGCTGGAGTGGCCTGTGGTTCTGTTCACTTGAGTCCTCAGGTCCAGTATCGTGTCTTCACTGAGGGTTTGGGGGCCTGTGTGACCTCTGGGGATTTGGGGTGCAAACATTGCCTCTGGGGGCTGGGGTTCTGAGGGGTGGTATGGTCTCTGAGGCTCTAGGTACCAGTGTGGTCTCTGGCATTTCAGGAGGTTTCTGGGGTTCCAAATACCAACACAGCTTCCAGCAGAGCAGTGGGTCAGGGTTTGGAGACAAGGGGATGGGGTGCTGTTGGGGAAACTGGGCTCTGGGGATATCTGGGGTTCTAGGTCCCAATATGGCCTCCAGTAGAGCAGTGGTCTTCTGCCAGAGGTGCTGACCGGGATATGGAGACCTTTTGTGATATTTCTAATAATGATAGTTTTGTATTCAACCAATCATTCTTATTTCTTAAAGCTAGGAGTTTATAGACTATTGAAAACAAAATGGCCTAAAGAGAATTCTTTGCCTGTTGTCTAAAAGTAAAACTTGCATTTCATTTTTCATGGCAGTGATTCACCTAGTTCCTCCCTCCCCTATCATGATGGGAGAGGGTATAAAGTTACATGTCAAGTGGTCCCTGTCTCACCATGAAGTGTCATCTTCCTGAAGTGCATTTTGACAGCTTCAAGAGAACTGTTCTCAATAAGGGTTTCCTTTAACAATATTGTTCTCAAGCATCTTAGACACCAGCCCTTCAGCAAGGTAACCCAATTATGCTCAGTCACTTTATTTAAGGACTCTGTGTGTGCATGCACATGCACTTAAATCAGACCCATTAACAGGCCTACAATTAGATCATGGTATCATTTAGTATCCTGTTTATAGCCTTCTGATTATATTATATATGCATTTAGCATTTTGGATCAATAACCAAATATGATGTATTCATTGTAATTGGTCCACCGGCTTCTATGTTTCTTTTAGTTTATAGGTTCTTTTTGCAAATCTTTTCAAAAGCATTCAGCTAAGCACCTAGTTCACTCTGTGAAATTTCCTAAAATCTAAGTTTTGATGGGTCTCCAGAGTATTTAAAGGCCTCTGTGTTTCCTATAGTGGTTAATTCAGAGCTTTCAGTGTGTTTGCTTTTGGTTTGTGTTTTGTGAGACTGCTTCATAGCTTGTGTTGTGTTCCTCTGAAGAAGAGCCTAATGTTTGATTGTTGCACTCTTTGTGATGTTAGTAGCTGCTAAAGATCATTGTCTAGATCTATTACTTCCCTAAGGTATGTGAATATGGGGATACCCTATGTTTCCCTTTCCAATTATTAATTAAACACTTGTATACATACTTTATTTTTTGAAATAGGGTCTCATATATTTCAGGATAACTTCAAACTCACAGCTAAGGATGATCTTGAACTTCCCTATCTTTCTACTTTCACCTCCCAAGTGCTGTGATTATAGGTGTACATTACCATACCTGGTTTATGCAATGCTGAGGATTGAACTAGGGCTTTGTACACTCTAGGCAAATGGGGCTACGTTCTCAGCCCCAACACTTGAATAAATACTCTTATAAATACTTTTGCTTATCTTGAGTAGCTGTTCACATAGTTTTAAAATAATGTATATAGCTGGTGTTGTGCCTTCCATTGTACTGTGGCATATTCCAACGACATCACTAAGAGTTTCCATAGTAACAAATGGAAAGTCAAACATTTTACAGATTTTAATTATTTTTTCCATTTATTTATCTATTTAATCGCTTTAAAGTTTGATCCCAGCCTCCTCTTTCTTCTCCTCCCAGGCCTACCCTCACACACCCCTCCCCTCATTCTCCCCTTTCCTTCTCAGGGAAGGGAGGTCCCCAAGGAATACCAACCTACCCTGGCACTTCAAGTAACAGCAGGACTAAGCACATCCTCTTCCCCTAAGGCCAGACAAGACAGTCCAGCTAGGGGAAATGGAGCCAAAGGCAGACAACAGAGTTAGAGACAGCCCCTACTCCCATTGTTAGGGGATCCACATGATGACTGTCCTGCACATCTGCTACATATGTGTAGGGGAGTCTAGGTCTAGCCCTTGCGTTCTCTTTAGTTGGTGGTTCAGTCTCTGTGAGTACCCATGGGTTCAGGTTAGTTTACTTTGTAAGTCTTCTTGTGGTATCCTTGACCCTTCTGGTTCCCTTTATCCTTCCTCCCACTCTTCCACAAAACTCCCTGAGCTCAGCCTATTGTTTGGCTGTGGGTCTCTGTATCTGTTTCCATCAGCTGCTGGTTGAAGCCTCTCAGAAGACAGTTATGCTAGGCGCCTGACTGTAAGCATAGCAGAGTATCATTAATAGTATAAGGGACTAACTCTCTCCCATGGGGTGGGTCTCAAGTTGGGCCAGTCATTGGTTGGCCATTCCTTCAATCTCTGCTCCATCTTTATCCCTATATTTCTTGTAGGTGAGACAAAGTTTGGATTGAAGGTTTTATGGGTGGGTTGGTGTTCCCCTCCCTCCACTGGAAATCCCACCTGGCTACCAACAGTGGCGACTTTAGGCTCCATACCCCCATTTCTAAGAGTCTCAGTTGAGTCACCCCAATAGACTCCCAGGAATCTCCTGTGTCCTAGAGATGACCTCCCCCAATTTCCATTCTCTCTCCCTGTCCTCCCCCTCTCTCTTTCTGTCCTCCCCCACACTGATCCCTACCCCTGTCACCCTCCCCACCTCGTCTTCCACCCAGATCCCTCCTTCCATCTACTTCAGATGCCTATTTTATTTCCTCTTCTGAGTAAGATTCAAGCATTCTTCCCTGGGCCTTCCTTGACTTCTTTGGGTCTGGGGATTGTAGCATAGTTATCCTGTTCTTTATGGCTAATATTATAAGTGAGAACATACTATGTGTGCCTTCTGGGTCTGGGTGACCTCCCTCAGGATGGTCTTTCCTACTTCTATTCATTTGCTTGCAAACTGCATGATGTCTTTGTTTTGTATTTGTTTTTATTTTGTGTGGCTGGAGAGACAGCCGTTGGTGTTGGGAACTGAACTCTTGTATTTTTGGTTGTGAGCCTAGCCTTTAATGGCCGAGCCATCTCTCCAGCCCAATGTCTTTGTTTTTAATAGCAGAGTAATAATCCATTGTGTAAATGTACCACATTTTATTTATCATTCTTTGGTCAAGGGGCATCTAGGTTGTTTCCAGTTTCTGGCTATTACAAATGAAGCTTCTATGAACATAGCTGAGCAAGTGTCCTTGTGGTATGACGGAGCATCTTTTGGGTATATGCCCAGTCTTGAGGTAGATCTATTGCCAGTTTTTTTTTGAGAAACCTCCAGATTGATTTACACACTAGTTGTACAAAATTGCACTCCCATTAGCAATGGAGGAGTGTCCGCCTTGCTGCACATCCTTGCTGGCATGTGCTGTCACTTGTATTTTTAATCTTAGCCATTCTGAGGGGTGTTAGATGGAATCTCAGAGTCCTTTTGATTTGTATTTTCCTGATGACTAAGGACTTTGAGCATTTCTTTAAGTGTTTCTCGGCCATTTGAGACTCCTCTATTGAGAACTCTGCATTTAGCTCTGTACCCCGCTTTTTAATTGAGTTATTTGGTTTGTTCTTGTTTAAATTCTTGATTTCTTTATATATTTTGGATTTTGGCCTCTGGTAGATGTAGGGTGCAAATAAATCCATATTTATCACCCTGCACAAAACTCAAATCCAAGTGGATCAAAGACCACAACATAAAATTGGATATAGTAAATCTAATAGAAGAGAAAATGGAGGAAGAGCCTTGAACTTATTGGCACAGGAGACATCTTCCTGATCAGAACACTAATGGCTCAGGCGCTAAGATCAACAATCAGTAAGTGGGACCTCATGAAACCGAAAAGCTTCTGCAAGGCGAAGGACACTGTCAGTAAGATTAACATTATTTTAACCCACTTCAGCATATCATCCTTAAAGCAAATGCATGACGATTCTCATAATGATTGTCCCATCCCTTTTCCATGGGAGCTTAGTAAGGTTGGCTTCTGAGTCTTCTTGATTTGACCTTTGCAGTCTTTGCTGTGTAAACAAGGTTTTTCCAGGTTCTCTTTCTATCTTTCCTGGACAGATCTGGAATTCTTCCTGCCTCCAAAGAGGTCTGGTTTACCTTAATCCTGGCTGTTGTTTGCATCACAATGTAAGTAGCACTTATGGAGAAGGGATTTGGACATCATTTCTTGGTATTTTGTGTGCCTGAGTGTTCTGTTTTGCCTTTCCTTGCTTTTCATCCTGTCATTCTGGTGTTCTTGTTAGACATGTTAGAACTTCTCATCTGTTTACACTGTTCCTTAACTTCATTGTAATAGTGTAAGTTTCCTGGTTTCTCTGCACTTCACTCTAAATACTCTAAATAATTTTCTTAGATTTGTATCCAGTTTGTTTACTGTCCTTGCAGCTCTATGGTTCCTAGAACTATTCCTGTTTTAAACCACATTAACTATGACATTTTTCTTGTTGATGTTGTGCTGTTGTTATTGTTGTTGTTGTTCTTCTTCTTCTTTTCTTCTTCTTCTTCCTTCTTCTTCTTCTTCTTCTTCTTCTTCTTCTTCTTCTTCTTCTTCTTCTTCTTCTTCTTCTTCTTCTTCTTCTTCTTCTTCTTCATTCTCTACTCAGGCTAATCTTTTCGTAGTTGGTTACTCTCAATCCCAACTTTTCATTCTTTCAAATCTTAGTAATTGCGAAGTTGTATTTATAATGTCTATCAGATTTAGATGATTGGAAACACTGAAGGTCTCATCTTGCTGTGCGCACTTCAGTACATGTGCATCTTAGATGTGTGCCGCCTGCCGGTCAGTGTGGAATTTGACCACCAAGCCCATTTCAGGTTTTATTGCCCAACTTGGGGCTGCCTGAGTCACGGGAGCTGTGTAAAATTGAAACCTGTGAGGAGTTCCTGTGGTTACAGATTCTTGGAAGAGTTTTTTTTTTTTCCCCTCCCAGCAATGCTTAACTTGAAAGTGAAGTTTCTGATTTGTTGTCCAGTGCTGGTAAAGATGACCCCTTTGGCGGGTGTGGATCACCAGCACTCTGTGTAAAGATATCATTTTCAAGCCCCCTCTTAGCAGGAATCTAAGGTCATTAAAAGCAAGACTTTTTTGTTATTGCTGGGTTTTTTGTTGTTGTTGTTGTTTGTTTTTTTGAGATAGGGTTTCTCTGTGTAGCCTCACTTTGCAGACCAGGCTGGCCTGAAACTCAAAGGGATCCATCTGCCTCTGTCTCCCTGAGTGCTGGGATTACAGCTCTGTGCCACCTTGCCCAGCTCAGAAGCAAGACTTTAAATGTCAGAGCCTCTTGACCACCAAGCTTCCTGGCGTAGTCTGTGCAACTGTCACCCTAATTGTTATGTTCTCTTCATTTTGAGCCATTGATAATTCCTCATGTGACTGTATCTACATACATATATGTATATATATATATATATACACACACATATATAGTTTTGCATGCTGTATCTTTATTAAATGATATCTTGCATTTTATAAAGGAATAAATAAAGGAATCTTTAAGGAAAAAAAATGATGGTCCTTTTTATAACCTGCGTCTACTCCCAAAACGTTGATGCAGTTCATGTCACAACTCTGTGCTTCCACAGAAACACCTCCCGACTGGCACCATCTCTTCCTGCAGTGGCTCGTGGAGTTTATTGCCACAGAACACTTTTGGCCATCTGCACCTCAGTCTTCTGAAACCGAAACAATGCCAGCGTCTTCCCAGTTTTCAGAAAATGCTTAGCTGAGGAATAAGAATTTTCTCAGTGGGAAACTTTTCCCCCACAATGTTTTAAAGTTAAGTTTTAGGTTAGCATACAAAGTAGTGGGTTTCATCACGCCGCCTTCATATGCACGTGTCATTTTCACTCTGTTCTCGTTCCTCCCCTCCTCCCGCTCGGTCCTTTTCTTTCTCCAGTGACTTCTACCGCTTTCTTGTTGCCTGCACTCCATGCGTATCTCTTCCCCCTCTCATTATCCCCTTCCAGTCCCAACAGCTACAAATGCACACGCATGTAAACACAATCTATGCGCGCACAGTTTTAAATCTAGGTTCTGCATATGAGAAGGAAATACACAGAAATTGTCCTCCTGAGACTTATTTTTTTTAAAGATAGGGTCTCAGTATGTGGCACTGGCTGACATGGAACTCTCTGTGTAGACTAGGTCCTCCTGCCTATGCCTCCCCAAAGGCTTAGATTAAGGACACGCACCATCATGCCTTCCTGATGACTTTTAAGAGTTGTGATCTCATGACTGTAGAAAAATGGATAATTAGTAAATAACTTTGGCAACTGAAAAACTAGTAAGCAAGACTGAAAGATATTGCACACCCTCTTTTCCTTGACAACGCAGAGAACTGCATACGATTTTCTAATAAAATGTTTGCGGAAATGAACTTTTGGATAAACATGAGCATTCCAATTTCTGGAATTCAAGCTCTTGAGTTCCATCAGTCTCCACCCAACCCCACTGATATGTAAAGTTACTCCAGGAAGCAGGGTGTGGTGTTACACGCCTGTAATTCCAGCACTCGGGAAGGCAGAGGTAGACAAATCTCTGTGAGTTCGAGGCCAGTCAGGTCTACAAAGTGAGCACAGGACAGCCAACGCTATACAGAGAAACCCTGTGTCAAATAACCACCTCCTACCCCCCGCAAAAAGTTACTCCAGGAAGAAATTAGACATGTCATTATTACATGACATTCTGCAAAGGGCACTGCCATTTCAGGTATTCTGGTCCATAACAAATGCAAGAAAGAATCCAAAAGAAAGTGTATAGCATCTATTGTCACTAGTGTCTGTGTGCAGGCTAGTTTTATGCCAACTTGTCAGAGCTGGAGTCATTTGGAATGAGGAAACCTCAACTGAGAAAATGCCCCTAACAGACTGCCCTATGGGCAAGTCAGCAGGACATCCTCATGACTGATGATTGACATGGGAGGGCACAGCTCTCTGAGGGTGGTACCATCCCTGGGCTAATGATTCTGTGTACTAATAGAGGGTCTACAACCTCTGCATCAGCTCTTGTCTCCATCTTTCAGTGCAGTTTAAGTTCCTGCCCTGACTTCCCTCAGTGACGACTGTGATACGGAAATGTGAGTCAAATAAACCCTTTCCTCCCAAGGTTGCTTTTGCTCATGTTGTTTTGTCACAGCAATAAAGACCCTAACTAAGATAGAATATCACAAACAAGACTTCCTGAATCCAGAGCTTGGGCAGTGGGCCCAACAATTTGTGCTAGAACAAACCTTCAGGTGGTGCTCATACCTTCTCAAACCTAAGGACCATTTGCTATAAGATTAAGGTCAGGGGCTGGAGAGATTACTCAGAGGTAAAGAGCACCAACTGCTCTTCCAAAGGTCCTGAGTTCAATTCCCAGCAACCACATGGTGGCTCACCACCATCTGTAATGAGATCTTGTGCCTTCTTGTAGCAGGTGGGTGCACATGCAGGCAGAATACTGTATAAATAATAAAATAAATCTTTAGAGAAAAAGAAAGAAAAAGATTAAAGTCAGGGGTCTGGCACAGGATTCAGAGAGCAGTATTTGGAAGAGAGAGCAAAGGCGGTTGGTACGAAGGCACCTTCCCTGGCCTGTTTGCTGTTTGTTTGAATACATATATTAAATGACAATGATGATCGGATAATTAATTACCTACTCAGGCCCAGATTTAAATGGGATTACAAGCTCTGGTGGTCGTCTCAATAGTAGGGACTGATTTTATGCTGAAAATCTTCTTTGGAGAAGATGGATTGATATTTACGTACTGTGGAGAGCTGTGGTGGAGACTGAAAGCTTCACACTGTTTGTGTGAAGGCGCTTTGAAACCATGTAACACTTTGTAAATCCCATTAGTGAGGAGTGTTGAAATTTTGGCAAGTGAAGCCAAAGAGAATGAAGAGGCAAATATAGAATATGAGAATCAGGACAGAAAGACTTCATTCATTCATTCATTCATTCACTCATCCAGCTGTTATTTTTTAGGCATGGACTGTTTCCTAAGGAATATGTTAGGGATTTGGAATAAATGTAACATAAAATCGAACATGGTCCCTGCTTTCCTGCTAGTAGAGGAGAGATGCAGCTATCAGTTGCATCAACAAGCATCTAATTTCTAAATCTAGAAAAGCTCCAGAAAAGCGCTCTTGAGGCAAAGAGCCCAGTTTCCCAGTCACACTCGGCAGAGGGAACTTTCCCTATTGGAGACAGAGAGTGACAAGGGAGAGAAGTTAGAGAAGACATCCCTAGAAAAGTAAGTTCTCCAGCAGCAGTCTAAGGGCAGGTAAAGGCCAGCTGGGTTGATGGACTAGAGCATGAGGGGCTGGGGAGGAAGTGCTAGAGCATGAGGGGCTGGGGAGGAAGTGCTAGAGCATGAGGGGCTGGGGAGGAAGTGCTAGAGCATGATGGGCTGGGGAGGAAATGCTAGAGCATGAGGGGCTGGGGAGGAAGTGCTAGAGCATGAGGGGCTAGGGAGGAAGTGCTAGAGCATGAGGGGCTGAGGAGGAAGTGCTAGAGCATGAGGGGCTGAGGAGGAAGTGCTAGAGCATGAGGGGCTGGGGAGGAAGTGCTAGGGCATGAGGGGCTGGGGAGGAAGTGCTAGAGCATGAGGGGCTAGGGAGGAAGTGCTAGGGCATGAGGGGCTGGGGAGGAAGTGCTAGAGCATGAGGGGCTGAGGAGGAAGTGCTAGGGCATGAGGGGCTGGGGAGGAAGTGCTAGGGCATGAGGGGCTAGGGAGGAAGTGCTAGGGCATGAGGGGCTGAGGAGGAAGTGCTAGAGCATGAGGGGCTGGGGAGGAAGTGCTAGGGCATGAGGGGCTGGGGAGGAAGTGCTAGGGCATGAGGGGCTAGGGAGGAAGTGCTAGGGCATGAGGGGCTGGGGAGGAAGTGCTAGAGCATGAGGGGCTGGGGAGGAAGTGCTAGGGCATGAGGGGCTGAGGAGGAAGTGCTAGGGCATGAGGGGCTGAGGAGGAAGTGCTAGGGCATGAGGGGCTGGGGAGGAAGTGCTAGAGCATGAGGGGCTGGGGAGGAAGTGCTAGAGCATGAGGGGCTGGGGAGGAAGTGCTAGGGCATGAGGGGCTGAGGAGGAAGTGCTAGAGCATGAGGGGCTGGGGAGGAAGTGCTAGGGCATGAGGGGCTGGGGAGGAAGTGCTAGGGCATGAGGGGCTAGGGAGGAAGTGCTAGGGCATGAGGGGCTGGGGAGGAAGTGCTAGAGCATGAGGGGCTGGGGAGGAAGTGCTAGAGCATGAGGGGCTGGGGAGGAAGTGCTAGGGCATGAGGGGCTAGGGAGGAAGTGCTAGGGCATGAGGGGCTGGGGAGGAAGTGCTAGAGCATGAGGGGCTGGGGAGGAAGTGCTAGAGCATGAGGGGCTGGGGAGGAAGTGCTAGGGCATGAGGGGCTAGGGAGGAAGTGCTAGGGCATGAGGGGCTGGGGAGGAAGTGCTAGGGCATGAGGGGCTGGGGAGGAAGTGCTAGGGCATGAGGGGCTGGGGAGGAAGTGCTAGGGCATGAGGGGCTGGGGAGGAAGTGCTAGAGCATGAGGGGCTGGGGAGGAAGTGCTAGGGCATGAGGGGCTGGGGAGGAAGTGCTAGAGCATGAGGGGCTGAGGAGGAAGTGCTAGGGCATGAGGGGCTGGGGAGGAAGTGCTAGAGCATGAGGGGCTGGGGAGGAAGTGCCAGAGCATGAGGGGCTGAGGAGGAAGTGCTAGGGCATGAGGGGCTGGGGAGGAAGTGCTAGAGCATGAGGGGCTGAGGAGGAAGTGCTAGGGCATGAGGGGCTGGGGAGGAAGTGCTAGGGCATGAGGGGCTGGGGAGGAAGTGCTAGAGCATGAGGGGCTGGGGAGGAAGTGCTAGAGCATGAGGGGCTGGGGAGGAAGTGCCAGAGCATGAGGGGCTGGGGAGGAAGTGCTAGAGCATGAGGGGCTGGGGAGGAAGTGCTAGGGCATGAGGGGCTGGGGAGGAAGTGCTAGAGCATGAGGGGCTGGGGAGGAAGTGCTAGGGCATGAGGGGCTGGGGAGGAAGTGCTAGGGCATGAGGGGCTGGGGAGGAAGTGCTAGGGCATGAGGGGCTAGGGAGGAAGTGCTAGGGCATGAGGGGCTGGGGAGGAAGTGCTAGGGCATGAGGGGCTGGGGAGGAAGTGCTAGAGCATGAGGGGCTGGGGAGGAAGTGCTAGGGCATGAGGGGCTGGGGAGGAAGTGCTAGAGCATGAGGGGCTGAGGAGGAAGTGCTAGGGCATGAGGGGCTGGGGAGGAAGTGCTAGAGCATGAGGGGCTGGGGAGGAAGTGCTAGGGCATGAGGGGCTAGGGAGGAAGTGCTAGAGCATGAGGGGCTAGGGAGGAAGTGCTAGGGCATGAGGGGCTGGGGAGGAAGTGCTAGGGCATGAGGGGCTGGGGAGGAAGTGCTAGAGCATGAGGGGCTGGGGAGGAAGTGCCAGAGCATGAGGGGCTGAGGAGGAAGTGCTAGGGCATGAGGGGCTGGGGAGGAAGTGCTAGAGCATGAGGGGCTGGGGAGGAAGTGCTAGAGCATGAGGGGCTAGGGAGGAAGTGCTAGGGCATGAGGGGCTGGGGAGGAAGTGCTAGGGCATGAGGGGCTGGGGAGGAAGTGCTAGAGCATGAGGGGCTGGGGAGGAAGTGCTAGGGCATGAGGGGCTGGGGAGGAAGTGCTAGAGCATGAGGGGCTGAGGAGGAAGTGCTAGGGCATGAGGGGCTGGGGAGGAAGTGCTAGAGCATGAGGGGCTGGGGAGGAAGTGCCAGAGCATGAGGGGCTGAGGAGGAAGTGCTAGGGCATGAGGGGCTGGGGAGGAAGTGCTAGAGCATGAGGGGCTGAGGAGGAAGTGCTAGGGCATGAGGGGCTGGGGAGGAAGTGCTAGGGCATGAGGGGCTGGGGAGGAAGTGCTAGAGCATGAGGGGCTGGGGAGGAAGTGCTAGAGCATGAGGGGCTGGGGAGGAAGTGCCAGAGCATGAGGGGCTGGGGAGGAAGTGCTAGAGCATGAGGGGCTGGGGAGGAAGTGCTAGGGCATGAGGGGCTGGGGAGGAAGTGCTAGAGCATGAGGGGCTGGGGAGGAAGTGCTAGGGCATGAGGGGCTGGGGAGGAAGTGCTAGGGCATGAGGGGCTGGGGAGGAAGTGCTAGAGAGGGAAGAGGGCATGGAAGTCCTGCGCAGGAAAGCAGCACAGTGTGTTTGAACACCTATGAGCAGCCAGGAGTGTCTACAACGAGAGCACATGGCTGAGAACGAGCAAAGAAGTGGCGTGCAATGGAGTCAGGATCAGACTGCCTTTTATAAATACATAAAAAGTTAAGTTCAACGCCTGAAGCCAGACATATGACTGCAATGAGTTTAAATATAAACGGATTTTTTTTCCCCTCTCACAGAAGTCCAAAAGTGGCAAGCCCTCCCCTCCACAATCAAGACAAATTAGCCTAGCACTACTAGCTTGGTAAAGTCCTTTGCACAGAGCACACTGCATTAGGAAACTATCTCACTCTCCACCCTGAGGACTGCGACAGTAATTAATTAATTAACCACTTAGATAGAACACTGTTTTGTCTGGGACTATATTGCAAGCATTGTTGGACATAGGCCTCTTGCTGTTCCCCTTGGAATTTTAGACTGCCCTGTCCCCGGTACTCTGTGTTCACATCCATAAAGCCACACTGGCTATCAGCGACAGTTTGGTAGAAAGAGAAGAGATGTTGGCGGCAGGCCAGACTGCACCCAGTTCCGTCTGAACCTGCCGGTTGTGTGACTCTAGGCAGGAACCCGACTCTCTGTGCCTCTGGCACTGCCACTGTGAAAGGAAGGTCACACGGTACCTTCTTCACTGGAATGAGGTACGAACGTTGACAGGGAAGTACAGTTCCTGGCAAAGCAATGCATGAGACCTTCCCCGATTGGCTCTCCCCGCCACTGACACGCACGCCTTATCCCCTTCCTGAGAGGGAGGTTTGGCCAGTCCTTTCCAGCCTGCAGCTTCCTCTGCTTCTGTTGGCTCCGCCAGCCAGGAGGTTCTCTTTCATCTTCACTCAGGCAAGGATGAGGATCACATCCAAGGTCACAACCCAGCCAAGCCTGCCTCAGCACTGTAACTTCCTCAACCACAGGGACACATATAACAGGATCGAGCTGAGACTCTTTTGGCAGGTGCCAACTCCACGTTCCTACCATATTCACCTGGAATGTTAGTTAAGTCTGGAACTGGAGACTTTGAAATGCAGCCTCTTGTCACCATTTCTAGCACCTTCCTCTAATTGCAAAGAGGGTAGGAGCTGTAACCTATTGCTGGAGTTTTCTACCAGGACCTGCCACCATGAAAACCAGTGACTAAAGGACACCTGGCTGTCCCTCAGTTAATCACACTCATGTGGACCAAAACCATTTCCAGGAGAACTGATCCTCTCCCCCCAATTGCCGAAGGTAACTAGATTATTCCTCGAGCCGGTCCCACTATCTCATAAGATGCTGTGAGGCAAGCGGCCCTGCCTCTCTGACAGCGACTGTGCCTGCCTGTTTACCTCAGAGCCATCTCACACATAGGACACCTGCTGTTGGCATGGGGTCCATCACACAGTCCATCCTGGCTCAAAGGGCTCAATTCTCTCCTCTTAACAGAATCTGCAGCAAGGAAATACCTTAGGCTCACTACCTGGAGCTCTGTCAGCCCTATGACTCACATAAGAAACAGCAATGATGGCCATGAGCCCAAAGTCTCTTCCCAGGCCCGGAAGCATGTTCCTTCTATTTCCTTCTGCCCCATTGTCCCCACTCTACACCTGCAGCCTCCCCCTGCCCTCCCCCTCCCCCACCCCCCCGCCCCCCATCCTGCAGAGAACTGGCATAGGCAGAAGAGTCTCATTCTACCACAAACCAGGCACTCATCTCCAAATACCTTAAAATAATTTGACAACGGTCCCACTACCTGGATGGAATGTGTCCATGGGAGCCTCTCGAGTCTGGGACATTATTTCACCTTGCCATTTAAAGAACTGTTTTCTCTCAATTCTGAGACTGCCTGTAGATGACTCCGGGCTCAAAGCATGTAGCAGGCTCTGCCCTGAGGCTTCTCTCTCCTTTTCTCCTTTAAGGCTGACAGAAATCTATTGCCTACCATCCACTTGGCTGTGAAGCCCCTCCACACTCATGCTGCTAATCTCTGTCACTGAGCCTTCCAGTTATAAAATTCAGTGGTGACTAAGACTTACTTTCTGCCTACATCTCAGTCAGGCCTTCACTGCCAGATGGGTGTTTCGCGAATGGTACAGCCAGCCCCGTGCTCGGCAAGCGCTCATACACAGCCCTGATCTATTCAGAGTCTTCTGGGTTCCCGGCAATGTCAAACCCTGTGGCAAAGAAAAAAACATCATCATTATAGTGAAGATTAAGCTCTTATGAAATGGAAATCAGTTACATTTAAGCACACACACACACACACACACACACACACACACACACACACACACACACACACACATTCTTCTGAACCCAGGAAAAGGGAAGAGCAGAAGAGGCCGATGGTGTATGAGCTGGCCTTGGAGGAATGAGGCCAATGATAAGAGTGGAAAGGGAGAGGAGGGGCCGGGTGTGAGAAAAAAACCTAGTGACAGAAAGCACAGGCAGAGCTGTAACAATGTAGCTTAATACTGTACTTTCTCCTCCCACCACATCTTACAGCCTTGAGGCGTTTCTTCATTGAAAAGCAGTGTTTCTTAACTCACCAGACAGACTTTCCATCAGTACTCAAGAGGGAGGCGAAAGATTCACATGGTTTAAGTCTGGGGACAGAAAGGAATGCTTTTCCCCCACTGCAGAATTCCCGCTCTTCTTCTACTATCATTTTCTATAATCAGTTTCTTTCTCTGAACTTAGCTTTTTGGAAACCAGGCGTGTGAAAGCCTTGTTACTGGTCAGTGTACCTTTTGCCCTATCCTGCTAGGAATTGTGGGGAGGTAGGCAGGAGCTCTTCAGGGGCTGGCCTTTGGCACCTTTGTGTCCTTGGGGCTTTCATCGCAGTGGGTGGTGTCAGCAGGCACATGTAATCACCAGCAGGTGGCGCCATGTAGGCTACAGAGCTTACACAGGCCCCAACTAGCAAGACCCCAGCTTCACAAACGGTCCAGCTCTTACACAGAGCTGGGATTCCTGAGCCCTTGGAAGTAGCTGGTGTTGCAAACTTCTGGAAGGGCCTGGGCGTTAGGATTCCCCAACTCTTAAGAGCAGCCAGTGTTACAGCTCCTAAGCCTGGGATATCTGAGATCCTTGGTCCTAAAGACTTGACAGCCCCCCAATGATCTTCTGGTAACCAGGGCCTGCAGTTTTTCCTATCTACCTGAAATGATCATTCTCATTAGCTGTTTGGCTTAAGTGCTAATCACGAAGGAGACTGATGCATACTTCTGGGTTTACCAGTGAGAGCGTTTCAGAGAGAATTAACTGAGGTGGGAAAGATTCACCCCGAATGTGGGTGGTACCACGTGGTGTAAGGCAAAAGGTAGATGAACTACATGCTAGCATTTACCTTTTTCTGCTTCCTGTTCCACCGAGATGTGAGCTGAGGCACCCCAGTCACATACTCCGCCCACCAAGAGCCATCTTCCTCCGTGCTTTCCCTGCTAGACTGCACTGATCTCCTTGTAGTTTGCACCCAATGAACCCTTTTCTCCCTCAAGTTGCTTCTTGTCAAGAATGCAGCTAATAGCAATAACTAAAGTCAATAACCCCCCGGCTCTTCCCTTCCTGCCCTCCCTCATCTTCAGCTGTCTACCCCACCTCCTGTCACACACAATCACACACACAGTCACACACACACACACACACACACACACACACACACACACACACCATTACCCCTTTCATTCCAACTCTGGCTACTTCTTTTGAACTGCCTAGCCACCTCTTGCTGCTCTGGTCATGGTCACAATTGTCATCCTTTGGGAGGCAGCTGCTCTCCTTTCTCTTCTCCTTCTTCTTCTTCTTCTTCTTCTTCTTCTTCTTCTTCTTCTTCTGGTGCTGCTGCTGCTGCTGGCCACGGGGTCCTGTGGCTCTTCCCTTATAGCTGTTAGTGCAAACAGCAACATTGCAGTTTGCCCTGAAGACTACTCAATTTGGCCTCTTCTCCAACTATCAGGCAGCTGGGCGTTCCACCATGTTTGCAACTCACTGCTGGCTGTTCAGCTATTTGTCTTTTGTTCTTATTTCTTCATGTTACCAGCTCCACACACTCTAGGAAAAGTAGAGGGGGGGGGAAAGGACACCCCTCCACCCCCACCAAAGAAACCTCTTAAGGACCTAATGTAATACCGTGAGAAGCAGCTCTGGGGTGCCTTCTTACTAGTTTATCAAGTGAGCTGATCAGTCTGCTGTCACAGCCAGTGGTTAATATGGTTTGTCAACTTGACACAGTCTAGAATCATGCAGGAGACAAAGTCCTTTGCATGTGCGTGTGAAGGAGTCTCTACATTGGGTTAATCAAGTTGGGAAGGCCTACTTGATTGTAGGTGACACCAAACCATGGGCTGGTGCTCCAGACTGAATATAACGGGGAAGGCAAGGCACACAAATGCATCCACTGTGCTCTGTTTCCTGACTGTGGGCACACTTGAGTCTTGTCATGATTCACTGTACACTCAAACCATGAGACAAGAGAAACCCTCCCTTCAAACTCCTCTTGTTGGGTATTTGGACGTGGTAACACACACACAAAAATGACTAATCCTGCCTGTTAAGGTGTGTTCACACTGATCGCAGCAATCACACAAGTGACACAAATCAAAGTTTGTGTCTGAAACAATCATGGCAGTATTCCTTTCCTGCCAGGCACAGCATTCACTCTGCCAGGACAACCCAGGGGAAGCGGCCCACGTTGATATGGTTGCAGAAGCAACTTAAGTTCTGGAAGGCTTGTGGCGGTAAAATACTCCAGTAGAAACTATTAGAAACAATCTTGCCCAGGGGACTGCAACTTCAGGAGTGATAACAAGCAGTCATTGTGTAGTGGCCTTGAGGCACCCATGGAGAGAGAATTCATTCAACACAGGAAGTGTTGGCATAGGGCAGCCTGCTGGTGTTTGGCTTCAGTCATTCTGCTCAAGGCAGCAAGAGTAGCAAGGAGGGAGTCAACTGTTATCAAGTTGAAAGTCAAATTGTTCCATCTTCCAATGTCTTGTCTTATTTACAGGGAAAACAAAAAAACAAAACAAAACAAAAAACCGCCAGAAGGAACACTTTCAGTTAAAACTTATCATTAACACAAATATTGATCTGCACAGTGCTTTAACGATGCTCAACACCTGCTCCGTGCCCATGGTGAGTTCCTTTCCTGTCTTCTGTCTCCATTTTATGAGTAGAATAAACCAACCAGAGTTAGCAGCTTGCTTGTCTTTCCCAGCTGCGTGGAGACTTTAAGGGAGAAGGAGCAAAGCCTTATATGCTCCCGGTTGTGCCCAGGACTTTGTGTGTGCCACTCATTGAGTCTTCTCAAGGAATGTGGCTCGTTGGCCCTTTCCACCCTCTTTATATGACAAAACGGGGCCTAGCAAAAGTATCCCATTTGCCTAAAGGCCCACTGATCAGCAGTATCACTGTGGGGCTCTAGCTGTGTCCCTGTGACTTTCAAGTATGTGCCGTTAGTCCACTTGTTATCACTCCCCAAGGCACTGAACTCCTTGAAGATCTGGCTTCCTGATTTGTAAAAAGCATCCATAGATATTTAACAAACATTAAGCATAATAAAAGCATTTATAAATATGTATACTCTATTCCAAGATGGAGATTAAAGAGAAGCCATGTGATAACATAAAATTGTGTGTGGAGAGCTGCGAGGTGCCACGCCTTAACATGGCGCAGGCTTCTGCCTTCCGCCATCCCGACGGCAAGCGCTCTCTAAGATAAACAAGTCCTTATATGGCAAAAGGCTGTGCAAGGGTAACTGGTGATCTGATGACGAGCAGTCCTGCTCTGACGCGGACCTATGAGGAGGTGGCACCTGGCATGAGCTGATAGGCCCTTGAGTTGTACTTAAGCTTGGCCCTTCTCTTCTTCGGGGCCATTCCCACTGAGCTTAATCCTGAGTAAAGATCTCGAGAAGAAGTCTGGTTGTTGGTGTCTTATTTCCGCTGGATGGTGTGGTGCCGACATATGTGTTTAGATTTAGGGGTCACTTTGGGGGATCGAACCTAAGGCCTTGCACATGCTAGGCAAATGCTCCTGTCATTGAGCTCTCCACAAGCACCCGAACAAAGAGGCCAGCTAGCCCTCTGTGAACGTGGAGGGCATCCAGACACAACATCACTATTAGTTTTCTCCATTCAAAAACTCTGAATGTCTGAATGTATACGTTGTTTTTTTCTTATACTGTGGCATTACACTTCTCCAAAGGTTTTGTAAGCACCCAGAAACAACTGTTCTGTGTTTTTGTGTCTTTCTTAGTTTCTGTGATACCGAACAAGACACAAACACAAAGAACCCGATTGCTTTTCAGCTTCTCTTTTTCTCCTTCTTCCCCCTTTATTCTTCAGACAGCTCTACTGATCTCACCAAAAAAGCCAAAAGTAGTTTCTAGGAGGTTAAACAGGCTCCATTGTTCTCAGGCAGTGATAGCTGACCCTGAGTCCCCTTACCTAAGCCATTAAACACATTTCTCTAAGTCCTCACATGCTGGGCACTGAGCAGGCAGGTGTTTGAGCAGGTGCAGTGGCCTTGGGAAGGATGCTCACTGCGGTCCACAACAGGTTAGTGTATATAATTACACCACCATGGAAACAAATGCTACACTTCTCAATGGCTATGTCACAGCTATGTGTGGGAAATGGGGCATCAAAATAAATATCTTAGTTTTGTCTTATGAAAGAATGAAAGAAAGGAAGGAAGGAAGGAAGAAAGAAAGAAAGAAAGAAAGAAAGAAAAAAAGAAATCTTAGCAGGTCAGACTTCCACATCTGCCTTATTCAGGGGAAATGCTTTCAAATTCTACCAGTTGGTTGCACATTCCTCCAGAGCAAAAGAAAAAAAAATTCCCCAAGCCCCAAATCATGCTACCAAGTAAGCAAGTGGCCGTGTTTCTGGATACACAGCTTCACTTTTCCTTTGGTAGACTGAAGTAACACAGCTCTGGGTAAATGCAAAGGCTCCAGTTCTTGCATCATGGTCCATAAACTGTGGAACATCAATGCTACGACACAGAGCATCCTGTATTCCACGCTCCTTTATCTGAGCTCCTGAGAAGCATAGCGGTATCTTGGTGGGTTGGAGGCACCCCCTCTAAAAACAGCTACCAGTGGATAGGGGGCTAAACCAGCATTTTCTTTTTAAAATGTGCACAAGACCCATGTCCTCACCCACAGCCCTTCCTACCTTGGCAGTGGGGTAGCAGTACTCCTGTTTCACAGATGGGACCAAAGTTGATGCTATGTATCTTGCTTAGTTAGCATCACCGTGGTCAGTGTGGGAGCTGGACTCCAGTGGTCCAACCAGCTCACTTCTAATCCTTAACATAGTATTTATTCTTTCATAACTCAGACATGTATAATGTATTTCAATCGTATTCTCCTATTACTCAGTCTTATTTCTTCCCCTCCCACTGAAGACCCTTTCCTCCCAACAAGTCCCACTTCTGCTTTCATGTTCTGTCTCCCCACCCCTAACCTTCAACTCTCCCCAGTGACTGCAGAAGTTAAAGACAACATGTAGTTCAGATGGTGGGGGAGGGGCAAGGGGGGAATTCATGTCAAGAACTCAATTAGCCCCTAATGTGATGGCTCTACTTCAGTATTAAGAAATCCTGCCTCTTTTAATGTAAGAGAACACTGTACCACGATATAAAAATGCCCACTTTGTTCCTGTGCAAGCCATGACCTCTGTGGTTATGCTGTCTCCAGAGCTGGGGCTTGGGAAGGGAAGGGAAGGGAACTGGAATTCTGCACTCCGTATTTTAACCCACATGCTCTCACAGTCTGTAGTCGCTCATTTGAGAATCTGCTTTGAACTCTTTCTTCTTGGTGGACTCCACATTGTAAGCAGCTTCTTTTACACCATTTCTTTGGACTATAAAGATTCAAAATACAGGCCTTATTTTGTATTTTTCCTGTATAAACTTCACGCATGTACCAAGTGATCTAATAATAATAATAATCTACATTTTCTAGTCTGTGAAGCTTCATGTCTCAGTCCCCCTTAGGCTGTGAGCTTTTCCTTAGCAGAAACTTCCTGAGAAGTCTGCCCAGTGGGCCTTTCCAGAATGATAGTACTGTACACACACACACACACACACACACACACACACACACACACACACGTGGTTATTGGACATTTAAAATGTGTAACCGAGGCACCGAATTGTTACCTCACTTTATTGAATTTGAATGTAAATAATCCCATGTGGCCATTTTTTTTTTATTGGACAGCCCACATCCTTAGCAATGAAAGATGCTTCTGACAATTCCTTAACATCCCCAGCCAGCCAGGTATACAGGCCAGACGTGACAGGGTCTGTGGTAGGTAGGATCATCCCCAGGTGCAGTGGTGCAGGTAAGGTCATCCCCAGGTGCAGGGGTGTATGCAGAGTGGACGTGAGCACTGGTATCCACAACACCTGTGGGAAACATGTAGGCCACACTCACTCATGCTATTGCCAACATTTAATAGGTGACATAGCAGAGACCTGCGTTGCGGCCTCTTTTCCAAAAGCAAAGACAGCCTCCACATTTAAGTTGGTAAGTGGGGGTCTATAGCAGAGTCCCCTGTCATTCTGCTCAGGAAGTCACTGTGTGTTTCCTGTCCCCTTATGGCTCACGTGAAAGCTGGAAGAAGTTGCTCACCATGGAAAGAAACTTAAGGAAGTCATGTGGAGTTTGATACCACACCCACTTAGGATTGGAAGAAAACTCATTAAAAACCACTTATTGCTTTACATAAAGATAGCATTTAACCATCATTTCACTGATGCAACTTGGATGTATGTATTTTGTTTAAAAATCTGTAAGAAATGGAATCATATAAAATCAAGGCAAAGCATTTGGACTTAGAAGTTTGACACACTGAAGTAGAAGTCCAGGTCTGCTTACCTGTGGGGTCTTGTAAGATTTGCTTCCCTAAGCTTCGACTTGTTCCAAAAGGAAGAAATAGCACTGCTGTGAGTCAGAATTCTTGTAAGGGTTAAACAGGAGACATATTATTAGAAAAAAAAATTGAGCCCTGAGGGAAAGCACTCAAGATAAGAGTGGATTATCGCTCGGATGTCTTTCTGGAAAGGTCCAAAGTAGATAGTAAGTCTGAAAATTCCTCCATAAAACATTTGCAGAGTTGTAGGGTTGCTTTTCTTAGAAAACCTTAGTGCATTTTCAGTAGCATAAGCCTTAGGGTTATCAAGCAAGCCTTGCCCTCACCCTTGCCCAGTTCCTCTATGTTTAAAGGTACCATTTGATGGCTGGGAAAAAGTGGTAGGAATGGCAAATGTGGTGGCCAAGACAGAGAAGGACTACAGATTTAAAATTACCCTGATTTTAGTCTGAAAACAAAATTATTATGAGAAATACCTTTTTTTTTCTTTTCCATTTTTATGTTTTTGAACACTTGGAGATGGGTCATTCTGGATAAGATTTTTGCTTTCTTTCTCCATGGAGGTCAACAGTGGCACACTAGGCACAGCTCTGTCCTTTGTACAAAGTCCCTCTGCCATCCAACATGTACTGAGACACTTCCTGCAGAACAGAACAGCTCTTGGAAGGCCAATTTGAGGATAACATTTGGCCAGGGGCCACGACCTCACAGAGAAGCCTCATTTGGGCTGAGGCTCAAGGAGAATCTTGGGAGATTTTCTTTCTTTACTGTGTCTAATTTATTGTTAGGGGAAGTTGCCCCAGTTCGGTTGTAAAGTAAGATAAAATAGATAATAAAACAGGACACATGGTGTGATCATATTCTGCAAAATGAGTGGGAGATGAAAAGGAAAAGTATGAATTAGAGGGTTTTTGTTTGTTTGCAGTCTTAAGAATTTACAGGCAAAAGGATTTGTTTTATTATTACACTCATCTATGTGTGTGAGTTTGTGTCTCTGTTTGGAGGCCAGAGGACCACTTGTGGGAATCAATCAGTTCTCTCTTCTGCCATGTAGGTTCCACTCTTTAAACTCAGGTCCTTGGGTTTGCTAAAAAGTACCTTTACCTGCTGAGCCAGGTAAAGAAATCGGTTGGAAGGATGTGGACATTCATAGAAGTGTCAATTGTTGCTGTCTAATAGCTCCAAGCTTAGTGATTTTTAAGACGGAGTCAGTTCATTTAGTTGAGCTAATACAGGCTCGCCTACCTGCCCCTGAGGCCAGCTGCTGCCCACTGGCCGGTCCTGCTGACGAGAGGGGGAGGAAGCCCCAGGGTTCTCCAGGTGTTTTCACCCTCCAGCTGCCTTGGCCTGTCCTGTTCTTATGATGAAGTCAAGTTATGAGGCAACTGGAAAAGGTGAGACTTTAAGCTGGCACATCACACATGTACACACACACACACACACACACACACACACACACACACGCACGCACACACACACACATGCATGTGCACACACTGACACATACGTGCACATGCACACGCACCTATCTAATGGCCAAGTAAGCTAGGAGGCATCTTGAGCAAAGGGCAAAAATTAGACCCCAGCTCTTAGTACCTAGGCCTCTACTTCTCACAAATGTCATGAGTCAGTGATCCAGCAGCTCAACAGACAAGGCTTCAAACTGTGAAGCAAAAGATCCAGGGTTCAATTCCCTGCTAAACAAATGTCATGAGTTTAGAAGCAGTACCGGGGCCGCCAGCACCGTTATGTCAATGTAGTCTTTGGTATTTCTTTGGTGGAGTTAAAAGAGAAGGTGCAGAGTTAATCCTCGGAAGGCTCTGCAAAGTCCTGCGTGGCCTGGTCCTGGAAACCTGACTGGAGTAATGATGTAATGAAGAAAGGACAGACACACAGACACACGCACAGAAAAGCTGGGATTGGATGAGGCATGCATGCACTCTGAGGCAAGCCCACTGCCTCCAATACCAACTGAGAAACTCAATGTGTTAATTTTAAATATTGGAATCAAGGAGGTGGGCTTGTGGTCCACCTTTGCACAGAGAGGCAGTTTCGCTACTCTGGACAGGAGGTCTCAGGGGGAGCTGTCTCAGGCTGCCATTGTAGCTGAGGAGGAAGATGCGGCTGATAGTTTCTGCGCATCCCACCAGCATCCACACTTGGACCAGAGAAGGCTTTACCATCCCTCGGAATTTCACCTGGGGGAGGCTTTCTCATGTCCATGGGTCTGAGGCATTGGAGTCCATGACATGGCAGTGCTCACATCAACAACACATTGATTCTGGATTTCACACACTCCACACAAGCCGTGCAGGACCGGGTCTGCTGAGTGGAACAAACGGCTGAGCTCACCAGTGTTCCATCTCAGTATAAGGGTACTTTAGCATTTTTAGTTCCCAAAGCTCCTTCAGTTGGTGAATGGACCTTCCTTTTGTCACTTGCGTATGCTTCGCAGTTGGACAGAAGATCTGACACTTGGATTGGCAAATTAGCACATGAGTCAACACACTCACTAGGAATGCTATGTGGATATGCACAGAGATGCATCCATCTTCCATCTCACACTTCCATCTCGTTCCTAAAGAAAATTAATTGTGCTTTTGTCTTTTCATCTTTAAAATGATGGGAAGAGAAGAAATTGTCCCCTAAATAACTTCCAGTGTATGAATAAAGTTACACACAGCTCTGGAATGTCTTGGTAAATTATTCCGACGTTTTATTTGACATTTCTTTGCTAGTACTATATTTCAGTTCTAGATGCCTTATAGATTCTCTGCCAGCCAGCCAGTGGGAGGAGAAGGTTTTTCGTCATCTTTCCCCTGTGGTCTCTTCGGAAGATGCTGGGATGGAGGGAGAGCTAATAGATGCTCCCCCATCCCTGGGGAGTGCTGGAGCTCAGCACTTGGAGATCAGGAATTGGGCCCTGAGCAATTATCTGTCCACAGCCTCACAGCATTTGGACACTACAGAGAGTCAGCTGCCACTCACAGGGGCTTTTACCTTGTGGGCTGGACTTTGGGTTACAGACTAAAAATACTGTATTTTCAATGAAATTGAGGTTTCAGGTGAAGCCATTTATTTAAGTCCCATAAATTATATATAGTGGCCATGTGGGAAAAGCATGTGTATCTTTACAATGGATTCACTTTTATCTCGAACTCAGATTCATTTGCCGAATACGGCAACAGTATTTGCTATGGATTCTCTTTTTGGCTTGAGTTTAAAATGCACCCTCCTGCCCGTGTTCCTCACCCCCCCCCCCCCAGCACGCATTCTTATGTGTTTGAACACCTGGCTGCCTGCTGGTGATGCTGTCTTAGGAGCTGTGAAGACTGGCAGGTGGCGGTGTGTATCTGGGGGTTGGATTTTGAGGTTTATAGTCTGGTTATACTTCCTACTTCCGGTCAGCCATAACGTAAAAAGCAGCTGCCTCATGGCCCAGCCACCATTATCATTTCCACTGTGATGGGCTGTGAAAGTATAAGCCCTAATGAACCGTTTGATGAGATGTTTCCATTAGGCATTTTGTCAGAGCACAAGAAAAGCAGCACAGACCCTCATCGCTACTTCCTTCCTGGACTCTACCCCAGCTTCAGGCACAGAGAAAACACACAAGCTGTGCTCCAGCTGAAGAAAGCAAGCCCTAAAACTTCAGGCTATTTTGAACACATGAGAAAAATCATGAGGAGTATCATGCAATAGGATGGGTATTCTTTATTCCCTGTGGTCATGAGAGACATAGGAATTAAACTCTGGCCCCAAATTTAGAGAAAAGGGAGTTTTTTTTTTTCTTTCTTTCTTGTTTTCACCTTTCCTTCATGAAAGTATGGTTGCATTTTTCCCCCTTTAAATTTTAAGGCAAATAAAATATTATTGGATAATCTAATATTGGGGGTGGGGTGCCTTGGTTTAGGGATGTCAATACTTCCACCTAAGAATTGGAAGCCATCCTTAAGGGAAAGACGCACAGATAGATAGATAAGTAGATAGATAGATGATAGATAGATAGATAGATAGATAGATAGATAGATAGATCAACAGACAGACAGACAGACATTCTGATTCATGCATTATCACTTTCTGACCATCACGGACATGTGTTGCTGTGCCCCTTACCACTTCTGAGTGTCAGAAGGAAGCCCACTCTTGGGCTGGCCTCTATGACAAGCTCTCATATGTAGGGTAGGGTGAAGACAAAGACAACACAGTAGAGTCTTGGCTGACTTCCCACACTAAATACTTCAACTCCTCAGGAAAGAATAAACAGTGCTCTCTGGAGGAGAAAGTGAGCAAACTATTTATACAGGCAGATTGAATCTGGCTTATTAATGCCTAGTAATGGATTTTCTTTTCTTTCTTTCTTTCTTTCTTTCTTTCTTTCTTTTTTTTTGGTCTTTTTTGAGACAGGTGTGTGTGTGTGTGTGTGTGTGTGTGTGTGTGTGTGTGTGTGTAGCCCTGGCTGTCCTGAACCCACTTAGTAGACCAGGCCGGTGTCGAACTCACAAAGATCCACCTGCTTCTGCCTCCCTAGTGCTGGGATTACAGTTATGTGCTACCACGCCCAGCTCTGGTAATGGGCTTTCATTGTTGTAAAATCTTCATGACTGGAGAAACATACCATAGCCTTTGTTTTACAGATGAATACAGTTAAGCCTTAAAGAGACTCAGTAACATATGTGAAGCTACGCAGTCCATTCAAACACAGATCAATTTGACACAAATACATTTTCTTCCATTCTGCCAGAATCACTGCTTTTTTTTTTTTTTTTAAATAGTTGGTTTTGAGTGTCTCTGCACAGCCATCACTATTCTCTACTGTGTGACACACGACTCAGGGGACACCTGCTTGGCATCCTCAGGCATCTGCCTGACATTCCAGTTTTAGCGTTTGAAGTCCTTGCCTCAACATCATTTCGTGCTCCTGGTGGCTGTGTAAAGACTGAAGGGCAGGTTTCAATCAGAGCCGAGAAGACTAATAAATATGCTTAGAGCTAAGAGGTGTTTTTCCAGAGTCCCTGCCAGCAGTTAGAGAGTTGATGTCCTTTTTTCCTTTGGCAGAGTCAACACCACATTCAGAGCAGACTGGTGACCCAGACAGTCTTAGACAAAGGCCATTATTCTCCCAGGGGTTTGCTTTAGATTAGAAGGAAAGCTAAAGAAAGTGAGAGAACTTGGATTAAAAAAAAAAAAGACTCTGTTTAGGTCTAATTTGTATTTTGTTTATAGAGGGAGTCTGGTAAAGATTTCCTCAAAGCATTCCATCTGCTTCATTGAAAAAGGAAACGATTAGCCAGGCGGTGGTGGCGCATGCCTTTAATCCCAGCACTTGGGAGGCAGAGGCAGGCGGATCGTTGTGAGTTCGAGGCCAGCCTGGTCTACAAAGTAAGTCCAGGACAGCCAGGGCTACACAGAGAGACTCTGTCTCGAAAAAACAAAACAACAAACAAACAAAGGAAAAAATTGGTGATAGTCTGGCAGAAGAAATTATAGGCAGTGCCCTTCACTCGCGTAGCCAGAGGAACACTCTGGGGTCCATGGGGAGGAGAGCCGGCACAGTCAGGAGTGTCGCTATTTCCTTCTAGGTCACTGTGCTGTTGAGCACACACAGAGCAGCAGCCACTGAGCTCACTTCTGCACTCCAGGTGCGATGGAAGCTGGCCTAGTGCAGCCTCTGCTGACAAAGGAGAAACAGGACAGGCAGGTGCCCAGAGCAGGCATCTATGAAAGGATGATTGCCTGTCGTTTGTAACGGGTGGGGCACCTCAGATGACAGAACTCTGCTCCTTGATTGTGTTTCCTACACAGAGGCTCATTCAACCGTCAAAGCTGCCAAACAGACCCGTCTGGGCTTCTCTCGTTCATATTCTTTTCTCTGTTTGCCCCAGCCAGGAGCCACAGAGCCAGGGTCAAGCTAGTTGCCTTTTTATTGTCTGAATATTACAAGATCCTACAGCTGGGCATGGTGGTGCATGCCTTTAATCCCAGCACTCAGGAGGCAGAGGCAGGTGGATCTCTGTGAGTTCAAAGGCAGCCTGGTCTACGAAGGGAGTCCAGGACAGCTAAGGCTACACAGAGAAAGCTTGTCTCGGAAAAATAAAAACCAACCAACCAACCAAACAAACAAAAAAGATGCTACTTAGCAAGTCATTTAACCCCCCTGTTAGCTTCACTGGAGAAGACTGCCATCAACTGGGGCACAGAGTAGAGAAACATTTCCAGGTCTGAGAGCTGGAAGTGGCAGGGTTGATATTTCTGACTACCTCGCCTCTCACTTTGATTATTACTGACGCACCACAATGCACTTCACCTCAGCTTTCCTGGTTACCAGAGGATAAAGTTTCTTGTGTGGGAGAGGTGGGGAGGGAGTTTCAGGAGAATGCTTATTGATAGGATGAAAAGAGAAAATGGCTATTCTCTGAACCTCAGGGGCACAGTTGGGATCAGCTGCTGTCCCAAGGAATCACATCACTGGCTTTCCAGTGAGAAGTCGGGGACCATCTCAAAGGTGGTTAAGTGATTTCTGAGAGGAAAGGGCCCTTCAGCCGCTGCCTCACCTTCTGAGATTGGGTGTCTGTGCTTCTGAAAGGCTTGGAAGGGCTTTAGATTTTGCCAAGGCTAGGGTAAATTCCTTTCTAAGTGTTAAGAACACCTCGACGTGTGAAGATGATGTTACTAATGGTTTTATAATGTTATCTTTTGAACGGTAAATGTCCACCACAGGCTCTAAGGTGTTTAAAACCCTTGTTCCACAGCCACGAGGTATGGATCTTTTGGGATGGCTGACACAGCCAGGAGGGATGATGGGTCTTAGGGGTTGTAGGCCAGCCGTCTTCCTGCCTAAACTCTCTGCTTCCAGTCCAAACTTTGTGCTTCCTGATCTGCAAAGATACAAACAAGCCTGGCCACAGGCCCCTACTGCCACAAACCAAGCCACTGCTATCACCATGCCTTCCCCCACCCTGACTGACTGTCCCATTTAAACTGTCAGTCAAAGTCAAACTCTCCCCCTCCCCTTGCGTGACTTCTGTGACAGCCATGAGAAATGTAACTGCTAGTGATGACATGCAGTGTCGTCTCAGTGGAGGTACGTTTAAGAGTAGAGGTGGCATTAATAATAAGTACGCAAGGACAGATGACGTGATGGGTAGGTGAGGAGACAGAGCCATCCTCACTATAACTAGAGAATTGGAATCTTCAAGCCATGACACGGGTTTTTCCCAGTTGGGACATCATGTGACACCATTGTCAGTCTTGCCCTGGGTAAACACTGATTCGTCAGTCAGATTGGTCAAGTGCTGTGAGAGCTTACCCTGAGTTCTGGGCAAGGACCCAGTGGACAGCCTGCTGGCCTGCTTTTGTGCATTTCTGATGAAGCCCTTCAGTAGAGCACCCCCAAATGCTGGGCAAGGCACTGCATGAACCCTTGGCTTATAACCACTCAACACACGACTGGCTGCCTCTGTTGTTTTCTGTTGGACTTTTCTCTAAGCTCAGACACACTCAGCTTCAGTGGAGAGTGGCGGGGGTGTTAAGAGCGGAGATGTTAGCCTGTTTCCTATGTTGACATTTCATCAAGCCGGGATTTAGAGACTAGAAAAGATAATATTGCAATATCTGACCTTAAGAAAGGAACAATAGATAGGTCTTCTGTGTTTAGATACTCCTCTGCTTGTGTATTGGTTGGGTAGCGGTGCCTTTCCCTTTTTATTTTTAATATGTGTCTCCTTGACTTCCTGCCAACTAAGACACAGAAGAAGGAAATGGAAACATTTAGCTGGGAGGAAGATGTGGGGGACTGAAGGGCTGGCACGGGATTATGATTTCTTGCTGTGGACAAAGAGCAGGTTTACCCTAGGCTGCCCAGAGTGCAGGCAGACAGATGGTAATTTAGTGTATGTGACCTCTCTCTTTTGTTCAGTCACTTAAGGCAAAGAAAAAAAAAAGTGAGGCAAAGTCTTACTATATAACTCTAACTAGCCTGGAACTCCCTATGTGGACCAGGCTGATCTCAAACCCAGAGATTCTGAGGGCACAGGAGCATCTGCGTGGCTCCCACCTCCAACAGGAACATCTGGTGCATTCACAGGAAGCTGCCCACTGTGACACGGCCTGGAGGCAGGAGTGCCTCTAGGCAATGTTTAACTTGGGCACCTGGAATTAAAGGTATAGGCTACTATGCCCGGTGAGAGAAATGTTCTGAGTATTAAAAAATAGTGTAGAGTATTTTCTAAAAAAATGTTCAAACATTAACAAAATATATAAGGTGGAGGGGGCAGATGCCTCCTCAGTCATCCCAGTCTGTAGGAATACCCTTGACATTTACCTTTGAATACTGTCTAAGCACACATAAACAAAGCCCCTTCACACACAGATGCCTTATGTGTGTGCCCTACAGCTTTATTGTTTATTTTTTAAATATAGCTATAAAACATGTCTCTGAAGGTAATAAACACAAGGCCTTTCAAATGTAAATTTCTGTGACTTCTAGATGAGGTAATATAGAGACACTCTGCTGAAGGCCTGAGCTGTTTTACCCACTATACTCAATTAAAGTAAATTCTGGTGTGTGTGTGTGTGTGTGTGTGTGTGTGTGTGTGTGTGTGTGTGTGTGTGTGTGTCTAAGTTGTCCAGGCTAGCCTAGACTCCTACGCATTGATGATCCACCTCCTCCCACCACACACACACTGACACACTTTAGCTGGTTAGCTGTAGCTACAGACGCATGCCATAACCCTTGGTTTCTTTGACATTTTTTTTCCCATTAAAAATGTACTAGGTGCTTGGAGAAAAGGAAACATATTTTCTTCCTGTGCCTGGTCCGAAGAGACAAGGTACTAATGTCACTCCCAACATTCAGAGCTGAATGCGCCGGCTGACTAGTTTTAGCCACCAATGATCCAACCAGAATCTGTTGGACCCATTAAGGAGAAGTAGAGCAGTGGTTCTCAACCTGTGGGTCGCAGCCCCTTTAGGGGCCAAAGAACCCATTTACGGGCGTTGCCTAAAGACCACTAGAAAACACAGGTATTTACATTCCGATTCATAACAGTAGCAAAATTACGTTTATGAAGAAGTACTGAAACAGACTTATGGTTGGGGGTCACCACAGCATGAGGTATTAAAGGATCGCAGCATTAGGAGGGTTGAGAAGCGCTGTCGTTGGTTCATTGTCTCTGTTTATTCAGTTGTTGATTGCTAAACTGGCAGAGGGCTAAGTTCTAGCCGGATCGTGGTATTGTTATTTCTATAGCCCATCACTGGTCTTTTATTTTGTAACTGTTTGTCTTTCCTCACTCGGAGAGAGAGGGGTAGGGAAAAGAGGTGGAGAGATTCGCCAGTGGACACAGAGGTAAGTGGAGCAGAGCAGGGAGGCAGGGCTAGCCACATGGCGGGAGCTCAGGTTAAGCTAGGCAGTCAGCTGGGAGACGGCCCAAGCTAAAAGGCCTATGCTTTAAAACCTTGAAAACCCTCTGTGTCATTATTTATACCATGGTGGGTACGAAAGTCCGGCGATACACTGCTGTATAGAGATCGAAGCTCCGGACGGCAATACAGGCAGAGCTGGAACCGGTGCCTCCGTGGCCCAAGGCAGCGTTCTGACTGCGCTTCTGTCTGGGCAGCTGGCACCTGCGAAGGCTGCGTGTGCTGCCTTGTGAATGGGAGATTCCAGTTCCTCTCAGCAGGGCAGCTGGCCGTGGAAGCTGCCCACTGTGACGCCGCAAGGGGACAGGAGTGCCTGCAGGCAGCCTTCTGTTTGAGTACCTGGATTTAAAAGAAATGAATTCCTCTCTAAACATTGCAAGCTTTCAATTTACAGCGAATACTGTACGTTCCTAAGAGCCTTCCGAGGGGGAGGTTAGGGCTTCGCCCGTTTCCTCTTTTGACATTTCATCAAGATGGGATTTAGAGGCTAGAAAAGATAACACTGCAATAGCTGACCTTAAGAAAGGAACAGTGGCTAGGTTTTCAGTGTTTAGACACTCGGCTGCTTGTGTGTAGGTTGGATACCTGTGCCTTTTCATTTTTCATTGTAGTACATATAATTATGTACAATCCAAAAACTCACAGACTATGAATACCTGTATGCTTTTGTGTACATTTGTAAATCATCGCTTTTTAATATATTTATTTCTGTTTATGTGTGTAGGTTATTAGCAGTTGCATTATTGCTTGAAGCGACTGGAGATGAACTGAAGACATCGGGATCCAAGTACAGCGAGTGTCTCCACAGAACACAGACACAGTGCAGTGATCACATTCAGGGACTTAACACTGACGTGAATCCATTACGGGACATATCTGAATTTGACTAATCTTTCCAACGCTGCCTTGTACTGGAGTCATGTATTTCTACTTAGCTGCCCTGTTTCCTCGGTCTCTTCTTCTTCAGGATGACTTAGCAGCCATGCCTTGTACTTTTGACAACTACATACACATGCAGAATGTGTTGCAATTCTTCCCAACCCCCACTACCCTCTCTCACCCCCTCCCACTCATGCTGATGTTTTTTTCTTCCTTCCAACTAGTCCCCCAACCCCTGGGTCTTTCTGTGAGGGTGTAGGTCTGGTGCCAGCAGTCGTAGTTGCTTTGTGTTCATGATTATGACAGCATGCCACACCCAGAAGGACAGTGTTTCATAGCACTCTGCATCCTCTTGCTCTCAGTCTTCTGTCACATTCCCTGGCTTTGCCTGGGTGACAGAGATGTCTTGTTTAGCGATGAGCATTCGGTCTGCTCGTTCTCAGCACTTTGACCAATTGAAAGATTCCGTGTTAATCATTGCTCTCCGTAAAGCAGAAGCTTCTCTGGCCAAAGCTGACCGCAACACTATCTATGAGTGTAAACAGTGCATTTAGGAAGCAGTTTGGCCACATTTCCATTTAGCAACGTACCAGTGATACGTTCCTCGGGCCTGTGGCCCGACCAGCCACAAGCTTGAACAGGTTTACAGACTCTGCCAGGTAGCCCCTCCCACAGAGCAAGCCTCAAACCCAACTGGGCAGCGGTTACTTAACCCCAAAACATTCTTTCCACTAGTGACCCAGGGGGCATATCTTGCCTGGCAGGTCAGAATTGCACCTGCAGGGCCCATAGGGCCCAACATGTGAAAGACTGTTGATGATGTTTTCCGCCCAGCAGCCTCAAGCAGCATGGACACTTGTCAGCAGGGGACTTCTAGCTCAGCCCCAGTTGATTTCAGTGTGTTCTCACCTAAAGCAAACATCGTCTCCAGCAACTGGCTTCACTGTCTACATCTGCTGACTGCCTATGCCTTTGAAGATGTGTGAGCTAGCATATTCCTAGCATCCCTGCAGGGGGCGCTGTTCAGTGTTTCCTTCTGCCGAGATTCTAATATGCACAAACTGTGCCCTCCTCACTAGAGCACAGAGGGAGCAACCCATGCCACTGTACCCTGTTAGTGGGAACCTTAGCGAATTGTGAGTTCAGCTCCCTACTTCAGGGCAATCTTTTCCCCCAATAAATAGTCTACAGACGATACTAGTGGTGCCATCTTGCCTTCTTCACTCTAAAACTTCCACTTGTGTTGCTGTAAGTGATTCTGGAGAAGACAAAGAATAGGTTGTTTATATATATATATAAAAAACTGGCTCAGCATGCATTGATGGCCCTTGCATGCCTGCATCAAGAATAATACTAGCATGGTGTGGAGATGTTTTCTAGAAAGAGAATACTGGATTATTGGGTCTCTTCCATACATTATTTCCCATATAACATCATTGAAAGAGATGCCCCAGCCAAACCAATAAGGCCAGTATAACATAGTCATGACAGGAAGTCCCTGCCAGCACCTGCTCTCCGCCACCCCCAACTTCAAGATTTAACTGGAGGACAAGCATCCATAGTGCAGGAGAAAGAACCTCAGATGGAGAGTCAGCGAGCTCACAGCCTGGCTTCTGCATGTAGATAACTCCTACGGACATCTAAAACAGTGGTTCTCAACCTGTGGGTTGTGAACCTTTCACTGTGTCACCTAAGACCATCAGAAAACAGACTTACACTATTATTTATATAGTAGCAAATTACAGTTATGAGGCAGCACAATGAAAATACTTTTATGGTGGAAGGTCACCTGGCTCTTAATGCCTCCCACAAACCCTTGCTCCCCCCTGTGCCCCCCCCCCCCCCCCCCCCCGTGAACATTGCCACTGCGTACCCAGCTGCTAGAGCCAAGCAATCCAAGAAACATCCTCGACTTCATCCTTTCCGGACTCTCGAACTACCAACTAGTTGCCTTTGGGAGGTGTTTCAGGACAGAAACAGGACAGAGATGCTCTGGGCCGCTGTACCAGAAGCACTTTGGTCCACTTGATGCTGCCTCCTCCTATGAGCCTCATTTCAAGCCAGACAGATCAACTTAAGTCACATGTGGCCAGAATATGTTCTTGAAAATACATACACAAACCACACACGCACATGCAAATCAGCAATACCTTAAAAACTCCTGGAAGTCACTCTGACCTGCCATACCCAGGAAATACTCACAAATGGTGGTTTCTTATTTTAATTAGGTTTCTACCAGAACAGTCATCATAGGTCAGGTGGAGCGATTTAAAAATATAAACCACCAGAGGGCGCACCACCACTCCACAACAGGCTTGAGGAGGAATGGGAAAGGAAAGGTCACGTGAAAAAAAAGGTGTGCACTCAGGGGAAGGATAGCAGGCCACCAAGGAGAGACTTGATACCCTATAATCATATACAAGGAGAGGAGGTCCCCCTCAGTCACAGTAATAGGGGAGGGGAATAGGGTGAAAGTGGGAGGGAGGGAGGGAAGAGTGGAAGGATACAAGGGATGGGATAACAATTGAGATGTAATATGAATGAACTAATAAAAAAATAGAAAAAAAAGAACTAAAAAAGGTGTGTGTATGTATATGTATATGCATATACATACTATATATGTAATATATAGTATATATATGTATGTGTAATATATGTGAACATATTATATATGTATATGTAATATATAATAATATGTGTAATTACAATATTAGATATTTGTTATTTATTATTCATTTATTTTTAATATTATTTATATCTAATTCTAAAAATTAATTTAATCTTTTAATTATTTAAGGTTAATTTAACTTCATTTATTTATGTAATTATACATTTATAAAATAAGTATGATTTAATTATAAATTACCAAAACTACTTTACAAATAGTTAATCATTAGACATTTATTTTAAATATTTCTTATTTAAACATTGAAACATTATTTTATTTTAATGCATGGGGGGTGTTTTGCCTGCCTGCCTGTGCACCATGTGTGTGCCCGCTCTCCGTAGAGGCCAGGAGGAGGTGTCAGATCCCCTGGAACCAGAGTTACAGAAGACTGTGAATTGTCATGTGCATGCTGGGAATTGAATTCATCTTCTGGAGGAGCAGCAGTGCTCTTAACAGCTGATCTCTCCGGCCTTTATTTGTTTACTCCTTTTGAATCCAAGACAGCTACCTTCATTTACTGTCTGCCGTATCCATGGTTTCAAGACAAAAACACTAAGAAAACCCTTTCTTATCACTGAAGGAAGAAGAACAACTATGAAGCTCCAACTATTCTTTTCCTCAATGTCAAACTCCACTTAATATTTTTAAACTATCATTTGTATGTTTGTATGTGTGCACATGCGTGTGGAGGCCGCGTGTCGATTTAGCTACACTGACTAGCCAGCGAACCCCAGGGTTTCTGTTGGCTCCACCTCCCCATTGCTGGGACCACAGGCACGCACTTGGCTTCTTACATGAGTGCTGAGAATCCAAACCGGGTCCTCAGGCTGGCACGGCGAGCAACTGACTAACGGAGCCATCTCCTCAGCCCCTCAAACTCCAGTCTTGTCATATGCCTCAACTTTTGGTTTAAGAACTTCCTTTTCTTATCCAACATAATATTTTTATTGATTACTTGGGCATTTCACACAGTGAGCCCCGATCACACTCACTTGCCATTTCTCCCAGGTCCACTGTACCACCCCTGTGCCTTCTCCCTAAAATAAAAAACAAACAAATCACAAATCCAATTTGTGTCACCTATATACTCACTGGAGCATAGTCAAACTCCCATCGGCCAGCCCTTTAAATAAAACCAAGTCTGCTCCCCTCCTCACACCCACACCTGCCCCACCAAAAGCCACCAGTTACGAAGAGCTACACCTCAGCATCTTTATCACGGTTTTTAGGGACTCTCTTTAATGGATTCCTATCTAGACGGTTTTGGGGTGGTGACACAGAATCCTTCGATGTCTTTAATTCTCAACGATCAATTCTGAAGTCATTTATACGACTGCAAAAGAAGTTTCCTTACCGGTGACAGTCATCAGAGGCTAAGATCATGGATGTCCGCATGGCCTCCAGGTGGAATATAGATACAGCCTCCAGCAGGAGTACAGACCACAGTCATCATCATGGCCTCAGGCGGCAGCCTGATCCACCGGAATCCACATTTGAAGCCAACCTTTTACTACTTTGGGGGTTCTGCTTCCACCCTTCTCCACCCCATATCTACCGCCCTTTCAAGCCCCTAACATTAGATAGGAGGGAAAAAAGGAACAGTGAGAGGACTTCCTGCTGATTAGGCACAGCAAGCTCCTTACGGCAAGCTTGATATTCGCAGTCAGGTTATCTAATTTCTTTGTGTTTCTCATTTTGCACAGGACTACTTAACAAACCACAACCAACAGCAACCAACAACCAACCAACCAACCAACCAAGCAACAACTAATAAACCAACAGCCACACAACAACCAACCAACAACCCACCACACCTCTTGGGAGCCCTACTCAGCCGTGGCATGTTCTTCTATCTGCTGCTCCCATACCTACCGCCACCATGTCTCTGGCTTAGCCATTCTCAGCAGCGTGAATGGCTCTGTTCTGCCACCACCTTTCTTTCCATATCATGAGACCACTTTTTAAAAGCATCTTCCGAGAAGACCTGCCCTTTTTTTTCTGTTGGTTTTGTTTTTGTTTTTGTTATCTTTTTGTTCCAGAGATACTTTGGGTTCTGTGGACTCCTCAGCAGCAGCCACAGCTCCCTTTGGAGCCTCCACGGGTCTCTCAGGCTCCTTTGAGTTCCTCCACGGTTACGGAGGTGCCACAGCTGCTGCCATCTTGAATCAAATCCATGGTCCAAGAACTTTCTAGCAATCTGTATCACAATACATGTTGGAAAGTTCTCCAGAATGTTGGGGTTCCCTGGAAGCGGCTGTCTATCACATGTTCCACAGGTACAGTGTTCCAGACATTTTCTAAAACTTTCATTTCTGTTTTAGGTAGATGCAAAGACCTTTAACTCACATTCTTCAAGGTTACTGTTCCCATTTTGCAAAAGAGAAAACTGAGCCCAGTTTTCTCAGCCAACTGACCAAGACCACAAATTCAGCATTTGAACGAAGACTGCCAGAAGCTAACATTTGTGTTTCTGTTCCCTGGGCCTCGCCTTGGCAATCTTTCTCTCTGCAGCTCACCTCCCTGTTGTGGAAGTTTTGTTTTACGACATGCAAACATTAAAAATGGCCGGTCTTGTGCTATCTTCTCCACAGTTCCCCCTTTCCTCTGTGCGGAACACAGAAGCCCTGAGCTGGAGTGAGTCAGCCTCTCCAGAGCCCAGGCCCTGAGTGGCCATGATTAGCAGGTCCAACACCTGACAAGAAATGTGTAATAAGTGTGAGCAGTGTTCGTGAGCTTTGTGGGTTGTCGCTCCATAGGACATGTCTCATGAATGAGTTCGATCACTTGACTTTCTTCTTTGAAGAGAAAAAGCAATTTACACATCATATTTAAAGAACATGGCAGTGAGCACTTGGGATGCAAGAGGCAGGCAGATCTCTGTGAGTTCGAGGCCAGCCTGGTCTACAGAGTGACCAGAGTGACAGAGTGGTCAGGGCTACACAGAGAAACCCTGTCTACAAAAATAACAAAACAAACAACAAACAAACAAAAAAACTAGGATAATTGCATATAAAGTTTTTTTTTTTTGAGACAGGGTCTCTCTGTGTAGCCTTGGCTGTCCTAGACTCGCTTTGTAGACCAGGCTGGCCTTGAACTCACAGCGATCCGTCTGCCTCTGCCTCCCGAGTGCTGGGATTAAAGGCGTGCGCCACCACGCCCGGCCGCATATAAAGTATTGAATACATCAAATGTTTAGAGCATTTTCTCTATAGAGGGATAAAGCGGGCATTCTAGAAACATAGTGTTTAAACAAGCAAGTGAACCAGGAATCATAGTGGCGCCCAGATTCTGAAAAGTGACCTTGGAAACTGGATGTCTAAGAGTCAATGGCTACACGATAATAAGGGAAAGTCTATATTCCACTGACAAACAGAAAAGTCTATACACAGCCAAACTGCCTATTAAGTACATGTGCAGAAC
Source organism: Acomys minous (assembly GCF_964271855.1). Taxonomy (NCBI): domain Eukaryota; kingdom Metazoa; phylum Chordata; class Mammalia; order Rodentia; family Muridae; genus Acomys; species Acomys minous. Next base: position 35,125,963 of record NC_140484.1, on the reverse strand, counting down.
CCAGCCAGGTTCATAACATTTTTATCCTCTGCATCACGCCTTAGACAGTACTCCATTACAGTAAATCGAATAATTCATGCAAGAAAAATATGTGTGTGTGTGTGTGAGGGGGGGCAGGGTCATCTAAGAAACAGAAGGATCCTGCTAAAGGTGGGAGAAATACTAAGGGCGGGCTCTCCCAGCTTGATGTGGGGCGCAGCCCAGCGACCACTGGGGCAGAGGAGTGGCACTCCATGGGAAACGTACTGAGGAACATGATGGGACTTGATGGACATGGGGGGCTGTGGTAAGAGGGGCAGCACATTCTGTTGCACAGTTTGAGGAGAATCAAGCCGAAGTGTGGACAGTGAAGGAAAAGCTAACGTGTCTGTTAAATCCATGGGCAAGAGAAAACTGGAAAAGGAAACTAAATCCTCCCTGATGCAGCACATGACTTATCCGGAAGTGCAATTGTGATGCTGTAATGACTTAGCTGTTCCTGATTTAACCAGGTTCTTTTTTACTGTCAAGTGGAGATAGGACAGGAAAGGCAAAGCCAGAGAAGTACTAAGTCTTCACTTTGAACATCAGAAAACCAATAGGATAAACATTGCTCGGATTGACAGACAAGGAGCCAAATAGCAGTAGATCATTAAAAAATATAAGGGAACGTGTCAGAGGAAACAAAGAATAGTAGGTCTAACAAGATCTGTATCCAGGAAATAAGATCCAGTTTTCTACTATAAACTATGCAGTGATGTTTAAGACTGTGTGTGTGTATGTGTGTGTGTGTGTGTGTGTGTGTGTGTGTGTGTGTGTGTGTGCGCACGCGCGGGCATGAGTGCACTTAAAAAAAACTTAACTACTTAAAAACTACTACTTAAAATCTAATAAATGTTTAAACATTGGCATATAGCCCTGGGCTGCAGCCTCATATCAGCCGGCTCTGGGTGGGTCCTCTCACATCTTTGGCTCTCAGCTTCTCCATTTGGAAGACAAACCTTAAACGCACCAGTAAATGCACTATTATGAAAAATGCAAACTTGTAAAATACCTTGAAAAAGACCACCCTTTAATTTTACACACATTCTTTCCCCTAGATAATATGTTAAACTCAACATACAGCACACACACACACACACACACACACACACGCTCCCAAAGACACTGTAAAACTAGGCTCCTTTTCAAAGGCCAGGCATGCTTTGTGTAACGCATACTTTCCCTTCTAGGCACCCTGGAGAGATTTGATGTGATGGTGAGTGGTCTCCTTGCCAAGCACTCCATGTTTTCCTTGGGGCAGTAGTTCTTAAGCCCGAATTCTACCTCCAGATAAAGAGTTCGGAAACCCTTCCACTGACGAGCCTTCTGTGTGCCCCTGCCCATGTGCAACTAATGAAACACTTGGAAGCATCGGCAGTTTTCTTTGACGATAACTCATTCCCTGCTTCGTTGGGGCTTCAGGACCGGTGCTCCCCCATTAGGGGAAGCAAAGAGTCTTTTCCACAAGGAAGAAAATCAAAGAAGCTGCTGCCAAGACGCGATAAACTCTGGTTCTGCTGCTTGCTAAATTTTCTTTCTGTCTGGTGTGTTCTCTTAGCTCCTACGCCCACACAGCTTGCTGCAGGCACTGCCGTTCCAGAGATCTATGCGTACTTTCTCCTCAGGCCCCTCAGGCCCCTCAGGCCCCTCAGGCAGCTTCTTCTGACCCAGCTCCAGCCTGTGAAGTTACCTGGGTCTGATTTTCAAAGAACCAGTTGGGTTGCTGTCATTTCCCGACCAGAGCAAGCCTTGGTGAGCTGCCTCTGTTAAAACATCACTTCAGGGAAAGTGACTCTGACAGCCCAGGAGCTCTTGACTAAATTCTGCAGAGCTGAAGGTGAAGTGTTGGCTGCAGATACTTTTGAGTGGCTTCCTCATGCAGGTGCTTGCACTCTGCACACAGGGCTCTTTTGGGGGGAACTGCCAGACACATTTACACTTTTATTTACTTGTTTTTTTATTTCGGTTATTCGAGACAGGGCTTCTCTGTATAGCCTTGGCTGTCCTAGACTTGCTTTGCTGACCAGGATGGCCTCGAACTCACAGCGATCCTCTTGCCTCTGTCTCCCAAGTGCTGGGATTAAAGGTGTTGCGCTGCCACCACCCAGCCCCGCATTTACATTTTACCAGCAAAGAGATGTAAGGGCAGAAAGGTGAAGATTGCTCTCTCTCTCTCTCTCTCTCTCTCTCTCTCTCTCTCAGCTTCGCACAAGCAAGAGCTGACGGAATCTCCCTGGAACTGGGACTCACATTACTCCTCAGCTCCTCCAGCAAAATGGACCTTGTTAAGGGCCCCCAGGTGATTCTGATGCGCCCTCTGCTGAGAATCACTCAGTTTGATCAGGAGTCTAATTGGGGTATGTTATTAGGTTCTTTCCTCTGCACCCCCTCCCCAAGCTCACCCCATCCAAATCCTATAAATCCTATTATCTTTTATCAGGCCTTAAAACATAACTAAGGACCTACTGTTTCCTAGTGAACCCCGACATTAATTTTAAGAGCCAGCCTATCCAAAACATCCATCTGTCCACACCAGGCACCAACATTCCCATTGCTGATTTGCACCCACTCATCAAAACGCATGCTTTCACACCCAGTTCTCACAAAATTCCCCTGGGATTTCTAAGATGAGAAGCCAATGGATTATTAATGTTAATGCTTAAATGGATAAAGAAAATTAACTCTTCAGTGGTACATTAGTCAGGATTTCCCAGGGAAAGAAACAATCAATAATGTGTATGTGATTCCTATAACATATACATATGCATATATATATTCACACACTACACACACACTACACATGCATACATACATACATATACACACATGTATATATAATGGTAGGTATTGGTTTATATGGTTATGGGGATAGAGAAGTCCTCCCAGGCTGAAGAACCAGAAAACTGACAACATGAGTGCCGCCTGAGCCTAGAAGCTGAGAACAGCGGTTGTGATTGGCCCTGGCTGTGAGTCCTAGTCTCATATGAATCAGGATGGTGTCCACGGGCAGGAACAAAGTGAGGTGGTCTTAACTCCAGCAGAGGGCAAGTTAGCATCCTTTGTTTCTTGCTCCGTGTAGGCCCAGATGAATTGGGCGATGCCCACTCACATGGGTACATGAGCCATGGTGTATTAACGCAACGTAATCTCCTACACTAACTGCTGAGAAATCGCAGAAACATAATGTTGAACAAATAAGCATAGTCTTCAGAAATACAGATATAATTGGACACCCTTCACCTAAAGATACGCCATTACGTAGCATATCATTGAGATAGAAATGAGCAAGAACTAAATTCTGACACACGCCTTTTTTTGCCTTTTATAATTGTGCACTGTATTAAAAGTACTTTTAATAATCAGATGCCATGCGTGTATAAAATAGGAAAGTATAAATCAGAGTATTCTCCAAAGTCTTCCACATTTAAAGTCTGACTTCTCAGAGACCTTTCCTGATGTCTGTGTTTCCCATAAAACAAACCGTGCTTCCAAGGACACTACTACTGGTGTCACTTAACCCTCAAAGAGACCCTCAGGAGAAGAAAGTCCTTTTCACTGGACCCTTAACCTGTTTGCCAGGCAGCTCTAGCTGCCCCACTTTGGTCCCTCCTCCTGGACCATTACTGATGTTTACGATTTGCCTCCTGACTCTCATCACACAGTCATTTGGCTCCCGAGGATAAAATGAGTATCGGTCGTTGCTACAGTGCCTCCCATACTTCTGAGACTCATTCTGCAGCTTTATCCCTGGTTCTTGTGATGCTGGTACATGTACAGGCAAGGGGACATCCGGTCACACAGCCACCTGGCTGACAGGTGTTGCAAGATGCTATCAGTTATGACAGCATCTGGGTTTCAGTGATAAGAACATGTGGAAAACCTCTGTGCCTAAGGAATACTGACACCTGCTTGTTGACATTCATAGAGTAACAAGCCATAGAGGGCTGGGGGGGGGGTCGTGTTGTAGCTCAGAGGTAGAGCATTTACCTAGTATGGGCTCAAGGCCAGGGATTGGATGCCCAGCACCAAGGGAAAATAAGCTGTGTCGAAATGTGTACATCTGCACACTGATGTGACAAATACCAAATGATTGGTCATGTGGAGATGGAAGTGCGTGACGAGAGCTGATGTGCGGGGGAGCTGAGCATGAACTGTTCCCTCTCTTCCTTAAGTTTAATGGTAGATACATGCATAAGTACTTGAGTTATTTTTTTTTATACGTTTAATGACAAATGCCTCTCAATACAAACAGAAAACTTCCACACGAGTACCTAGGTATAAGTCCGCTGTGAACCAGCATGAACTATGTGGCTATGTGGCTCTGAGGAACTGGTGCAATTTCACTTTCTGTTCTACACTTCAAAGATGGCAACATCCGCCTCCGAGGAATGCTTGTGGCTACCTGTGTTGCACTACAACGCAGCCACACGGAGAGGTCACCGAGAGTGCCATCTCAAGGACTAAGCAAACGCAGGTATGTGGGGGGAGGTGGTTATTACACTGGCCACAGTGGGTCAGGGCTTTGCATTCTGTTTGAAGTGTGACTCTGCCACTCTTTCTGCCAAGTGATGCTATCTGTTTCTCTGCCCTTGAGTCTGGGGCTGGACTTGAGAGTTGCTTTATTAGTAGAGCATGGCAAAGTGACAGTGTGATTGTTCCAGAGCCCAGACCATTATTAATTACCATGATGGTAATGAAGCCTTGCCTAGCAAGTTGAGGACACAAGTGCCACGACTCCCAAAACTCTTCGCGAGGAGATACGCACACCACTGCATTCTTTACAATACATCAGAGTGCATATGAATGAAATGGATCAACAAAGTACTCACTGTGCTGTGAAGAAGGCCAGCACATCCGGTCGGAGAAGATCAAGAGTTCCCATCATTGCTGGATATGAATGAGGCCATCTTGGACCTTCTGACCCTATTGACCATCCAGTTAAATGCTGAATACCAACAGATGACTCCCAGTCAACCCACTGGGTGGTACATATGGAAACTGGGGAGTGATGGTAAATGGTCATTGTCCCTTGGGAACCATGTTTTTGGGAGGTTACTGCTGCCCCTAAACTCTCCCTGAAGTTGAAAGCCTTTGAGAATCACACTGTGCCTTGATGTTCTCAGTCTGATGGGAAGTTGGGGTCCTTGTACACATCTCCATCCCGAGTCACGGGAGTCCAATCAGTGCCATCACTGCAGGGAATTCCATGTGTGCTGTAAGGCAGCTAATCACACAGTGAGGGGTTGGGTTTTCTGAAACTTAACTCTGTTGTTGCTGGAGATAAGATTCTCTTCCAGGGTACACTTAAAACTTGTAGATTGTTTATCCGCGTCTAGAGCTCGAAAACATTATCATTCAGCTCGCTTTCCCACTCTGTTACCTTGTCAAAAGATGGTAAAAAGAACCAGCCAGAATCACCATTCCTCCTATTCCACAACTGTTCAAATGGTTTAAACTCAGAATCACCAAAGTCCTTAAAAGAGGAGGATTAGGAGGTTTAAGTGTATTTATCCTGCAGAGATCTTTAAAGAGTTTGAACCGCGGATTTTCGGTGTTCGCCACACTCCCAGAGGACCCTTCAGTAACTGTAGGTCTGAGCAGGACAGACAGGCCCAGATCCCACCAAGCCCACTAGAGAAACTCATCCTTACAAGTCTGGTTTTCTAGCTTTGCTATTACAGTTTGTATTAGTCTGCGTTTTCTAGAGGACTAGAACCAATGCAATGAATATATATAAATTCAAGTTAGTTTACTATACTTACATCACTCGATCACACCGAGAGCTGAGAACCCAGTTGCTTGGTCCCTGAGGCTGGCCGCTTCTGCAGTTAGAGTAGTCCACGGCAGCACTCACTCGCTAAGGAAGCCATCAACTTAGTGGCTTCTCAGTCCACACGGCTGGGTGCCTTTGAGTCCCAGTGCTGAAAACCTGGAAGATTCTTGGACGGCCCCTGGTCCTCAGTCCACGTGGAAGCCTAGAAATCCTGGTTCTGGTATTGGCAAAGGAACCCACAGCAATGACAGGGCAAACGGACTTCAGGGAGAAGGAAGGCCAATGGGACAAAAGGTAAATACGCTTCCTGCGGCCACGCCCCTTTAAAAATCTGGGCTGCTACCAAAGGTGCCGCCCACATTTGGGGCGGGACTTTCCATATCAGTTAAGTAATCAGGAGGAGTCCTCAGGTGAGGCTCTCAGGTGATGTGCAGATGTGTAGCAAGTTGACATTAAAGCCAACCTTCACAGGGAGGGGATAGGAACTTAGTGAGGCTGTCTTCCAGCTGCCCCATGGAAATTCCACATTCATTGGCCAGGACACACAGAGGGAAGCACAGACAAAGGCTTCGAGGATGGTCTGAATTTCTATGGATCGTGAGGTAACTCTTGTTGGCTCTATGTACTTCGGGCTAAAGTGTACCACATGGCCTTATAAACGCCCTCTGTATATACAGGGGAGGGGAGGGGACTGCCCCAGCATTCATATCCTGGGAGAGGTGGGGCATTTGGCTTCATTAGTCCTCACTGAAACCTCGGAGAGGTCACATCCTGCTGGGCATCAGGAAAAAACCTTTGACAAAGAGGCCTTGAACAATGGGGAGGCCATTGGTGGGCTGGAAAGAGAAGGCTTGCTTTCAAAGTCAGTCTAGGGCCCTCCCCTCCATGTATAACAGGTACTCAACCGGGTGCTTACTGTTTATGAGTCCAACTGAACAATAAATAAAGGTGGGGGCCAGTTGCTGCAAATTCCATTCATAAGCCCAATAGCAAAACTTGAAGAAACTTCTGTTCCTGCCAGACGTATGAACAAAGCCATGGCCTATTGAAGCCATAGCCTATGCTTGTACTACCGAAGTGTGTGTGTGTGTGTGTGTGTGTGTGTGTGTGTGTGTGTGTGTGTGTGTATTAGATACCAGTGTCATCCATGTCCCATCTGGCCCACCCTGTGTCACGCCCCCATAAAGTCACATGATTGTATGACACTATTCACTGATGTATAGCATCATCACCAGGCATCTGTGGGTACCAAGTTGTCCTGAGCTGTGGTTCCAGGTGTAGAGCAGCAATCCTGGGCCGGGTGAGTAACACTTCTATCAGACTAATTATTCAACATTGTGGATTATCTTTAATTTTCTCCAGCCTCTCACTGCTGCTCATATAAAAACCTAGGGTATCCACTCAATGGATATGTTCTTAGCTGTGTGTACACAAGGTACTTGAAGAATACATCTCTCTGTCATCACTATCGTCATCATGCTTAGAAAGAGAGCCCTTTGCAATCACACTTGGAAAAGGTCACCGAACTCCTCCCCAAAAGTCCATGGGAGGCTCTATTAAATGACACGAATAGAGGTGGCTCATGTGGGAATTGAGTGGCCTATTTTCTTATGGCTCAGCATGAGACTTCTGCCACCTGTGCATTCTGTATTGACTGCCACTACCTCAAGAGCAAAGGGGAAGCGGATATTCTGCATGGTCTGAAACTTTCTTGAGACGTGGCTGACTTTAGCAGACAAAGACAACATATTTTTCAAAAATTTTATGAATAGACTGAACAGAAGAAAATGATTTTTGTATTGGGTAAACGGACATCAGATAGACCCTAGTGATATGGAATGCTGAGCTGAAGTGTGCTTCCTTGCTTTGAAGGACAGACTTTCACAGGCTCCGTGCACTCAGTATAAAGCCCGACTCAGTATATACTCATGCACTCAATATAAAACACGAGGACCTCACTGTCTCCCTCTAGTGTTCAAGCTGTGTTTCACCGGGTTGAGCCTTGGGCTGGGGACTCTGGCGCCCTCTTCTGGAGGGCAGGAGAAGGTCTCTGCATTTCTGAGCCTGGAGAATGGCTGCAAAGACGCCTGCAAAGCCAAAAAAAGGACTAAAGGAGGCTTGCAGGGCTACTGAATCACCTCTGTGATAGTTGGCGAATATTTTCTCCTTCAACGACTTATAAAAACAGAATAAAATCAATTTTCATTTGTTCTTTCAAGATGGCTGAATTCTGTGTGTTTTGTTTATTTGGGTTTTGTTTTTGTTTTTGTTTTGGAGACAGGATCTCACTATAGCTCAGGCTAGCCTGGAAGTTGCTATACATTGAAGGATGCCATGAGCTTATGATCATATACCTCTAAATACAGGGCTAGCAGGTCTACTCCATAAGGCAAGATGGACACCTAAAAAACAAACAATTCCATCTTTCCTTTCTTTCTTAAACACAGTACAATGGCCGATCTTAGCCATTAAAAAAGAAGAAGAAGAAAAGAAAACTCAGACTTTTTAAAAAACTGGCCCCTACTGTGGTGGTAGCATACATCTTTAGTCCCAGGCCTCGCGCAGGAGAGGCAGGTGGATCTCTGTGAGTTCCAGGACAGCCAAGGCTACACAGAGAAACCCTGTCTCACCACCTCCCCCATCAACAACAACAAACTGGCTTTCATTCTTAAGTAAAGCCAGTGAAGTACAGAGCTGAGGCGTGCGTGCTGCTCTCTCGTTTCCTACCACCCGGCTGAAGGGCTGGATGCGGAATGCCCGCAGCCTGCAAGGATTCAAGTCATCATCCTGTCTCCGTTCTCCTCCCTCACTACCTTGCCGCTTCGCGTGGCGCTAAAGCCGCTCCTTAGTCCTTCTAACCCGCTGCAGCAGTAGGAAGGAAGCACCGTAGCTTGTGAGCATTCCGCTGTGTGCAGTAGACCAAGCATACTGTATAGCTCAGCGCTTCAGCGGTTCTCTTTGCAGAATGCGCGGCTTTCCCTGCTCCATGTGTGCATGGCCTTTGGTGCCGTGTGCTCCATGCCAGCTGTGTAGAAAAGAACACTCATTAGAAGCATTGATTAGTACCTTGGCTCCCACGGAAGCCGACTGAAACCAAAGGCATTGTAAACGGTAATGATGCTCAAAGGATCAGAATCCAACTCACTTCAACTAGAGACTTTTCCCATCAACCGATAAACACATTTTCATTGCCTTGCTTTGTAAAGACACCGCTGTAAATGTTTTGTTTCTCATTCTGCCTGTGCAGCGCTAAACCATCTGTGGTTTGGAGGTGCCTGATTCGTCAAACACTGGATGTGTTATAATTTGGTTTTTAGACAAGGTCTTACTAAGTTGCCAAGGTTGGTCTCAGACTCACAATCCTCCTGCTTGCATCCGGCCCACCCACACCTGGATTCAATCTCAGCACATACAACCTGCTCTCACCTGCCAGAGGCCCATCCCTTTTTTTCCTAGATCTCCAACATACACGTTTCATCAGAGAGCCATGAAGCCTAATGCATTTTGGCCAGTTCATTTAGAAAATAATTTTCTGTTATTTGAAAGAGTAAAATAATTACAGCATCTCTCCCTTTCCTTTTCTCCTTCCAAATCTCCCATATACCCCTTCCTCATGCTCATTGAAATTCATGGCCCCCTTTTTCATTAATGGTTATTATGTGCATACACACACACACACACACACACACACACACACACACATTCTTAAATATAACCTGTTCAGTTTGCATAGTGTTACTTGTATAGATGTTTTCAGGGCTGACATTTTTATTTGTTTAGTTTATCTGCTGTGACCTCTCACGCTAGAATACAATCACCAAGTCCGGCCTAAGGAAGGTGAAGGTCTTTGATGGGTTTTCTGAGAAGCAGACCTTAAACCTAAAATAGAAGTGCAGATTATTGAGAAACCGCTTCCAGGAGGTCCTCCTAGGTAATGGAAGGAGGGTGGAGAGAGGGACGAGGCAGCAACCGTATGGCGATGAGAGGCAGCTGGAGCCTCCGCCTGCTCTGATGGGAGCATTGGGAAGAAACGTCACTTAGTGGGCATCTCTTCTCAAGGCTAGGAAAACACCATGTCAGATGTCACCACCCACAGGTGATCAGGGATCAATTGCAGAAGCCAGTGGGTGCGTTGGGGGGGGGGATGACTCCTAGCTATTCAATAATCTAAATGGACAAGTTCTATTCATAAGCCACATCCAAAGTTCTGAAAAAGACAAAGCCTGGCAAAGCTAGTAACAAAGCATATGGAGGCTGGGAGTGGACACAAAACCAAGGGCCCTAGGAAGAGTGCCAACATCTTCCACCAGAGTCCTTACGAGATACACAGGAAACCAATCAGCAAATGAATGAGGACTCCCAGGTTCCTTTCATTTATAAACTCTTGTTTTAACACATACAATGATTTTTTTAAAGAAAAATTATATTTACATATATTGCATCCATATTACATAGTGTTCATAGACTAAAATTTTGGTTTAAAAAAACATTGCTCAACTAGAAAGCTAATTTCTTCATATCCAGGGCACTGCTGGGTTTATTTGTCAGGGTTTTCCAGAGAAAAGGAACCAATCAGATGATGGCAATAGGGAGATGAAGACATGGACACATGCATGCATGTATTCCAAAATTAGAGTGGGAATCAGTGCAGTATGGAGGTCAAATATGGGGGTCAAGAAGCCTTATTGTATACTGGTTACAAGCTGGAGAAGCAGGAAATCTGGCAATATATTAACGATTTAACCTAATGCCAAGGACCCGAGGACTTGGGAGTCACTGGTCTAAGAAGCCCAAGAACGTCGAGTCCTGATGCCCAAGGGCAGGAGGAGGCGTATGGCCTTGTCCCCAAAGAGAGAATTCTTATCCTTTCTCCATCTGAGTTGCATTTGGCCCTCAGCTGTTTGGGTGCATCTGCCCAGACTGCTAAATCTGCTCCTTCTGCTGATGAAAGTGTTAATCTCTTCCCAAAACATCCGCAGTCAGACACACCCAAAAACCAAAAGCTTTATCAGCTCTTCCAGTGTAGTGGAACGTTGCCTTCTGGGCATGACTGGACCAGTGCTGGTCTAGAATCAGCAGCTGTGCTTACCCACAGGAGACAGTCAGGAGCTTGGGGCTATCAACGGTCCTCATAGCTGGAGATGTCGAAGCATGCCTGCAATCACAACACTTGGGAGGTACAGGCAGGAGGGTCAAGATTTCAATTACAAAGTAAAGCTCAAGCCTGCATGGGGCTCTTCACTGATGCCCTTGTAAATGACTCTTGTAAGAAGCCTCAACAAACCCATTGGTTGATCAAGCTAGATTTGGATGGACTACTTTCTTTGGTCTAATGAGCCCCTACCTGGGGTGGACCGGCATTTCTGTGCATCTCCCTAGGAAAGATTGTGCAACACTGCATCCCATAGCCCCATCAAGATGGCACATAAAATTATCCATCACCCTGGAGTGAGAGATGTGCCCTCAGTCACTGAGATGGCAGTAGTGAGTTTGTTGCCAGAGTGAGATCTTTTAAAGAGATAGGGTAACCAGGATGCAGAAAGAGGATGGATAGATGGATGGGGAGGGGGAGAGAGAGAGAGAGAGAGAGAGAGAGAGAGAGGGCTCACTGTGTACTGGTAAAGTCATGAAGCTAGCCTTCGAGTGGACAGAATGACATGAAACAAAAAATAGGGCTCTGCAAACCCCTATACATGCAGCTTGGAAAAGTGAATTTAATACAGATGAGGGCGGAAGACAATATCATTGCAAATGTCCTGGGAGGACTGGGCACATCTGCGACAGTAATAAAGTGTTTACAAGGTATTTTTATGTGGTGATACCTCTGATTAATTACTTTTCTCACCGCTGTGGCAAAATTCCTGACAAAGACAATGTAAGGAAGGATCAAATTTATAGTCCTCCATGATGGGATGATGGCATGGCGGGATGCCCTGGTGCTAAGAACAGCTCCAGTGGAGGCAGCAGGACCTAGGGGCCGCTGATCCCATTGCACACACAGCTTCAGGTTTTGCCTGATTTCTGGCCATAGGTGGGGTCTGATCAGCCGCTGCACAGCCTGGGACCCCAGCCCATAGGATGGCACTTTACACATTCAGCGTGGGTCTTCCCTTCTCCGTTATGCCTCTCTGGAAACACCCTCATAAACTTGCACAGACTGTGTCTCCTCGGTGAGTCCAAATCCAGTTACGTTATAACAAATATTAGCTACCAGGAGAAAGCACCTGAGAGCATGAGGCAAAATCCTCACATCTGAAGTAAGATGGTGCCTCCTGTCCTGTTCTCTCAAGAACCTACCCTGGCTGCCTATCACTATACCCAACACATTCATGATGCTTATTTTAGTGGGCACCTGCTAAACTATTTAGTAGAAATTCTATGCATTTTTTTGTATTGAAATGGCTCTGTTCAGTTGATACTAAACCCTTTCTTAAGTCACTAATGAAGGACTCTGAAATGCATACAACCACCATAGAGCTATATGTATCTGCGGGATGCTTGCACATTCCTTCAGCGTTGCCTGATTTAGAAGATTGAGGATGTGATAGAAGTCACACTCAACAAGTTCCTGGACGGGCATGGTGGCGCACGCCTTTAATCCCAGCACTCGGGAGGCAGAGGCAGGCGGATCAATGTGACTTGGAGGCCAGCCTGGTCTACAAAGCGAGTCCAGGAAAGATAAGGCTATGCAGAGAAGCCTTGCCTTGAAAAACAAAGACAAAACAAAACAAGCTAAGGTCCTGGAGCCTGGTCCTCAAGATGGCAGTTCTGGATGATGGTGTAAACCTTTGAGACAAAATAGGGCTTAATTGGAGGTCCTGGGGATGGTCAAGGGTGTGCCCCCAGGGTAGGGGGAAAGCAGGAGGAAGGGAGGAATGGGAAGATACAAAGGATGGGATAACAATTGAGATGTAATATGAATAAATTATATATATATATATAAAGAAGGAAGGTAGAAGAAGCGTTTAAGAATCTTAAATAAAGCATGCTTTGAAAAATCAAAAATAAAATAAAATAAAATAAAAAGAGTGTGCCCCTAAAGAGGATTATTTTTTGTAGAAGCCTGGTTAGTTCTCCTGGGAGTGTGTTTTGATGTATAGATATATAGATATAGATATATCAGATTGTTTTTAAGGTCCTGGTACATAGAGCTTGTTACCAAAATCTTGTGTGGCTCCGAACAACCTTAAAAACAAATTAAAAACAAGACAGTACTCCCTGGTCTCAGCTGTCTCCCTGGTAGTCAAGAGGACAAGAACACTGGCTCTGCCACGCTGAATCTCAGCACAGGATGTACCAGAAGGAAACCCAGAATATGCTTGCCTGCCATATTTGACTCTGGAAGTTTCCAAGGTCCTTTTTTACTGTGGACAGGTGCACATTGACTTAAGGGATTAAGAAAGAGGGTGATCAGAGCCTTGAGTCACCCCCAAAGGAAGCAGGAATAGAAGCCCTGACCACAAACTTGTATGTATCTTTAGTTGAGAATGTACAGCTAATCCAGACCGTCAGTACTAACAGCAATGCGCTGGCACTAAGGGAAAGTTCTGATTGTACTGGAAAGTGTGAAGCAAACACAAACAGACAAATCCAGCTTATTAGCCTATCTTATGCCTTGATCTGCATTAGGGATGGTGCTATGGTGCCAGGGCAAGGGGGCAAAGGCACACTGGACCGTTGTTTGGCCCAAGAATGTGAGAATGTCTGCAGTAGAAACAATAGGTGTCTTGTGGCAACATCCCAAATGGGTGGTCTATAAATATCAGAACTGAAGTTCCAATATCCTCAGGGGCTGGGAAGTTATGGGTCAAGACAAGAGCAGATTTGGTATTCAGTGAGGACCCGCTTTTATGTTTATGGACAATGGGTCTTAGCTGTGTCCTTCCTTCCCGGGAGACAAAGGAGGCAGTGCTCCGGGGACACTTTCATAAAGGCATTGCGTGTTTCATAAGGGCCCCTGTGATTAGTCACCTCCCAATGGCTCTACCTTCTAACAGCATCACATTTGTAAGCAGCAGTTGGAGGGACACACACGTGCATCCCAAAGCAATGGTCTAACTGTGGCTTAGAGCCATTCTCTGTTGAAAATTCGAGATAAAAAAGTTAGTAACTTTCTAGAAGGAGTTGTTTGGGGTTTTTGTTGTTGTTTGTTTGTTTGTTTTTACATATTGAAGAATATTTAAAAGTGGAGAAGAAGTGGTCAAATATGGGGCACCAGAGTTCATGTCAGAGTCACTCAGAGAAAGTATACCAAGATGAGACTTGATAGGCTGTGACCATATCGTGCTGGAGGAGGTCCCCTTCTGTCACAGACCTAGGGCCTAGGAGTAGGGTGAAAGAGGGACGGAGAGAGGAAGGAGAGGAGAGAAGCAAGGGGATTAGAAATTGAGATGTAATCTGAATAAATTAATAAAAAAAGAAAAAAGATAATAAACACAAAACAAAACAAAAAATGGAGAAGAAAACTGCTAATGCTTGAGTCTGTTTCACCTTTGATTCTTTGCCTACAGGTGAGGTCCCTGCCTCTCTTTAGAGAATGTCTCTCCTTGTTATCAATGCTGCCCGGTGAACAGGAACTCTCTTGGAAGCTTTGCCCATACTCAAGTCACCTGTTAGCCTGACGGCTCCTCAGGGCAGGTTCAGACCTTTGCTGCTCTTTACCCATCAGTCCCTAGCAGCATGATCTAATTCATGTCTTCAAAACAAGAGCCATCCTCCTCCTCCTCCTGGCAGTGGCTGTCCCAGAGTGGAGCTGGATTTCAAATCCTGAGCTTGTGGGACTTTAGGGATTGATGCATTTTCCTGTTCTAGGATTGGTGGGTTTCCTGCTCTGGGATTGGTGGCTTTTGTTCAGACTTTTCTCCTAAAACTAACATAATCTGTGAAAAGTTCTATTGAGGGGCTAGACATGACCTTTGTGACAGTTCCAGAGGCTGGAAATGCCATTATGACAGTTACAGAGGTGTGTGGGAGGAACCACAAAGGGTTTACACAGACTTGAACTCTGAGCCAAACAAAGCTACTGTGAACTTATACTGAGGGGCCAGATATCTGGTCTTGGTTCCTGGCTGGCAGTGCCAGACCATATAAAGCTCCCTGCCTTGGGGGAATGGCTAGTTTATACATTGTTACCACAGAGATGGCCAGCAAGCTCACAGACTAGCTCCAGTTGGGCACTCCTGGCTCCCAGAGTTCCCTTTCCTCAGGAGCCACCAACTGAGGCTTTTGGGGGCTGTAGCCTTCTCCTTGGAGGTCTTCAGCTTCTCAGTTTCTCCAGGTGTCTGATCTCAGGTCCCAGGGCTGTGGAGGTTTAGCCTCAGCCGCTATGGAGTAGCTGCTCTGGAGTCCAGAGGTGTAGAGAGGCCAGCAACACAGGCTGAATCTGAGCACCCCTGTTGGGAACCACAAGGAGGTAGCACCCAGGGAAGCTGAAGAGCCCCAGGGGAAACAGGCACAAAACTTGAAGGAAGTCGTCCAGCCTGGCTGCTGGAGGTCTCAGGCTAGGGCCTGGACACTTTCTTACGAAGTATACAAAGTTTACAAAGTATACAAAATTTACAAAGGGAGTCCACAGCAGGGAAGGCTTTCCCTGCCTCTTCTCTTTGTAATGTCTTATTCGATTGCCTTTCTCCCTTCAAGGGCCAGTTTTAAAAGTAATTGTACTGACATCTTTGAGGAGGGCCTCTCAGGTTCCAGTTCTGTGCTTGAGTCACCTGGGAAATATATCAGAAAATAAACCCACCTTTCCCAGGCCAGTGAGCACAGACTCTGAGGGGAGGGCCTGGACATCAGCCTCTTCCCAAAGCTTCTCTGATGAGTCTATTGGGTAGTCTGCATCAGGACCAGTCTTCAGGCCACTCTGATGCTGTTCTCTGAATCTCTAGAAGAGGAGGCAACATAGAGAAGAGTCAATAAGAAGTGCCACTACCATCTCTGAGCAAGGCTCTCTAGAAGAAGATGCCTCCAGAGGTGTCACCGGTGGGTCTTCCATTGTCCCCAGACCCTTAAAGTTGTGGGGTTTTCTCTAAACCTAGGGGATCCAATTTTTAGACACAACATTGGGTAGGGTGACTATAAAAGTCTCAACTTGGTTAAAGTCAAACATGGTCAGAGTAAACTGTGTGTTAATGTCATTTAATCAAAATAAAACTTGTTACTATCTTAACCCTGAACCTGAGTTACTTATTAATCTGCAGTCCCTTCAGGTGGATGACACAGTGCTAATTAATAAGGGGTCTGTGACAGACAAGTCCTCTCAGAGTCTTGAATTTATATGTAAGACACAGTGCTAACTTAATTAAGGGGTCTGTGACAGACAAGTCCTTTCAGAGTCTTGAATTTGTATGTAAGGATGAAATGACAACCCAATGTTCACTAAACTGGCCTCCAAGACGGTGAAATGGCTTAAGATCATATTTCTAGCTCAGAGCAAAGACAGAAGTGGCACCAAGGACCACAGTTGAGACTCTTGAAAGGATTGAAAACTGCTGTGATAAGGTGGTTTAAAAACTGCCATTTGCACCATAGGACATCACCAAAAATCAGAAGAAACCAGGGGGATGACTCATAGCTCAATGATAGACTGCATGTCCATCATGCTGAAGGTCCCGGGATCAATTCTAAGAGGCGGGGAGATGCGGATTGGGGTGGAGGAGGGGGGTTATGGGGAAGGGAGGAGGAGGGGAGGAGGAAGGGGAGGAGAGCCATCACAATCCGTCTTTGTGTTCCTGGAAGCACATTCCTACCCTCTTTATGAGCTGGCTGGGGATCCGGGGCTCCGCTCCCTGCAGCATCCTTGGCATCCTTCATCTTGACCACTGCTCTGACCCTTGTCTTCCTGGTGGATTCTTTCCGGCTTGTGTGAAACAGAGAGGATGTGGCCCAGCCCCTCCTACAGCAGGCCTCCTTGCTTACTTCCTCCATCCTCTCTGCCTCTCTCCTTGGTACCAAGGCCTCACTTTCCTCAGATTATTTTTTTTCCCTCAAATAATTTCTCCTGTCACATGACGTGTGCGATATTCACACTTATTTACTTTTCTATTTGCCCACCCCCACCCCCAGCCAGCTTTGTACTTCCTGGGGGGACAAAACCCATTTCCATCCTCTTGTACTTTCCATATCCACGAGGCCACTGTTTCATGGACTAAATGGATAAATGACAAGGAAAATGGGGGGAAAAAAGAAAAGAAAACAAAAACCAAACCAAAACAAAACAAAAAAGCTGTTTCCTCATCTTTGTTTACACTTACGTTTTTCTCTTGGAGGAAACAGACTTGTCTCACTGTGTTTATAAAAGTGAGACTGCAAAGGAAGCATTCTCAACTCAGGGTTCTTCCTGTTGCTTGTGGCAAAAGTGAGGACTTGAAGACTCTAAAATCAAGAGTGATTTTGAAGCTCTGTTGATTTGGTACTTGGTGAGTTAAGCCAGGAAGCCTCTAAAACACTGCTGGAGAAGAGTGAATTAAGAGTCCTGTCTTACTTTGCTTTCTTCTGCTGTGATAACGACCATGACCATGACCAAAACTGACTTGAGGAAGGAAGGGCTTGTTTCACCTTATACTTATTAGATATTATGATATCAGGACAGAATTCAAGGCAGAAACACAGAGGGAGGAGCTGAAGCCCCCTGCCGTTGGGGAATGCTGTTTACTGCCTCAGTCTGTGGCTTGCTTAGGAGAGGGGGGTTGTTCTTGTTTGTTTGTTTGGTTGGTTGGTTGGTTTTGTGGGGTTTGTTTTGTTTTGTTTGAGACAGGGTTTTTCTGTGTAGCCTTGGCTGTTCTGGAATTGCTTTGAAGACCAGGCTGGCCTTGAACTCACAGTGATCCTCCTGCCTCTGCCTCTGCCTCCCTGAGTGCCGGGACTAAAGGTGTGCACCACCACGCCTGGCTGCTTAACTTGCTTATTTATTGAGATGGGGTTTCTCTTTGTAGTAGCCCTGGCTATCCTGAAACTCACTCTCTAGACCAGGCTGGCCTTAAACTCAAAGATCCATTTGCCTTTGCCTCCGAGGGCTGGGATTAAAGGTGTGTGCCATCACTACTTGGTACTGCTCGCAATGACCTGGTCTTGCCACACAGACTCTGCAGGCCACACACTGCAATTGAGGCATTCTCTCAACTGAGGTCCCTTTTCCCAGATGACTCTGGATTATATTTTGATGGAACCTAACGAAGCACATCACTTTAGTGCGAACAGCTGAAAACAGCAGTCCAAATGCCCTTATATCTCCTGTGGTCTACCTCAGAGGCCTAAAGTTTGAAATCTCGGTAAACAGTGCTGACTCAATAGTCAGATATTGAAAGTATCAGCATATGTCTCTCATGTGATTACCAAACACCCACTCAGCAGTAGAGCTTGCCCCCTTGTCTAGCCCTGGCTACCCCAGCTCAGGGCATAGGATCTAGTGGAAGGAAAGGAAAGGTAAGTATGGCTGGCCTGCCTCCATCCGGGCACCACCTTCTTGATGGAGCCTCTACTTACAGATACAAGACCTGCATGGTGGTGGCTTCTTCTTCTTCTTCTTCTTCTTCTTCTTCTTCTTCTTCTTTCTCTTCTTCTTCCTCTTCTTCTTCTTCCTCCTCCTCCTCCTCCTCCTCCTCCTCCTCTTCTTCTTCTTCTTCTTCTTCTTCTTCTTCTTCTTCTTCTTCATTTTTCAAGACAGAGTTTCTCTGTTAGCCTTGGCTATCCTGGACTCCCTTTGTAGACCAGGCTGGCCTTGAATTCACCGAGATCCACCTGCCTCTGCCTCCCCAAGTGCTGGGATTGCAGGTGTGTGCCACCATGCCCAGCTTCTACATGGTTTCTTAAGCATGTCTTGGATAAAGGAATATTCTTGTCTTTCTTCAGCATGTGGCTATATGAGAGTTGAGGTTTCCAGGCAAGGGTGCCAGGCACATGCTTCTGTGGGAATTGTACATGACACCAAACATGTGCAATTCATTAAACAAAGGCTTGCTTTTTAAAGAGCTCTTTTCAGAGAGGACACTTTGTGGTTTCCCCCCTTTTCCTAAGAATGCAACTTATTATTATTTTTTTAAATACCCACTATGAATCCTTGGACCCTTTCTAAAATTCCAAAGGAGCCTTATGAAAAATGCTTTCCTTTATGGTTTGCCTACTGGAGGAATAATCCCTAAAGCAAGGTACTTGTCCCTTCCGAGTTAGTCACTAAAAATGCCTGGCTGTACTTCTAAAGGTGTGTCCAAGTGCCCAATGAGGACCGAGATGGAAATGTAGGCAAACTCACACAAGATCTACTTTGTGTTTCTATAACAACGTACTGGTTGTTGGGTATTGGCTTGTGATTCTGGTGGCAGCAATGTAAATAGTGTGGCACAGGTGCCTAGGAAGGATTCCTGCTGTACCATAAAACAGAAGGCAGCACTGCATGATGTGGGAGAGACAAAGAAACTGGGGAGGGCTGGTTCATTCCTTTAGAGCATCCTGTTCTGGTGGGAGCCACTCAGCTCCTGCAGAGAAAAATCAAACATTTGCAGAGGTTTAAAAAAAAAAAAAGGTCTTAAGATGATCTGTAGAAAGGCTTTGGAGTGTTTTTTAGTCTCTTGTGCTTTAAAAACACTGGCTTCCTTTTCAACTCTTGTTCATTTAAGTTTTCCTAAATGTAGATTGGCAACTTTGAACATGATGTGAAAAGATAAAACAAACAAACAAAGAAAAAACGAGAACTTGAGTGCTCAAAGGTACTTTCTAGGCCGCACACCACTTACCTTACAGGTAAGGACAATGGAGGCAAGGCCACAAACTACTAGCCAGGCCCAACCTAAGCTCATTTTTCTATACTCCAAGCTCAAAGTTATATTTACAAACACACATTGGTCATTTGTTAGAGACGTGATGTAGGGCTTTGCTTCAAATGTTAGACTGTGGCCTAATAGTTAGGAAAAGATTGACAGATTTAAAATAAATAGGAAAATAATGCCTAGTGGGGCAGAGGGTAGTATAAAGACATTACAATATTTATGATCCTGAGTAGTGGCCAGGATGATTGGGGAGATAGGCTATGAACGATAGGGTGGGGCCAGGGAAATCCCTCTCTCCATAAAGTGCTTGCCACACAGGCATCAGGCCAGGGCTTTAAGATGCTTGGAAAAGCTTGGACCCTGGTGCATATGCAATCTACCCGAAGACTTGGGAGTGGTGTGTGTGGGGGGGTTGCAGGGTGGAGGAGGTGGAGGAGGTAGATCCTAGACCTCATTGGCAGCCAGTTTAGCCAGTGATCTTTATGTTCAGTAAGGGGAATTCTGGCTCAATGAATAAGGTAGAAAGTAACTCAAGAAGGCACCTGCTGCTACATCTGACCTGAATACACATATGCGTGTATACCCAAGCACACTCACATGTGCACATGTGTGCATGTGAACACACACACACACAAACACGCGCATGCGCGCACGCGCACATGCACACATGCACAGAACTAATTGTCACAGAACAGAGAGTTTTCAAAAGAACTACTTTCCATCTTCAGACTTGTCAGGCCTTGTCTTTTTATTTTCTCTTGCATCTTTGTTGTCTGGCATGTTTTGAGGTGGGATTCCTTATGATTTAGAACGAGCATGAAAACTTTCAACTTTCTAAGCCTTACCGGCTTGAAGAAATGACTGCCTTTCCTCTCTTCCTCTTCTTTTCTGTTGCTTTGAGGGCTTGAGTTAGGAAAACTCCAAGCACCATGTAGGTGCTGAAATTCTGTTCCTGGCCAGTGCACTTGTCTTTTTACCAAAAGACCGCCCTAAAAGGCCTGCTTCACAGCGATGTGGCCACGCTTTCACAGCCCAGAGAAGTATGTTCCATCTTCTTTCTTTAGAAGCTTATGCCTGTTCTGTATACAGAACCAGACAGCCGGTTTTAGGATGGCTCATACCGACACAGGCTACAGAAATAAACAATTATTAGAAACCATGCTGTCAACCTCTTAGAAAAATCCAGGCTCTGCTTCACATCCACGCTTCACTCCACCCCTCAGGGAATCCTCACTCCTTGCGTTGTGGAACCCTGAATCATTCATTTAAAGGAGAAAGTGATTGTGAGTTTTGCATGGATAATTGTCTTGTCAATGACCTTATGAAGCTTTTTTCTAGAAAGGGGAGAGTCAGTTAAAGCTCTGGTCCTTGAGAAAGTGGCATAAGCCATTTTGTTGCACCCAGTAACTTATATCACCCAGTTTCCTTGTCATGGTGATATTTCTGAGTTTTCTGGCCTACCATGAGCTGTAAGCTTGAATTTTTGGAGGCCCGGTGTCGGTGGTGCACACCTTTAATCTCAGCACTTGGGAAGCTGAGGCAGGCAGATCTCCAAGTCTGAGGTAAGCCTGGTCTACAGAGTGAACTCCAGGATAGCCAGGGCTACACAAAGAAGCCCTGTTGTGAGAAACAAAAACAAAGAAGTAAACAATTTCAGAGGCATTAAGTACACAGAAATGAGTTTGACACGCCACCTTTGATCTTTAATGATCACACTGGGTGGCCACCATTCGCCTGAGCCTATAGCACCCCTTTATGTAAATCAGCTCAGCTCAGAAAAACCAGCCATGGTTCCTTTGCATCATTATCACCCATAGAGACACCAGGCTACACTTTCCCATGGTCTCTTCTTATGAGAAAAGAATAGCGAGTTCATAGAGCAATTCCCCCTCCTCCCCTATGGGCCCATGGGACAGTGGCTCTCAGAAGGGCAGGCATCAGAATCGCCTGGTGAACTGTTGAAACACAGCTTGTTGGTGCTGTTTCAACTCCATGCTTCAGGGGATCTGGGGTGGGGCTACTTCGTGTGTGTGTGTGTGTGTGTGTGTGTGTGTGTGTGTGTGTGTAAATGTGATACCTGAAGAGGGAAGAGGACAGAGGGAGAGAAGAAGAGATAGGAAGATAGAGGTAAGGGCATACATGAATGCAGAAAAATGTTCATAATTGGTGAATCTAGGTAGGTTTGGGGGATTTTTATTTTAATTTATTATTTGTGTGTGGTGTGTGTGTGGTATGTGTGGTGTGTGTGTGTGTAAATGCGATACCTGCACACACATGCATGCACACACATCTACATACATCACCACAGTGTAATTTACTATGTCAATGTTTCTCAGGAGTTTTTTGTTTTGCTTTGTTTTTTGGTTTTTTGGTTTCTTGAGACAGAGTTCCTCTGTGTAGCCTTGGCTGTCCTGGACTCTCTTTGTAGATCAGGCTGGCCTCAAACTCACAGCGATCCACCTGCCTCTGCCTCCCAACTGCTGGGATTAAAGGCGTGCGCCACCACACCTGGCTAGGAGGTTTTTACTTTTGGTGTAACTTTTTTTCTGTTCCAAATCACTTAAGAATAAAAATTAAAGTTATGCCACAGAACTGACCCTTTGACATCCAGAAAGTGAGGGAAGTTCAGAAGCAGGAAGGAACGTCCATATGAGTAAAGCCTCCTGGGTCCTTATCTTGAGTTTGAATCATGTCTGGTACTCAGCAGCTGGCTGCATCCTTTCTTAGATCTCCTTACTATTACAAGGCTCACAGCGTCTGCACACGGACATGAGCTTCTGGAACTAATGCTTGTTAGGGATTAGACTATGGGCCTTGGGTAGTCCTCAGTGTGACTCGGGCTTTGGCCATTTACCAGCTCTGCTAAGCTGGGATTCATTTAAGCCAGAGCGCTGTGCTTCCGATGGCTCCATTTTCAAAGACACCAAAGTATCGGATGTTGTACAAGACCATGGCTCTGATTTAACCTCTCTGAACCTTGGTTTCTGTCTCTGTGGAGTAGGAAGAATAACTATACCTAAAGACTGTAGAGGTTAAAAGTCAATGCTTATGAGAATTCTAACCCAGTTGTCTAGTTTCTAGTAAATGCTGAAGAAATGGCAGCAGAATTGAGAAGAAGTTTAAGTTCAATTCTGCAACCATGGGATATTTTGAAGGAAAAATGACATCCATAGTCCCTCCCAGGCCCACAGTCATGGTGGCTTGGCCACTCAGAGGCACAGGCTTTCTTTAATTATTGTTGCACACCATAAAGAAAACTCACCTGTTCTTTGAAATGGGCCACTTGAGGGACAATTATTTTGTGATTAATAAGACCCAGATCCTCACTGATACCTGTCTGGATCTTTCCTCCCCAATACCAAACACTGGGAGCCATTAGGAAATAAACATTTATTTATAATAATTATTTCCCTGGGGAACAACAGAGTGTTGTTTAAAAAGCTACACTAGGCATCAAATGCAGTGAGCCAGATGGAAATGCAGTTAGAGAAGCCAGGAGGTGACAGTCAGGGGTATGACGGTCAGCCTAGGGGTGTGGCGGTGTTGCTCTGGACTCAATCTCAGAGTCTCAGGGGAATGACATTCAGCCTGGGGGCGTGGCGGTGTTGCTCTGAACCCAATCTCAGAGTAGTACGTGGGAGCTAGTATTCAGTTTCTTCAAATACACTAGAGACCACCGAGGGCGTGGCGGGCAGGGGAGGCAGGAACCTTCTGAGTCCCAGACGCAGCTCTGGGTGTCTCCCAGGCCTTACCCCCAGCAATCCACGTCCCCATAGAAGGAAGGGGCTGGGCAACATCCGGGCCCTTTCCGTGTGTGCATCTTGGAGTCCTCTAAGAGCATCTTTATGAAAAGATTCAGCTCAATGTCTAATAGACGAGAGGTATCCCGGGACATTAGGTCCAGAGATTCATTCAATTTGTCTCCTACCTCTGTGGCTCCCAGGGGAAATCAAAAGCCTCCACAGGGCAGACTGGAAGCCATTAAGCTGAGAACTGCCTTCCAGCTCCAATACTTTGCCCTCTGGCTTTGATCTAGTTCCTCAAAGGAATGGCCACTGAATTCCACAAAGTCCTACCCTCCAAATCCT
Source organism: Acomys minous (assembly GCF_964271855.1). NCBI lineage: Eukaryota > Metazoa > Chordata > Mammalia > Rodentia > Muridae > Acomys > Acomys minous. Next base: position 35,102,321 of record NC_140484.1, on the reverse strand, counting down.
TCCCAGGCTCTTTCATCTTCCAGCAGCTCTGCATGGAAGCCATTATTAAGCTAACTTTGTTCATGGGCAAGTTATTTGCCCAAGGCTTCTGAGGGAGAAAGGATCAGGGTCCAATTTAAAGGAAGCAGATCTTGCTTCTGGTACCCAGACTGAAATAAAAGATGACTTCCAGCATTCCCCCAGCTGTGAAACTGTGAGCACGGTAACTCATGCTGATCTTATTTGATGCATAGTCTTTTTTTTTTTTTTGAGGTAGCTTAATCTTAACTTTCTGTATAATTGTGTTTCTAAAGCCAAGAATCATGTACAATGAAACAGCTGTCAAAAAATGTGACACAATTTAATTTATTAGCTACAGAGAAGTTGCTGGAAAGCCTGAGGGGAAAGCAGATGGTTAAATATAAATATGCTGTTCCTATGGATCTGAGGGCTGTTCCTATGAGAAATTACACATCATTATTTTTGTTGTACCTTTACTGAGACAGATGGCACAAGACAGGGAACAAGAACTCTAGGTTTCCATGGCAATCGATGGAAAACCTGGGCTTCCTTGCAGTGATGGCTGGCGTAGTATTGAGGTCAAAGGTGGTCTTGGAGGGACTCTCTGTAACTCAGCAACTCTGTAATTGATTGCAAGTCAATCAAATATCTTCTCTGGAGCCCTGTGATAGCAGCAGCCATCTCCTAGTTGTTGGGGGAAGAGAGTGTTGAGTGAATATGTGGGTAATACAGGAACTTTAGGGAGACACACAGATGTGTCATTACTATAGCTTTTTGCCTTAAGTTGCAGCCATCCAGCTAACTGTGGCAAGCGTTAAATCCTTATAAGCTTAGTTAATTACCGATCTCTTTCTTTTATATACCACATAAAAGGCATCATAGCTCTGGGGCTAAGAGTATGGGTTCTGAGCCAGACTGCCTCCCTCTGTTCAAATCCCAGCCCTGCCAGGTTTTTCTTTTTTTAAGTGGGGTGACTCTGAATGAGCGACCTGACTTTGTCATTCTTTTTATTTCCTCATCTGTAACAGTCGCAAGAATAAAGGTATTCAGCCCGCAGGGCTGTTAAAAGAGCAGTATTAGTGGCCTGGTGGCTCAGGCCGGTGATCCCAGCGACGTAGGAGGCTAAGACAAGAATATCTTATATTCAAAGCCATCCTTGTGTTCTGTTCCCAGTACCTTGAAAAATAACCACCACCACAGCAGAGCCAGAACAACCAACAAAGAACAAAGTTTCCAGAAGTCTTGCACTAGGCTTACTGTTCAATATGTATTAACTATTAGCAAAGGTAAAAGACCTCAATATGGCTCTACTCACTAACGTTCAAAGGGCAGCACGGACCTGAGGGAGAGAAGGCCAGAGTGGTGTTCCTGCTCTTCTGCTCTGGGAACACATGTAGGAAACACGTGGCTGGTATGTGCTCGGAAGGCACCGTATACCCAGGTCTCAAAGCCTGTGCTTTGTGGATTTGTGGAGGTCTGCGTCCCCTCTGATTTCTCTAGCGAGCTGCAGAGCTAACAAGTGAGTAGTATGAACCTCTGGACCCAAGGCCAAGGCTGGCTAGACAGCACAACATGTGCAGCTTCCTGTACCATGGCCTCCCACAGTCCTCCAGCTTACCCCAGTTCCGGGCCACAGAACCAAGCAGATAGGGATGGAGACTTCTAAAACCAAGGGGCGACACAAACCTTTGCTATTTTAAAGTAGCTTCTGTCATAGCGATAGGAGCGTTTCGGGGTGGCAGAAGGATGGAGAGGGGATGAAAATTCCTCCCTGCAGGTGGCATTTATGTGGTTGGAATTTCCACCTGGGCCGAGGAGAAGCATCCGGGTCTTTCATTTGTTTGCCCAGACTGAAAGCAGCTGGCATGAGAAGAGGGGCCATGAGAGCAAGGTCAGCCTGGGCTACAAGACTCTGAAAACAAATAATATAAAGTAATAAAGGAAACAAAACGAGACCAGATTCCTTACTTACTTGCTTTGGGGAGTTGTTGTGAAGTTTAAATGAGACATCCACCTTACAACTTAGTTGTCAGTGAACAGCAAATACTCAATAAATATTATTGTTTAAAATAAGTTTTGTTTATTTAAGAAGTTGATTTTTGAAACTCCTCTAAAATGCAAGAAGCAGCGTCTGATTTGTTCTTGCTTTATTTGTTTTTACTGGATTTTTTTTTAAAGCCTCAGCACAATCCCTGCATGAGAAGAAACAATTACCAGCCATCCTCTAGCCATCCGTCTCCCACTGACTGTCGCTCGGAACACTTTCCCATAGAGACGATGCTATAAATAGAGCCGGTTCCCAGAGGGGCTTTCACATTCTTTCAAAACTGTGAGATAGCTAAAATAGTCATTGATGGAGCAGAGAACCCTGAATCCTGCATCAGCACCTGGGCTTCTCAGCACGTCAAGCTCTCCCAGCTCAAGGTGACTGTGGGTAAGACTGAACCCTAAGATTCTGGAAAAGAACCCATCTGATGATGCGTATGTGCAGCTGTGCCCGCTCTTTCCGGAAGCCCATAAATCAACCCCAGTGAAACTGAGATGGTCTGGTCAAGATTGTCTTGTCCCGTACCCTGGCAGATGGGGTGAGGTACTGGGGCCCAGAGAAGGATAACTCCTAAACATGGTGGATTTTCTTTTGCATGCTGATGACCCATTTGATCCACAGGAAATGAAAAGACTTTAAAGGCATACTGGCTTCTTTTACGCAAAGCCAAGAGCAAGGCTTTCTCTACCTGGTCCTTTATCTTCATCAAGACCAGACGATAAGTGGAGCACAATTGCCGTCCATCAGGGAAACTCCATGATCCAATCAGAAAAGACAAAGGACATTAACCATACCTGCAAGAATTTCCCTTACTAAAAAATGCTGGTCCCTTGTACTCACTCAAACCCCAAACAGAGTTCACTCAGACCACTCCTCTCCCCTCATAACTATTCACCTTCACCCTCTCTCTCCTTCTAGAATGTATACATTCTAAAACCATATCCAGGAAGTAAATAGCCACACCCATAACTGCACCCATCCTAGGCTCCAGCTTTTCCACTTTGCACTTTAAAAATTGTTTATGCTGTCCCCCCATACAACTATCACCAGTTATTCCAAGTTCCTTGAATGAGATGCAGGAAAACTCCCTCCATGGTGTAGGGAGGGGCTCAGGGACATTCTCTTCTCAGCCTCCAGCGAGAGGAAAGGTTGGGCCAGGGCGGGAAGTGAGCACTTCAGTGAAGACTTTACTTTGGCCAGGAGGAGGAAGACATGGACGGTTCTTTAATTTGAAAGCAGAGTCTAAGGAATGAACAAGGTCTGAGTAAGAGGCTGGACAGGACAGCTCTGAACACCTAGAAGAGGCTCAGATCAAGTAACGAGGTGGCTCAAAAACATCCCCACAATAAGCAAGGACACCTACCAGAGAGAAAGACTGGCTTATCGTTGTGGTCTAAAGGTCGTAAAGTACAGCTATTGGTGTGGTCTAAAGGTCGTAAAGTACAGCTGGTCCTTCTCCGCTGTAAGGACTCCACGGAGGGGACACGTCTGCAGCAATGAAGATGAGGGAATCATGGGGCACAGGAGGGAACTTTCATCATCGGAGGGGGCAGCAGAACAGGGCCAGCTGATGACACAGGATAGTAGGTTTGTAGACACAAGATGTCAGGGTCACATCCTCTCAGAACATCTAGAGGATGCCAAGCACTTTCTGAACACCGTCAAACCCCGCACTTGTGCCATGGGGTGTTGTTTCTATCCCATTCTGCATATGGGAAAAAAATAAAGCAGAGAACAGTTAAATAACATGCCGAGTATTAGACATCTGATGGGTGACCGAGCCAGAAACTGAACTTACACAGCTTGCCTCCCGCAGCCGGGAGCTTATCCAGCGGCTTCATTCTCTATCACACTGAAGCGCTTGCCAGAAACAGCCCCAGACACACACGGCAAGGTGTTATATCAGGGATAAATGAAGTTAGTGAAGTGCGCTTTTCCTTAAAATAGCACGCTCCATGTGTATCGGAGGCAAACAATTAAAATCCCTTTGTAAGGTTGAAAATGTCTCTTTTTGATCTTAGCCAAAAATCTGAGAAGATAAAGTTGAGCCTTTTCTTTTCTTCTTCTTTTATTAGTAATTTTTAAATGTTGGGGAAATACAATGTAACCACATCATTTCGTCTCTTTCTTTTCTTTACTCCAACCTTTCGCATGTTATCCTCCCCCTTCCTGTCTTTCAAATTAATTGTCTTCTTCTTTAATTGTTGCTATTCATATATATACATATGTATACATATGTATGTGTGTGTGTGTTTCTATCTGATGTTGGATCACCAATTGGTGTTCTCTTCCCTGGGGAAGAATATTTATTTCCCTCTCTGTATTCCTTAGCTGCCTATAGTTTTTGTCTAGGGCTGAGGTTTCGAGAGCTTTCCCTTTCCATTTTAGCATGTCTATTGGTGTCATCTCTGTTAAGGTCTTGTGTATGGAGGCATGTTGGTGAGATTTTATGGGTATTGCTTCTCTGATAGTTCTTGGAAACCCAATGTTACAGCAAATTTCCTGTTCCTCTGGCTCTTACAATCTTCTATCCCCTTCTTCCGTAATGATCCCTGAGCCTTAGATGAGGAGTTGTGTTCCAGACATATCTGTTGGGACTGGAATCTATGCCTCTGTCTTTTGATCAGTTGTAGCTTTCTGTAATGGTCTCCATTTGTTGCAAAGAGAAGTTTCCTTGATGACTTCATTTAAAAAAATTGAGACAGGGTTTTTCTGTGTAGCCTTGGCTATACTGGACTCACTTGTAGACCAGGCTGGCCTCAGGCTCACAGAGATCTGCCTGCCTCTGTCTCCCTGAGTGTGGGGATTACAGGGGTGCTCCATCACACCCAGCTGAGAACAACATGTATCTGTGGGTATAAGGATAAATATTTCAAACGTAGTTAGGGTTTGTGCTGGTTTAGTAAAATGGTGCTTGTGGGTTCTCCTCCAAAATTCATGATTTCACTACCTCTGGGCCAGGTTTCCATTACCTGGCATATTGAGAGGGCCATAAATCTATTAGAAAGCTGTTGGCTATAGCCAAGGCAAGTTAGGCACTGCTGCACCCTTAGGACCACCTTGCCATGCTGGATGCTGTGGTTCACAGGCATCATAGTTGAACACCACTGCTGCTTGCTTTCCTCCTTTGGTAGCTTGGATGGTGCCTTCTGGTGAGTGGCTTCTGTCTCCGATGATTGGCACGCCAACCTGAAAAGCCTTGTCTTCTGACACGAAACAGTTAGCTGCTGAAAGTGTTAAGTCTCCACGACCACACCACAGTATGTCCTCCAAGCTCTTCAGAGGCTTGTCTGAACACACACACTCCTTCCATGCTGCACATCTACACATTTGGGTCCTTTATCATGTGCTACCTAAGCTTTGCTTCCTCATAATTATACTTCTCAGAATAAAATGTTGTACTCAGTAAACAAGTGTAGGAGCACCCGCCACAGGCTAACTACTGCCTTTCATTTCCTGTGCAAGGGGCTGCCTGGGGAAACACTTCAGAGACTTTGTGTTCCTTATAAAGGAAATAACACAGTTTGAATATTTTTAAAGTATATGTGAATAAGTATATATCACAGTAAAAAATGTCCCCTAAACTCTTAGAACTATATGAAATTACATATAGCTTCCACAAATGAATCAGTCTTTAAATGCTAAGATGCCCCTGGTTCCCAGCATGCCTTTCCACAGGAAGCACATAAGAACTAAATGATCATCTTTCTTAGTTGTCACACATTTGTACAGCACCACCACCTAGGGTGCCTTGAGTACGGCTTCATGCTCTTAACTTAGGTTAACATATATAAACTGCACAATCGCCTTGCAGGTAGGTTCATTTTTTACCTCGGGGCATCTGAGACACCGAGATGCTTCGACAGGTACTGCAAGGGCATTCTGTGGGCTGTTCAGCACAGCCACGTTTCACTTCGGCTATTAGTACTGGCTTATTTAAAATTTGCAATTTGATTCTGTTTTTCAAAATTTGTTTGACTGGTTGTGGGGTCAGTTCAGTGGTTCTCTAGGTTGAAGCCAGGGCCTCACACATGCTAAGCAAGTGCTTAACCTCTGAACTACAACCCCAGCCCTAAAGTTTATTGTAAAACGACATTTCACATTTCTGCTATAAATGAAAACTCAGTATCACCTGCTGCGGATAGGAAGTGACTATGAAAATGGATACAACGAGCAGAAAACAATGGGATCAAATTCTTGCAGGGATTTCTTGTCTGCCAGTTGGGCTCTTCTGTGTCTTCCTTATGGAAAAAGATGATCATGGAGGAAAGCAAGTGTTACAGAGGTGTAGAAGACACATAAAACCAAATCGTGTGCCAGTGACCAAACAAAGCCATGGAATAAACAAGAGCATGCATTCATCACATACTCTCCGTAACATCCTCATAACAAATCAGGGCTTTTCAAACAGTAATTTTCTAATGGGAAATTTTCTAATGGGAAAAGGATGGGATGCCCAAATCCTGATGATCTCTGCCTTGCCTTTTAGCATCTCACTTTCCTCAGCTTCAGTTTTCTGTCTGCCGTGAGACTAGGCTTAGACAGGCCATTTTCGGAGCCTGTCTATTGTGTAATACATGGGCAGAGAAGGGAGTGCCAGACACCTTCAGGGTTCCTTGCCTGAGACGTTGAGTACTCTTGCTTGAGAATATCAGCAAGTAGGGACAGGGAGTAGGGTTTGAGTAAAAACTCACATTCCTTAGTGACCTTTGGGTGGCTTCAGGTGGAAGGGATCTTTTGGAGATCCTCAATAGGTGGTCAGGAGACACAAAAGTCTTCAAAACTGACTGTCTTAACAGCGCAGGAAAGCCAGGCACACATAGCACCCAGCTCCTCACTGGCTGGCTATAGTAAAGGCAGGCAGTGGGACCAAAGTTCCTAGGGCTCCTCCACTCCAGGGCCTCTTTCTGCCCCAGCCACTCTAGGCTCAGAACATTACACACTCTAGAGACTTACAGCCCATATTTCCACAGTCTGGGCCACAGGATCTTAGTTTACAAAATTGTTACCAACTTAGTAACTACTATTACTAATCTACTTTGGAATAGTGTTTGTTGAAAAACAGAAAAAAAAGCCAGGCACAGTGACACATGCCTGTAATCGCAGCACTCGGGAGGCAGAGGCAGGCTGTGAGTCCGAGGCCAGCCTGGTTTACAAAGCAAGTCCAGAACAGCCAAGATAACACAGAGAAACTTGTCTCAGAAAAACTAAAAAAAGAAAAAAGAAAAAAAAAGAAAAGAAAAACAAAACAAAAACCAATTGTGACTTTCTTGCCAAGTCCCAATTACATTAATATTAAAAAAAAATAATAATCAGACAAAGAAATAGTTTAATTTGGGCTTTGGTCTGTCTTGAGGGACTTTCCTCTAAGTGACCGAGCTTTGACTGGTAGCCTTCCTCAAGGAAGGATAATTCATGAAAGACCAAACAGAATCTTGAATGACAGAATAAAAGCCTAGTGCCAAGTTGTACATATCGAGTCCAGATCCTGTACGGAAAGCCTAGAACTCTTCATGAGGGGCGTGGGCCACAGTCTAGAGGACAGAGAACTCACTGGTCTTCAGAGGAGGCTGATGGGGATTTTTGAAAGCAACGGAGGCTTTCACAGTGCTTGCTTAGCTTAAGTTGAAGACCTAGGGTAAAGTGATGATCTAGTCTTAACTTGAAGACTAGGTAGCAGATGGTCACCAATGCCCCTTCTCTCTCCTCTCACTTGGCTTTGGGACCCATGGCCCATTTTCCTGGTAATACTAGACAGGAAAACATCATGACCCTGCTTAAGTCTCCTGGTCAAAACAATAAACTTTAATTCTGGCCTTGGGTGAAAGCATGGCATTCCAATCTACTCCAAAGATTAAAACATTAGATACTACGTCTCTTCCCTTAAAAGTAATCTAGCATGGGGCTTACCAGTAATCCCAGCACTCTGGGAGGCAGAGGCAGGTGGGACCAGCCTGGTCTACAAAGCAAATGCAGGACAGCCAGGGCTGCACAGAGAAACCCTGTCTCCAAAAACTAAAAACAAAACAAAACAAAACAAAAAAAAGTAATCTAGCTGGGCCTGTCAATCACTGTTCAGGAGGCCACAGAAAATCTGATTCACCCGAAGACACACTGAAGACATGGGAGGAATAATCATCCTCTTACTGAGATAACAGTACTTATGCATTCTGAAAGCCCTTCCCCCATTCAGCCAGTATGGAGCATCCGCATGCGCTAAACCTAACTTTCCTTTTTTTCTATTTTTTTTCCAGATACCTGCCAAAGCCCAAGCATGCTTTCCTTGATAACCTGTGCTTTTCCACCCTTTACCCGAACCCCCACCTTTCACTATGCAGCAGTTTGCTGACCTCCATTGCTGAACAAGCCTGCTTCCTGGGACCCTAACTCAAGGGGCTTGGCTTTCTCTAACTGCTTTCTTGTTTCCCTCCTCCCGGCAGCTGCCAGGATTTACAGCTTGCCTAGCCTGTTGTTTTTCTCTTAAAAGCGAATAAAATTGTTCTCAAGCTTCCTTTCTGAGTCTGTGTCTAAATTCTTTTTTTCAAATTGGACCAAGAACCCACATGAGGGAATAGAAATTTTCCTGGTGTCACAGGTCATGGCATCTGACCCATTTCCTTCTTTCCCTCATATTCCCAAGCGAGACTTGACCTCTTCAAACTACCAACAGCTGCCAGGCTGCTCCCTGCCTCCTTCAGAGCTCTAGGTCCCGAGTCCCAGTTACATCAGAGCCTTCTTTACAGTGCAGGCAATGGGCTTGCTCAAGAGCCAGCTCCTTCCCAGGAAGAGCCTCTGGCCAGTGGCTAGCTGATCAGGAAGACAAAGCCCTAGGCCTCTTGTTTCAACTTGGGGTGACTCTACAGCAGCGGTTCTCACTCTTCCTAATGCTGCAACCCTTGAATACAGTTCCCCATCTTGTGGTAAACCCCAGCCATAAAATTATTTTCATTGCTTCTTCACAACTGTAATTTTGCTACTGTTATGAAACATAATGTAAGTATCTGATGTGAAACCCTTGTGAAAGGGTCATTCAAACCCCAAAGGGGTCACAACCTACAGGTTGACAACCCTGGTCTAGAGGACTGTCATATCAAGAGCTCCCTACAGAGTCAGCTAAAGCCTTAAGTTGCAGCATTATTGAGGGTTGGCTTCCTCTGGTCCCCAGTTCTTCTTCCCTGCCACTATATGCGGTTCTCCCCTCAGTGGTCCCAGAAGCCCAGGATAAGCCAAGTCGGCCAAAATTCACCATATAGAGCATCATTGCTACCATATGTGATGTACGGGAAGAAACAGAAACAGCTTCCCCAAAAATACTCCACTGGTCAAAGGGATGCAAGGCATGAAAGGCTGCTGAGTAAGAACAAAGTGAAGAGATGGAGAATAATGAGAGGATTTCTATGAAACATTAATCAAAAATGAAGTGTGCCCCCGCTCAAAGTGAAGTGGCCAAGAGCAAAAGGACTTCTCTGGAGCTTTTTCCACAAGCCTCACATTCCCTGAAGTCAGCAACCATTCAGCCTTCTCTGTCTCCCCAAAAGAGACTAGAGGAAACCCTTGCCAGGGCCTTGCTTAGAATGGATCCTGAATCTGTTCCTCCAGCAGAGGCCTCCCATGGTCTCATGACTGCTTGTTTTGCTCCACATCTGGCCAGCCACAGAGGATTACCACAAAATGGCCCTTGCTTTCTCTGCACTAAGCAGCGCTGAGGTGACAGGTAGCAGAGATCAACAATGTTCCCAAAGCCACAGCTCCAGGAGAGCTTTTGTCTTCCTTGCCAACATCCCAGGCTGGTCTCTTAGCTTTCATCCTTTCTGAGACTTTTCTAGGCTAGGTAGAGAGGAGGACTGGCTGCAGCAGGGAACAGTCCATTCTTCCACTGCCTGTATTATTGGTTGGAACAGAAGAAAAGACAGTGCAGTTTGGCCTTGTAGGATGCGGCCCATGACCCTCCACAGCCTGCCCAAGGGTCACTAGGGAATGTGCAACTGCTCTTGATTAACGTCTAACACATCCGTTTCCCTGTTACCTCCTCAGCAGCTTATCCATGTTTGTCTACTCAGCAGCTGGTCAGCACAAGACAGAGTCACGTCATAAGAGTAGCAGTTGGGAGGCAGGGGTCAACCACACTGTAATATTTAACTATATTACTTAAAACAATGAAGAACCCTCATTTTAATTTTCAACTTCAAAGAGAGGCCTAGTCCAAGGAAGTTATTATAGTATCTCTGTAGGACCTATCAGGGAGTACCAGGTTGAAGAGCATTAAATGTAAAAGAAACAATAGTGAATGTGGAACTGACCAGTAGGAATTGAAAGAAGATCACAGCATAGATGTATTTTGGGCATCCTTGAGGAGGAACAGAGAAACCACACTGGACAAGTTATTGTTGGATCTGATTTTCCAGGATCTTACTGTGAGATGAAGGGCAAAGTCAGGGGCCTTATGAGGATGACATGTGGACTTTGGCCACACTCGACATTTTTTACTTGGACTGTTAAATAGCTTTAAACATCGCAGAATATTTCAAGCAGTAACAGTCCACCTTCGGGGAATCAGGTGTCCATCTAAAGAAACAAAATTATAGTTGTTCACCAAAGCAATTTAAGAAGTGTGTCCAGAGCTTATGTCATGTGGTGTCTTAGTTACTGCTCAATTGCTATGACAAAACATCATGACCAAGTCAACTTACAAAAGATAACATTTAATTTGGGGCTCATAGATTCAGAGAGCTAGAGTCAATGACCATCATGGCATGGGACATGGCAGCAGGCAAGTGGGCATGGCTCTGGGGCAGTAGCTCAGCACCTACATCTTGATCTACAATCATGAAACAGAGAGAGTTAACTGGGAATGGAATGGAATGAAATCTCAAAGCTTGCTCCCATTAACACACCTCCTTCAACAAGGCCACACTGCCTAATCCTTCTCAAATAGTTACACCAACTGGGGACTAGGTATTCAATTATATGAGCCTATGAAAGCCATTTCATTCAAACCATCACACATGGATAGAAAAAAAAAAAGCAATGATTACGTCACTGCTAATTGCCAAATCCTGGTACTGTACCATGGCAAAGTGCTGAGTCAGCCATAGCCAATGCCTTGCAAGTGTTGGTGATCTCATAGGGAGTAGAGATCTGAGGACAAATGAAAAACTACTGTTGGATTAAGTGTTATTCTGGAACAATCTACTCTTATTCAAGACAAAAAAGTAGGAAATGAAACAACATAGGTGTCCTTCAAGTGATGACTGGGGTAATGAAAATATGATGCATATGCACAATGGAATTATTTTCTGCTGCAAAGAAAAAGGAAATCATGAACTTTGCAGGTAAGTGGATGGAAACTAGAAAAGACCATATTGAATGAGGGAACCCACACCTGGAAAGACAAACATGTTCTCTCTCATCTGTGGTTTCCAACTCCAAATCTTCGGAGATGACGAGGAGATGCCATGGAGTAACTGTAGAAACAAACCAGGAAAATATAAAAGGACTTGGTAGGGGCCAGGAGAAGGAGCTCTAGAGGGGGGACTAGTGGGGCATGGTGCTATGGAGGGGGAAGTTGAGAAACAGGGTGGGGACCTTAACTGGGGAGGAGGGAATGGAGAGTTACCCAGAAGGGGAGGGAGTAAGAGGAATAAATCACACTAAGAATGTTTAGAAAAGCCACAGGGAAACATATTATTTTATGCTTACTTGAACTAAATATTTGCTGGGTATTTTTGGTCAACTTGACACAAAGTTGAGTCATCTGGGAAGACAAATGCCTCCATCAGATTGGCCCATAGACAAATCCATGGGGGCATTTTTCTTGATTAATGATAAATGTAGGGGGTGAGGCATCCAATGTGGGTAGGCAGTGCCATCCCTGGGCTAGTGCTTCTAGGTGGTATAAGAAAGCAGGCTGAGCCAGCCATGTGGAACAAGCCAGTAAGTAGCATTCCTCCATGGCTTCTGCTTCAGTTCCTGTCTCTAGGTTCTGCCTTGGATTCCTGCCTTGATTTCCCTCAGTGATGGACAGTGACCTGGTATGTGTAAGCCAAATAAATCCTTTCTTCCACAAGTTGCTTTTGTTCATGGTTTTTTTTTTTACCACAGCAGTAAAAACAAATAAGGACAATATATATGTGCAAAAATATATGCAGAAAGAGTTTAAATGAGGTTAGGCCACTTGTGGTGATAATGCTACTTGTAGACTGTTTAACAAAATCCTGTGCGCCACCATGGAAACCCTCCCTTTGAGTCATTGATCAGGGGAGTCTAAGAGACTTCCAAAACAATATAGGCCATTGTTGTTGCTCTTGATTTCCTCCCAGAATTTGAAGATAAAGCCCTATTGCTGACGATGCCACACGTCACACATAGAACTTGGAGGAATACAGCTGAAATTGACCTGGAAGCCTTCCCTAATAGTATTTGAAGATGCTACAGAAGCTACTAAGGGAGAAACACAATCAACAGTCCTTCCTAGCTATAAAGCCCTTGGCCTCCAACAACGACCAGCATTGCAAGATATCTCCAAACATTCAATAGTGGCATTTGTAGGTTGGAGGTAACTCTTTCAATTAGACTGAAGGGCTGATCACTAGAAAGGAATTCATGCCTGGATACTATAAATTTAATCCACTACCTGTGGCTTGTGAGGCCATGGATCCTAGAGGAGGCCCCACTACTGTCACGTTCCTAAATTTGTATCATCTCTAACTGCATTCTAAAACCATATCATTATACTCAGAAAAGTGTAGCTCTCACCTGTCATTAAAAAAGCTTATAGCAAATGGAGACCATTACAGAAAGACTCAACTGGTCAGAATGCAGATAACGACCAACTGTGGCATGCCCATCCTCAACTCAACTGATACAACAATAGTACAACCCCTACCTTTAAGGCTCAGGAAAAAATCATGGGAGAGGGGGCAGAAACATTGTAAGAGCCAAAGGATCAGAATGCCTGCTGTGAGATAGTGTCTTTATAAATGTCAGCGAAGCTACAGCCATGAAATCTCAACACTATGGTCCCCTAACCAGTAACAACACCAGTTGACATGCCAATATGGATGTAGGAAAACTCACAAGGTCCCACCCCTAGATGAATGTACAAGTAACTGATGTCTGCAGAGAGGGAGAAACACCAGTCTTCTCCAGGGCTGAGCTCCTTGATAGGTTGTCCAATCCAGGTTGTCTGAGTTTATCCCTGGAAGCCCAATTGAGAGACAGAGCCCAGAGTCAATGCAAAAGCAAAGGAATTTATTATGGCCGACGTGTTGGGATCCACCAAGCTCCGTGGAGATGGAAGACCCCATTCTGCCAAAGTCAGGGATTAATATACCATGTACAGAAGCAGAACTTAACTGCAAAGATTAATTAATGAGTAATAGGCTAACAATAGGTAACTGAGGTAGTACATTCTAAGTAGGGTGAGGTAGGGGCAGCAAATTCTAAGTAGGGTGGGGTAGGGGCAGCAAATTCTAAGTAGGGTGAGGTAGGGGCAGCAAATTCTAAGTAGGGTGAGGTAGGAGCAGCAAATTCTAAGTAGGGTGAGGTAGGGGCAGTAAATTCCAAGGGCAGAGAGAATTTTTAACTTCTCCTTCTCAGTTTATCTCACATTGCTCAGCTAACAACATGATGGCTGTTTCCAAGCCACGTGGAATCTTACAGAGTCATCAGCCCTAAACACATACACATATGAACAACACCAAATAGACTCGGCAGGTTGTGTCTCTCTCTCTCTCTCTCTCTCTCTCTCTCTCTCTCTCTCTCTCTCTCTCTCTCTCTGTGTGTGTGTGTGTGTGTGTGTGTGTGTGTGTGAGTGAATGTATGCATATGATAAAACCCTGACCAAAACCAACCCTGGAAGGAAAGAATTTATTTGTCTTACATTTATATGTCACAGTCCATCATTAAGGGAAGTCAAGGCAGGAATTCAAGGCAAGAACTGGGAGGCAGAGTGTTGTTCGTTGTCCAGTGGTGGTCTGGCTTCTGTGTCCAACAGGCCCGTACAGTCGCTACTTGTGTCTTGGATGAGAACAGACGGATCTTGAGCTTAAAGGTCTCATTTCTTAATGGGGGGAGGGCAGCTTAGAGTGCTCAGGGTGAGGCCCATGTGCTAGACAAGGCTCCCAGAGTCACGGGGTGGAGGGTGGAAGAGGGTTTGAAATGAATTTTCCACTGGGTGTTACAGTTAGCTCTTTTAGAATTAATTTGCCGGTATCAGACAGAAGTGGAAACTCAGGCGTGCCAAAAGCCTATGGTGACACCAAAGTGTCACAGCCCCTCTGTTAATCTGCTTTGCTAAGTACAGCAGAGGATTCAGGAAGATGACCAAAATTGGCCAAAGGCGGGTCCAGTGAGACACAGTCCTGGTGGGCCTAGTGCAGGCCTGGAAGGTGCTTTGCAGAGGTCAGCACCAGCCAATAGTCAAGCCCTGGGGGGGGGTCCAGAGGCTTACAAAGGCTGGGCAGGTAGCTGCCTCATTGGCAGCTAAGGTCAGGCACCTTACAGTGGTTCTTCAGGGAGGAGGGGAGCCCTTCCTTCCCCAGAACAAATGGAGTCTCAGACAGTTATGGTGGAGGAATAGCTCAAGCATGAGCAGGAGAGAGTTTATCTCATGAATCAGAGACATTTCTAGACCTTGGGTAACGGGAGGGGTTTTGAGGGTAAATCTGTCTGATTCTCTTGGGCTAGAGGTGGTTGGAGGTTGGTCTGATGTATTTTGATGCTAATTACTGCTTGCTATCTCTGCTCCACCTGTACTTCGACTAAGAGCCTAACCTGTTTGAGCAATAAAGGGCCATCACACCTGGGCAGGGCAAATGGGAGAGGCGTGGCTAAGGTTCCCAGGTTGGGGGAGACAGGGAGAACCTTGGGAAGAGGAGAGACCTGAGGAGAGGAGAAGAAGGCTGCACCATCATGGGTTAGTTGAAAGAGAAGCACACGGCTGGCACGGGTGGAGACTTGGCCCAGATGATGATAATTAGCAAGTATTTGGGATTATGAATGGGAGGTAGCTTGATAGAAATTATTAGAAGCAGATGGCATGGGATTGGGGCAGGTATCACATGCCTTCCCCACTATGGGAAGTAGTTTAGGGATTAATATCTGCCCTGCCCCAGGTTAACTGAGGCTATTTTAAAATTTAACAGGTGTCTGTGTCTTGATTGATTGCTAGCAGGTTAGAAAATACTGTTGTAATAATAATTATAGGCCTAATACTAAATATTATTAGGCCACACTGGTAAATTAACTGCAACAGATACTTGATTTACATGCAGCGGTACAGTTCCTCATTTACATGCAGTAGGGTCCTATCACGAGAAGAAGAACACCATATGTAATTAACATGGGGGGAGAACCTCCAGGTACCATTAAGGGCTGTTTGCTGAAAGCTAAGAGCCCCTACGCATAAGGTGGGGTATTTCCAGGAATCTCCAGGTGCTTACTGAACAGGGTCTATCAGGAAAGGGTTGGGCCTGTAATCTTCCCTGAGGGCTATGTGACACTCTTTGTGGTTTCTAGGGTTCAGGTAGAGAGGGGATCCTGCTGAGAAAGACACTCACTGTACACCAAGCTGAGAGACTATCCGGAAGCTCCAGACTTTGACCTTTCCAGAAGAGCCCCACACAGAGACGGATGGAGAAGCCATGGAGGAATATTGCTTACTGGCTTGTTCTCTATGACTTGTTCAACCTACTTTCTTATACAACCCAGGACCACCTGTCTAGGAATAGCTTTCCCAAGTGGTCTGGACCCCACTCACCATCATTAGTCAAGAAGATGCCCCCACAGATCTAGATCTGCCTATAACCCAATACAATGTAGCAATTCTTTAATTAGGGTTTATTCTGCCCATATGTCAACAAAGCACTAACCAGTGTGTGTGTGTGTGTGTGTGTGTGTGTGTGTGTGTGTGTTGTGTGCCTGTCTGTCTGTCTGTATCTGTGTGTAAAGAAGAGATCATAACTCTGATACCTGCCTTTGGATCCCTGGGTTGCCTTGTCTGGCCTCAGTGGGAGAGGATGTGCCTAGACCTGCATTGACTTAATATGCCAGGGTGGGTTGATACCCATAATAGATCTCCCCCTTACACGAGGAGAAGGAGGGGAATAATGGGGGAAGGGGTGTGTGAGTGGAGAGACAGGGAAGAGAGAGGGGACTGTGATCAGGATGTAAGGAGAATAAAAATAAATTACTGGAGAAAAAAAAAAAGAAGAGATCATGAATTTGAGATGGAGGTAGGGGTATCACAGGAGGAGTTGGAAGGTGGAGACAAAGGGGTGGAAATAGTATAAATATAACACTTTGTGTCTAAAATTCTCAAAAAGTAGTAATATTTTAAAAAGGCAAAGAAAAGCAGTGGTAGAACATGCCTTTAATGCTAGCACAGAAGAGGCAGAAGAAGGTGAATCTATGTAAGTTTGAGGCCAGCTTGCGCAGAGTTATTTCCAGGACAGCCAGGACAGTTACACAGAAAAATCTTGTTTCAAAAATAGATAGATAGATACATAGATAGATAGATAACCAGCCAAAAGAGACAAGAAAAGAGAGTTTCTGGAGCAAGACGCATCTCCAAGGGCTCAGGCATAAGCCAGTGCAGAGTGTGTGAAATACCAGAAACAGTCAAGATTGGCAGTTGGGACCGGCCAGAGAGGGGTCAGAGACCATCCCAGAAGGCCTTCCACGACAGATTACTGATGTGTAGTTTGACTTTTAGATTTAACCAACATAGTGATATCTTTAATCAATCCCTCTGCGGAGGAGGTAAAGACGGGGAAGTGGGCTAGGAAATGGATGGTAGTGTGTAATGGAGAGGAAGGAGGTAGGGTAAGTTGAACAAGATATACAGATGGAGGACGCCATATGTAAAGAAGTTGGAGGTCATAGAAGGACTTCCCAGGTTTCAGGCTACATAACTGGGAAGCTGGTCACATCTTTTCCTGACATAGAAAATCCAGAAGGAGGAGCAAGTTTGGAATGGCAATGGAGAGAGGGTGTGTGAAACCTCAGATGTAACCATGATAGTAGCCCCACCCGGCCTCACTGGCTAAGGATTCCTGCCAGGTAAAGCTGAACATGGTCATCCTAGTCTCTTTGCCAGCAGTGGTTTGAGCCCACTGGTTGATAATAACTAAACAAAAGGCAAGGCTGGTGGGGCATTCAAGAAGAACTTTAACAATGCACTCATAAGTGGAGTAGTCTAAGGTGGAGACGTCCCATGACTTGTGTTTGATTTTGCTTGTAGTGGGCTCTCCGGGTGGACATATTGAGTAGGCAGTTGAAGATTTGGCGTTGGAACTGATATAGGTATACAGGTAGAAGCAGACTGGGATATAAATAGGCATACGTAAACAATGATATACAGGTTGAGATAGAAGTGAATGTAAAGATGCAAGATTTGGGAGATATAATGCATATACATATGACAGAAAGTGTCCAATATTATGGTGGGTGAAGGAACCCAGGGACCAGGAAGTTCTTTGTACACTGTGACATGAGCACAACAGCTCTGAAGATCACATCCTTTTCTATAACCTCCAAAGACAGGAAGCAGCAAGGACCTTATCCACCCTTACCAACATATACTTGTGTTTCATGGACCAATATTGGCCACACAACCAATCACAGGCAGAAGGAACAAAGTGACTATGGTTGACTTAGACTGATTAATATCCTCACCTCAGTAAGACTGGTATAGAGTCACTCCCATTACCACCACTATCACCACTACCACCTCCACCTCACTATCACCACTACCACATACAATCACCACCATCACCATCATCATCACCACCACCATCTTCTTCATCATCACCACCATTATCACCTAGCAGCTTGTTAGAGATGAAGTTCTACCCTAAATCCTGCCGAATCAGAGTCTGCATGTTCTTCAGATTCTCCAAGTGATTCACATGACATGCCTGAGTCTGAGAAACACCAGCCTAGATGGCAGTAGTTTCCATAGTGTCTGCCATGTTAATCACATTATTAGTTCTTTATTTCTTCCCTCACTTACTCATCTGTCACAAGACCCAGAGTGCTACCAATGAAAGCAATGAAGGCTTTGCTTAGTCTACTCCGTCAATGGATTTCCTTTTTATTTTTCTGGAGAAGATAAAGAACCAGGATTTAGTACAAACTCAGTTATCTTCCAGTTTGAACCAGATGAAGCTATTACTATGGTAGCATTTGGAATGCTTGTTCCATTGTGTGTCTTTTTTTTTAATAGAGCTTTTTACTGAGTCCATGGGATTGTAGCTTCTGATAAAGCTTCTACACTGAGCTCTGAGGAGGTCTTCTTCCTTACATCCCAATAAATATCACTTCACGGGGTTTCCCTCAGTGAGCTCTGTCTGGTGTTTGAGACTTCACGACTTTAAACACACACACACAGGACCTAGACAGTTTTTCAAAAAACAACAAATTTTGTTAAAGAATTGCAGAACCAAACCTAAAAGGAACCTTGAAAAGAATTCACATGCTGAGGCTGAAGAAAGGGAGAATGAGAAGTCACTGCCACGTGGAGTTGGGTATTTTGTCACGCTTCTCCCAAGCTGCTCTCCCCAGTGAGTGAAGTACTCAGAACCTGACAGAGTGAAAAGGCCGATGTTGTGTTTTCTCTGGCTTCCGCCGTATCTCTTCACTCATTTTTACCGACTACCTGACAAGCATCAAGCACTCTCTGCTGACAGCCTCATTATTTTCTGTGAATGGGCATCAGAGTACCTCTTCTAAGAAACATAAATGTGTCAAGATGGAAATGCTAGTTTGTTGCAGACAGCATCTTAAACATAACTTTGGCAACCCTGTAACCATCTCAATTTGATGAGGTACTGTTTCCCTCCATGGCACAAGACCTCAGTGGTCTGTCCCCAGATTCCTTCTCCAATCTTTATTCCACCCCTCCTGGCGCTTGCCTGCCTCTGCTGTCCTGCTGCCTGTCCACTTTTGCCTTAAATGTGAATACAAAGCTCCCTTAAGCAGGTTCCTATCTCTCCAATATGTCCTTCGGTGATGTGAAATTCTTCAAAAAAAAAAAAAATCCAAGCTCATCTGTAAGACTCTACAGCTGGCTACTTACCAATCACCATCTTTACCTCTAACACAGTGGTTCCCAACCTTCCTACTGGGGTGACACTTTACTACAGTTCCTCACATCATGGTGATCCCCAACCATAAGATTATTTTTGTTGCTACTTCATAATGGTAACTTTATTACCATTATGAATTGTGTGTAAATACTGTTTTTGAAGCTAGAGGCTTGCCAAAGGGGGTCACAACCCACAGGTTGAGAACCACTGCTCTACCATGCAGCTTACACCATTTTCTTTGTACCTTGTATTGTTGCTTGTCTACCTCATCAAAAGACAAAGCTCCCACCTCATCCTCTGTGCTCTACTTGGTACCTGTTTACAAGCCTGGTGAGTAGAGTTAGGCTGCTCACCAAATATTTCTGGCTACTCAGGTTGTCCGAGTCTTCATTAGATTTACTCTTGTTGGCTCCTCAGGGATGGCTGGGGGTATAGTGCCAATTATTGTCAATGAGTTACAGCAAAGTGACTTGTGAACCTCTAGGCCAAATGCTAATGCTAACAACCACTCCAGGACCCTTGAGGCTTATGTTTTCTCAGTGGCTGCCACAGTTTAGCTACTGATCAGCTGGGTCCTAAAGTGACAATAGTGTCAGCTTACAGCAGAGCCCCAGATGAACTATGGTGAGCACTGTAAATGAACAAGAAACTAACTTTCAACATTTAAACTTACAGAGGGCTAGAAGTGTTTGCTACGAAGCAAGGCCTCCTGTGCTCTGGTTGATAGCTCAAAAAGCAATGTTCTCAATCAACATTGTGAGCCTGTACATTAGAAATCCCTAAGAAGCAGCAATGAAGAATTTTACCATTAAGCAAAATCACCAACCTTCAACGTGTGCTGTGAGGTGGAGAGTGCTGCATGTGACCTTGAGGAGGCCGTTGGTCCTCTCAGAACTTGGCATCCTCTAGGCTTGGCGGGAGCTTATGATACAAAAGTGTTGTGCAATTAGCAACAGTAAGTGGAAGTGCCTAGAATATGGTGGTACTCCATGGATTAGCATGATTGTGGTAGGTGTATTTTTCATAATGGGTCTCATGAAAGTAAGAAATCAAAAAACTAAACCAAGGTGTTTGCAGCTCTTCTTTCCTATAGATAGTAGCAGCAACTCCATCCCTCTGTCTTTTATTTATCTTTCCAAAACCCAGCAATCTGAGTTTTTTTTAACCTCCTACTAGATGTAGGGATAATTATTTATGTTTAAACTTCATTTTATCCTCTTTAAAAAGAAATATTTGTAAGGAACTATTGTGTTTTCCTCTGTGCTAGACAGCAGTGACTCACACTGGATAAACAGATGGATTGACTACGAAGTAAAGAAAAGAAAAAAGACCCAGCGTTTTGCTTCTCGGTGATTTTAGACAGAAATTGGAGATCCACTGCCTCTGAAGCACTCAATTTATTTGTAAGACAAAACAAGATGCTCTGGGCTTCATGACTTCCAAGCCTTATCCAAGGGCAGCGAACTATCCACCCTGGTACACTCGAATGAAGGTCTAAAAATCCAGGGTCACAATCCCACAGGAGTTTATAGTGACTCTGAAACCATGTTCACTGCTCGATTAAGCTCCTGGCTGTAAAAAAAAATGTCTCTCAGCATAAATACAGGGTGAATCACCACCTTCCCACATCTCAATGCACCTGTAACTGGGCAACACCTCCCCCCCTCCCCAGAAACACTTCATACATCCTGTGATATTTTCTAGAAGAAACATCTTGTTCCAAAACTAGTGTTTGTTTCTAGGATATTTATGATATAAGGGAAATCTCAACTTTCCTATTTCAACTAAGGATAATGCTGCCACAAAAGCAGCCAAAACATAGGTGAAGAGAAACCAAATTTAAAAGAGTGGGGGTACACATCAGACCTTCTCTTTCTCAGCCAGTCAGTTACTCTGCTTTTTGCCTCGGCCTATCCTCGATCCTCACTTATCCAGTGGAAAGAAGAGTTGGATCGTACAAGAGACATTTATAAGGTCACGATAGCTCAGGTTTCCCAAAGCTGACACATTTCTTCTTTTCTCCAACATCTCACTCTTGGGTGTGGAAGAGATAAAGTGACCAGTTGTATCCCAGGAAGATGCAGCACTAAGGTTCAATCAAAATATATAATCACTAGAAGTAATGTTTTCAGAAACCACATTGTTATGGTGGTAAAAAAAAAAAAATAACCAAACAAAACATAAAGCCACACAGATAATAGGACACGATCTTAGCTCTATGAACAACGTCCATTCCTAGCCTGGTGCCCACAGGGGGAAGTGAGCCGTCTAACTGGTAGTCTGAGCATCTTTATCTGCCTTTCTCCTGTCTCCAATTACACTGAAATAACAAAAGGAAAACTTACAGCCACAGTGTGGGCATTTTGAAGATTTGTGTAGGTCTAGTTTGACAGAACTATAAAGAAAAACCAAAGGAAAGCTAGAGCAGAAATCAGTTTAAAACACATACGTGTTGGAGGGGCTTCAAGCTCAGGGTTTTCAGGGTCAGGGCATATAGGGGCTTGGTAATTATAAACTAAAAGATTGCATTTTGAGCTGCTGGGTGATCAAGACCGTCCTGGGTCCCTTTTATGCTACAGTTCTGAAGGAGTTCTGGGGGCTCCCATGTTAAAGCCTTAACATCTGCTTGAAACAGTGAAGCCACGGTGTCCCTGGGTGTCCCTCGGAAGGGCCAGCTGAGCAGAGATGTCATGCAGACAGGACAATACTCTATGTAGCTAAGCTAAAGGTGGGGGGGAAAGGCAATAAATCATGTGTTCTTCTGACATCAGAGGTTCCTAGATCTCTTAATTTGGGGTGAGGAAGACCCTCCCCATCAAGGTAAATCTACTGCCTACCTGACAATTCTATCCTGCATCCCAGAGCCCCATCTGGTGGGGACCCGTGGAGGCCCTATGCCTGCTGCCACGGTCTCTAGGTGTTCATTTGTGTGCCGGTCCTGTTGCATTTAGAAAGTCTTACTTACTTGGTGTGCTCCATCCCTTTGGCTCTAACACTCTGTCTCTTCTTTCAAGGAGTTCCCTGAGTCCTAAAAGGGGGGGGGAGGGATTTGATGGAGACTTCTCTTTTAGGGCCAAGTATTCCAAAGTTTCTTGCTCTCAGCATAACATCTGCCTATGGGTCTCAGTAATTGTCTTCATTTGCTACAACCTCACTAACGATGCTTGAGCAAGGCACTGCTCTATGAGCACAGCAGAATGTTATTACGAGTCATTTCATTACTGTAATTCTTTAACAGGACAGTAGTGCTTGTTTTATCCCTAGGTCTCTGGCCTACCTAATTTCCACCACCAACATATGAGACTGCCTTTTCTTTACCATTGCCAACAGGGCATGTGGTCCCTATTTGAACATTTTACTAGTCTGATACGTAAAATTTCATCTTTCACTGTTTCCCTGTCATACGTGAAGTTGAACATCACGTTAAATGGCCATGTCACTTATTTTCCCTGTTAGTCACGTTATTCATCTGTTTTGCTCATTTTCATAATAGCTTAAATTATTTATTATTTGGCAATTAATGACAATGAGGACATGAAATTTGAGCTGAAGTGGCAAGAAGATGTGTAGCTCTTTTTTTATGTTAGAAAATGACTGGGAAAAGCAGTCTACAGGCAATTTTGAAAAAGAATGAGAAAACAAACATCCACAGTCAACTGAAGAGATTATTAAGGTGGGATGCAAAAAACTGAAATGCAAAATTAATAACAACAAAGTTGTTGATTTACAGGTGATGGTACAGAAAGAATAGTGAAAGCAGACTAAAGGAATTATTAATGGTGAAAGCAGACATTACTAAATGAAGACATAAAGCAAGGTCTTTGTAAAAAGAAAAGCCCTGAAAGGCTTAGGTGCTGCTTCTTGGTGAAGAGCAATACATGAACAGGCTTTGAAAATGTCTAGCAGAAAATACTGGCTTGGGTGCAAAGCTAAGCATTGGAAAGTACCATAGCATCTGAGGAGATCTGAAAATTTGTGAGTACACTATATATATGTATATATAGGCATATATACATTATATAAATGTATATATATATATATATATATATATATATACATATATATTCCAGCATAAATAAGTATTGTGTATATAGCTCAACTGTAAAACTGGCAGACAATACATTGAATATTTCCAGGAAATTATTAATTATAAAATTTGACTTAAAAAGAGGAAAATTACTAGAAGAACTTGAAGAATTGATTTAAAAAAAAATGGTGCCAAAAGTCTCTGCCTCGCATGCAGAAGACTGTAAAGAGTCTCCCTCTCTATCTCTCTGTCTCTCTCTGTGTCTCTCTCTTTCTGTGAGAAAGGTGGTATGTGAATCACAACTGTCCTTGAGTCTATCAGGGAGCTGAGGAGAAAAGCTAGCCAAATAGCTAAGCCCAAGACAAGAGCCTTTGGGGCAAGCTGAGAGAGAAGGAACCTAAGGCTGAGCCCAGCAAACGGGACCTGAAGATCACATGACTAGGGAAGATTAATTCAGGAGCCATTTTTATTTTATTATTTGTTTCTATGTGTATGTGGGGTTTGCCTCCATGCATATCTATACATCATGTGTGTGCATCATGTGTGTACATCATGTGTGTGCAGTGCCTGTGGTGGCCCGAAGAGCCTGAGTCTGGGGTTACAGAAGCTGTGAACTGCCATGTAGATGGATGCTGGGAATCAAACCCGGGTCCTCTGGAAGGACATCCTGTGCTCTAACTGCTAAGCCATCTCTCCAGCCCCTCAGTGAAAACCTTTAATGAGTTGTTAGGTTCCAAGTGTGGGCTAACATGAAAGCACAGAGCCAGTGGTCACTGCAGACACTTAAAGGCTCATAGCCTCTGCTCTGCCCATCTTGCTATTACAGGAAAGTGCTGACACCCCCGGGAACTCCAGTAAATTGCTGGACTGGGCTGGCAGGAAGGGAGGAACTTTACTCTCTTACCACCATGATACAACAAAAATCCCACATGGCTGGAGAAAGGAAAGAGAAGGAAACCTTTGCTTCCAGAGGAAGCTCAGCAAACCGTTCTGAGGCCAGGACACTAGCTGGAGTTTAGGGGAGAGGGTAGCCCCCCAAGACAGCCCCCAGCCCAGTCTGAAGGCCAAGGTACACCCGGATGACAGAGCAATCCCTGACCCTATACCTTGCTAGCAAGCACCAAATGGCAGCATGGTAGCTTGAATAAAAAGGCTCTCATAAGTGCGGAGGGAATAGGACTATTTGAAAGGATTAGGACATGTGGCTTTGTTTGAATAGGTGAAGCCTAATTGGAGGAAGTGTGTCATTGGGGTGGGTTTTGAGCTTTTAGAAGCTCAAGCCAGGCCCATTGGCTCACTCTCTCTTCCTGCTGCCTGGCGATCCAGATGTAGAACTCTCAGCTCCTTCTCCAGCACCATGTCTGCCTGCATGCCGCCATGCTTCCCGCCATGATGATAACGGACTAAACCTCTGAACCTGTAATAGAAACCCTAAGACAGGCAGTAACATATTGCTGAGGGAACTGGCCAGAATGACAAGACCCCCAACCCCTTCATGAGGTGCACATATGTGGTGAAGATATGAAGTCAGGATGAAGGCGGATCCCTATAGACACAAAATTTAAGCAAGTGGGTCCTTATTGCAAGCATCAGTAAGCCCAAGAGCCTGCACATTCAGTCACCCTCCTACACCCATTGATGGGCAGTGTGACATGTGTGCCATGTCCAGTGAGGGCATAAACACTATTTATCTCAATCTCTACTGTCTTTGGCACAGTATCTGGCATCCAGTGATAAATGGCAAGGGTGTTTGTTTTAAGAAAGAAGAAAATAGAAAGACCTCGGACCAAGTCATTTTATATGCAAATTCTATAACATATTTGAGGGCTGTGAAATTTTTTGCTTAAGTCATTCAGGAAGAAAATGGTTGCAGACAACTAAGAGATAAGAGGATGGAAGCTAGAAGCTCAATGTTAAAGGAAATTTCAGGAGATGGGACACAGACCTGTGTCATATTTACAAGTCCCCAGCCGTCATGCCACTTGCTATAAACTCCTAAGAGTCTGTCATGGTGTGAGGTGCCTGTCTTATTCTGGAGGAGCCATGGAGGGAGGTGTCTTTTCAGTTCTCTATGGATCTGAAGAAATCAAATCTATTCTGTCTTACGTAGATTATGTTGGAAATTAAGCACTTTCTATAACAGCTTTTTCTTCTTGTTTGATCCACAAATGTGACAAGATCCAAACATGGCCACGCTTGACAGAATCAGGAGCAGGGATGCCCACTAGGCTTTTCAAACCTTGCTTGAAAACAGAATCCGTACTGATTAGCAAGGGGTTTGGCCTACAACCCCACAAACACAGGGGCCCCGTGCCACTCTGGACCCTGATCTGCATCTCTGTCTTGGTGACCTACTGGTTCACCGCGGGCGCTTGAGTGGCTGCCTCCTTCCTAGGCTAGAAATTTCCTGTCTTGTTGTTTGTCTTTTTGCCAATCTTCATTGTCCTTCATTTCAGTCTTCTCCTACGTGAGACAAGAAAACAAGGAGGAGGAGGAAGTGCCCAGTGCTCAGTGAACCCTCAAGTGTGAAAGGCTAATCCAGAAACCACTTAGTAATCACCACCATGAGGTTTGACCCAGTGGCATCTCCTGTTACGCACAAGCTGCCTCCTCCACCTCCTGCAGAGCCTCGCTTCCTGAACCCAGGTGACCTTTTTAATCCTCACCTAGGCCTCTGAGCTTGGCATCAGGCGCTTCCTGCGCCACAGCCTCCATAAGCCAATGGCTGCTTCTGAGTTACCACAGGCCTGTGCACCCTGGAAACAGAAACCTGGGTGGAGAGGACTTGTGTGGTGTCTTAAGACCCTGCCTGTGCTATGGAGTGTGGGGGAAAAAAGGGGGTCAGTTTTCAGGGTGTTCTAATGTGAACCCGGGAGGCAGGACAGTGCCTGGAACTCAGTCGCACACAATGTTCAGAACAGTGCTCGTGGGTCTGTCATGCTCAAGAGAACAGTGTTAAAAGTTATTTACGTCTTATGTGAGGCACCAGAGTACGTGAGAAAGTCATATCCCACTCTCCACTCAACTGTGGAGAATGTTCTGACCATTGGCTCGATCTGGGTAGGGGTTTAAAGTTTACCGCCTGTGTTGTCCTTGGCTGGTGCCTTAGTATGAGCGGGACCCCTGGGCCCAAGGCTGCCTATCATAATGTTCTACTTGTAGGTTTCTAGGACCCTCTGGATCCTTCTACTTTGCTATTCTCCCATGCTTCTCTCATCTAGAGTCCCAATAGGAAGGCCAAATAGCATGCTACTGTTGTTAGGTCCAAGGGAAACCCAATTCCCCAACCTCCATAGGCAGTCCAGATGTCCAGAAATGAGCGAAACCTGGACTACAGGAAGGTCTCCGGTGGTTAGAGAAAAGCCAGCATTCTTTGAGAACTTGAAAAGCCAGTTCCTCTACCAAAAGAAGCCATTTCCTCATCTCTGACAGAAGGGACAAATGGATCCTTGTGGTACCTCTTAGCATACCAAAGAGCATGCTGGCCTCCAGGCTCTCTCTCAGTACCACAGGTATCTGGTACACATGCTAGCACCCCAGGCCTAATCTCCGTTCCTTCTGCCCCTAGCTACTCATGCTCCTTCTAACCCTGCTATTTTAGACATGTGCTCTCTCTCTTTGTTCTCTCCTTCTTGTTCTCTCTCTCTCCCTCACCCCCCCCGCCCCCGGCTTCTCTCATAGTCAGGTCCAGTCTGTCACACACACACACACACACACACACACACACACACACACACATCTACAATAAAACCCTTCCACTTAAACATACCATGGAATGGTTGAAGGGCCTCAGAGTTGGCACAGTACATACCCAGACACCAAATTCTCAGCACAAAAGAAATTTTATTACCCCAGAGGGGACAAGTGTGTGTGTGTGGGGGGGGGGGTCGTCTGGATTGAGCAAAACCAGCAGCAGGTATCTCTGCAGAAGTGATTTTTTTTTTAAAGGAGAAAAAGGGGGAGTCAGTGCTAAGGTGAACT
Organism: Acomys minous; assembly: GCF_964271855.1. Classification (NCBI taxonomy): domain Eukaryota; kingdom Metazoa; phylum Chordata; class Mammalia; order Rodentia; family Muridae; genus Acomys; species Acomys minous. Next base: position 35,075,179 of record NC_140484.1, on the reverse strand, counting down.
GGTGAGTCTTGATTGGACATGCTAGCCAGTGTGGGCAAATAATACATTTTGATTTCTGGACCTTGGTGTTTTGATAGCTGGATCTTGGAGTTTTAGTCAGGCATAAGGAAGCGGCCAAATAAGGGGATAGACGTTGGTGGCTTGTTTTAGGAATGGAATCTAATGGTTTAACAAAGAAGAGGGAAGAGGAGCAGACAAGACCTGCTAGTGCCATGTTTGTAATGCTTGGGTCTGATAGAGAGCCCCATTAGCAGTTATGTTGGATTTGTTGGGGGCACAAATAGACTAATTTAAAGGTGTCTCTGTGTCTCTTATAGAGGAAATGGAATCAGGGATTGAGGAGCTGGGCTTGGCTTCGATGGTCCTTACAGTCATTCTCTGTGGCGTGTGGTCTGTGGGATCCATTTTCCCACCAGCCCTGGGCTTCCTCTGTTGACCATGAAAATCCCTGTCACCATTCTACAGTTTCCCTTTCAATGGTCCCTTGTCCCATGATCAGTGCTGGGTGGGAACAAGCAGACCAAGTAAACAATGGCCGGCAAAGGGGACAGATTCAGAACACAGGGTGAAGCCAGAAAGCTCAGAAAGGGGTTGAAGGTTCCTGGCAACGACCCCGTAAGAGAGTTTCCTGGTGTTTGCTGACGTCATGGGATCCACCTCTGTCCCACTGTTCCCAGCTCTGAAGACATGGTTTCTGCTCACTCTCTTCTAGCATTCCAACCTTTCTGTTCAGGTGTCTCCTACCCCTCATAGATTTCTAAGGAGTAAGATGCCTCCCCTCAGGATATGGGATTGCACCACTGTTGTTGTTTTTTTTTTTTCTCAAATTTTTTGTACTATTGAGTAGCTGGAGGGAAAAAAGAGCACCTTGCACTATAAACAATAAAAATGTACCGGGCTGGAGAGATGGCTCAGAGGTTAAGAGCACTGCTCTTCCAAAGGTCCTGAGTTCAATTCCCAGCAGCCACATGGTGGCTCATAACCATCTATAATGAGATTTGGCACCCTCTTCTGGTGTGCAGACATGCAAGCAAAACACTGTATATATAATAAATAAGTAAATCTTAAAAAAAAAGAAAGTACCAACGAACAATATTTCTTTAAAACTATAAAGTCATTGTTCTAGTGGGCCTTCATAATTTTTGAAGCCTCAAAGAGAACTAATGATTACAGAACAAACGAATGGTGATCCACCTGGATTAGACAGGAGTCGTCAGAGACCATCAGAGGAACCTGAAACCCGACTGCAGAATGAGGAAATCAAAGGCTAGACTGCAAATATCAACAACACCAATAACACCAAGCATAGGAGAGGGAAGCAGTTCAAGGTTAGAACTGAAGCTACTAAATAAAGCGTCACATCCCAAACCATGCACATACAACTATTTAAATGTACGCATTTACTAGTGACCACATCACACAGCAGGCACTTCAGGGTCATTGGTGGTCCTTGATCCTCATGAAAGAGATCTGTGGTTCCTAGGCTGTTCATATATCCCCAGAGTTGTATTTTCTCTCCGCTCTACTTGGATGCTGAAGAGTCTCCTCCGCATTCTCCCTTGATGCTGCCACATCTCTCCTCAAACTCCTAAAATATCCCAGCTCCAGAAACTTACTTTTTCTTTTATATACATTTGATATGATGGAACTCGGTCCTCCCACGGCTCAATTCTTTTTAGTTTTGCTTTATTTCACTGAATTTCTCAGCAAGACAAGTCCATCGCTTCTACCACCACCAGTTCAAGTAAACACTGCTCTGGAATGACAGGAGCCACCTTGGGAATTCGGGAGAGGAAGAAACCTGCCTGGAAAGCCATGTTGGTGCTGACAGAGGGGAAGTAGAAAGGCGCTTGTGCACTCATGGGTTCCTATCATAACAGGAACTGAGCCTGATCTGCCTTCCTCCCCCCCAGTCGAACTCCCACATTGATGTAAACCAAACATGCCTAGTTCCATGATGGACAGTCTTACTATAAGTGCTTCCTCTCCTTTATCTGATGTATTAGCTCCAGGATCCTACCAACCATGCGAACTTGGGATCTAACCATTAGTGATAACAGCTTAGTTGTGAACCCTCAGTTTCCTTGTAGCTTTGGGGGTTGACTGTGATAAAGGTAATGCTGGTGAGGACTCAGACAGCTGTCTGTAACTGGGTGCTGTGGACCGGGTCCTGTGATAAACACTTGACACTACTCTAATTGTCCAAGCCCTAATGGAACCGGTTTAGTTCTCTCTTCCTATTTTAAAAAAAATGCCACGGAGTGTAGTGACGGAGAACAATGCATGTTTATAATTCCGAAGCTTGTGTGACTTACGTGTGGCAAGTATAACTTCAATGGCTCCTGTTCTCCGGGGTCACTTAGTCTGAGTGCTGCTTGAATGTCGTCTCCAGAATCAATTGTGAAAGGAATTACTCCTCGCTCTACCTGCTTTTTGACAGAGAGCTCTTCTACGTGGCTGGTGAGCTAAGGGCCATTCCTGAAGGGTTCCTCATTGGCTATTGACTAGAGGGTGTTCTTAGTTCTTTGCAAGATAAGCCTTCCTAATATGGCAGCCTCATGCTTCAGAGCCAATAACTGGCCAGCGGGATGAACGTCACCCTTCCTCTGTAACGTAACCACAGAAGCAGCATCATCTCTGCCATGTTCCACTCTCTAGAATCAAGTCACTAGGTCTAGCTCACAGTCAAATGGAGGGGATGGCCTACATAGGAGACAGGGGTCACCAGAGACCCCCATAGGAACCTGAAAACCAATCGCAGGAGGAGGGAGACAAAGGCTAGACTGCAAACATCAATAATACCACGCACAGGAGACGGAAGCAGCTCCAGGTTCAGACGGAAGCTACCAGATGTAGGCCAGTAGGTAGAATGAGGAAGTGCCTGCTGTTGTTTTTTGATCTGCAGTGTCTTCCTGTCTCTCCTAGCCCTAACACGAAGGCGGAGCTAATAAAGTGGTGGGCACGAGGCTAAAGAATGACACTGAAGGAATAAACACTTTCCCACGGGAGCAGCACGTGGTAAGCGATGACAGGGGAGGAATGTAGAAAGCATCGAGGCAAAAACGACTCTGAAACCCTGTGGGAAAAAGTCTTTGGGTGTGGACTTGCCAAGGTACCAAGTAGTAAAGGTAGGAAGTAAAGCCCGAAGCCGACCTGCAGTAAGGCGTTTACAAACCTCAGGCTGTCAAGAGGAAGGAAACCAACGTCAGGCAGAGTACGGAAGGTAGCTCAGAACATATTCCCAGGGCAGTGTTACACAGAGCGAAGATGTAGGGGAGGGAGCGAGGAACAGTTTTTTGTTTTGTTTTGACAGCATGTGCTAAGCTAGATTTTTACCTAAGACGTATTTTAGGGGGAAGGTTTTAGATTTTTTTTCCCCCCAGAGCCTTTCATCTGCTAGTGTGCCCTGTGAAACTGTGTAGGGGACAGGAAGTGGGATGTAATAGGAGGCATTTCTGACATGTACTTTCTTGGTGTACATGGTACATGCTGAGGTATACGGATCTTTTTTGAGAGCAGGAATAGGCTTGGGTGAAACATGTATAATGAATCACGAAATGGTGGCCGGGCTCAAAAGCCACATAGAATAAATACTTAACAAACACCTGTTAGCCAGAGGTGATGATGGGATTGTAACACCTGCACCCAACAATGGGAAGCAGAATTCAAACAGCAGTTCCCACACCACGTGTCCCCACACAGCCCCTTTTCCATCATGTTCCTTCTCCTCCTGGGATTCGCTTTGACCAACAGAAGCATCACACCCTGGCCTGCTCCCCATGGAATTTCCCCAGGATCAGAGTATTGGGGCAGTGAAGGGCAGAGTCACTGAGGTAGGCAAGACAAAATGCTAAGAGTCTTGGAGAAAAGTCCTTTTAGTACAGAAAGAGAAAATGAAATTGGGAAAGGATTCCTGGTTAAACAAGGAAAGCAATAGTTTACGGAGAGATAATAGTTAGTAGCTCCAGCTACAAGTGAGGGTGGAGAGACCACTGCCTTCAGAATCAAAATGGTTAGGACCTCTCCTCCAGTACCTGAGAGCAGCTGAGGCCCCACCCACCGACCAGGAGCAAACTGGCTACGTGCAACCTTCCCTTCCTGGAGGACACAGTGTTATGTTTCTAGGTTCCCCGGAAGATATTACAGTAACTTTCAGTGGTTAATGAATAGCTTCCCGGTGCCTGCTTCGTTTAATTGTTCAAAGGCTGTTTGTTCCTGTGTATAAGACTGTGACCTGGCTAATGAGCATATTTCCCTGAGCAGGCCTGGAAGCGGAGGAGTGGCAGGGTCACCCGGGCTCCTCGAGAAGAAAGGATGCAGAGCAGGACTGGTCTGGTTGTCTGTGCCCTCTCCCTCCTCATAGGCTTTCTGATGATTTGCTTGGGGGCCTTCTTCATCTCCAAGCCCATATTCCACTCTGAGAGGAGCCTGGTCATGGCCTACATGCTTCTGCCTCTGGGGTTTGTGGTCCTTCTGAGTGGAATTTTCTGGGGCACCTACCGCCAAGCAAATGAAAACAAACAGATGTTCAACCATGTGCTCAGACAGCACCTTGCTTCCCAGGACCTGCCCCTGGCCACTATTGACAGGTACGTACGGAGTGCCAGAGGCCATGAGAAAGGCTGAGAGGAGTCCCAGGGGGAAGTGAAGCAAGGTATAATCCCATCCTGGGTCCACCTACAGAGGGCTAGGCATCTAGGCTCGAAGTTACACTGTTGTGCAATTTGCTCTGGGGTTGTTGTGGGGCACAGCAGGGCTGCCTTTGGGGAAAAACAGTAAGGTATGGGAGAATTTTCTTAGCGTACAATCCTCACTCCCCTAGTAAAAAAAAAAATTCAGATAAGGGTACAAATTAAGGGGCACAACCCCCAGGTCCTTCCTATGCTTTAGGGGTGATTTTAGTGAAAGGCAGGTGATGATTAGGTGGCCCCTATGACCTGGTGACTGAGTTATGAAGGAACTCCCAGTTCTGCCCACAATAAATGAGCAAACAGACATCAAGTCAGTCCTGTGACTAAGGGAAGCTCTAGATCACTGTCCTTTTAGGTTTTTTTTTTTTTTAATCTCACCACTTACGGAGGACGCATTCAAGTCAGGATAATAACGTGTCCATCAGTGATGGATAAACAAAGCGCAGCATGCATACACACACACACACTGCAGTATTCCTTGGCCTTAAGACAGAACAGATCAATTGATATGTACCATAGATGGTTATACACTGAAAACATTATGGCAAGTGACATCCGCCAGCCAGAAAGGGCAGCCGCTGTACCATTCTGCTTACACCAAGAGCCAGCATAGACAATTACACCATGCACACTTACAACAACACTAAGTAGCTACCACAGTCACTTACACCACAGCCACTTACACAAGTGGCTACCACAGACAGGAAGCAGAACAGTGGTTCATAGGCCTAGGGCATTGGGGAAATGAAGTTACTATTTAATGAATATGTGATTGTGGTTTGGAGTGTTCTAGGGATGGTTTGCAGCAATATAAGATCACTAATGCCACAAATGCCCTTACATGTAATACATATTAAGTTATTTATATTTCCCCAAAGAAAAATACCAACTACAGGTAACCTTGTAGTTGGTTAACTTAGCCCCAATCTCCTAATTCTTATCCAAACACATGAACATTGTTCTTAAGGTATAGAGTGTAAGAATCCATAAGTCCTTTTGTGCTCTTCATGCAAGAGTAGGAAGGCCATAAAATATTTTAATTATCCCACGTACTTTGAATATAAGGTTTCTCACCAGAGACTATGTATTGTTGGCATCCGTCACACCAGAGGCAACAATCAGAACCCATTTCCAAGGTCAATTAGACTAACTAGGAATTCTTTGGGTTTGATAAAAAAAACAACAGTGATTTAGAAGGTGTCTCTAGGGTGATTGTGTGCGTATGTGTGTGTGTGTGTGTGTGTGTGTGTGTGTGTGTGTGTGTTTATGTGTATGCATGTGTTTGTATGTATGGTCATGCACGTATGTTTGTGTGTGTGCATGTGTTTGTGTATGTATAGTTGTATGTGTGTATGTATGTATGTATGTATGTATGTATGTATGTATGTACCTACCTCTGCAGGGTGTGTTCTTGCATCAATAGTAAATGATGCATCTGAAATTTACCAACACATTCCTATATCCCCTTGTCTGTAGTATTCAAAAGTAAATCAGGAATGTCTTGACAGTACTCACTGCCCCTTCCTGCTGCATCATGAGATGCTTGGCCCACAGAGTCAAGCTGAAAAGTCCCACATCTCAAAAGCTCTGTGCTGAAAACGGATTTTAACTCAGCAGAGACAGCCAAGCGTACATCACTCCTGTGATGGAATTCCTGGCGGCAGTCCTTGGAGTCCCTCAGATGGTTCCAGGGAAGAGCTCACCTTTCTGTCCCCATGACTCAGCCTTGGCTATTCCTGGGAAAGGTCAAGACTTACATCGTACAGTAGGCAGCTCCTCCAGCGAGTTGGCTCTTGGCCCTGTGGTATTTGGAGTAGAGCAGTTGGCTACAAATGGCAGGCCCTGTTCTGTTGTGGTTACCCACCATAAACACTCCCTGTGGCACTAGATAGGTTACCTCTATAAATACACAACTCCTGCAAGCTCACCCTGCCTTTCTTCCACTCACCCCGCCCCCACCTTCATTCATGGTGGAGGAGCCAGAAGCGTTTAGTAATTAGGTAGACGGGCAAGCTGACCCACACGTCCATCAGCTGGGGTGAATGGCTCTCAACTGTGGGCAGGCCAGCATAGTAGTGCTGCAGCTGAAAGCCTTACAAACCTCTCAGCGGATGCCTTCTGAGACCTGAGTGTGTTTCCTGTAGTTTCTCTGAACCCAGCTGCCTAGGACTTGACAGTGTGTCAGGAAAGAGTAATAGCATCTCATAGGTCAGGGACCTGCATGTAGCGAATGGTTTCCATTCATTATTTTGTTGCTCGGGAACATCTGAGGCCTTGAGAGCAACAGTGTAGAAGGCGATGGGTGTGAATGGTAACAGGGATTGAGTACTGGCTAAAGAGAGGTGCCATGGTCAAAGTCCCCATGTCACCCAAAGCTGATAAGGATAGTGCACTGAATGGCTGGGTCCCGGATTGAAAGAGCAAGCTAGAAGGAATGGCTTGGAATACTGTCTGGAACAGGAGGGCTGCTATGACTGATGGGGAGTTCTCTGGAAGGGTGAGCAGTTTTTAGAAACCGGTGATGTTAGAAAAATACATCTGTTTCCAATTCTGTGTTTCTTAGCAGTTTAGCTTCACACGACATGAGTTGAGAGAGGCAGACATATGCTTCCTCACCACCCAGGCCTAAATAACACATGCATGCTTGTGGCGTTTCATCCCACAGGCCCGACTTTTACCCCCCAGCTTATGAAGAGTCCTTGGATGCTGAGAAACAGTCCCGCCCTACAGGCAGAAGGCTCCTAGGATTTCCTCCTCCTTTGTATACGGAGACAAGCCTTGAACTTGAAGATGAAAACGACCCGCAACCAGAGGCCCCACCACCCTACCAAGAAAGCACAGCAGATGCAGCTGGTACAGCCAAGGCATGGGATGCTGAGGGGCCAAGCACAGTGCTAAAGGCGGGGCCTGCTCTCCAGCACCCAGAACTCACCAGCTGCAGAGAAGAAAGGCTGGCCAGGGTCTAGGAAGCTGCTCTGCCACCCTGCACTGGGTCAAGGCTACCGTGGGTTCCTGGGTTCCAGGGACTCTGTGTTTAGCTTTTCTAGGGCAGCATGGGGTCCTCAAAGGGCACAGCCACCAGCAGGACGTGGGTGCAGAGGATTCCCACAAAGTCCAACCTAGGTGAACCTTAGAGCACAGAGAAGGTGTGTGGCCAGGCCTGCTACCTCCCTCCTAACCTAATCACCTGAGCCCAAGCCTGAGGGACACTTGTCGTTGGTGGGATGGCCATAGTCCTTCACACACTATGTCTGAAGAATCAAAGGAAGAAAATCTGGGAGGCAACCTTGGTGTCACCTCACTGACTGTGCTACCTGAGTGACACCATAGCTCACACACATGAGAGTTGCCCTAGGAACATAGGAGTGTTATTTTGTATCATTTTATTTTAATTATGTATGGCTTTTTCTATATCAAAGAGACTGTAATAGTTGATTTCAAATGGTTCAAACAGAAAATGTTGAGTTCTTTCTTAAAGAGGTCCTCAGACAAGCACATAGGCTTCTTACAAATTCAAGTTGCCTAGGTAGAATATTTAATTCACGATACAGGGAACCAAGGGTGATGTTAATACACAACTGATTACAAACCTTGTGATGTTTTTAAAAATGTTTATATGCAGTTTTCAAAGACACCCACCTCCCCCAAATCAGAATGTAAGAGATAAAAAAAACCGGCAAGGCCACGTCTCCATTACCAGGGTAATTTTGTGTCTCAAGATAGAGAACTAGACTTCCAGCCTTACAGAGCGAGCAGGTCCTCCTTGGTTTTATTTTCTTTGTGGGAGTTTTTAAAATCAGAGGCCATGCTGGTGGGAAGGATGCTGGTAGGGTACCCAGGCTGAGACTTTTGACTGTGCAGGAGGGCATTCGGCTCCTGGCCTCAAGTTTTTTCTCTACTAAATGAGACGTCTGCATTGTGGTCGATATCTGACAGTTATGGCGTGCCTTTCAAACAGCAGGTTCAACTAGCCCTCCCATGCCTGTTATTTAACCCCGACTCCGTCTTTATGAGGCCAGTGCTATGACCGGTTCTGTTTTAGCAATGCGTCAACTGAGGCTTTGAGAATCCAGGAGGCGTGTTTCAATAAAACAGTGACCTCAAGGAAGGTAAAGAGCCTAAAGGGACGTGAGGGGTTTACTCACATCACACCTTTGAGTTAGGCTAGCTATGCTTTTCTTTCCTCCTTCCGGGAAGCAGCTTAGATCTCTGTCTCCATTTCAAAAGTGACCCCCGAACAGAAAGCGATGCTCCGGGTCACTGCGATGTCTGCCACCCTTGAAGAAGAAGCTGAGTGGCTTTAGAGCTATTGGGATTCTCAGTTAAAACATGTCAGCCTTGTCCTCTGTCCATGAGCTGGGCGCCCATCCTGCAGCTTTCCTGCATCCTACTGAGGATAGCCACAGTGAGGCACAGGAGAGTCTTTGCCAACCCACAAGAAGAGTCAACAAGGAGGGACTGGGTGTCCACGCTTTCTGCTTCCCCATCAATGCCTAGCACCCAGGTTGTGAACATCCTGATAAACATATAAGATGCCGAATGGGCAAAACCCTGTTCCATGAAGCACACTTTTATGAATCTCCACTTTGAATCCATGACAATGAAGAAACAACTAAATAGGAATGGATTACCAGGAAAATAATCATTTATTAGCAATGCAATTCATTATTCCTTTCTTGTCATTTCTTTCCACCCCTCTATAGGTCAGTTTTCCCTACGGGTCGGACTGAACAGCATTACTGAACTTCTAGCCAGCTTTGCACACAGAATAGATGGGTCTCCTACCTCTGGGGGTCGGCTAAAACAAATGTTCGATTTAGTTTGCACAAATTGCTTTAGTCTCTTTAAAGCAATACATTTTGTGTTCAGAGTTTTTTTAAAAATTTATTTTGTGCAGTTGTGTGTTGTACATACATGTGTATATTCACAAGTGCATGTATGTGCACATGCATAGGGTGCCCAGGGGTTGCTGTTTCATGTAGGCTGAGTGGCAAGTGAATTTCCAGGGATCTTCCTGGGGTTCCTGGCACAAGTAAGGAATTAAGCTAGCTCCTAGCGCTTTCACAGCAAATACGCTTACCTACCGAGCCACCTCTCCGTTACCTCAGGCTTTCCTTCATTTTTTCTTTTTGTCACTTTTTGTATCAGAAGAAAAAAAAAACAGTAGAGGAACCTAAGTCATGATAGCACTCTCCACAGTATCAAGATGAGTTCCTAAGCATGATTGACACAAGCTGTTGATTCAGAAAATAGCCTGGTGCTTCCTTTTTAAAAGAGCACTAAAGTTGGGCATGATAATAGCACACGCCTGTAACCCAAGCGCTTGTGAGGCAGAAGCTATAGGATCAAGAGTTCAAAGTCAGCCTTGGCTACATCATAAGTTAGAAGCTAGCCTGGGCTAAAGAAAGAAAGGAAGGAGGAAAGGGATGGAGAGAGGGAGGGAAGGAAGGAGGGAGAGAGGGAAGAAAAGAAAGAGAGAGGGAGGGAGAAAAAGGGAAAGAAAGAAAATCAGCACTAATTCACAGTCCTTGACATGTTTCTAAAACACATAGACCCTGATTCAAGAGTCAAGAACCTGGGCATCACGCAAGGCAGACTTGTGTTTTAGAATCCCACTAACTAAAATCCAGTGGGCGAGTCAAACAAATGTGCCCTACTGTAGTGCATGACACATTATTACTCCATAAAGGCTGCACTCAGGAAAGCAGCTCTGGCATCTTCACTCTTTCTCAGGTTTGTGATCAAATGAAACGTTGCTGGGTTGGGAGCCACGGTTCCATGGACACTGGGGAGGGCGTTTGGGCTACGAAACAATGAAGAGAAGAAAGTCTCCACGGGAGCGGTTGTCATTCATTCTTCCTCATCTCCAGTGTGAGTGATACTCACACCCCAACTCATAGTTTTATGTTGTTCCTGTGATCAACAAATTTAAAAATGGCCACCAGCACCCAGAAGATCAGGATGGCAAGGTCAGTGTAGAGTGCACAATGCTGGCCGGGCCTTTTCATATTTGAGTTGTACTGGGCTCCATCTTGACCCCTCCTTGGAAAAGCTCATAAGTGATTTTACTGATTGCTCTGTTTGTCAATATATATATATTATTGAGGCATCATTCAAACTCACTTGTGGCATGGCACATGCTAAGCCCTGAAAGAAGTGGAAAGAGGGGAGAATCATGGGTTTGTAACCCATGTCTCCACTGTGTTCTATAAAGTTCCATGACAGCCTAGGGTTATTCACACTCTAGTGAGCTGTCAACTACATGGGATAGTTCTGCTGGTAAAGCGTGCAGCTGGTTGAAGTGCAACAGGCATTCTGTTAAGCTCTGCTGCCTCAGATAATCTCCTGCTATTTGTAACTATTGTTTGACGGTCCAAACACTGATTTACTTGACATGGGCATGGAGTCATCTTACTGTCATTATCAATTCCACAAATGTTTCTCATCCTCTACATCAGCCATAGCTCATGGATCTGGCCACCAAAAATCTCAAGCCTTATATTGACCCGTGGGTGGCCAAACGCAGTCATGACACTGTCATTCTTGTTATAATTTATTGTGGCCAAATCTAGCTCAGGGTCCCATGAAGCACGGCCATCAGTCTAAAGCTTCTGTGTGAAAACGTTCACGACCTGCAAATATGATGTACTCAGTCTGCAATTTGGAACATAAGATTTGATCAACGTTCTCTCTTTAAAAATGGCTACCCCTACCGGGTGTGGTGGCGCACGCCTTTAATCCCAGCATCCTGGAGGCAGAGGAAGCAGATCGCTGTGAGTTCGAGGTCAGCCTGGTCTACAAAGAGAGTCCAGGACAGCCAAGGCTACACAGAGAAAACAACTGGCTCAAAAAACAAACAAAAATGCATACCCCTATATATATGTGTGTGTGAATGCATGTGTGCAGGCCAGAGGTCAATAGCTTTTGAGACAACTTACCATCGATGCCATCTTCATAGCCCCTCCCACTTTTTAAAGGATGATGAAGAAGTTCAAGAATCTCAGGTGAAACAAAGCAACCTTTTGTTTTGGGGGAATGGCTGACACCTGGCGGGCCCAGTATTCAACACCCTGGCTCCTCTTATAAATTCCTTCCTGGAAGTATTATATACATACACATTTCCAAATCTCTTAGATGAATGGGGTGATGCCCTGGTTAAGAACCGCTGTAAACATATGGTGGCTTACCACTGTCCAGAGGTATATGACACAGTAAGTGAAGCCCTTGGTGCTAGGAGATCATCAGAGTAGCCCTCATAGTTATTTCACTTTAACCAGAGCCTCTTCTGTGATTTACTCTCCCGGTTCCCACGAAATTCTTGCATGTCTCATGTCACTTACTCTTTTTTTAAAAAAAAATCATTGTCCCTCTCTTTGTGTGTGTGTGTGGGGGGGGGGGGTGCGGGTGCGCATGCCAGGACACATATGAATGTGAAATGACAACTTTGTGGAGTGAGGTCTCTCTCTCTCTCTCTCTACCTTTATGTACAGACTGGGGATTGAATTCAAGCCACACATTGGGCTTGCACGGTAAGCACTTTTACCCACCCACTCCCAGGCACCTCACCGACCCTTGGGTCATTTGCTCTTAAAGCTTGGTTGTTGGCCCTCCATCTTTAGTGACAAGAGGAGCATCGTATAGGGAAGGGTGTGCATCTGGCTTTACTCTCTGGTGAGAATAAGGCGAGAATGAATACATCCAATCCTGGGTTAGGGCAGAAACAATCCCTCAGCCGTGTAAACCTTAGGGGCCATATCCCAGAATCACTGAGACATGTTGTTTGTTAATACAACTGAGAGCAAATAGTAGCCGTTCATATCTGCTGCCTTTGATCTCATATCCTGTGTCTGCCTGAATGTCACACCAACGTCTGGCCCCCAAGGTCAGCCTCTTCTGTAAGTTCTGGTCAGCAATGACTGTTGTGTCTTACTGTTTCCACTCACTTCTGGCAAATTATACAAATGCTTATGGACCCCAAGAAACCCTATTCTTTAGGAAAAGTCTCCTATCCCCCGTGTCCCACCATTTCCGAGTCAATTAGCCTCTCTGTGTTCCCATAGCTTACGCTTGTACTTCTCTGACATTTATGCCTCTCTAATTACTGTGGGGTTTTGTCACAGCCAACTCTTGCAAAATTGTAAATTTCAAAGAGTACGGATAACTTCATCCATCTTCCTGATCCATCAAAAAGAGGAATGTGCCCAGAGTAGCTATGCAACCAGTGTTTGATGAATGAATGAATGAATGAAGGAAGGAAGGAAGGAAGGAAGGAAGGAAGGAAGGAAAAAAGGAAGGAAGGAAGGAAGGAAGGAAGGAAGGAAGGAAGAATGAATTTACAGGTGACTATAATTGGGCTACTACACACACACACACAAAATAAAGAAAAGCAGAATGTTTAAGTAGAATAACTTGATCTTAAAAGTTAGAGATGACTTAAGTTCATGAACTTAAGGGAAAAATATTTGCCTGCCCAGCTAGAGCTAATGTGCCAAAGGATCGGTCAGCTTGCACCTGACAACACGTCCTCAGAGAAAGAATGGACGGACATTGGCAGGGACCTTTAGTGTGGAGATAGTGAGACTGAAAGCTACAAGGCAAAAGCTAAAAGCCACCTTGCTATTATTCGGAAACCAACACTGTTACTGTAAAGTGGCAAATGAGCTGAGGCCCACCATCTTGCATGGAGGTTAAAATAAGAAAGTTCTGTTTTCTTGGCTACGAAATGTCCTAGCAAGTTTCTGACAGAAAGCACAGAGAGAACGGAAACAAAAACCTTGCTGGGAATGTTTCCTTGTGGCACTGACCTTGCCAGCCATAATCATGCCTTGCTTAATAGTAAAGGGGCACTAGGTCATCTCCGTGAGTGGTGTGATAAGTGAGTCTATGGTTTCCAAGGAAGGCAAACAGAAACAAACACATCCCATGCCTGCCTGAGGACTCTGCCCCAGTCCACGTGACTGCCGGAGCTCCCAGGTCCCTTTCTCTCCCAGGCAAAGAAAGCCAATGGTGACAACACACATCTCTGTCTCCTAGGGCCCACGACTATCCCACTAATTACCCCAGCCCTTTCCGCTCTCCTGCATTCATCCAGCCACCGTGAGCAAGGTCAGAACACACAGTGGTATTCCTGGGAGGATTTATACAAACTGATGCATTGGCTTCTGTGACAGAATCAAGGAAGCCTCCCTTTGGTTTCAGTCTTTTCTAGAAAGCCCTTTGCCACCTGCACGGGAAATGGATACATCCAGAGGGATGCAGCCAGCTTGGTAGCTAAATTAATACTATATGCAAAAGGAGAGGGAAGACAACGACCCTTTGTGTGTCTTGTTGGAGGTGCGTCATTGTGAGTCATAGAAAACCCTAAAGAGTGAGAGAGCTGGTGCAGAGATGTTGAGAGGCTGGGGAGCATGGACCACTGGATGGCTGGTGGGAGATGGATGTGGCTTAGAAGTTCTAAACCTTTCACCACGGTAGATCTGATTAGGGATGTAAAGTTGAGTCCTCCTCCATGTTGGTGAGATCTTCTGGCTGCCCAAAGCCCTTGAAACTTAGAGTCAGTCTAATTTGGGAGATATTCTCTCTCTCTCTCTCTCTCTCTCTCTCTCTCTCTCTCTCTCTCAGAATCTTTTCTCACGAGACACCAGGAATACACGGGGTTATGATTACTTCTTCCCTAGCGCACCTATCTTTCTCAAAAGGGGAAGCTCACTGGTGTAATGAAATACAGATATTAAACAACGGTGAAGCTCTGACGGATAACTAAAGACCCTGCTGCACTTGGAGGAACAGGACAAATCAAAACAAAAGGGGTTCTTTCCCCCATTCCCACTCTCCTTTTAACCCCCCCCCTAACCCTCACCCCAACAGCAAAGTAGCTTTTGTTTTTCCAAAGTCCTAAGAGGCACAAACAGGAAGTGAGAAGGCACGGGAGGCAAAGCATCTTTCTGAGTGCTCTTCTGCCCTGTGCTCAGGTGATGACGGTGGGTCCCCTCCGGCCAGTTCTCTCATGAATCTGGGATATCTTCAGCGCGATGGCTATGAGAGGGCTCAGCACTGCCTGGAAAAGAAAGACGGACGCTGATCAGCTACAACACAGGCTTTGGATGGATTTCTGCCTCGGAGGTGTGGAGTCAGTTTACATATCTGCAGCTTAGAGGCAGTGGCCAGTATGGGTAGGACATAGAAGCAGAAACTGCTCTATGTGGTCTTGCTCAAGCCCAGAGAAATCGACTCGTGCTAGGGACATGCCTAAGCCTCGCACTAAACAATGAATTCAGGACGTCTGGAAAGCTCCATTCCTTCCAAGCCATAACCCCAGCAAATACTCCCCCATTGAGTGTGAGGGCAAAGCTCTCTGCTCACCCTCCCACCATGCTGATGCTGCAGAGAAGACGGCGCCACACCAACGCTGTAGAATTACTGGATCCAGCTTCCTGTCCTACACCGCCCAGACTATACTCATCTTCTTCCTTACTCCCACAGCGCCTGGGTGGCTTAGAGGGCTTTGGCACACTGTTCAGCAAAGAACCAAGGATCCCTTCTCGATTAATTGCTCACCCGGTTTCTGAACCGTGGAGCCCATACCCCAGACACACCCGTAGACCTAAATTAGAAAGCAGCTGTTTTCTGCTGACCTTTAGCACGCTCAAGAATCACCTCACCTGAAGACATTCTTGTGTGTGCATTTTTACTAAACTTGCGTGTATGGCACACTCACATTTATCAAACAATATTTTGTTTTTCCATGTGGGTTGCTGATGTAAACTTATATGTAAGTATAAAGTGAGTTCATTTAAAGACAGCATTCAAAACAAAGGTATTGATAGAGAAGAACTGGGTAGAGGTGGAGTGAGGGGGTAAGTTGAGATTCCATGATTCTGGAGAGGCAGCATTCTATTCCTAGCAACCTAACCTATTCCTAGCAACCTAACCTATTCCTAGCAGACAAAACCGTGAAGGATGCTCAAGGTTTGCAGTCAGACAGAAGCGCGTGCATAGGGTACAGACAGCACACGCAGGCTGGTACGCACAGAATTCACAGAGAGTGCTAATGGACTGAAAGCCACTTTGGTGGGAGGGGACCTAAGTGCTAAGTGGGGTGCACCAATTTAACTCACTGTGTATTAGGGGATGCTACCTTCCTTGGAGCCGAAGGCTATCATAATCAGGGCAAGCAGAAATATGAATCTAGTAAGGTGTTACTTTAGGGCTATTTCATATCATTAAATTGCACAGCATCAATAGTGAACAACCACAGAATACCTTCACTTCATTCAAATAATTAAACTGAAATAATGAGTACACATATAGAGGGTTTTAAAAAAAAATAACAGAATTTTTAGTATTTCAGGACAATAGAGAATGATGATTTGTTGAATTAGATGTGCATGAGATACTGTAAAATATTGGTGAGAGGTCAAAAAATGTAAAAGAATGCTTCAGCTTCCTTCACAACGACATTTAGATTCCAGTGGTACTAACTGAATAGAACTAAACACTGGACATTATAGAGGATGAAACAGAATCACAATTCTGAACAGAGTACTCATATTCAAAGTGAAGTGCCCTGACCCAAAGCTAAATGACTGGGAAATGAACACATAGCTCTACATGTGTGATGTGAAAGACACAGTGATCAAGACATGTATGTAGCCAGTGACTTCTCTGAAGTCTTTCTGCATTGAAGAGCCAAACATGTCTCGTGCTCTAATTACATAAGATGTGTGGCCATCAGTGGCAATCAAGCCAGCTCATAGAAGCAGACTGTGGTGACACTTTTACCTTTCATATGTTAACCGGTTTCTTTTCTATTTATTTGGGAATATATGCATAAATAATGAAATATCATGGGATGGAGCCCAAGTCTAAAGAGAAAATTTATTTAAATTTCTCAAATGCTTTTTTTTTTTAAAACACACATAACCGGAAGTAATTTTATACAATATTCTTAATACATCTTCATTTTGACTGTGACCATATCACATGAGCCAAAGTGTAGAAGTTTCCACTTCTAGCACATTAGGCTCAAACAGTTAAGAAATTGGGAGCATTTGAGGCCTTGGGAGTTGGGGTTCTGTGTGCCACACCTATACCACGGTCTCCATTAGTGTGGCTAGAGGACTTTTTGTTGAGTCTGTCTTCCTGCCCCACCTGCTGGCAGTCATCAAACCCTCTGGCCTCTTCTCACAGTAGCCCCTCATCCACATTCCCCTCCTCCAGCTTTTTCCCTAATATGGTTTCCTACATCCATGGTTCATAAGTGACAATCAGCTTCTCTCACCCTTGTCACACCGAGCTTTCTGGAAGTGACCTTTTGGTGAATAAATCTCAGATGGCTCCTCAAAGTGTGTCTGCCAGGCTCCTGATGTATTTATAATCCTCAGCACGCTTGCCCCCTCCCCACACACACCCCACACACCCACACACACCCACACCCACACCCCCACACATACCCACACACCCCACACCCCACCACACACCCACACACCCACACCCCACACCCCCACACACACCCACACACACACCCACACACACACCACACACACACACACACACACACACACACACTTCATGCCATCTATCTTTATTCTAATGTACCTAAAATCAATCAAAGCGGACAAGAAAAAAAATGCCTACAGAGAAACCAGAATTCAGAGCTCAACACTGAGAGAATCAAATAACAAAACAGGCATCCGTAAAAAAAATTCTTCTGAGGGAAAATTCCTCTCCAGAGCGACATGGAGGAAATCCAACAAGACTCATCAAAACAAAACCACGCCAGTGTTCGGGGAGTTCAATGTATCACCCACAAAAGCCACACAGGCAGGTGGGATCAGCCTCCTTCTCTGCCACCCTCCCACTTTTGCCTTTGATTAGCTAAGAGGTGGCATTTACATAACAAACCAAATATAAGACCTACAAAGACCAGGCTGTTTATTTCAAACATGAGCTCCATGTGGCTCCACACATGGAGACCTCTGGAGAACACAGGGTAGGGAGTGAGTAGGTTGAACCCACCTCACCTTCATGCCACCAAGTGCATGGAAGGAGGAAGGGGGAATTACCAACTGCTTTAGACTCCTGTATGCCTTCCAAGGATGCCCACTACGTCCTCATGTTTCTACTCACTGGGCTTGTCCACAGCACATTTCAGATTTCCCTTTGTGTGGAACATACTTGCTAGTTTAATGGAAAATGACTTCCTACCTCTCACAAATATTTTTTTTTAGAAGAAATAGATCTAAAAGACTGAAGCTAGAAGTTTAAAAAAAAAAAAAAGAATGAAATCGGTAGAGCTTGTTACTGCCAGTCTCTTCTCTAAGGTTGCAGAAGGTGAGATACAGATTATTCTACCATTTATAGCAATCTGAGTTCCTGTAGTTGCAACATTGGTATGCTCCTGCTTGGTGCTCCACTTACAGATGCTCCTTAAAAATGAAGCCAAAGCACCCACAGGTCTGCATCTGCAGGTCTGCATCCAGCAGCCTGCTACCCAAGGACCAGCCAAGAATAATTGTTGTGGGTTCTAGTCAGAGAGATGGAGTGTTTGTGTTCCTGAGAGTCTAGAATGTGTAGCTCTGACAAGCTTCCAAAATGACCCTGATGTCTAGCCAGGTCTGAGACCCTCTTTGGCAGCATCGTGTTCCTTATTCTAGGACAGGCAGAACTGGATAGCGCTTAACTGGACTCTGAAGCCAAACTTGCCCGGATTGACTGGCTCTACCCCATCACGAGCTATGTGATCTGGTTAAGTCACTTATCCTCAGGCACAGGTAGGAAATAGGACAGTCCCGGGCATGCAGGCAGATACATAAATAGTGGTTGCCATTAAAAATCCAGAAGGGAATTAGGGCATGCAGACCGGCAGTTAATGGCTGCTTGGTGTACTCTATGATCTCTTATTATAAAATCAACGCATACTTCCTCAAATGCCAAACGAATGCCTCTGCTATGAGTTCCAGTTCGAAACAGCAACTTTCTGTTGTCATGTCTTACTGCCCTCTTTGCTCTGCTGAGTTGTCAGCCTGCCATTTGGATTTCTGACCCCAGGGACTGCCAAGAGGACCATGGCCTGCATTCACCGAGGCCCTTCCTGAGAAGCTGGCTTCTGCAGTGATATGGTGGGTGTGTCAGTAGTGTGGAGTGTAAACACACTGCTATTATTAAATTCAGCCTCACAGTAAACAAGTACTTGAAAGCTTCTGAGCAGAAATGCACCCCCCCAACCCTCCCCCTTGGCTTTAGGGATACAAATCCCATGCTATGCTTTACACATGGTTTGAGCTTGCCCCCAGCACATCATGTATTAAAAACTTATCCCTGGGTGGTGATGTTGGGAGATGGTGGGCCTTTGAAAGATAGAACCTAATGTTAGGTCCCTAAGCAAACTGCACAGCCTCTCTGACCTTCAGTGTAGAGATAGGATCTTTCATTTGATACCTGTACCTCCCACGACACTAAGCTCCTCACCAGAGGCAGAACAAATGCGGCTGCCAGACTTTGGACTTTTAGCCTTCTGAACTGAGCCATACGGGCCTCATTTTCATAAGCAGCCTTCTAATATTTTGGACTTGTTAGTTTTCCATAGAATTCAGTTCTTCCTGACAGACAATGAATGGCACTCTTCACAGAAAAGTGCCATCTCAAAAGCAGTTTCCAAATCAGAAGTTATGAGGAAAGCAACGATGTGCTGGAGCCTCTACACCATTGACGGACTTTGGCTCTTAGGCCTGGCTCCATCTTTAGTATACTGGGTACACTGAAGGTCACAGCTATAGGTCAGGTCTCCCAGTGATCCATGTGTTAAAGGTTTTGCCCCTCAATGGATAGTGGCAACTTTGGGAGAGGGGGCCTTGTGGACACTCTTTAGGTCATCGGGGACATGACCATTAAAGAGAGTGTGGAAGCCCAAGCCCCCTTTTCTTTTGCTTTTGCCTTCTGGCCTTGAGATGGGCAGACAGTGCTCTCAGTTCTACCTCACACCTTCACCAGGGTTCTGAAAGCAATGGGTCTTCAGTCCTGAGCCCTCGATAACTGTGAGCCCAAATACACCATGTCTCCTTATAGGAAGATTAGCTGGGAAATTTCATCACAGTGATGCAAAGTTGACTAATACATAAACAGTGCAAATAGCTGAGCAGTTTTAAAACATGGCTACCAAGTCTTTGGCATTTCTCACACTAAACAGTAGGTTTGGAGCTGGAGTTTGGCTTGCAAGGACTTCCGTTTGCTTCCCAGCACCCTTATGGTGCCTTAAAACCATTCCTAACTCCAGTTCCTGGGGATTTAGCGCCCTCTTCTGGCCTCCACAGGCACCATTCAAGTGCCGCCCATCCATAAGTACAGGAAAAACACTCAAACACATGAAATAAAAAGCAAAGATGCAGGTTTTCTTCTCCCAGCCTTGGAATTTCAAGCATCTGAATTCCAGCCAGAGAGTCCAGAAATTATGTTAGGTGCATTCTCAGACCAGGCTCCCGGAGGCCCCAAAGCATCCCATCCAGCGCTTAGCCATTGTGTTAAGAAGTCTGGCACATGCTGGGTTGTGGTGGCGCACGCCTTTAATCCCAGAACTTGAGAGACAGGGGCAGGCGGATCGCTGTGAGTTCGAGGCCAGCCTGGTCTACAAAGGGAGTCCAGAACAGCCAAGGCTACACAGAGAAACCCTGTCTTGAAAAAAAAAACAAAAGTAAAAAAGAAAGAAAAAAAAAAGAAGAAGCCTAGCACGTGCCTAAAAGCTCGACGATCCCTCCAGCTCCAGCCATTTGAGTTTTCCCTGATATCATAGAGCTGGTTATGCTGGGCAAACTATTCCAGAGCCACATTCAAATACATGGCTGGCAGGATCCATGGATCCATAGGCTGCATCAGTGCGGTGTGCTGCTAAACTGTGAGGAAGCCTGTTAAAGTAACATCAGCTGATGACAACCAAGGTCACAGTGCTTTGTCAGGTGAGGAAAGAGTTAAGAGCTGAAGGAACCATTAATGTGAGTGGGTTGACTGCCTATATGGGGGCAGAGGGGCGGGGATGGCTTTACTTCCACCTCTAGCACAAACTAGATAAGGCATTTAATCTCTTGTGTCTTACTTTTCAAATTGGAATCTAATAATAGTTCCTATTGCCCAGAGCCAGGAGCATGGGACAAGATGATACACGACATTACTTAGCAAAGTGTCTGTCACATAGTAAACATTCAATTAATGATCGGGATTCATGCATTAATAATATTATTATTATCAAATGCTCCCAGGCAGTTTTTTTAAGTCATGATACTTGTGCAAGTATCAAGAAACTCTCAGAGACAGAATGTTTGGCTGGCCCTTTTCTCTATGGACCAGCAATTAAAAATCAGATGTGAAAAGCCACCACACCCTGTCTGTTTTTAAGCTGACACCAGGCCACCCTTCAGAGCTGCTCCTGCAAATCAGTGCTAATGAGCAGGGAGGAAGGGATTCTTTTCTCAACTCATCACATGGCAGGGGTCCTCTCGGTCAACATGCTCCACAGCTGACAACAACATTAAAAAAAAAAAAAACCAGCCTGGCACAGTGGTTACCAGGCAAACAGATGTATACACAGCTTGCTTTCCAGCAGCATCCTACCCTGTAGTCAAGGCTCTGTCAATGAGGTGGCCAGGAGGCCTCACCCAAGGAAGATGTAAATGCACAGTAGGGACTCCACACTTGCCGTACCTTCTCACTCTGGCCTAAGCAGATCTGGACACCAGAAAATACACCCTGGGTGGGCTCAGTGCACAGGCAGTACAACAACGGCCTTCAGCTAGGCTTTGTTTTTGGATTCTGACGTTTTGATTCTTCTTCAATGGTTTTTAGTCCTGCACACCGAGTGCCCACCATGTCTCTTATGCTATTCTGAATCCATGTGTCAAACTGATCTTGACAATGGCCTCTGAGGGGATGGCATTCTGTCGCTTTCTAGGTGAGGAAACTGAGGCCCAGAAGCACTGTGCCAACATGCTGAAAGTCACAGGGCTTACCAGTGCTCTGATCTGAGCCTCACAGTCAGGCCACAACTAACACAGATGACCCCCTCTTCCGTACATAGAGACATTTTTCTTTTCTGAAGTCTTTTATTTTTGTTGTTTTGTTTTGCTTTTTTGTGGGTGCAGTGAACTTTATTGATGGTATTCAAGAGAGTAGGGCTCCCTAAGCTTCTCCCCTTCTTCTGGGGGGTCTGGGATGGAGACCTTCTGGATGTTGTCATACTTGGCAGCTTTTTCTAGGCAGCACGTCAGATCTACGATGGACACATCGGGGGTAGAAACACAGAAGGGCATTCCAATGAGCTTCCCATTCAACTCTGCGATGTCCTTGTCCATAGCTTTGGAAGCACCAACGGACACAGGGATGATGTTCTTGGCAGCCCCATGGCCACCAGGCCATAGCTTTCCAGAGGGGCCATTCAGAGTCTTCGGTAGCAATGACGACATGGACTGTGGTCGCGAGTGTTTCCACAATGCCAGTGTTGTCATGGATGACCTTGGCCAGAAGCACTAAGCAGCTGGTGTTGCAGGAAGCACTGCTGATGATCTTGAGTGATTTGTCATATTCATATCCATCACAAACATGGGGCCATCAGCAGAAGGGAGCCCTGGCCTTCTCTATGGTTGTGAAGACACCAGTAGACTCCACACCACACTCAGCACCAGCATCACCCTGGTTGATGTTACTGGGATCTCACTCCTGAGTATGGTGATGGCTTCTCCCTTCACGACAAGCTTCCCCTCCTCAGCCCTGACTGAGCAATTGACCTTGCCATGGGTAGAGTCATACAACGACATGTAGACCATGTAGTTGAGGTCAATGAAGGGGTCATTGATGGCAACAATATCCATTTGGCCAGCCATTCAGGAAGCCCTGGTGCCCAATATGTCTCAGGGATGAGGCTGGCATTGCATGGGAAGATGTGCTATCTCTGGAACAGAGAGGAGTCTTTTTTTTTTAAGAGTTATCTGAATGCCTGTACTTTAAAGGGTTCTGTTTCAGGTATAGCATTTGAAATCAGCCCTTAAATAATTGTGAATGGCTGTAACTCCAATTCTAGGGGAATCCAATGTCCTGTTATGGCTTCTGAGGACACTGCACACATGTGGTGCATACATGCAAGCATTTTACCCATACATGTAAAATAAAAGAATTGTAGACTGTTATAACCACACTGAAGTTTATTCAATTTAATTTGAATTATATATAACACTGATGTGTATGATTCTGAGCTTAGCCTGAGTTGTATGCAAGTCTGTTGGCTGGCTCTCCTAAGGCACTACCATTTTGTGAGACTGGAGGCTTCTCTGGTTCCTTTCAGAAGATTGCTGACAATAAAGGAGTGCCACCTTTTATCAAATGCTTATTTTGCTTTGCTTTTGAACTTAAATGGCTTTGTGGTAGTGACAGAACCCTTTCATTCTCTACCCATAGCTAATTTTTAAATGTGTCCCTGTGTCATGAAAAGAATTTTATGTTGATGTCACTTGGTGAGGTATCTGTATATGCCCATTAAGTTGGGTGTATTAACTAATCCGTATTAGCACTAATGTTTGCTTGCTCTAACAACTGCTGACATAGGGGGATTTATTTATTTATTTATTTTCCTTTATACTTTCTCCAGTCTTTTAGTTTATAGATTTAGATTTATATTTCCTGGGAAAAATTAAACATGGTTTTTATTTTAAAGAGTCCCTCTTTATCCTTAGCAATGAGTTTGATCTTTCAGTCTACCTTATCTGAAATGACTAATGCTGTTTTGGTTATTAGTTGTGTGACTGTACACACACACACACACACACACACACACACACACACACAACTTTTCAGTTCTAAAACACCCAAATTCTGAATTTATTTTTGGTTTGATAAGCTTTTATATTTCATCCTTTTGAAAGCTCTTTTGTGGGGAATGTAAGGAGCCCTGGAGAATGTGCACTGTCTTACATGGGCACAGCCTTGTCAGGGACCTCAGTGCCTCAGACTGACGCAAACAGCAACATCTTTCCCTTGTCAGGCTCAGAGGGACAACAGAACCTTCATTGTGGTCCAAGTGTGAATGCTGGTGCCGTGTGCAGAAACTATCAGCCTCAGCTTCCTCCTCAGGCACGGCAGGAGCCCGAGACAACTCCCTGTGAGACCTCCTGCCCAGATAAGCTAACCCTGTCTCTTTGCTCAGCTGTGTACCATAAACCCACCCCTTATTCATCTGTATACAAGAAATCTATCTTCTTGATTCAGGTGTATCGAATAAACACGCTGGGGTTCGGGTTGCTACTGCAGCTGATGCCTGCCATCACGGTGAGCACAGACCACCCAATCCCAGCTTTTCCTTCTGTGAGTCTGTTCTAGCTTCAGTCGGGTTTCCAGGACCAAACCATGCAGGCACTGCACTCCTGGTTTCTATTCCTTGTTGCACCAAATCCATCTGGGACAATGTCCCTCTGCCCCAGCACTATGGGGTGGGGGTGCTTCTTAATGTGTGGCTCAGCTGATGCGTGGCTTTTCTGCTTCAGCTGATGCACAGCTTTTCTGTGTCGGTTGTTGGAAGAGCTCTTCCATTTGCTTTCATTTTGCAAGAAGAGTGTCACTACACTGGACTTCAAAACGGTTTGATTTCGGTCCTTTGATTTTCAATGTTTCTGCTAAAAATCAGTTGTCAATCAAACAGTGACTTATTTGTCCTTCATTTTCTGTGATTTCAGTCTGGGGTATCTAGACACGAACTGGTTGCTGATTGTACCTTCTATTTTACCACTTAGTCCCATTGGACAAATAACCTTTCCAGGTTTTCGCCTGTACCCCAGCACTTTCACCTCTCCTTTTGAGACCAATTAATCACTTTAGAACAGTTCAAGTAACTTTCTTGTCTCACTCCATCTCTTCCATTCCCCCCTTTATCTCCCCAGCTGTATTGTAATCTAGTTTCTGTGGACATATTTTAAGTCATTAACAATCTCTTCTGCTGTGGATGAAACCATTATGTTTTCATTTCAACTATCAGTTTTAGTTCTTTAAAATTTTAGCATCTTGATTTTTTTTATTTTAAAGATTTGTTTATTTTTATTTACGTGTATGGCTGTTTTGTCTATGTTTTTCTGTATGTGCGCCACATCTGTTCCTGGTGTGCAAGGAACCCAAAAGAAGGTGTCAGACTTTGGAACTGGGATTACAGACAGTCATGTACCATTGTGTTTGCTGAGAATTGTACTTGGGTCCTCTGCAAGAGCAGCAAGTACTTTTAACTGCTGGGCCAACTCTCCAGCCTTCAATATCTTGATTCTAAAAACAATAATCTCTAGATATTTGCTAATGACTTTCTATCTGGTGTTTGAATTCTATTCATACAGTGAAAATAATTGCACTATACTCTTACCAGACAAACTCCCACACCCGTGGGTCTCTTTTGGATGTATATAAGGTCTGTTGATTCTGGTGTGTGATTCTAAAGTCTCTTTAGGTAACTTGCAAACTTTTACTGGTTGCTGTCCATCTTGTTTGAAAATGAGGTTCTAAGACGTACCACAAGGCATAGCTACTGTCAGCTTCCTTCATTTCCTTCTGTGAAACTTCTGGGGATCCAGTAGTTCTCGGACTTGTGACTCTGTTTTCCATTTCTGTCATGGTTCCGCTTCTGTTACCACCCACAATGGAGTGGGGGTTGCCATGAGGGTCTCTTGCCTTGGCGGAAACCTTTTCTACAGCCACATGAAGCTGCTACAGGTCTGCCTCACAGGTCTCTTTGGCTAACCCTTTTCATAGTAGAGCTGGGTGGTTGTTTTTGTTTTTGTTTTTTTTGTGTGTGAGACAGAGTTTCTCTATGTTATCTTGGCAGTCCTGGACTTGATTTATATACCAGGCTGGTCTCAAACTCACAGTGACTCACCTGCCTCTGCCTCCTGGGTGCTGGGATTAAAGGTGTGCGCCAACAGGCCTGGCTTTAGAGCTAGGATGTTAATGGAGAACTGCAACCTACAACTGTCCCCATGTACCCCAGTCCTCCTCCGGGGAACACTGCATCCCCCAAAAGCACTGTGGATTCTTCTCTTAGGTAAATAATATTTTTACTTATTCTTTGAGAATTTTGTGAAAAAAAATCCATTTTTCTGTTAAACATTCCATTTGCATGCACAGAAAGCTATAAAGTTGTAAATTAATAGAAACGTTCTTTGAAAATCAAAACATCACAATATCAAAGCTGTAAACATCTGGGAATGGTAATATTAGAAGGTAGGGATTTAGTATGGATAGATCATAGAATATGAAGAAGAAATGGTGGAAGGTAAGGGGAGAAAAATAGGTATAGGTCAAAATGAAAAGAAATTGGACAACAAAGTGACATTTGGATGGTACAGGTAGGTCAATCACTCCTTCTGGAATATATATATTTTAATTTATTATTGATATTTGAATTAGAAGAGGAAAATAACCAAAACAGAAAACTGTATGTTTTATTTTTCTAAATAAGCATTTGTAAACAAAAGAAAAAAGAAAGAAAGGAAGGAACAAAGAGAAAGTCCAGTGATAAGGATGCGTGGGACAGAGATGCCCAGGTGGAGAGTCGCTACTGCCCGGGGGCAGCGCATTCCACTACAACCCAGCTCCGCTAGGAAAAGGATTAGCAAGGAGGTCTCAGCGGGACAGACCTGCGCAGTATTGTGTGGCTGAAGGAAATGTAGGAAAATGTAGGAAGAGGTCAGCTCTTCTCTCCTCCCACCAAAGGAACTGCAGAGGCCCAGGCAAGGACCTTCACTGCTTCATGTTGGGGGCCCAGCACCACTACGTCCTTTCAGGCCAATCCTTGGTGAGGCCACCCTGGTCTGGGAACACTGCTTCTCTGGGAAAGAGTTAACAGGCTCGCTGTAGAGCCGCTCTCTCACAGCCTCATGGACACAGCTGGTGTGCTAGGCCCCAGCGCCTTGAGGATTTGCTTTCTGAGAGGGCTAGTCCACTGGGAGAGATTTGGGGACAAAAGGTGGCAGAGTTAGGCCTGATTTCCTGCTTGTGGTGGTGCTTGAGGATGACATCTGGGAACTTACATGGGAGGATGAGTTGGTCTTTAGTAATGTTATGCCAGACTGAGGGGTACTTGGAATACCTCTGTTTGTGGTGTCATGTAGTCCAACACCATAGTTGAGGTCATGGGCTTTGGGTCCAGGATCTAGGTTCGAATACCAGTTGTACTATTTGTAAGCCATAGGTTATTCAGATTTTCATGGCCAGAGTTTTCTCACAGGTAAAACGTGGATGGCTATGGCTACCAATGTCATTGTATGGGGGTAGGAGTAAGATATGGCGTGTAGAAACCCATAACGTCCTAGGTGGCACACACGTGGCTATATGCAGATGAGCACTGTCATTTTGTTTCTCTTGAAGAAGGAAGCTTACATGACAAAAGAAGCCCAGGAGAGCCCAAGGGAAGATGCTTGACTCTCACTCAGAACAGGAAACACCAAAGACACCTGAAGTAGATGGAGGGAGGGAACTGGGTAGGAGATGGGGTGGGGAGGCTAACAGGAGCGGGGCTCAGGTGGGCAGAGAGGGGAGGAAAGCCAGTGAAGAGGAGAACTGGGAGAGAGAACAGAAACGGGGCTCCTGAGCATCTCTGGGGGTGACCCTAAGCTGAGACACAGGTTAAGGAGCACAAAGGCCACACCTCCTGTAGCCGGGTGCGACTCGGAGAGGGACACCAACCCACACATAAAACCTTCAACCCAAAATGTGTCTTGTCTACAAGAAGCATAGTGGCAAAGATGGAACAGAGACTGAGAGAATGACAAATGTGCAGCTTGGCCATCGTGTGGGTCCCCTAACAATAGGAGTAGGGGCTGTCTCAGGGTCTGCCGCCTACTGCTAGGTCACTTTCCCCTAGCCGGGCTGCCTTGTCACTCCCCGGTGGTGGTGGTGGGAAAGGACCGTGCGGTAGTGAGGTAGTGACGTGAAATACCAGGGTGGATTGGTACCAACTGGGGGCCTTCCCTTCTCTGGGAGGAGAGAAGGGAGAAGGCTGAGATGGGGATGTAAAGTAATAAACAAATAAATGGAGGCGGGGTGGGGGGGGGAGAATGTCAGAGAGTCCTCAGCTCTTTGACCGAAAGCCACTTAACTCGGCTGCATCCCCTAGGTCAGAGAGGTGCCCAGATGGTTTTCCGTGCCCTGCACTGATGCCTGGCGTCAGCCAGAAGGAAGAGCATCAGCCTGCAGTTGGACAAGACAATGGTGAGAACAGTGGGTCCCGAGGGTAACATTTGTTGGCACATGATCCTTACGGACGTACCAGCTTCCTAGGGCAACAGCAAGGATAACTATGGTGAGTACTGGGCTACCTCGACAATGTTGAGGCCTTCTGGCACAGAGACAGGAGATCTTCGACCATGAAGGCTGGCTGAGTCTCATGAAGCAGGCCTCTCAGCAGGGCACTCACTCATGCCATAGACTACAAGGAAGGGAAGGGACACAGCACAGCAAAGGAGTCATCGGTGGGGCTCACGGAGGGCCACTGTACGTTTTATGAATGCACTTAGTCATAGGAGCATGGCACGTTCTGTGCCTTTAAGACTCAGCCGGCATACAAACCCTAAGTGTTTTAAATAATTGCCCTTTTCCTAGTAACTCGAGTTGTGCTAGACTGTCTACCAACAAATTTAGCAAGACTTCCGTGTCTTGGAAAAATATCAAATTAGAAGCTTCTGCACTTCATCCAGGGCTTATTTTGAATCTTCCAGCTTAGCTAAGATAGCTTGCAAAGAAAACAAGTTCATTTGTGGATTGACACTGAGGTAAGGTATCCATGGAGACGCGAAGTGAACCTGATCTTCCAGCTTCCCCTTTTTTTGTGAATTGACCTGAAAAGCAGGAATAAAAATTTTCAAGAGCATCGGAAATACTTTATTTTCTTGGATTATTTTCAACGCTCTTGGTAATTTTCCAGTGAAGGGAAGAGTGGCAGAGGCCAGTTACCCTCGTAACCATGTGGGAGTTGCTTGGCGTTTGAGGATTTATCTGGAAGGAAGGCCAATCCTGTTAAGCAGAAACAGAAATAAAGATCTCAAAGGTCATCTACTGACGGCGTCTCCAACTTTTAAGTGCATGTGCGTCACCTGCAAGCTTGCGACAGCGCAGATTTGCTCAGCGGGTCTGCGAAGGGGGCCTGAGCGTGCGATTCTATGCAGGAGCCTGCTGCCGCTGGTCAAGAGTCCCTTAGTTCATGCCCTACCATGTTCATAGCGGCCTTATTCATAACAGCCAGAACATGGAAACAGCCTAAGTGTCCCTCAGTAGAAGAATGGATAAGGAAACTGTGGTACATATACACTATGGAATACTACTCAGCTATTAAAAACAAGGAATTCTCGAAATCTGTGGACAAATGGATTGAACTAGACATGATCATAATGGGTGAGTTAACCCAGAAGCAGAAAGAGTCAAATGGTATATACTCACTTATATCTGCATACTAGCCCAAGGGGCATGTCCCATGAAAGTCTTCACTTATCAGGAAACTGGGATAGAGGGGAGGACATCCTATTGGGACTTTAGGAGAGAGAAGTATGGGAGAATGGGGAAATAGAAGGATCCAGAGGGTCCTAGAAACCTACAAGAACAACATTATGATGGGCGGATGTGGGCCCAAGGGTCCTGATCAAACTATGACACCAGCCAAGGAATATACGTGCAGTAAACTTCGAACCCCTACCCAGATCTAGCCAATGGTCAGGACATTCTCCACAGTTGAGTGGAGAGCAGGGTCTGACTTTCACATGAACTCTGGTGCCCCATATTTGACCATGTCCCCTGGATGAGGAGGCCTGGTGGCATTCAGAGGAAGGATAGCAGGCTACCAGGAAGAGACTTGATACCCTATGAGCATATACAGGATGAGGAGGCCCCCCTCAGTCACAGTCATACGGGAAGGGAGTAGGGGGAAAGCGGGAGGGAGGGAGGAATGGGAGGATACAAGGGATGGGATAACTATTGAGATGTAAAATGAATGAATTAATAAAAAATTAAAAAAAAAAGAGTCCTTTAGGTAGTGAAAGTTCCAAGCAGTTTGATAAACATAAAAATGCTTGTAAAGGTGAATTTGCAATAACTACGAATTCTGAAGGCTGTTAGTGTGAATTAGGCAATGTAATACAAGTGTGGGTGAACAGCTAGATTCACCCATACACAACCACCTACAGGCTGAAGGGCAGCAAGACACATACGGCTGCAGGACCTCAAGACTACCTCATCAGAGTGTATCAGCACCTTGAGAACACCACACCGGCCATCCTGACTGTAGCTCCTAGGATGTGTCGAAGAGCAAAGAACAGAAAGCAAGAACAGACTCGTTGCCTGTGTGGGTGAATCTGGGAGTTACCATTAAGGCTTCTGTCCCTGACCCCCTCCCCCCCCCCGACCCTCCAAGAGAAGCTTTTCACACTAGCACAGCGGGGGCAGCCGCTGAAGTGCCTGAGTTCTAACAGTTTGACAGAGATAGCATCTAGAACTGTCTTTCTCCGGTCCATTTAACCCCTTTCTTCCAGCACAGGTAAAATACTATTCACCTTATTAAAATCATGTCAAAGCAACTGCTCAAAGGGAAAAAGAAGAGGAGGAGGAGGAGGAGGAGGAAGAGGAGGAGGAGGAGGAGGAGGGGAAAGAAACTTTCCAATAGGAAACAAAATACCTGAAAAAAAAAATAGACTTAAAAATTTTTTTTCCGTGTTTGGTTATAGTCAAAAGCTAAGAAGTCTAATCTCATTTGGCCAATTTTCTAGATTTTTATAAAATCTTGAAATTCATCTAGATTCACAAACACACATAAATACTACTGTAATTTTGCTTTTTAAAAATAGTTTTTATTTTGTGTGCGTTTGTATTTGCCTGGATGTATGTCTATGTACCATGCACATGCAGTACCCACAGAGGCCAGAAGGGGGTACTGGATCCCCTGGGATTGGAGCCACAGACTGCCATAAATTGTCCTGAAGATACTGAAAAGTGAACAGGTCCCCCAAACAACCAGTGCTCTTAACTGCTGAGCCATCTTTCCAGCCCTGTCATTTTACCTCTCATAAAACAAAATCTTTAGACGAAGACATTTGGACACATGCATCACTGACGTGCAGCCATCACATTCAGAAGCTGAAAGGCAAGGATGGGCTCGCATGCCACAGTCCTTGGTCAGAACCTGGCCTCCAGTTTGGGTATGAACTATGAACTAAAAATGGATTTTATGCTATTAACCTTTTTTTTTTAATGAAATGTATCCAAAGACACCATGAACTATGAACTCCGCTAGGTCTTACAGGTACCCAACAGCTCGTCCTAGCGTGTACCCCACTTGCAGGCCAGTGGCTCCCTTCACTAGGTTCATGCCTAGGCCACCATTTTCCTGCCCTGCATCTCTCAAAGCCAGATATAAGGCAGCTAGCGCAAGGCCCTGTGTCCCAGAACGGAGTTTCCTGGAATTATTCAGAGTTACCAGTCCTAAACTTGCTTGCCTGGCCTGGTCTACATCTTTAAAAAAAAAAAAAAAAAAAACAGAAAAATAATAGAGGCTTCACGCCAAGGTTTCTCCTTGTCGCATCTGCCTCCCAGCTTTCCTTTGTATACCCTGTGTGATCTGATGGGGCATGTGTGCACCCCCTTTCAGGATTCTGAGTCGTAAATCATCTTGTCCCTGGCAGTTTTCTCCTGGTTTGCTGGCCCTTTTGCATCCAATGACGACGATGGAACTATTACTTGAAGCCACTCTCACAGTCCCGTCTAAGTTCTACTCCTAAACCATGAAGTACGGAGTACGCAGGCGCCAGCCGACCAAGCAGCACCTCGCAGGGCAATTTCTACCAACAGATCTGCTAAGAAATGAGCCCCTCCCGCTCCAAACAACTCTAAACTCCAAGCCCGAACCCTATTACCCTTTCTTTGCTTTCCTTCTTCCCGGAGACCTGAGCATTCTGCCATCCAAGATCCCTAGCCCCACCCCCACCCTGGACTCCTCTTGGATCCCAACATTACTGGGAGGCGAAAACAAGGACGTGGGATTCTTCTGCTGGGCATCTCACACAGGGCGTATCAATGCGGCGTTAGGATGGC
This sequence comes from Acomys minous, assembly GCF_964271855.1. Lineage (NCBI taxonomy): Eukaryota > Metazoa > Chordata > Mammalia > Rodentia > Muridae > Acomys > Acomys minous. Next base: position 35,043,401 of record NC_140484.1, on the reverse strand, counting down.
AAACTTCAATTCAGCCAAGAGCCTAAGGAGAGCTGAGCCAGCTGACTGACCGACCTCCTCTCTGATAGTGGGTGTGTTTCCCCGGCTGGTGCGTGACTGTGGTGAAGCCCAGCAGGCCCTCTCTAGGTGCCGGCTGATCACACCTCATCCAGGGCTTTCCTCCAAAAGGTCTCAGCCACTGACCAGGTTCCCTGTTAGCACTCATGTTTATGAGCAAAGCCAATGATGTACTAGCCACACAAAAAGACGCTGCTTCAAAGAAAGCCGGAGTCACCACTAGCCATGTGGAACTTCCTACAGACAGCGGCGCTGAAATTGTGTCGTGATGTACACAGCTGGACTGGAACAAAGATGATGCTAGAAAAGCCAGATTGCGCTGCTCACAGCTTGTCAAACCCATTCATCTGGCAAGAGGAGCAGCTGTGCCTCGTGACCCTTCTGGACTTGTATGACGGGCACAAACTCATTCACGCTTTCTTCTGAGGTCGAGTAAGCAAGATCCAGCAAGATTTGATGATTTGCAGACATAACGGCGCAGGGTTAACCAATAGCTGCTTAAACATGTGCCTCAAACCCAGCATAGCAGAGGCCCAAAAGAATCCCGGGAAGAGTTGAAATTGCATCTTAATTTGAGAACATCAGTATAGCATCAGAAGGAAAAATACTTAAATGTTATATTTCCTTTACCACTCCTTTAAAAGCTAGTTCTGGTTTTGTTTTGAACTACATGTGTCAAGTGAGAACATTACATCTCATTTTTTTCCTTTTTTTTTTTTTTTAACCTTTAAGGATTTGTAAACCTTAAGCTAAACCCAACCTGAAGCCCAGTCAGACCCACTGATCAGCAACTGCATATTCTGTTTTTACAACCGCTCTGGTCTTTATGGACAGATTGTCACCTCGAGATTCTGAGCTGGCATTTAGGAAAAAGGTCTCTTCTGTTTAAGCTGCTCTAAAGGGGATGTGGCATGGTTCTGCTGTAGGATTGACATGAGGGGCGTGCATTGGCAAACGTCCATCTTCTCACGAGCTTCAGATAGGGCACAGTGAGGGCGGACAGGGCCATCACACCCACAGCGCACTGAAGAACGTTCTGATCACAAAGGCTGGTTTGAGGAAAGGGCCCATCATCATCATCAAAACTCTAAACAGCACTGATGTATGTGACACCCTGGGAAATGCCAGCCAAACCCCTAGCCCAAAGCAGATCCTCACATGTTAGCAGACTCCTGGCCATCCACAGAGGCCTCTCAGCTCCAGGGAAATGACACACAAATGGCTGAGTTGAGCCCAGACTTCAACAGCAAGGCCAGAAAAGGGAGGACTGTGGATCTGGTGGCTCATTTGATCTTGTTGTGGTTTTCCTCAGGAAGTAACTCAACTAGGCCAGTGGAAATATCAGAACACCCGGACAACAGGGCTGGTTGTCTCTGTAGGTTTAAAGCTTGTTGTGCAAACACAAGGATCTGAATTCGGATCTTCAACACCCAACACCCAACATGGTCCATACGCACCAATGGACACATGTGCAAACACACACACACACACACACACACAGAGAGAGAGAGAGAGAGAGAGAGAGAGAGAGAGAGAGAGAGAGAGAGAGAAACAATACAGTAACAACAACAAAACTTATATGACTTTTTCCTTTATTAAAAGATTAATTCTGCTCTGAGTGGCATATTTGTGAAATGTGGTTAGTTTGTTTTTTGTTTTTTTTTCTGTACCACTAGAGGGAAATCTAACCCACCCACTAGTTTGAATATGATCTCCCTCCCTCATATTCTCTCTCTCTCTCTCTCTCTCTCTCTCTCTCTCTCTCTCTCTCTCTCTCTCTCTCTCTCTCTCTCTCTCTCTCAAGAATTGGCATTTTATCTTATTCAATCTCTGCATCCTAGCCCATATTTTAAAATTATTATTTGATCTTCATAACTATAGAGACTTCTAGAAAAGCACAAGCCAGCCATCCTTGCTCAGCTGGGGGAAACATCACTGCTGAGAACCAGTCCTGACAGCCAATCTGAACCTCTTCCTCTCCAGCTTGAGTTTATTTCCTCAAATTACTTATTCATTAGCCATGGTGAACAGCTGGTCATCTGTCGCCACCTCATATTATTTTTAAATTTCTGAAGATGTCTGGGTCATCAGTCTCCTCCAAGAAAACGAGCCAGCTCCTTAACTTGGCCAGAGAGCTTATAGCTCAACTTTTCACCAAGTGTTTCTTCTCTAAACTCTCTCTGCACCCCCACCCCCACCCCTGTGGCACATCACAGCAACACATACTAAAGTCTAAGGAGAAAGGAAGTATTTCCTCATGGCTTTCTTCAAACACGTGGCTGTTAAGACATGCCTACACAGATTTCTTTCTAAAGAACAAAATGTTGTTTTACCATATGCTTATTGTCTGACTGTAAAATCATGCTCTCTCACTCGGACATACAATTACATATATATATACATTCATATCCACGTGTGTTTTCAGTGTATCATGAAAATAGGCTAAGTAATGCCTATTTGTGTCACTTTGAAGTCTGACATCATAAACATCTAATTCTAGTCTTCAAGTTTTTAACTAATAATTTCAGGCTATTTATTAGCTGCAAAACACAACTGGTACGTATTTAGAGCATTATCCTTTCAACAACGTTGTTAAAAAACTACTTGTCGCTAATAAGAAGTAGTGGTGAGGAAACTCATTGTTGCCCAGGTTTATATGTCTGAAACGATTTTTTAAAAAACATATTTGCTTTTGTTCCTGGCATAGATCTAACACCACTGGGATGTCCTGGGATGGCGGGAGTTTGTGTTGGTTGTATTCCGACCACACCCAACTTTAAACTCACAAGGTGTCTTCAGTCTGGGAGCTGTGGGTACGTCTGACAAGGACACACCCATGTGGTTACAGTGTGAACTTGTGGTGACTCCCTGGCCCCTAGAGTGAGTTCAACAATCAATGTCTTTATCAATCAAATCTGAGTAACAAAGCTTCAAAAAAAAAAAAAAAAAAAGCTCCGGAAGATGGGTGTTGAGGGGGCACAGACCTCCTCACCCTTCCCCCATACCTGGCCCTGCACGTTTCTTCCTTGGCCATCTCTGAGCTGTTCTTCTAGGACAAACTGTTACAGTCGAGTGGGGCCCTGTCTTGAGGTCAGGTGAAACTGATGATGTAAATTGAGTTTTACTGCGTTCTGGGGACCCAGTTATGTTAGAGGCTCAAAGAGTTGATGCCCGTGGAAAGATAAACCTCTTAACTGCTGAGCTATCCCTGCAGCCCTTGAAGGGAAACCTCTTAATAACAAAATTGAACTAGACTTCCAGACACAGCATTGAACTCAAGCTCAGGTAAGAAATCCCCGCCCCTTTGGATTTAACCATTTGTCTAATTGGAAGCCTTCTTTAAAAAAAAAAAAAATCTTGCCTCTGACTGGACCTGATGGAAAATACAGTGTCCCTGCAAAATGTGACTCACCACCATTTTCTGGGAACCCAGGAGTGGACCTGGCCAGAGTCCATCATCCTGGCCAGTAATTAATTAAAGCTTGCTTCAAATTTGACACAAATTGTAGTCTTGGTCATATTCTTAACCAGTGGGATTAACAGTGGAATGGGGGAATAATATAGTCAGTGTATTTAAATATGTAGAATTGAGCCTGGCACAATGCAGGGACATTAAAAAACCGACATGCGAAGCACCTCCACAAATCTCAACTCCCACCTCAGGAAACTGAATCCCGAACGGGGGTCAGCTATGGATGTTTCTATATATCTCTCCAAGTGGTTCTTTTATTTTATTTTATTTTATTCATTTAAGAGAGAGAGAGAGAGAGAGAGAGAGAGAGAGAGAGAGAGAGAGAGAGAGAGAGGTTTAAGCTAGGCGTAGTGGTGCCTGCCTTTAATCCCAGCACTCGGGAGGCAGAGGCAGGCAGATCACTGTGAGTTCGAGGTCAGCCTGGTCAACAAAGTGAGTCCAGGACAGCCAAGGCTAACACAGAGAGACCCTGTCTCAAAAAAAAAAAAAAAAAGATTTATTTATTATGCCTGCATGTATACCTGCAAGCCAGAAGAGGGCATCAAATCACATTATAGATAGTTGTGAGCCACCATACGGTTACTGGGAATTGAACTCAGGACCTCTGGAAGAACAGTCTGTGCTCTTAACCTCTGAGCCATCTCTCCAGCCCCATCCAAGTGGTTCTGATGACAGTCTGGGCTGAACTTCTCTGATCTAACTCTTCACTCCTTACCTCTTTCTAAGAAGGCTTGCGGGTCTACCACAGGGTGGAAACCTGTAGCTGGAGTAAACACCCAGCCAGGTGATAGTGGCCAATCTCAACCTAAGTATCTGTAGACAATTTCACTCTCAAAAGCGCCTGTACACTCTCCATATACAACAAAGTGGCTCCATATTGTCTATTTCTGAACTATACGTTATTATAAGGACCATTAGAACAAAATGGCAGGGGGGCTTGGGTTTGACAAATGAATTAAATATAAAATCCACAAAACTCCTGGTGCTTTAGGCAGTCATCTCCTGGATGCAGCTTATCAGAAATACATCAAACCATCAGTGTCCAAGAAAGGGTCAGAGTGTGTTGTCGGCTCCTTCACAAGACGGGAGTGGGCTGGTGTGTTACATCGATAAGTCCCACGGTGACCCTCGTTCTCTGATTAACCTAGTTCTTACTAAAATTGTGTTCCTTTTCCCTTTGACTGTCTCTTGAGCATTCCCTACTCTACCCATGGGCTCCAATGGGCAGGAGAAGAACACAAACGCAGTGTTTAGCCACTCTGACAAGACGTAGAAAGGCAAGGCTATAGGTGCAGCCGAACCGTGTCTAGTTACCTGTGAGCGCCACCCATTTTGGCTCAACCCTTTTTACAAATCTCAGCAGCTGCTTTGAGAGCTCATTAGGGGCCTGGTTGACAGTAAAATTAAAGTAACTATGTTTGAAAACTATGTGAAATTTCAGCCCTGGCCTTTGGAGGGCCTCTCTCTCCTTATACACCAAGGACCAAAGCTGTGCAAACACCTTCCTCATGTCTTCCCTTCATTCACCACCAACGCATAGCTAAGTGTGGATAGAATATTTTAAAACAGTTTGATGTAGGTAAAGTGACGCCTTGACATCAACTTAAAGCAAATGGCACGACCATCTCTGCTAAAGGACAAGAGAGGAAACTGTAGCTGGAGGGGTCTTGTAGGAGAATCGATCACGTCATAGGGCTTCCTAGTGAAATCGTTACGCTAATTTGAACACTTTCCTCTTCAAGGTAACAAGTCTAACTGTTTAAAGCTGCCTTGTTCTTGTGCTCGAATTGTCTGAGAAAGAAACAGTCCATGTGCAAAGTGAAATAGCCAAATACCGATAAGGTACCTAAAGGGAATGCTGTCCTCACGCGAAATAACTAGAAAGTGGATGACTGCAGCAACCGTGTGAGTTAAACACACACAGCTGCTTAACAGAGCTGTAGATTAGAGAGGACTTTAACAGGTGTGGGTGTGGGGGTGTGTGTGCATGCGCACAGTCTAAGCGAAACTGAAGAACAGAATCAAAGAAAGTACAAACTGGTCCTTGCCCATTAGGCGGCCTGTCAGTAGTGAGCCAGCAGCTTTACAGTGTTACATCTTTATCTCTGTTAATGGCTAACCAAAGCCTCTTCCTCTTGGAAGTCTTAAAGGAAAAAGCAGTTTGTGCTGGAAAGCAACATCTCCCAGAAGCCTTAAAATCTCCAATGGAAGGGCCTGGCTGGGCCTGAGCATTGATTGATGGAGATAAGCCACTGTGCCTTCCTCCCCTCTCCTCCCCTCCCCTCCAATCCCCTCCCCTCCTTTCCTCCCTCCCTAATGGGGTTAGAATTCTTTTAAATTGACTATTATACCAGGATCCCAGTGTATTATTATGCAATAAGGGCATCAGCTAGCGAGCCAACGGTCTGTGCTATTTCAATCAGGAATTCTATTTTAATACAGAACTCTTAGCTTGATCTTGTGCTAAAAGTAAATGTGCTTGGCCCCATCCAGTTGAGTCTGGGGGAAAAAAAATCTCTTCTTGTATTAGAAAAGGAGAAAATGAGTGGGATCCGACACCATCAAGGAAAGGGTTTCTCAGCCGTTTCAACTAGCAAACTTGTATACAAACAGGGTGGAAAATATGTAGTAACAGACTAAAAATGAGCACTGTTTCTGTTTTATTTACCCATGCAAGCATCTAAAAGCAGGCCTGTGGTGAATTTTTGGCTTCAATGAAAACCTTTTTCAAAACTGCCATTTGCTTTTATGGACCACCTTGGAGACTCATTTGTATATAGAAGGCCTAATGGCCTGGAGAAAGCCCAGCAAAGGAGGTAAATAAAAATAAGCAAGTGTCTTAACCACTTGTCCTGTGCAAATAGGGGAAAGAATGCTAAGAAGAAATACTCTCGAGTCAGAGTGACTCAGAGAGCTGGGGAGGCCAGGAACATCATTCCTCACCCAGTGCGAAGCTCCTGCCTTTCATCTCCGGTCGCAATGTGAGATGGGGAAGACAGTTTTATTCAGAAAGAGAATGTAAGTCTCCATCTAGTTCTTGCAAGACTTGGTTCTATCTCTGGGTAAATGTGCTCACTAACAAATTATTTTGGCAGAGCATGGCCCAAGCCTGCGTGGAAAGTTCACAATCCTGAGAGAAAGGGCAAGAGCTAAATGCCGGTGGTGGGCTCTTCCCCTCATGCCTGGTGACCCTGAGAATGGCCCTCAGGCCTCTACTTCCCCATCTGGGATGATTTTGCTTTCATAGATCTTTGAGTTTTAGGAGCAAGTGGGAGAGTCCACAAAACAAGGATTACCAGGATCTTTGAGATTCTCCAAAGAGACGCAGCATGAACAAGCTAAACTACTGACCGAGGAAGCCACTACCCACCCCAACGTGGCAGACAGATTAAGGCTGGAAGTCCTAAGCAAATGCACCGTGAAATAGCATGGACTTCTGCCCGTCTGTGTTTCCAAAGAGAAATATGGCTAAATGTGTCAGCCCAGGGAAGCACCCACCAAACCAGATCAAAGGGAAGACCAAGGAGGCAGGAGCACCTGCCAGGGCAGCATCATTCACTCAATGGTGAAGCGGCTACTTTCTGTCAAGTCAGTCTGTCTGCAGTATTAGTAAACGTGGAAGTACAGTGGTGTATGACTGAAATGCTTGTGTGTCCTCAGTCTGAGAGAGGAAGCCCAGAGTGGTATTTGTCTGGTTACCTCAATGTTATGGTCCAATGCTGGGTTTTTCTAATTCATAATTAATGTGAACACAGGGTTTTCCTAAAGATTTGTAATTTTCATGAGCACAGTCAAGGGTCTGGCCAATTTGACTTTAACTTTTCTTGTGTACACAATGTACCTCTTCAATAGAAAAGCACCCAGGTTAAGCTGCAGGACACAGAAGAGAGACACGCTATTTGAGAAGTTATGGCCTGAAATCCTCACCGATCCTGTAGAGAAGAAGTTCTCCTGCATCGGACACTTCAGTGAATGAATTAAGCTTGCTTGAGGCCACACACAACTTGCCTTCCATTGATGCTATCAACATGTGTTCTCCTTAGCAGCCCAGGGGAGCTCTGAAGGGGAAGACACAAGTGCCAGAAGCAGGGTTCCGATCTCCTACCTGTGGTTCCTGGTCGTGCCCGCTGGGATCCCTCTCGTAGCTCTCTGCATACAGTCTGATGGTGGCGCGAATTCCACTGGAGGAACTGAGCCGGAATATAAGTCGTGATGCGTCCGAGAAAATGATCCTCAGGCCCTGAGACCAAGAACATCCCAAACGGCTCAGTGAACAAGGGAGTGCGCAGGCAATGCTAACTAATACATGCTGCAGAAATCATAACAGCTCTGTACACCAAAGCCCTTTAGGGCCAGGCCAATTTATAGTCGGCTACTTGAGGTTATCCATTGGCTTCTTGACTCTATTTCTGTTACTTTGTGGTTAACGTTGGCAGATGTTGAAGAGCCGAACTATGCTCAGAATTTGGAGAGGGGGGTCTAGTGATATGAGAATTGAAAAACAGTGGAGATAACAGGGACAGGATACCATTTAATAAGTGTTCCCAAAGCCCAGGAGTAACCCTTAGGAATCTCAATGCGCTAGACATTAAGCAAATTATCTATTGCAATAAGAAATGCTCTGCCCCTCCCCCCATTTTGAGTCTTGCTATGCACCCAAGCTGTCCTGCATGAAGACCCTGACCCCACCTTACAAGAGCTGATATTACCTGTGTACCCCAACATGCTGAGTAAAAGCTTCTCACTTTAAGGTTAAGGTCTCCCACCCCATATACTATTTGGTTTAACTCCACCCCTTCCATTCTCATAGTGACAGAACCCTGCAATGAAGCCCTCAGGGCCACCACCTCATGCCACCTATGAGTGTTGCTGAGAACAACCTGACCCTCTCACACGACACTTTCATACCTAGAAGTGCTGGGCACCAGCTTGGCATAGTACAAAGCTATAGCCAGGTGAATTAGGTGCTATCCAAGACTAATTTTGTTTTTAAACTTTGAACATTGCATCCCTACTTTATGTTTTTTTCTCATTAGTGACAAGGATAGTCAAAATTATAACCATATTTTTATGACCATAAGATCATATTCTGACTTCTGGTGGAAATATGTTCTAAGTCAACTAATAAAGTAAGTCTGATTAGAAAAGCACTGGAAAGACTAGAGGAAAAAAACAGAGTGTCTGCCAGTTGCTACCTCTTAAAAAGTAGATGTCTTAGGTGATTTCAACATCTGACATTTTTCCCTGTAATTTATCATTAAAGTGTCCCTGGAGGAGCTTTGCATGGCTGCCCTCTGTGAGTGGCTCCACCCAGCAGCAGCCAATGGAAGCACATGTAGAGATCCACGGCCAAACATGGGGTGGAGCACAGGGAGTCTTGGGGAAGAGTCAGGGGAAGGATGGAGGACTCAGAGGGAACAGCAGCTCCATGGGAGGACCGACAGAACCAACTAACCAGAGCCCGGGGGCGCCGTGGAGACAATGGGCAGCTCGGGGTCATCATCCTGGTCGCCTAGTGGGGGCCAGCTCTGACATGGACTCCCTGCCCACTTTTTTTTTTTTTTTTTTTTTTGGCTTTTCGAGACTGGGTTTCTCTGTTTAGCCTTGGCTGTCCTGGACTCGCTGTGTAGACCAGGCTGGCCTCGAACTCACAGCAATCCACCTGCCTCTGCCTCCCAAGTGCTAGGATTAAAGGCATACACCACCATGCCTGGGCCGCTGGCTGCTGCGTTGTTGTTGTTGTTGTTGTTGTTGTTGTTGTGTTCCCATAGTGGGGTAGCCTCACTAGGCCACAGGGAGAGGGGATGTCCTCAGTCCTGATGCAACTTAGTATACTGGGGTGGGTGGATGGGGGATTCCCCTTCTCTGGGGAGTAGGGCAGGGAGAGGGGGAAACAGGGAGGGAGGGTGGGACCAGGAGGAGAGGAGGTTATGACCAGGATGTAAAGTATTAATAAAAAATAATAATGAAAAAAATGTCCCTGGCTTCCAGTTCTGTCAGTTATGACCTGGCCAGTATTAAAATCATGCCATTCTTGCTGTGTGGATCTGACTGCCGGTTCTTTACCCCATCCCAGTCCTGACCACATCTGATACAGGAGGGCATCAGATCCCATCCGCACAGCGTTCTATTTTTAAAAGTTTTGTTTCCCCAAACACAAAGCTTTTATTTCTCTTAGAGTTGTTCAACACAAACAATGGGAATCATCTCCCTTACTGGCAACTGCATACTAGTTTCTATTTACTGGATTAACATACAAACGTGGCCCTATGGAGTAAGCTCTGGACTACGTCTGAGGTATATGAAGGCAAAGACACAAGGTTTGTCCTTCATGAGCCTGGAGTCATCTATTACAAACATCAAAAACTGTTTCTTAGCTTTTGCCACCAGAGAGCAGAACAGTCAACATAATACCAAATGGAGCAAAAGAACACATTTCCTACTATCCGGAAAACACCTGCTATGAAATGATGTTCAAAATCACAGACCCCTGAGAGTCCCACAGCTATGCTCTCTGATATTTTAACAGATGCTTTCAAATCTGTTACTCATGTTTAAGGCTACATTCTCATTGTCACAATATGGGTCACACAGTGCATAACTCATCACTCCCAGGACTATGTATGGCTTGTCTATGCATTGATTAAAGCAATTCTAAGGCTGAGGTACTTGACACACTTGTCATTGCAAATGCCAAATAACCTGGGGCTACCTTTTCTGGTCCTTTCCCAGATGCAAGTCTTTTATCAGACCATGAGAACCTCCTGGGATTTTTTTTTTAAATGGCCAATAGGAGATATATAGGATTTCAGGTCACACTGAATCATCAATTTGTAATAATTTCATAACTAAACTTTTACAAATGAAATCACATTCTCCCTCTGGCTATAAAAGACCACTAGAGATTAAGGAAGGAAGAGATTTTGAACTTGAAAGGTGCCTTCTCCATCATGGTGAGCTGTTATCTACAGCAACCGTGATCCAAAATTAACCCTCCCTTAAGCTTCTCCACCTCAGGGATTGGTCCCTGAGTACCACTCCTATGTCTGAGTAGTTGGATTGGGTTTCCTTGAGATCTGCATGTTTCCTACAATGAGCATGATGAATCTGCAGTGCAAACGCGGGCCATGTTCTTCCCAGCATGGATCACTATGATTATGAATAAATCAGTAAGGACAAAGTCACTATTAAACAAGACCGGCCAACCTTCTTACCATTCCTTAATTTCACCTGAAGAATAAGAATGTTACGCTTTACCTTTATTTTTGCTGTTGTCTTTTTAGGGGTCGGCAACAGAAAACCTATAGGTGAAATTTGTCAGGCCCTCTTTTTCTTTTTTTTAATCAAGTTGTACCAGGACACAGCCACGCCCATTCAGTTAGGGATTGCCTATGGCTATTTTTGCACTACGGTTTTAGAGATTAATAATCGTGGCAGAGATCATCTAGTGCATAAGGCCGAAACTATTTATTATATAGATCTCTTCAAAAAAGTGTCCACTGGCCTCGGGTATAAACAATTACATCATGCACAGCCTGGAATATTTACCCTTCAACCTTATAGCAGAAAACGGAAAGTGTAGCCAGCTGCCAAATGAAACTTCAGCAAGAGAGAAAAGACAACGATGAAGATCAACACCAGGGGCTTTCAACCCCTCCGCTTCCCAGGTGTTCCAATTCCAGCTGGAAAGTAATACAGCCTTGCTAATAGGGTAGCTGGGTGCATTGTATCAAGAATTGTCTGGAAAGTGCCTTGGGAAGCTTCAATCACCATAGAAGTGCTGTGATTCTTCCTATGTTAAAGCTGGATGATGTTAAACATGATTACCAATAAAGCCATAAAGCGGGTGTCTTATGATGGTGCATAATTATTTATTTTTTATTATATTTTATTATCATTGTGTATGTGGTTTTGGTAGTGAGGTGTGTACACAGGTGCCACACTCTATGTGTGGCAGTCAGAGGACAACTTTTTGGGAGTTGGCTCTCTTCTTCTACCATGTGGGAACCTGGGCATTGAACTCAGGTCCATCAGTCCTATTTATTTGGACTTTACCTGCTGAGCTATCTCACTGCCCCTTCTTAAAAATCAGGCAGAATTAAGACTGGTTTTCAGAAGATTGCCCGCCCTCTGAAATCACCTGTTGATGTTATCAGTCTCCTGACTATTATCTTCCTCATGTCTGCCCCTGAAATGGCTTCTTCAACAATAAAACATTTCTTTGTTAATAGTCATTACTTAACACTTAAGGACCCCAAACCCCTCAGATGTGGTCCTCTGCTTGTGGAGGAGAAAGGGGATCGTGGAAACTGGCTCAGTGTTCCAACACTGTTAGGAAGAGCCTCTAGGCCTTTTGGCTCCAGGCCATCCTGATGCTGCTCCACACGAAAGGACGTATGTTCATGTACTGCTTCTCATGCAGAGTGTCTGCCCAGTGTCTCCTGTTTGGTAATGATTCTCAAAGCTGGCTCAGAGCCTTATGTAGAGTAAGTTTCTGATAAATGTTTGATAAATGAATGTTGGTGGAGTTGTTTTTGTTTGGGTGTTTTTTTTTTAAACCCGCATGTAAATCAAGGCAGAGAGATGTGCTAGTTGCTAAATCCATGCAGAGCTGCCAGATGTTAGCTTGGAGACTATAGGACATGTTGCAGCCAGGCGGGAGGAGACACTGCGCATTACCGACAACTATTGGCAGCATCTGACTTAGTCGGATACTGGTGTAGGATGAATTCCAGGGGGGGAAACAGCATATGGCCCTGAAATCTGGTACAGCATCACATGTACAGTCAGTTGGCCACATGAGCATGTGAACCTGGAGGCCGGACAACCTTGGGAGACACTCTGAGTCTAATGTGGATATTATCTCCCACAGGAAATCCTGGCCGTTTATCTGGAAAGCTTCAAGGTAAAAACACTGCCATGTGACGTCTGAACCATATTTTGTAGAAGAAAGCATGCAGCCCATAGAGCAGGGGATTTGGATGGAACACATATCAGGGGGGAAAAAACCTACATAGAATTGCCTGTTTTCCTTTCTTAAGTCATAGAATTAATTGGAAACATGAGTTGAGTAAGGCAGCAGCTAGTACATACAGGGCCTTTGTATGAGCTATAAAATGGGATCGCACCTGGGTAGGAGAGCAACACAAAAGCACCCCCAACTCTTGGCTAGCTTTGGACTTAGACTTCAGCTATCCTGTTAGGCTGGGTGCCTGTGTACAGTGCACTGGCTGCACACCTACACCCAGAGACACTTTCTCATTCAGGCTTTGTCTTAGTTCCTTTTCTATTGCTGTGACAAAACACCATGATCTAGGCAAATTGTAAAAGAAAAGCATTTAGATTGGGGACTCAGCTTCCAGAGGGTTAGGGTCCGTGACCCAAAGGCATGACACTGGAGCAGTACTTGAGTGCTTATTTCTGATCCACAAGCATAAGGCAGAGATTGGCGGCAAGACAGAGACAGAGAAAGGGGGAGGAAAGAGACAAAGAGAGACAGAGAGAGCTCAGTAACAGGTTACACAATAATGTGGGCTTATAAAACCTCAAAGCCCATCCCCAGTGGCATACCTCCAACAAGGCCACACCTTCCAGTTCTTCCTAAACTGTTTCATCAACTACAGACCAAGCATCCAAATATATGAGCCTTTGGGGGCCGTTCTCATTCCCCTCCATGCCACCTGCAGGAGCTGGGAGAGCTGGCGCTGGGGTCATGAGACCAGAGAGCTAGCCCTGCCCTCTTACTAGCTGTACAACTTGGGAGAGTTGTACACCTTGACTGGAAAGCACAGTGAAGCTGGCTCTGGAGGTGTAGGTGCAGGTAAGCCAGCCCCAAGGGCATGAGATCAGGAGAGCTGATGACTGTGCCTCCTACTGATGGTTGCCTTGGGTGGCCTAGCCAGGGCAGTGAAGGGGGGCTCACCCTGGTGTGTGGTGTGGATAAGAAAGAGGTAGCCGGCTGACTAGCTCAACTACCACCTAGGCCCAGATCCAGGACTCTGCATTGGCCCACCCCAAAATCTATATCATCTGCAAACAGTTGGGGTGTATGAAAGTGCCAGTCCTGCTGTTCCAAAACTGCGGGATCTCCATGACACAGGGCAACAACAGGACAACCAGGAGTAATCCCGGGGAGGATCCAATATTGATGGTGTCACAGAAGCCAGAGATCTTGAACCAAACCAATGACTTATTGCAAAGAACATTTGCAAGTTAAGATGTGTGGACAGAGGGATACACTGTGACACACTACAACTTCCATGATAAGATGTTTTCTATGCTTTGTTTTTGATGTCGTTGTTGTTTGTTTACATGTATATTTTATTTTGGGGGGAGATTGCAAGGGCAAATATGAGGGGACAGGGAGATGAGCGGGACTGGGGTACGTGATGTGAAACTCACAAGAATCAATAAAAAGTTAAAAAAAAAATCATCAGCAAAGCCTTTTGGAGTCCATCAATTAGAAAGAATGAAAGAATCATTTGGGAAAAATCAAGCCAAATGACTCCTTTAACTAGATGCTCTCTCTCAAAGCGCCCATCTAGCAAATACTACCTTAAGTGATGAGAAGCTGCTTGGATTTTCCTCACGAAAATCCTAACCATCAAATGTGGGCCAGTGGCAACTGATGTGTACCACTTCTTGGTTAGAATTATTGCCCATCCCTGCTAACTCTACATCACACTGGCACTGGGACTGAGAGACCTTGGAATCAGAAATACTTACCCCAGTCTGAGCAGCACTTCTTCTCTTAGTTCCTGTGAGAGTATGCAACCTTGCCTTTGAATCACTGTGACCACACAGAGACAGTAGAGTTTCAGTAGGATGTCCCCGTGATGGAAGAACACTTGTGCTCTTCACAGTTTACAAGATAGCCCTAAACCTACCAACTTTGCAAGGAGAGGTGAACTCATTGTAACTGAACTCTCTAGAAGCAGAATGAGGGCCTCCTAACTAACAAGAAAACATGTTAGCATCACTCTGTTTTCACAGCAGAAACAACATGTTTAGTCCTTGAAGGGAAAATAGGAAAATCCCAGGGAAACCAATACTAGATAATACCTTTTCCAATAGTTTTTCAACAAGTCCCACTAAAAGGGCATATTTAGCAGAGCAGATAGCCAAGTTGCTTTCATTTTCCATGACAACAGTGTTGCAAAACTGTTTAAGTAGAGAATTACAATTGTAGATATCATAATACCCCATGAGATTATTGTCTATAATCAACTGTGCTGTCAAGAAAGCTAAACAGCCATATAATTACATTCTATCGAAGACAGAGTATGATGCAATGGCCTCACCTGAGCCAGCTCTTGCTTACTCTTCTGGGAATGGCTCAAATATCATTTCCCTCTGAAGGTCTTTCTAGAATCCTGGTCTAGATTAGTTCCCCAATATGCATGCTCAACTAAGTTCTTTCTCTATAATAATGTTCAATAAGTTCAGGCTCTTCCCCACTTTTTCTTCTATTAGATATAGTGTATTCTGTTTTGTGTTGAGGTCTTTGATCCACTTGGTCTTAAGTTTTGCGCATGGTGATAAATATGAATCTATTTGTATTTTTTTATATGCAGACATCCAGTTAGATTAACACCATTTGTAAAAAAAAAAAATCAGTTTTCTGCCTCCTATAGCCAAGTAGGACTCCCAGCAGAGGGAGAGGGACACCAATCCACCCATAAAACTTTCAACCCAAAATGTGTCTTGCCTACAAGTGTAGGGGTAAAGATAGAACAGATATCGAGAGAATAGCAAACTAATGATTGGCTCAACTTGAGACCCACCTTATGAGAAAGAAACAATCCTTGTCACTGTTAATGATACTCTGCTATTCTAACAAACAGGAATCTAGCATAACTGTCTTCTAAAAGGCTTCACCCAGCAGCTGACAGAAACAGATGCAGAGACCCACAGCCAAACAATAGGCCAAGCTCAGAGAGTACTGTGGAAGAGCAGGAGGAAGGGTAAAGGGAGTTGAGGGGTCAAGGACAGCACAAGGAGACCTACAGAGTCAACTAACCTGGGCCCATTGGATTCACAGAAACTGAACCACCAACCAAAGAGCATGCCAGGGATGTAAAGTGAACAAATAAATAAATTAATGAGAAAAAAAATCTCAGGTAAAAAAAATCTTAAAAATAATAATGTTCAATAAGTTCTACAGTAATTACGAGTTCAACCTCAAATTGCCTCAACTGATAACCTGCATATACTGTTGTGTTCTCAGGACCAGAGAGAGGGCTGAGTGACAAACAGTAACTGTGTGGTAAATGCTCACTCAATGGATAAGAATATGAGTGAAGCAATTCAATTTCCTTTACCATATTCTAAATTAGGAAAGAAATTCCTATTTATCACAAAGATTGTTTTGCAATGTCACAGTATACCTGCTATGGTAACACCACACTCCTCACACACTTCTGTTACTCTACCCAGAAGGACAATTGAGCCTGAGCGCCAGCGCCAGCTTTCAGACCTAAACTCTATTGGTGGGGCTCAGCAGTGCAACTGAATCATTCCCAGTGCTCTGCTTCTGGATGCACAAACCACACTCCAATAAATGACACGTGACAGAGCAACGGGCAGCTGTCATTGATATAGTCTCTCAGGCAGTTCATTGATAAGGACGAGATGGAAGTTGATGGGTGAAGCTGAAGATGGACCAGTTATCCCTGAAGGGAGAAGCCCTTGGCTTTGGAGTTTCAGCATCCTTGGTTACCACCATTCAGGGGCCTTTGCATGATGCAGTAGATGCTGGTAGCTCAGTAAACTTTCTCTGGGTGCAGAGTGGAGAAGATGATGGCACCAAGGGACAAAGTCAAGCACCACATCCAAGAATGGAAGTATGATTTCCAGACTGCCAATCCACTTTCGTTATTGTTTCTAAATACTGATATTTAAAAGGACAGCCCTGGTTCCTGCACATTAAAATGACAAGTCAGAAAGCAAGTGGGCTTCAAAGCAGGCTTTCCTCCAAATGAATTTCTTTCTCCAACTGTTTTCATGCAGCCTGTGTCACTTGAAGCATCAACATGCCTAGAGTTAGCCCAGAGTTATGCATAAGCAAATTGGGGTTGGCTTTCCTTATTGGCTATCTGGCACACATTTGTTTACATCAAGTTTTAAATATCAGACGGGCCGTTCCTCATGAATTATCTCATCACAGGTGGGATTTTCTGATTTTTGAGCATGCTAAATAAAAACACGGATTTGTGTGTGTGAATAGAGAAAGAGTCTCCGTTGGCTAAATTTTGTTCCTGAAGTATCAAGTTTTCCCGTGTAAAAGCAAATTTTCCTGATTGTAGGCTAAAGTTCTGGGTTGAGGCCACTGTGGTGGCAATACGCCAGCTCTCGGTGTCTGATCACCTTTCCTAGCTGGCCCTTCATTCACAGGCCTAAGACTAAAAAATTTCCTACCATCAGCACTGAAGCATCTCATAGCTGTGGGCATGAAACAGATGGGACTGGGCGTGCAAGTAGGAAATGGGATAAGGCAATGGTAGGAGATTATCTTGGTACTAATATGTTCCTTGGGAAGTTGGTGGTGAATGGGAGAGAGGGCTCAGCAGCAAGAGTCAGACTCCCAGGGCATGCCAAAGTGGCCCTCATCTTGTTGCTGGGAACGTCTTAGACTCATCGATATTTTAATCAAACCCTTCCCCTACTCACATTATAACTATGGGCTTATTTTCTCCCATTTGAATTTGGAGAAAGCAGCATTGTTCACTCATGTATTTCCTATACCTGAGAATAATCAGTGACAGATTCTCCCCCACCCCCACCCCCTACCCCCAAAAGAATGGGGAATAACTGCAGTGGCACCAAGCCTTGTTGAATTGCTATTTCCAAATCCAGTAGGTTCTTGGTTCCAAACAGAGTGAAATACCCAGCAGCTTAAAAACAGTCAGTGAATCCTATGAAGGCTGGAAAACCAAAGGAGGTTCTGGGAATTCAGAGAATTCAAGTAGGGGTGGAGGCCTCCGGGCTTCCTTCTTGCTCCTGCCATGACCCTTGCAGGGTCTTGGACAAGACACAATTCCCTGAACATTTCCATGGCCATGGGGCTGGCCAGGGACTTATCACCACAACGGGATTAAGCAATTTGGTTGGAACAGCATTTCTATTTTATCTCTAGAGATGCATGTGGAATGGCTTCCCCCCACCCCCACCCCCATTATCTGCTTCCTGACTTTGACCTCAAAGTAAGGACAAAAAAGGAGACTAAGCTGCCTTAACGAACCTTTCCCTTCCTGAATCAGAACGTATGTGTTGGGGGGGAGGGGGAGGCAGGGTGTAATGTGAGTTGAATCACTGAGTGATGACTCAGAAACCAGGGACTCGCTCATATCTTCACATGACACCCTGCCAAGTCTATGTTCCCTTTGCTTTCCTTATTATCTGTGACTCATCAAATGCCCAGGTCTTTCCATCACAGGGTGTTCTTTTTGTTTCATTTGTTACAGTGTTGGGGGTCAAGAGAGTAAAATGCTCAACCTCTATTACGTCTCCAGTGTTCTCAAGGCTGCTCAAGTAAGTTTAGTTAATCATTTACTAGTGTTCTTTTTGTTCTTTTTGCAGTATCTGATTTTCCAAGTGACTACATAAGGTAGCCATTTATTATTCATATTTTCTCAGATAGGAAATCTTGGATAGGGAGAACAAATAAAATAATTCATCAAGAAGGTAGATCAATTAATTGGATTTAAAGCCTACTTAATATGAGGGAATTTATGCCTGGTACCATAAACCCAACTAACTAAGGCTGATGAGGTCATGGACCTTAGAGATGAACCTCCTGATGGCACTTTCCTAAACCAGTGTAAGTCCCAACTGCATTTTAAATACTTATCCTTATAATTACAAGTAAGTGCGGCTTTCATCCTGCAGCAAAGACACTTATTTTTTCAATTAACAGAGAACATTATAGAAAGCCACAACTGGTCTCAATGACATGAACAACTGACTCAAAGGTGCCAAGCCCCCATTGATAAATCTGTAGTACAAACCTTACACCTAAGGCTAAGGCAATGTGAAGAAGGGATAGAAAGACTTTAAAAATCATAGGATCAACATGTGTCCTCTGTGTGTCACAAGGAATTGTACCCCTGACATCTTAACAATGTGCTCACTTGCCAAGACTATACAATGACAATACCAACCAACATTCCAAAGGAGATGGGGAAAAATCTTACAAGGCGTCACCTTTGGATCAAGCAATGACTACTACTAAGAGAAGAATAAGTCTTCTCTAGGGACCAGCCCCACTGATAGGTTGCCTAATTCCAAGTGGTCAGCCCTAAATAGTGTACATATGAGCAAAACTAAATGGATTCATCATGTTTATTATATTATGCACATACATATACATGTAGGTATATGTGACAATATTAACTAAAGAAGAGGAGGGAGTGAGGAAACATGGGAAGAGTTGCAGAGGGGAGAGAGTGGAGAAATGATGTAAATACAGTACTCAGGTATGAAATCCTCAAAAAATGCTACAAAAAACAGAGGGGGCAGAAAGCCAGGCAGTTCACTCAGTTGGCAAGTTCAAGGCCAGCCTAAGATGCATAGTGAGTTTCAGGCCAGCCTAAGCTATAGTATGAGACCCTGTTTGCAAAAAAAAAAAATTATTTATTGATTTGGTGAGAATATGCAGAAAGGGGATGCCTTCCCCAACTGCTCTAAGAGTATAAAGTGGAACATCCACTACGGAAACAAAAACTAAAATCAGAGCTACCACTTGGTCAGTTCAGCAATACTAGGTGTATATCTGAACGGTTCTAAATCATCATACCCTAGAGAAACAGGTAAATCTATATTTATTGATATACTACACATATCAGGCCAGAAATGAAACCACCCTCGACGTCCATTAACAGACGGATGGATAAACAAAGTGTGATGTATGTACACAATGAATTTTCATTCAACCATAAGGAAAAGTAAAGCGATTACATCTGCAGGGAAATGGATAGACTGGAGGTCATTATGTTAAGTGAAATAAGCCAGATGTCGACAAATTTCCCATGTTCCTTCTCATATGTGAAATCTAGATTTAAATTCATGTAGGGGGGAGGATTTGAAAGAAGAGAGTATAACAGAATATATGTGACATGAAAACAGAAGGACTGCTCAGGGAAAGAGAGAGAAGAACAAGGAGAGGTTAGTGGAGTGGAAGAGGCAGATGAGTAAGGAAAAAAATTTACATACATATGCATGGAAATGCCACAGTGCATCGCTTGGCCTTGTATGCTGCAACAATTAACTTTAATTATCAATGTAATGCAAGCTAGAATCACCTAGGAAGCGGGTCTCAGTGAGGGATTGTGTAGATCAGCTGGTCTATGGGCATGTCAGATAGGAAGAGCCATCATTGTGAGTGACGTCATTTGCTGGGCAGGGATTCTGAGCTGTGTAAGAGTGGAGAAAGCAAGCGGAGCACTGATGTACACGCATTCCTCACTCTTTTTCCTGACCACTGATGTGATGTGACCAGCTCCCTCAAGCTTCCGCTGCTGTGACTTCTCTGCTGTCTCTGATATGATGTGCTATAATCTGGAAATGTGAGAAAAAGGAATCCCCTTTCCCCTAAGTTACTTTTGTCACAGCAACGAGAAGGGAAATCAAGTCAGAAATTAGAACGTATAAGTTTGATTTTTCCTTTTTAAGATGGAGGAGAAACAGCAGTCCTTAGACTTCCTGACCACACACTTCAAAGTTGCCCATGGATTTCCAGCAGTGCCATGAGGCATAGGCTACTGCAATGCTGTGCTTACAATTTCTGCATCAAACAAACAGCAAAGATTTTGTATAAAGAGCCATGTTTGTTATCTACTTCTTTACCCAAGTAAGTCAAATTTAGACTAAATAAGAGCTGATCAGGAGCCTCCCACTATCGTGGATCGCTCATCCAAACCTCAAATTTCATGCAAAATATCTGAAGGCTAGGATAAAATCCAAACTTAGCATGATGATTTCTAGTACTAGTACACACCTATATTATTTTCAATGCACAGACCTGTTCATGTATGTGCATGTATGTGTGTGTGCATACACCTCTGGGGATATTGAGGACGGAAAAGACGGAAGGAGGGGAAAATGATGTATCCTTCCCTCATGCTGACATTCAAGTTAAGAATTCTAGAGAAAGAGAAAGAACTAACATTTCTTGAGTATGGATTAGCGACCAGCCACTGCACTTGGAACTTTATAGAAGTTTTTCCTCAGGCATCCTCTGTTATCACACATGCAGATTACCTCTCAAGTCGAGGTTCAGAGAAATTCAAGAGCTTACCCAAAGTCAAACATCTGAACAGTGACAAAGACAGTCTTTATGCCTGCCTGCCTGATGTCAAACAATAGGGCACTGAAGAGAAATGGGATGCTAAAAAGGACCACTCTAAGCTGCATCCGATATTTGATAAGGAATAGGATGCTAAAAGAGGACCACAAATTGATGAAGGGGACAGTGGGCTGCTTCCTATAGCACACACAGAGTTACAGGATTATCGTTTGTGTGTGTGCGTTTTTAATTCGGCCGCTTTTCCTTATGGATATAAAACTTGCTTTTTTTTTTTCCCCAAGCAGGGTTTCACTGTATGGGCCATCTTAACCCTGGACTTGTGATCCTCAGCTTCTTGAATCCCAAGATTGTGTTTGTGTGTGTGTGTGTGTGTGTGTGTGTGTGTGTGTGTGTGTGTGTGTGTGTATGTGTGTGACCATGCCTCATTCTGCTACTATCCTAATTTTAAAAGAATCTACAGTAAAGTATGTTGTTTTAAGACAACAGTATTTAAAAAAACGAAAGATATAACAACAAATGGTAGCAAAGGTATGGGGAAGCTGGATCCCTTGTATACTGCTGGCAAGAGTGTAAAGCGGTAGAACTGGTCTTGAAGCCTTAATTTCCTTTAAGTCTTAGCCCAACAATTCCACTTCCGGTTGTGTAACCAAGAGTGTTGTGACCTATGTCTGTGCAACAACCACGTATGAACATTCATACCACGTTCGTTGTCACAGTCAACAATGGAAGAAGCACTGATAAGTAGAAACCCATGACCTGACGAATGGCAAACAATATGCGGCTATCCACACAATGGAGTACAGCTCAGTACTAAAAGGAAATGACGTGTTGAGACCCAGAATAATATGGGAGGGCAGGGGGATGGTACAACAAGGGAAAGTAGACCATCAAGTCACAAAGATCACACGTGAATCCACTTAGTGCAGAATAGGCAAATCAACAGGCAGAAGTAGATCACTGGTTGCTAGGACCTGGATGTTGGAGGAGTGTTGGAAGGGAGATGAAAACTACAGTGAGGAAGGTCCCACTGTGGGGGTGATGAAAATATCCTAACATTTATTGAGGTGGTGGTGACTGCATTACTTTGTCAATGAAAAAAAAAAAATGACAGTTGTACTTTAATGAACAAACTGTATTGTGTGTGGGCTACATGGCCATAAAGCCATTGTATATTTGTGTTTAGAAAACTGTATAATGACAAACAAAAACAAATTATGTATTTTGTACACTCTTAGTAATATGTACTTAGTGATTGTACCAAAGTACATGATGACTGTTTTGAAATCATTCTGGTTAATTTAAACTCAACTATGTCTTTTTGGTGTCCGTTATCAGAAAGTATGCTGATTTTGCACAATATAACCTGAAGTGTGCCTCAGATCAAACTGTCTTGGAGTTGAATACTGGTGTCTGCTGATAACCTAAAAGGCTGTGCAGCCCTACTGTGCTGAGTCCCACCCACACAGCATCCAACAGAACAAACTATGCCAAAAACTGTGATTAGCTGACAATGCAGGAAGTTCCAGTGGGATTCAGAGCTACCCTTAAATGAAGATGTCCCTCACAGGACCCTGATATGTGGGAAAAGAAGACAGTCTCTTTCTTCTTTACAGGGAAATTCCCAAGAGCAAGTCCTGGCAACACTGATAGCTACATTTGAGTTCAAGTGGAACTTAGGGAGGCAGACATGAATGTATCCCAGAGTTCAAATGAAATTTAGTATCTGTGGCTATGGAGGGAAAGGGGGAAGGACTAAATCCACATCAGAATTTGAGATCCAGCTGAAGAAGTGCCCTGATGTAGCTGGTTTTAAAGAACATCTAGAAGGCATCTGAATACTGAATGTTCTGGGAAAAAAAATAAGGTATTGATATGCTGGTTCAAACAGCATATAAGTTATCTCCACATACAAGTTTCCCACAACTAGACTACACAACCCATTTATATAACTGTCTCTAGGCCTGTGGTGCCTCCCCACCACCCCAAGCTTTCTCCAGAGAACAGAAACCTCACAAGAATACTTCAGACAAGCTGGGGGTGGAATTCAGGGTGTTACAGATGATAGGCCCAGATGCATACCTCAGAAAACATGTACTGAAGTCTATGGCAACAAAACTCAAATGAGCCTTGGGCATGGGGAAGGCTGGTCCAGAGGGAAAGTAAAGGAAAACTGGAAAATACCAGTCAAGGCATAGGGACTCAAAGATGTCACGTGAGCACCTGTCTCCAATCACGGAGGGCTGGATCTGGCTGTTCTTTCACAGTAATGTCAGTCCGCAAGAATTCAAAGTGTGACTTGAAGCATGGCAGAAGCTTATGGGGTGCTCCCTATTGAGAGGAAAACTAGCACTTTTGTCTGTCTTAGAAGGAAAAACACACATTTTTCTACCTTACTTCATTTCTGTAACAATTGTGGATGGAGAAGTGTGGCCTTAAGGAACCAAGGGCTGCAGGGACCTGCAGCGGGTGACGTGATTCAACCCTGATTTTAAATCCTGTTTTCTTGACAGTGTTTGCCTTTCTGGGCTGACAGGTAAGAACTTGTGGGATGAAAGACAGCTCGTCTTCATTTTTTAAATGCATATGTGTTCTGTCTATATGTAAGTTTGTATACCATGTGTGTGTGTGTGTGTGTGTGTGTGTGTGTGTGTGTGTGTGTGTGTGTGTGTGTGTGTATGTGTGTGTGTGTGTGTTGCCACAGAGGCCAGAAGAGCCACTGGCACCAGAAGTTTCAGATGGCTGTGAGCTGCCGTGTAGATTCTACTTACCGAACCAGGGTCCTCTGTAATAGTAAGTGCTCTTAACTGCTGACCCATCTCTTCAGCCCAAAGGACTGATATTTTGATGGAGAATTTGAAAATAATTACAAAACTTAGTCAACCAGAGGTAATATACTAAGATAATAAAAGAGAATGCACCAGGGGTTTGAGTACCCGAAGTGGCAGAGCCTTCACAAGAAAGACAACAGGAGAAATACTAGTCAAATTAAGATAGCAGTAACGTGTTTTATCTAGTCACAAACACTTGCAGGGTCTGCCTGTGTTACCGTCAGCACTTATGAAGGATGTATAAAAAGATAAAGACCTGGGGATTTGAGAACTGAACCTCTCTTGACATTACTCAGGTTGTATTACGTACTCTGCAAATGTGAAAAGCCTGTGATGTGCTCCCACAGGAGCCACTGCTTGCCATAAGCAATAACTACACAAGACGGAGAGGAAGGTCGTCATAGCGACATCAACTTTTCTCACACAATTCACAAAGACAAGACCATGGAAGCTGTATTTGGCTTTGCTCCTTGCCTGAGATTAGCATTCATCCATGCATCTTCCACTTGAGATGTCTGGGCGAATCTTCCAACTATTCCTTCCCTACTTACCATGGACACTGACCTTATCTAAACCCTTATGATGATGTAAGGCAACAGAAAATGAAGCGTCTCTACCCTGCAACATCCTAACGCCAGGGGTATTTTGCTCTAGGAACTTCTCTGAATTTGTCACCAAGAATATTCACTGCACAAAAGCACCTGTAGGTTGCTACCATTAAAGGAGGAAATTCGGGGCCTATTCCTGTGTGAGGTCTTGGTCCATCAGTTACCAGGTGTAAGCAATATGGGACAAAGTGGCCCAAGTTCTAACCCATCCTCCACCAGTAATGAGGTCACCTTCACTGAGGGCTTCCTCTTCTTGGATGGAGAGCTCTCTCTCTCTCTCTCTCTCTCTCTCTCTCTCTCTCTCTCTCTCTCTCTCTCTCTCTCTCTCTCTCTCTCTCTCTCCTCCCTCCTGTTCAAAGTGAAGAGCACAGAGAAAACCACCCACAAAGACTGCCCCACCTCTGCAAGCTTTTCCCAGTGACTCCCCCTGCAAATACCTGTTTCTTGGTCACAGTGCCATCCACAGGGTCCACATATTCAAAGCTGTCTGTCTTCGCAACACTGTAAATGTGGCTCCCCACAGCAAACTGCTGGCCAATGAAAGACTTGTCTGTAACCAGGGCCTCCAGATCCCTCATGATGTAATACGTTGCCTTGGGCTCCAGTCCCTCGTAGTCAAACCTGTTGGAGGAGGGCAGGACACGGGCAAAACAAAACCCAGTCAGAGGACCAGCAACTGGGTGCACTCTCCCATGGTTCTAGTCCTAGAAGATACAAAAAAGCATGTTTAACAGGCCCTGCTTTCTCCTCATAGCCTACCCAACGCTGTCTCCACACGGAGCCCAGGGACCTTGTCAAACCCGAATTATGTTGCTTCTTTCTTATAAGGCCCTCCCTAAACTCTTACCATGTTGAGAACAAAACTTAAAACCTCAACCGCAGTCTGTTATGCACCATAGGATCCAACCCTGCCTCCCTTCTTAGCTTGATCTGCACTGACTTTGTCCCACCCCAGCCACCATGGCTCCCACACTTCAGTCCTTGGCGACACCTCGCCCACTCCATTCTTAAGACTTCTTTGTGCCTGGCTCATCCTGTTCTTTCAAAAAGTGACATCCTTGAGCATCCATCCATCCAAGTGGCTTCCCCTTCTCCCCTTGCCTGTCACCACCTGCACATTTTCTTTTTGCACTGTCTTATGGATTTCCACAGGCTCGTTTCCGTATTTGTTTACTTTCAGTCTGTCTTTGCCCTCCAGGATGTGAGTGCAAGAGGGCACAGACCTTAGCTCTCTAATTCTCTGCTGTTTCTGGAGCTAGGTAAGTAGTATGGGATGAGGAACCAATGGGGGAGGGGTCAAAAAGAGAGGGAGAAAGTGAACTGTGTGTACTATAAAAATCCCTGGAGAAACGTCACAGTTGTTCCATTGAAAAAAGTCTTCCTAGCCACAAGCATCAGGACTGGCATGGGGATCAGAAGAAATTGAAAGACAGAAAATTATTCTTTCCCTGTGGATCTTGGAGTTTGAAATATGATGATGCATAGCACACAGCTGGCACAATGCCAGGCATCAGAACTTTTTATTTTTAATCTGTTCAATGGTCTGTTTGTTTTTTCCTTAGTCACTCATATAAAAAATTTGCCTCTCCAAACATCAGATAATTGTCTCCAAATACAACTGGCATACCACGGCGGGGATGGCTATTTGCAAATGGAGCCAGAGGAGGGGCAACTGAGCCCGAGTGACTTCACTAGGCCTTCATATCTGGGCCTCTTGCCACATAGAGAATGCTCAGAGTGAGGGGAAAGATGGAAGCCCTCAACAGTTTCCACTACTTTTATCAACTTGAGAGTTTGAAAGACATTCACTGACCATCAAAACACTTGTCAAAATTGGGGGCATGGAACAATATCCCAGCTGGCATTTCCTTTTCTTCTCCTACTCCAGCTCTTTCTTCAGAAACAGCAACAGGAAAATCCTATCACTGTCAGTAGTTGTGTTCAGACATAGGATTCTCATTGGAGAAAGCCACTGTAAGAGGGGAAAGACCCATCTTAGGGCCGGGCATGGAAGTACCTACTTGTATTTCCAGCACTCAGGAGGCTCAGGCAAGAGAATTAAATATGAGTTCAAGGCCAGCCTGCCTCCAGAGTAAGATTCTAATGAATGAATGAATGAATGAATGAATCAAGCAAGCAAGCAAGCAAGGTGACCAGAAAGAGGCAGGAAGATGAACAAGACAGGAGAGAGTTCAAGCCAAAAGTTCAAAACTTAAGAACATTTGCCAAGGGCTGGAGAGATGGCTCAGAGGTTAAGAGCACTGCCTGCTCTTCCAAAGGTCCTGAGTTCAATTCCCAGCAACCACATAGTGGCTCACAACAATCTGTAATAAGATCTGGTGCTCTCTTCTGGTGTACATATGTGTGTATATGATAAATAAATAATTTTTTAAAAAGAACATTTGCCAGTGAGGAAGACCACATTGAGTCTAAGGCCGAGATCATGTCCAAGCACATGGCTTACCTAGTAGTCATCTGCATATACAAGTGATTCCTGAAGCCACGCTCCGCTCTCCTTCTTCTCCTCCCATTCTTTCCTCCTGCCTGATGTCCCCTCCGGTCACCACAGCCAGCACCACATTTTCAAGGGATGCAAATTCTTTAAGTAGACAACTGCTTCTTGGGTTTACCCAGACAAAGGACATTCGGAGACTTTTCTCAGCCTCAACTTTAGTCCCAGTATTAGTGACCCTGAAATTGTTCTACGATTTCCTCCCTGCCAAGAAAACTGTCAGCCGAAAAATCACTTCTTTCCAGATTCCCCCCACCCCCACCACCTGACTTGCTGTTTCCTGGGGTGGCAGGAGATATATGTCTTCCGCTGTACCTGCTCCCTACTCTCTTCTTCTGAATCTGTGTGACCTTTTTAGACAGAAATTTGAAACACAGTTCAACATCCTGCAAGAACTTAAATCTCCATTGCACAGCATTCTCTAATATGGTGCTGTTATGAAGAGAGCAATTAGCATTACAAGGTCCAGGCCACAAAACATGAAGTATATTATAAATATACTTATCATCACACCATTTCTTCAAAACACTGGCAGGAACCTAGACAGACATCCCGCAAATCATAACGAGAACATCCCTGACTTAGAGCAATCTCTCAGCTAGCCAGCAAGCACAATATATATATATATTCTTTTTATCAGATTGGAATCTTTATAAGATCTTCATACAGCAGAAGACTTTCACAAGCATATTAGTCTTTGAATATAAATTAAACAAATCTACAAATGAAATTCTCCAAGAATCAGGGGTGTGTGGCCCATGTTAGAAACACTGAAAATCAAAACAAGGTCCTACCTTAGAATTTCTGTTTTATGACTTAATAAATAATGTGCTGGTTTATTTATTGTCACATCCCTAGTCTTTTTAACTAACCAAGGATCAGAGCTATTATGGCTGCTGTCTGTATTTCCCAGAACATTGCAGTCCTTTAAAGTTTAATAAGCACCACCACGGTCCTTCTTATTCTCTGGTATTTATCGAAGTAAA
Organism: Acomys minous; assembly: GCF_964271855.1. Lineage (NCBI taxonomy): Eukaryota > Metazoa > Chordata > Mammalia > Rodentia > Muridae > Acomys > Acomys minous. The sequence goes on along the minus strand of NC_140484.1, from coordinate 35,015,636 downwards.
TGGCTTCTCAAAAGAAGAAACAATCACCATATAAGGGAAAAGTCTAAAGTTCTTTGCCCCTCGAGCCCTTGAAACTCAACTGAGCACCCAAAGCTGATAGTTACACACAAACAAAGCAGCATGAGTCACAATCTCTGTCCTTAACACAGAGTCCGAAGCTACCTGAATATCCCCTTTCCCTACACATAGTTGCCCATAGTCACCAATTTTTCTGCCACCTAGTCCCCTAAGCATGGCATGGTACTAGGTACACACTGACACACACCCAGGTAGCACAACCTTAGAACGTTCTTACTCTTTGAGACTTCAACAACAGGAAACAGGTAGACCAGCTATCCTGAGTTCCGGCCCACTATTCTTTCATTTGCTCCATCAGAGGTACTATTTCTCTTCTCTGTGTGTCTTTTCATGAGGTTAAACCTCTAGTAAAAATCAGGGGCTGCTGAGCCATGTGGGCCATACAAAGGGTCAGAATCCTTCTGGCTATTAGTATGGAGAGTAGACCCAGCTTGGGAGATGACTCCAAAAGCACCAAACTGTGGACTTCTGTGTGTGGTCACGCCTTAAAAAGATGGATGTGGAACAAACAAGAAATGTGTCTATTTTGACTACAGGACTCAGAGCTCCTGTGGATCACAGGGGATTTCTTAAAGCTCTGCGTTTTGATACCCTCTTGGCATGACAACTCTCTTTGCCTTCTGTGAAAAGATTAGGGAGAGACGTCACCAGGGCAAGTAAAATCTGCCCTTTCACTTTAGTAGCCCTTGACACTACTCCCAAAGGTACAGCCACAGCCCTCCAGTCCCTGGGATGTTTCTAAAAGATGTTTTCTTCTTGAATTCTAGCCCATCAGTTTTAGAGAACAGCTCTAACAGAAGTTCTCAAGACATGTGCAGACACCCTAATCCTTCTCACCTGCAGTAGTAGTGGCGGCCATATTTGGCCCAATGATCTCTAACAATTTCCTCCACGCTCTGTTTCCGGGCAGCAATAATGGACAGCCAGACCAAGACAGCCCAGAGGCCATCTTTCTCCCGGAGGTGATCAGAGCCTAAGGCAAAAAGAGAGATTCTGTTGAGGGTTCTATCCTGGTGAACGCAAAGGGACTAAGACCATTTGGCAACTGGAGATATATTGAAATGGTTGTATATATTTACCCACTGTGAAGATTTGGTATCTTGTACTTGTTTTTTTTTTTTTATTTAAAAATATGTAACTGAAGCAGGGTATGGTGGTGCACACCTTTAATTCCCGCATTTGGGAGGCAGAGGCAGGCATATCTCTGTAGGTTCACGACCAGCCTGGTCTACAAAGTGAGTCCAGGACAGCCAGGGCTTTTGTTATACAGAGAAACCTTGCCTCAAAAAATTAAAATATGTAACTGAAACTCAAATAATATCAAATAATAACAAAAAATATAATAAAATCCTAAGAAATGTTGAAGAAATCGAAGACCCAAAGTGGCATAATGTTACCATTTATTCATCATTTTACTCAGTAAATATTTGACAACTCCTACAATGGCCTAAGCATTTTTCTATATCCTGAGACTAGAGGAGTAAGCAAGCAAGTTCTTCCCTCACAGTCTGAATTCAAGCACATGGAGGCAGGCAAGAACAAAACAGGCAGAAGAATATGACACATCAAATAAGGATACATGCTTTGGAGGAATTAGAGTAGACGCTGGCATCAGAGGTCTGCAATAAAGGCAGTGGTTTGCCCAAAAGACATTTTCTCCTATAATTCATGGGTATGGGTTTATTTAGGGGAAATGGTTTTTGAAGGTGTGATTGAGTTAGGAGTCTTGAAATAAAGTCATCCTGGAATATCCAAGTCGGTCCTTAATTCCAATAATGGTGTTGTTAAAACCAAAGACATGAGAAGGGAGAAACGGAGCCCCAGGCTGCATAGACGCGGCGCCTGGAATTATACTGTTGTGAGGTCTAAGAAGTATACAGATGCATCTGGAAGCGAAGAAGCAGAAAAGGACTCTGCAGCGTAGTTCTCACTGGAAGCGCAGCCCTGACAGTCCCTTCGCATTGGATACCTGGTATCTGCGACCCAGAGAGTGCATTTCCACCGATCAAACCACCCAGCTTGTGCTGAACCATTATGGCAACCTAGATCCTACATGCAGTTGTGAAGGTCAGGCTCAATCAGCTGATCATGCCTGAGACTGAGACATCAGGGCAATGAAAAGCACACAGATATCGAGAGATGAAGGCATGCAAACCACAGGACAGCAAACCCGAAGTCCCAGAGGCCGGAGTGACTGAAAGGCTGAAAAGAGACCCAGTTCTCATTGCGGCCCTCATACAATAACTCATGCAGCCTAAATGGGGAGCCCACTGTATCACATGGACCCAACAGCTTGTGCTGCAGAGACACTGAGCATCTGTCTCCTGGCCAGGCACACGCTTTCTCTGAAGTGGACAAAGCCTTGAATTGAAAGGAACATGTTACAGTGTGAGAAAAACATGAGGAAGGCTTTGGAACGAGGATCCCTAACAAACCTCTGCTGCCTGCCAGGTGTGGACCATCATTTAGAAGTTACTACTCCTTCCGGGCCTCAGATGTGCATCTGTAATATGAGGCCATCACCAATCTCAAAATCCTGTTTAGACAGTAGGAGAGTGGTGCACGTCTGTATACCCTGCAACTCAGTCAACTGAGGCAGCACTGAAAGCTTAAAGTCAGCCTGGGTAACACAGCAAGGCCATGTCTTTTAAAAGGCAGTGACGGAAGGCACATCCTAGAGACCAATTTTGCATGTTCAGGTCCTGCCTTAGCTTCTTCTGTTTGCTGTACTTGTCTATAATACAACAGCAATAATAGCCTCTATCTACACTATGGCTTCCTCTGGGATTATCAACTAACTACCCATACATATTAAGTATTTGGAAGTAACTGAGATGCCGCAGCGGTTGTGGCTGAGGGTAATTCTCATAAGGTGCCTACAAGCTGATTCCTCAATGCTTGCTTTAAAACAAATTAGTCTGTTATTAACATGAGCCTCTCTTTTTCCTCTTCTTTTTCTTCTTCGTGTTCTTCTTCTTGTTCTTGTTCTTCTGCTGCTGCTGCTTCTGCTTCTCCTCCTCCTTCTCTTCTTCCTCCTCCTCCTTTTCCTTTTTCTTTTTCTCTTCTTCATCCTCCTCCTCTTCCTCCTCCTCCTTCTGACTCTAGTGATAGCAACATCTTAAGAACTGAGACTAGGGGGTTGGGAAGGCTGTAGAGATGGCTCAGGGGTCAAGAACACTGGGTGCTCCTCCAGAGGACCTGAGTTCAATTCCCAACATTCACATAGCAGCTCAAAACTGCCTGTAACTCTATGTTCAGGGGATCTGACACCATTACACAGACATACACACAGGCAAAACCACTAATACACATAAAAAAATAGTTTAAAACAAAAAAAGGTGAACTGAGACTGAGACCAGTAACGGACCATCTCTTACTGCAACCAGGCAGTGACAATGGACAAGCTCACTCTTGATTTTTTTTCTTAATTTTTTAAAGATTCATTTATTTATGGTGTTGGGTTTTTTTTGTTTTTGTTTTTGTTTTAAGACAGGTTTCTCTGTGTAGCTCTGGCTGACCCAGGACTTGTCTTGTAGACTAGGTGCCCTGAGCTCACAGAGATCCACCAGCCTCTGCCTCCCAAGTGCCGGAATTAAAGGCATGTGCCACTATTCCCAGTTTCACTCTTGATTTTAAGGTGATTGTGAAACAGACACAGAAAATCAACAAAACAGACCCATGCCACAGAACTCTTAAGACCTTAAAAATGGGATCAAATGGTTCCTTAGTTGAGTTAATAATCATCTGTGAGGACTAAAGTTGAAAGAGCAGACTGTTGATCATTTGTTGCTCTATCTACAGCACTGAAAAATGTGACCAGAGAGGGCAGCAAAGTAATTTAAGTCAATAGGAAAAAGAGTCACATTTTTAGTCTCTAGTTCTCAAAACAGACTGATCAACGATCTGCCAGTGACACTGTTAGCTATCCCACTGTGGCTGGCTCAGGGTTAAGAAGACCCTGGGTATTAATCATCACACCATAAAGAGACTCTTCTCAGCCAGTGAGTTCTTCATCCTGCTACAAAGAAGAAAAAAAGAAAAGAAAAAAAAGAAAAAAAAAAGGAAGAAATTTGGAAGACTCAGGCTTAGCAATACGGCCAGCTGCCAAAACAACAAGGCTAGGAAACCCTGCCCAGTGCAATCATCTCAAACCCTCTTGTCCTTTTATAGCTGCGGTGGGGGTGGGGGGGGTTGAGGGGAGAAGTCACTTTTACTTACTGGCTGGAGAAAAATACCCTTTTGTCTAAAACAAGGGCTTTGCATACCTTGGATCTCCAGCTGGATCACATTACCAGAGATAGAACCATTAGATGCTATTAAGTCCTTAAGATAAGATGTCAGAATTTAGTGGCACAGAGACACAGAGTTCTTTTAGATGGATAAACCCACCCCGGTCATCTGCAGATAACGCATAATAAATTGTGAGCTGGCCTGGACATCTTTGCCAACAGGGCCAACAGTTGCCAAGAATCATAAGGGGCCAGTGATCAAGTGAAGTTAGCTGTGCTTTCTAGTTTGTTGAGGAATTGAGAGAGACAAGAAATGATGCTGTGATTACTCAGATGTTTCCATTGGATAATGGCAGTGCTGCTCAGTGGGGATGGAGTCCCTTAGCACATCTGTAAGGCAAGTGGACCCCAGTGCCATATCAGTGTCAGGTAAGTTGCGTAAGGAATATGCATACACAAAGAAGCAGGCAGTTTTCTACAAGCCTACTATAAACAAGGGGAAATGTACACACACACACACACACACACACACACACACAAACACACTAGATAGATAGATAGATAGATAGATAGATAGATAGATAGACAGATAGATAGATAGTAAGTAAACTGCATAGTATAAAATGTTTTCAGGATTCTCTGAGAGGATACCCCCCTCCCCCTGAAATAGACACAAGCAAGCACTTTTCTTTCTTTTTATTATTTATTTATTCACTTTATATCCTGGTCACAGCCCTCTTCCCCCTCTCCTCCGAGCCCCACCATCCTTCCCTCTTCCCCCATCCTCCCTCTCCTATTTCTCAGAAAAGGGGAGGACTCCCCCCCCCACCCACCGGGCCCAGATCACCAGTTGCAAAGCACTTTTCTTTTGAGGCCAGTGAACCATAAGCCACATCCCAAACCAGCAACTGTCAAGCGGAAAATTATAATAGCCAGAAAGCATCTGAACAAATGTTCAGTCTCACTGCGGTCAAAGAGAAGCCAGTGGAGCCAGGCAGCATTTGGAGGCTGTTGCACCAGCCATAGCTGGCTCGAAAAGGAATTGTCCCAGCAGTGATAAAGCACCAATGTAGACAAGGGCAGTCTTGTCCAGTAGATTGACAATAATGACCAAAAGCCTTAACACCCAGTAGTCTTTGGACTCTGCTGTCCTCTTTCTCAGCCTTTACTCTTATAGATACACACTCACAGAAATAATCTACAGGGGAAAAAATTAGGAAAATAAATATTCATTGTTGAACAACAGAGTAATTGTGAAACAGCCAAAAAAAAAAAAAAACCTCTTGTATAAACAAAATATTAAACAAAAGTCTTCGGTGACATAGAGTGATGCTCATGAATTTTTAATAAACGGAAAATTAGTTTAATGGGAATAAAAAAGAGTATATTCTTTTCTTTCCAAAGGATTTTTAAAAGATTTATTTATTCAATATACAGTATTCTGCCTAAATGTTATACCTGCAGGCCAGAAGAGAGCACCAGATTTAATCGTAGATGGTTGTGAACCATAATGTGGTTGCTGGGAATTGAACTCAGGACCTTCGGAAGAGTAGGCAGTGCTCTTAACCTCTGAGCCATCTCTCCAGGCCAACAGAGTATATTCTTGTGGCAAACATATGGGCATATATGGGGGCAGAGGTGGACAAGAGAACTGCTAACAACCCTTATATATCTCCAGAACGTTGGGACTGGTTGCTTTTCTTCTCTGCCTCTTGTTTTACTTCTACAATAAACATGCACATATTATTTTCAAAATTTTAAACTTTAAACTTGTCAGTGATGCATAGAAATTTAGACGTGAAACAGGTATGTTCCAGAATGTTGCATGGTTGGAGTCGGCTGGGACACGGCCTTTTGAAGGTGGGCCTCTTTCACTCTGGGGCACTCACTGTCCCGGGCCCTTCCTGCCTTCTCATGGCTGGAAGGCTTAACCCTGGGGCACTGAGTAACCAATGTTTGAAGCTCGATTTCTCTAGCTTCTGGCTGGTGCTACAGGCAAGGCCTGCCATTTGTTTGGGACAAGGTAAGGAGAATTTAGCCCTGACTTCAAGTCTGAGAAGTTCCATTTAGTTCTCCTTCTTCCATCAGAGGCAGGGAGCCCTAACCCCCCCCCCTGCACCTTCATCTGCCCCGCGTGCCCCACAGCCATCATACCAGAGCCCACCAGCCTCCAGGCGGCCCAGCTCCTCCCTGCCAGACTCCAGCAAAAAGCAGAACAAAAAAGAGATCTATTTTCCTGTCAGAAATAGCACTGATCCTCCTCCACTCAAATCCAACGTGGAAAAGTTTCAAACTTTCAAGCCACATTCATTGGGCCTATTGTGACCTCTGGGTGGGTAAAGGCCGCACCACACAAGCCTGCTCGCCTACATGCGATCCTCTCAGTAGGTAAAGGCCGTACCACACAAGCCTGCTCACCTACATGCGATCCTCTCAGTAGGTAAAGGCAGCACCACATAAGCCTGCTCGCCTACATGCGATCCCCAGGACCCACAGTGGAAGGGAGGAACCAAATGCCAAAGTTGTTCTTTGACCTCCACACACATGCCTCTCACACACACACATTATACATGCACACACAATCATCACCACAAAAAAAAGTTCCTTACGTTCAGCTATTGTTTTAAAAATTACACGTATTATCTGTTGGCCCAGCTAGCGATCAATTAAGACACAGAGACTTGTTATATTTTAAAATAGCCGTAGTTAACCTGGGGCAGGGCAGATATCAATCCTCTAAACTACCTCCCATAGTGGGACAGGCATGGGATCCCTGTGTCAATCCTATGTCATCTGCTTCCAATAACTTCTATCAAGTTAGCTCCCATCCATAATCCCAAATACTTGTTAATGTTCTTCATCTGGGCCGGATTCTCCATCTATGTAGGCTATGTGCTTTTCCTCCAGCTAACCCATGGCGGCCTTCCTCTCTTCCCTTCAGGTCTTCCTCTTTTTCCTCTTGGCAGTCTTTCTTCTTCCCAGAATTCCTCTCTCTCCTAACCCCACCTATCTCCTTTGCCGTGCCCAGGTGGGGTGGATTTTTATTAAGCAAAAGTTGGGTCAGACAGCAAGCAGTAATTAACATCAAAATACATCAGACCATGCCCCAACAGTCAGCAGTTTGCCAATACACATACTGTACTCACCAGGGAGGAAAATAGAGGGGAAAGAAATAAAAGAAAAGCAGAAGGAATTACCTCAAACAGGCAAACCAATAAAGTATTGCATGAACATTGCTACTGAGTCAAATCAGCACTACACCTTGGGAATCCTGACTCTTAGGATTATTATATTTATTATGTTATATTACATTACATTACATTACATTATGATTAAAATCTTAGTCAGTTTGGAAATCCAGGGCATCCTGCACTTGCCCCTGACACAGCATGGCTGCCAAGACTGTGACTGAACTCCAGCACAGACTAGCCATTCTTAAACCTGAATGGCAAGTAACAGTCACTAGAGAATGTTAAAAATGGCCATGTTCAACTTAGGCCTCTGCGTTATTTTACCCTGATTCCCACTTCTAATTTCTTTTTATTGTTGTTGTTGTTAATATTTTCTCAGCTATTGTACTATTTTTTATTAATTAAATGTTTTGGTCAGAAAAAAAAAATGACCATGTTCAGGTCCCCATAGGGCCAGTCACACCAGCCATTGGGAATCCTTTCCAATAGCTCCCTGGGTGAGTGTCACAGGCAGCCCGGGTGCACTCTGACAAGCTGGGGTAAGGGGCCATGTTTTCCTCCTTCTGCTCCAAGTGGAGACAAGAATACTAGCTACTGTGTTCCAGCTTAAGAGATGTCACTGGCCTTGTCATGGGTATGACTCACACTCCAGGCTTGTAGTTTCTTTCTGTCCTTCGCATCTGGAAAAGTGAGGGCTTGGCCAGTTTTGGAGTGACCAATTCATCCTGGGACGCTCCCAGTTTGGGTTTGAGAAGCCTCGTATCCTAAGAACCATCTAAGACCCTAGCAAAGCAGAGAAGTGTCCATCCAATAGAAAGGACCATTTGTTCAAGGAGGTTCTGGGTAATTTTCAGGAAATGTGCACAGTCAGCATATGCCTCTGTACACACACTCCCTGGAACCCAAAACGACAGGTGGCATATACACCCATACAAGTATATATGTGAAAACCACACTACGATGACAGCAGAATTCCAGGCTGATTGACTCCCCTTCTAACCGGAAGACACCAGGTGCCAGTCACAGCTATTTCACACATCTTCCTTCAGATTTACAAGTTGACAACCCTTTCTTATAGACAGGGGATACAGTCAAGCCATCCATGAGGTCACGCGGCTATTAAGAAACAAAGGGATTTGAATCTGGACAGCTCGGCTCCCAAAACCTATATAGACTTCCTGAGTCCTGGCATAGCACAGTGATGGCAGCCCTGGAAGAAAGCAGGGAAGAGCTGAGGCTGCCCACCTAGCGATCTGGAGAATGGACTTGCGAGTCTTTCTTTTCACACTCCACATCTCAGGAGCTTCTGTCTGCTTGCTTCTAGCTCTCATTCAACTATGGTGGAATTCTCTCTGTGTTCATGCCCTCTCCCCAAGAAAGGGACTTATTTTCTTTAAGCATAAGACCAGGAAGTAAAATCCAGGGATCAAAACCCCTTTTGGATAGACTCCAGAACCTGCGAAGGAATTGCAATACATTTTATTTTGTCCATTATATTCAACTCTCTTGCATCTGGTAGGAAAGGAAGGCTACTAAAATCAAAAACAAAAAAACCAGTCACCTTTTAATGCTAAAAATAAGCGTTCTGAAATGCACAAATGCTCATCAGTGGGAGAGCAAAGCCCAGTCTGTCTGGAATAAGGTCAGCTACCGCCCCTCATGTCCTCTGCACTGTGGGCCCCATGATTGTAGCAATAGGTGAACAATATGCAACATCCAGTGCTGCTAATGATATTTCAAACATGATCTGGCTTTTCTGACGACCTTTTAAGTACTGCCTTGCAAACTTTACAGGAGAAGGGCTAATGTCTGAAACTTCTCTTTCCTGTATCCCTGGCTTGATTCCTAAAAGCTGGGAGGGCAGTGTTTGTTGAGAGAATAAATGACTAACAGCATGAAGCTCTGGCCCCTTCCTGAAAATGAGGCTGGCCACAGCCAACCTATCACAATAGGGGGAACTCCACAGATCATCTGCCTGCAAAGAGCCATCTCATGAGTGAGAAGATGGAGGTGCGGAAAAGCAGAGCTGTTTTTCCAAGTCCATAGAGCTGCACAGCAGGGGTGTCAAGACTGGCGCCAGCTCTGCCAGATCCTGGTGCTGTGCCATTTGCAGGACCCCATCCTACAGGTTATATAGAATCAACTCCATCTTTATGGGGGAGTAGGTGGGGCGGGGGGGGGGAAGCAATAGGGCCTTGGGAACTGACTTACTAGCATCACTGACACTTCAGCAGTAAGTGCTGGGGAACCAGCAAGAGTGAGTTTGAATCCTCACTTGATCAAGGTGACTTTAGCCAGTGGCTTGACCCTCCCTAAGCCACAAAACAGGGGCCATTATGCCCCCTGCCTCATTTCAGGGTGGATAATAAAGTACAGGGGTTATGAGGGGCTATGTCTACTGCTTCAGAGGCTTCCGTAAGTAATGTTTATTAGTGCTATTTTATTAACTCGCTCTGGGCTGGAGTGATGGCTCAGCTGTTAAAGGCTAGACTCACAACCAAAAATATTAACTCATTCCTATTTGGTGGACCCTCCAGGCCAGAGAATGGAGCACGTTAGCAGTTTCATGGCTAGCCAGTGGACACGCTTCCCTCATAGGAACACTTTAACCCTAGAATAGATCTCAATACACACATATCCCAAACTGTTCCTGTGTCACCAAGGCTCACCAGCACAACAGAACTCTCTAAAACTTGTTCCCAACAAATCATACTCTAAACCAGGAACATCCCCCAGTGACTTTCAGGCTGAAGGCCTTTCACTCAGTCACCCCATCCCCTCCTCAAAAGGCCTCTTAGTGGCTAATAATCTCCCAAAGCCCATTAGGAAGGCTCAAAGCACAATATTTAGAGATTGCCTCTAAATCCCAAGGGACAAGACACCTTCTTTTAAAGTCCCTTAATAGAAACTGTGCAAAGTTATACTCGTCCTATTGGAAGTCCTAAGCCTATGACCAATGGCCATGATCTCCTAGGCTGTAGGTCCCAGAATGCACTGGAAAGTGAGCTCAAAGGCACCAATCCTGTGTTCCATTTATATACCACTCTTTCTTGCCATGCTCCATCACCATTCAGGGTTAACTGAGTGGTCAGCGGAACAGGTCCCATGAGAAGCCAATGGAGAGGGGTCACGTGATGGAGGCATTCTTCTCACTCCCGATGGGAGTTTTGTTTCCAAAACAGCAGGTGATGGCTTGTAGAGAACCCAGAAAGCAGTTTCAATGTTTCCAACTTTACAAGGAGGCTCTTGGGGATGTCAATCACAATGCCTCTACACTCTGCCCAACCTAGATTGAACTGCACACAGCCCATTTCTAACAGTCCTGCTAGAAACTAGTCTCCCAGCCCTGATAATGCTGTCATCACAAGCGCTCACCCGCTCTGCAATCCAGCCAAGTTTAGAAGCCCTGGCTGCAGAGAAGAAAAAGCACTGTACTCGATCATCTGAAACTCAGAGATACATTGGCCTCTTCCTCCTGCTGACTGAGCAGAACTGAAAATAGACAAATATGAAGTTAAGACCCCTTGGAAAGGAACAAACATAAACTTTCCTTCATTTGAATTGGAGAAATATAAACAGCTGGACAAAACATGGGAGAGTTAAGCCTATTCAATATTTGTGCCACAGGGCTGCTGTGAACCCAGTCTTGAGTTAAAAATGCATGTAGCTCATACATAGTGAGTAGAAGAAAAGGAGAATGACATGAGAGTGTAATAAACTGTGAAACTCCTGGGGAAATAAAATTTCATTACACAAAGTAACTGAAGAATAAGTCGGCAATGCAAATCACAAAAGAGCAGACCACAGGATGACTGTCCCAAAGACACTGTGATTTAGTAGCACCAAGAACATCACAAGAGCCAGAAGCAGCCCACTGTTAAGCACAGCCACATCTGAGTTCGCATCAGCAGCCACCTCCAGGTTAGCATCAGCAGCCCCATACAAGTTAGCATCATCAGCTACATGGGAAATGGTTATGTTAACAGTAAAAATCACCAACACTTTAAAATCTGACCACTAGTATGGGTTTTGGAATGAGAGGTCTCTCTGGAAGAGCTCTATTAGCTATGAATTTGTGATGATAATGATAAGACAAAAAAAACCCCAAACCCCACCAAAATCTTATTTTATAATTTCATATAATTGTGTTTTATCATTCTTTATTACATCCTCACAACTGGGCTACATTTGTATGGTTTACCTGTATATTTGAATTGCTCCTGTGAGCCCTCCAACAATGTTGGGATAACCCATATTTCCAGATCTTAAGAAACACATCCACTTAAGAATGAGAAAAACACTAATGAGAGGAAGAAAGAGCAAAGTCAAATTCCTCCCCTCTTTCCCTCTATCTATCTTTCTGCTCTTCCATGGGTCCTATAAGCATTCACTTGAGACCTATGTTATGTCAAAGACTGACGGCTGAGGAAAAGAGAGATGGACCCTGTCTCTAGTGCATTTACAATATCCACATGACAGAGAAATCAGCAGACCTCAGGAAATCGGAAGGATATTGAAGACTCATGGCAAGGCAAGCAAGCCACTGGCCTCTTTTTGGGGGAGGGCTTTATTTTTTTAATATTTTGTTAATTTATTCATATTGCATCTTAATTGTTAGCCTATCCCTTGTATCCTCCCATTCCTCCCTCCCTCCCACTTTCCCCCTACTCCCCTCCCCTTTGTCTGTGACTGAGGGGGACCTCCTCCCCCTGTATATGCTTATAGGGTATCAAGTCTCTTCTTGGTGACCTGTTATCCTTCCTCTGAGTGCCACCATGTCTCCCCATCCAGGGAACATGGTTAAATATGGGGCACCAAAGTTTGTATGAAAGTCAGACCTCACTCTTCACTCAACAGTAGAGAATGTCCTGTCCATCGGCTAGGTCTGGGTAGGGGTTCAAAGTTTACTACCTATATTGTCCTTGGCTGGTGTCATAGTTTGAGCAGGACCCCAGGACCCAGATCTGCCTGTCATAATGTTCTTCTTGTAGGTTTCCAGGACCCTCTGGATCCTTCTATTTCCCCATTCTCCCATGCTTCTCTCACCTAAAGTCCCAATAGGATGTCCTCCCCTCTCACCCATTTTCCTGGTAAGTGAAGACTTTCATGGGACATGCCCCTTGAGCTAGTGTCTTGATATAAGTGAGTATATACCATTTGTCTCTTTTTTCCTTCTGGGTTAACTCACTCATTATGATAATTTCTAGTTCAATCCATATGTCCACAAACTTGGGGAATTCCTTGTTTTTAATAGTTGAATAGTATTCCATAGTGTAGATGTACCGCAATTTCTTTATCCATTCTTCTACTGAGGGACACTTAGGCTGTTTCCATGTTCTGGCTATTACGAATAAGGCAGCTATGAACATGGTTGAGCATATGTCCCTGTTGGTAGACATTAAATTGGTTAAAGGAAAAAGTGGGGAAGAGCCTGGAACACATAGGCACAGGAGACAACTTCTTGAACAGAACACCAACAGCCCAGGTGTTAAGGTCAACAATTAATAAATGGAACCTCATGAGGCTGAGAAGCTTCTGTAAGGCAGGAGACACTGTCAACAAAACAAAGCAACAGCCTACGGACTGGGAAAAGAACTTACCAACTCTTCATCTGACAAAGGTCTAATATCCAAAATATATAAAGAACTCAAGAAATTAAACCCCACCAAACCAAATAACCCAATTGAGAAAAGGGGCTCAGAACTAAACACAGAATTCTCAACAGAGGAATATCAAATGGCTGAGAAACACTTAAAGAAATGCTCAGCTCGTTAGTCATCAGAGAAATGCAAGTCAAAACAACACTGAGATTCCATCTTACACCCATCAGAATGGCTAAAATAAAAAACTCAACTGACACCACATGCTGGCGAGGATGTGGAGAGAGAGGAACACTCCTTCATTGCTGGTGGGAATGAAAACTAGAACAGCCACTTTGGAAATCTATCTGGTGTTTTCTCAGAAAAATGGGAATAGGGCTTCCTCAAGACCCAGCTATTCCACTCCTTGGAATATACTGAGAAAATGCTCTGCCACTGGCCTCTTTTTGTTATGCTAAAATCTGAGATATAAAAGTTGTCAATTCAAGAACATGATGCTGTATCCAAGAATTCACAGTGGGGGAAATTTGGAGGGACAATTTGGATGTGTGTTATTCTCAAGAGATCTTTATCCAACTCCAAATTTGCAGAAAGAGATGGCTGGCTGCATAAATGACTTAGGAGTGTCCCGACTCACTTAAACCAATGAACAAAGCTATGATTCTAGAAAGTTCAACACAGCATACTTGCTTAGAAATAATCAATGTTGTGCTGCATGGGTTTTGTTATTATTGGTGTGTGTGTGTGTGTGTGTGTGTGTGTGTGTTTGTGTTTGTGCGTGTGTTTGTTCATTTGTTTTCTTTTGGGCAGCTATGATAGCGTTTGCTGCTATGTAGGTGACACTATAGAATCTGGTGGTCGAGCTTGGCAGCCTTCCACACAAAGGGCAGTTCTTCAGCCTTGAATGCAATGGGACAGACTTTGGGCTAAGATAATCCAGATGCTATGAAAACAGCATGGCCTTTTGGAATATGACGCTATTATATAATGGAAAATGGAGGAACATTTTCAACAACGCAAAAAATTTTTTTTCTCCCAAGTTTTAGGTTTTAAAAAATTCCCAATCTTAGTATATTAGTACATTCTCTTTGAGCTTGGAATAAGCCCAGATTCCTTTGAAATTGGAAGAAGCCCAAATGCCATTTAGATGAATAGTCTTCTGTTTGGCGGAGTATGTACAAAATATTCCAACTCCCCGTAAAGCAGCTTTCCAGATCCTTCCTAGGACATGGGTGGACACCTGGTCCTAGAACAAAAGATGGTTTGGCTTCTCTTAGCCAGTTTCTTTGATAGCGCAATGAACACAGGTTCCTACTGCCTGGAACCTGGCTCTTCTCACACAGAGAAATCTGAATACACATATCTGTCCACCAGTCTGTTACTTTGGCATGCTCTGGGAACCACAGATGCCAGTAGGGACATTTCTATTCAGGATGAGTCTCGTTCCTTAGGACCTAACCCTAGGCAATGCCTTGGCATCCTTGAGCTGAGGTAGAGTTCTATTTCCAAGCTTTCTTGGCACTGCATTGCACATTCTTGGTTGGTACACAGTTCCATGCCCCAGGGACACTGGCAAAAGCCTGTTTTGGGAAGCTGAAGTGCACTTTAGAAGCCTCTCTGAATCTTTCCATCTCTCTGTGTCTCTTCTTAGGATTAACTATTGATTCTGGAAAAACATATTCTAACATAGATATGATGGGCCAACATTTACAAGTTGCAAATGAGGGACACAGAGGTCACTTGGTTGGCTTTCAATGTCAAACAAAGGTCTGGATGCAAGTCACAAGCTGTCTATTCCTGTGCCCTTGTACTGTTTAGTTCAACCCAATGTGTAATCTTCAAGAAACTTGTTCTCCCAGTCCTGATGCAAAGCAAAAACACAGCTATCTCTTGATTGTTCCTGGATGCGCACCAGAACTTTTTTTACTTACTTACTTACTTATTTATTTATTTATTTATTTAAATTTATTTATTTATTTATTTAAATAATTTATTTAGATTACATCTCAATTGTTATCCCCTCACTTATATCTTCCCATTTCCCCCTCCCTCTTTCACCCTATTCCCCTACCCTAGGTCTGTAACAGAAGGGGACCTCCTCTCCCACCATATGATCACAGCCTATCAGGTCTCAGCTGGGTAAACATACTTTCTCAAAACTGCAAAGCCCTGGGCACCATTTGATTCATTTTCATGGATTCAACGTTGGTGTAAGACAGAAAAAAAGTTGTGTGTGTGTGTGTGTGAGAGAGAGAGAGAGAGAGAGAGAGAGAGAGAGAGAGAGAGAGAGAGAGAAAGAAGAAGAAGAAGAAGAGAAGAGAAGGGAAGAAAAGGGAAGAGAAGAGAAGAGAAGAGAGATTCTTGCACAGGCGTAAGGAAGCCTGATACAGGGGCTGGATGATTCTTCTTTCATACATTCAATGTCCAGTTCTTGCAGGCACGGAGTAGGTGTACACTCCACCGCTGACTGCTTCAGAGGCAGAAGGAGTCATTATTTTCATGGAAAGAATGACAGGCACAGTGGAAGCAGTACGCACCAAAGAGTCAGAGAACTGCCTTTTAGTTCTGCTAGATGTAATGAAAACGAAGACCGCTTCCAGGCTCTGGTGCCCTGGGAGACCCATTTCACTCTTTCTTGGGCTCAGAGCCCCATCTATCAAAGTAGGCTAATATTTTAACCTGCCAAAATGGCAGAAGATGCAACAAATTTTAAAGCCCTTAACATGAAAGGAAAATGACAGACAACTCCCAAAAGTGAAAAAGCCCTTTAAAATCCCCATCCAGTCCAGCCTTCATGTTGCAGTCAGCATCACTTTCTCAAAGCAACACTTGCTGGAAGTACCTACAGGCTGACCACCCCACGCGTGCTGACTGTGGCCTCCCACTACCAGCTAGCAGTGTCTGCTCTGGGCTCCAAGTCTAAGGCAATAGGATTCAGAAACTCCTTTCTCCTGGTATTTCCAGTCCTGTCTCTTGAAATTCTCTCCCGTACCTGACCCTGTGTTCAGAGGTAGCAAATCACAGCCCTTGGGTCTACTAGTCATTCATGCTTGTCTCGAGGACTAACCCCTTTATGGGAAGATAGTCGTGAGGGTTTGTTTATTCATTATCTGTAACTGCTTTGTGCTAGGGTCACAGAGCTCAGTGATTTCTTTCTTTCTTTCTTTCTTTTTTAAATAGCTGAGTTTTTAAAAGAGACCCCATAAGGCCTTATGGCTGGTAAAGCCTAAAATATTTACTATCTTGCCATTTATGAAAAGTCTTGTGATTCCTGCCAAAGATGCTCTTAGATATTTTCACCATGCATTTCACCAAGAGAACTACACATGTGTACATGTGTGTATATATTCTTCCATATACAGAGAAATTGGCCAGCAACATTTGAATAGCAGTGTACTGTCACAGCTTCTATTCCTTAAAGCAATTGATGATATTATATTAATCTCGTGATCCATATTTGAAAATCACCACTCTAGAAAAAGTGAGCAATTGCCTGTTCCCAAACCACACCCCTGTTCTCCCACCTCCCTTGGCTTTCTCACATTATGCCATCTGGCAGGGCGTTGGTCTTTCATGTTTATGTGTGAAAATCCTCCCTATTCATCAAGCACAAGCTCAGCTTCTATCTCTTTCAAAAAGCACATTTTAAACTTTCAGTCCTAATGCATTTTCTCCTCATCACATCATCTAAAGCATGTTCTCTACACCTCTCTGTGGCCCGGCAAAGTTTTTGCTTTGCAGACATCTTATTATCCAGAGGGGTGTGGTCTTCGTCATGTATTCAACAGATTGCCCAACATAGCGTTTTAAAATCAGGAAGCAATTAATAAATGTTCCTTAAGTTGAAATGTGTTTTAGTAAGTTGTCCTAGGTGGCTTTCTATCGTGGTGAAAAAACACTGACCAAAAATCAACTTAAGAGGGAAAGGATTTGCTCATCTTACAACGTCCATCACTGAGGGAAACCTGGAGGCAGAGACTGACGCAGAAACCACAGAGAAACAGAAGCTATTGATTGGTTCAGCTCCTTTCTTACACAGCAGAGGCCCACCTGCACAGCAAGAGCACCACCCAGAGTGGACTGAGACCTTCCACGTCAGTTGGCAATCAACAAAACGCTCCCCAGGTATGTTTACAGGCCAATATGATCAAAGCAACTTTCAGTTAAGGCTTCTTCTTCCCAGATGCCTCTATGTTTGTGTCAAGTTGACAGGAACTAGCAGCTTATAGACATTTAAAGCATGGTTTACATGTGTACTATTTTATCCTCTTAATTATAAAGAAGTTACAAAGCACAAGGCACCCTGTAAGCATTCTGTGAGTGTGTATGAAAACAGAGGAGAAGGTATTGCTGGGACTTCCCTGTTTCCACTCTGGTTGCTGTATTTCTGCTATTTTACTAGCAACCGAGCAGAATTACAATGTGTAAGTTAACGTTTCTGATCTGTTTTTGTATCATGGTCTCCGGCATAAGCACACAGAACACTAAAAGAGGAAGGACACAGCTCTGTTTGTTAGGCATCCACAAAGAAGGATGTACTAAGCAGAGCTGTCAGCAATCCATTTGAGTTCAGACAGTCACACTTGAGAAAGTTTGCTATGGTCTCTTTCTGTCCAAGGAAATAAAGAGCATGCTAGCCTTCCTGGAATGTTAATGGCAATTCTACTGAAGTATAATTCATTTGGATAAGAGAAGAAAATATCCCCCCAAAAAGTTTCCTTATGAATTCCAATGTGGCCTAAAAGCCTACCATTATGACCATTTAAAGTGGCCTTCTTGCAATCTGTTTCAGCATGGCCAAACAGGACTTAGTAACTCAAGTATAGTTTGATATGCACAGAAAATAGTTTTCATTACATTCACATAATAAAGAGGGAAATAATATGTTAATGGACCACCAAATTCTAATGAGATTCGTGGTAGATCCAGGAGCCATTCCCAATGAAGCTGCAAGTGAAACAGGAATAGAAAAAAAAAATAATGTATGAGGTAGATTTTGCAAATTAAAAGGTATTGATAAAAATAGATGCTAAATATTAAATTACAAAAAACTAAGTGTTATTGACTATTTTTGGAATATGATAATTACGTAATAAGATATAATCTAAAACAAAAGATATTAGCATTGGAAAAAACGCCAAAAATGATTAATATTTGACTGAACATCAGGAAAAAAACCCTATGATAATATATAGTTATTGGAAACAAAAGCACTGAGGTTAATTACAGAATATGCTAAAATAATAGTAATAATAGTAGTAGTGCTTTTCTGAGTAAGCTCAGAAAGAAAAATGGGGATGACAATGTCAAAAATTCAAATATTTAAAGTACATGCAACACAAATTTTAAAAGACTTCTGGGTTGAGGTTGGGACTCAGTGGCACAGCCCTTGCCTAACATGTGCAAAGCCCTGAGTTTGAGCTCCTACAAAACACTTCGCAAAATGCTAAAAAAAAAAAAAAAAAAAAAAAAGACTTAAGAAATGTATTCACTAGTTACACTCTACAATATTCTGGTTCCTGCTAGGAGAAAACTGTTGAATGGGGACCAAGACAGATAACAGATGAACTTATTAAGAAATAGCTTTTGCAGTTCTATTTCTGCACTCTGCTATATAGACATCTGTAGAAGAAAAGTCTTACAATCTCACCAGTAAGAAAAGGCCAGGAAATCTACAGAATTTTCTTAAACTCCTTAGAGATCTGACACCACAAATCAAAAGAGTATAGTGAATTCTAAATAGCAACAAGCCATTCTACACAGACCGGGCAGAACACTGGTCTTGCCTTTGAAGGACCAAGAGCAAGAGGGAGCTGCTACGTGAGCAGTTCAGAAAGCACTGAGAGTTTACAAAATGCCACCAAAAAAAAAAAAAAAAAAAAAAAAAAAAAAAAAAAAGCAATTGTAGGTTGTGGTGTCAGTTAAAAAATCACTTGTTGTCCCAGCTATGAGGGGCAACACTTCCAAGTTCTGTGCTCCATGCTCTCCTTGTTGATTCAGGAAGGTCCAGGCTAGAGTGGGAGACACTGCAGTATAAACATGAAGGATGGACCGCACCGAGCCCCTTGACTTCCATGACTCCTCTCATATGAAACAGGTTGAAAACCTCACCCCTCCTCCTAAGCATCCAGGAGAAGATCTATCACTGCTGTATGAGGAGCAAGGATAAAAATACATCTGCTCCCATGGAGAAAGCAAGAAACATTCATGGACTCAAGACTCAGACATCAATGCTAAGCAAAAGGCCAGTGCCTGCTGAACGCTGAGAATGTAACAGGAGCGTTTTAAAATAAAAAAGCAAACAAGCAAGACCCCTGCCAAAAAAGAGAAAAAAGAAAAGAAAAGAAAAAAAGCAACCTCTCTAGAACAATTTCAGTCCTGTGGTACACTAACATTAATAAAATAAACAATAAAGGCCAAACCTAACTCAACTTCTGCCTAGATGTACTTAACTTCCCATATTAATTGGCCTGAAGGAAGAGGTGTGCGATCCTCTGGACTCAAGTACTATTTGCCTACATATATACCATTCTTATCCACAGGCCGTATATTTAAAAATTATGGGGTTCACAAAAGGTAAGAAAAAGCAAATAATTGTCAAGAGGTAAAGTAATCAATAGAACTAGAGTCAGAGATGATCCTAGCTATCAGCCTAATCTCGTGGAGATCAACAACTTATAGAGATACACAGTTTTCTTGGAAATATGGAAACTATTTTTTAATAGTGAAGGTAAATTATAAGAATAAAAGGCAAAGCCAGATATGCAGGCACACACTATTCCAATACTTGGGACGCAGAATCAGAAAGATTGAGAGTTCAAGACCAACTTGAGTTACACAGTGAGACTTTCTCAAACAAAACATCTTACAAGGTCAGAGTTCCTTCAGTAGACTTATCATCACATTGGAAGCTAAGAAAAGAATAGATAAATATAAACATTGTTTTGTTCCTTTTTTTCTGTTAGCTGGACACAAGTTAGAGTTATTTGGAAAGTAGAACTTCAACTGAGAAAAAAAAAATCTCCATTGGATCACCTATAGGCAATTTTATGGACATTTTCTTGATTAATGATTGACATGGGATGGTCCAGCCAGCTAGGAATGCTGTCACTGCTGGGAAGATAATCCTGGGCTATTAAGAGAGTAGCCTGGGTGAGTCATGAGGAGCAAGCCAGGAAACAACACAAACAGCATTTCTTCCCATCTCCCACTGCCATTCCTGCTGCTAGCCTCTTTCCTTGAATTCCCACCTTGACTCCACTCATGACGGACTACAAGCTATAAGAGGAAATGAAGTTTTTTTCTCATTGTCTTTATCACCATGACAGAAACCTAAGACATGTGTCAATTAAGATCATCTAAACTGAAACATGAGACGGGGAGGGATTAATGAAATGAGATCACTGCACACAAAAGCTTCAAGCCAACATCTTTGGCCACGGATGATGTAATATATATATATATACAGTATAACTGGAGTCTCAGAAGAAAAAGAGAATGTGAAGGCTAAATGTTCGAAAAGGTAGTGACTATGTTCTAAAATTAACAACAAAAGTAGACCCAGAAACATGAGAGTTGAAGTCAGGATTACACACACACACACACACACACACACACACACACACACACACACACACAAACACACTCACACACACAGACATACTCAATTTTAGGCATTAAAAATAAAAAATTAGCTAAGCATGGTGGCATACACCTCTAATCCCAGTACTTGGGAGGCAGAGGCAGGTGGATCTCTGAGTTCGAGGTCAGCCTGGTCTACAGAGTGAGCCCAAGACAGCCAAGGCTACACAGAGAGACCCTGTCTCAAAAAAAAATCAAAAATTAAAAAATAAAGGCAGGCAGAGGTGTAAAACTTTATATAAAAGAATAAAGATAAAAATTATAGCAGAATTCATGGAAATATACAAAGCAATGGAGTGACATCTTTAAGGTACTAAAAGAAGTGATTTTAAACATTTTAACTGTGACGGTGGTGTCATGGTTATATGCTTTTTCCAACAATGTTTTATATTTAAAGATTCCCACTAAAATATTCAGGAATAACAAGATGACCTTTGTGTGGTGGGGAGGGTGTTGCTTTATAACAATCAGGAAAGGTAACTTTCTTTGTGGAGAGAGTAGAGACATCGATGTTGATGATTAATTTTAGGAAGAGAGGGAGGGGCCTGCCAAACATTTGGTAATGGCAAGAAGATGAAAGTTCAAGTTTGAGGCTTGCCTGAGCTATACAGTGAATTCTAGACTGGGCTCAGCTTTCACAGAAAGACCTTGTCTTTAAGAAGGAAGAGGGGGAAAGAAGGAGGAGGTGGAGGAGAAGCCACACACCTTTAATCCCAGCACTGGGGGGCGGGGGGTAGGCAGAGGCAGGCAGATCTCTGTGAGTTTGAGATCTACAGAGGTCTGTGAATCTACAGGGCTATTTTCAGGACAGTAGGGCTATGCATATAAACAGTGTCTTGAAAATGTGCGCACGCATGCGCACACACACACACACACACACACACACACACACACACACACACACCCACATGGGGGGTAGGGGAAACACAGCAAAGCACACTTAGAATCCTAGCCAGGAGGCCAAGGTCACATGTTCAAAGATGACTTATGTAGTAAGATCCTATCTCAAATAAACATTAGAAAGCCTCACAAAGTTCAGTCATCAGTACTGCAAAATAAAATTATTATCAAAAAATGACAAAAATACTGACACTTGAAATTGAGTGGTGTGTTTACTATGATATTCTGTCTATGTTTATCATTTAAAAAATTCATAATACAGCTTCTTTTTAAAGAAAGGAATATCTTTTTTTCCCAAATTGGTCATTTAATATATTTTATTAATTTATTCATATTACATCTCAATTCTTATCCCATCTCTTGTATCCTCCCATTCCTCCCTCCCTCCCATTTCCCCCTTACTCCCCTCCCCTATGACTGTGACTGAGGGGGACCTCCTCCCCCTGTATATGCTCATAGGGTATCAAGTCTCTTCTTGGTAGCCTGCTAGTCTTCCTCTGAGTGCCACCAGGCCTCCCCATCCAGGGGACATGGTCAAATATGGGGCACCAGTATCCAAAAGAGGTGAGTGTGTCACTGCACACATCCTACTGGGTTTCTCTAATTTTTGTTTTTTTATTTCTTGGTCTCTAAGCAGTTCTTCTTCCAGCCTTTGATGCACACGAAGATTATTTACAAGTCTACAATGGGGTCACAGAATTCCAGCCGCCCTCACCAGTAACATCAGCCCAGCCAAGCCTACCAGTGCCGAAGCTCTCCTCTCCACACAGAGAACATCGTCCAGAGTCCATCAGATTTGAGAAGAATCTCCATCCGGCAGGGGTCTCATACACAGGGACCTTCATTGATTTAGCCACTCTGAAAAATGAAATTAAGGCAACTCTCAATTCACATGTCTGATCTCCTTTATTTTCTCAGCTCCATAGGAAGTCTTAGGATCTATTTGTTCCATAACCACATTTCAGAACAACTTGAATACCTGTTGGCAGTTTCTAAACTGGATGTTAGAGAGAAAGTAACATGTTTCAGTGCTCTCAACTTTGCTTTCTCTGTGATACGATATATTTTAAGTCAATGTCTGAATTATTCAGTGTCTCTAAAATGTTCATTGTTTTTTGTTGTTGTTGTTGTTAAGAGTCTACTTAAGACTAGAGACTCTAAATTAAGATAGCATTTGAGCACAAACATTTAGGAGTATTGTTTAACAATATCCACCCAGTATGAATCTGCCTCTACCCAATGAAACAGGAATTCAACTCTAGAAATACTATGTAGTGGACATTACGGTTCACTGCTCATGGTCATATGGTCAACCTATGCCACACACGCACACTCACACACATGTAAGGTATTTTCTGGCTGGAGTCTTCATTGGGCAGCATTTAGAAATGCTGATGGCTTCCAGCTCACAAATATGCCTCTTTTTCAATAAGAGATGTCTTGCTCAAATCAGAGAGCTACTGCTAGGTCAATCTGATTAATGATTGGTCCATGTGCAATAGCTTCCTCATGGGGTACAACTATGTGAAGCCACCTTAATTCCAGGGCTCCTCGGGAGTTGTCTGAGACCTTTTGTGTATCTTCGGTAGTCAGAGTCTTTCTGTGCGATCTCCTTCCTCACTGTCACTTTCCTGTAGTTTGGGCGTGACCAGTTCCCTAAATGCCCACATGTTCAGATTTGGACCTCAGCTCAGCACTATTAAAGATTGTGGAAAACATTAAGTCACACTCAGTGGGAGCTTTGGGGTCATTGGGACACACCCTCAAGATGATTTAAGATGATTGCAGGACGCTGGTCTCATCCTCGCCCCCCCTTTTTTACTTCTCATGAGGTGATCAACTTCCTGAAGCATGTGGCCCCGCTAATGTGGGCTGCGTCACCATCTGCCCAAGGCAACATGGCCTAGGAACTACGGAGTAAAGCCTGTAAAACCAGAACATCTCTTTTTTCTAAGTTGACTGCCTCAGGTATTCTGTTACAGTAGTAGAAACCCAACTCACAGAGCATTGTTTATGGCTGCAACTTTAATCTTTAGGGTAGAAATAAATAAACTTCCTACAAGCAAATTTCTTTCAGAGCCACTTCATGGAGACCCCAGTGTGTGATGTTACTCAACAGAGTGTAACACAAGATTTGACAAGACTGACTGATCAACCACCATTTACAATAACTGAAATAATATAAATAAATGTACTAGGCGAATGGACAGTTAATTTATGATTCTGAGATGGCTAATCTTAATGGTCAACCTGAATGAATTAAGAGATACCAAGAAGATTAATGAAGCATGCCTTTGGGCAGGATATAAAGTTATGTCCAAAGTTATGTAAGGGTTAGTGCACTGATGAATTTACATTTTGAGTAGACTGTTAAGAGGTGTCAGAACTGCGCAATATGAATCCTAGATGGAGAAAGTGGGTCACTTGGCCCATGCCTTTAGGGGTCATATCACTAGTCAGCTTTCAGCCACCATGGCAACCGCTGCCATGTATTCCTGATGCCATGGTATTTTGCCTCACCTCAGGCTCAAACAATGGCTCTAGCCAACCTGAACTTCACCTTTTGAAACTTTGCCCTAGAATAAATATTTTCTTATTTCAAGTTACTTTCTCGGGCATTTTGTCATGATAACGAAACGCTTACTATCATGATTATATAAGTGTCATTAAACAGACGATGTGTTATGCAACATCCTGAATGCATCTCACCAACATATGCAGAAAATGAAGCTCCAAACAAAGGACTATATGCCTTACGGTCCTGTAATACTTAGATGTTCTTTTAACTCTAGGGATCTAGGTTGTCTCCTTCTCATTTTAAGAAAAATACGTAATTGCACTTACATCCTGGGAGGAACAATGGAAAGAGCCTTTCCACAAACTTTAGAACAAAAGGCTGCTAATTGTATGGTCAAAAGCTCAAAGAAGGAGAAATAAATCACACAGAAGCCAGAGGAGCACATAGGAAAACATAGGTCACAATTAATCTAAGAAATGGAAAGGCATGAGAGTGCCAAATGGAATGCACAACCCAGGGTAGAGGTGAGGGTGAGAGAGAGGGGAGCAGGCATGAGGACACATAATCTCTGTGCAAAACAGTCTTGTGGGTTCAAAGCCAAGTTGGCAGGACTGAAGGGAGGGGAAAGGATTTCCCCGGTTCCCACCCTTCCCAATTAATCACCGTCAGAAGGGCACCAGGCTGCGGCTGCGGCTGGATTGTGAAGGACCAGATAATTTTGTAACTATGAGCCACAGGTGCAGCTATGCAAGGTGAGATAAGATGGATAATTACATTCCAGGACCCTGAGCACAAACTGATCGTGTCCCGGGGTCAGAAAGGAACTCCTGTCCCTCCTCCCTACTCATCCCAAGCACAGTACTCTTCAGACACCATGCACTGGTGTCCTGTTAGCAGGAAGCCCCTGCAGCCTACAGCCCCCTAGCACAAAAGCTGAGAATGAAGTTGTTCCTGCTGCCTCTCTCTCTCTCTCTGACCACTGCCACCATACACCAAGAGCAAACGGGAAGCTCTACCTAAGGAGGGAGGCTGAGGAAGACTGTCAAGGCTGCAACTCTGCTGTGGGGAGGAACGAGTGCTGGGGGCTAACAGACATGCTGCATTAAGTTATCTCATCAGCCAGGGGTTGGAGACTTCCAAAGAAATGGCTTCCAGATGGGCACAGTCTCCCTCCACAGTCCTCCTTGCATTCTGTGCTCCTAAAGGTCTGAGCTTGCTCCGTCTCCCAGAGATGCTCCTGCCCTCTGGTTCTTGTTGTACCGTGTTTAGTCCTTCTGTGCTGCTCATTTAACTCAGATTAACCCTCCATGGCCAATCTCTGTTAAAAATCTATCTTAAATGGTCTGTCATCTGAAAGTCTGTCTGGGAACATTTTTGTCAAGCTAAAATAGAATGCCTGGGACTGGGTAATTTATAGAGAACAGAAAGTTATTTCTTGTAGTTCCGGAGGGTTGGGGTGTCCAAGAATACAGTGCCTATATTTGGATGGTGAAGAACTTCTTGCTATGACTTCCTAAAGCAAAATATGGGATAACGACCTTGCCACCTGCTCCGGGACACATCTCTCACAAGGGTTGCAGATTCATTAACAAGAAAGGAGCCCTGTTGGCCTCATCATCTCCTCCAAGCCCTACCTTTTTATCCTCTTTTCCTTTTCAACACCTGGGCTCCTGGAGGGGGGGGGCATTAACTTTCAACATGAATTTTGGAAGGGATCAAAATTTCTCGAGCACACCCAGCTGATCTGATAATCCTGCTGCAAGAAAGTTGTAACTGATTTAAAGGTGACAAGATCTGGGTCCCTTTACCTATATCCAAATATCACCTTTCTTAAGAACCAAGAGGAGCCCAGAGGACCATATTCTGTGTTCTGAATTCTTGGCTCTCCTTTAATGGCCCTCATCTTCAAAGCCTATATCACACATATCCAACAACGTTCTCGTGCACTTTCCATATTTTAAATTCCTATGAACCCTTTTTAAAAATTAAAGGTCTCCAAAGAAAAAGGTACACACTTTATACAAGTGCATATGAAAAATACTTGGAATCGCATGCTAAGACCACAGTGAATCATCACTACCCACAACCCTAGAGGAAAAGAATGGAACCGCCAACGCTGGAAAAGATGAAAATTCATGGTGGACGGATGTAGATTCAACGGGCTACAGTATATTTATTCAACACAGTACAGTGCCATCCCATAGGACAACAGAGATGAATAAACCTCCACAATGTAGAACTATGGATGCAGTGCTTGGTAGCAAGGCATAAAAGAAGCCAGACAAAGGAATACTGCAGTAGCCCACTTAGACACGGTGCAAAGTAGACGAAAGAAATCACTGGTGGCAGAAATCAGGGTGTTGGTAATCTGGAGGGGGCAGGTAATGAGGTAGATATGAGGCTGTTTCTTCATAGCAGTCAGTGTAGAATGTGTGTTTATTATAGGGAAATCTCTTACACTACATACAAGATGTCCTGAGCCTTTTTTTTTTACATACACATTATACGTCAATTAAAAGTTTATTTTAAAGCTCGACATGACAGGAGGCTGAAGTAGGAGGACCAGGAGTTTGAAATCAGCCAGCCTGACTTCAAAGAGTAAGATCCTATCTGAGGTAGCGCCACCACCAGGGGAAAGTGATCAAAAAGTAGGCAACAGAGCCCATGTCAGAGGGTGAGGCCCGGAGGAGAGGACAGAGAGGGCTATGGCCAGGATGTAAAGTGAATAATCAATAAAATAAAAATTAAAAATAAAATCCAATCCAAGAAAAAAAGAAACTAATTATTTTTAAATTTATCTGTATGAAAAATCCCTCCGGAGTACTTAAGATAAATGCATGTTTGAATTAGCAATGTTTTCATATTCCTTGGAAAGAAGCAAGCCTCCCACCCGCTGCTAATGTTCAGCAGGCATTGTAGCACAGGGTTCAGGTTAGTTCTTCGGCATCGTTACATGGATGTGTTCACTCCCAGATCCCTTTGATGTCTGGCTGTGCTGTCTAGGGCTGCCCGCTAGTTTAAAAAAAAAAAAAAGCTTATATGAGCTTGGACTTTAAAATTCTTTTTAAAGGAAGACCATAAATATGAACGAGGCTGAGTTCATCTAAGCCTGGCTTTCTAACAGCAGTCTCCTCCCACCCTCCTCTTTTTTCCTTCCAGCGATAAAGCTTGGGTTCAGATGCTTGCACACAGTAGGCAAGAATTCCAGCACTGAGCTAGACTCCCAAGCCTTCTAATCCTAAGCTTAACTCTACACTTACCAATTGGTGGAACAACTCACGCTCTCAAGGAAAACAGTCACAAAACATTGAGCTGTCCCTCTAAAATGACTGCAAACATGTTTTTTCGAGCATATATAAACTTGAGCAGTATTCTGTGACTTGCCCCCTGCCCCCCATCATCTCTGAGCATTGTCTACACCTCAAAACTCTCGTGTGAAATAACACCTGCCATCTGTTTTAGCAGACAGGCTATGAGGATCAGATGGGACCGCACTCTCAGCTATTGAAAGGCCCCCTTATCTCTCTTCTCAGTGTGGGATCTTTGTCAAACCAAAGGAAGCGGATTTATCGCCTGAGAATATTTAAAAGGCTGAGATAATGGTGCGTCTCTTGTCCTTCTCAACTCGTAGGTGTTGAACAACTACAAAGCTGTGGAGAATTCCCAGCCCGGGAACCTTTGATGCCTCTTCTTGACACTTCTACATGTTCATTGTAAGTCTGTGAGGCGGGAGACAGTAGGGGACCCTTCCCTGTCACAGTTTAAAGTGTCGGGCAAAAGAAGGCAGGCAGATGTTGGAAGATCTTGACTTTACTTGAAAGAAAAAAAAATAATAATCTTGGCTTTAGGAAACTGACCGAAGATCTAAGAAAATAAGTATGCAGAACTGAAACAACCATGAGTTTATTCTCTTTGACTAGTAAGAGAGCAGGAGGCCTCCGCGTGGGAAACTAAGTTCTTAGTAACAGCCCCGCAACCCATCCCGTGCTTGAGCACATTGACAAAACCACCTGGTTCTTATTGTCTTTAAATAATAAATTTAAAAATTGCCTAGGAGCTGAAACCAAGAGAATGTAAGTTCTGAGTTCTCCAGCCAAGCAAGAGGTGGCCAAGAGACAATTGTCCTGTGTCCCTCAGACGCCTGTGAGAGAGTACTAAGAATAGAGGTAAATAAATCATGTGATTTGGTTTTCACTTTGCTTTGTGTTCTCTGAATTCCAGGGACTTCTGATTGAAGCTATTTTTTAAAGCATATTTAATACCTTTAGGATATTTGGAATCAAGTCATTTGCTTCTAGAGTTCAAAAGTATTGAGACCTAACAAGACATCGCCAACCCAGTAGAGAAAACCCTCCTGGGTTTGTAGAAAAGCCGATTTTCTCCTCTTCTGTGTTCTATTAGCATCTTTTCCTAAATGGTATCCTAGGGGTCTATGGAGTCTGCATTGTATGCCAGAGAGAAGAGACACCTCGGCGCTGGGTAGAGTGAACACCAAGAGACTGTACACAGATGCTCACTGTAAAGGAAGAATAGAGACCAGAGAAAATTAGCATTTGTATAAGGCTGTACCAGCTCTCTTCGAGGGCTGAGTGATCCCAAGAGGCAGCAGTCTGCACTGAAATGTCATGGGCTGGTCAGTTTTCCCAAAGCAATCATCTGTTCCTGGTTCTGATGTTTCATATTGGACTCAGCTTCAGCAGAGCCACAGAGACCTCACTGTCTGTCCTCCATGTGCTCTGAACCCAGACTCTGACAAAACAGCACTAGTAATTGACTTCCAGTCAAACAAGTCTCACTTGGGAGACTTAGAAGGAACCAGAGGAGAATATGTGCCTATTTAAATATAAAGGAAATATGACATTTCCTTGATTGCATTAAAAATGACAAAAATGTCCATTTCTGCCAAAGGTATCTGAAAAGAGGATAAGCCGTAGATTCAGAAAAGATACTTGCAATGCATGCTGAAGGATTCATCAACCTCAACAAAATACCGCAAATCAGTAAGAGCATCTCAAATGACCTGTGCAGTTCACAGGAAAAAGAATGACTGGCCAATCTGAAAACAGAAGGTAAATCACAGGACAGTGGTCAGGAAACATTTCATACCTACAAAACTAGCAAAATAAAGGAGGGAGGGAGAGAGAGAGAGAGAGAGAGAGAGAGAGAGAGAGAGAGAGAGAGAGAGGGAGAGAGAGAGAGAGAGAGAGAGCGCTGAGTGTTGGAGTTCATGGGAAAGCAGAATCCCAAACACAGCCAGCAGGGTTAGACAGTTACCTAAGAGTTTGTAACAGACTCCACCATGTTCTATCATCCAGCAAGTCCGCCACTGAGCAACTCTCTACAGAAACACGAATGCATGCTCAAAGATTCCATTCTGGCACCAATACTTCAAGAGGAAGAAAGCAACCTTACTACCCATGAGACAGGCCCTCTACAAACTATAGCTTACTCATACCACAGCTCATAGAGGAGTGGCTCAAGAGCACTAAAATTCAGAGGGCAAAAGAGTTCAGAAAAGGAATTGTATAGTCTGTTGCTTCACACTATCTTCCAATTACGGCCTCTCCTCCACAGTCCAAGCAGAGAGCCTGGTGGGATGACATTGCTACTCTCTAGTAATGAGTTTCAGATATTTGCAACTCTGAAGAGGGTTTTGTTTGTTTGTTTGTTTTTTTGTTTTGTTTTGTTTTTAGAATTACTCAGCTGCAGAAAGAGATCCAGCACTGTCTGGCTGAGCATCACCTGGCTTAGTGGAACAGCCAGCATCTCCCAACGCCACCATAGCCACCCAGGAACTTGGAAGATCTACCTGCCCCATAGCTGTGCCTCTCTGGCCAGCAAGCAAGTCCAAGCATGTAAGAAGCGGCCAGCTGTAACTAATTAGCTTGGGTATATCCCCAGCGGGTTTTTTGTGCCTTTCACTTGCATGGATAGAACTCAAGCCCCTTCCTACTTTGATTCTGTTTTTCTGTATACTTGTTCCATAAGCAAGCAATTCCCTCCCTTTCTCCTGCTAACCAGCCAGTGACCTCGCGACAGAGATGAGCTGTGTCTGCGTCTCATTCCTAAACTTGGCTCAAGTTCAGCTCTCTGCCCAAGGGTTCTGCTCCTTAGACAAGAAGGCTGAAACTTCCTTAGGGCCCAAACTCTCCAATTGTCATGAGTTAGTGCCCTGAGCAGGGCCA
Organism: Acomys minous; assembly: GCF_964271855.1. Lineage (NCBI taxonomy): Eukaryota > Metazoa > Chordata > Mammalia > Rodentia > Muridae > Acomys > Acomys minous. Next base: position 34,985,294 of record NC_140484.1, on the reverse strand, counting down.
TAGGCAGAACTTGAGGGTCCCAGAGGGTCCCTCTGGGAGTGAGAGGCAGCTGCCATGCTCGGTTCAGAAGGCCACAGGCTGAACAACACTTCCTACCTAAGCCCTTATCCCATCACATTACTCTGATCTGTGTCCAATCAGGTGACTCAAGCAGCTGTTTCTCTTGAAGCCAGACCAAGTTACCAGGCAGCTATCTCCACACGGCTCTGGGAAAATAAATACCCATCAAGGGACAGTTTGAGGCTGGGCCTACCTTCCCTGGTTTCTTCCCTCCCTAGGGATTGGGTTTACTTTTGCCAGCAAATAACAGGAAAGGTCAGCCCACATTAATTCTGCTCTAATATTACCTTTAAAAAAAAAAGGCTTTGTTTAATAAGTCAGAGTCATAAGGAAAGCAAGTGATGGAAAAGCCAATGGCTCTTTGTGGGACATAGTTGGACACTAAAAGGCCCTGCTTCATGGGCAAAAAGAATAGGTAAACACTCACTGCCTGCTCAGTCATGCCCAGATGCCTTGCCCCCCCCACCCCACCCCCTGAGTCCTCTCCTAACTCCACCCCTTCCTGGTTTTGTGAACTTGGCTAAGATGTTTGTATTCAGTAAATTTGGCTTTTCTACCTGTGAAATAAGATAACAAGCTGTCTCCTCGCTCAGAGGGACCCAGGTGGATGGATTCCTGGCCAGCCCTGGACTCCAGGACCATCAGCAACAGTGACATGCCTCCACCTCTGCGGATTCCAACCTCTGGCATAGCAGAATGCTCTTCTGATGGGCCCTCCTTCAATCCTGCAGCTTTGGATTCACATCATGTATGCTTTGTCTTGGTGAATTCCCCGACAGGAAGAGATGATATACTCCATTTGAGTAATCTTAAGAGAGTTTGTACAGGAACAGTTCACATAGGGGTGCAAAGTGAAGAAGAAAAGTATAGTAGAAAGCCCCCCCTGCCCCGCCCCCCTCCCCAGGCAGGTACCAGACAAGCTACATCCTTCCACCCAAAGAATTATAACTGGAATCCAAAGGCTCTGCCTGGCACAGGCCAGGACCTTCAGAAAGGCATGCTGCAGGCTGATGGAAACCTGAAGAGAGAGAAATAAATGCCTGACCACAGTCTCTTCTGCCAGACATCTTTAGTGTTCCCATTTAGCCAACCTTAACTGAAATCTGGAGAAAAGAAGAGTCTACAGATAGTATATAGGGGCCATCCTTCAGGCCAGAGGAGTGGAAGAAAGGGACAGGCAGGCATAAGGAATAGTTTAAGAACCTAGGACTCCACTTGTTTTTGAGCTATGCATATATCCCTCATTTAATAATATATTTGGCAGCCTGAGACCCTTACTGTATGCACCATTCACACAGACTTCTCTGAAGAGCGCATCTATCAACCTGTTAGCCACTTAGGACCTCTGTTGCATTGAGTTGCATATATACTCTTCTCTGAACAGTGGAATAAGTGTCTCTTCCCCCTTAACAACCACCAAAAATTCCTCTTTCATGGACAGTTTCTATTGAAATGTACTTCAGAACATATCCATGAATATTAGGGGTCAATCCAGCCTAGACTGATTTGGGGTCCGTTCTTAGTAAAGCAAATTTTGTCCTCTGAGTGATATTTTAGGGCAAGAAAATCCCTAGTTACCATTTTATGCCTATACATAACTGAGCACAGATATGATGAGACTCAGATGCATCATGGGATAAAAATGTTCAGTGAGCAAAGGTTTACATAATTAAACCTGTCTACTCAAGCAAAGAATGAGATCTTGGTGGGTAAAGGAGCATGTCACCAAGCCTGAGGACCCAAGTTCAGTCTCCAGATCCTACACATAGGAGAGAACTGACTCCTACAAGTTGTCCTCCAAGACAGACAGACAGACAGATACACACACACACAACACCACCACCACCACCACCACACACTGGCATATATGTACATACACAAATAAATAAAATGCAACTTTTTTATTTTGAAAAAATAAAAAATAAAAGAAGCTGTGCTATGTCCCTCCTTCTCTTGAAGCCTATAAAAGGAAGCCCTGAATAACTGGGCCCTCCAGCACTGTCCCTCGTGTGTCCTAATGGTGTTCTTTATAGTATGTTTCTCTCTGATCTGTAATATCAACTCACTTTAAAACAGTTTTCCTTCATACTTGGCAAATCTCTGTGAGCCTTTATTTCAGTTTCTTGAAGAAGAGGCCAGGAGCCTGGAAACACCATGCCAGGCCCTGAACAACCACTGGTGACAAGTGCTCCCCATTGCTGCCTGGCTGTTTCCTCACTTTCCAACTTGATCTAGTCAGTCTCTTCTGCTGGCTGCCCTGCAAGCCCAGCTAAGAACCCAGCAGAGTGTTGCACTGGATGTCCAGCCATTAGACCCCTCTCCCCCATCTGGGTGGCCTTGGAGGGTACCTGCTCTAGCTGGAAAAGACATTTGTTCATTTCGTGCAGACGTCACAGGGGTCATCAGAACACAGTCACAGGCGTAAAAAGTGATTTACACCCCTGAACCCCTTAAAATGTAAACATGAGCAGATACCCAGGATGACTAGAAGTGGAGAGTAAATCTAAGCAGATCTCTGAAACAGCACAAGGTCCGCTGAAAACATTAACAATCTCACTGCCGTTACGCACAGAGTGTCTGTTAGCTTAGCAAGGCTAGTACTGTAGTGCAGTGTGAAATTGCCCAGCTCTCCCCCTGGACAGAGTAAAAACCAAGTATTCCCCACCCCCCACGGGAACACTGAAGGGAACAGCACACACTCCTCACAGAGCACCCTGTGGGGCTGACAGTTTCACTCAGCACATGTTGGAAAACACCATCTCAAATGAACCCAACATTATCCTTTATGTGAGTGTGACACCGGTGTGCTTCAAAGGATCTTACTCCCACTGAACACTTGCGGCGACCAAGAAGAAAGAACACGCCAAATTCTGTTCGTTCACCTCAGGGATCATAAGCAATTTGCTTTTCCCAAAGAGGCTTGAGAGGGAGGGTTGAGGAGAATTCCAGGAAGCAGAGAACTCACCGCTAATCCTGAACTGCAAGGAACTGAGCTCAGCAGGAAAGTAGACAACAGGGGAGTCCGCCCTAGGCCCAGCCAGCAGGGACACCCTTGGCCAACACGTTGATGGCAAGCCTCTCTAGTGTCTGAGTGATCCGAGCAGTCTAATCCTGAAGTGAGATCCCTAGGGAGGTGGGGGGTAGTGTGGGGAAGAAGTTTGGAAAAGCAGCTGCTCATAGTCAGGGTGACTGTGCCAGCCACAGCGGAGAGAGATCCTCTTGGTGGGCCTGGCTGTCGCTGAGGGACAGGAACCAAAATAGGCTGGCAAGAATACAGAGTTGTCTTGAGATTAATGGGAGAAGCAGATGCTCCTAGGAAAATAAGAAGGCCACTCAACTGTCCCTTCGTTCTGCTCTGGAGACCAGCGGGAGAGTCTGTATTTGTGAGGACCCGTTCTATGTGGAGCCCAACTGGGAACTGAAGGAAATTGCCAGAATAGGGCAAGAGCAGGGAGATTTTAATTCAAGAAACTTATTACTGCTGGGAAGCAAGGCAGCCTGCTGGTGGAAGGAGGCAAAAGGCAGGTGAAAAAGCATGTAGAAATACCAGGGCCTCTGGCTTTGAAAACAACTAAGCACGGGGACGAATACCGCCCTTCCAGTAAAGACCCCACACCTAGGGGAGAGGTGGAAACGACAGAGCAGTGGGTCAGTACTCCAGTAGACCTGCACCAGAGCCCAGTGCTTCAGACGCCTCCATTACCACTTCAATACCAGTGCCCCAACAGACCTGCATGTTGAAGGCTTGGTCTGCAGGCTCACACCCTGATGGGGCCTGACGGGAGGAAGTTAGGTCACTTGGGCCCGGTCCTTAAGGGAGTCTTGAGACCTTGGACTCTCCTCCTCCTCCTCTTGCTTTCCGAGTACCATGACGTGAACAGGATGCCCCTCCACCAGGCACGTACTCCAAACATAATGTCTGGTGGCACTACAGGCCCAAAGCATGGAGGCCAATGACCACGTACTGATACCTCAGACTCAGAGAATGTCCATATCAGGCATGCGTTACAGTGAAAGGTGAACACCACCTCTTTTCTTCCAAATTGCTTTTCCAGCTATCCAAGTGTATTGCACTGAGTTCCTTAGACCAGAACACATGAAAATCATCTGCTAAAACATCACAGTAATTAGCATTCAAATGTAGGGCGCACCTCATGTGACTACCTCTTTACTAAGTAGCAACCCTATTAAGGGTACATGCAACACAGCTGCTGCATGCAGTGGCTCTTTGCTGGTTCACCTGAGTTAAGGCAGAGTAGAAGTGACATACCTAGAGTAGAAACTGGGGATACGCTCCGAAGATGGTCGGATCACTGACAGTATCCCTAAAGGCCTTTCACTGCCATCAAAAACATGTAGGACAAAGCATTTCATTTTCCTGGCCCCCTGTGTCCTGTTCAATAGCATTGCATTGTGGGAAATTCTGTGAGTATGAATAAGTCTTTAAGTGTGTGTGTGTGTGTGTGTTGTGTGTGTGTGTGTATGTGTGTGTGTGTGTTCCCACGCCATATCATGTCAAATATATTAATTAAAGCAAACTCACATTTCACAGTCACATCTTTACATTTTTCTCCAAGCGCATCTTGAAAGGATTTCTGTAATTTTGCATTTGAAACGATGAACCTCCAAGCCACTCATTTAGTTAACTATTGGCAATGATCTCTCGTCCCTCGTGCACACTCCAGAATCCTTTCAGAATGAGAAAATGCAGCCCATAAATTATTTTCAAGTGCTATAATGAGTTCCTGAGTACTAAATTTAATAATGAAATGACATGTTACATATTTCACATGTTCAGTTGGGCAGCTAATCATGGGAGAGTTGCAATTTTCTTCATTTTGGAGCTCATGGTGGGATTCAGGTCACTTAGGCTCATGGGCTTATGGACAGCAACAGCTTGAGGCAGGAGACTAAACATGGCGACGGGGAATAAAGAAATGGCCTTGGTGTAGTTAGGCATGTGTAGAGGTGGGTAGGTACCTATGTGGGGGCAACAGGCAAGGGTGTGACCCTCGTCAGAACCTTGGGTTATTGCCTCTGCGGTAAATCTTGAAGGGAAAAGCTGTTTCCTCCCCAGCACTGTGCCCACTACATTCTACACTGCTGTACATTATCCTTGTTTCCAGAGGGCCCTAAAGACATTTCTGAGCTTTGGATTTCATAGCCCTCTTGGCACGTTCCCTTGCCCTCTGTCAATACCCAGTGCAATGACAGATGCCCATGAGGAATACCAGACCCAGAGGCAAGCATTGACGGATGGCAGCCTACTGCTGAAATATTATTGACCAACATTCTTGAAAAGTCCAACTCAGTCGGAACCAAAGGTGGCCAGTTTCATGAGAGTGCGTGTGCATGCATGTGGGGGGAGGAGGCACATGTATGCACACATGCATGCGTGTGCATGCACACACACACATACCATATACAAATGCACCTCACACTCACTTAAAGGGGGCCAAAAAGCTGCATTATTCCTTCTCCATACAGGGCACAGAAACAACGCCATCCAAGAGGCAGGAAGAGGGCTCTCACTGCACACTGAATCTGCTAGCATCTTAGTCTTGGACTCCACTAGCTCTAAAGAAGGTAAAGAATGAATTACTGTTGTCTTCAGGATGCTCAGTCTAGGAAACTTTGTTACTGTAGCCCAAGTAGACTAAGGCATCTAGAATGGGAAAGCACCCAAGGCTCCCCCAAGACAGCATGGCACCCTGCCACAGTTACCCTTTTGGCTCTCCCACAGCCCTGTACTATACATTCTTTCATGTTAAATGGTTCTGGGCCTCTCCAGAAGCTCCAGGCAGAAAAGGGTCTCAGCTGAGAAGTGCCATTGTTAAGGAAGTCGGCACAGGGGCTCTCAGATGCTGGATGGAAGCCTCTGGTAGGACAGGCCTCTGCATGGATCCCTGGACCTGGATGACTTTGAGACTGGTTGCCCTACTGTGCTTGTCCCAGAAGAGGGAAACATGGGCATTTAAACACACACACACACACACACACACACACACACACACACACACACACACACACACACACAAAATCATGTTTCTGTCATGTGTGCCTGTCTACCAATGTGCCCTTTGTTTGCTGTAGAATAGAACTCAAGAAGGTGGATTTCAAGATAAAAGTGAGTTTGGGATTGGATGCAGCCTGGGAGGCTGGGTAGTTAATCTACTTGCCCACGAGAAGGAGCTCCACCTCCTGAGACCCCTGTTTCTCTTCCGCCTTCCCCATCTTGTGAAGTGAGTCTTAGTTTCTTTCAGAGGAACCCCTCTAGTTTTGCAATGAATCTTTTCTTTTTGTGCTTGCTCTGATTTGATTTGTTTCTGCACCCTGGCAACCAAAATGCCCGTGTTTAAACAGCTCTCACCAGCAGACAGCAGGCTAGAAAACCAAGGTACCAGGAGATTAAGATAGTTAGTCCAATTCCATAAACTGAAGGCTGGCGGGTGGAGAGCCAGACCCTGGCCTACCTCACCTTGTTTGCTATGCAGTGCCCTGCCAAGACATTTTCCAAGGATTCTAAAACCATTTCTGAATGTGTTCATTTCTTAAAGAAAATCACTTTGTCAAAACTGTGCTTGATCAGAACAGCAGGGTTGCAGGAAACACTACCCACAGACACCAAACCTATAGCTCTCATCTGGCTGTGACGGTAACGCCAACAATAACAATAACAACAATAGCTACCATTCATCAAGCTTTCATTATGTTTCCAGCTCTATGCTAAACACATTGAATGCATTTTTATTACACTCATTTTCTCTATTTTTGGTTGAGAACATTGAGTCTCAGGGAGTTACAAGGCTTATCTAAAGGCTTGGAGCACTAAGGGAACAATCTATGGCTCAAAACAGTTCTATCCACCTACCTATCTGTCTGTCTGTCTATCTATCTATCTATTATCTATCTATTATCTATCTGTCTATCCACCTACCTACCTATCCATCTATCATTTATCTATCTATCTATCCACTACCCATCTATCATTTATCTATTATCTGTCTATCTGTATCTATCTCCATTCTTCTCCAGAGGTGAACACACAGCACAGACACAACTAATCAGAAGCCTGAAGGAGGTAGGAAGAAGGGAGCGTGTCATTGCAGCCTTCATAATCACGCATAGCAGACAAGGAAGCACAGCACCCCAGGGAAGGTCTGGATGTGGCACTAGTGAAGTTCTCACTAAAAATCAGAAATGCAAGCGGGAGTTGGGCCATTAACAGACAGTATGATGCTGACTGCATCCAGCAAAGCATGAGCTCTGAACTGTCCTCCCAAAGGCTGGTGCTAACAGGCCCCTGTGATTTATCCTTCAGAGTCACACGGAGCCTGCTCTTCAGTAGCAGAGAAAATGGATGGACTGCACACACCGCGCTTCCTTAAAAGGCCTCCAGTGCATGTACAGCTCTGACACAGGGGCAGAACTGAATCATAGCTGGGCCTCTCTCCTCCCCCTTATATGGTCAAGTATCACAATGGCATTCTCCCCTTCTAATTTATGTAGCAGAGGAATGGAGGAATGCTGATCAGGAGCGGTGGGATGGTTCAACAGGGAGGATAGAAAGTTCACCCTGCTGGCAAAGGGCTCGCAAGAGCAAGTGGGACAGAAGGCATCCTCGTTGGTTGTTTGCTTTCAACTCTGAAGAATAAACACGTTCGTTCTTTCTCTTGAATGTCAACATTTCATGAAGCCAAAGACTAGGCAGGACTCCTCTCACATACCAGGAAAGTGAAAAGCAATGCAAGAATAAACATTTCTAGGCTTTGGCCCTTATGACATAGCTTTTTCCTTACCTGTGTTTTGCTTCTCTGTTCAACACATACATGTCAGTGCACTCACAGGCATGCACACATGATGTTCACAGACACACACACATAGAGACATGCAGACACACAGACACATACAGACTTATGTAGAATCACAGACCCACACAAATGCAGACATGTTAGTACAGACAGAGCTAATTAAGCATCTGACAAGGGACAATTTTGCTTTAAACAGAAGACAGAAATGGGACAAAGGACACTACAAAGAGTTCTTTATACCTAAAAGGCCTGAGCTGTGCTGTTAGAAGAACCAAATTTTTCCATTCAAATTCTGTCTTAAAAATGACACTAATAAAGATAGTAGGCGAAGATGCAACGGGAATGCTTTGAACTGTGATCCTCACAATTTGAGTTGTTGGAATGTAATCAAGCAGAAATTATGTTCTCATTTAACACATCTTCAGCTCTGTGATCACTCACTCTTAGTAGGGCAAGACTCTGAATTGATCTGACTGATGTGCACTCTGGGCCAAATGATCAAATGCATGTGCAAACGTGGTAGAGCATGCAGAAGAGGGGTTCACAGGAAATGGTATGTTCCCTCCAGCGACTCACTCACATCTGAGTTATTTCTTATTATTAACAATCCCTCTCCCAAGGATGGTGACCCTGTGGGTTAACTATGCCCCAGCAGGCCTCAGCTCTTAAAGGCTAAACCACCTCAACACTGCCACGCTAGGGAGCAAGTTTCCGACACATGAAACTTTGGGGGGGACCCACTTAAGCCATATCCAGAGTGGAGCAAGAGCCTTAAGGCCCTTCTCTCTTCTCGTGTGAAAAGCAAAAGGACCGGGAAAGAGAAACATCCCTTGAAACCTCCCCTGGCTTCCAGTGGGGAGAATTCTCATCTGCACGAAGAAGCTCCTAGGCCAATGCTTTTTCTCCCTTAACACCCAGCGCTCTCATCACACCTTCCTGTTCCCAAGCCAGATCTATCCCAATACTCCAAAGAAATGTTTAAAACCACAGTGATGGCTGGAAGCTGTTGTTTCTCACTGACCAATCCCAACCTCTGTCTGGGAAACAAAGACACCTGGTTACTTCTGTAGAATTTTCCTTGACCACTACCTGTCACTCAAGGCAATCTCCTCTCCCATCCAAAAGGTGTGGCCATGTGCCCCCACTCTGAAAAGATGCTGAAGGTCAACTGAGGTGAAGATGGGAACAATGTATAATCTCCCTTCCCTGGTCGGGAAGATAGCCACCCAAGGCCGTATTTTGTTGTTGTTGCTGCTGCTGCTGCTGTTTTAACTAGTTCCATTGGTGATGACTTTGTCCTTTTATCACATCCTTTTTAAGTCACCTAAAATTGACCTTATTATGTGTATCCACAGAACCTGTTCAATCTCCATCTTTCTGACCCCATAGTTGTAAGTATTTAAGCATTTAATCCACTCCACTGCAAAGGGAAGTTGGTGTTACACAGCTCCCGTTGGGAAGTAGAGCAGATGCTAAGGCTTTGAATTTGGATTTGGGGGTGGGGGTGCTGGAAACCTCCTCTCCCCTCAGTGCCACACCCAGTCACTCCAAATTGCCCAGAATTTCTGCCTTTGATCCCCAAACATACTATCCCCAAAGTAAAACCTTAAGATTCTATCTCTGCAGCTGGAAACAGAAATAATCATGAACCCACACAGCAAAGAGACCCAACCACCTCTTCTAAGCAGCGCACACATCCCTTCAAGGGCCCATGCCAAGAAGCTATTGGGCTTTGCCGTATCTTCACAAGGAGATGGATTGTCCTGCTTGTCAGTCTGGGTTTGTGTCCCTGGGACAGCGCCATGGTCTCTGACATGCAGTACATCTGCATGTGATTTCCACATAATGGGAGCAAGGCTTAGTTATTTTAAAGCCACAAGTACCATTAAGGCCTTTCAGCCAAAACCCATATTTCTCTTTTGTTACAAAGCTATACAAATATTTGTGTTTTCTGTTTAACTTGGCAGCATGGCGCACTTTCAAACTCCCTACTGCTCTTGCTTTGAAACAACTGCCTGTCTCTTGCTGCAGGGTTCTTGCTATTGACTGCGACTCTTCAGAATAAGTTCAACTGCAAGGAATTTTCTGAAACTGCTGTGAAAGAGGACCATCCCTGGCATTTGACCAGAGAGGTGAGGGACACAACCTGGATAGCACATTAGCATTATGAGCAAAGATTTTAAAATCTATTTCCATTTTAATGTACTTTTACATTTTTTAAGAGAGAGAAAGAGGTGTGTGTGTGTGTGTGTGTGTGTGTGTGTGTGTGTGTGTGTGTGTGTGTCTACACATGCCATGGCACATGTGGAGGTCAGAGGACAATTCATGGGAGTCAGTTCTCACCTTCTACCATGCACGTTCCAAGAGTCCAACTCAGGTCTTTAGGCTTGACAGCAAGTACCTCTCTACTAAGTCCTTTTGTCAACTCTGTATTTGTGTTGCTTTATTTGTTTGTTTGTCTTTCTTTTCTTTTCTTTTTCTTTTTTCCCTTTGCTTTCTTCGCTTCCCTTCCTCTCTCTCCTTTCTTTCTTTCTTTCTTTCTTTCTTTCTTTCTTTCTTTCTTTCTTTCTTTCTTTCTGCTTTTTGAGACAAGGTTTCCTTTCCCTAGCCCTCCTGGACCTGGCTGGCCTCAGAGATTGACCTGTCTCTGCCTCCTAAGTTCTGGGATTCAAGGCATGTGCACGGGGGCGCGCGCGCGCGCGCGCACACACACACACACACACACAACTTGTCTATTTTTCTTAAATTGTCTACAGTGAAATTGCCTTTTTTGTGTGTCCTGGCTTTCTCAACTTTGGGCATGAATAAATTCACACATCCAGCAACTCAATCAGACTACAGAACATTTCTACCACCCAAGGAAAGCCTCTGTGAGCTCGCAGATGAACCATCTCCATGCCTGCTCTGTGTGAACACAAAACAAATGAACTTACACGTTATATGACCTTTGAGTCAGGTCTTTTTCATTAAGCAAAGTCTCTTAAGACTCATGCAACTTGGGTACACCATTAGTTCAGTTATTGTGGAGCAGTGCAGCTTGTTTACTCATTCACCTATTAAATGACTTTGGTCCTTCCCAGTTTGGAGCTATTATAAATGAGCTATTATAAATATTTGTATACATGTTTTATGTGGGTATAAGATTTAACTCTCTAGGGTATATACACAGGAGTAGAATTACAGGGTCATATGGTAAACATCTGTTTAACTCCATAAGCATTTGGCAAACTATTTCCCAGGGTAGCTTTCTGTCCTGCACTCCCACAAATGCCACACTATATAAAAGTCCCAGTGGTGTGCAGATTCATCAGTACTTGGCTTGATAGCAGCACTAACTTTTATTCTTACTATTCTAATTGCTCTCTAGTAATTTCAAATTGTGTCACTTCCTGGCTAATAGAATTGAATATCTTTCTGTGTGCTTATCTGAGACCCAGGCATCCTCTCTGGTGAGGTATCTGTTCAAATTATCCATATAATTTTTTATTTGAATAGCTGCGTTAACACTTCCATTATCCTGAAACATTTCATTTTCTCCTATGAATTACTTTTGTACCATTGTCAAATCACCTAGTCGTGTTTACTTAGGTTTATTTCTGGGGCTCTCTTCTGTTGTGTTGATCTACCCATTCACCATCATCACATTGCTTTCTACCCATAAAAAAAAACATGGCTTTTCTAGTAGTCTCCTTCTCCCTTCTTTTCCTTCCTCCTTCTTCTTCCTCCTCCTTCCTCTTCCTTCTCTTTCTCTCCCTTCTCTCCTCCTTGTTCTTCATTTTCTGTGATATTTAAAATACTGTTTGGGGTCAAACAGGGTCCCCCTCACACATGCTAACGCAGCACACTAACACGGAGCCCCATCCTCATACATGCTAACGCAGCACACTAACACGGAGCTCCATCCTCACACATGCTAACGCAGCACACTAACACGGAGCTCCATCCTCACACATGCTAACGCAGCACACTAACACGGAGCCCCATCCTCACACATGCTAACGCAGCACACTAACACGGAGCCCCATCCTCACACATGCTAACGCAGCACACTAACACGGAGCCCCATCCTCACACATGCTAACACAGCACACTAACATGGAGCCCCATCCTCACACATGCTAACGCAGCACACTAACACGGAGCTCCATCCTCACACATGCTAACGCAGCACACTAACACGGAGCTCCATCCTCATACATGCTAACGCAGCACACTAACACGGAGCTCCATCCTCACACATGCTAACGCAGCACACTAACACGGAGCTCCATCCTCACACATGCTAACGCAGCACACTAACACGGAGCCCCATCCTCATACATGCTAACCCAGCACACTAACACGGAGCCCCATCCTCATACATGCTAACGCAGCACACTAACACGGAGCTCCATCCTCATACATGCTAACGCAGCACACTAACATGGAGCTCCATCCTCACACATGCTAACGCAGCACACTAACACGGAGCCCCATCCTCACACATGCTAACGCAGCACACTAACACGGAGCCCCATCCTCATACATGCTAACGCAGCACACTAACACGGAGCTCCATCCTCATACATGCTAACGCAGCACACTAACATGGAGCTCCATCCTCACACATGCTAACGCAGCACACTAACACGGAGCTCCATCCTCACACATGCTAACGCAGCACACTAACATGGAGCTCCATCCTCACACATGCTAACGCAGCACACTAACACGGAGCCCCATCCTCACACATGCTAACGCAGCACACTAACACGGAGCTCCATCCTCATACATGCTAACCCAGCACACTAACACGGAGCCCCGTCCTCAGTCCTGTTCCTCCTCAATCAAGACTGTCTTTAATAGTAATAGGACTATCCTAGTAGATAACCTCACCTCGGGTTAGTGTTGGCAACTTGTTGTTTTCAACAAATCGGTCCATTTCACGTAGGTTTTGGGATTATTTTTCCTGAAGAATTATTTGTGGCCCTCTCTTTGTTATTTTTTCAATGTTGAAAGGGACCAGACAAATATGTCTGAGTTATGGGAGCCTGAAATCCCAGTAGCATTAGGACTACAATTTTTCAATAATACACCAGATGGAACTTTCATATGAAATTCCCAAGTTTTAAAACATAATTCAGAAGCAAATTTTCAAGGCCGGCAGGTTTTGCTAGCCTGTGTTTTGAAAGAAATTGTTAGAATTCCTATCAATTAAACTTACTATGCATATATAATGTGTGTGCGTATACTGTGTATATGAATGTGTGTTCCTTTGAAAAATGATCTCTAACACTGAGATGCCTGGAGATCTCTTATATATTAAAACTAACGCCATTGCTTAGAAAGTGGGTGGTGAAGTACTGAGTGTCAAGAGCGCGTTCAGAAAGACACTCAGCAATTCTGCAGAGCCTATGTATGCAACTGAAGTTCCTGGGCTTTGCCGTGAAAGCCGCCTTTCTCTTTAAGGCGTATCATCTCATGGAAGTTGCTCAGCTTCCTTTTCTCCAGTAACAATGTCTTTTATCAAAGCCTCTCTTCCTTCAGCACAAACCAGGAGGAAATGCAACAAGAGGAGAGAATTGATTAAAAGAAGAAGAAAAAAAAAATCAACCTATGCTGCAGCGGGATTTTAATTTGCAAGTCACAGAAGAGAGTGGGTCGTGTCTCATTTGACATTAATCTCAAAGCAAGGAGAGCTGGGGAGGATGATGAGGTTGGTGTACACCGTAAAGGCTTCTTCTACAATGCAGATCTTATTACCGTCAGTAATAAAAGTAGAGGCCAGCTCTACATAAGAAAAAACGATTTCCCTTATTTTTGTGAAAAAAAAAAACTTGCTGAGACAATTGAGTGTCTATATAGTTCCAAGCTGGCTCACTGAGGGGACATGTGTGTTCCCACCAGAACTGGAATGTCTGAGCGTACAGCACAAGGAGGGCAAACACCTTGAAATCAGGCAAGCCTGAATGCCAGCCCCTCCCGCCCCCCCCCCCCCCCCCCCGTCCTACTACAACACAATCTCGAGCCCTGGTTTCATTGTCTATAAGATATGGTTAATGATATAAGTGTTGAAATCAACTTTTCTGGATGCAGAGAACGAAGTCTCAGCTGCACTGACCTCACATGGTGGACTTGGGTGGGGGGAGGGGGGGCGTGGTTCTCTGGGATACACTCCAGAACTGGGACAAGGACAATGCAGTCATAAAACCTCAGCATCACAGATCCCTAGGGAATGTGAACCACCAAGCCCCAGGAAGAACACTTTATCTCAGGAGCATATGCAGCTCTTTGTTGAGCTTGTCACCACCTCAGCCCTGACATTCCTTCCCACGAGCTTGGTGGCTTCCTTTATTGGCATGGATGTTTTTTGTTGTTGTTGTTATTTAATTTTTTAATTTTAATTTTAATTTATTTTTTATTTTAATTTTTTGTTTTTTATGTTTAAATTTTATTTATTTATTTTAATTTTTTTCTCCTTTTTTTTTTTTCATGGATGGTTTTTATCTTCCAGATTCTGCTTTCTTAATACTCTGCTTCCCAGGGCTTCACTCGTAACTATCATCACCTGACCAGGACCCCTATACCTTCATGGCCTTGAAAAAGCGCTAGTTTTTCCTCCCTAGTTTTTACATAGTCCGTGAGGTGGTCTGAATAAGAATGGCTCCCATAGGCTCATATATTTGAGTGTTTGGTTACCAGTTGGTGGGCCATGTAGGAAGAACTGGGAAGTGTGGTCCTGGTGGAGGAGGTGTGCCACAGTTGAGGGGGGCAGTACTTTGAGGTTTCAAAAGCCCAGGCCATTCCCAATTAACACCCTCTTCCTCTTCCTTCTCCTTGCCCCTCCCCCACCCCTCTCTGCCTACAACATACAGATCAGTGGGATGCTGACCATCCTCCTCTTCCACCTGAGGTGCAAGTGGCTAAGAGGGGCAGCAAGACAAAGAAAGGCTCTGTGTTGTGTCTCCTCTCTTCTCTTGAGATGAGTCTAGCTGTGCAGCCCACGATGGCCTCACTCCCATGACTCTCCTACCATAAGCTTTGCAAATGCTGGGGTGGCTGCTGTATGCTGCCACCAGCAGCAGAGGTCATTTCCAATCAGGTCCAGCCTGCTCTGAAAGCCATATTAATACCATCCTCCTCTGGCACCTTAACTCTAAGTACTAAAAGGATTCACTTGTAAGTTGTCAGGGAGATTTCACAACTTTTGGCTAACTCTGGGATTATTTACAAAATCTCATGTCTTCAGCCTGCAGTAACCAATTCAGCTCTTACCTATACTGGCCTAAGTAGACTTCAGATGTGCTTTGACCGCTGAGCTAAATGAGGAATGTTTCCTTAAGGATGTCTTAGGGAATCCCCTGCCCCTTACTCACAGTTTCAGTTACCCAGGGATGAGCAGGGTCCACAAATGCGAAACAGAAAATCCAGGAAGCAATTCAGATGCGTAAAGTTCCATGGCACCTTGAGTACCATGGAGCCCCCGGCTGCTGCTCATGCCCCATCCAGACTGTGAACCACCCTTCTGCCTAGCGTACCCACACAGGGCATGCTACCCACTCAGCACTGCCTTCCAGCCCTGTTGCCTGCAGCCCAACAGCCGCACAACCTCAGAGCAGACCACAAGGTGCTTTCCTCACTGTATTTCACTGTTGGATTGTATTGCTAACCTCTTACTGTGCCAACTTTACAAGCTAAACTTTATCATAGGTGTGTGTGTGTGTGTGTGTGTGTGTGTGTGTGTGTGTGTGTGTGTGTGTGTAGAAAAAAAACTACATTTAGGCTTCAGTACTATCTGTGAATTCAAGCATCCACTTTGGGTCTTGTCTCATATCCTCAAAGGATAAGGACAGACTATTTGTTGTTGTTGGGTTTTGTTTTTGATGTTGTTGTTGTTGTTTGGTTTTTTGAGACAGGGTTTCTCTGTGTAGCCTTGGCTGTCCTGGACTCACTTTGTAGACCAGGCTGGCTTCAAATGCACAGAGATCCACCTGCCTCTGTCTCCTCCCCCCAGCCCCTGCCGAGCGCAGGGATTACAGGTGTGTGCCACCACGCCAGGCTCAAAGTATTATATTTTACAGGAAGGCCCAGCCATTCCACAGCCTTGCCCTGCTAAATAAGTACACATATAGCTCTACTTGCCTCTCCTTTGGGCCCTGATTCCTCAATAAGCAGAAGGTTGAAATAAACCAACCATGCATCTTTCCCAGACTATACATTTTATTCGTAGATATGATTTTTTTTTACTGGGATCAGTGAGCAAAACATGACCTTCAGCTGAAGGATCTGCTACCACGTGAGGGACATTCCATCTGACTTGGAACATGATTAAAAACCAAATCTGTCTACTGGCCAACAGGTCGAACGTGCCCCATGTAAGTACTGCAGAGCACTTAAGAGAATGCATAAACACATAGCCATCAAACTGATTTGAATCGGACAAAATAAACACAATCTGGTCTAAATGGGGCTTTGCTCAACAGTGGTTCTCCCCTTTGAAACCACTCTGAAAGAGAAATTCACAGCTTGAATGTCTCAAAAGACCCTTCCAGGGAGGTTAATGGCTCTGTTTATTAATCAAAGCAACATTGGGAGGAGCTTAAATTAGCTCTGCTCTCAGCAATCTTTTGAAGAGAAGATTTTCATGTTGGTTTAGAACCACCCTGAATAAGTTTCTGAAACTGGGCAGCATCTATTTGTATGTGGTAAGATTCTCGGGGGATGTTGGAGTTGAGAAGTCAACCCAATAAAGTAACTTGTCCAAAGAGCAAAAGGAGCTGGCAGCTAAATTGGATTAAGACTCTCACCTTCTGTGTGCTTATTTTCTTCCTCAGACTACACAGCTGTAACCGCAGCCATTAAAACTCAAAAGCACACTCTGATCCAGAAATTGTAATCTTAGAAATCAAATAATACAAGTATAAAAATTATATATACATACATACATACATACATACATATACACACACGTATGC
The DNA here is from genome assembly GCF_964271855.1 of Acomys minous. NCBI lineage: Eukaryota > Metazoa > Chordata > Mammalia > Rodentia > Muridae > Acomys > Acomys minous. The sequence goes on along the minus strand of NC_140484.1, from coordinate 34,968,469 downwards.
ACAAACATTCACTACACTGCTGCGGGTAGAGTGAAAAAACACTGGCAGCTGCCTCCACGTCCAGCAATAAGGAATTATTGAGCACAAGATACCATCTCAGTGAAGTGCAATCAAACAGCTGTTGAAAGGATCGCCGTGTGTTTTCATGTTCTGACATGCACCTTCATGACAGACCACAAAGTGGAAATGGCGAACTTCAGATCAAAGAGTGCAGACGACCTCATTCTTGTTTGTTTAGCAAACAAATTAAAACTCCATGCCTGTGCCTGAGTGTATATACACATGTTCACACAGATGTGTATATGCCATGTCCGAAAAGCCACATTCCACTGTCAACAGTGGTTCAATACAAAAGCGAGGGACCTTTCAAAGCAGAGGGCAACATGGTCAAAAAACTCCCCAGACAATAAAATAAGCTGAGTTTCCCAAGGCACATGCATGCAAGAGAGGGTAGTGATCTGCAAGCAACTCACAGGAGCCCTGGCTGCACCAAGCCATGGAGTGCACAGGGCAGGTTTTTAACACGACATCGGTCTCCGTCAGTCTCACCTCTGATGTGAGGTGATGTTGCTGTGTGCGTCTGGCACTCACCAAACCCAAGTTACACTCTCCCTAGCAAAGCCTTTCCTGTCAGCTGTCTCTTTAACCACTTGCAGAAGAGAATTCTGGAAAACCGAAGCATAGGGTCCAGGCAAACCAGCCATCATCCTACGACAGGAGGTATGGTAGACTTTGTCCTTCTAGCTGCCAGAAAGTAATTCTAGAAGATTCTAAATGTATTATTTGAGCTTTCTCTGAACACACAACACACTCCGCTGCCAGTGACTTGAGAACTGTGGACAGGTGGCCTCTTTTGGAAAGTCTGACCCCTGCTAAGTAACGCAAGAACTCTAATAGCCGTGTCAAATCCTTGTGCTCTTTGTAAAAATGCTTGTGTGACAGAGACAAAATTTATTATGATTTGAACATTCCCAGCCTCACCCCAAAGGCCTTAACGCCTCCGCTTCCCAATACAGCTGTTTCGCCTTCTCTCCTTTGCCTCCCCTCTCGGGAGACCACATCACATCTTTACTAATTTGATCTCTGGGGTGGTACCTGATTAGTTGGTTCCTGAGCTACAAGAACCAGGGTGAGGAGGAGACAAGGTAAAATTAAGAGCCAATAAGATAAAATTGGGCATGGTGAGTTAGAAAGGAAAAAAAAAAAAAAAAACAATGGACAGCATCGGCTGTGCAGGGCCCCTAGGTGCAAAGAAAAGAAGACTGTAAGGTGGATCTTGGGCAGTGTGTCTGAGATCTGTGAATAGGGTTCTTCAGGTATGCTCTGGGAGCTGGAAATAAAATTTAGCATGTGCGCGCGCACACACACACACACACACACACACACACACACACACACACACACACATCTGCCTTGGGTTGTTTGAATACCGCATTGTCCTGAGACTTGGTCACACAGGCCAGGGTTCACTCTGGGTATGCTGTTGTCTAGGGGGAAAGGCGGGACTGGTGTCTTTGAAAGAGACCGAAGTGCAAGTATCAGTTGCTGGGGGCTCTTTATTGAAAACTGTAAATAACTGACACACATTATGCGGATTATTCCAATCTCAACAAGACAACTTAGATTCAAAGAAAAGAAGCTTCAAACTAGACAAGAGTAATAATCCCGTGAAGGGTTTTAAACTTTTGGTCTTCACTTTTGATTATAAAAGACGTGGCGTGTAGATCTACATAAACATATGAAGAGGTGCAGAAAAAGGCTTATACTTCAGAAGCCATACCAACAGCTGGCCTCCCACATTAAGCATTTCTCTGGTTTAATTTGAACTCTGACCTACATCAGAAATAGGGACTCAATCTTTTCTCAAAAATCTCTATAGTAAGGGCTGGAGAGCTAAGAGGTTAAGAGGAGTGGCCTTCTTGCAAAGGGCCTGAGTTCAAATCCCAGCACTCACATGGTGCCTTATAACAAATAATCTGTCACTCTAGTCTCAGGGGATCTGATGGCCTCTTCTGGCCTACACAGGCACCAGACACACATGCGGTGCACATACATACATGCAAGCAAAACACACATCCCATGAAACAAAATAAACCCTCATGTAGTCTCTGTAGCATTGAGAGCTTGATGCTAATAGCTCCTTCTATATAGCTCTGAACTCATTAAGGCATCACATCCCCTAGTCTTTACAGCAATGCTGCTACAAGCCTTACAGCGTGGTGCACTGAATGGAGCAGACACCAAAGTGTTCTCTCCACATACCTCCAACTGGAAGACACCAAAGCAAGACTGTTTCCCACCAAGTTTGCAGGTGAAGAAAGCAAAGGACCAAAAGGTTTAAAGTGTTTGTCCTAACTAGCAAGTTAGAGATGAAAACTGCCTTCAATAGGGCATCACACTAGCTATAACTCTGCCCCCCATGTCAAGCTCATATATGGCTATGCTTCTAAACACGAACACGGAAGGGACCACAAAGAGAAGCTACCCCTGGTTACGCATGAAATGATTCTATGCATGAAATCTGAGCGGCGGGGAGCATACCAGAAAACATAAATACTCCCAGAAATTCCCTAAGCGTCACAGGACATATGTATGTGCATGTGAAATCCCAGGATGTGAAAGATGGGGACAGCAGTTTCCAGGACAGCCTGCACTCCTGCAGCTGCTCTGAATTAACGCTAAGAACCAACATTAAGGCGGCAGTCGAACAGAGTAGCAGGTTTCCTCCAGCAAGGGCCCCCGTCGCCATCCTGATTCCCTGCGGAACCACAAACCCCAGATATTGAGTTCCATACTCCTGAGAAGCTGTCAGCTTGCAGCTGAAACACACTATGTGACCTTGGCTCAGGGGAAACAGACATTAGTGTGTCTGCCTGAAAGCCAGTCAACAGAGGCAAAGGAAAAGATACAGCCGCATTTGAAATAGGAGGTAAAATTGTAAGTTTGAAACAATTTGCTCAGTAGTATAAAATTAGGATAATGAAGCCATCCATGAGTGGCTAAAAAGAAGCATGCCCCAAATTAACATACGTGTACATGTGAAACAATAATCACCACCCCATGCCACACAGCTATTGCACACCTGTCTCCCAAGAGATGTTTAATTGCAGACAATTAGCATTCTCTCGGAAACACAGAGAGTTCTCAAGCTCAGGCAGCAACATTGATTGGGAGTCTGAGGCAGATAATATCTTTCCGGTCAAACCAAAACAAACCCTGTAATAAATATTTCCAGAGTGCCATCTGTTTACAAATTCAAGTGCATTTGTTTTAATTGAACTGGACAGATGCCGGTACCAGGATGCACAATAACGAAGTGTATAATTGTTGAACCAAACTTGGAGAGCTCACAGCCGCACTGGAGAAGGAACACTACAGCATTCTTACTCACAGAGAACTGAGTCATGGTTATGCAGTGTGGAGCCTCAGAAACCTATAAGGGTGTTCTGAGGGTTTTCACATAAAATAGTCATTGGAAGTCTAGACCAGGCCTACCCTTACCAGTCTCTACCCTTAGAAGTAACCAAGCTAAGCCAACACCACAGGAGGCTTCACGGCAGGTTTACAGCCAGCCTTCAATAAATTACACAAACTCCCAAGGAACTGGTAGCAAAATAACCCAGAGTCTAAGGCCAAAAAACAAACAAACAAACAAACAAAAACCCTCTATACCCCTTTCAGAACTATTTGCCCAATTTCTATTCCCTTTATCAAAATTTCCAGCAACAGCCAAGTGGGAAGCATAGAATGCTTAGAAAAATTTTCTCACACACAAGTTGAAAGCTCAGAACTAAATCTTGCCTGAACTGGCCCAGACACCCCGCCCCTAGCATCCATGCCCCCGGCAGGTGGCTTTATGATTCTCAATAGGATCACATCGGAATTTTCGGCTGGGGGGGGGCTTGGAAACTCTCCCCATCCTGATGAGTCAAAGAATTCTGTTTTCACATCCAGGCTTTCACAGCACAGCTTGGGATTCTTTGACACGGGATATGGTTATCAAACGACATAGCGGAGACTGGGGAACAGGAGCCATGCAGCGGAGTGACAGACACCAGTGGGGAAGTGATTAAAATACTTGAGTGAAGCAAGGGCCTCCCCTGCCACCATACTACATAGGTCAGGCCAGCTTTCTCCAAAACCCCTTCTCAAGGCATTCACAGATCTTTTGTCCTGGTGTTGGGGGCGGGGAGCTGGACTCGCTAGAGTGACAAGGCCACATGTTAGCATTTGTCCTTGTCAGTTTCTAGCACCTGTACCTGGAATGGCATGGCACTTTAATAACTCTTAATGAATGAACAACTCGGCAAGCTGGGTGATAGTAAGGAACCCATCACATGCTAGCCATCTGCTGAATTTATTGCCATTTAATCCCCAGTCACTGGCTCTGGTGGTCAGCCTGGCCAAGCGAGGGTACAGAGATGATGAAGCTACAGCCTTCCCTGGGGAAACTAACACTCCAGTAGGCGGCCTCACAGCTGTGTGGTTCTAAGAGAGTCTAAAGACAGAAATATGGCTACCAGATATCGATTCCACATCTCTCTGGCTGTCTTCAAACAGGCATTGAAACACTTAGTGACATTCTAGGAACGTTACCAAGGGAAAGGTATTTGGATAAAGAAAAGCTCAAAAGACAGAATAGATTTTTACAATTTTTGTATTAAATATTTTTTACATATACATTTATTACACATATATACAACAAACTACCTACAGCAAGAAGAACCACAAAATAATCAGGAATTATATAAATGTTACATTCATGGTGTTTTGGCTATTTGTATTTGGCAGCCTTAGAGAAAACATCTTTAGATTTTTTTTAAAAATTATTTATTATGAATACAGAAGAGGGCATCAGATCACATACTAGATCTTTGTGAGCCACCGTGTGGTTGCTGGGAATTGAACTCAGGACCTCTGGAAGAGCAGTCACTGCTCTTAACCTCTGAGGCATCTCTCCAGCCCAGATTTTTTTTTATAATATTCATTCACACTGACTCCATAATCCAGTCCCAGAGAAACTGGTCCCCCAAATAAATGAATAATAATAAATAGAGACACCTACCTGTGCAAAGATGTGTAGCACTACACGAGTTAATCACACGTAAACTGTTTAAATGTCTATCACAGAGAAAGAGCTGAGAAACTAGAGCATCGTCATAAAGGTGGATGTAAAAAGTAGAACACAGCATGCACAGGGGACACGATTAGATCCATACACACATGAGCGATGATGACTAGGGAGAAGCCAGAGCATGTGCAAAGAGGCTGAAGCTAATTCACAAGACACTCACACCATCCTAAGAAATAGGTAGGATACCCACAACCGTTTTAACGCATGAAGAATCCACGTGCAGGGCAGACACACAACTTGCCCCAGGCCAGGAGGGTTAAAAACTTATATGGAAGAAAGACACCAAATTCTAAATCATTTCTTTGTACCACACTTTCTGCTTTGGGATGAAAGTAGTTTCTGTGCAACTTCTGTGGACTTTTAATCATTGGCTTGTTTTTATCCTATCAAAATGTTTTAATCAGTAAATTAAATCTCCAGTAGGCATTCTTAACCTGGCCCTTGTGCTTTGCTAGGGGCCAGAGAGCAAGAGAGAAGTCACCTGAATTAGAAATTCATAAAGATAAACCCTAAATAATAGATCTCACCTTGTATTTTCTATTGAAGATCTATTTGGAATAAATAGGTGTTGCACCATTGAAACAATATAACTTGGTTTGTCTCCCACATGCCATGGTAAAAAAATTTAAAAAATATAAAAAAGAATCATATACACAAAGTATTCAGAACATCTAATTATTGTACCAGATCTTTCAAAAGCTATTTTGAGGGCTAGAGAGATGACTCGGAGGTCAAGAGCATTGACTGCTCTTCCAAAGATCCTGAGTTCAATTCCCAGCAACCACACGGCAGCTCACAACCATCTATAAAGAAATCTGGTGCTCTCTTCTGGCATGCAGGGTACATGCAGGCAGAACACTGTGTACCTAATAAATAAATAAATATATCCATTTTTAAGTTCTTCTGAATAGTTTGGCTTTTAAATGCTGGGGTTGTGGCTCAGGAATAAAGTGGTGGCCTAGTAGATGCAAGGTCCTGAATTCAACCTCCTGCACTAAAAAAAAAAATTTTTTTTGGCTTGGCTTTTGTCCTGTTATAAAATCTCCCCTTTAAAATCAATGATCATGGGGAGAGGAGGACTGGACAGTGTCCATTTCCTGCCCTCACATGGGAGAATTAACAACACTTCTCTTCCACAGTTGAATATTTTCCCTCCTTAAAGCTGCCACCAGAGTGTGCCTTCTGAGTAAAGGCAGAATAATCCTGTCCTAATTAGGTTTACTATTGCTGTGCTGAAAACACCATGGCTAAAAGCAAGTTGGCGAAAAAAGGGTTTTGTATTGTTTTGTTTTGTTTTGTTTTTGGCTTGCATATCACAGTCCATTGAGGGAAGTCAAGGCAAGTACTCAATCTGAGCGCACACCTGGAGGCAGGCCCAGGAGGGGTACAGCTTGCTGGCTTACTTTTCCAGACTTGCTCAGCCTGCTTTCTTATAGAACCCAGAGTCACCAGCCCACTGGTGGCTCTACCCACATGGGCTGGGCTCTCGCACATAATACACTAATTAAGAAAACACTCCATGGGCTTGCCAACATCCTGGTCTTATGGGAGCATTTTTTTCAATTGAGGTCCTCTCCTTGCAGATGACTCTAGCTTGTGTCTAATTGACGTAACACCAGCCAGCACAAAATCCAAAGCTGATTCAGGTGTGCTAGACCCAGATCGTCAGAGTCTATTCCTGGAAGCCCATTGAGAGTCAGAGTCCAGAGTCGATGCAAAAGCGAAGGAATTTTATTGAGCTAACGCGCTGGGGTCCACCAAGCTCAGAAGAGTTGGTGGACCTCGTCCTGCAAAAGCTGAGGGTTTCAACACCCTTTACAGAAGCAGAACTCAGCACCACACTGGTTAGTAAACAAGTGACAGGCTAATAACAATAGGTGACCTTTTAGGTGAATAGGGGTCTGAGGTAGTAAATTCTAAGTAGGGTGAGATGGGGGCAGTAAATTCTGGGGGTAGGGTTGAGATGGAGGCTAGTGGAGAATTCTTAACTTGTTCTTCTCAGTTCGCTGTTACTTTGCTTGTCCTTGTTATCAGCCTGCAATTCTTAACTTGCTTTGCTCAGCTGACAATGCTACTGTTATGATGGCTAAGCCAAAGGCACCTGGAATCTTACTTTGCTTAGCTAAAATGTTACTGTGATGATGGCTGCGCTCAGGCCACCTGGAATCTTACAGGTGGAAGTCTCTGGGTGGTCTCCAGTGAACCTGTGCCTTATTGGCTGGTAATAGCTATATCTGGGATGGGACTTTTTGTTCTAACAAGCATGAGGAATACTGTTGCCTTCTGCTGGAAAATCACAAGGGGTCTTGAAAGCTGTAGGAAGTGAAGGAATCAGGACAGGCACTGCCTTCTTTTCATCCTTTTCTAGACTTAGTCTGTCTGGGGAGGTTCTCTGTGTTGTTTTAGAACAATCACTGACCTGACCATGCTCAGGAGAATGACACGATCTGAACGCCTGTCGCATCATCCCCCTTCACCCCCCCCCACCCCATGCAGGCTCAAGCAAGACAGCTAGCATGTGCATGGGCTCTTGGAATTTGAACTCAGATCCTTACACTTGTATGGCAAGCACTCCTACCCACTTTCCCATCCCAAGAGATACATTTCTGTTGTTTATAAGCCACTCAGTATGTGTTTGCAGCAGCCCAAATTGACTACTACAAGTAGCCCTTCAAGAAAATTTGGCGAGAAATGCAAAGTGGAGTCTCCTGTTCATTTAACATCTCAGCTTGTCCTAGGAAAATTTTCCAGATGGTCCAACCTTGTTAACATGAGGTCTGAGGTGTCTTGCAGGGCAGGCATGGGTTGGGAGAGAGAAAACAGAGTTCTGACATGCAATTGGAAGAGAAATGGTCACAGGGGTACCTGCATCTTACTTTCTTTAAGAGGCACAGCCATGGTGACACCGGATGGATTCAGAAGGGTAAACTCAGCCCAGTGTTCCTCATCTAGGTAGGTTCTGCCTCCCAGTTGTTGCCCTGTTTACTCCCTTCTCCTCCTGGGGCAAGGAAGTAGCATTGGCCATAGGTAGAATAATGTGGTCTAATAGTTAAGGGATCGCTCTCACTATTCGTGGAATGGCCAAGTGTTTTCAAGGTCCCTCTCCCCTAAAAGATGCAAAGAGAAAGGACTCTACCTAGTCACATCTTAAGGATCTTTAAAGTTGAGGTTGTTGACATACCTGCCTAGTTGCTTAGCAACCTCTGACATCATCCCGGGCTGCCCAGCACTCTGCCCAGGATATAAAAGGGAAAAAATACCTTGTCTTTCTCTCTCTTACTCTCTTGCTCTCTGTACTCCCCTCCCTCCCTCCCTCCCTCCCTCCCTCCTTCCCTCCCTCCCTCTCTCTCTCCCTCTGTCCCCCTGGGGTGCCCTTTTCCCATTTCCTCCTCTCCCACGTTTATACAATAAATCTCATACCATACGTGTTGTGTGGCTCATAGTTCATATTTAACAGAAGTACCATATCTAAAGCCATTTAACCTTCTGTCCATCTACCACAGGCAACTCAGGGTCTACACCAGGGCTTTTATCTAGCTCCTAATTAAGCCAGAGCCGGAAGCTAAAGAATTGCAGTCAATTGTGTTAGATTGAACCAAATAAACCTGGCAATGTTAAACTAAAGTGACCTAAGGTGGTGGTTTTCTTCTGTATTTACACTGGCACAGGGGCAGGACACTTGGTGACATGACTATCACTATGAAACAGGCTTCCTGATCTGCCAGGTTACTCACGCGGTATCATTTTACCCTCAGACTTTCATTTCCCAGAACCTCCTTCTTCTCTCCAACTCTGACCCCCAAAACAAGAAACTGAGAGCTGGTTATTGGAGTAGTTTTGGCAAGCAGAGAGAGAGAGAGAGAGAGAGAGAGAGAGAGAGAGAGAGAGAGGGAGGGAGGGAGGGAGAGATTCAACTACAGTGTCTTCTCAGCCAGCCACTAGTAAGGCCTACCCTGGCCCAGCAGCCAGGCTCCAGTGAGGTGTCACTGCAGATGGTAAGGACTGTGGACTCACAGAGCAGAGCAGACCAGCCAAGGGCAGGCAGCCATCCTGCCATGCAGCAAGCAGGACAAGGCAAGAGAGACAGAGGGGCCTCCCTTAGAAACTGAGGCCCAGGTTTTCGCTCTTGAACACAAACCACCTTTTCTCCCATCTTTTCCAGTGTAGGACAAGCTACAAGAGACAGATTTTAATTCCCCAGGTGCTTCTCTCTGACACGCCCAACACTGCAAAGATGACAGCTAAAAGGTCTGAGCTAAAATTAACCCCACTTAGCTGGGCGCGGTGGCACACGCCTGTAATCCCAGCGGCAGGTGGGTCTCTGAGTTTGAGGCCAGCCTGGTCTACAAAGCAAGTCCAGGACATCCAAGGCTCCATAGAAAAACCCTATCTCAAAACAAAACAAAGCAAATAAACCCACTTGTCTATGAGGCTGAGTAGCACACAATAGTTGGGTCCGGAGCCAAAGGTGCCTTTGCTTAAAGCCAAAAAAGAGTGGGAGGTGTCAGAAAGTGTGGAGGCCAAGTTCTCAGCCGACCCCTTCCTCCTGTGAATGAAAATGCCTGTGCTGACCTGCACAGGGAAATGGGGGTGCACCGGGTTGGTAAGCAAATGTTCCTCTGTAGTCCAAATAAACCTGAGACCCTTTGCTCAAGCCCAGCAAACACGACTGGGCCCAAGAAACAGCAGTACATTGTAAGACCGAGACAGGCCTTAGGTGAGCCCTCAAAACAACTCTGGCTTTTGTAAGAGCTGAAACAGAGCAGACCCACAGAGACCGAAGGCAGAGTGTTAAGTTCCCTGCTCCCTGGAGGCATTTGGGGTGGGGGGTGGGGGACTCTGGCAACGGGTAAGTCTCATGTAAAGTGAAGCCACGCTGAGAGCAGATACCGTCAGGTTCCTATACCACAGAAAGTGCAATTAAAGCCAGTGACAGGGCAGATATGGACCAACTGAAGCAGAGCTAAGGGGTCTCCCCTGCTTCTCCCTAAGTCTGGGATATAGCATCAAATTCCAGGGACTCCAGACTGCAACATAGAAAAGGAATCTTTCTTCTTCTTCTCCTTCTCCTTCTCCTTCTTCTTCTTCTTTTTTGGTTTTTCGAGACAGGGTTTCTCTGCGTAGTCTTGGCTGTAGACCAGGCTGGCCTCGAACTCACAATGATCCACCTGCCTCCCGAGTGCTAGGATTAAAGGTGTGCACCACATGACAAAGCGGGGGGGGGGGGGGGGGAGGGAGGGGAGGGTGAGAGAGAACAAATATGTGCAGCCTTGGTGGGACAGGCTACAAGGCGGGTATTGATCCCGATCATTTGTGGCTTTCCTAATCAATCTGACTTGATTAGGTGTGTCAGTGAACTAATTTCCAGCACCAATTCTGTATCTCAGGCCAATTTTGAAGCTAAAATTGTCTATGCTGTATCCTAGCTACTGATCTGAGTTGGGGGGGGGGGGCAGTAAGAGAATATTGTTGCAGGAAGTGGATCATCCAGGGTGACAGATCAACATTTCCCGCTAACAGAGACACAAGCCCCAGGGAGTCCAGGGTCAGGGACAGCACTTTCTTGCTTCTTTACTCCTTTTGGGGTAGCCAAGTATAACCCACTGTCAATGAAGGGGCCCCCACTGTCCTAGCATCAAGCCTCTGGGTGTCTGGACAAGAAAACCCCTTTCATAAGAATTTCTGCTGACTTAGCTTAGAAACTGTGCCTGGTGACTGGCTGAGAGTGACAGCCCTGTATCTAGCTAGAGGAAGATGATTTTAGCAGGAGAGCTGAGCAAACTGTGGGGACCCACGGGGCCTGAGCTAGCCAATCTTCACACCTCCATCTGTCCGTCATCGTGGCTTTCTTGTCAACCTGCTGAATCCCATTAGAGAAAGAAAAAAAATATTAGTCAGCGTTCTGAGCTGAGGGGAAATCCCACTTGTAAGATAAGATTTTCTTTGTGGCAGATGTGTATCTTCTTGGCTTTCTTCGATCTCTTCCTATAGGAGACTTTCATAGCAGACAGTCTCATAAAGAAATAAAATTATACATAGTCATCAAAGGGGCCCACGATAATTCCCCAGACTGGGGCACTTTCCAAGTTAACTATTGTAATTGTGAGATGCTTGTCTGTGGGCATGAGCTTTCTAATGGCCTGCTCTTCAGAAGCCAAGCTTGGGTCTGTGTGTGGAGTGAAAATTAGGAGGGCCTTAAACCATCTCAGCAGCAAATGAGGAACAAAGGAAGAAATGCGCTTGCACTTTTAAAAAACTTTTCTGGGGGAGAGCCTGGCATGCTGCAGATTCAACTAAAAGCGGCCTATCTCGGTGGCAAGAAAAGGAGTGAGAACATAGATAAACAGGTGAGGAAGAAAACAAACACAAATTAGGATCTCAGGCCAGTTATTGCCGTGGGTGACAAGAACTTAATCCCACATGAGTTCTCTGGGAGCTGGAGGGCCCACCTTGAGATCTCCCAAAGGGGAATTGGAATGTTTACAGGGAAACTCCCATCTTGTGCTGGAAGAGGGTGACATCAGGACCACTCACGGCTCTGTGGATGGACTCCTCTGACTGAAAGTACTTCACCTAATGTCTATTTTTCTCCTACTGTCCCAGTTTCTTGTAGACGGTAGAAAGCCGGTGCCTACCCGATATCCAGGCACAACACTTATGGGAGGAGCCTCTGTACACTCCCCCAGTTTGCTGTGCATGGCTAAATGATCTCAGGCCTGCAGCAAATGCACTAAATTCTCAGAGGACTTGTGCATTATTCAGTACACACCAGCCATGCTGGAACTGATATGATTAAAATCTCAACAACAATATTGATTTCTTCTGCAATCGTTTCTAAGTCCCAGAAAAATGGAATTTTCCTGAAAGAGCATGAATTTAATTCAATAAAAAATGCATATATATATGACATATGCACATCTAGACATAAATGGCATGTCTAGAAACTATTCAAATTGATATGTACCATTAAGGCAGAGTACATTATATTGAGGCATCTTCTGTGTAACAAACTCATAATCAAACTTATAACCAAGTTTTAATCAAGAATTGAAGTGATAGAGCTAGGGAGATGGCTCCATCTCTAAGGGCACTTGCCGAGCTGCAATCTCCAGAAGCCATGAGAAGAGCAAGGTGCTGTAGTCTCTGTCATGGCAGCATGCCCACAGTGAGCAAGAGGCATAGCCTGGAGAATCCTTCCAAAGCTTGCAGTCTGGACTACACAACACAATAGCAGAACCAAGAGAGACCTAGCCTTAAACAAGACTGAAGACATATTCTTTTGAAAGCTGTCTTCTGATCTATATATACCTACATCGTGCACACATCATACATAACACATATGTGGAAACACACACACATGCACTCACACATGAAAGAATTAAAATATAAATGTGTAATAATGCTGTGAGATAAAAATGAAGGAAGTTTTATGTCACAAAATGAATTAGGGATGTTCCTAAGCCAAGTCGATCCCCATCCTGAACCATAAGTTCTGTCTGTGCTCAAGGCCACCAGGTCAGCTGCCCCATCTCCTGTGGCACAGAGACCATCCCTGGCTGCAGGCTCCAGGCTGTGTGTTTGAATCCTGACTATGGTCAGGTGTCCATACGTTAATCTCTTAGTTCTCTTGCCCTGTTGGCTGCTCTCCTTCCAGATGTTGGCTTCAGGCTCTCCCAGCACGCTGCCTCTCAGAGCATGCCCCTTGCTTCCCAACTCCTACAGGCACAGGGCTCAGCCCTGCTCCCCAGGTCTTCAGACTTTGATCTAACCAAGTTTTCCATCTGCATGTGGCAAGCAACTAGACACTGGTGCCCTACTTTTAATGACTGGAAATCTTCTGAAAGAGGACCTTGATTTAATCTGAATGTGACTGGGGCTTTTGGTCTGAGACATCAGCCCACTTTTGACAGCCATGTCATAGTTACGTCACAGGCGTGCTGATGTAAGAGTGTTTAGAGGGCTGCAGGGAGGTGGGAGCCGGGTTGGCTCAGGCAGGAAAGTGCTTGCCACACACACCTGAGGACCTGAGTCCAGATCCCCAGCAGTCACTGCTTAACTTGGGAGAGTGGAGAACAAGAAGGAGCCCTGGGCATGGTGGCCAGCCAGGCTAAAAAATCAGAGCAAGAAGTTCAGTGAAAATCTCAACAACAACAACAACAAAAAAAAAAAAAAAAAAAAGAGGAGGGGGGAGTGGATTGAGGAAAATACCTGACATCAATCTCTGGCCTCCACATGGACATACATGCACACACATGTGCACAAACACACACATGCATATATAATACACAATATGGATGCTTAGAATTCTTTACAGGGGTAACACTGCTTTTTCAAATAATGGGGGAGTCTGTGGGGAGGCGTTCAGAGAACAACTTTGTGGAGTTTGGTCTCTCCTTCCACCTTTACATAGCTTTTAGGGTCCAACTCATGTGACTAGGTGTACATGCCAAACACCTTTATCTACTTAGCCATCTCACCAGCACATTTACATTTTTAAATTATATTTCATCTGCTTTGTGTTCGTGTGTATATGGCGGGGGGGGGGGGCGGTGTTACGCATGCCACAATGCAGGAGTTGGTTTTCTGTGTGGATCCCGTGGATCGAACTTGGGTGCCCAGGCTTGCTGGCAGTTGCCTTTACCCTAGGAGTCACCTCTGCAGCACAAGCGACTCTTAGGACAAAGGGAGGCGAATAGGCCCTAGGTGCAGTTGACAACTTCTCCAGTCCCATGGCTGTGCAGTGTGCCTGTGAGTTCACACAGTGATGCCAGATGCCCTGATACTCTGGGGCACACACTCTCTGCATCACAGGGAGCCTTCGTTGCTTGCAGTGGTGTAAACCCAGGACAAGAAGCATATAAACCCAAGATGGAAATATGCTGAGAGGGGGGGAAAGAGAAAACATAAAAGCGAAGAGATGGAAACAAAGATAGCTGGCCGGGTTAAGAAGAAAACAGTCCCTTTAAATAGAAAAATAGCCACAGGATATTCCCAAATGCTGCTGCTTGTTGCATCCACGTTTTTGACAAAGGAGACCACATGGTGCTGACTGTCCAAATAGCCCTGATCCCAGCCAAGCCCTGACCGGAGAAGCGGGAGCCCGCACAGTAACAACAGGTTCCTACCACATTGATTCTGTTGATGTTGGAGCAGATTAAAGCAGATGTTTCCTGTCGGGCTGTGACTCTCTTCCCAAAGAGTACAGCAGCATCCTCTGTCCCTGAAAAAGCCTCTCACCACTGGATTTCCCCTACCTTCACTGTTCCATGTGTAAATCACGTCAGCCTCATCTCCCATTCCACGCCCCACCCTGTACCCAGCAGCTCCACACTCTGGAATCCTCTTTATAAAATGGGAGATAGTTTATAGTTCAACAAAAGAGGACTCTACTTTAAAAAAAAAAAGTGTTATGTAGCCTCTCAGGTGGGACTACCATGGACAACTGTACACAGTGGCTCAAAAGTACTGAGCAGTTCTGGGGCTGGAGGGGTGGGGTTCAAGTGTGGGCCCCAAGATCTAGAAATTGATCTGTTGACAAAGGACAGTTCTGTCAAGCCCAGGAGGAGGGAATTTAGCAACGCTTGACCCTTGACCCTTTCAACTTTCAGGAAGTAGCCAACCAAAGAAGGATAAGGCAGGAAATTTAGTATATGTAGTTATCAGAATCAGAACAGAAATGTAAACACAGTGGCTTTCAGCTCAGGAGCCATGAGGCATACCATAGTTGGGTTTGCTTCCACTTGTCATAACGGTAGAATATGATTTAGAGACAGGGTTGTCTTCAACAAATGGTTCAATAGTATGAGATTCTTAAGTGAGGGAGAAAATAACAAGGCAAAGGATGTTATTAATGATCTTTAAAAAAAAAAAACCAGATAGTATTCACCGAGTTCTTATTCCATATGGATCTCATTACTTTCCTACTCCCCTCCCCAAGTGATGGGGATGAATCCAGGGCCTCCTGCATGGCAGGCAAGCGCCTACATTAATAATTGCATTTGAGTTCATGACAACCCAATAAAGTTGACTTTCATTTGACAAGTGAGAAAATAAGCATAGAAAGGTTAGGTAGTGTGAAAGATTAGGTAGTGTGAAAGGTTATAAGAAGGGGTAAAAGGTTAGGTAGAGGTGAAAGATTGGGAAGGGGTGAAAGTAGTGGTGAAAGGTTAGGTAGTGGTGAAAGCTTAGGTAGGGGTGAAAGGCTAGGTAGAGGTGAAAGGTTATGTAGGGGTGAAAGGTTAGGTAGGGGGGCATGTCCGTGATGGCTAGTCACGTGGGTTTCGGGCTCACCCGTAGATCATTGTGAAGCTAAGGTCTAACTATTGCTGCACTTTGTACCTCCGTGGATAGTCTGCTCCAGAACACACTCTCCCCTCCTCATCCAGCCTATCCTGCCTCACCAAATGGGCCGTGGGTATAATCAGAGCACTATGCTCAGATTGAGATAAAAAGCAAAAAAGACATGATCTGTTCTTAAGGTGTTATGAACAGCATCCATGGCGGAAAAGAAGAAAGAACTGCCACGCCAAGTGCTGGTCACCTTGGCCCAACAGTGGGAGAAAAAAGTCCAACTTTTCTCCACAACTTAATGGCCTCTTTAGAAAGAATTCCTTTTATTCTATGTGTTGCCAATGCCTGGTTCTCTCACTAAATCAGAAACATGAGCCTATTTGCTACCCTGCCGAACCAAGTGTGACGGCTAATTGTGTCAGCTTGACACACCTGAGAAGGCAGAATGTCCATTGAAGAATTTCCTTCATCAGATTGGCCTGAGGGGGATTTTAAAAAACTTTTTATTGATTCTTTGTGAATTTCACATCATGCACCCCAATCATCATCCCTCCATATCTGCCACCTGCCCCTGAAACATTCCCCTCTAAAAGAAAAAAGAAATAATACACAGTGGAAGCTGCTGTGTGCTGTGTGTATACCCTTCTGCCCAAACAGCCTTACTTGCAAATGTTCATTACAATGAGTCATTGGTCTGGTCCAAGGTCTCCTGCTTCCGCTACACTATCAGTACTGGCTCCTCATCCGGACTACTCTCAGATATCTTGTTGTTGCCCTGTGTTATGGAGATCCAGAAATTTTGGTTCTGCAGGACCAGACCCTTCACATGCTCCAGCAGTTCATAGATGGGAGAGATGTTGGGGTGGGCCAACTCGAATCCCTAGGTCTGGGCCAGGGTGGTAGCTGAACTGTTCAGCCCACCAGCTCTCCTGCACCTGTGTCACTGGGGCTATCCCTCCAGTTTTGCCCAGATGTAGGTCAGGGCCAGCTCTCCAGCACCCATGTCATCAGGACCAGTTCTACTGTGCTGCCCAGGTTAGACGAGGGCCAGCTCTCCTGGACACTGCAGCCAGTGAGGGGTAGGGCCAGTTCTTTGCAGCCCTGGGACATCAAAATGTGGCCCCAGCAGCAGCTCAGACCAGGGGCATTTGCACGGCCTTTGGTGGTGGCATGGACTATGGACATCGACATAGACCCCTCCCCCATTAGTGCCACAGCAGGGCCACAGACCCAGACATGGCCGTCTGGAGCAGCACAGGCCAGCATATCACCATGGCCTCCGGTGTCAGTACAGGCTACTCACATTAGGCTGTTCTCACGGCCCTAGGGTCCCCAGTTCTGCCTCCCTTCATAATGCACAAAGCATTCTGTTTCTCTTTCTCTCCTATCTTTCCACCACTGTTCGTTGTAGTGGTGCCTGCCCACAACCTGTGCCACGTGGCGGTGGGCAGAGGCCTCTGGAGTGTCTTTTCTTGATTAATAATTGATGTAGGGGAACCAGCCCACTATAGGCGGTGCTGTACCTTGGCAGGTATAAGAATGTAGCTGAGTAAGTCAAAGGGAGCAAGCTGCCAAGCAATGTTCCTCCACGGCCTCTGCTCAGCTCCTGCCTCCTGTTTCCTGTCCTGAGTTCCTTCCCTGACTTCCCTCAGTGATGGACTATGACCTGGAAGTCATAAGATGAAATAAACCCTTCTCTGCCCAAGTTGCTGCTGGTCATGGTGTTTATCACAGCAACAGAAAACAAACTGGAACACGCAAAGGAAGGAATTCAACAGGTGTTTGTTGATGATAAGTGAATTAGTCACAACAAGCAAGAGACATGAAAGGGGATGGCATATGGGGTGGGATAGTCCTAGAAGGTTCTTTAATGGTGAGCAAATATTTTGGGGGGGTTTTGTTTTGTTGTTTATTTGTTTATTTTTGAGACAGTGTTTCTCTTTGTAGCTCTGGCTGTCCTGGACTCACTTTGTAGACCAGGTTGGCCTCAAATTCACAGAGACCCACCTGCCTCTGCCTCCATAAGCACTGGGATTGCAGGCGTGCACTTTAAATGAATTTTATTATGGGCAGAACTAGAACTTTAACAAGATGTCACTTCCCACCGAAGAACAAGGGTCAGCTCCTCACAGGAAGGCTTCAGAAATGTTTCTCTTTTTTTCTGGATTTGTTTCCTTTAATATAACATTTTTTATTAATTTTTTTTGAAAAATTCAAAGAATATGTTTTGTGATTTCTGCTTTTATTCTTTTAAACATATCTTTATAACTTCATACATATGCATCACGTCTACCTCACTCCTGCCATTCCCTCTCCTGCCCAACACCCCCTCCCAACTTCATGATCTCATTTTTAAATTGTTAAATGCATGTACATATGCTCATGTGTGTATATCACATGTGCATACATCACATCTCTCTATATATAACCTACTAAGTCCATTTAGCTTAGATAACCCATGTGGTAGCTCATCCCTAAAAGGAGACTGGCCCTGCTTCTCTCCGTGGGCATTGACCACCTGTACCTCTTATCTAGGGGCAGGACAATATAGAATTTCCCCTGTCCATATTGGCATGTCAACTGGTATTGTCATTACGCTGAGCTTATTCAGGCATCCACACTGTTGAGATATCATGGGTGCAACTTCCCTGTTGTATATAGAGGACACAGAACTCACCCTGGCCCTTACAATCTCTTGGCCCTGGCTTCTATGAGTTTTCCTGAGCCTTAGGTACAGGGATTTATTTGGAAAAGTATCAATTGGGGTTGGACATGACATAAGGCCAGGTTCTATGTCAGGGTGAAACAGCCAGCACTGCTGGGACCTCTGCCATGCCTTTGACTCTCCAGAACCATGAGTTAAACAAACCTCTTCTCTTTATATCATTATAAAGAGGCCTTGGGTGTTTTCTTGTAGGAATAACTCACCTGGGGAAAGACCACTCCCGAGCAGGGCAGAGCAGGCTCCTCTAGGGCACTGTATAAGTAGAGAATCAACTGCCCCGCTGGGGCTGCCCCTTCGAGATGTTTTAATAGATGTGATGCGTCTTTCCTTTGCTACTATGTCACTGGCTGGCGAGCTCTGGGCTTCCAGCTGAAGCCTTTAGCGCCTGTAGCTGTGACACTCACCAGTCAGGCTGGTTTGCTTTCAGTGCATTTTCCCCACATAGAGCAACTTACTTGTCTTTGAAAGAAGGAAATTATACCTTTATTCACTGGGCTCTGAGTCATTGCATCCTAACAGCCTGAAATCAAGATGTTCTTTCCCCCCTCTCCCCACTCCATCCTCCTTCTCATCATTATTAGTACTACCAACATCACAGATTATGTCATCTTCTGGAGTTCTTTAAGGAAAAAATTTGAGCAAAAACTAGATATTTTGTATCTCCACCGACCACATTTTTCTATAGAGAGTGTTGGAAACACTGTTGAACACTGCCGCAGACACTGCCCTGTGCCCGCTCTGACTATCCTTTCCTGCTTTCTTCACAAGAACACTGTTCGGGCTGAGTGTGAACATTCAGTATGATGATTACATTTCTCAGCCCCAAAAGTTCCTAACCCTGGGCTTTGATCATATGTGTTGGTGTCCTTTTCCGTGAGCCATCTTAAAAGCTGTGTATCTTCTTTACCCTCCCCTGTTCCTATCTAAAACATGGACATGGTGCTTGGAGTTCCTACTTCCCAAAGCCCTGAGAATAAAGAAGCGGGGACAGGGAGAGGGTAGAGATGGTGGTGCAGTTATCTCTACTGGCATAGTTTGAATGTAGTTTAATTGCTGAACTATGTCCTTCGAGGGCCCATGTAGTGAAACGCTTGGATTCTAAGGTGGGAGAACCATTGGGATGTGGGGCCTAGTTTGGGGTACTGGAGCTGTTCAAGGTATCCTCATAAAGGGGCACGTATGCCCCCCAGTGTCTCTCTAACATCCTGTTTGCCAACATTAAGCATTTTCACTCATGTGCTTCTGCCATGATGTGGCTGCAGCTGGAAAGATCTTCACCATTGAAGCCATGATAGGCCCTGAACCTCCAAAACTCTGACCTAAACCAACCTTTTCTCTTTACAACATTAGATGCCTCAGGTATTTTGTTGTAGTAAGAATGCAATGACATCAACTTAGTCCTGTCATTTGATGAAAGTTTTCTCTAGAAATCTCTAAGACCTTGTCTGAAGCACTCATTGCTTTCAAGTTTCCTGTGTGCCTGGCCCCACCTGATTTGATAAGACGCATCTAAAGAAATCCAATTTGAGAGATTAAATATTTAACCCCTCCATCTCCAGAGTCTATCTGTAATGGACCAAAAGACTCGAATAGTGACTTAGCAGAGAAATGGGCAAAGTTAAATTAGAATCTGAAAATAAACACTAGTATAGGAATAAATTAAGTTTGCTGCTGCTAAAAAAAAAAAAAAAATTATAGAGTAACAAAGAAATCCATCCTCACAAATCTCTCCGTGAACAAGTTTATCACAAAACAATTTATTATGGTGTTTCTCTTTACATTTGTAGCTTTTGGCTGAACTACTAACCAGATTAGGAAATGGGCAAATGCTTACAATATGGACACAATTCACATATGTTTTAGTGGGATGTCTGCATGATACAGCCAGAGCCCTATCATCACAATTAATGGGGGAGATAAATGTTCAAGGGACTTAATGGGTTTTGGCCAGCATGCAGACAGACACAGATGTGTTTTAAACGAAAAACAAAACAACAACCAAAATCCTCCCACCAAGCAATTTTTCCAAGGAGATAGGCCTGTGGCATCCAACATGTTTCTGTGAAAGTGCCTATGCAGGGAACAAAGAACCAAGGATCTCTTACTTGCCTCATCGTTTTAAAGATGGGTCAAGGGGCGGTAGCCCTAGTTCTGCCTGCATCACCAGCTGAAAGCTTGACATCCACACAAAGAAGAGATAAAGAAGGCTAGCAGTCATTAGTAACCAAAATAATCTGTGGATATGCAAAATTCACACAGCAGTCTTCCTAAAGCCTAGCTGTGTTGTGACGTGTACAGGGCCCACCGCCTAGAGCCTCACGATCTTTCTTGAGGGAAGGTCTGGAGGCCACCTCAAGCCACTGGCCTTCAAAGACTGAGTCCTAAATGTGCGTTGTGTTTTTAATGTCGAGTGGTTGCCATAGGTTCGTGTGTTTGAACACTTGTCCTCCAGCTGATGGAGCTGGTAGACCCTCCCCAGAGGAAGTGGGTCCCTGGGGTGAGCTTGGTGGATCCAATGCTTCCTGTTCTCACTCTGCTACCTGGTTGTAGATCTACTGTGACCTCTGACCTTCTGCTCCTGCCACCATGACTTCCCTGCCATGACAGAATGATCCTCTTGAAGTGCAAGCCAGGATAAACCCTTCCTCTTTTCATTGCATCTCCTCATAGCAATGAGAAAATAACTGGTACAATACGGAGCTGAAGATCCGTCGTGAGACTAGTCTGCCATGCTTCAGTTTGGTGTCTGAAAAAAGCATCTGATAGTAACAGCCCTCCTTCCCTGAGCTCCTACCATGGACGACACTGCTCTGAGCAAGTCTGTGTCTTCCCCCTTTTTTACTACTCAGAAAGAAGAGAGCTCTCCTCATCATTTATTAGGAAATGCTTGCTCATCTCCAATGGTTCTCTCTCTCTCTCTCTCTCTCTCTCTCTCTCTCTCTCTCTCTCTCTCTCTCTCCCCCCCCCCTCCTCCTCCTCCTTTTCCTCCTCTTCCTCCTCCTCCTCTTTCCTCTCCTTCTTCCAACCCCTAGGTATACTTAAAAGATCTTTAGGATACCGTTCCATCATGATTTCAGAATATTTCCCTGGTCTGTCCTTAAGACTCACATGGGTAGCCCTCTCAGAATCTGGCCAAATACCTTACAAAAGTATTCATTAAGTGTGTTTTAGTGCAATTCGCTTGATGAAGACAGAAGGTGAAAAGGAAGGTCGGTGCCAGTGGGCCAGGAATGCAGGGAATGCCGAAAGTGGGTTTTTGAGAAGTGAAAAAAAAAATGAAGGTAGG
Organism: Acomys minous; assembly: GCF_964271855.1. NCBI lineage: Eukaryota > Metazoa > Chordata > Mammalia > Rodentia > Muridae > Acomys > Acomys minous. The sequence goes on along the minus strand of NC_140484.1, from coordinate 34,947,034 downwards.
TAAGGAAAGAAAACTATAGCAGAGTAAAGGAAAATAAGGAGAGAGGGAAGAAGGAGGAGAAAGAAGGAAAGAGGGGGAGAAAGAAAGGGGTCAAGGAGAAGTGAATACGAAAGGACAGAGGACTGTGTGACGTTGTATGTGTAAAGGTCATGGGTGGTTACACAGAGAAACCTTGTCTCAACATCAACAACAACATCACGGGCAAGCGCTACCAGTGCAATGGTAATGCTTTGCTCCTGATCAGTGAGTTCTGAAGAATTTGGAGGGGCATGAGTTCCCTTATGAAACTGTACCCCAGCACACTCATGTATTATTTCACAGCACTCTGCCATCTAATGGATGCTAATCTAAAGTTGCTGCAGTTACTACTCTCAGTGGGCAAAAAGAACAGAAGCATCCATCATTTGGTCTGAGAAGGAAGAAGCCTTATCCCGGCTGTACTTAAGGGCAGGGAGAAACTTAAGGCTGTCCACCCATGCTACTGTCGATGGCCCTGCTGAAAACTGTAATCAAGGCCCAGTCTCAAGGAAAAATGTTTAGTTTCTTTGTCTTTCAGCCTCATAGACAGAATGCTGCCGGGTGGGAGGTCTAGAAATCCTGCAGACATTTGCTACCTGAACTCCGATCTAAAGAGCCACGGCAAGCAGCCTGCAGATGTGAGCAACACCTTCCAAGGGAGAGCAGAAAGACAAAGAGAACAACCAGGGCCAAGGAGCTGCCAGTCCTCAGTTCACCTGAGGCCAGGCTACGACTTGTATGGGCCAAACACCGCTTAACTATTTAGGTCCCGTTTGGTCTAGTTTCTCTCCCATTCTGTACAAAGGCGCTGACTGATACAATCTGAGTCTTGGATAGAGATCTCACTGTCTCAAATACAAGCCTGAACTCACCAGAGAGCGTCCCTCAATGCTGGGCTATAAACTGCTGATGCCATCGGGGACACTAGAAGAATCTGGAACCCAAGTGGCGCAGTCATACCTCAGGTAGAAACCAGATCTGAGATGAGGAGATGAGCGATGCTCAGGCCTGGCCTCCCCCCCTCACCTGTGCGGAGCATACAGACAGAGACTGACAAGAGTCTTTTTCTGTTTTTCCTTTTAGGCACGAGTTGCTGAAAAGCAACGGCTAGCACATAGCGCATTCCCTATTGAAAAAAACCTCATCGCACTTAGTCAATACCAGTTATGTTTTGGGTCACCGGTGTTGTCTGTCTCGGGTTGAAAACTCTTGGACAGAAGAAATCTTATCTGCTTACCCCACTTGCACAGGAGGCAGCCTGGCAAAGCTGCTGAAACCAGATCAACAGCCTCGGCACAGCCACTGCTGCTGATCTTACAGCTTCGGGCAGATCCCGGGCGAGGGTGTAAATTCAAACTTTACCTTGAACTCCGGTCAACATTTTCCTGGAAGTCTCAAGTTAAAGCCAGGAGCTGCTTCCTCCCAAGCTTGACTAATAAGAGAGACATGCTCAAACAAACAAACAACAAACAAAACAAAAAGTGGGATCAAAATTACAAGACCTTTTTATTTAAATTTACGTATGTGTGTCTGGTGTTATCTGCCACTATTTGGCAATACGTCTCTCTCGCCACTCTGACCTCCAGGCCAGCCGACACAAGTGACACCCACTCACGGTACAGGCAGAACTTTTGTTGCTCCCAACAGCGGGAATAATTAAGGAAAGAACAAGACTTGAGGCCGACCATCAGATGGTTATAGCCTTGATGGCATCTTTATTGTCATGTGACCTTGGACAGTCAGGTAACCTGTGGGCATCGTGTAATTTCTATGAACACAGTGTCCACAACAGAGCCTGCTCCACATGTTTCTGTGGGCTTGGGTGACAAACGATACACTTACACCAGAGCTCACTGGAGATTAAAATGCGGTCGTGCTCTATTCTCCTCTTAGTGGAGCAGGCAGCAATTCTGGAAGCTTCTCAGTTCAAACCCCCCTGGCCCCCCCTCCTCCTGCCCGCAGTGCCTCCCTCACATTTCATTTCTCTCTCAAGTAAAGCCAACGATATTCAGCAAGCACTTGAGCCATGTGACTACCGGCCAGCTTACCATGACCTGGGGCCGGGGCTGGGGTGGGGGTGCGTTTCAGACTTAAAAGCTATTTAAGTTTGTTTTGTTTTGTTTGTTTGTTTGTTTTGTTTTTTTGGTTTTTTGCTGTTGTTAATGAGAACTGCAAAAAGCATTTCAAAATAGAAGCACATACAAAAAAAAAAATCACAGCATTCTTACTCCTGGAGAATACAGTGGGCCTAAGATGGCTTCATCACTCTCTTCTGTGTAAAAGAGGTGCTACGTGCCAAACACACAAGCCGGGGTTATACAGTGCTGGCTGGCTCCCCTGTATCTTTTCTGTGGTCAATAAATTTGACTATAGATCTTTAAATCTTAAAAAAAAACTTCCAGCTCTAAATGAAAGGTAAGGCTCTGTGAAAGAACGTAAGATTGCTGATAGCACATTTATATTCTGGTTCAGTGTTGGGGAGCGGGGACAGGCGGAGTCCAGAAGCTTCTCCTGACTTCTGATTCCAACCAACGTTTTCAGAAGGTCTGGGTGTGAAAGCCTCTGTGATGACAAGGGAGATCACCCACAATAAATAATGGTTCCTGGTGCTGGCCATAGAGGGAAAAAAAAATACCTTCTTCTCTTTTTTTACATAAATGGGTTAGATTACTTGCTACTTTTTAAATTATTATTTTTTTATTTTATGTACATTGGTGTTTTGCCTGCATGCATGTCTGTATGAGGGTGGTGGATCCCCTGGCACAGGTGTTACAAGCTGGAACAGTTGTAAGCTGCCATGTGGGTGCCTGGAATTGAACCTGTGTCCTCTGGCAGAACAGGCAGTTCTCTTAACCTCTTAAGCCATCTCTCCAGCCCTAATTATTTTGTTACTTTCATCAAAGTCTAACTTATAAAAAAAATTAGATTTGTCATCTCTTTTTTTCTTAATTGTAATGGTATAGCTCCACAGATCTCAGCAAGTCTATACAACTGTGTGACTACTGCCAACGTCAAGAGACTAAGCCTCGTTATCTGCCCAGTGACCCCCACTGCCCTTTACAGTAACCAACGGGATTGCTTTCTAAATTACTAAACCATCTCTCCAGCCCTATCAACAACAGATAAATAGTTTAAGTAATGAGGAATGAAGGGAAGCTACTCAAAAAAACCACATCTCCAGAAACCAAAATGAAGCTACAAATAGTGACAAAGCACTGATTGACCAGAGGTCTCTGAAACCCTGCTTTTGTTATTAACTCCAGCCAGTATCATGATTATGCTAAGGGGAGTCGCTCAGTGTGGTGAAATCTATCAATGGGCAACATGATTTCACAAATGCCAAGGAGACTGCTCTAATAAGAGGGCTGAGAAAGGGTTCTGGGCACTTTTGCCAACCTCAGTGCCCTTCCAGGGCAGCATCAGGAATGACAAAGAATCCTTCCAAATATAGCAGACCAGCCAGAGGGGAGTTCAGAACCCGCTCATCTCTCCATTCACTTGGGAGAGAGAGGGAAATGACGTAGTGTGGAGCTCAGGTCACCTAACGGTCACCCAACAGGGTTTACTGACAGACTCACAGAGCAGAATCCTAAGATGAGTCTGAGAACTTGAAAGAAAGATGATTTACCCAGTGTCTCCGAAGCCTGGGCACCTTCTACTCAGGCATGTTCACTTACTTCTCTCACCGTAGCCACATACACAAATGCCCCCTATGAAACCACTGTCCCACCTGATACGGACACTCAGAGATGCTGGGTATCAGGCACAAGCAGTCTCAGCATCCTTTCCAGGTGGTGAACACAAAACCCACACAGGAAGGAGGTGCTAGGCATAGGCAGCTGCTAAACCAGTGGTTCTCAACCTGGCGGTCGTGCCCCCTTAGGAGTCTAATAACCCTTTCACAGGGGTCACCAAAGACTGTCAGAAAACACAGGTGTCTGTTACGATCCCTAACAGTAGCAAGATTACAGTTATGAAGTAGCAACGAATATAATTTTATGGTTGGGGGGGGTCACCACAACATGAGGAGCTGCATTAAAGGGTCACAGCCTTAGGAAGGTTGGGAACCACTGCTCTAAACATCCTAATAGTGGGATCGCTGCTCCTCCTGTTTACAGAGGCGCGCAGTCCATCCTCAGCTGGAACACAGGTTGGGCAGATTTTAATTGTTAGCCAGTAAGTGACCGTGCCATTTCCTCTCACATTGAGTCACACATGACACAGGCTTCGGTACTCATCTGCCATTGCTAAAAATCCAACTTGCAAAAGACACACAAAGGTACATGAAAACCACAAATCAAGCACAGTTTATAACACCCAAATAAGGCTGGGTCCTTAGGCATCCTTTGTTTTTCTTCACTGTTTGGGTCTATTTTCTCTTGTATCCAAGGGCTAGCATCACAAAAATGATCTTGGTATAAAGTCCAAGGAGGTCTGTTGGCAGTGCGTAGTAATCTTTCAAAATTATGTGCATCAATCTGTGGTGTTCTGCAGGCGGTTTTTCCAAAATGGTAAGTAGCAAAAAGTGGAGAGATGCCACCCATTCATTTAATAAGTGTAAACTAAAAATACATACCATGCCAATTCCTGAGGGAAGGGACCGTTTTCAGTCCAGGTTATTAAAGTGACAAAGGAACCACGAAGAGTTAAGTCTCATACTCTGCTTTTGCGGGGGGGGGGGGGGGGTTGATACCAAAGACCCGCTGAGAAGGTAATGGTGGACTACAGACTTAAAAGGAAAAGAATGAGCTGAGGCCAAGGCAGCGTGCTTCCCACAGAGAATTAGGGGAGCTGCAAGCAGCGTTTATCTAGAAGGCAGAAGACATCATAACAGGGGATGGGAAGGAGCTCCTTACACAGCCACCAGACACCACCAGCCAATTTTTTAGGAAGGAGAGAGTTGCGATTTTGTGCTTCAGAACGATGTCCTTGCGGGGGGGAGGAGGGCACAATCCAGAATATGTGACGAAGATGAGCAGGATGCCACTTTATCAATTATTGCAATAGCCCAAAGAAGAAAAGCACGTGAGCATTGGAGCAGTAAACACAAGACAGAAAAGGGGAGACTGAGTCAGAAACGCAGCGGGGTGCTCTAGCACACCACTGGGGCCTGTATTGGAGCAGTCGATCAGAGAAAACACAAATACTGAATTGCTTAAGTGATTAGAAGTGAGCCCTGCAGTCTGGAACAAGGTTCAGTGGTGCAGTACTTTGTCTAGTATGGACAAGACCCTAGGTCTGATCAGCAGCACCAAAACAAAACAAAAACAAAAACAAAAAACAAAACAAACAAAAAACTGGTTTATACAAGAAACCAATTTTTAAAGACCAATTGCAAAATGATGTCAAATGTATCTCAGTCTGAGGTCCCCCAAAGGGGTGAGACTACAACTACAGCGGGCAAGTTGAGAGGGCCAGAAAGGCTGGCTGGTATGCCGGGTGCCCTGGTGATTCTTCAGTTGCCCTCTTTCGTTCCTTGATCCCCATTTCACTCTCTGTCCTGCTCTTCCTCCCAAAGGGAACTGGAAGCCCTCTCTGAGTTAAGTTGGTGGGAGGCACCAAGAAGAGACTGGAGGGTGAGAAGATGGAGTTCATTCTTTCTACCTCCCTGAATGCTTAGCTCCCATGCACCAGCCCAGTCTTCACAGCTCCAGGGCCCACTGTGCTGGGCTCCCTTGATCCTTGCCCTTGACCCTTCAGTCCTACAGATCCACATCTGCTAATCCATTGGCCTCCTCATTCTTTTCCCACCTGGGGAGGGGGGCGGGGTTTCCTTAACTCCATTCATGCCTCCATAGACTATTAGATTCTCTTCGGCAGGCCTCTTCTTTTTAAGGTGAATTTCTGACGCCGTGTTGCATGTCTTCCTGTGTGGAGGTATGTGCACATGAGTGGAAGGCAGAAGAAGGAAGCTGCTTTCCCGATGCTTGACTTAGAGGCAGTTGTGAGCTGACCAGTGTGGTTGCTAGGAGCTGAACTCGGGTCCTCTGCAAGAGTAGTTCAGAACCACTAAGCCCTCTCCCCACCTCTGTAAAACCTCTTTTCAGAGCACCACCTCCATCCTGGTGGGTGTGAAGAGTTTCGTGGTCATCTAAAGCCCCCCACCCCCACCCCCCGCCGCTTTTTCTCTCTGCTGTTTCAATATAGGAGAAACGGCCATACTTATCTGCTGAGGCAAAACGCTTCCATCATTCCGTTGCAAAAGCGATCTACAGCAGCTGAGTGGCCGGGCACTAACTCGCATCATTACGTTTCTCATTGCCATGTACATCAGGACTGATGCAGGAGATGAAACGGCACCGAGCTGTGGATGTGGCAAGGGCCGAGGTCACCGTACATCAGGAGGAACTCGCATACTTGCAGGATTAACACTGTCTGGATTCCAGGAACCAGCTGAGCGTGATCAAGATAAGCTACAGTCCGTATTGTAGACTGAGGATTGGCAGCCAACCACAGACTCGGGAGTAAGTGCTTTCATATGTGTTATACGGGACCTCTTATCCCAGCCTCACAGGCGGGCCCAGCTGCGTGTTTCTGATGAACCATGACCTATCTGTGACCTTCTCAGAGTCTTTCTGTAACTACCCTTTCTAAGCAAGATGCCCCCTCCTCTGGGGTTAGGGATTTAGCTCAGTGGTAGAGTGCTTGCCTAGCAAGTGCTAAGGCCCTGGGTTCGGTCCTCAGCTCAGGGGGGAAAAAATAGATGCCCCATCCTCACCAAGTTTTATGGTACCAAGTTCGTATCCTCATAGCTTGCATTACAATTTGTCTGTCTGTTTTTTACATGCTATTTTCTGTCTTTCCCACTAGACAATGGGTTTCGCCATTGTCTAGCACATAGAGATAGCAGGAGACCATATCTAGGGCATAGAATGTGCTTAGAAAAGATGTCCTAGTGAATAAATTACCAAACACACAGGTGGTACAAAGACGGGGGGGGGGGGGGGGAAGGTTGAAGGTCACTAATGTGTCGCTGTCCTATTTCTACATGTGGACCTCTGTGGTCTTGTCTGTAGTCAAAACATTCTCATAGCTGGATCCTTTGGATGCCTTCAAGGATGCTAGCCTCCAGGAGGAGTGGAACTCTCCCTAGTGAGTAAGGCTGGAGCCTGCATGTTTGCTTCACTTTGCACAGCATTCGGCATAGCCCCAAGCACAGATGGGAGCTTCATAAATATTACCAAATGACGATGACACCAAGGATTATTTATTTAATACCTCCATGTGGGTGGAGACGGACCTCAGGCCACAAATATACTTTGAATGTGCTTTGCTTCTCAAATCATCTGAACCAGAATGTTTTCAACAACACAACTCATCTGCACAGCAAATCAGACACATTCAGATGACAGAGTCCCCAAAGAATGCCATTTTCAAAACTGATAGTTTATTATTCAGGGGTAAATGAAATCTTTGTTCTAGTGACACTGTGAGAATAGGAATTAAAGGCGATGAAAGTCTTTGCCTGGGAAATACCAATTTTATCTATGGACAATGGAAGTTTGGGTAACTCATCAATTTCAAAGGTTCCCTGCCCATTCTGAAATGGGCCATCGGATGAATCTCAAGCATTCACCCCGTCATCCTGGCATTTATGGATACAATCCTACGGCTTCATTCACTTAAAATAATAATGAACAATCATACTCATAACCAGTGGTTTGGAAAACCACAAGAAGACCAATGTCTGAAGCTGTGTTTGTTCACAGGAAGAAAGAGGCTTATAAAGTGCCCATCATGAGAATCCACAAGGGAGCTACCCAGCAGATCAAATACCCAGAGCAAATCAGCACGTCAGAGCCCCACGGAATCCTGAATCCCAACCGACAGGCATGAATAATCCTTTTAAACGGTCACTCACGTATCAGAACAGGCCCTTTGTGAATCTCCAGGCAAGGCCTCTGGCTTCTGACTGAATGAAGGTTTTCTTGGGAAAGTGGATAAAGTGAAATTGAGACCCACTGGGACATTTCCACAAGAAAAGAGGACAAATGGTTTCTGTTGTCAGAATAAAACTCACAGTTCTGGCTATGACTTGGGAAGCTGTTGCCTACCCTGCCAGGAGAGCTGGGCAATGTTTTCAACTGTTGCATCTGGGACCCTCTAGACCCTGGAAGCTGCAATAGTAACTGTGTCAGAAAACCCAGGGTCAAACCCCACATTTCTGGTTAATTGTGGGGCCTAGAACCAGGCCCTCAACTTTTCTGATGACTAGTTCTTCGTAGATATGGAGACAGGAATGACTGACACAATTTCCTCAAAAAACTATTGCTGAGGTAAGTGAGATATACACAGATTCTGTCTAAATTATAAAATTGGGTTTAAGTAGAATCCCGCAATACCAAATAAGCTACATAATGCCCAGGGTCCTTTCCTTGGGCACCTGCACCATATGGCATTCACTCACACAGACATGTACATACACATCAACAAAAATAAAAATAATGAAATAATTTTCTTTAAACAAAAACTACTTCGCTTATATAAGGCTCAAGTTTTAACAAAAACTGACAGGTATCTACACTGAAGTATCTATGTAAGGAATTGAAGAAAATCTATTTAGAAAGACAACCATGGATTCGAAGAACCAATGTTATTAAAATATAACCCTCTTCAAATGGCTTCATAGATTGAACACAGTCTCCATCAAGGTCTTAAAGGGTGCTGGTGTGAACTGACACATTGGTTCTAAAATGGATGCATTAATGGAGAAAGCCTGGTAGATACACATGTACTAATTAGACAAAAAGAAAAATGACCGAAAGACTCATCTGATTTCAGTGTAGTATCTTTGTAAAGATCAACAAAATGAATAGAATAGGATTAAAAACACCCAATAGATAGATATACAGATGTGTGTGCATGTGCATGTGCATGTGTGTGTGTGTATGTGCGTGCGTGTACATGTGTGTGCGTGTGAGTGTGTGTGTGTGTGTGTGTGTGTGTGTGTGTGTGTGTGCGAGCGCGCACGCGCACATCCAGTCAATTTGTAACAAAAAAGAAATCAATGCTATTCAGGGGAGAGCAAATTCCTCCAATTTATAGAGTTGGAACAACTGAACTTGAAAAAAAAAAAAGATATTTAGCTGTTACCTCCCACCACACATAATAATGAACCAAAAATTGAAAGCATAGATATAAATGTTAAAACTGAAATTTTTCTAAAGAAAAACACAGGGGAAATATCTTTCTGACCTTTAAAGTCTTATACAGCAATTTCCTCTGAGAACCATCCGTCTTGGTGGGAAGCTCATTAAGATTCAGGAAGTAAACAACTCAATGGCTTCAGGAAGTCCCTGAAACTGGCCAGGTATACTAGGCCCCTCCCTGCACAAGCATATATAAGCTGTAAAGACTGTTGGAAGACTCTCAGATAAGGTGAACTTTTTAGATGAAGCTCAGATCAGCCAAGTCACCTGGAACAAAGAGATCAGCAACTACTCAAAGAGGTCCAGACCACCTGAGCTGCTGGAGAGGACACTCCCCAGCCTATTGAGCAGCCTACAGGCTGTGCAGGAAGCTCCAGGCTTCCAGATCTCGTGCGCTGTCTGTCATCCATGCTGGGGTGGACCTTGGTGATGCAGTGGTCTTTTAGTCACTTCTGCGCCAGTAGTAACCCCAATAAACCTCCGATCACCAAGTTCGACTCTGGAGGTGTCTTTACTTTGGTGTGTCCTTATCTGGAGTGAATAGATGTCTGCTCTTGTCTCTCAGGAATATCATCACATAAGAAGAGTAAACAAATATTTCTCATAGATGCCAAAAGCATCTATAGTAACAATATAATTGGTGAAGCATAAGAAAAAATATTAAGCTGGATTTCATAAAAATTTAGAACCTTTGCCGATCAAAAGACACTGAGTAGCAAAAATGAAAAGCAGAGGCTGGGGAGATAGTTCAGCTGGTAAATTGTCTGCCTTGAATCCAGAGCCCCAAATCCATGTTAGAAAGCTGGGTGGGGTCACAGACTTCCCAGCCCTGGGAAGGCGGAGACACGCACATCCGTAGACTACTTGATGATTTCCAGGCCAGTGAGAGGCCCTGTTTCAAAACTGAAATGTGGCCAACATCTGAGAAATAAGACCCAAGGTTGACTTCTGGCTTCCATATTGCACGCACACACACACACACACACACACACACACACACACACACACACAGTGGGAGCAAGCAACAGGTAGGGAAAATACAGATAATACTATACTTGACAAAAGACTGACAAAAAAAAAAAAAAATATATATATATGCACAAATCAAAACCAACAACAACAAAACCACACTAACCCAACTCTTAGTCCATGCAAACACCTTTTGGATGAATATACAATGAAATAAGGTAACAAGTAGCTGATAAGCATATGACATAATTCAATATCATCAATTTTTGGATGGTGCGATTTTAAACTATGATAAAATGACGTCTAGCATGGCTAAAGCTAAGAGCCTCTCCAGACCCCCAAATACTGGGGAGAATATGAAGCAACAACAGGCTCTCACATTGCTGAGAAAAGCGCTAAGATAGAAAACAGTTTCTCAGCTTATTGAATGAACAAAGTACCCTGAAACCCAATATTTATTCTTAGATATTTACTCAGGAGTGATTAAAATGTGTCAACAGCGACAATAACAACAACAAAACCTTTAAATAGCTACCAGCTGCAGAAAGCCCAGATGTCTGTCAATGAGAAACAGGGAAAACAAAAACAAAAAACAAATGGCGATATTCTCACATATTAGTATACTGCCTGGCAACGAGGGATGTGCTTATGATATATGCAACTATGAGGATAAATGTAAAACAGGGAGGGTGACGGGGCAAAGGATCCCACCCATGCCTAGTGTAAAACAGGCAAGCCTCCACGGTGATAGATATCATGGCAAAGGCTGGCTGCAGGGACCGGAAGAGGTTAGAGAGCTGCAGAGCTGTGAGAATAACCCACGCCTTCCTCTGAGTGGTGGTTAAATGCGCAGTCACACTTTCAAAACGCATTGAGTTAAACTCTCAAGCTTATACACTCCACAGCATATAACTCTTACTTCATGCGTGTCACGAGAAAATAGCCACACGATCTAGAAGGTGACATTTTGTAGGACAACTGACCAGATCTCCAAAAATCACTGCCAACAGGTATGAATTGTGCTAGACAAAGAAAGACCACGGGACACAACCAGACCCAATGTGTGGCTTTGGATGGGATCCAGAAAATAAACCTTCAGAATATTTTGGGGATGTTCAGGGGGAATTTAAATGTTGTATTGGTTTCAGATGAAAAAGAAAAGCATATTAATAGTCAATTGATTACAAATTGATTTAAAAAAAAGCAGTCGGAACTTTTAGTCTTTTCAGTATTATGTATTATACGTTGTTATTGGGCACATTACGTTATATATTTAACTATACATGTACAGTTTGTTCACAGAGCAAGATACAGCACAGGTATGAACTTCCCTATCACCCTAGGTAACTGGGAATGGTGTGATAGTCTGTGTTCTCATTTGTCTGTGCCGTCTAATGTCCTCTAATGCACATGCTCCACTCCTATAAGAACATCAGATGCAGGCACAGGATTATAGCTCGACAGCAGAGTGCTGCCCTAGCATGTCTGAGGCTCTGGGTTTGATCTAATCCAGGTCCTGCTATCAAGAGCCCCCAGAGTGAACCTCCTGGTGGGCGCCTTCTGCACAGCGTCACTTCATTCTTACAACCATACCGCAGTATAGCATCCCGAACCATCCTGTGATTCAGCATCCCACTGTTACCCACCTGATGAAAGTAAAAGCTGAGTCTTGCATCTAATATAGTCTGACCTCGTTTCATTTTACTTATATGCACCTTAAAGACTACACACATTGATGAGACATTTATTATGACTCAACAAAGTGCATACGGATGAACAAAATACATAAATGAGACATGACAACAATAAAGAAAGCCATAGTAGAGGACTCTACTTATATGACATTGGGAATAGGCAAGCACTTCTGGTGACAGAAAGCATGACTTCATCCATACTTCACCACAGTCTATCTAAGGAAGACATTGTTAGCTTCCCCATATCATAGATGTTTAACAGTAAGACATAATATCAAATATGAAAGCAAGCTGAGGCTACCTGACTCTCACAGTGCTACACCACACACATCACATCCCTGAGTCCCCAGGCTGTCAACTGGTCTGCAATGGAGCAAGGACAATGGCTGGCATTTGCCAACAGAGGGGCCTTGGCATCATAGGTCTACTACGCGGTACGTCACAGTGACATCCTTGCTTACCTGTCCAGAGCCATGCTGGTTGGCATACTCCTCCCAAACCCACGAACCCCCATCTGACGGAAATACGGAATGCAAGAGAGGTTGGCGGCGATGATGGCAAGGGAGTCCGACGGACTCACAAAGAAGCCATTTTGGCCAAGGATCATGTAACGGTCCTGCAGGAAGGAATGTGTGAAAATGATCAGGGAGAAGCATCTGGTCTTTATACCCAGTTCCCATCCTCAAAACAAAACACTTTTCTGCCATTTAAACAACCTAAAATGATATGAATTGGCCAAAAGAGGCACGGGAAGCCGTACAAATCCCCCAGGGGCCCGGAATCTTGATACAGCTGGAATGTTATCCACTTGGTGAGACCTGTGCACACCTCACTCATGCTTCAGTGGCCTCCACGGACACACCCCTTTCCTCCCCCCCCCCCCCACCGTGGATTAGAGAGTGGTAGTGACTGATAAACAGCTGGTCCCTGCATGCGGCACTTTCAGCAAAGCCAGCGACAAATGAAAATTTGCTGCCTGATTATTTTTTAAAGAAACAATTTCCCAGTAGCATACACCAACCTGAAACTAAGGAAAGGTGTGGCAGTTTCCTGGCGCTAACGGCAAAGCGGGGGCAGGGCCCCATGCCCCGTGCATCTGGTTTCCGATGCCGCTTCTACCACACGATGAAAGGCTCAGCATCCTGGGAACCCTCTCACTTACCCCATCCGCATCAAATGCAGCTCCAAATCCATATTCCCCCCCTTTCATGGCCTCCAGAAGGGTAGTTGCGTATGTCAGGTTTGGGTCAGGATGCTGCCCTCCGAAGTCTTCTAGTGGGACACAGTTAATGGCAGAATTGGCGGGGGCTCCCAGTTCATCACACAGAACTTTTCTCACATAGGGTCCCATAACTTTAAAAAAAAAAAAAAAAGATAGTTGAGAGTGTAAAAATACTTGAAGAGTAGGGGAGAGTATTCTCCCCTAAGTATTTTCTTTCGGTTAGAAAAAGATAACAATTCACTTAATAGCCTGGAAGAAGAAAAATGCACAGTCATTTTTAGGGCACAATATAAAATAATAATCATAGCAGTTTCCACTTACTGAGCATCTAGCATGTGCCAGGGACTATTAAGTAGATCAAAGATTTCAATCATCCAATGAGATGAATTTGTTTTTTCTTATGGTTTCCTAAAACATTGCCTTAAAGAAATCAACTCTATAATAACGCTTTATTACCTGCTGCATCTCATGTACTAAGCACTTCAACTGAGTCCATCAAAAGCACTAATGGGCACTAGTAACCCCTTTGTACAGCTGTTGCAACATTGCCAAGTATATCATTAGGCACCCAGATCCCAGAAGCTTCCTATAAAACAAAGCGCCTCTTGCAGAACAATGAATGCTGAGCGATCGTAGCAGGTCCACGGACCACGAGACCTAACTCTGAAGCCCTGCGTTAAAAACTGAAAGGACCAGATTAAAGAGGGTAAGGTGCGTGACTCTTAAATCCCCGGGCTCTTATCTAGTAGTGAGACAAGTCAAATCTACAGAATGCGTAGAGAGGTGAGACCAAAAGGGAGGTGTCTAGTTGGACTCAATGGCTTAGGAAAAAAAAAAACAAACGATACCCATGGGTGAGATGCCCAGAGAAAGCAGTGTTTTGAGTAGGACTTGTAGAAAGAATATAAATTTGCGAGGAGTGGTAGCAGGGGGGACCACACAAGTGGAAGCCATTAAAATCAAGGAGGAGAGCCTGAGACAGGATCAGCACACGCTCCTGTCAGCTGAAATGTACAAGAGGTCACCTTCAGGTGTTTTCTCCCAACACAATACACTAAACATGAGTCTGAAACAAACAGCAAAGAGAAACCTCTTCACACAGGGAGAATGCCTTAAAAGAGATGAACAAGATGGAGCAAAAATGGCTGGAATGGAAGAGAACGACACTACCAAGTGCTGGTAGGAGGGCAGAGACCCTGAAGCCTCCGCGTTGCCGCTGGGTATGTAAAGGAGCAGCTAATTTGGACAACAGCTGAGTTCTTATGTACTTCAGCAGGTACTCACCACCAGAACTCAACAACCCTGCTTCTAGAAATTTACCCACAACAAATGGAAACATACGTTTTCACAAAGACTTTGTGATTATTCATAGCACCTTTAATTGTAGCAGCCAAACACCAGGGGCTGAAAGGCTAATTTCTATCAATCAGCAAAAAGATAAACTGTGGCACATCGGTAAAACAGACTACTACTTAACTAAAAACAAGAGGGGACATGTGTGCCATGAACAACGTTTAAAAAAAAAATCAGAGTACGTGTAAAAGTCTTACCCCACTCTCCACTCAACTGTGGAGAATGTTCTGCCCATTGGCTAGATCTGGGTAGGGGTTTAAAGTTTACCGCCTGTATTGTCCTTGGCTGGTGCCTTAGTTTGAGCGGGACCCCTGTGCCCAAATCTGCCCATTGTAATGTTCTACTTGTAGGTTTCTAAGACCCTCTGGATCCTTTGCTATTTTGCTATTCTCCCATGCTTCTCTCATCAGGTTACCAAGAAGAGACTTGATACCCTATGAGCATGTACAGGGGGAAGAAATCCCCCTCAGGGACAGTCATAGGGGAGGGGAATAAGGGGAAAATGGGAGGGAGGGAAGAATGGGAGGATACAAGGGATGGGATAACCATTGAGATGTAACAAGAATAAATTAATAAAAAATTTTTAAAAAATTTAAAAAAACCAGTGTGCTGTGTGAGATGTGAAGCAAAAGACTCCCAAGTTTATCCTTCCATTTATATGACTTTCTGGAAGGAGCAAAACAATGAAAGCAGAAGGCAGCAGAATAGCTGCCAGGGGCTGCTGGAACAGGCGGAGGGCTGACTATGAAAGTCCAATGAGAAGCCTGTGGTCTTCAAAACTGAAAAGTTAAGGAAGAGCTGGGTATTTGTGGCATTTCATAACAAGGAGATCATTTTCAAAGCCACTAGAGGGGCTGAAAGGGGTAAACACTAGAAAGTAGGACACCGACTGAAGAAAGGAGTTGGGAATCTATGTTTTTCATGATAACTTTTATTCAGCTGCTTAAATTATAAAACGTAGTCAGATTTTTTTAAGTCTATAAATAGGTAGTCTTGATCTACTTCACACTCACACGGTACAGCCCCAAATTTATCTGTTCAACTTTTGTTGTCATTTACATCAAAAGAAAGTAACTGGAGTCTTGAAATTTTCTAGAACATTCTGTGTATCTGAAGATGTAGAGGTCTCCTTAACAGTTCTTAACCACTGCTTTTGGAACAGCACAAGCTCACCTCCATGCATAGCATCGACACGGATCTTCAGCTGGCTGGGCCCGGTCAGCAAGCTCTTGATGGCATTAAAGTCAAAGATGGTCCGGAGGAGGTTGAGATAGATGTCAACGGGGTCCACAATCTCCACTGATGATGGAGGAAAACAGGAGGGGAGGATGTCAGTGAGCATACCCAGAAATGATCTTTAGAGGCATAAGAAAAATTACTACCCTAATGATGGGAAATTCTGATTAAAAATCCCAGCGTAACCTGCATGCTACATGGTCAGAGAAATGTCCATTTGCAGACAAGAACTCAAATCACCACACAGCTGAAATGCAACGAGCTTTTCAGATAAGCAACAGCACAAAGACTGTCATTCTACATTCTTTTTGCAAGGGAAAAATTAACCACCAGAAGAATGTATAATACAAATGTACTGACATCTCTGCCCACATCTTCGCAACACCTCTCTTGCCCAGCTGCGCACACACCAGTGCTAGTAAGCAACCCACATATGCAGTGGTCTTCCTGTGGGGTTAGCCAAAGAATGGCTCAGCTGGTGTGAAACACAAAGGAGTGACCTCAGCTGTGGCCTTTATTTTCCAAATGTTATTACGCACACTGGATCCAAGGACAGAAGTGGTGATGCGGGGCAGCATCCTGATTTTACATGAGCCCTCTTTCACATTAGCTAGTACCTAATTTCCGGGGGCATGGCAAACACCTGCAGGTGCTCAGCAAACTCATGGGCTCTCCAGCGTGACATCAAGGATCCCAAGCAAAGCTTTTTATTTAAAACTCATGAAAACCCAGCACACAGAATGTGGCACCTTTTTCAGGCATCTATCAGACACAAGTAATACTCAGAAAGCATTTTTCCTTGGAGGAGTAAACATTTGCATTTGGGAGAACTAAAAATTTGTCCCAAAAAAAGTACTGCTTTTTAAAATTTGTAGTTACATCTATTTCTCTCTTTAGGGGTGTGTGTGTGTGTGTGTGTGTGTGTGTGTGTGTGTGTGTGTGTGTGTGTGTGTGTGTGTTTGTGTATGTGTGTGTACACATTTGGGTATCTGCACACGAGGTCAGGTGCCTACAGATGGCAGAGGCATCAGATCCCCTGAAGTTGGAATTGTGGGTGGCTATGAGTTTGCTAAATGTTGGAATCCACACGTGGTACTCTGGAAAAGCAGTAAAGTGCTCATAAATACTAAGCTATCTTTCTAGACCCCTATAATTAAAAATGTAAAGCTATATGTATATTACTTTTCAATGTCATGTTACTTTGAAGCCAAAATGCTTAAGCCTCTATTAAAGATATTATCAATCAACCTTCAATAATTTTTCAGTACATCCAGGGACAATATTTAATATGTGATATAAATTACCCCTTCATCTGGTCAAACACATGTCTCATAATACTTTCCTTACATTTAAACTGACATATGACTATCTACTCAAATTTAATTACCTCTTAAGGAGCACAGACTATTTAATTATCTTGTGAAGTGGGGAGAGTATTAATTAAAAAAATAATTAAAAATCACCGACCATGAACTATACATCTTGATTTTAGGCCTTGAATGCTTTAGACATTTTACTTACTCTATAATGTAAGATATTTTGGGAAATTTCACGCTGGCTCTTCAATTCTTGAATCATTTGCCTAAGAATATTTGATAACCACAAGGACAGTTCAAGAAAACAAGAATCTAGGAAAATTAAACACTCCCATTATCTTACACATGCTCTTTACACCTTCAGGTGAGACACCAAAGACTATTTGTTTTCAATTAATGCAAGCCCTACGCACCACTTAATACAATAGGAGCGCAGCACATAAGTTATCTCAAAGGGTTATCCCCAAATTACTCTGGGAAGCCAGGAAGCTCTCCACCTACTTTCCAGACTATCACCAGCACTTTAGAGACATCTAAATGCCGTTACAGCAATGGGCTCCCCAAAGACAAAAACAATTAAAATATGTATAACTTCTTCCCGTGAAAACACCTGATAGCTCTCATCCATCTTATAGCCCCAGTCTTTTTAATCATATGTAGTCAGGCATATTTAAATAATTTTGTTATATATAACCTAGGTGCGGCTGTCTAGTTGTCTACATGACTACATTTGCGTATGTGTGCACCTCTAACAAGGTTAATAAAATGAGAAACTTTCCCCTGGTGTACAAGTGGCATGAGGGTTATAGCGGTAACCAATTCCTTTGGCTTGGATTGGATTTGAGGCCTGCTCTGCAGAAGGGAATTAATCCCTGGTACCTGAAAGCCCAATCAAAAGCCCCATAGCCAGGAGATCATAGGGTCTACAGGGAAATCTAGGACTGTTATCTTGCTAAATGGACATGTTACCAAACTGCCAAGTAAGTATTTATATTGTTTACATTTATATCCATTGGTTACTTTTGCTTTCAACATTGGCCCCAGAAACTTCTTCTGACGTAGAAAATAGTTAATATAGGACACATAATTTGTCCAAGTATTGATAAGAGATAATTGAGTGCTCAGCCCTACATAAGACATCTTTATCAACCCCCCACCCTTGCAAAGTACAGAGAGCACTACAGAAGACGGGACATAGACTAAATTACTTGTCAAATGAGGTCACCTTTGTGATGCAAACTGTACCCAATCTTGTAGATTGGGGCACTAAAAGAATAAAATATAGTACTTCTAATGCTACCTAAGTATCTTCTGTATAATTTTAATTGCATAAATGGTATGAGGTGCATATTCATGGTATGAATATTGTTATAGTTTTCAAAATGAACTGGTAAAATAGTAAATTGTGTTCTTAGTTTATTCTCTGTGGAGCCCTGGCTGGCTTCTAATTTATGACCCTTCTTCCTCAATCTCCCAAGTTCTGTGGTTACATGGTATGCCAGACCGCTTGTTTAATTCTTGAACAGCTTGCCTAAATACACTTGGTAGTTACTGAATCCCTTTGTAAAATCTCTGGAGACAGTACTTCAGTAGAGAGCAGGTGACCAACCACAGTGTATTAAGCAGAATTGCATAGTTCTGGCCTGGCAAAGAAACTCCTACCTCCCATGGCAAGTTTAACAACTCATTGGTTTTTCTTAGCTCTCTTAACCTGCATCTTCACCTTCACTGCTTAGAAATTATTGAAAGACAGGTTTTGGCGATCCACAGACTACTCCATGTATGCTGCGATGGGTAAGTGCAAACCTTTTCCTATGCTGAAAATGATACCGTTCGGAGAGTGACTTTTGAAAGTGTCCAGGTCTAAAGACAGAGGCTTTTCCAGTTTCCTTCTGCACTGCATACACTTTCTAACGACCCCTCCAGAGCCACTCTACAGATGACTAACTCAGTGACACTCTCTCGAGTATCCTTCTCTACAGAAAGCGCTGAGCACCAGCCTGAACCACTGCACTCCCGCGCATGCCCAGGCTCCACCATATGCACCCTTCTTGGAAGGCTGCCCCCCCACGTGGAATTTTTCTTATTTTTTTTTTCAAAATATCTGTTACCTCTGAACGGTTTGAACTTGTTCTCCAGGTCAAATTCTTGTCTTCCTAGGCGAGATAGGTCAATTCGGAGATCAGGACAGATGGCATACTCCTCAATTGTTTTGCTGATCTGGTATATTTTGTCTGAGACAGCATCTGGAGCAGGACCTAAAATTTGATACCCAATATGTGTTTATTTTTAAAGCCTCCAGAATTCCTATCAGAGAAACCCTACCGGCCTCCTGCACTAGGGAGGAGGAATTCATTTGGTTTCCACACAGTGAATATTCACAGTTCAATTAGACCACGCATTTCCCATGTTATATTCAGTCACTGTGGAGGCTATTTGACCAGCCCTGCCTGCTCTGTGTAGACCAACAACCCACATGTTTGTTTTAATCCACTTTTCTAAGCAATGATACATGCACTCTAAAAATAGTTTTACACCTGCTGGGGAGACCTGGTTATGTAATCAGCTTTATCCAGGAAATGAGACACAAACAGGATACGCATTTGACAGAAGTGAGGGATTCCAGATTTAAACCACAGCTCCCAGAGTGCACCTCAAAAAAAAAAAAAGAATTCTACTCCTTGCTATTGTCGCATTGATAGATGCGGTTATCCAGGTAAATTGATTTTTCCCACTTACACTCTCTGTTACAGCTTAGGTTCTTAAAATGAGAGGCAGGTAAAAGTCCCTGATATATTTCCTCAGTCAAAGTGGCAACAGTGGTAGAGAGAGAGATTTTAAATGAGTTGAGGATGAAATTATTTGTTTGTTTCCTCCTCTTTTAAAACACACAAGCCTTAGTTGTTTGTTTGTTTGTTTGGTCTTGGAGAATGTTAGGAACTAAATAAATAAGTATGCTGAATGGCCAAAAATATAAAAGACAGCACAGCTAGGTAGTTTTTTTTAATGTGTGAATCATTGTTGCTGACTATATTGTAACTTTCCACAGAACAGAAATTGTTTCTAGATTCATCTCATTTCCCATTCCATAGAGCTGTACTTACTATTCAATATGATGACCACCCACCATATTTAGCTACTGAGTACCTGAAATGTTGCTATTCAAAGTAAAATTGTAAGTTGCTACAATTGTAAAAAAAAAATGGCTACAATTATAAAATGCACATCAAAATTTTAAGTTAGTACAAACAGCCAACATAACTTGTTATATAATATTTTATATCTATATAGTGAAGTATGTTGATATAGTATGTTAAATAAATTGTGTTGCCTAGATGTTCTTTTTTACATTTTTAATACAACTATTAGAAAAATGTTAAATAATATATGTGGTTCCTAATGCATTCATGTTGAACAAAGCTGCCTTCTTTGAATAAGAAGCAATGCCTATAAGAAGGAATGGCAACAGCTCCACTCCAGCACATAAAGCAGGAGAGACCCTCATAGGTTACATCAACAGTTATCTTAAATGGGATGAGTGAAAACCTCAAGCACTCAGAAGAGCCTGAGAGATGGATCAGTCATTGAAGTGCTTTGCCACACAACCATGAGGACCTGAGCCTGGAGCCTCAGCACTCACATATTGTAAAGGGCGGGCTTGGCATCCCATGCCTAGAACCCTGGTGCTGGGGACAAGGGCAGGAAAACAGGAAAAGGATTGAACTCACTGGCCAGCTAGTCTAGCCAATCAGTGAACTCCTAGTTCAGTGAGAGAGACCTTGTCTCAAAAGATAAGGCGGATAGTGACGAAGGAAGCCAACTGATATTCTGATATTAACCTCTGGCCTTCACGTAGGCACATAATTATACGTATGTATGCATGTACATACATACCCTCACTTTCCAGGTTGTGGGGCTGAAGAGCCATGCGGAGGGGCAGCCGATCCGGAACAAGAGTAGGGTTGAGACGTGTCCCAAACCCTGGAAATCTCATCCTGAGATCGGCAGGAGTAAGACTGCTCCCTCTCTGTCCTGGGTCTGCACGCCCCAGCACACATAGCCCTGTCCCCGCACCTGTGCCTTCCTGAGGAGGTCACATAGCCTGTCCGCCAAGTTAAACCTCCTTTCCCCTTATAAGGTAATGTCCAGCAGCATCTGGAATTCCTCCTTGTGCATATGAGGCATCCTCAGCACCCTGGCCCCAGCCAATGATGTACAATCACCCCCACAGAGGTCTAAATAGCCTATGTTCCTCCCAATTAAATGAGCTGTCTCACTGAAGCTGTCTCCTGGGGAGTCTGTTTCTGGAATGCTCACTGCTGCCTGAGATCCTGCACTGCACTCCCCTGTGCCCAGCTCAGCTTCCCTCCCTCCAGTCCAGCTCAGTGTGCCTGGTACCCCAAAGGGGCAAGCAGACACGGGGTGGCACCAGGTGCAATACTGCATTACTTGCCCATGTATGTCATGATTATGAAGTCTGAGGTCTAACACCAAAGCACACTGGTTTATTTAACCAAAGCGTGTTCTAGCCAGAGTTTGCATAGCTCTACATAATGATCTGGGGTTACTCGGTCACCCATGCTGATACTCTCAGAATCAGGGGCAGATGGATCTGAAGTACCATGACATAAATGTGAGGAGATGTCATGCTGAAACCCACAATTCCATAGGCTACCAAAAAGTATTTGAATGTTTAAAAAAGATCCTTAACGTGTCCCATCCCCGCGACTTCCTTCTGCGTTTACTGTCATCATCGCTGCCTGACACTGTTCCCACTGCACCTACTCCTTTAAATCCTTTGGAAAATGTCATAATTGAGCTCCCAGGATTCACAAAATCTTTATCATCCATTTGCCTGACTCTGAACCCACTCCACACTCTTATTTGTCACCTTCCACCACCTGATTAATCCCAGAACATGACCCTAATCCGAGCTTTATTGGTTTCTTCTCACAACAGGACTCTGGGGTCCTCATGTGAGCCAACATGTATGAAAACTTGTATAAAACACACTGGATATGTTACAGGGAGCTTAATACTCAAAATCACAGAGTATTACCACCCTCTCCAAGTGGGAAAGCTGAAGTCATAAAGCATGGCGTGTTTTTGTTTGTGGTTTTTTAAGATTTTTTAAATTTTATGTATATGGATGTTTTACCTTCAAGTTTATATGTGCACCACATGTGTGCAGTACCCACAGAGGCCATAAGAGGGCATCAGATCACCAGAGTTATAGACCAGACTATTATTAGCAGCTTGTAGGTGCTGAGAATCAAACCCAGGACCTGTGAAAGAACAGCCGGTGCTCCTACTCCAAGCATCTCTGCAGATGGCAGCCTTGAGATGCTGCCTTTGAGTCCTCACAGTCTAGATCAGCTTGTGACACAGCAGCCAGCCCTCATTACCATCTACCCAGTAAAAAGTGGTTAAGCCGATGGAAATATCATCCTCAGATGAGATTAATGTAGTTCTTATGGGACCCTGGTCAGTTCCTTGGAGAGGAATACTGTTATAAAAAGAGCAGTTCTGGTCCCTGAGCCCCTTTAGCTTCCTGTCTCATCATGTCACTGTTCTTTTCCTCTTATATGTACTTTTACAATGATGTCACCCTTCATCTTGTGATGTAGCCAGAAAAGACCCCACAAGCGGCCAAACATATGGGGCTAAGTGTTCTAAACTTTTACCCTTCAAATCTGTGAGTTAAACATCTTTTCTTTACACCACTCAGTCTTAAATATTCTGTAATGGTAACGGAATTGAACTATTACACAATCACACTTTTCTCCCCTCATGCCTCACAGAGACAACTGAGACACTTATAAGATATGAGAAAGGAGCTGCCGAGATGGATCAACAGGCAAAATGCTTGCTGCCAAGCCAGACATCCTAGCCTTGATCCCTGGAGCCCACATGATGAAAGGAGAGAACTGACTGCCAAAAACACTCTCCCCCTGTCCCCCCCCCAACTAAACAAATCAATGTAAAGATATTTTCTCCAACATAATATTCTTATTATTTGCAAATTTTGTACAATGTACCCTGATCACACTCGATTCTGATTCCTCCCATGTCCACCCTCCCGCCCTTGCACCCTCCCTCCCCACAAAAACCACCCCACAAAAAACAAACAAACAAACAAAACCACCAAGTTCAATTTGTGTTGCCCATATGTTCATTAGAGTGAAGTCAAACTCCCAGTGGCCAGTCCCTAAAAGAAATATGAGTCCTTCCCCACCTCACCCCCACCCCGCCAGAAACCATCAACTGTGAAGAGCTACACTTCAGCATCGTTGTCAAGTGTAAAGACATTCTTTAAGGTAGGAAACTAGGTGCTGATGTAGAATGCCTGCTTGAAATTTATTATCCATTTGGCAACTTATGTATTCTATTTTTCTACAAAATACCAAACTCTGGCTTGTGGTTCCACCAGTGTATGAACATCTTGGAAACTTCATATTTTATCTGAAATCTTCAAAAGCTGCTGCTGAACTGGATGTAGGCCATGGGGAAGCATTTTCTGAATGAGACAGCACTGCCCTAAGCTGGCTTTCAAAGATGGGGCATTTGTTGCATGCGGTAACGCACAGGTTAAATCCCAGCACTTAGGAGGCAGAAGTCAACCTGATCTACACAGTGAGCTCCAGGTCAACAAGGGCTACATAGTGAGACATTGATTCAAAATGGGGGTGGGGAGGGGCAGAGAAAATGAAGAACTTAGGAAATTTGGTTTTTGCTTTGTTTTTAAAATATGTTTTATTTGTATAATTGAGGTTCACAACATGATTTTGTGGAATACATACAGAAATAAAGTGAGGCCAGGAGAGATAGCTCAACTGATAACGTGCTTGCCTTCTAAGCATGAAGGCCTCAGAGCTCTGGTGGCCATGTGGGGAAAAAAATAGAAAAAGGAAAAAAGTGGGGGAAATGGTGGAGGTTGTAGAATGTATTTGTAATCCTAGCACTGAGGACAGGAGCAGTAGATCCCCAGGGCTCACTGGCTGGTCAAACTAGCTTACAGGGCGAATTCTAGACCAGTAAAACTTCTTCTCTAAAAAATAAAAATTACCCTAAAGGTTGACCTCTGCCCTCTATATGCACACACACATATATATATATACATACATACATACATACATACATACATACATACACACACATATATACATACATACACATGCATGTGCACATATGTGCACACACAATAAATAAAATGGTTACTATGGTGGATCAAATAACATATCTATCATTACACAGGTAGTTTTCTTGTAGCAAAGCACCTAAGATCAACTGAATAAAATCATGAATACACTGCAATTCAATCATCTGCAACACTCCTCCTGTACATTAAATCCCTAGAGTTGTTCATCCAACATGTCTGCTTCCTTGTGTCCTTTGACCTCTATTTCTCCATCTTTTCCCCCATGTCCTCACCAACAATGGCAAGTGCTGGTTTTATCCTCTGTCTCTATAGAGCTGACTAACTCTATTCCACCTGTAAGTAAGCTCACACTTACTTCACTTAGCAGAATGCCCTCCGGGTCCATCCATGTTGTGACAAATGGCAGGGCTTCTTTTTCTAAGGCTGAATACTATGCCATCATGTGTCTACCACATTCTTCATCCATTCATCTATTAACAGATACGTGGGTTGCTTCTATATCTTAGCTATTGTGGTTAAGATACTACAAAGAAAATGGGAGTGTAGATTTCTTTGCAATATGGTGGTCCAGCATTGTTGTTTGCAGAGCCAAAAGAGAGATGGCTTGCTCATATGGAAGCTTCATTTTTCCTCCATACTGTTTTTCCTTAATAGTTGTAGCAACCTAAGTTCTTTCCAACTGTTCTAGGCTTCTCTTTCTCCCTATCCGCTCAAATAGTTATCACCTACTATTGTCATCGTAGCCATCCTAGCAAGTATAAGGTGATAGCCCATTTAATTCTTGAGTTTGTTACTGTATTGCCTAACATGTATTCTACCTAAAGAATGTTCCACATGTCCTGAGGAAGAACATACCCTACTGTCATGAGACATAAGTTCTATTCATGCCTGCAAGGTCCATTTGGTGTAGAGTACATCTCACATCCCATATTTTCTTGAAAAGTTTATGCCTTGTTGATCTACCCAGTGTTGATAATGGGATATTGACATGCCCTACTATTGGTATCCTGATACCCAATTTCTTCCTTCATATCCATTAAGATTTGCTTTTTGGTATTCAGGAGCCTCAGCATTGAGCACATATAGTCTTATAGTTCTTATAGCCTTTATCATCACACGATGCCCTTCTTTTTACCTTGTAATAATTATTCGACTTGAGTTATATTTTACCAGCCTTGGTTTCCTTTGGTGTCTCACTTTCAGAAATATCTTCTTCCATCCCTTCCCTTGTGACTTATTTGTGCTCTGAAAGCTTCCGAGAGTCTATTCCAGGCAGCTAGGAAATAGCTGTTTTTGTGCCCATTCAGCCACTCTACATATTTTAATTGAGGAAGTCAATCCATTTGCATTCTGGGGTATCACTCATAAGTACTTACCCCTCCCACTTAGCTGACTGCTCTCTGGTTGTTTCCTAGGCTCTTTGTTACTTTTTTCTACTTTTTGTGGCTTGGTGACTTTCTATACTATAGTTGACTACTTCCTCAGGCATAGATGTGCTCTAGTTTTTCCTTGTGGTTAGTGTGTGTGTGTGTGTGTGTGTGTGTGTGTGTGTGTGTGCATGTGTGCACATGTGTGTGTACACGTGTGTGTATGTTGTATATGTGTGCATGTGTGTTCAACATTCAACATGAATAAGTTATTCATGGTTTATGAATAACTTATTTTTTAAATAATGTGCAAAATGGCTAAAGGGAAGCAACAATAATAAATTCTTCTTTTCAGTGTACTGTTGTGCTGTTTTGCTGCCTGGAATAATTCACAATAATAACTGGGTTTTTTAAAATTAAAATTCAGCTTATGCTCTCATACACAAACAACGCAATAAAACTTTGACAATCACTGTGGGGGGGCTGACTAGAGATTAGGTGTAAATGGTAGTAGAGGACCAGTGCTGTTTTTGTTAGGGATGTGTGATGGGTTGGTCTTCATTGTCATTCATTCATTCTTGACTGGGTTTAGAATCAGCTAGAAAACACCTCTTGAGGCTGTTTCACAATGGTTTAATTGAAGAGGACAGGCCCACTCCAGTTGTGGGTGGCACCATGCCATTGGCAGAAGCCTCACACTGAATAAAAAGGGAAATGCAAAAAAGCCAACATTTTCTCCCTTCTCTCCCAACCCTTCACACACACACACACACACACACACACACACACACACACACACACACACACAGCAGCAGCAGCAGCAGCCTCCCCTTCCTCCCTTTCTCCCCTTCCTCCTCTTCCTCTCCTTCCTCCCCTGAACCCTTCCTCCCGTTCCTCCCCTTCCTCCCCTGAACCCTTCCCTTCCATGGTGGACTGAATCCTTGCAAACTGTGAGCCAGAATAAACCCCTCTTTAATTAGGTTACTTCTGTCAGGAGCTCATCACAGGGAATGAAAAGTAAATAACACAGCATGCTACCATAGTTGTGGGGAGATGTGTCTTTCTTTTTAAAAAAAATGTTTAGGTATAAAATGTCTTCATGCTGAATTTTGCCTTAAAATACCCTGGGGGGGGGGAATGATTACCAAAAAAAAATCAATAATGGATAACTGGACACCATGTGTGACTCTCCCTACTTTTCTGTACATTCTAGTTGTTTTTGTTGTTGTTTTGGGGGTTTTTTGAATTTTTTGGATTGGGGGGTTGTTTTGTTTGTTTGTTTTTGTTTGGTTGGGTGTTTTGTTTTGTATTGTTTTGTTTATTGCCTGGGCTAGCCTTACTTTTGCAGACCAGGCTGGCCTCGAACTCAAAGCAATCTGCCTGCCTCTGCCTCCCTGAGTGCGGGGATTACAGGTGGGCACCACCGAACCCAGCTACATTCTGTTTTTTAAAATAACTCATCTCACAGCTTACTAGGATTCCACACTATTCATTTCTATACATTTAAAAAAAAATTAACTAAATCTTGTGTGTGTGTGTGTGTGTGTGTGTGTGTGTGTGTGTGTGTGTGAACAAACATCTCCACTGAGATGAAGACTTAGGCTAAAGTTCATTTGCCTCTGAGCAGCCTTGTGACCTTCCAGAGTAAGTCAGTCTCCCGGGGCTTCCATTTGTTTCTCTGCAAAATGAGAGCGATATTTTAAATGACCTTCAGCGTATGCTCTCACTTTAAAAACCAGAGTCCCCTTTTATCAATCAGTTAATTATCAACTATGCCATCTTTCACTTGGCTGAAGCATAAAGGAGATCAACAGGCCAGTCCGTGCGTCTGAGGGGGCCATATGTTACTTCCTTGGAACGACATCGCCTTGGGCACCTCACTGAAGTTTCTAAGCTGGCTCCTCTCTGCTTTGCCTGTCTATCATCAGAGAGTATAATAACACACGAAGAAATAAATCAGATAAGGTATAGTTGGAACCACATACCTCCATTAGCAACATTAAACTTCACTCCAAACTCTCCCCCGGGCCCTCCAGGACAGTGGCTGGCCGTGAGGATGATTCCACCAGCTGCCTTGATCTTCCTGATAATGCAGGAGACTGCAGGTGTCGACAAGATGCCATTCTGCCCAATAATCAGTCTTCCAATCTAAACCATCCAGGGGGAGAAATCAGTTTAAGGCTCATGAAATTAAAAGCATTTCAACAGGAAGAGGTAATCCATCTCCTATCCAAAGAAATCGAACAGCTTTTATGTTAGGAAAGCCGAATAAAAGGAGTACCAGCATTGTGTGCCCCACCCAGTCTCCAAGTCCATTTGGGGTATTCATACCTAGTCTTCCACTGCTAACTAGTAGTTACTTAAAGATCATTGATCTCTAGTAGTTTGAAAAAATCTGCTTTTGGTGACCAACAGGCTTGCTGAGCTCACATAAATTCTTAGTTTAGGTCTGACTCACAAACTATAATGATGAAGGTGTTAGAAATGACAAGTAAAAAGAAAGGGACTGCTTCCTACTTCTCGCTTCTTCAGTATGATACTTTAATCTTGATTGCCACATTAATGCAATAGAGAATCACTATGGAAACAAGCCTCCAGGTATGTCTATGAGGAATTATCTAGATCAGGTTAGCTGAGGGAGGAAAAACTAACTGCCTTAAATGGCCGTACCATTCTATGAGCTTGGTCCTGGACTCAATAAAGAGAAGAAATCCAACAGAGCAGGAGCATGCTCAGCTCTCTGCTTTGGGACTGAACATGCAATGTGACCAGTCACATCCCACTCTTGCTGCCATGCCTTTGGGTTTCTACTCCAATGTGAGAGATAGAAACCATGACAGCCCTCTGAAATGGTACTCACAGTGCCACCTCGCATTATTTTCTATTTGTCCTCATAAACTTTCCCGCATCATAGATTATCACCTAGTACTTTCCATATTATTTATTTACCCACTGTGTATAACCCCCAAGAATTATTTATTCACTGTTTCTAAATAACCTACAGCAAACCTTCCAGACAGTAAGTGTGTAGTAAACATCTGTGAATTGATTAGTATTAAAACTAATGAACAAGTTCTCTATGAAAAATAAACTGGTAAAGGGGAAGATAGCAGATGATACCCATGAAGGTATGATGGTTACCTTTGTCAACTTGACACAATTTAGAGCCACCCAGAAAGTCTCAGTAGGGTGTTATCTACGTTGAATTGACCTGTGGGCACACCTGTGGGGGACTGTGTTGATTAACTGATATGGGAAGGCTCAGCCCACCGTGGGCAGCACCATTCCCTAGGCAAAGTCTTGAACTGTGTAGAAGTGAAGAAACCAAGGCGAGCAGAAGCAATCAAGCATGTATAAATTTATTTTTCTCTGTTACTGACTAAGGGTATGATGTGACTGAAGTTTCTGCCTTGTCTTCCTCACAAGCACGGACAATAGCCTGGACTTGTAAGTTATTTTCTTCAGGGAACTTCATGACAACAACAGAACTGAAATTAGGACACATGAGCTGCTAGACTGTCCAGATGAGGGTAGGGACACTTAACCATCAGCTGTCCTACTGGAAGGATGAGAGAAGAAGAACACTCATGTAAGTAGCAAAGAAAGAAAGAAAACGTTGTAATGCAGAACAGGTGAAAAAGTCCATAGTGCATCCTAGAGGGCTCAGCTCCAACTGGGTGTGCTTTCCTCACAGTGAGGGCAACAGCAGCATTTGGAATTGCGGGTTAAGGCAAAGAGATACTCGCATAAAACTCACACTGTATGTTCAGTGACAGAACACTAAAGAGCACCGAGGAAGGGAGATGAAAGCCACACCCAAGGCAATGGATGGGATGGTGCTGGGAAACTTTCTCTTCCCCACACTGGACTAGAGGGAAATGGGAAGGGGTGCACATAGTCAAAAATGTTACATACATGTGCAAAAATGCCATAGTTAGATATATATTGTATATAATTAATACATGCTAATCAACTTTTAACTTAATAAATCAAAATTAAAAGACCCCCACTGAGTCAAGAGCTAAGCTAAGGCAAAGGTCCCTCTCTGCCTGCATGCTAAATCTGGGAACCCAGGGAAGCATAGGACACATGAAGAGACATACTTCGTGTGTTACATACTCTTACACACCAAAGAGACATACCCATAAGGCCCCAGGAAACAATAAACCATAGTAGAGCCACAAGTGAATGGGGACTAGGAACATAGTAAATGCTGCAAAAACAATGAAATTTTAAAAATTAATCCATATTTTTCAATAATAACTCAGAATAAGAATAGTCTTAAGGGTTGGGCATAGTGGTGCAGGCCTTTAATCACAGCACTTGGGAAGCAAAAGCAGGCAGATCTCTGTGAGTTCGATGCCAGCCTGGTCTGCAAAGTGAGTCAAGGACAGCCATGGCTATTACACAGAGAAGCCCTGTCTAGGGAAAAAAGAAAGGAAGAAAAAAAGAATAGTCTTAATTTTCCAATCAAAAGGCAACAGGAGCAGATGCAATTAAACACCAGGACCCAGCTGGACATGGTGGCTCACTGCTTTTACTCTCAGAAGTCAGGAAGCAGAGACAGAAGGATTTATGTGAGTTTGAAGCCAGGCTGGTCTACATAAAAATATGGATATATAGTGAGACTCTAATCAAAGGAAAACAAACAAACAAACAAAACCCATGTATTTAGATTTTACAAGCAACACCGGCTCTCTAGCAAAGACAAATATGGCCTTAGAGTGAACAGATGAAAAAACAGACAAGCCAAGCAAATAGAATTAGAGAGCAAGCAGGTGTGGCCATACTAATGTGGGCAAAATAGACTTGAAGACAAAATCAGTCTGAAGAGATTTTTTTTAAAAAGGGTTACTGCATAATGATGAATGGACCAACCAAGTAAACAAAAGTTACAATTACAAAAATGAAAAGCATGAAACATCGGCATACCCAATTTCATTATATGAAGATAAATAATACTTGATGTAATAGCACAGACTGGCCTCAATACAGCTTCCATGGGTGATTTTAATGTCACTGTCACCAAATGACAAGTCACCTAGGATCCCTAAAAACTCAACAAAGAAACATCAAAGTTAAGTAAAAGAGGTCAAATAGACTTAATAGACATCTATGCAATATTCCACCCAATACTCTAGAATATACATTCTGCTCAGCAAGCTGTGGAAACTTGTCCAAAGAAGAAACAAAGCAAGTTGTGACAAATATTGGAAATTTGAAGTGATTTCATCTATCTGATCACAATTAAGTACACTAGATCTCAACAGCAAGACATCATAGAATGTACAAACTCATGGAGATCAAACAGCACAGTACCAAATGATGTATGAGTCATCAAGGAAATTATGAGGAAAAATTTTAAATCCCTAAAACCAAAAGAATACACCATACCAGAACCTCTGGTATATGATAAAAGGCCTTTTAAGAGGAAACTTTATAGGCATAATTGTCTACTTCTTAAAAAATAAGAATAAAAATATCAGAGAAATAACAGAAAAACAACTTAATGATGAACTCCAAAGTCCTAGAAAAACAAAACAAGACAAAAATCATTAGATGAGAAAGAAATTATAAAAATAACAGTAGAAATTAAATTATTAACAGAATATATAAAGAATCAATGAAACAAAGAGTTGATCCTCTGATGAGATAAATATGACTGCCAATCTTCTAACTAAACTAATTCAGAGAGACAGACAGACAGGCAGAGCAACAGAAACAGAAACAGAGAAAAAACCCAAAGTCATAAAAATCATTGATGATAAGGTAGACATTCCAGAAAACACCAATAAAATCCAGATCATTGGAGAATATTTTTGTAACATATTCTAGTAAATTAGAAGACCTAGAAGGAACTGATAAATTCCCATAGATATATGATCTACCCTTAAAACAAAAGAACGTAAACAACTTAACTAGATCTACAAAAAAAAAAAAAAAAATAGAGAGATTGAAGCAGTAACAAACCGTCTGCCAGTTCTAAGAGCCTGGCTTCGTCACTGCTGAATTATACCAGACCTTTAAAGAAGAACAGTCACAAGTGCTCCTCAAACTAGTTCATAAAATAAAAAGGGAAGGAATGCTGTCGCCCTCCCCCACCCCTCTCCAAAGGCAGAATCGCTCTAATACCAAACCAATTAAGGGCACAAAAAAATAGAAAATTATAGGCCAACCTCCCTGATGAATACACATACAAATTCTCAATAAAATACTTGCAAACTGAATTCAACCACACATTATTCACCACAACAAAGTTGGCATCGTTCCAAGATGAACATTTTGACACATGCAAATCAATAGGTGTGATGCATTACATCAACAGACTCGAAGACGGAAATCATACGATCATCTCAACAGATGCAGAAGAGGCTCTGGACAGAGTCCAACATGGTGTCATGATGAAGCCCCGGGAAACCAAGAATAGAAGAAGCATACCTCAACATAGGAAAAAGGGTATAAATGACCTTTACCCCCACATTGTTCTAAATGGGGATGATTGAATTTATTTTTCAAGTCAGGAAAGGGCTAAAAGGTGTGTGCTTTCTCCACTCTTATTCAATAATGGTCCTTGAAGTCTTAGCCAATGCAATAAGGCAAGAGAAGAGAACGGATATGGGTGGGGAAAGTGATCCTGATCCCTATGGCAGATGACATAATTCTGCACAGGAGAGATTCTGAAAATGCCACAGGAAAACTCTCAGCACTGGTAGAAGCTTTCAGCAAAGCTGCAGCATGCAAACCTATACACACAAATCAGCAACCTTTGTCTATCCCACGAACATGCATGATGAGAAGAAAATCGGGAATTCAATCCAACCCATAAGAGCTTAAAAAAAAAAAACTGAGGTAAAAGAGTTAGGAAGAAACCTAACTAAGGAAAGGAAAGATTGCTACACTGAAAAGTTCAAAACAGTAAAGAAAGAACTTAAGGAAGACACTAGAAGATATAGTGAATTGGCATTGTTGGCAGAGTGACAGTGACTTTATTACTTAAAGCTCCTCGATGCAATCCCCACCAAGGTTACAATGACAGTCTTCATGGAAAAAGAAAAACACCCCTAAAATTCACATGGAAGCACAAAAAGTTGCAAATAGCCAGAGGAAAAAGAATAATGCAGGAGGTATCACCATACTTGACGTCATGCTCTGCTATAGAGGCATAGTAACAAAAATAGCATGGCGCTGGGACAAAAAGAGCCACATGCTCATAGAGCAAATGGAAGACCCAGAGACACACTTGCACACATCTGTAGCCACGTGAGTTTGACAAGTTTCAAAAACACGCATTGTAGAAAGGAGGGTTTCTTCGATAAATGGTGCTAAGGGAAGCTGCTTATCCAGAGGCAGAAGTGAGAAATTAGATCCCTACCTCTCACCCTGTACAGAAATCAGTTCAAAGTGATCAAAGCCTTAAGGTGAGGCCTGAAACTCCGAAACTGTCCAAGGAAAGCATAGCGAAATCACATCAAGACCAAGGCAAGGGAAGGACTTCATGAAATGCCGGTAGCTCAGGAAACAGCCTCAAGAACTGGCAAGTGGGTTGTGTGGAATTTAGAACTTCTCCAAGCAAAGATAACAATTAATAAAATGAAGAGACAGTCAACAGAACAGGACAAAGTCTTTGCTAACTATACATCTGACAGTGGTTAGTGTCTAGAATATATGAATAACTACAAAATTTGAGGAAGACACTACAAGGTAAAATGAAGTAGCATCACTGAAAAACTGGCAGCGGCTCTATTTCTAAAAGCTACTCAATACAACCCCAGACAAGCTAATGAAAAAAGGGGGGGGGGCTAACATACATTTTCAAAACAATGCATACAAATTACAACAAATGTGAAAAGCTGGACCGCATCCTAGCCATCAAGGCAATGCAAATTAAAACTACACTGAGACTCCTTTTACCCTTGTCAGACCAGAAACCATACAAAAGACAAATAACAAATGGCAGCAAGGGTCAGGGAAAGAAAAGCCAGCAATGTTGGTGGGTGTGTAAACTGATATAAGCTCTATAGAAAAAAAAAATCTTAACAGCTGTACCAGTCCTCAGAACATGGCCAGTAGGTGTAGGTCAGCATCTCACAGAACATTTGCAGTTCTGTGTTCACTGCAGTTCTATTCACAACTGACAAAGGATGGGGTCAGCCTTGGTGGTGGTGGTGGTGGGGGCGGGGTCAACATAAAGAAGAATGAAACTATGTTATTTGCTGAAAATTAGACACAACTGGAAATAACTACATTGAGCCAAATAAGCCAAATTCAATAGGGTAGTATTACACTTTATTCCAGATCTTAAAAAGATACAAAACCCTTTGTGTGTTTGGTGAGCGTGAGTATCTGTGTGTGAGTGTGAAGGAGTGTGTGCGTGAGTGTGGGTGGGTGAGCGTATATGTGTATGTGAATGTGGGTGGGTGGGTGTGTATATGTGTACATGAGTGTGTGTGTATTAATGTGAGAATATGTATGACTGAGTCTTGTGTGTGTGTGTGTGTGTGTGTTTGAATGTATAAATAACATGATAGAGAAAGACCGAGGAAGGAAAAGAGCCTGACAGGATGAGGGGGGGCATATGTAGGGGGAATAATATCAAAGCATACAATATACTTGAAGGAACCCCTCTTTGGGAAACCAGGACCGCACAATGACAAAAAGCCGGTGCAAGAGGGAGGGGTGAGGAGAGCACAGGCTAAAGACTGTCTGCGGCATTTAGCTAAGAGTTCCCCAAACTGTAGAAATAAAGTGTTGCTCAGTTTGTGAGATGTTTTAATGACTAGAACATGAAAGCGGCATGAAAATGGCAGGGACATGCTGTGGTAGCCAGTGTCCACACAGCCCACAGTGAGCCTTGCCTTCTGGAAATGGGGCCCCGGCCCCGTGCAGTTCCCTATGCAGTGCCAATCAAGGTGAACAATACAACCCCACCAGCCCCTTCCACTCAGGAGCTGAGAAGGATGCTGACACTTCCCATCTGCCTCTCCCGGCTGCTTATTCATGGAGACTCTGGTGGCACTATGTTCTGAAGACCCTCAAGGGTCCCTGTGGCGAGGCCTGTGCGTGGAGCAACCGCAGCCTCCCACCAATAGCCTGTACCATGTGGCAGCCTCATGAGTGAGTCCTTTGGAGCAGCTCCTCAGGCTTCGTATGGCAAACTCCTAGCAATACCCAATGGTGACGTCATGAGGATTGCAAGCAGAAGTGGCCCATCTCCTATCTCACCAAAGCAAGAGAGAGTGAATGCATGCTACTACATATGCCACTCGGCTATGCTCATTTTTTAACCAGTAGGTAAGACTGGAGCTCTGAGGAAGCAGTCAGAAACAATGCCCAATTTTATACCCTTAATAACTACCAGTAGATGCCCAGCAGTACTCCTGGGCCAAGACAGGGGAGACAGACAATGACAGAGACACCCCATTATTATCCAGGGCCCTGACAAAGCACCTTCCATACACTTCCGTTAAAACTCCCATTGTCGCTCAGCTCATGTTATTGATTATCTACCATGAAATAGTCAATGTGCAACAGGGACACACATGACCTCACCACTTCCTTCAAGAACATCTATAAAGTGCTAATGACTCCCATCCATAACTGTTTGTCTTCCCCATTGTCTATACTTATTCTTAAAGAAAAATGTTTTTAACTGGTAGACAGGAGGCTGGCATAGAGCTCAGTGGCTGGGCATTTGCCTCGTATGCTTCACGAAGTCATGGACTCCTTCCTTGGCACAATAAATTAGTTAGTGAATAGGTAATAACATTGGAAAAGGTGTCTTGTGATGCATTTACTTGAAATGAAAATTTTAAAGCAATCTTGTCCAGTAACAAAGAATCAGTTAGACAAAGTATAATGGAAAAAAAACATTTATGGAATACTATTTAGCCATTTAAAAGTAATTAGTTCTTAATTTCCCAGCTGTGGCAAACATAGTTAACAGCCCACAAAAATTCAGTAGAGGATATAGCCAATGGACAGCTCACTCTTGATGGTGTGGGGGGTGGAAACAGGGGCGAGGGGAGCAGGGATTCCTCTGACATGAACTCTAGTGCCTGCCATTTGATCACTTCCCCTTAGCAGGGAGGCCCTATGGACACAAAGAGGAAGGGGAAGCAGGCTATCCTGATGAGACCTGATTGGCTGTGGTCAGCCAGTGGGACAGGAAGGCCCCCATGTCAGAGGTCTAGGGGAGGGGAATAGGGCGGGAGAGGTAAGGAGGATAGGAACGGGAAGATACAATTGAGGGGATAGTAATCAGAATGTAATGTGAATAAATAAAAATAAATTTAAAAATTCAGTTCGAGGGCCACAGGAGAGTGAAGAGCACTAGAAGTGAGCAGAATAAACAGGGGGCTTCTGTCCTGGTTAGCTTTCTGTTGCTGGGCTAAAACCGTGACCATAATCTTAAGGAGGAAAGGGTTTATTCCAGCTTACAACCCCTAGGAACATTCCTTCACCAAAGGAAGTCAGAACAGGAACTCAAGTCAGGAACCTGGCACCAGGAGCTGAAGCAGAGGCCTTGGAGAAGAGCTGCCTACTGGGTGTTGCCCTTCACTGCTCCACTGCTTTTATATGCAGCCCAGGGCTACCTGCTAAGGGATGGTACTGCCAATCAGATAGAAGCAATTCTCTTGACATTCCTTCTGTGTAGGTTAGCCTTGTTTGTGTTAAGTTGGCCAAAACTAAACAACACAATAATCAAGGTGCCCAGTCTCTGAGTGCCCATCAACCCCTGTCCCCTCCCACTCCTATCATTGTCCAAGAGCTTATGAAGAAAGTGACCAACATGGTAAAGAGGTTGTACAGGAGCTCAGAAACATGGGTTTCTGTTCAGCTAGGCTGACCTGCCCTCCTTCCCTGGTGAATGTCCAATCTTGAGACAGCAGAGAGCAACTCTAAGCTCCAAAACGGCAGCATTCCCCTATAGTGGTCAGCCAGGGAGCAGGTTGATTCATTTGGGCCAATTCCATTATGGAAGGTTGGAATTTTTCACTAACATGGACACACAGAGAGGAGGACACATGGGAAGAAGGTGAACACAGAGGCCAAGACTGTGGCTGAGCAATGTGTCCACCATCCCAGGAAGCCAAGGAATGCCAACAGCCACCAGAAACTAGAAGAGCCGTGGAACAGATCCTTCTAGGGAGTCTCTGGGGAACACGGCCCTGCCAACGCCTTCA
Source organism: Acomys minous (assembly GCF_964271855.1). Classification (NCBI taxonomy): domain Eukaryota; kingdom Metazoa; phylum Chordata; class Mammalia; order Rodentia; family Muridae; genus Acomys; species Acomys minous. The sequence continues at coordinate 34,910,368 of NC_140484.1, read as the reverse complement.
TTTCAACTTCTGGGCTCCAGATCTGTGAGAAAAGAAGTTGCTGTTGTTTTAAGCTAAGTGGGTCATTCGTTATGGTAGACTTAACAAATTAATACAAAATCTGCAAACAAATATAAAATCAGGACCCTTTCCTACAGCTGCCACACAAACTGTCAACAACATAGTGGCTAACACTAGAGCGTGCTGGCTTCCTGTGGTTCTGAAGGCCTGAAGTACAAAACCAAGGTGCATACAAGGCCATGGAAGGGCCTCCAGCACCTCCAATTTCTGGTATCTACCCATTACCCTGGTCTCTGTCTTCCCATCATCTTCACCTCTGCATGCCTGTGTTGTTGCCTCTTCTGCTAGCCTTCCCTCTCCCAGCTAACCCAAGACAAATCTCATCAGAAAACTCACGCCTTTCAATATCCGGCAGCTATTAAGATAAATAAATGCACATTTGAGACTCAGGGAATAAAGGGAAGATACCCAACTTGAACTACATAGGAGCTTGTACCATGTCTTAGTTCTGTGATAAAACACCAGCTCCATTGCTGTAATAAAAAACACCTGTGAACAAAAGCAATTTATATAGTCCATCACTGAGAAGAGTCAGGGCAAGGGACTCATGCAGGAGCTGAGGCAGAAGTCACAGAGGACCACTGCTCACTGCCTTCTCCCCATGACCTGTTCAGCCTTCTCTCTTATGCCTCTCAGGACCACCTGCCCAGAGTTGGTAGTACCCACAGTGGGCTGGGCCCTTTCAGACATGGCCACAGGGAAATATGACAGGGTCATCTTCTCTTTGAGGTCCCACTCCCCAGACACTTCTAGCTTGTGTCAAGTCAAGGAGTGGGGTCCAGGATATATATACCCCTTAACCTCTCTGAGCTTAATGTATTTATCTGCAAAGCCAAAAGTACTCACTTAAGGTTCTGTAAGAAAAATTCTTTTAAGCCTAGACATGGCTGAATATAATGCTAATGTCTTCCCAAAACCCTGGCACTTCCTAAAATTATTTTCCCCTAGGTGGTAGGCTCTTTAATCCATTGTTTCACTTTCTGGGAAAGTCCTAGAAATACGAGCCTCTGTCAAAGTAACAGACAACTACCTTGCAAACAAACTACAGCCTGCTTACCTAACTGGCTTCAGTTTGGAGTACAGTGCTGAAAGGCAAGATCTGCCTTGTGTTCCTGGGTAAAACCCAGGCTCAGCTGGGGAAGGCAAACTACGGCACTCCCGAGTCCCAGCTCTGAACCTCCCACTGCATGGCTTTGGTTGGATCTAAGGATGACCCAACCCAGGACAAGACTATTTTGGAGGGACCTTATTGCCGCTTAAGACCATTTCAGCTCCCGCTTGGAAAGAAGGTGAGACAGACCCTCTAGCCCTGAACTTCACAGCACACGAGGCAGCCAGACAAAGGGGAAAAGACATTGTCACATAGGGCTCTGCAGATATGGAAGTGGGCACACGTCTTGCCAGAGTCAGAGATAAGTAGAGAAATGGGTCAACTGGCTCCCAGTCAGCTGGCATTTTAAATGCTTGGTGAAAGGGGACAGGGTGGCAGCTTCTCGTGCGGCTTTTGCACTTCTTCTAGCACCACCATGGCCTCCCACCAAGCCTTATACATCACTTGATTGTGTCGGTATTGTCTTCACCCAAGAAGGGACATGTAAGTGCTGATGGAAATAAAATGCCCCTCCACTGCTCACAGACCAGTGTCCTAAGACATAAACAAGGCTGTCTCCTCATCACTTCCATCGTTTTGCATCACGTGTATACAACTAATTTATTACATTTTCATGCCGTCTCCTTTTCCTTCAGAACGCTAACAATCATTCCTCTAACTGACGTTTTTGGATGGGTTCATTTTCTAATGAGGTCCAATTAAAGACTTTGAGAGCAGAGACGCACCACTCAACCCTAAGGCTGGAGTCTCAAGAGTACATACAGAACCTTGATACCGAGTATGTTCCCCAGTAACATAACACTAACAAAAGCAGATCGGTCTCATGTGCGAACTCACTCAAGAAAAGTGCCCCCCTGTAAGGCCCTTTTGGCTTTAAGCAAGTCATTTATTAAAAGGAAAACGAAGTATGACACTCCTCAATGTCTCCCACTCCCTGGGTCGCTGCCCTAGGATGGAATCACATGACTTTAACGGGATCACATCCCAAAAATGGATCAAGGAAAGTAAAGAGCGCAATAAACAGACACTTCACGGAGTGTCCTACAGGACCACACAGATGCCACCATGTCTACCTATGAAGTGCTATAGCTAGCAATATATACAAAGACGCCTGTTTCCTGCCCTCTTTGTTTAACACACACACACACACACACACACACACACGAAGCCCAAAGCCAAGAAGCCACGAACATGAATACCAAGCACTCACTCTTTAAGTCCCAGCTGTCAGAGAGGGCTGCCAACCCTTAAGGAGTGCTGCGTGAGTGAGGAGATGGATGGCTCAGTGGAATTTAGAGAAAAAGCAGACTCAAGGCATGGATGTGGTTACCCAAACATCAAGGGACTTCTCCATTTGCACATGCAATTGTCAGCTATGTGCTTTCTTACATGGGGACCAGATGGGAACCACCGGATGCATCCCCGGTTTCCTGGACCCTTGGAAGGCATGACATACACTCTGCAGCTGGAAGGCGGAGTGAGGGTACAATTTGAATCAAACCAACCCAGACTTCTCATGCAATTCCTGGTGTCTGGACATGTGAGGAAAACTCTCGCAGGCATATAGAAGTCTGGCCCATGTTACATTGTTCAAGCAGCCTGTTAGGAAAATCTCACTAAGATCAGGAAATCTAATTGCCTTCAGCTGCAAAATGGATTAAAAACTGGAAGTTCCGCTCCTCCTAGCAAGCAGGTAGTTAAGTGCTTGGAGAATGCTCTGAGCCTCACTCAGTAAACTGCTAACATTCTACAAGGCCATCACCTCAGCGGACAAAGAGTAAAAACTGCCAATGTCCGTTGCATCCCCTGGGATGCAGAAGGGAGTTACAGAGCTGAGCCGAGCTGGTACCCAACAGAAAAGTCTATTAAGACACTTTGCTCCCCTGCCTCTGTGGCTCTGGGCAAGACCCTGAGTCCTCTGCACCTCGGTTTTGGTATCTAAAGGATCTAGATCGCATGATGGGAGCAAAGGAAGTAATATAGCTCATCGGCTGGTCACAGTGCCCAGCATGAGCAATCCCTCAGCACATCCTGTGCTTGGCCTTTCTCTAGCTGGTAACAGTGAGTGACTCAGTGTGTCATTGTCATCAGGTACTAACTTAAAATGTTTCTCCTGTGTTAATTTTTGTCAAGCATTTATGAGGTACATAAGAAAACAAGCCAGGCATGGTGGTGTATGCCTTTAATGCCAGCACTTAGGAGGCAGAGGAGGGCAGATTTCTGTGAGTTCAAGGCCAGCCTGGTCTACAAAGTGAGTCCCAGGACAGCCAGAGTTGTTACACAGAGAAACTCTGTCTCAAAGCACGAACAAACAAAAACAAAACAAAAAAGAAAAGAAAAATAATCTGTAGTCCTAACACCTACAACTATTGTTAACATTTCCAGGCTCCGCCTTGGTCTCTGCCTGTTTCAGTTGTCTTCACGTTACAAAAGGCGATTATTGCTTAATATTCTCTGTCTCTGTCTCTGTCTCTCTCTCTGTTCCTCTGTGTGTGTGTGTGTGTGTGTGTGTGTGTGTGTGTGTGTGTGTGCTCACGCGCTTCCATATGGCTTTATCAAGCATCCTTAGTGTTAGTTACCCCCCAATCTGCTCCTGTCCTCCCCTCCCTTCCTCCCTAATCATCACCCATGATCCCCTTTTCCCCTTCATACCACCTCATCCTTATAATCTTTCTCCCATTCCCCTACCTTCAGCCCCGTTCTAGTTTCCCAATTCCTACAAATACTCCAAGCCATAAATCTCCAAACCCATAAATCTAAAGGCCCAAAGCTAAGATACGCATATAGAAGACACGTGGCGTGTATCTCTCTGAGTAATTCTTTTTATGGCACTGAATAATCTCAATATAATTTTAATGGGTGTATAACCTTCCATTACTTCAATGAACTGTTATTTACTGGCAATGTAAAAGTGTTTTACCTCAAGTTTCTATAAGTAAACCGATTACTACATGTTTGAAGTATGAAGCCACTGTGAGGTGTAACAAACTGGATATTATTTGCCAATAATTAAGAAAGCAAGTCAGTCCATAGACTGTGTCCATAACCAAGGCATCCTTTAGCCACAAAACCTGCTCACTAAGAAGTAGGGGCCAAAGTCTATGGAAGGGAGTGAAAGCATCGCATCACTCAGATCTTATATTGTCCTGCCACAGCTCCTTGCTGACCCTGTCTTCTTGCATATACCAGACTGGGCCACTGGCTCATCAGTGCCACTGAGCTCAACTCACAAAGCCATCCTTGTGAGAGAGAGGCTTGCCAAGAGCCATCAGACTCATGCACCTTATATTCTTGCTTTCACTCCATCACCACTTCTACTGAATGTTCTAGAAACACAGGTTGGTAGGGAAGATCTGCATATCTATTTTAGTTCTATGATGGCATCAACCATCTCTGACACTGGGGATTCTGTTCTATCTTCTGTGATGGCTAGTGTCCCTGTCACGTTGACAGACTTGGAGAGGGGCTCTGGGCTCACCTGGGGAGGGGGGGGGCGGGAGGGAGATTGTCTTGTTTATATTAAGATTCATCTTACTTGTGGACCAGGCCATCCCTTGGGTAGGGAATCCAGGCCTGTATACCATGGAGAGATAAGCTAGGCACTACCTTGCATGTATTCATGCATGTCTGTTGCCTGACCTGAAACGCAATGTGACCAGCTGCTTCAGGCTTCTGCTGCCACAGTGACTTGTACCTTGAACTCTGAGATACAGTGAACCCTTTCTCCTTTAAGCTGTTTTAGTCATGGCACCTTATACAGCAACAGAAGAAGAAATGAAGACTCCTCTTAGGCATATTCAAGGGGGGAATACAGCTTTGTGGAGGGTAAGGAGAGTGGGGCCCTGGACATATGCTACTTGGTAAAGTAGGTAGAACACACACACACACACACACACACACACACACACCTTTTGGTAGATTTTACATAAAAGATTTCACATCAGATTTTTAAAATCTCTTTAAACTTACCTATTTTCTCTGAGTAGTTATCACGGTCAATTAAAATTCATTTGTCGGATTGATCTAGAAATGATCATAATGAGTGAGCTAACCCAGAAGCAGAAAGAGTCAAATGGTATATATTCACTTATTACCGGACACTAGCCCAAGGGACAGGTCCCATGAAAGTCTGCACCTACCAGGAAACGGGGATAGAGGTGAGGACATCCTATTGAGACTCTAGATGAGGAAAATATAGAGGATAGGCAAGTAGGGGGACCCAGAGGGTCCTAGAAACCTACAAGAAGAACATTATGATGGCTAGATCTGAGCCCAGGGGTTCTGCTTGATCCAAGGCACCAACCATGGACAAAACAGGCAGTCATCATCAAACCCCTACCCAGATCTAGCCAAGGGACAGAACATTCTCCACAGCTAAGTGGAGACTGGGGACTGACTTTCACAGGATCTCTGGTGCCCCATATTTGGCCATGTCCCTTTGTTGGGGAGGCCCAATGGCACTCGGAGGAAGGATAGCGGACTACCAAGAAAAGACTTGATACCCTAGCACCATATTCAGGGGGAGGAGGTCCCCCACAGCCACCGTCATAGGGAAGGGGGATTGGGGTGAAAGTGGGAGGGAGGGAGGAATGGGTGGATGCATGGGACGGGATAGAAAATGAGATGTAATAGGAATTATTTTTAATTGTCAATAAAAATGTGTTATTATTTAAAAAATAAAATAAAATAAAATAAAATTCATTTGTCCTTGTTTTTACATGAAGTTCCTCAGCCCACTTTCTGTCTGATTGGGAAATGGTAACAGCCCATTTCCTAACCGGCCCCACCCTTTATCCTATGTTCCAGTGAACTGGTGAACTAAAGACCTCTGCAATCAGATTTACAACTCAGCAAGATTAAACAGTTTACTGTTATTTATGACAGGCATTCTAGGCCTTCCGTGCCTGCATCTGTCACTGTACAGTTGAGAGCTCCTTCCCAAAGAACGCCGTGCCTTCTAACCAAACACTGAGCAGAGCTGCCGACACAGGCCCCTGACAAACATTTTAACCAAGTGCTTGAAAGCACTGTGAGCTCCCACAGCTGTGTGTTTTCAGACTCCTCGGCTGATTACCTAGATTAGCATGGAGTCTCCCCGCCTCTGCTGGGCCTGTTCCTCTCAATAATCTCTCACATGGCCCAGTCCGTTAGGTCAGAAAATCTTCGTGAAATGGGCAGATTAAGGCCTGGCTTCAGGAAAGGGCAGTGGGGTAGGCCTGGAGGCCCGGATTGGTGTCCCCACAAAAGACAGAGCGGGCAGAAAGATTAAATATGGAAAAGCATGGTGTTGACCCAGCTAGCTCCCTTCAGGAGACAACACACAGACTGTACCAGGAAAGGCCTTTGGGTTGAACCAGTCTTAGTGGGAGCAACTGCCGCCACCTCAAGGATCACTCAAAAGAGTGCGTGTGTGTGCAGGCACAGCTGGGCAGGAAGGGGACAGTATCTTCAGCAGTTGCCACCCAGCTTGCCAGCAATATGGAGAAATGCCAAAAGTCAAGAGGAAGCCCGAGTGAGCAACTGTGGTCACCAGACCAACAGGAGCCTCTGGTTCAAAAAGCCACAGTTAAAAAAAAAAAACACACACTCTGCCTCCTTTTCATCACAGCAAAATAACTGTGTTCTATGAGCACACACACAAAAAAAAAGCCTTAGTAATTCATTACGTTAAGCCACCGCGCAACTTAGAAAGCGTGGAAGCAACATCCCTGCTCTCTTCCTTTTAATAAACCAACCCAAGGCTGTGTGACTTCCCCTCATCATGCAGGTTGCAAGCAATAGCATTGTAGATAAAATCCAGACCTTTTCCTGTTTTTGCTGTGTCTCTTGAAAGGCCACTTGGTTGTGGTGCTAGCAGTGGTGGTGGTGATGGTGGTGGTTTTGTGGTGTGTGCGTGTGTGTGTGTGTGTGTGGTGTGTTTAGATGGTTGGTTGGTTAGTCGATTGGTAACTGAGATAGAAGGCAGCTTACGTTGCCCAGACTGGCCCCGTAAACTCATATAATCTTCAAGCCCATTTCCCCTACACCTGGCTATTAATGTCTTTAAGAAAAGTGTGTAAAGTAGAAAGAAAGCAAAGGGGCATGTGCGCACACACACACCAGGCAAACACAGATATACCCACTGAAACTGGCTGGAGACCAACCTTACTTGCTTACCTTATATACAAAAAAAAAAAAGAAAGAAAAAAAGAAAAAAAAAGGCAGGGGGAGGATAATGACTTCTGCTGATTGCTTTTCCAGTTAGCAAACTGCCATTCACATCTGTCTTGTACCAAATAAATAGCAGTATTGTGTGGCCATGTCACAAGTCATATGCCACCTCACTGTGGGATGTATTGATTGTTTTCTAATGCTTCCTTAGCAAAGCACCACAGTGAGCATTGTTGAACACAGACTTGCACATCTGTACTTAAACAGCTGCAGAAATGATGTTTAGACCAACACCCTCCTGGGCTGTTGTATAAAGATTCTATTAGTTTAGATAATTACTGCCAAGCTGACTGGCCAAAATGTCACATGTATTAATGTCCACCAATACTCTGTAATAAACATGATGACTTTCCCCTACCCACACCAATTTTTGGGTATTTTCAATTTTTTAAATATATCAATTACTGCATTTAGATTTATCTGGTTACAATGAGGTTGATTACCTTCTTTGTGTGTTTGCTGGTGACAATTTTTGCATTAAATTATTTGTTTTCTTCTTCACTTGGAAGAGTGTGTTCTGCGTTGGACATACAAACCATTAGCTTTAAAACTCTCCTCTCAGTATGTTTTTGAGGTCTTATATTGAATAAACTAAACCCTGGATTCAGTTTTGTTTTTTTTTTTTTCCTTTTCCTTTCTTGTTAGAGGAAAACAATAAGAACGACAAGAACAATATTATGTTTGAACAAGATGCTTCTTAGTAAAGACTTGGAAAGGGAAAAGAAGAATCAAAACCCTCCATGACTCCACCACACCAAGGAAAAGATCTTCCTGGATGGTTGAGTGTTCCTGAAGTATTTTCTCTTCATACAAATACAGACATTGCTCCAAAAGATGATGTCACTAAGACCCTAAGAAGTACACAATATTTAAGGACTCGGGAATTGTGAGCTTTCACTTTTAAGTCTTGTGTGTGTTATAGATATGCATTTATTCATAACTAGCAGGGGGAATCAGATGAAAGAAGTTAAAATGCCCCCTTTGGCTGTGTAAACACACACAGTGAAAGCACACTGGCCAGGCCTGCGCGTTTTTCAGTTCGACTCATACAGCCAATGCCTGACACTGCTTTCTACCTTCATTCTTACATTCCCGGGATAATCAGATTCAGTTTCTCCTGCATAGTATTCCCAAGTAATCTTATTAAAATTCTATTCCAATGCTTATTTATATTGCTGTTCTCTAACAATGGCCCTCAAGTCTATAAAGAAATCAGCAAATGTGCAGAGCTCACAAAAGGCGCCATCAAAACAGGCCTCGGATCAAAAGTGATTCTTAGGGCAAGTTTTACACATAATGTTGCGGATGTGTGTCTGCCTTTTCAATAAACACCATTATATTTTATCACAAGATTTAATAAAGCGGCTTAGTTGAAAACACCATCTGGGGCTCTGGATACGTTAACCAAAGCTTAAAATAACCACCCAGCAACTGGGAGGGCCCAGCTGTTCCCAAAACTCCCTCTCCCGCCTTTAAATTCCCCTTAAAAAAAAAAAAAAAAAAAAAAAGAGTGAGTGAAGACAAGAAGCTAAGAGTGTCAACTGCTCACTGGTCACACGGGGAAATGGAGGCAGCTGCGGCCTCCTGAAGTGTGTTGTTGTTCCCAGGAGATCTGCCTGTTGCACACTCAGGTTTGACGATCCGGAAAGGGCACTGAGGGAAAGCGATGAAGGCTCCTTCTGGGTTCCTCCTGAGCACACCAGCAGCTTGCTTTCCCACTGTCTGCACTGTGGTAGCCCGGTCTGTCCTGTCCACCAGGTCTATAATGAATGCTAGCTGAAAACACAGAGCCAAATCACTCTTCCTCGTGAGGCACCATCCTGGGCCACCCAACCCAGATTTTTAGATCTAACGCAGGCAAGAGGCCCTAGGTGTTGCCATACCGGAAGCAGCTCTTGCTGCCTTTTCTGCACGCCCACCCTTCACCAGCACAGCCTACTTTGTATCAACTTCTAGTCTGTGTTTACTCCTCTTTGGAACCACACCAAGATCCTCCCTACATAGCGGCAGCAAATGCCAAAACAAGTATGTTCTCAGGGTTTTGGTGGTGGTGGTGGTGGTAATGTTTTTGTCTTTGTTTTTCTTTATGTTTTTTAACAAGCAGCTTTCTGTGGACAATTGGGATCATACAGTCTGTGGGACCACCTACCTGGGAGACAGCCCCGAATCCTCAGCTGACCAAGTTGTCTCAGGTGACTAATTCAGCTTCCACCGCTAAAAGATTTCACTGCTCCTGACTAGCTATTGCAGTCTCTTGGAGAGACTGTATCCTTTGTTCATCATTGTTGGCCATCCTGTTGTCAGTGTAGATCATACTTGACCAGCAAACAGATTTTCTTCTCTTGGCAGAAATGTCGAGCAGAGCTGTAAAGTTTTTGTCAAGGGGCCCACGATAGCCTTTGTTCAATACATGTGGTTAAATCATATTTATCTAGGACACATTCAGTTGGCCACAACAATACTTTTTCTTTTTGATAAAATGTATTATGGATGATGGGCATGGTGGCACACACGCCTTTAGTCCCAGCACTTGTGAGGCTGAGGCAGGCGGATCTCTCAAGGCCATCCTGGTCTACAAAGTGAGGCCAGGACAGCCAGGACTACAAGAGAAACCCTATCTCAAAAACCAAAAAAAAAAAAAAAAAAAAAAAAATTGTATTATGATTTGAAGCTGAGATGTCTCCCAAAGGCTCATGTGCTAAGAAAATTAGTTGTAGGTTATGGACTATGAGAGTAGTGATTGAATCCTGGAGGTTTCCACCTACTCAGGATTAACCCCTTAATGGAGTCATACTATAATGGCAATATTGGTAGGTAGGGCCTATTTCAGAGACATGGATAACTGGGAGACCAGCATGGAGGTTGTGGGGGTAGGGGGGCCCACTTTGATTAGCTTCCAGTTCCTGTCCCCACAGTCTTCTGTAATACATGATGATGTGGGAGGCACAACTTAGAGAAAACAATGGAGGAACAAGAATTGGGTTTTTTGTTTGTTTGTTCGTTTGTTCTGTTTTTGTTTTTAAGATTTATGTCTTGTGTATACAGGTGGGTTGTCTCCATGTTTGCCTGCAGGGCCAAAAGACGGCAACCTGAACTGCAATCAGGTGCTGGGAATTGAACTCAGGACTTCGGGAAGAATAGTCAGTACTCTTCACCACTAAGCCATCTCTTCAAACTCCAGAAACCAGAATTATTAAACATGTAGGTTTTTTATTCTTTGAGAGCAGAAAAATGGCTGACACCTAGTCAGCCTGAAGGGTGGTGGGATGGATGGTGTCTTAACAGCCTGCTGATCTTTTGCTATTCTATGGAGCCAGTCTTTAACTGGATCTCCCAAAATCCCGAGTATTGTTGAGGCCTTAATCCCAAACTTTGTCTCTCAGTGAATAAAACCCATCATTATGAAAGAGGCCCCATGTACTTTGCATCCTCCATCCTTCATCCTCCATCCTCCATCCTCCATCCTCCATCCTCCATCCTCCATCCTTACACTTATTACAAATCCTTCCTCCTTGGCCATTTTTACTGTAAAGGTCAGAGGTACTTTGCTATTGAAGTGGACTTTATAAGGGAGTTTCGATGTAGCCGTCTCTGAAGCTTTGTTGTGATAACCGCCATGTGGTGACTTTCCTCCAGTTTTACTGTGCTTAAAGGTGTAAGAAAAATAAACTGTGAGATCAGACTCTGGAAGTTTTGACCCAGAGCCTACTAAAGTGGTGCTGACCTGATCATTTTCCTGCTAGCTGTGCTGCTTGCAGGGACCCCAACACTATGGCCTATGTTTAACCTGTGGATGCTTTGGGGTATACCAGACCAACTCTAATTATAACACATATAAGCAGATTATAAAAGCTAAGTTCCAGTGCCGTGCTATCCAGCATCATTATTGTTAACTCCTTGCAACTATTTCAATTTTATTGAATTAAAATGAAAGAAACGTTTAAGATTGAGCTCACTGATCACAGTAGCTACATTACAAGTGTTCAGATGCCAACACTTGGATAGAGGCCAGGATAGTGCCAATCCTAAGACATTTGCACCAGCAGAGAACCGTGGTACAGAATGTCATCTCCAGGGAAGGAGGATCTCCATCAGCCCTTGGTCTGCTTACTAAGGCCAAGTGCAGAGAGATAAAAATTTTAGAAAAATCCAGAAACATCTTGAGGGAAACACAGTTCCCAATATTAAGTAAGAAGATTCCAGCCAAAGAGGGACAGGGACAAAGGTATTTTTACAGCATCTGTGGTGATCTAAATTCTTTAGTGTGTGTGTGTGTGTGTGTGTGTGTGTGTGTGTGTGTGTGTGTGGGTGTGTGTGTGTGTGACTCAATACTACTAAGGAAGTTCTGAACCAGATGGAAATAAAAACAGGTTCAAAGACGAATTAGACGCAAACTAATTTTGTTCACCACATCAAATACTGTTGCTTCTCAGTTCAGTCCTATTAACTTTTTAATACCCAACCATTTTTTCCCTTCAGTATAGCATGGTTTGTATCTTCAGAAAAAATTAAAATATTTCTCAGGAGGTTTTAGGTAAGTTTATATAGCAACATAGAAACTACACAAAGGGGAGAACACTTGCCTAGCATTCCCAAAGGCCTGGGGTCCTTCCCCAGCACTGAGTGGAGGTGAAAAGCTAAAAATATTTATTCACTAACCCACTGAGATTGAATGCATAAAAAAATCCAAGAATTCATGGAGCATTCCCAAAAATCCAAAAGTGAAACAAATTCAGTTGTCATAAAATTTAGTTATAGAGATGGCTGTTTTCTCCAATCCTTGTTCCAAAGTTGGCAGTGGAAAAAGAAGAAAGGAAACGGAATGTCTTCTTTCCAGAAGGAAGAAGTAAGTGGCTCAGTTGTAAGGACATGTCCGGTTCATGGCCCTGAAGGCTGGGAGATGGCTCAACTGGCAAAGTGTTTGCAGTGAATACCTGAGGTCAACACTTAGTACCCATGTAAGAAGCAAGGCAGGGGGCTGAGAAAATGGCCCAGCAGGTAAAGCCACCTGCTGGCAAGCCTGACAGCCTGAGTTCGAGGCTCAGCACCCACAGGCCCTATCCCCTGAGAGAGAGAGAGAGAGAGAGAGAGAGAGAGAGAGAGAGAGAGAGAGAGAGGGAGAGAGGAGAGAGAGACAAGAAGAAGAGGAGGAGGAAGGAGAAGGGGAGGAGGAGGAGGGGAGGAGGAGGAGGAGGAGGAGGAGACAGAGAAGGCACATACACATGCACCAGTTAGTGTAATCTGAGAATTAGAGAAAGAGTATTTTGAAACTTTCAATGAAATAATTTGAGATGATCATTAGTGGATTTTAAGTCAATGACTAAATTTTGATAAGAAACCAAACATGCACATAGTATAAATTGAGCCCACAAGTGACTACAGCCTAGGAAGATAATGGAGGGGCATAGAAACAGTGACTACCAGGACGCCACCGTCCTTCTATTGTCACTAATGCTGACACCACCCAGCCTGGGCTTCGCAGGATGCAGATAATTCAGAGCCCTACAAAGTGCTGACAGTGAGACAGTCTCACTACATAGCCCGAGCTGACATCAGCCTCCCAAGTGATGGCATCAGAGGCATGCACTGCCACACCAGGCTTTGAAATATGTTCATTAAAAAGTAAGTTAAAACTGAATCCATTGAACTTTGCAAAAGGACTGAATGCTCATATCCCATAAGTTCATATATTGAAATCTTAAGCCCAGGGTGATTGCTGGAGGTAAGGCATTCAGTGAGTGACTGAGTGTTGAGGATGGAGTCCTTGCAGCTGGAATTTAGAGTCTTTAAGAATTAGCTAGGCCTTCCCTCTATGCAAAGCCACAGTAGGAAAGCACCGTCTGTGAGCCAGAAAAACGGGCCCTCACTAGACACCAAAATAACAAGAGCCTTGGACTTGCAGCCTCTAGGACTGCTTTGAAACGAGTTCTGTTGTGTATAAGCTAGCCAGTTCATGGCATTTTGTTAGAGTAGCCCAAATGGACAAATCTTCAGAAATAATTTCCAGTCAACCAGAACAACAAAAGGTAGAATGAAAAAGTTAAATGGTGCCATAAAAAGAAATCTGAAAAGGCCAAAAGAAACATCCTACAAGGCAACTGGCCTGACTCTTTACAAATCAGTTTTATAGACAGATTCACAGACTAATGAGCAGACAAGAGAGTATTTTATAGGTTAAAATTTGACCTAAATTACCAAAGGTAGTGTTTATTCCCTGATTAGGAAAACTTGGGTTGAGTAAATCATGCATAAAAGAATGTCAAAACAACAGAGTGAACTCAAATGTAGAGTTATAACTATGTAAGGGAAAGGTCCTTATTTATTAAGAAATCCACACTAGAGACAAAGTCTGTTTTCTTAATACAACAAAAATGGGTCAAACATTATAAAATGTTTAGAGTCAAGTCTTAGGCCACCGAAAAGTCCTATTTTGACTTTTCTGAAAGCTAGAAATTTTCATTGTATTTATTTTTACATACATATGTGTATTGTGAGAGTGCAGGCATGCACAATCCCAACCATAATTTTAATTTTTTACACGTATTTATTGTGTGTGTATGTACGTACGTATGTATGCATGCATACATGTATGTGCACACACATACACATGCAGACATACATCACAATGTACATGTGAACAACTTGGAAGAGTCAGTTCTTTCCTGCCATGTGGGTTCTAGGAATCAAACTCAGACGATCAGGCATTGAGGCAAGAACTTGACATGCTGAGCCATCTTTCTGGTCCCATTATCATAATTTTATCCTAAAAATATTCAAATCCCAGGTTATATAGTTACTAGTGTGGAATGCATCAGCTTGAAGTCTGACGGACTAGTAAAATATGTGTAATACGTTCATCACTTAGAAACTTTTAAATTCTGCTCTCCTCCAGCAACTATATTAACAAATACCAAGAACAGCTTTTCTCAGAAAGTTCCCTTGTAAAATTAACTGTCTTAGTCACTGTTCTATTGCTGTAGAGAGACATCATGACCACAACCACTTTTATAAAGCAAAGGGTTGATCTGGGGACTGGTTACAGTTTCAGAGGCTTAGTCCACTAGCAGCATGACAGGAAGCATGGAGGTACACAGACAGACATGATCCTGGAGAAGTGAGAATTCAACACCCTGATCCACAGGCAGCAGGGTGAGAAAGACTGGGCCTGGCCTGGCAGTAGGCTTTGAAACCTCAAAGCTCCACCCCCAGTGACGCACTTCCTCCAACAAGGCCACGCCTCCTAATCCTTTTTTAAAAGTTCCACTTTCTGGTAACTAAGTATTCAACTATATGAGCCTATGAGGGGTCACTCATATTCAAACCACAACATTAATTTTTCAGTCAAAACCAAACTTTTTCAGATGGAGGAATGACAGGACACTTGATAATCAGGTTTTCTAGGTCAGAGAGGATAAGCTCTAGTTTCTGCGACTTCTGTATCCTGCTTATGGATGCCTGGTCAGGAGTCTATTTTAAAGGCTTTAGGAATCCAAGTCCATCACCCCTCAGCCTCATGAAGCCTGCAGGTTAGAAGGTAAGTGAGTTCCCATCCATTTTCTTTTTTTCAACTAATTGTTTTAAGATTTCTTTGTTTTATTTATTGTATATCAGTGCTTTATCTACCGAAGAAGGCATCAGATCACATTATAGATGGTTGTGAGCCACCATGTGGTTGCTGGGATTTGAACTCAGGACCTCTGGAAGAGCAGGTGGTGCTCTTAACCACTGAGCCATCTCTTCAGCCCCTCAACTAATTTTTTTAAATCCAGTTTACATCATATCATAGCCCACTCCCTCCTCTCCTCCCAGTCTTTCCCCCTCTCTTCCCCCTATTCCCTCTCCCCTACTCCTCAGGAAAGGGGATCCCCACCACCCCCACCCCCACCTCAGCACATCAAGTTGCATCAGTACTGAGCACATCCTCTTCCACTGAGCCCAGACAAGGCCTCCCCACCACAAGGAAGTGATCAAAAAGCAGGCAACAGAGTCCATGACAGAGACAGCCCCTGCTCCCCTTATTAGGGGACCCACATGCAGACTAAGCTGCCCACTGATGACATCTGTGGAGGAGGCCTAAGTCCAGGATAGCTGTACCATCCGTTTTCAGTCACACAAAGGACCAATGTTGCAAGTTTATTTTCTAGTCCTGCCAAACACTTCTCCTAGAGCCAACTATCTAGGCTTCTGGGACAAGTCTCCCAGAAGATGAGAGAAAATGAGGAGGAGACTAGTCCAAGCCACTGCTTGAAGTGCAAATCAACAACTATCTTCAACAAATATTCTGACCCACGATAAATATTGGACAGGCTATGTTCCTCTCACTCACCCCCCAACCCCCACTCCCGTGACAAACTAGAACATGGAGGAAGGCGAATGCTGTGATAGCCCTCCCAGGGCTCACTGTCCTCCCTCTTCCCCAGGACCGTCTTAGTCAGACAAGAGGGCAAGAGCATTTGTTAACCTCTTACCAGTCTGGGACGCCAGGCCACATTCATCAATCCCAGGTGAGGAGCCAAAGAGAAATGTCAGTCTGGACTCCACTCTAACATTTGTGGTCCCGTTTCCCCCGATTGTTTTGGGGGTATTAAGAAAAGAAAGCAACGGCAACTAAAACCTCACCAAACACCTTCCCATCCCCCAATTCCATTCCTAAAACGCTGAGAAGAGAAAATTCACAGTAGAAAAACAAGAAGCATGAGCAGCCCTAGCTAGCGAGGAAACACGAAGAGGAAATGGGAGCCCCCGAGAGCGGGGTGGGACGCCAGGGTCCGCTCGACAGGTAATTATCTGGTTTCGCTCTTTTAAATGTTTACATCTGTACCTCCGCAAGAGATTGCACTCAAGAGAAAGTTTCGTGGGTATGAATCTGGTCGCGTTAACCAGGCTCAGATGACTTTTTAAAATCTTGTTTCCTACAGAGTATTCAGAGACACACCCCCCCCCTTAAGTTTGCTAGTCACAAGTTTTGGTAGCTGGATTTGGAGCTAAGGGGGCACCAAGTGGGGCGAGCTGAATGGATTTATGGGTAGATGCTTTTGTCTGTAGGATAAGAAAGAGGAGACAGAAAGAAACTCAAAGTCTGAGAAAGCAGATTGCCGAAGAAAACTGAAGAGATCTTGGGAGAAGGGAGACGAAATGAGGGTGAGGATGTCAAATGCCAAGGGCATCTTGGAGGGAAGTTAGGAGCTGCGTTCAGAATGCTCACATAGCCTTCGGAGAAAGGCCTCCTGGGAACTGAGAGCCCAGCCTTTAAAACCATCCACCCGACCCCTGTCTCAGTCAAAGTAATCACTAAAGGACCACTGGGCTAGAGTTATTCATGGGGGGGGGGGCACTCTTGCCAAATAGCGCATGGTTCAATGATGGTGTGCGAACGCAGATAACTGTTAAATTTGACAGGTACGATTTGGAAAGAGAGAATTGTGGCAAAATAAAATCACAAAAGAACGCCAAGGTGGGAGATCATGTTGGCAGATTCGAAAAAAAAAGTCTATGTAAAGAGGCGGGCAATAAATCGGTTGGGTGAATATGGGAAACCCAAAGCTGCGATGGAGTGGGAAATGGACGAGGAAGGGAATACAGAAAGTGGAACAGGTGCGGGAGAAACGTAAGGTTCCAGATCCCGGCTTTGAGAAGAACTGCCCTCTTCGAGCCCGGTGTCTCAGTGCACCTAGTGTCTGCCAGTGCGCCGGCGTGGGAAGCAGGGGAGAGCACTAGGGAGGTGGCCGGGGGCGTGGGGACCCGCAAACCCGGCGTGAAAGTCACTCACCCCGTTGGCTGCAGCCATTTGCACCACGATCTCAGTGGCCGTCCTACTGAAGTACCTGCCGTCGCTGCCCACCACCATGGTGCAACCCTGGCGGTCGCGCAGGTCGATGGACGACAGCACGCTCTGGATGAAGTTGGGCAGGTAGTTGCGCTGGCCCTCGAAGAGCCCTGTGGGACGCCGCAGCCCGCCGCCGCCAGTCGGCCGCTGGTCCTCGTAGGGCGCCGTGGGCACCGTCAGCACCGGGATGGGGCTCCCTTCCATGGCGCCGCTGGCCGGTCTTGCCGCGGCTGCGGGAGCCTCGGGGATCTGCAGCCCTCCCAGGCCCCCGCGGTCTGGCCTGGCTCCCGGCTCCGCCTCGCGCCCTCCCCGCCCCTCCCCCCCCCCCCCCCCCCCCCCCCCCCGCCGCTGCTCTCAGCTTGTCCCCTCAACGTCCCGGAATGGAGTCTGCCTCCACCTTCAGATAAAGTTTTCTGCGGGGCCCAGCTCCTTCACAGAGGAGCGCCCAGCTGTCCTCGATTTCTTTCCCCAGGCTCCAGAACCCAGCTACTGGGTTCCCAACCACACCTTCAGCTCAGTGCCTGGACTCCAACCTATCAGCTGCTCCTGAGGCACTCTCTCCCCCAGATAGCCTTAGAACTCCAGTCTGAGCTAGCCCGGGGCCTAGCCAGCCGCCCTCTCACCCTATACCCTGAGAGTCAGCTTAGCTCAAGCACAAGTTTCTCTCCCTAGTAAGGACAGAGAGGGAGGTGAAGGGGGCTGAAACCTTTCGCCATCAGAGAACAGCCCTAGCCAAAAATAACCCTGGAAAGGAGAGCTGAGAATTGTTAGGCTCTGCCAGAGGTGAAACTGAAGGCTGGAGGCTGGGCTCTCTCTCTGTGTGTGTGTGTGTGTGTGTGTGTGTGTGTGTGTGTGTGTGTGTGTGTGTGTGTGTGTGTGTGTGTGTGTCCACGTTGCAGGAACATTTGTTGTAGGGAATCACACCCTGTCGGCCCCTTCAGGCCTCAGAACTACCCCAGCACCAACTTTCATAACATCTCTGGAGATTTTTCGTTTTGTATTTTTGGTTTGGCTGTTTGTTTGTTTCATTGTTGTAATTGCAACAAACACATATTTTCTTATCCCTGCCCTGCTCGTCCTTTCTATACATCTGCTTAGAAACTGGCTCCCTTCTGGCTGCATCTGTCCACACTACTGAACTCTGTCTCTGGATAAAACACCTTCAAAAGGAGATTAAAACGCATTTAATGTCTACCAAGAACAAATGAGCAGCGAAGACAGCTGAAGCAAAAAGGAAGTGCCACCTGCTGTGCTAGGCCCCTTTGCCTGAATTGCTTCATTCGGCGGGAACTAGGGATTCTGTAAGTTCTTTCCATAAAAATCCACCTCAAATCCAAAATCAGAAGAATCTTCGTAGAAGAGTGAAGGGGGGAGGGGAGATTAAAAGGAGAAGGCAGCTGAGCTTGGCAGCGCAGCTGTAATCCCAGAACACGGGAGGTAGAGACTTGGAACCAAGGCCAGCCTCTGCTGCCGCTCTCCTCTCCAAAATATTAGCCGCTTTCGGGGAGAACCGCTGACATGTTGCAGGGCTGTGTAGCAGTTGCTTATGGTGACATAACTGAGTAGCAATTCACACACAAGCTAAAGGCTCTGTATCTACCCCCACCTCCTTCTCCTCAGAGGCTAAAATCAATCCAAGGAAATAGCAATGACATTCATGCTGGCCATCTAATGGATGAAGAAAAAAGAACCTCTTGTGAAGTCAAGGAAACAGCCAAGAGGGCCTGTGCAGCCAACCCAAGTTCTCCCACTGCCTTTTCTCTTCATCAGCATCACTGAACTGAGATGGAGAAACCAATGGAGCTGTCAACTGAAGCCTGCAAAGACCGTCTCTCCACTTCTTAAGCAGTAAGGGATGGGGCCTGTCCTAGAGTCGAGTGGAGAGACAGAGGTCAAGGCACAGAAAAGCTTCAGCGATACGGGACTAACGTGCTTTCTAAGAGCCACTGCACCACATGGGAAAGGAGGGAGAGGGAGCCAGACTAGCTCTGTGCCACACCCTCCCAACCTGACCCTAGTCTCAGGGGGCCTGGGTGCTCCTATGCTGAGCTCTGCAAGGTGAGTCACAAGGAACATGAGGCTATCTGGCCTAGAGATGCTTCTCAGTCCTCCCTGAGTCCCAAGAGATTAGCACCACCCAGGGTGTGAAACAGGAGCACCTGGTGTCGCCTTTCTTCCTCAGTATCTCCTTGCTGTGAAGACAGCAGCAGCCACCATCTTTACACGGAGCATACATACACTAACTCAGGAAGACCTGCATTTCCCCAGTGAGGACCTGGGGTAAGGTGTTGAAAGCCTTCATCCCCATCCCATTCTCATAGGTCCTCAGAGCGTGTTCGTGCATTGAGGACACTGGAGGCTCTGCAGAAAAGGACCTGCTTTAACTTCAGTCTGACATCTCCAACTTTTATTGAACCGTGGGGTCCTTTTCTGAAGTTCCAATGAACAGATCAAAGACACTTTACTACTCTGGATGCCTTCCAATAACATCATCTTTTTCTTTTCATTTTCTCTCCTCTTTTTTGAACTATTAAAATGTTCGTCTTATCTCTATAGTCATCTTATCTATACAAAATGACTATAACTTGTCAGATTATAGGAAAGACAGCATGTAAAGCTGCAAGGGTAAAAACAGAACCAGGTGTGGCTCTGCATGCTTGTCATCCCAGATGGAGGCAGGGGTTCCCTCCTTGGTGATAGCTGTTGCTGTTGTGTCCATGTCCCTTTGGGCTGCTAAGAGAGACTTAAAAAATAAAGTCAATGTGAAGAAGTATACAAAAGCTAGGCAGTGGTGATGCATGCCTTTAATCCCAGCACTTGGGAGGCAGAGGCAGGCAGGCAGATCTCTGATCTGAGTTCAAGGCCTGCCTAGTCTCCAGAGCTACACAGAGAAACTGTGATCCCAGGAGGAGGAGGAGGAGGAGGAGGAGATGAAGAAGAAATATTTAAAACTTTTTTACATATAGGGGTGTTTTGCCTCCATGTATGTCTGTGTACCAATTGCATGCCTAGTGCCAGCAGAGGCCAGAGGGCGTCAGATCCTTGGAACTGTAGTTAGAGATGGTTGTGAGCTGCCATGTGGATGCTGGGAATCATACCCAGGTTCTCTGGAAGAACAGCTAGTGTTCTTAACCACTGAACCATCTTTCTAGGCCCCTGACATGCTTTAATGTTCATTAAACACTTATGTTTTGCAAATGTTTCATTTCTCTTTCAATATTTTCTGTTGTCTTATATTTGGATTGCATAGAGATATTTTTCCATGTGACTGGATTTTAGAAACCTTGTGATGCATTGGATATTATAATATAGTGAATTACACATTTGTTATTGTATCTTTTTAGACAACAATGACCCCAAGACATTTTATATAACCCTCTTACAAGAAAGCTGATTCCTTTTCTATTGTTCTGATAACAATAGACACATATATTACAATGACCATAAAATAACAGATACATTCAGGAATTCTCAGAAAGTCTTTCTTCATCCCCAGGCCCCATTGAGGCAGGTCTGTTGGAAGTCAATGGGACAGGAACCCATGAAAATGACTACATCTTCTACAGGACAGAAGGTGGCAGAATTAACAAAGAAGCTGTGGGAGCCCTGAGCCATTCTCACTAAGGAATAAGCGGCCTGTGCTGGAAGGATCCAGGATGCACAAAGCATTTCACTGCTGTTGAGTAAGAAGGTCCTGCAGATGGTTGTAAAAATCACTCTCTCAACAAATACAAAGTAAGCATGTTTCTAAGAATCAGCCCTCACTTTCTGACTTCAACAGAAAGAAAAACACCATCAAGTGAAATTGCAAGTCTCTGGAAGCAGTTTAACAAAGAACAGACTTTGTTAGAGTAGAGCTTTGATGAGACGATTTCTGAAATTAAGATAATACTACTCTAAACTGGATGTGGTAGTGCATGCCTTTAATCCCAGCACTTGGGAGGCAGAGGCAGGAGGATCTCTGTGAGTTCAAGGCCAGCCCGGTCTATAAAGCAAGGGCAGGACAGCCAAGGCTACACAGAGAAACCCTGTCTTGTGGGGAGATGGGGAGTAAGATCATCCTACTCTGTGTCTTTGATGTTTCTATCCAGGACAGTGGGAAATCAGTCAGTCTGTGTCCTTAGTGGGACGAAAGTCTCATCTCTTTATGAATAATTGAATTTAAATGAAATCATTCACTTTCCGAAGTCCATAATTTTCAAAACTCAATTAATTAAAACTAAATGCTTTTCACTTTCGGGTGCAGATAGGAGTAGGAAATCAACACCTGTGCTAATTTTCCTCATTGACTTCTTGTGCTGACCTTCAAAGACAGCACTTTAATAGTCTAGGTATCTTGTGGCTACCTCCAAAAGCAAACTGCTAGAGAGCTGGCTCTCCTTTTTTAAAACTTACATGTGCTGATTTATTATGGGGTGTGTGTGTGTGTGTGTGTGTGTATGTGTGTGTGTGTGTGTGTGTATGCACACATGTGCCACATCACACATGTGGTGGTCAGAGGACAAATTGCCAGAATCTAGTCACTTCTTCGACCATGTGTGTTCTGGGATCAAACTTAGGTATCTAGGCTTGGTAGCAAGCATCTTTACCTGCCATCTTGTTGACTCCCTGAATTTCTTCTTATACTTTGGGCTGGTGCCTCCTTACGCATAGTTATTTCAGAGCACATATGGGTCAGTAAAAATGCCTTTTTTCATCATTAGCACTAATTCCCTAATTTATGTTATTATACTTGAAATCAGGCTAAAAAAAAAAAGTTAAACTTAGTCACTCAAGATCAGTACTCTTTGATACAAAGATTAAGACTCATTACTATAGCAATGGAAGAGTTCAGTTAATCACTATTATTTTCGTAATAATGTCTGAGTAATAATGACCACAATAGCAATCAGACTTATAATAGTAAGAACAGCAAGCCAGGCACTTGGACCAACTATTTAAATTAGGCCACAGGCTCTAAGAGGCAGGAAGCATTGTGTGTGCTCGAAAGACAGAAGCTGAGTGTGTGACTGAGTGGCTTGCTCAAGGACCCATGGGTAGTTGTGGATGGAAAAACAAAGCCAGGAATGTAAGGGCACAGATACAGGTGTGCCAGCATCTGTAAGGTACATGTACGAAGCTCAACTTTATATTCCTCTTCATGCCACGACCTCATTGTGAAGGATTTGAGGAGGATACGAATTCCACATGAATCCCCTCTAGGCTTAGTGGAAGGTGGTGTTTTGGTGTTGCTTGAAAAATATACGTAATGTCCCCCCACCAGAGAGTATTCAGGTGGGCTAGAAGAGAAATGTGGGCCTCCGTGGAGAAGTGCCCTGTGACTTTTTCACTTGCTTTTCTGCCTCCTCTTGTCCCGTACTTCTGGCATTTCTCTCCTCTCAGAGTCAATGTGTCACCAGCATGTTTTTAGCATTCCCTGTGTGCACAGAAGTGGACAGTGACTCAGTAGGAGTATATAACTACTGCAGGTCGAATACATCTTGGATTCCCTGAAGCCAGGGGAGCAGGGAGGGGAGAATGGGAGAAAAGAATGTAAAATATAAAATCTCACACATGTGTATGTATGTATGTATCTATGTATCTATGTAGCAATGTGTAAAATCAGTTTCCTGCCCCACCCAACCCCAACCCCAACCCAACCCCTAGCTGAACAGGAGATCATAGCCAGGGGCTCATATAAGCTTTGCTAGGCAAAACCTACCATGCAACAAAAACCCTGGCCCAAGAATATCCCTCTTCCCCAGGCAAAAGACAGCAGCTTCACTTCCTTTAACTAAATGTATCTGGTGTGCTTAGGCAAAGAGGCAGGCTGGCTTTGTGACCACACCAGGTATTTCCTCCTCCCAACGTGCTCAGTGGGCCTGAAGGGATTTCCCCTGATTCTGATCCCAGGGACTAGTCAGCCGTTGCTATGGAAGTTTCTTTTACACCCATTCTGGTTTCTAGCAGTGTGGACCTTGACCTTCAACCCCATCCGCCTGTGACCCTGAGTCAATGGCTGTCTTCAAATCAAGAGCATCCTCTACGTTGGCTATTGTGTTTTTTGTTTTTGTTTTTGTTTTTGTTTTTTTCTTAATTCTCACAAATAGCAAGAGGTTGTGCTACTAAGCAAGGAATTATTTCATTCACGGCTCAGCAGATTCTTCTCAAAGTTCAGAAGCCCAGATAAGTGGAAACGCCAGCTAGGAACTCCTAAATAGTAACACTTTCCCCTCCGTTCTTTCCTTCTCATCTCCAGACCTTCTCTGGTCCCATACAGGGACCACCTGCGCAGGCGCCCAGCTCACAGCGCCTCCTCTGCAGTATCCCAGTCCCGCTGGGAAAGGCTCTGATTACAGGGACCCTGCTACGTCATCCTCCGTTCCTGACCATACTCAGGGTGGAGGGATGAGTCAGGGAAGCACTCCTGGCAGAAGTGGATTTCTCACTATGTCGGGAACTCAAAACCTCCAGGCATGCAGAAGCTTTGTGCTTTGTCTGCGCCTAAGAGGACCAGAAGACTGCATCTCAGCGACCTGTGGCTCCCGTCCACAGAGTAGTGCTCACTGCCTTTCCTAGACAGGAAGTACGTATGTGTGCTTCGTTGGATCGCTCTGGGTTTAAAGCAGCAGAATTACTGTCTGTTGTTTTTTAATCAAAAGATTAATGCTCATTATTCCACAGTCCCGATGCCTTTCACTCTTCCAAAAGAACAGAAAACACCTTACTGATTTGTAAAAGTGGCATGTGAGACCATTTATGTAAAAGTGTAGGAACACACAGAGGAATATTCTGTACAGCTTCATAAGGACACGTGTGCAGTGTCCGTGGCAGGCTCAGAGAGCGTGGCAAGAGGTGGTTGCCATGGCTGCCTTGATGTAATGAGCATCTGAGTACAAATTGTGGGGCCTTGCTGGGAAGAGGAAACATGGCCCATGCAGAGGCGTGGGGGAGACTCAACAGTCACAATACCACTTAATTTTCAGGGAGTGCGTAGCCTGCTCTAAGTTTGTTGTCCTGCATACATGTTTTAAAAATAAAAAGGAGGGCTGGAGAGATGGCTCAGTGGTTAGGAGCACTGCCTGCTCTTCCAAAGGACACGGGTTCAATTCCCAGCACCCACATGGCAGCTCACAACTGTCTGTAACTCTGAGATCTGACACCCCTACACCAAAGCACATAAATTCAAATTTAAATAAAGTATTAAAAAATAAATAAATAAAATAAAAACAAAAAGGAGATTATACATTACTAGATACATAAAACCTAACAAGGGTACTAGAGAGATGAGTGAGCAATTAAGAACACTGGCTGCTTTTCCCAGAGGACCAGGGTTTGATTTCCAGCACCCTCATGGAGGCTTCCCACCATCCAAGGGGAACTGATGCCCTCTTCTGGCCTCCTAGAGCACTGCATGTATGTGGTGCACATATGTTGACGTGTAGGCAAAACACTGTACACATAAAATTTAAAAAACAAAACAAAAAAAAAAAACCTCTAAGACTTAATGGTTAAGAAATAAAATGCCTGAACAGACTATAATGGGTTGAAAAGATTGGGTCAGTAACAGAATGTCTCCCTTCTGAGAAAAGACAAGACCTGATAGCCCCTCCCCCCGCCCGGTTAAATTCCACCAAACATTTAAAGTTATCTTTCTCAGCTAAATATTGTCAGCATTACCCTGACACCAAAGCCAAATAAGGACCCTCACAAGAATGAAAATGACAGGACAATATTACCAATAAACACAGATGGGAAAAAAATTCCTAACCAAATACTCACAAATCAAGTTCAAAAGCACGTGAAAAGGGACCCCTACAATCAAGTGGGGTTTATCCCTGGAATGCAAGGACAGCTCAAGATATACAAAGCAATAAACTTGATACACCACATTATCAAGCTGAAAGATGAAACCATATGATCACCTTGACACACACAGAAAAAGCATTTAGTGTCCCTTTGTGGTGAAACCTCTCAACAGACTAAGCAGAAAAGAAACAGACCTCAACAAAAAGATACAAAACCATATGAAAAACCACATAGGATCATCTTGTTCAACGGTGAAGAATTGAAGTTTTTCCTTTATTTGATTAAGACAAGTAAGCCAGCTCTTGCCTCTTTACTCAACAGCATACTGGAGGGCTTAATAGCAGCTAGGGAAGAGAAAGGGGGGAGAGGAGGAAAGGAAGGAAGGAAGGAAGAAGGAAGGAAGGAAGAAGAAGGAAGAAGGAAGGAAAGCCATGTAGAAGCGTGAAATTGTCTCTACTGTTGGCATGGCCATTTTTATGGGTGCTTTACTTGCATTTACTTGCA
Source organism: Acomys minous (assembly GCF_964271855.1). Lineage (NCBI taxonomy): Eukaryota > Metazoa > Chordata > Mammalia > Rodentia > Muridae > Acomys > Acomys minous. The sequence goes on along the minus strand of NC_140484.1, from coordinate 34,884,869 downwards.
CCACGTTTGTGCAGTGCCCCAGGAAGCCAGGAGAGGGCATCACATCTCCTAGGGCTGGGAATTGAAGCAGGGTTCTCTGGAGGAGCTGCCAGTGCTCTCAGAGCCATCTCTCCAGCCCCAGTGATAGTACGGTAATGTTAAATATATATCTTAAAAAGATTTTTAAAAAGCCCCACAAAAGAAATTATAGAAAGTTCTAGGCATGCACAGGGTTAGAATTGATGAGCTTACTCAGTAAAATTACAGGCTACAAAATTAGCATACCGAACCTTTACTATAATGGTATTTAATGGGATTCAGCTGTCTGACATGAACATCCCGGAGGCCAGAGGGAGCCAGAGAAGTGAACACCTGTACATGGTCCACTCAGGAACTACAAGGCAAACTGTGCCGATGTCTAAACATGCTGTGTCATTCCCTGCAGCTCAACTGGAGAGCCAATGGGATATTTATATTCGAAAAATTTTAAACTGACAGGATGGAGAGAAAGCTGAGGTGAGGCCTCACCTTGGAAAGAGTGACGAGCTCTGTACAGTGCTCCTGAGCCAAATGCTTGGCTAATGATTTGGATATTACATACACAACCAGTGAAATCTGTCACTGGTGGAGAAAACGTATGGCTGGCCTGAGGCGCAGCTATCTGGCTAACACGAGAAGGCAATATTTTCAATGTGCGTGAGGAATTTTGTTTGTCTCGGCTTATTATTATAAAGGCCACGGCCTCTAGATAGTGTTGGAGCGCGGGATGTACCAACTCTTACTCCCAATTTTCCCATCATCCCCAAAGGATTTCAGCTGCACGAAGTCCACACTAAGGACTGTTCCTCCGAAATCTGGTTTTCCAGAGAAGACTATGGGGCGGGCACAGAAGGCGCGGATCCGGGAGGCCTTCCTCCCAGGCCCGATTCCCTTTAACTTTAAAAATCCCACGCCCAGGTCGTAATGACTAACATCTGAACCACCAGGTCTCCCTGCAGGCAGGCGTCCTCACGCTCGCTCACTTCTACACAGGACCCACAGATCGCTTGCTGAGAACCAGAGGCCTGAGGGGAGAGCAGCATTCCACCAGCCTCTGGTTTAACAAGACATTTCCCTATCAGTCCCGGAAACAGCTGCAAATATCTTTCTCTTCTTTGCGGAGAGGGCGGGGGGGGGGGGGTGGGTGGGTGGGGGCGGGCGGGGGGGGTGGGTGGGTGGGGGCGGGCGGGGGGGGGGCGGCGGGCAGCGGAGAGGCCTGGCGGGGGGGGGGGGGGGCGGTATCAAACTCTAATTGCTGACTCTCCTGATTTAAAAGTCTAATGCAACTCAGCAAACAGTGTGGTGAAGGAAACCGACACCAGGTCACTTCCAGATCTTTCTACACAAAAGCTATTGCATCTTAATTCTGAAATGATAAGGGTTCAAATATACCTTAAGTAGGTGCCAGATCTGTCCAGTCCTGTCACTAGTGCCACGGGATGTTGTTGGTCACTGGCACCAGGGATAGGGGAAGCGAGCTTCTCAGTTACATTGTCCCCTCAGCTCGATTGTCTGTGAAAGACAGTCATGACAAGCCCAATGTCGCCTACTGCTTTGATATAAACAGTGCAAAGTAAAAGAGTCAAACTTGGGTTTAGTTTTGTGTTGTGTTATTTTGAGGCAGGGTGTCACTTTAGCTTAAGCTTTCAATCCTGCGTTAGCCTGCCGAGGGCTAGAACTGCAGACATGTGTCACCATGCCTGACAGGAGCCACAAATTCACGAGGGACATTCCTCCCCTAAACAGTAAGCTCCTGAGAGAGGCTATATTTCTGTGGCCAACCCTACCCAGAGCCAGCATCCTGAAGTTCAGCTGTATCCCAGAATCAAAAGATGGTAAAATAATAATAGCAATAATGATGATGCAAGAAAGCATTATCAATATGTTTATTAATAATATAATATTGCTATATTATAGTGATATAATATAAAATTATTATTATTAAATAAAATTTTAAAAGGGTGGGCCTTTCAAGGGCTGATGACTTTAGGAGGAAAACCATGAGAAGAGAAAATAAATCAGTTTTCTGACTGAAAAAAGAAAAAAAATGAACAACTACATAGAACTGTGTATGCATACATACAAATTTTAAAAGTTTATGGCTATTGTGCAAGTAACAGCCCGCGATGACCTCTCCTGCTGACTCTTCAAGGCAAATTCCTCCTTTCTGTTTTCCTGCACCATGTCAGGCTACTTCTTCAAGCTTATTTTATATGCAAATGATCAGTTCACGTTCTTTGATTTGTGGATCTCCCTATTCCACCCACCGGCCCGCCCACCCCATTTATACTTTTAAAGGCTGTCACTGTTGCCTGGCACCCTCAGACCCACCAACTTCACACAGAGCGACAATGCAGCAGGCAGTCCGATTTTATCATTAAAATAAAGTCTTCATTTTTATTGCACCTGAGAGGTGTCTCTCGGGCTTGCAACACAGAAAGAGCACTGGCTGCAAAGAGAGCGCCATGTGAGAAAGAAAGTGGATTCAATCAATATCAGGCGAAGAAAACATGCAAGCCCAATCATAAGGCTCCAGTGGAGAAAATGGTCCAACAGCGCCACCTAAAGCAGGAGTCAAGAACTGCAACAGAGTTGTGTGTCTGCAGCATCTGCAGAAAGTATGAAGTTGACAGGAAGACTGTGTGATTAGCTCGTAGTCACTTGAGAGGAATACAGACTCTAGTATATAGTAAGAAGGAAATATTAGGTCAGGTTTTAGCAAACAATGGGAAGAAAGCCCATGTTGAGAAAAGTTAATTTTCCCCATTCAAGGTTCCTGAAAACTGAAACAATAGCCTAGGGAATCCTGCCTTGCATCTGGAGCAAGAAATGAAGCTGCTTCTTTGTAGCCAAGGCTCCCCGCAAAACTCAGAGCAAGTGTTGACTTTAGGAGCTGCCTCTTCGAACTCAGGACTAGCTTCTTTTCAGAGTCTTCCCGTTGAAAAGGATCATAGTACAAAGAAACTTCTCCCTTATGTCGCACACTTCATGGACTCTTTCCCAGGGGGCAGCACTCCCCTCTGGCAGCTCTATCTTCTTTTTGGACTCTTTAAGGTTAGATGAAAACAGATCTCCTCTCTCTCTCTCTCTCTCTCTCTCTCTCTCTCTCTCTCTCTCTCTCCAGATGGCAGCCCCCCAGGCACAATTTCTTTTAGTTGCCTGACCACCTCAGGCTCTGCTTCTAAGCTAGCCAGAGTGAAAAGGCTCAAGCAATCACCACTGCCTTTCGACCCCTGGATCCCACAGTTAACAACAGAAACCATAGTCCTTTGGTTTATGTGTGGAAGGTGTGAGTTTGAGTCCTTCCTCTGCCAGGCTCCTTGGTAAAAGGCATCTGGCTTCATTTTCCCTGAAGGGACATTTTATACAGCTCAAATCAAAGAGAAGAGTCTACATTCTTGCTAAGTTTGAATAAAGATTTATTGTTCATTTTATGTCGTGAATGGGGTTCCTAGGCTTCAGAGCCTAGCTGCTCTGTCAGTGGCCATCCTGCTCTCCTGCAGACAGCCTATGTCAGTCAGCTCTCCATTGCTGCAACCAACATAAGAGAATGTTTATTTGGTCTCACAGTTCTAGAAGTTTCGGCACCTGTTCTTCTGTCCTTAATGCTATGACAGTCTGCTGAAAAGATAGAAAAGTTTTTTTTCAACCCTGGCCACTCGGTACCTTCCAAGATGGCCTCAGTGCTGTTCTATACTTTCCAAGAAAAACCACACCCACATACCTGTCCCGAACACCTGACAGCATATGATGTCCTGAGCTGGGCTCTTGTCCCCTCAGGGATAAAATAACTAGTAACCAATCATTTTAAAGGGCATTCTTAAGAACCTACCACGGTCCAACAACTCTGCCTAACCATCAATTCTGCTTCTGTAAGAGTATAAAAGACCCAAGCTTTGCTTATTCAGGATCTCCAGCTCAATAGAGCTCGGTAGACCCCGTCACGATGGATCAATAAAGCATCCCTTGCCGATTGCATTGGACTGGACTCTCGTACCTCATTGAGCTCTGGGAAGTAGGACCTAGGCAGGAAGTAGGGCCTAGCCTCAGGTCCTACACTGCCATAGTGGGGGTATGTGACAGAGAAGGCCTGTCCACCTCATGATCAGAAACAGAGGAAGGTGTGGGGTCCCTGGTCCCTTTCTAGAACTTGATCCCACTAAGATAACCTCCCCCTACCAATTCCTACATCTTAAGAGTTCCATCACCTAACAGTGCCTGGGCTGATGCTCAAGCCTTTTACCCATGGGGCTGCGGGGACACTTACCCAAACCTTACCCTTTCTCAAGTTCAAAATTCACAGAAACTAAACTACGCTTAAGGAGCCAACCCTAAAAACTTGATGGATGGAACTACTGAAAGCCCAGGGGGCTAAAGAGGCATATTCAAGCCGGGCGTGGTGGCTCACGCCTTTAATCCCAGCACTCAGGAGGCAGAGGCAGGCGGATCGCTGTGAGTTCAAGGCCAACCTAGTCTACAAAGTGAGTCCAGGACAGTCAAGGCTTCACAGAGAAACCCTGTCTCAGAAAAAAAAAAAAGAGGCATATTCAGGACTACAAGGTTTAAATTATTCCACACTCTTGCACCTTTTTTCTTTTTTCTTTTTTTTTAAATAAGAACTCTCATTTTGGGTTGAAGAGATGGCTCAGAGGTTAAGAGCACTGACTGCTCTTCAAGAGGCCCTGAGTTCAAGTCCCAGTAGCCACATGGTGGCTCACCACCATCTATGATGTAATCTGATGCCCTCTTCTGACATACAGGCATAAATGCAAATAGAGTGCTTATATACATTAAATAAATAAATAAATCTTTTTAAAAGGCTTTGTTTGTTGAAAAAAAAAGAGCTGTCATTTTTTTTTAAAATCCTATTTGCATCAGAATCTGTGATTACCCTCGCGGTTTGTTGAGCTCATTCACTACCACAAGGCGTCCTGACATTTCATCACACAATGACTATTTTCCTCATTCGGGAAATGACCGTAGGCATGAAGTGAAGGAACATTCTCCATGGCCAGTAAACTTGGGACACTCAAAAAACTTCATTTTCTAAACTTAAGATGTATCTTGGGCTGGTGAGATGGCTCAGTGGGTAAAAGCACCTTTCTGCCAACACAGTAACCTGATTCCATCGTTGGATCCTGTGGAAGAAGGAAATATCTACCTGTGAGAGCTGTCCCCTGGCCCCCTCATGCACACTGTGGCATGTGCACACACCTGAACACATGCATGTGCAGGCACACATGCACACGCACAGTAATAATAAGTAGAAACGTTTTAAGTTCATCTTCTAGGGCCCTGGAGCTGGCTTATCAGGTCACAGCACCTGTCGCACAAGCACAAGAACCCGATCTGGAGTCCCCAGCACTCACATAAGAAGCTGAGCGTGGCTGCACTTGTCTATAAGTCCAGATTCTGAGGGGCAGAAATAGGCAGGTTCTGGGAGCTCTCTGGCTAAATGGCTTAGTCAGAACTATGTTTCCAGTTCAGCGAGAGGCAGTAAGGTAGAGAGCCACAGAGGAATATATTCAGTGTTGTCCTTCAGCCTCCAGAAGGGGTGGGCATGCACGGCACACACACACACACACACACATACACACACACACACAGGCACATACACTCACATGTATGCACAACACGCATCATATACATACAACACACACACAAATACACATTTTCTAGAAGAGCTGACACTATGGCACTACACATGGAAGCCAGTATCATTGGTCATTGTTCTAAATACTCAAACATTAAATGTTTTAAATACGTATCCACATGGGGTGTGCGCACGCACCTTAGGAAACTGTCTTGCATTGCCCGCGTCACCTTCTCAATATCCCTGAAGTAGGATAAACACAGGGCCAGACAGAAATGTAGTAGAGCATGTGAAATGGCAGCCAGAAAAACCCTGAGCAGGAAGACCGGACTACTGACCCCTGAGATCCGATTCCCCACGTGCCATTGTCTCCAAACTGAGGTTGGAAGTCCAGGGACAATAGCAGATTCCAGAAGCTTGATAAAAAATTAAAAAAAAAAAAAGCCCACAGCCACCTAGCCCCACCCAGGCCCACCCAGCCCCACTTGGCCCCACCCAGGCCCTCTCCATCTGCTTTTGCATTTTTAAAAAGATTTTATTTATTATTTTTATATGTGCATGTGTGCAATGCTCTCGGAGGCCTGAGAAGAGGGTGTCAGATCCCCTGGAACTAGAGTTATAAATAGTTGGGAGTCGTGATGTGGTGCTGGGAACCAGGCGCAGGGCCTCTGGAAGAGCAGCCAGCGCTCCTCACTGTTGAGCCATCTCTTCAGCCCTCTCCATTCACTTAAACACGATCCAGTTCATCCATTTGCACGAGTTTATCAGGTCCTAGTCCAGAGGAAGGATGGATGATCTCTGTAGAACTGAAAAGAGCTGTTTGTGCGGGTGTGGGGCGCCAGACGTTTACCTCTCCCTCTTGCTGTTGCACTCAGCATTATGTCTGAGCCTGAGCCGCTCACTGCCGCAGTTTGCAATTCAGGCATCATCTCTGTCCACCTGGGCCCCATGCTGAGCTCTGCCACTTTTGAGCTCAGGACTGGGTGAGACTGTCATTGGGATTGTTCTGACACTGGGTGCTGGGTCCCTCTTTGGACTGTGACTGGGCCCTTTCTGCTGTGACTGGGCATCACAGTCCCTCAGTTTCCCCCCTCCTCTTCTTCTCTCCCCTTTTCTCCCTGCTAACTCTGCACCCCACCTTCTCTCCTCCTTTTGGCTTTTATTTTTCCATGGCATTCTTACCAAAAGAGCCAGGTCAGAGTCCTCCAAGGGAAGGGTCTCTTCTGAGCCGTGTTGCTGCTTAAAAATCATTTTGGCCCACGGAAGAGGAGTTTTTAAAAAGTACGGCGTTATTATCTCAGTGTGTGTGTGCTATACAGGAGGTTTTTTTAGCAAAATAGGGAACACTTAGTTTAATCACTTATCAGAGAGCATCCTGGTCTTAATCCTCCCACACAGATGTGGGCAGTAAATCAAAACCAAATCCCACTTGGAGGGAGCTTGGCTCACGTAGTAATCCTTAATTGAAATGTATGCTGTTCATATGTACATGAGAGAAAAAAAGAATGTGTCTTTGAGCACGTTACGAGACCCAGCTCTCAAATATGCTAAATGGCATTTCTTTCCCTTTAAAAACAAAACAAAACAACAAAACAAAACAAAAGAAACCTCTTACTTGCAATGTTAAATATGAAACCAAGATGACACAACATGTAAGCGACACCTTTCTTGGCTTTGAGGTTCTGGACGAGTTCATCGTGGATTTGCGGAAACAAAACACTAGAATAATTAGCACAGACTCGGTGTGTGCCAGGCACTGTACTAGCACCATCGGGTGTGTTTCCCCATGCACGCCTTGGAAGCCCTCTCCAAGATCAGCCCTCTCTGAAAAGGGATTAGCAGTATCACTCTCCTTGATCCTCCCCTCCCTTCTCCCCTCTTTCCCTGATGATCTTCAGACAACTTTTTTTTTTTTTTGGTTCTGTTTTGTTTTGGTTTTTCGCGACAGGGTTTCTCTGTGTAGCCTCAGCTGTCCTGGTCTCGCTTTGTAGACCAGGCTGGCCTCGGAGCACAGCAATCCGCCTGCCTCTGCCTCCCGAGTGCTGGGATTAAAGGTGTGCGCCACCACACCCCGGCTCCAGACAACTTTAAGACTCCATCCGTGGTCGCCCGAAGTTATTCTTCTCTTTTCTTCCCTTCTCCCCTCAGCCCCTCCCAGTCTTAAATCCCACATTGGTGAAATGCAAAGCCATTTCCTCAGGCTTTAGCCAACTCTAGATAGTAAAGGCTTTCGGCCCTGTGCAGCGCATGCGCACACCACCCACATACTCTGGGGAATCCTCTTGCTCTCTTCCTTTCCCTTCTAAGGTTTTCTGTATTGCTCTGCTGAGTCCTCCACTTAGCAGAGCACAGCACCTGCCAAGGCCTTTCCCTCAGCTCGAACCAGTGTCCCCTGACCGCTCCAGCCCCAGAGCACCAAACACCAAGCTGGTCCTCTCCCACAGCATGGCACCCCTAGCACCTATGAGCAGGGCTGTCACAGGGCTCAAGGCCCGCCTCCCCCATGACCGCCCTCAGCAGCCATTTATTAGAGTGAGCAACTAACCTCAACGTCCTTCGTTATAAAACATTTACCTATAGCATCCTTCCTTTGCGTGGCATTCTCTTTTTTGAAAACTATTTCATTGGCATGTGTTAGTTGCACACAGTATTAGGTTTCACTGTGTTTTCAGGCATGTGTGTAATGTATTCTGTGATGTTCATCTCCTGATACCCTCTCTTGTCCTCCTCCAACCCCCCACCCCCACCCCCTGTACTCCGTCCTCTTCTCAGCTAGTTCTCGTTTCACTAGGGTTCCTTACAAGATTACAAATGAGAGTGTGTTTACAGTAGTATGAGCACTTTACCAATGGCTACAACACAGAAGAAAATGTCTCCTCCTCTCCACTAGTCACTAGAAATCCTCAGGGATGGGTGGTGCCTTATGGGCACTTCCCCATCCAGGACAGTTACGGTGACAGGCCCTAATCCTATGCAGATCTTTCACAGGTAATCATAGATGCTGTCTTAGGTGCTTTTCTATTGCTATTCAGACACCACAGCCAAGGCAACGAATAAAAGAAAATGTTTCTAGGATTTCACAGTTCCAGAAGGCTGGAGTCCGTGATCATTATGGTGGAGGGCACATGGCAGCAGGCAGACAGGCATGGCACTGGTACGGTAGCTGAGAGCTTTCATCTGATTCACAAGCGCTAGGCAGAGAGAGAGAGAGAGAGAGAGAGAGAGAGAGAGAGAGAGAGAGAGAGAGAGAGAGAGAGAGAGAGCTAACTGGAAATGGTGTAGGCTTCTGAAACCTCAAAGTCCACACCCAATGACACATCTCCTCCAATGAGATATACCTCCTAATCCTTCCCAAAAGTCCCATCAAACATGTGAGCCTTATGGGACCCATTCTTACCCAAGCTACCACAGATGCTACAAGTTCAAGAGTATAACAGCCGTGTCCAGAAGTCAGCATCCCATATCACTCCTAGTCCATCTGCTGGTGCTTACATTTTTCTACCTCTTCTTATACAATGTTCCCCAAGCTCTGGAGAGGATAATGCAGCTGACCTAGTTTTGAATAGGCATTCAACAATCACTTGTTCTCGTTGCTTTGATCAGTCATAAGTCTCCATAGTTACCACTGCCCCCTGCAAGAAGAATCTTCCCGGACCAAAGCTCACAACAACACTAATGTATGTGCACAAATGTACTTATTTACAAGGAAATTTTATGAGAAAATTATGTCCACTTAGTGAAAAAGCAGTAGATTCCCGCTAAGGCCTCCCTATCTATGGACTTTTAACCAGGTTTACAGAACAAGAAATAAATTTCCTCCTGTGGTGCAGGCCTCAGATCCAATTCAAAAGTGGCTGGTTACCCATATAATAGACATGCCAGTATTGCATCAGTGGGAGCTGGCCAGTTAGTAGCACTGATGAAAACTCCTCAGCAGTGACCCGCTTTGCATCTTTTCCAACACTATGAGAGCTAGCTAGAAGGATAGAAGCTTCCAGATCAGTTCCACCTTGTTTCCTATGTCTTTCAACTGGATATGGTATGTGGTATCGTCAGCAACGGAGTCTTACCATCTAGTTCTGGTGCAATAAATATCAGTAGCAGAGGATTGTTTGCGTGGCTTCCCTGACCAAAACTTGTAGGAGGCTAGGCCACCTACCGTGCTGGCATTTTCTTTTAATGGCCTATAGTTTCTGGAAGCAATTTTATCCACCCACCTCTTTCTCTTTTCCTTTTAACTTTCCACCTGATTTGTTTTGGGTTTGTTGTTGTTGTTGTTGTTTGAGACTGGGTCTTACTATGTATTCTTGGAACTCAAGAAATCTACCCGCCTTTGCCTCCTGAGTGCTGGAATTAAAAGCATGGTACTACCATGCCCTGCTATTTTTTTTTTTTAACTTTTAAGTGTATGTGTGTAAAGGGGAGATTGTGAACTTGAGTGCAGTCCCTTGTGGAGGAAAAAAAAAGTTGTCAGATCTCCTTGAGCTGGAATTATAGGTGATTGTGAGCCACCTTACATGGGTGTTGGGAACCAAACTTGTGTCCATGGCAGGAGCAGTATGTACATTTAACCACTGAGCCATCTCTCCAGCCTCTTTCCATTTTTAAAATTACCTTACCAAGCATCAGACTTATTTATGGCAAACTTATTTGGTAAACATTAGTTTGGTGCCCTCCTCTCACCCAGCCCCCTGCATCCTCCCCACAAAATCCTTTCGACTCCCAGTATTTCCCCTTCTACCTTTACAGAATACGCTTCCTACTACCCCTCCTCACCTAAGGCCTCTATTTGCACCTCTCCTGGGCCTCTGTCTGTTTTCCTGGGCTTTACACATACTCATTCCTACATATACTAAAAATTAGAAGCTAGGATCCACAGATGAGAGAGAACATGTGGTGTTTGTCTTTCTGGACCTGGATTATATCATTTAACATATTTTCCGGTTCTACACATTTTCCTGCAAATTCCATCATTTCGTTTTTTTTTTCTTTATAGCTAAATAAAATTCCTTTGTATGTGTGTGTAACATTTTTCATTACCCGTTTATTAATTAATGTATATCTTAGCTGATCCCATCCTGTTGCTATTGTGAGAAGATATCTTGGTAGGTCACTCTCGATAGTTGTCCACAAAGAACAAATAGGCTCCACATCCTGTCTCCTTCTGAAATACCCTGGAGCAAACAAACCCTGCAGTATTTCTGTGTGGTTTAGTGTAGTATCTCACACATGTTGAATAAACAGTAAAATGTTAGATACCAACAGTACTATTATTATTAGCGGGTTTATTTTGTATCCCTTAACTATGACAACTTGCACTGGTGCCAAAAAGGGACAAGGCAGACCCAAGAAGGAAGGAAAGAACACATGGTCACCTTTCTTAATTAGTGCAAAGACAGCTCTATTAAAAAGTAATTTTAGAAAAAAATTATTTAAAAAATTAATTTTAGGAGGACCAGTTGGGAGCAGGATGAAGTGTAAGGTATAGACAGGCATTTTATATAGACAACTGTTCATGTGAGCCTTCAGGATGCCTTGGGATTTGCCATCAAACTTAATGACCTGAGCTAGATCCCAGGGCCCCACATGTTGGAAGGAAAGCATTGCCACCTGGAAAGTGTCCCCTTAGCTCCACACACACTGTGGCACGTCAACTGTGGCATTTGCACCTCCCCCCATATACATACACAGATAATAAATTAATGTGTTAAAACCCTTTGTATGTAAGCTCTTAAAGCAACATGAATTTCTTGCACCAGAGATTACAGTAAGTGGAATTAGTAGGCATGAAGTGATCAGATAAAGTTCAATCCATAATGATATTGTTGGCAAAACAAGAACAAAAATCTATAACCAGTAAATAGTGCACGGCCTTAAAGTTCACAGGTGGATAAACAGATTGTCCACCGGTTGTCTAAGGAGCCAGCTGCCTGCCCATCCCTTCACCTCTACTCTTTCAGTGAGTTAGGGAGTAAGTCCTAATGTTTCACTCCATCACTGCACCCCAATACTAGAAGGGAGCCAGGAAAAACAGGGGCCAGCCAGTGAACCTGTCCAAGTCCACCATCTGGTTTGAGGATACCAAAAGAGATCTACAAATGGCCATGGCCTCAAGATGAAGGTTGTATTTTCCTATGTTATTGGTCCATCTTTGTAGCCTGGAGCATCTGTTCAGTTTCACCACCAGCTTTGCTGCAACACAGGTAAAAGCCAGCATCCTGATGTCCCCTAATTTGCAGCTTCTATCTTTTTTCTCTTGCCCTTCTCCTGCCACACTGGTATCTGAGTATCTACTTGGGCCTCCGCATTTCTCAGTTTATTTCCTCATCCCCTCTTCTTAATGCTCTCTTTTCTTCCCCACCCCCCACGATTTATTTATTTATCTATTTATTATGTATACAATGTTCTGCCTGCATGTGTGCCTACCCACCAGAAGAGGGCACCAGATCTCATTATAGGTAGTTATGAGCCACCATGTGGTTGCTGGGAATTGAACTCAGGACCGTTGGAAGAGCAGACAATGCTCTTAACCTCTGAGCCATCTCTCCTGCCCTCTTAATGATTTCTTATAGGATAGATCTTGGGAAAACAGAAGTCTCTCTCTCTCTCTCTCTCTCTCTCTCTCTCTCTCTCTCTCTCTCTCTCTTTCTGTATTCATGTGTGTGCATACATATCCCTGAGTATGAATATGGATGAGGGTGTGGGGTTTAAATTTATAAATTCATGATTTTCATCACTTACACTTGTCCTAATAATAACATGGATAGCAACTAACAAGCCTGGAGGCTCAATTACCATTACCTTGTCCACTTTGCACCCAATGTTGTAATACAGAGAGCTGAGAGCGTGTATGTAGATGTATATACACGAGTAGAGTGTGCTGTGTACATGTATAAGTGTGTGTGCATGTTCTGGCATATGGGCAAGTGAGTACTGTGATGTGCATGTGAAGGTCAGAGGTCAAGCTTAGTGGTCAATCCTCCCTTTCCCCCTTTGCTGGAAGCAAGGTCTCTTTGATGCTGCACTGGGCCAGGATAACTGGCCTGTGAGCTTCCTGCTGGCCTCCTATCTCACTTCCCAATCCATGTAGGGAACAGATCATATGAGCTACCGAGTCAGGCAAGTTCTGGACATGCAAACTCAAGTTGTTACGCAATAGAGGAAGAAGGCATTCAGCAGCATCCTCCAGCTTCCACACACTGTGCACAAAGCCACACAGCCAGGTGCGTGTCCCCTCGCACCAAGGGAAGACCTGATGTGATGGAGTGTACCTGTATTCACAGTGATGGGAGGGCAGAGACAGGCAGGTACCAGGAATGCGGGGCTTCCCTCTGGCCATCCAGAGCAATTTTCAGGTTAACAATGAAACGGTGGTGCCCCACGGTCCCATCTGTCAGCTTGAGTCGGTTGCCCTCCCCCTCTGGGTTCCCACGGTCAGAATCCTTCACTAATTGTCTCCTCACGGAGCATTGCTTGCTCCACAAGCTGTTATTGCAGCTGCTCACGAAGCTGTCGCCAACTGCTCTTGATTTCCTTGCTCAACACCTTCAACGTTCCTGGAGCTGTGCTGTCTCGATGCATCCAGCTTTACCGCTTGCTTCCTCCACCCCCCCACCCACATCTGCACTCACACACATCCCTCCCGTCCACTACCTAAGTCCATGATTGATCCATCCACCTGCACATCAGACCTCAGACCCTTGGGAGCTGGCACCATCACTTACTTACTCTCTGTCTGGATTCTTTGGCTTCCCCGTCCCTAGGGCTCTTCAACTTATTCAATACAGAAACATGTTAAAACCTCTTCCATCTTGGAAAAACAAGACAAGACTATTGTTTTTAAAATTACATATATTATCAGTATTAGCTGTATTACCTGTAGGCCCGGCTGGCAATCAACTAAGACACAGACACTTGTTATATATATTTTAAAATAGCCTTAGTTAACCTGAGGCAAGGGAGATAGCAATCCTCTACACTACCTCCCATAGTGGGGAGCCCTGTCTCAATCCCATGCCATCTGTTTCCAGTAACTTCTATCAAGTTACTTTCCATCCATAATCCCAAACATTTGTCAAAGTTCCTCATCTGGGCTGGATTCTCCATCCATGCCGGCCATGAGCTTCTCCTCCAGCTAGCCCATAGCAGTCTTCCTCTCTTCACTTCAGCTCTCTCCCTTTTTTTCCTCCTGGCTGTCCTTTCTTTTTTCCACAATTCCTTCCTCTCCTAGCCCCTACCTATCTCCTCCGCCCTGCCCAGGTGAGATGGCTTATTAAACAAAAGGTGGATCACAGACAGAAAGCAGTAATTAACCTCAAAATACATCAGATTATCTCCCAACACAAGACAAAAAAAATACAAAAACTGCCTTTAACCCTGTCTTCCTTGGTAGCTTCTTCAATCAGTCTTTAATCTTCCTTGCTCTTACTTATTTACCCCACCCCACCCCTCACCCCCACCCCCCATGTATCAGTTTGACCAGTATCCCTGCTCATAGAAATCTATGTCCTTCCTTGAAACCCCAGAATGGGGCTTTCTTTGTAAACAGAATTGCTGCACATATAATCATGGGATTATATGTATGCCCTTAATCTGTTAAGAGTTATGTCATAAGAAGAAAAGAGACACAGCCCTGCATGGAGTTATAGAGGCATGGCCAGCATGCCCAGCCTTGCAAGCAACACCAGAAACCAAGGGATGTGTTCAACAGAGCATTCCCTGCAGCCTTCAGAGAAGGCATGGTGCCTTATTTTGGACTTCTGCCTTCCTGGACAACAAGACAATTGTTTTAAGCCACCCAGTTTCTGGTGCGTTGGCTTGGCATCTTTATGAAGTGGATGTGCCCGTAAAGTTGCTATGATTTTCCTTCTGGATCTAAGATTCCTTTACATAAAAGCTGCTGCAGCAAATCCAGCCTGCATTTTTATGTGAGTCACACAACGTCTCTAGTCACCTGTCAGAGGGTCCTTGTGCTCTGCCTAGAGGGACACGGGGTAGGCAAGGGGAAACTCCTCAAATGCAGGTAGGCAGGCAGCTCTCTTTAGCAGTTAGAGGCAGAGACCTCAGGCATTTGCCAGGAGGAAGCAGTGAAGATGGTGCCCTCTAGTGTTACAGTCCTGGTACAGCCATCAGGTAGCGACGCTCTCAGCCCTTGGCATCAGCCAGTGTTATAGCTCTTGGCCTGGGGTCTGAGACCTTTGACCTGACCTGATACAACTCTGGGCTTAGCAACCAGGGTTTACAGATGCTCTCCTCTGACTCCTTACAGACCTACATCCTTCAGCCCTTGCTCTCCAGCCCTCCCTCTTTTCTTCCCCACCCTTCTCCTGCCTGGCCACTCCCGAACTGCTCAGCTGAGAAAAGCTAGATGCCTTGCTGACTTCACCGCCTGGCCTACTGACTGCTCAGCTGTAGCTGCCTCTGACATTCCCACCACTCTGCCGTCTCTCCTGCCTCTTCCTGCTACCAGATCAGCCCACAATACTGAGTCAGCAAGAAAAGCTCGTGTTATTACACCAGGGAAGGCAGGCAGCACAGGACAGTGTTCCAAATCATGTCACTGTGGCGGGGGTGGGTGGGTGGTGTCTTCTGGTTTTTCAAGATAGGGTTTCTCCGTGTAGTCTTAGCTGTCCTGCTTTGTAGACCAGGCTGGCCTCGAACTCACAGAGATCCACCTGCCTCTGCTTCCTCAAGTGATAGGGTTACAGGTGTGTGCCACTGTGCCCAACATCACCTCACTTTTTGAACCTGAGCAGTCTGTGTTTACAACCACAGAAGGGCTGTGAAGACCAGCCACAGCCGATTGTCTGAGCCAATTACACCTTTGCGTCTTAGCAATAATCGCCATCATTGAGGGTGGTATATTTGGACCAACATGGCCTTACCTGAGTAACAGAAACAGTAGTCCCCTGCTAGACCACAAGGAGGCGCACTCCATTCTGACAAAGGTTGAAATTGTAGGGAACCACAGAAGTCGGCTCAAGATACCCCAAAACCAAGTTGTCAGCACAAAGGAGATTTGTCCCAGAGGAACAGAAGGCAGGAGACACAAAGACAGGAAATAGAGGATGAGGGAGACGGGGAAGGGATATTTATCCCAGAGTGGGACGAAGGGCTGCCTCTGGGTAGAGAAGAGACAGATGTGGCCCATAGGCAACTGACCATTTATAAAGGTACAAGGGGAAACCCCGTGTTAGGGTAAGGTGTTTCATTTTAATCAGGCATGTTCACTAGTGAGCCAAAGGGGGCTCTTGATTGCTGGACTTCAATACTTAAAAGCCAGACCTTGGGAGTCAGCCTCAGGAGGAGGAAATGGCCAAATAAAGGAATAGACCTTGGTGGCTAGCTTCAGGAATGTAACCTAATAGGTTTTGTTGTTGTTGTTGTTGTTGTTGTTGTTGTTGTTGTTGTTGTTGTTTTCCAAGGCAGAGGGAATCAGGGAGAAGGCCGCTGCTCTCTTCCAGAGCCATGCTCACCACACTTGAGCTGGCCAGAGTGCCTTCAGAAATGGTTTCCTGTGGCTTGTGATTGGCAAAGATCTGATTTCAAACAGAGGCTGATACTGTGCCTCCAGGGGCCAGGGCAACCAGCTACATGAAAGCCTTGACATAGTTGTCTCAAGGCATCTGTGGAGTACTCAAGACAGCTGACTGCTCCTGGCTTAGTCCAGCTGGCTGTTGGACTGATGGACTTTTGGCTCAAGAGAGCCAGGACAGCGAGAGAGAGTCCAGCTAACAGCTGCTAATTGAGTCGGCTTCTCCATCCCCCACCATCTTTACTTATTTCCAGGAAAATGAACATCAGAAGGAGTACTTACCGTAGAGACTGAAAGCCGTTACAAAAAACACTAACCGATTTCAATAGTTTTTTTAAAAAGATTTTTAAAAATTATGTATGTGTGATGGGTGGAGGTTATGTGCATGTGAATGTCAGTCCTACAGAGGCCAGAAGAGGGCACTGGAGTCCCAGAGCTGCAGTTACAAGCAGTTGTGAGCTGTGAGCAGTGGGTGCTGGGAACCAAACTCAGGTTCTTTGGGAGTGCAGTAACTGAGCCATCTCTCTCCAGCCCCATTTGACAGGTTTTAACAATGCTTTCTTTATAGCTGCCCAATGCCCAGGAGGAAAGGTTAATGGTCCTTACTTAGGCCTCATTAAGGCTCTCCCTAAGCCCAAACGCCCAGCTCCCTCCTAAGTCACAATGGTCCTCAGTCCATTACTGCTTTTTCCTGCCGCTGTGCTATGCTATGATGTCCAGCTACGACTTCATCTAGCCATCAGCCCTCCTGCTATCTACATGCCAAAGTCCCTGGTTCTGAATTTCCCACTGTCTTCCTAAATGGACATCTAGCACCTACCTGTTCGTGTCTCAAGTACTGCACGGATGAAATGGAATAATGGTCTAGAACCCCACTGACCACAAATATCACCATTAGATTCTGACAATAAAAGCCACCAGAAAAGCAACACCCCAGCCAGAGGTGCACACAGCCATGTGCAGCTGGAACTTAGTAGTAAAGAGTGACATCAGATGGAGCGGTGGACTCAGCCAGGCGCACACATCTGTAAGGCAACATCCACAGCAACCTGATCCAGTGTACTAGGTTGTCCCACAACTTTCAGACACCTTGGAGCTGTCTTGCTTGCATTTTCTAGTCCTTGTGCAAATTTCTTTTGTGGCTAAGCTTAACCTGGAGCCACATTGAAGAAAGGTTCTGGAGAACCTGGTTCTGGCTTCACTGTGTTGAAGTAATGCTAAGTCCTGGGAGAGAGAAAGGGCTAGCAAATGTGAGACAATAGGAAATAAGATAACACAAAACACACAAGGAACATACTGGAGAGTTCTCATTGGAGTCCTATAGCACTCCGGAGAAAAGTAAGAATGGAGGGACAAGGGAAGCTGCCTTTGGGCTCAGGAAATACGAACAGAGCTAGGAAAAGGTGTGTAGGACTTGACAGAGCTGGAAGAGTGTGGCACTGGGTCCCGGAGGAGGGGGATGGGTATGGCTGCTCAAGGGAAGGCATGAGTGTGCCCAGCATGCCTTCCATCCGTTAACTTTATAGTTGTCCACTTAGGACGCTGTGCCTAGGGCTGGACTTCAAGGTCCAGTGGTAAGGGTTTTATTTGTCTTTGCTCATCACTGTGTCCCTTCTGACACAGTGCGTAGCACAGTATAATTTCCCGGCCAATATCTTCTATAGAAAAAAAGTGAATTGGAAATAAATCTTCACACCAGTGAAAATTAAGTCAGAGGGAAAGGAAGCCGGTGATTAATGGGAGAGAAGGGTGCCACTATTGTCCCATGTATTCTCATTTAAATTTTAGAGATATTGTAGTTTTTTATTGTTCTGTGCGGCCTCAGTGTAAGGCAGGGGCAGGTGTCTGTGTGAACTGAGGCGGGTCTCTGATGGGTCTTGTTGGTCCAGGGAAAGGATGGTTGGTCTGTCACATCAGGAACGGCATGCCCTGTCCTCCAGGCCTCTGTGGCATTAAGTGAGGGATGCCACCATGTAAAGACAGACTGGGAAGATATCAGGCAAGATTCTACCAACAGTGAGACCATCCTCTTTGTAATAAAGACCTTTATGCCTTTACATTTTTTATGTTTTAACAACACAAAACTAAATTTAAACTCTAGATGGGTACTCGATTAGTAATTTTATGTGTCTATAAACACAACTGAAACGACAACCCATTATTTTAAATATAAGAAGCATTGAAGAGAAAGTAACATAAGCTTTCCAAGATCCATGCTTGGAAATACTCAGAAGTCTGCAGGAGGGGCTGTGAGTGTTGATGCTTCTACTCCTAGCTCTAAGGAGGCAGACATAGTCAGATCTCTGTGAGTTCAAGACCAACCTGGTCTACACCGAGTTCCAGGTTAGGCTGGGGTATATAGTGAGACTGGGTTCTGTTTCTGTTGTTGTTTTAAGTCTGTAGAAGTAGCATTATCACTGGATATATTTTGCCATTTCTGTCTATGGGCAGAAAAGTCTGGAATGCTAACTTTCTCAGTTACTTTCTCCAGCTGCCCAAGTGCCTAGGGGCAATGACAGAGGATGGAGCAACCTTCAAAAAGCTAAGAGACTAGACAGCCAAATGCTAGCACCTGCACAACTGTCATTCAAACCAACAAGCTTTCTTGTTTCACTTTGTCTTTTGGTCTTGATCTTGGTTTTGTTTTGTAATGCAAGATGTCACCACTGCAGCCGAGGCTAGCCTGAACTTAGCCTTCTTTCCATCCCTGCCTCCAGTGCCAGTACCACAATGTCCTGCTCAAAGTAACAAACTTTTTAAAATGTTCTTTTGAGACGATGGAGGCTATCTAAATATTGCCTGGATAAATTGATGGTCAGTAAGTTATTTTGGTGTAACAATAGCAATAATGTAACTCGGTTAAATTCTTACCTTTACAGAAATAGTAAGAGATATTTGTGGTTGAAATGATAAGATCTTAGATTTGACACAAAAGACTATGGAGAGAACAGTAAGATGCTAAAGATGAAACAGGTTAGTTACAACAGAATGTGCTATAAATAGCTATCACAGAGGTAAAATTACGCTGTTCTCTCTATGAAAGTTTCCAATTTTAATAACTCTTTCAAATGAAATAAATAAACATTAAAAAATGGCACACTGCCTGTGTGGTGACATGCACCTTTAATCTCAGCACCCAGGAGGCAGAGGCAGAAGGATTTCTGTGAGCTCCGGACCAGGCTGGTCTACATATCAAGTTGTAGGACAGCCAGAGCTACACAGTGAGACACTGTCTCAAAGAGAGAAAGAGGGGGGAAGGGATGAAGAGAGAGGGATAGAGAGAAGAAAAGGAAAATGGCCCTGTGTACATTACACAATAGATACTACAGATAGCAACAACAGTCACCATAATTTAGAAACTATGGGTCATAAGTACTGCCTTAAATAGACTCATAGCTATGCATGGAAAATTGTGTGCTTGGTAGGCTTCATAAAATCTCACTGTTTTCTTCCCTGGCTTTGGGATGAGAAACTGCTTCATTGTAAGGGGGGGGGGGGCATCACTGCCCTAAAGCATTCCTAGTTACTGATTGCAGTAGATAACATTCCTGCACCCTATGGGAACAGGAGGATGGGTTTACATCCAGGCAACCCTCCACTGTGTTAAGGGAACTGAGCAGCAGGGAACTAAGGTGGAGGTGAATTTCATACTGTGGTCTCAAACGCTTGCTCTTTTCCTTCCTGTGAGTTTTTCTTTTGCTGAAAGCCAGTTTTGGTATGCTTAGCTGTCACCTGTATGATTACTTTTCAGTAAGTGCTTGTACATATAAACACTTCTTTAAAAAAAAAAAAAGAGACAGTCTCAGGGCTGATGTAGAAGAAAAAAAGCTATTAAGATTATTTTGTGAAAATTACAAGGCCAATTAGCAATTCAAGCAATATTTCCGTGTCGGTTGTAACTATATGTTGGCATGGGAAATTATTCCTGAACATTCTCTGTAAATGCTGAGGGAAGAACAGTCTCCCACAGGTTCCATCTTTAGAAGGGGCTGTTAGTTCCATCTCGCTGACAGTCTTAAGAGTGTTTTCCCCTCATCTCTGGTGGGGCTCTAGGCCATCATCTGTCACAGAATCTAAACCAAAGGAGTAGGGGCCGCTGACTGCTGCAATCTTGAGATGAAAGCGGTTTCTGGAACTTTTTTTTTCTCCCAAGACATGGTTTCTCTGTGTACCCTTGGCTATCCTGGACTCACTTTGTAGACCAGGCTAGCCTCGAACTCACAGAAATCTCCCTGCCTCTGCCTCTCAGAATGCTGGGATTACAGTCCTGAGCCACCGTGCCCTATTGATTTCTGGATCCTAACCGTTCCTTCCAGAATGTCAGCAGGTAGTTCATTTGAGATACCTCAGTAAAGAAGGGGCATATGAGAAACAGTACCTTCGCACCAGCTGGCAAGCTCATCCCCAGTCTCAACCTTTTCTTCCAGACACTTTTCAAAGCACTGAGATTCCCTGCCCTGCCCAGCCCAGCAAGCAGCAGGTGGGGGAGCAAGTGGCTGTGGGGACTGCCCCCAGATGACCACCGGGAGGAGGTGGCTTTGTTGGGTGTTGGGTGCCAGGTTCTTAGGGACCACAAAGGAGAACTGGAACAAAATCTCTCTGGAGGAAGGGGCTCTTTGAATTCTTTCCTGATCCCGCCCCCCTCTCCCAACTACTTGGGTTTTAGTGACCTGGTGGGCTCCTGGCTTGACCTCGAAGCCCTCCTCTCTCCCCTCGGAAGCCAGAAGCTGGAAGCCACAGGTGCTTGAAGAGTTCCTGGTTTAGAAACTACTTGAGCCTGGACGCTACCACCCGGGGGTCCTTAGGAAACAGTTTCTCCTAGTTCAGAAGTTCTACTTTGCAGTCAGCGGGGTTCTAACTCTCTTCTTCAGTGAATGCTGAGGGTGCAGGCTTGGGTTCAGTGCCTGGCGCACTAGTAACAGGGGAAGAGCTACTACGGTGTGGGTGTGTGTCATTCATTCACGGAGGGCAGAGGCCTGACCTGCTGTGGCTTTGGAGATGGCCCACATTCGATTTCGTTCTGGGCGCATTCAGCCAGTCTGTCCCCAGCGAGATCTTCCAGCCTTTGGAGTCTCAGAAGCCACACGGTATTTTTTTTTAAGTCCAACCAAGACATCCACCCGCGTCACATGGAATCAAGAACCGCCGGCCGCGTGGGCCTGGAGGGGGTAGTGCGGATGACCAGGCTGAGCATGTTGCGTCCCAGCCACGCACCCTCGAGTGTTCCCGGGGACGTGGTGCGGTGTGGACGCTGCCTGCCTGGGGCGGCTGCGGGTGCACTGGGTTCTGTGGTTTCCTGGGAGCAGCGACCACAGCATGGTCCCCTCTGCCAGCTAGTTGGGCGCGGTGCAGGTGGCACCAGGTGGAGGTCCGAGCTGTTCAAGTCAGTTTCAGTGTCGAATCATTATAATTTAGGGGCAAGCCTGGGCCAGGCTCTGACGGGGTCATCCTCGAGCTGGTGTGGGTTTGGGCTGGGGAGCAAAGGGAATTCCGCGCTGGGAGTCCGGTTGGGGATTCATTCCTGTTCAGGGGTCGGCCACAGCAAGGGCGGGCGGGAAGGATGGGGGTGGGGGTGGGGGATAGTGTTAACTGACTACCGAAGGTGGCCAGTCTGGGAACATCCTAGTACAAAGCACAAAGGGGAAAGGGCGGATAAGTGGGAAAGAGGATCTTTCTCTTTTTGATTTGCCTCTTAACTCTCAAACTGCTGCTGGCCACTAAAGGGGCGGTAGGTACTGTGTAGACTAAGAGCCAAGCGGAGGGGAGCTGCCTGCTCGACTGCTCCAAGCTACCAAGTTTAGGAACTTTCCAGAAGGTTCCAAAAAGCACTCAAGTAGGAAGAGGTGGGCTGGCAGGTGAATCGAGCAATAGTTCTGGGCTATGGAATAGTAACGATGAAATGTAGGCTTTAGTTTTCTTTGCTAAGGATAGGGAAAACAGATGATTTTTTTTCTACCCAGAGCTGGCTTTTCCCAAAGCCACAAATTAGAGGACCTGCTCACTATTGACTCCCGGCTCTAAAATCCCGCCTTTCTGATTGTCAGAGGTAATTGGTGTTCCCTTGTTTTCCTTGCACCCTGAAGGTGATTTACTGTTGCAAAGGCCTCTCAGAAATTATTTTATAAGGAAAAGGCCTCGAAAATACTAGTATTTGTAATATGCTTACTAGCCGTTTACTTTCCAAGAGTAGATGCGCTTTGTTTCAAATGGATCTTGTCAACCTCCAGTTTACCTCAGAAAAATAATCAACGAGAAAAATGTCGAACAAACTTGGCATAAAGGGGCAAGATAAGAATTCTGGAGGCAGAAATAGGAAGATCGCTAGTTCCAAGCCACCAAGAGCTACACAGCAACATTCTCCTGTTTCAACTCCCCTCACCCTACCCCACTGCAGGCCTCCGGCAAAAGCGATGGGTGGGGGCGAGAGAGAATGGAGGTTTTATTAATTTCTCTTTTATTAACTTTTCCTTCTAGAAGTTTCTTAAGTATTAAAACTATTTTATAAGATAAACTTTTTGTTCTGAAATATTTGGAACCTTTAAAGCCCATATTTCAAATGTGTCATCCCTAATATCTATAACGGTCATAAAACATAAACACGAATTACGAGATAAGAATGTAAACTTTAAAAGAAATTGCATTTATGAAAGCGAATAACGATACATAATAGAAAACAAGCGAGGTAGCATCCTGGCTTAGTATTTTATTCAGTCTATATAAATAGGCTTAAATTTAACACTCCCCACTAGAGTAGGGTACGACACATATACAAGAAATAAATGTTCCGAAATTATTCTACTTGTATTACATACGGATTTCGGGAAGTCGGAGCATGTATGCTTTCTGCACTGAGGAACACTTGCATTCCCTAGGGAATGGAGATAGGGGTGTGTTGCTGGCTGTTTTTGTTGTTGTTTTGTTTTTATAAACAACAAAACATCTCGGGAAGTATGCAAATCGGAAAAGCCGTGATAGCCACAACTTAAGTGGACAAGACAAGCCGAGACTTGGAGCCCTCGGATTTTTCCCGCGCTCAGGTCTTCCAGGGAGCCGAACAGATATGGTTGTAACAGTTTGGCAAGACTTAGATCATGCCCCGCTACTGGTTTTTCCATACACAAGCTTAGCAGGCGGGTGGTGCAAACCTAGACAGCGAGTGGTTCCACTCTGCCACTTGCCTCCCCGTGTGCCCGGGCAACTCAACCTGGAGGCTGGGCTTGGGCGCTGCTTAAAATGCGGGTAAGGTCCCCTCTCTGCCCGAAAGAGTGGTCAGGGTTGTCAGCCTACAGTCCTCTGCTGCAGGCTGATGCCTCAGGAGCGCCGCAACGGCAGACAGATGCCGGCCCAAGCGAATGCCTTTACCCGGGGTGCAACTATCGGCATAGTGTCGAGGCTCCTGGGGCGGCGGTGGGTGCTGCTGCAGCATTGTCCGAGCGGCTGCGGACACTTGAAGCAAAGGGGAAGCGGCCCGGGGGTAGAGCAGACACGACGGGTGCTGCAGCAGGTGGCAGTAGCTCCAGGAAGTGGAGGGGGGACTCTGCGCAGCCCCAGTTCCTCCTCCTCTAACTCCCTGCATGATACTCTCGATGGTGAACGTGGTAAAACCGCGACCGTGTCGAGATCCAGAGCCTTCGTCCCCTTCCCAATGCTGGGAGCCTAGTGCGGGCTGCAACGCGGGGATGGCGAGGGGGGTGACGAGGTCCGCACCTTCGACTTTTCTAGGAGCTTCGGCATAGGCCGGAGCCGCGAGCAGCAGGTAGCTGAGGGGATGCGGGTGCAGCGGTGCGCACGGGCGGCGCACGGGCGGGGCGGCGAGATGGGCTCCGATGCCAGGCTGCTGGGGAGCAGAGTAGCGGAGCAGGAGGCTGGGCTGGGAGACGTGCAAGGTAGCGGGCACAGCGGGTGGAGGGAAGGGACAGTGCGGGTGGCCTCCGGAGGCCGGGTGGTGGCGCTTGAAGCGCTTTCTGCGCCGGAGGAAGCTGCCGTTGTCGAACATGTCCTGGGAGGCGGGGTCCAGGCTCCAGTAGTTGCCCTTGCCCGGGTGGCCGGGCTCGCGGGGGATCTTGACGAAGCAGTCGTTGAGCGACAGGTTGTGGCGGATGCTGTTCTGCCAGGCGGGGAACTTGCGGCGGTAATAGGGGAAGCGGCCGCTGATGAAGGCGCAGATGCCGCTGAGCGTCAGACGTTTGTGCGGGCTCTGCAGGATGGCCATGGTGATGAGCGCGATGTAGGAGTACGGGGGCTTGGCAGGCTGCGGGCAATCAGCTGCAGCGGTCGCCGGTGTCCGTGGCTCTCGGAACTTTCGGACGAACCCGGAGGAGTTGTTCAAGCCGCCGCGGTCCCTGGTGCTCCTACCGGAAAGCGTGGGCACTCTGGGTTTCCTCAGCGACCGCTCCAGGCACTTCTGGCTCGTCGTCTCCTCCAACTCCTCCTCGTCCTCCGTCTGGTCTCCATCTTCCTCCTCTGCCAGCACATCGATCTCCACCTCATCCGGGTCAGAGCTTAGGGGACTGGGCGGCGGAGTGGAGCGAAGATGCCCAGCTCTTGCCAAGTTCATGGAGGATAGGAGGGAAGAAGTTATCAATAAGAGGGGGTAGACGTGGGGGCAGCTCACCTAGTTTGGAGTGGGTGGGTTAGCTGGGATGAGAAACTGGAGCGCTCCTAGGTTAGGCTTCCTTGCTCCTTCTGTTTCTTCTTTCTAACACCGTGTGGCAAGGTGCACTTAGTGGTCTGTTTCTCTGAGAAATGCGCAGTGGACTTCCTCCTATATATCCTTTCGGTTCCTCAGAGTGGAGCTACTTCCTCCTGACGCAGTCCAATGATGAGGGTCCTTGGTCCCTCCTTTTCACATTCATCCACTACCAAGGAAGATGCTCTTGGTTTAATCAGCCAAAGTGCTCTGGCATTGCCTAGGCTCTGTTAATTTGCTACTCTAAAACTGCACAAATAAAATGCGAGGAGGAAAACATGATACCCAGCGACCTGTGACCACATGGATACTTAGGAGCTGGAGAGAGTTAAGAGAACTTATCCCAAACAGAATGGAGCACTGACTTAATGCTCCGTTCAAGAGAAATGGCCCCTTGCCTCCCTCCATTCAAGCTCCACCAAATGCTCCCCTAACTCGATTTCCCTGAAGATGAAAACACCCTAGTATTACGCTGTGGAAGTTCAGTGTGAATTTTAAAAGGATTTTAAAAAGGGAGAGAGTATTTCCTTAGTCTCTTTACAGTCAACGATTCTCCACCTTCTTTTAATATTTAGCCAGAGAAACACAGGTGAATATTATCTTTCACATTCAGACAGGTATGCCTGGAGGGGGCTTCAGAAAGCAACAAGACTTGCACCACAATGACAACTGATATCTTCTTTTTCTTAATATTCCTGACCAACTATGTTGGTTTCACCATAAAAATGCTGTTTCCCCAATTGTCTTATAAATAAAGGAATGCCCTCACTGTATGGGTGCACTTGCCTGCCTGTCTTTACCCCTGCCTCCAACTCCAACATCCATCCAGACACATGAAGGGCTTTTTCTGTAGTCATAATAATATAAAAAACCTTGAAACTAAAACGAGGAAGGGTTAGGCTGCAGTGTCCCTGCTACTAGACACACAGGGGCCAATCCTGAAGCATCCACACTGCAAGCTCAGGACTTGCCTGGAGGCTTTGGAGGACCTAAGCTTTCAGATGGGTTTCATGAGAATTAGGCCAGCAACTAAAGCAACAATATGGTAGAATATGTTTGTTACATAAACAGAGGTTGTACACATTGGGGGAATTCCTGAGGTGGGATCTAACAAAACACAATACAAAAGGATGAAAGTTATGCCACTGTCACCATTCGTGTTTGTAAATGATAGTAACCTTTACTGAGAAATCAGAAGGCGACTACCAGGTTAAATTACATCAAAAATACAAAAATAGCTCCACACCTTTAGGATTAAAGCAGTTTAAAGTAGCACCTTTTGGAGAACAGCTCCCTTGTAAGCCTTTGAGTAAAGCTTTGTGCTCTACAGAGGTTTTTGTTTTTGTTTTTAACCTTCCAAGGTTCTCTATTAAGCGCAGCTTGAGGTAGAACAAACAACAGATCTGAGCCTGACAAATTTGTGTTTGAATGCAAAATTGACCCATGACTATTTGTGTGATTCTAAACTGTAGGAGGGCTGGGGCAGGTGTCTCATTCAATTAGGCAGTCCCAGATGCTGTCTTCAGCCCCTGCTGGAAAGGCTCAGTTCCCCTCTCTGATTACCTGAGAGACAGGGTATTGTTGGTTTGCCTAAAGTCAACTGCTATGGGAATTTGGGTTATTTACAAATGAAAGGATGTAAGAATGTGCTCAAAAACAGAGCAAAACCCCCACATTATAGGTCAATCTCAAAGGTGACTCAGGAGCTAACTAAAGAGTTCCCTGTGGTCAAAGCTGGGACAGTCCATGCAACCAAAGTAGCTGTGTTATAACTCCAATGTCTAAAATATATTTGTGTTCACATTGCTAAAAATAAATTGTTTAATCAGACTTTCAAACAGCTACTCCAGATGGAGCCTAATTCTCAACTTTCTGTGTGGGTCACACATGTGACTTTCTCCCTCCCCCCCCCCCAAAAAAAAATACAATAGAAAGAGGAATAGGGTAGCCTTTCCTGTGTAGAAATCTAATCAAACCTCAGCCAGGAGATGAAGGCCAATGCCAACTATCATGCAGTATTGATGTTTAGTGTTTGGTGTGAGAAAATGCACTCCAATCCATATGGTACTCCAATTTATATGGTACTCCGATCTATATGGGACGAATCCCAACAGAAGAGCATCTAAGTACCGCCAAGGGCACAAAAATTTGGGATAGCTAAGGCACTGCTATGGTCTACAGGACTCTAAGGAGACTATTGAGTGCAATGTTCTATCCTGGATGGGATTCTTCAACAGAAAAACAGTATGAGTTAAGGATGCCAAACAATCTGAGCCTGTATCAGTGTTGGTTCACTAGTGGTACGAAATGCACCATAGCATGGTGAAATGTTGGTGCACCTATCAATGTAAACCTTTAACCCAGGGCTGGGTATTGAATAGCTAGCTCAGTGGTAAAGTGCTTGCCTTATATGCTCAAAGTCCTGAGTTGGAACCCCAGAACCCACATAAAAGTGCTAGGCATGGTGGCACACTTGTAATCCCAGGGTTAGGAAGGTGGATTGCTGAGATTCCCTGGCCAGCTAGCCTACATGGAGAATTCCAGGACAGAAAAGGAAAAGAGAGCCAGGCATGGTGGCACACTTCTTTAATCCCAGCACTTGGGAGGCAGAGGCAGGCAGATGGCTGTGAGTTCGAGGCCAGCCTGATCTATAAAGCAAGACCAGGACAGCCAAGGCTAACACAGAGAGACCCTTTCTCGAAAAACAAACAAACAAACAAAGGGTGTTGTCCTCTGGCTTCCACATGTGCACACACATACACAACTAATTCTTAAAATTTACCCAGTTTTCAGGAATCAAGCCTACAACCTCAGCTACTCTAGAGCACCTAGGCCAAGAGGATTCCAGGTTCAAGACCTGCTTGGGCTATTAAGAATGAGTTTAAGACCAGCATGGGAAACTATGTAAGCTCTTACCTCTAAGTGAAAAGAAGGCCTGGTATACCAGGTAGTTTTTGCTGTCACTTGACACAACCTAATGTCTCCTGGGAAGAGGGAATGTCAATTGAAAAATTGCTTTGATGAGACTGGCCTGTAGTCACATCTGTGAGAGAGTGTCTTGACTGATGACTGAAGTGCCCCCTTCCCCCATACCTGTCGCGAGCAGAGAGTTTACACTCAGAATCCGGAACAAAAGAGTCAGGCCAAGAGCAAGTGGTACGATTAACAAGAGAGGTTTATTAGCAATACAAAGGCAACTACAGCAAAGGGCAGCGGCTAAGGCTCCAAGGCCAAGCCACCAATACCATTTCATTACACTCTTAAAACTATCTTAATTCTAATAGGAGTAGCATTTAGCATCTTATAATATCAATGTTCTGGGAGTTTATGCCATTAGGGTATACGACCTGATATCGCGAAGTTCTGCCGAACAGGTTCGCTGCTGCGACTTGATTCAGTTCTCGGGTTGTTTTCTGACAGCATGTCTGTCTGCTCTGTCCTGGGAGAGCGCCCATCGGCTGGTAGCATTTTAGGTAATCATGGTGACAGCGAGAGAGAGAGAGCTAGCGAGCGAAGAGAGTGAAGAGAGCGAAGAGCGAGAGAGCTGGCTGCTCCTTCTCAGGGTTTTTATACTAACTTTTACCTTACCCTCTCTAATTCACACATCTAGCTTTCTGCGTCACTCTTATCACTAACTTGCAGTCCTGGCTGCTCCTAGGTCAGAACTTACTACTAAGGTTTTATCTATCACTCACACATCTGGTCAGACGTCAGCTTTTTGGGCTGTCAGCTATTTTCTACGCTGGGCTTTGAAACAAGCCCTGACATGTCCTACACTGGGCTTTGAAACAAGCCCTGACATGTTTATTACAATACCCCTCTGCCCAGGCACACTTACTGTGGGCAGGTGGGCCTGGACTGCACAAAGCAGCAGGCTAAGCATAAGCTAGCCAGCCTTGTTCCTCATGGTTTCCCCTCCAAGTTCCTACCCTGACTTTGCTCAATGATGGACTACCGCCTGGAAGACAACACAAAGCCCTTCCTCCCCTGAGTCACTTCTGATCAGTGGTTTAACACAGCAGACTAGAACAGTTAGGCTACACCTCAGCAGCAGTGAGCTCGCCTGGAGCGTGTGAAGCCCTATACTCAGTTCCCCATCATGCAGGGGGTGGGGTGATTAAACAGAAGGCCCTAAAAGCCATAAGAACGCAAGTTATCTGTCAGCTGACCAGTAGTCACACAAAGTGTGATGTAACCACATAACAGAATATTCAGCACTACGGAGTAAAGTATTGGGCCTGAAGAAACATGCTAAGTTAAAGGAACTGCTCGGAGATTAGCGTAAGGAAGATGGGAAGTATTTGTCAAGGGACCTAGGGCTTCTTTGGAAGTTAATTATAATGTTCTGCATTGGATACCAGTAATAGTGTCCTACTGTATGCTTAGTGAACTGTATACTTTAGTAAAAGTGACTGTGAACTGAATGGCTACAGCAATGAAAACTAAGCCAGCTGCCCTGGGGGAAGCCCATTGTGGCTCCTCATTCTAAAAAACAAAAGAAAGGACTCACGCTGTTCACCTCCTTGATGCTGCCTGAAGCTTCCAGTCTTCCCTTACACTCCTGGACATTTGAAGGGAGGTGCAGAACTGTGGGAATTCAAAAGTGCTTTGTCATCGCCTATCTCCAAAGACTAAACAGTTTTGCTCATTGTTTTTCCAGAACTAATACTAGTTTAAAAAAAAAAAAAGCCTCATTCTGAGAAAATAACAGCATTTTAAGGCAGAATCCACTTCTTTCAACCATGTCCACAAGCATTTATATACATGGAAAAGTTCTTTCAGTGCAATCTAAACATTATTTTCCCACCTAGACTAGGAAGCTAAAGGGAATAATTACCCAACTCACAGATTGTCACCATGCCTGTACTATCATGAAATGTTACGTATCATTTCTTTAGACATCTTTCATTGTTTTGTTTTCTTATTATTGCCTTCAAACTTCAATCTAGGAATTAAAGACCCCAAAAGGGGACTGGAGAGATGCCTCAATGGTTAAGGGCACTGTCTACTCTTCCAGAGGTCCTGAGTTCAATTCCCAGCAACCACATAGTGGCTTACAGCCATCTATACTGGGATCTGATATCCTCTTTTGGCATTCAGGAGTACACGCAGAGAGAGCACTCATATACATAAAATAAATAAGTAACTCTTTAAAAATGAAAAAACTTTTAAAAAAAGATTTAAAAAGATCCCAGAGAGGTACTTTTATTAAACTTAAATTCCTATACAAACGCCCATGAGGAGACTTATAAAGTTTCTTAGTTTGAATAATGTTTGGTAGTGGAGCTTGTCTCCCTTCTACTTAACTAGGCACATCCTCTACTATGGAGCTATTATCCCAGACCAAAAGATAAAATAATAATAACAAATAACTTGGAAAATCTGGATTTATAAGCAGGGAAGGCAGTTGAGCCCCCAAGTCTGCTTTGGCGAGTAATTTAGAGGATCTTTTCTGGCTTATACACTGACAGCCACCCAGACAGGAACACTAAGGCATGAAGCTCCAAGGTTTTACCAAGCTGTCAATCATGCAGTTTTCCCACACAATTATGCTGACACTTGAGCAACTCTTTTAAAGTTGGTACCAATTTTCTTGCTTCCTTTTACTTAAAGCTGGGGAAAAAATCTCCCAAAAGGTCTGCTTGTATGTAGAAGCTGAATTGTACAGCAAACCTTGCTAGAAAGTGGAGATTCATATTTGCTGGGATCGTGTATTCAGTACAGTTGACATTTAATCCCTGGGAAAGTTCATGGCGAATTGTATCATCTCCACTTTATAAACAGGGAGACAGCAGCTCAGTAAAATATACTTTGGTCCTATATTCTGCAGTAAACTATAAAGTCCTAGGTAAACCATGTCTCAACCTTGACCACAACCATCATATAACTCTGCAAGCCTTCCACTGCAAAGGGTGGCCCACATTATTAATTTTATATGTAACCAAAATTCTTAGTTTATTAAGAATTAACAAGCTGGAGAGAAGGCTCAGAGGTAAAGAGCACTGGCTGTTCTTCCAAAGGTCCTGAGTTCAATTCCCAGTAACCACATGGTGGCTCACAACCATCTATAATGAGATCTGGTGCCCTCATCTGGTGGCAGGCACACATGCAAGCAGAATACTGTGTAAATAAATCTTAAAAAAAAAAAAAAGAATTAACAAAGTTTATTAGGAATAAGCTCCCTCTTCTGCATAGACCAGAGTTCTGAGGGGAGGAGTGTGGTAGACATCCCATTTAGGACTGAGCACTCCAAAGTCTCTTATACTCTACAGATTGTTGAATTGTGAGTCTTTCTTTGTTAATTATCATCTACTACAAGAAGCTTCCCTGATGAGGGTTAATAAATATACTGCTCTATGCATATAGTAAATATCACTAGGAGTTGTTTTATTGCTATGCCACTTTAGGAGAATAGAGTAGGTTTCCCTCGAGCACAGGACCTAGCTAGTCTCAGGTTCTTGGGCTCATTAACAGTGTCAGTCAGGTATGGGTTCCAATCCATGAAATGGGCCTTAAAAAAAAGTTAGTTCTTCCATAGCATTTATGCCACTGCTGCATCAGTATATCTTGCAGGCAAATCATAGTAGCAAGCAGGATTCATAGTTGGGTCAAACTGCTAATTACCTTTCTCCTCTGGTAGCACGCACAGCACTTCTCAGCACTGTTAAGTGCTAGCCAATAGGAGTGAAAGTACCAGCCTGACTGCTCTATGTTCTGTGCCATAAATATGGGTGTCCTCAACAGTGGGGTCTTACCATCAGGTGGTAGAGAGTAACCAAGAGTATTTGCAATAGCCTGTGATGTTTGTGGATCTATAGGATCCCTCTGGTGGCCCACAACATACTGCATTACAAACAAACAAACAAACAAAACAAAACAAAACAAAATGTAAATGTCCTTAGAATAGTTGAAGCAAGATCCAAAGTCTTATCACTGGGAAATACTTCATTCTGGGGGAAAAAAGGCAGGATAATATACATTTTTTAATAAATAAAAATAATATGCAATACAAAATAAAATATAAAGTGATGTGCCTGTCCACTCAGATCACAGAAGCTAATATATGGTTCAATTGTATTTAGGGAAATGGGTACTTTCATATACTAGTGAATAAAGGGGAGATATAGATTTGGAAGGGTAGTTTATCAATAGCCATCAAAAATTTAAATGTGTAAAACCTACATGCTAAGACTTCACACACACACACTCACTCTCTCTCTCTCTCTCTCTCTCTCTCTCTCTCTCTCTCTCTCAATCTTCATATAGAGGTGTGCATGGTAATGTTCAGAACCAGCACCACTTTCAATTTTAAAACAGGGACAACTGCTTGCTCACACAGCTCACACTCAAATCATCTCCCAGCTCTCAATGCTCTAGTCACATCCCAGCTTAGAGTAATCCAAGGGCCAATGAGATGGCTCAGCGAATAACGCCAATGGCCTGATTCAACACCAGGAAATCATGTACATGTGAAAGGAGAAAATCAATTCCACAATGTTGTCCTTGGACCTTTACACATATGCCACAGCTGTACCTCCCACCCACCCAAATGGTAATTTTTAAAAATATAATGTGGGGGCGCTTGGGGGCAGAGGCAAACAGATGTCTGCATGCTTGAGGGTTTCAGGCCAGCCTAGGCTACACAGTAAATTCAATAATTATTTTGTCCCACCAGGAGCAGCAAACCTAGCCACTCTATATTATACTCTTGCTTTTTAACATTCAGCTACTCCTGTCTCCTTTATGCATATATAGCACATTGTGCTGCTACCCACCTAAAGGTTTTCTCTTCCTAGAGCCACGCCTCCCCTCAGCTCCCATAGGAGTGAGCCCTTGTGATTCCGTTCTCTAAGGATCACCTCTGCACAGAGGCCTTCCAGGAGCACTCTAGCTAAAGCTGGCCTTTACTTTCATCAGGTGGCCTAGTTCTACCTCCTACTTTCTTATATAAATAAGTGGGAGTTGGCTCTTCCACTGAACTATGTGTTTTGAGAGCCTGGCTTTGCCCATTGTGCGCCCAGGCGCCAATACCAAGCAAACTGAGTGCTCCCAAGAAACTTTTAAAACAGGATGCATTTTATGCTGTACTCTGAATTTTTTTTTATGCAGCAGATAAAAGAATAAGGTTTATACGGGTTATCATAGAAATATCCTAAAATGTTAAGCAAATTGCATCATCACATATATTTTATTTAACACATAAAAAAAAAAATTAAAGCCTTGAGCCTATCTGTGGCAAGTTTCTAAGTTTCAACTACTGTAGACTCTGGCTCTAATCTCTTTCACTTTGGAAACATAATGTGTAAGCAAAAGAATACTTCTTAGTGACAGGAACGAAGAGGAGGCCCTGTGCTTTTAAACGACAATGTTGTGGGCAACGCATGTGCGGTGAGAAACAAAGGCAACGCACGCGTGAGTCTTACAAAGACAGACAAGAGTGTGGTTACCAGTCGAGGAGAGCTCAGGGGTTAAGAACACTTGCTCCTGCAGAAGACCTGAGTCCGGCTCCTACCACCCACATCCAGCAGCCTGTAACTCCAGCTCCAGGGCATCCTGGATTCTGGCAGCATGGGACACATACTCGCATCACACATGCACATTCTCACACATAGATATACACATACACATAAATAAAAAGTAATTTTTAGAGTGTATAGATTGCCGGGCATGGTGGTGCACGCCTTTAATCCCAGCACTCAGGAGGCAGAGGCAGGTGGATCACTGTGAGTTCGAGGCCAGCCTGGTCTACAAAGTGAGTTCAGGACAGCCAAGGCTACTCAGAGAAACCCTGTCTCGAAAAACCAAAAAAATAAAAAAATTAAAAAAAGACTATATAAATTTGTATATTTCACCCACAAGGTATACAAACTACAAGTTCCTTTTCATGTTCCAGAACACATAAGTTTAAACACTTATTATTTGCCAAGTAACATTATTGTGGTATAATTTTAAAAAGTAATTATGAATAAATTTAAAGCCCAGATCTGAATCAAATATTAGCTAACATCAATTGGAAAGCTCACGGCTAAAAACAAGTATATTTTCTAAAACATGAACTAAAAGAAAACACTTCAGAGATGAGTGAAAAGAAAAACTTTAAAAATAGAGCTCAGTTTCTTCTTCACTGATACACCACAACAAATAGCAGCGACTATCAGCTGAAGATTGCTGAATCCGCTAGCCTCCTCTTCTTAGCCAGTACAACTGCTCAGCATTTGGGAGGCGTGTATAGATAACCCAGTGAGTGAGGCCTTTTCTCAAAAGTAATTAACTGACTACAACCTGAGGGTGGGGTAAACCCAAAGTCATTTTAATAGCATTCTCTGGTGTTCAGTAAATGTTGGTTTAGGAAAATTCTGCATTATATTCCACCTATACATTCTGAGCAGTAGTGCTGACATGGCTTTTAGTAAGAATAGGAGAAAACTGAATTGCTGCACACAGACACACCAATGATTTACACAGAAACCATTAACTATAGAAAGTTATCTGACAGGCTGGAGGGATGGCTCGGCAATTCAGAAGTCTTCCTGCTAAGCTGGAGGCCAAAGCACTACCACCACCAACATGGAGACTCTGTACCAATTCCAGTTCCTAGGGCTCGAATGCCCCAACCTGAAGCTAGAAGCCACCTTCTAGCTCGACATGTGCCGAGGGGTCTTCCTTACACACCAATGGAGGATCTATGATATTATTACTGAATCTCCATGTGTTGTTATCGAATCTCAGTGTCTGATAAATACAGACACCAGAAGCTACATAGTGAATAGACAATATATTATGGAAGGAAAATGGGTAGTTTATTTTCCTCATCCTGGACAGATCCAACACACCAAATATTCTAATTCAATAGGTTTCTTCTCTTTGTTGGCTTTGTCTGTGTCCTGTCGAATTTCTTTGTGGCTATTGTATTCATGGGAGGTTACTTGATGGACTAGTACCTTTAAGAAGTCAGTGGATTCTTGAATTACTCCTACTTACGAAGTTTTAAAGGTAGTTGAATGACCCTTTCACAGGGCTTGCATATCAGATGTTTATACTGCAGTTTGTAACAGTAGCAAAATTATAGTTATGAGATACCAATGACAACAATTTCATGGGTGGGGTCAACACAACATGAAGAATTGTATAAAAGGGTGGCAGTATTTGGCAGGTTGAGAACCACTGCTCTAGAGACCCTTAACTAACACAGCCCCTGTCATTTCTAGACATGATAGTTCAGATTTTCAGGAGTTAAAGTAAATTGAAAAGTAAGATGCCGAGAGCTGAGAAATTTGGACAGCTGGTCAGTTCCTCTAGTGGTCCTTTGCCTTTAAACAATATATGTGGTGCTATGCCATTTCAGATACATATGCAAAAGTGTTTCCGGGACAATATGATGCATTAAAGGAGATGAAATAAAAACATTTTTCTAATAAAAAAAAAAAGAGCCCTTACTGTTAATGTGCAAAAGAACTGAGTTCAAATGCCAGCATGCACAGTGACTCACAACTGCACATTACCCCAGCTCGAAGGAATCTTGATGCCTTTTTCAGGTCTCCACAGGCACCAACACACATGTTCATTTCACATGCATACATGTTCATATGCATACATATATGTAGTTTTTAGAAATCTTTTTAAAAAGTTATTGTGAAGCCAGAAAGATGGCTGAGCTACAGGCAAAAGTGCTTGCCCTAGAGCTTTGGCAATTAGAATTCAGACTTGTTTTGGGTCTATAATCCCAGCTCTAGCACTGCTATAGTGAGATGGGACACAGAAACAGGAGAACTGGCTGGAAGTTCCAGAAGCGCTCTCTCTCTCTCTCTCTCTCTCTCTCTCTCTCTCTCTCTCTCTCTCTCTCTCTCTCACACACACACACACACACACACACACACACACAAACACACACACACACACACACACACACACACACACACACACGCAAGCACACATGTACTGTAATATACATATATACAAATAAATAGTTATCTTAAGTTACGGCTAGTAGAGGGAGTGCACCTCATTACTTTTCAGAATATACAGAAAACTAACACAGTTCAAAATAGGCAAAATGAATTTAATGCCAGCAATAAAACTAATGTTTCAAGCTCTGCAATTAAAAACTTCTAAGTACAATAAAGAAAAAAGAGCCGAAGTATCATTGCACTATCAGTGAGGTTTGGTCCTGATTTTAAGAGATGATTTTTTTCTTTGACTCAAATTTCTTCCTCTTTAGAAACACTAAAGATGCATTCCATTAAAAGCACAGTGACAGAGCTGAAAAGATGGCTCAGTGGTTAAGAGTGCTGGCTGCTCTCCCAGAGGTCCTGGGTTTAATTCCCAGCACACACATGGAGAGTTACAATCATCTGTGACTCCAGTTCCAAGGGATCAAGTGCCTTCTTCTGGACTCCTCATGCAATGGATACGCATGGTGCAAACATACATGCAGGCAAAATGCCCATACACATAACATAAAAATAAAGGTTAAACCTTTTTTCTAAAAATACAGTGACAGCATTTGGTTTGTTGTTGTTGTTGTAGTTGTTACTACCAATGTAATCATGATATCTCTGCAATTATCTCAAGCTTTAAAGGCAATAAAAATGTCCAAGCCTTTTTTCACAAATAATGATGGGTAAGTTGTCAGCATTCACATTTAAACTCCAAAGGAAATTCTGAAATCATTGTGAATACTTTTCTCAAAAAGAAACCTGAAAGTCAGGCATGGTGGCACATGCCTTTAATCCCAGCACTCAGGAAACAGAGGCAGGTGGATCCCTG
This sequence comes from Acomys minous, assembly GCF_964271855.1. Classification (NCBI taxonomy): domain Eukaryota; kingdom Metazoa; phylum Chordata; class Mammalia; order Rodentia; family Muridae; genus Acomys; species Acomys minous. Next base: position 34,848,269 of record NC_140484.1, on the reverse strand, counting down.
TGAGTTCAAAGCCAGCCTGGTCTACAAAGTTAGTCCAGGACAGCCAAGAAAACACAGAGAAACCCTGCCTCAAAATAAAAATAAATAAAGAAAGAAAGGAAGAAAGAAAGAAACTTAAGAGAAAGAATTTTATGGTACGATTATCAAATGTTTTTTTATAATAATTTACTAAGATTTTATGCATTTTATAAAATAAATACTATCATAAAGTACACTCCCAACTTATAACACAGGTCATCAAAGAATTCAGGATTGAAATACATTCAGTAGGAAACTGATCTTTGTTTTTCTTATGAGTTCTTTTGGTAAGAAACAGTCTCTATTGTGAGGGACAAACTTGATCCTTGCCCGGTGCTGTCCTCTGCTCCTCTGCCTCTACCACAGCAGTGATGAAGAGCTGTTCAAGAATATTCTTATCTAAATTTCTGCCTGAGAATAAAACAAAACAGCAATTACACAAGGCTTATTAGAACAGTAGCTCACCTGTTGTTGTAAAATTACCAGTACAGCCTAATAATGTTTATCATTAGGGCCTAATATTATTATGGCAGCATTTTCTGACCCACTAGCAATCAATCAAGACACAGACACCTGTTATATTTTAAAATAGCCTTAGTTAACCTGAGGCAGAGCAGATATTAATCCTCTAAACTACTTCCTATAGTGGGAAGTATCCCATACCTGCCCCAATCCCATGCCATCTGCTTCTAATAATTTCTTTCAAGCCACCTCCCATCCATAACCTCAAATACTTGCTAATTATCATTATCTGGGTGAAATCACCATCCATGCCAGCCTCGTGCTTCTCCTCCACCTAACCCACGGCCTTTCTTCTTTTCTCTCCTCTTTTCCCAAGATTCTCTCTGTCTCGCCCAGCCCTGGATCCTTAGCCACACCTATCCCATTTGCCCTGCCCAGGTGTAATGGCCTTTTATTAATTAGCATCAAAATACATCAAACCAACACTTACCTGTCAATTCTGGAGCGTTAAAAGCATGGTGCTCTCTAGTGATCTACAAAATTCACAGTAACTGCATGGTTCCTTTTACAACTTTCTAGTTAAACCTTAAAATCAAGTTAGCGCTTGAAGTAACCACTTTTCTAAGTTGTCTGAAGAGTAAAATCCTAGCAAAATCTTACATTATCCGTGGTTCAGACAAACACACAAGCTTATTAAGTAGCACACTTACATCTCCTCTCAATTATTTTTGTATTTTCCCCCAGAAATTCCTGTAACTTACCAATAAAGACCAGTTGACATGCTCTCTCAGCATCGTCCTTCCAACTCACCAGGCTCTCTTCCAGGTCGTACAGCTCATGAATGCCTTGCACAATCATCTGCTGAGGTTTGTCTCTGATGGACACCAGCCCCTGCTCAAAGAACAATGACCACTCAGCCCTAGATCAACTTTGCAGCAGAAATAGTACTTCAATTTGAAATTATTATTTTTCAAACAACAAACTCATAACAAGGCTATGAAAATAACTTGCTTCAATTATTTGCATTTTTAAAGTTTCTTAAAACTTCTAATAATTTTGTATATAATGACCCCTCTCTCCTGCATGTGCATCCCCAGAGGGTTTCTCTGTGTGGCCCCAGCTGTCACACTGTAGACAAAGCTGGCCTCAAACCCGTAAATTTGCCAGCCTCTGCCTCCTGAGTGCTGGGATTAAAGGTGTGTGCCACCACACCTGGCTAAGTTTTTAAAATAATTAAAGTTTTTCTTCATTTCTGTTTTTTGTTTTGTTGTGTTTTGAGACAGGGTCTTGCTATCAAGTCCTGGCTGGCCTGAAACTTGCTGTGCAGGCTAGGCTGGCCTTAAGCTTGCAGAGATCCACTTGCCTGACCGTAAATCACCATGACTGGCAATGGTACCTTCTTCTAATGATAAAAATCAATATATTAGGATTTTTCAATGTTATTTATCACAACAGAAATTTAAAAATGGTAAAAATCTGTTATTGCACCAAATCATAGGAATTACTCTACATTTAAGGGTCTTACACTTCTTTCATAAATTTACCAAGAAAATTTTAGAGGTTTGGGAGAGAGTTCAGCGATTAAGAGCACTGTCTGCTTTCCCAGAGGTCCTGAGTTCAATTCCCAGCAATCACATGGTGGCTCACAACCATCTATACCCTCTAATGCTCTCTTCTGGCCTGCAGGCGTACATACAGATAAAGCACTCATACATAAAATAAAAAAAAAATATTTTATTGAAAAAAGAAAAATTGAAAAGTTAAGGTATTATGTTGGTGAATTTGCTTAGAAAAAAGTATTATAATAAATTTAGGCAATGGTCAAATATCAAAAGGTACTACTATATTCATCTGAATAAAAGTTCAATTTGGGGCTGGCAAGGCGGCTGGCTTAGTGAGTAAAGAAAGGCACTTACCTCACAAACTTGACAAGCTGAGCTCAATTCCCAGAACTCACAGAAGGAGAGAACTGATACCCAGAAAGTTGTCCCCTGACCTCCACCTGCACATTGTGTTATGTGTGTGCCCACATTCAGACAAACACACACCAATGCACACACACATCCAAATGTCAAGTAATATGAAATGCTTTATAAAAACTGAACAAGAATTCCAGTGTTTTGTACCTTTGTATAAAATTAGTGTCTGCCAAATGCATCAAGTAACGTAAGATCCAGCAGCAGCACAATTTTCAACATTATTTCTCTGTTAAATGACGCACTCTTAGAAAAATAAACCATTTTTCTAAGTGCCCCATGTGTGCAAAGAAGAACAGTTTTGACAGTGTCAAACTTCTGAGGCAGATAGCTGCTGGGAACACCTGGCAGAGCAGAGCTGGCTAATGGTCCCAGGCGCACAGCTGTTTTAGCTGCAGCACCAAGTGAAGCTGTGCAAGCAAACCATGGTTTTACAGTGATTTCTAGAGCTCCTTCTCAGCAACGGGAATGACGAGAACAAAGGTTATTTGTACTAAAACTAGTGTTTCTGTTTAAAACCAAATATGCTTTTCACAAAGCGCGCGCGCACACACACACACACACACACACACACACACACACACACACGATACTCTCTCCAAAGTCTGTGAGGGCAAAATGCACACTGCACCTTCAGCCGTATGACCTCCATGCAGCAGCCGTCCTTGTTTTTGACATCCTTTTCCCACAGGAGATTCTGTACCGGGCGACACAATTTCATAAGACCAAGAACTGCTAATGCAACAACTATGCAACAAAGCAGATGATGAATCATTAATCAGTTAAAAATTGCATTCACCTGGATAAATACATTTAGATTCTCTTCCTTTGCACTTCCTGGTACTTCAAATGTGATTGTAACAATACTCTGTAAATCAAGAGAATAATCCATAATTTTTACAGAATAATTCACCTATTTAAAAAACTATAATGAATTTCAAGATGAAAAAAGAAAAAGGCCATGCTTACTATTATTATTATTTCTCTCTTATTTTGGTGATTTTAGAATTATCAATTTACACAGTAGATCAACAGTTTAGTATTTACAAAAACAAACAAACAACTCCCCCAAAACCTTTCATGTAAGGGTCCTGAGCAAGAAAACCACTGTTTTATGTGTGCTCTATGCCTGTGGCATCTCATCTTTTCTTTGCTTTTCACAGCAATCTTGCGGAGTAAGAATAACTAATTTACTTTACAAGTTGGGCAAACGAAGCTCAGAAAAATAAACTTCCCTGGTCCACAAGCACTGCTCAAAACAAAAGTGTAATTCTGCTCTCTCAGGAAGAAAGCCATGTTTGGTCTCTAAACGAGCAAGCGGTGTGCTGAGTGAAAGCTGGCAGCAGTGACGTTTCTGGCTCAGGTCCTTTACAGCATGACTTTAAAAATTCAGACTTATTTTTCCTCTTGACCGCAACAGATCTGACTTCTCTAACTAGTTATGTGAATAAATTCAAGAATCCCTTTGCCAACAATAGAACCCTAAACCTCAGACTTATCGATGAAAAGGGCTTATAAGCATGTTATTAAAAAAATACCATTCCAACCATGGATAGTAAGATGCTAAAGCCAAGCTCAAAATATTTTTAAAGGAAGAAAGAGAGTACATCTCTTTGTAAATTCTTACAAATGTTCATGTCCCTAAGCATTTTAGAACACCACATAAGACTGTAGAAGAAAATATTAAAAAGCCAGTAGTTTTATTCATTTATTTAACTTTTGCTTCACTGTTACCAAATAGGGGCTTGCTATGTATCCCAAGCTGGTTTTGAACTCACAAAGTTTCAACTTTAGCATGCTGGGGCTTCAGGTGTGCATCAGCATGCCCAGCTTCAGAATCGTTTTTTAAGCAAACTTAGATTAGATAACGCATTAAAGATCAATGTCAGGCTATCCACATGCTGACGATCCTCTGATGATAACAATATGCAAAGTGGAGACTGCTTTCTTTCTCAGACATCAGCAGGAAAACTGTTTTAAAAGGCCTGTTGGACTTTAAAATGTAAGACAGAGAAAAGCACTTATCCTCACCCGTGGACCTGCAATCCAGTGGCTCACGTATTCGCATAAAACTACAGATATCACTGAGCCACAAGGCGATGCCTTTCCAGTCCTAGCTAAGCACTTCCATACTATGGTTGTAATTCCCATGTTTAAATCCAACTGCAAAATCAGCATGAGTTTCTTTTTCCTCCTTCACAATGTCACAGAGAGAAGATTAATTCTGACCATAGATCTTAGCAATCTCGATATATGATTTTCTCTTTTCTTATTAAATCAAGAACTTTCACCTTTTAACATAAAGGGAGCACTCTACAGCTTCTCTTTGACACATCTATATTGCCAGCATTATTAGTCTTGCGCTTTGGGAGGTGATTCAGTAGCATAAGGGTCATTTGAACATAAGCATTACGATACGTGACAGGAGATCATGCCAACTAAGCCACTGATGGACAGGTGCTGTATTCAGCATGGATACAGCAGACAATGGATGATCCACACAGCTCTCAGGACACAGCAGAATGGTGAGAGGACTCATAATGTCACTCAGAACAGCACGTAGACACTGATGAATTACTTATCTCTGAATTTTCCCCTTAATATTTTGGACTATAGTTGGTTACACAGAACAGAAGACACAGATTGTGAAGGTTCTATCTGTAGTTTGTTACAAGACGGAGGAAGGGGGAGAGAAAACAAAGGAAATTCTGCCACAGAGTAAAATGTGAATAAACACTGCGGATTCTATGCTAGTTGAAATGAGCCAGGAATAAGACAAATATTGAATGAGTACACTTGTATTATAAACTTAAAATATTTAAATCAGAAAATAAAATGATGCCTACGTGGTGCTGTGGGGACAGCACTGAGGGGCTGCTGTTCAGCAGGTCCTGTTTAAGTCTGACAAGACACAAAGTCCTGCTGTACAACACTCACACAGCTAAACAATACTGGCCATATGCACACTGAGGATTTCTTTAGAGGACAGAATTCAGCTTAAGCAGTTGTTGTTGTTGTTTCCCACAACAATAAAGGTACTTTTAAAGATCTTAGTAAACATATCCTACTTTAAAACTGTTTTTTGTAGTTCAAAGTAATATTGTGAATTTACATAAAATGCTAATTTTCCTCATTAAAGAGATCACTAAAAGTGCCTAAAATCCTGTATCTAGTTATATTTTAAAAGGTTAACAAATGAAACAGAATGTATCAGTTTCAAAAGAAAATAATTTTGTCTTGAAAACCTTATATATATATTTCATTCAAGTTGAACTTAGCTTTTACTACTAAGAATGTCTCAACACAGAACTCAATACACTCCCTGCTTTACTGTTAGCATAAAGATTTTTATAAGCAGTTTTGTTTTCATTTGCAGGTTAGGGGTGTAGCTTTGTCTGGGTTAGTTTTTGTTTTCTGAGACAGTCTCAAGTAACCCAGGCCAGCTTTGAACTGTTGATCCTCCCACATCAACCTCCTCAGACCTGGTAATAGAGGCATTAGAGACCAGCATCACAACACCTAGTTATCACTTAGTGTTTTAAAATACCTATATATATAATTAACTCCAGCAATAGGCACAACTGATTCTTGAAATTAAGATGATACATAATAGGGTTCAAGGTATAATGTCCCTATTTTGGAATTGAGGCTTTTTGTACCAATTAAGTTCTTTTCATATGAAGAAAACTCAAAGAAGATGAAAGCTATAAATTGTGGTAGAAACACAGAATTCAAAATTCCTTCTACAAATAAAGCTACCCATAGTCTGTCTCTTGGGTCTTCTCATCGATATTCCCAGTTCAGCTCACCTTTATCAGGAATGATATAAAATAAAAAAGTGAATTACATTAAGTATTTCTCAGGAAGGAAACTTCAATAACTTATATAAAGCATATCTCAGGTATTACCAACCTCAGACTAGAGTTTGAAATTTAGTTTTGTTTCGAATCAAAAACTACATGTCTTCCTATGGCTAATAACAAAAGCAGAAAAACGAGGCAACAATTCTGAAAACTAAAGTCTACTAAATCCCCAAGATAAAATTAACAGTAATTCTAGTTTGTTGATTTGGTTTATGTTCCCAGTTAATTCACTAGAGTCTCAGCTTTATACCCTATGCAAGCAAGACCTCCTATGCAATAACTTCTACATGGTTTCTCAGTCTGGAAAACCAAGGCCAGTAACGCACTCAAATGCAAATACCTCTGCCTCCATGCCCCAGCCCTTGGCTAGTCTTTCCTCTGTGGTATTTTCTGCCCTGAGATGCCAAGCTGAGCATGTGGCATTTTCATTCAAATCTCTTTGTCCTCCAGATGTGTCTACAGTTTTCTCAGTCCCTCTAGTTAGTCTGCATTTCCCATCACCTCTCCCTCTTTCTTACTAGTCCATGTGCAGATAGCTCATGGTTTACCCTGTTTAAAGAGCAGGCATTCACCTCATGGGACAGAATCTTCATGCTTGGTCTATAGATCCCAAAGACAAGCCCCGTTTCTTAACACTAACACACAGCAGTGTGAGCCTTCTCTGCCTTACACATTAGAACACAATGCCTTAGAACAAACCTGCAGTCCCAGCCGGACTTCTGCACTAAAAGCCTGCTTCTCTTGGATGCACATTCTCACTTTTCAACATCTGGATTGAGTCTCCTTTCCTACTGTATCCAGCCCTATCCGTCCATGTCTCGCCCCACCCCCCAAAAAAACCCAAGCCAGCCAAGCAATCAACAAAACCCTACTAGTTCAAATGTTCTCTTTAGTATTCATGTCAGAATGGTTACTACCCTTTCTTTGACCAGAAGGCACATAAGGGACTTCTCTACATTTTTAGGTAACACTTATTATATTGATCTGAGTAGGAGATATAAAGGTAGATGTTCGTACACATGGATGTGTATATGTGTGTGTACAGATAACACTGAATTACATACTATAACTTACATAATTTAATTTCTATAAAAACCACTCTCTTTCCTAAAGCTTTTGATGAGGATCAGGATAGCTGTGATGGTTAACCATCATTGGCATTTGACTATATTTATAAACATTAAGGAGTGGCTAAAGAGATGGTTCAACAGTTAAGAGCACTGGCTGCTCTTCTAAAGGATTTGGGTTAATATCCAAACACCCACATAATAGCTCAAAACTATCTGTGGCTCCAGTTCCAGGGGATCTTGTATCCTCACACAGACAAACATGCAGACAAAACATCAATGCACATTAAAGGTTAAAAAAAAAAAAAAGCAAAAAACAAACAAACAAAAACCAAATCTCAAAACAAACAAACAAAAAACCTGCTACGGAAACATTAAGCATGTTGAACTGGTGGAAGAGCCACCCTGAATGTGGCCACTACTATCCCACAGGCTGGGGTGTTAGATGGAAGGAAAAGGACAGAATAATCTGAGCACCAGCATTCACCTCTCTCTGCTTCCTGACTGCAGATGCAATGTGACCTGCTGCCATGACTTCCACACCTTAAACTGTAAGCCAAAATCAATCCATCTATCCATCTATCCATCCATCCATTCTTCCCTCCCTCCTTCCTTCCTTAAATTGCTCGTCAGGTATTTTGTTACAGCAATGAGAAAAGTATCCAGTACAACAACTCTTTCCCAAAATATAGCTCTTTGGCATTTGAGAAACAGAAGCAGGAAAACTACTCTCACCCACCCCAGCCCTCCCCCTATCTAGTTAGGGGTAGACATTCTCTGCACTCACTGTCAACACTTGCACTTGGCCCCCACAGAAGGCCTTGCCACTCCTTTGAGCCTGAGGCTATGGGGTTCTTGACATGGCTGTGCCTATGACAACAACACATAGGCCCCCACTCAGGACTTCTTCCCCTCCCTACCAATAAAGATGTTCTTTTTTTCTTGGTACTTATCACATGAGACTCAGAGTACCTGTTACAGGGCAGCTCAGAAAATCAGTCTTATGTTTTATGACCTATTTCAGGGAAAAGTCGGGGGAGGGCTGGGGTGGATGAGAGTAGTTTTCCTGCTTCTGTTTCTCAAATGCCGAAGAGCTATATTTTGGGAAAGAGTGTTGTACTGGATACTTTTTTCCTTATCTTATTTCTTCACAACTCTTCATTATTTGTTAAGCCTAACACAAAAACAATCAAGTTTACCTAATCCTTAAGGATTTCACTGTGAAGGCTTCCATATCATATACACTAACCAGGTTAAAAATGGCAGGCTTTCTCTTGGTGATCCTGTCTTGTGATGGGGACTCAACCTGAACTTGCCAATGGGTGAAGAAGGGATGCAGCTCCTCCTCTATGGCTCTGATCCACTAAACCCAGGGAAAAGGTTCATGCTTGAATGCTAGATCCCTCTGGAATATTATGTGCCCTATGTTTACGCACTTAAAGCAAGACAGTATGTCACAATCTCATGTTGAGTTTTCACAAAAACAGACATGCCCTATTTATTGGTGCAATGATGTAATGTCTGGGGTTTGCTTCAACATACTGAAGCAGGAGTGTATATAGTGTGTAAGTATAGACAGGCTCTTTATGTTATTCTACTTTTATGTATGTCTGAAAATTACTATTTAAAAATACGTATTTTAAACTCCAGCAGAGAAATGTTGGGAAAATAGATGAAACAAAATTGGCAAAATCTTGACACCATTTAAACTAAATGAGGTATACAAAAGACCCATTTTCTCTTTATTTCGCACAGCAGTGAACATATTTATAATAAATTGTTAAACTATGATTAATATGCCTGTTAATCTAAGCCTCACTTCTGGAGGTTTGAGAGGAGGAGACTACAGAGTATCTGAATTTGGATAGCAAGAAGGGCAGGAAGGCAGACAGGATGCTCCAAACGTGTTTCTGAATTACACTGCTGTTTGAGAATCTCAGCTTTTCAACCCTTTCACAAATATTCACTGAACTGCAATTACATACCAAGTCCTATGCTACATAATGAACAACTACTTTTAAAGAAGTAGAATAATGCAAGGAGGAAGCATTACAAATCTTACTACATGCTGTTATAAATATGATGGGGTGCATTCAGGACACAATGAACAGAGATGCTGGCCATCATAAAGATTCTTATGAGGACTCTATTTTTTTCATCTTTTAACCCCAGACTTCTAATACAATGTCCTGATCCTAGAAGCTCAATATGAATGTGCTTCAACAGAAACACCCAAAAGGAGTAGACATCTGGAAATAATCAAACTCAGGGGTGAAATTAACAAATTAGAAACTAAGAAAACAGTCCAAAGAATCAACAAAACCAAGAGCTGGTTCTTTGAGAAAGTCAACAAGATAGACAGACCATTAGCCAAACTAACTAAAAGGCAGAGAGACAGTATTGAAATCAACAAAATCAGAAATGAAAAGGGAGACATAACAACAGACACTGAAGAAATACAAAGAATCATAAGATCCTACTTTCAAGGCATATATGCCACAAAATTTGAAAATCTAAGGGAAATGGACGATTTTCTTGATCAATTTCACTTGCCAAAGTTGAGTGAAGAACAGATAAACAAGCTAAATAGTCCCATTTCCCCTACAGAAATTGAAGTAATCATTGATAGTCTCCCAACCAAAAAAAGCCCAGGACCAGATGGCTTCAGTGCAGAATTCTACCAGACTTTCAAGGGCAAGCTAATACCGATACTCTTCAAGCTACTCCAAAAGATAGAAAGGGATGGAACATTACCAAATTCATTTCATGAGGCCATAGTCTCATTGATACCTAAACCTCACAAAGACTCAACAAAGAAAGAGAATTTCAGACCAATTTCTCTTATGAACATCGATGCAAAAATACTAAATAAAATACTTGCAAAACGAATACAAGAGCACATCAAAGATATCATTCATCATGACCAAGTAGGCTTCATTCTAGGCATGCAGGGATGGTTTAATATACGGAAATCCATCAATGTAATCCACCACATAAACAAACTGAAAATAAAAAAAACCACATGATCATCTCTTTGGATGCAGAGAAAGCATTTGATAAAATCCAACACCCATTCATGTTTAAAGTTTTAGAGAGATCGGGAATACAAGGCACTTTCCTCATCATAATAAAGGCTATATACAGGAAGCCAATAGCCAAAATCAAAGTAAATGGTGAGATACTCAAGGAAATTCCTCTAAAATCAGGAACAAGGCAAGGCTGCCCACTCTCTCCATATCTCTTCAATATAGTACTCGAAGTTCTAGCCAGAGCAATAAGACAACAAAAGGAGATCAAGGGTATTCAAATGGGAAAGGAGGAAGTCAAATTATCCCTATTTGCAGATGATATGATAGTCTACATAAGTGACCCTCAAAATTCCACCGGAGAACTCCTACAGCTGATAAACACCTTCAGCAAATTGGCTGGATACAAAATTAACTAAAAAAAGTCTGTAGCCTTCCTATACACAAATGACAAGCTTGCAGAGGAAGAAATTAGGAAAACTACACCCTTCACATTAGCCACAAGCAATATAAAGTACTTACGAGTTACTCTAACTAAGCAAGTGAAGGACCTGTTTGAAAAAAATTTCAAAACCCTAAAGAAAGAGATTGAAGATGACATGAGAAGATGGAAGGATCTACCTTGCTCATGGATCGGGAGAATTAACATAAGAAAAATGGCCATCCTACCAAAAGCAATCTACAGATTCAATGCAATCCCTATCAAAATACCTACACAATTTTTTAAAGACATTGAAAGTTCAATTCTGAACTTCATATGGAAAAACAAAAAACCCAGAATAGCTAAAACAATCTTGTACAATAAAAGGTGCTCCGGAGGAGCCTCCATACCTGATCTCAAACTGTACTATAAAGCAATAGTAATTAAAACAGCATGGTACTGGCACAGCAACAGGCTGGTTGATCAGTGGAATCGAATCGAAGACCCAGATATGAATCCACACACATATGGTCATTTGATTTTCGACAAAGAAGCCAAATCCATTCGATGGAAAAGGGATAGCATCTTCAACAAATGGTGCTGGTCTAACTGGATGTCTATGTGTAAAAAAATGCAACTGGACCCATATTTGTCACCTTTTACAAAACTCAAATCCAAGTGGATTAAAGACCTCAACATAAAACCAGAGACACTAAGTCACTTAGAAGAAAAAATGGGAAAGAGCCTGGAACATATTGGCACAGGAGACAACTTCCTGAACAGAACACCAACAGCCCAGGCATTAATGTCAACAATTAATAAATGGGACCTCATGAGGCTGAGAAGCTTCTGTAAGGCAGGAGACACTGTCAAGAGAACAAAGCGACAGCCTACAGACTGGGAAAAGATCTTCACCAACCCCACATCTGACAAAGGTCTAATATCTAAAATATATAAAGAACTCAAGAAATTAAACACCACAAAACCGAATAACCCAATTGAGAAATGGGGCATGGAACTAAACAGAGAATTCTCAACAGAGGAATATCAAATGGCTGAGAAACACTTAAAGAAATGCTCAACCTCCTTAATCATCAGGGAAATGCAAATCAAAACAACTCTGAGATTCCATCTTACACCCATCAGAATGGCTAAGATCAAAAATTCAAGAGACACCACATCCTGGCGAGGATGTGGGGAGAGAGGAACACTCCTTCATTGCTGGTGGGAATGCAAACTAGTACAACCACTTTGGAAATCTATCTGGTGCTATCTCAGAAAAATGGGAATAGGGCTTCCTCAAGACCCAGCTATTCCACTCCTTGGAATATACCCAGAAGATGCTCCAGCACACAGCAAGAAAATTTGCTCAACCATGTTCATAGCAGCCTTATTCATAATAGCCTGAACATGGAAACAGCCTAAGTGTCCCTCAATAGAAGAATGGATAAAGAAACTGTGGTACATATACACTATGGAATACTATTCAGCTGTTAAAAACAAGGAATTCCCGAAATTTGTGGATAAATGGATTGAGCTAGAAATGATCATAATGAGTGAGTTAACCCAGAAGCAGAAAGACTCAAATGGTATATACTCACTTATATCTGCATATTAGCCCAAGGGGCATGTCCCACGAAAGCCTTCACTTACCAGGAAACTGAGACAGAGGGGAGGACATTCTAGTGGGACTCTAGATGAGAGAATCATGGGAGAAAGGCAAAGTAGAAGGATCCAGAGGGTCCTAGAAGCCTACAAGTAGAACATTATGATAGGCAGATTTTGGCACAGGGGTCCCGCTCAAACTAAGGCACCAGCCAAGGACAATACAGGCGGTAAACCTTAAACCCCTACCCAGATCTAGCCAATGGACAGAACACTCTCCACAGTAAAGTGGAGAGTGGGATATTACTTTCTCACATACTCTGGTGCCTCACCTTTGACCATGTCCCCTGGAGGGGGAGACCTGGTGGCACTCAGAGGAAGGACAGCAGGTTACCAAGAAGAGACTTGATACCCTATGAACATATACAGGGGGAGGTAATCCCCCTCAGGAACAGTCATAGGGGAGGGGAATAAGGGGAAAATGGGAGGGAGGGAAGAATGGGAGGATACAAGGGATGGGATAACCATTGAGATGTAACAAGAATAAATTAATAAAGGAGAAAAAAAATGGTAAAAAAAAATGAATGTGCTTCAATTTCATCCTAGGATGCTACTAAATGTTATATACACTTAATCTCCCCCCAAATTCCACCACAGGGACTTACTATTTTTCTCACTCATTTTAGAGGTAATAAATGTTATGTTCTCTGAGAAATGTGCCATGTACATGGTGGTACAGCCGCCTATGAACGTGAGCCAAAATGAAGATAAATGTACAAGTGGCTGCTGTTATCTTGGCCCCATTACAAGTGATAAAGACTTGAGAACTCAGTTTCAGCTTCTAGACAGACGAGCCAGGCACACAGCTCACTCCCAAGTCCTTTCACTGCTTTACATGAAATCAAGGAGTTACCTTAAAGTTCTCCCCTCTAGGACTTGCTTAGAAACATGGCTTAGTGAAAATGTATTTATTTTGTTCCTAGTATCTTAAATATCATCCTGGGGGAAATTACAAAAAAATGCCTTGTAGGGTTCAAATTTACGGAGCTACTGAAGGTAAAATTCAAGGGCAGCTATTATATAAATAAGTCATCCTTTATTTTCCCTTAATCAATTAGTAACATACAGTTAAAGCAGACTACAGATAGAACCTCCAGGTTTCATTTACATAGAAATTTTCATCAAAATAAGCTTAAATACAAGATTTTCTAAAATATTAGAAAACATAGAGGAGGATTGAAAAGCTTAACACGTGACAGATTTTCATGCTAAACCAAATCACACAACCTCAAAAATAGTTAAAGCTTCTAAAACTGCCAACCTAGTCTATACATAATATTTTAGAAAGAGACCTAAATAAAAAAATCCTAAGTAGAGTCAACTTAGTTGAAATAGATATTTTAAATTTTTATTTTTACCTGATCAAGGTGAGGTTCTGTTGACACATGCTGTAGTTTTTTCTGCAAACTAAGAACAACCAATTATAGATTCAACGGTCAATATACTTCTGATTTAATATTATCTATTACCTAGAGACTCAGGCCAATTAAGGAACAAACATTCCATAATTGAATATATCTCAAAGTTCTGACTTTACTTATTCGTTATACATTTTAAATTTGTACATATATGCAACTCATGTATGGAAAAGCTGAGAGATCTAAGCTATAAAACATGTTTTTGAATGCGCACAAACCACATAAGTTATCATACAATGAAGAAAAAAACTAATATTTCAGCAACATTCTACTGTTAAATATGCTTATAATTCCCGTAGGTTAATACAATAATTTCAATAGACTTAGAAACATATACATGGTCTTTCTGTATTACTCTAAATTTCTTACTTCTCCTCCATGCTTCCTAATATAAAATATGTTGGTAGTTTGGAAAAGTTAGAAATGTAAAATTTCCCTTATTAAAGGTTTCCCTTAGACAGACATATCTATTATTTAAGGACAAACAGAATCCAAGGACAAATTTCCTATATAGTCAGTTCCAATAAAGAAAAACAATGAAGCCAGGCAGAGAGGTGCACACCTTTAATCACAACACTCAGAAGGCAGAGGCAGGCAGACCTCTTTGAGTTCAAAGGCAGCCTTGTCTACACAGTGAGTTCCAGGACAGCCAGAGCTGTCTTAAAAAAAAAAGAAAGAAAGAAAGAAAGAAACAAAGAAAGAAGGAAAAAGAAGGGGGAACTGAAGTTAGAATCTTAGGAATGCATTGTTCTGTTCTGAGACCAGCCAGAAGACCAAAATGCAGAACAAATTATGGCCATAACAACTGTAGCACACATTTAGACACTGATGGAGACAGGGCAGCAGGGAAGGAAGGGGCTTAAAGCCTTGCAGATGTCCTGTCTTGATACACAGTGAGGGGTAAATTATAACAGCGAGTTCAGGCTGTAGGAACTACTGTAAGGAATGACTCACACTGGGGGGTCTTAGGAGGGAAAGTGTCAAATTAAATCCTTCCCAGCTGGTTGCTTAGGAAAGGAGTCTCCTGCTTAACAGCTAAGCAAAAAGAAAGGCATGCAAAGGCCTCATCTACAATGGAGGGACAACATTACATACATATTCCTTTAAGTGTTGCTAAAACATAACTGTTCTTAACCAAAGTAGATTGAGATTAGAAAATTGTTGGAAAATCATTTTTCAGTGTTGTTAGACATTGAGTACATGCAAGTAAGAAAAAAAAAAAACCAAAAACTAACAAATTAACAAGGAACCTTTACGGTTAGTTCCTAGCAAGTCTCAGAATTGTGTGTCCTTAATTTAGTCCCTATTATAAAAAGAAAACAAACTGTACTCTAGTCTAGTGGACAAGTATACACTATTTAAACCCAAAATTTATTAATCAGAATCTTCTCTGTGAAAATAATCAGTGTAATTCCTAATGATTTTATATTACACATGCACCATTATCAAGTATTAAAAAAACTCTCGAGTGCTCAAAATGCACAACATGAAAATGGATGCAGAAGATTTCACACGGTGGAAAGCAACCCTCAGATGCTCTGATGGAGATATGTTCAAATGAGTGCGTACTCATCCCTATCTTCTTGCCAACTAGACCAAGAAAAGCAGACATTGATTTTACCCAGGTACTCCAGAAACAGCCATTTTAATTTTTACTGGCTTACTCTAACGTCCAACACCAGAAGCAATGAATGAAAACAGTTCTTACCTGATGATGTAACCTCTAGGATAGCTAGTTCTAGCCCCTGACTTGCAGGATGATATATCTGCCACTCTGGATTTTAATTTTTAAAAATGAGGAAGTAGCTTGAATATTTCATACTTCTAGACACTAAAGTAGTCCTATTTTAAAATTCATAATAAATGGATGGGAGTTAAAATTCTCTATAAGATAAAGAAGTCCAATAAAACACCATGTCCTATCTTCACAAGTACAGAACACCCATTGTGCCTACTCATAAGTAAAGCAGCCTTACTAACTCCAAATACTGAGAGAAGGTTCATTTTTGTGACACTGAGTAGACACAAATGAAACTTAGAAGATACTATAACATTACTTATAGTAGCTAAGATGTGGAAACAGCCTAAATGTTTATTTTTGGATGAACGAATAAAATAAATGTGTTCTTTGTATAAACGCATGTTTGTGTAGATGTAAGTAGACTTTAAAAAGAAGGAAGTCATGTGAGTTACTTCATGTTGCTAGGCTGACTGTGGAGGGGCAGAGAGTGGCTCCCGGGGCAAGATCTGCAGTGCTGTATTGAAACTAACATCTCAGCTGAGCTATGGTGGCACACGCCGCCTTTAATCCCAGCAGAGGCAGGCAGATTGATGTGAGTTCGAGGCCTACAAAGCGGGTCCAGGACAGCCAAGGCTATACAGAATCCCTGTCTCAAAAAACCAAAAAAGAAAAAAAAAAGGAAAGACTGACATCCTGAGCGGCCCTGCCATAGGCGCATCTTCCAGATACTGCGTAGGAATACATTTATTGAACGGGAACACCCCTTCTTCCTCATATGTTAGTGTACAGATCTGATGATAAATTTAAGAATGCTGTACTTAGTGTGGTCTGTTGCTTTGTGTTTCCTTGTGAGCTGAGCACTGAGGGAATGCAGAATTTAATTGTAACTTTGCCAATACATCTATCTAGAGGCCTGCTGCCATTTTTGTCGTCTATGAAATTTTTGCCAAGGAAGACAGGATTGCAAATTTGTCTAACAGATTGAGATGACATGGTGTATTCTTGGGAATCAAAATGCTCATGTAGTGTGGAGTTTTTAGTTGGTGAATATTCACGATGTGGGGGAAAGCATGGTACAAGCTGTACAATCTCAATTACCCAAGTGTATGTACAAGATGCAGAATCTAGAAGGACACACCAGCTGAGCTGCTTGTGACTGGGTGACTTAGTTCTTGGATTCTTGTGTTCTGTTTCCTGTAATGCACACACTAAGAAATAAAAGATTCTTTAAAAGCAGAAGAAGAAGAAGAAGAAGAAGAAGAAGAAGAAGAAGAAGAAGAAGAAGAAGAAGAAGAAGAAGAAGAAGAAGAAGAAGAAGAAGAAGAAGAGAAGAAGAAGAAGAAGAAGAAGAAGAAGAAGAAGAAGAAGAAGAAGAAGAAGAAGAAGAAGAAGAAGAAGGAGGAAGTCCTGCATATGTCACTGAAGAACACAATACCACAGCCACTGAAGCAGGCACTGAACATATTGGTTTCCAGGAGGGGAAGATAAGAACTTGTCATTCAGTGAGTTTCACAAGTCTCTGTTATAATATATCATCATGACTAAAGTTAACAATCCTGTATTGTAACTTCAAAATATATTATTAGAGATCTTATATATTCTTAGTACAATTAGGAAAATAGATAATCGAGCCAGACACAGTAGCACATGCCTTTACTCCAGAGGCAGGGGCAGGCAGATCTATGTGTGTTCAAGGGCAACTTGGTCTCCACAGCAAGTTCCAGGCCAGCCAACACTACATAGCAAGACCCTGTCTCAAGGCAAAACAACAACAAAACACACTGATATCCAGGAATGATTTTTTTTCCATCTCTTGGAAGCTACTACTAAGGGGAAGGAAGAAAAGCAGCCAGCTAGATTTTTCTATGGATTTCATAGATTTTATTTTATTTAATTTTTAGAGAGAGTGTTATAATATTGGCACAGAAATACTAATGAGTTTCCAGGCTTAATTATGATTTACATTAAATTTTCTGTAGAAAAAAAATGCACTGTGATTTCCAAAACACCAGTTATCACAGTTTTCAAGATCATAATCAGGAATGATTTTCTAAGCCGGTGTGGTGGTACTTGCCTGTAATCTCAGTAGTTGGGAAGCTGAGGCAGAGGATCATAAGCCTAAAGGCAAGCCTGGGTTACAAAGTAAGACCATGCTTCAGAAATAAAACAAAAAACAAACTTTCATGCCAAAGAAATGACATCTTAGTGGAAACTGGAATAAACCACATTACATTAAAAATGACCAAAATATTGAAAACATACCTTATTCCAGAGAGCGTATCATAGGCATGAATATCTAATATATTTGAGAGATGAACTCTAAAAGGAAAGAAATGTATTTAAGCAGTTGGAAATTCTATAAAATACTTCATCAACAATAAAATCTCAAATTGGGCACAATGGCACAGGCCTATAACCTCAGCATTTAGGAGGTAGATAAAAGGATCAGAAGCTCAAGGACATCCCTGGTCATAGAGCGAACTCAAGGCCAGCCTGGGCTATATGGACCTTATCTCAAGAGGAAAAACCTCCAGGGATCTTTTATCAAAATATGTGAGATAAAGATAACTCAGCCTTGGGGTTGGAGAGATGGCTAAGAGGCTAGAGTAACTGCTGCTCTACTTAGGTTTGGTCCTCAGCACCATCTTGGCGCTCATAACTCTCTGCAACTCCAGTTTCAGGAGATCTGATGCCCTCTTCAGACCTCCATGAACACAAGGCACACAAATGGTACACATACATACATGCAGACAAAACATTCATATACATAAAATAAAAACAAATCTTTTTTTAAAAAAAGATCAACCAGCACATTATATATAGGGTGATACATTAAATGATAGGCAAGAAAAAAGAGACACTGTAAAAATAAAATTCTACCTAAAATTCTTTAAAGTAATTGAATGGTAAACATCAAGCAAAAAAGTTTTACTTATTACTGCTTCAAAAATATTAGTTCCCTTTCCACTTCTGACTGTCCTTCAATATTAACTCTATAAAGCTTAAAATATTTTTTCAGTTAAAAATTACCTAAATAAACTTTTCTAAGCAGCTATTACCCCAAATTTGAAATAAAAAAGTAACAAATGAACAGTAGTTTACATATATGAAGAAAATATTTAAAAGAACACTACGAAACTACAATCAAATGTACAATTATATTTCAATACCAGACCCAAGCAGCTTGTCAGAGATTTGTAAATATTTTTCACAAGGAAAAAAAGTTCATTTGTTACATTCAGGATGTTTGATTAAGCATACAAACGTGAGATAAAATATCTCCTTTAGCTCAGAGCTGTCCAGCTGTGCTTGCCTTGTTCACTTGCAGCACCCAGCCACATACTCAAGACAGCGCTCTACAAGACCATGAACACTTATCTTCGCATAACAGACAAATTCCCATCATATTACACAACAAATACCACAATATTCTATGTTAATACACTATGTCAACACTTCAAATTCTAGACATGCTAGATGTGCTGAGCCAGGAAAATGATCAGGCAAGGAAGCAAATGTTCAGTGAAGAAATTTTTGAGTATCAATTTACAACAAGAGGTCAAACCCCTAATATAAGCATACTTCCTTTTCCACCTTAACAGTTAAGCAATATTTATAACGGCAGGTTACAACCACACAAGTTTATCATATCACTTCAGAAAATAGTCTAAAGTCTGTATCAATTCTGTGAGCATCCTTCTAAATACACTACCACCTGCCTTACTGTAACAGCATTCCTGAAAACACTATCATTTAGTGATGACTCTGCTTTATATGGGAAAACTTTTAGGTACTTCTAAGAATGAAAGTACCAACAACAGAATGACAACAAAGTGTCGGTCTCTCCCCAAATTCTCAATGGTCAGAAGGAGAGAGTAAGGCATGAGCTTCTACATGGAAGCTTTATGAACTTTCCCCCGAATTAGCACTGTTGTGGAAAAGAAGGTCTGTACTCACTCAACACATGTCTAGTATTTTTCATGACATTCAAAGTTTGTCTGATATCTTCTTTCAGAAATAAAAATACCAGCCAGGTGTGGTGGCGCATAGCTTTAATTCTAGCACTCAGAAGGCAGAGGCAGGCAGATCGCTGTGAGTTAGAGGCCTGGTCTACAAAATGAGTCCAGGACAGCCAAGGAAGGCTACACAGAGAAACCCTGTCTCAAAAAGACAAACAATCCCCCCCTAAAACAAACAGAAATAAAAATACCAGATATTCTCCAAGACATTCAGACAGTACCTCAAACGACCATTATCATTTTAAACTAAATAGGAAAATAAATCAAGGGAGGAAAAAAAATCTTCAAAAGTTCATTTTCTCTTACTGTCTCAGAGAGCTTGCTGTTGCTACTGTATGGAGTCTCCTAAGAGCCATCTTTTAGAATCCAATGAGTCTCTCCACAGGGTTCACCTGGTCTCCACAGTTGCTGTTATTTCCAAAAGCTTAGTGCTAAACTCTAGCACTAAACTTCCAAATGTTTTTCTGAGAGGCTCTAAAATTCAAGTGATTATAAAACCAAATTCATCACCCTTCCTAAACACACTGTTTACAGCCTTCCTGTATGCCCTAAACTTCAGAGACTAAGCCACAGGGATTTCACCCCTCAGTTGTCTCACTGCTTTTAAATCTTTCAGTAACTCCCTATTGCCTACAAGAGAAAATCCTATGTACCATAGTATTCATGGTCCTTTGTGAAGACTCACATACTTTTTCTCTCAACTACATGCAGCTATGTATTCTAGTCATCCTAAAATATTATCCCTAAAATATTAAGGCTTCTGTATACCTGGAAAATCACCTATATTCCAGGCCACGTGGGGAAAAAATGTTCATTCACCATTCAGACTAATCAGGGATCATTTTCGAGTTAAGTTTTCCCAACATTTCATCAGGAAAAAATAGAATGGTCATCCCTCTACCTTCTTATTCTTGCAGAACTCTGTGCAGTGATTATTTCTCTTGTGATGCATTAATAATATCTAAGGTGTTGCCTTTTGCTTGTCCACTTCTCAGTTTCCCCTAAATCAATCCAGTGTCTTAAAAGCACTTTTGTCAGTTGGGCATGGTGGTGCACACCTGTGATCCCAGCATTCAGGGCAGCAGAGGCAGGTGGATCACTGTGAGTTCAAGGCCAACCTGGTCTACAAAGTGAGTCCAGGACAACTAAGGCTACACAGAGAGACCCTGTCTCAAAAAGAAAAAAAAAAGTACTTTTGTCTTATCTGTTACTTAATTCCTGAACCCACCCTGAAAGCCTGAAAGCCTAGAACTAGTGAAAAATTTAGTTAACTTATTATTGCCCAGCTGTGTTTTTATTTTCTTCTATTCAATTCACTTGAATCTCTAAAATCTTTAAAAGTACTGAAAACATAAGAATGCATGCCTTTTAACCTTCCCTCCTACTTCTGAAGTCTATGCAGTACCTTAGAAATTATATTTGCCTGCCAGTCTGCTTAAACCTTGCCAGTAAGACAACATCACACATATTTACCCCTGTTTTACAAAGCCAAGATGAGCCTTTGTTTACATGTGCTTATAACACTTTCACTCTTGCCAGCTTTTGTCAACCTCAAAATATTAAGGGGATTAAAATGTTAAAAATAAATAATGACTCCAATTACTTTGCTAAGAACTAAATCTTGAGAAGCTCAAGTTGCTGTATGTCTCTAGGAATTTGAGGAAATAATTAATATAAGATTCATGATCCAATATAAGATTTCTACAGATATCTGATCTTCATGGTCTCTAACTCAACTCCCGTGATCCTAGCAAGCACATGTTATTTCATAGTCTCAGAACCACTGCCAATAGCAGATACTAAAGAAAGAAAAGAGAAAGAGTTTCCTCACTTGCATATGTATCTGTAAGTAAGAAGACTGCATTGGTATTCTTGTAAGAGAACAAAGGTTAGAAATGAGAAACAAAACCATTACAATAAGCTAATCAAGAGGGAATTTTATTTAGGACATGGATAATTTCAAAGTGGAAACAAAAAAAAATATGAACTGAAGACATGCTGTTACAACAGAACCACAGTTACTGATACATATGACTTTTAAAAGCTAACTTAAATGCTACGGGGTTGTCTGTCATCTACAAAAGAAAGAAAATCAAGAAGAAAAATGTAGACTGTGATAGGAAAAAGACATACTGAGGAATGGCTCAGAGTATGTGTTAGGTTATCAGATTTCTACAATGGACCTGAAAAATCTGGAAGCACATTTACTTGACAGTGCCTGTAGCAGGGTCACACTAGAGGCATTTGTAGCTCCTGCAAATGCATACCAGACTCATTCTCCAGCTGCGTGCATGCTCAGAGCAGCTGCTGCTGTTACTGCCTCACACTTCTGGCAGTCTGTCAACACCTCACATTTTTACTACTGCAGACAAGCACTCAGCTAAGGCCTCTTCTGCATTTGACAGTGGAAGACTTAGCTCGAGGCTGGGTGGCACTACGCTGCCAGCTGTAAGTCTCAGGGGGTCTACTGGCTACTAAGCCATTCTTGTCCACAACATGAGCTTAACAAAATATTCTTGCACTGACGTTTTCTGAAACCATGACAACAACAACAAAAAGTTCAATCTACAAAAGTACAGTTCACAGAGGCTTTTTTTTAAAAGAGTACAACTATTTTAGAAGATTATGCACATCATTATGAACAGAACTATAAGTAAAAAGAAGCTATAAAAGATGCAAATAAATACATAAATAAAAGGATGCATTAAGAACTTAAAAGTTTTCATGTATTTTTATTACAGCTTTTTTGCAACAGGAAAGCTTTATTTATTAATAACCTAACATATTTAAAGGCCTTAAATTAAGACTTCTTAACATGCTTTACCAGATTTATATTATCATAGCTCTTAGTTGTCAGCAAATTATAAGTTAGTATGGCCAAACTAACTTATAAAGAACATTCAAACAATATTTAGGTCTTACTTTATATCATAATCAAAAATTTTTTTCTCTAAGACAGGGTTTTTATGTAGCCTTGGCTATCCTGGAACTTGTTCTGTAGAGCAGGCTGGCCTCAAACTCAGAAATCCACCTGCCTCTGCCTCTCTTCTGGGATTAAAGATGTGTACACCAATGTTCATATCAATTTTTTTAAATGATTTATTTATTTTTTATTTTATGTGCATTGGTGTTTTGCCTGCATGTATGTTTGTGGGTGTCAGATCTTGGAGTTACAGACAGTTGTGAGCTGCCATGTGGGTGCTGGGAATTGAACCTGGGTCCTCTGGAAGAGCAGTCAGTGCTCTTAACCTCTGAGCCATCTCTCCAGCCACACAATTTTTTTTTTTTTTTAGGTTTTTCGAGACAGGGTCTCTCTGTGTAGCCTTGGCTGTCCTGGACTAGCTTTTGTAGACCAGGCTGGCCTCAAACTCACAGCAATCCACCTGCCTCTGTCTCCTGCGTGCTGAGATTAAAGGCGTACACCACCACGCCCGGCAGCCCGTATCAATTTTTAATGCCTATTTTAAACCAAAAACCTGGTTATTTGTTGTTCATATTAATAATAGATTTTTTCCCCTTTTCTTCAGGCCTCCATCTCACGTAGCCCAACTTGTCCTTGAACTTCCTATACAGTCAAGAATGACCTTGAACTTCTAGCCTCCTGCCTCTATATCCAAAGTTCTGGGACTATAGGTATGTTCACTATGCAGTTTATGCAGTGTATGGTAAAACCCAGAGCCTCCCAACTGACAAACACCTCAATTCCTAGTAATAACTTTAAAAAATACCTTGATCTTTGAGTTTCTAAAACCTTTCCCAGTCCATTTATTGATCTGAAATAAAAAGTGAAAGGAAAGGGTTAAAAAGTAAATGGTAATTTTTTTAAAAAAAAGCACACAAAAATCAATTATTCCTAAAACAAAAAGTAAGCAGACAGAATTAAAAACAGAGAACTTGCATTTTTTTCTCTTCCTATCCTTCTAATTACTTAGAATTCTTTCTCTTCAAACCATAAATATGGCACAACCTAGGTGTGCATTTAAGAAAACCTGTTTTTAAAAAAAGAAAGAAAGAAAGAAGGAAGGAAGGAAGGAAAGCCTTCTACACAACTGGAAGACTAGGTATGACTGTGAGTTATAAAATGTCCTTCACCTTATGAAAAGGGTAGGGATATGGCTCAGTGATATAGTCCTTGCTTAGTATTTGGCTCAGTGGTACAAATGCACAAAACCCCTATGTTTGACACACATAACCTCCAGCACTGCCAAAAAGAAAAGGAAGAAAAAAGGAGGAATTCCAAATGTTCTTACATACTCAAAGCTTTTGCAAGACAACCAACTTTTAACACATATACATTGTAGAAATGGTGAATATAAAACACCAGAATAAAGTAAAATGGTTCCCATTTGCATGCCACAAAAACACTTTAATTCCTTCAAATACTGTGAACACCTATGTATTTTATAGCATCGATTCTCTTTTCTTTACAGATACATGTCCAAAATATATGGTGCTTGTTCGCATGGATAAGCCTTCCTGCATACAATGATTCTGAGGTAGGTCTCACTTTGGGACTACTAACTGACTACTAACAAACCACTACCAACTACTAATAACAGGAGTCTTAATCTTTTCAATGAAACAAACCTGCACTGTAATAATAGCTCAGGAAGCACGCACTAAGTGTCAGGCACAATGCATAGCTCATCGGCAATTTCACAGGTCTCCTGTACTTAAAGCAAACTTGTAAGGTAGGTTTGATTCTTGCTTTGCATGTTTAGGAAGCTTAAATAAACCGTCTAAGAAACAGTGAGAAACAGATCAAGGATTATAACTAAATCAGATTTCAATCCATAGTCCTAAACATTATGAAGTATTCCCTGCCTTCTATATGAAACACTTCTTACAGCAAAATCTAAAAATATTATTAAAATAAGAGAAAAATATAGAGGAAAAGTATGAATTTCTTTTGTAATTGTAATCACTACAAATCACTACCTCTTAATGAGTTATGCATTTTTGATTCAGTTTTATAGTACATACTATATAAACTAGTGGTATTATAGTCAACATGTGAGGCCAACAGAAGTTAGATTTAATATGGTAGTGCTAATCCATTATAAAAAGCTCTAATAGTCACTAAAAGTGACCTGCAAGGAAAGCTATGGAAATATATGGTATTGTCTAGTTTAGATCTTACAAAAATAATTCCAAATACAGTTTCTGGATTTTTCCCTTATTTGAAAAGTCCATCTTTGGCTTCAAAAGGAAAGAGAGCTTCCAAAAGTGGCCAGGAAAATGATATTTAGAATATTTATTAATAACATAGTATCATTCATATTGTTCTGTTTTGATTAGCCTTGTGCACAGGCAATGAAGACATAAAGGAAGCTGTAAGACAAAGCAGTTGACAACTGAGGAAACCATTAAAGTCAAGGAGGGCTCGAGGGGAAGTGACACAGTATGAACAAGACTTCATCATGGAATGGGAGGGAAAGAGAAAACAGGCTCTCCAGATGGAAATATGTAGTATCATATATCATAAAGGAGGGGAAGGACTCAGAAACTGGCAAGTGAGAAAATAATAGTTGGGACCTGGTAAGACGCACAACATGAAAAAGTGAATTAACTGTCTTAGGGAGTTAACTTGACCTTAGGAAAAAAGTCAAAGGACAAACAGGAAATGAAAACTTATAAAGAAGAGCCAGGGGACCCAGAATATCAGCCTAAAAATTCTGAATTATGTTTTGGAAGTGCTAGTGAATTATTTTATATATTTGTTTATTTAACAGTTAGTTAGCCAAGAACAATATATGTAATTATTTAATGATCCTGGAAGCAAGTCAACCTTGAACCTTATCTTATGCTCCTATAGAGCAATAGTCATGAAAAAATATTTTACAAATTAAAATTTAGATCTGAAGGCATTTAATATACTTCTAATTTTCACTGTTCTTTTGAATTTAGGCTTATTTTTACCTGACATATAAAAACTGTACATAAAGCCGGGAGTGGTGGCGCATGTCTTTAATCCCAGTACTCGGGAGGCAGAGGCAGGTGGATCACTGTGAGTTCAAGGCCAACCTCGTCTACAAAGCAAGTCTAGGACAGCCAACGCTAACACAGAGAGATCCTGTCTGGAAAACCCCCCCCCCAAAAAAACCCTGTACATAATGATGGGGTGTCATGTGATACTTTAAGACATACAGGCTGCCACACTTAGGTAAACGCATGTTTCCCTTCCAACATTTATCATTTCTTTATGGTAAAAACACTGAAAACTCTTTCTTCTGGCTTTTAAAATACAATAGTCAAATGCTATCTATTATACCTGATCGTTGTTCTTAATTTGTTTAGCTCCTCTTCTGAAACCAAGTCTGTTTTATTGATGAGAATCATGTCTGCCAAAGCAACTTGCCTAAAATAGCAAAGAACAAGTGTCAGAAGAAAAATATTAGGAAATCACAAAATCATATAGAAACAATATATTTAAGTCAACATTTCACTTAAGAACTAGCTTTGGGTCAGTTTATTCCCAATCTACTCATTTCTACAGAAAAACTTCATACATCACTTTGTAAGCTCATTTAAAAAATATCTGTTACTGGTACTATGAAGATAAGCTTTTAATCAGGGAATAATAAGTTCATGGTGTGTGTGTGTGTGTGTGTGTGTGTGTGTGTGTGTGTGTGTGTGTGTGTGTGTGTGTGTGTGTGTGTGTGTGTGTGTGTGTGTGTGTGTTTTAAGTTTAGGTATCCACTATGATGGGAATAAGGATAGCATATTTGATAAAATGATAAAATTTATGATAATTTTCAAAGAAAAAGTTTCCTTAACACAAATAGTTAACTTAAAAAAAAACTACTCTTAAAAAATACATCAAGGGGCTAGAGAGATGGCTTAGCAGTTGGGAGCACTGAGTGTTCTTCCAGAGGGCCCGGGTTCAATTCCCAGCACCCACATGGCAGCTCACAACTCTCTGTAACTCCAAAATCTGACACCCACAGACATACAGTGCACATAAAATAAAAATAAATAAATTATAAAAATACACAAGGTCTTGAGTAAATACCTTCTTCATCACTATGAATATGAGTTATTGTTGTAAAACAGATACACATAAGTCCAGTTAAATAACTCAACTGATAAAATGTTATATAACGTAATAGATTATTTTCCTCAATTCTTCAGGAAATTCTAACCATTGGACTACTAGTTTCTTTCTTTCCTTTTTTAAATTTATTATTTATTATTATGTATACAGTGCTCTGCTTGCATGTACACCTGTAGGCTAGAAGAGGGCATCAGATCACAGTACAGATGGTTGTGAGCCACCATGTGGTTGATGGGAATTGAACTCAGGATCCCTGGAAGAGCAGTCAGTGTTCTTTTTTTTTTTTTTTTTTTTTTTTTTTTTTTTGCAGTCAGTGTTCTTAACCTCTGAGCCATCTCGCCAGCCCCAACTACTAGTTTCTAATCCTGTTCTTATGGTATAAATCAAAGAACATAAGCAAAATTGAAAAAATATAACTACAGAATATATAACATAGTCCTACTTTTGTTTAAGTAATTTTATGTGGCTAAAGACAAAATGTACCCATCTCTAAATATTAACAGCCACAACCTTTAAATTGGAGAGCTTCTATTTTACCTTCCATGGATTTCACAACTTCCTGATATTTCCTATTAGGCTTTGGTATATTTTCTACAAGAACCATTTTGTGAGAAAAAAGTTACAATCATATTTGAGTTCATTCTAACTTAAACCACAATTGTATAACAACATAATATTTAGGAAGAGCTACAAAAGAATTCAATTATCAAACTCCAAGATAACAAGGAATCATTTGTCCTCAGTCTTTAATTTCTAGGTTAGGATCATCTGTAACAAACCCCAGGAGGCCTCTCTCTTAAGCTCTGCAAAAACAAAACAAAACAAAACAAAACAAAACAAAAAACAAATAAAAACCCAAAACCCTGCAGCACATTTGGTTTCACACCTTCATCCCATTAATGAAAATGTGCTTATGGTAAGAAAACTAAATACCTGTAAGTCTACAGACAAAACAAGAATATAAAAATACTTAAAAATTATTTTAAGTGCAAAGTCAAAAGTATTTCAGTATTTGTTCCTCTGTACTGAGTGACAGTGAAGAATGAGGCAGTTTGGGAGAAAATAAACTAACTTCAATTCCAAAGAGGCATAAAAATAAAATGCTTCTAAATGTTAAAATCTTCTAAGTTCATTAAACTCAAATAAGACCTAAGCCCACCATTCATCTTATCCCATAATATAAATGGCTTAAATAAAATGATAGTTGTAAGTCCATGATGGGTAGACAGCAATAACGTGTGAAAGGAAAAGAAAATGAATTTGCCTTAACTATCATCACATTTTTTCTTTTCCTTTACATTAACTTCTTTTGTCTAGCTGGTTAGCAATCAATATAAGCTTTAAATATGAATACCTAGCAGCTTCATTGACAAGGCCATCAGGTTTTTCTTCAGTTAAATGCTGAACAAAACAAAATTTTAAAATAATTACTATAATACAATACAAAAAAATCGAATGCCAACACAGAGGATTTTACTCTAAAGCAATCTGTCTTGTCTAAATGAGACTTTAAGTTCCATTACTAAGTACAAATGTATCAAAGACTTTTTAGTTAGTTATTATATATTACTGACTTAGAAAGTCATGAGGTACTTTTCATCTCTGGAAGCAGCCCCTCTCTCAATACTATTTATATCTGAAGTCATCTATGCTATAAGGGTTACCAGAGGTTGTCTTGCAAATTCATGTTTTCAACCTCATTATCTTACCTCTCAATAGAGACTCCCCATCGTAAGAAAAACATGACTACTGAGGACTACAGACAACTAGATTATATTAACACTTTACATTTTAAGTGAACTTTATAAATTACTTAATTTTTAACACACTTTAACTGAGGCATCATGACAATGATCAGTATATATAAACTTAAATCTAATACTTTCATCATCACAGAATACTGTATTTTTTACATACCACCGCCAGATTAGTTTTTATTAAAAGCATGTTTGGAAGAAGTAAAGTGAACACAATTTAAAATCTTTATTAAAAGCTTTTTATGTAGAATGCTAATTAATAATTACATAAAATAATATGTAACATTATTTACAAATTACATTGTATTTCGTCAGGCTAGTTTCAAAATTCATGGGGAGTTGACTATTACAGCTCAGAACTTAAGACACACTGGTGATTATTTACTAGACTTAGGTAAGACTACAGAGACAATTCTTTTTTCTTCTCAAGATTTGCCATTTAGGTGCAATAGAACCAATCAGAACCAAAATCACAACCACGACATAATCATTTCATTTTTATAAATACAATTTTATAAATTCAACTATACACTCACTCCTCAATTATAGAGCACACGAATAGAATGTATAGTATCAATACTTTAGATGCCAAAAGTTCAATATTCATACTGCTTTCATAATTATTCATGACATCTTACCATTAACAAATCCATTCAGCATGGCATACTCTGCATTTAGAAACTAAAGCTATCATCAGGTCTCAGAACAGTCTATGAATGAACTATAGTTAATACTCCCATTTGTTGACATAGATACATAAGTTTTGTTATTTGAAAAATGCTATACAACATGCAGCAACACATCTTTCCACTGAGCAGTTCATCTACTAAAAAATGATACATCTGCCTCTGGATGATCCTATGTAACTTTCTTTGAAACTAAAGTATTTTTCAAGCCTGCCAGTATTACAAATACATGTGATTGAAAGAGAACAACGCCCTGCCTATGCACACATGAAAGCTTCCTAATATAAAAAGTAATAAGTGCATATTAACACTTACTTTTCTGAGTATCAGCCCTCCATTTCTCTTACGAAATTCCTACCTCTCCTAGCCAAGCTTAGCAAAAAGACCAAAATCTTGCCACTCAAAAGATATTTGGTCGTGGCCAAGGCTACACAGAGAAACCCTCTCTCTCAAAAAAAAAAAAAAAAAAAAAAAAAAAAAAAAAAAAAAAAGATATTTGGTCGTAAGTCAGACTTTTATTTATAAAATAAGAAAATGTAAATTTTGATATTCTATTCTACCTACATAGGCATACAATTTTAAAAAGTTATATAAAATGTTTTAAAAAGCACCTATCTCGGGCTTAGAGATGGCTCAACTGTTAAAGGCTTGGTTTACAACCAAAAAAAAAGTGCCTATCTCCAATGGATACCTCATCTCTGCTAGACAATGTAGCTTTTGTTTGTACTTTTTAAAAAGTAATAATAATTTTGGTACTAATAAACTCAACAACCCAACATATTCAAAAAGTTCAAATTCCCAATGCAGGCAACCACAACCACAACCATTACCAAAACAACAAAAGAAAGGAAGGGAGGGAGGGAGGAAGGGGGTGTGTGAGAGGATGACCAGTGTATACAAGTCCTAATTTCTCAGAAGGAATAAATTCTGGAAGCTGATTCTGGAAAGCTAATTACAGCATGGCAACTACAATTAAGACTATGGGATTGAACACTAGAAATTTGTCAAGTGATCTCACCCTAGATGCTAGCAAAAACTGGTAACTATGGAAGCAGATGGACAAGGTTAGTACTTGATTGTTTCACTCCATATGCCCAGATATATCAGGGTAGCAAACTGTATACCTTAAATCTATATAATTTTTATTTGTGACTCATGGCTCAATAAAGTTAGGAGACACAAAAAAAATCATTCAAAATAAAGTATTACTAGTCACAACTTTAAGAGCTACAGGAGCTCCTTCCCACAGAAATAAAGAAAAAAAAAAGCAGGATCAAACAAACAAACAAAAAATCAAAATGGTCCAAAAATTCATTAGCTAAGAAAGAACTGTGCTGACCACAGTCGAAATAAATCCAATGTCAAACACGTCAGACATCAGACAAAGAAAAAGGAGAGAAGTAGCAGCACTTTCAAAAACAAAAAACAAAAAACAAAAAAACAAGGGACTGGTTAGAGATCTAATGTGGTTTCAGCTTTGAAAAAATTATCGCATAATGTCAGTCTATTTATTTTTCTGGCCTTTTTCAAGTCAAACTGTTTTCTGACTGAATTGTGAATTGTTTCAACAGCTTGTGCAATAAAACAGAAGACTCAGAAAGAAACCTCTTACTTGACCTTTTATGTGTAAACTTCATCCATTGATTCTATTGCATTAAATGCTGTCACATTTGTAGAACTGAAAAGAACAATGTCAGGGCCTAGATGTCAAGCCTTGAGAATAGAGAGCTGTCATTTTAAGTTGTCCAATTCTTTGCCCATGATTAAAAAATGAATATTTCAGATCAATGGGTGACAATCCCATTAGAGTGATAGCCTATGATATCAATTACCACTTCAGTTTCAATTTGGCTGGCTGGCCACAGGGTACCATTTCTCAGCTTTACTTGTGATGGGCTGGCTCTGTGAAGCATGACACCCTTAAATTGCTGCCCATTATCCAACTGTCATTACTTGTACTGCCTCAGAATTCTCTGAATCACAAGCAGCTACTGAGGTCAAGCTTCGCAACCAGAAGAATTGGACAAGTTGGCAAATTCTTTATATAAAGGCAAAGTTATTTATCTGACATCTGACTTGGAAAATCTAAAGTTTCCATTATCCTGACAGTATGTCAGTTTTGTGTAGGTATATTGATTTAATAATTTAAGAGGTTTTATCAAGGTGGCAAGGGGTTAAAGATATACTGTTTGCATTATTCAGAATATTGCTTTGTTTTTTGGGGGGGTCTCTAGCATTCAAGTAAAAAAGATTCTATTTAATTCTTCTCTATATCCAACTATAAATATAAAACTATTTCTATAAACACAAAGCACTCGTGTTTGATTTTTGGGTATAACATGTTAAATCTATACAAAAAAAAAAAAAAGCAAATGAAATGTCCTAGCTGCTATTTTATATACCCCAAATTTGTGAATCAACTTATAAAGGAAATTAATTCAACCATGCCTATAAAAATGTTTAAAATAAAGAACTTGAAATTTTCTGGTGGGTTTTTGTTTTTTACTATTTCCATTCAGTTTTTTTGTTTGTTTTGAAAAAATGTTTTGAAAACAGACATTAAAGTGTCTTTTTTCTCTTGAGAAGCCCATACCCACACATGGGTATATAGTGTCCTTTTCCTAAGTCAGTTTGTTTCTCTCTCTTTCCCTCACTCCCTTTATCTCCCTCCCTCTTACTCGAGCTTTGAACACCTGCAGTTAAATATATTTTTGTTTTGTTTTGTTTTAATTTTTTTTCGAGAGAGGTTTCTCTGTGTAGCCTTGGCTGTCCTAGACTCACTTTGTAGACCAGGCTGGCCTCGAACTCACGGAGATCTGCCTGCCTCTGCCTTCCTGAGTGCTAGGATTAAAGGCTGGCTAAATGTTTTGTTTTGGGTTTTTTAATAAATTACAACTTTTTTTTTAAGACTCACTAAATAAGGTGTGGTGACCCTCAGCTATGATCCCAGCACTTAGAGGATCTAAGAAGGAAGATTACAGTTTGATGGCAGCCTAGGTTCCATACCAAGTTCAGGACTGCATAGGCTAAACAGTAGACCCTTCACACACACACTCACACCCACATCCACACAAAGGGCCTTTAGAAATTTTCTGAATAAAACTGTAATATTTGCAATCTTGTTTATTCCTATTGTATTCCTACATTTAAATTTTAAACTCTAGAACAGAATTGAAATTTCTCAAATTAGGGCACTGAGAGTAGGGGTAGGAAGGACCAGTAAAGTAGACTGATAGCTATTTGGACAGACCTGTTATGTTTCCCTAAAACATAATTTTATTGAAAATTTGGAAGAAACAACAACATAAAAATTAAGTCAAGGGGTAAAATATTAAACTAATTTTAAACACTGATTTTAAAACTCCCAAGAAATTTTGTGGGTTTTTGTTTTGTTTTGTTTCTCACTATATAGCACGGGCTGGCCTGAAATTCACTATGTGGATCAAGTTGTCCTCTATCTCACCAACATCCACCTCTATCTACCTTCCCAAGTTCTGAGACAAAAGGTATATGCACCATATGCAACCTTCATGAAATTATTATTTTGCTCTCAACCCATATGCCCAGATAGGCAGTGGGTGGAGGGTTGATGCCAGGACGGAGGCAAGCTTTTTCTTCAATGCCTTTTGCAACATTTGTTTCTTTAAAAATTTTCTCAGTTCACTTGAAAACCTGAGAAGCACTATCTTATTTTATGCAGCAATATGCTTTTAAGAATTTTAGTGAATTTTATAAATTGAAATCAAATAGGTACATTTAAAGACCTTAGAAGTTAGCAAAAGTTCACATAGAAATATATCATTTAATTGAGAGTCTCCTCTTATTATGTACTAATTTTTATATCCTC
This sequence comes from Acomys minous, assembly GCF_964271855.1. Taxonomy (NCBI): domain Eukaryota; kingdom Metazoa; phylum Chordata; class Mammalia; order Rodentia; family Muridae; genus Acomys; species Acomys minous. The sequence continues at coordinate 34,815,249 of NC_140484.1, read as the reverse complement.
AAAATAAAATAAATCAATTATTTGTATTTTAAAAGCCTAATTTATACTTTGTGTTTCCTGACAGTTTATAATAAAAACTAAGATCCCATATATTTTATTAGGCTGATCTCTTTTTCTATAAAAACCAATAGTGGGAATGGATTCTAGTGAGAAGAAACATATATCCAAAGTTTATCCTGACTCTGTAACCTTCATACTATCATATTATATTATTATATAGTAGTATATAATAGTATTATAGCAACTCCAATTTTTATCACAACACCAAAGCAGACTAAAATAAATACCAAGTTTTAAAGCACATAATAAAAAAACCACACAAACAAGTAGATCTTTTACTTGGACTATTATTTTGAAAAAGATTTTTCTTAAGAAAAGTTTAACAGAAACAGAAAACAATACAACCAATCTCTACATTCCTACTTCTTGACAATTAGCAAGTTTTATTTGCTCAACTTACTTTTAATCCATATTTTGAATCTACAACAGTTATGATACCTAGAAAAAAATTAACACTTTAGTCACTCTTTAAAGCCATCAGTATTATGCAATTCTATTTGAGAAGGAAAATTAAAACATTCTTCAATTCACAAATGCTATTCAATAAAGTATTTTTTTCTCTTACCAATGTGATAATTTAACTTAATCTCAGGAATAAGCAAATATGTTTAAAATATAATTGAATGACTAGCTGTTCCTAAGAAACTAGATAACTATAAAATAAAAATTAAAAATTAAGTCAACAATAAAATAAAATTTCTTTGGTGTTTAAAATACATACATACTAAGACACATTTCATAACATATAGTGAAATAGGACAGGTTATTTTTATTTTCACGGTCAAAATGAAGTTTTTCTAAATAAATTATTGTTTAAAGAGTCTGAGAATCTTAGGATAATATATTTGTAACCTCTACTAAATTTACCTAGCTCACAAAAACAGAGCATCACAGCAAATACCTAAGTTCTTGAAAGATCAATTAGTTCAGCAATTTCTGAATATATGTTAAATTGTTTTTAAAAATATAACAGCAGAATGTGATAATGTCCATAAAATTCAACAAGCTACATGCCATATACATTACTGCTCAGTGAAACCCAGCTTCAACTATTTTTACCCTAAGTCTATATGATTAATTTAAAGAAATGTAAGGAAAAGGAGAGATGACAAAAGAAAAGTGAATTGCTGCACTAAGAATTAATATCAAGCTTATAAATTTATACAGAATGACAAGAGCTAAGTAGTGCGTATGTGTACAAGCATTTTTAATTCTGATTTTCAAGTAAAAATGAAAGCAGAGACTGAAAGATCATTCTTTCCATTGTCCTCCTGACTAACCACAAAGCTCTAGCATTATACTAAGTGCACATGGCAACGGGGGTCACAGAGCATTTTGAAAGGAAAGCTTCAGTAGAAGTCCTGAACCAGAGTTGAGATCAATACTTTACAATCCTGTTATCACTGTCTAGGACTTTAGAACCCCTATGAACAAAAAATAGATTCATCAAAAACTAAACAAGTTTGAAAAGAGCAATGGTACAGGAAATAAAACTACAATATAAACAAAATGGACTCAACCATAAATCTTGACTTAAAAGCAAAAGAAAATATTTTAACTTACCATCAAGATAAATATCACTCCCTAACTCAGCATCAACCCAAAACATAGAAGCCACTGCACCTGAAAATACATAGTATAATAATATTCATCAAATAAAGTATTTCTTCAAATTGCAAAACATGATTTCAGCTGTCTTAATTTTCATTAGCTGATAAACACGCAACCAAACTAAACCTATACTTCAATCTTTTCATGGGAATTGCAGAGATAGGTCTTTTCAAGATCTGCAGTCATCTTATTCCTTTCCCTATTTCCAAACACAATAAACTCTTAACACTCATCAAACATAATGCTTTTACTGATGGCAAAATAATTTATTAATCAATACTGTGAAACAATTTGGACACAAAAGCTGAGTACACACTGAATGCTTTTTCTCATTTCTTGAATGATTATCATACAGTTCACAAATAATAAATCCCTCCCAAGGAAAAAAGGAGATAAAATGCATTAACTCCAAAAATCACTTGCAAAAGTGATTTTCCAAAAATTACAATAAATTCACTTGCACTCTCTATAGAACAAAAAGAACCAGAAAAATTACAAGTTCTCTAGTGGTACTCCTTAGTCATCATGTATTTAATCAGTACTGGGCATAAAACTTGCATCTGAAGAAAAATTATTCCTAAGAAAGAAATTATCGCTTTTGGCAGGAACTTGTTTAACACAAAGCCACACATCCTGATTAGTGTGCCACAACACAAAAAGAAAAAAGAAAAAAAGGAAACTGACAGCAAGGGAAAGTATTTGATCTTTCAAAGCATCACTATCCCAGTTAGTGATGGTGCTGTCTAAAAGAATGAGCACAGGGGCAAACAAGGATTCCTGAACTCATTCCACTGTCTAAAGCTGTCCACCTGCTCTGACAAGATGTGGTTCCCCTCAGCATCACTCTGTGTCCACAGTGAGACACCTGTCAGCTGTTTACAGTGATTACTCATGCAAGATATAGCAAGGGCCACAAGATCTAATGGGTTCCTGATACCTATTGATTTTTCCCCCAAAAACTTAATAGTTTTCCAATTTGAGTGAAATAGGATTTGTGAGTAACAGGAGAAGAATCAATGTCTGTCCTCTTCAAGGAAATTACTTTACCATGACAATTATTTAGCTAAGAACTGGAGAGTGTCAATCTCCTAAGTGAGAAACAACTGAATTGCCAATAAGAATCATTTCTACTTTCTTGGCTAAAAACATGGTTTTAATAAAAGAGAAATGAGTAAGTTTTTACTGCATCATGACATCAAAAACTGATACAAAATATTAATTTCTTCACTTAGCCAAATATGTAGGTATGTTATGGGCATAGTTTTATAACTTTAAAAACTCACTGCTTTTCATTCAAACAAATGGTTTTAAGTCTTACTTATTACCAGGATGAACTGTAAATGTGTATCAAGCTTTTATTTTAGACATCATTTATAGGTGCTACAGTCCCTACAGGATGAACAAGAAAAAACCATCTGAGCCACAGATGCAGGTGCTTAGGAGTAGCGAAGAAAAGAGTATGGACCAGAAGATTCTTTTCCCCATGGAATATTAGGCAATATCGGAAGATAATTTTAGTTGCTTCTAGGAATATTCTACTGGGATCTAGTAGGTAGAAGCCTGGGATGCTGTTGAACTCTCCGAACTGCTCAAGATAGCACCCCTCACAGAAGATAACTGGCCAATCCAACATGGCATTTGTGTCAAGGTTAAGACATTTTGAACTACATTACAGAGTGTCTCTTCTTCAAACCTGATAAAAAAAATTTTTTAAGTATCACAATTTTATTAGAACAACCAAATAAGAAAAGATCAATATCCGAACCATAAATGTAGAAGCAATAGTCAAAATAGAAATAAAATTTTATGTGGTTATAGTAGTTTGAATAAACATGGTCCCCAAAGACTCATCTATTTGAATGTTTGGTCATCAGGGAGTAGCATTACTTGACAGGGATCAGGAGGTGTAGCCTTGTTGGAGTAGGTGTGGCCTTGTTAGAGGAAGTATGTCACTAGAAGTGTGAACTTTGGGGTTTCAAATGTTCAAGCCAGGCCCAGTGCCTCTCTTCCTGCTGCCTTCAGATCCGGATGTAGAACTCTCAGCTACCATAGCTGCCTGTGTGCTGCTATGTTCCCTGCCATGAGGATAACAGACTAAACCTCTGAACTGTGAACAAGCTCCAGTTAAATGCTGTCCTTTATAAGAGTTGCTGTGGTCATAGTTTCTCTCCACAGCAATACAATACTGACTAAGACAATGAGTTACTGTGGTCTTTCCTAACTCAGTTCTCACACCCAAAAGAGGATGTGGAAGACAGTTTACAAAATCCTACTGCTTTTATCAGAAGCAACTCCCCAAAAGGCAAGACGTAGAACTAATCAGAAAATAAGAAAGGGAAAAAGTCAATGACAACAAGTATTTCAAGAATAAAAATTTTTTTAAACCACTTCTATGTTTGGGGGAATTTGCTTTGTAGGACTGAGAGCCAAGAAGCGAGGGTTGTGAGGTCTAATGATGGCCCACAGGAGCAAGGATTGGCTATGTACTTCTAGGTAAGCAGAACACACTCAAGACTGTCAAATGCTAGGTATTTGAGAGCAGGTGCTAATAGCCATCTGATCTCATCTGCCTGACTATCCACTCATTTCCATTAGTTTCCCTCTTCACCTGTCCCAGTAATATTCAGCTTTCAAGCCGGTGCTGAAGACAAACATGCGTGGGTAAGACAGTGAAGACATTAAGAGGAATTTCCATCAGTGCACACAGGTAGAGGAAAGTCCTCTGACCGCCCCACCATAGACACAAATGCACACATGTGATCACAGCAGAGGAAATCAAGTGCAGATGAATGTCAGGAAGGGAAAAAGAGTGGAGAAATGTATTAGAACAGACAAACAGCAAAGGATTCATTCTGCAAGGAAACATAATCCAAGAAAAATAAAATAAAAATTTGAGGTAGCTCTTCATAACAAAAAAAATTGAAAGCAATAAAACACAAAACCAAGCCTGAACACAAGAAAAGAATAAAGTAATATAAAAAGAGGCCTTGGAGCACTAATAAAATAAATTTGAATCAATTCAACAGCATCATTACTTAACTAATAAATAATTTACAATAATAAGGAATATATAAATGCATATGAAGGGGATTATTGACATAAAGAAAGGGAAGGTTGATCAGAGTAAAAGATAAATCAGAACAATTAAAACAGGGCTAAGGGAATAGCTTTGTCATAGAGAACCTACTTAGCATGTGCAAGGTACCCAAGAACAGTAAAAATGAAAATTAGAAGCCAGTGAGAGGCACCCAGCAGGCAAGGGTGCATGCACACGACCAAACCTGATACCTTGAGTTAAAGTCCCAAGACTCACATTGTAAAGAGAGAGAACCAACCAGGGTGGTAGAGAAAGATAACTCATGTAGGTTGTTCACTCCAAACTTGTACCAGAGCATAAAATCATATTTGTTCACATTTATTCATATTCATTAGTCTATCTCTTGCCCCCTCCCTAATTTCCTCTAACCTCCCTCCCTTGTAAATACAAATATATGAACAAATTAATATAATTTTTAAAGAAAATTAGACTAGTTAAGAGAACAAAATGAAATTCACTATGGAAAAAATTGATCTCATAATATTAAAACTAAATAATTTGAAATGAAAATATCCTTAAATAATGTGTAGGAAAAAATGGCTAAAAATAAAACCAAGTTTCCACATTTTTACCAAACCACAACTACTTGGAACCTGACCCCAGTGACTTTTGATGCATTATGCAAACATCTGGGGCCTAATTATTTTTTAAATTACTATTTTTATGTGTATAGGTGTTTTGCATGCATATATCCGCACCACACACAAGCTTAGGGCTCAAAGACCTAAAGAGGGCATTGAATCCCCTAAAACTGGAGTTGCAGATGGTGATGAGCTGCTGTGTTAGTTCTAGGACTGAACCTGGGTCCTCTGGAAGACTATTCAGTGCTCTTAACTGCAGCTCCCTGGAGCCTAATCCTTATTAGACTTTAATAATGCTCTACCCAGTCACGAGAGTAGCCATGTCAGACAGCTCAAAACCACCTGAAACCCTAGTTCCAGGGGATCCAACGCCCACTTCTGGCTTCTTGGGGAACCCGAACACATATAGTATACCATATATATATATACATAAAAATAAGTCTTTATAAAAAATAATAACTTATTCCTACCAACAACTCTAAGCCAATCAGTAAAACTTTAAATTCTATTAATGGCTTTTCATGACTCTTACACAATGCAAGCTAGAATTTCTTTTCCTTTGAACAACAACAAAAATTAAATGCAAATTAAAGCTTTAGGGCTGGTGAAAGGACTCAACAAGCAGAGAACTTGCTATGCAACTATCAAGACTGGATCTAAAATGTCCACCCAGAAGCTAGGTAGGCATGGTCACCCACCTGCAAATCCATCATGGCAGGTCAGTAAAAACAAGCTGGAGACAGGGAAGCCCTGGAGCAAGTCCGCTAGCCAGACCAGCAAAAGTGGCATCTGGGCGTGGTGTCCACACCTGTACTCCCGGCCCTCGGGAGGCAGAGGCAGGTGGATCTGAGTGAGTTCGAGGTCAGCCTGGTCTACAAAGTGAGTCCAAGACAGCCAAGGCTACAAAGAAAAAAAAGAAAGGAAGGAAGGAGGGAAAGAAAGGAAGAAAGACTGACAGAAAGAAAGAAGCAAGCTCAGTTCACTAAGAGATCTTGCATCATCAATACATCCGACAGAAAGTGAGTGAAGATGTGTCAACCTCAAGTCTCTGTGTGAGCCTGCATACATATAAGCGCACACACTTTGAACACACATACATACATGGATGCACACCACACAAACATATGCAAAAAATACTTGCTAAAAATACTTCTCTAAGGTATCAGCGCACTACATGCTAGTGACTAACGATGTCATTTCTTACCAGGATCTGCTAGCCCAGTGGTCTCTAAGAGTATGTAGTCAAACTTCCCCTTCTTCTGCATCAGATTCTCTATAGCTCTAAGGCCATTGTCCCTGGAAACACCAAAAACACAGTAATAACTGATTACCCCAACAGTTTAAGATGATCTCTACAAACATCTTAAAATAGTCAACACACAACACAAAAATATTCCCAGGTACACTAAGTTTAATTCAAGAGTCTAATAAAATGTCCAATATTTAATAATGACAAGAAGAAAATAGGTACAAATACAGGCAGAAATGTATGTGTCGTAAACACACTCCTTACTTCACTGAACAGCAGAGGCAACCGTTTCTAAGTTCCAGCCACTCTTCATAGAGTTCTCCACCTTGACTGATAGCTAAGGATTTCTCTACTGCACTCCCTAGAAATATAAACAGCAGTTTTTAGATTACGTTCACCAGTCAAGCAATAATAAGAGGAGGATGTTCAGAAACAAAGTAGATTCCAATGCTGAAACTATAGCTTAGAATATGTATTCTTTCATAATTTTAAATCAATCAATAAGACTCTAAGTTCTATTAACAGCTTAAAAGCCCCAAGAAGTATACTGATGACTCTTTTGTGGTGCAAGCCAGACTCTCTCTTCTTTTGAATAACAAATATCAAACCTGAAGTATCTGATTCAGTAAATATTTAAAGTATGGTACGCTAGATGAATTTTTCCTTTTTATAGCATTTAAGTAGAGCCAGGCATGGTATACACCTCTAGTCCCAACACTGAGGAGCCTGAGGCAGAAGGATCTGAAGTTTAAGATACAATTGGGCTCCAAAGCAAGTTCCAGATCAGCCTGGGCTACACAGTGAGACTTTCTCTCAAGAATGTAAACACATAAGGGCTGGACAGATAGATGGTTTAGTGGGTAAGAGCATGCACTGCTCTTGCAGAGCACCAGAGTTCAGTTCCCAGCACCCACATGGTGACAACTACCTGTAACTCCAGATCCAGGGCATTCAAGGGCCATTTCTGGCCTCCAAAGGACTGTATATACACACAGACACACACACACACACACACACACACACACACACACACACACACACACTTTTAAAATTACATTAATTGAAGTGAAGAGATGATTCAGAGGTTAAGAACACTAACTGCTCTTCCAGAGGTCCTGAGTACAATTCCCAGCAACCACACGGTGGCTCACAGCCATCTATAATGTGATCTGATGCCCTCTTCTGGCCTGTAGGTGTACATTCAGGCAGAGCACTGTATACATAATAAATCTTTTTCTGTTTTGTTTTTTGTTTTTTGAGACAAGGTCTCTCTGTGTTAGCCTTGGCTGTCCTGGAGTCACTCTGTAGACTAGGCTGGCCTTGAACTCACAGCAATCTGCCTGCCTCTGCCTCCCGAGTGCTGGGATTACAGGTGTGCGCCACTACGCTCGGCTGCAATAAATCTTAGAAAGAAAAGAACTTGTTGCTCTTGCAGAGGATCTGGGCTTGATCCTTAGCACCCGCACTGCAGCTTATAGGTAGCTATAACTCCAGTTCCAGGGGACCTAACCCCTCACCTGGCCTCCACAGTCACCAGGCATTCATATGGTATACATACATGCAGGCAACACATGAAACATATTTATAAAGTATTAAATACATAATTTAAATTCCTAGGAAGACAACTGTATTTTCTTTAAGTGTTTCTTGCTATTTTCTATGTGCTTATTCTTTCACTGAATTTTTAAAAATTATTTTCATATGTAAAAAAAGAGTATTATGAATTTACTGTATCAACAGTCTTATTTCCAATTATTCAATCTCTCCTCCCCCACCCCTCTCTCTCTCTTAATTTGAATTTTATGTGTTTTGGTGTTTTGCCTGCATGTATGCCTATGTACCACAATCGTGCATGGAGTCCACAGAGGACACTAAGTGCCTGGTGTTACAGACTGTTGTAAACTACCATATAAGTGCTGTGAATTGAACTCTGTTCCTCTGTTCCCACTGAGCCATCTCTCCAGACCCTAAGTATTCAACCTTTTTGAAATAAGAAATAAATGATTGCCATAAAAAAAAAAAGCCATGAGCTGGGAAGTCAAATTCAAAGTTAGTAAACTTATTTTCTTCCTCCTTAGGACTTTTACTTGTCCAATTCCATTTCTTAATAAAGAAGCTACCCTGAAGACATTTTTTCTTCTCATCCATTGTCAAGTTTCTAAATATACTGAGATACTTTTTAAACGCTGGCTTTTTTATGAGATTGTTTTCATTTTAATTCCTTACTAAGTTGGTGTTTCCTGTGATTAAATTGTTCAGGACTCTAAACATGGATTAAGACTCTACTTCACTTTGACAAAAGTTTCTGGCCAAATTATCATGTAGCCATTTAAAAATTAAACTTTTATTCAATAAAAAGTCTCAAAAGTCTCTTAGTAAGGTTTACCTGGGAAATAAGCACACATGAGATATTTGTCTTAAGAATAATTTTATATGTTTTACATACAATGTACCAATGTCAGGGAAAAGTTTTAAATAGAAAAAAAAAGTCACTTATATATTTTCTGTTCTTGTTTTAATTGGGTGACAATAGAGTATTACATAATAATAAGCTACATAAAATATTATAAAGTACTAAGGAAATTGTGAAATGTAAAACGATAAAAACTGCAAAATGATGAAAACTGTAAGAAATAATAAGTAAATATAACCATTATAATATAAATATAACCAAATATATGTACAACAAAATACCAATTAACAAAAAAATAGAAAAGGACTATTAGAAATTTTTCCATTTATTTATTTATTTTTTTGTTTTTGTTTTTGTTTTTTGAGACAGGGTTTCTCTGTGTAGTCTTGGCTGTCTTAGAACTTACTTTGTAGACCAGGCTGGCCTCAACTCACAGAGATCCCCTTGCCTGTTCTTCCCGAGTACTGGGGTTAAAGGCTTGCACCATCACTACCCAGCCAATCCTTCCATTTTAAAAAAAAGATTTATTTACTTATTATTATGTATACAGTGCTCTGCCTGCTTGTATACCTACAGGACAGAAGAGGGCATCAGATCACATTATAGATGGTTGTGAGCCACCATGTGGTTGCTGGGAATTGAACTCAGGGCCTCTGGAAGAGTAGTCAGTGTTCTTAACCTCTGAGCCATCTCATCTCTGCAGCCCATCCTTCCTTTTTTTTTAATGGCTGAAAGCATAGCTCAGAAAGAGAGAGAATTTCCTTAGCAGCCAGGAAACTTTGAATCACAATCAATTAATCTCTTTAGATGTATTTTACTTATTTGTGTATAAGAGGTATTTGATTTGGACAAACTATTGAAGTCAAACTTTCGGGAGTTGGTTCTCACCTGGGTGAGGCAGGGTCTCTCTTTGTTTCTTTTGCCACTATAATGCATATTCCAGGCCAGCTTAATAAAACATAATCCTATGTTTCTAAAACTATTCACAGTGGCCTCATTGTATAGTACCATCCAATCTTTTTTTTTTTTAAGAGACAGTTTCTCTGTATAGCCTTGGCTAGCCTAGTCTTGCTTTGTAGACCAGGCTAGCCTAGAACTCAGCAATCCGATCTGCCTACCTCTTCCTTCAGTGCAGGGACTAAAGGTGTGTGCCATTATACCCAGCTTTCTAATCTTATTTTTTAAGGACAGAGTATCAACTCAGCAGTGGAATAAAGAGTCCCAAATCTTATTGCACCATGACAGTTACTAAGCTTTTCTTACCTTCTCCAAATTCATTTAAAATAACAGCTATTTTTCTATTATGTTGTTCTGTCAAAATGTAGTTCAGAAGTGTTGTCTTTCCAGCACCTATAAGACATATTAAAACAACAAAAGTAAAAAACTAATTTTGAAGACACAAAAAGAATGTAAAAGGTCCTGTTGTTTCTAAGAACTTATGTGTCATTTTTTACTATTTAATAATAGTAGAGAGGACTTTACAGAACACATTAAAACAATCTTTGAAAATTAACATTATTTATGTATATCTTATAAGTAACTGCAACTAATCTTATAAGTTGAGTCAATTTTCTAACTTAATACAACTAAAATGTCTTCTGCATAACATAATACAGCAGTAAAGGGTGTCTAAAAATTATTCTCAATAAAAATGAATGTCATTTGTAAAATAAAAAATATATAGAACGTTTTCATGATGCCCTTTCTTAAGAAAGAATACTTGATTACTTCCCTAAACTTATTCTCAACCTATTTTAACATCCATGAACTAGCTACAAATTCAGGTTGACTATATAGTTATTTTTAATATGCTTATTCAGTCTATTACTATAAAACTGATTTATGACATGGGGTACAGAGGTAGTAAGTGTATACAACAAACTATTCAGTAGAGAACTTTGTAAGAATACACTAACTTTATCCAGCAGGTGGCATAACAAACCTAGTTGTTCATCTCAAGCAGAAGAAAACATTAATCTTGTGAACCAAAGATCTCAACATTCATAATGAAATATGTTTAACTTCACAGCAGTGTAGTTCCATTATTGGAATGTGTCCTTCATTTTTCTGTAGGACATTTCGGTTGCCCCCAATGTTTTGTTGTCACAAGCAGTAATGCTAAAAAGTTTTACACAACAGTTTGCACATGTCTACTAAAATACATTTGTAAGTTTCCTAGGGTATAACTAGTAGAGAGTTAGAGAGTATCTGGACATATTTTAGGTCATATTCCTTTTAAAAGTTTTTGAAGAGATGACACTTTATCTTTAAAATGCCTTGGATAGTTCAACATAGCAGGGTGACATGTAGGATAGACAGATTTAAGAACATAGAACAATGAGGAAATCCTTAAAACTAGAGGCCTCAAACATAATTATGTACAGGCCAATGACAAAGTTGAAAGCCATGAATGTAAGAGACTTCACCTGAAATCTTAATAACCACGTTATGGAGAAAAAGACATCAAAATGTAATTTACACTCATCCAAAAGTATCTACCATGCATCAAATTAAAGTCTCTGCATCCACGGAGCTTAAAAATGTTAAGGGACGGGGAAATGATGGCGAACTTAGATATCATTAGAAAGCTATTTTGTCACAGGTCGATCATTCAACAGGAGACATACAAAATGCTATGGAGAACTTAAGAGGGCTATCTAACCAGAGGAGTTACAGGCAGAAATATTCCAAGCAATACCTTTAAGTTAGTGCTTCTTAACCTGTGGGTTGCGACCCCAGGGGTCAGCAAGACCATCCTACAGACCAGTTATTTACATTATGATTCATTACAGTAGCAAAAATACAGTTATGAAGTAGCAACAAAATAATTTTATGCCCTGTGTTTCAAAGTGTCACAGCATTAGAAGGTTGAGAACCACTGCTTTAAAAAATAAAGTTCAAGTCAGGTGCAGTGGCGCACGCCTGTGATCCCAGCATTTAGGGAGGCAGAGACAGGTGGATCTCTGTGAGTTCCAGGCCAGCCTGGTCTACAAAGTGAGTCCAGGACAGCCAAGGCTACACAGAGAAACCCTGTCTCGAAAAACCAAAAAAGAAAGAAAGAAAGAAAGAAAGAAAGAAAGAAAGAAAGAAAGAAGGAAAAAAAAAAAGAAAGGAAGGAAGAAAGTAAGTTAGTTCAATGTGCTGGGCCATCTGACAGGGTAGGGAAGAAGGCAAGAACCAGATCACAGAGGTCCTTGAATTCCTGCTAATGACCCTGAACTGTCTGTTATCCAAGTAAAAGCCACTAAAGGGTGTCACACAATCAAACTAACTCTTTGTACCAATCAGTAGGGCTAGCACATGAGTGTATGAAGGACCAGGGGGGCTCAGGACTGTGGTAGTTAGGAGATACTGTTAGCGTGGCAGACGGTTGGGAATCTCAGGAGCAGAACTTGAGATATTTAGTGTACGGTGTGTTGAGTCTGGAAATGTCTGTAGGACATTAAAACAGAAACTATACAGAAACAAAACTGAAGGATGGATGCTAGAGAAATAGATAGAAAACTAAGAAAGAAAACGTAGGAGGCCAGTGGAACAGTGTTCCCTGAATTTCAAAAAGAAAAAACTGGCAAAGGAGGCGAACAGTCCCCTAGGTTCAGTCAGTAACAAGGAGGATGGATGCCAGCGTTAGCCCTGGACACAGAACTTGAGACCGTCACCTGCGTTGCTCTTCTCACCTACCAGCAAACAAAATGCAGAAAGAAAGGGGGCAAATCTGAAGTACACTCTTTGGGTGGGGAAATTGCTCATTGTCTATAGGGTAACCTCTGAATCCAAAACGTTATTCCTGTATAAAAATTAGGCCTAAGTAAAATCTAGACTATACTTGGTTTGACTCTAAAAGAAGAAAAAAAAAAATAGTGGTGTGGAGGCACCAGCTATTTCTTAGTCATATGTAAAAGGTGTGCCAAGTCCCAGCCTGTCTCTTGCAGCACCCAGGAATGAGAGTACCACTTTAGTCATATTTTTCCACAATTTTTATTTTGCCATATTTTAGTCACTTGTTTGTTGCTTGCCCCCCTGTTAACTGTAGTGTTTTTAAAAGGAGATTTGTAAAGGTTTCCTATGAAAACATGAACTGTCCTTCAGAAAACCGCACCATGTTCGCAAATCTGTGTTTTCAGTATCCTCTGAGCACCCTCAACAGCCCCAGCTTAGGAAAGACAAAGATCTTATTTTAAATCTCTTACACTGCTTTGCAAGCAGCCCTCAAAAGGGGGAGGGGACAGTCTGGGACAGTAAACACTTGCCACGAACGCCTGGAAGAGTTTGGTTCCTGTGAAGTAGAATCTACTACGCAAAGGCGCGAGACGTCCTACAGACGGGCTTTTTCCCCCCTTGATCGGGGCACCCTTCAATAGCAACAGATCGTTTTGTTTTAGTTTGGTTTTTTTTCCGGGTGACTTTTTTTTTTTTTTTTTAAGATTACTTTTGTTTCCATTCTAAACTGAAGTGGATGAGCTTCACAAACGTAAGACAACGTTATCAGGAGGTCACAAGGATAATAGAGTCCGAGTTTCAAAACGACCTTTGAAAACGCGAAGGGAATAAAGACCCCTGCCCCTACGTCGAAAGACATTCGTCCTCGGCCAGGACGCCAGGGTGCCTGAGAAGGCACGGCAGCACCCCCCGCCGAGAGCACAGTTCGCGGCCTTTTTTGAGCGACTGTTTAATTACCTAAATACCCGGTGATAATAGTGACTGGGATCTTAATGATGAAGTCAAGACTTTCCTCTTCTCCTTGGCTGTTGGTCTCAATGGGGACCAATTCGGGACAATCCTCCGCGTACTCCTCTTCCGCATCCACAGTTTTCACAGCCGGTAGCATGCCGCCCGCAGTACACCACCCCTCAGCCAAACACTAGCCACCAGTCGCCCTTCCGCGACTGGATTCAGTCAGGGCGACGCTGATGACGTCACCACAAGGCGACGTGCAGCCTGGCTTTGAGAAATCAGCCCGCCCTCCAGTTCCGCCCCCATAGGAACTAGATACACCTTCCTGCGAAGGCACGCCCCCACGCAGAGGACACGCCCCTCACAGGGCAGGACACACCCCCGGGTGTGAGCCACGCTCTGGGGGGTGTCCTCTGAGGGTGAGCCAAGCTGCACTGTGTCATTAGGACGCTAGGAGCTCCCTTGCCTCACAGCTGTTGCAAGGTCCAGAAGGTGGTTACTGTCTCCTGCTACAGGACAGACTTTCTCGAGTTGACTTTTTTTTTTTTAATTCTTATTAAGTCCATTTTTTTTCATGCACAAGGAAAAGAATGATTATGAAGCCATGCTGTGAACTGTAATTTTTCTAGCAGAAGGATAACTAGCAAAACTTTTTAAATTTATAATTATATATTACAGCTATCTGATCTTTTACAATGTAATAATTAGTTTTCTTTACTTTCTTATTTAGATATAATGTAAACTCAGTTCATTATTTGTATTTGTTGGTTCATAATATTGTCATTAATCTCTGGAGAATGCTCCTTTGTATTTGTTTATAGTGGATTCCTTGACAGCATGCCTAACCCAAAAACATTAAACTGAACCTCTTCTATTCCAACTTGGTATACTAACTACAATCACAAATTTGCTTGGGAAATTTGCTGAACATTCCTTCACGGTTTTGTTTGGTTCTTTTGTCCTTAAGCACATGCACATAAACAATGTTTAATACTGTTTTTCAATTTCATAAAAAGAGTACCATACAATGTATAATCTCTTGGGATTTGCTGTATTTCCCTGCACTAGTGAATTTCCTGTCAATTGTTTTCAGGTGTTGCTGTTTTGTTTCATTACGAGACATTCATACATTTTTCCAACAATGTAAGAGATTGTACAGATCTAGTGCCAGTATTAGCAGACGTTGGTCTTCTACCAATTAAATACAAAATAATACTTCAATGTGATCACCAATTGCATTTCCTTGGATATGAACAAGACTGAGCATCCTTGTTTGTGTTTTGGCCACATTTAATTCCAGGCTTTAAGAGGACAGTTCAGTCCAGGCGGCCAATCAGCACTGCTGTGTCAAAGTGAGGATTTACGCAGAGTAAAAAGAGTTACATACATTGGGTGTCTAATGTACTCCAAACACTCAGCAACTGACAGACAAACAACAGACAGGGGAAATTAATCGTGACAAACAGGTACAAAGTACTGGTGACCTGCTACCAGGTGAACAAATCTCAAAAGCACGCTAAAAAACCAAGCCATTTGCAAAGACCACCCTCTGTAGGAGTCTATCAATGTAGTATGTCCACACCAGGCAAGTCTAGAAATACAGAAAATGGGTTAGTGGTGTTTAAGAGTCACTGCCAATAAGCACCATGTATTTTTATGGTAATAAAATTGTTCTAAACTTCATTCTCATTATGGTAGAATGACTGAATTCACTGAAAACCATTGACTTGTTCAACTAGTCAACTTTATCTTACACGAGTTTTATCTCTCAACTATTTTTTTTTTAAGTTAAAGGCCATCCTGTGCTCAAATGTTAGGATGCTGGTTTTTTGTTTTGTTTTTCACAGAGAATTGATGACTCTAGCTGTTTAAAGTTCTGACCTCACGTACAACATAAGGCTTACAACTTGGTAAAATTGTTCCTTTAATCTTTTTGCATATTCCTCTACAATAAACTAATTCTCCATTGAATCTATAAGGTTGTCATTTTCTTTTCTCACTTTAGTTACTGATTAGAATTTAGCAAGTTCATTTCTGAAGAGTGAAATTGATTCATTAAATCTAAGGCTTAGAGCCTAGGTTCTCCTTAGGTATCTAGAAATGATTTTATTGCTTCTAGCATGACAGAAGATGTGCCATTTTTTCTAAATGAGTGTTTGTTATAATTGTTTAATTAAAAATGTCTTGTAAAGTAAGTAAAAAACAATTCTTGCATATATTATGGTAGAATGTGTCACAGTTTTTCATTTATCTTAAAATTCCCTCCACACTTAGCTTTGTTATTTTGATTAATCTCTGTAAATTTATAGTAAAAACAACAACAACAATAATTACAATGTATGGAGACCTTACTATCTAGTGAATATCATATTAAGCATATTAAATACATTTAGCTCTAAGGTAGATACTATTTGTAGGCCCATTTCATAGACAGGAAACTAAACTAAAGAAATTAAGCATCATGTTCAAGATCATAGAAACAGTAATGACAGCCCTGTGCTCACTGCAGATCTGCCTGACCAGAAAGTCCATGTTCTTCCAAATCAGGGATCTGCAAGCTTTAAAAACAAAACAAAACAAAAACCAGATAATAAATACTTTAGGTTTTATAGGCCCCAAAACAAGCATGGGGACAATTTGTTTGTATAATAAAAGAGAAGAAAGATTTCTACAAACTCTAAATTTTAAATTTCAGTTTATTAAAAATGGGAAATCCATTTATAACTTGCAGTCCATTCAAAAGCGAGGAAGGCAGCAGGCCATGGCTTATCAACCCCTGATATAATGTAATGTAATATTTCCTTACACTGAAGTAAATAAACTTTAGCAAAAGGAGCTCTTTGCTGTCTTAAGTTTGGGTTCTAAATCATTCAGCATTTCAGCAAACTTGCTCTCCAGCTTTGGGTGCCACAATTACTGTAAGCCTGGTGACATACCGAAGATGACTGAAGCTCAGAGGGTGAAGTATTTCATCATTTCTGCCCCCTGGGGAGAGTCCTAAGCTGGACAGTACATGGTCTTTTCACAGTAAGATCCCTGCTAGTGAGGAGCAAAACAAGTTCCCAGAGAGTCTGCACTCTAGCAGCTCAGCTTGTGACAGTCACCCTGTTTATCAAAATCCTTGGGCATATTTCCCTGTTGCTCCCCATTGCTTCATTTTTCTTCTTTGAATAGTTACATCCTCAGCCATAAGGAAAGGTAAGCGCTGTGTCTGAGGAGAAATAGTACCAACTTGCCTTTCTTTTTTTTTCCTCTCTCATTTTTTTGCAACTTCCTGCACAGGCACACTCATGGCTAGCAATAGCTACTGGCTTAAAGAAGAGGAAACCGAGAGTTTCACAATTAGTCCACTTCTTCTTATTTTAAAAATAAATAAAGTATCTTTATAAATGTTTAATGTTGATCAGTTTGTTTGCACATCTGAAAGGCTTCAGAGTAACAGCTGCTATTCTCCTGACTGTTTTGGTTAAGGTTCACTATTGGAATTCAGTACTTGACAATCCTGTGTTAATATACACAGCCACTCCCAAGAAATACCTCCTTCACTAGAAAATTGAACATGGCTGGCAGATGAAATATGCACATTTTCCTCCTTTAGGATGTATGACTTCCATTGCAAAGGTTGTTGCTAATACTTTTGAAATTTGTTATCTTGTGATGGCCAAATGATGCTATTATTAATTCAGGCTTAGTTTATGTACCAGTCACTTAAAGCCAGCTTCCTACAAATTCAAAGGCAAAACAAAACGCCAATGAAAGCCTGCAGGCAGACAAGGTAGAACGTACTGTGGACTGTGGACTGTGAAATATAGTATTAAGCAAGGAGCTACATTGAGCAAAACAACAGCAAAAAAAAAAAAAAATGTGAAGCAATCTATGGTGTAATTGCTTAGGGAGATAGTTTAAGCAATTTCTTCTTATCAATAGAAATTTGAAACTAGCATTTGTGACTTTAAATTTTACTTTCTACTCTTTACAATTTTAAGGGGATATACTCGAAACACACAGGAGAATTTCTTGTTTTTGTTTTTCGAGACATGGTTTCTCTGTGTAGCCTTGACTGTCCTGGACTCACTTTGTAGACCAGGCTGGCCTTGAACTCACAGTGATCTGCCTACCTCTGCCTCCCGAGTGCTGGCATTAAAGACGTGCACCAGCACCCCCGGCTAGGAGAATTTCTTAGACACTCACTACTTAAATGTAAATAAAAACACAGAACTGAGTGAAGCTCTCTCCACCTCACTAGATCTGATCCCGCCCTCTCCCCCCCCCCCCCACCGCCCCCGACTTTCACTTAGAGTGTTTACCTTACCCAACAATATGGTGCTACCTGACTCTGAGACCCATGCCTTCGGATTCCTCCAAGTCCATCAAAATACGTCCCTCACTGTCTTAGTTCCTCCATGATGGTATAGCAGTCCCCATGGGACTGGGGA
Source organism: Acomys minous (assembly GCF_964271855.1). Lineage (NCBI taxonomy): Eukaryota > Metazoa > Chordata > Mammalia > Rodentia > Muridae > Acomys > Acomys minous. The sequence goes on along the minus strand of NC_140484.1, from coordinate 34,797,128 downwards.
ACTTGCAAGGGAGAGAAAATTACTTCACTCAGTTCTAGAGACCCTGAAGTCGCAGGTTTGTGGTCTGAGGAAGGCTTGGTTTCTGTGTTCTCCAGAGAAGGCACATGTTGTGTTCTCAGCTGGAAAATAATCAGAAGCTCCCTTACAAAAAAAAATTTATGAGATCACTAATCTCATCCATGAGGACAAACCTTGCTACTAACTCACCCCCAAAGGCCTCACCTCCTAATACTACCACACTGGCGATTAAACTTCAACTGTACAAACTTCAGAACATAGCAGGCACCAAAATTGTACTGAAGGAGGAAGATGAAACAATCCTTAGATTAATTTACTTCCTTTTATTTAATTTACCAATACCTTCCCTCCCTTGCATCTCAGTGTGAGCTGCTCCAAATTCGTGGCAACATAGATTTTTCAAATCACTTCCTTCTCTCCACCTCATTACATCATCTTTAAGGAAATTTCTTCAAATTAGCAACCTTCAACATACTTATTCTCCTACAGAGTAACTATGCTGTTTTATGGATACAAAGACTATCTGATCTAACTGGAGACTTCCTGAATTAAGAACTCTTATTGCTCCTCCTCTCTTCTTACAAAAATATTTTTTGAGAATTTCACATGAGTACACTGCAATTATATCCTTTCAAGCCCTTCCTCTCCATCTCCAACTTCTCCAGTATCTTCCCACTCTCTCTCAAATTCATGAGCTCTTTGTTGTTTTAAAGGAAGTAAATTCCACTGGTAAAATGGCTTTTTAACCAATGAAGACTCAGGAGCCAGATGCTGGGCTGAAAACTTGCTAGTTCAGAAAGGCCGAGAAAGCATCCAGCTGAACTTCCTACTCAATTCATGTCCCAGAAGGAAAAGGCCAAAAGCTAAAAGCCAAAAGCCCCAGGCCAAAGCTTGCTAGCTCAGCTGACAGCCCAGGAGGAGAAAGCCAAAAGCCCCAGAGCCAAAAGGCCAGAGCAGAAGAGCTTGCGAGTTCCTTCTTCTCCATGCTGTCTTAAATAGCCTTCAACTCAAAGCCCTTTCTCTCAACTTAATCTCTGTCAGCTGGCTTCTTGCTCTGCCTCTTGACCTAGGGTTAACTTTATTAAATCCTGTGTACAAAAATCTCTTGGATTAAAGGTGTGTGTGAGGGCTAAACCACACCACAACCACCTGTTTACAGTAAACAGAAACTTCTTGCATTAAAGGTGTGTGTTAGGGCTGAACCACGCCAAACAAGAAACAGGTTTTTACAGTTCAGAGTTTTGGTGTTCACAATGGGATCAAATATCCTGCAGCAGCTCTTCTTCCATAATTTGTCTGTGTGTGTGTGTGTGTGTGTGTGTGTGTGTGTGTGTGTGTGTGTATATACAGCCACTGGTCGCATCATCTACAGGTAAGGCCATATAAAGTTCTTCCCTATCCATGTCCACCAGTGTGATCATTGCGTAGATCTTGAGTAGGAAGATATGTTAAGATTTCATGAGTACAGTATCCTTGTCATATCTAGAAGACACATTTTCCCGAAGGTCCCCTGGTTCTTACAATCTTTCCATCTCCTCCCTAATCCATGATGTTCCCTGAGCCTTCGGTGTTGGGAGATGTATTGTGTGTGTTATCATTTTGGACTACACATCCCATCATCACTTATTCTCTGTGTCTACCAGTTGTAGATCTCTGTAGTAGCCTCTATCTGCAGCACAAAGAAGCTTCTTTGGCCGAGAGCTGCACTTATCTGTGGGTGCAAGCATTTAGTAAACAGTTCTTCGTGAGGGTCCATGACATCTCCAGCTATATGGTTTTGCCTAGGTTTACAGTACCATGGGTGAGTTCTGCATCAGTTTGCCTTCTATGGTTGTGATAAACACCACCACCAAAAGCAACCTGGGGAGGGAAGAATTTATTTCACTTTACAGCTTATAGTCCATTGTAAAAGGAAGTCAGGGCAATAACTTAGGGCAGGAACTGAAGCAGAGGCCATGGAGGAATATTGATTACTGTATTACTCTTCATGGCTGCCTCAACTTGTTGTTGTTGTTTTTTTTTAATACCACTTAGGACTATCTGCCCAGGAGTGGCACCACCCACATCTGTCATCAATTAAGAAAAGCCCCCACAGCTAGTCATAGTGGGGCATGCCTGCAATCCCATTACTCAGGGAGACAGAGGCAGGCAGACTTCTATGAGTTCGAAGCCAGCCTGGCCTGTCCAGGACAGCCAAGACTACACAGAGAAACCTTGTCTAAAAAACAAAAGAAAAATGCCCCTGAAGACTTGCCTACAGGCCAGTCTCATGAAAGTGGTTTCTCAATTGAAGTTCCTTGTTTCCAGATGACCTTGGACTGTGTCAAAGTGACAAAGATCTAACCAGCACCAGCTATTGAGCTAACTTTAAGTCCAATCAGATAGCTGTTGGTTACACCCAAGATAAAAGTGCCACTGTTGCATTACTGGGGATATCTTGCCAGGCTAATCATTGTTGTGATTCCCAGGCTTTATAGCCAGGCAGGCCCATTGATAACATTTCTCCCTTGCTTGTATAGCATCTTCTGATGCCATGAGAGCTGGCCTTCAGGGAAGAAGCTTCCAGGTCAGTGCCAGCTTGATTCATCCAAGTCCTGTGTCTGAGGTAGCTGGTATCTTCACCAATAGGATCTTACCTTCAAGTTCTATGAGGTAATTAAAGACAATGGCAATAGCTTATATGTTTTGGGGTCCTTCGGATGCCCCCTGACCCACAACACGATGGGAGGTGTCCCTTGCCTGACACTGGGTTTTTGATAGTCTATAGCTTTTATGGGGAGCATTATCACCCCATGTGGGGTAATCCATATAAATGAGATATGTAAATACATATGTATACACATATATGTTATATGTATTTTAAAGTAAGCTTACAAAATAATGCTTTTCCATGACTTTCTAAATATCCATAGTGTCACTTGTCTCATCTCTCTTTCTCTTCCTTTGTATTACTTTCCCTCTTCCCTCATCAGTTAAATTTGCTCTGTTTTTCCCTTTTCTCCCCTCATAGCACTGGTGTCCTACTAACCTTCCCCCTCCCCCCATGAGCAGCAGCCCCCTACTAGCCTTCCATGGTCCCATTTCACTTTTTTGGATTCTGTAGGTACTCCAGGTCTACAAATAAGAGAAACCATGAAAGGACTCTTTACCCACCAATAGCAATACTTGATTGGACATGCTCATTGCTGTTCTAGTCACAATAACTAAGAAATGGAAGCGATCTATATGTCCATCACCTGATGAATAGATACTAAAATTGTAGTACATATACACAGTGGCATTCTATTAATCTGTAAAGAAGAGTAAAACTTGAAGGTAAATAAATGGAACTAGAAAATATTATACTGGGTGAAATAACCCAGACTCAGAAAGACAGATTCTGCATATTCTCCCTTCTTTGCTTTTAAACCCTGATGGTTAAACTATGTGGATGTCTCCCGGAAGCGAAGGCCACCCATCCCAGTCTCCTCTGTATCCCTAGGTGGCCAAGTGAGAAAATTCTGGCTATGAAACATATGCATATGGCAGCTACCTGAAGCCTAGCGCCTTTCTTCATTTCTCCCTTTGTCCTCTTGCCTAGGATGTGGGAGTGATGGTTGCAGCACATCCTGGTTACTGATGATGAGAGCTACACACAGGAGGAAGTGGAACAGGGGCTTGGAAACAGTCCCTATTGTGGTCAGTGCCTACTGAGGACTTCAGTAAACCACAAAAAAGGGTAATTGAAATTGCATGTTGTTTATATTTCTGTTTATGCTTCTGAAACTAGTCATAACCAACATGAGGTTTTTATTTGGTTAGCTGTCTTTTGAATAGCACGTATAACCCCTCCATATAATGCTTAAACAGAACAGAAGTGTTAGAATAAAAAACAATCTCTTTCACCACTGTTAGTCTCTTCTGTTACTGATACTATACAGTGTGAGCAACCTAGTGGATGCCAATGTAGTTTTTAATTTGTGACCTATAGCTTTGTTGATATATTAAATATTTTAATATGCATTTGATATTTTTATTATTATTAATTTATTCATATTACATCTCGATTGTTAGCCCTTCCCCTGTTTCCTCCCATTCTTCCCTCCCTCCCACTTCCCCCCTTCTCCCCTCCCCTATGTCTGTGATTGAGGGAGACCTCCTCCCCCTATATATGCTCTTAGGGTATCGAGTCTCTTCTTGGTAACTTGCTATCCTTCCTCTGAGTGCCACCAGGCCTCCCCATCCAGGGGACGTGATCAGAAAAGGGGTACCAGAGTTCGTGTGAGAGTCAGATCTCACTCTCCACTCAACAATGGAGAATATCATGTTCGTCGGCTAGGTCTTGGTAGGGGTTCGAAGTTTACTGCCTATATTTTCCTTGGCTGGTGCCTTAGTTTGAGGAGGACCCCAGGACCCAGATCTGCCTGTCATACTCAGCTATTAAAAGCAAGGAATTCCCAAAATTTGTGGACAAATGGATTGATCTAGAAATTATCATAATGAGTGAGTTCACCCAGAAGCAAAAAGAGACAAACGGTATATACTCACTTATATCAAAACACTAGTCCAAGGGATACATACCATGAAAAACTTTACTTACCAAGAAAGCAAGTCAGAGGAGAAGACATCCTATTGAGACGTTAGGAGAGAGTAGCATGGAAGAATGGGGAAAGAGTAGGATCCACAGGGTCCTGGAAAGCATTTGATCTTTTGTTTTTAATTTAAATAAGAACACATGTAGGCTTTGTTCTAGAACTTGATTTTTTCACAGGAAAATATGCAATGGTTAAAAAAAAAAGAAAATATGCACTGATGATTTTTTTCCCATAAGAATGAGGCTTATGCCCATGGGTGCTATAATGGTACAAATATTATGTGGGTAACCAACAACTTTCTGATTAGATTTAAGGTCCACTCCACAGAAGGAAACACATGCTTGCTACAGTAAATCTGACCAAGAACTGACTATTATTTTGCTAGAAGGGCATATATGGGTATAAAAGGGTATATATACTATATGTTTGGGATATATATGTGTGTGTATGTATATGTATATATATGTCTTCTAAATTCATACCTCTATACTCACAGATTAGTACAGCTCTCAGACTTTATTGGAGAAGTTTCTTCGTGCAGTGGACAGTGGTTAATGTGAAAACTCACAGCTGGCCAAAGTACAGAGAATACTCGTCAGTGGAGGACTTACCCACAAATGACACATCTATATCACCCCTCAAGGCCCAGGGACCACTGTGGAAGAGATGACAGGAAGGTTTTAAGAGCCAGCAGTCAGGGTGGATTGGAGTGAAACAGTGTCATCTGGACACTACAGGACTAACACACTCGTGAATTCATGAAAGCTATGGTTGACAGCACAAGATCTACAGAAGGTAAAGCCAGTGAACATTCTAGCCTGGAGTGGGAAGGGGCTCATGAAGTCCCACCCCTAGCTGAGGAGCTAAAGACAGCTCATGAACAGACCTCTGGAAGAGGGAAACTCAATTTTCTTTAAGGGTGTGACTTGGTAGGTCAACTGTGCTTTAGTGGATGGCCTCAAAACCAAGAGTATATGGACAGCACAAATTAGACTCAATAGGTTATCTAAAAAGTAACAAAAGAAAGACACCAAGTTGAGGAGGTAGGGTGTTGAAGGTGGACTTGGAAGGAATCAGAAGGAACTGGGGGCGGTTATGACCAAAATACATTGTATGAAATTCTCATTAATGAAAACATTACTTTAAAAAGTGAGGTTTATCTCATTTAAATTTTATTACATTTATATATACCTTTATTTTAATCACTTCATTCCACATTTGAGCTATATAATTTTATTATATTACATCTTTGAAGATTGATTAAGCACCTCTCTAAAACATGCATCCAAGGTAAGAATCTGTCTCAAGAACAGAAAGAGACCAGGCAGGATGGTGCAAATCTATTGTCCCAGCACACTGGAGGCTGATGCAGGAGTTTATGGCCAGCCCAGAGACATCTCAACATCTTAAACAGTATAAGAAAGCATCCTGAATACCTGTAGCTGGTAGTAAACTTTGCTTTTATTCTAACTTATTTTAGTTACTATACTTTCTCATTAAATAAGCTTAATAGTAACTAAATTGCACACTCTACCTGTCAGATACAGTATATTTGGAGGGGAGAGGGTGAGAATTCTTGAATTATGGTTGGTCAGATAGCAGGGACAATGTGACCATATTCTTTGCTGTTGTTTTGAGACATGTAGCCATGGCTGCCCTGGACTCACTCTGTAGACCAGGCTGGCCTCATACTCATAGAGCTCTGTCTGTCTCTGTCTCCAGAGTCCTGAGATTAAAGTCATGCATGACCATACCCCACCAATGTTACCATATTAAAAGAAACCTACAATTTTATCGTATTAGTGCTTACAAAAGCACATGATATTATTTAAATTAAATATATGTCAACAACTTTGTTGTGAAAGAAAAAAATTTGAACTATCTGCTAAAATATTAATTGCATATACCTTTGAATTAGAAATGCTATGATAGCAATTTATCCTACATACACATATATGCAGACATTTATAACATTCTAAACATGGTCTTTTCTTTTTCTTGAGACAGTGTTTCTCTGTGTGTAGCCTTGGCTATCCTGACTCACTTTGTAGACCAGGCTGGCCTTGAACTCACAGAGATCCACATGCCTCTGCCTCCCAAGTGCTGGGATTAAAGGCATGAGCCACCACACTTGGCTTCTAAACATGGTCTTAAGGACAAAATGTTAGACGCATATAAAACTATTAAAGTATAGGGAAATAGCTAAATAAGCTTGGCTTGCATTAGAGTAAGGCTTTGCATTGTATCATAAAAGTTGCTAAAACCAACTTTAATTTTAACAGCCTCTAAAGAAAAAAAAGGGGGCAGAAAGATCTCAGATGAAACACTCTGACTGTTTGGAGAAATGAGGATTGAACAGACTGCGTCATGCTTGTTGATACACACTTTGTCACTGAACTTTAATCCCAGCCCCAAAGCATTCTGATTAATAAAAGAACCCACACTGTAAGATGTGAAACATTCATCTCCACCTTAAATACAAACTTAATTTCCTATAGCATTCATACTTTATGAATAACATTCATACCCTATAGATTACTAACCAAATCTAATTTCCACAACATGCCTCTTGTCGTTTTTTTATGGTCATGCCATAATTTTAAGTGAAAGGTTATCTTGCCAAGAGAGTAAATAAAAACTCCAAAGTGAGCAGTTGCTTTCTTCTTTCTCAGTAAGCACTGTTGAGAAAACAATTTAATATATTATAACTGACACAAAGTGTGCATGCAGTGAACCCACCACCAGGGCTGGAACGCCCACGTGGACCTTGGCACCATCTGGCTAGAGCTCTTTGCTTGTGGTATGTCTGAGGCCTCCAGAATACTGTAGACACTCACCCCACTATCTTCTCTGAGAGGGGTTTACATTACATTATGCTTTGCTCAAATGCTCTCGGGCAAGAGATTCTGCCTTTCCAGTATTTGCTTTAAAGATGCAAATTTAGAGATCAGTTATAATTCCTTTTAATATTGGGCAAAATAGAATCAAAATTTTACATTTAAAACACAACATCATTTTTAAAAGATATGTTGTTGCCTCAGGATATAATAACAAGGATTGATTGATGGTGTTGCATTAAATTAAATGGCTCTTCACAGCGAAAGATACAGTAGAGTGAAGAAATAGCCCACAGACTAAAAGAAAATCATTGCCTGCTATTCATCTGAAGAAGTGTTATACAGAATATGTTAATAAACAAAAAATTAAACACCAAAAGAACAAATAACCCAAAGAACAGACAAATGAGAAAGAAATTACCAAGGAAATAGAAGAAGACAGTGCAAATCAAAACAACACTGAGGTTTGTTTGTTTGTTTGTTTTTCCCTCTTTCAAGTTAGGACAACTGTCATTAAGAAAAGAAAAACAAATACTGGCAAGGGTGGGAGGGTGTGGGGGACTGAACCTTTTACACTGTTCGTGGGAATGTAAATTAGTGCAGCAATGGCAGTCGGTGAGGAAATCACTGAAAAACAAACAAACAAAAGAACTACTGTACGATCTAGTTAGACTACTTCTGCATATATATCTGAAGGAATCCAAGTCAGCATGCAACAAAGATATGTGCACATCTGAGTTTATTGTGGCACAATTCACAGAAACCAAGGAATAGACTTACCCTAGGTGTATACCAACAGATAAAATGATTTTTAAAGAAATTACCTATACACAAGAGGAGTTTTACTTAGCCACAGAAGAACAAAATTGTCATTTTCAGGACAACAGATAGAACTTGAGATTGTTATGTTAAGCAAAATAAGCCACAAGTGTCATGTATGTGGAAAGAAAAAGAATGAAAGAAAGGAAGGAAGAAAGAAAGAAAGAAAAGAAAGAAAACCAAAGGACATGAGAATACAAGAGAGACTAAGAAAGAAGAACGGGACATAAGAGTGCATAATGAAGGCTGGGCGTGGTGGCGCACGCCTTTAATCCCAGCACTCGGGAGGCAGAGGTAGGCGGATCGCTGTGAGTTCGAGGCCAGCCTGGTCTACAAAATGTGTCCAAGACGGCCAAGGCTACACAGAGAGACCCTGTCTCGAAAAACCAAAAAAAAAAAAGAGTGCAAAAGTCGTTATAAAATATTTTATGTAGATTATTGTCACAGACATGACAACAAGTTGTAGAGGCTTTGCTTCACAGAGTTCCAGAGACCTCTGACTGCCCAACATGATCTCTACACATCCAGAACAGCTGTTGAGGCTTTGCTTGACAAAGTCCCAAAGATCGGCTGATCACCACTGCCCTTAAATATTACATATGATCCAGGTGTAATTTTGTCTAAAAACTACCTTGAAATCTGTCTTTTCTTTTGAAACTGTCTTTCCTTCTATTTCTCACTTTGACTATGAGCTCTAATGAACTTCACACAGGGAAAACTTTTTCCCACAGAGAATGTGAAGAAAGGCATCTGGCCAAAGGTTCGAGACAGTGATACAGTTCTTGGCTCTGACTGTGTGCACCCAAGCTTGAAAGAAAGTTAGGACCCTGACATAACAGTACCTGGCTAGACGCTGTTAGGTGGAGAAAAGCTTCTTTAGAATCTGCTTTAAGAGCAATAGAAGGTGGGCTTGGAATGTCATGCTTTACAGATATTTACAATAGAGGATCCCTTGGCAGTTAGCCCAGGCTCAGATAGCACACCTGTTGGTTTGGGCCTGGGAGTAAGTCAAGTTTTTTCTCTATTAGAGAATATTTATCTCAGGCAGTGTTGCTATGAAAATTATGTAAACACAATGGCTTTATTCTGGGGAAATTTATGATTAAATTTCCCAAGTATTATTTAAGAAATAATAATCAGGTCATGCTGAACATTGCTTAGAAATTGATTGATTTTTGCTGCATCCTTTACTGTAGGTTATACAGAACTCTTTGTATTTCCTTGTTAGACTGTTCTCTTGCTTTGTTGATTTTTGAATGCCCTATTGATTGTAAAAGATAAAAAAAATCATGATGTAATCTGTAATGAAAAAATTGAACTTCACTTTAAATAAAGTACTGGGGTTGGCCCAAGAAGCAAATAAGTAAGAGAGACAGAAAAGTAAGGTTCTCCTGGGCTCTAAGGCCTTTCTGTTTGTACTGCATATGCCTGAGTCTAGTATTTCTTTTTTCCTTTGTTCCTCAACCTAGCCTCAACAACTAATTCCTAGCTAGTTGCTCACCAATGGTTGGTTTCCCTTAACTAATTGTACACCATGTGCTCAATTCTCCCTACCATGGATGCACCAAGACTTTCTCCTCTCTCCTCTTCACTGATTCCCGGAGCTGATCTGTGGGAGATTATGAGTCAATCTTTCGTAAATATTAGAATAAGTAAAATATATTAACTTTAAAGCTTCTTTAAGCATTAGGAGAAAAAAATGCAGCATAATATGCTCAGTGGTTCCATTTGGAGAAAAAGAAAATGGTTAATACAGCAATATATGTATTCATTACTTGTCATTTTCTAAGTTGTTGCTTTCAGAACAATGGGAAGAACTTTGGTCTTCACCTCACCATTTATTTCTCATTTTCAAAGCACTGCCATTTGCCCATCTGAAAACGAAACTTTTTCTTTATATTTTGACTTTTCACTTTGAAGCTTTCAACTTACAAAAGTTACAGTTATTTGATGGAGATTCTCACATGCCTTTCATCTTTCTCCCCCAGTGTTAATCTCTTACAGTTACTGTACTGGCACTGAAGGCAGGAGACTAACTTTGGTAGGCTGCCATTAATTACTTTGTAGATCTTACTGACAACTTTGCCATTTGTCTCAGGAAGACCCTGTCTGTGTCTGGGCTCAGTGTTACTTCCCTGAGTTCTACATACCATGGAGAAGCAGGAGCAGGAGGATCCTCACGAGTTCAAGACCAACCTGGCCTACCTAGGGAGTTTCTGGCTAGCCAAGGCTATAGAGAGAGACCCTGTCTCACCAAAAAAAAAAAACAAACAAAAAAAAAAACAACAAAAAAAAAAACAACCTAATAAATAAAAAGATAAAAACCAGGAAACATCCCAGGAAGCCATGTTGTTGTCTTATTTCATTTTAACCAAGGATCTTGCTCAGTCTCTGTCTTTTACAACTTTAATTTTCATGACCTGGCAAGAATATTGGTGAGTTATTCTGTACAGTGTCTCAGCTTGGGCTTGTAGTACATTTCTCATGCTGAAGTTTGGACCACACATTCCTGGCAAGGATGCTTACACCTTAATGCTGCCCACTTCTCCACGCATCACCTCAGAAAGCACCTGATGATGACCACATGTCCCTAACTACCCCTGCTAACATGGATCCCGTGGTTGAAGTGCCTGCCAGCTTTCTCCACCATAAAGTTACTGTTTCCCCACTGTGGTTAATAAGTACCTAGTGGAGAGATTCTTTAAAACTATGCAAATATCTTGTGTCCCTCCCCCACCTGCCTTCTTTTCAGTTCTGGCCATTGAATTCAGGATCTTTCACATACTAGGCAAACACTCTACCTCTGAGATGTATCCCCAGGCTCTATCTGGTTTTTTTTTTTATTTCTTGGTCAGTTTAAGGCCTCCCTGACATAGCTCAAGATGACCTTGTACTCAGTAAGCAGCCCAGGGTGGTCTCATTCTTACAGTTCTCGTGACTCTTACTTTGAATGCTGGGAACTGCAGGTATGCGCCGCCACTCCCAATACCTATTGAGTTTTGTTGTTGTTCTGTTGTTTTTAATCATTCTTTAGTGAGCTAATTTACAATCTACTCTTGTTTCTTAAAATATAGTTTTGTTGATGCATAATTTACCTAGTACACAGTATATGTGTATGACTCAATGAATTTAAATACATCTGTACATCTATGCAGAAATCACCAAAATCTAGTTTTAGAACACTTTCATTGTACCAAAAATTCCTTTGGAAATGGTGTCATGGCTGAGCGGTAAAGGGGCTGGCTGTGTAAGCCTTACGACCTGAGTTCAATTCCCAGAAACCCTTGTAAAGATGGTAGGAAATAACAAACTACGCAAAGTTATCCTGTGACCGCCACATGTACTTTGTGGCACATCCCCACCACCGCCACCACACACATAATAATAACAACACGTTTTTTAAAAGTTCCTTTTCAACTGTTTACCACCAGTCTGCTCTTCCCTTCAGGCCCTTGGTAACCACTCATCTGCTTTCTGTCTTATCCACATGACTTTTTCCAGCATTTTCTTTCTTGACTTTTACCTTTGTTCACCACAGCATTATCAGCAACCTTTCTGAGTTTCTGACGTCAAAGGCTGTCCTAGTTTGCGTCCTATTGCTGAGATAAAGACCATGGGTAGGAAAGAGTTCGTTTCAGCAACTCTGTCACTGAGGGAAGTCGGGGCAGGAATTCGAGGTAGGAACTGAAGCAAGGGTCAGAGAGTAAAGGTGCTTACTGGCCTGGTCTCCATGCCTTGCTCAGCATGCTTTCTTATACAACCCAGGACTACCTACCCAGAGGTGGCACTGCTCACAATAGACTGGGGCCTCCCACATTAATTATTCATCAAGAAAACGCTCCCCGAAGACATGCCTACAGGCAATGTGATGGAGGCCTTTTCTCAACTGAGGTTCCTCTACAGAGGGGATCCTACTTTATGCTAAGTCAACAAAGAAAACTAACTAGCACAAAGACATTGTTATCACTAAGCATGAGATATGATATTGCGAGACGTATTTGGGAGAAAGGAAGGGGAGAGGAGTTAGGGTCTGAATGGGCCATGAGGGTATAGAGAGACTGGGAGAGAGAGAGGGGGAGAGAGGGAGGGAGAGAGAGAGAGAGGGAGAGAGAGAGAGCCCCTTAGAGAGAGTACAAGAGAGATAGAGGTAAGAAAGGAGTGCAAGAGACAAATGGGTGGCAGGTTTGTCCTTTTTATCCTGAGCCCCTGGGGGCAGAGGTGCAGAAGCACTGGTGGCAGCTGATGACATCAGAGGTTGCTAAGGAACTTAGAGGCAGGCTAACAGATTGGCTTATGCACTAACAGACATAATCTTTTTTTTTTTTCTTCCAGACATAATCTTTGATCTCTCTCTCTCTCTCTCTTTTTTTAAGACAGAGTTTCTCTGTGTAGCCTTGGCTGTCTTGGACTCGCTTTGAAAACCAGACTGGCCTCGAACTCACAACAATCTGCCTGCCTCTGCCTCCCAGGTGCTGAGATTAAAGGCGTGCGCCACCACCTTAAGGACCACTTCTTAAACAGACTTCTAATTCACTCCCGATCTTCACCTCACCTTTCTCCTCACAGGCAAAGCATGTAAGGAAGCTTCTGAAATTTACAAGAATCACACCTGGCAACCCACACCCTCATTATATAAGCAGCAACAATTGCCCCGGAGAGGAACTCCTGCCAGCCCAGTTGCTTGCTAATTGTATCCAAGACTCCAGACAAAGATTTTGGGAACCATCGTTCATGACTGGATGCCGCTGCCTTTGAGTTGCTGCTCCAGTAAGTGACCCTCCCCCCATAGCCCTGTAACCTCAACAAATTCACTAGTTCACTAAGCTAGACTTGGGTAGAGTCATTTCCTTGGTCTGTCATTGGTGCTCCATCTTGGGTAGACAGAAGTTTGTGTAGACAGACCTGTGAGGGTCATGGTTGGATGCCAGAAAAGGAGGAGGATCACTGAGTTAGGAGGGAGAGGGTGGTTAAAGGGAACACACAGAAGTAGGCACAGAAGCCTACAGACAAACACATACAGGCGGGCTGGTGAAGGCAAGAAGCTAAGACCTCAGGCCCCAGGACCATATTTACACAGAGTCACACAAAAGTGGCACTCCGCCAAAAGGAGTTACTTCACTGTTTATTTAGAGAGTCCCCAGACATCAGGTGTCAGCCATTTTGTGCTGATTCACACTACCCCCATGTCCAGTGTTAGCTGACTCATACAGAGGCACATTTTGGTGCTGTGTTGTCAAAACATCAACTAGCTCTTTACCACCTTTTTCCTCCCACATCTCCAAGGGAAGTTCACGTAACAGGTAATTCCCATCCCTTGAAGAAACCAGCCCCCTAAAGGACCTCCATTAAGGCCAAAGTCTAGAAAAATGTAAAAGTCAGCCTACTCAATCCTCCCTTAAAGACCCCCATTAAGGCCAATGCATGTAAATTTCTAGAGGGTCCAGCCTGAACCAAGGACAGACAGATATCAGATCACTGTGTGTGTGTGTGTGTGTGTGTGTGTGTGTGTGTGTCAGGGACAGGAAAAACCTTGAAGAATCCAACTTGATTCAAGGTCTCAGTCTGTGCTCAGGGTCCAGCTGAACTCAAGGACAACCAGCTGTGTTTAAAATTTCCACTACTCCTCCCCAACTAAAAAAGTTCCTAAACGCCCCCTGTGACTGCTTCAACCAATCTTTTCCATAGGTTAACTTGCCCGTCCACTCATTATCCAACCACCAAACGCCAAGACTTGTAACTCCCTGCTTGCAGCTTTTCTGCCCAAATGCCAACCAATCACATACTGTAAAACTCATTTCTTTGTCTAAAACCTATAAAAGGCCTGTGCCTCTGTTTCTCGGGGTCTGCAGCTTGAAAGAGCTGGACAGACCCCATCGCAATGGCTCAATAAACTCCTATTCCTATGCATTTGCATCGACAATGGACTCCGTCTCTTAGTGGGGACTCTGAGAGTAGACTTGGAGATCTCTCTCGAGGTCTCAGTCTTACACCCTCACCAAGACATGTCTATGGGTCATTTTTTCTCAGGTCAACTAAATAAGTTTCCTCTTTATCTATGTGGCCTCTGAATTCCAAATCACATACTTTTTTTCTTCTTGAGCCGTCGTGGGTTTTGCCTTCAGAAACAGCTCCTATATGGAAAAAAACCTCTCGTTTTTACTAGGTCTTGGCAAAGAACAGAGCACATACAGGTATTTGACTGTATCTATTTAGAAGTCTGATTTGCATTTGTGCAAGGAAAGTACAGGCTGGCTCAGGAGTGCGGAAATGATGGAGCAGGCCTGCCTTTACAGTTAGTTCTGTCACAGGACACCTTAACATATCTGGTCACCAACTGTGTCTGTGGAACAGAAAATACACCTTTGACTCATACTTTTTTTTTTTTAACTTTTCTCACATTTATAGCCCACTTGTCAACAGAAAAGGAAACTAGCAGTGGGTGTAACTACAGCCAAAGGGATCCTGTAAAATATCCTGCCCTCTGACCTTAGTCTTGGAATGTAGTTCAAGGTTGCTCCTTGCACTCCAGCTGTGGCTTTGTCAGAACGACAGAGTCCAGGTTTTACATGATCAGTATGTGGTGGACACTGGCTTGGCAAATTCCTGGTGTAAATATTGTTAGTTTTCATATAATTTCAGGTGCCTATTGCCTAGTATAAATAAGTGCACAAACTGAGTTTTAAATAAACCTCTGCTGAATTAGTATAATTATTAGGCATTTGTTGAGTAGAATGTTATAAAAGTCCTTGATGTCTTTCATCTATTATTCAGAGTATTGCTAATATTTTTTTAGTACAGAGGATTAAACTCAGAACCATGCTCTGAGTTATTATATCTTTAGCATTTGATCTGTTTGATCACACATTATAGCCAGTCTGACCTGTACCTATTGACTGTTGGGATTATAAGGGTGAGGCATCACATCTAGTTACAATATTTTACATTATTCTGTGGACACTAATCCAAGAAGTAAATGCTGACACTTTTAAAAGTACTAATTTCATTGTGCAACTTTAAAATATAAATTTTCATCTAAATTAAAACTTAAAGGCTGTCTTCTTTGACGATTACAAACTAGCATGCTTTGAAACTTTTTTTTTTTTTGAGACAGGGTTTCTGTGTAGCCTTGGCTCTCCTAGCCTCGAACTCAGAGATATGCCTACCTCTGCCTCCTTGACTGCTGGGATTAAAGGCATGTGCCACCATGCTCAACTTGAAAACATTTCATTTTAACAGAAACACCTCATTACATAGTTATAAATGCGACAAACACACCGCAATACATAAATACGATGCAAGAAACATTCAGAAATGAATTTCAGACTTCCAGTTGTTACTGTAAATAGGCTCGTTGCAATTTTTCTGGGATCTAAGTGATAAAAGTTCTCATCGAAATTCCCAAGGAAGCAGAAAGTCGTCCAACAGTTATCAGAATTTATGCAGAAGGTTTCTCAGCAGACGAGATCTTCTCCAGCTCAAACATTCTAAAACTCTTAGCCAGCCAAATTTAAACCAAAGATTGATGGGATAAAATCTAAAGAATGAGAAAAAATAACTCTGAAACAGCCTACCTTTGTACATACACTGTGTTTTTTTGTGTGTAAAAAGTTCAGCTGCTTTGTTCTGACAAGCAACATATGCCCTTAGAGGCCCTTGAACATCTGCCTGTAGGTGCTGGTCGGAGTTATGGAAGGTCTGGGGGAGTTGCAGGAAGCCTTTAAGATGTCTTGAGGAAACACAATCGCTGATTAAATATTAGTTGTCTTGGAGCATTTACAAGATGGCTGCTACCCGGAAGTGAGAACAGATAGTCTGCTCATGGAAGGAACGTTACAAATAAACTTAAAAGAGAAACACGCTGGACACAAAGGTTTCAAAGAGTGGCCTGTGGTGTTGGCGGTCACTATGCCCTTTCTGGGGACACTCTGGCAAGCAGACCTATGACCTGGCTGTTTGTAGCTGCCAGTGTTGTCTTCTTTGCTCTGGGGCCTCATTATGTAAGTGTGTTTATTATATTCATTTATTTCTGGGTACTTGTTTCCAGGTATGTTACTCATAAATAATAGAATTAATTATGGACTTTATAGCATAGCACTTATGTCCGTGAATATAGCACAGAATATCTGTCATTTTCCAATAATCTGTTCCTCTTCCCAGAGGCTTCTAATGTGAGGGACAGAATGTACAAACTGTGACCTCCTTAAATGCGGCTTCCTAATAGGACACCTAAAGCTACAGTTGGGGAGTACTGAAAGATAAGTTGCTCCAGAATAACTAGATTTTAAGATATTATTTCCAAAACTGGATCACTATGTACAGAATTTTTACTGAGGAATTTCTGACTCAGATCCCACAGATTTTATTTGTAGCATTTCATACATGAGTACTTCCCTCACTTCCATGTCCTCCCTAATAGCCCCCGCGCAAGTCCATGTCCTCCCTAATAGCCCCCGCTCAAGTCCATGTCCTCTCTTTTCTATACACACATCCACACCCACACTCACACCCACACACAAACACATACATCTCAATGAGTCCAGTTAGTGTTGCATATATACATATATATGTAAATGTATATGTATGCACACATCTGAATGAGTCCAGTTCATATTGCATACACACACACATACACATTCATACACACACACACACACACACACATACATCTCAATGAGTCCAGTTAGTGTTGCACATATACATATATATGTAAATGTATATGTATGCACACATCTGAATGAGTCCAGTTCGTATTGCATACACACACACACACACACACACACACACACACACACACACACACACACTTGGCATAAGGTTGACCACTAAGGAATGGGCAGCCTACCAGGAGGCAGCTTATCCCTAAAGAAAGCTGACTCTCTCTCCTTCAGCAGCCACCAACTGTCTATAGCTCTTCACCTGGGGTGGAGCCTCCTTATGTGCCCTTCCCTGATCCATGCTGGAATGTTGACTGATATGGTCTTGTTCAGGTAACCAACTGTCGGGGGGTTCATAGGTGTGATGTCCCTGTCAAGTCCAGAAGACACTATTTCCCAGCAGGCCTCCTGGTCTTCTGGCTTTTATACTCTTTCTGTTGTCTCTTTCGGGAGCTTAGAGTGAGTGCTGTGTTCTAGATGCCTCATTTGGGGATAGGCACTCCATAGCTACTTAGTCTCTGCCTTGGGCCAGTTGTAATTCTCTGTAATGGTTTCTGCTGAAGAAAGAAGCTTCTTGAATGGAGTTGAGAGCTAGACTTACCTATAGGTATAAAGATGAGTTTTAGAATGTACTTAGGGCTTACGTTGGTCTAGTCAATAGGTTGGCAGGAATAGGTTCCCCTTTAAGATCAGTGGCCACACCAGTGCCATGTTCTTGGCCACTACTTCACCAGGTTTGTCATACCAGGAATGACTTCCCTCTTATTGAGTGGAACTTATGTCTGATTATAGAGCTCTAAAACCAATTTTTTTTTCAAATTGGCCTGTTTCGTTTCTTTTCTTTTCTTTTCTTTTCTTTTCTTCTTCTTCTTCTTCTTCTTCTTCTTCTTCTTCTTCTTCTTCTTCTTCTTCTTCTTCTTCTTTAAGATTTATGTATTTATTATGTATACAGCACTCTGCCTGCGTGTACATCTGCAGGCCAGAAGAGGGCACCTGATTTCATTATAGATGGTTGTGAGCCACCATGTGGTTGCTGGGAATTTAACTCAGGACCTTTGGAAGAGGAGTCAGTGCTCTTAACCTCTGAGCCATCTCTCCAGCCCTGGGCTGTTTGTTTTCTTAAAGCTTTGTTTGTTGAGTTCTCTATATATTCTTGATCTTAATTCTTACTGGATGTAGCTGACAAAAATTCCCTCCCACTCCCTGGGCTTCCTCTTTGCTCAGTTAATTATTTCCTCTGCTGGACAGGAACTTTTTTGTTTCATTCAGTCTCATTTGTCACTTGCTGGTTTTAATTCCCAAGCAAATGGAGTCCTATTCAGGCAGTCCTTTCCTTGTGGAATATTCTTTACACTCTCTTCTACTAGCTTCAGAGTTTTGGATTTACCACCATCCACCACAATCAAGTTAGCTTTCCTAGAGATATAAGGATGGTTCAACACACTCAAATTGATATATGAAATAAATCAAAGAAATGGGTTTAAATACAAAAATCATACAATCCTATCAACATATGCAGAAAAGAACTTTGACAAAATCCAACATTCCTTCATGATAAAAATCCTAGAAAAGCCGGGCATGGTGGCACATACATGCCTTTATTCCTAACACTCAGGAGGCAGAGGCAGGCAGATCTCTGTGTCTGAGGCCAGATGGGTCTACAAAGAGGCATGACAGCCAGGGCTCTGTTACATGGAGGAACTCTGTCTTGAACACAAAGAAACAAACAAATCCTAGAGAAATATAAGTAGAGGGAATTATCTTGCAATATAATAAATGCCTTGGCAAGCCCATAGCAAATGTCATCTTTTTGTTCTTTTTTTCCCCCTTAGAGACAGGGTCTTCTGTGTAGAGTTGGCTGTCCGTGGACTCGATTTGTAGGTCAAGCTGGCCTCGAACTCACAGAGATCTGCCTGTCTTTGCCTACTTGAGTGCTGGGATTTTGGGCTCGCACCTCCAACCTCTGCTTGCAAATGTCATCTTAAATGGAGAAAAAAAAATTAAAGAATCTTATTAAAATTAAGAATGAGAGCAGGCTGTTCCCTACATCAGCCTCAACTATCTCTACTGTTTTTCAATGTAGTGCTTGAAGCCCTAGCTAGAGCAATAAGATAAGAAAAGGGAATTAAAGGAACATAATTAGAAAAAGTCAAATTATCTACATTTGCAAATGATACTATACATAAGATATTCTAATGACACTTTCAACAGAATGGAAGGATACAAACCAAATTCCAAACACCAGTAGCCTTTCTATATGCCAATGACAAACGTGTTGAGAAAGAAATCATGAAAACAATCCCATTCACAATAACTTTAAACTAGACACTTATACACTCATACACAGTCCCACAGAAAGACAAACCTAATAACGAGCCTAACCAAGGAGGTGAAAGAAGACCTTTACAATGACAATTTTAAATCTCCAAATGAAGACAATAGAAGATGGAAAGACCTCCCATGCTCATGGATTGGTAGAATTAATCCTGTGGCAATGACCACACCTAAAAACAATATACAGGCTTGTGGCTTTGCAGCCAGCTGATAACCAACAAAGATGCCATAAGTATAAACAGGAGTAAAGAGAGTGTTTTCAACAAATGGGACTGGGAGAAACTGAACATCCACATATGGAAGAATGAAACAGACTCTTATCTCTTACTCTTCACAAAATCCAGCTCCAACTAGGTCAAAGTTCAACCTCAATCTCTGAAACTCCTGCAGGACTTCTGAAGATCAACGCCTTCTGCTCATGGAGGGATTACTGAGGAAAAGCTAACACTTCCTCCTCAGGCTTTTAAGACACTTTCCAGGGAGGCTAAAACAACCAGTTTCTGCAGCTTCTAGACCAGAGGATGCTGCTTGATTATGGTTCAGGGGGATAATGTAGCTTTCTGGGGTGCAGGGTCGGGGCAGCATCAAGGTTCAGGCTTCAGTGAAATCGGTAGGCGCCAAGCTGAGTGAGCTTTGCTGGTGGATCACATGTCACCCACGTGGGAGAGATCACACTCAGAGAAAGATCCCGACTTCTGGGAATGGAAGGAGAGGCTGTGAGTAGGCTACAAGTTATCCACAGGAATAGAAACGCATGGGCCAGGTAATGTGATCTGTAGGACAGAATAAGGAGTCATCTTTCAAATATCTGCCAAAAAAAAAAAAATGGCAAGCACATCAGCTTTGAATGTCTACCAGGCACGGATAGCCCAGCCATGTCAGTTCTTTAAGACGGTTGTCATTCCTCATACTCCCCAGGCCTCAAGGACTCAGAAACTGGCCCCCAGCTGTGGTGGAAGGCGGAAGTGGAATGAAGTGGAGAAGACAGCTTGCATTCTTCCTCTCCATTCCTCTCTGGATAGCCAGCCTGGAGAAGCACCTCCGGGGAAGACAGATGGAGCTGTGACTGACGTCCCAAGTAGGTATTCTGGACTCAGATACATGCTCTTAGCCAAGGATTTTTTACCTCAGAAGGGAAGAACTGTGGAAAGTTTCATGTGAGCATTTGTATTTGCATACTCAGGGTTTTTTTTTTCCCCTTTAAGTTTGTTTTTAAAGCAGTAGTTAACCCCTGGAAAGAAGCATTGAAGCATTTAGGGTCCTTAGTTCACAATATGCGTGCCCAGGCCAGCACAAAGATCCTTTTTGAGCTATACTTTCTGTTTTTGAGTTCTTAATCCCCATTTTGGCGCCGGGCCTCTCAGATTATCTATTTTGCTTGCCACGGCTACAAATTATTCCTCTCTGTTCTAGTGAAGAGAAGAATTCCAGCCAAGACTATATAATGACATCTTTGAATGGTGGGTTTGAGCCTCAACCTTTTAAGGAAGATTTACTCTTGTTTCTGTGTATGTGAGAATGAAGTGCACGTGGGTGGTATACTCCAGGTGAGAAAAGTCACAGATGACCACGCAAATAGGTCAGATTGTCACCGGTGACCAAGAGCAGGCTAGAGCCTCAGAAGGACCCTTGACACCAAAGCTCAGGGGTAGAGTGTTTTTTAAATGTAAAAAATCACAACGACATTACTGTCAGGTAGAGAGGTCAGGGGAATCTAGTAGCACTTGTCTTGGTCATCCATTCAACACATAATTTGGCTATGCATCCGGGCTATGGTCAAGGTCATGGAAAATTCTGAACATGCTGTCAAGATGGGCATGACTGTTCAGGGGGGTTAGGGACTGAAAAGCACCTGAGTTGACACAAAACAGAGGCAGGGTAAGATCAGGACAAGATGGCGTTACCTTAGTCACTTCTGAGGAGAAGGAGTTGGGTCTCTCTTTCCACCTTTTTGCCAGTTCAGAGATCAAACTCAGGTCTCCAGGCTTGAGCTCAGAGTACTTTTACTCACTGAACCATCTTGTTTGCTTTGATAGACATTTTAAATCAGATTTTTGGAGATATTTCCAATGCAGTTGATGGCTCAACCACTCAGAATAATGGTTCTCAAGCCTTGGTTTCTAGCTGAACCACCAAGGAAATTTGAAGACATGAGGAGACCTATGCCTTATTATACCTCATTTAGTCTGGGCCTGTGTGTTACCTTTCCAGATATTTTGGACTCTAAGAATATTTGAGAACTTTTTCTTATAATGAATATGGGATGGGACCACAGTTGTGTCTCCATATTCAACACCCAAAGTTCCCCTCTTTTTCAGCAGCAGCACTGTTACATTATGAGAGTCACAAGGACCC
This sequence comes from Acomys minous, assembly GCF_964271855.1. NCBI lineage: Eukaryota > Metazoa > Chordata > Mammalia > Rodentia > Muridae > Acomys > Acomys minous. Next base: position 34,775,537 of record NC_140484.1, on the reverse strand, counting down.
TACATAATTGCTCCATAGTATGAAATCCACTGTTCTGCTTGGACATTGTGAGAAAGGACCAGGAAGAACTAAGTCAAGCTAGTCTGGCAGAGACTACCACGTGTTTCGCCTTTTCTTCTTCTGGAAATATCCGGACTTTTTTTTTTTTTTCATAATGCTTGAATTGCTACACTGACAAGCAGGGGCCGGAGTTGTGGGGACATAGACAGGAAGGAAGTTGGCTAATACCAAAATGGGAAAAAGCACTTCAACAGCTCACAAAAACTTTGGCTGAACATTGACAGACATCAGGGGTCAATAAAAGTTCTGAGGATTCTGTAGATCTGCCTTATTTCTTTCCGTCAAATGGCTCAGTGTATCTAGGGAGACCCAGACTAGTAATTTAAAATTTAAAAATGAACACAAATCAAAAAGAACCCAAGAGCATGAGAGACACACTGAATGAATGGAAGCAAAACAACAACAACAACAACAACAACAACAACAACAACAACTATGAGATAGATAAATAAGAAAAAACAATGCAGCCAGGTATGGTGGTGCACGCCTTTAATCCCAGCACTCAGGAGGCAGAGGCAGGTGGATTGCTGTGAATTCAAGGCCAGCCTGATCGACAAAGTGAGTCCAGGACAGCCAAGGCTAACACAGAGAGACCCTGCTCAAAAAACCAAAAGAACAAAACAAAACAAAAGCATACACACACAAAAAAATGATGCATATATGCAATAACAAAACCCTTTGTTTTGTATGCCAACTTAAACTTTTAATAAAAGGGAAATTTATAACTTAATGGTCTGAAAATTACAACTATGTAGTGAACATGAAAAAAATGCATTTCACCTAATACATACATGAAAATTTATTTTAGCCTATTCATATACTTTTAGCTTACTAAAGTAGCAAAGATTTAAAAAGAGACAGTGCTCCATGTTAATTTGCCATAATAAAATTGTTTACAGCATTGCTTACAAATTGACACAAACCAACCAAAGCCAAAATTATATTGATAACATTTTATCTTAAACTTACTGTTTTGAAAATACATACAACCTCTTTTTACTTTTCACCTATGTTCTCTATTTTAATTATGTTACATTTGATTTTAATGTTATAAATATCATTGAAGACTATCTAAGAGTAAGCCACAGAAGCCATTGCAGCCCTGTACAGTGTTCCTTGTCCCCTGAGTAACTCAGTATAGCCTAAGAAGAAAGATATTCTTTTATGTAACTATGATATGAGCATCTTATTCCTGAAAACTTGGGTGTAATATCACTATCAAATACAAAGACTTGCTTCTTCATATGTAGATTGTACTGAATGTCTCAAAGATGTTCTTTTTAGCAGTTTTTCTGAATCCAGTGACCACTCTGGCATCCCTGTGACCTTTATTATTTTTTAAATTTTATTTATTTTATGTGTATTAGTACACTGTATTCATGCACACCAGAAGAGGGCATCAGATTCCAGTATAAATGGTTGTGAGCCACCATGTGGTTACTGGGAATTGAACTCAGGACCTCTGGAAAAACAGTCAGAGCTGTTAACCCCTGAGCCATCTCTCCAGCGTCCCCCTGTGACCTTCAGTTGGTACCAGTTCGTCATCTATCCTTTGGGTCTCATGAAAATGATACTTTAAAAAAAGACGATAAGCAATGAATGTCCCTCAACTTAAAACTGTCTGTTTCCTCATGATTACATTACAGCACATTTGGCAGGAGTTTACAACTTTTGGCTTAATTAAATTCTGCTTCTGGAATCTGTTTATGAGGAAATAATAATAAACGTGAAGGACTGTTGATAGGGCTTTCAAGACTCATATGACAAACAATAATAAATGCCATAGAGACCATGTTCAGAGAACATAGCTTGGGCACAGCAATGTGCTCTCTGCGCTGTGCCTCATCTCTCATGTAACCTTCTTGGTAAAACGAAGACAGCAGCTTTTGTTCATGGCCCATACAACTGTCCTCTCCTTCTTCCTCTTGTTCTGTCAGCTCCAAAGAACCAATTGTTCTGAGCTAACCATGGTTATCCCCTCCTCCAGGGCAGACACCTTCTCGGCAGTTGCAGAGAAGCAGCTGACCCACCACGTTAGGCTAGTAAACACTCTCAGCAGACTTCCCAAAGGACTTCTGGGAAAGGTGGACCCTCGCATGGAAAAGGTCTCCCACTCTCATCTTCCTTTCAGAATTTTCTTTTTCCTCATGACAGGATTTCGCTCTGTAGTCCTGGTTGTCCTAGAACTTGCTCTGTAGACCAGGCTGGCCTCAAATTCAGAGGTCTGCCTGCCTCTGCCTCCCAGGTGCTGGGAGTAAAGGCATGTGCCACCACTCCTCAGCTAGAACTCCCGCATTTGATGGCACTGCTGCGTGGTGTTCCCAGTTCTAGACCATCTGTTGTGGAAGTTGTGGTTTATGATATGTAAACATGCTTTTTGTTTTAATCCCAGGTGTGGCATATGGGGGCTACTCCAGTGTGTCCACAGCTGATAACTGCCTCCTGAGAGGGGGCGTGGTCTTTGTCAGCTGGGAATAAATGCCAGACCCAGAGAGAGACCCGGGCTCTGAGAAGGAAGGCTGCTGGTGCTCTGCCCCGCTCGCCCTGCTGTTGATGCAGTTTGACCAGAAGAAGTTGAAGATAGCCTGAAATGGGAATTGGACTTGCACCAAGGAACCTGACCACCTTAAACAGCAGAAGCAGGTAAGGAAAACTATGCCCCTTCTCCCCACTAACCTTCTTTCTCTCCTACCTGGTGTTGGGGTGTTGGAAGAGACTGTAGTGGAGAAGGGAAAGAGATACAAGAAGCCAAAATAGATTTTAAAAATATGCCTACAACCATCTTTTTTTTTTCAGTTAGACTTTTTCTTTTGTCTTACTGCTATACTGATTGTCTTACTGATAAACACAAATAATAATAATAATAATAATAATAATAATAATAATAATAATAATGGAATAATATGTTACTTGCTCTAAGTACATTGCAGTATGCAATCCTTATAACAATCCTCATTAGACATGAAGTAGCAATGAAATGATTTCATGGCTGAGGGTCACCACAACATGAGGAACTGAACTAAAGTGTCTCAACATTAAGAAGGCTGAGAACCACTGCTATAGAGCCATATAGTACTCCAAGTCAAAGCAGAAGTACCTAAAAGACCTGGCCCGGCCCCTCACCTGGGCAAAGCAGGAGAGCTGGCCCTGGTGGCTCGGACAAAGGAGAGCTGGAGAGCTGAACAATACAGCCACAACTCAGGCTCAGATCCAGGGCTTTGGCTTGGGCCACCCCAACATTTACCCCATCTATAAACGTCAGGAGCATGTGAAGGGACTGGTCCTGTTGAACTAAAGCTGCAGGATCTCCCAGACACAGGGCAACAGCAGGATATCTGAGCGGAGTCCCAGTGATGGGCCAGTATTGATAGTGTAGAAGCCAGAGGCCTGAACCAGACCAACAACTCATTGCAATGAACATTTGCAACTAAGGCTGTTTGGGCAAAGGGGGTCTACTGTGTGAAACACTGTGACACACTGTGAAACATAGCAAGTTCCACAGTGAGACTTTTTATGTTATTTTTTTCTCTTTGTTGTTTTTATTATTTTCTTTTGTAGGGGAGGCTGTAAGGGCAAAGGGAAGATATGAAGGGACAGGGATTGGGGTGCATGATATGAAATGCACAAAGAATCCAGAAAAAGCTTTTAAAAAGTTCTATGGTATTAGTGAAGCACACCTTTGGGTATATCCGGGGATAATTAACTAAGGAAGAAGACCAGCCCTAAATGTGGGCAGTACTCTCCCATCCTTGACTAAATGAAAAGGGAAAAATGAGTGCCAGCATTTTCCTTTCTCTGGTTCCTGATCAGCCCAGATGTGAGCAAGGAGTCTCACACCTTTACTGCCACACCCACGAGCTGGATCCTGCATCCCTTTCTCCTTCACTAGAATGGATTGTACCTTCAAACCATGAGTCAAAATGAACCCTTCTTCCGTCACACTGCCTCTTGTCAGTTATTGGTCACTAATATGTGAGTGTTGCCTGAAGTGTTTCTCAAACAATACGCATTCCTCCATTAACACTAGCATTTAGGTGCTAATCAAGGAAAGTTGTCAGAACTAGGAGGCATATTGCCCATTCATGCTGTCCTGTAGTTGCCTGGATATTAGTTACTTCTGACTGTGGACTGCCAGGTGGAAAGAGATTTCTCCCAGAGTTGAAAACACTGCATAGACAAAAAGCAATTGATATTTGCACGCAGGCCTGGCCTACCAAGGCTTCATTTTTCTCAACTTTGTTTTCTCTGAGAGGACGTTGGTGTCTCCTATCTCTCTGCTCTTTCTGCCTGAGATAGCTTCAATAGCTCATCTCTGCCTGCTGAACTTCTCCATTAATACTTAGTTCCATATACATAAGTGACCCCAAAAATTCTACCAGAGAACTCCAACAGCTGATAAACATCTTCAGCAAAGTGGCTGGGTACAAGATTAATTAAAAAAAATCAGTAGCCCTTCTGTATAGAAATGACAAAGGGGCTGAGAAAAAAATTTAGGGAAACACCTCCTTTTACAACAGCCACAGATAATATAAAGCATCTTGGTGTAATTCTAACCAAACAAGTTAAAGATCTGTATGACAAGAACATCAACTCTCTGAAGAAAGAAATTGAAGAAGATATCAGAAGATGGAAAGATGCCCCATGCTCAAAGATCAGTAGGATTAACATAGTAAAAATGGCCATCTTACCAAACGCAATCTATAGATTCAATGCAATCACCATCAAAATACCAACACAATTTTGTATAGACTTTGAAAGAACAATTCTAAACTTCATACAGAGAAACAAACAAACAAACAAACAAAAAACCCCAGAATGGCTAAAACAATCCTATATAATAAAAGAACTTCTGGAGCTATCTCCATCCCTGACTTCAAAACTATACTGTGGAGCAGTAGTAATAAAAACTGCATGGTACTGGCATAGGAATAGACTGGTTGACCAATTGAATTGAATCACAATCCAGAACAAAACCCACATAGCTATGGACACTTCATTTTTGACAAAAGAACCAAAATCATAAACTGGAAAAAAGAAAGCATCTTCAAAAAATGGTGCTGGTCTAACTGGATGTCTACATATAGAAAAATGCAAATAGGTCCATATTTATCACCCTGTACAAAACTCAAGTCCAAATGGATCAAAGACCTCAACATAATACCAATACACTAAATCTATTATAAGAGAAAGTAGGGGAAGGGCCTTGAACTCATTGGCATAGGAGACAACTTCCTGAACAGAACACCAATAGCTCAGGTTCTAAGATCAACAATTTATAAATGGGACCACTTAAAACTGAAAAACTTCTGTAAGGCAAAGGACACTGCCAATAGAATGAAACAGCAGTCTATACATTAGGAAAAGATCTTCACCAATCCTACATTTAACAAAGGGTTAATATCCAAAATATATAAAGAACTCAAAAAATTAAACACCAACAAACCAAATAATCCAACTTAAAAATGGGGCACAGAGCTAAACATGGAATTCTCAATAGAGGAATATCAAATGGCTGAGAAACACTCAAAGAAATGTTCATCATCCTTAGTCATCAGGGAAATGCAAATCAAAACAACTCTGAGATTCCATCTTACACCTGTCAGAATGGCTATGATAAAAAACTCAAGTTGACAGCAGAGGCGGCAAGGATGTGGAGAAAGGGGAACACTCTTCCATTGCTGGTGGGAGTGCAAACTTGTACAACCACTGTGGAAATCAGTCTGCTGCTTTCTCATAGAATTGAGAATAGTGCTACCTCAAGACCCAGCCATACCACTCCTAGGCATATACCCAAAAGATGCTCCACCGTAAAACAAAGACACTTGCTCAACTAAATTCATAGCAGCTTTATTTGTAATAGCCAGAAACTGGAAACAACCCAGATGCCCCTCAACCAAAGAATGGATAAAGAAATTGTGGTACATTTATACAATGGAATACTACTCAGCTATTAAAAACAAGGAAATCATGAAATGTTTAGGCAAATGGATGGAACTAGAAAAGATCTTCCTGAGTGAGGTAAGCCAGATCTAGAAAGACTCACATGGTATATACTCAATCATAAGCTGATTTTAGCCATATAGTAGAGGATAAACATACTACAATTCACAGATCCAATGAAGATAACTAATGAGGAGGACCCAAGGGAGAATGATTAAATCTCACACAGAAGAATGCAGAAAGAAATGAGTGTGGAGATCAGGCGGGGGTATGGGAGTGGGGACTCTGGGGTGTGTGGGGTGGGAGGAAAGGAAGCCTGCTGAGAGTAGAGAAACTATAAGTGGAGGCATCTCTGGAGGCATAGGACAGGGTAGGCTTCTGGGAGAATATGAGGGTGACTCTAGCTGAGACTCCTAGTAGCAGGGGTCATAGAGACTGAAGAGGACACCCTCTAACTAGATAAGACTCCTAGTGAAGGGAAGGGAACACTAACCCACCCACAAAAACTTTAACCAAAAATTTATCCTGTCTACAAGATGTGCAAGGATAAAGACAGAGCAGAGATCGAGGGAATGTCCAACCAGTGCCTGGCCTAAACTGAGACCCACCCCATGGAAGAGAGCCATTCTCTGACACTATTAATGATGCTCTGCTATGCTTACAGACAGGAGCCTAGCATAGCTGTCCTTTGAGAGGCTACACCCAGCAGCAGATCCAAACAGATACTGAGACTCATGGCCAAACATTGGGCTAAGCGTAGGGGAAGAAGTAGGGGAATGGAGAGAAGGACCTTGAGGTGACAGGAGCTCCACAAGAAGACCAACACAGCCAACTAACCAGGGCTTAGAGCGGCTTGCAGAGACTGAAGCACCAATGGAGAACCAGGCATAGACGGAGCAGATGGGCAGCTCAGGCTCCCCTAGTAAGGGGTTGTCTTTGACATGGTTGCATCTTTTTGGTCAGTCCCTCCTAGCGAGGCTGCCTTGTCAGGCCACAAGGGAAGAAGACATGCTCAGTGCTCATTCCTGATGTGACTTGATGAGCTGGGATGGGTGAGATGGGAGGCTCCTCTTTTCTGGGGAATAGAGGAATGGGGATGGAAGAGAGGAGGAAGGGGGCTCCGATCTGGATGTAAAGTGAATAAATAAACAGATTAATTAATTAAAACAAAACAAAACAACAGCAACAACAAAAAACAAAAGCAAAAAAAGGACTTAGTTTCCAACATCACTATCGCAACAAAACCATGATATTTAGTGTCAGTCTCTCTGCTGCCTCCCCTCCCCTCAAGAATAAGTCATTTCCTGTCTGAGCTTCCTCATTCTCCCAGAGTTTCCTACAGCAAAAGGTTCCTGTGCTATTCCACAGAGCCCAGGCCTCCTTTTCCTTCTGTATTTGTGTCTCATTCCTAGACCATGAGTTCTAGGAAGTCAGAGAGCAGTATTGTTAATTGTGTTGCTCCTGCTGTCACCGGGTACATGGCTTGATCTATGGGGACCACTTGGAGAAGGTTTAGATAATGGTTAGAAAGTGTGTGGATAACGAGGGAATTCATGGATCCCTGAAAGAATTGTGCAAAGTCCTTTTAGTTACAGACTAGTGTAGTGTGACTATTCTTGAACGCAGAATATCCACATCAGAATCCAGCTTATATTGAAAGTACTAAAATACATTATTTTCTGGTTTGAAAGAAATACAAAACAGAGCTGGAAAAGTATTCATCAAAAGGCAAGTTAAAATACTCAAGAGGGGGCCGGAAAGAAGGCTCAGCAGTTAAGAGGACTGGTTGCTCTTTGAGAGGTCCTGAGTCCAATTCCCAGCAACCACTTAGTGGCTTCTATGATGGGATCTGATGCCCTCTTTTGTCATGCAGGCACAAATGCAAACAGAACATTCGAATACATAAATAAACAAGTTACATAAATAAACAAGTCTTTAAAAGTACTCTAGAGAAGAACACATACTGGTCTTGCTTCCCTCTGAAAGACTTGGGCAACTTGGCCACTTCTACCCAGGTTCACTTTAGCAAGCATTTAGTGGCTCTGTGCACCCACTTACTTACTTGAGTACCAACTATGTGTGAGATTTTGTACTAAGTCCTAAAGATATAACCATGAGGCAAACAAAAGCATCGGCTGCACTTGTGCAACTTATGTAGTATTAGCATGAAGAGTAATAAATTAAAAATAAACAAAATATATAACATGGACAGTGTTCTCTAGTCTTGTACCATGAAGAGTATGCTGTCCTCTTAATATGATCTCATTTCCTTCAAATTCACTTACTGTTTCAACATGTAAGCATAGTATATCGGGTCAAGAGAAGGGCTGTGGAGAAGAACACACTTGGAAAAGGAGTCAGGCAGTCTCATGGAAGGTGATGTTTGAGCACAGGCTGTGGAAAATTGGGAGATTGTGGAGACTGTTTTTGGAAGAAGGGAGGAAATGTGCACCCTGGTGCTCCTTGAATCCTATCAGGATGTTTACTGACAATGAGATAAGCTTCCTAACCAATCAGAGTGCTGGCAAACTGAGAAAAGTTCTCCCTTGTGTGGGGCATGAAAAACTTGTCTCCAACACTGAAGAATGGAGACTGGATGTTACAGTAGGATGAAAAGAGCAGGAATAATAACAGAGGTGGCGGCGGCGGGGGGGGGGGGGGGGGGGGAGGGGTGCGGGGTTGGGGGTGGTGGGAGGGGTAGGGGGGGAAGGGGGTGAGGGAGGGAAACCCCAGAAGAAAGAATGATCTCTTCTGGAGCATGAGTTGCAGGTCTGCCCTGCTTTGAGCTAGGAAGGCCTGTCAGTCATTGAGAGGAAGACACACTTGATCAGAGGGGCCGCTGAGAAACTAAGGGTGGTTGGCAGGCACTTAACACAGGGGGCAGAGATTAATGAGAGCAAAAGAAGCAAGGGGTGTATCAGGGAAGCCATTTAAAGTTTGGTTTTTGTTATCCTGACATGAGCTCACTCAGGAGCCAGGATGGAGGCAGTGAGAACACTGGTATGTTTGTGAGGAAGTGACACTTTACAAAGGATGCGTGGTGGCCTGAGGAAGATGATTAGATCTGCAATGCAGAGGCGAGGCCAGAGCTGACACCTTCCTGCAGTTCAGAGAGCAGCAAGCAGGTAATGTTCTTCCAAGGCGAAAGGCTCTGACCAAAGGTGGTGTCCCTGGGATCATAGTCAACTCAAAGCTGACTAAGGGGCTTTTCCTCTACTGAAAAACTCCCAAGTTTAAACCGGAGAACCAGGGAAATACTGCCAACAACAGATATGAGTGATTTATGGAGGACCAGCCAGCTTCAGGTTGGGTAGGGGAGATAGGGAGTTTTTAACTTTGTGGAGCTTGAAGATGTTTAAGTGGAAGTGTCTGGGTGACAGACCGAACTTCAGGATTGGAAATGGCTCTGCTCTCACTGCCCTGTGATCTTGGTCAAGTCATTGTAACCCATCAGTGCTTCTGTGGCAGAGTGGAGATAATGTTATTACTTAGTGGCAGCTATGAATTATTTAACTGGCTAATTTGTAAAGGGCTTGGAACAGTGCCTGGTTTGGGTGTCATTTAGTTTGTTAAATTATACACTCAAAATGCTACGTAAAGAGAAATAAAGTCTGCAGAAACCTAAATAAGAGTGTAAGATAATTGATGTATGGTTGGTTGGTCCTAGGAGTCAAGAACAAGATTTTGTGAAAAGGAAAAACAAAATTGGATGGCACAATGATACAGAGAAAGAGGAAGGCCCAGGGAGGCCAGCAAATGAGGAAGGGAAACCTTGCAGAGATAGGTCTGCCCAGGGGAATGACTTAACTATAGGGAACTAGAAAGGCGGTGAGAATGCAGAAAGAAGACACTTGGATGGCTGCTTCTGAAGTTTGCTAGTGAACTGTGACTATGTACCAGAGCAAAGAAAGCTATGGCTAACTTCATATATAACATATATGAGCTAAGTGACTGTTAAAATGTGAACTGACAACATGGATAACGATGCTGGTCTAATCTCCATGGTGAGGCACGATGTAAGATTTCATGATAATTCTCCTGCCCACCTCAAATGAGTTTCCTTAATGGAAAAATGGGACAACTGAAGACGTTATCATTAGATTTTACTTGTGTTTGTGTGGAGACAAGTATACTTTTGTTATATATGAAAGTGCATGCCATAAACATTTAGAAACCCAAGACAAGTCCGTATGGATTAGTGTTTACAGATTGAAGACACACACACACACACACACACACACACACACACACACACATACACACACACACACACTTTATTCTTTTTAATATTTTATTTTATTTTATTTTATTTTATGTGCATTGGCATGGGGTGCTTAGAATTAGAATTAGAGGCAGTTGTGAGTTGCCATGTACATACATGGAGTGCTGGGAAGTGAGCCTGGGTCCTTTGGAAAAGCAGATAGTGCTCTTACCCACTGAGCTATCTCTCCAGCTCCCTAACTTATTCTTTTAATATTTTTCTATCCAAATATTTTCCCATAAATTCCATTGTAGTAAATATCTTTAGGAGACTTTTGTAAGTCAGAAACAACAGATTTGATTGATTGATTGACTGGCTGATTTTGGTTTTTATTCAAGTCAGGGTTTCTCTGTGTAGCCTTAGCTGTCGTGGATTCATTTTGTAGACTAGGCTGGCCTCAGACTCACAGAGATCTGCCTGGTGTTTGCCACAGGCCCACAACAGTTTGTTTTGTTGTTTTGGTTTTTTAAGGCTTTAAAAAAAAAATTAGTACTGGGAATGATCCCAGAACCTTGAGCTTGTTAGGCAAGTACTCTACTGCTGGTCTCTTTAAGGCCGGCAGGACGGCCGGGCTCTAGGTCTGTAGCACAGGTAGTCTTCTGATTAGCTGGGATTACAGATTTAGATTCCAAGTAATAGTTGGTTTTGTTTTGTTTTATTATTAAACTATTTGTTGTTTTTTTTTTTCAGTCTGTTTTTAATAGTCTCTGTATTGTTAGGCTATGCACATTGTCTTTTCTGCTTAAAGGCCTTGGTATGGGGGAGGGGAGAGTTTACCTAACCAGCACAGCCAAAAGCAGAGGAAGAAGGCTGCTGAAAACAATGTATGGTCCACAAGTATTTTAGTATTAGGTTACAAGTTACCTTGTATTAGACCAGTGCTGTTCAGTAAGAATGCAGTGTGCTAGCAGATGTGAGCCGCATACGTTTTTTTGTTTGTTTGTTTGTTTTTTTACATTTTCTTAATGCGAGCCACATTTAATGCAGGGAAAAACAAACAGGTGAAATTATCTTTAATAATATGTTTCTTCACTTAACAGATTCCAGAGGATCGTTTTTTAACATGTAATAAAACACAAAAATTAAGACGTTTTGCATTTTTTTCTGTACTGCCTTGGAAACCCAATGTGTATTTATTTTCCAACCCATTTCACTTCAGATTAACCTAAAATTCAAGTGGTCAACTGCCACATGTGGCTTGTGGCTTCCGTATCTAGACTCTGCAGCTTGGAACCAAAAATACATCCCTTTTGTATTTTCTAAGGCAAGCTGACAAGCAAAGCCGTGGACAGCGTACATACAGCACAAGGTGAACCATGCTTGAAATAGGCACAGTCTTTCCTACCCTAGTCCTTTGGGGATTATTTTTTTCCCTTCCACATTTCTCCTTTGTATGACCTTGGCCAGGCTTCTCCATGTAAAACAGAACTCAGTTGAGATGCGGGTGAATCTGAATGCTGTGTGTAGTGTTCCCTCAGTGAAAGTTTTAATCTTAGGTTGTAAAAAGAAAAATTACGTAGCTCTTAATATTTACTCCTGGGATGGATCCATTATAATAAAGTGTTCCATGAAAGAGTGCGCATTCGGCTTGGGAGAAAGTTGACTAGCGTCTTAAGAGAATGTGTTGTTGTTGTTGTTGTTTCCCAGGAGTGGTGTCAACCCACTGGGAGGCCCCTCCTGGGCCCCTGGCTGCTTCTGGCCGGGACGCGCGTCGCTCACCGGCTCCGTTTCCGGCCAGCGCTCCCGGTCCCGGCTCCCCAGCCGGCGTTCCTCTCCGTCCCGGGTCAGCGGCGGGAAGCGAGCGCCTGCGGCCGGCTACTCAGAGCATCCGGAGCACGGTTCGGCGCGGAGTCCACGCCCTCGCCGAGCGCTCGGTGCGTGCCAGGCCGGGCGGCGCCGTGGGCGGCGGTGCAGAGCCCTCCCCCCCGGGAGCTGCGCGGCCAAGGTGGAAATGCGGAAGTTTCCCGGCGCGGCTGACAGATGAGGCTGGCGGCCGGCCGGCCGGGCGCTGCAGCGGCTGTCAGTCCCGGCCCCGTCCCTCCGCAGCCCCGGGAGCCCCGACGCCGTCGAGCCCCGCGCGCCCCATGGCCACGCTGCCGAGCGCCGAGCGCCGCGCCTTCGCGCTCAAGATCAACAGGTAAGGCAGCACCGGTCAGGGCGAGTCCGCGGCCGGGCGCCTGGGTTTCAGAGGCGGCTGCGGCGAGCGCTCGGGGGACTCCTCGGCGTCCTCCCGCGCCACCTCCCCAACCGCGCGTGGCTCCTGCCACCCTCGCTCTTCTGACAGGTGGCGGGTTCCCGAGAGCGCAGTGCGCACTGGGTTCACAGTGCCGCGCCCCGGGACTTGTCTTACAAATTGCGCCTTCCTTACAGTCCGGAAAAAGAGGGAAAGAAGTCAAGTGGCTGAAATCAGCGTTGCTTTAAAACAGATCCTTCCGTGGCCCAGGGTTACGGCTCTTTCAACTCCCTCTTCCAGAAAAGATCTTGGCTCCTGATGGCATCGCTATTTTTAATCCTTGGTCCAAAAGGAGCCAGCCCTGAAGTGGAAAAAGTGATTTTTAAAATTCTTCATTTAAATAAGCAAAAGGAACGAGCCGTGGCTGACGTTTAAAGATTTATAGCACTCCAGCAAAGCGAAGGACTCAGAAATCTCCAATTTATAATCAGAGTTGCAAACACTTACATCTCTATAAGTTGACTAGACTGCTCAGAGTCCTCGGTAGACTTGAGCGGCAGCGTTTCCTCCGCTGAAAACTGCTGACAATTATTCAGGGGCAATTTTTTTTTTTTTTTTTTTTTTTGGGAAATCTAGACTGCCTGGCTAAAAGATAATGTGGAACTCCACTGTGAAGGGCAGCCCTCTGGAGGGTTTCCAGGTTGGTTTTTTTTCTTTTCTTTTCTTTTTTCACTTGAGCCTGTGGGAAGTTGGTCCACAGTGATTCATCTTTGAACTACTAGGAAGTTTGAGGCACTAGGAATCACCATCCTTGAAAAGTGAGCGATCAGGAGTACAGGGGGCCTATGGAGCTTCACTGTGTAGTTGCGAGCAAACCATTTCTCTCCCCACACTATTTCATCCGTCAAAATAGTTTAATTATTAATGTGGACTGTATGCAAATGTTGCAGGCTAAAGGGTACTAGTCTAAAGTCATAAATTATATCACAATTTATAGTCTTCCAGTCGGAACCCTTTTCCTCATCAGGCTTTCGTGGCTGTTGTGGGGCAGGAAGGGCTGCTCTAAGGCGTTGCTGGTGGCTAGGATTGCCTGGCTGCTTTCTCCTTACTTTTGTCTCTGTCATGAGAAATAAACAAGCCAGGAAACAATGAACAAGGGCAGGAAGATGTTAGAGATTTGGGGGTGTGTGTGTGTGTGATACTGATCTGAAGAGAGTGGCCCCGGCCTGGCTTCACCCTGAAGGCAGCCTTGCAAGGATCTATGGGATTGGTGTAACCCAAGGGTTATACGTTTAGCCAGATGTGGTGCATTTGCCTATAATCCCAGCCCTCAGGAGGCTGAGACAAGGAGATCACAAATTGAAGGCCAGTCTAGGCCACATACAGAGACCTTACAACAAACAAACAAACAAACAAACAAACCAGAAGCAACCACCCAAGCAAAACAGTGTTAGAAAAACAAGAGCCAGGTTACAATCAAATTTACTTACAAATTTTGTTGCAAATTAACCGTATACCATTAAGCGTGTGCATTTTAAATTTTTCTCAACTTTGATCTCTCTCTTCTCTCCCCCTTTTTAAACTCAAACTGGCCTTGAACTCCAAGAACTTCTGCTTCAGCTTGTTCTCGCTCGCTCTCTCTCTCTCTCTCTCTCTCTCTCTCTCTCTTCCCCCCCCCCCAAACCACTCCCCCGTTGTCATCATCATCTTCATCTTCTTCTTCTTTGGTTGTTTGAGACAGGGCTTCTCTGTGTAGCCTTGGCTGTCCAGGACACACTTTGTAGATCAGGCTGGCCTCGAACTCACAGAGATCTGCCTTCCTCTGCCTCCCAGAGTGCTGGGATTACAAGCGTGGGCCACTGAGCCCAGTTTTCTTCAGCTCTCTATTTGCTGGGGTTGCAAATGCGCACTATTGCCCCTGCCTCTTGTGTCAGTGGGAATACTCATAATGTCTGACCCTATTTCTCCCTCTTCTGACTGTTAGGGGGGCATTAAGTGCAGTAGAGTAGCGGCAGAGTGCTTAAATGCCTAGCTCAGGATAAGTGGTAAGTAAAGTGTTAGCTGCTCTCTCTGTACCACTAGCACCGCTAGCTTCATCACGGTCATTGTCATCACTAACATCACCATCTCTGAAGGCCTAAGAAGAAAAGGTAAGGAGAGCTGAAGTTGGAGTGTTTTCCAGACAGAAACCATTTGGAGCTGGGTATGGGGAGGCCAGCGGCCACCTGCAGCTTTCTTAGGGCTGATGTCTCTCATGTGTCCAACATTGTGCTGAAAAACCCAGACATACTCTTTGGAACAGAATGTTTGTTCTAATCTGACCAAGAAGTGCCTACATAGGAAAGTAAAATGTAAGGGGTTTTCTAATCTCCTGAAAAGAGTATAAATTGTATTTTTTTTTTTTTTAAAAAGAGTTCTCTTTCCCCCTTTTAATGTCACTTTGTATATTGGGTGGTAGGAAAATGCTAAGTGCGTGACAGGAATAAGTTTCGGAAGAGTGGATTAATAAGAACGCGCCTAGTGTTGACACAACATTAAAACCCAGCATTTTAAGGTTGCATGCTGAGTGTCAGGTGTCATGTTATCACAAAACCTTAGGCCACTCAGCCGTCCTGTACAGAGGGCGTGCTCGGCTCTAATTGTCAACTTGACACAATCCAGAGTCACCTGGGAAGAGAGTCTCAGTGGCGACAGGCGCCGTGCTGTCTACATCGGTTTTGCCTGTGGGCAGGTCTGTGTTAGATTCTCTTCGTTGTTGTTTGGTGAAGGAAGCCCTAGCCGGGTGTGGGCTGCACCCATTTCACGGATTTGATCCTAAGCTTCGTAAGAGTGAAGGAAGCTGACGTAAACAAGCCCGGAGTGGGTATATGCTCTGTATATGATTAGCTCCGTGAGTCCCAGCTTTGACTTCCCCAAAATGATGGGCTGTGACCTAGAACTGTAAACCAAATAAACTCTTTCCTCCCCTAAGCTGGAGATGTGCTACCGTGGAGAGAGAAATGAAACTCGACTAGAAGGGGAAAGTGAAGCCGGAGGTGTCGTTGCACAAGGCTGTATAGGACTCCAGATTGATCTTCGGCCAGCTGTCCTCATTAGGCCTATGCTATTTTGATCTGCGTGTGATAAGACTTTCCTTTAAAAGTGAAGAATTAACTTTAAAAAAAAAATCACTTCAAAGCCAACATTGACAGTTCTGTTTCTGAAAACACATAGTATATAAACGATGTGCTGTTTTGCCGTGTCCAACATGGAGAGAATCTTTTACCTTACATTGTGTGTCCAGTAGGGTTTTTGTTTGTTTGTTTTCTTGTTCTGTTCTGTTTTGTTTGTTTTTGTGTTTTGTTTTTTTGGGACAGGGTTTCTCTGTGTAGCCTTGGCTATCCTGGATTCGTTTTGTAGACCAGGCTGGCCTCGAACTCACAGAGTTCTACGCCCCCCCCCTCCCCGAGTGCTGGGATCACAGGCGTATGCCACAGTGCCCGCTGTGTCTATTAGTTTTTAAAAATAGATCAAATTCCAAAAGTAAGACTGTGTTGAAATATGCCCATTAGGACTTTTAGTACACTTTCAGATTTTCCACCTTTCTATTTAACAATGATATTCCTTAAGATATTTGCAGAGTGAACTACTGTTCTTCCTATTAATGAAGTATTGTAATTTGAGATATTAAAGATTATATTTGCAAAGAGCTTGGCTCTGCGCCCCAGCCTCAACAAGGAATGAGCAGTCTTACCGTCTGTGAAAAATGTTCCCCATGCATTCACATTTCTGTGGCTTCCTGCAGGCAGCACTGCCCAGTGCAGGGCCAAAGCCACAGGAAGTCGTGAATGCTGCCAGCAGCTGTCTCCCCGTGGCTGTTCTGGCTCTCTTGTGCTCTTATAAGTAAGTGTACATTCATATGCTAGAAATCATCAGGTAGGATGCGCTAGGAGCATCTAGTTTCACTACATCTCCCGTTGGATATATTGAAACATGTCTCTAGGACCTTTAGCACAGGGGGATAGAAGACAAAAACTCTACTACTGAATTGGCCTGAGTTAGAAGAGTAAACTTTCTGGTGGGCAATATGCATTTGTCTTGGTTTTAGTCTTTCCATGATTGTCATGTGGAAGAAAGACTAGATGGGATTAGGTAGTCACCATGTTTGTGTTTGGCACGTTAGGGACTGCTGTATTAGATCTGTCATAGTCCTTCATGGAGCATTCCCTTGTTAATTAGCTCTTTGACTGCTGGAATTTGCTGCCTTTTTAGATGCTGGAAATTGTTATTAATGCTGTGAAGATTCATCAAACAATACCTTGGTTTCTTTTTCCTTTTATGTAGTGTTGGGTATTAAGCCTAGGGCCCTATGCGTGCTGGGTAAATGTTTTACCGTGGGGAGCCATATCTTAGCCCACTTGTTTCTTTAAAACACAGAATAGGTATAGAACTTGATCAGATGTTAAAGTAAAAAAAAAAAGAACTTTAAATAAATAAAGAAAATATATAAGCTGTTAGGGGCGGATTAATGATTTTCTGGACACCCAGGATTGAAAGAAGTAGAAAATAAGATTTACACTTTTATAGTTCTTCCTGTATTAGTTAACTCTTCTGTTGTTGTGATAAAATTTCATGACCCAAAGCAAGTTACTTACAGAAGAAGGAATTTAAATTGGCTGATGGCTCCAGAGAGAGAGTCCATAATGGGGGGTGGAGGGTGGGCGGGGCGGGGGAGGCATGGCAACAAGCTGTCAAAGCAGGAAGCCAAGAGATCACATCTTCAACTGCAAACAGAAACAGCCATCTGGAAGTGGGGCAAGGCTGTAAACTTTCAAGCTTGCCCTAAGTGGCACACTTCCTCTAGCAAGTTTACACCACCCCCCTGACAAGGGATCAAGGGCTCAAATACCGAAGCTTGTGGCGAGCATTTCTCATTCAAGCCACCATGTTTATTCCGTGGCAGATATGGATCTAAATTTTTATCTCGTAGCTCACCCACTTCCATGAATTAGGAACAATTACTGTCTTCATTTTATAAATGGGGAAAACAGAACACAGACCAGTCATAGTCAGAGCTGGGATTTATACTTAGGCCATCTGTCTCCAGAATCCCCCCTCCTACTCACTATATTGTGACGTGTCTTGGTTTTAGTTTCAAAGAAGTAACAATGTTTACTATCTACTAAATATTGTGTCATATAGGCAAAATTCCAGCACTGTACAGGAGGTGCTGCTCTCCAGTACCTCTGCATCCCCCTTGATGCAGAGCTAGTGGCACCTGCTAGCTACTGGAGCCAGGAGAATCACTCTTTTTTGAAGTTGTTTCCCATATCCCAGTGGGTGACCCCACACCCATATGCACGTGGGCGGCACTGAGTGGATTTAGCACAATTAAAAAAGAAAGGCATGAAGTTGGAAGAGGGGACATGTTGAAAGGATATGAGGAGAGTTGGAGGAGGGAAATGGATGGATAGGATAATATTTTATTGTATGTATGTATGTATGAGATTCTCACAAAGAAAATTATAATAAAGAAATGATAACAGGTGAAATGTTCATTATTAATTTGATTAGTATATTGTACATATGTTGAAATATCACACTATACTCAGTAAATACATAGTTATTATTTGGTAGTAAAATTAAACTAAAATAATTAAAAATTTAAATTTTCTAAAAGGAGAAAGACATGCCAGTCAGACGGCTTGGCACTCGATGGAAAGATAGAACTGACTGTCCAAGGTTGTCCCCCGACCTTTCCACGCTCTCCATAGGTAAGCACCCACCTTCATACACACATACCATGCAACACGATAATAATAGAATTAAAAAAAATTTTTTTTAAGTGGAACAAAGCATTAGGCATACCAGTAATCATTAGGATGATTTTTGTGGGAGATAAAGCCAGATGCCATAAAAGAATAAAGATACATAAAGGTTTCATTCAAGGACAACCCCAAGTTACCAAAAACCTGTCATTCAAGTGAGTTAGGAGGCTGCGGCACGAGGATCACAAGATCAAATGCAGCCTCTGCAACTTGGATCTTGTCTCAAAATGAAATGTAAAATGAGGCTGGGAGTATGGCTCAGTGGCAGAGCACTTGTCCAGCATGGACCACACCCAGTACTGAAAAAGGGGGGGGGGAAAGTAAGAAAAGGTAAAGCGGAATGGGGAAATGGCTGAGGGGGAAAGGGTCTTACTGTGCAAACCTGGTGACTTGTGTTTGATGCCCAGACCTCACATGCACCTGGAGATGAAAGGGAAGGACTGACCCCATAAAGTAGTCCTCTGGTGTCCTTGCCTACACACATATATGCAATAACAACCAATAAAATAAAGTTTAAAGGAAAACAACAACAACAAGGGGCTGGAGAGATACCTCAGTGGTTAAAAGCAGGTACCTGTCTTGTGGAGGGCCCGTCACAGGAATTTGGGGAGTTGGTGTTTACTTTCTCGTGGGCTTATGGAGAGGAAACACAGCATCATATGGCTCCCCAGGGAGAGAGGTAGAACTCAGAGACGAGGTCTCCTGCCCCAGCTCTCCACACAGAGCTGGAGAAGGGACAGGATGACGTCACACATGCATAGATTTTTTTTATTTTCATCCTCTTTAACAGGCCTGAAAGGCGGGAGATGACCCTGCTCATCCATCTTCTTGCTGGAGAACTCTTAAGAAGCAGGCCACTTGGGTCTTTCAAAGGCAAACAGCTAGATACTTAATATTTGGGCAATCTTATTAAAGGTTAAAAGCAAGAGAAATGTACCATTTCTGGTCCTACAAGCATCCAGGCTTATCACCTGTTGATGGCTTGCTGTATAGCAAAGGTTGGCCTCGGACTCATGATGGTCTTCATGCTAAATCCACCCATGTGCTTGGATTACAAGGACACACTACCACGCCCAGATTCCAGGCCTCCGTTCTTTTAACTGAGGTTCATCATTGCAAATAGCAACACACTCGTGCACATGGGACCCAAGTGCAACTCCATGAAGTAATTACCCCAGGGAGCAGGAAGAACAGAAATTGCAAGCAGAGCAGAAGGCACTGCGTGTAAGTGTGTGCGTGAGCTGTGCATAGGGATGAGAGGACAACTTTTGGGAGTCAGTTCTCGTCTTCTTTCTTGTTAAGGCGGGGTCTCTCGTATCTGCCGGAGTGTACTCTAGGCTAGCTGTTTTACTTGCTCCTCTCCTGCCTCTACCTCCCATCTCACGGCAGGAAGAGTGCTGGGATTACAGATGTGCGCCCCTGCACCTGGCTTTTTCCTTGGGTTACAGGCATGTTACTGAACACAGATAACTGGGTTTGTGCAAGATGGTGCTTTTACCTGCTGTGCCATCTCCCTGGCCCACATTTTCTTGTTCCCTTGAAAAAATCTTAAAACATCTAAATAAAAACAACAACAACAAAAACAAAAAAACAAAAAAAACCCAGTAAAGTAAAATAGCAAAGCAAAAAGGAAAAAAAAGTAACATTTCAACCTCTCATAAATTAATAATAGCTGTTAACATTTGCGTACACTTTCTCTTAATTTTTTAAAAAACAAAATCATCTTGTGCATGCTACAGTATTATCTTTAAGTGTAGTATATGTAAACAGCTTTTCAAGTCAATTAATGTAGGTCTATATTTTAAATAACACAAGTGTATTATAATGTACTGAAGTAGTTATTATTGGGCATTAAGGTATTTCCAGTTTTTCAAAATAATGTAGAGCTTGATAGAAGGGTCTTAAGCATATTTTCTCTGCTTCTGAAAATACTCCCATATAAATTTCTAGTAGAATTGTTTTTTGAAATTAAGAGTTTTTTTTTTTTATGTGAATCGTGCATATGTGTAGAGTATATGTTGGTGTATGCACTTGTATATTCATGTGGAAGGTTTTTCTTGTTTTTGGTTGGACTGGCTGTCTAGAGCTGGGATTACAGGAGCTTGCACTCATGCCGTGATGGCACCGACACTCAGGTCCTCATGACCTTACCCACTGAGCTTTAGTTCTTCCTGGCTGTAACTCTTCGGGTTTTTATTAGCATGTTGGCTACCAGAAGAGGTATATCATTTTCTGCTCCCATCTCTGGCCCCGTGAATGCTCATTTCTCTGCATTCTAAGCCCACCCTACACCCAACCAGTATCATTTGTCAAAAACTCATCGTTATTTCAAGTGTTTATTTGTTAATTTTGACTCTTTTCCTAAATGTCTCTAACCTCTTGTTCAGTTGCTCTCCCGGGCCACTGAGTAACCTCTGAA
Source organism: Acomys minous (assembly GCF_964271855.1). NCBI lineage: Eukaryota > Metazoa > Chordata > Mammalia > Rodentia > Muridae > Acomys > Acomys minous. The sequence goes on along the minus strand of NC_140484.1, from coordinate 34,754,877 downwards.
GTATTTTTTTTTTAAGCAATAAAAACAGTCATGCATTTCTCCTTTTTACTTAAAGTGCAACCCAAGATGATAAGTCACTAACGGTTGCCTTTTTTCCTTCCTTCCACCTTATTTTTGAATAAGTAGGTTAATGACACAACTATAAGGCTAGTCTAACAACTTCTTTATTGATTTTGTGGTAAACTCTTAATTACTAGGCCTTAAATTGTGGGGCTTTTGTTTTGCTTGCTTTGCTTAACAGTTTAATTCAGTCAACAACTCCTTTGAGTGTATAAACCCCAACCACCTTAAATAAAATTCTGTCACCAACTAAGATTTCAAGTCACATGACTTATTATACGTTTCCTCTAGGGATGAGTGAATGGAGAATGTGAGGGTTCTTCCTGCTTTTTGTGTTCCGTTTCCTGTGGGGTTGAAATCTGGGGCAGAGCATGTGTCTCTGCTTTAAAACCTCTCAAAGCCTCCTGGCACCCTCTCCCATCCTTCTGTCACGATAGAGACTAAAACTTACCAAAGCCAACTACAACTAGATTAAGAAACGCAGAGCTGTAATCAAACACAACTTCTTCCTCCATCTCTTTTAATTTTTGCTTTTTTATATCTATGTGTGTATGATTGTATGTGGGTACATATGTATATGTGCGTGTGTGTGTGTGCGCGTGTGTGCGTGCGTGTGTGTGTGTGTGTGTGTGTGTACGCGCGCGCGCACGTACATTTATGTCGGAGCTCCGGGTTGACATCAGGTGTCACTTTCATCTTCTTTAAGGTCTCTCGCTGAACCCTGAGCTAGCCACCGTGCCCTAGGGGTCCCTTGTCCCTGCCTTCCACACATTAGCATTATAGGAAGTCATGAGAACCCACTGGGCCCCTACCTGGGTTCTAGCTATCTGAATTCCCTTCTCACGCTTGCACGGCAACACATGGAATCGTCTTCCCAGACCCCTATTTCTGTTCTCTTCCATTCTCCCCTCCTCATTTACATTTATATCTCTATCTCTTTGTGCCTCTGTGCATGTATGTGTGTGTGCACTACTACAGGTAAAAATCACATTGTTGCACCTCACACAGAGATTGTGGATGACTTCAGCATCCTATTCTTGCTAACAGACAGATCATCCAGGCAAATACTAAACAGAGAAATGTTGAAGTTAAAAACATCATAAATCAAATGGACTTAGCAGATAATGTACAGAACACTTCACCCAAGCACAAATACACACACACACACACACACACACACACACACACACACACACACACTTTCTTCTCAGAAGCTCATGGAACTTTCTCCAAAATATATCACATACTTGGATACAAATATAAATTTTTAATTCAACTAATATGAAGGAAATGAAATAACATCCTATATCCTATCTGACCACTAGCTGGATCTTAACAACAGAAAACAGAAAATATACAAACTTGTGGAAACTGAACAACTAACTCACTACCAAATGAAAAATGGGTCAAGACAGAAATTAAGAAGGACATTAAAACCTTTTTAGAATTGAATAGCAATGAAACACACAACATATCCAAACCTATGGAACACAGTGAAGGAGATTTTAGAGTTCATAGGCTATTTTATATGCAAGTTCATATATGTAAATCATCATACTTATATACTCATCAAGTTCATCATAAAATAAGGCAATTTTAAGTGGAAATCATAGCACTAAGTGCCTACACAAACACTTGGAGAGATCTCATATTAGTAACCTAGCAACACCTGGAAGTTCTATAACAACAGGAAGAAACAATCAGGCTCAGAGACTAAATAAATAGAAACAAACAAACTTGCATTATAAAAACGTTAAGACATTGAAGAAAGAAATCGAAGAAAACACTGGAAGATAGAAAGGTCTCCCTTGCTCATGGATGGGTAAGATTAATGTTTTAAAACAGTTATTCACCGAAAGCAGTCTCCAGATTCAGTGCAGTCCTCGTCAAAATTACGATACAGTTCTTCACAGATGCTGAAAAAGGATCTTCAACTTCATATGGAAACACACTCAAAAAAGCAAGACAGCTGAAACAATCCTGAGTAATAAAAGAACTGCTGGAGGTATCACTATCCCAGATATCAAATTGTATCACCGAGATGTAATTTAAAAACAAAACAACAGCATGGTATTGGCAAGAAAAGAGACACATTGATCAGTGGAATCGAATGGAAGGCCCAGACATAAGTCTGTATACCTATTGACACCTGACTTTTTTCTTTTTTACAAAGAAGCAAAAACTATACAGTGGATGCTATACAGCATCCTCAACAAATGCTGCTGGCCACACTGGATGGCTGCATGTAAGAGAATGAAAATAGATTCATATTCATTATTACCCAGCACAAAACTCCACATGGATCAAGGACCTCAACATAGGATCAGATGCCCTGAATCTGATAGAAGAAAAAGTGGGAGAATAGGCTCAAACTCATTATAGGAAAGGATTTCGGGAACAAGGACACTGATAACACAGCTACTAAGAACAACAATTCATAAACAGGAACTCATGAAGCTGAAAAGTATTTGTACGACAAATGACACCATCATTGAGGCAAGGTGGTAACCTAAACTCTGGAAAAAGATCTTTACCAATTATACGTTTAATAGAGGGCTAGAACCTGGCATATATAAAGAACTAAAAAAAAAGGCAAATAAATAACAATTAAGAAATCAGTTACAGAACTAAGCAGAGTGCTCAAAAGATGAAACAGAAATGTCTGAGAAACATAGAACCATTTGACTCCTTAGCCATCAGGAAAATGTAAATTATAACTACCTTAAAGTTTCTCTTACACCAGTCAGAATGGCCAATATCAATAAAATAAATAATATCACGTGCTGGGCAGAGTGAGGAGAAAGGGGAACATTTTATTCATTGCTGGTGGGAGTGCAAACTGGTACAACCACTATGGAAATCAGTGTCACCATTCTCAGGTAGCTGGGAATCAATCTACCTCAAGATCCAATAAACTGCTCAGGCACGTACCCAAAGGACTCTACATCCTACTACAGAAATACTTGTTCATCCATGCTCATTGCTGCCCTATTCATAACAGGCAGAAATTGGAGACAACTGATGGAGAAATGCTCGTTGATTGATGACTGTATAATGAAAATGTGGTACATGTATACAATGGAATACTGTCAGCTGTTAAGAAAAGTGAAATTTCCTCAATGTCTTTAGTCAGCAGAGAAATGCAAATCAAAACAACTCTGAGATTCCATCTTACACCCATTAGAATGGGAAAGATAAAAAATTCAAGTGACCAATATGCTGGCAAGGACATGGAGAAATCTATCTGGTGCTTTCTCAGAAAACTGGGGAATAAGGCTTCCTCAAGATCCAGCTATTCCACTCCTTAAAATATACTCAGAAAATGTTCCACCACACAACAGGGATATATGCTCAACTATGTTCATAGCAGCCTTATTCATAATAGCCAGAACCTGGAAACAGCCTAAATGTCCCTCAGTCAAAGAATGGAGAAAGAAACTGTGGTACATTTACACTATGGAATACTACTCAGCTATTAAAAACAAGGAATTCCCGAAATTTGTGGACAAATGGATGGGACTAGAAATGATCATAATGAGTGAGTTAACCCAGAAGCAGAAAGACTCACATGGTGTACCTGGTACAATAGTGGCACAAAAATTAAAATTTTGATTTAGGGCCCACTCCATGAAATGGAACCTATACCTGACACCACTAGAGTGGCCAAGAACCTGAAACTAGATCGATGATGGGTCTAGGGGAAAACATACCGCTGTTATTCTGCTAAAGGAACATAGCAATAAAATGACTCCTAATGACATATTTCTATACCCATAGAGCAATTGCCTTACACATGAGAGATACTTCCTTTTGCAATAGATTGGAATCAATACAGTGACCCATAACTGGACACTCTACAGAGGGTGGGAGACTTTGGACGTCCTAAGTGGGATGTCTTCATCAAACCCCTCCTCTCAATGATCATGGATCTATGATTAATAGGAAGTAGAAAAGTTGTAGGAGCCAAAGATTGTGGATGATTTCAAAGAAACATTGTTTTCTAGATACGAGGAGTAGATGCAAATAAGAATGTATGAAGATCATGACAGCCTTCACAGGATGAAGACATACAGGGTCTTAGCATGGAGAGGGGAAAATGGACACAGGCTCTCATCCCTAACCAAAAAGGTATCTGCAATCGCTATCTGCTGGCAGATGGATACATTAGTTTTTTCCCAGTGGAGTCTTTGGGTGTATCAACTACACGTCAGGCTCCATGCCCAGGGGTAGTACTCAAAATGTACTCAGTGGTAATTTTTGTGGACATTTTGTTTCATTCTTCTTTAAAAAATTTTTTTTGTCTTATTTTGTTTTGGTGGTGGTGGTGGTGGTAGTGGTTGTATTTCCTGCTTTTTTGTTTTGGTTTCTTTCTTTTTGAAAGAAAAGAACATACAGTTGGGTGGGAAGGGAGGTGGGGAAGATCTGGGAATCTGGGAAGAATTAGGATAGAGGAAAAACATGTTCAAAATATATTGTTTAGGAAAAAAATTAATTAGTAGTCTTGTGATTCCTAGGCCAAGTAGTTTGATATTCAGTTATTCACTCATATATATGTGTACGTATATGTATATGAATTATTCACTCATATATGTATGTTATTCATTCATATACATGTATATATAAGTTATTCATCATATATTGCTGTTATATTTTGAGTTGTTCTAGACTGTGAAAATACAAAGAAACAGTTTTTTCATTACTCTTGCCTGCAACAATCATGGCTGCTTACAAATACTAAGGAGCAGCAGGGGAACAAGCCTCTCTTGCTTTTGGGCCTTGTCTTGGCCACACTGTGCCTTCAGAGGGCCAACCTTGGGTCCATGTCTCTGGGGATGCTGTAGTAGCATCACTCAAAACATTTCTACAAATCCTTTAAAAAAAAAACTTGCAAAGATCAGAGAACACTGTCTTAAAAATAAGATTCGAAATATGAGAGCACTCTCACAGGGAGAATGTGCTCTACTTTTTTCCCCAAAGTGTTCAAAATATAGAAAGTACAGATAATTTTGTAGCAAATATTTGTGAGTCCTCTGCCTGTGAACACATAGTTGGCAGCATCAGCATCTTACTACTTTTGCTTTAGAGATTTAAGTTAGGAAAGGGGAATGTTACTGATAAATGTAAAGACTCTTCTCTTTCTGTTCCCTCACGTGACCACTCTCAGGAAGTTGCACTTGAGGTGTGTGTGTGTGTGTGTGTGTGTGTGTGTGTGTGTGTGTGTATTGCATACTTATCTATAAGAATTATATTTTGTGTTATCATTGACATTCAAACAAGCCCATTAAATTAGGTAATATCAAAATATCAGCTTGAATTAAATATTAGAAATGGGGCTTGGTGATATAGGTCTGTGACAGTACTCTTACTCAGCAACTGTGAGGCCTTAGGTGCAATCCAGGGGAGATGACTATAAAGTCTTGGATCTGTTTGGTGATGCTTTCTCAAATTGTTCTGAGAACAAATGATGAAAGAGGCTTTGAAAGTGATTTCAGAAAGGCGTCTTTATCAGAATAGCTTGCATGGTGCTGCTCATGTGGGACTATAAAGAACAACAGTTGCTTATATAATATGTGCAATGTGGTGATATTTTCCAGTCAGTCCTTAATATTATAGTCTTGCTACTCATTTTCCTGGAATGTCCAGGCAGGATAATTTTTTTAAAACTATTTTTATTTCTCCCTCAGCTGGCTGTGTCTCATGATGCATTTGAGATACACATCTGAGCCATGGTAACATGTTTATTTTTAAAAGCATAGAATAAAGATGTTTGTCTCCAAGCCTTAGGACGTAGAAAAGCATGTGGGTTAGCACAGGGCTGATGTCTGCTCATCAGTCTGTTTGGATAGTTTGCTGATATAACTGAACCATTATTACCCCCACACTCTGCATGTCTGGTCTATCTGATGCACCACACTCACACCAGAGAAACTCAGAGGAGTGACCGTAGGTGCTAATGCTTCCTCCTAAGAATTCTTCCCCACCCTGCTACCCTGTACTGCTGTGCTCCGTCCTTAGCACATGCCTTCATTGAGACGCTGGATTTTTCTCTCGGGGCTCTGCTGTGTAACATGTGAACATGTTTACATGTGTGACATGTTCAGCAGAAGCTGGGCACTCTTCATGAAGAGTGGGCCAAGGTTGACTGGGTAGCCTGGAGCCCCACAGGTGCCAGCAGTTCTGCACCAATAAGCTCTTGGGTTGGGCCCTTGTGCTAAAAGAAGAAATATTCCAAAGGGCAGACAAGAAACAAAGCATCAACTGAACAAGGATGTCCCAGTTATGGTAAAGGCTGTTCAGGATGTGAAAGGGCATATGAGGTGTGGACACGTAAGACAGCATGCCCAACCTAAAGTAGCTGAGAGATCATCTCTGGGCCAAGGCAGGCAGGAATCCGTGTAGTGTGTAGGAAGAGCATGCGATTGGAGTAAAGAGGAGCAGTCAAGCAGAGATGAGAAGAAGCAGGTGGCAGCCCTAGAATCCTAGAGGCCGTGGAAGCTCACACGCATTATTAAGTGGAATAGAAGTAAGAAGTGATTGACTTTCATGTTTGAAAGATCAGTCAAGGGCTAGGAAGATGGTTCAGTGTGCAAAGCACTTGGTACACATGCATGAGGACCAAAGTCTGGATCCCCAGTGAGAGCTAGGTTGGCGTGGTGGTCTTCCTGTAATCCTATGCCAGGAGGCAGAGACAGAGATCCCTAAGCAAGCCTGCTAGCCAAACTAGCAGCCAGACTCAGTTTATGATGCATAGAGTGTACAAAAAAGCTCCCAGTGTTAACCTGGGGCCTCTGATTTTATTCATGCACATCTATACCCATGCATATGGGAATATGCATACATACATGGACACACACCTCACAGTCATGGAACAAGAAAGTACCATTCTACTACATAGAGAAATAAGGAATGGAACCAGAGACCAGGGGGAGGTGGTATGGTGTCCAGGTGAACCTGATAGGACAAGACCAGAGGGCTGATGGGAGGGAGAGAGAAGAGGCAGCTCGGGCTTAATTTTGGAGCTGGGGCTAATGTTTGGTGCAGTGTGGGGCACTTCTAAGAGGAGAATCAAAATGTCTCCATAGTTGGAGGTACGTGTGTACATATTGATATTTTTAGTAGAGATGAAAATGTCTTCATAGAAGTAGGTTTGCATGACGATTAAAAATTGAGTTGGGATGTCTTTAATCCCAACACCCAGAGAGGCAGAAGCAGTCAGATCGTTGTGAGTTTGAGGCAAGTCCAAGGCAGCCAAAGCTACATAGAGAAACCCTGTCTTCAAAAATCAAAATAAAAAACAAAACAAACAAACAAAAAAAGAGTCGGAGATAAAAATTTGGCCCACACTGTAATCTTATCACTTGTGATGTGAAGATAGGAGGGTCAGGAGTTCAAGGCCAGCCTGAGCTACTTGAGATGCTGTTTAAACCAACAGAAATTAATTGGAAACATGTGAAGTCTAATATTTTTATTGAACATTCTATTCAGTTTTATTGAATCCAAGAGAGGTCATTGCTGGATATTTTGATGTAAAAGTCTATATATCTTATATAGTTACACTAAGAAAGACAGGAAAGTTTTAAAAGATCCTGATAACATTTTAAAAGCTCCTAAGGCAGGCTTTTTATAAGAAAAACATAACCAGGTAACAACCAACCAGGTTACCAGGTAGGAAGTGAGGGGGAGGCCAGCATTACATAATTTTGATTAGCTAAACACAAGAAGAATCGATTTTGTTCTGAGCACAATGTCCAGGTAGCTAGACAAAGTATTTTAAGCTGATTGTCTGGGATTTAGGGTAGGGGAGCTCTTGGAGGCTTTCCAGCTCTCTGGGAGTGAGGAACATAGCAGGATGTTGCGGCCTTAACTCGAACAGAACATCATTTATCTTTAACCCAAGTAGAACATGCATTTATCATCTATTGTTTTATTCTAAGCAGCAAGCATTGAACCTTCCTGGTTTCAGGCATGTAGGGGCCTGAGAACTTGAACTGAATTTTACCTTATAATCAAAATAAAGACTTGGAGTCAAAATGGCTTCTGATATGCTAAGAGCTGGTGTTACCAGAAGAGCTACAGTTATGCTGAGAACTAAAGTAGGTCTCAGTGGAGGAGCTATAGAGGTTAAGCAGGTGACAAAAACACAAACACACCCACACAATGAGTATACATACACATACTGATTCCTGCAAGTTATCTGGCTTTCATTGTGACACACACACAAATACACACACACACACACACACACACACACACACACTGAATACATTTTCTTCTGGAGATGTATAATAAGAAAAAAAAAAGAATGGACACTCAGGAGGTGAGTCATACTAAGAGCACTGTGAAGAGGAGGAAGCGTTTGGCCAAGCTGTGGCAAACTGGTCTGTGTACCAGAAAAAGGAGCTGATGCAGCAGTGAGAGGCCAGGTGCCCCATTATAAGCGTGAAGCAGGAGCATTGGCCTTGCCTTGTTGGTTCATGGAATCTCTTGAGGCAGCAGTTTTAGGAACTGTTGGAGGAAGTTCAGGTCTCTCAGGGTTAGAGGTCGAATTGATGCAGAGGAAATAGAGGAAACTGACAGAGGCCACTCCTTTTAACCATCTGTACAGACAGAAAGAAGTGGGACAACAGTAACCAGTAACTCCCAAGGAGGCTGTGACTCTACACAAACAGGACAGTACATGGAGAAAAGGACATGTGGAAATTAGAGAGTGACACTTGTCCATTAAGTAGTAGATGAAGGTGTTTAGAGTACTGGATGCTGCCCAGTGAGTAATACATGCCATTTTGTACTAGCATCAAGGCTTTATAAATCTAGTCATTTACAGAATACTGGGTCTCATTTGGCATCTTCAAATGTACTTTGTACTTCAAACATTGTACTTTGCTCACATCTCCTCATTAACCTCTCTGGTCCTCTCTCTTCCCATTTGCTGGTCCCTCTCCATACCTCAAGTAGTCTCCCTCTTCCCCTCCCTGTCTCCTCCTCTCTTTCCTTCTCCTTCTTGCCCTCTCCTTCTCCATCACTTTCTCTCTTCCTCCCCCATACCTATATTCTTCACATGAAAGAAACGATGCCATACTTGTCTTTCTTGTTCCAATGCACTCTTGTGTAACCCTCTCTTTGTTCCCTTCTTCCCACACAGCCAGCCCCTTTCTACTGTCACAGCATTAAGAGTTCTAACAACAAGTAGTAAGATTCTACTTAGATATCTTCTACGTAGGAGATTTGAAGACATGACACCATCACAGACAGCATTGCCTTTAAGAATGTGGTATTCCTTTTAGTTTTCTTATGGTTACATTTCCCTTCCTGGGTCTGGAACCCAGGAAGGGAAATGGCCTTAGCTCAGTGGCCTAAGAACACTGGCTGTGCTTCCAGGGGACCTCGGTTTGATTGCCAGAACCCACATGGCACCTCACAATCATCTATAACTAAAATCCTAGTGGATCTGTCTCAGTTACATCTCAATATTCTGACAAAACATGCATGGCCAAGGCAGCTTATAAAAGAAAGTGTTTAATTGGGCTTATGTTTTCAGAAGGTTAGGACTCATAATGGCAGAGCAGAGACATGGTGGCAGGAACAGCTGAGAGCTCACATCTTGGTCAGAAAGCAGGAGGCAGAGAGGACACTGGGCATGAATGACACAAGTCTTTTGAAACCTCAAAGCCTATCCCCAGTGACACACCTCCTCCAGCAAGGCCACACCTCCTAATACTTCCCAAACAGTTCCACTAACTGGGGACCAAGTATTTAAACATATGAGCACACGGGGCCATTTTCACTCAGACCACCACAGGATTCAATGTCCTCTTCTGGCCTTCGTGGGCACCAGGCATGATGTAACGGAAGGCCCGGCCGACACTTTTGTTTCAGCTGTTGGCCTCCAAAACTGGGAGAAGAGTTTCTGTCATTTAGGTGTGGCAAGTTTCTGTGGCTGCCCTAGGAGACTAATACATTCTGAAGTTTCGCAAGTTCAAACAAGAGCTATTTTTGTTTCTCTTGTTGCAGCAGTCTGGCTGTTTTAGTCAGGCCACCTGCATGGCCCGTTGGCATGTTTCAGTTGGGCGGTTATGTCACAGTTACCTGGTGGCTGGGGGGTAAAGTGGGAAGATGCTGGCTGTTGGGAGCTCCCCCCACCTCCATGGGTCTCTTGATAACTCCTGGCTTCCTAGCCTCCGTACAAGGAGTGTGAGCATTCGAAGAGGACCAGGAGGAGGCTTAGGTCTGGAGCAGAGCTTCCGTAGCCTCAAGACTCAAGGACGAGGATGCTACACGATGCTTGGCTCTTTTACTCTATCACACGTTACAGGGGAGGTGAGCCTGTCCCATGGCAACCTTCAGACTGTGTAAGCAGTCTTTTCCTGTTCACATCGTAGTACCCATTTTATAGCCAGAAAGACTGAAAACGGATGGCACTGACTCCTTAAAGACACCAGTGAGTCACCCTTTGTGTGAGACTCTAGATCTTTGTCTCTAGAAGAACAAATCACAGCCCTGCCTAGAGGCAGGTGAACACAATAACTTCTTGGTTTGCTCTTAAACCCCATAATTACCCCCGATGGAGCCCAGATTGCACAGCGAGTGGAGCAGGATAAAGAAGCAGTTTAAGGGCATTAGAGAAAAAAGGTGCCTGAGAATTGTCACAGGTCCCTCAAAAGAGTCGGATATGGGGCAAAATCAGGAATATGGTCCATAGCTGCTGAGAGTAGCAATCAGACTACAAAGGGATTGCCTGTTTTTTCCATTATTTTTGTTTGTTGTTTTTTGAGATGTCGTTGTGTTTTTTGTTTTTGTTTGGTTTGGGTTTTGTTTTAAACGTAGTAGGCTCACCTCAAATTCATGGTGATCCTCCTGAGATTCTAAATGTGCTGAAACTAGGTGTGTGCTACCATACCTGATTCTGTTTTTGTTTGTTTGTTTGGCTGGTTGGTTGGTTCGGTTTGGTTTTTTCAATAAGAATTGCAGTGTTTGGGCCCATGAGATCTCTCAGCAGGTAGAGTTCAAACCCACAAAATGACAAGAGAAACTGTCTCCAGAGAGTTGTTTTCTGACCTCCATACCTGGCATACACAGACACACACACACACACACACACACACACACACACACACACACAGTAGAGGGGGTGGTGAATTCAAATCCAAGCACTTGACAATGGGCATGGTACATGTGTGGACACATTTATGGAATCTCTCCTTCTTCCCACAGTGTGGGTGTTGAACTGGAGTTGTCAAGCTTGAGAGCAAGGACCTTTCTTTACCAGCGTCACTGTACCTCCAGCCCAGCTGCTTCTATTTCACGCTCTGCTGTTTTGTGGCTCCCAGGTTACTCCAGCACCCTTCAGCGGGTGAAGAGGACAGTGTGTGTTCTTAAACCCCCGAACTCAAAACTAGTGTAAGGAGTTTCCTTCAGGCTGCTAGTCAGGACTGCTCCTAAGGTCTGTTGATATTTGGTGTGTGTGATGGGGAGGAGGAGGATGACGGACAGACTGGGGTTACGGTACAGCCTGGCAGCAGCTCCATCAGCCACTCATCTCTGTGAAAGGATCACATGGATCTTTAGCAGTCAGCTAGACTTCTGTGCCACGGACTGCAGTCACAAGGATGGAACAAAGTATTGCACCATCATGTATAGGCCTCCCTCTGGTTTGCTGTTGGCTGATAGATAAAAGTGGTCTGGTCCTTATCACAGGATCTGGGTGACAGGTCTACAAGGGAAGCAATGGCCAGAGGCTCATGCACAAGATGCCTGATGTGCTAGAGGGAAACAGTGAGGATTCTAGATGGATTCGTAAGTCAGGAGTGAATAACCTGGCTGGGGGTGGTTAAAATTTGGTCACGGTCGAGAGCGCTCTGAATGTTACAGCAACTGCTAAGGCTAATTTGTAGTTCCTACTTGCCAGGAAAGGAAACCTGGTGAGACTGGCTTGAGAGGAAGAGATATTCTGAAATCCTGAGTGATTTTAGTCACAGACTGACTCTGGGCTGTGACACGGGAGTGAGATGAGAAGTTGAGTCACTTTGCTGTCCCTGACTGGGTCTCCATGGGTTAGCTGAGTCCTGCTTTATTTGTGGTTGAGTCGTGACCTGCTCAGTCTCCATAGTTGATGTTAGATGCCACAGTAACAGTAACAACATGCAGGAAACAGTGTGGACCCCTGAGTCGGGGTCCAGGGAGGCACACATGCTCCTGTCAGCTCTACTGGCACTCAGGGCAGTGTACGCAAGTTTTTTACTTTCCTTGGTGTTGGGATTTACCTCCTATAAAGTAGGAGAATTAACGTGATCAGCTCAATGGGGCCGTGTGAAGTAGCTATGAAAATGCTACGTAGAGCCGAGCGCTGAACATAGGAGTGAAGTGCTTCTGTCATCATGCAGTGACGTGGCATGCCTTAGGACACCTGGCATTTGGTAGGAGACCAAAACAGGAAGCTGATTAATATGGACAATGTCAAAGACACTAGAAATGAAGTATGCAAAAATGTCCAAATGACAGCCACCATAATATAAAGAGCTTTCAGCAGGTAAGGTGGCATGGACCTGTAATCTTAGCATGCAGGAGGCTGAGGCAAGAGGATTAGAAGTTCAAGGTCAGCCTGAGACCTTGCCAAAAGAGAAAGGAAAGAAAAGTATTTTACTGCACTTATAAACACCAGCTTATATTTGGAATGGGCACATGCCTACACATAAGCACAGAAGCACATTGCTCACACTATGTGGTACATTTTGATGGAAAAAGACTTAAAGGCAAAAAGAAAACTTGGATGTTAAGTTTCCCACGACCTCTCATGTTCTGAGGACTGCAAGAGAGGACAGATCACACTGGTGTGTTATCCTCTTCTAAAAGTATCTTTTATGGACAGAATAGTAATGGAAAACTGCAAAGAGAATTTGATAGACTCATTTAAGCAATGCACACAAAGTGCCTGTTGTGAGCATTTATATATGAGCTAGAGATAAATGGAATGTTGCTGAGCAGAGCTAATAGGGAGACTTGACTGGCCCCGAGGATAGACCGAGACCTGCTTACCTGCCTCCTTTTTGTTCTTAAAATGGGAAATGGCTTGTATATTCTAAAAGGTATGAGTTAGATACAAAAGGTACTCTTGACTTTCATCACTGACGGATATGAAACATTCTCCTGGGAGGGAGTCCTAATTCCCTATGGAGCTGCATTGGTTTCCAATTAATCACCATTAGAAATGCACTGTACTAAATCATCTTTGCTATCATCTTTGTGTGTGTGTGTGTGTGTGTGTGTGTGTGTGTGTGTGTGTATGCATATGAGGGTATAGGTGTACAAGCATGTGTATGAACATGCCTATGGAGGCCAGAGGACACCCTTGAGTGATTCCTAAGGTACTTTATCCTCTTCTTCCTCCTTTTGTGAGACAGGTCTCTCTTTGATGTGTGGGTCACCAAATAAGCTAGGTGGGGTGGTGAGTGAGCCCGAGGTATCTGCCAGTCTCCACTTCCCAATACTGAGTACAAGTGAACACTACCACACATCTTCTTTCGCCTGGGTTGAGGAGATCAGACTACAGTCCTTGTGCTTGCAAAGGCAAGCACTTCACCAAAGGAGCTATCTCCCTGGCCTCTTTACGCTCTCTCATCTTTAACGTTTCCACAGGACAAATGCTACCAATGGCATCTTGGTTTCAGATGTATGCACTGGTGTATGTGGCTGTCCTGTTATCCTTTGGAAGGGCTCCTGTGGCATATGGTTTTAAAATTAAGGTTAGAGATGTTTTGAAAATTCTGGCCCTTCTAAGCCTTGCCTCACTTATTGAGGAAAAAGCCAATTATTTTTGACAGGGTTTCCCTGAGTTCCGGTATAATCTCCAGCTTACAAGCTGCCTGCCTCAGCATCCAAACAGATCCTAACATAATTATTTCATAGGTACCTTTAAGAAGAAATTAACCTCAAAAGTTTGAATGGAAACCATTATGATAATTGAATCAGTCAACCTAAAGGTGTCTTTGATTTGGGAAAATAGTATGAATTCTGCAAGCTACCTGATGGCTACAGCTGTTTAAACAAATACTCTCTGGGTCATCTTGAGGGTGTCTTAGTTTGGGTGTTATTGCTGTGAAGAGACACCATGATTATGGCAACTCTTATAAAGAAAAGCATTTAACTGGGGCAGGCCTGCAGTTTCAGAGTTTAGTCCATTTTCGCCATGGTAGGACATGGCGTGTGCAGGAAGACATGGTGCTGAAGAAGCAGCTTGATCCACAAGCAGCAGAAGGAGACTGTGTGCCACACTGGGCATATGTGACCTTAATGCCGGCCCCCACAGTGACACACTTACTCTAACAAGGTCACAGATCTTCCAATAAGGCCACACCTCCTAATAGTGCCACTTCCTGTGGCTAAGCATTCAAACACATGAATCTATGGGGGCCAATTCCTATTCAAACCACCACAGTGGGCATCATATGAATGGCAAATCTAGCTATTCCCAAGACTCTATAAAGTAGACATTTGTAGGCAGCTTATATATGCTTGAAGAGAATAAAGCTATACAGACTATCAGAGGAGAAAAGTAATCATCAGTCTAACCTGCTCTTAGCCCTGTGAGCTACAATAATGTCTGGCTTAGCAAGCCGTGCCCATTGGTATAACAGCAGCATGGACATCATGGGAGTAAACAACCATTTTATGACTAGATTTAAGACCTGCACCACAAAACAAAAACCAAACCTGGCACCAAGACCCTGTGGCTAGACAAGACATAGGCCCTAAGGAAGAATTCGCGACTATTATTCTGTTAAATGGACATGTTATTAAACTGATTTCTGTTACTTACCAGTATACCCATAGATTAATATGTTTCTTGACCCTCATCAGAGAAGATTTTTAATTGTAGTTGGTGGCTATTAATATAGGCCAAGGTGCAGAGAGTAAGGACTTAGGAGTACTCAACCCTGAATGTGACATCTTTATCGTACCAGCTCCTTCCAGGGCTCAGGGAGTATTGCAGAAGAGAGGGTGGAAAGAGTGTAAGAGCCAGAGGCAGTGGGTGACTACAAGGAAGCAGGTGTCTTTGGGACACAGGGGTCATGTGTACATATGAACTCACAGCAGTATGACAGCACACACAAGACCTGTTCAGGCTCAAGCCAGAAACAAACAAAGCAAAAACCAAGCATGGTGAGAGGAAGTTGGCAGGAAGTTCTACCCCAGTTAAAAACTATTGGCCATTTGATAGGAGGCAGGAGAGGAAGAGTCTGTTTTCCTTAAGCATGTAGCCCCTGGTGAGCCAACCACACTGCAGTGGAAGGCCACACAACCAGGCATATATGAGCTGCATGCACTGGACTTGGTTGGTATAAAAAAAAAGGGGGGGGGGAATGACACAAAGTCAGGTGGGTAGTAAAGGAAGTGGATCTGGGAGGAGTGGGGAGGGCAAATATGATAAAAAAAAACCATATAGGGTGAAATTCTCAAAGAACTAACCAAAATCACTTAGAAGAAGCCACTAATATAGTTTGCATAATTTCTTCTTTATAACCAAAGCTGCATACTGCTTTTAATGCATGCTGCATTTAAGCCTGACGCCTTTGTGCTGTTCTTAGCTATCTCTCCTTCATTTCCTGAGCACCAATGTGTGCTAGACACCGTTAGACTTCACCATGGAAATCGCCTGATCACCCACTTGAATGGTGAATTGTACCTAGCAACAAATCCATACATAAGGCAATGCCCCTGTTCCTTATCTGTTAGCCAGAAAGATAATATTCTATGAGGTTGTTACGAGATTTTGTGGAAGTTATTTACAGTGTAAGTTTTTAACATGTGTTATTTAAAGTTGAGTATAAATCATTAAATTCTCATATGAGGAAGAAATTAGCAAACTTTTCATTTTACATTTAAGGAAAGTTTTCTTTGTGTGTCTTTCTATGTCTTTGTCTCTGTTTCTCCATGTCTTTCTGTCTCTGTGTCTGTCTCTGTCTCCCTGTCCCTTTTTCTCTGTTTCTGTCTGTCTCTCTTTCTCTGTCTATCTGTCTCCCCTCCCCTCCCTACCCCACCCTTCCCCTCCCCTCCCCTCCCCTCCCCTCCCCTTCCTTCTCCTCCCCCCTCTGTGTGTGTGTGTGTGTGTATGTGTGTGTAAGTTAAATCATGCCTGCTTCTCCACATTAAGGGTGGCCTGTGTCTTCTCAGGAAGCAGCTGGTGATTCACACTGTCCTTTGCCACTGGCCATGGACAGCCTGCAGGACTTTGCAGAGCTGTGCATCTCACTGCTTTAGGCTGTGTCTCCTGGTGGAGCAGCATTCTCTTCTTTCCAAAGCCTGTCTCAGAGCACTGTCTTTTCTTGTGTAAGTTCTTATCCTGTTACATCAGCTCAGGATGATTACCAGCTTCCAGACTGTCTTGGAAGAGACTGAGGCTCAGGCCTACCAAAAATGGTAGTTCAGTTATGAATTGTTTGTTTCTTTGCTCTTTTTCTGTTTTTTTTTCCCCTTCTTCTCCTTCCTCCTCCTCTGCCTCCTTTTGAGATAAGGTCTTGGAATAATGGCCCGGGCTGGCCTTAAATGCTTCTGCCTCATAGATGCCAGGATTTTTGTGGTAGTTCAATGCCCAGATTTCAACAAAATTCTTATTTTTCTTATTGCTGATGTTTGTTTGTTAGAGAGGGAGAAAAGGAAATAGCGAGGGAGGGAGGGAAGGAAAGAGGGAAGAAGGGAAGGAGAGAGGGAGGGAGGGAGGGAGGGAGGGAGGGAGAGAGAGAGAGAGAGAGAGAGAGAGAGAGAGAGAGAGAGAGATTGGTTTTGAACTCACAATTCTTTTCCTAAGATCTGGAGTCACAGGTGAATCCCACCATACTCAGCTGTTAACTGTGACTTTTTTGAAATTTCTCTGTTTTACTGAGAAATGGAAAGGTCAGTTGTGGAAAGGCCAATTATAATTTGTCTTCATCGATAGGGAAACCAAATGTAAACTAGGAAACACTGAAAAAAACCAGGGTTGTATTTCTTGTCATATCAAAAAGAAACAGAGACAGTGTACTCATTACTTAAAAAAAAAAAAATCCCTAGGTTTATTGAGGGCTTCTTGTATCCTGCACAGGCGTTACATTGTGTACTTCTTGTAACAGCCTAAAAAAGTTCCTCATGTTCTGGGTCTCCTTGAGTAGCAGAGGTCATACATCCTACTCAAGACCTGGACAGAGCATTGTGGTCGAACCCAGGTCTACCTGAGACAAAGCCATGATTTTAACAGCCATATCTGCTATTACCAAATATTGGAATCAACAGACTCTTGGGCTGAAATGAGTTTTTGTCACAGCTGTTGGTTGTGGTGTGAATGTAAGTGCCCTTCATAGGCTCTTGTATTTGAATACTCGGCCTCCAGTGGATGATGTTGTTTATGAAGCTTGGGCAGCCTTGAGGAGGCGGAGCCTCGCTGCAGAAAGTGGGTCCCTGGGGGTGTCCTGGAGATTTTGCAGCCTGGCTCCACTTCCCATTCTTTCTCTGCCTGTTGGCTACAAACGTGGTGCAACCATACAGCCTCTGCCGTGATGGAGTGTATCTCCTAAGCCTGAAAGCCACAACCAACCCCTCCGTCCTTAAATGAGTAACTAATACACTGTCCATGTGCTGAGGCTGTTTTTCCAAATGACCTAATACTGTTTCACCCGAGACTGTGGGGAGAGGGGGATTCCAACCCTTTCTGAATGGAGTGAGGAAAAGCTCACAGCTCCTGGCAGTCTCATAGAGTCTCTCCTCACGGTGGCTAAAGTCTCAGAACGGCCAGGTGTGGTGGCGCATGCCTTTAATCCCAGCACTTGGGAGGCAGAGCCAGGCAGATCGCTGTGAGTTCGAGGCCAGCCTGGTCTGCAAAGGAGTCCAGAACAGCCAAGGCTACACAGAGAAACCTGTCTTGAAAAGCCCAAAAAAAAAAAAAAAAAAAAAAAAGGATTAAAGTCTCAGAATCAACAGACTTTTTGCCTGAAGTGAGTTTTTTTTTGACATGGCTGTCTACTGTCGTTTGAATGTGAAATGTCCTTCATAGGCTCTTGTGGTTGAGTACTTCATCTCCAGCTGATGGTGCTGTCATCCTGAGAGAAAAGCATGAGTTGACTTGATTCTTCTCTGATGTTATCTGTGAACAACAACAACAACAAAATGTGTTTCAAACTAAAGTTCAAAACCTTTGCCTTACCGCATCTTCAAGACTAGAAAAACTGCTTAAAATCCTCAATACAGCTTAGCCTTCAGGGCATAATCAGTCCAGGGGAATAATGTAAGAAGCTAGAGCTTCTGAGATGGGAGAGAACACGCTGGGAGAGTGGGAAGTCCCGTGCCTGCATTTCTGAGAAACAAATGCATCTCCATTCCCAGCTGACCCCGCATGACCAGGGCACATTCCTGACCCTGGGAGTCGCTAACGTTATGACCCCACCCTGCAAACCCACTGAGCACGAGCTGCTGTTGTTTTCTTTAACTCGAAAGGCATGATGTGTGGTGAAAGACACATTCTGGTTCTCAGACTTCAGTTCTGGTCCCTCTGTGTCACCAATTTGAGTTTCAGATGCAAAGAAGAAGGCTCATATCAGCACCTTGACAAGTCATTATTTGCTGATTGACACGTGCCCTGTTTTGCTGATCTCAAGAGTCCGTAGGTATCCTAAGGGTACCACTTTGGTGTCACCCTTTGAGCTGTTTTCTCCTCTTCCCCTGACTCCCATTCAAGGGCTCCAGGTGAGATGTTGTATTTGTAGTACTTAATACATCACATTTCCTGAGTCTCCATAGCTGATGGCCACATGTTTTTCTCACCTTGCCCCTTGGAAGACAATGTTAATAAAAGAGACTTTCTATTTACAATATCCTGTTCTCTCTACAACTATAACTCCTATCCTCAGAGTTATAATCTGTTAGTAGATCCTACTCCAAACCTTAATTTGGTCTTTAATGGGAACTTTCAAAGGGTTTTACTGCAAATGACGGAAGAAAATATATTTTACCCAATTATCATTCTCTCTCTCCCTCCCTCCCTCCCTCCCTCCCTTCTGCTGCCTCTCTCTCCCACACACAAACACACATAGATTGAAGAATAATATCCAGCATATACTATATCCAGTGTACTTTGATCTAATATCAAATCTTATATTTCTCTTCTATACACATAGAGTACTCTCTATCTTAGCACTTATCCCACATTTCAGCCTGTGTCTACTTACTTAATGTCCCTCACTTGTTCCTGGTGGACTGTACATTTCAATAGGGTAGAGTGTGTTCCACCAGGACAGAACTCTAGGACACACAGGACATCTGGGTCTCTTTGCACACACCAGGCAGGTTTATTCTTCTGCCTCCCCTTCCTGAGGTTGTTTCACTGGTTCCCAGAGTCAGTCAGGTCTGAGGCCTGGATGGCCTCTGAGTCCTTGCTCTCTTTACAGCTCTATGAGCTATCTGCAGTTAGCAATCTGTATCACATAACCTTCTAGAATAGATCCAAATTTTTAGTAAGTGGCTCACGAAGAATCCAGAATCCAGCTCTTGTAATGAAGTCAGAGTTTGAACACTGATGAAGTTGAAAGACTTTTTTCTTTTTTTTTTGGTTTTTTTTTTTTTTTTTTTTTTTTTTTTTTTTTTTTTTTTTGGTTTTTTGAGACAAGGTTTCTCTGTGTAGCCTTGGCTGTCCTAGACTCGCTTTGTAGACCAGGCTGGCCTCGAACTCACAGCGATCCGCCTGCCTCTGCCTCCCGAGTGCTGGGATTAAAGGCGTGCGCCACCACGCCCGGCGAAAGACTTTTTTCAAAGACCCCGAGAGGCCGAGACCGTAGGCTGCCTGCGTTTGCTGTATTGCCATGAACGGGGGAAGGAGCTGACAGCTGGAAGCATGTTCTCTATGCAGAATATTCTTTGCTCATAAAGTTTCAGAAGTGGAAGGAACATGGGGGTACTTAGGGGATTACTTACATATGCTCTGCAGAGTGATTCCATGCTTTTGTATCCAGAGGTATGGGCAGCTTCTCCATTTTCAAAGGAGACCCCCACGAAGCCCGAGGAAGTTAGATGAAAGGTTATACCATGGGTGAAAAATGAGATTAGCATTATTTCATCCCTTTAAGACAAATATTGAAATTAAAAGTCCTTGACAACATTGAAAAAAATCACATGTAAATTGTAGATGTGGAAAGCTGAATATTTAATGGGATTGGGTTTTTTTTTTATGTGTTTTTGTTTATGCTTGTGTGCACACATTCGTGTGTGTGTGTGTGTGTGTGTGTGTGTGTGTGTGTGTGTGTGTGTGTGACATTAGGTGTCTTTATCCATCACTTTTCCATGTATTTTTTGAGACAGAGTTTTTCCTTGAAGCTGGAGCTTGCTGACTGGGCTGATTTGGTCAACAAGCCTCAAGGACTCCCCTGTCTCTGCCTCCCCAATGCTGGGATTACAGGCTTATGCTATGACACTCAGCTTTTCTTGTGGATTTCAAGGATCAAACACAGGTCCTTGTG
Organism: Acomys minous; assembly: GCF_964271855.1. Classification (NCBI taxonomy): domain Eukaryota; kingdom Metazoa; phylum Chordata; class Mammalia; order Rodentia; family Muridae; genus Acomys; species Acomys minous. The sequence goes on along the minus strand of NC_140484.1, from coordinate 34,734,343 downwards.
TGTGTGTGACAAACATTTACCACCTGTTATCTCTTCAACTGCAGGTTGGAATTATTTTGAGAAGGTCTTGCTGTGTAGTGTAGCCCAGGCTGGCTCAAACTTGCAATCCTGCCTCAGTCTCTGGAGTGTTGGCATAGTAGACAGGTACCGCCATGCATGAGCAAAGAGGTTTTAAATGATCTTTATATTTTCCAGCTAGCCATTACTAAAAAATATTTTCACACTTCAGTGAAGTAGATTTTCATAAATAAAATTAACTTAATGTTTACATTTGATAAGTACAATGAAGTACTTTTATTTATCATACTATTAATTTGAATATTCTGCTTCATTTTAAATTATGTTTAAAGCCAGGAGAAATAGGAAATAAATTGTTATTTTATGTCTTTACTACCGCCACACTTCTAATGTTTTAACTGAAAGAACTTTTTTTTCTCACAGCAAGCCTTTGGTACTATTCATTTTTCATTAAAAAATTTTTAAACTGGTGTTACAAAGGATCTGTTTGAAAACTGTGACCATCTCTGGGGAAATTATTTCCAACCTAAGCTGAGCCTGCAGGGTCATGGACTGTAAATATGGGATTTCTAATTGCTTCAGACCCCATGAGCACTGCACGAAGAGTTCTTGAAGTTAAATAAGGAGAGTTGCTTAAATAAAATGTACAATCCGTGAAACTCCAGTAGGTCTAAGAAAAGAAGTTACAGTAAGTACAGTCCAGAGGCTATGATAATTTGGAGAAGAGAACTTCATTTGAGGTGACTGACCTTTGAACTGTGGTGCCACTTACTACCACCTGAGGTATGTGTCCTCAGAGTGAGTTCCAGAAGGGCTCACTGACCTGGCCTTGGTTCTTTCTCCATGCTTCCTTGGCCTGTGCCTTTAGAAAAACAGGTTGACATCACCTTTCAGTCTCTGGTTTTGAACTTTCTGTTGTTATACGGCCTGACTCTTACTGATTTTTATTTTGTTAATCTTTCTCGCTTCCTGCAGCTCTTTTGTTGTTTCTGCTAACCCCCCTTTAAAACCAGCGCTGTGAATTCATCCTTCAGCATGCTTTGGTCTGTGTCTGGTTAACTCATCCAGTTACTGGTCATACATTTAATTGTATTTTTGCTGAGATCGTACTGTTACTACAGCAGGGTTGGCTGCCTGAGGAAACAGGGCTACGTCTACAAAGAAGAGGCTTATGGGAACACAGTCATCTTGTGGATGGGCATTTTGGCCTGACAGCAATGCTGAATCCTGGGTAACTGAGCGAAGTAAGGGCAGAAGTGGATGCAGGCTGTGAAAAAAGGATTGCTTCCACATGGATGGACTTGTCACAGGAGGCCACTCTACCCCACATTGAAACAAAACCCCATTTCTCAGTTCTGTCTTTGTACCTGTCCTCTTAGTACTGATGTTACTGCAGTAAACACTCCCGCTGCCTGGGGCTTCATAGGATCCTGGGAAGTTTCCCAGAACCTTGGATCAAAGCTAAAGGACTGGCAACCATCCAGGTCCAGAGATAGCCCCGTGACATGAATTTGGGGGGAGCGCTGCCTGTAGCAGAGCATTCACCCTCCTTTCATTAAACCCTCTGAAGCAGTGAAGAGGGGTCACCATGCAAAGGTTGGCCTGCCTCAGCCCACAGATGATTCCTCCACAGAGGTAAATGAATAGAGAGAAGTGAGCGTGCTTTCTATACCACCAGCACCGCTCTGGAGGCTTCAATACATTTTCCCTTCAAAGATTGAATATGTGATATTAAGCCTTTCTTCTCTGTTTGACTTGGTTTGAGTGTATCACATCTGCCAGTCTACATTTAGCCCTTCAAAGGACACACTATTGCTTTTAATTATGGCACCTAGACAGTCAGGGTGACAACTCCACGAAGTTGCAGCTGGCCCATGGTTGTTCTGCAATTTAGAACATGGCAGGGGCGGAGGGAGGGCGAGGTCCAAGGACAGTTCGTATCCTTATGAGCCCCTGTCTGTGTTCTATCACCAAGATGCCTTTTCCCTTGCCATTATGTCCCAAACAAACATTTACCATGCCTGCAGGAGCATATCGGGCTCAAGATGTGAGAGCACAGAGGCCTGTGCTGTTTAATATTAAACCAACAGGAAATGACCCAGGCTCATGAGCTACTGCTTTCCCTAGGGCAAAGGAGGAAGAATTAACTGCTCTATAGAAATTCCTTTCTGTGTTCTGTAAAGAGAATGCTTCCATGGGAGCTTAATGACCAAACAGAGTAGTTTTGGGGGCTAGATAGCTTTGACATTGTCCCCTGAAGGAATGAGGCAATTAAAGAAACTGACTTCCATTGAGAAAAAAATACTATTTATAATAATTTGTCTAAGCCAGGTGCTGGCTTGTAATCCCAGCACTTGGGGAGGCAGAGGCAAGCAGATCTCTGTGAGTTTGAGGCCAGCTTGATCTACAAAGCAAGTCCAGGACAGCCAAGGCTACACAGAGAAACCCTGTCTCAAAAAACAAACAAACAAAACAAAAATAATAATTTATCTACATAACATGTTCCCTGACTCATTAGCCTACGGCTCCCTGGAATTGCCCTCATGTGTGTGCACGTGTGTGTGTGTATGCACACTGACTGGAGGCTCCCTGATTGTACTAGGCTGGCTGACCAGCAAGCTCCAAGGCTCATCCTGTCACTGCTTCCCTGGGGCTCAGAATATAGGTGCACACCAGTTCAGCTGGCTTTTTACTTGGATGCTAGGGATCCGAACTCAGGCCTCATGCTTGCATGGCAAGCCCTTTACCCACTGTTGTGGCCCCAGTCCCCTCCTTCTCCTCCTCCTCCTCCTCTTCCTCCTCCTTCTTCTTCTTCCTCTTCCTCCTCTTCCTCCTCCTGTTCCTCCTCCTCCTCCTCCTCCTCCTCCTCCTCCTCCTCTTCTTCTTCTTCTTCTTCTTCTTCTTCTTCTTCTTCTTTTTAAATGCTTTCACATACTTTAGGAACAGAATTACCTGGAACCCCATCTCCTCATCCCCAAATTTATGCAAGCTCTGCTATTTGAAGGAAAATACCACTTAACTGACTTAAAGGGGAGGAAAGTCATCATAAGAGCCAGGGTCACTCAAGAGGCAGAATTGATAGTTGCAGTATCCTCCCAAGGAAGTTTCCTGAGGGTTGGAGGTTAGCAGCATCTGAGGCAACAGGAAAGTCAAGTCAAAAGGAAACCAGGGCTGGCCAGTGATAGGTCACTAGTAACTTTACTTAAAGCAGCTACTGCACAGAGAGCAGAGGGGTGGGGAGGGAAGGAGGGAGGGAGGGAGAGGAGGGAGGGAAAGAGGGAGGGAGGGAGGGAAGGAGGAGAGAGAGGAGGGAGAACCCCCTTGTCAGGGGAAGTGGGTAGTGATGTCTCTGAGGCAGGCTGCCTGTGAAGGAGGTTTTCCTTTCTTGTGGGAGTGAGGGTAGCAGTCATGGGACTCAGAAGGGAGGCTGAGGCAGAGAGTGTGGAGATAAGACGTGCAACACAGGGTGAGGAGCAGTCTTAAGTAAGGGCTTGCATGAAATGTCTGTCCTGGGTACCTCCTCTTCCCGCCTTTGCCCACATTCCAGGAAAAGTATTCGCTGCAATAACAGAGTTTGGACTTCTGAGGGTTCACTGAACTGCATGATGTTTGGCATTTATCCACAGTTGAAACAAGAAGAGACAAACTTGTACACACAGAGAACATCAGAGCTGCTGAAAATGGAATCTCCTGTAGTTCTTTTGAAGCCTGTGCCCATTGCTGATATGGGTGTTTGCATTACCCATACAGTGGAACATACTCCACTGTTACTTACCCATGAGGATTAAGGAAATTGAAGCTGGGTTCAAAGTCTTAGCAGCAGGACAAACCTGTTCTCTTCAAGGGTCTGGGTAAAGTTGAACATCCTTCTTTGGGAAAACCTCCGCATGCCTGTCACTAATCTCCCCTGGGAAGGAAAATACCAGAAGCCTGGCTCCTCTAACAGGCTCCTTTCTCTTCTTTAACTACCCGTAAAGACGTGTGCAAGTTTTTTTTACCTTTCTGGGCCTCAGTTTCTTATTTGCAGAGACTAGTCTTTGCCCTGTTTGGTAGGTGCAAAGTTTAAATAGACTCATTAGAACATTCCCAGTTAGACAGTAAAAACCCTAAATTATTACCAACATTCTTTAAAAAATATTATTTAATATTTTTTTATTTTTTGAAATTAAAATATAATTACATTATTCCCTTCTCTAGCCCCTCCTTGTACTCACCTTGCTCTTTCTCAAATTCATGTGTGGGCTTTGATTTTTTAAAAAACCTTTTGGGGTTCCTTAATGCAAAAACAAGTTTATATCCACTACATTTGTGCCTTTTCTTTCATTGTTGTTTCATATATTATATATAAATATGTATTATTTATATATTTCTATATATTTTCTAAGTATATGAATACAATCTTCTCAACCTGTATGTTTTACACACACACACACACACACACACACACACACACACACACACACTTAATTTCAGGGCTCACCATTTGGTACTGAATAATCTGTTAAGAGGTCTCTTCCCTTGGAAAACCTGTCCCACTCTGAGTACGCCTTAGTTCCTTCTCTGTGACTAGCACTCTTAACTGTAATAGTAGTGGGGATGGTGGCAGGTTCTTCCAATGTTTAAGTGATAAATAATCTTAAACAGACCGTGAGATTTTAAAGTACACCTGAAGGTAAGGAGGGCACTCAGCCAGCACCTACGGGCTGCAGGCCCTGGGGCCAGTCTTACACCTTGACAGTTTGGGGGCTCATGACTACGTTTCTCTCCCCTTACTGGCCCCACTGTGGTCATTTACCTCAGGACTCTTCTCACTGACAGCTCCTCCGGACTCACAGCCTCTGCCTGCTGGGGCTTCTTCATGTCTCTAGACCTCTCTCTGCCCTTTGCCTTGTGCTTAGCTGTGCCAACTCATTTGCCCTAGATGACAACGCAGGCTTTATTGACAAAACAGGTGTTATTTCTTTCAAACATAAGCACCTGGTAAATTAGTGTGAGAATGTCAACGGTTACTTCTTGTCAGATTTGCTTATTTTACAAATGCCTGTGTTTGTCTTACATACATTTCTACATGCTTTGTGACCAGCCTGTGTTGGTATGCAGCGTGTGTATAAAGTCCTGTCATTTCCTAATCTAGAGGAAAGCAAAAATATGGGCAAAGCTGGGCCAGGGTGTTTCATGGCACCAGGGTTACTCTGTCCTTGAGGCAGAGACTTGAGTCAGAACATCTTTCCCCTTAGACTATATTTGAAAGTTCATTTCACCCTTATTACTCTGCATTCCGTCTGGTAGAGAACTGTACCCCAATTCCTACCGTTGTTTCAACCCCAGGGGATGACCTGAGCTTGATTTTCTTAGTGTCCCCATATGATGCTAATCAGATGTAGTGGCCTGCCAGTGTCACTGAGCTTAGTTTCTGTATTATCCTCCAGCGTAAGTGGTCACTGGACACTTGTCTACACATCATGGTGGTAGGAATTACAGTGTGGCAAGTTACGGTTGGTTGGGGATTTCTTTCCCTTTTAGGTCAAAGTGTGTAGTGTTTGTCTCATGATGGCGCCATCTTCAGGGAAGGATCACTGTCTCTGAGAACTAAATTCCCTCTCAGCTCTGAAGCAGGAAGGAGAGTGAGCTTTCTTTCATTTTTTTTTTTTGTTTGTTTGTTTCTTTCTTTTTTTTTCTTCATTTCTTCCTTTTTAGTTTCTAATTTATTCACTTTACATCCTGATTGTAGCCTCCTCCCTGGTTTCCTCCTTCCTTCCCTAGTCCTCAGAAAGGGGGAGCCCTCCTCCTCTACCATCTGATCTGAGCCCATCAAGTCTCATCTGGACTTGCCTGCATCCTCTTCCTCTGTGGCCTGACAAGGCTGCCCGCCAGAGGGAAGTGATCAACGTGTGGACACCAGAGTTCATGTCAGAAGTAGCCCCTACTTCCCCATATTATGGAACCCACAAGGAGACTGCGCTGCCTATCTACGGCATCTGGCATCACAAGAAGTGCAGTACAGATACTGTTTTGGTGTCCTCCCTCTGGCCCCTCTACATTATGACATGGCTTAATTGAAGAAACTTATTTTAGATGTCCCTTTTCCAAAATCTCATTTCTGTTGATTACCATGGGTTAACTTCACCTTAGCTTAATACACAGCCGCACCGTACAGAGGCAACTGAACTGCCTCCGGGTTCACAACCACATGCTTACTCACTAGGAACAAGAACGTTTCCAAGGTCTTGAAGTGTTTTCAGACACAAAATATTCTAGAGGTGTAGAAAGTTAACTATATGTCTGTCCTTCCTTAAAGGTTGAAAAAAATGTTATCTTGTGGAGTAAACTTTTCCATTTGTGTCTAATATTGGGGAACTGCATAGCTTATTAAAAATCATAAAATGGAGGGTTATAGCATAATACAATGGTGAGAACCAGGAGAGTTGCAAGCTCTTAGTGAGTATGCTGTCGGCTAACAAAGAGTACACAGATAGCAAGAACTCACAGAGATGGAATTCCATTTCATAATTTGTTATGGATTAAGGCCGTCCTGTGCTCTCATCAATTCTGCAGGGTCGAGGACACTAACTGAACACAGTTCTTCCTATGCAATTGCTGGTCAGTGTGTCATGTTTAGCTGAGCCATGCTTTCTGAAGGGAACCCTGTACTTAGTCAACATGTGCAGTCCCGGCCATTTACTGCATGAACAATATTGCCTCTCCTTGATTTTCCCCTTTTCTTTTTTCTTTCCTTCCTTTTAAAATGTTTTTGTTGAGCTTCGAGAACCTCATACAACGTATTTAATTATGTTCATCTCCCTCTCCCTACTCCTCCCAAATCCTCCCCCACCGCCACACCGTGCACTTTATACTCTCATTCATATCCTCTCTCCCGCCTCTCTCCCCTTCCCCCTGCTGGTCCAATCCAGTTTGTGTTGGGTGACTACTCCTAGGTGTGGAGTGTGGACAATATATCAGATGCCACTCATTGAAGAAAATTGACTGTCCTTCTCCCAGCAGTAATCAAATGTGGACTTGGTGCCCACAGCCCCTCCTCCATGCTGGGATTTTGTCTGGCTTGAGCTTGTTCGGGTCTTGTGCATGCTGTCACAATCTCTGTGAGCTCATATGTGTATCTGCCCTGTGGTGTCTGGAAAATACCTGAAATTATCCACTACCTCTGATTTCCTCTTTTATATAGGTCCCTGAGCCTTGATGAGAGGGATCTAATACAGACATCCCAGTTAGGGCTGAGCATTTTTTTTTTAAAAGTGTTCATTTTGCTTTATTTAAGAAAAAGGTTATAAATGCCACAAGAATGTCAGCATTAAACAAAGTTAAGAAAGTAGACAGTTAATTACGTTGTATAAGGAAATTAGGAGACCATGGAGGACAACATCTTAGATCTATCGGCTTCAGTTCCATTGCATTTGCCATATATTTTTATATGGTGAAAATTGCTCCCTTTAAAAAATATATTTTGAGATTATAATATAATTACATCATTTCCTCCCCTCCTTTATTCCTCCAGACTCTTCCATATACTTCTTCTTGCTCTCTTTCAACTCCATGGCCCGTTTTTCATTAATTATGGTTACATACATATATGTATATACATACTTGTTAATAAATATGTAAGTTCCATCCAGTGGGGCTGATAATTTCAAAGTCTCTTATTTTCTGTTCATTGACCAGATGCTGTTTTCTGTTACTGCCTGTTGCAGTAAGCTTCTTTGATGAGCTTGAGACATGATCTGTCAATGGCTATAGTGACAAGGCATTAGGAATCATCTGATTAGCAGAGATATAGTAGTAGGTTTTCCCCTAGGGGACATGCCGTATCAAGCTACAGATTCTTGGCCTCATTGACTGTGTCAGGAATGGGTTCCATCTTGTAGAGCGGACCTTAGACCCATTAAATCCAAATTTAAAAGTTATTGGCTACTCTCATAACATTCGTGCTACTATTGTGCTAGTAGATGTATTTTTGCTTGGCAGGTCATTATTGTGGTTCCCAGGGGTCATAGCTGAGTGAGACTGATGATTCTTCTCCAGTATGCATAGCATCTTCCAGCACCAAGAATAGTAAGCCAGTAAGGATGAAGCCTCCAGGTGTCTTCCTGTCAAGTTCTGGATGGCAGTCAGGAACCCTGGAACTAACTTACAATGTTTGGGGGAGGAGGGGCTATGGCACACCATCGACCAACTGCTCAAAAAGATGGAACTCATTCCTGGTACTGGGTTTTTTATTTGGTAGCATATGATGTCTAGTTGGGCTATTTGTTCTGCCATTGTAGGTTATCTCCATTTAAACTACTGTAGTAGGTTTTCATTTGGCTTTTTCCAAAGGCCTAGTGTCCGTTGTCCCTCCCAATATTTCCTTCTCTACCCTGCTCTCCCGTCTCCCTCCGCATTAAAATCCTTCCTGTCCTAAAGTGCCTTGAAAAACTTGTTTACATAGTGGAAGGAACAAAACACTTACTTTTAAGGGCATCTTAGGAATTTGACCTTGCTTTAATTGTGGATCTGACATTTCCCTGATTGGGGGTGGTGAGGAGTTACACACAAAACCAAATGGGTTTGAGTTCTGCTTTCGTCTGAGTGAGAACCAAGTATGCCTTATCCCTGAGATTTGAGGTTGGCGTAATGGTAAGGTAGGCTTCTCGGCGAGCCTTTCTGTTGGCACTGAATCCGCGGGGCAGTCTTCTCTAAATGCGCTCAGCTGTAGGCACCTGAACTCCAGCAGTCCTTAAAGTGCATGCTCTAGCTGTGCTCAGACTGATGAGTCACAGTTCCCGGGGAGGAGCCCAGACATCTTTCTGGCTGAACAGCTCCCTAGCTGACTCTTGCTTTGCTGAAATTTGAGGGTCACTCCCAAGAAGAGGATCCCAGGACAGACTGCAAAGTGGATGGCTCAAGGTTGCTAGAGTTAGCGTGTTGATACAGTCTTAGTTTGAATTCGGGGGAGTTTTGTGCCTAAGTTCTGTTGTTTCCATATATAAAAGTGTCCTGTATGATCCCAACTGTAAGTATCTTGCATAATTGTCTAGGAGTCTCACAGGATGTCTTCAGGACATCCTTCTGACTATGAGACTTTGCTGGATGTCTTGAATTTAAGGTGGACAGTAAGTGTGGAATTAATCAATACAGAAGAAAAGTGATTTCTTTATGCATAATCGTCATACTTGCCAAACATCTCCTAAAAATGTTCCTATAATTTTACTACTTTGGTCTTCTAAGCACTTACTGGTGCTAAGTACTAAAAATAATTTAGGCATAGTAGTATAAATTTTATTGTTTAAAAAGTAAGTATGGTGTTACTCAAATATTACACATGGTAAAATACTGCATAAAATACCACTTTCCAAAAGCTTTTGGAAAATTGGTTTGTTTGTTTGTTTTTTTTTTTTTAGCCTGGACTTTGGACTTAAAATAACTTCTTGGTTCGTAACTCAGACCTTACAACTTTACCAAAACAAATATAACTGGCATCTTGAATAGCTATTTGGTGCACAGACTGTATTTCCATTTATTACGCTACTGAAGGGGTTAGTGTATGCTACTAACATGGTTAGCACTTTATTAATTTTCTATTTAATTAGCCTATAGCACACTGCTGCACAATAATCACTCCATCCTAAAGGCCAGCACTTTAGTAGCAGTGAGTAAAGAGGCTGTCCTAGTAAGGGCAGAGTTAGGGGTTTTCAGGATGTAGGGGAACAGAAGAAAAAGACTCTTAGCCGGGCAGTGGTGGCGCACGCCTTTAATCCCAGCACTCGGGAGGCAGAGGCAGGTAGATCGCTGTGAGTTCGAGGCCAGCCTGGTCTACAGAGCAAGTCCAGGACAGCCAAGGCTACACAGAGAAACCCTGTCTTGAAAAACTAAAAAAAACAAAAAACAAAAAAAACCAACCAAACAAAAAAGACTCTTTGCCCAGGACCATAGCTTATGTGCACCAATGGTAATGAGGTCCTTGCTCTTGGAAGCTGTTGATAGAAGTTGAGTCTTGCTTTTGGAAAAGGGTGTGTGTAAAACTAAGTTAGTGTACATGTTACCTAAGAGAGGAAGACTCAGACCCATAGGGTGGTTGCTTGATAATTTAGGAGGCGTGTAGCGTCTTTGGTCCCATAATTTCAGCTATAATAAGGTTTGAGAAAAGATGGAGTTATTTTGGGACTAGGTCAGACAAGGATTGTCAAAGAGGTTCATTTTTTGAAAATTCCCCCAAGCCTTTTAAAGTACTTATGGACAAGGCTGTTCCTGTTTTTAAAAATCTTTCCAGCCACACTGGCCGCTGAGCACACGAGCATTTAGTGAAACAATTTTCTTTAGACTTGTGAATCAGAAAGAAGCCACGGGCTGTGAGGTTTCCTAGCACAGCTGCTGGTGTAGGCTGTGGTCCTGAGCGTTCTGCTTGGAGATTCTCACCATGTTTATGTGTTAGCACTGGAAGGGAGCCCAGAGATCAGAGAGTCCAGCCCCTCCTGTTCACAGCTAAGAAAACGAAGGCCCAGCCTCATTAGCCAGTGTGCTTGAGCCCAGACAGAGGGCAGACAGCGTACCTCAGGACCGTGCGTCCTTGAGGTCCCGCACCACTTTATTCTTCTAGATACACAACAGGCCAAAGCACAGCAGGGAGGTTAAAATGCTTGCAGTAGGAAGGAGGAAACCTGGTGTCTAGCTGTCTGACTACACTGTTCTCCTCTCCGCCTGGGCTCCACTTTTCAATGGTTTTAGTCCAAAAACCTGGTCCTCACTTCAGATGTTTCCTAGGCACGGCTGGGCTGAACTAAGACGCCCTATTGTCTGTGCACACTCCCCCAATATATTTACACTGCTCTGATTCACCCGTTGCCTACCTCTCGCTACCCAGTAGATTAGCCTTTCTAGGAGCATGAACGCATCCTCCGCTTTAGACTCTCCCATCGCTTGCCTGAGGGTGCTCTGTAGTTGCCTCCGTGTTTTATGAACTGATGCTTAGCCAGTCATTTTCTTAGGCAGTTTCAGCAACCATTTGGCGCTTTTTGGCTGTACAAAGCGTTCAGGATTGTTGGCTTACGCTGCCAATTTTAAGGCTGTACCATAAAAGTTCATTCAGAGCACGTGTGTCAAGGTAGCTGCACATGTATTAAGCAGCTGGACGGTTGGTGCAAATAAACGGTCTAGCAACTGCTTTGGGCAAGCTCTGTGCTGCAGATAGTTCATGGAGTCTTGGTCCCGCATGTCTGCCATGGCCATCACTGATCTGAATGAGAACATGGAGCTTCTCTCCCTACCCCTGCCACCAATTCCTCATCACCATGCCGATTCCCTGTGAGGGTGACATGTTAAACGAATCCCAAGGCTCACTCCAGTTAACTTTAGGAACACAAAGGCGATCCTTATACTAAACCACTTCAGTTCCTTAGGAGAAGGTTGACTCATCTCACTGCAGGATTACCACCATGATACAGGTCTGTCTTGGACAGGTCAAAATTGGTCTGAGAATCAAGGCAGAGGCCAAAGCCCCTATACACACAGTCCTGCATGACCACAACTACAGAGCTGACCTGTCACCCTGGCTAAGCTAGGCCCAAGCTGAAGTGAGGGCCAATTTGGACAGCAGGACACTGAATTGTTACTTGGGATTGATGTTTCAAATCAGTAAACGCCAATCTCTGATGTTTTCATAGTTCTTAAAATCCAATGGAACATGCCTTGCCAATGTGAGAACTTTTTAGACATTGACTTAAAAGAAGATCCCTGAGTAAGGTAGTAACTATGCTCCCTTGCTGTGATGACTGAGAGGGCATCTGGCCCTTTGGTGTATCTGCACACTGTGCTGGTGGCTATTTATCAAGTTGTCAGAACTAGAGACACCTGCGAGAGGGAGCCTCGTGATGGATTTCCTCTATAAGATTTGCCAGTGTGCATGGCGCATGGCTGTGGGCCGTTTTCTTGACTAGTGACTGATGAGGGAGGACCCAGACCACTGTGGGCGGAGCCATGCCCAAGCAAGGTGGTCTCTGATAATATAGGAAAGTAAAACCGAGCAAGCCAGTAAGCAGCGTTCCTCCCAAGATTTTTGCTTCAAGCTCCAGCCTTGAGTTCCTGCCTTGACTTCCTCAGCGATGGTCTGTGGCGTGGAAGTGTGAGCCAAGTGAACCCTTTCTTTCCCCAGGTTCATTTTGATCCGTGTTTCATCACAGCATCAGAAAGTAACTAATACACACATGCTGAGGGGCTTATGGTGATTCAGCTTACAAATTTTTGACTTTACAATGCTACAAAAAATGATATGTGCTCAAGAAAAACTATGCCTCAAGGTTTGAATTTTGACTTCTCCCCACCTAGTAGTACACATTAGGCTGCTCTCAGTGCCACACAGCAGCCTCAGGCTCCCACTTGGCCACACAATCACAAAGGGGAGCTGCTGATGCTCTGCAGTGTGCTATGTTGTTAAGTAGTGGTATTTTGTCTTTTAAGGATATTAAACACGATAATTTGGGTGAGTATTAGGTGTCTTGAGCATGCTAGGTAAGCACTCTGACATCAAAATACATCCCTAGCCCCTCTTGTTTTTTAATTGTTAGGATTGATCTTGAACTTAAAATTCTACTGCCATGGCTTCACAAGCAGCTGGGGTTATTATAGGCATGTGCTACTGTACCAGCCTAGATGAATTTTTGATTTATAGCATTTTCAAATTAAGATGGGCTTTTCAGGATGTACCATCATAGAAAACTCAGGAGCAACAATGTACTGCAATGTTCTTGGATTTAGTTCCTCATGCTGGTTTCTGTTTGTCTGTACTTGAATTCATGTTTTTGTCATTTGAAATGTCAAACTACCATGCCTTGTACTCTCTGCTGTTATTTGCCCAGTGGCTCCCTGCTGTTGAGTGCTTTGGTTATTTTTGATTATTAGCTGTGATTCCACCACATAGAGTTCTTATATCAACTTATGCACGAAAGTTCCACAGACCACATTCTCCAGAGTGAGAGCATTAGATGTAAAAGTCAAGGCAGTCATGTGGTTGTTTTGCTTATTACAGTATTACTTTCTAGAGATCGTGTCCCAACATATAAGCCCCTCAGCCTGGGGCATGCTGGGAAATGTGACATCTGTGGCCTGTTTTAGGAAAGTTTATTTCCAGGTTTTAATAGTGCTGGAAAGTAGTTAATTTCCTTATAAGATGGCTTATTTTTATATCAAGGACTAACACATCCTCTCCATGTTTGAGAGTCATGAAGGTAAGATCCAACTGTCCTTTGTGTGATTGATTCTGTAGAGACAGGAAATAGCATCATGTTAGGTGTGTTAGAAATGAGAATTCTTTTTTTTTTTAAGGTTTATTTATTTTGCATATAGCATTCTGTTTGCATGTACACCTGCACGCCAGAAGAGAGAACCAGCTCTCATTATAGATGGTTGTGAGCCGCCACCATGTGGTTGCTTGGAATTGAACTCAGGACCTTTGGAAGAGCAGCCAGGCCTCTTAACCTCTGAGCCATCTCTCCATCCCAGGAATGAGAATTCTTGATATTGCATAGGGAAACACACAGCCAAAGAGAAAGTTATCCAGCAAGGCATCTCTTTTTATAAAAAGAATGTGACAGAATCCATACCAAGAGGTCGCCCCCGTCTTTTATCCCAGATGTCGGTGGTACATGCATCGCATTCCAGTTTCACAATTTTCACAGGGTGACACAATTGGCTAGTCACGGGGGAAGGGGAGGACAACAACAGACTTCTCACAGGCGGTGGGTGGGGCCGGCCTACGGTACCAGGGAAGATCAGCTGTGTGTCCCTCAGCTAGGACATTTGGATTCGTTTAAGAACCAAAGAAGCCGAGTGGAGTGGTGAGCAGCTGTTCTCTCGGCTCACTGAAGGCTGAGACGGGAGGATCACCAGAGTTAGCCAGCAGGGCTACCTAGAAAGATTCTGTATCAAGAAACAAAGCAAAGGCAACCAACAGAATAGGAGAGAAGGGCCATTCTGATGGTGACATGGAAAGAAATTCTGAGGCTCCACCATGAAGAGCAGATTTTGCTTTCAAACGGAGCAAGAGTCTGTCATGGTGGTACTTTCCCTCCAGAGTGTTGTCTAGTATTCCCTGTTTCAGAAAGACCAGCCCTGATGGAAAGGACAGCTATGAAACAGTAGCATGTTATTTCAGAAGTCTTGGAGGGAGAACTGAAGGCAGAAGCTTCTGGAAAAGTTTGTATTGTCTGCAAAAGATCACCTAAAGGTCAGCAGAGAAGAGAGGGCTGCTGTCTGGTTCTCTGGGCTCTCCTGTAGCTACAGTTGGCGTCTAAGTGAGTAAACCAAAGGCCACTGTGCTGTTTGCTGAGCACATGCTGCATTAGTATTTATGAAAGCTGACTGAGGTTTGGGACAGTCTACCTGGTTTTTTAAATTGATGACGTTCCAATTTCTGATTAAAATCAGTTTCACTTAACAGGTGGAAACAAAACCTGAACATCCTTCATTTTTTACTCTAAACTAGGTAATTTCTGTACCCACGTTATTACTGGCACTTGTAACTCTTACCTAGCTGTACCACAGTTTAGACACAGTGCCTAACCCTCACATATATTTAATGTGTACAGCCCAGTATTTTTTAATATAGTCAGAACTACTGATCTATCAACAGAATGTCAGGATGTTTTCCTCAGTTGAGAAACTCTGCTCACAGGTGCTTTGCATTACCCTATAATCCCGTTCACCCTTTGCAACCACAAATCTACTTTCTGGTCTGTAGATTTTACTATTCTGGGAAGATTGCATGAGGAATAATAGATAAGTGGCCTTTGATTTAGTTTGTTCCCCCTGGGATGATGCTCTTGGGATTTCCCATGTCATACTGTATGACAGTATTTGGTTCCTTTCTTTACTGATTAATATTCCATTTTATGGTAGGTCGGTTTTTGTGCATCCATCAACTGATGGACATTTGTGCTGTTTACATCTCTTGACTCTTAAGAATAATGCCATTTGTTTGTTCATTCATTTATTTATTTTTTGGTTTGGGCTTTTGTTTCATTTTGTTTGTGTGTGCTTTTGTTGTTTGTTTTTGAGACATGGTTTCTCTGTGTAGTTTTGGCTGTCCTGGAACTTGCTCTGTAGACCAGGCTGGCCTCAAATTCAGAGCTCCATTTGCCTCTGCCTCCTAAGTGCTGGGATTAAAGGTGTGCACCACCACTTGGCAACCAGCTGTTGTGTTTCTCATATATAATGCTGTTTTGAATGTTCGTATTTAAGTTTTGTCTGTCTCAATTTCCCATGAAGGTGTAGCTAGGCATATATGGAAATTATATGCCAAGCTTCCTGAGGGCAGATTGTTTTCAGAGAGAACTCTACCGTTTACATCCCTCCCAATAATTCATATGTGTGTGGTTCTCTATCACTGGCAACACTTGTGCCTGACAGTCCAGTGCTCTGTTCTGGCCATCCCAATGATTGTGAAGGGGGGCATATCATTATGGTCTGCTTTACATTTCTCTGGTGACTCATAGACCATAATAGCCTGCTCACTCCTGACACTGTGTTTTCCTTTACTGTTCAAACATTGAACTCAGTGCTCTAGGAAACTCAGGACATAGTTCATACTGGCTGTTGCCCCTTTCAGTGCAGTTCCGTGCTTCACCGGGCCTAGTTCAAGGGCCGCCAGGAGCAAGGATGCGTGCCAGACACTCTCTTCTTTCTCACGCTGAGTGCTAGGGGGGTAGCCTGGAAGACTTACCTTCTTGGTCCATATTTCTGCCTAAGCAGATAACAGATGCATTTTGAAAGAAAATGGTGCTTTTTGTGGAGGGAGAGATGATGGTCACTATTTGTAATCTGGCGCCCATATCTCTGCATCACGCAGAAGGCTGACAACCAAATATGTAAATTGCCATGGTGAAAATTTAAAAGGTCTATTTATTTATAATTCCATAGTACACAGAAGCGTTTCACTACCCAGTCAAAGATTGCATTGTAATTGCAGTATGCTAGGTTTTGTTTTGTTTTTTTGTTTTTAATAATAACTTAATTTATGTTTTTTTCCATTTTAATTCTAGGTATTCATCATCGGAAATAAGAAAGCAGTTTACACTCCCACCCAACCTTGGACAGTTTCATCGGCACAGCATCAGTACGTCTGGCTTCCCCTCCCTTCAGCTAGTAAGTATATGCTGTAGATTTGCTTGGCCAGCGGTCAGGGCAAAAGTGCCCAATATCTAAACTATACTACCCACCCCCCACTAGCCTTAGCTCCTTTTGCGCCTAGCATTCTCCACCCACTGCTTCATAACTAACTCTACCTGCCTTTAACATCGAGCGCCTCCCTCTGCCAATCACGGGGGTGGGGGGGAGCATAGAACGAGACAGCATAGAACTGTAGTTCTGATGTTCTCTATTTAGGGGGCTTTCAGGCTCCTTAAACCCATCCCAAGTACAGTTCATATGTGGGGAGAGGGGGTGGCCTAGACATTGACTACTAGCTTAAGCATGTTTGGGTTGGAATTTTTTAATTGACAAACCTCAAAAGATCAAGTTACAAATCTTTCTTGTGAAATAATTTTCTTGGAAGTAAAGTTTACATACTATGAAATGTATCAATTTTAGGATCACAGTTTGGTGAATCTGGGCGGCTTATTAGTCATTAGAGGTCTACCCAGTTAAAGCCTGGAGCACTCCCTGCAACCCTCGCCACACACAAACACCCTTTTGCATCCCCCAGACCCCATCTCAGGCAATCACTGAGCCTTGTTGTGGTTGTAGTTGGCTCTGCCTGGAACTTCACACCAGTGGAATCTATCACACGGAGGAACAAATCTTTAGTTTTAAAACATACCATACCCCTGTTCAAAATGCCTACAGTTTGACATTAGCTTATCAACTGCTGAATGTGTGTGTGTGTGTGTGTGTGTGTGTGTGTGTATGTGTGTGTGTGTGTGTGTGTGTGTGTGTGTGTGTGTGTGTGTGTGTGTGTGTGTGTTATTATTTAAGGACTGAGGGCCAGATGTGTGCCAGGTGAGGTAAAACCATCTTAAATGGGACCGTTTGTAACCCAGAAGTGTGCCACTTCCTTTGAGCGAGCTGAGCCTGCTCTGCCTTCACTTCCTCACACAGCACAGCCCACAGCCACATGCTCGGGCTGATGTAGCGGTTATCTTGAGAAGGTTAGGCTATTTTTTTTTTCTAGTTATTACTTCAAAACCACTTCTGCTCTTAGAAATTTTGTAAAACTTCGCCTGTTTCCTGTATGCGCCATTTTGTCGCCTGTAAGTTTCCCCGCCGCGTTAACTGTGTATCTTCAGGTATGTTTTACTGGAGCGATTTGTGGCCGTGTCAGAAGGGTAGCTTATGTGTTGTGTCATTAATGAAACGGTGCTAACAAATAGAGGGCACCTTTCCCGTGAGAGGTTGCCTTGTGGTGACATCTTTTCGAGAGCCCTGTTAATGACTTTGGAGCCTCACTAGGCCACCCTTTTTATCTGTCTTTTCCTGTCTGCTTCAAAACTTCAGGTTGCAGTAAAAAAAAAAGCACACAAAAGGTGCATTATGCCCGTGTTCTCGGAGTAAGTGAACTGAGATGTGTGACATATAAGCCCGACTGGGCGATTTCTGATTCCGGTTGCATTTCAAAATGTGCACAATTTTGTTGAAAAGTGATTTTGATGTGCTTTTAGATTTTAAACAATGTGGGTAGCTTTGGGGCTTACCTTCAAAAGGTATTAAGACCAGAGCTCTCCGTAGCAGCTGCTGGGGAAATAGTGTGGACACAGTAAAGAGGGTTTCAAGGAAGTGTGCAGGTTTAACCCCTTGTCTCCTTAACAGCCTCTGTGATAGCTCCGCAGCCTGTTGTTGCTGCAGGAGAAACCCTTGTTAGAACGTTATAAACGTTATAAACATTGCCTGATGTTTGCAAGCGTCCTTTCGGTAGTGTGCTTGTCTCCTCAGGAGGTTTCAACCAAAACGAATTCTGATGAGTTCCTTCCACAGCTGAGAAGTCAGATTAACAAGTGGCTTAGCTGTTATGTTGTAACTTACAGAAGTGTGCAGGGAAGAAGGGTGTGACTTACAGAGGCACGCAGGGAGCCAGGAAAAGGTTAAAATGCTAGCTGTAAGTGTCACCTCTCCAGCTGCCATCACTCAATCCTGGACCTGCTTGTCCCCCTGTCGTTTCCTTAGTCTTCCCTTTCCCCCCAACTCTCCCTCCCAGCCTCAGCACAGCCTTGCCCTGTCTCTTCTACCTGTGGGAGTCTCTAAGATCCCATGCTAGAAAGCCCAGCGGCCTGGCCTCGGCCATCCTCGTAGGAATGCGTGGTTGTGCCTCCGCTGCTGTCACCTTCTCAGACAAGTCTCCCAGGAGAAGTCACCAAATCACAAGGTGATTTCCTTGAAAATATTTCTTTTTCTAGATAAATAGGGGAATGTTTCAGTAACAGTCACTTTTAGCAAGTGCAGAAGTGGCTTGGCAGATAAAGGCTTTCAACCTGCCAGCGGTTTGGAAAATATCTGAAGTCAGAATCTGTGCTCTGCACCACTTGTTGTGTTACTTTGGCTAATTAAAAAAAATAATACCAAGTGCATTTTGACCGTTTCTTTTGCTTTCAGTAATATAAGCATTTCCATAACTTCATACAAATGGTTGTTTAAAAATATTTATTTAATTGAAGAGCGGTCATTTAAAACTAGTCATCAAGAGGTCATTGGTGTTTACAAGAGTAAAGAGTTTGGGGTCAGATGAGCCTAAGGTAAAAGATGGTAGCCACTTGTCACCTGTATAACTTGGAGCAAGACACTTAACTTCTTTGAAGATTTCAGCTCCCTCTGCTGAAAAACTGGCAGCTTCTATTACCTCCATAGGATCATTGTAGAGTTTTGTCGTAGAGCCTGTATAAATAGTGGGTAGGTAATATCGTTGCCTTAGGTACTTGACATTAATAGACGTTATTCCAGCTCTCTGAGGCTTTGTGATCTATTTGGGAAGACAGGAAATCCTTGGGGCCCACTCCGGCTTCAAATGTGATGGACATTCAGAAGAAAGATCCTTGATGTGATCAGAGGCAAAAGCTTGCTGGAGGAGCTGAGAAGACCCAGGAGATGGTCCTCAGCCCTGACAACCAGTTAGAACCCCCAGCTTCTTCTTATGCTTCTAGTCAGGCCCCTGCAGAACAGAATTCCAAAGGGTGGCAACCAACAGTATCTTAACATCAATTCAAAGATGTTGACAGGTCCCCAGAGACACAGGTTGAGAGTCATTTAAAGATTCTCTGGGGAGGTGGGGGAATTCCAAATAGCAGAAGGGATATACAGGGAAGTGGTTTCTTTTGTTGCCCTTTGTGCTCTGAGTTGTAGATGTGTGGTAAGCAAGGACCACATGCTACCCCTGTAGATAATCCTCACAAAACATAGCCCTCTGCCATATATCTAATAAACAAGCGGGAGGCAATGCACTTGATACTGTCTTCTTTTCTTTTATTCAGTTTTTGTTCTTAATGCTAACTATAAATGCCTGCTATGGTGACTGTGTATACAAAATGTTTTCAAAACAGGTAAACTACTTTTTAAAAAATTACATTAATTTTGTGTGTGCATGTGCACACTTGTGCTACTGCATGCCAGTGGAGGTCAGAGTTCAACTTGCAGACGCTTGTCCTTTCTCCTACTGTATGGATCCTAGAGATTGAACTTAGGTCATCATGCTTGAGGGCAAGCACCCTTACCCACTGAGCCATCTTGCCAGCTCAATAAATGTATTTTAATATGAAGAAGTTCTATCATTTACAATGAGTTTTCCAGATACAATGGTGGATTGGGTCTGCCTGGCGCACCTGTCAGAGGCTTTTGAGAACAGATCCAGAGAGATGTGCCTCTGGCCATCCCATGTCCTGGCCTGAGATACCCACCAGCTTTGGCATTCTCCACTGCTACTCACGGGTGCAGGGTAGCCAGAGATCTGGGGTCAGCCGTCTATATAAGTAAATAACTCTACACCTAATGCTTGGTGTAAGAAAACAAAACCCTGCAAAATGAAAAGCCTTTTCCCTGGTTATTAAAAGTGGAAGGTATACTAAGTCCAGAGAAGAAAGGGCTGGCATCTGTGCTCTAAAGCAGCAAGAAGGATTAAGACCTGTGTGGTGGTTAATAACTTTAAGTGCGTTTTTATAGAGGAAAATATACTAATTTTTAAAAGCAGCATAGAAAACTCTGAAGTGAAATGGAAGGAACAGCCAGAACCTGAGGGCTCTGGGTGAAGTAAAGGTTGTAAAAAGCCACACCCTGGGCCTGCACCTCAGCACCATGGCTATAGGATGTGTGTGTGTGTGTGTGTGTGTGTGTGTGTGTGTGTGTGTGTGTCTATAACATTCATGTCTTAGAGAAGTCTCGCGCCCGAGAAGCATTCCTTCCTGTGTGCATTGGCATCTGTGAGATACAGCACCTCTTCTCTTGGCTAGGATGGCTTGGGTGCTGACTTCCTAACTCTGAGCCTCCTTTGTGCCTCTGCCGCTGTTGTTCTTTCTCACCTCATTTCTCCGCAGAGTTGGCTGTTCTGTGTTGTTGTTGAGCTGAAAGGACATGATGGAAAATGCAGCACTCCCTGTAGTTCCCATGTGCATTTACAGTGGCGGGTAAGATGGAAGGCATGGAAGGCACTTCTTATGGTCACTGTAAACAGGGATGGAGGCAGGCCGGGGAGATGGTCCAGTGTGTAAAGTGCTTACCACTCAAGCGTGAGGACCTGAGTTCAATCCCCAGAACCCACATAAAAAGCCAGATGTGGTGCCACCTACTTATAATCCGAACACTGGGAAGATAAGACACAGTCCTGGGCTCACTGGCTAGCCAGCCTAACTAATAGCTCCACGTCCCAGTGAGAGCCCCAGCCCCCAAACAAGTAGCCAAACCTCAGGGTGACCTCTGGCCTTCAGGTATGCGTACACCCACTTGTGCATATGCACACACATACCTGATTTATTAAAACAAAAAAACAAAAACAAAAACAAAACCCAGCCTGGTCTCATGATGCTATCTCAGCATCTACAGCAGCCTCAGTGGAAGATTTCCGTTGCTGGAGGCAGGGAGGCAAGCTTCTTTTAGGTCACGAAGTTCTTTGAATCACTGAAGGCAGAGGAAACTTTCCGCCTTTAGCTTTGTTTGCTAAGTGTAGAGTGCTGACTGTCTTTTTTTAATCCATTAAGGATGTGTGTATTGGGTCTTCCTGTGTACTTGTATTTTAGTTATTTTAGGAAATACTGATTCTCTGGAAGACCTATAAGAGAAAACAATCAAAATTATAGTGATGAAGAACACAGCCTGACTATATTTGAATTCCAAAGGTGCTGCTTTCTGGCCATGGGATAAATGACAAATTATAAACCATCTGAAAATGAGGATAATTAACTTGCATATTCCGCTGGGTTCTAGAGAGATTGATTGGGACAGGCCTTCCTGAGGACTATGGTCCATCCCTTCCTCAGTTGTCTTGTGGTTACAATCAGAACCAGGCGAGACTTTCCTGAGAACCACCCTGGAACCCTCTACTCTGCCTCCATTTCATACTGCTAACAGCGAGTGCTATGTAAATGAGCCATCTTAAAGCTCTGGGCAGGAAGCCAGGCCGTGCATTTTGTCAGGGTTCCTTAGAGGAGCAGGGTTGGTAGAATGGATATCTATATATTTAAAGAGGATTATTAAAGTCTTTTACAGCCTATGGTCTGGCTAGCCCAACAATGGCTGTCTATTGACAGAAAGGCCAAGAGTCCAGCAGGTGTTCAGTCTATAAGGCTGGATTCTCAACTGGTCTTCAATATACTTTGGGATCCCAAAGAAGTGGGTTCTAATTTCAGCGAAAGAATGCCACAGCAATGGGTAGATGAACTTGCCAGAGAGTGAGTGAGGGCGAGCAGGCAAAAAGGAAAAGCTTCCTTCTTCCATGCCCTTTTATGTGGGCTGCCACTGGAAGGTGTGGCCCAGATTTAGGGTGAGTCATGTGGCCTCAGATGATCTGGATTTAAGGTATATCATCCTATCTCAAATGATCCAGTCAAGGAAAACCCCCTCACAGGTGTGCCCAGCTGCTTGCTTGTTTTAGTTGATTCCAGATGTAGTCAAGGTGACAAGTAAGACTAGCCTTCACATCTCTCTGGTGTGAGTTGGGAAAGAGACAGTGGAAGCCGTGGTTACATTCTGGAATCCTCTTGCCCTTTGCCTCTTCAACAGCACTGTTTCTCCACCCCAGCTTGAAGTCTCCTGGTATGTGGACTCCAGGGGATAAAAAAACCAGTTTTGTCAGCCCTTCCTTCAGGCCTGCCCTCTCGTAGGACAGGTCCGGAATCTGGGGCTTTCTTGCTTTGTGATGCTTTTGGGATTAAGGAAAACAGCTCTCACTTGGACTGGGCGCCACTCTGCGCAGTCTGCCTATGCCTTGAACACGTCAGAAACCTGCATCCTCTCCCATTACTGCTGCTGTTAATGTTGTGCCAATCTCCTTGATCTAAGTGACTTTTGCTGCCTTAAGGCAGTGCTTCCTGGATCTTTGCATGCCACAGGCTAAATTTTTTTTTTTTTTTTAAATAAGGGACCGGCAAAGTGTTGCCAGTTTTTAACACTGTCAACTGAAGAGTGACATTGTTTCCCTGGGTTTCTATCCTGTCTTGTGTTCCTGCTCCCCCACTGTGGGAGGATGGGATGAAGAAAGGACAGCTTTCTCCAGCAGATTCTAAGGGTTTGCTCACCCAGCGTCAGTACCCTGGGTTTCTTCCCGACCAGTAGTGCTTGGAAGTCTCAGCCCTAGAGGGTTTAGCCACAAGCCTGGCTCCATGTCAGCTTGAGACTGTGTCTTAAAGTGCTGGCTCTGAGCAGCGGTATACAGATGTCTCCAAGCCAAGGGAAACACTGTGTCTGAGCACGCTGCCAGAGGAGTGCTGTGTTTGCCTGAGTTTCGGGGAAATTGCCTCCTGTCTCTTTTTCAACCGTGTTTGGGTAAACAAAACACGGCCTCAGAGAGCTCTTGCAGGAGAAATTATAAAAATTCCTCAAAGCCCGTGATCTCATTTTGGATCTCCTCAGGATTCCTCATCAAGCTGCAATTAAGCAGGGAAAAATTCTGCCTTGGGGTGTGATTTTAACTGCTCAGCCGTGTTGTGACTTGACTCTCTCCTCGGGCTCCTGCCTTTCTTTACCTCTCCTGTCACCACTGCTATTTGACAGCTTCTCCAGTCGCTTCATTTAGGCTAGAAGTGAAACGCTGAGTTGAAGGGGAGGGCAGGGCAGCTTCCACACCCACCGCCCTGTGTGCCTGTGCAGCTGTGTACTCCACGAGGAAGCCGGTGGGAACAGCGCTCTTCCCTCCCTTCCCTTCCAGCCTCAGCTTTATGAGCCAGTGGAGCCGGTGGACTTTGAAGGACTTGTGATGACACATTTGAACAGCTTGGACGCGGAGCTGGCCCGGGAGCTGGGGGACCTCACCGATGACGACTTGCACGTGGCGTTCACACCCAAGGAGTGTAGGACTTTGCAGCCCTCTCTGCCAGAGGAAGGGTAAATTATTTTCTTGAACTATGAGAGGGGAAGGGTGCTGATTCGGAACCTCTTTTATTCTTTTCCTTCTTAGATCTTGAAACAGAGTCTCGCTGTGTAGCCTAAGCTGAACTCCAAGTCAAAAACCCTCCTGCCAGTGCCTGCCAAGTGCCAGGGTCACAGGTGTGCAGCATCACACCCAGCTGTGACGTGAACTCCGGGCTGGGGTGGGGGATGGGCTACAGCACAGTAGTAAAAAGCTTGTCTAGCGTGTGCAAGGTCAAGGTCTTTGATCTCTAGCATTATAAGAAGTTAGTGATGTTTTTTTTTTCCAACTAAAAAATATTTTAGGGCCTGAGGAGATGGTTCACGTGGTACAAGCACGAGGACCTGAGCTCAGCACCTCAGCATCCACAGAAAAAGCCAGGCATGGCGAGATGTGCACGCACTTGTAGCTAGACAGGCAGAAGGTATCCCTGGGGCTTGCTGGCTAGCCAGTCTAGGCAGTTAGTGAGCCCCAGGTTCACTGAGAGACCGTCCCTCAAAAACTAAAGAGTAACTGAGGAAGACACCCAACGCCTACTTACTGCCTCCACACGCACACATACACAGTCGCCAGCACCCAGATAGCCACGCTGGTGTTTTTAAAGGAGCAAAATTACCCAATCCACTAAATTATACAGTACATATGGTATGGCTACCTAGACGTAGACAGTTTTTGTTTGTTTGTTTCGTGGCGCTGAGGACTATAGGCTAGTCACGTGACCTCAAGAAGCCTCATGATGTCTATTTGCAGGCTGTCAAGAGCCTTATAACAAGTATTGAAATGTCTCTGATCACAAGCATTTTGTGGGCCAATGAGCTGTCTCAGCAGGTGGAGGCATTTGGCTGCCATCCTGACAACGTGAGCTTGATTCCCAGAACTGACTCATTCACGCTGTCCTCTCATTGCCACATATAAGTGTATATGCATGTCACATGCTTTCACACGCGCACATGTGTGCACGCGCATGTTCTTACACACACACTAAATGAATATAAAAGAATTTTTAAGGCATTTTATTTTTTTCCACACATAGGCGTAAATCAAGTTAGTAAACTAAGTTTCTCTGAACGTTTGTTGAACATCTGTTCTGTCCTGAGATAGAAAGGTGAGGAAGGGAAACTCCCTTCCTCTGCAGAAATTTTGCATGGGGGAGACACAGTGGAAACATTGTAGAGTCAATATTCAAATAACTATTTAGAGCCTAGTGGCTGAGCGTTTCCTGGGCATTAGTTCTCAGTGTCCAGCAACCATGGGCTCACGTCTGAGTGAAGCATAAGCCCTTCAGGATGAAGACCCCTGTCTCTTTGAAGATTTTGAGTGAACTTTTATTTTCGTGCATTTTTAAACCAAAATTAAGATTCACACTCCCTTGAACATTTTGAGTCTTCTCATTTCCCCCAGAAAGTCCCAGAAAGGAAAGTATGAGACATGGCCCCCGCCCTAACTGCAGTGGGGTGTTGTGTGTCAGGTTGTGTTTGAGCACAGTGTAAGATGCCTGGACAGCTGAGATGTGGGAAGTCCCTTTGTTCTCTTCTTGGGTCAGTTTTCCCTTCACATAGCTAGTTAACCACATATACAGCTCCATTCTGTGTGGGAAATACCATTCCCCGCTCCCCCCCAAAAAAACAACCAGATCTTTGTCATCATTGGAAAACCTTTTCCCCTAGTGTCAGGCCATTTATTCAAGTGTGGTTTTAATGTTGACAACACATTTTCATCTTCAGTAGAGTCACATTATTTACTTGGGTGAATTTTTTTTAAACTTTTTTATTTAATTTTAATTTATGTGCATTGATATGAGGGTGTCGGATCTTGGAGTTACAGACAGTTGTGAGATGCCATGTAGGTGCTGGGAATTGAACCGGGGACCCTTGGAAGAGCAGACAGTGCTCTTAACCACTGAGCCAACTCTCCAGCCCTATTTGGGTGAATTTTTAGGGTTATCTTTAAATGTAGCCAGAATCTTGGAAGAATTGGTGTAAAAATACAGGACGTTTAGAGGTAGAAGGATGCACGCCTTTAATCCCAGCACTCGGGGGGCAGAGGCAGGCAGATCTCTGTGAGTTCGAGGCCAGGCTGGTCTACAAAGTTAGTCCAGAACAACCAAGGCTACACAGAGAAACCCTATCTCAAACAAAAACAAAAACAAACAAACAAACAAAAAACAAAAACAAACAAACAAAAAAACCTTTGATAAATAAGGCAGGTTTTCCTAGATCCATTTTGTGAGTGGGATACTGATTTGTTGCTATGACTTATAGTGAACATTTTACCTCTTGTGACTTTAAGGCAACCTGTGCCATCTTGGTTGTAGCCAAAGTCTTCTGTATAAGCAAAGCAGGCAGGGAAAGGTATTCTGGTCATCATGAGAGTGAACACTAGTGACTTTAGGTCAACACCCTGTGCCTCACTCAGAACCTGTGTTAGGTAGTGATCTGATCTGTGGCAGTCATGAGCCTGGGCCCTCCGGGTCCCAGCATGGCCATTTGGTCTGTGGATTTATTTTTTTACCACCTTGTTCTTCTGCACAAGAGTAACAGCCGTGCCTGCCCTGTTGCATCCATACGTGTTAAGTGCTTGAGTCAGTGCCCAGTGTATCATAAATGTCACCTAAGTCTGAACTAGTGCAGAGTCTACTGTGTGCCAGACGCTCTCTCAAGCACATTGCACATTTGCATCAAATCATCTTTATGATTCTCTAAAGGAAGCAAACTTATTATATCACCACTTGCCGGTGAGGAAATTGAGACACAAAGGGCTTGAATGACTGGCCTAAGGCTATGAAGTCAGTGCGGGATGGAGCTGGGATTTGGGCAGTTGGGGATAAGAGATCTCATATCTAGCCTCTGTAGAATTTTGTCTTAGACCGATAGCAAATTCTGCTGGTGAGTTCTGACTCCCTCTGTTAGCCAGTTTCCTTTTACTGTAACAAATACCCGTGACAACTCAACTAAACAGAAGAAACATTTATTTTGGCTCACGATTTTGAAGGTTTCAGCCCCTGGCTGCTTGGCTATATTGCTTTGGCCCTGTAGTGACAAAGAGTATTGCGAAGAGATGATAGCAGAGAAGAAATTTGGGCCCACTTCATGGCCGGGTGCCCAACCCAGAGAGGACGAGAGCAGTGTCCCACAGTCCCCTTCAAGGTCATGCCCCCAGTGATGAAGACCTTTCCTTAAGGCCCTACATCCTGAAGATTGTGTCATGCCAGAGACTAAGACTTTAACACGTGGGCCTGTGGAGGATAGCCAGGATCCAAATTATAGCATCCCTATTTTACAAATGCAAAATTAAGGCTTACAGTATGGCATGGGAGGGGGAAAGCCCAGAGGCCTCAACCCTAGACAAAGAACTTCAGGCAGCTAAGGAATGCTGAGAGCCAGGGTAAATAGCCTTCCCCAGGGAAGAGCAATTACTTGTCTAATACCAATTGGTCAGCCTTGAAAACATACATATACATATATAACTAACAGTATATGGACCAAGGCATATGTTTATGAATATGTATGTATGTGCATATATAGATACATTTACAGGTATTTACAGGTGTAACAATTAAAGAAAAGGAGGCCATGAATTTGAGTAAGAGCATGGTAGAGTTCGAAGGATGAAAATAAGTGTTATAATCATATTTATAATCTCAAAAAAATATTTAAACAAAAAAACCTGCTGCTTTTAGACCTATTTACACCTACTACTGATGTGTTTCTAACAAGACCAAAAGCTTTGGTACTTCATTATTTCTGGATTTCAGGACTGTAAAACATAGAGATAGAGACTATCTCTAATGGCACACTTCTCAGCAGGTATGACAGGAATTCAAAGCCTAAGTCTACAAAGCCTCAGAATGGAAAACACACATGCCCTAACAAAAGAGCAAAAAAAAAAAGGAACTGTTAAAAATAACTATTTGAACTTACTTTTCATGTTTGGTGTTTAATTGTAGCTGTTTCTCCCTACTTGTGTCTTAATGCCTTTAGGCATAGATGTAGCTTAACAGTTCTCTGTAACAAAGAAACTCACAGAGCTTAAAATAAAAAAATTGATTACATCAAAAACCAGATACCATTGCCTTAGGAATACTTCATACACTTGAAATGAATGGGCAAGTACATTGTTATTGATACCTATTTGAAGTGGCGTTGTGTCCCTTCATTATGGCAAGGATTTGTTGTATCACTTTTGCCCAGTAATAACCTGTTCTTAATCTCATTTTTCACCTAATTAGAGTTGAACTGGATCCTCACGTCAGGGACTGTGTTCAGACCTATATTCGAGAGTGGCTGATTGTGACCCGGAAGTAAGTTCATTCCCTCTTTATATATAAATGCTAGTCTGTATAAATGTAAATTTTGCATCGTTGTGTTTTCTTTTCCAAATTAAATGGCTTAATTGGAGGGGGGGGGCGGTCAGCTAGGGTTACAGAAAAACTGAACAGAAAACCTTGAGATTTACCATATTCTCTCAGAGTGTCACTCATGCTGGGCACACATTTGGCTACATCCTCGGGCCTAGTATTGGTTTTTGAGCTATATATTTGATGGCTTTTGGCAAATGCATAACGACAGGCTTTTGCCCTTGCAGCATCAAGCAGGGTTTTGCTGCTGTGAAACTCCTGGTGCTCCTCCACCTGTTCCTGCTCCCACCCTCATTGGTCTGTCAGTCGTCTTCATCCTCTTAGACTTCATCTTGCTTCATCTTGTCCCTTCGTGCCTTCATCCCTCATTTTCAGTTAGCATGGAAAAAAAGCCTTGCATTGTACAGACGCACTACAGTCCATGTATCTCTTCAGTTAGGAAGAAACCCACATTCTAAACATGGAAAACACAGTCTGTTAGCCAGGCAAGGAAGAGCATACCTGCAGTTACAACTGCTCAGGAGGCTGAGGCAGGGAGATACTTTCAACCTAAAAATTCAAAGCCAGCCTGAGCAGCATGACAAGGCCCTGTCTCACAAAAAGAATAATGAAAAAGAAACACGTCCTTTCATTTCTTTTTATTATTATTATTATTATTATTATTATTATTATTATTATTATTATTATTATTATTATTATTTTGATGGACTCCTACAGAAAAAAATAGTGAATTGAAACTTGGCCTCAGATCCAAAGATGTCATTGGAATTTGAGACTCCAAAATAAAGCACTTGCTAGTCTTTCATCAAGAGAACATTTTGATCTTCGGTTTAATCAAACATTTTGTGACCCCCTCCCACCCCCCTCCACAAGGTTTCTATCTCCATAGTGATGACCTTCACAGCACAGCCTTGTGAGAAGCATTTGAACACATAGGGATCCCTGTCATGTGCGCATGTGCACATGTATGCTGACATGTGTGTTGGGAAGTAGGCTGCAGGCTGTCTACAGAGGTACATATGACAGGACCTCTGAGACATAAGCAGCTTGCAAAAAATAGCTTCCCTTTTCCCTACTTTAGCAGGAATGATTGTTCTCAGGGATAAATAATAAATGGCTCTTGGCATTGGTTTTTATCCAGTTCCTGTATATGTGCCATTGAATCTGTGCTTTTTAAAAAAAAATAATAATGTCAGAATGCATACTGTTTCCAGTAGTTGCAGAGGAGAAAGAATTACTTATAGAAAGTAATTATGAGCTGAGTGTGGTGGCGCATGCCTTTAGTCATAGCCCTTTGGAGGCAGAGGCAGACAGATTGCTGTGAGTTTGAGGCCAGCCTGGTCTACAAAGTGAGTCCAGGACAGCCAAGGATACACAAAGAAACCCTGTCTTGAAAAACCAAAAAGAAAAAAAAAAGTAATTATGACAGAGCTACATGCCAGTCTGTCTTCCATTCTAATACAAATGGAAAACAAAGTTTGCCAGCCAGGCAAGTAAGATTATGCCTTTCTACTTATTAGAGATTTCAGAACAAGTTGTTCTCAAACTTCAAAATGTTATAATTAGAGGCACTTTTCTGGGTATTTAAAGTTCTAGAAAGAAATCCAAGAAGGAACAATAAACAGAAAGGTCTATTGGACTAAATTTGGTTTTCAGATTTATTTTCTATTTGAAGCACTGTACTTGTTCCCTCCTCCTGGTAGTACAGACTTTTTGAATTTTTTTTCTATCTTCCACAAATTTTACTTTAAAAAAAAAAAAACAACAAAACTTTAGAATGCTCCTGGTAGAAATTTTGGAAACTATAGAGAAACAAAAGCAAAAATAAATTAATTTCATTCTGTGTAGATAACCATACTTGACAGTGGTGTATAGGCCTTGAATAAAATTTCTTTGTAGTATATGTTTATATAAACACTAAATCAAACTCTAGTACTATTTTTTAGCCTGCATTTTCAGTTTTCACAATATGGGAGGATTCCCTATCTTTAGTTTTTATTATTCTTCCTCAACACAGAAACTAATGATTGCATTATACATGCATGTCACACTTTTTTCAGCCAGTTTTAACATTTAGGTAACTCCCCATTTTTTTGTTTTTATACTTACAATGTAGCAATGCCTTCTCACTAAAACTCTGTGCACATTTATTTTTTTTCCTATGGGGAAAATATAGTTTATATGCCTAAGATATATGCACAAATTTAAGACTTAATAATAGATCAAAGATTTAATCAATGTGTGAATTATATATTGAATATAACAAATATAAAATATTGTCATTTACTAACATTGTCAGTTTTGTAAAAGAATTGTCATTGTTTACATTTTCTTTGACTATCTGATTGAACATTTTTCCCATATATTTGTTGGACACAAGTAATTATTTTCTTTGGCACACTATTTAATAAATTTGTACAACTCTATTAAGCTACTTGGTTTTATAGAACTTTAAATAACTTTTTTCCCTTTTCATGATTGGGGGAGGGGTATATACATGTTTGTTTGCATATGTGTGTCTCTGTCTCTCTATTTCTGTATCTCTCTGCCTGTCTATCTGCCTCTTTCTCTCTCTCTCTTTCTCCTCCCTACCCCGTGTGTGTGTGTGTGTGTGTGTGTGTGTGTGTGTGTGTGTGTGTGTGTATGCACATGCATGTGGAAGCACAAGGTTGATGTTAGGGATCTTCCTCAATTATTTGTTCACCTTACACATTGAAGCAGGGTCACTCAGTCACACCCAGAGTTTGCAGATGTGGCCCACTTCGCTAGGCAGGTTGCTTAGCAGGTCCCTGTCTTCAGCAGCTTCAGCAGCTTCTCCGCGGGGTCTGGGGATCTGCACTCTGAAGTCTTGCCTGCACAGCAAGTGCTCTGATTGCTGAGTAATCTCCCCTGCACTAGAGCACTTTTATTGCTAAATATATTAACTTTTCTACCACAGGAGTTCCTTACCCAGTATATTTTTAAAAATTGTTTGTATTTTAACATCTAGAATGATTTATGTAATTAAATCCATATTGGTATTTTCCTTAAAATTTTTATTTTGGTGCCATGTTTAAACGTACAGCTTTGGGTTAAAATATGGGTCTTGACCTTTAGCCATTTGATTGTTGTTTCTGTTCCCTTGTGGGTTCCATTTCTTTTTCAGGAGCAGTGATTATCCACTCACTTATCTCTTATGAAAACAATATCTGTTTATATTATGTCAAGCATACTGGGGTTGGAGATAAGCATTGGCTGAGTTCTCAGCACACTTGTGTCATGGGCCGGTTCCCTCCCTTAAAACAAGCTGGTTGGCAGGGAAAAGCTCCAACTCCAAAACTCATTTGACAGCTTCTGACAACCTTTGACCAGCGTCTTACAGAAGGGCACATTTTCCCACCCCTACATTAGATTCTCTGGTCTATGAATCTGAAATGTTGAGTATGAAAGTTACAATCCCAACTCACACTTCTCCCAGCAATCATTCAGTCTCTGTGAATACCCATAATGCTTCATTCATGGGGAAAAATCCAGGCACCCTTCATCACCCAACCCCAACTACTCTTTTCAACACAGCATTTAAAAAAAAACATTTTTATATTTCATTAATTAATTTTTAATTAAATACTAAGCCTCTTTATTCTTTGGCAATTTCAAACATATACAGTGTAACTCGATTGTATCCATTGCCTGTTCCCCTGGTCACTCCCCTACCAGCAGTTTTCCTGCAACTTTCATGCCCTTTCTTTTTCTTTTTCTGAATCCAGAATCCAGTTGGAGCTGACAGCATGCACATGGGTGTGGGGCAGTCCACCAGAGCATGGGCAATGTACAAGCCCTAACAGCCCCTAAGACCCCTTTCCCAGCAGCCAGCAACTGCCAGTAGTTCCACAGCTAAGGGTGGGCTTCATGAGCCCCTCCCTAGTCACAGCACAGAGAAATGGCTTAATTACCACTACTTGCTGCCAGGCGACCTGAGTGTGGTTCGCAGCACCCGTGTTGGGCTTCGCACAGCCACCTGTGCCTCTGAAGGCATTCCTATATATTCACACATACATGCTCATGTGTGTATGCGTGTGCGCGCGTACACACACACACACACAAATAAAAGTAATAAAATATTTTTGAGATGACAATATAATTACGACATTCCTCCTTTTCTTTTCCTCCCTTCAAATCCTTCCATATTCCCATTCTTATTCTCTTTTAAATTTACGGCCTCTTTTTTTTTAATTAATTATTGATACAAGTACATGTGTATATAGAGATACATGAAAACATATAACCAATTGGTAGTGTTTTGTGTGGGCGAGGCCTGTGGGCTCTCCCTCATCCTCTTTGGCATGCCTATTGCCATTTCCAGCTCATGTTTACGCAATCGTCTTGGTGAGACTTTATGGGAGTAACCTTGGCATTAGTGGGCCACACAATTTTATAGCAAATTCCCTCATCCTCTGACTTTGCCACTCTTTTCACCCCCTCTTCTGAAGTCTTCCCTGAGCTTTAGGTGTGGGAGTGATTTGTAGATGTATCCATTGGAATTGGGATTCACGGCTCTGCTTTTTGTTTTGTTTTGTTTTTTCGAGGCAGAGTCTCTCTGTGTAGCCTTGGCAGTTCTGGACTCGCTTTGTAGACCAGGCTGGCCTTGAACTCACAGTGATCCACCTGCCTCTGCCTCCCGAGTGTTGGGATTAAAGATGTGTACCACCATGCCTGGCTTCAGCTCTGCATTTTGAATGGGTGTTGGAACTAGGATTCGCAGCCCTGCATTTTGATTGGTTATTGGAACTGGGATTCACAGATCTGCATTTTGATTGGTTATAGTTTGTCTCCATAGTCTCCACCATGGTCCTCATACCTCACCAGAATCTGTCATTTTATCTTATAAACATACATTGTAATTTTTTTTTAGATCATCTTGTTTCAGAGAACTTGCCTTTTTTTTTTTTTTTTTTTTGAATGGTTGCCTTGTTATCCTCAGAGGGAAATTATGTACCATGAGTAACAGTATCTTTCTCTGTTAATGGATATGTAGCTGTCTCCCCTTTTTATAATAATAAATTTGCTTACATATGATTGCAACTATTCCTGAAAGTAGAAATGAGCCCCACATATCTAATATGTTCTGACTAGTTCTTCCAAATCATTCTCCAAAAAAGCTGTGCTAATTCACTCCATGACCAACGCAGCATGGAACTACCCCTTTAAACCATTTCCTTATCAATGTTGGATATTATTAATAAAAATACATTTAAAATTTCCCATCTTATTTTAATGTCATTTTAAATTGTAGGCTGTTATTACCTATCTCCTGAATGCTGCTGATTCATATATTCTGATTGTATTCCCTTAGTCTAAAAGCCCAAATATATACTATATTTATATATGCACATACTTCCAGCATATACCACAAAGTTCCATTTCTGGGGATTTGACTAAATGAAAATCTATGTTCACATAATGTCTCTATGCAAATATTTATAGATTTTATTGGTAGGTGCCAACATTACAAATAACACTGAGTATATTCAGTAGGGTAATGACAAAGCAGATTCTGGTAAGTGCATACAATGGGTTACTACTCAGAATTATGATGGAAAATTTAAACTACTGCTCATACAACACCAGGATGTTACCAGATTCATTGAGCTAAGTAAAATAAACCATCTAGTAAAAAATTGCATGATTCCATTTATATGATATTCTTTAAAAAAAAAACTTTACTTTTTTTAAGTTGTAAAAGTAGAAAAGAAGCCAGTGGGTTCCAGAATCTGGTGTTGGGGAAAAGAGTTGGGGAAGGCACGGTAGAATTTGGAGAGTTTGTAGAACTCGCCAGTGTCTTAATTGAACTAGTATTGGCATAACTATGTTCATTTGTCAAAACTCAGAAGTGGCTGGGGGTGGTGGTGGAACGCACCTTTAATCCCTGCACTC
The DNA here is from genome assembly GCF_964271855.1 of Acomys minous. Taxonomy (NCBI): domain Eukaryota; kingdom Metazoa; phylum Chordata; class Mammalia; order Rodentia; family Muridae; genus Acomys; species Acomys minous. The sequence goes on along the minus strand of NC_140484.1, from coordinate 34,700,534 downwards.
ATGGAGGCAGAGGCAGGTGGATCTCTATGAGTTCAAGGGCAGCCTGGTCTACAAAGCGAGTTCCAGGACAGCCAAGGCTACACAAGAGAATCCCTATCTCAAAAAAACCAACCAACCAAACAAACCTCAGAACTGTGCTCCTGAAAGTAACTGTCCCAGTTACTTTTCCATTAGTGTAGCAAAGCACCATGACCTAGGCAACTTATAAAAGAAAACGTTTAACTGAGTTCACTGTCTCAAAGGGTTAGTCTATGATGGTGGAGCAAAGCCATGGTGGCAGGAACAGCTGAGAGCTCACATCTTGCTCCTCAAGCACGAGGCAAGAAGGGAACACTAGGAATGGCCACATCTTTCGAAAACTCAGAGCCCACCTCCCACCCCCAGGTCTCCATCAAGACCACACCTCCTAGCCCTTTCCAAACTGTTACACCAATGGGGGGGGGAGGCAAGTCCTCAAACATATGAGCCTATGAGGGATTATTCTTATTCAAACCTCCACAGTAACTGTATATCACAAGTGATGGATAGAAATGTAAAATAGAAAATATCTACTTTGTTTGTTTGCTGTGGTTGATTATACTATTTTATCAGATGGTGCTTTCACCAGAACAGAGCTGAGTTTACTTTCCATTGCTGTGGTAAAACATTGACCACAAGTAAATTTGGGGGAGGAAAGGGTTCATTAAGCTCACCTGTCCCTGTCACAGGCATCACTAGGAGAAGCTAGGGCAGGGACTGAAGCAGAGACCGTGGAAGAACGCTGCTGCAATCGAGAGGAACAGCTCTTACCTCAAAGGAATTTAAAAACATGGCTTATGTGGAACAAATGTGAGTGATCACAGCCAGGGAACATACATTTAGAGCTCATTGAATACACTGTTCCAACATGGAAGCAATTTTGTGAATTTTGTAGTAACAGCAAAGCCAAGGTATTTTAAAAAATACATTGGTGGAAGCAGCAGAGTGGTGGGTTATGGCGAGATGGGGAATCCCCCCCCCCCTCATAGGTCTCAGATGCTATCGGATGGTACTCTTAGCTTTGGGATCAGTGGGAGCTAGTATCTTCCTAGTTAAATTGCAAAACATGTTTATTTATTAGTCCCGGGATGTTATATCTGACACAGAAGTCTACAAGGAATAGCTATGTAGGAGCTAATGCTAACCCAAGAGAAAGTGTAATTAGACTATGGACCTGCAGTATTTCAATTTCTTTACATCATTGCAGTTCTAATCAGTCAACCAGTGTTTGCAGACAGCTTCATTCCACAAATTGTAGTTCATACTGCTTACTGGCTTGCTTACCCAACCGACAAGCAGCTTAAATTAGATCAGTTATTATTATCATATAAAGAAAAGAAGAAGAAGAAGAAGGAGAAGAAGGAGAAGGAGAAGAAAAACCAGGACAATTCAATATTGTAAAAGATTTCTTGAAATTTGATGATCCAAATCAGAGACTATAATTTATATACTCATAGGATGACGATAAGATTTGGGAAATTTTAGTATTTGTACTGTAGGGCTTATATAGTTATAATTTGATCCATGAGAACTGTTCTTTCCAGCTGGGCACATGTCTGTAATTCTAGCACTAGGGAGACTGTGGCTGGAAGATTGTGAGTTCCAAGCTATCCCGGACTACATAGTGATTTATACATATGCATTAAAAACTGCGTATATAAGGAGTGGAGAAATGTCTCGGTGGTTAAGAACACTTAACTGCTCCTACACAGGACCTGGGTTTCACTCCCAGCACCCACATGGTGGCTCACAGTCTTGAGTAACTCTCATTCCAGAGGATCTGATGCCCTCTTCTGCCCTCTGCAGGCAACAAGCACACACGTGGTGCACAGACGCTAATGCAAGCAAAAGCATCCATACTCATAAAGTAAAAACCTTAAAAATGCATATATGTATGTAGGTGCACCCATATTTTAACCACTGTAAGTGCACTGAGTTTTTTTAAGATCCTATTACTGTAGTAATGATCAAGTAAACATTAACTTAACTTGTTTATGATGTTTATAAAAAGCATAAAATATAATAGACACTTCAATTAGTTTGTCAAGGGAATAACCCTGAAACTACACCATATATTTTACTGCACTTTGGGCATGGGTGGCAGCCTGCTTTCTCGAGGGGTCTGATCTTAATGAAGCCACTTTGCCTTCTGTGGACACATCTTTGTCATCTAAAACCATGCAGTCAAGCTCTGATTTACTTAGCTCCTTTATCCCTCAATTATCTCCTGGCTGCTATTACATTTCTCTGTAATATCTAGAGATAGACTTTTATGCCCTTGCTCTCTGTGATAATGGCTTTGAATTCCACTTAATGGGCAGAGGTGTGGGGTAATGGCCGCTCGCATTCCCTCCCACTCTCATCGTTCTGTAGGGCATTTGCCACTCAGGTTCTATCATTGACATGTTTAAATCAGATAGATAGTGCTGCTGTGAAGGACAAAAGAGAGGGCTAGACTTATTTTTAATCACTCAAAAGGGAAAGGCTGAATTATGTCAAATATATGATCTCCTTTTGGAAAAAATACATTCACTTTTTTCTGTTTTTGTGTGTGAGTGTGCGCCTGCGTGCGTGCGTGCATGTGTGTGTGTGAGTGTGCACGTGCGTGGTGTGCGCATAGATATGAAAGTCAGAGCAACCTGAAGGAGGCAGCACTTTTCACCATGTTGGGCTTGGGTACTGAACTCAGACTTGGCAGCCAGCACCTTTACCTACTGAGCCATCTTACCAGCCCAGAAAATATGTTCTTTTACTTGAAATATTTGCCTGTGATTCTTAGACTGGAAGATTTTTTTTAATAGATCCCCTTCTGTGTTCCATGTCTATACTGCCAAGTTTATCTAAAGAAAACACTTCTTTCGTCCTTTTCATTTCATGTGTTTTGAAAATAGGCACAGCCTTGATGGTTCACGTGGGGCTGGGATTGCTCTCACCTAATTCCTGTATACCTTCATAATGTTGTGTGCATATATGCTCGATAGCATCCTTTGGGAGATAGTAAGGATTTTAAGCACATTTCCCTGTCATTTTCTCTAAATGAAGCTGGGGTGATTAACTTCAGAATGTTTTCCATGTCTAGGTGGTGAGTCAACCTCTCCAGTGATTACAGATGCTCACGTGCTATTTATTTTTGGTGTATTATCCACAGCCACAGTGAAACATTTCATGGGTGTTATGGGCAGCATCATAAAAGTTCCTTGACTTTGTCTCTCATCCCGGGTGATTAAGGCAACTCTTCAGGAAGGTCATGCTCAAGGAGAGCAGGGATATCAAGGAATAGGGTATCATCTGTTTTATTGCTCCGTTCTTTACTCCCAGTGAACTGGTAAACAATTAAAAACTGAACACATCAGTGCATATAATTCAGTTACTCCCAAAACACCATAAAAATGTCTCCCTGATCAATAATTGCTTATTATGACACACATTTGTTGTGCTGGCTGTCAAGGTGCTCTGCTTTCTTAAAGCACAGAGAACGAGCCATCAGCCAGCACGGTAACAAGCAGTAACCTGGCCGTGAGCGTCATTACTGCCTGCTCCAGGCCATCTTTGCAGAGACCCTGGCCAAAGGCCTCTTCTACCAAGCCTTCCCTGGTGTGGCCAGTAACTGTCACCACCTTCTGTGACTTTTTAAGCCATCTTGCTTCTCCTGAAGCTTTTGTCACCATGTCCATTAAGCTCTAGGTTACCTGTGTCTTCCCTGTTAACTGTGGCACTTTTTGCAGTGAGCCAACTTCTCAGCTGTATGTATTCTCCTTGGGCCTTATTCTCGAGGGAATCGAAGTTATGAACATTTGTTGAATGAAAGGCTGAGTTAAACTTTAGCAAAAAAATATCCATCTCATATTTCATGGCACAGCCTTAGCAGCATATGTAGGAAGGGAACTTCATGAAAATCTTGGGGGACAGGGGGGCACGGGTTTAAGCAGGACAACAGACTCACTCGGGGCTTTGCATCCGAGGATGTTAGAAGTAGAATACTAAAATGGGCTCTTTTCAGAGCTCTACCCTTGTATATTTCTCCTACAAAAACAGTGTGATTCTGCAGAAACACTAGAAGACTTTAAATTCAGTGTGCCTGCGAAGTCAGCATCTGGACTTAGAGCGCACTCATTGTGACATTGCATGGGGCAGTATTGTCACGGACGCTAATGATAACAACTGGCATATTGTTACCCATGTCTTTGCTGCTACCCTAGAAGCAGAACTTGGGCCAGAGATTCAGAAGCCTGTGGTTTTCAAGGGTGGGTCTTTAGAAGAAGCCCAGAGTAGAGCCTACTAAGGATGGGGTCTCAGATCGTATTAGCCTTGGGCTGCAACAGTGTGGCGAAGAGAAAAGCTAGACTGTAAAATTATCTCACTGTCCCACTCTGAAGGACGGGACTACTGTGTTCCAAAACCAAACTTTACAGCCACCATGGAGCCAAAGTAATAGGTTGGCATGGGGGACAGGAAGGTAAGGAGTTGACACTTCCTACGCCCACAGCAGCTGGGGAGTTGGTAAAGGGGACTTGACTGGGGCCCCAGTAGTCTTTACTACCTGATGCACTGCTTTCCTTTTATTTTGATACAACCTCAAATTTACAGAAAAATTGTCAGTATGGAGCAAAGTCCTCCTCTTCCTTACCGCTAACCATGTGAGACTGGGCTTCCTACCTGATTTTCCCATCACCCTCCCTACATTAGTTTATAATTGCTATAAACAAGTACATTTTTCCATCCTAGTTGCCATATAAACCCCACATTCTGAAAATTAATATTAATGTTTCATTACCACTTAATCCTCAGATTTCATTCTTCATCAAATGGCCAATCAACTGGATTTCAAGAATCCAGCTCCAAGTTGCACTCTGCACTTGAGTATGTCCTTGGTCTTCCTCCCTCTGGAAGACCCTCTCAGCATCTGTTACTTCCCTGCCTTTTGAAAAGATGGGCCGGCTACCTGATGGACTGTGCCTCCTTTTGTGTTTAGTTGTTATATCTCATTCCTCATCAAACTTTGTTTATTTCTATCAATATTGTTCTATAATTTCCCATTTTATTGAGTGACTTGTTTAACTCATGTCTGTTGTTTTATTTTGATGTTCAGTCTTCAGTTGGACAGGTGCCTTTTTTTAACCTGCCCCCGGCAGTCACTGCTGAGCCAACCTTACTCTCCGACGCAAGATGTTCAAAAACTCTTAGATTTTTTCCCTTCCTGCCTCTGGACTTGGCCATGGCTTTCAGATGCCGCTGTGCTTTGGCAGACAGTGGTGCTCAGCCACATGTGTTACCTTTGCTCATTTGTACTGAGGGATTGCTCCTCGCATCCTTTTACAGGACAGAGTAAAAGCCATGAGTTTTTGTTGACATGTGCATCCAACTTCATGGCGTTTGTTCTGGCAATCTCCTTTTGATATTTTAACTCTTTTACCTGGAAAGATATGGCTCCCGAGTCTTTTATGTTCTTATTAAGTTGTCTGATCCTCCTATGTGTAACCACTGCCCGTACTGCCCGTCCACCCCACTCGACCTCCTCCCTCTATTCTGACTCTGGCACTAGGTGTGCCACTCCTGCCTGGATGAGCCTCGTTAGCTTGCCCTGACACAGTACCAGGATGCCTCTTCACAGGGATGGGGCCTCGTCACCGAGCCCAAGTACTACACCTCATGTCAGGTGTTCCTTCTTAGAAGTGCTTCTTGATTAGACCCAGGCTGTCCATGCTTTGACATCTTCTTTGTGCCATTTGGGCTCCGTGAGGGCAGCACTTTAATAATAAGTGCATTTCTTACACTTTCCTGCATGCAAGTTCCCATTCTGGATGTCCCAGGCTACTTTCCACCCCAAGACACAGATGGCTGCCTTATTCTAATGTTCCTTACAGTTTTAACACCTCATTGGATAGGAAAATGAGGAAGGAGAGGAGACAGTGTTTGAGAAATGGGGGGGGGGGGGCGGGTAGAGAAGGGGAGAGGGAAAAGGAGAGGGAAGGGAAGGGAGAGAGAAGAAGGCACAATTATTCTCTGACCCTCACAATAAATTCTTAAAATGAACTTCAGTTGTTCCTTTTCCATACCCGAGGAAACTGGCTCAGAGACACAAGGCCACCTGCCTAGATCCGGTCTTTCTTGACACGTTTATAAGGAGCCAGCATCTGAGCTCAGCCAGATTCTGCCGGCTGCACATTCTGGCCTCTAAAGAGAAGGCTTTGGAGACGTCTTTGGCCTTGGGGTGTTGCTGAGTGTGTCAGAGGGTGGTAATGACAAAGCCTGGGAAGCTGTAGGCTGTACTCGTCTTGTGCAGACAGTTGTTCTCCCAGGCTCCCGACTTCCCCATCTTTCTGGTGAATGCACACAGGCTCAGTGGGACCTTGGCTTTGTTTAAGGCGGTTGCCAGGGTGGGGCGACTAGCTGGGATGGCTGTAGCCAGAGGCGCTGAGCCAGTGTCTCACTGCCTTCCATCCTGGCACTTCTGGAATGAATCACATTATGCTTGCCAGCCCCTACTTTCTTCCCCAGCCAGTTGTTACCCCTGCTTCCATGAGAAGTGCCGTGGCTCTCTGAGACCTTAAGATAGGGAAGTGCATGCTAAGGGCATGGGGAAGGGGACAAAATCTTGTTCTGACCCCAGCACGAGTACACTGGTCTTACTGCTTTCCATGGCACAAATCCCAAAGGCTAAAGTGTATACGTTATGAAATAAGCATTGACATCAGCCTCTGGTTGATTTGCCAGTGTCTTCAGGATCCATGTAAAGAACTCCACAACAAAGCCCAACAAAACAGAAGCAAGGACAGGGGTGTCTATTTGCAACAAACAAACAAAGACAAAGACATTTTGGGCCCCCAGAGGACCTTAAGAAGAGCATGTTGACTTTTTAATCATGAAATCACAAATTCAGGAAAGACACCTTTAAAATTGTCTATTGTCCATTTCTCACCCTGTGATGAAAGGAAGGCATGACCTGAAGGTGATGAGGAAGGCAGGTGTGTGTGTGTGTGTGTGTGTGTGTGTGTGTGTGTGTGTGTGTGTGTGTGTGTGTGAAGCTAATGTAGTGTAGTCCCGGTTGCTAAAGCTGCACCACAGGCCTTTAGCTCTACTGCTTCTTGAGTGTTTTCCCTATGGCCCAAGTGTTCCTTGAAAAGGAGCTTGTAATGCTGACCCTTCAGAAGCAGCGCTCTTTGGAGGGGACAGCTCCTAAAAGAGTAACTGCAGACCCCACTGTGAGAAGTCAGAACTGCCTCAGAGAGATGAATGCTATCTTTTAGTCTTTTCTCTGTTTCACATAGGTCTTTACAAAGTTGATAGCCACAGGCCTAATGTCTGTCCATTTGGGTCTAATTACAAGATGATACTTCTCATTTGCCCATATTTGCTACTACGTTAGTTAGATTACTTCCTCTTCCCGGGATATCAGAGCACCCACCATGTGGCCAAGTGGGTAAGGTGATGGGCTAGACCACCCACAGTTTTTTTTTCATTTATTGTTTATTTGTGAGTATGGGTGTTTATGTACAGATCATAGGGTGTGCACAGAGGTTAGAAAACAACCTGCAGGAGTTGCTTCTCTCCTGCCCTTATTTTGGGTTCCAGGGATCAAACTCAAGCTGTAAGACTTGGTGGCAAGCACCATTACCTGTTGAGCCACCTTCCTACACACCTAGGGGTTTTTTTGTTTTGTTTTTGTTTTTTCCTTTATATACCAAGAAAGCCTGCCACCCTCTTCTGTGTGGCTCCCTAGACTTATTTGGTTTCAAGAAGTTGGCAGACTTAAGAAATCTCACAGCAGGTCATCACCCAAAGAACTATGTTTAAAAAAGTAAATTTTATAAAATAAATATCACTTAGATATAATTCACTCTTCATTTGTAATCTCAGAACAACTGGAACAAAACGAATTCTCTGAAACATTTAAATTTTAATAATTTAATTTAATTTAAAAATAGTTATATTCTTTTGAAACATTCTCTGGAATACTTTCGCCATTGAAGTTTCTGAACAATGTGATATATATTTTTAATTTTTGTTTGTTTACAGATATTGAGGAACCCCAAATCAGAAATTATTATAGGCATTCTTCTTGATTTTTTCTATTTATTTTTATTTCTTTATTTATAATACATTATGGCCATCTTCTTTTTTAGTTTCTAGTTAGCCTGTGTTTTACTAACCCTTATTACTATAGATGGGGCTGAGCACACAAATGGCCAGGGGACACTGAAGCTGGCCAATCATAGTAACCAAGGCTTGGAACAGCTACCAGGCTGCTCCTGAAGAGAGCTTCTAGGCTGTTTGTCTCTTTTACTCATAACAAATTGTTTGTCTTCTGAGCGCTATAAAATCTAGAGAAGTGCTGACCTCCCTGCCCAAGGCACTGGGGCGTCACCTGCTTCCTTAACTAATACAATGAACTAACATATGGTCAGCACCTGAGTGTGTGCCGTTCTCTTCCTCCAATGCCCTCCCTTTCAGAACTGCACACAGTGTGCTTGAATCATTGCTGGCCCTTCCCGCAGTTCTGTCTTTACCTGTAGGCCATTTGACCTGACTAATAAACCCTAACCTCATTACATGTCCCTTTACCAACCTGCACAAGTGGTCTTTATAGTAAATACAGAAAGCACACACAAATTAGGTGTATACACACTTTGTAGCATGTTTCAAAAACATGCCTTTCAGTTAGGAAACCAATACACATTGGTTTCTGTAGTTATGAAATGACAACTTGGCTCTATTGCCTGTTTCATCATGGTCTCACTTCTCCAGAGATAGTTTTGGCTGTTCTATTTTAGACTCCTTCCAGCAGTCCCCCCTCCGCCCCGTGTGTGTGTGTGTGTGTGTGTGTGTGTGTGTGTGTGTGTGTGTTTGTGAGAGAGAGCTCACTGGCACTGAGCTACAGTCCTATCCCTTTGACAGAGTTGTAATGAGGTTCCCAGAGTGGGGCTGTGAGTGTTGGTTGGTCCATACATTATTTTTTGTGTATTTTCTTCTTAGCCATGTCCTGCTTCTCTTACTCATTATTAAGAACATCGATGTGGAGATGAAATGGTTTTCTCTATTTTTATCTTCAAACAACCTCTGCTTGCTTCTACACATTGCTGGATTTATGTCTGTCTCTTAGTGCAGTCACAGTTTGGCTTCAGCTTGGAGCCAAGTGCCCCACAGCTGAAATGGCCACACCTTACTTAACAGTGGCATGTTCCCAAGCCACTCCTGCCTTTCATAATGGGCCAGCCAGGAGGCCAGTTTGTGTGTCACTACAGCAGAGCCTTGTGTGAGGGCTGGGCGCGTAATTAGATGGAGGCATTACAATCGCCCTCTCTGTGCAGGCTTCTCCACCACTTTATTTGCCTTGTGTTACTCTATTTTTAACCTAATGCTTTGCCTTTTCCCTTCTCTCTCCCGCTCTCCATCCCCCTCCAAATCAAATCATATCAACAATGAAAGAAACCAAGGAAGTTCAGAGTTTTGCAGCTTTAAAAAGACTGGATCTCGCAGAGATTTTCACAAGACGCTTCAGAAACAGACGTTTGAGTCAGAAACCTTGGAGTTCAGTGAACCGGCCACTCAGGTATTTCCTATCAACAAACATGGTTGCCAGGCAACAGACAGGGCAGCTCTGCCCACAGCATTCTGTCAATTTTTAAAAAGTAGAATAAGAGTGAGACTCATAGAGCATTCAAGTAGGAGGAACTTTTCTGTCTGAGCCAGTGACTGTTTTCCACAAACTGGTTTGTAGCTGCAGAAATCAGTATTCAAATAGAAACCCCAAAGCACAGTGATTAAAGTGGAAAAGGTGAAAGGGCCGTAGCTGGGGAAAGGGCCTATGGTGGGCCCCTCCCTATTAGAGCCAGGATGATTCAAAGCCTGCACTGTCAGGTCACCTGACCTTTCGTGTTGATCTCCTCACTCTGCCTCTCTGTCCCCAGGCGCCATCATTAACCTTTCTGGGTTTTAGTTTTCTTCCCTGGAAACCCAGGGTGATACTAGGTATCTCATGAGGTTATATGAGCATTGAGTGAGTCACAGTGTGTAGAATTTGACCAATGCCAGCTTCCCTTAGTTCCCAATAAACTCTGGCTACTATTATTGCTGTTGCCATCATTTTTATAAAGCAGTTATAGTTTATTAATTCAAATGCCGCATGCACCCGTGTCCACAGAAACATCACTCGCAGTAGCCAAAAGATGGAAGCAATGCAAGCGTCCATTGTGGAAGAGTGGTGCATCAAGTGTGGTTGCCTGACAAGGGGGGGAGCAGGGGGAGGGAAATGGAGAGTTACTGTGTAGTGAGTACAGAGTTTCAGCTTTGCAAAATGAAAAAAAATCATAGAGAAGGAGAGTGAGGATGGTTACTATAGTATGAGTGTACTCAACTCGACCAAAAGATGACCAAGATGATATATTTTATGCTGTGTGTGTTTTAGGACAGAAATGTAGAAGAGCTAGCAATAATCCAAATGTTATTTTTTGAAGTTGATATGCTAGTCCATCAGGCTGATGTTATAGATGAGAAAACAGAGGCAAGTGAATTCCTACTGCAGCTATAAGCTGTTGCTTGAATAGCCAATGCAGTTTTTCTTTGGTGCCTGTTTCTATAACCATTACTAAAGTCCTGTGGGTAAGTGTACTCCAACCCCATATATCTGTATTTATAAACATAACACTCAGCTCTAGAGTATAAATCCATTTTTTTTGAAGGCTCCTTTAAGCTCATCTTATTTTCTAGTCCCCAAACCCAGGCTCTGAGGTTAATTAGGAAAAGGTCCCTGTGTTCACAATCCAGGCTCCTTTGTCCCAGTTCTGCTTTCTCTAGCCTGAGACATGAGTGTGGTTCCTAAGAGACTTGGCTTCAGCCAACAACTGATAGGAACACAGTGTCACTTTCGAATCCTCGCTTGGGACTGGCTTCTCTCTACCTGATGAGTAAAGACCTGCTTCCAGGAGGGAAGAGCATCTCACTTCAGGAGAGTCCCACCAGAAAGCCAAGAGCAGCCTTCTCAAAGTGCTTAGTGTGTTCAAAAGCAAACAAACCAAAGTCCCTGAGACCTGAGATTCTATAGACCCCCGCTGGAGCAGTCTTGAGCCATCCCTGAGTCTAGTTCTAACTTGTGACCCTTGACCCTCATAAAGGCCAACTGTTTTTCTCTAACAGAAAGGACCCCGTCGCTTAAATGTGCTATGTGACGTGTCTGGGAAGGGCCCCCTCACCACGTGTGACTTCGACCTCCGCAGCCTGCAACCTGATGGGCGCCTGGAAAACCTGCTGCAGCTTGTTAGTGCTGAGGACTTTGAGAAAGAGAAAGAGGAGGCCCGCAAGACCAATCGGCAGGCTGAGCTCTTCGCCTTGTATCCACCCGTGGATGAGGTGGGTGCAGGTTTCCGTAGGGGATGATATTGGTGACAACAGAGAATTGAAGTATTTTTTCTGCTCTCTGCCACAGCATGTGAATATCAGGGTATTTACACACTGTGTGACTGCTTTTCACTTAAGCTCACTTGTGTCATAGGAGAGCCACTTCTTGGTCATCATTCTGATGGGACTCTTATAACACTTTAGTCCTCTAAACATTTCAAGGGTCTGTGTACAGTGGTCTCACCAGAACAAACTATCCAGTTATTTGGGGGTGTTTCACAACTTATCCATTAGAAACACATATTATTTAAAGCTTGACGATGATAAATACGTTATTAAGATTCCCCCCCCCCAGTAGCCCCATGAACAAGTGGGGACCCCTGCTCCAAATATACTCTGAGCAGGGATGATCACAGCTGTGCCCCCAGTGTGTGAAGCTTTAGAATCCTGTTTCCCCACCTCTTTATTTACTGAAGTTGGCCCAGAGCAGTTTAGACGTTGGCTGCAGTTACTTGCTCTGGAGCGCTTCAGACGGCGTGAGAGGTGGCCCATCATTCAAGCCTCATGTGTTTTGATTCCTTGTATTTCACCGGGTTACCTTTGTCAGGTTCCCTGCACTCCCAGCTCTCACCAGAACAGACAGCTGCTCTATCTCTGCTGCTCAAGTGTTATATAAAGGCTCAGCTGTGAGAACCAAGGTCTGGGGCTGGTGAGGTGGCTCAGTGGACAAAAGTGCTTGCCACCCGAGCCTGGAGACCTGAATTTGACCCCCCCGCCCCCAGAATTCACAGGAAGGTGATAGGAGGGGGACAGACTCCACAAAATTGTCCTCTCAACTCCACATACCCACCGTGGCAAACACGTGCCCAGGTAAAAACACACAAACACGCACATACGAATAACAAAAATGAGTAAGATTTGGGAAATTTTCACATAAAAGACAATGTACCTGTCTATAGATATAAATCCTTGAAATTTCGTTCCCGGACCAAGCAAGACATCAGGAAGCCTGAGCCCTCTCCTCTGTGACTGCTGCCCCTGTGAGCACCCTCACCACTTTGATTTACTTCCCACTGGCCTGTAAGGAGGACCACAGGAAGGACATGCAGCATCAAGTCCACTGTGACAGTGTCGGACAGTGGCTGCTCATCATCCAGCCCAACCCTTAGGAGGATGTAGGGGAAATGCCCCTCACACCCTCAGAATCCCTTGCCTAGAGTCATGTTACTGATTACCACCACCAAACATGGCAGCATACTTACTTATATTTGGGCGCCCGTCGGTTGCTTCTCTTTTCTTATCTTTAGTTTCCAATCATCACCATGGTTTCTTGGCTACTCGTGTTAGTGGCAGTTTGTCTGAAGCCTCAGATCCTCAGAAGCAGATTAAAAATAAATATCTTGGGCCCAGAAAGATGGAGCAGTGGGTAATGGTGCGTGTCACCAAGACTGATGATGACCAGAGTTTGATCCCCGGAACCCATATGTTGGGAAGAGAGAACCAGCTCCTGAAGGCTGCTCTCTGACCTTCACCCCTCCTGCCCCCAGCACCCACAAATACAGAAATAAATGGGAAACTTAAATATAATCTGATACATTGAAAAATAGATTGCTCATCATTAACTAAATTTGTAAGTGTCTTGGGACTGGGGGTAAAGTGCTTGCTGCACACATATAAGGGCCTCGGTACCCACTGAACATGGGGCTCTGTGGCATGTGTCTGTAACCCCTGTCCTGGAAGCAGAGACAGACAGATCCTGGAGGCTGTGCCAATCTAACTGGAATGGTGAGCTCTGGGTTCAGTGAGAGACTTTCACTCAAAAATAAGGTAGAGAGGAAGATAGCTAATGATGACCCTTGGCCCACATGGGCAAGTGCACACACATGGGATAGGGGGTGGGGTGGGAGGGGGAGGGGCAGCGGGGGCAGGTATCTTATATGGGGCATATAAAAAGTACTCCATTAAAGATAAAGAGGAAGTAACTAAGAGTTGTGAGTGGACAGATAGGGAGAGAGGCTGATCAAAAGAGAAAGTTGCAGATAACCTGGAGCACTGGAGCACTATGTGGTGACTGCGATTAATGATAGGGTAGTATGTATTTTTACACTGTCAGTAAGAATAAACCTAACTTTCTCAACACCAAACAAAAAGATAAATTGGGAAGGAAATGTACAAGAGTCTCCTGCTGCTGCACGGTGGTGGTGCACACCTTTAGTCCTAGCACTTGGGAGGCAGAGGCAGGTAGATCTCTGTGAGTTCCAGGCCAGCCTGGTCTAAAGAGCAAGTTCCAGGACAGCCAGGACTACACACAGAAACCCTGTCTTAAACAAACAAACAAACAAACAAAAAAACAAAAAAACCTCCCTACAATGAATACAAAGACATCACATTTTTACCTCATCATTAAATAATTTTATTATCAGTTTTAAATATTTATTTTTAAAATTAATTAGGAAGAATATGGGTAATATTATAAACACCATTTTTGAATTAGTATCTAAGAATGGAAACATTTAAGCAGTTTGCTCAAGATTCAGCAGGTGAACTACATCATAAATCAGGAGCCCCGACAGTCCTCATGTTTGCTAACATGCCTGCACATAGGGACCTGGTCATTAGCACACATGTGTCTTAAAAGTCAGATCTTCTAACATTTCAACTTTTATTCACAACGTTAAGACCTTTAAAATCAGATTTGTCAAGACATATTGAATCTGAAAGATTTGGCCATTCCTTCCTCCCCTTCTGCTCTTCCCATAACAGCCGCTCAGTGTGACGTAAGATACTAAGGTGGACATCACATGAGAGACGAACATGCAGCAGAGACAGGAGTCAGTCAGTTGCCGTCAGCCTCTCCCTGTATTGAATGGGAGGATGTCCAGACTGACTTGACTCAAAGAATGAGCCATAAATTGTTTTATGGGAGCCTTGTTTCACGGTTTTTGAGACAATGAAGAAATTCAGATGTGGGCTGAAAGTTATCTTAGCTGAGGTCCCAGTAGCCTGCTTTTATTGAGTGGCGAGGAATGCACTATAATTAGCATACCAGCCACTTGTGAACTGGAATGTGTAAAAGGCTTGAGAGCCTCTACACCACCCTTTCATATTTTTACATTGTTCTCAAAGAAATTGTGTTTGTGCTTGTCAATTGAACTTTAGCCAAGAAAGTCCTATAGAACAGAGGTGAATTCTGCCTGCTCTAAATGGATTATAAATGCTGGTTTCTTTATTGGCATGCTAATGAGATTATTTTATGTTACCCCTGTTTTATTTCCCAATAAAGAACAGTAGAAGGGCAAATTCTTTTGTTGAAATTTTAAGAGTCTGTAGAAAAGGCCAAAGTAGGATTCAGCTGCCAGGTTTTCACCATGCAAGCCCGTTCCTGACTCAAACTCACTCTGTGAAAGGCATGATCTGTGTTAATCCCCAAGAGAGATGCCTTCCCTCCTCTCCACATCACATTGGTATTGGCTGCACAGATAGAACCCAAGCTAAATAAAAATAGTTTTAAAAAGTGGAGGTGGGTCCTCACTGGCTCTCACGACAAAAATCCCAGGAAGTCCAATGTGGAGTTGGCTGCTAGATCCATGGGATCAACAAATGGCAGACTATCATGCTTTCTCCCTCCCTCCTTCCCATAATACACACACACACACACACACACACACACACACACACAAATACATGCAAACACACATGCACACATATACATATACACATGTACACATATACACATACATATGGAAACACATGCACACATACACACACACACACACACATTGGGAGGAGAAAATGTTTGCTCTACATGTTGCTTTTGAATGTTGGCAGATGGATAGCAAACTCTCTTCTCAAGACAAAGCATTGCACTGCTGCTAGGAATAAAGCCAGGACAAGTAGGCAGCCCTTCTACCCCCTGGCTTTACTCCCACTACAAAGCCCTGTGGAAAGCTGCTAATGATCTCTTTATGATGTGATTAATAACAGGAAGATGCTGTGGAAATACGTCCCGTACCGGAATGTCCTAAGGAACATCTGGGCAACAGAATATTGGTCAAGGTGCTGAGCCTGAAGTAAGTATCAGACACACAGCTGCTGTTCTGACATCCACCTGGCTTTTTAGGTAAAAATTGTGCCTGCCTCACCAGCACTGCAATCAGGAGGATTCCCCCCAGCATCTTTTCAATAGAGGGGAACATTGTGGTAATGGAAAGAGCAGAGCTTGGAGTTGGCTCAACCTGGATTCTATTCCTACAAACCCTATAGCAGCCAATGTTCTGTATCATGGGAAGCAGGCACAGGTGTCTAGAAAGGTTGGGCATATAAGGTAATTGTTAAGTTTCTTACATGAGAGGAACAACAGTGGGTTGGAAGTGTAACCAGGTGGTAGAATACTTGCCTGGTATAAATGTGAGACCCTCAGTTTGATCCCTGTCTTTGACTGGGTTCCTACTGCTATGATGAAGCACCATGTCCAAAAGCAACTTGGGAAAGAAAGAGTTTTATCTGCCTGACGCTTCCACATCCGTACTCCCTCCGTGAAGGAATGCCGGACAGCAACTCAGAGAGGGTGGGAACCTGGAGGCAGGGGCTGATGGAGAGGCCCTGGCTGGATATTGCTTACTGCCTAGATCCCCATGCATTGCCTGACTGGCTTTCTTATAGAAATCAGGACCACCAGCCCACAATGTTCTGAGCTGCACATCAACCACTCATTAAGAAAATGCTCTACAGGCTTGCCTACCGCCCAATCTTACGGAGTCATCTTCTCAGCTGGGGCTCCCTCCTTTCAGATGACTTCAGCCTATGTCACGTTGACATAAAATTAGCCTGCACAGTCCCCCAACACAGCAAATAAATCAAGTCAATGAATAATTATAATAATAGCAGTGGAGCCAGCAGTGCTCTAGGATCAGTTTATACTCACTCGTGAACTCTTGACTGTGCCCCACACACACAACACACACACACACATACACACAACACACACACATACAATATTGCATATTAAAATGCTGTCTTCATTATAAAATGTACGTAAATGAGAAAACGTAAAGAAATAAATAAATAAAATACTTCAGTTCTTTCTTCGCAGACCCCAGGGTATTGCTGTGTGCTCCCTCAGGGTGCCTGAAAGCTACTTTTCACCTCTGCGGACTTTAAAGAGTTAGCTCTTCTGCTTCCTTACATTATAGACCTTTTGAAAGGATAGGTGATGTGCCTGAGTGGTAGAAAATGTGTGCAGCGCGTGCAAGGCCCTAGTTCTGTGCTGCGGAGAGTACATAAGCTGAGCATCTTTTCACACACTGTTCGGGGGACCATCTATCTCACCGTCAATGTGAGGATCACTTCCAAGGTTGCCAGCCTGTGGCTAGACATCTGGATTCTGTATTTGGGGCTTTGTTTCATCCCTGGCATCTTCTCTGGACATTTGGGTTCTTTCTCAGAAATGAAGTCCTTACACCAGGTGATCCAACCTTCTGTGACTCTGATCTTGTCTCCCTGGTTCTGCCTTTCAACCCATGCTAACGTCACTACTCAGGCGGGGACCAGTGCTAGCTTTGTTGTAGTCCCTTCCCCTTTATCCATTTCCTTGGGGTGGGTGTCAGGGCCTCTTATCTCATACACTGAAACAGCCAGCCTATAAACCAGATTTATTTTAAGGAGGGCACAGAAAGGCAAATTCTAGTGCTTTCAAGTCAACCATTAGCAGGAGGACTGGCTGAAAAAGGCTATTCCCTCTGTTCAGGAAGTCTGTACCACTGTCTGACACACTTAACCCTCGATATACTTGTGTTTAGGAAGTCTGCACCACTGTCTGACACATTTACCCACGATACACTTTTGGATGCAGTGAGGTCATCATTTGATAGCAGAGGAACACCGCCCCCATCTCCCCACCCTCCATCCCCCCACCAAGCCTTCCAGACCTGATACATAAGCCCCCAGCAGCTGTTCTCACAGGTTGGGAAACATGTCCTTCTGAGCTAGGCATGAATTATTTAAAAACCATTAAGTCACTTGGGTTTCTTTAATGGGAATTGTCAAGTTAGTTTCTAGTGATATTCTCCCAGCCCTTAAAGAAAAAAATTAAATGATGGCCTGTTCGAGTGACTTGAATGGCGTTCATATTATTGTACACCCATGAGAGAAAAGAAAAGCCAAAAAAAAAAATGGTCCTAACTATAAACTGGATAAGAGAAGTTTTCAAAACTTTGAATGTGAAAATAGGAGTAGTAAAACGAACAACAGCATGGAAGACACACTTTACCACTGGTGTTGGTATGTGAAATTCTGTTTATAACACCATAGACTTTATTAGTTAGGAAATTTCTAAAAATGTTTTCATCTCTGTCACCATTCCTGCTTTGCTTTTGAGAAATAGACAAAGCCTCGAGGACTTAGGAAAAGAATTAACCCTGGTGCCAATTCTGTAAATTCTGAGTAGCAAGGGGAAAAAAAAGTGTCTATAAAATATTTTTCTGTTTTGTAGTTCAGGTAGGGGAATCTCGTAGCTTAAAATTCAATGCCCCCATGCACAAAGTAACCTCTGTTCAGAGAACTCTCTTTAGCATTGAAACTTTAATGCACATTAAATTGAGCCTGGGAGAGGGCTTAATGCAGGTTTGGGAGGCCTCCCATAGTCACCCCCACTCCATCCCCACAGGATTCCCCTTCAGCAGGGCCCAGGGGGACCCAGCACTCTTGCATGCTTGCCTCGGATGCTGGTATCTAAGGACCACATGTGGACAGACAATGAGAGAAAAAAAAACCCTTGCCCCACCCCGCAGCCTGCCTCAGAAGCTTCCTGGCTTTGTGTCCTTTGCCAGGTCCGGTCATTTCTCTGCACCCCGGCTTCCCCAGGGAGCAGGAGTGTGACCCAGGTGTTACATTGCTGTGAAGTAGAAAGGAGTTCATGTTGGGACTTCTCTCTCTTCCTCCCTCAACCAAAGAATTCCACACTCAGCACCACTCTAGCGTCCCACAGGAGTGTGCAGATCCTTTGCATGTAGGAAAGTGCATGACTAAAAACAGGCTGGCCCTGCCAGGAGACATGGCTAACTTCAGCTCAGGGAAGCCCTCAATTAAAGTTCTGTTTCCTGCCTGGCATCTTGGCTCATGCTGTAATTTCAGCACTGAGGAGGCAGAGAGAGAGACAAGGATCACAGTAGATTCTAGGACCAGCCTGAGCTACATAGCAGGGCCCTGTCTCAAAAGAACCTGAAAAACAGTTAAAAAAAAAAAAAAAAAAGAAAAAGAAAAGAACAGGGATTTGTGATGTATGTGTGACAAATGTATATAACAAAATCCACCATTTTCAATGTGCAGTTCAGTAGTGCTGAGTGCAAGAACACTGTTCTACACCCACTACCACTGTTCATTTCTAAATGTTTCTGTCTTTCCAAAGTAAACTTAGAATCCACTCAACGTTAGTTCGCCATGATGTCCTCACCGCATCACTTTCTATTTCTGAATTTGACTATATAAATACTTCCTATAAGTAGAATTATGTAGTACTTGGCCTTTCAGTATGGGTTTATTTCACTTAACATACCCTATTATATATACATATAATATAATACATATAATACAGCATATATGACAGTGAGGCCACCCCCTCACATATGCCTTGAAAGAAAAATTGTGTGGTTTCTGAGGCAAGGGTTCTCAGTTTAACTACCCTCTTTACTGGTACTGTCAGTGGGCAGTATCTAAAGCCATAGGTGGTTAAATTGAGACACTGGGAAGGTACACTTGTATTTTACATGGATATCTAACATGAGGAAGAATTAGTTTTGGGTGCTTTCTTTAAATCCACAATTTCAGCAGGAATCACAGCAGTCGGGGTTAATATGAGAGGCTTCTGTTTCTGGTTGTGGTGGGGTGTCTGCTTTGTGTGTATGTGCGTGCGTGCGTGTGTTGTATATGTGCGTACGTGCACACATACTCACACACTAAGAGTGAATGTAGAGCTTGTGTGTGGTAGGCAAATGTTCTCCTCCTAAAATAAATTCTGGCCCCAAGAGCACCTCATTCTAAATCAGACCAGGCCAGGACACCTCAGTATTTGCCATGTGCTTAATCCCCTTCCCTCCCCTGTCCTCAGTCTACCTCAGATGAAGAGCCTTCAGCAGCAGTTGAGGGCGGGGCACACATTTCCTGGCATCGTGGTCCAGTCAGCATCTTGTGTTCTACTATAAGTCTAAGGAAAAGCAATTAAATATTTATTTTTAACCATCTACAGTATCTTATCCCTTAGAATTGAACAGTAGGCCTTTGGAGCTTTTTTATTTAATTTGTTGTTTTTTTAATTATGTGTACATGGTGGGGAGGGGATATGTGCATGTGAGTCCAGGTGCCTGAGGACGCCAGAAGAGGGCGTCAGATCTCCTGGAACTGGAATGGCTGGTGGTTGTGAGCTTCCTGTTGTGGGTTCAGGGAGTCAAAGGAGGGTTCTCTGCAGGAGCAGCACTTGCTTTCGGCTGCTGAGCCATCTTTCCAGCCCCAAATAGTAGAGGTTTGGTATTAGCAGAAGAATGTAAGCGGGTCCATTGCCTAAGAGCTAGTCTGCTCTCTGGGGCATGCAGCTAAGACAGGACTGAGTACTGCGGGGCTGGAGTGCTGTGGCACAGTACTTGTCTAGCGCTCAGGAGTCCCCGGCGTGACGTGCATATGAAGTAGTGTTTGGATCAGACCACAGTTCCATTCAGCTCACCCTTTTGCTGTACCACCAACAGTAGTTTTTAAAAGCAAACATTCGTTTCCTTAAGAGAATGTAGTATCCACCATAACCTCAAGTGACCTGGAATTTTCCACTAACTTCTCATAATTTTCCCATTAATGCCTGTGTGTGTCTCATATCTGTGGGGTTTTCCCTGTATTTCTGGAGTCATGTTAACATTTTTAACGACTTTAATATATCCATGCACTCTTAGGACATTCAAACTTACCCAGGCCAGAACTATATTGATTTTCTCTCTCTCTCTTTCTGACAGGTTTGAGATTGAGATCGAGCCTCTGTTTGCCAGTATTGCCCTCTATGACGTTAAAGAAAGGAAAAAGGTACGAAAGCAAAAACAGCCCATCCCATGTGTCCCATATGATCTCATGTTTTCAACCTCACTTGTGTGTAGCAAGAATGTGTGTGTGTGTGTGTGTGTGTGTGTGTGTGTGTGTGTGTGTAAAGGTTGTGCTGCATGGGTGAGTATGTATATGTATTTGCAGGTGTGTGCGCATACATTTGTGTAGAGGCCCAAAGTTGAGTCTTCTCTTCCTTGACTACATTGCTCACAGATGCAGGGTCCTTCACTTGGACCCAGACCTTCCTGACTGCACTCCTCTAGCTAGCCAGCCTGCTCCAGAGAGTCCCACTCTCTGCCTTTCAGTGCTGGAGTTACAGCTGGCTGTGTGTCCACCCAGAATTTTTGTATGTTCTGGAGATCTGAACTCAGATACCCATGCTTGTGTGTCCCATGTTCCCTGCTGAGCCCCAGCATACACATCAGATTTGAAAGCAAATGTTGATAGCTCCAGAATTTTCTTCCTTTGCCATGTTGTGGAAAAAAAAAAAGATCTGGAAATCTATTATTTGTGTTCTTTGAAGAATCTAAGGCCTGCTGGAGGCTCTGCATAGGTAGAGAAAGAAAGAAATAGCAACTGAGGTTATGCGTAATACAAAATATTGTGTCATTTTTAACAGGCTCAGCTAGGCATGATTTTTTTTCCTGAAGTTTTTGTTGTTGTTGTTGTTTTAGCTATGAAATAGGTTCTTTGTAAGGCTGGAGAGATGACTCAGTATGTAAGAGGTCTTGCCATGCAAGCATGAAGACCTGAGTTGGAATCCTCAGCATCTATATAAAAAGTCAGGCATGATTGCATGTTCCCGTATCCCCAGCATCTAGGGGAAGATACTGGCTGATTCTGAGAGCTTGCAGGATAGCCTGTTAGCTTAACCCACAAGCTTCCAGTTCAGTGAAAATCCCGTCTTGACTCAATAAAGCAGAAAGCAATAGAGGCAGATGTCCAACACCCTGTTCTTGCTTCTGCATGTAACACACACACACACACACACACACACACACAGAGAGAGAGAGAGAGAGAGACAGAGACAGAGAGAGACAGAGACAGAGAGAGACAGAGACAGAGACAGAGAGACAGAGAGAGACAGAGAAAGACAGAGAGAGACAGAGACAGAGACAAAGGCAGAGAGACAAAGACAGAGAGACAGACAGAGACAGAGAGACAGAGATAGACAGAGACAGAGAATTAAATAGGTTCGTTGTGAATGGCAGATATCATGTATAGCAAATACCTAAATTGATGAAGACATCATGAACTATAAAATATTTTTCCATTGAAAGAATTCGGTGACCCAAGATTCTCCTTTGAGGTTTTAAATGTTCTGTAGTTTAGACATTTGCAACCCCTACAGGATGACTCACACTTCTGCTGTTACTCACCTATGGCTGGCTGTACTGAAATGTGCAGCTCCCGAACAATAGGTCTTGGTATTAGTGAAAATATTAGACATTAAAACAAACAGATCTTGGGGGCTAGAGAGATGACTCAATGGTTAAGAGCACTGGGTGCTTTTCTAGAGGACCTCCCCCACTTCAGTTCCCAGCTTGCACACAGTGGCTCACAACCATCTATAACTCCAGTCCCAGGAGATCCAACGCCCCCTTCTGGCCTGTGTAAGCACTGCATGCATGTGGTACACAGATATACATGCAGACAAAACACTCATATGTACATAAAATATGTCTCTTTTAATCCTGGGAGGGGATTCTAATCCTGTGAGTGGGGAGCTCAAGCTCTCTGGTCGTCCTCTTTTACTAGTTAGGCAGGATTTAATCTCTTAAGGTGGAAGTCTCCTGGTTGCCTAGCAACTGGTGCTGCTTCTTATCATGAATGATCAGTGTTGGGAATGTGGTCCTCCACTTTGCAGATGTTGTGAGAGATTTCTTAGGAGTTGAGGAAGAGGTGTCTTTGGGCAGAGGTGAGTGCAGTTATTCTTGCCACATCTAGGGAATGTAAGCTAGTGCATCTCATTTGGGATTTGTCTTTGTCCTGGATCCAGAAGGCAAGCTCCTTTTCTTATTCCCCTCAAACCAAAGGGCACTCAGCTTGAGAAATACTGTTCTCTGAACAGCTGACAACCCTTCATCCAGACCAAAAGATCAGCCATAGGGCCACTTCCATCCTAACAAAGTTGTTTCTTCGTAAGTCAGCCCCACTTCTCAGCAGCCACAGTGGAGCATGAACACCAAAGGCATGCTTTGTCTCCTTACCCAAAGGTGTCCTAGAGGAAGAAGGATGCTCCCGGCACCTAGCTTCCAAACTCTGCTCTTCGTGCTAGACTTTCCTCTGTATGACCATCTCATTCCTGACTACAGGGTCCCCCAAGGAGTCCCTACTTCTGTCTTTAAGACACACCAACTCCTCTAAGGCTCTCTGTTCATTCCCTCTCCCAGGCTCACTCTCAGGTGATTACCACCCCATTCTACTCTGGTCTGCCTATCAGAAAATGTTCCCCTTCTCCTAGCTGGGTAAGGCTGGTGACATCTGTTGGATGGATATCACAGAACTATTTCCATCATCGGGCTTTTCTATATAATATTTGGGTCCAAGACCAACCACAGAACATGCATGGGATGCACCTAGGCCCCCTACTCATATGTAACAGATGCCATCTTAGTCTTCATGTAAGACCCCTAACAACTGGAGCAGGGGCTGTCTCTGACTCTGTTGTCTGTCTTTGGATCCCTTTCCCCTAACTGGGCTTCCTGTCTGGCCTCAGTGGGAGAGGATGTACCTAGTCCTGCTGCAACTTGATAATACCAAGGTAGATTGAGGTACATTCAAGGAGTAATGGGTGGCAGGGAGTAGGGGGAGAGGAGGAGAGAGGAAGGGAATGGGAGGAGAGCAGGGAGGGGCAGCTGCAATTGAGATGTAAAATTATATCTAATTAAATAAAGGAAAAACTTGGTCTCTTTAGGCCGTAGTTCTCAGGGCTGGGGAAATGGCTTAGCTGGTATGAAGGCTGGAGTTCAGACAATAGCACCCATAACCAGCCAGGTTTCCCCACAAGTGCTTGTAACCGAGCTCTGAGGCAAGTGGAGACAGGAGATGTCTGGCTTATAGCATAGCTAGGGAAAAAAACACAACAACAACAACAATAAAACCATGGTTTGGGGAGATCTTGACTTGAAGAAATAGGTGATCAATAATAAAATAGGGCATTAACTGTTTCCCAGCTTCCTTCTGCATACACGGGTGCATATACATTCACACATACATGTACATATAAAATACATAAATAAAATCTTTTTTTAAAAAACAGCACTTCTCAGACTTTAGTAGGCACAGAATCATCTGGAGCACATGATCAGACACAGGGTCTCAAACCCCTTACCAGGTTACTATCCCTGTAAGTCTGTATCAGTCTGAGAAGTTTCATCTCTAACAGGTTTCTTGATGGTGCTGAAGCCACTTGTTAGGGGACCACAGTTTTCAAGCCACTGGCTTAGTATAAGAGGTCCTTATCTTTTTTCCGAATAGTTGAAGGTGGTAAGGACTGAGTGACAGGCTAGTAGCGTCTCTGTTCCACTCTGTCATTCAGAAACCCAGGCTGCCCAAAGCCCCGCTTTCCTCGATGTGTATTCTCCCCAATCACTCCTCTGTCGATGTCATTGGTGTCTGCAGTATGAAATGGCTGAAATGATGGGCGGAGGCAGCCTGGAGATTTCATGTATTACTTCTGCTCCCCATTCATTGGAGAGCACATGTGATCACCCATAACTGGACACGTGAGGGCTAGAAACAGCCTCAGCGTCCAGTTCTTACTAACCCGCTCTTAGCAGGGAAGGGAAGAACCCAGTAGTGGCTGTAACATCTCCCTAAATTCGAAAGTCCGGGGCTTCTGCACATGTCATGCTCAGGATGCTTGATGGATCTGTATTACCCGGGCCTCCCTGCCCATGGGCAGCGTCTTTAGCGTGCATGCCAGGCTTGCCTCAGGGTGGCTCTCATCCTTCTTGCCCCCCCACCCCTCTGGTGCAGAGTCAAGCTGGGCTGCTCACTGCTCGCTAGCTCAGTCTAGGCCTTCCAGCCTTGAGATCATTGTCTGCGCTTTCTTCTCTGCCCTCCGTGCCTTCCTGCTCCTCCTGTGAGAATCGCTCATCTGTCCCTGATGTCACCTCCATAAATAGTTTTCCTCATTGCTCAATTATCTTGTACTTCCTAGAGCTTCACTGGTGCTTGTGTGCATGAGTGTGGTGGCTTAATTTGCTTTTCCTTCACCTTGACTGTAAACCAGGCAGAGGTTGTATCCTCTCTTGTTCAATGCAATACCTTGCATTTCACTCATGCCCAGGAAATACTAGTGACTTAATAAAAATGAAATGTTTCTCAAATGGCTTCAAACTATGTAGAAATTGTAACAAAGTACTAGACTTCCTAGCAGCCACTAGCCATACACCGTATCTGCACAAATTTTCCCTGTGACTTTTCAACTCTTGTAGCAGTTTTAGACGAAGAATACAGAGCTCTAACTGACTTTTTCTTTGCTGATCATTTACAGATCTCAGAAAATTTCCACTGTGACCTGAACTCTGACCAGTTCAAAGGGTTTCTGCGAGCTCATACACCCTCGGTTGACCCATCGAGTCAGGCAAGGTCTGCCGTATTCTCGGTCACCTACCCATCCTCAGACATCTACCTGGTTGTCAAGGTGATTACACGCAATCCAAACTGCATGTTCTGATATCCTTGTTGTTATCTTTTTTTTAAGATTTATTTATTATGTATACAGTGTGCATCAGATCACATTATAGATGATTGTAAGCCACCATGCGGTTGCTGGGGATTGAACTCAAGACCTCTGGAAGAGCAGTCAGTGCTCTTACCCTCTGAGCCATCTCTCCAGCCCCCCCCCCACGTTGTTATCTTACTCAGCAAAGAGCTGACAAAAGTCACACAGCAGGCTCGTGTGTCCTCTGTGATGTTTGGGTTGTTTCCTTCTCTGCAACATTTTCCCTTACAAGTAACTTCTGTTGGAACACTAGAAGGATTGGGGGTTGGGAGGCGCTATGGTCACAGGTCGCAGTCCTGACTTTACAGTCAGAAGCTCTGTGACTTTCTGTGACTCAGACTCCCTGAGATTCAGTTCCCTACTCTGTGCAGTAGGGTGGTCGCACTGACCTCCCTGCGTTGTTGCAACTACCGAGAAAGCCTGGCCCTTCCTAGCTAAGGAAACCGGCCCCAGCGATCCTTGTCTGTGAGGTTGCTGTGGTGAACGTAACAAAAACTCTCTGACAGTCCCCTAGCAGGTGTGGTTCAGTGGCCTCACAGGTACCAGGAACAGAAAAAGAAAGAATAAACATAAAATGATAAAATAGGTCTTTCGCTAAGACTATATATCTGTTGCTATTGTTATAAACTCTGTGTACTTCTCAGTGTGGTGCTCAATTTAGCATACAGTAACATTTAATTTCAGCTATGACAGCCCTGTCGTTAAATATACATTCTCTCGATGGACAACCAACAAAACCTTACTAGTTGTAGAGCTAATTTTATTTCCAACCCTACTTGATTTTTACTAACCTGCAGTAATTACCTATAGTGGTAATCCGTTAGTTGCTACCACTGACTACACATTTTCAGATTTTTTTTTAAATGTGCGTGTGTTCTTATTTGACAGTAACAACACATTGTAAGGTGTCGGGATATAATTAAGAAATTTAGGGGCTAGAGAGATGACTCAGTAGTTAAGAGCACTGGCTGCTCTTCCAGAGGACCTGGGTTCAATTCCCAGCAACCATTATGGCAGCTCACACTTATCTGTAATCCCAGTTCCAGGGAATCTGACACTCTCACACAAACATACAGGCAGGCTAAACACCAATGCGCATAAAATTAAAAAATAGTGAATTATTAAGAAATTTAGATCTACACTGGAAAGCAATCTTGGTTTGCTGTCTATTTGTCTTAATTATAAGACCAGCATTATAACTGCTTTCCTTAAAATACATATTAAGTGGTATTGTAATTTTTAGACAACAGGTAAATGTCATGTAATAAAGAAAAGGCTTCTCAATTTCTTATTTTTATTACCAAGGTGCACATCAAGATCTTAAATGTATTCTAGGCGGAATCACCTAGTTCAGCAATTATATATATATTACTTTGAGCATTATTTCAAGCTTAAGGGTTTAGTTCAAAATTTTGAGTGCATGAAAAGATTTGCTTCACAAGTGAGGATGTGGTGTTTTTAATTATATGTATTATTAGTATGTCCAGCTAGCAATCAACTAAGACACTGACACTGGTCATATTTCTTAATAGCCTTAGTTAACCTGGGGCAGAGCAGATATTAGTCCTCTAAACTACTTCCCATAGTGGGCCAGGAATGGGATCTCTGCCCCAATCCTATGCCATCTGCTTCTAATAACTTTTATCAAGCTACCTCCCATCCATAATCCCAAATACTTGCTAATGTTTTTCATTTGGATTGAATTCTCCATCCATGTCAGCCATGTGCTTCTCTTCCATCCAACCCATAGCGGTCTTCTTTCTCCTCCTCGGGTCTTTCTCCTCATCTTCTTTCCTCTTTCTTCTTCTTTTTTTCTGTCTCAGCCCCCTTCCCCCGCACGGGAACCCAAGCCACACCTCTTATCTCCTCTGCCCTGCCCAGGTGGGATGGCTTTTTATTAATCAAAAGGTGGGTCACAGAGACAGCAAGCAGTAATTAGCATCAAAATACATCAGGCCATCCCCCAACAAGGATGTGTGTGAACCTCAAGCTTTAAAAAAATGTTTAAAAATAGATAAGCTAGGCATTAAACCCCCTCTCCCGGTTTACATGGGAAAGTAGCCTTTTTACGTTAAAACTCCCAGCCAGTCCTGATGTGCTCCTCCGCCCATGCCCATGCCTATGAGGACTCACATGTTCTAGTCACACATGCTTACACATGTGGGGTTCATATCAGACCTAGGCCCAATGGGGTATCCAATCCTGATCCTGTCAGATGTAGACTCTCTGGGTTCCAGATTGTGAGGAGCCTTGCCCTGGGTTTCAGCTAAAGGCAAGGCATGTCCATTCCCTGAGGCAGAGTCCCAAGTGGCAGACTGTTACCTGTCCTTTTCTTCTTTCTCTCTCTATCCCTTATCTCCCTCCCTCCCTCTTCCCCTCCCTTCCTTCCTCCTTCTCCTCCCTCCTTCTTCCCCCTCCCTCCCTCCTTCCCTCCTTCCCCTTCCTTCCTTCCTGTGGTGCTGGGTGTGGAGCCTCATACATGGAAAGCAAGTGTTCTGTCCCTGGGCTACAATCCCATCCCTGAAAGAGTCTTAATGTCTACTCAAGGTTTATTGTTTTGTCTCTTCGAGACAGGGTTTCTTTGAGTAGCCTTGGCTGTCCTGGACTTGGGACAGGCCGGCCTTGAACTCACAGAAATCCGCCTGCCTTTGCCTCCCCGAGTGCTGGGATTACAGGTGTGTGCCACAGCACCAGGCTCACTTTAAAGATCATGTGTTTGTTTGTTACAAGTTAGCCTCTCTTCAGTTGACTGTGAGCTCTGTTACTGTGAGCCGTGTTTACTGTGAGCTCTGTTACTGTGAGTCGTGTTTACTGTGAGCCGTGTTTACTGTGAGCCGTGTTTACTGTGTTCACAGCTATTCTCCACCGCAGCTACCACATGCAGACTTTTTGAATGAATAACAAATGAGTGAAGGAATGAATGCTTGTGATCAGGAACACTGGCCAGTTTCTGGCTCTTTGCACCCGTGTTTCCAATGGCTTCATCTTTCAGGGACAACCTTTGCTTATGCTGTTGGCAATGGGATGAGCTTTTAACCCCCTGTTGTAAAGAGACTTTCTACTGGGAGTGCCCCTGAAATCGCTGTCCTTCGAGCAGCTCTGTACTGCTTCCCTTGACACTGGACACATCTCCATCACTAGGACATTCATAGACAAGCAAGGGGATAACAATTGAGATGTAATCTGAATAAATTAATTTTAAAAAAAAGTAGGACGTTCATACTTGAGCAGTTTCTGCTTTACTTGGTGACTGTTAAGAATGTGTACCCAGCATAGAGGTGCCCGCCTTTAATCCCAGCACTCAGGAGGCAGAGGCAGGAGGATTGCTGTGAGATCAAGGCCAGCCTAGTATACAAATCGAGTCCAGGACAGCCAAGGCTACACAGAGAGACCCTGTCTCTGGGGGGGGGGGGGAGGAATGTGCACCCGTGGCCTATTCTGACCAGAATTATTCTTCAGGAGTCTCAACTAATGACGCACGCTAATGGGGCTAAATCTTAGCATTTAAATTTTCTTTGAGTAAAGAATTTCAGATTTCTCCCTTTCTTTCCCCTAAACATGGTGCCCATATTTATGACAACCGATTGTCAATTCCTTAACTTGATAGTATTAGCACTTACTAGCAGATTGAGAAGACACCCCTCAAGGCATTTCCAAGTGTGTCCAATCCAGAGAAGCAGCCGTAACAGGAAATGCAAGGGGCACAACCACAGAAGATTTAGTCAGCTCAGTTACTCATTTTGTGGAAGGTTTTAGTTCCCAGCTTGACTTTTATATAGACCATATCTCTTTTTTACTTTGTAAGCAATAATAAAGAAAATGAGCTTTTCACTTCCTACATGTGTCTCCTGGGTTTTGTTTTATCAAATAACTTTTACTGCATTTTTATTGTGGATATAACACATGTTTATTGTTTAAAAATAGAAACTTCTCATCAGCAATAGGAAGAAAATAAAAAAGGCACATAATCCCATCATATAAAGAAACCACTTTTAGCATTTGCTGTTATCATCTTTTTTATATGCCTTGTGCCTTTTCTCCTCTGTGGTAATTGCTGTGTGTATGTACATATATGCATATATGTGTGTGTATATATATATATGTACATATGGATTATTTTGGGTTTTTGAGATGGGGTTTCTCTGTATAGCTTTGGCTGGAGACCAGGCTAACCTCAAACTCAGAGATCCACCTGCCTCTGCCCACTGAGTGCCCAAATTAAAGGCATACATCACCACTGCTCGGCTCCACACTATATTTTTAAATCAGAGAGCATATGTAATGAACACTTTATGTCATCAAATATTACCATTAAAATGATTTTTATGACAGCATATACCTCATTTTATGACTATAATTCACTCAGTTTGTTTTAATATTATTTTTGTTGGTAGATTGAAAAGGTCCTTCAGCAGGGAGAGATTGCAGACTGCGCAGAACCCTACATGGTCATCAAAGAAAGCGATGGTGGAAAGGTACAGTCATTAAGTACTGATTTCCAAAATTTTCCAAAAACAGTGGAGTTGGACTATCATATTTTCCATTTTGAAACATGGTAAATTGTGTTTTCATGAAAGAGGAATGATAAGCCATTACTGACAATAATTTTTTAAGAAGTACATGGTTGAATGCTCTGATGATGCCACATGCCAATGTGAACTCTAGCTCAGACCAAGCCACACCCGCTTGCTGCCTTGCTTCTGAGGCTCCAACTGCACACAGATTGGGAGGGCTGCCAAGGCCCCATAAGCAGAGGAAGGCAAGAGCTCTTTTGGTTTTCATCAGTAGCACAGGGCATTGTCTTGTGCAGTATCAGTAGCTGGCAGCCAGCTGCAGCTTCTGCTCATCCTAAATCAATTAGCGCATTATAGGTCCTAAGCCACGAATAAGACTTTTTCTCAGTGCCAACTTGCAAAATTTGCCGGTATGATTTTTAAAATATGGCCTTTTTGGACTTAGTCTTGCAAACTTCAAATAAAGTTGATTAAACTAAATAAAGACAGATAGTTGTGTTTTAAACCCTGTTAGTATGAATTTAGGAAGAACTCCTTGGAAGTGCTGTTAACAGGGATATTGCTAGGGATACTTAAGGGTCTTTTTAGAATTTCAAAGCAGCTTTTGTAAAGTGAATCCTCTTGGGACTTTGATAGATGACATGTCGTAGCATTTCTTTCTCAGGAGAATCAAAGTTACCTTGGTAAACGATATGTTTGCATGTTGGTTGCAGTAACAAGCCTGGGGCATGTCTTCATAGCAGAAAATGTGGTCTGCTAATTGACTGATGCCCTTTTTGAAATTCCCTCCTTCTGTAACCTTATCAGCTAGGCCCTATACCAACAGTTGACTTGGTGCTGATGTTTTGTTAATTTCATCTCATCTCTTACCATCTTCCTCCAGAGCAAAGATAAGGTTGAAAAACTAAAACTTCAAGCTGAATCCTTCTGCCAGCGTTTGGGGAAATACCGGATGCCCTTTGCCTGGGCTCCCATTAGCTTAGCAAGCTTCTTCAACGTCTCCACCCTTGAAAGGGAGAGCACTGATGTGGAGCCTGGCGTTGGTAAGATCACCGTCTATGATGAAAAGCAGAGGGCTCCCCAATACATCAACTTTGCAGTGTCTGCTCATGAGTAAGGACTTGGGAGAACAAGAGGGTGTGGAGGAAGGTGAGAGAAAGATCGTAAATAGAAAACTGAACTGCATGTGTTTGATCAGTGACCCCGTATTCAATTCCCATGAACATTTAGGGGGTGATAGACAGATGGATAGTTGGATGGACAGACAGACAGGTAGGTTTTTGTGACAGGGTTTCTCCAAGTAGCCTTGGCTGTCCTAGAACTTACTCTGTAGACCAGGCTGGTCTCAAACTCAGAGATCCACCTGCTTCTGCCTCCCAAGTGCTGGGATTTGAGGTCCGTGCCACCAAGCCCAGCTATATATTTTTATACTAAGGACTTTGTATGGTTTTAATGCTTTAAAAGCTTAATTTTCAGTGGTCATCCCATCTCAAAAATTAAAATACTTGAAAATAATAAGAACAAGCAGTGGGCAGGCACAGTATGTTAAATAAAGACACTGTGGTTGGCTCCCACAGAGAAGAATGGGCACTGGTCAAAGCTCTGAAAAACAAAACTCAGAGTCCTCAGCAAAGTTTCTAGTCTGCCAAACTTTATTTTTCTAAGTACACTGAGAATAAGCACCAAAGTAACCAGTAGTTGCTTATTGTAATGTTACTGTTCTAATTTACTTCACAGACTCTTCTCTTTTCATCACCTCTCCCTAACCAGTTATTTCTAGCATTTTAGGGTAGAAATGTGCAAGCGATTTTAGTTTTCAAGTAGACCCATGCCCACCACCTGTGGCAGAGTTTCTGTTTTCCTAAACACCTTTGTATTCAGCAAATATTTGAAGTCTTCCTTTGGAAGTTTCATAGACTCCTTGGCTCTGGCAGTTCTGATATGTTGCCTTTTGCAGGGAGTGGAGGCCAGGGGTGGTTGTTGCTGTTGCCACGATGCTGGAGTTACTGTTGCATAATCACCAGACAGAACTGCATTCTTTCTGATTTTTCAGTAAACTTCACCCCTTCTGACCCTCACATCCAGTTTTTCTAAAACACTGTTCTAAAAATTGATGTATTACAAAGTATGGGAGAGCGCAGAGGGCACAGCAAGCCCAAGTAATTCAGGCAGAGGGCTTGCCAAGATGTTAGCTAGGTCTAACTCCATGATAGTTTAACTCAGGCACTGGAGCCGATTTCCTAAGAAGTAACTAGAGACCCAGCGCATTACGCAGAGTTTAGGTTGTCAGTAGCTCTCTGTGAGAATTAGGCATAAAGAACAATTCTTGCTCATCAGAATAAGAATAGGCATAAAGGACAGTAGAGAGCTGTGCATTCTAGGCAGTGGACTCTTCCTAACAGAACCTCTAGACGCAAGGTTTCAATCTGGCCCTAGAAACAAGGATGCAATAGTTTGAGAGCCTCAGCTCTCTCTAGTTCCCATTGCAAAGGTCTGCCAAGGTGCTTCCGTTGCCTGATCCACACGAGAGCAGAGGCAGGCTGCATCCAGAATGTGCACACGCTGGCCTGAGTCCCCAATGCCTTCAGGGATGTGCTAGAGTGTGCTTTCAGGGGAATGCAAGTGTAAAACCAAAACCAACAGTGGGCTGAATCAACAGCCTATCTGCAGACCCTGGTTGAGCTCCAGACTCTTACAGGGTGACATCTAGCCAGCTCTGTTCTCCAGCAGGAAGGACTTAGAGCCACTAGGGTCCTCTCTGCTCTAGTAAGAATATTAGGGACTCGGGGGTAGGGGTGGGGCTGGGGTGGAGGAGGGTGGCGATTAAGGAAGGTTGAGCCCTGTGGAGGGAAGATTACATTCACAAGGATGCCAGGGCTCAGCTGTAACTGGTGTGTGTTCCAACATGTTAGAATGACATTTGTTTTCCTTAAAGGGAGGAACTCTGTGGGTGAGCGGAGGAGTTTGTCCCAGTCCAGGAGGCCTTCTGAGCGAAGCCTCTCCTTGGAGGAAAATGGAGTTGGATCCAACTTCAAAGCCACCACCCTGGCCACCAACGTCTTCTTCAAGCAGGTATCTGTGTTACAGTGCAGCCGAATTTGTCTTGGCTTGCTGAGGGTGTTAGAGTCTGAAGAAGCAGTGCCTCCTGGTGATCAGGAAAGTTAATTGGTGTCGTCTGCTCAGCTGGGTTGTTACAAGGTTTAGAGCAAATACAGGTGTGCCCCTAGCTGGCCATCTGCCCCATGGCGGTCATGGAAAGGGCGGGGCTTACACCTACCTTCCTTATTCAAGACAAAGGTGAAGACAATGAAATCGAAAGGAAAGATGCTTTTCGTGTCTCTGAAGAAATGAGCTTGTTCAGCATTGTTTTAGGGACGAGAAGGAACTTCTGTTGGTTGATATTACATGGCAGACTCTTGTGACATTGGTTTCTAAAGGTCAGATAGCTGCATAGGAAAGAGGTAGCAGCTCTGCCTGCAGCAAGGCTGATAAGAACACAGGGTGGTGGTGCTTGAACTAAGTGATTTCAGAGTTGCCCATCACACTCATTTCCATGAAAGGATTGTTAGAATAGAACAGATAAGCCAGGTATGGTGGCGATCGGGAGACCGAGACAGGAGGATTGCAAGTTTGAGGTCAGCTCAAGCTACCTACATTTAATTCAGGAAAGAGAAAAAAAATGAGGGAGGGAGGAAGAAGAAAGAAGGAGAGAAGAGAGAAAGGGGAAATAAGGAGAGAAAGAATTAAAAAATAATAATTAAAAAAATGACTTTTCAGGGGAGAATCTTAGAGATAGCTGATCCCAAATCCAGGACTGGGCAGTTCGTCCCCACTAACCCTAAGCACCTCTTGGCAGGAGGGAGATCGCCTTAGTGATGAAGACTTGTTCAAGTTTTTAGCTGACTACAAGAGATCTTCATCCCTACAGCGGAGAGTCAAATCCATCCCAGGTGTGTGAGCTCAGCTTCTCTTTAGCATCTTTGCTCTAGTTTGCTTCTGTCGCTGTGAAACAGTAATTGATCAAGGGCAACGGGAGGAGGGAAGGGTTTGCTTGGCTTGCTCTTCTACCTGGTCGCCCATTGTTGAGGTAAGCCAGGGTAGGAGCTCAAGAGGCTCCTCATGTCAGGAACTGAAGCAGAGACCTTGGAAAAATGCTGCTCACTGACTTTCTTCCAGCGTCATGGTCCCCTGCCTCTCTTCTGCAGCTCAGGCCCACCTGCCAAGGGGTGTTTCCCGCCTCAATAGGGTGTGCCTTCCCACACTAATTAGCAATCAAGAAAACACCTCACAGACATGGCCGTGGGCCAGTCTGATCCTGGCAGTTCTTCAGTTGAAGTTCCCACTTCCCAGGTGACTCTAGGTTTGTGTCAAGTTGTCAACAGAAGCTAGCTATGACACTCTTGAACTGTGCCAAAACCATTTGTGGCAGACATTTTTGTTTGTTTGTTTGTTTGTTTGTTTGTTTAATACTTTAATTTATAAAACTGCCAAGGGCAATGTGGATTTTTACGTTTGGAGTTATAAATCTAAATTGCTGTACGTTTCTGACAAATCTATTAATGTTTTCTCATTCATAAAGGTTGTATTCTACAAAGAGTATGCTTTAGATTTGCTTTCTCTGATAAACTAATAATAATCGTTTGAACAGATCAGCAGTCCTTTATCACACAAATTGTTATATGGAAGTCTAGTATTTAAAGAGAGAGTAGCGACGACACACTCCTTATCCTGAAGCAACAACCCACATGCTGTATGTATATATACATACATATATATGCTATTTCTATATTTCTCTGTCAGAAAACTCACCCCAAAGCCCACCAATTATTGCCACTGCCAATACCAGGAAGACTTTTTTTTAAACTTTATATAGCTGTGGTGTGATAAGTCTGGACCTTCTCTAGTCTGTTCTTACTCATTTTATAATTTCTTACTCCCATTTTATAAATGCTAATCTCAAAAGTTATCATGGCAGGCTTTTCCCTCAAGTTATAGGAAATTATCTTGGTACTCCAAAATGCATCCGTTCTCACAGCTTATCCTTATTCTCATGGAAGAAACCCAGCACAGCAATCCTGAGCTCCTTCTTGACACGACAGGTTTCAGTAAAGAAACTCCCCCTGTGCCTTGCTCTAGGCTCACTTAGGCTGGAGATAGCCCCAGCACCTGATGTGATGAACTGCTGCCTGACACCTGAGATGCTGCCAGTCAAACCCTTCCCAGAAAATCGGACACGTCCACACAAGGAGATTCTGGAGTTTCCTATTCGGGAAGTGTACGTCCCTCACACTGTGTACAGGTGAGAAGCATGCGGGCTTGTTTGGATAATACACACCTGTTGAAACCCAGCCTCTTGTTCAGTTTCCTGAGTTTGCATGGAAACTTAAATGTGATGGCTTGGAACTACAGAGGACTTTGAGGTCGATTCTAGAAATGCTTTGCCTAAATCTCTATAATAAGGATGCAGCTTTTTTTCAGTCATAATTGTAATAGGTTCTACTGGATGTATTCTCACCAGAAATGGAAAAAAAAGAAAAACAGAAAGAAAGCCAAACCTATCACCTTGGCTTTTCTTCCTTGCAGAAGGACTTTAACGGTTTCACATGGGCATGGTGCCCCGTGGGAGCCTAAGGCAGGAGGATTGCAAATTGGAGGCCAGGTTGGGCTTCATGGTGAGCTCCAACCCAGTCTGAATTACAGGCAAACAATATCAAACAAAACACAGGTTTCTACTGAAACCCCAGCTCTGTCCAGGAATCGTACTTTAGTCAAGTCCCAGATGCTACACAGTGTTTTAGCTTATAGCTGATAGGCTAGTGCAGAGAGGAAAGAAAAATTCCACCTTACTTAGTTCCAATTAATTTAAGTGCGAGCAACATAGCTAACATATTGATTGGCAAAGAGTGAGATACCATCGGAGTGAAGGTGAGGTTGCTCTGTTTCCAAGTGGCCTCCTGCCCCTGACCCCTTTGGGGAATTTGAAGGGGCATTTGACAATGCGCATCTATCCAAAGTGTTGTTGGTCACGTGCTCTTGTTTGTTTTGAGAGGCGTTTTGCTTCTGAAATGTGGGGGAGAGTGCTGTATCGAGCATCTTTTCCCCACCATCCATCAATGGCATCTTATGGGGTTTGCATTTATAAAGTATACAATCAGGCCTTACTGATCTCACAAATTCACCCTTGTCTCATGGTGAGTCCTACTGCCTTGCTTCCTCTCCTTGTTGCTGAGACCAAACACCTGACAGGAAGCAACTAAAGGAAGGAAGGAAGGATGGAAGGATGGATCTCTGTGGATTCACAGCATGTTTTAGAGGGACTGACATGATGGCAGGTGGCCCCATGGGGGATGGGTATACAGCCAGGCGCCTCAGCACCTCCTCGTATCATGGCTAAGTGGAAAGTAGAGCAAAGGCTAGTTCCCAGTGACCCGTTTCCTCTGGAGATACGCCACCCACTTAAGATCCCAGGCTTCCAAAAGTGATCACAGCACCACTTTCTGGGGCCATGTGTTCAAACACATGCGCTGATGAGGGAAATTTCACATTCAAACTGCAGCCCTGCTCAGCAACTACTACCATGAGCTCTCTCTCTCTCACACACACACACACACACACACGCACACACACGCACGCACACGCACACATGAGAGAGAGAGACAGACAGACAGACAGACAGAGAGTGACAGAGAGAGAGAGTGTGTGTGACTGACTCGTACCTATACATATCGATGCTGTCCTATTTATGTTCATTTGGGCCTCACAGTCTATATTATGTACTTTAGGGTTTTTTTTCATACAAAGATGTTTTTCTTTTCTCTTTTGAGTATTACCATGCATTCATATAAATTTTAAAATTTATATTTATTTATTTTATTGTACAGATATGAATATTTTGCCTGCATGTATATACATATGTGTACATGCCTGGCCCCACAGAAGGGGTTGGATCTCCAAAACTGTACTTTCAGATAGTTGTGAGCTGCCATGTCAGTGCTAGGAGTCGAACCCATGTTGTCTGCAAGAACAGCAAGTGTTCTAAATTGCTGAGCCAGCTCCCAGCCCCAAGTCATACATTTTATTAACTTGATGTGTTGTGCTCAGCTGCTCACTTCCTTTGAGTTAGTCGGGTCGTCATGAGTTTAACCAGTGGGAACTTCTGAACAGCTGTAGTTTAAAAAAAAAATCAGTATAGATTTATGTCGAGGCATATTGGTTTTTTTCTTGTTACATACTATTCCTTTGTCTAAAGAGGTCATATTTTATTTATCCAATTCACTATTGGTAAACACTGTGTTTTTCTTTACTTGCCTTTTGTTAAGTATTTGTGAGTTTGTGGGGGTGGGGTGGGGAGCAGTGTGTGTGTATATAGGCCAGAGGTCAACGTTAGGAGCTACCCACCTTGTTTATTCAGACAAGGTTTCTCACTGGGACCTGGGCTCACAAATTATACTAGACTGCCTTCTCAATGCTATTCTACATTCTGAGAGTTGGGATTATAAACCAGTGATGCCATTTTGGGGGTTTTACATGGTAGGGGAGAGGATGTCAAGGCCAGGTTTTATGCTTGCACAGCCAGCACTTAGCCTACGAGCTATCTCTCTGAGTAAGCTATCTCCCCAACCTGACATCTCTGGTTTTCCTTTTAAATCAGTTAATTTAGTTTTATGTGTATGGATGTCTTGCCTGCATGTATGTCTGTATGCCACATGTATAGACATGTGTCTAGTGCTCCTGAAGGCCAGAAGAGGGCGGGTCCCCAGACTAGAGTGACAGGGTGTTGTGAGCTGCCGTGTGGGTACAGGGAATTGAACTCTGAAATTGGTCCTCTGGAAGAGCAACCAGTGCTCGTAATTGCTGAGCCATCTCAGCCCCAGCATTTGTGTTTTTACTAGTCCTGCCAAGTGACAGATCTTGTCTTGCCTCTCTGTGAATGTGTGTTAAAGTTTACCGAGGGATTATGCCTAAAAGTGAAATCACTGGGTCACAGGTGATATTTGTCTTTAGTTACATTCATATTGTTACTACCTCTCTCCCCCAGCCCCCCAAAACAGAATATCCTCCTAGCAGGGCATGAGAGCTCCCAGATCTCCAATTTCTCACTTACTCTTCCCTTTGTGCTGTGTGAGGAAGTTCAGAGCCCACCTGTCCCCACACACATGCATCTTACCGGGTCACTGCGTGAGGCCTGAAAAGACAGGTGATTAGTGAACTAAGTAAACACTTACTGTGAGAAATACACTCACATGCCACACAGCAAGAAATGGAGCTCTTCCTTCTGGTGTTTGTGAGAACTTCATCCTCATTTTCATAAACACCAAATCTTCCTTAAGTCTGCCCTCCCTCCCCCATCCTTGGAGAGCTAAGCACATAGAGAGAGTAGTCATTCCATCCCCCACTTCCTGGAGGAAGATGAAGGCACGACTGTGGACTGTGTTCACTTCCAGATGCTGGCTATCTCCATCTCCGTGGAAACCTTATCCTTTAATTGGAAGAGGAAGCTTGTGGCATGGGAATAAACTTGCACCAAATGAATTCTGTAGCTACCCAGCTGTCCCTCAGTATTTAATCACCTGCAGGAGTCATTTACTGCAGACGTTATCCCTTAATCACATCACGGCAGGATTTGGAATGCATCCCTGCACTGAGCCATTCAGAATGAGGGAGTGCTGAGGACAGCAAGTCTAGGCAAGTTACTC
Source organism: Acomys minous (assembly GCF_964271855.1). NCBI lineage: Eukaryota > Metazoa > Chordata > Mammalia > Rodentia > Muridae > Acomys > Acomys minous. Next base: position 34,662,162 of record NC_140484.1, on the reverse strand, counting down.
TGCACCGAGCATGGCATCCTGAGAGAAAACAGGCCTGCAGATGCAGAGCTCGCAGTCTTTGGTTGTGCTATAGAATGGAACCAGTACTTCACTCTAAGAAGTCATGGAAGGGGGCTGGAGAGGTGGCTCAGCGGTTAAGAGCGCTGACTGCTCTTCCAGAGGTCATGAGTTCAATTTCCAGCAACCACGTGATGGCTCACAACCATCTATAATGTGATCCGATGTCCTCCTCTGCCTGCAGATGTACATGCAGGCAGAGCACTCTATACATAATAATAAATAAATAAATCTTAAAAAAAAAAAAAGAAGAAGTCAGGGAAGGCACTTCTTTCCAGTTTGGTGAAGGAGGGGCCTATTCTTGTCTCTAGGCTACTGTGTCTTAACGGCATGTTTGTGGGAAGAGAGAGATAGTAAAATTGGCCCAGAATCATTCTACGTGAAAACTTTAGGGACTTTAGAAAGACGTTGTCATAACTTCTTGTGGGGTTAGATATTAGTGTTTCTTCTCTGGTCCTCATGTGCTGAGAGCCTACATCTGATCCACAAGCACGAGGAAGAGAAACAGATAACTAGGAATGGCGTGGACTTTTGGACCCTCAAAGCCCACCCCCAGCCCAGTGACACACCCCCTCCAACAAGGCCACACCTCCTAATCCTCCCCAAACAGTTCTATCAACTGCAGACCAAGCATTCAAACATATGAGCTTAGGGGAGACATTTTCATCCAAGTCACCGCAAAAATCCAAGGCGATACATGAAAATGGACACAGAAGAGCATATCAATTCAAGGATAAATCCTTTGAAACTTAATCTCATGAGTGTGATATATGGCTTAACTTCTAAATGCTTTATACAGCTGTAACCTACAGAGAATAAATGCATCTAGTGTTCCAAACAATGAGTGCTTCCATGGACAAAGCCAGAAGTTTAAGGTCAGATTAGTCACTGTCACCAGACAGCAGTACTGTCTTACTAATGGCAGATGTCAATCCTCAGCCTTGTCTTCCTGCCTTCTCAGGTGACTCCTTTGTTGGCTGTGCCTCTGCAGTGTCTTCTGCCAAGCTCACTGTGTACTACCGTTTTAGTTGTGTCCTGTGTGGGCACTGTCCCCGGGTACCTCTACTGTACTCAAGTTGCTATAAGGAAAGGCCCCAAGGCCCATCATAACAGAACTGCTCAGGCTTCCCAAGCATTGGGCATTCATAAAATGAACACTTGCTCAGGTGGTTGAGATCACCATACTCCTAGAAGTAACTAGGTCTTCCATATCAGAGACCTGGTCTTCTGAAAACACATCCAACCTGCTCAGTACCAGCAGGAAGGATGGATTAGGCCCGTAGTATCAATGTCTATGAAGAGATTGAGCTATACAGGTGTCCTTTGAGACTGACCCAGGCACATAGCTCTGAAAAGTCACCAAGAGAATTATAGTTGTTCCAAAAGTGGGAAACCAAAATTAACCAAAACAAAACAAAACAAAAAGCAAAAAACCAGTACAACTAGCCCAACAGAGAGGGCCCCTGAAAGTCTTCACTTAGCCAGAGATTGGGATAGATACTGGGACTTCCTATTGGGACTCTTAAGGAAAAATGGGAAATAGAAGGATCCAGTGGGTCCTAGAATCCTACAAGAAGGCCATTAAGGCTGGTGGATCTGGACCCAGGCAGGCCAGCTCAACCAACCAAGGACAGTGCATTCAGTAAACCTAGAACCCCTATCCAAATCTAACCAATGGAACACCACATTCTCCATAATTGTGTGCAGGGACTGACTCGGACATGAACTCTGGTGCCCCGTTTGACCACTTCCCCTTAGTGGGGAGATCTGGCGACACTCAGAGGAAGAGTAAGCATGCTACCAGGAAGAGACCTGATAGGCTGCTGTGATCTTATATAGTAGGGGACAAGGTCCCCTTCTGTCACATACCTAGGGGAGGGGAATAGCATGAAAGAGGGAGGGAGGGGGAAACAGGAAGATACAAGTGAAGGGATAACAATTGAGAGGTAATCTGAATAAATTACTTAAATAAAAATTTTTTTAAAATTCATATTTAAAAAAAAAACAGTCCAACTCTGAGCTTGTATTTCTGTTTCCATAGCCAATTTTTTTTTTTTAAAGACTAGCTGTTTGCCAAAAAATGCATCAACTCCTGGGGTATTTTGCCTGATGTCCAGCAGCTGGCAATAGAGATGCTGTCTGCCTTGTGGTAGGAGCAGAATACAAACTGTGAGTTGAGGCCCAGCCCCTGCAAGGCCCTTCAAGGGCATCTTATCTGGTGGCTGCCATGAGAGTGTGTGCAGAGATCACAGGCACAGAGTTCCTAATGAGCTTGTTAACTCTGTGCCGACCTTTTAACTAGTGATTCCATTAAAGAAAGCTACATGAAGTGCATTTTCATCTCTCAGCCCAGCCTCCGAAGTCTTGTTTATCTAATTACTGGACTGCTTTGGAGGACTGCGCTTGCCGAGAACAAGCCTGTCAGCCGGAACACAGTTTCTTTGATGGATAATTAGCTGTTTCCAGGCCTCCTCCTATTCAACTGTGTGTTCTCAGACCAGAAAGTCTCATCTGGCCTAACGAGGAGGTGCCTCTCACCCCCTTGAAGTCTTAATGGATACCGTGAGGCTGGCGGCATAGTGGAGAAGGGAAAGGCTCAGGGTGGATGTAGGGCTGATTCTGAGTGATCGCCATGGGCCTAGGGTTTAGTGGCTAGGATTCTTAGGAAATGAATGGACCAAATGTAATCTGGAAGGAATTAGGGCATAGGCGTGCCCTTGAATGGGATTTGATTGTTTTCAAAGTAATAGATTCCCAACTTAAACCCAGTTATCATTATTTCTAGAGCGGATCTTTTCAGTCCTAGGGGGGAGTGTGGGCATACCACAGTGACCAGTCTCACGCTTGAGGACCCTGTTTGAAGCCCCAGGAGCTATCCTCTGTTTAAAAGTAGATTTTCCCACTCTCGGTTAGATTCTCCACTATACCGGGTCATCCGAAGGTCTGTTGTAACTTAGAGTGGCTTGCCCCTTCATCCACTTGATGTGGGAGGCAATCCCAGTGCACACCTAGATTTGTAGTCAGGTGCATTTACCTCCTGAGCAGGGAGTCTCTAACGCAGCAGCACATCGCACATGAGGACGGTGGTCTTCGTGCTGTGATGCGGCCCACTTGTCTGTGTGCTCACTCCAGCGTAATTACCAAGTCATCTTGGTCTGTTTTTAAAAAGTTTGGACCTTGTCTCTTTAAATCTCTGTAAAAAAAGAACACCTTACTTAAATCTCTATCAAAGGTGCCTTCCATTCTTCGTGGTGGTTCCGTTAATTGTTTGAGTTTTATTTGTTGAGGAATAGATAGCCTCTTTTAGAGGTTGCAGACATTGAAGGTCCTGAAGACGGAGGGAAAATTCTCTCTGCCATTCCCGACTTCCAGCTCCTTGGAAGCAGCTTGTTTCACAAACTAGCGCTTGCTGTGCCTGCTCAAAACCAAGGAATGGGCTTCTGAGTTTACAAAAAAAAAAACAACAACAACAAAAAAACAATAGTGAACAAAACAGATGAAAAGAGCCTGTGTGTCATACCTCGGGCCTATTTTGGACCATTGGAGGCGGCCATTTTCTGGTGCTTCCTCACAGATGTGAACTGCGCATATGTGAATGTGTCCTATCACACATTAAAGAGCATAATGCTCGCACTCTCACGCTCCTGCCAAGCCCCCTAGTATGCAGAGCGTGTTTTATGAATATACAAAGCTAACTATCTCTTGCTTTCTCAGAGCCATACTCAGTCTCATATATGTTTTCCTGACTTATTTAATTTTGTGCCAATAATCCTTTTGCTTTATAGTTACGTTATAATGGAATATCTTAACATATACACTTCATGCATGTCTACTTATTGGACAGGGTTTTTCCTTTCATCCTTTGAAGAAGTGTTCCAGAACTCTGCCTTAAGAGAGAAAGCTCAGGCATTTGTTTTACTAGGCTTAGCAAGCGGTGACCACAACTTTATTAGCTAGCAAACCATCACCTTGTCAAGCCATTTGAAATAGCCAAAGAATGGAAACGAAATGATTCCTGGCTCTAGAACCAACTCAGGCTTAGTTGTAAACCAGGAACACAGAGCCCACATCCTGGCATGGTGCTCCCGATCTCAGCAATCCCCCCCCCCCCATCACCACCAAGAATGGAAAAAAATCAGAAGGGAGCCAGTGACATAAGGTTGCTTACAGCCTTATGTCTATCTTATTTTAGTCCTAAACTATGGTTTTAGTATACCATTCAGCCACTTGAGGGCACAATTCTCTCACTTCTGGACTCAGACAAGCAGCTGCCTTTTCCCTTAGAAAACATAAACTGTTTTGTTACAGAGGACCACACATTTTATCATTCGCCTTTTAAATGCAAGACCAAGAAAAAGTGAGAGCTACCCCAGAGCCCCCAAGAGATTTGTTACTTTTTGCAAAGGGTTTACACACACACACACACACACAATCACACACACACACACTGCCTTCTGGCATTGAGCACTCTTTTTGGAAGGTGGAATGGGCAGGGGTTAAGGCGTGCATCCCATGATGCACGCGGCGAAGTCTCCTTTGGGGCAGTGGCTCACTGTACAAACTTACACTTCTACAGACTCTCCCTGGTATAGGGAGTCTGAAGGATTGTGCGGGATGTGCTGGCGAGGCAGTGAGGAATGGTGTGTGAAGAGGTGCTGTGTGCACAGTCCTTGGCTCTGCAGCTCATGGCTCTGGACAGTCTCCTTGCTTCATGCTCATCTGGGTCTGCCACGCTTTCGAGTTGCTGCTCCCGTATATCTGTTCTAACTAAACGTCTTGCTGTTTAATAGTGACAAATGCTATTTTTACCACTGTAGGTCCTATTTATAGAATTCAGCAAGAGGGTCACAAGACACTTTCTTTTCACACAGCTTCAGGTCAAGACTGACTGGTGTAGAAGGTTCAGAGAAGTGATGAAGTGGAGACAAATCCAGGCTCGTGGTGAACTCACTGCGATGAGTGCTTTGTCTAGGCTGGAGGGAGCACCCTCAACTCCAGGAAGCCATCTTTCTCTGGTTTCTGTATTTTTGTTACCTTTTGTCATCGATGTTGTTTCCAGACAGGGTCTCACTAGTTTCCTCTGGCTGCCTCCAGAGTTCTGAGCTGAAGTGATCCTCCTGCCTCTGCCTCGCTAGTAAATGGGGTTACAATATGTACTTTTTATTTGTTTTGTTTTAAAACTGGTCTAATGTTGGGCTAATTCTCCTCTGATGGATTAACCTCGGGACTCTTCTCTCCTCCTCCTTTTGCTGATGTGGGAACAGGAGGGGGATCTTATGCTCTTATGTGTTTTTATCCTCGGTTTTTCACCTCCTGTCTACTTTACGGAGGTTCCCAGGGGTCAGCATTCATCCACTGTCTCCCTCCAGCAGAGGTATTTAACAGCTCTCCATTAATGGATACCCTGTGGTTTCAGACAGCCTGCCCTTGGCCCCTCGCAGCCGGAATTAGGGCGAACAGTGAGATGCTGTGTCAGGGTTTTCTGAGGGGAGAGTGGCTGTGGATGGGAGGGGCAGACAAGCACCACTAAGTGCAAATCCACATAAACAGAACCGCAGTAGGGGGAGCCTGAATTTTGACAGTGTAGTAAGGTAGTATCCTTTTAGCTTTGGTTTTGTTTTATTTTTGGTGTTGGAGATGGAAGCTAAGACCTGCTTCTGCTAAGCGTACAATCTACCACTGAGCTGCATACCCAGCCCCAACAAAAGAAACCATGTTAATTGATTAGATGTATCTTTTTAAATAAAAAAAAGAAAGAAAGAAAAATGCCTACTAGCTTAAAGTATCAGAGAGATTATAAGAATGCAAGAGATGGGCTAGTCCTCCTTTACTTCATGTTTTTGTTTAATCATGGTCAAAGTATGAGTTTAGAGCTTTGCAACTATTCGTGGAAATATAAACAGTATGATTTAATAAGGATAAAATCAGAGGACCTCAACTTAATGACCCATTGAGTTCTAAAGGATTTACACGCAGAGGCTAGTAATTATGTTTAGTGGTGAGAAAATCCCAAGGCACATTTCTCACCTTTTCTTCAAACTTTAATACTAAGCCTAGGCTGGGGCGTGTGAGGGTGGGGCAGAGCTGGAGAGGCAGCTCAGTGGTGAGAGCACTTGCTGTCAAGGGTGAGGACCTGAATTCAGATCCCAGTACCTGCGCAAAATAGCCGGGGTGACCATGGATACAACTATAACCTTAGAGTGGGGGTGGGGAGAGACAGGAGACCCTGTTTCGAAGGAATATGATGGAAAGTGACAGAGCAGGGTGCCTACATTCTCCTCTGGCCTCAACATATATGAATATCCCCCCTTCCCCCCCCAACACCACACACAAAAACAAAGTTGCCAACGATTCCTTTTGTGTCACTTGATCTGATCCATTCATGAGATTTCAGGTTTCTGAAGTTCCTGCAATCAGATCACAGGTGGGAAGTAGATGGGCCACCATTGCTGCTGCTGCAGCGCCTCATCCTCCCTCTTCCTATTAGTATACCCTTGCTGTACGATAGTAACCCATTTCACAGTGGCATCCTGTCAGGGGTATCATGTGATGTAACTGTGTTCACTCCCCATTGCCTTTTCTTGCTCCTCCTCTTCCCATTTAGGAGAGAGAGAGAGAGAGAGAGAGAGAGAGAGAGAGAGAGAGAGAGAGAGAGAGAGAGAACATGAAATATTTATGCTTCTGTATCTGGATTACTTAACAGAAAGGTCTCCAATCCCATACCATAAGCTCCATGGTGAGTAGCCAGCCGTCAGCTGGGAGAGCTGTGGCTCCTGTCATGGAACAGACTTCGTGCTTAGCTGTTCTTGCCTGGATTCTGAACATAGACCTTTATCTTCGCCCTACATATCAGGGCCTCCTTTTTCTTTTTTTGTTTTTTCACTAAGTCCTTTACAAATTTGTACTTGACCTAACAAAGCACTGGAAACAGAAATAAGCACTGATAGTGGCATGAGCCATGCTCACAGAATGACAGGGCAGGATACAGCGAGTGCTCTATGTCTGTGCCGTTATTTATGAACCTTGTGCTGTGAGAGAGTGTCAGTAGTAGCCTATAGGGATTATGTCTTAGTTACTGTTCTGTTGCTGTGGCAAAATATCATGACCCAATTACCACAGTAACTTTTAAAAGAAAACATTTAATTGGAGACTGGCTTATAGTTCCAGAGGGTCAGTTCATGGCCATTCTGTCTGGGAGCGTGGAGGCAGGCAGGCGTGGGGTTGGAGCCGTCGCTGAGAGCTTTCTGTCCTGACCCACAGGCAGGAGGCAGAGAGAGTGGGCTTGGTTGGGCTTTTGAAATGTCAAAGTTCAACCTTAATGACACACCTCCTCCATCAAGACCACACCTCTTGATCCTTCTTGAACAGTCCACCAACTGTTCACACATAGATGAGCCTCCGGGGCCATTCTCAGTCAAGCCACCACAGATTGTATATGGAAAACAAAGGAAGAGAAATCTATCTAAGCCTGGCCAAAGTTGATACACAAATATTTTTTTTAAGGTTTTTGGCACTTTCCTCAAAAAGTGAGCTATAGATTTGACCTTGAGATTCCTAGCCTAAATAAGAGGGGAAAAAAAATCACAATCGAGTATAGGGCTTCTATGTCTGCAGATTAAAAACAAAATAATTGTGTTGGGCCAATGCTTCTTGAAGTTGAATATGCTAGGCACGGAGCATGTCAGGCTGACTCACAGGTGATGCTGGTATTGACTGTTTCTTGCTCCTCTCTGGACCCCTGGCACCGTAGAGCACTTGTGTATGTTTACAAAGCATACCTCCACCTAAAAAGTACAGGCACATTAGGTTTGTAAGTTTCCTAAGTAATTCCACAATACTGAGCCACATCAGATTTGATGGCACCTGTCTGCTAGGCCAATGAGGGCGGGCTACCTACAACAACATTGTCAAAAGCCAAAACCACCATTTTAGCTTGTTCTTTTTGTATTTAAAACCCTAAATCTGTTGTCTGACATTGAGGGGCAGCACCATGTATAGTAAATGTGAAATAATGTCAGCTACTCTTATTACATCTAAAATAGACTTTCCTGGAAGTGAGATGTGCACGGCGAACTGAGCTCACCTCCCAGGCTACTTGCCTTGCTTACACCCTGTTCCTGGATAGCCCCTTTCCTTTGAGTGCTTGCATGAAAGCCATCTGACAACCACAGATGCTGCTGTTAGTAGGCGTTTGAGCATCTGCTGGAATCAGTCTTGCCCTCAGGCTGCTGAAGAGGTGAAGGGTACCCACCTTTCTGTTCGCAGCAGAAGCCTCTAGAGCCGGTGGCTCCCTGTAGCAGCTCCTCACATCTAAAGGTGGGCAGTTTTAAGACACAGCTGAAGAAAAAGAAATAACTTTGACCCCCAAAGAGCAGCGCCATCAACTGTTGCTGTTCATGACCAATCCCAGGCTCTTCTCTTCAGTGTGGATCTTTTTGGAAGTGGGTCTGAGGTGAGCCAAAGGCTTATTTTCCATACGTGATGCTTAGTGAAAACCCAGAATATAAATTTTTTAAAAAATCTCTGACAGGGCTAAAAATAGGCAAAACTTGAGTACCTGCAAAAGTGGACTTGGAAAAGACTATGGGAAATGAGGAAAAGTAAGTTTGATTTTGAAATGGAATTGGTGTCAATTTTAGTTTTCTTTTTGTTATTTCAATACACAGTCTGCAATAAAGTAATGCTATTTAAATGCATTTTTTTTTTAAATAGAGACCTTCGGTTACCACAGAACCTGTCAAAACAGCTTTATCCTCCATACAAAGGATTCTTATTTACAGCTTGGCCTGTTCTCTTACAGGTTGCTGAATAATGCAATTCTTACAATTTTCCCTACCTAATACTAGTTCATCACCTGTAAATCACATGAGCCTGATGATCATGTGAGTAAGATTAATCTTCTCTGATTCAGGCTCTGGATCACAGAGCAAACATGGAGATCTTCCCTCTCAAAAAGAAAGCATTATTGCTCTCTCAGGTTCATTCTGTAAGAGATGCTAATCTACCAAACGTTATTTAGTGTTCTCATCAGTAAGAAATGTGATGGGCCTTAGGAAAAGGATCTTCTCAAAAACATCTCAGAGTCAGGCATGGTGGCACATGCCTTTAATTCCAGCACTTGGGAGGCAGAGGCAGGTGGATCACTGTGAATTCAAGGCCCGCCTGGTCTACAAAGTGAGTCTAGGATAGCCAAGGCTACACAGAGAAACTCTGTCTCAAAATCTCAAAAAACCAAAAAATAAAAATAAATAAATAAATAGAAAGAAAGAAATCAAGAAATCTCAGGCAAAGTCACCGTACTTTTCTGGGAGTCAGCCTCATGATCGGCAAAAAGGGATATTGAACTAAATTCTCTACAACTTTCCTTCAGCTGTGTGTGTGTAGATAGCACAGGCAGAACACTGAGCAGCTGTGCTAGTGGCACCTAAACAAAAGGCCCTTCAGAAGGTCTGTGCAAAACAGCTGGGTTTGTTGGGACGGAGGAGCAGGCCTGTGGTGCCCCCTCACTGGGGCCTAAGACAAGAGCACTAACAGCGAACCAGACTTTCTAGTCCAGCGGGCCACAGCTAGAGTGTTTACATGCCCTTCAGCCAGCTACTTCAAAGCATTATTCAAACTCTGGCTCATTAGTCCTCCAAGCCCAGCATTAAAGGATACTGGGTGCCTATCAATTAATCCAACGATGAAAACCAGAGCATTCCAGGGTTTAAAAGATTTCTTTCAAAAGTACACTGCCCTGCAGAGGATCAAGATACAAAGTGTTCATCACAGCTCTCTAATCAATAAGAAGGAAGGAATAATATAAATGTACTTTGGGGGACTATTTCAAACTACAGCACATTCATTTTTAGAATAGTGTTCTGCCATTAAAAATCACAATTATGAAGACTATCTAATGACATTGGAAAATGGTTATAATTGCACAGTATTAGACTCTAAAACAGGATGAAGCTGTATATACAATTTGATTTAAAAAATTAATGTATGAGGGAAATGACTAAAATGGAAATAGGCTAACACTTTCACAGTGGTTTTCCTCACACAGGAATACTGAATGGTTGTTGTTTACTTCTGAAGAAGAATACTTTAGTATTAAATACTATTATCTGCGTTTCAGTTATTAGCAGTGAAAACCTGTGCACATAATGCATCTGTATTAGTTTCATAATCATGTATAGATAGAATGATGCGACTTTAAAGTAACATGAACCTATGTTTGTGTATTAGAGGGGGAGGGGAGGGAGGGAGGGAGAGAGAGAGAGAGGGAGAGAGAGAGAGAGAGAGAGAGAGAGAGAGAGAGAGAGAGAGAGAGAGATGCAATGGGAGGTAGTTAGATAAGATGTCAGGAGCAGGGGCTGGAGAGATGGCTCAGTGGTCAAGAGCACTGCCTGCTCTTCCAAAGGGCCGGGATTCGATTCCCAGCACCCACATGGCAGCTCACAACTGTCTATAATGCCAAGATCTGACACCCTCACATCAATACACATAAGTTAAAATTAAATAAAAAGGCATGCACCACCACCACCCAGCCTCCTATTAAAAAAAAAAAAAAGATGTCAGGAGAAAACTAGAAGGCTATGCCATGTGATCTGAATCCCTAGTATTGTGAGAGCTGAGGAAAATTGTGGGAACAGCATTTACCAGTAAGCTATGTCCCTAGTGCTGCGTGCTCCATCTGCTGTGATTTTCTTATTTTTTGTTTTTCTTGCTCTGAGAACTTTTCTGTTACTTGGTTTAGGAATCTCATGGGAAATTAAAGCTGGAAAAAGAAGTGAAAAAAAAAAAACCCTGTGGGAACAGTTGGAGAGAAGGCAGTGGGTAAGGAATATACTAAGCCAAAAAAGAAAAAAAGGTCAATGTGGAAAAAACAATGAGAAATAAAGTCAGAGAACGTGTGAAAAACAAAACAAAACAAAACAAAACAAAACAGGTCATGGGGACTAGAGAATTTGCTCAGAGGTAAGAGTTCTTGTTCTGGACATAGTGGCGCAGGCCTTTAACCCCAGCATTGGGAGGCAGTGGCAGGCAGTCTCTAAATTCAAAGCTAGTCTGGTCTGTATAGTTCCAGGGCAGGTAGGCCAGGACTACATCCCCAAAACAAACAAAGAATACTTGCTGCTCTTGTGGAGTATTTAGATTTGGTTCCAGTGCCCACATAATGGCGTACAACCATCTGTAACTCATTTCAGGGGATCCGATGCCCTCTTCTGACCTCCAAGAACAATGGCACTCATACAGCGCACATACATAACACAGGCCAAGCAGTCACCTATAAAGAAATCTTTAAAAAATAAGAACCAGATCACGTAAGACCCACAATGAAAGTTTGGGAAACCATTGTAGGGAGGAACCTGACATAAGCTGCTTATAGTTTTCAAAGCTCCTTCTTGGGAATTTATAAGTAGTTAGTTGTAAGGAGGAGGGCAGAAGCAGGTGTCAGTTGAGAAAGAACTGCTGCATTGGAGAGATGCCTCGGTGGTTAAGAGCACTGGATGCTCATGTTCAATTCCCAGGACCCACATGACAGCTCACAAGCATCTGTAACTCTAATCCCAGGGGACCTAACACCCTCCTCTGGCCTCTGCATGCAACAGGCACACATGCAGTGCACAGGCGCGTGTAGGTTAAATAGCCATACACACAACAATAAATAAGTAAATATCCAAATGAGGGATGAAGGCGGTCTGGAGTGGTGGAGAGGGTGAGGATAGGGCAGGGCGGAGGGTGGAGCGCATGTCTGCCTTGTCAGCTGTGTGGGAGAGACGCTCATTCTAACAGCCATTATTCATTAAGTTCTTTCTTTCCTTCCTAAGCTTTTCTCCCCCTCCTTCTTTGGCTGTTTCTGTGTGGCCCAGGTTCACCTGGGACTTGCAGCAGCCTCCTGCCCCTCCTCCTGTAGGCTGAGTTTGTACACTCACCAAAACCTATAGGTTGATGCATTTATGAGTCCCCTTGAGGCTTTGAAAAGTCTAACCTTCCAGAAACAAAGTCTTTGAAAGTCATACAGGTAGAGGAAGCAAAGGCAACTCCAATCTCTGCCCTCTGGCTCCAGCATTAACCCTTTTCAGGAAATACTGTCCCTTCTGCTCAGTAAATATTAACCCTCTAATTGAAGTGTTTACAGTGCAGATGAACAGGAATGAGCAGTGGGCAGAGGTGTAAATACTCCCTAGACAGACATGTTTATGCACTCTTACCCATGTTTGCATGTACACACACACACACACACACACACACCTGTATCTCAGCTGTATCAGATTTACTCTCACTGATGAATGAGATCGGCAGATACCACTGAGACAGCAGGGGGTAGAAAGACACCGTGTGTATTGGATCTTCTGCCTCTCAGTGGCTGACTCACCTCACCTCACAAGACTGTGATTGCCTCATCTTAAAAAAGCATTGGCTTGCACTCAGTACCTCCAACCTGAATAACCCCAGACTCTACGCCAATCCCTTCGTCATGCCCTGACCCATCACACATTCCTGGGTAGGCTGTCTTCAGTATTTGAAGCTCATTGAATATTCTGCCATTGAATAACATTCAAATTATTGCCTTGAATTCCATTTCGCTTAAATATGAGTATTCAGTGCAGACAGGAATACAAGCCAACAAGAGGACAGGAGAGAAGACAGCTTAAAACAAAGGGCAAAATTCAGGGATGGGGGGTGCCAGCTGCCAGTGAGTCAAGGTAGTGATGCTATTGTGGGAAGCTGCAGTGGCCTAGAAGGGCTGCTGCAACTCTATCAGCTCCTAGACTCTCATCCTGTCTCCGGTGGGCCCCCAGTTTAGAGAGACAACAAAGCATAGGAATGCTATGTATTTGCCCCTATGATCTTTGAACTTTACACACAAAGCAACAACTCCTGTGTTGTTGGGAGTCCCAAATACTGACTTTTCACCGGAGTTACCTGAAAGCATTCCATACTACAAGATGTTTGAATAGAAACTCCTTGGGTTTTCTTTTGTTTTGTCATTTTGTGGCTCAGTTGTTGAGGTTGTTGTTGAGGCAGAACTGTGCTGTGCATCCCTGGCTGGTCTGGATTTCCTTATGTAGATCAAGCTGGTCTCAAACTTCAGATGGTCCTCTTGCCTGCGCCTCTTGAGCTCTGGGCACTCCTACAGCTGGCCCAGGAGAACCCTTGTCCTGAAACTTCTTCCTGGATATGACATGCTCTTCTGTAACCACGTATGTTTATTTCGGTGTTTCTCCAAGTGATCTCTACTAAGAAATATACTAAGAAAGGACCAACAAATGAAATCAATTCTGAGGTCTAAATATTTGCGGAAAGGGAGTAGAGTGCAGTGTCTTCCAAGGCAGTTTCTCAACCTGTGGGTCGCGACCCCTTTGGGGACGTTGAATGACCTTTTCACAAGGGCTCACCTAAGGCCATGGAAAACACAGATGTTTACATCACTGCTCATAACAGTAGCAATATTGCAGTTAGGAAGTAGCAATGAAAATAACTTTTGGGGGGGTCACCATACATGAACTGTATTAAAGGCTCACAGTGTTAGGAAAGTTGAGAACCATTGGTGTAAGGCATTCAGAGTGTACGTCAGCCTGTGTATCTCAGCTTGCCCCTCGCTTCCCCAGCAGTGCTTGGCCACCCCACCACCTTCTTCAGTACCTGTTCACACTATATTGTCCTGGGATCAGAATGTGTAGAACAGACTGGGGAATACAAGCTTAGGAGGCAGCTTCCAAGCACCTCAAGGCTGATGGACTCAGCCTTAATACAGAAAGCTAAGTGAGCTTTGATGATAGTCTGTGAAAGGTGTGTGTTTTCATTATTGATTGGCTGCCAGTGAAATACATTATACAACAAAACTTTCAAATTTATTCTGAAATGGGAGTTGGGGTAGGGACGGGGATAGGCCTAGTTCCCAAATCTGGCCTCTCTGTTTACCTCAGAAGATTGCCACACTTCAAAACACCGAGAAACCCAACCCCATCCTCTCTCCAGACCGGACAGGGACTCTGAACATGAGCTTTACATTGAATGTAGACACAATCGGCAACGTTAATAATGTAATATAAGTGTATGTATTGAGAAGGAGAAATATACCGAATCTTTAAAGAAAATTATTTATTTACTCAGATAGTCAGTTAGTGTGTGTGTGTGTGTGTGTGTGTGTGTGTGTGTGTGTGTGTGTGTGTGTGTACATGTTGGTGAGAATACACACTCAACTGAGACGAAGATGAGAATGATGCCAAGTATCCCCCAACCCTCTCCATGTGTTCCTCTGAGGCAGGGTCTATCCCTGAAGCCAGAGCTCAGGTCTCTGCTGAGCTGGAAGCCAGCAAGCTCCAGAGAGCCCCCTTTCTCTGTCTCACCCTCAGACATGGGGCTACAAGTATTCTCCAGACGCCTGGCTTGTTACCTGGCTACTGGGGTCCAAACTCTTAACCACTGATCCATTTCTACATACATAAGCACGCATGCACACACATTTAAAATGCACAGAGCCCGTCTGACAGTGTTGGTTGTCATCTCATAATAACATAAGGGATCATCACAGTGGCAGGGATGTATGCTGCAGAACCATACATCCCAGCAGAAGACACCTTGGAAAATAGCAAAGCTGCATCACCTCCCAAGCGACTCCTCACTTCATCAGTCATTTCCAGCTGGAGATACTTTATGGCAGCTAGCACTGCCTCCTTTCAGTGTGACCCAATCCCATTGCTTTCTTGAGTCATTGTCTTCTGTGTCTGCTAATGTACGTGTCACGGCCACCGTTATAACCCTCTGTCCACACAGTCCCCTGCTCATAGAGCAGCACCTAAACCTGAGCTCTGAGGTATGGCTGGTGAGCTGCACCATCACCCGCCCCAGTGGGCCCTGGCCATGCTGTACCATGTGGATGGGCGCCTCATGGATCTGCCACCGCCTCAGAAAGCAACCTCTGGACTGAAACAGAAGCAGAATCGGACTCTAGACTTTTATTATTGATTATCGGCTTCTCTCTTTTCCAGAAACCTTCTGTACGTTTATCCACAGAGACTGAACTTTGCTAACAAGCTAGCCTCTGCCCGGAACATTACAATAAAGATCCAGTTCATGTGTGGAGAAGACCCCAGCAATGCTATGCCGGTAAGGGGAGAGGTAGCGTTTGCCTTCAGTCGGTGGGCTGTGCTCCCAGGTCACAGGGACGAAATCTAGAGTTCCTCGATGTGGAGAATATGTCCACCACACACCCACGGTCTCTTGACGATCCTAGACAAGTGCTTTGCCAATGAGGCACATCCTGCTCAGTGTAGAGTATTCTGTCCCAGCCAAGCCTGCTCAACACATGCAGGGACCTCTCTAGCTAGTCCAGGATTACCACCAGGACAGTGGTGGAGAGACAGCGTTAGCCTTAAGTCTCTTGCACACATTATGCCATTGTGAGTCATGACATCTTGGAGCTGACGATCATTTTAAAGGACTGAAAAACATTGTAGGGTCTCTCCACATTGCCCATGGAGTCATGCCATGCTAACGCTCTACAAAGTCAGAGGGTGACTCGGGGCTCACTGTTTGGCTGAATTTCTTCCACGCATGCACTTCGGTGACGGGAGGCCATTTAGAACAAATCTGAAGAGAAGGCTATTGATAATAAACACACACCTGCTCAACACCCTTCAGGAATGGATTTTTATCCTGAGGCAAAATGTAAACTAACAGTACAGACTAAAATAGTAAAATAGTTTTAGCCAAGAAGCCCCTAATGCAAAAATTTGCTAGTAAATGGCATGGTTGTTAGTTATTACTATTGCCCAAGTCCTGGAATTCACCTAATATTCACCCGGGGTTGTGGCTACTGATAGAACACTTGTTTAGCATGTACAGGTTTGATCCCTTGCAATACATGGAGGGGAGGGGGAGGGGGCAGACACGCCTAAGCACAAAGTGGAGGAGGGGAGGTTTTGGTTTTTCCCCTCATATCCTTTTCTGGCGGAAGTAATTTCTTCCTAGTGCTTCCTTTCCCTATATACCTACTTTCTAAAAAGTGATCCCTCTCTCCCACCTATTCTCTGATGCAAGGTGCCCTCTTGCAACCATGGCAGGAAAGGTAAAAGAGGGAGGATGCTTGAGAGGAAAGGAAGGTCTGGAGGGCTCCCCTAGTCCTCTCTGCCGTAGCCCTGGCTTCCAGGCGTGTATGTGCACATCCTGTGTGTGGCCAACACACTCAGCCAAGGTTTCTCTGAGTAACCCTGGCTGTCCTTGAACTCACAGAGATCCACCTATGTCAGACTTATGGGTGCTGGAATTAAATGCATTCCCACTGCCGGCTAGGGTTTGGTTTTGAACTCCATGAGTGCGTTCCCCAACAGTATCTGCAGCTGTGATGATTAGTTTCATTCACCAAGCCCTGGCCCTGGTCTGTGGGTCACCACATCTAGAGGAAAGGGCTCTTTCCTTCGCCCAGAAGCAAGTTCACTAATTAAGCCATGCACCATTGGGGCTGCAGCAGACTCCATGAGAAATCCGCACACAGGTGGCCAGGGCAGTGAAGACCATGTCCTTGGAGGGGAGAGGATCCTAGTGTCTCACTAGGGACAAATGAATGTGACATTGCCATGTGTGTCCATGCACTGAGGCAGGAAAGACACCACATCGGGCTTTTTAATCTCACAAGCCTGTGTCCTCAGTCACTAGTTTGTCCCTTGAAGGCTCAGTTTACTCATCACCCCACTTCTGGTTTGTGTAGTTGGGCCTTAACTTATAAAAGCAGTGTGAGAACACAGTATCCTGTTGATGGGATGGCAGAAGACTTGATGGAGTCAAAAATCCCTCTTAACCTGGTTCCTTCCACATTGACAAACAGGTCATCTTTGGAAAGTCCAGTGGGCCTGAATTTCTGCAGGAAGTGTACACAGCAATTACATACCATAATAAGTGAGTATATTTCAGAGTCCTCAACATGTGTTCTGCAACCATTTCAGTATCTCCTAAGTTTGGGGTTTTGTTTTTGTTTTTTCTTTTCTTTTCTTTTCTCCTTTTCCAGACAAGGTTTCTCTGAGTAACCCTGGCTGTCCTTGAACTCACAGAGATCCACCTATGTCGGACTTATGGGTGCTGGAATTAAATGCATTCCCACTGCCGGCTAGGGTTTGGTTTTGAACTCCATGAGTGCGTTCCCCAACAGTATCTGCAGCATAGAGACTGAGGGGCAGAGGAGTTTATGCCCGTTCTATAATTCTGTGCTGTCAGTGCACAATTTTTATAAATAACTAAGGCTTTGAGGAGAAAATATCTTCAAGAATCTAATATGATCTTGAGTATTTAAAAAATGATGAGAGATTCATATAGTGTTAAATAAAGAAGAGTATTTTCTCACTTGATTTGAGATCCAAAGAGAGCCAGAAACAAAACTCACCTCTCTTTGGTCATCCTGTCATCTGCCCCCTTACCCACTTTAAACCAACCAAAGGAGAAATGGTATATTCAGTGACATCAGTAAAGCGAGTCATGGGCCTGTCTAACCTCAGTCACACTTCACAGGTAGAGGAAGGACATCTCTGTGATGGCAGGTAGGGTTTCACCCTGGCCTGATAACCAGATTCCTTTAGGGGCCTCATGTGAACCCTGTCATATGTTCATGTGTCATGTATCATGGCTTATCATGGGAACTAAGTGTTGTGTAGCCTTAGCACAGCCCCTTAATGAGGACATCCACATGCCAGGCCTGTTCATGGGGCTGAGATGAGAAAAGAAGTCATAACGGTGCTTTGAACTTCATCCTCTTTTCAAACTAAGTTCTGTTGTTCCATCATGTGTGGGGAAAGTCCTTCTGACTGTGACCATTTGTATGTAGGTGGAGTATTTCTCACAGTGTCCACTTGGCCTCAAGGCCAAGGAGCAGCTGAGGAGCAGGATAGCTTGAGATGAAAACCCCACGGCATGCAGGCACTCAGGAGCAAAGGCTCAGGGGATGCTCCGCCGCGTACCCAGGGAGCCACCCTTTTGCTGACAGTGACTTGTGTACAATGTGCGTTTGATACAGGTCTCCTGACTTTTACGAAGAGGTGAAAATTAAGCTCCCCGCCAAGCTCACAGTGAACCACCACCTCCTCTTCACCTTCTATCACATCAGCTGTCAGCAGAAGCAAGGCGCCGCGGGAGAAAGCCTTCTGGGGTATTCGGTGAGTTGCTTTCAACTTGCCGCCTCCTTCTCTGCGGTTGCTGGTGAGCGAGCCGAGGTCCCTGCAGAGAGTGTCTACAGTCTGCTCCCTTGCTTTTCCCCCTGTCAGGAGCTGCAAAATGTGCTGGGCCACATTATAGCGGAGAGTAGAAATGCCTTTACTTAGAGAATGACAGCTTCCTCAAATGGAGAGCTGGTGGGCGGTAAATCTTTAAAGAATATTCATTCACCTAAGAAAAACGCACTGCAATATCTGTTATTTCCAAATTTAATGTAAGTGCTCCGTGTGTAGAATTAGCTCTGCAGGGGAAAGAAGTTATTTCTTTAAAGAACGTGAAAGGTAAAATGAGCATTGATATTCAGACGGGAGCCAATACTGGCCATAAAGAAAAAAATGCTGCTACTTTGGCTCAAAAAGCAGCAAATCATTGACATCACGGGAACTCTCAGGGAATTTACAATGCAAAGAACCAGACTGAAACTGCTGCCAGAAGGAGATCTGGTCAATATCTAATCATTGTTTAGCTGAAGCTGATGGCTGCAAAACTAGATAAATCGCCAGGGCTGTGTACAGCCGTAAAAAAAACCACTTCGCTCTTGACATCATCTGTTTCAGTGGCTGCCAATTCTCCTAAATGAGCGTCTTCAAACCGGGTCCTACTGTCTACCAGTTGCCTTGGAAAAACTGCCACCCAACTACTCCATACATTCTGCTGAGGTAACCAGCGCTGTCTGGCAGCTGCTTCCTGTCCAGCTGTGGTCTGGGATCCCTTTCCCACACCCACTTCCCGTTCCCCAGGATGTGTCTGAGCTCTGAGGTTACTTGCTGGCTTCTCCCGGCTTGTCATCTCCAAGCACCCTGTGTTTTCTGAGGGCACATTGTTCTCACAGGATGGGAGGACTGTCTGGCAGTGAAAGAAAATTTACTCGTTTAGACGTCACCACATCAGAATGTTCCGTAGGTGCAGTGTGCACCTGAGGCGATGATGTTACACCGAGTCGTCTGCCCTGCGCAGTGTTCTGTAGATGAGGAAATAGATTGTGCCCACTTGTAATAGATACTGTTCCTATCGAGAATCCTTCCAGAATGTTTCTGGGCCTGAATCAGCAGTTCCTCTTGTGGGCCAGTGGTCACAGCCTGGTAGACAGACTGTAGAGATGCCAGTGCCAGAGCCTCTGACCTTCCTGTCCCAGCTGTTCCCCTTGATTTTGCGGTCTGTAGCAATGCTCCAGTCTAAAGATAGTCCCATGACTCTCAGCCCACTATCATATTTCTCTACCATTTTAGTAGAGGTCTACATCAATGAGTATTATTTTTAAGCAAATCATCTCTTACTTGTAAATATTTTATCATGTATCTTGAAAAAATAGGACTCTTTTTCTAGCTATCACAGTACCGTCAATAGACATTAAAATTTAACATAATCCTGAATGTCATCCTCTATCCATTCAGTGACCACCCTTCCTGTTCCCCACCAGGGTCAGGTAGAGCTCTGTAAGCTTTGGGATCCAGTTTGTGCCTTTCAGAGAGATTCCACGGGGCCCCATCTCCTGCCACCTCCTGTGTCCTATTCTCGCAAGCATAGCATGCTTGTCATTATGATGAAAGAGGCACAAAACCCAGGCTGGGCCCTCTTTGCTCCAGCACTGTCTGATCTCTAGAGAAACGTAATACCAATGGGCGCTTGAGGCGAGGTCTCTCTAAGGCCTAAGGAAGTAGGTGTTGCTAGGAAATGAAACGGAAGAAGCACAGTGGACAAGCAAGAGCTAGAAACACTGTGCTAAAGGGGAAGTCATTTCTGGCGTTCAAATCCCACGAATTTCCAACCTCTCTCCTGACGTCCCTGATTCATGGGAAGATCCCCTGATCATTCTCCTAGCATCAGAGGTCATCAGTGCTGAATACAAGGTTAAATATAGATTACCAGCTAATTCTCCTAGCACTTGAGCAAATGCTAAGGCCCAGGCAGTGGGATTGACTCGTCAGCGTAAAAATAACTAGTTTGGTGCAGACAGACCTGAACTTGATCCAAAGGCCTCTGACTCCCAAGCCCAGCTATGGAAGTTCTCTGTTTATTTGACGTGCCGGACAAGTTGCTTGTACTGTTTGTTAACAATCGGAAGAGGGAAGCGCATGGCTAATCTTTTTTCTTTCTCTGTCTCTAACACAGAAAGTCCCTTTACAGAACCCTCCCATTAAGTGGGCTGAGGGCCATAAGGGGGTATTTAATATTGAAGTGCAAGCTGTTTCTTCGGTTCACACCCAGGTAAGGAGTGTCAAGGCCTGCCCCTCTCTGGGCTGTCCATCTGCTTAGTCCCCTTTCTTCGCAGTGTGATACCTAGTACACCAACTCTGCCTACAGCGTGAGTTGGAGCCTGATTAACTTTTTTTTCCTGATTAACAGTTACTTAAAAGGCCCTATTTTGTACACCACGCTCTACAAAGAAGTCCTTTGCCTTTGCTAGAAGCATCTGGGACTTACACTTCTAACCCTAAGCACTGGCTAAGAGATTGCACCAAGTTCCTGGGCAGATGTTGAAAGAATAGCGCGTTATAATAGTCTTCTGCCCTCCCTCCTCCCCAGGACAACCACCTGGAAAAGTTCTTCACCCTTTGCCACTCCCTGGAGAGCCAGGTGACCTTCCCCATCCGTGTGCTGGACCAGAAGATCTCGGAGAGCGCGCTGGAGCACGAGCTAAAGCTCAGCATCGTCTGCCTAAGCTCCTCCCGCCTGGAGCCCCTCGTGCTCTTCCTGCACCTGGTGCTGGACAAGCTTTTCCAGCTTTCCGTGCAGCCCATGGTCATTGCTGGTCAAACAGGTAGAGGCCTGTGGGCTGGGAGGAGACATGGCCAGGCAGGCAGGCAGGCAGGCAGGCAGGCAGGCAGGCAGGCAGGTGTTCTTTGCCGAATGAGTCACGGCTTTCTACAAACACACAAGTGCTGTGAGGAACCTTTGCAACATTTGACATGAAGTCATGTCCAGTACTTTTTTGTCAGACTCCCTACACGCCTAAAAGAGAAAGGAAGAAGAGCTAGAGAGAGATGATGGCTCAATGGTTAAAAGCACTTGTTGCTCTTGCAAAGGGTCCAGGTTCGGTTCCCAGCAATGGAAGTTCACAACTATGTGTAAAGTCCAGTTCCAAGGCCTCTGATGTCCACTTTTGACCCTCCCCTCCCCCAGCCACTGAATGTACATGGTACACACTCGTACATGCAGGCAAAACACTCATATGATCAATAAGATAAAATAAGTAAATGTAAAAAAGGAAAGTTTTTGAAAGAAGAGACGGGGAATGAAGGGGTGAGAAAGAGGGCGAGAGAAAGAACATTAAAGTGGGTTCCTAGCGCTGACAAGATGGCTCAGCAAATAAAGACGCTTGTCTCCAAGCCTGGTGGATGACTTGAGTTTGATTCTTGAGATCCACATGGTAGAAGGGAAGCACTGACTCCCTTAAGTTATTGTCTGAACTCCACATTTGCACCATGGCACACAAACGCACGTGTGTATGCGCATGTGTGCACATAGGCACAAATGTTTAAATGCTTGTAAATAGGAGAATTAATTTATGCTTATGATACTCACTTTTAAATAGGAGAATTAATTTAGTTACTTGCCTACGTACGATACTCACTGGCAAATTCAGGCCTGTATCAAAACAATAAGATAGAGTAATTGAGGGAAACATCTGAGGTCAGCATCCGGCCTTTGCATATACATGCGCACAGGAACGCATGTACACAAATGTACACATGAAGACAAGGCTGTGCTGGTACTCTCGGTCTGCAGACCCCACTACATAGCCTACTCTCAGCTGAGGTTAGCGGGTGAAGGCATATGGACATGTCCTGGTTCTGGAAAACTGTGCTGTTTGCAGGGGAGAGAAAAAAAGAAGAAGAAAGGAAGGAAGGAAGGAAGGACAGACAGATGGATAGATAGCCAGGCATGGTGGGTTATGCTACCATGCCTATAATTCTAGCTGAAGCAAGAGGTTGCAGTGAGTTCTAGGCCAGCCAGGGCTACACGGAAGCAACTTGAACGTGTGTCTTTGGTTCTGGAACACTAGAACTGACTGGAACATTCTTGCCTCCCACCTACATTTTTTTTTTCTAGCTAAGGTGGCCAGTGATCAGGACAGACTGTTACTAGCCTGAGCTCGTTGTCAACCTCAGTTTCTCTTTTCTGTTGGCTCCTCAGCAAACTTCTCCCAGTTTGCCTTCGAGTCTGTGGTGGCCATTGTCAATAGCCTGCACAACAGCAAGGACCTGAGGAAGGATCAGCACGGGAGGAACTGCCTGCTGGCCTCCTACGTGCACTATGTGTTCCGGCTGCCTGAGCTGCACAGGGACGCACCCAAGTCAGGTACTGTTTGCCAGTGGGCAGGTGGCCGGCAGAGTACCACCTCAGACCACTGCCATGGAGTTAAAAGCTCAGTTTTGTTTTTTAGAGTAAAACTTACATACGTGCTGAAATTAAAAGTTTCTAGCTATAGCCGGGGCATGGTAGCACATGCCTTTAATCCCAGCACTCTGGGAGGCAGAGGCAGGAGGATGTCTGTGAGTTCGAAGCCAGCCTGGTCTACAAAACAAGTCCAGGACAGCCAAGGCTACACAGAGAGACCCTCTCTCAAACAAATAAGCAAACAAAAAGTTTCTAGATGTTTCTCCCTCTCTTCACTCATTTTATGTTGTGCTTGCTGTGTCTGCCTAGTAGGTAAACTTCTCAGTAACTTTTAACCTGCTGCCAATTTACGATTTAGTTGAGGATCTGTTCTAAAAGATGGAGAATGGTTGACTGTGTAAGATTCTAGAAAAAGAGTAAACAGTATCTATCCAATGGCAGTGATACAAATGAAAGTTCTTAAACCTTTAATTATATAAAAAAGTTCTCATTCTCCCAGCTTAGGTTAATAACCATCCATTTCACTGTTCTTCTTAGGTATTTACATAGGCAATAAACCATAATGTCTGTGCATGATATAAAAAGATCATCAGTACACATCAGCACCACATCCAGGCCAGGCATGGTGGTGCATGCCTTTAATCCCAGCACTCTGGAGACAGAGGCAGGCAGATTGCTGTGAGTTTGAGGCCAGCCTGGTCTACATAAGTGAGTCTAGGACAGCCAAGGCAACACAGAGAAACCCTGTCTTGAAAAACAAAACAAAACAATCCCACATCCAAATAAAATTGGTACCTTCTTAGTCTCTGCAGTCATATTTTATATAAATCTGTAATTTCAGTCCATTTTTAAAACCAGAGGTGGACTTACCTTGAAATATTGCATATACCTGTCCTTAAAAGATGACTGTGGGTGATTCAATTTTGAACAGTCTTCCTCCATGACTTACAAGACTGCATCATTCAAATATTGATCAAACAGAAATATTCCTATTTCTAGTTTTCCTTGAGAATTCAGAAACTCTGGCAACTTGGGGGTCTGGTTCATTGTGGCAGTGACAGATTGGTACCAAACATGTGTCTCCAGTTCCCCCACAGTCCTCCCTACTCCCCACCACCTCACACCCTGCCCGCCTCACCCACCATCGCCTCCCTGCCCTGCACAGCTGCAGAGCATGGGACTTCTTCCCAAGGCCCCACGCGGTAGGTTTGCATTTCCCCACCATGCCTTCTCCGTTGTATCCGTCTCAAGCTCTGTAACTGACTCTGTCCTGTCTGTTGACATGTCTCCGGCTGCTTGGATACAGGTGGCGCCACCGCTGTCGTCCTCGACCCCCGATATCACACGTATGGGCGCACATCTGCCGCTGCAGTGAGTTCAAAGCTCATGCAGGCCCGTGTGATGAGCAGCAGCAACCCAGACCTGGCTGGGACACACTGTGCAGCAGACGAGGAAGTTAAGAACATCATGTCTTCCAAGGTAGGGGCATGGCAAGCCCAGGAGGGCACATGTACTCCTGTTTTGCATTCTAGCTGATGCATACTGTATACATTTCTGGGTACAGCCTGACGGTCTGATATATAAGTACACTGCATATTAATCAGGTCAGGGTATTTAGGGTATTTAGCACCACATACATCTATCATTGCTTTGTGGTAAGAATGCTAACAAGCTCCTTTCTAGCTATTTTGAAGTATTGTCACAATGCTGTTAGTTGCAGCCACCCACTATGTGATAGCACACAGAGCTTTTCTCCTGCTGAGCTGTGGCATTGTAAACACTCTTTACAGCATGGCATGGTGGCTCACACTTGTAATCCCAGTGCTTGGGAGACAGAGGCAGGCAGATATCTGTAAGTTCAAGGCCAGCCTGGTCTACAAAACGAGTCCAGAACAGCCAAAGCTGCACAGAGAAACTGTGTCTCAAAAAGCAAAAAAGAAAAATAAAAAATGAACACTCTCCATTTTGTTGTTTTATTTCTATTTATTTTGAGTTCTCATGTAGTTCTTCCAAAGTGCTTGGGAATCTACTGTTTATTTTTAATTTTTAATTGTCACAGAGCATCTAGACCTGTTCTTTGGGTAAAGTATGGTGTTTCAATCCATGTATACAGTGTGTGGTGGTGAGACCTGGGCAACTTGGCACATCCATCACTCAGACATGCATCATTTCTTTGTGCTAGAAGCATTTAAAGTCCTTTCTTCTAGCTATTTTGAAATATTCATTTAATTGTTATACAGTGACTCAGTTTCCTTACTATTAATGTAACATTTGTCACAGTTTATGAACCGATATTAATGCATAGTAATATAAACTTATATTTATTCTGATTTCCTCAGTTTCCCTAACGTCTTTTGTTCCTATTCTGCAATGTTCTCCAGGGGCCCACACAGCATTTTTCAGTCATATCTCCTTAAGCTTCTCTTGTATATAACAATTTCTTAGACTTCCCCTGTTTTCTATTATCTTGACAGTTTCAATGACTAATAAATATTTTATTTGGGATTTTGAAAGCATGCAGTTTAAACCAGTTGGTAGTGGTACACACCTTTAATACCAGCACTTGGAATTAAAATAAAGAAAAAGAAATGTTCCTTATGGCTTAATTAATATGTTCAATTGCCAAGCAGTGGTGGCACATGCTTTTAATCCCAGCACTCAGGAGGCAGAGGCAGGTGGATCTCTGTGAGTTTGAGGCCAGCCTGGTCCACAGAGTTCCAGGACAGGCAGGCTACACAGAAAAACCCTGTTTTTGAAAAACCAAAACCAACCAAACAAAACCCATTTAATTCACATGCCATGTTGTTCATCCCTCTAAAGGTCATAATCCAGTGGGCTTTAGCACATTCAAAAGACCTGCAGTAAATGTGTTGCTATTGTTATTGTTTAACACAGAAATGAGCAAATGCTCCAGATGAGCGCTCTCACACATACAGCCTAGAACTGGTTTTTAAGCAGGGGCCAGTAGTAATGTTTTTTGATTTGCTAGGCAACACATGATTATGGTTGTTGCTAACAGCCTTGGTTTTTATGTTTTTTAATAAAAATTACAATATTAAATTTCTATATATGTTAAGGTAACATTTTTCTGATAATTTTGTAGTAAGGAATGAAATTTAATCCAAACAGAAGAGGGTTTTGACCATTATTGTCTGGTGTAGTACCTCATTAAACCACGGTGGGGCACTGTTATCATGCTTTTTCCCTACTTTCCTAGCACACTGAAGGAACGAACAGCGTGGCACCTGAATCTTTTTGTTGTTGGTTTAGGTTTGATTGATTGATTGATTGATTGATTGATTGATTGATGAGGCATTGTTTCTCTATGTAGCCCTGGATGTCCTGGAACTCCCTCTATAGAGCAGGTTGGCCTCGAACTCAGAGATCCACCTGCTTCTGACTCCTGTGTGCTGGGATTAAGATCATATGCCACCACTGCCTGACTCTTTTAGGGTATTTTTTGGTTTTGGTTTTGGTTTTGGTTTTGGTTTGGTTTGGTTTGGTTTGGTTTGGTTTGGTTTGGTTTGGTTTGGTTTTGATACAGGGTCTCACTCTGTAACCCAGATTAGCCTAGAACTCAGTATGTAACTCAGACTGACCTTAAACTGACCTGAATGCTAAGTTTACAGGTGCGAGTCATCATGCCTTTGTCTTTGTCAAATACTTTTATAAAATATTTATTTAATTTACATGTAGAAATATTTCTGCACGTATGTGCATTATGAGCATAGTAGGTGCCAGAAGATACCAGAAGAGGTGTCGGTGGTGAGCCGTTACGAGTGCTGGGAAACAGGCTCGAGTCCTCTTCAAGAACAGCGAGTGCTCTTCAACACTGAGCATCTCCATCTCTGTGGGATGCTTTTATAGTTTTCCTACGGAGCTAAACATATGATTTTTTTAAAATTAGAACTATTGACGTGGAATGAGTGTTTTGTGGTTTGTTGTTTTGTTTTATTTGTTTGTTTTTGTTTTTTTAGACAGGGTTCCTCTGTGTAGCCTTGGCTATCCTGGACTCATTTTATAGACCAGGCTGGCCTCTTAACTCACAGAGCTCTGCCCCTGCCTCCCAAGTGCTGGGATTAAAGGTGTGTGCCAATACTGCCAGGCTTGTTTTGTTTTGTCTTAACTGGCCGTATTCATTGTACACAGTGATGGGTTTTGTGAAGAGTTTCTTTCAAGTACATCATCACGTACTTTTACCCTTGCCCCTCAGGAGTCTGCCTTCATCTCCATCCCCTTTACCCACCCCTGCTCGTCTCCTTCCTTTCTGCTTTCATCCCATATGTAAGGGATTCACGCATCTATATACAACTTATGCTCCACAAATAAGAGAGCACCAGCAAAAGATGTCTAAGTGTGGGTTTTCGCTTAATACGGTGGTCTCCGGGTGTACCCTGTTCTAGCACACAGCAGAACTTTGCTCTCCTCTGTGTGTCCATGAAACATCTTCTCCACCTCATTATTTGCTAATAGATACTTTGGGTGTTTTTATAGATTGACTATCATGAATAGTGATAAATAAATATTGATGAGCATGTATCTTTTTAGTGCCTCTCAGGGACATAGCCAGATGTGGTCATCACTGAGTCAGAGGGTAGTGCTGTTTCTAGTATTTATGGAACCACCATACTGATTTCCATAATGGTTGGAGCAACTTAAGTTCCCCAGGGGTAAGGGTGGGGGCCGATGAGGGTTCTCTCCTACCCATCTTCACCAGCACTTTATTCATGTTTATTTTCTTAGTGACAACTATTCTCTTTCTCAATTTTTATTAAGTCTTTGAGACATGTATACAAGCCCTTTGATGACATTCACCGCAACTCCTCCAAGGTTCACTCCTACCTCCCTACTCATGTCCTTATTGGCTGTGGGTTTGTTTTTGTTTTTCTCATTGGAGTGTGGTTGACCTACCAGAGGCCACGCCCATAAATAAAACAGACTCTTGCCCGCCCCTTCCCTCCAGCCATCAGCTGTTCATAATAGCTCTTTAGTTAGAGGTGACCTCATGAGCCACCCCCCTCCCCATAATGATGGCTCTTCTCAATGACAGCTACTCTGATGAAGGTGAGACAGAACTGCCATGACTATTCTGTTAATGCTTTTATTTTTTTCCTCCCCCACCCCGTTTTTTATGGTAGTGGAAGGATCTAGTTTCATTACTCTATATGTGACATCCAGTTTTCCCAGCACCACTTACCAGAGAGGCTGTTTTGACACAACATGTTTCTTGCACCTTTGTCACATGACTGGGCTTTGTGGGTTTGGTGGCTCTTCTGTTTGTTGGGTTGCATGTCCGTTTCTCTGCAGGTGTCATGCTGCTCTGCTGCTGTGGCTCTTGTAGTATGATTTGAGATCAGATATTGATTATGAGACCCCCAGCATTAGTTTTTCCTAAGTATTACACTAGATATTTGGGGTCTTTTGTGATTCCATATTAATTTTAGGGGTTTTTTTTCTATTTTTGTGAAGAATGTCATTGAAATTTTGATGGGGGCACCATTAAATGTATAGGTTTAATTCAGTAATAAAATTGTTTTTATTATATTAATTCTGCAAACCCATGAGCACAAGCAGACTTTCTGCTTTCTCTGAGGCCATCCCTCCATGTTTTAAAATGCCCATTGTAGGGGTCTTTCACTTCCTTGGTTAGATTTGTTTCTGTGTGTTTTAAGATGATTATAAATAGAGTTATTTTCCAGATTTCATTCTCAATGTGTTTATTCTTGGCATATAGAAAGGCTACTGATTTTTGTATATTGATTTTATTTCCTGATATTTTGATAAGTAAACTTTCATAAGCGTGTGTGTGTGTGTGTGTGTGTGTGTGTGTGTGTGTGTGTGTGAATGATAGGATCTTACATGTATGCAACTGTTGTCTACAAATAGGAACAATCTGACTTCTTTCCTTCTTTGATTTCTCTTATTGTCCTAGCTAAGACTACAAGGACTGTATTAAATAAGAGTAGAGGAAATGCACACTCTTATCTTGCTCTTGAATTTAATGGGAATGCTTAAGTTTTTTCCCATTAAATACAATGTTGAATATTGGTGACTTAGTTGGGTTCCTACTGCTGGGGTAAAACACCATGATCTAAATCAAATTGGGAAGGAAAGTGTTTCTTTTACTTATATGGAGATAACAGTCCATCACTGAGGAAATTCGGGACAGGAAATCAAGCAGGAACCTGGAGGCAGGAACTGAAGCAGAGGCCATGGAGGAGCACTGCTTACTGCCTTGTTCCTTATGCTTTGCTCAGCCTGCTTTCTTATTATACCCAAGACCGCCTGCCCAAGGGCTGGTACTGCCCAGAGTGAGTTGGGCTCTCCCACATCATTTGTTAATTAAGAAAGTTCCGCCACAGGCTTGCCCACAGGCCAGTGTGATGGGAGTATTCTTTCAACTCAGGTTCTCTTTTATCAAATGACTCTGGCTTATGTCAAGTTGACATAAAACTAGCCAGCACAATAGGTTTGGAATCATAGATATCCTTTATTGTATTGATACATGTTTCTTTATTCCTAGTTTATGCAGAGATTTTTTTTTATCATGAATGGATACTGAATTTTGTTAAAGGCCTTCTCTGCATCTATTGAGAAGGTCATGTGGCTTCTGTCCTTTAGTCTATGAATACACTGTAGTACATTTACTGATTTGAGTATCTGCACCATCTTGGAAGTCCACTTAGGCATACAGAATGATCTTCCTGGTGTGTAGTGAATTTTGTTTGCAGTTGTTTTATTGAGAACTTTTACATTCATGTCCTTCTTAGAATTTTATTGTTGTGGGATTTTCCAGGTTGGGTAAGGGGAGATGCTGGCTTAGTAGGATGAGTTCAATGGCATTCCTTTCTTCTTATTTCATTCAATAGTTTGAGTAACGATGGTGTTAGTTCTTTGAAGGTCTGGTGGAATTCAGCAGTGAGTTCATCTGTATCTGAGCCTGTTCTTTTTTTTTTTTTTTTAATTAGGAGACTTTATTACAGGGTCACTCTTGATGGCTTTTATAGATCTGTTTATTTATATCTGTTGATTTCATCTTGCCAAGACATATATGTATAAAAAGTTATTATCCATGGATTGCTGTGAGTTTGTGGCCAGCCTGGTCTACAAAGTGAGTCCAGGACAGCCAAGGATACATAGAGAAACTCTGTCTCAAAAAAAAAAAAAAAGAAAGAAAAGAAAAAAGTTATCCATTCTAGTCTTTCCAATGTATTTGAATATTTGTTCCAAAGTACACGCTAATCATCCTCTGGAACTTACCAGAATTTGTTGTAATGTTTCCTTTTTCATATCCAATTTTAGCTCTATTTTTTGGTTAATTTAGCTAGCATCTGTCAATATTTGTGTTTTCTCAAAGAACCAACCATTTGCTTCCTCAATTTTTTGTATTGTTCTTTTCATTCTCGTTTCATTAATTTTGTATCTACTGATTGGAAAATTGGCCTATTCTTATTTTTGTAAGACCTCAAGGTACATTATTAAGTTATTTCACATTTCTATGAGTTAGGAAAATTCATTGTGGTATGGGGGCGCATAGAGAGGTGGGGAGAGGCCTTTGTTTCATGAAATTGGGTGTGCTAATTTATAGTACATATATGTTTAGAATTGTAATTTCTTCCTGATAAATTGTTTCCTTAATCAGTATGAAGTCACCAGTATTTACTCTTACTAATTTGGCTTAAGGTCTGTTTTGCTGGATATCAGTAGAGTTACCCCTGCCTGCTTTCTAGTTCCATTTGCTTATAATGCCTTTTCCCAAATGCTTTCACCCTAAACCCAAGTAAGACATTGTAGAGAGGTACATATTTTACAGGCAACAAATAGGTCTTGTTTTTAAATCCAATCTGGTAGTATCTGTCTTTTGATTGGAGAATTTAGACCATTAACATTTAGGTATTGAGGGCTGGAGAGATGGCTCAGTGGTTAAGAGCACTGACTGCTGTTCCAGAGGGTCCTGAGTTCAATGCCCAGCAACCACATGGTGGCTCACAACCATCTGTAATGAGATCTGATGCCCTCTTCTGGCCTGCAGGGGTACAAGCAGACTGTATACATAATAAATAAATCTTTTTTTAAAAAACCATTTAGGTATTGAAAGGTACACATTAATTATTACCATTCTATTATTTCTGTGTTTAGTATTTTCCTATTTCTCATTTGCTTATTTACTATTCTAGTGTGGTTTATTCTTTCCTATAACCTCATAGATAAGTTTGTCTTTCTCATTGGTGCATGGGATCCCTCCAAGTGTTTTCTGTGGTGCTAGGTTAGTGAGTGTGAAAATTGTGTAATTTGTGCTTGTCATGGGAATTTTTTTTTCTACTGCTATTATGAAGGATAATTTGGGGGAATATAGTGATCTGTGTTGGCGGTTACTATCTTTCAAGCTCAAAATACATTGCTATTCCCTCCTGGCTCTGGGGGTTTCTATTGAAAATAATCTGCTTTTATTTTGATGGGTCTGCTTGTATACAAGACTTAGTGCTTCCTTCTTGAGGCTTTCAGCATTCTTTATGTTCTGTATACTTTGTGCTTTAACTATAAGATAAGAAAGACTCTTTCCTGGTATTGTCTGATTGATGTTTGAAATAAGTCCTGTATCTGAATAGCCATCTTTTCCTTAGATTTAAAAACTTTTCTACACCAATTTTATTGAATCTATTTTCTATACCTTTAACCTGTACTGCCTCTCTTTCTGTGCTCTTTTCCGGACATTTCATAGGTCTTACTTGTTCCCTCCATACTGTCTTACTATATTATCTTTGTCATTATTTGAATATTCTAACTCTCTACTCTGTCTTTTATCCCTCATTATCTTCTATTTGATCCATTCTGTTGATAAGGCTTTCTACTGAGTTTGGTTTTTTTGTTTTTTGATTTATTGAGATTTTCATTTCCAAGTTCAATTTATTATTTTTCATCATTTCTACCTTGTTACTGAAATCTCTTTCCTATCTTATATTGACTTTCTTATTTTATCCAACTGTTTCTTTGCTGTCTCTTTGAATCTATTCAGAAATGTACTTGTGCTATCATTAGTTTCTTGATCATTCTTATAAACATTCTTTTAAATTCTTAGTCTGGGATTCCATCATCCAATGGAATCCATTGCTATAGAACTGGTCATTGTGGGGAGAGTCATGTTGCTTTGATTTTTCAAGTCTCTTGTGTTTCTGCAGTGGGACTCATACATCCCACATGTGTTGATCATCTATTTCATTTGAAATATTCTAATATCCATGTGGGACTGGCTTTTAATAGGACATGGTACTTTCCTTCCCACTGGACTGGAGCTATACCTTAGTGGTTAAATAAAATCCTCAGAACACATGTTTAGGGCATTGAGCACAATTTACAGCATGGGAAACATGATCTTTGTGTGATCTGTATGTATGCAAGTGTGCATTGTCTCTATGTAGCAAGTTGTGTATGGATGCAGACTGGCTCTGTAGTCACATGCCTGGAAGAAGGTGCCCAGGGCCTTTATGTAGTCACTAGTTTGACTGTAGGTGTTGACCCTACCTCTCTGTAGCCATCTTACTGTCCCTCTCCGGTTATTTGCGTGTGAGCCTCAGTTGACAGGAGAACCTTTGTGGTGTTATGTGCCTCCTATGTTTACCTTTTTGTTGTTTGCTGCACAACTAAAGTCTGGTATAGTTTATAGGCCAGGAAGTGAGTATTTTAATTGGAGGAAACTTTCAGTCTATAAGTACTAGAAGGAACTGTCACCAGGCTTTCTGCCGCATGCACCCTAGTACCTTTAAGCATTTGCCACTCTGTTGGGGACAAAGGTCTGTACAGGCCAGTTTATTTTAGACAACCTGATACTGATACAGATGGCTACCATGGACCAAGATGCCCTTAGATGCTGGGCATCTAAGGGACTGTGAGGCAGCACAAAATGGCTAGCACCACATGTCCAGGGAACCTAAAAGTAAATGGTGACATCATCTGCTATATAGCTCTTTTTAGCAGAGTGTCACTTTGTGTCATCCTATGTAAATATGATTATAAGGTCAGACAACTTCCCTTTTGGATTTGCCTTCACTAGCCTGCCCCTCCCCCCTCTGTGTGTGTGTGAGTGAGTGAGTGTGTGTGTGTGTGTGTGTGTGTGTGTGTGTGTGTGTGTAAGCCTGTGTGCCTACCTTCATGTGGCCTCTATGCAGGCTTACCTTTGTGTCTGTACCTGCATATATGTGGCCAGTGTTCGCCACTATGCACCTGGGTACCTGTGGGCAGCTGCCTACCTAGCAGCATGCATTAATAAAGTACATCTTAACTGTCATGGTCTGTTTAGCCCTCTAGCCTCCTAGGACCCTCTTTTCCTGGCATCAAGTCTTGGTCCTCACCCACTGCTTATCTGCTTCTGGGAGCTGATGAGGCTCACTCCAGTCTGTGGAGTTCTTTCTATGTAGAACTCTGCACAGTTGTGAGTCTTCAGCGTGAGCTATGCAGGGAAGGACTGGCCTCTGAGGGCCTCGTGCCCTTGACTTACAGGGATCTGTTTAAAATGCTTCTTGCTGCTGCACCTGTCAGTCTCTAAGAAAAGAGAATTTCCCCAGCCCCCTCTTTGTTGTACATACTACAGTATTTCTGCCTGGACTCCACATCTTCTCAGTGGTATGTCTCCTGTTGATGATGCCTTTCGAATCTCAGGTTCCTGTGTCCCCTCCTTCTTTGAACCCCATCTTTCCTCTTTACAGGTGCATATTTATGTTCTCTCCTTCTTCCTCCCCCTCCTCTTTGGGAATAGAGTACTCCCCAGTCAGGAGCACTTCCAGAATGACCTCTGAGCTCTCTCCTGTTCAGTTTAGTAAGTGGTTTATTTTTTTCTTTCCTTCTTTGCCACGGAAACTAGTGAGTTTTTGCCACCACCCTTGTAGGATGGCTGCTCTCCAAGCACCCTGCTTTATCCCCAAAGGGAATCCCAGTGGCCAATGGCTGGGCTTCCCCATCCTCCTACAGTTGGTTCCTGTGTTTGAGCTACACTTTTGCTCCCTTGTTGCTACCCACCAAACCATCAGTGCTTCTCTCAGGAACAAGTGAAATAATTTACTTTCTTTGATTTGTTTTATATTAATAAGTGGCTGTTGTCTTGGTTCTACAGAAAAGGCATAACATCCAATCAAAACGAATCTGCGGTTGATTTCCAGGAAGCTGCTTCATCCTTTCCGTGTGTCACCATCAGTTGACAGTGGGTTGTGGTTTATGTGTTTCAGATTGCTGATCGCAACTGCAGCCGGATGTCTTACTATGGCTCTGGCAATAACGATGTTCCAGGTTCAACTGCAGCCCCAAGACCAGTCAGCAAAAAGGTACAGACCAGGGCGCTGTGAGAATAATCCCTGAACAAGGAAGGACTCACTGTGTGTTCATGTCACAATTGGAAATAGACACTCTCACTGGTCTTGTTCCCTGCCCAGCTAACACACTCACACTTGTGCATGTGTGCACTCCCACACTCACAGAAAGAGAGAAGGAGGGAAGGAGGGAGGAAGGAAGGGAGGGAGGGAGGGGGAGAGAGAGGGGAGAGAGGGGGAGAGAGAGAGAGAGAGAGAGAGAGAGAGAGAGAGAGAGAGAGAGAGAGAGAGAGAGAGTGTTGTCTCTTTCTTCATTTTTTGGTTTTGGTTTTTACCGTTTTACATTTTAACTGTTCAGCGACTCTTCATTTAGCTGTGCTTCTTGAGTTAGCTGGAAGGTTTTGTAAACTGTTCTGTAGGACCTTTCCCTGCTGTTTCAGTATATCTGAGCTAGATCCCAAGAACTTAGATTTTGAACGTTACTAGCTAGAGCTGATTTAGATATCCAACTTTGAGAGCCTCTTGTTTAGGGGAAGGTAAGCTGGAGAAAGTTCATCCTGGACAAAAGCAAGTGGCAAAAATTAATATTATTTCAATACCATATGAAGTAACATGCCTTCTTGACTACATGCTCTTGCCTGAGACCAAGCACAGTATAAAACAATCTGAGAGATTCCTCGTGATGACCTAATATCAGCCTTAATTCTGAGTTTAGAAACCATGCAAAGTACGGAATTCCTGAAACCAACCAAAATCCCTGGTGAGTACGGTGCATGTGGCCAAGAAGAGACATGAGCCATCAAGCCAGTTGCCTGTCACGTGTCCTTCTTTGCTCGGCACCCAAGAGTGCTAACTATTCAGGTTGAGGTCCTGA
Source organism: Acomys minous (assembly GCF_964271855.1). NCBI lineage: Eukaryota > Metazoa > Chordata > Mammalia > Rodentia > Muridae > Acomys > Acomys minous. The sequence continues at coordinate 34,627,398 of NC_140484.1, read as the reverse complement.
TTACCTTTCAAGGTACACTAACTGGAGTCCCAGGGGAAGGAACCTGTTTGCAATCAAAACAGCACAGGAAGATTTTATTACACAGACAAGGAGAGCGGAGCCGCAGACTGGCTCACTTTGGTCTGGAAGAGTGAAGGGCAGGGGAATGGGAGGTGCCACTGGGCCTGCCGCTGTAGCCTATGCTGTGATCCAGGCACCGGATGTCAGCAGGACGTTCCAGAAGTTAACCATGAGAGGGAAAGTAAAAGGAACATGTGATTAGGCCCAAAACTAACTTGTCACAGCATTATGCTGTCACAGCCGCAGGTTTAAAGTTCTGTTTTCCTTTAAAAGCTAAAAAAAAATGTAAGGCTGAGCATGATAGCACAGCCCTTAACACCCAGCACTCAAAAGGCAAAGGCAGAGGGACGTCTGTGAGTTCAAGGCCTGCCTGGTCTACATAGAGAGTTCTGGGGAACTAGAGCTACATAATGAGTCCTGTCTCAATAAAATAAAATGAAAAACTCAAACAATGAACATATTTGCCTAAAGTCTGACTTCCTTAATACATATCCTGTTTGGTTTTGCGGTTGCCTGGCTTTGACCCAGAACGGCCAGAAGGGAGTCGGTTTTATTTCAGAGGGAAGTTTAGCCAGCGTGTTACCTTCATAGCTCAGCAAACAGCTTTGCTGCTTGGCTGTCTTCTGTAACCTCTGGGGCAAGGTGTTCTTACAATAACTCTGTCCAGTAAGCAACATAAATTACATTAAGAAGCAGCTTAGCCTTGGGTAATCTCTTCCTGCCATAAGACTCTGGCAGACAGACTGACCTATTTCTAGCGGCTGAGGCTGGCGGAGCATGTTTTTCTTCCCATGGGAGGGCGGAGGTGCAGCGTGTTATCATGTGCACAGTTGTCAACCAGCAGGATGAACACTCATCTCCACCTCTCCCAGATGTCCCAGCCTCACTCCCTCCACACCAAGCAGATGTGCTCCTATGCACTACGATCACCAAGGGTTAACCTGCCTGATACAACGTGGGAAACCAGTAGATGAGCTAAACTGACCGTGGGAAGGCCTTGGAACACTCTGACATCTGCTCGGAGAGTTTTCCATTGGTCTCCTTTCAATTTAGATCATTAGCCCTCACAGTCATACCACTGTGTCTATCTGTCCATTTTTGTTTTGTTTTACTTGTTTTAAGACAGGGTCTCACTACGTAACCATGTCTGGCCTGGAACTCACTCTGTAGACTAGGCTGGCCTTAATTCATAGAGATCTGCCTGCCTCTCTCTGCCTCTTGAGTGCTAGGATTAAAGACACATACCACCAAACTTAGCTCTTTTTAAAGTGTGTGTGTGTGTGTGTGTGTGTGTGTGTGTGTGTGTGTGTGTGCGTGCGTGTGTTTTAATGCAGAGATTCACTGAGAAATCCATCCATCACTTTTCCCACATGAAGCTATCGTGGGATGATGCAAAGAAAAGCTGTCCAACCTGGAAGGCATGTGGGTAGCATCCAGACAGAGTATGACCTTGGACTATCAGCATCAGCATCCCCTGGAGAACCCCCACAGAATGCAAATTCTCAGACCCTGCTCCAGATCTTCTGAATCAGCCTCTCTAAGGGTGGCATCAGCCATCTGAGGGTTACCGAGTTTCCAAGGAATTCTGATTCATACTCAAACTTGAGGATCATAGCTACCAACAAACCAGTTTTGTGGATGATTAAACTAAGGGCAGAGAGGGGGATGGATGCATTGTGTGGTCCGTGGGACTTCCAAAGCGATTCCTCTCTAACACACACCATCAGTTCCCACTAACCTGAAGGGCTTCCCCATAGGACGCAACTGTTATTCCAACACTGGGACTAAGGTGCAATGCCCCACTGCCCACCTACATGTTATTTCAGCACTGATTTTTGCCACCTGCCATATGGCCTGGGGTACCTTGCAGACATGCTTAAGCAGCTATTGTGTCATCGAAGAAGGAAAGCGGGGTTAGTGAGTATTAATTAACCTTGGCACCACAGCCAGCTTTTGTTTGTTTGTTTGTTGTTTAGCATTTCCATGAGGAGCTCGCCCTGCAGATGGTGGTCAGCACTGGGATAGTGAGAGAGACGGTCTTCAAGTACGCCTGGTTCTTCTTTGAGCTTCTGGTGAGATTCTTGTGTTTGTATTGTGGTCCGCCAGGCAAGCAAAGCACACCTGGGAAAGGCAGGTTCCTGTGTGAGGACCTGGCTGTGTGAGGACCTGGCTGTGAGCCTGGCGTTGTTCCTGGAAATGCAGCTCTTCTTCACCCTCTGTTCATCTTCCATCAAACTCTGTTGACTCTAACTTGAAAAAATCACCCGCCCCCATGTTTGCATCTCATCATGGTTCCTGCCTGATCCAGCCGTCATTGTTACTCATGTGTCCCTGGCCGCATCTTCCTTTTTCTTCATCCTGTATCCTTTATGCTCTCAGCCCCCGCCCCCTTGCCTACGCAGCCAATATTATACAGACTGTGTCAATCTCTACATAGTTTTCAGAGTGCTAGAAATAAAGTGCCTTTTTTCTTTCTTTCTTTCTTTCTTTCTTTCTTTTTTTTTTTTTTTTTTTTTTTGGCTTGTTTATTTTTAGAGACAGGGTTTCTCTGTTTAGGCTTGCCTGTCCTGGAACTCATTCTGTAGACCAGGCTGGCCTTGAACTCAGAGAATCCACCTGCCTCTGCCTCTACTTTCAGAGTGCTGGGATTAAATGCATGCACCACCACTGCCCAGCTATAATGTGCCTTTTTTTTTTAAATCCCAGCTGAAGTGCCCTTGTATAATCCTAATGTGTACCTCTGCCTCATGCCACACTCCCGCTCTTATTTAGCCACATCATGCCCATTTTAGTTCCTGGAAAATACCAGGCCTGGTTTTTTTGGCCTAAAGCTTTTTTTTTTTTTAATCCCTCTCACAAACTACCTCTCATAAACCACTGGGCATGGTGGCGCACACGTTTAATCCCAGCACTCGGGAGGCAGAGGCAGGCTGATCTCTGGGTTCGAGGCCAGCCCTGGTCTACAAAGTGAGTCCAGGACAGCCAAGGCTATACAGAGAAACCCTATCTTGAAAAAAAAACCCAAAACTACCTTTTTCTCCCACCCCCAAGACACTTTGTGCTCTGTCTTCTGTCTCCAGCTTACACGGCACCACCACAGCCCTCTCTGCTCTCCTTTCTGTTCTCCCCTTAAAGACCCCACTCCTCCCCTTACTAGCACTGTGCACCGTTTGTCATTGTTTTTCTGTGTTACCTGCTGGGTTTCTAGGGTTTGATCTGTCTTCATTATTCTGTCTGTGTCTGACAGTGTTTTGGTGTCATACAAGCAGAACCAACTACACTAATAGCAGTTGACAAGAGTAGGAAACCTGTGTCTGTCTGTGTTTACCCTACCACTACTGTCAGTCTCCCAGCAGAGCAGCGAAAGATACATTCATAGTTCCTCCATTTTAAAATAAAAATGGTGCTGATACCTACTTCTGTTTCAGTATTAGTGGACATAGAAAGATTTTGTCATAAAGAATAGAGCCTGGAAGATGACTCGGTGGGTACAAGCACGTACCGTGCAAGGTGAGGGCCTGGGTTCTAATCCCCAGAGCCCACATACAAAATCAGGCCCAGTTGCATGTGCCTTTCACCCCAGCATTGGAAGACAAAGATAAGTAGATCCCGAGAGCTCATTGGCTGGCCAGCTCACCCAAATCTGCAACCTTCTGGTCCAGTAAGAGTCCCTAGATGGAGCCAGGTATGGTGGTATATACCTCTAATCACAGCACTCCGGGAGGCAGAGGCAGACAGGAGGATGCTTGTGAATTTGAGGCCAGCATGGTCTAAAAATGGAGTTCTGGGACACCCAATAGAAAAACCCTGTCTCAAATTAACAAGCAGAGTCCATAGGTAATAAGGCAGTGAGCAACAGAAAAAGACTTCCATAATCCAAATCCTACTTTAATCTCCACAGCGTGCAGCATGGGCACATGCGCCCCCTTTCCGTTGTGGAACTGGGGGTTAAACTTAGTGTCAGGTGCATGCTAGGCAAGCATGCCACTCCCAGATTCTACTCAAAAATAAAACAAACATGTTCTGTATGCTCTGCTTCTGTTTGCCCTCTCACCCACCATCACGGGTACCCCTCAGAAAAGATCTAGTTAGGCCATGATCCGTCTGCACATAGTTCATAAAATAAGCCCAAATGCTAAGTCAAAATTGAAGACTAAGAAAAGCAAAACGTAAAAGCTAAATTTGAAAAAAAAAAAAAAGCTAAATTTGCTGTAACTAAGAGTGCCTTCATTATTAACTCACACATTTGCGCTCACACGCACACACTTCATGCACACACTCTTAGATCTTAGGGAGTGCCTTGCTCGTTGGAAAGGCACCCAAGTCCCTGGGCAGGGCCTCAAGCCCAGCTGCATGAGGGTTCCAGCAGCAGCCCTGCAGCTCTTGAATCCATCTTGAAACCCCATGAGAGCCCCGCTTATCCCCATAGCACACTGCAGGGCTAGAGAGATTTGCTCAGCCAGGGATGGGCGGAGCCTTATCCTCTAACTCTTGGACCCATATTCTTTTTTTCTTTTTCTTTTTCTTTTTCTTTTTCTTTTTCTTTTTTTTTTTTTTTTTTTTTTTTTTTTTTTTTTTTTGGTTTTTTGAGACAGGGTTTCTCTGTGTAGCCTTGGCTGTCCTGGACTCACTTTGTAGACCAGGCTGGCCTCGAACTCACAGCGATCCACCTGCCTCTGCCTCCCGAGTGCTGGGATTAAAGGCGTGCGCCACCACGCCCGGCTCCCATATTCTTTTTATTCACTCTTTTGCCTCTTTAAGAAGCTCAGAATTTCAATGCATCTCCTCAGTCCATCATACTAGGCTAGCCCATTCCATTCAGGAGTCACCATTAATTCAGTGTGTGACGGTGGTTATTCGGTTCCCCATTAGCATGAGCTTGGCTTGAGTGGTTCCACATAGCATCTTATAGCTCTGTTTCAAAGGCAAGTTTGTGTTCTCTGAAGAAGTAACAACGCCCCCGTCCATCAGGTAACCCCACTAGCAGCTGCCCCCTACCCCCCAGCTTAAAAAAAAAAAAAGAACAATATCCAAAGTAAATTGAGCATCTTATTTATGTATGCTAGTTATTGCTTTAAAGATTTTAAAAGCAGTGTCTCATTTAATCCTCGTCCAGCCTTGTTCAGGGTCTTTGTGACTCTTGAATTTGCAGGTGGGGCTGAGGGAAGAGTAGTGGCCACAGAAGAGCCTCCAGGTGTCTGTACTTTTGGCAGTGTGATTTCATTGCGCAGAACCTACAAGGAGCTAAGAATCCCAGAAAGGGTGAAAATTGCTCCTGATCTGGCCTAGTTGTCCACTGGGACTTGTTTGTCTTACGAGGAAGCGAAAGCAAACATGCCCCTCTTACCTCTAGGAATCCCCTTCTGCTACACCAATGACGTATTTAGAAAAGTTCCCATGGATCAAAGCCCTCTGATAGGGTTGGTCAAAATGCAGACCTACCAAGACTGCAGGCACCAGACTGTAGCCACTCTGTCAGGGCTCAGCAGCTGAGAAGCATTTATCACAAGGCTTTCTTCCCAGGGTTTCTGCAGTGTGACAGAAGCCAATCAAGATTGGTGAGGCAGCCAGGGTGCAACAGCTGCCCGAATCTTTTATTTATCTAACCTCAATCTGAAGAACCACAAAGAGGAAATAGAGCAGTTGGGGCATGGAGAAACCTAGAGGCAGAGAAGAGGGTCCACACAACAGGGGCGGGGGCCTTAGAAAAACATTGACCCTGCCAGGACCACTTTGTGGCAGCAGGAGTGACAAATGGCCAAACCTTTCACCAGTGATCTCAGGCTACAGCCTCCTGTTCACCAATACAGCCAGGAGCCACAGGGAGAGAGGGGAAGGGACCATTGCTACAGTGGACAGATACCTCCCGAACATTCGCAGGTGGAGAAGGGCAAGAAACCACACGGAGGCTATGTCCATGACTAGGAAAGACCCAGACAGGACCCTCAGGCCTCCATGCGTTGTTGCATGCTTACCTACTGATGCTCAGAAAGCCTGAAGGGTGTGGCTTCCCTTTAGCTTAGGGAGCAGAGGGGCAGCTTGACACTTCCTGCTGCGCTGGCCACCCGGTGCTAGTGAACAATAGCTGTGTACACTTAGTTCTTGGGTGTGTTTCACGCTTTTTAATGAATGAGCTCCTGTGTGGCTAGAAACCACTGATTCAGACCTTGGAGGCCCGGAGGTAAATAGGTGACCTAGTTCACTTCCTCTGGACATGTCATTCTGCACGAGGGATGGGGGGGGGGGGAGGGGGTCTGAAAGGTGTCCATTCTCAGAACAGGCCACAGAGGCAAATGTGGGAGAAATTAGTTTTCTACCTCCCCAAACCCTACAAATGACAGTTGAGCCCCACTGACACTTCTGCTGGATTCTTCTGTGAAGAGTCCGGGGTATAAGAGCTGGCAGCTTGGCTGACAGTCTGGACGGAGGCCATCAGCGGGGAGGTGCTATTGTGAGAATTATTTATTTGGTTGTGGATGGCCCAAACTCAGCAGGCAGGAGCCGAAAGTAACAACAAGTTCAACAGCCTGGCGCTAGGGTGGGTTAGCCAGCAGAGGATCAGGATCAGGGCCACCTAAACAAAGAAGCCTTGTCTTCCCGGGCCATTGGCTGGGAGTATAGTGAGAGAGATGGCTTTTGTTGAACAAAAAATCATGCCCTAGTCCCACCCCTCTTTCAGGTCCTCTCACTGTGCCTCGGCGTGGATCTTTGGGAATATGGATATGCCTGTGTGGCCTGGGCTGGAAAAAGCACATTTAGGTTAGGAGCAACCGTGGCTCTTACATTGGATTTTACGTGTTTGGGTCTGTCCCAGGACACTCTCTGAAGCATGCATCAGAAAGCTGCCCATGTCCTCCCCTCCTGGGTTGCTTCCTCTGGCTTGTACCTTGTTTGTCTCAGTCTTGACAGGCTCATGATTCAAGAAACAGAGCTTCCTGATTCCCCTTAAACTAATCATGCCCAGACGCTCATCTCTTAGGTGATTTTTGGTCCTGTCAGGTTGACAGTTGGCAGAAACCACCACCCCAACCTTTCCAGTCAGACTGCCCCAAATAGCTCTCAGCAAGCTGAGACTGTAACACCCAACTGTAACGCTCAACTCTGATGATGGCCAAGGAATATATTGACCTGGGATCTCCTAGCTCAGAAGGAACCCAGCAATTATACATGACCTAGGCTTTAAAAATATAGTAGGCCTTAAACTAGTATTTTACTAATTATCAATTGGTTACTCGATTAGTTAACTGTAAGTTAGCCTTAAGAAACTCAAACATAATTTCCCTTAGAAGCTGAGCCAACATGGGCTTTATAATGAGACCTATCTCAAAAACATATATTTCTGTCCTCCAGAGCCAGTGTTCTACATAATGATTCAGTTTCTAGATATCCAACAAAATCCTAATCATTCTACAATATAGTTTACATTTTAATTCCTGGAAGCAGAAATTAACTCAATGTGAACTATAGAATTGCTTCCAGGAAAAAAAAAAAGTTTAATTTTTAAACTCAGTATAGGAAGGACCTTTCACCCTTGTTCTCCTTACTGCAGCTTCAGGAAGACAGCCTTATAAAATGGTTCCTGTGTGTGTCTTGTGTCCTGTACCGTAACAACCTGTGTGGTTCTGAGAAGCCAGCCTCACTCTGTTCCGGGGTGGAGACTGCTGGGGAAGGGGGAGTCTTGTGACTCTGTGTCTATGTTAAGGGTCCAGGTTTTGTCAGCTGACCCCTGACTTGGGGTCAAGAAGAGGACACTCTACCCACCTCCAGCCACCATGGCAACCATCCTGTGTGTCAGAAGCATTCTGTAGTTAGAGGCAGCTTGGACACCACCAGCACCATTGTGAAAGATTTCCTTTGAGCCATTCCATCTTCTGCACATTGTACAGGCAGGACAAAGATCTCTGTGCTGAGATTGTCTCATCCCTCTGCAGGTGAAAAGCATGGCGCAGTACGTCCACAACCTGGATAAACGGGACAGTTTTCGGAAGACTCGCTTTTCTGACCGCTTCAAAGACGACATAACTACCATTGTTAATGTGGTCACCTCGGAGATAGCAGCCCTTTTAGTGAAACCTCAGAAGGTAACTGTGTGTCTCCACTTCCTAAAGCATTTGCCTTGACTGTGTTACACCAGAAAACAGAAAGAAAAAAAAAAGCCTCATTGGAAAGCAGTAGTTAAAATATAACAATAATTAAAATATGCTGGTCCAGCCCCTGGGGTGTGGCTAGAGATTTCTGTAAAGACATTTGCAATGTGGTTTATCATGTAAAAAAATTTTTTTTCAAGACAGGGTCTCTCTGTGTAGCCTTGGCTGTCCTGGACTCGCTTTGTAGACCAGGCTGGCCTCGAACTCACAGAGATCCACCTGCCTCTGCCTCCCAAATGCTGGGATGAAAGGCCATGCCCAGCCCTATAAATGGTTTTTTATCATTGAAAAGACTCTTGCTCTTGGGAGATCCAGTCTGAAGTTTTATGGAGTAAATAGGGGTGATATTTGTCACCTAGTTGAAAATGGTTTCAAAAAATACATCTATATATAGAGAGAGAATGATAATAATGCAAAGTTCACAAAAGGTAAAGTACTGGTGACTTCTTGGTATGATTTTTGCACCAGTCTATAACTTGAAATCATTTCATAGTGAAAAGTTTAAAATAAATATAAGAATTTAATGACTCAGGGAATAAAAGTACTTGCTGCCAAACCTGCTGGACCTGAGTTCAATCCCCAGAACCTTCACGGTGAAAGGGAAGCAGCTTCCGCACATTGTCTCTTGGCCCCATACATGCACCGTAGATCACATTAGCCACCATCACAAATAAGTAAATAAATGGAATCTGTTTTTGTTTGTTTGTTTGTTTGTTTGTTTGTTTGTTTAGAGGAAGGGTCTCACTATGTAGCTCTGACTGTCCTGGAACTCACTATATAAAAATCTCATAAATAAGAGCACTGAGAAATAATAAAAATAAAACAGAAAAACCAAACGAAAAGTAGCCTGTCTTCAGGTCTTGAAAAATGTCACCTTTCCAAGCGTGACTCTGACATCTCTCAGGCGGAGAACCCTGCCTAATTGGAAAAGACATGATTCCTAAGCCTTTTTATTCTGATTGCAGTTTTTGTAATACTCCTAACAAATCAAGAGTATTATTATCTCCTGGGGGCTGGAGGAATGGGTCAGCACTTATGAGCCATTGCTGCTCTTACAGAGAAGACTGGGTTTGGTTCCCAAAAAACCAAGTGGTAGTTTACAGAATTCTCACACACATAAAATAAATAAATCTAAAAGATGTTTTAAGTTTATCTCTTTAAAGATAGTGAATCCATTTCAAGTTAGTTTGCACACTCCACCCACACACACACACACACAAAAAGCCAAGTATGGTGGCACACATTGATAGTCCTAGAATTCAGGAAGCTGAGGCAAGAAGATCAGGAATTTAGAGCAAGCCTGGCCTGGATAGCAATACTTTGTGTTAATAAGCCAAAACAAGTAAAAGTAGAAATCTTTTAAAGTAAAAACTAAAAAAAAAAAATTGAGTAAATAAATATAAAAAATTCAGAACCCAAAAGTGTGTGTGTGTGTGTGTGTGTGTGTGTGTGTGTGTGTGTGTGTATATATATATACATACATATATATATATGCATATATATAATGAGATTGATTATACGCCTATAATTGTGCATGTACAAGACAAGACAAATCGGGGGAAAGTATATCTAAATGTCACCCAGAAGGTTAGTGGGCCAATATAATAGTATCTTTCTCTTCCAGTGTTCACACCACGAACCTGGTAGGTCCTGTCCAGGACCAAAACGTATGATCTGTGTTTCTGTGTTCATTTTAAAGGAAAGTGAACAGGCAGAAAAGATCAACATCAGCCTGGCTTTCTTCTTGTATGACCTTCTCTCACTCATGGACAGAGGCTTCGTGTTCAACCTCGTCAAACATTACTGCAACCAGGTGAGTGCCCTTGGAGAGGCCAGTGGCCCCTTCTTCCTGACTTTCTGTCCATGTCACGGGGGGAGGGGGGTTGGGGGGGTGGGGGGGTGGGGTTCCTTTCTTCAGCGTGACTCTCACATGTGTTGTACTTTGACCATCTGTACAGTGTGTGGTGTCTTCAGCCACACTGGATCGCCTGGACTCCTAGAGCATGCATCAAAGCAGCCAACAATTCAGTCTGTAGAGACTGAAATCTCTTAGCAATGTGATTTCTTCCAGTTAACATTTAAGAGAAATTATGGAACTGTGCATTTAATGTTTGATCAGAGCAAAGTTTAAGACTCAAACGGTTTGGGGGATAAAATGTTGGCTGCAAGCACGCGGGCCTGAATTCAGAGCTCCAGCTGCTACCTAAAGCTGGTGATGTGTGCTTCCCCTCACCCCAGTGCTCCTGGAGACAGACATTGGGAGCGGAGATCGAGTAGATCCCAGGGGCTTGCTGGAAAGCCATAAAAGAAAGCATTTCATATCAACTTCTGGACCTGTATACACAGAGAGAGAAAGAGAGAGGGAGAGAGAGAAGGGAGGGAGAGGGAGAAGTGAGGGAGAGGAGAAACCAAGGCAGGAAGTTTATTTTCACTTATTAGGATTATTAATTAAATTGTGGTTTGAGGGTTCTAATATTTAAAACAAAACAAAACAAAACAAAACAAAAAAACATGATGAACTCAGAATTTCCAGTAACACAAAGCTCACATTTTTTTAATGCAGTACAAGTGATAATTCTTTCCTGGAGGTCTGCTGGTGTGTGTTTGTTTGTTTGTTTCCTTGTTTGGTTTTGCTTTTGTTTTGTTTTTTGTTTTTGTTTTTGTTTTTGTTTTGTGTTTTGTTTTTTGTTTTTTGTTTTCTGTTTTTTTGAGACAGGCAGGGTCTCTCTGTGTTAGTCGTGGCTGTCCTGGACTCGCTTTGTAGACAAGGCTGGCCTCGAACTCACAGCAGTCCGCCTGCCTCTGCCTCCCAAGTGCTGGGTCTAAAGGTGTGTGCCCAGCGGTTTGCTGCTGTTGTTGTTTTGAGACAGGGTCTCACTGTGTAGCTCTAGCCGTCCTGGAACTATGTAGACCATGCTAGCCCTGCCTCCTGAGTACCGGGATTCAAGGCCTGCGCCACCCCCCTCCCCCCCAACCCCCCACCCCCGCTTTCTCCCCAGAGTTTTTACCGTACTTCTTGATTGTCCCCGTCAGAATGTTCTAGCAATAAGACTATAAACAGCACTTGTTGCTGCTGCTCTCCTCCCACATTTCTTCTCTTCACCGCTGCCACCATGTCTGCTGCTTAGTACCACAGCCACCACAACTGTCGTCCCCCCCTCCTCCCAAGCTGTCCTCATCACCGCAGTGTACTCAGCTCTCAATAATTAGTGATGCAGTGGCTTTAAAGTCTCCCATTTCTGTGGCTCTCAGTTCCATGTTTGTAAAACGCAAGGACTGTCCTCTGTGGTGCAGTGAGGACTGTGGGACCTTATCAAGGAGAAAGGTGTGACCCAGTGTCACAGGACCTTCCCTGGGCTGCAGGAGAGGAGCAGCCCTTCCCAGTGAGACCATCCAGAGGCTTCCAGCAAGGAGCAAGCATCCGGGGGGAACCAGGAACTTGTAAAGACATGTGGCCAGAGCTCAGGCTTGTGTGTGTGTGTGTGTGTGTGTGTGTGTGTGTGGTGTGTGTGTGTTGGGGATGACTGGTGAGCGGTACGGTTGCTCTGCAGTACAGTGGGGAATCTGGGTCAGAGGGCTGAAGGTGCCTAATAACTGCAGATCTTTACCTTGTCAGTTGGGAGCAGCTGTGCAGCTCAGGGCTCAGGCGCTCTGCAAAGTAGGAGCTAAGGCTGGAAATCTGTCTGGGTTTGAGCTGCTCTTGATATTTTGATTGTGAGCCTAGCCTTTAACAGCTGACTCATCTCTCTTCGGTCTGTTGAGCTGTTCTCTAGAAAGAAATACAGGAAGATGCTTGACTGTATACCCGTTGGCTGTTGCTCAGTATCACACAGGAAATGTGTGACGCAGCTGCACCGAGCTCTGTCAGATTCTTGGCTTGGGACTGCTAATGCACAGCACTGCACAGCAAGCACTCAGCAGATACTGTTGGTGCTTACACAACTTAAAATATTTCATAAATTGCTATTAGCCAACCATAAATTCTGATTAAAATTATAAAGTGGCTAACTTTAATCCCAGTATTCACGGAAGCAGAGGCATGCAGATCTCTGTGAGTTCAAGGCCAGCCTGGTCTATGTAGAGAGTTTCAGGCCAGCCAAGGCTACAAGTGAAACCTTGTCTAAAAAACAGCAGAAGATCCCTATCAAGTGATTTCTTCTAGCTGAAAATTGTAGAGTATATTATATATAGCTAGAGAGTTAACATTCTAGCTATATTATTAAATAATTTAGCTGCAATGCTTTTAAGTATTAAATTATATATCAAACAGCTAAGGTACATTTAAGACTACAAGTAAGGCATATTTTAGAGCTATATTAATAATTTCTTTTTTTTTCCAAGACAGGGTTTCTCTGTGTAGCCTTGGCTGTTCCGGACTTGCTTCGTAACCAGGCTAGCTTTGAACTCACAGAGATCCTCCTGCCTCTGCCTGAGTGCTAGGATTACAGGCATGTGCAACCACACCTGACAATTAATAATTTATTAATTTTCAGATTTCTTAATTGTGGAATTAAAATAGTTTGGATTTTTTCTGTAAGTTTTCTTGTGTCTTCTTTCATTACATAAATGCATTATTTTATAATTATAAAAGAAATGGTCTTAATGCTTTTAAATATTTGTTTTAAAATAGATGGCTCTATAATTAATATTTGTATTAAGAAATTATTTGACCTACAATACATTTTACATTCACTTAAGGTATTTTTAAAAATATCTGAAGTTGACATTTCTGTCCTAATTAAGCAAATTTATCTGTTTAAAAACTTTCTTGGAAGCAGGGCATGGTGGCGCACACCTTTAATCCCAGCACTCAGGAAGCAGAGGCAGGTGAATTGCCGTGATTTCGAGGCCAGCCTGGTCTACAAAGCAAGTCTAGGATAGCCAAGGCTACACAGAGAAACCCTGTCTCAAGAAAAAAAACCCAAAACTTTCTTGGGAGTCTTTTCATGAAATTGCATGTCCTAAAACTTTGAAGATTAATCCAAACTGACAGGTTTTGGGATAGTCAAGAAAAGATAGATAACTGATCTTAATATCAGCCCATTAAATACAATGTAAATTGTGGTAAGAAATATTAGTATATATTATAAGTATTGTTGATTTGAAAATTCTTTCAATAAAATAGGAATTGTTCACTGTCTAAAACCACTCAGGGCATGGGAGGCCAGAGTTAACATTAAAATGTATTATATTCTATGTGTACCATGTTCAAAACACAAATATAACACTTTCACAAAAGTAAATCCTAAATTACTAAGTTTCGTATTACTTTATTCTGTTTCTCATACTTTTTCAATTCATCATAGAGAGTTACTTCTTATGTATTAGAAATCCCCTTAGTCAAAAAAAAATCTACTGGGGCTGATTTTCAAATAGTTGAATGTGTAAAAATTCAAGTTTGGTGTGTGCACGTGTAGTAGACGTGTCAGTAGTGAGGAAACACACAACTTAGCGCCAAAACCCAGAGATGGTCCCTGGCTTATTTATATGACAGCTCTTTCCAAGACAAACTACATCAACCCTTGAGTTTCCCAGCATTGTCCTGGGTAAGAGGAGAGTCCTAAGGAGACGTCCCCACCCTCCACCTCCAACTGCCTGGCCCTGAGGCAGATCCCGTCAGACTCAACAACAGCAAACACTTCAGAACTGCTGGGCTCCAGAGCACTGGATGCATCTTGCATACACGTCCATCTGTTTTCAAACCTGTAGGATGGACGTGGGGAAAGGCGATCCCAGAACAGCAGGGCGTGGATGGCTGTGCAGGGTGGGCTGTTTTTCTTTCAAAACAGAAGTAAGGCAGTCCACAGCACTCAGCCACCCGCCCTGCCCAGCGCACTCTTCAGCTGTCACTTTATGGTGGCTGTTTGTACGTTAGCCTCTTAGACACAGTTGAGTTTTCATACAATGTGTTCAGCTGTGCTGTGCTGAGGCCATATCCCGTGCTTATTTTCTACACCGGTTTGCTGTGGCGTTGATTAGACGCGGGAAGGTTGGGCAAGAATTCTCATTTGGGGCTGCTGTTAGGAATAGTAGTAAATAAAAGTTGGCTGCGGCCCCCAGAATGACATCTCTTACTCTCTTGGATTAATCTTTACTTAAATTGGTGTCTTACTTTGCAGAGAAAGAGTATGTTAGTGTCTGTTTTTAACTCAGTTCCAGTAATCCTATTATTCTAAACATTTCTTTTCTCTGCCTACTCCCTTTCAGCTATCAGCCAAGCTTAATGTCCTTCCAACGCTCATTTCCATGCGGCTGGAGTTCCTGAGAATCCTCTGTAGCCATGAGCATTACCTCAACCTGAACCTCCTCTTCATGAACACCGACACTGCGCCAGCATCCCCGTCCCCCTCCCTGTCCTCCCAGGTAATCCGCTAACTAAAGGGAAAGAGTCTAGCTACTTCAGGACGTAGCTTAGTTCAGTCATACATCTCCCGTAAATATTGCTCTTACTAATTAGAGGAAAACTCACATTTATTCAAACCAGATCAGTTGATCCAGAGATGGGCAGTAGGCTACCCTGAAGCTGCAGCATCTGATTGAATGTTGACAAATCAAGTAGTTTGGTTCAAGAGTCCCTAAGGAGGCTAATTACATAGGAAGAATCCATGGGCAGGGAGGATCGCCTGAGCCCAGGGGTTAGCTGTACATCAGCCTGAGCATTTAGTGAAACCTCCTTTTTAAAAATAGTAAGAGTAGCCGGGCGTGGTGGCGCCTGCCTTTAATCTCAGCATTCAGGAGGCAGAGGCAGGTGGATCACTGGGAGTTTGAGGCCAGCCTGGTCTACAAAAGAGTCCAGGACAGCTACACAGAGAGACCCTGTCTTGAAAAACAAAAAAACAAACAAACAAAAAAACCAAAATAGTAACAACAATAATAGGAAGAAGGAGGAAGAGGAGGAGAAGGAGGAGGAGAACTTGGCTTAGTTATTTGTGCCAGATGATAATACTCCAACCACTAAAATGTCACCTGGGACACACGTGATTTACAGGATCAATTCCAAGAGTATATCTGTCTGCTGCAGTTTGTTCTATGGGCTGATTCCTATGACTTCCCCATGATGACCTTGACCTGGGTCCTTTCCCCATGTTCCTCTTCCGGCTTCCCCAAGGAGTTGACAGACACAGGGCCCCTCCTCAGAAAATCTCAAGGACTTACAGAGACACTTATTTCTGCCGCTCTTGGCGAAGCATGACACACTCCTGCAGTAAAAACACAGGGCCAGAGTGGCCTAGGACTGCAAACCCTGGCATTTTCATAGCAGATGCTGTTTCTGGTTCCAGGCCAGCCGCACCCAGACCTTGTGCTCAGGCGACCTTCAGAAGGGGCGCTGGGAAAATGGACCACAGCATGGGGCTATGTGCAGGCTTCGTTTCTGTCTGCATGTATCTTGGGCTGTTCATCTGCACCTTTTGGTATCAGGAGGCAGGCAAAGAGGGTATTAACTGCTGTTCCTGCCTCCCCCAAACCCCCCCTTGTTGTGCTATTTGAGAATCCAGTGACGTTAGGTACATGCTCTCCCACTGAGCTCTACCCCTAGGCTAGTGTTTCATTTTCATATTCGTGTTGGTCAGTCAGTGAGTGCATGCTCTATCTGGCCAGAGCTCCAGGAATGCAAGCCAGGGCTGGTTTAATTCCAGTCCTTAATATTCATAAAGCTGCCCTTGGTGTTTCTGTAGAACTCAAGCTCCTGCTCCAGTTTCCAGGACCAAAAGATTGCCAGCATGTTCGATCTGACCCCAGAGTACCGCCAGCAGCACTTTCTCACGGGGCTCCTCTTCACAGAGCTGGCTGTCGCCCTGGATGCTGAAGGGGACGGGTAAGTATCTGACACCTAAAATGGGACACGAAGGGGAAGATGTTAACAGAGTTTCCAGTTCAACTTCTGACATATATACAGCAAGAGCTCAGAACTTCACCACTTAGCAGTTCCAAGGAGAAGCACTTCTGTCTTAAGAAAACAGTATTCATGGGGTGTAGAGGCGTAAAGGGATTCCACGAAATTACCTCACTTTTACAGCACTGGGAATTGAACTCAGGGCCTCACACACAGTAAATGAGCACTCTACCACTGAGATTTCTGTTTATTTATTTGTTTGTTTACTTATTTATTTTTTGTTTTTCTGGACAGAGTTTCTCTGTGTAGCCCTGGCCGTCCTAGAACTCACCCTGTAGACTAAGCTGGCCTCAAACTCAGAGTTCCACCTGCATTTGCCTCCCAAGTGCTGGGATTAAAGGTGTGTACCACCATGCCCACCTCAGAATGACTTCTTAAAGGCTCTTGTTTGAGCAGAATTTACAGAGAATGATTTGCTCAGTGAGTTCCCTAGGAGCAAACCCATTCTGCAAGGTGATCGCTGAGATGGAACCCAGGACTTGGCACATGCTAAGCGTGCGTTCCTCCACTAAGCTGTACTCCCAGCCCTAACAAGGCCACTGAGAAGGTGAGCACACAGAGAGTAAATACTAAGATGCCACTGTCCAATGCTGGCAAAGGAAGTGACAGCTAATAAGAAGGCAGCTGTCCCGTGTCTCGATTACACTTCCTATGGACAAGCCTTCCCAGGCAAAGACAGACAGGCTGGGTACCTGTACGTATTCTGAGCACCTCAGTGTACATACCTGGATGTACGGCAGTGTCGAGTCTCGTTGGCTCGTGGCTTATTTCCATCATCTTCTCTCTGCTCTAACTAAATCTCAGTTTTCTTAATAGAATTTTATGTCCTATAACTAAGTTATTTTTTCAGCAACAAAAAAAAAAATACCCTAAGATATATACTAATAAGATTCTGAGAAAAAAAAAGTTTGAACATAGAAGAAATTGCCTTCCAATATAAGCACCCACACTTCTCATTTTCTTAACTGTTTTTTAATAAATAGCATGGCTTTAAATAATTTTGGAAGTGTCTTTTGTGTTCACATTAGGGGTTTTTAATTTTCTACTTTTGTTCCAGTTGGAAACAGCCCTGACACCTGTTTCTGATCCTGTTGCTAGGGTATTGCTGGCAGTAAGGGAGAGTTTGCTTAAAGATACATTAATTATGTTTAATCAGGTTGGTATAGTCTTCAAGGACACCCTAGAAAAGGGCTAATTCTCCGCATCAGTGTTTGGACAGCTCAGCCATCTCAGTTACTTTTCTAGAAAGCCACTGGAAATACTGTCAGGACTGCAGTGTGTGGGCTAAACCAAAGAAAAATGCCACCCTTTAACACAGCTTCCAGTGAAAGTGCATCCTGTTCCTTCCAAGGCCATAAAAGGCTCACCAACATCTGCCTCAACTGTAGTGGGGCAAGGGCTTATAGGATGCATTTCTGTCCCCATGTGAGCAGCCATGGCTATCTATTATTCGGCTTATCCATAAATGTCCACGTGTCATTAAAACCAGTGTCTTTCAAGCATTTGGAAATTGCTTTGTATCTTCCTGTTAACTAACAGGTTCAGCCTCTGGCCCAAAGGCAGCCTGCTGCCAGAGGCACCAGATGAGTGTCAAAACAAGAACACCTTTCAGGCTGGTTGCATGCCTTTAATCCTAGCACTCAGGAGACTGAGGTAGACAGACCACTGTGAGTTCAAGGCCAGCCTGGTCTATACATTGAGTTCCAAGTAGCCAGAACTACCATATTTTTTCTGGTGTATAAGATGACCCCCAACTTTAACTTTTCCAGTTAAAATATAGTTTGCAGCCCGAGTCTGCTGCACAGGGTGTGCGTTGGAAGAGGGGTAGTCTTACACAGCTAGTATATTCCAAATTCTATATTTTAACAGGAAAAGTTAAAGTTGGGAGTTGTCTTTTATGCTGGAAAATATGGCACATTAAAAAAAAAAACAACAACACCTTTCCAAGTGAAGTTTATAGTTGCCTACTTAATGGTAAAAATCTGAATTTTCACCTACCCCTGGATTCAGATATACCATTCATTATTTTGAAGGAAAAGAAAGTATGCTTCTTTTTTGAGACAAACATAATGCTTTTGAAGTAGAATTGCCACAGCTCTGTTCTAAATGCTGTGGAGATGTTTGGTTTTTCTTCTTTTTATTGAAGTAGCTTCCACACAGTAAAGACCTTAAACCTAAGTGTGGAGGGCAATGATTTTGCTTCTTTTTACTGAAATAAGATCTTTACAGTAAAGACCTTAAACCTAAAAGTATGGAAGGCAGTGGTTTTCCATTGTGAATGTTTGTTAAGTAGCCACAAGCTGCCCCAGGATACAGGGGATTTCTAGTGCTACAGAATATGCCGCCCCTCTCAGTCACAGTAGCCATCCGGATGATCACTGTTCTGACCTTTGCCGACAGAGGTCTGCATCACCAATTGTTAAACTTCATAGTTTTTTTCTGGACGTTGTTCTGTGAGCACCTAGGCATGATGGCATGTATTTCTTTTTTATTTCAACTCTATGCCTTTTTGTAGAACTAGTACTTCACAAGAATAGAAAACTTCTCAGCAAGGCCTCCCAAAGGCAGGTGAAACTCACCACTGGCAAACGGAATCCGGTAGCATACGAGATTTTACTCCGTGGCAGATTAGCGTTGCTCTCAGGAAAGCAGAGTGAGCTCAGCACCTGGCATCCAGGTAGGCAGACGCACCACCATACAGATAAAAGACAAAACCGCAGGATCTTTTTAACAGATGCAGGAAGAGCATTTGACTGAGTGTAGTACCACTTCCTGTAAAGTGCTGATCACAGACTAAGAATTTGCTCATCCTCTCCGGCTCTGGAAAATGCACAGCTCACCTGATCACTCATGGAAGACCCAAGCCTTTCCCCTGAGACCAGGAACAAACACAGCCACCCATCTCTCCTGCCGCTGTTCAGCACTGTTCCAGGAGTTCTCTTGAGGACAAAAGACAAAGAAATTAAGTGAAAGGCGAAGAGTAAACCCATCTCCACTCACATGCACAGCACCATCTTGTTTTTGTTTTGTTTTATTTTGTTTGGCTTTGGTTTTGGTTTTGGCTTTTTGAGACAGGGCTTCTCTGTGTAACAGCCCTGGCTATCCTGGAACTCTCTTTGTAGACCGGGCTGGCCTCCAAAAGTCATTAATTCAAAAAACTCCTTGGATTTATCAAAGTGGCTGCAGGGTTCAAGATCAATATAAAACTCAATTGTATTTATGTGTGCTTGTGATGAACAGTGTGATAATGAAATTAAGAGAAAACAGTGCTATTGAAACCCCAAAAAGAACTGAGCACTCAGGAGCAAATTCAGCAAAGAAGTGTAAGGTTTGTGTACGGAAAATGACAGAACTGTGGTGGCGGAAAGAGAGCTACGTAGCACACATCGCCTGCTCGTGGGTCAGAGCACATAATATTGCTAGAATGGCACTGTTTCATAAACTGACCTGTGGACTTGATGCAACGCCTCTCAAAGTTCCAGCAGAAATTAAACTGTTCCTAAGAATATATGTGTAAATTCAAGTAAACCAGTGTAGCCAAAACAATTTAGAAGACTTACATTCAAAATTTACCACAAAGCGAAAGTACTTGACTTTATTATTCCAAAACACAAATAGGGGCTAGAGAGATGGCTTGGAGCTTAAGAGTACTGGCTGTTCTTCCAAAGGTCCTGAGTTCAATTCCCAGCAACCACATGGTGGCTCACAACCATCTATAATAAGATCTGGAGCCCTCTTCTGGCTTGCAGGCATACATACGGTCTGTCTTCTACCCTGTTTTGCCTGGTTTTCACATTGTCGCTCATTGTTCTAGATTGTTTTGGACCCTCTGGTTTAAGATCACAGGGTCTCACTTACCATAGCCTGCTTTCTCTCTGTGCTGCCAACAGCATGAGCAGGGTACAGAGAAAAGCTGTAAGTGCCATCCATGGCCTTCTGAGTTCTCACGACCTGGATCCACGGTGTCTCAAACCAGAAGTGAAAGTCAAAATCGCTGCCCTTTACCTGCCCTTGGTTGGCATCATTCTGGATGCTTTGCCACAGCTCTATGACTTTACAGGTAAGAGTCTTCTGTTTCCTCTTTTAGACCAGTGAGGCCCCTGCTGGATGCCACTCACCTGGGTGATGCCTCACAGCAGGTGGTCACTAAAGCTTTGTTGACCCAGTCAGGTTTTTTTTAAGACATGATTTTTTTTTTTTTTGTCAGAAACTATCTGTTTATTAATCTGCTACTCTGTGGTTGTCATTAGCTGTGCACCTAAAGGGTGAAATAGAACAGAACCGACTGCTCTCTTTTGGGATCACTGCTCTGTTGCTTTCAAATAAACATGTTCATTTTCTTTCATGATGGTTACAAAGGAGCAAAGGAAACCAAACAACTTGTTGCTCTTTGCCAACCCACAGTCACACAATCCATGGTGTCTTTTAAGGTTAGGAACTCTTGGCACAATACAAGTAAAGTTTGCTTTTGGCAACAAGAGGTCAATTCTGAGGTCAGAGTCTCTTGTTCAACTACAAGGAAAAAGGCACAAATTAAAAAAATTTTTTCTCACTTCCTGGATCTATGTTCCCGTTTTATATGAACTGGAGAATATAGGTGGAGCACAACATTGCAGTCATGTCCAGGCCACCCTTGCTCTGTGAGACTGTGGAGGTCACCATCCTGGGGTTCTGCTGATGAGTGATCTAGAGTCTGGAGACTGCCCACCTGAGAATGCGGGGCCATCCTTACAAGGCAGTCACCACTGAGTCTTAGAGAACCATCTGAGTTTCCCACTTCCTCCAAGCGCTGTGGCATGCGTGACTAAATCATTTGTAAACTCATTACAATAACAATCATTTAATTTATACAATAATGAGCCTGGGGTTAAAAAAACAGATCAGTCATTAATGAGCTTGCCATCCAAACACGGGGATCTGTGTTTGAGACCCAGGACTCACATAAAAATCTCTGACGTGGTGATATATGCTTGTAATCCCAACCCTGGGAATGTGAGACAGGGAGATCCCTGAAGCTCTCCAGTCATCCAACCAGGAAAAAACAAAGATGGGCAGAGAAACAAAACCCAAAGTCATCTCTTGGCCACCAAATGCACTTGCATATGTGCAGCATGCACACACACATATTTTTACATTCATACTCATAGACACACAAAATGACAAAATGAGACAGTCACCCAGAACCTTTAACCCATGGAAATTATAAAGTGAAAAGCAAGCATTCCTAAGGAAGTAGTTATTTCTCTCCTTTACTAAAAACAAACAAACAAAATTCCTCCTTTAAATTACCAGGGGGAAAGCTCAGTGCTTAAGAGCACTCACTCCTCTCGCAGAGGACCCAGGTTCTACAAAATCTGACACACTCTTCTGTCCTCTGCAGTGCACATATACACATGCAGGGAGAACAATCATCCACGCCAAATAAAAATAACATTTTAAAAGGCGTTTCACAGGACTGGAGAGATGGCTCAGAGGTTAAGAGCACTTGCATCTGTTCTTGCAGACTATCTGTTTGGTTCCCAGCACCTCACAACTGCCTGCAGCTCCACTTCCAGACAGTCCCATGCCCTTGCATGCGGTACACATACATACACGCAGGCACCAACACCTACACATAAAGTAAAAAAACAAATCTTAATTTTCTTTTTTTAAAGATGCATATCATGGGCGGGGGAGATAGTTAAGAAAATTGGCTGCTCTTCCAGAGGACCCCAGGTCAGGTCTCAGAATCCACGCTGCATCTCACAGCTGCTGAGAAGTCTAATTCTAGGGGAGCCAGTGCATTGTGCTAGCCTCTGAGAACATCACACATGGAAATGCTACAGAGACATACGTGTAGCAAAACACCAAAATCATTTTTATTTTTTAGGTGGGTTTTTTTTTTCCTGAGACAGGGTTTCTCTGTGTAGGCTCACTTTGTAGACCAGGCTGGCCTCAAACTCACAATGATCCATCTGCCTCTGCCTCTCTGAGAACTGGGATTAAAGGTATGCACCACCACACCCAGCTACAAAATTATTTTTTTTAATGTTAAAGATATATCTTAAAGTTAGGCGTCAGCCTCATCTATTACCATAGGTGACTTTTGCCAGATTTAGCTTTTTAGTAAACATAGCTATATTTATTATATGGCTATAATAAATTAGCATTTGCTTAGATTTTGAGAATTAATAACAGTACAAGATTTATTACAATAGCATATTATTCTAAAGGGTATTTAGTCTGTAGTTATAGGTTCCACTTTATTGGATCATTGTTTAAATAGAGTATTACATCACAGAAAAGAATTACAAGACTTTGAAAGCTTTTATTTTTACCATCTGAAAAGTTAATTTGTAGCCTAAGCTTATACTCAACATTTTTGCTTGTCTTAAGCCTGTCTGCTTTTTCTCTAAATAAATAATGGTGAACACCAGGTTTTGAATTGCCTGCTGACTTTAATGACTAAGACACTTGTGTCACATGTTGGGTTACAGACAGGGATATGTGGTCTTTGCTTGACATCACCCATCGTGATGTTTATTTGCAGCTGCAGATGCTCGCAGTGGGAGGAGCCGTGCCAGTGGCTCATATGAAGAACAAGATGTGGCCAATGGAATCAACCAGAATGTGGCCCTGGCCATCGCCGGGAATCATTTTAATTTGAAGACAAGTGGAGCCATACTCTCTTCCTTGGTATGTTGGTGCAGGTTCCATGAGTTGGTTTTTTTTTTTTTTTTTTTCAGTTTTTCAAGACAAGGTTTCTCTGTGTAGCCTTGGCTGTCTTAGACTTGCTTTGTAGACCAGGCTGTCCTCAAACTCACAGAGATCTGCCTGCCTCTGCCTCCGGAGTGCTGGGATTAAAGGTGTGTGCCACCACACCCAGCTGAATGTACTTCTTGTTGGTGTCTCCTCCTGATTTCTGATAGAACTGAGCTTACAGCAGACTGCTTTCTGCCTCCCCACTCTGCTGTGGGAATCAGTGCGGTTCACAGCTGAGAGGTGCCCTGATCAGAAGGCAATGGCAATAGTAAGAGCTGCACATGGCAGATTTAACCAGTCCCAGTGTGCCAACCTCAGAAAACTGCCAAAGAGGTGAAACCGAGGACTCTGAGGTCATTGCAGAGAAGATCAAACTGAGGCATCCATCCTTATACTGTGTGTAGGCTGGGCTTACCCCATTCACTAGTTTTACTGTTTGCCTCCAATAAATGACTAAAGGGGCCAGAAGCTTCTGGCACAAAAGACTTCAGCTTTCCTAGGTCCCCAGAGAGCCTAAGGAGATTTGCCTGGCTTGTCCTCTGACAAAGGGGCTCTTTGTGGAAGGTACCCTCTGCTGCACTCAGGCGGGATTCGCCTCTTTGTTGGTTCGCTCTATCCCTTGTCAAAACAGCGCTTCATCTTCTAGCTCAACCTCAACATCGTTATTGTCTTGTTTTGTTCTTAATTGACTTGATATGTTTTATTTCCTGAGCCTGGGGATGAGCCTGGGGATGAGCCTAAGGAAACCCAAGGTTTGCAAATGCTAAGCAATCAATTTCAGCCTGCATTTCAATATAAGATCTGAATCTGCTGCAGACTTGCTTGGTTTTCTGCTGCGAAGACAGGGTCTTGACGCAACTATTCTTTACCGGTGACTTTTTTTTTCCTTTCTTATAGCACTTAGCAGCCTTAGCCCCTTTGACCATTGCCCAGGAGGGTTGAGAAGCATAGAAATTGGGCACCTGAGACTTGGGATCACTAATCTTACTTAATAAATATTTTACCTTTGAATAATCCACATTACCAAAGTTACATGCTCTGAGCAGTGTTGCCTTTTATATTAGTTGCCTGTAAAGAGTATAGAAGCCAGAAGTTCTGGGCTGGGTGCTGGGGGTCCACCCCTTTAATCCCAGCACTTGGGAGGCAGAGGCAGGTGGATCTCTGTGAGTTCGAGGCCAGCCTGGTCTACAAAGTGAGTCCAGGAACAGAAGTTCACCTACTAGAACATGCTCGCTGTGAGGTTCTAGCTAAAGCCTCTCCCTTCTTAGTCATACTCAGAATAACTTGAGGGAAAGTAAGTCCGTCATCAGTCATTTCCATCCAAGACTAACATTTCCTTCAGATAACTCACAAATTCCTCACTGCAACATCACTGCCACGTTCCACTGGACATTAGCTATATCCCATGGAGCAAGGGTGCAGCTGCACTTTTGATGTCTGTCCTGGTGTGATGGGTTGTAACAGGGTGTGCCTCACAGGACTCTATAGTGAACAGGCTCGTGGCCTGAGGACACACCCATGCTCACGAAAATCTTAGTGTAGGTCCCATTGAGGGTGGCTGCATGAACAGAAGTTTGACCATGTGCTGAGCAGTTCATGACCTTGATGTAAAGCTGAAGTGTGAACTATTAGGTTAATCATGGTGCCTGGTCAGGCTAGTCCTCTTCCAACCCGCCATCTTGAAGGAGAAGTCCTTGGAGATCTTAGCAGCTAGAGAGCTTCTTTGCATCGCTGATCTTGATGAGTACCACCAGGGTCCAAGGCAGGCCACCAGACAGTGCCCAGATGAGTGGGTCATAGCTTACCCTAGAGGCACCTCTGCTGAGCATGCCTGCCTCAAGCAAACACTCCCTTGCCTCGGGAAGACAGTCTGCTGAAAGCAGATGCCCAGCCAGCAAAGAAATAGGTGCAGTGTTCTGAGGGGTCCTTAGGCTTGTGCTTTTTTTCTGTTGCCCAAGGTCTTCCCCACCTTCATCCACCATTTGCTTCCTTCTAGCCCTACAAGCAGTACAACATGCTGAGTGCAGACGCCACCCGTCACCTCCTGATTTGCTTCCTGTGGATCATGAAAAATGCTGATCAGAGCCTCATCAGGAAGTGGATCGCTGACCTGCCTTCCATGCAACTCAACAGGATTCTAGACCTGCTGTTCATCTGTGTCTCCTGTTTTGAGTACAAGGTAAGGACAGGGTGGGTGTCTTGGTTGTTTCGATCCTTTCTTGTTGCTCTACCCTTTGGCAATGGCAGCATCATTCATCCTTCATAGTTCTATTTCCATTCGCAGACGTGACCATTCCACGAGGAAATAATGTCTGCCTATTGCAGTGGGCCCATTCCTGCTACTAAGGCTCTAGAAAAAATGTCTGTGTAGTACATGTCAAGACTCCCCACCATGACCCTGAAGTGTTCTCTTTTGACAAATGCTCTCTATCAACAGGATCCAACTAAACTGAATGTGTATCTACCTCTGTCCTTCCAGGGAAAGCAGAGTTCTGACAAAGTCAGTAACCAGGTCCTACAGAAGTCAAGGGATGTCAAAGCCAAGCTGGAAGAGGCCCTGCTCCGTGGGGAAGGAGCCCGCGGGGAGATGATGCGCCGTCGCACTCCAGGTGGGTGGGTAGTCCTCACACATGCTGGACCGCTTCTCACCCTTTGTGGGAAGGAACGTCCTTGGACATCCCTCCCTGAGACAGCAGGTTCTGGGACCCTGAGCTGGCCTTACAGAATGGTTGTTCTCCACCTCTGAGGTCAAGAATCACCCTGGAAATATCCTCAGATGTGTGTTTTAATTAAGATTGAACAGCAAGCAAAGGCCACATCCAAGAAAATGGTGTGTGGATGAGGGAAGCATTGTCTCCCTTCTTTCAAAGCCCCTAGAGGGGACATGATCAACAAACTGGAGGGCTCTGGGGCCCAAGGTCATATCCCTGAGTCATTCAAGATGCTACCCTAATAGAACCGTCTCCTCAAAACAGTGCCAGTATACCATTACCCTAGGTACAGACAGATTTAGCTAGTCCCAGTATGCTTTCCTCAGAAAACGACCAAAGAGGTGAACTTGAGGACTCTGAAATGACTGCAGAGAAGATCAAACCAAGGCGTCCATCCTCACACTGAGGATGTAGCCCAAACACCTGAGCTCGTCACATGAAGACCACCAAATATCATGTGCTCCCAGTAAAAGAGTGGCACAAGGGCATGGACTTTAGAGGGCACTTAGTGCCTTCACTCGACACCCTGCCCTTCTTTCCACCAGGTTAGGGGGAGCCTTATGGGAACCCCTGCTCAGGCATCTTCCAGAGCTGCCTCCAGTCCTTCCAGAGCGGGTCATCACAGACACAGGCATGGCGACAGCTCTGTCTATGAGCAGCACAGACTCTGATTAGCAGGAGAATGTGCTGAGGCTTCTGGTTTAGCTGGGCACTGGACCTTTGTTATCTAGAGGGTTTCGTGCTAATCAAGTTCCTGTGCTGTGTTTCTTAATCCTAGGGAATGACCGATTTCCAGGCCTAAGTGAAAATCTGAGATGGAGGAAAGAGCAGACACAGTGGCGGCAAGCTAACGAGAAGCTGGATAAGTGAGTCACTCGGCTGCTCCGTGCTACTCTCATTTAAAGTCTTAAACTATTTTTCCCAGGCTACTTGTGTTACCGGGACAACTGCATCCTTCCAAGGGCAGCGAGAAAGGGAAACATACTGTCTGTGTAAATACAGCTCCAGTGACCCAGGATGTCCAGAAGTATAAGAAGCTGTGGCTTCAGCTCTTTAAAATCTATCTATTGTTTAGAGAAACCCAGTTTCCACAACCCCAGGTAGTTAATGAAAGCAACTAGAGAGGAGCAGGGAAATAGAACAAGCAGGTCCTGGTGTCCAGCCAGGCAGCTCCATGTCTGTATTTCCGTAATGAAAACGGGTGCAAAGATGGATGCTCAGAGGTATTTATAGTAGCCTTACATTTTATTGTTCAAAAAAATCAGAACTGATGTGATTCCTAAGAGTGTGGAAATACATAACAAAGTACTAGGTTGTTAAAGTGTTGTGGAATCATTAAATGATCAGGACAGACTCGTGGCTTTAGAGCAAACTCTGATCTCTAATTACATACAGGATCTGCCTTTGTAAAAGGCCACAAAGAAATTTACCAAAATATTAATAGCGATCTTTTGGTTTTATAACTGTAAGTGATGGATATTTTCTTTTTTCACATTTCACTATGTTTTCTACATTGGATTTGCATCTTCTTATCTATTATACTCAGAAAAAAAATTACAAAGAAAGTGAAAAATAACCCTTCTTGGATTGCAACATATACCAAGTATGCATGCCTGTGTGTGTGTGTGTGTGTGTGTGTGTGTGTGTGTGTGTGTGTGTAACATTATCTTAGTATGCTTTCAATTGCTCTGATAAAAACACTATGACCAAAAGCAGCTTGAGAAGGAAAGGGTTTATTTTATCTTATGACTTGCGGTTCATTACAGAAGGAAGTCAGGGCAAGAACCCAGAGGCAGAAACTGAAGCAGAGGCCATGAAAGAAACACTGCTTTTTTTTTTTTTTTACTTGTTCTCCATGACCAGCTAGCCTGCTTTCTTATACAACTCAGGACCACCTGCCCAGAGGTGGCAACCCCCAAAGTGCGCTGTGTCTTCTCACGTTAATCATTAATCAAGAAAACACCTCCGCACACTTGCCTGGAGGCCAAAGTGATAGAGGCAGTTCCTCAATTTTGAGATTCCCTCTTCCCAGGTATGTCTGTCTAGGTTTCTGTCAAGTTGACAGAAAACAGCCAGCACATGTGTGTATATGTATTGTACATCAGAGGAGGGGAGAGAGTTACATCTAACGATTTAGACATGAGCACTGAAGCTAAGTATGTGTGGATGGGTAATGTATGTCTTCTCCACCCTTAGCCAGAGGGAGCCATGTAAATCCCAGATCCACTGAGCAGAGCATTGAACAGTTGAAGACCCACATATATGACAAAGCATAGATAGTACTCTAATAAAATATCAATATCACCTTTTTCCCTAGAAACATTTTAATAGTTGTTTCAAAAAGCATCCCAAGTAACCAGGTAGCCCATAGCTTCTAACAATGAAGGATGCTACTTGTGCTAGTCAGTGTATCTGATACCAATTAAGTGGTGATGCTCTTTCCAATAAACAAGAGTATGGTCTTCTGTGGCTTGGAAGGGAGGCCACCAAAGCTGGTAGGTCCAAAGATACACAGAAATAGCACACTGTTTCCTCAGATATCCTATAGGAACCCCAGCTGTTGGTCTTATTAATAATGCTCCTTTGCTTAGAGTACTTTGGCTTGTTCTGAATCCCCAGCTGGTGTTTAAGGTCTTTGGTTCTAAGCGGCGGCACATTTTTGCACCCATCTTCAGGGAGGAAATATGGATTTGACGTTACATGGCTGAGCACTTGGCCCTGCTTTCTCTTTTCCTCTTTCCTTACCTGATGCGCTCATTCAGTATGTGAGGTGACTGGGTCAGAGAGTGTGCAACAACAGGTGTGTGCAGAAGCTACAGGGCTGCTTAGGTCACCTGATGCAGCGAGGCGTGTCTGGCGGGGCTGTGGGAATTGCTTTAGGATGCCCTCCCACTTGCGGGCATCAGCAGTCCTCACTGTGCCCATGCAGGTCCTGCCAGTTCTCTGTAAGTCCGGTCCCATCTCCTGCCCAGCTCCTGGTGGGCTGCTCATTATCAGAGTGACTGATGACCCCCTCAGTCTTCCTGCAGCAGGTTGCAATTAAAACTGCTTAGTTGAGACCAGCCTGGTCTACCAAAGCAAGTCCAGGACAGCCAGAACTGTTACACAAAGAAACCCTGTCTCCAGAAACCTGTCTCTGGAAAAACCTAAAATTACAAACAAACAAACAAAAATCCAAATAAACAAACAAAAAACTCAAGTTAGATCTCTTTGGAAATGTTACAGTTTTTTTAGATGATAGCTTCTGTCATTTTCTTTTAGATTTGTTTTCATTTTAACTAGGTTGACTCTGTTTCTTTTAGAGCAGTAGTTTTTAACCTGGCCTATATGTTCAGCTCACCCATGGGAACTTCCAAAGAGCCCCCGACCCAACATGGCCTTATGTGGTCTTGAACTCTCTATGTAGACAAGGCTATATTTGAACTCACAACATCTGCCTGCCTCTGCCTCCTGAGTACTAGTATTGAAGGCTTAACCCACCATGCCTGGCCCTGTTGCTATACATTTAAACATACCAGTAAATTAATCAGGGGGGAAACGGTGTATATTTTACTTTTCTTATACATATATTGCCATTTGGAAAATGAGGGGAAGGGTTGTCAAATAATTAGAACTGAAGAACCTATCCTAAGTGGGAAATCAGTTTAAAATACTTTTCTGAGCACTCGGTGTTACATAGCAACTGTTACTGGATAGGGGTAAAGGAGGACAGGTTTGTGGGTAATCCTGGTCTAAGGCATTTGAGCTGACAGCATAATGCTCCCAGCATCTGTGGTAACATCTTAGCCACTGGGACATATTGAGAAAGTCAGTTTTCTTTACCTCTCCTTGAAACTAAATATGGATGGTAAAACAAATTAATAGTACCCCCCTTTTATCTACAGGCAATACACTCCAGTGTATACCCAAAGCTGTGAATGGTTCCGAATCCTTACCTACATGTCTATGATACAGTCAGTCAGTCTGGTAACTAAGACAACAGCTAAGCGAACAACGTGTAGGTAGCATATGCAGCATGGATGCACTGGGCAAAGCAATGAGTCACCTGACAGGATGGACTATGATGGCGTGCCCCTCAGCACGGCACATAGTGTAGAGCCAGTAAACTGCTCGTTTCTGGAACCTGTCCTTCCAATTTCCCACCACATGATTTCAGACTCTTTTTAACTCATCACAGGCCACTTTCCCCCTCGCCAGCTTCACTTGTTTTTTGAGGACGAATGAGCTAGCACAGAGAATGCACCAGCTCTTTAAAATTAAATGTAAAAAGAGAAACACTGTCTTTTCGGTGATTTCCCATTTCCTACCAGGTAGTATCCAGTCCAGTAACCATGAGCAGAATTTGATACCCTGTCCCTGGAAACGTGAGCCTCACTTCCCACTGGAGGAAGTCAGGCTCAGTCTTAGCTAAGCAACCTTCTCTCCTCATGTAGACTTTGAATTGTCTACATGGACCGAATCTCCCTTTTCACAGTAGCATTACTGTTTCCCAGTGTTCTCCCAAGTTCAAGCCACATCCTGTCTCTCCAGCATGTTCTAAATCCCTCCAGCCCCTCACCTCACCCCCACCTCAAACCTCCCACAGCCACCCATTCATATCCAGAGAGCTCTGGCTCCCACACGCACGAACTGCAGACTAGGCCCTGATACTTTTGGCAGCTCTCTGATAGGCTCGCCTGATTGTTAGTGGCAACCAATAATTAACTTCTCTACCCATTTTGTTATTTTTATAATTGCCATCATTATTAATAACCTCGGGGATACGGATGACCTGGAAATTTCACTAGACTGTCTTCCCTGCCAGATATAAATCTCAGGGAACACCTGCAGTCCTTGGTTACGTTGAGGCCAGCCGCTTTTTAATTCATGGTTGACTGTTGTAAAGCATCCTTTGTGACAAGGTGCACTGGTTGTCATCGCTGGAACCCGGCCAAGCCAGATTGTGCTTTAATTTGTGACCTCTTTTTTTGTTGTTGTTGTTGTTTCTTAGAACAAAGGCAGAGTTAGATCAAGAAGCCTTGATCAGCGGCAACCTGGCTACAGAAGCTAATTTGATCATACTGGATATGCAGGAAAATATCATCCAGGTGAGGATGAAACGGACGCCATCTGGCCAGCTCAGGGGCACGTTTCTTGGAATCAGAAAGGGAATTCTTTATTTAAAGAGAAAGGATGTGAACATGATTCCAGAATGCCTTTTTAAGACTAAAGGGGGGGGGGGAACGTTTGGAATTTGCAGCAGTGCCTACCTTGCAGATTCCAGAGATGCCAGGCATCTTTTGGCTTCTCTGACTTGCTACTCCCTTGGAAAGACTGAGATGTTTGAGGAGCTGACCCTCAAAGTTAACCTGGCCCAAACGCGAGCTAGATTTGTAAGGGAAGCAGAGAGCGTTTAGCTGAGCACCCGCAACCAGCACCTGCAACAAACATGGTCACGAGGTTCCTCCTGGTAGGTCAATTCCAAACAGATAAATGCACTGCCTAGGATAGGAGTAGCTGAGGACATAAAGGAAACTAGGATCCTCTCTTGGGGTTTTTAGTCTCCTTAATAAAAGAACTTAAGGATGGATTCAAGTAGAAACTGAAGGGCAATTTTACTAGCAGTTTTAAAGAAAAGTCTCCAAAGCTGACAAGTTGTAAAGCACAGCAGCTGCTTGGAGGAGGGGCATGAAGGAGAAAAGGACGAAAGCTATTCCGTTTAAGCTGGCAGAGAGGGCAGACACAGGACAGATAAGCAGTCACATGGCAGAGAGGGAGCCCAGAGCGCTGGCAACCCCCAGAGTGTCAGGGGAAAAGAGAGAAAGATAAAAATGAGAAGTTACACTTTCCTGAATAAAGAAAAGCAGACAGGTGTACACAGCTTTGTGGCTTTGACCCAGTAAGCCATTATGCTAGGGGTGAGGATTTTAGGGAGAAAAAGCATTACTATCTCATTAAAGGACTAATTATTCCGCCCATCTCCTTAGCATGGCTTAGGACCCTAGGGGTGATCCCTTGGCCAAGTGATTTACCATCTCCAAACGTCAGGCCTCCACACAGCCAGAGATAATAATCTCTTAACCAGAAGTTTTCTCTTCATGGGTCTTTATTTCTACTCTAAATGTATAGTTGCACCAGATTAAAAAAAAAAAACAGTGCTAAGTATGACAAATGGTGTCTGTTTTGGACTCAGTTGCTGAAGGACAATCATTTGCCCCATGAATTTGCCATCTCTACTGTAGGAAAGTACAAGACAGTCCTTCATTGCAATGGTTCTGCATTCTCAGACTTAATCAACAACCACTGATGGAAAATACTTAGGAATAAAAAAACATCTGCACTGAACATGTGCATGCTTTTTAGTTTCCCATCATTGTTCCCTAAACATGGCATGATGTTTCTATGTTGTATTAGGTACCAAAAGTAAGCTAGGAATACATGAGAGGATTGTACATTATACATGCAACTACTTCCCCTTTTATATAAAGGACTTGAGCATCCAAGCGATGACTCAAGAATCTTTTGAAAGTGTCTTAGATTTGGTACTCTAAATGTTTAGCCTCACATTGGTGGTATCTTTGTACAAGATATTTTTATGTATTCATATTTCTATTATAATTTATTTACATTACATTATAATCCCCTCAATCTTATCTTCCTGTCCCCACCTTCCCTTCCTCTTCCACCCTATTCCCCTCCCCTAGACCTGACTGGTGGAGTCCTCCTCCCCCATCCTCTGACCACAGCCTATCAGGTCTCATCTGGATAGCCTGCATCCCCTTCCTCTGTGTTCCCACAGGGCTTCTGTGCCAAGGGGCAGTGATCAAAACACAGGCGCCAGAGTTCATGTCAGAGGCAGTCCTCCACTGCCCCCCCCCCACTTCAGCACATGGAGAATGAGCTGTCCATCATCTACATCTGAACAGGGGGGTCTAGGTTCTCTGCTTGCAATGCCCTTGGTTGGTGCATCAGTTTGCGCAGGCCCCCCTGGGTCCAGATCTGCCAGTGTACAAGATATTTCTGAGAGCAGTGTACCTGATAACAAGCCTCAAAATGGTTTGCAGTTTCCTAAGAAAGATCAAATATAAAAAACACTTTTTATTCTTCTTCTTCTTCTTGTTAGTTCTTCTGTAGCCAATGAATAGGCTGCCAATTTAGAAGGCGTGGCTGCCACCAAGAAGCCCTCTTGTTCTTGAAGCAGGAAGTCGTTTTTGAAACACTGACAGAAAACCATGCCTACAAAGAAAGAACTTTGCAAGAGCCATGACCCAGGCTGGAGGGAGATAAACCTTAGAACTGGTTTACAATCCCAAACTGAGCACAAATCTCAAGTCAGTTAGTTTTAAAGGAAAAAAAGAAAAGTTCATTGGGAAAGAGAGCTTAAGTTCTCATGATTGTTAATGAATGGTAGACATGGTAGCCCACCAAAGCCCTGCAGCTTTCAGCAGCAGCCTCTCCTACCTTACTCGGAGATGCTCTTCTTCTGGCCCTAGGCAAGCTCTGCCCTGGACTGTAAAGACAGCCTGCTGGGTGGGGTCCTGCGAGTGCTGGTGAATTCCCTGAGCTGTGATCAGAGCACCACCTACCTGACTCACTGTTTTGCAACTCTCCGAGCCCTCATTGCCAAGGTAAGCATGGCTCGCTTGTTTTCTTGCTCCTAATTAGAAGTGCAAGTCTTGTCTAGCTTCGCATCCCTCTGCCAGTAGATCAAACTACATGGAGGGCATAGAGTAAGAGGCTTCTCCCTAAGAAAGGAGACACCCTGAGTCTGAAGAGCTCACTGTGAGGAAGCCAAACAGTGTCTCTCATACCTGAAACACGGACCAAACTACGGAAATGTCAAATGACCACTCATGAGACCAAAAATCGATTGAGAGACTACATTTTCCCTCCTTTTCGTTAATGCCTTATACAGTGAGGTTCAGCCCTGTGCCTGATTCCCATTAGTAAATGTGACAAAAATGACCATCATAAGATGCTAGGAGATGCCTGAGAACTACCATTGGTTAGTAGTCTATTGAGATTATTTTCCTCCTCTGTGGGAAATCTTAGTTGGGTGCCTTCTACATAGGATCTTGTAAATTTACAAAGTGGAATTCTGCCATCCACTGTTATAATAATTTTCTCTTTCTTAGTCACCAATAATTTCCAAGGAACCCATGAGACACAAGTAAGTCCTTCAAAGCTGTGACTCACCCACCAGTGAATGCAACCTTGGCTAACAATGAAGTTAATGGCCTAGCCCTTACCTCAGCTGTGTGACTCACAATTAAGTGAACGTCATCACTTACCTCCATCGTCTGACACTTGCAGCTCATTTTGTTTATGGAGAACTACATTAACCCTTCAGGCTCTTTGCTTGTCCAAACAGACATTTGCATGCTGCGACAGCCAGCCAGAGAGCTTGTGAAAGTGCTCAGTGATGCCTAATGGCCCCCTGTGCCTCTTCTAGTTTGGAGACCTGCTGTTCGAGGAGGAGATGGAGCAGTGTGCGGACCTGTGTCAGCGAGTGCTACATCACTGCAGCAGCAGCATGGACGTCACTCGGAGCCAAGCCTGTGCCACCCTGTACCTCCTCATGCGATTCAGTTTTGGAGCCACCAGTGTAAGCACAGAATCCGGAGAGCGCATGAAGGCAAAGCCTAGGCAGAGGGGGGCTTTGTGGTGTAGCTCTTACTTCTGCCCTGTGAGGAAGACACCAGGGAGTCTGCAGATGGGCACCAGCATCTGAGAGTGAGGCAGGGCTGCAGGCTGTGGTGCTTCCCAGCAGCCAGAGTTCCCGCATACGACAGGACAAACAACAGGGCCAGGTTAAGGATTCAGAAAAGTGCATCCTGTTCTAAAGTCTGAATCAGCACCAGTTCTGGATGGTACCAGGACAGTTTGTGGATAAGAATGACAAATTATTGTCATCTGGGCCTGGGTGGGGGTGAGAAAGGAAAGGTCTCACTATGTAGCTCTGGCTGTCCTGGAACTCACTATATTAGCCAGGCTGACCTGAAACTTAATGTGTAGACCAGGCTGATCTCAAACTCAGAGATCTACCTCCCGAATGCTGGGATTAAAATTGTGAGTCATCATGCCTGGCTTGGACCTGAATTTTAAGTGAAACAGACATTTGGGGGCTCAGTTTCATAGCAAACCTTGGCCTTAGTCTGTGCATATTTAAGAATATAAGCTTGGGATTCTACTTGCTGTCAGTAAGCACCTTTTTAAAAAATGTTTTAAAGCTGGGTGTGGTAGTGCACACCTTTAACCCTAGCACTCTGGACGTAGGGGCAGGCAGATCTCTGAGTTCGAGACCAGCCTGGTCTACAGAGTAAGTCACAGGACAGACAGAAAAGCCCTGTCTGAGAAGGGGTGGAACACTATGTTTTATTCTAAACTTTGTAAAAGAAGATCTCTAACCTCAGAAAAGAATTTACAGATGGATCAGGGAGCAGATAAGTGTGCCCAGCGATGGGGACTCCCTGGGGTTTTGTTTTTCTTTCTCTTATTTTTGTCTGTTTTATGTTAATTCTGGGAATTGAACTCATATACCCCTGGCCCTGGTCCTCACAATATGTTAGGGAAAACTGTTTAAAAGCTATAAAAGGGCTGGAGAGATGGCTTAGAGATTAAGAGCATTGTCTGTTCTTCCAAAGGTCCTGAGTTCAATTCCCAGCAACAATATGGCAGCTCACAACCATCTATAATAAGATCTGGTGCCCTCTTCTGGTGTGCAGGCACACGTGTGGGCAGCACATTAAGTAAATAATAAATACATCTTTAAAAAAAAAAACCTGTAGGATATGCTCCTTTGGGTGGCTGTGCTTTTCCACAGTCCTGAGAGAAAAGAAGATGCAAAAAAAGCTACTACTCACTTCAAATCCAAAATCTCAAAAGTACTACCTTAGCAGATCTCTGTGAGTTTGAGCCCAGCCTGCTCTACAGAGAAAGCTCCAGGGCAGCCAGAGTTATACAATGAAACCCTGCTCAAACAAACAAACAAACAAATGGCTGGCTGCCTTAGAACTTTCTAAGAGACTCCTGACACTAGAGCTTGTGACCAACTTTTAACAATATTTCAGCCTTGCATTGTGGCGGCAGCCCAAACACAATGAAAATTTAAAGGGAGGCTGACAGATTTATGGGAGCATACAATCCATCCAACCCATTTCAACAGTAATGTGAATCTTGTGCAGAGTGTAGCTCACAATTTATTGAGAGAAAAGGAAATGCTTAAATAAACACTGGGAGCCTCCCATTAGTTACTTGCTGACTGTCTCTTGTTTGCTTCATCTTTTCTGATGCAGAACTTTGCAAGAGTAAAGATGCAGGTAACCATGGCACTGGCATCCTTGGTAGGCAAAGCACCGGACTTCAACGAAGAGCACCTGAGAAGGTCCTTGAGGACAATTCTGGCCTATTCAGAAGAGGACATGGCCATGCAGACAACTCATTTTCCCATGCAGGTAGACCCATGGACATACCTCGTCTTATGCATGAATTTGAGACTAACCAGTTATAAGCATACATATTTATATTTTTGTATATAAAACTATGTGTGTTATATATGTGATTTGCAGATATTTATAACCTGTCCTATATTTGCCTGTCTCCATGCTTAAGAAATGCAGTACACGCACCACTGTCCTAAACTCCCAAGATGCCAAGAGTCAGCCGGGCGGTGGTGACACATACCTTTAATCCCAGCACTTGGGAGGCAGAGGCAGTCGGATCCCTGTGAGTTCAAGGCCAGCCTGGTCTACAGAGTGAGTTCCAGGACAGCTAGCGCTGTTACACAGAGAAACCTTGTCTCAGAAAAAAACAAAAACAAAACCAAAACCAAAACAAACAAAAAAGATGCCACGAGTCTCCTGGAGAGCACGGTCCCCAAACAATAAGAGGTGACACAAGAAAAGTGATAAATATACAGTTACAAATACTGTATAAAATTTAGGAAAGGGGCCGGGTAGTGTGGTGCACCCCTTTAATCCCAGCGCTCAGGAGGCAGAGGCAGGTGGATCCCTATGAGGTTGAGACCAGCATGGTCTACAAAGCAAGTCCAGGACAGCCAAGGCTACACAGAGAAACCCTGTCTCAAAAAACAAACAAAAAACCCAGAAATATACACATGGCATATATTCACTTATAATTGGACACTAGACCAACAGAGATGTCCCTTGAAAGTCTTCACTTAGCCAGAGATTGGGATAGATACTGGCACTTCCTAATGGGACTCTAGGTGAGAGAGGTAAGGAAGAATGGGGAAATAGAAGGATCCAGAAGATCTTAGAAACCTACAAGAAGACCATTAAGGCTGGCAGATCTGGACCCACGTGGGTCTGCTCAAACTACTGTACCAACCAAGGACAATGCATGCAGTAGACATGGTACCCCTATCCAGATCTAGCCAAGGGACAGCGCATGCTCCACAATTGTGTGGAGAGCAGGGACTGACTCAGACATGAACTCTGGTGCCCCCTATTAGACCACTTCCCCTGGGTGGGGAGACCTGGTGACACTCAGAGGAAGAGTAAGCAGGCTACCAGGAAGAGACCTGATAGGCTGTGATTTTATAGTGGGGGACAAGGTCCCTCTCTGTCACAGACCTAGGGGAGGGGAATAGGATGAATGAGGGAGGGAGGGGAGAACGGGAAGATGCAAGTGAGATATAATCTGAATAAACTACTTAAATAAAGGGAAAAAAAACCAAAGATTTAGGAAAGGGAGTATAGGGGTTAATGTAATCTAGTAGTAGGGCCGAGAATACACACAAAACCCTGGGATTGATCCCTGTCACTCCAAAAAGTAGATAGATAGATAGATAGATAGATAGATAGATAGATAGATAGATAGATAGAGACAGACAGACAGACAGACAGACAGACAGACAGACAGACAGACAAAGGGGTGATTAATGAAAAAATAGTGGTCTGGAAATATAGTAGCAGAGAGCAATCAAATTTCTAGGGTAGGATTTAGGAGAGAGGGAGAGGAAGTAAGGAGCACAAGTGATAATAGTTTGTGTGGACCACACCGACCGGAAGATCCCAGTTAAGAAGAACTTGTAAAAAAAAAAAAAAAAAAAAAAAAGATAAGTCCTAAAGAAAGTGATGCCAAGTAAAAGATGCCCGTAAGTGAAAGATGCAGCCTGTGTCTGCCTTTTAAGTCCAGCCCTTGGCCTACGCTGGGTAGGTTCACACAGCCTGACAGTCCAGAGTAGTTTTAAACCTTTGCCGTTCACAGATAACCAAAACTCATTCAAACTTTAATCCCAAGGTGTTAGAAAGGAAGCTGGTGCAAGGATGCAGGGCTGCATCCCAGGATCCCAGGCCATAGCACCTGCAGGCCTCGGAGTGCACAGATGAAAACTGCCCAGAAGACTTGAATTCTCTCCACCTCGATCGCTGCCTCTCTCTGAGCCACGCCTTGCCCTGCACTTTACTGTTTGCATTTCTCCTTTTTTGCAGGTGGAGGAACTTCTCTGCAATCTAAACAGCATTTTATATGATACAGTGAAAATGAGGGAATTCCAGGAAGACCCTGAGATGCTCATGGACCTCATGTACAGGTAAACTCTCCTGAGTAGAGAGAAAGGGCATTGTTGTTGGCGCACGCCTTTAATCCCAGCACCCAGGAGGGAGAGGCAGGTGGGTTGATGTGAGTTCGAGAACAGCCTGGTCTACAGAAACAGAGTTCTAGGACAATGGTTAAGGCTATACAGAGAAACCCTGTCTTGAAAAACAAAAAACAAAGAAAAAAAAGGAAAGGCATTATGAATCTGGATATTTGTCTCAATGGGACTTCATCTTTTTCTTTTTTATTAATTTTTTATCTTATTCATATGTTTTGTTGACATGTATGTCTGGGCA
Source organism: Acomys minous (assembly GCF_964271855.1). Lineage (NCBI taxonomy): Eukaryota > Metazoa > Chordata > Mammalia > Rodentia > Muridae > Acomys > Acomys minous. The sequence continues at coordinate 34,589,009 of NC_140484.1, read as the reverse complement.
CCCTGTACGTATCTGGTGCCCATGGAGGCAAGAAGAGGGCATCAAATCCCCTGGGGCTGCAGTTATAGATGGTTATAAGCCACCAAGTGGGTGCTGAAAATCAAACCCAGATCTTCCAAAACAATCAGAGCTCTTGACCACTGAGCCATCTCTCAAGCCCCAATGGAGCACCTTCTAATGTTGTTATCATTGGTATCATGAGAAGAACAATTTCGGGGTAACATCCAACAATATATGAACACTAATGAGAAACTAGAGTTTGTTCATTCATAAATTTCCAGAAAGATCACCTTAACTTAAAATGCAATGTTTATTTTAAATATTATCTTCTGTCTACGATGAGAGAAAAGGATCATTGACTGCTGTGTGAATTGTTTCCTGTATGCTTGTGTTGCAGTTATACTCAGAACCAGAGACAGAAGTTACTGTGTACTTTAAGCCCTTTGTCCAGTAGTTTTGTGGAAAATTACTTACAGAAGTAAAATGCTCTGATCCATCATAAGAGGGATAGTACTTTTTCCTCCATTATAACTTTGAAATAAAAGGAAGGATATTTCTTGAGATACGTGAAAATGGACATCATTTTATCAGACTTTTTTCCCATAAGACTTCTACTAAGTGTTTTTATTTATTTATTTATTTTATTTTTTATTTTTATTTCTTTATTTTATTTATTTATTTATTTATTTATTTATTTATTTATTTTTGGTTTTTCAAGACAGGGTTTCTCTGTGTAGCCTTGGCTGTCCTAGATTCGCTTTGTAGACCAGGCTGGCCTCGAACTCACAGTGATCCACCTGCCTCTGCCTCCCAAATGCTAGGATTAAAGGTGTGCACTACCATGTCTGGCCTAAGTGTTCTTTCTTGGCATCCAGCACACCCTAGTCACCTAGACTTGGACAAAATGTTTACCTTTTCTCTTATTTTCTGAAATTGTGAATAAAACTATATTATATGGGAAAATAAAACTTTTTTTTTTTTAGTGAAGAAGGCAAGGTGTAGTGGCACATGCCTTTAATCCCAGCACTTGGGAGACAGAGTCAGGCAGATTGTTGTGAGTTTGAGGCCAGCCTGGTCTACAAAGTGAGTCCAGGACAGCCAAGGCTACACAGAGAAACCCTGTCTCGAAAAACTAAAAAGAAAAAGAAAAAGAAGAAGAAAATCAAAGTGCCCCCCACTGTAAGAGTGGTGCCATTGCAAGGTTGCCCACGAAACTTTCTCAATCTGTCTTCAGAATTGCCAAGAGCTACCAGGCATCTCCTGACCTGCGGCTGACCTGGCTCCAGAACATGGCAGAAAAACACACCAAGAAGAAGTGCTTCACAGAGGCCGCCATGTGCCTGGTGCATGCGGCTGCCTTGGTGGCAGAGTACCTGAGCATGCTGGAGGACCACAGCTACCTGCCCGTGGGCAGCGTCAGCTTTCAGGTGGGCCAGGTGCAGCATCCAGCCAGGGGCTGGGGCCTTCCACCTGAGGGAGCGCGTCCACAGGCACCACGGGTGTTTCTGGGTGTTGCAGAGGGAGAAACCAAGGGTGTTCCCACCATTACTGTATCTGGTCCCAGTTGTCTGTGTCGCCACAGTTGAAAACCCCTGTGCTAAAGTGTTATCATTGCCTTGTCTAATGGCTTCTCCACCTTTTCAGACATATTTATTACAGTAATGATACTTAGAGGAAACAGGAGCTCTGGGAGATATGCGCAGACATTTTTGACATTTGAACATCCCCATAAACCTGTGAAAGCAGGAGATAAGGGAGGTAGTGTTACTTCCATTTCACAGATGTAAGAAACAAGACAGCAATTTTTAAAGATCATTTAAAGTCCTCCCAAAACATTTGTATTTGGCTTATATACTGGCAAGAAGGGAACGCTGCTGGAATGACTTTCTCGAGGTCTAGCCCCTCAATTCTGCTCACACTCTTGTCCAGAATTAAGAAAGAATCAAGCTGGGTGGTGGCGGCGCACACCTTTAATCCCAGCACTCAGGAGGCGGAGGCAGGTGGATTGCTGTGAGTTCAAGGCCAGCCTGGTCTACAAAGCGAGTCCAGGACAGCCAAGGCTACACAGAGAAACCCTGTCTTGAAAAACTCAAAAAAAGAGAGAATCAGATTGACCTGAGATGGGAAAGAAATGGCTGAGTGGATGGTATCTGAGGCTAACCCGAAAGTCACACACAGCCAACAAAGGCAAATTGTGCCACAGTTCAGATGGGACCACCTCCTGGCTGCTTGGGTTGTTGTTACTCTGTAGATTAATATGCTGGTTAAAGGGCAGAAAAGCCCCAAACAGGAGTGTTATGAGTAGTTTCTCTTAAAGAGACGACCATCCCTGCAGCTTACAGCTACCAGACTTCAGTCATGGACCATCTCCAGTCAGACTTAGGGAGTCAAGAGACAAGCGTTTGTATTGTCCTTGTTTGAACTCCCATGGCTCATTGTGTGAAAGGCTTTGTTCTTCAACATAGTTTTGTGATGGCTCTGTAAAGGAGAAAGAAAAGACGACTCTCAGTAGCTTTCCCAGGCTTAGAGAAAAAGACACTGAAACTGTTGCTGGTGGAGCCCGGATCTCTGGGTATCTAGAGGCCTGTTCATCTGCAAGCTAGGCTTTATCTCAGCTCACTGCTTCTCCTTTCTTACAGTCCACAGCAACAAAAGCATTTACTCTTTGATTTCATTGTAGTCTCAATTCAGAAACGTTTGTAAGAAAACCTAGTTAAGTTCTCGTTCAGAAGCATAAAAGCATTACATCTGATTTTGAGCCAAGTGAATAAGGAAGTTTAAAAAAATGATTTAAGCACATCTTTTATTTTGTCCACGTACCTACTGCTGCAGTGTTGTAGCAAGCCCCTCCAGCTCCTCCAAGACCCTCAGACTTGTCCCTTCATACTGAACTGCCTCAGCCCTTTTCTCATTTCATCTCCTAAGCTACTTCTTCTAGATCGCTAATGCTTTTTCCCAATTGCTGTATTTTACTTAGCACTTAATGCTTAAATATTAATCAAATTCATTTGATATTTTCTAAAGATTTATTTATTTATTTATTTATTTATTTATTTATTTATTTATTATGTATACAGTGCTATGCCTGCATGTACACCTGCAGGCCAGAAGAGGGCATCAGATCACTTTATAGATGGTTGTGAGCCACCATGTGGTTGCTGGGAATTAAACTCAGGACCTCTGGAAGAGCAGTCAGTGCTCTTAACCACTGAGCCATCTCTCCAGCCCTTCATTGATATTTTTATGTTGACTAAGCCTTACTTTATCCTTATTTTACTTATAATTCAATTGGCTTTCTTATTCTGATAGATGCCAAGGTAAATGAAATTCCAGAACCCCTGGGGAAGTCCACATTATTCTCACATGGGCGTATACAGATCTGTCTTTTTATATATCTTTATTCATTCCTCCTTTTTTGTTTGTTTGTTTTGGCTTTTTGTTGTTTTGTTTTATAGTATTTTTATTGTTGTTATTGTTGTTGTTGTTGCTGCTGCTGCTGCTGCTGCTGCTACTGCTACTGCTGCTGCTATTTGGAACAAGGTCTTATGATGTATACCCCTGGCTAGCCTGGTATTCCCTAGGCTTAAATTCACAGAGATCTGCCTGCCTTGTGCCACCAAGTGCTGGGATTAAAGGCATGTGCCACCATGCTAGGCTAGCCATTCTTTCTTTTACAGAATATGCACTGAACATTTATCCTGTCCAAGGGAACTCTATATTCTAGCCAGAGACATCATATAACTAACTATCCTGTTCCTTATTTTGTAACAATTAATGATAAATAAAATTATAAAGGACACAAGATGCTGTGGGCATGTATGGTGTGGCCCAGACTGGGGTCAGGGAAAATGATGGAGATTGCGAGAAGGAAGGAGGAAGGAACTGTGAAGTGTGAGGGCTTCTTAGCATGCAGAACATGAAGAACCAGATGTCCTTGGATACAGAACAGACTCCAAGCCATGCTGATGTCTAGGGGAGAGTTCTTATTTCTCTCTAAAGAACCCTATGATTGTCAGTATGGAAATGGGTGCTTGAAAGTGAGTGACACCACGCCCACAGTAACCTAAGGTGACATGGAATTCGTCAGCCTGTATAGGGAAACTAGCCCTCAGTAGCACTTGCCAGTCTAGACCTAGAGACAGAAATTCATCAGACCAAGGTGTTGTCACCACCGCTTGTCCTAGCCTTCTGTGGTGTGGGCATCATTCTTCACAGGCAGAATTTCTGCACCAATGGATGGAGATTGAAGACTAAGAGGAAAGTGAAATCCCTCTTTTCTAGAAGTTACAGAGAAAGTCTCAGGGCATCTTATTGGTTCTCACCAGGTTATATGTTTGTCCCTGAACCAATCATAATGGCCAAAGTAGTAAGATGGTTGATTTTTCTGCGCCAGAGGCACAGGTCACACTGAACATTACCAGTGGTTTTTCTAAAAGGAAACGAGAACGCTTTATGTGGCAGGAGACTGTGGTAGCAGCAGGTATGCTCTGCTGATTGCCGTCTCTCTTCTTTCCTTCCTTCCTTCTTCCCTCCCTCACCCTCTTGGTTTCTTTGGGCTGGTCTTGAACTCACAGAGATCCATCTGCCCCAGCCTCGAAAGTACTAGGATTTTAGGCATATGCCACTGTGCCTGGCTCTACCACTGATTTCTGAAATATTCTGCTTTAGTTTTTAATCTTGCTGTATGAAATAAAATTAAGCCTCTGGGAACAACTTGTGAAGTGGAGATAATGTTCAGGAGAAATAACTTGGAAGTCACCGAGGTCCAAGCCACTGAGATCGTTGGAATTCTATCCCTGGAGTGCACTCAGTACTGATCTCACAGACAAGAGATATGGATGTGGGCTCAAATCCTGCTTTTACGTTTGCCTCCCTCCCTCCGAAGCCAGGAGTGCCTTCCCAGAATCTTTTCCCCCGTGACTTACAGCTACTGAGCTGCCCAGTTCATTCCTCTACATGGAGAAAAACCACATACACTTCCAGTAGTGCTGGCAACCCAAGTGGTTAAATACTTTCAGCTATATTCCTTATCCCTTGTGCCGTCTGTTCATTGTAATATTCTAGATTGGTCACAAAGGACTTCGAAAAGCTCTGTTTGTGTTCATAAAACTATCCCAATGTAACTGTGCAGGGACAGGTTATGGCGACCACCTCTTTATGGATTCCCAGCGGCGACTCCCTTTGATCTTGTTAGGCAAGTCAGAAGGCAGACAGCGTTTATTTCACAAAGTGCATCTGAGCAGTTGCTAGTGGCTGACGGGAACGCTAATGCTGGGAGTTTTAAAGTGTATCCAGCTTCCAGGGGACAAAGTGTTATCATTGGTGAGTTATGCCTGCTACATGCACACAGTAGGAAGGAGTGGCTGTGTGCTGTTTGCCATCCCCACACAATGGAGCTTTCCCCATTTCCTCTTTACACTACGGTTACTCCTTCCATAGCTATAAGGCAAGAATTCTCTTCTTGGCCTATCAGAAGTATTAACGTCACTGGCAGGGCTGGAGCTTAGATGAGGCAGGCCAGGTATGTGCAGCACAAAATATAGAGAAATTCACCGTCAGCATCAAGCAAGTCCCAAGTCAGCAGTTCCCTGCCCCGGAACAAGAATGCTTCCTGAAGTCTTGTGCCCTGGCCTTCTCATTTGAGCCAATTCGGCCCTTACATTCCCTGTAAGATGAATGTCTTATCTAGTTTAAAGGAAAAGCACATAGAAATGGGGGGGGGGCAGGGCAGGGTACAGTTTCTGAACTACATGAAAGCATCTGTAAAGAAGACATGCTCTTCACTGCTTTCTTATGTAGTATTATGCTTACGTAGCTCAAGGTCAAGACAGCAGGAGCAGTAAGTATGCTTCAGCCCAACTCCCCAAAGCCAAAGGTTCATGCAGCCGGCAGAACAGGAATCCATTTTCTGCTCACTGGCCTTGCCCTTTAAAATCCAAGAGTCTCCTTATTTGTCCCTTAGGGTTATCTCACTAACAAGAAGGTTGTTTCAGCTAAGGGAAAGTATCCTTTCTAGAAAGTTCCTTTGTGGAGTTTGATGACAAGTTTGCTCAGTGTGACCTTTCAAAATGAAGGGCCATCAGAAGCTCATGCGGATGGAATCACAGACTCCTGTAATCACAGCCTGGTAAAGGTCGTAGAGCGTAGCATCTTTATCCTACACTGTCTGGTTCTGTGGTCCCTTATTTGTCAGGTCCTCTGTCCCATAGGCTCATAGTAAATTCTCTTACAGAATATCTCTTCCAATGTGCTGGAGGAGTCTGCAGTCTCTGATGACACCTTGTCACCCGATGAGGATGGAGTGTGCTCTGGCCGGTACTTCACCGAGAGTGGATTGGTGGGCCTCCTGGAGCAGGCTGCAGAGCTCTTCAGCACGGTCAGTGCCTAAAAGGCTCATTCAGCCCTTCCTCACACTCACGGTGGGGTGGCGTGCAGGACAGGGCTGGGCCCATCCATGACTTCCAAGTCCACACTAGCATCAGTTCTCCAAGGGAAGAGAGAAAGCCTTTCATGGTGGACTTACTCTGAATTCCTCGCTCATTGGCCAGGAGCAGTGTCACAGTGTTCTCTCCATGTAATAGGGTGGAAATTAAGCCACAGAGAGGTGAGACAGCCTGCCCCGGGTTACACAGTCAAAGATGAGGCATATTCTCACTCCCTCATTTCCCCACTCACAGGAAAAAGTAGGGGAGGAGCCACTGAGGGGGCCCCTGACATCTCCCCTCTGACACTCAGTTGGTCTCCAAGGCTATACAGACCAGGGCAGCTCAGAGAGATGGGACAACGGAAGCCAAGAGCCATCCCTTAGCGCAACCTGGGTCTGACTCATAGGAAGAAGTAAAGCATAGAAAACTCATTGCAGCTCAGGTTGAGGAGACAAATCACTCATTGCCCTCCCCCACATAGGGAAGCCAAGGAAATTTAATGCCTTGTTTACCTGGTCCCTTCTGTTCTCTTCCCTATATTATTTTACTTATTTTCTTCTCTTCACCTCTAAAGTTCCTCTTTATGCTTTCCATGTATTCAAACTATTGTATTCACTGCCTTTGTTTCCCTTTGTTTTCTATTTTAGAAATCAGAAAGAAAAGGTTTTCTTAATTAATTTTAGTTACAAAACTAGCTTACTACATTTTCCCTTATCTTTGTACTTTTTCCATACACACACACACACACACACACACACACACACACACACACACACACCATACCACACACACACACACACATACCCCATACCACACACACGCAGCACCCATATACCTTTACTTTCTGAAATCGTAGAAAATCAGATGGTTAGAGCCCCAGAAGTTCCCCTGAGGCCCTGCGTCTGGCTAGAGAACTTCTGGTAAGCTCAAAAGTCACAAGCCCACCTCTCGGAGCCTCTTCTTTTTTTTTTTTTTTTTTTTCTCCAGAAAAACCATTTTGAATTCTATTCATTCATACATGAAACTGGAATGCTTAACATCTAGTTTTACAATATTACCAGTTTCCAAGACACATTTAAAAATACAAGGCCTTTACAATAAAATTTAGTGAAATATACTAAGTATAGAATTAGATGTATTGACATACAAAATTTGGAAAATATTTACCATAGTTTTTAATTTTGCCAGGCATTTAAAAGAGAAGCTAGATTTTACAAGTAGACACTTTTTTTTTACATTTTTAAAATTAATTTATTCATATTACATCTCAGTTGTTAGCCCTTCCCATGTATCCTCCCATTCCTCCCTTCCTCCCACTTCCCCCCTACTCCCCTCCCCTCCCCTAAGTCTGTGTCTGAGGGGGACCTTCTCCCCCTGTATATGCTCATACGATATCAAGTCTCTCCTTGGTGACCTATTATCTTTCCTCTGAGTGCCACCAGGCATCTCCGTCCAAGGGACATGTTCAAATATGGGGCACCAGAGTTTGTGTGAAAGTTAGATCTCCTTCTCCACTCAACAGTGGAGAATGTCCATCGGCTAGTCCGGGTAGGGGTTCAAGGTTTACTGCCTATTTTTTCCTTGGCTGTTGCCACAGTTTGCGGAGGACCCCAGGGCCCAGACTCGCCTGTAGTTTTCCAGGACCCGCTGGATCCTTCTATTTCCTCTTTCTCCCAGGCTTCTCACACCTAAAGTTTCAATAGGATGTCCTCCCCTCTTACCCACTATCCTGGTAGGTACAGTTTTTTATGGGGACGTACACCTTGGACTAGTGTCTCAATATAAGTGAGTATATACCATTTAGCTCTTTTTGCTTCTGTGTGAACTCACTCATTATGACAATTTCTAGTTCAATCCATTTGTCCACAAATTTTGGAAATTCCTTGTTTTTAATAGCTGAGTAGGATTCCATAGTGTAAATGTACCACAGTTTCTTTATCCATTCTTCTATTGAGGGACACGTAGGTTGTTTCCAAGTTCTGGCTATTATGAATAAGGCAGCTATGAACATGGTTGAGCATATGTCCCTGTTGTGTGGTAGTGCATCCTCTGGGTATATTCCAAGGAGTGGAATAGCTGGGTCTTGAGGAAGCCCTATTCCCATTTTTCTGAGAAAGCACCAGATAGCTTTCCAAAGTGGTTGTACTAGTTTGCATTCCCACCAGCAATGCAGGAGTGTTCCTCTTTCTCGGAGCCTCTTCTTAATGCCTGTGCTACCTCCTCCCTAGTCTTAGTTTGTGAAAAGGTGCCAACCTGGTTAGCATCGCCATACAGAACCACTTACCAATGTGCCTGGTCTCCAAAGATGCCCAGACAGGTGTGGATTCCATAAAGCACTGTGATGCTCTCCTGCATGTTGTTTGCATAATTAACTCTGGTTCCTCTCCTTGAATTTCCAGTGCATTAAGTAATCTCCTCTTTCTCAGGGAGGCTTGTACGAGACAGTTAATGAAGTCTACAAGCTGGTCATCCCCATCCTGGAAGCACACAGAGATTTCCGGAAGCTGACCTCTACTCACGACAAGCTGCAGAAGGCCTTTGACAACATCATCAGCAAGGTAGCTGGGGATAAGCCTGGCCCATAGGTTCTGTTACTTGGTGTCAGGTGACCTTGCCTTAGTGATGCTCTACCATCTCCCGGCTACAGATGCTCGCTGAGCTCACCATTGCTGTAACTCTGCATCAAACAGGGAAGGGCTGGCACTATAGTGTGGCAGGCTGGGTTGCTTTATAGCTAGCACATGTGAGAATTTTTAAAATTGAATTAAATGAAGCCCTGGAAGTCTCTTTCTTCCTCTTCCTCCTCTTCCTCCTCATCTTTTTCTTTTTGGTTTGGTTTAGTTTGGGGGGTTGTTTATTTGTTTGTTTGTTTGTTTATTTTTCAAGACAGGGTTTCTCTGTATGGCCCTCACCGACCTAGACTCACTTTGTAGACCAGGCTGGCCTCAAACTCACAGAGATCTACCTGTGTCTACCTCCCCAAGTGCTGGGATTAAAAGTGTGTGCCACCATACCCAGCTCTTGGGATTTTTAAAAAATCAATGTTTCTGTAGTTTATTATATAAATATTAAATCTGCCTAACAGACAATTTTCTCTTAATGCCAACTGTGAGAACGAAATGTGCGCAGCCCAATAGCCAGTCCTTTTAGACCAATGGATCCCAAGTAACGAAACAGATAATGAGAGCTTCTCTTCTCTCCTGTGACAGGACCATAAAAGGATGTTTGGAACTTACTTCCGAGTTGGTTTCTACGGATCCAAATTTGGGGATTTGGATGAGCAGGAATTTGTGTACAAGGAGCCTGCAATTACAAAGCTTCCCGAGATCTCACATAGACTAGAGGTGAGAAAGTAGCATTGTGTGCTTGACCTTGTATATTCCCCCAAAACAAGGTGGAACATGCCATGAAGAAAAAAAAAAAAGATGGGCTTATTGCCAACCTCTATATACATTTTCTATGCTGCATTTGCAGTATGGAGTAGGCAGGATTGTGAGTACCATAAGATTTGGACATTTTTCCCTTGTATACTATGTGGGGTTTTTATAAAGTCTAAAATGTAAATCTTAAATAGTGATTCTCAAGACTGTATAAAATTCAGTCAGCATCCATGTTTACTCATCATCCCTTCCACGTGTTATCAAATATGCACCAACAGGCATTAGACATGTTCTTTTTACCTGAAGGTTTTCGTCTTGATTTTGGAGCAATCTGGCCAAACTACAGAATCATTTCCTCCACCCTCAGTGGTGAGGCTGTCCTTAAGTTGTCTCTAAATAACACATTCCACTCAGATATTAAGCAACTGGAGAGTAGCTATGCCAACCCCAGCTCCACCCTGGCAGCTACACTAAGAAACAGAAAACAGTAGTCAGTTCTCAAGGAGGAAGCAAAAAAAAAAAAAAAAAAAGAAACAGCATAGAGAAAAGTTGGAGAAAACTAAAGCAGAAATTGAGAGGAACAAATATGAGAGCCCTCGTGGGCTGAGAGAGCAGCATTCCTTGAAGTGTGGACATCTCACCAACGACTCCCGTTTATGTTCCTGCGCTGTTTGTTAGTTTGACTGTGTCCCCACTTACCACTGCAAAGCTTAAAAACTTGTGTTGCCCAGTTGTTCTTTGTATTCAGTCCTGCCAAATAGGGTAAGGACACTCAACTCCAGGAACCTGTGGCCTGGTCAGGTTGGGCAGCTTTCCCAAAATCATTCACTGCATGACAAGGAAAACTAGCCATTGGCCCAGGTTCTTACCCCCCTCATAGTGTGTCCTCTGCTTAAAATTAGAAGTGTGTTTCTTGTCTCCTTTCACGTTGTGGCTTGCCACATTATGGGAAGCCGGGCAACCTCCAAATTTCCAGGGTACAAAATGCTGGAATTGAACAGTGCCCTACTCATGGAGCTGACTCCAAAAAGATGATGATGCCGGCTGAATCTGAGACCTTGCATCTGTACTGTGGGGATGCTTAGGTACTAGAGTGTGCCGAACTTCCTTCTACTTTTATTTCTGTCTCAGGAAGTGCTTAGGTTTGCTTCTTAGCTCAGAGGGCCCATCAATAATCACCGACTCCTGCCTTGTGCTTGTTCCAAAGAATTGCATGCTTTCAAAATGAATTTCATATACCCTGGGCCTCTCTTCCCTAGGGATTTTATGGCCAGTGTTTTGGTGCAGAGTTTGTGGAAGTGATAAAAGACTCGACTCCTGTGGATAAAACCAAGTTGGATCCTAACAAGGTATGGAGAAAAAACAAAGCAAAAAGACAGCCATCAGACTCCACCCTGAAAGTACAATGTGACATTTCTGGATCTGGACTCTCCCAGTCCTTCAAATGCAACCATGTTTTGTTTTTGTTTTGAGGGGCAGTGCACACACGTGAGAGGGGCGTGTGCTCATGTGTACGCAGGTGCACTCTCCCTCTTATGCCCACATGTGGAAGCTAGAGGTTAGCACCAAGTGTCTTCTTCCATTATGCACCACCTTATTTTTTCTACCTGGAGTTCCCTGTTTGGCCAGTAAACCTGTCTCTATTGGTTCCCCCATTAACCCTAGCACTAGGGATGCACATGTGCAATGCAGTGCCACATTTGGCTTTTTATGTGGGTTCGGGGGACCTGAAGGTTCTCATGCTTACACAGCAAGCTCTTTACCCACTGAACCATCTCCTCCTCAGCCCATTTAGATTTTTCGAGACATGTTCTTGTTATGTAGGTCAGGCTGGCTACATACCAGCTGTATGTTTATCTAAATCTCTTCTTGTCATCCTCCCCCAGCCCTTGGGAATAGCTTTGGTTGTTTCTGTTTTGTAGATAAGAAAAAAGTTGAGGCTTGGAAACGTTTAATGGCAGGGCCACTGCTCTGACGTGAGGTCTGATGCCCACCCACGTTCTTCTTAATTACTGTGGCTCATTCGTGCATTTCTGTAAAAACTTTAAACTTTCTACTTAAAATATGTCTTAAAACTCCAACTTCTCAGCCGGGCATGGTGGCGCACGCCTTTAATCCCAGCACTCAGGAGGCAGAGGCAGGTGGATCGCTATGAGTTCGAGGCCAGCCTGGGTCTACAAAGCGAGTCCAGGACAGGCAAGGCTACACAGAGAGACCCTGCCTCAAAAAACGAAAACAAAAAACAAAACAAAAACAAAAACAAAAAACCCTCCAACTTCTGGGGCCTGGAGAAATGGTTGAGCAGTTAAGAGCACTTCCCACTCTCCCATAGGACCCAAGATTGCCTCCCTGCACCCTCATCAGGAGGTTCACAATAGTCTGTAACTCTAGCTGTATGGCGTCCAACGTGCGTTTGTGTGTGTGTGTGTGTGTGTATGTGTGTGTGTGTGTGTGTGTGTGTGTGTGTGTGTGTGTGTAATACAGCGGCTTCTGGCTGACAGCACTTAGTGACATTATTCAGGCATTCCTGCTAGCCACGTGCAGGATTGCTGCGGTAATGGAGGAAAGATGAGGGGCACAGGCTTCACTTCTCTCACTTCCATCCCGAGGTGTGTTCCATCCCACCCAGAGCTGATAGTGCTGTGCAATTCTGATGCTAGCAGCTCACGTGCAACACGGGGCTTTACAAGTTCAAGACTGCCCTTGTTTCCGACATGAGCCTCAGTTGGGGCCCCTACATCCCTTTCATCACCCACAGTTCTAGCTGGCTACAAATTTAGGAGTTCTCATGACACCCTTGGGTTAGACAATTCACCAGGAGGAGCTCAAGGACCGGAAGCAGTACCACGGTTCTGACAGCAGTTACACAGCAGTGGATACACAGAGTGCAAGGTCAGAGGGAGGGCAGGCTCTGTGCCCTCCCCATGTGGGTCCCTGAGTTCTGTCTCCCAGGATTACAGAAAGATGACCCTGATAGGGAGGAATTGGCCAAGTACAAGTCTTTCTACATCTGTCAGAACACTCACTCACTTGAGAGATGTTCCCTAGCTGAGGCCTGTGTATGCAGTCATGACAAGCACTGGACAGAAATATGTGGAGTCCTTGGAAGATAGGACTGGCTGTGTGCCCACAGTGATCTGAATACAGCCCAAGTGACCTCCCCACCACCACGGATGGCCTTTCCCATCTTTTAAAATTCCCAGGGTAGGTTGTGAGTTTGGAATGAGACTCCTAACCCAGAATCACACCCAGATGTCATTATTCTAAAGCATGATTTACAGTGTGAGGTCAGTGGCCCACCCTTCTCCCTCTCCGTGTGAGTGTCCAAGCCTGCGTTCATTTCTTATTTCTATTCTTCTCCCTCGTGTTTTTAAAGAACTCTTCTTCATTAACAAGTACTCTTTCTCCTCTCCACCCCATCGTGCGTGTGTGTGTGTGTGTGTGTGTGTGTGTGTGTGTGTGTGTGTGTGTGTAATTCACTGGTATGTCGTTTGATGCACTTTGATACACACACATAGCCACTACCTTGACAGTCAAGGTACTAAACCATCCTGTCACTCTGAAATGTTTCCCTGGTCTCTTTTTGTCACCACTCTCTACTTTTCACTCAGCCTTCAGTGGTCACCAGGCTGAGCTGTATTCCCCAAGTCTGTATAGATTTGCCTTTCTGGAGGGTGTATATGTGGAAGCATGCAGCATACCGACCTCCGCTATGACTCGCCACATTGAAATAGTTCCTTCCTCGTCATGCCGAGTAGTATCCATTGTGTTGATGTACCACACCTGGCTATTATCTCCACTAGAGGGACATTTGGGAACTTTCTAGTTGTTTATTATGAACAATGTTGCTCTAGCTCCATGCTTCTCAGTCTTCCTAATGCTGTGACTCTTTAATGCGTACAGTTCCTCACATGGTGGTGACCCCCAACCACAAAATTATTTTTGTTGCTACTTCGTAACTATAATTCTGCTAGTGTTATAAATTATAATGGGGTGTGGTGGCGCACGCCTTTAATCCCAGCACTCAGGAGGCAGAGGCAGGCGGATCGCTGTGAGTTCAAGGGCAGCCTGGTCTACAAAGCAAGTCCAGGACAGCCAAGGCTACACAGAGAAACTCTGTCTCGAAAAACCAAAAATAAATAAATAAATAAATAATGCAGATATCTGATATGCAACTCCTGTGAAAGGGTCTTTCAATAACCTCCCCCCCAGGGGTCATGACCCACAGGTTGAGAACCGGTGCTCTAGACCATGGCCTGCTTGGGACTGATTTACTACTTTTCATTCCTCTCAGTGTTCTGTGACTTTCCTGAGGCATCTGTTTCTGTTCACCTATAGAGCGAGGGCAACAACAGATCAAAGAAAGGTGAATCGAGGAGTTTATTGGTGTCATTTAAGAGCATGGGTGTTCACCAGGAAACCCTCTCTGCAGTGTACAGGCAGCTCCACCACCAAAGAAACTCCTCCCCTCAGCAGCTGTTCGCAGCTTAAGCTTGGGGAGGAGAACGGCAAGCACAGAAGGAGGAGTGCCCATGGTCATGGAAAGGGCCCCTTAGCCTCCCCTCCGCCTTCATGCGGGCGATCCTAGATGCTCTGATGCAAGACCGCAAGAAGTACACCCAAGAAAAGACCCACACAGACACGTGTGTACACACGTGGGAGTGGGCTTCCTGGGCGGGTGTCTTTTAGCTGCATAATGTCCTTTGGCTTATAGAGTAGCCATGCGTTTTGCACTCCTGGTGCCCATTTGAGCATTCCAGTCGCGCCATCCTAGCAAGCGGTTGGTACTGTACGTTATCTCGGTCTAAGCATCCGTACTACCTAATACGCAGGTCCTCGGTATAGCAGCTCAGTAAAGGAAGATTTGCCTCCTCGGGACAGCCATTGATGACCTTGCTGTGTGAGAAGGGGCAGCAGGGGACCTGACTCTTTCCTTAAGCCTCTTCCCCTCCCTGCCCCCACAGTCTCAAGGGCCTTTCTTTGCCTGGGGTGCAAAGGAGACGGGGCAGATTCTGACTTCTGGCCTGAGGCGTTTCGCGCTGGTGGCTTTCCAGATTGGAATGGAATGTCGGGCTCTGTCCCAGCATGCCTTTCCAGGGCGCCATGCATCGCTTTGGCTGAGTGGCTCATCTCTTCGTGTCTCCTCACCTCTTCCCCCCAGGCCTACATACAGATCACTTTTGTGGAGCCTTACTTTGATGAGTATGAGATGAAAGACAGGGTGACCTACTTCGAGAAGAATTTCAACCTTCGGAGGTTCATGTACACCACCCCTTTCACCCTGGAGGGGAGACCTCGGGGGGAACTGCACGAGCAGCATCGCAGGAACACGGTGCTCACCACCATGCATGCCTTCCCCTACATCAAGACCAGGATCCGCGTCATCCAAAAAGAGGAGGTAATGCACCCAGAGGGGGGGGGGCAGCCCCCTCTGAACAAGTGAGCCTAAGTGGTCTCCCAGGCCCTCACACCAGCTCTACCTCATGAGGCTGAAGGGAAACTTAAAAAAAATAAAAGTAAAAGAAAGGAAGGGAAGGGAAGAGAAGGGCTGGGCTCAGGAACATGTGCTTTTAATCCCAGCACTAGGGAGACAGAGGCAGGTGATGGATGTGAGTTCAAGGCCAGCCTTATCTACATCACAAGTTCCAAGCCGACCAACACTACATAGTAAGGCCCAACAAACATGCACCAGGCCCGGAAGTGCATTTATTTGTGGATTAATTATAATCCCAGCATTCCAGAAGCTGAGGCAGGAGCATCTTGAGTTTGAGAGTATCCTGGGTTGCCTAGCAAGTCTAAGGCAGCCTATACTGTTTAGCAAGATCTTGTCTGAATAAGCCAAGGGCTAGAGATGTAGCTCAGTGGTAGGGCATTCTTCTGGCCTGTGCAAAGATACCCTTAAAATGTTATCTTGAAGCTATTCTCTGACTCCCATTCAATTAGTTATACCTTTCAAACAGTATTTCATATTAAATACTTAGCTCTTTAAAGTTATTTCTATAGCATAGTTTATATATTCAACTATAGCATTTGCATTTTAAACATATATTTCTATATAGTTGTCCCTTCATATTCTTAAGTTTTTTTTATTCATGAGATAAATCATTCACAAATTGGCAATTTGAAGGGAAACTTTACATCTATAAAAAAATTTGTATATGGCTCATGCCTTTAATCCCAGCACTTGGGAGGCAGAGGCAGGTGGATCTCTGTGAGTTCGAGGCCAGCCTGGTCTACAAAGCGAGTCTAAGACAGCCAAGGCTACACACATAGAAACCCTGTTTCAAAAAAAAAACAAACAAACAAAAACCAAAAAATAAAATTTGTATGAATATTTCTCCTTGTCATTTTCCCCTTAAAGAATATAGTAAATACTTCACTTACAGGTAAACTCTCCTGAGCACATAGAAAGAGAACTGTTGCTGGGTGTGGTAGCACACTTTGATCCCAACACTCAGGAGACAGAGGCAAGTGGATCTCTGAGTTTGAAGCCAGCCTGGTCTACAGAGTTCCAGGATAATCAGGGCTATACAGAGAAACCCTATCTCAAACAAACTGACAACAGAATGTAGTAAAACAGCTGTCTACACAGCCTTCGCAGCCCATTGGGTATGAAGGGTTTGCTGCTACACCATCAAGTGTTTCCCACTACTGTGACCAAATACCTGATAGAAACAACTTAGGGCAAGATTTATTGTAGCTCACAGTTTTTCTGAGGTGTCTTCCGTTGTGGTGAAGAAGACATGGTAGAGCTATTCGGTACACATTACAGTGACCAGAAAGTAGACAGTGAGGCTTACAAGAAGGGACCAAGTAAAAATACAGCCCCAAGGGTGTGCTCCCATGGGCCTACATTTCTGAGCCACGCCCCATCTTCTACACTTCTTATCATGACCCCTATCATCAGTTGGTTGGGAGATTCATCCACTGGTTATGTCAGACATTTCTATTGGAAACCAAGCCTCCGGTACATGATTCTGTGGATATATTTCATATTCAAAAGTCTGAGCATCCTCCAATTTCAGTAAGGTTGGAGAGAGTAGTTCCCAGAATCCAGCTTTCCATGGAGAGATGAACGCCCGAATTTAAATTTTAAATATCTTATCCAGTGTTTTTCTCCAGTATGAGGTCCGAGATTCAGGGCTTCGTGCTTATTAGGTCAGCAGTGCACACTATACCCCACCTTTCTGTAAAAACCAAAAAGTACATACCTAAAGGCCTGCAGGTCATTTAGGCATTGTTGTAGTGTAAATTACAAGAGAGGGAGCCACAGACAAGCTGCCCCCTGAGCTGGTGCTCTATGTGGGAAGGGCATAGGCAGGGCCAGTACATCAACCTGCTTCTGGCCCCAGATTCTTCCTGTGGTTGTGCACAAGCTCCTCGGCTCCAACTGCTTAATAAAAATGTTGGCAAGAAAGAGCTTATGCACTTTGGAAGACTTTAACCCATTTTAATACAATCTACCAAAAAGATCTCTTGAACCACAGAATTACATATAACACAAACATCCCATTTATCCTTAGAATCGTTACATGTTAACTTATCTACCACCTCTTTATACCAGACTGTAGCCTTCTCTGATTCATGGCTTGACTGGTCTCAAGTAAGCATTGTCTTTCTTGTGTAAACCACGCCCGGTTTTCAGTTTGCTCTCTGTGATGGAGAATGGGGCCTTTAAAAGAAATCCTTGTTAACTGACGTGTGTGCAGATGGCTTCTGGATCTGGATGGGCCTAGCCCACAGCTTCTTCATCTTGCACATACCTAATAGGACAGGAATTTTTATAGCAACTCACTTTCATGACATCTTGCCCAAGCATTCGGCTTGATCTTTAGAGAAACAGCCCTTTCTTTCCACACCCTTAGTTCATCAGTTTATATGTAATTCATTAAAATAACAAGTATAACAGGCCCAATCAAGTCAGTGAGCAAGGAGAGGACTTGCAACCATCCACTCCATAGGGAAAGGAGCCACATGGGCTAACCAGGCTGGAGAGCAGCCATCTAGGCCACCGTTGAGTGATGTAGCTTCCTCGGGGAAGAGGATTCACGCAGGGTAGAGGAGCCTGCCCTGGCGACTGCCAATAGAAAGATGTTCAGAAGGCATCCGGTGTGGTCCTTACTGTTCTGGACTTTTAAACATCAAGATATTCTATGCATGATATAGGGGTTCATTGTCTATAAAAGTGTCCTTATAGCTATATGCAATTCCCTAGAACTTCTCTGTTTACCATTGCTCAGGCTATGTAACAAAGAGCCTCAGACTGGATGGCGTAAACAACAGAAATGTGTTGTCTCAGGGTTAGAGTTCTAACACAGTTCTAGAGGCTGGAAGGTTCAAGGTCAGGGGGTTGGTAGGTTGGTTCCTATGAGGGCTGAGGGAAGAGTCTGTCGTAGGGCCTGTCTCCTGGCCTCACCGAAGAGCATCTTCTCCTAACCATATCATTTGTCCTATGTACACGCTGTGTCCTCATTTCCTCATCTTCTAAGGATACCAATTACATGAATTAGGTCTGCCCTAATAAACTCAGTTTAACTTGACTACCCATAAATAAGATTACCTTCTGAGCCCCTGGAGGTTTTATGGCTTTACCATGTGAATTTGGAGGACGTAGGATTTGACCTATCACATTCAGGAAGGGCCTGACCCCAAACCAGAACTTAGCAACTTGACCGGGCTTGAAGAAAACCCTCTTTACTAGGTGTCACCATCAGGGTGAATTGGAAAGGGCACAAATGATGCCGAAAGCTTATGTGATGATGGGAACGAAAGTCTTGGCTGCTGCCCTTTCCCCTTGTAACTAGAGTAACATGTACAGTAATAAAGAAACCTAAGCATATGGTAAGAACTTGGGCTTTGAATATAGACATAATTATGACCAAATTAGTACCTTAATACCCAATACATTTTGTATTAAGTACTCCATTTTCTCTAAAGTGGGAGAGGACAGGCAATACTGAGCATGTAGGTGCTCAAGAAATGGGAAGCCCATCTCTCTAAAGTCTCTCCTTAGCAGCTGCTTCAAGTCCAGGTGGCCTCCCCATCGGAGCTCCAGGCTTGCCAGGGACGGTGGGGGAGGCTGTGACCTCACGACACTGTTGTCTTCTCTTCAGTTTGTTTTGACTCCCATTGAAGTCGCCATTGAAGATATGAAGAAGAAGACCCTGCAGTTAGCGGTGGCCACTCACCAGGAGCCCCCTGATGCGAAGATGCTGCAGATGGTGCTGCAGGGCTCCGTGGGAGCCACTGTAAATCAGGTAAGCAGGGCCTGCTGATGGCGGCTTGGCCAGGGCTTATTCTTTCGCGCATGAGGTCCACAGCCTTCTTAGGAGTAGATGAGCAACCAGTTCACATGCAGTCTTCCTTAAGAACTCCTAGAAAGGAGTAAGTGGACTGTGTTTAAAGAATACCACTTTCGCCACGCGTAGTGGTGCACACCTTTAATCCCAGCACTTGGGAGGCAGAGGCAGGTGGATCGCTGTGAGTTTGAGGCCAGCCTGGTCTACAAAGTGAGTCCAGGATAGCCAAGGCTATACAGAGAAACCCTGTCCCAAAAAGACAAAACAAAACAAAAAGAAAAAAAAGGAATACCACTTTCTCAGAAACTCCAATTTGGGACCAGATTTGGTAGGACTAGAGTCCTGTTGAAGAGAGCTGACTTGTGTCTACATAGATAGTGCTATAATGCAGAGCTTTGGGCTATTCTAAGAATGTGAATATGGAGATGAGAAAAGTAGACCATATATCTCCTTGGTTAGGTACCAGGTATTCCCAACAAAGCAAGGGTCTTGCCAGCAGGACTGACCTGGGACTGGGTTGTCAGGCCACATTGACGAGACTGGTGCTGTCATCCCTGTTCTAACCATGACACCTGAGTTCACGTGGAACTAAGCCTGTCTCAGATGGAAAGACATACAAGCCTAGTTATTGCTTTCTGTCTGGCGGGCCCCTTGATGTTGATTCTTCATACCGCCACACCCCAAAACTCACCAACCATGTCCTTCCCAGCTAGTGTCTTCTCCATCTGAGCATCCCCCACAGAAGTTCTAAGTCCGCTCAACACCAAGGGGTCAGAGATAGCAGACACAAGAAAGACTACATATATCCAAGATTAGAAAACTATTAGAGTGCTTCTGTGTGTGCGAGTCCCCAACCTGTGAAGAAAATGGAAGCTACTTACCATCCAAACATAGGCCACTGGCTCAAACCAGGGCTTACACAAAATGGTAGACAGTTAAGACTGGACAGGCAGAGGCCCTTGTGTAGAGGAGCTATTCACAGTACTTAAACTGTTGTTGCTGTCGCATGATCTTGTGGGATGAAGGAAACGTTGTAAGGGTTAGTAGCATTTGAGAAAATGCACTTGCGCCAGTCAGCATTCTCCTAAAGCTCTGCATCCTCCTCAGGAATTAATTTTCTAGGAAATTCAAGACCTCCCTAGGCTTTTTGTTTTAGTGAAACAAGCTTCAAAATTAAATGTTCAAACTAAGGAGCCCTCCCGACATTCTCTCTCTCGCTCCCCCAAGTAATTTAATTTTCATTCCAGTATCCGTATTGTGTTTCGCTTTGTCCACCAGGGACCGCTGGAGGTGGCCCAAGTGTTCTTGGCTGAAATTCCAGCTGACCCAAAGCTTTACCGACATCACAACAAACTGAGGTTATGCTTCAAGGAGTTCATAATGCGGTAAGAAGGGAGGTGTTGGGCACTGAAGCACGGCAGTGTGGGGCACTGCTCAGTAGCAGAGTGTCTTCCCAACATGCGTGAGGCTGTGCATGCCATCCCCACCTCTACGAGAACATACTGAAGTATCCCAAGTACCACTCAGAACCATGGACCACAGGCTCTGGTTTAAGAACCCTGCCTGTGGCTGGAGAGATGGGTCAGCGGTTAAGAGCACTGACTGCTCTTCCAAGATTTAGCACCTTCACACAGACATACATGCAGGCAAGCAGGCAAAACACCAGTGCACATAAAATAAATACATAATTGTCATTTTTAAAAAAGAACTCTGCCTGTGATACACACACATACACACACACACACACACACACACACACACACACACACACACACACACACACAAAAACACTCCCCTTTGAAGCTTAAAACCAGAGCACTAGAGCAGCAGTGCTTCTACTACCACTAAGAAACTAGCACTGCATGAGCAGGATGCTTCATGGCCGCCTCTGCACTGGGCCTCCTCGTCATGCTGTAAGACAGATATCATCTTCTTCTTCACTTTACACAGGATGCATGGGAGGTTTGGAGGTGGGAGGTGTATTCCTGATGCCCCACAGCAAGCTGGCAACAGATCTGAGTTGCAGCAGGTCTTCTGGATCTTGGCCATCCCTGCTTCTCTTGGGCTGGTGGTGTCTGGCACATTAAGTCAAAGCTGTTTGCAACACTAGTATATAGTTCTGCAGATTGTACGGTGACTTTCTTTCTTTCTCTCTCTCTCTCTTTCTTTCTTTCTTTTGGTTTTGTTGTTGTTGTTGTTGTTGTTTGTTTTGGTTTTTGGTTTTTTTGAGACAGGGTTTCTCTGTGTAGCCTTGGCTGTCCTGGCCTCACTTTGTAGACCAGGCTGGCCTCAAACTCACAGCAGTCCACCTGCCTCTGCCTCCTGAGCGCTGAGATTAAAGGCATGCGTCACCACCGCCCAGCTATGGTGAGTTTCTTTAGAAGCCTAAAACTAGATGTTGCCTTAATCAGATAGACAAAGAAAAGGTTCTAAAACTAGGCCTTTACAAAGACACATCCCCATGCGAGGGCAGCCTCATCTGTGCTGCTGACTTCTATGCAAATGGCTTCAAGAGCAGCTGGGTCAGCCTAGACAGAATATGGCTCTTTGAGCAGGGCCTGTGATCTCTACAACAAGATAGGTACCTCGGGTCTGCAGTGGCCCTAAAAGTGTGATATGGTGCCACTTGACTTACAAGAGAGAATGTCAGAAGTATATGTACTGATTGCCTTTACATCCAGAACCTTGGTGCAGAGTCTGAGTCCAGCAATAGTCTTGCAGGGCGGGCAGGGAGAAAAGTCACTAAGTTAGTTTGCCCGACTTAGTAACAACCCACTAGAGTGCTGCTGTCATCACAGGCTTTCTGGAGAAATGCCCACCTTTGCTGTGTGTAGAGAACACTTCTTCCTTCAATGATGCACAGACGCTTGGAAATTGGTATATACAATAGATTGTAACTATTAATGTTGGTATATTTGGCTTCCTTTTTTATAGCAGTTCTGCCATTACATACAAGGTACATTTTCTTTGTTACGTAGTACTTTGTTTATTTGCTTTTGTTTTGCTGTTGTCTTCCTCCCTTTCTCACTTCTCCCCCCTTCCCTTCTCTCTTTCTTTCTGAGACAATATGTACCCCTGACTAGCCTGGAGCTCCCTATATTGAACCGCTATCCTCGAATTTAGAGAGTCTGCTGCCTCTGGCTCTGGAGTGTTGGGATTGAAGGTGTATGCCACCATGTCCAGCTAAATAGTAGATTTTTTAATTTTTTTATTTTATTTTATTTTATTTTATTAGTGAAAGGTTAAAAAATGGAGAGCAGAGGCACTTTTAGAGTTCATACATCTGCTGGATCACCCAATCCCATCTGTGAGTCCTCTGCAAGACTCCACAGAGCTGAAGTGCCCTGGCCAATCCCTACTGGACATGTGGTCCAGATTAGCTCCAGGCCTCTGGAAACTAGAAGCAGAGCAGGGGCAGGTGGTTATCTGTCTTTCTAAAAGGACCCTTTAACAGAGTTACTCAAAGTCCAAATCCTTTAAAAATGGTATTCTCAGGAAGTTGAGGCAGGAGAATTGTTGTGAGTTTGGGATCAGCTCTGATGCACATAGCGAGCTCAGGAGCAGCCTGGGAAGCAGAGTAAACCCTCTAGTAGCAATGTCCTTGGGAAGCCAGGTGGAACCTATCAGATCAAATGCTGAGTGTGGTTCCGTAAGCCCGGAGTAGGACCCCAGACTCAAGACTATAGCTTTTGGTTGGTTGGTTTGAGGTTTTGTTTTCTTGATTTTTGTTTGGTTTTTGGTGTTGGCTTGGTGTTGGTGGTAGTTTTGGCAGGGTCTTACTCTGTAGCCCCAGGTTGACCTCTCAATCCCCCTGCCTCAACGTCCCATGTGCTGGAATTACAGATGTGGGCTACCATCCCTGGCTCCAGACTCTGCAATACTGATGAGTCCATGTGCTGCTGCAGTGGGAGCGCCAGCCTTTGAGCAGATGCTGCTGCTTGTTTGCCTCCTTGTTTAGACTTCTCCCCCAGATCCCCCAGCCTTAACTCCTCAGGCCACCCCTGCTGTCCTTCGATTCCTCTGCCTTCCTCCCTTCAAGAAGACAAATGTGCACAAAGAGCCATTCTGAGCCCTCTGTCCATGCCAGCTGGCCACCTCATCCACCACACACTTTGTGCCACCTGTGTGGAAGGGTGACGTCCCAGCTCAGGAAGGCCTTAGCCACAACCACAGTTATCCTCCACTTCATTCCACACAGGTGAGAAACGGTAGCCTGTCACCCTGGACGTGTAAAACAAGGTATTAGGACTTATAAGTTCCCCTCAAGCAAGTAGTGGCTGAACCTTCCCTCTCCCACTGGCTTGCTGCTTCCAGGTCCACTGAGGAAATCACCACTTATTTGAGAACACGGACACCAGTGTCAGTGCTTTGCACTGGTGCGATCTCTGCTTCCAGGTGGCAGAGGCCACTCCACTAGAAGGCAGGCATGACACACTGTTCAGTCTCTGCTTCAGTGGGCTCCATCGCCTCAGTTTCCCAGGAGGCTGGTAGATAATCCAGAGCTCCACAGTGACCCAGCCAGCCTTCCCGTGAAGACAGCCCTGTGGACACGGGGCACTAGCCAAGTCTGTGGCTACATCTCCTGCCCCAGGACAATGGCTCTGACTCAGCTGGAGCTGATCAGACCAGCCAGAAGGCCTGGCAGCCTGGCATGCAGCAGTCAGCAATCCCGGCCTCCTGGCACTCTTCCCGAAGGCTGACAAGTGAGGACAAAGTCTTCTCTGCCTTCTCCTAAGAGGAAATGCTTGAAAGGTTCAAAAACTCAGAGGACAAATGCCACACCACACGTGTCTCCTCCCTCTTCTCCCCGTCTCAGAGACCTTCATAGGCACTGCGGTCCTTTCCGGAATGTCTCGTGCTTATCTGATCTCATTCCTGCAGAGACTTATGGCTCAGGAAATAGCTCAGTGGGTATGAGCACATATGTGCAAGCATGAGGACTCAAGTTCAAATCCCTGGTACCTACAGAAAAGGCCAGATGTCGCCATGCATACATGTCACACATAAAAATACACATTAACAAAGTATGAATAACTAGTGGTCTAGGGGACTGGAAAGATGATGGTTCAGCAGTTAAATCTGTGTACTGTTCTTTTTCAAGGAACCTGAGTTAGGTTCCTAGCACCCACATTAGGTGGTTCTCAACTGCCTGCAGCTCCAGCTCCAAGGAGACCCAACACCTATGGCCTCTCAGGCCTTTGCATTTATGTGTGGTGCAAGCGCATATGTGCACACACAATTAAAAATAAATCATTCTAGAAGGTTCAGGAAAATAAAATAATTTTAGAAAGATTAAGTGACTTAAATTTTGCTTTTTGTGCTTGAATTAAAGATGGCCATATTCAAGGCACCTGTTATGTGTTTGACCACTTCCCCAGGAGTTTCTACTGCAAATATTGGCTCAGGGTCAGACATTAAGGTGTGGAGTGTCAGTGGTTTTTAAGTGGGGTTTTTTAGAGGGCTTGAGTCAAAGAAGGAACATACTCAGTACACACGGTGTAAGTGGAAACCGATCTGGATGCTTTCAGGGGTGACAGTGTTAAATGGCATGAGGCATCTCGGAATCAGGTTAACAACAGATGACCTTTGTCACTATGGGTCTTCTGTGACACACTAAGGATGACTTAAGTTAAGGATTCTTTTTGTTTGTTTGTTTGTTTGTTTGTTTGTTTTGAGACAGGTATTTTTTGTTTTGGTTTGGTTTTAGGGGGGTTGTTTGTTTGTTTGTTTTGTTCTGTTTTTTGGTTTTTCGAGACAGGGTTTTTCTGTATAGCCTTGGCTGTCCTAGACTTGCTTTGTAGACCAGGCTGGCCTTGAACTCACAGTGATCTGCCTACCTTTGCAGAGATTAAAGGCATGTGCCACCATGCCCAGCATAAATTAAGGATTCTAAGAGGTATTCCGCACACACACACCACACACACACACACATACACACACACACACACACACACACACACACACACACACACACACCTCTTCACCCTTTCTCATCTCACCTGTAAAAACTAGCAAGAAAACTAAATTTTGATGCAGTAAGATTCTCTGCTCTTCTAGCTCACCCATCCCCATCCCTTGGACACGCTCTCTGTCCCCAAGCTCTGTGACTAGAGGAATAATTATGGGTGGGAGGATTACTGGGGCTGAGACTGAATTAGAACAGGTTACGCTGTATTCATTTGGTCCCCAAAGTCATCATAACCACAGAGTTTGTGTTAACGCTCAGCAGTTCTGCCGCAGTGGAATGAGCTATAATCTGTTCAGTAGTGGCATTAGCCCTGTTTTCAGCTCTGGGCAATTATCATCCATTATCATTATTTCTCCAATTGTATCTAGCTTAATCTGCCTATCAAGGGTTTTCTCTGTGACTATGTTTTATTTCTAGAAATTCTATTTAAAATTTTTCTAGGACTTTTCATTTTCTTACTAATCATTGCTGCTTGAAAAGTTGCTTTGATTCTGGATTCTCTCACTACTCTTAGTCTTGTTTTGTTTTATCTTGCTTTGTTCATTGTCCCTAATTCCTTTTCTTCATTCCTTTTTCTTTTGGGGGGGGCGGTGGTGGTAGTGGGAGGCATGGTCTTACAGTGTAGACCTGCCTGCCCTCCAGCTCATGGAGACCCACCTGCCTCTGCCTCCCAAGTACTAGGATTAAAGGTGTGTAGCACACCTGGCCTATGGCTTTTCTCTCACTCTTATACAGCAGTTTCCTCATATTTTGCATTTATAAGTTTTGGCTTGTAGTTGCTCATCTTAGGCAGGAATTATTTCTTTTGCTGGTGGCCATGCACCCTAATAATGTGTCTGGTGCAACTTCCTGTAGGTTCCTGATACCTTGGGACTTAAACAGAGTTTGTTTGTTTTTTAAAGATTTTGTTTTATTTATTATATAAACAGTCTCCATCTATATGTACACCTGCAGGCCAGAAATGGGCATCAGATCTCATTATAGATGGTTGTGAGCTACCATGTGGTTGCTAGGAATTGAACTCAGACCCTCTGGAAGAGCAGTCAGTGCTATTAACCTCGGGGCCATCTCTCCAGCCCCCTTGGAAAGGCGGCATATGTGTGGTATAAGCCTCAGATTTCAATTTTGCAAGACAAGTTTTCTGATTAAAGGCTTTATGCTGCTGAGCGCGGTGGCTCACACCTAAAATCCCAGCACTCTGGAGGGAGGCAGAGGCATGCAGGAGCTCTGTGAGTTGAGGCCAACCTGGTCTACAAAATGAGTCCAGGATGACCAAGGCTACACAGAGAAACTCTGTCTCAAAAACAAACAAACAAACAAACAAACAAACAAAAAAACAAAATAAAATAAAGGCCTTATGCTGATAGCAAGCTTATATTCCACCACCTCTCTGGGTAGTGTCTTTCTAAGCACATTTGCCCAAGTAAGTTAGATTTCTTCAAGGCTCTAACCTGCATTCCCAAGCTTTAGACAGAACCCTGCAGTTCTGACTCAGGCATTTGAAGCAGGGTCCAACACTCTGCCTCTTGAAAAGTTTTACAGGGAATCTGATAGGCCACCAGGGTTAAAGCACTCCTAGTGGGGCTGCAGTGACAGTTCAACGGGTAAGGGCACTTACTGCACAAACATAGGGACCTGAGTTCAGATCCCAGAACTGCTGTAATAAGTAGGGCGTGTTCCCACACCTTCCCGTAGCCCAGCAGTGAGCATGAGGGAGCACTGGAAGGTTGGTATCTCTAAGGTCTGCTGCGCTGCCAAGGCAAAAATCTTAAGCTCCAGACTCAGGAAGAGACGTTGCTCAAAGAGACAAGGCAGGTTGGTAGTCATAGAGGAGACCACCCCATATCTGCTTTGACCTCTGAGTGCTAGCAGTCATATGCATATCATAGATGTCTACATACAGCACACATGTACACCCTACACACACACACATGAACATAGTAGGAGGTTGTGGTTGTAAACCACAGTTCCTGGGGTTTCAGTCTCTCATCAATTGGATCCATTACTTTGGTCTGGGAGTAGTCAGCACATCCTGGTGCGGAGCATGTTTTCAAGGAGCCTGCTCATCTCGTGGTGGCCAGGAAGTAAAGGAAAAGGAATGTTGATGCCATAGCCAAGATTTACTCCCAGGGGACCATTCTTCAAGGACTCACTCCCCTCTCCAAGGGCTACCTCCTATTCTCCCCAGTTACCCATCAGATTATGACCCTATCGATGGACTAGTCCATGGATGCGCTGCAGAGCCCCACCATCCAATCGCATTCCCCAGAGCCCATCATTTGAGCACCATGCCACAAGGAGACACGTTAGATGCAGACAGTAGCAGAGTTACTCAAGAAGCTGGCTGACGGTCTCTGTTCTCCAGGCCACTGAAATACAAACACTGAGGACATAACAAGCTCCTTTCTCCTCCTCAGGTGTGGTGAGGCCGTAGAGAAGAACAGGCGGCTCATTACGGCGGAGCAGAGGGAGTACCAGCAGGAACTGAAGAAGAATTACAACAAACTGAAGGACAGCCTCAGGCCCATGATCGAGCGAAAGATCCCAGAGCTCTACAAGCCCGTATTCAGAATTGACAGTCAAAAGAGGTGAGAAGGGGGCCAGTGTCGCCTCTTCCTGGGCATCACCGCAAATCCTGGGGTGCACCACAAATCCAGCTTGCTCAGCTGCCCTTGGCAGAGAGCAGAGAGCCCAGGGTGGGTGAGGGGCCTGGAGGCAGGCCTCCAGCCAGTCTGTGGTTTGCGTTTAGCCCAGCCTTTCCCCTGACCTCTCCCAGCCCCTTGTTAGTGGCCTTGTGCCAGCCAATTTCCAAGGCTACGCTATGTAGCTGGTGTGTGAGTGTGTGCATGTGTGTGTTCCTTCCTGTGTGTTTGCATACATGTGCACGAATGTGTGTGTGTGTGTGTGTGTGTGTGTACACAATATGAACAGGTCTCGGATCACCAGGGCTAATATCTTTCTAGTTCATAAACTCCTCCCACCCCTCTCTTTAAAAGGCTAATCAATCCTTCTTCTGTGTTCTCTCTTTTTCTCTCTCCTTAATTTCAGGGACTCTTTCCACAGATCTAGTTTCAGGAAATGTGAAACCCAGTTGTCACAGGGCAGCTGAGAAAAGCCACTTTTGCCCACGGTGACTGGGGACCCACTACCTGGAAGGACTCACTGGTACGTCAGCAGCAGCCGCCATCCAAGACTGACTGCACAGTTCCAGCCAGTGTTCTGGAAGCTTTGGGTAGCATTCCAGCGCAGAATGATACCCAAGTGCATTCTGGACCATCTTGGCCATGCCAGGGGCTGGAGTGGGGTGGGGTGGGTAAATCAGGGGTAACTGTATTTATTAAAGTATTTTTCACAATACTGTATAAGCAAAGCCCATGCTGTTTCTGCTCAACAGCTGGTCCTTGCCCACCTATGAAATGACTTTTGACATATATTTGAATTTCTAAGATAAGCTCAAATTGGGAAAGGAAGAGTGGAAAAGTGT
This sequence comes from Acomys minous, assembly GCF_964271855.1. Lineage (NCBI taxonomy): Eukaryota > Metazoa > Chordata > Mammalia > Rodentia > Muridae > Acomys > Acomys minous. Next base: position 34,560,453 of record NC_140484.1, on the reverse strand, counting down.
CCAGCAGCCTATCGCAAGTGATTTTCACTCAGCCCCTTCGGGGGAAGAAAAGATAAACTCCAGAAAAGTGAAACATGCTCCAATACATCTGCGAGAGGAAGTCTTACGGGAAGCTGCCACCCCATGACGGCTGGGAATCTGGGAGTAGATCACTCCACAACTTGTCTGTGCCCCTCCTGCATTGCTGGACTGAGTGTCATCTAGTATCTGTATAGTTGCTTTGTTAAGCGGAGGGAGCCTACCTTTACCCAGAGGACAACTGTATGAGACAGATAGCACATCCTCTGAAGTGGGAACAATTCTCCAGTAATGTTTTGCTGGTTTCCTGTATGCCTGCTCTCACTTCTTCCCTTGTATCTTCTCTGGGATAATGTGGATTTTTGTGCAAGGGTAATGTCTCTGCCTTCATTTCAGAACATGTGTTCTCTGTGTGCTACAAAATCTATTAGCTTCTGCTTCCTTTGACAATGTATTTTAGGAAAAGAGAAACGAAGTTGTTATTTGGGAATTAAATTATATATTTTTCATACAACTCATGGCCTTAACTAATAAGATAATAGTAATAATAATAAGATGAATAAGGGTGACAAGCAAGCCAGGGGGTGGTGGCACACACCTGTAATCCCAGCACTTGGGAGGCAGAAGCAGACAGATCTCTGTGAGTTCAAGGCCAGCCTGGTTTACAGAGTGAGTTCCAGGACAGCCAGAGCTACATAGTGAGGCCCTGTCTCAAAAAGAGAGTGAGAGAGAGACAGAGACAGAGACAGACAGAGAGACACAGAAAGAGGGAGGGGGAGAATGACAAGAATGCTTCCCTGTGCAGCTGCTATTTGTGCCTTTAACAACACATAGTGCTTTAAAGCTTCAGAGACCATGGTAGGCATGGCTTGGCCAGCGGTGCCCTCCTTCTGCTCAAGATAAAGTTCTCAGTTCTCAACTTTGAAATGTTCACATACACCACTGGGCATGCATTAACTTATTCTGAAGAAGGACAGAAAGAAAGAAAGAGAGAAAGAAAGAAAGAAGGAAGGAAAAGAAAAAAGGTTGCTGCATTTATTTATTTAAACAGTAGCATAAACAAAGACCTTGATTGGCCCTTGATCTGAATATGTATTCTAGACAGATGGCATTAGGAGAGAAGCATTTTAAACATTCCTAGGCATGGCACAGATAAGCTGTCTTCTGAAAACTAGAATCCTGACCTTCCACGAAAGCCCTTTTGTTTCTTACAAGCCCTAGAGCAGGGGTTCTCAACCTTCCTAATGCTGCAGAACTTAAATACAATTCCTCATGTTGTGCTGACCCCCAACCATTTGCTACTTCATAACTGTAATTTTTCCACTGTTGTGAACCATAATGTAAATACTGATATGCAGGATATCTGATGTGCAATGGTCTCTTGACCCCACAAAGGGGTCTCGACCCACAGGCTGAGAACTGCTGTCCTAGGGGAAAACTGAGGGGGAAATCCCCTGATTGCTTCCACTCTCTCCCCTTCAGGGTACCTGTCACTGCATCCAAGGATGTAAGTGTGCACACTTGTGTACACCTGACTGGGCTTCGTGAGGAGCTCACCAGTTGCACGCTCTGGCTCACCTGAGCAGTCGTGGGGTTTTGCATATGGTGTGGTCAAGAGCTTGATCACAGTAGCTTTCTCCAGAGCGGCCTCTTGGCTCCTTCTTAGCTCTGGAAAGCTGAGGCCGGTTAGTGATGGGTGGCCTTGGGTTTTCTCCCTCTGCTTCTTTCCCTGGGGAAATTGATCTTTTTCATTTTCATGGAGTCTATTTCCCTCAGGAATGTGTGAGTGGAAAGCAAAAGCAGGAGTGTCTTTCATGATGAAGTCACGCGCCCTCAGTGGCTCCAAAAGCAAATCAGGGTCAGCTGACATTCAAGGGGAGAGCAGCTGTCTCTACATTTTCAGTGGGTGGTGGTAAAGACTTTTTTTTTTAAGGTTTATTTTAATCATGTACACATAGGTACTCATGAGTGTGGTAAGCTCAGGTTAGAGGCATCGAGTTCCCCTGGAGCTGGACTTACAGGAGCTAATGAGCTACCATGTGGCTGCTGGGAACCAAACCCAGGTCCACTGCACACACTTACTTAACCTCGGAGCCTTCCACCCACCCCATGTCAAATCATTGTTTAAACATTTTAAAATCACCATGTTTGTGTCTACTTGGGGAAAAGGTAAAGCTACTTGCTGCTGGAAATAGCCAGACCTTCCCAGAATATAAAGGTGACCAACATCAAGGAATAATTACAACCCAGCATGGTGGGGGATGGAGGAAGGTACTGCAGCACACAACATGGAATTCTGGGCTGAGGGCGTGTCTGCCTCAGTTGGTAATAGCTTTTAAGGAACAGAAAATTTCAGATAGACATTTCTTTAAATTTGTGTTAGAGCTAGGCACAATGTAGTATTTTTTTTTTAATTCTAATACTTGGGAGGCAAAGACAGGTGGATCTCTGTAAGGTCCAAGCTAGCCAAGCCAGACCCTATCTAAAACAACAAGAAAAGTGAGTGTTAGAGTTTATTAGTGCCGGGCATGGTGGCACACACCTTTAATCCCAGCACTGGAAGGCAGAGGTGAGTTGGAGGACAGCCTGGCCTACAAAGAGAGTTCCAGGACAGCCAAGGTTACACAGAGAAACCCTGTCTCATAAAGCCAAACAGAGTGTGTATGTGGTAGAGTTTATTGGGCATGGTGGGACATGCCTGTAAGCCCAGCACTTTGAGGAAGCAGAGGCACATGAATCTCTGTGAGTTCAAGGCCAGCCCAGTGTACAGGTGAGTCCAGGATATCCAAGGCTGCACAGAGAACCCTGTCTCAAAAACAAACAAACAAACAAAAGGGTCTATTAGCTTGTTCCATACTCTCTGGTTCAGTGATAGGATTGATTCAGACTCAGTTTCATTCAGAACCCACAGGGCACGTCCTGGATCCACTGTTCCTCTTTTCTCTCAGCTGGTATCACCCTTGTGCTCTCAAGGGTGGTCCCTAAAAGTTCCGTCATGACAAAGGAAGCCCTGAGCCTCACAGCCTCATGACACCAGGCTCTGCGAAGAAGAGAACCAGTAGGTCCCAGAATTCTCAGTGCAATTCCTTGAGTTCACGGGAACTGGAATGGCTTCTCCTTGAGCTAGAAGTGGCCTCAATACCATCACAAAACACAGATAACCCCAAGGCAGTCGTCGGGAGCCAGGAGAAAAGGAGGAGGCAGTTAAATCTGAGGACTCTGCGGGGCATTCTGTTTTTTTAAAGCAGATGCCATCAGAAGAGCTTGTATGGACACCAGGATTCCCGTGGGGCTCGTATATCCCTACAGCCACCAGCCTGGCGGGACTGCCCCTAAGAGGAGCCATGCAGTATGTGAAGAATGAAGACCAGGGGCCCCCGTCCTGAAGAAGATTGGGGACTGAAAAAGATGGGGGAGGGGTGTGTGCATCTATTGGAGTGAGTTGCCAAAAACATGATACAAATCATCAGAAATCAGAAGTTCGGAGCTAGAGGTGAGCCAGGGTTAGGAGGAGCGCAGGGACAACAGGGAGATGGAATGAAAGGAAGATTTAAGGCGAACGCAGCAAACATCAAAACCATGTTGCTTGCTCAGCACTGGATTCCTAAGTGTCTGAATCATAGTGAGCACTCAACAAATGTTTGAAGAGACCAGAATAATGGATGAGCGGCTGGACGGCCTGGTTGCTGCCAGACTCTTCATTTTGTGTAGCTTTGGGATACAGAGCAGTGCCTGTGAGGGGGGAGGCAGTAGAGTCTGTTGGCCCTGGAAGAGTGTCCCGGTCACCAGCCTACCCCGTGCCTCCCTATGCATGCAGGAGAACTAAAATTGCCTTTCCTGCCAGACAGTGGTGGCACGCTCCTTTAATCTCAGCACTTGGGAGCCGGAGGCGGCCAGATCTCTGAGTTCAGGACAGCTTGGTGTGTACCTGGAACCTGCAGAGGTCAGAAGAGAGTATTGGATCTCCTGGAACTTGAGTCATAGATAGCTGTGGGCCGCTGTGTGGGTGGTGAGGACTGAACTCAGGTCCTGCGTGAGAGAGCAAAAAGTGCTCTTAACTGAGCCATGTCTCCAACCCTGGAGGAGGACATTTGTGGCATTAGCCTCACAGCTAAATGGTTGTCACCTTTACTATGTTCCCCCTTGGGAACACACTGGCAACAAGAGTGAGGAGGTGGAGATTTCAAACTGTTACAACCTTGAAAGATGCAGAGGGAAAACCAGCTACCTCACCTCTGCCCCTCACCAACTCATTTCTACAAAGAGATTAACACGGGTACCAAATTGTCCTGTTACCCTGTACACTTCTCGGGTTATTATTACTTTATTACTGAGACATTACAAAGTCTGCGTGGGCACTGAAAGTCTTCTGACTAAGGGACACAAGTCCTGGTTCCCTATTCTTCTATTCAGTGGTCCTGCAAAGCTAGCTCGCTTGCTTAGAGCTCTGAGCTTTGGAAATATTTCATTGTGAAAGAGGAACCCTCTCCCCACCCCCTCCACCAACCTTAGGAAATCCAATGAGATAATGAATGCAAGAGAACCAGTTTTGGAAACGCAAAAGGGCTGCCCAAAATGTAAGGCAAACTCTACTTAAAACCAACACCCAGAGAAAGCTTAGATGCCACCCCCACACACTGCATCCGGTGGCGGCAGCCTTGATCAAAAGAAAAATGAGGCCAAAGGTGCAGGCAGGACAGAGGCCTGACTTACAGAAAACAAGTGCTGTCTGTCCCACTTGCCTTGCCAGTTTTTACAGCCTGGCAAAGACTAACAAGGTCCTCTGGGCAGAAGGAAGAAGAGTTATCAACGGACAGCAGAGGGTGTATTGTATACATAACTGGCTTGGAACCCAACCTGACCCATTTGCTTGCCTCCCTTGCACAGCATGCTCCCATCGCTTTCCCTGGAAATAAATACGCTGTGCATTGGCCCACCTGTATCCACCTCGGCTGGAAGCACCCCCTGAGGAAATCAAAGCCCACAAACTTCCACTTGTAACAAAGCCACCAGCCGGCAAGTTTCCCAGTTAATAATAGGAAGAAAAGTGAGGACTTGGCAGCCATGACGGATTTGCAATAATTAAAGTAACATTGCTGGTCAGAAGCTTTGTCTGCAGCCTCCCCCGGAGGCACTCCTGTACTCCTGCTTTGCAGTTGTGGTGGTGAATGCCTCTAGACTGAGCATATTAAGCAAAAGGTTTCTAAAGAGGATTGCGTGGAGTTCAGCAATTGATAACAAACTCAATGGCTCTAACCCACCAAGAACTGAACCCAGAGCTCCACAGCACTAGCAGGTTTAAAAGTTTAGTGAATCAAGTGCTTCGAATGAAAGTGTGAAAGGAAGTATGGGGGGGTGGGGCATGGAGGAGACAGAGAGAGAGAGAGAGAGAGAGAGAGAGAGAGAGAGAGAGAGAGAGAGAGAGAGAAAGTGGTGTGAGGACACCAGAGGTGAACCTCCACTCCAGGCATGCTTGCTTGCACCCAGGACCCAGGTGACAGCCGAAGGTCAAAGCCTTTCCCACAGAGAAGGGAACAAGAGCCTACCACGCCCCCAAGAGAGCCCCATACCCGCCACTATTTAAGTTGGAAGTTTAGGGGGGGCTCCACCCTCCATTAAATCTATGCTGCCTAGACCCCAACCACAGAGGAATGCACTCTGCTGGACTCCATGATAGGCAGGGGTTGGAAACACGTGGGGATACAGGTGAGTCAGCCAGCAATAACTGGGATTAAGGCCCCAAGCGCAAGAAGTAGCAAGAATCAATGCCCCGTTCCCCTCCATCTCCAGTTCCTACTTTAACTAGAATTAACAGGGCACACCCTTACGTGACTGAAAAAGAGCAGGCCTTCTGTCCTAGGGCCACGGTTTATATCCCTACAGGTGCAAGCATTGTACTGCACGTAATTATGGGCACTTAAATGATTGGTAAGTAAAGAGAAGCTTTTCCATCATGCCATGAGGCCCAATATACTCACAGCTGTGTAGAGAGAGCTGCCCTACCCATGGTCTTAGAAGAGGTAGTCGCTTTTCTGGCAGACCAGCCATGGCTGGCTGGCCAAGGAAACCAATGTGACCTCCGACAGGCAGACATTGGTCTTGGGTTCTGAGTTTCAGACTCTTTCCACTTTTCCTGAGATGTGGTTACACCTCATTTCCGGGCCATTTCTCACTGTCTGCCATAAATCCCCCCTGTTTGTGAGGTAGCTTAGGGAGGGGGCACACCTGCCGGTTGGCACCAACGATCTCCACCGCTCTCTTAGGACCTGCTGCTTGCTCATGGGATTCTGGAAGAAACCAAAGTGAGGTGATGGCTGCTAATCCTTGTCTGTTCCTCCCTTGTATCAGGTATCAGGGTGAGCTTGTAAATTGCCTTGGCCCATCGAACGCAGTCAGGTGATACAGTGTCAGATCCAGGCAAGTGTTTACGATGTCTGACAGCTCTGCGTTCATGAAAGAGGCTTGGCTCTGGAGACTGGTTAAGTAATTTGGGAGGTCAGAAGAATAGAAATGTAGAGCCTTGTTCCAAAATTACTAAGAATTTGAAAGCATCGCTGTCTTGGTTAGGATTTCTATTAATGTGATAACATACCACTGACCAAAAACAAACTGGGGAGGCAAGGGTTAATTTTCTCTTACAACCCTCAGTTTCACGGGCCCTCACTGAGCGAAGTCAAGTCAGGTGCTCAGGCCAGAAACCTGGAACTGAGGCAGAAACTGTGGAATAACTGCTTACCGGCTTGCTTAGCTTGCTTTCTCGTACAACCCAGGACCACCTGCTCAGGGGTGACACTGCCCTGAGCTAGACCCTCCTCTGTCAGTCAGCAGTCAAGAAAATGCCTCCACGATGCAATACGTAGGGAGTCTTGTGGAAAAAGTAGGGAGAAGGAAAAAAAGGACCTGGAGGAAACAGGAGCTCCACAAGAAGACCAACAGAGCCAACCAACCAGGCCCCAGAGGGGCTTGCTGAGATTCAAGCATCACCCAAGGGCCATACATGGACTGTACCTAGGCCTCCTACACAGATGTAGCCAGTGGGCAGCTCAGGCTTCATGTGGGTCCTCTAGTAAAGAGAGGGGGTGCTGGGGAGGGAGGACTGTCTCTGACATGGACTCTGTTGCCAGCTTTTTGATCACTCCCCCTGGAAGGACTGCCTCGCCAGGTCACAGAAGAAGAGGGTGGGCTCAATCCTGATGCAACTTGATGATCTGGGGTGGATTGGAAGTGGGGGTGCCTTTTCTGAGGAATAGGGAAGGGGGATGGGGAGAGGGAAGGAGGGTGGGACTGGGAGGTGAGGAGGGATGGGGCTATGACCCAGATGTAAAGTGAATAAATAAATAAATAAATTTTTTAAAAAGGAAGAAAGAAAATGCCCTCACAGCCTTGCCTACAGGCAGTTTGGTGGATGACCTTTTTTTTTTTTTTTTCAACTGAATAGCCTCTTCCCAGACAGCCCTAGCTTCCAGCAGGTTGACAAAAGCAACAACTGGAACAAATGACAACTTCACAAAAAACCAAGCAAGGTTTTTCCTGACCAAGGACCTTGTATGACTGCACATTAAATACCTATACAACTGCACTTGCTGGCCAAACATCAAACGGAAAAAAAAGAGATTCCAGGAACCCAGGCCCAGCTATTCCAATCGCCCTTGCCAGACATCTGACATGTTCAAGAAACCGTCTTGGATTTCCAGCTCCAGTGCTCATGGAGGTGGGGAATAGCTGTGGAACCGTGGGACCAATAGAAGGAACACCCAGCTCAACCCAGCTCAGGCTGCAGAGCTGTGAGCAAATAAAGAATCATTATTCAAGCTTCCTAAGGCGCATGGCCGATGGACATGGTCCGTAGGGCCACTACGGATTGGGGTGGTATTTTACCCAGCAGTGAGTAAGCAGTGAGTGCTCGCCTACCATGCTCCAGGCTTTATGATGGGGCTTTGTGTGTGTCCTCACTCTCTAGAGCCTTGCAACATTCCAGACAGTGATTCCTTTTTTTTTTTTTTACAGGAAAGACTACTACAATGCAAATTTTAACCTGAGTCTAAGTTATTGTAAGACCTATAGACTAGCCCTACATTGAAACGGGCAAGAGTCGAGGAAGGCACATCCATGGTCTTGAAGACTGCTGAGTCCTTCCCGAATCCCTCACAACCTGGTAGCTGAAGTGTCAGGCAAAGGGCCACCAGCTGGAAAGCCCATAATGAGCAGCCTCACATCACAGCTCTGTGACCTCCAACGACCACTGGTAAATAGATGCCTACAGATCTCCTCCAATTATGAGGCTAATTAGTTTTTTGATAGGTACCATGCTAAGAAAATGTAATGTGGTTGGTCAGGGACAGGCACATACCCTTATTTGTTTTTTCGAGACATAGTTTCTCTATGTGTGTAGCCCTGACTGCCCTAGACTTGCTTTGTAGACCAAGCTGGCTTCGAACTTGCAGCGATCTGCCTGCCTCTGCCTCCCAAGTGTTGGGATTAAAGGTGTGCGCCACCACGCCCAGCTACATACCCTTTATGTGTTTTCTCCACTAAACCTCAGCTATCTGTGGTCATCTGGGGGATGCACAGGGATGGTGCTGCACTCAGATTGAGTTAAATTCATCATTAGATTAAGATGAAGTTAATTAACTGGCTACAGAGTCTCTCTATGTGTGTCAACACCTATACAAGATGACTCCCTATTTATTTTATGCATTATTATTAATATTCCTCACCAAGACTTCCTAAGTGGCAACAGGGGGTTCATGAGTGTATGGATAGGTGCCTGCCACAGTGTCTGATGACTGGCTGCTTGTTATAAGAGGTGACCACATCATTCTAGGTCAACCTTGAGATCAGGTTAAGTGTGGATCGCCTTGAGTCCAATAGTGGCATCCCCTTGACCAGAAGCGTGGCATTCAGGAAGGCAGTGTTTATGTACACACACTCTGGAGTCAGCTCAGGGGTTCAAGCCCCAGTCCTACTTCTTACCGATTGTGATTGTTATAGAATGTGACATGTGCCCCCAGCTCACCTATTGGCACACTTGGTTCCCTGTGGGCCCCTGGTGGGACAGCTAATAGACAAACACTATTAGAGGTGTGCCTGAGAGAGCTATGGTCCACCTCTGGTTCTATCTCCAGATCTCCTGAGATAAGGCAAGCCTTGCCACAGGCTCCTGCTGCCATGGAAGAGTCATTCCCTTCATAATGGTCAGTAAGCCTCTTACTGGAGTTGCTCCTCTCAGACATTTCATCACAATGCAGAGAACGGTAACTAATGCTGGCCCCGTTTATTAATTTTGTGAGACTGCGTTTCTCACACATCTGTAAAGCCTGAGGACTGACTGAAATGATACAGACAACACATTCACCAGGGCCCAGGTGTGTGAATGTCAGCTACTATTTATTTGATGAACAAAGTAAGGCTAATGCGTCTTCTCTGATTCCCAGCTCTTCCCTGTCCCATTTCTCTAAAGAGTGTGTGTATCAGTCCGTCAGCTCTCTGCCACCTTAGACTCTCTCACTTCTCGTTACCCAGTCTATTCCCTTATTTCTACATTCCTTCCTTCCTCTCCTGAATTAGTTGGGAAAGAGTACTGGTTAGTTTTTTGTTTTGTTTTGTTTTGTTTTGTCTTTTATTAAAACAAGACAAGCTGGAGTTGTGTGAGAAGAGGAACTCACAACTAAGAAA